>NC_135346.1:39731919-42231919 GCF_023851605.1 Tamandua tetradactyla | reverse complement strand
TTCAAGACTCTACTGACAAAAGTCCTTGGTCTTAAGGACTTAGTGATTTGTCATCCCCCAGGCAGGAGCCTGGGAAGAGAATTTAGCCATATCTACCTGGTCTGGGAGCTGTTGTGCTAACCATCAGATGACTGAATGGATACACGGCTAGGCGCAGCTTATGGATCCTAGAAACCCCTGGTTTAGGATGCTTTGTTCCTTTGGATGCCAATAGTAATATTTTAGATTGTGGAAAAAGAATAGTACCTCTTTAGAAATTGTGCTCTGGAATCCAACAGACGAGAATTTGAATTCTAGTTCCATCTGTAATTCCTTAAGCTAGTTAACCTCTCAATTTCCCCAATTCCTACCTCACAGGTTGTTGGAGAGATGAATTGAAATAAAGTTTATAAAGTGCTAGTAAGTAATTTAAAAAAATATGGAATTTGGACCCAGACCTAGATTAATATAATCTTAGCCAAGTTACTGAACACAAAGTTTCCCAATCAGTTAGGGAGGTTGTTTAATCCGTCTGTAATTCTTTAAGCTAGTTAACCTCTCAATTTCCCCAATTCCTACCTCACATTGTTGGAGAGACGAATTGAAATAAAGTTTATAAAGTGCTAGTAAGTAATCAAAAAATATGTGGAATTTGGACCCAGACCTAGATTAATATAATCTTAGCCAAGTTATTGAACACAAAGTTTCCCAATCAGTTAGGGAGGTTGTTTAACCCACAGATGATGGGGACCTGTTTGAAAGCTCCTAAAACAGAATCTCTGAGATTTTGGCTAAAGAATCTTGTTTTTAAAACAAGAACTGCAAATGGTGCTGATGCACAGCCAGGTTTGGGTGCCACTAACAAGACTTCTCTGTGTCTCAGTTTCCTCATCTATAAAATGTGCTTCAATATCAATCCCATGCATATTACAGGGAATAAAGGATGTGAAAAATCTATTTCAGTGCCTTCCAAACAGTAAATAACACATATTATTTTTGAATGAATATTTTCCAGCTGATTTCCTCCAGAAGATTTTAGCTTTGTTTCAGAAGGTAACTTTTTGACCATTCACCTACCATGGATCCATTATTCTCTACCACAGAAATTGGCTACACCATGTTGCTGATAAAGGAAACCAACCAAGAAACAAAACACACACAGAACATCTCCCATCAGAATACTGAGGATAAGTTATAGGAGTGTTTTTCCCTTCTTTTGAACCAAAGATTTAACTCTACAAAATCAGTAGAAATGGATTTGAAAAATGAGGATTACAAATACTTTCCACATTTTCTTTTCATGTGAAAGAAAGTGAAAAACAAGAGAACTACTTTGCAGCAGATGATCAGGCTAATTTTCTGGGTCACCTCCTCAAGGTGTCATTAAAAGTAGCAATCAGCTCTGTTCAAAGCAATTCCCTCCCATTGGATGCATCAGTTCTCCAAAAGTGTGACAGCTTTTAATAGATGCTTTTTATTCCTTCAAAAAACATTGTCTGTGTAGATTAGCTATTATTCTAGCCTGTTCCATTGTGAAAACTACAGCTTAAAAGAAAAGGAAAACTAACTGCCAAGCAGCAATGGCAGTTTTTTTTCAGGTAGATGTTCCATAATGATGTCCATATATCTGTATAGCTTTTTTGCTTAACATTTCAATGCTTTTTTCATACCTCATCATACCAGCTTTCACAGCATGGGAGACAGATAAAACAGGTAGCATTGCTACTATTTTAAAGATGAAAAACCAAAGCATATGACTTTGAGTAAGGTAAGAGAGTTACTTGGGTGACTAAAATGGGACCAGAAACACCGAATTCTTAGTCTGTTCAGAACTCCAGCCCAAATGCCAAAGCTACAGGAGGATTTGTTGTCTCTTAGAATCAGGAAGTTCATAGAACAGATTATAGTTTTATGCAAAAATGGTTCTAGGAATTCAAATGTTATTTATATGAATCCTCCGGGCCCTCTCCATAAATATCTTTATTTCTGTACACATGCGTATCTCTGTGTGTTTCTCCCTGTCTTTCTGTGTGTCTGAGTATATATGTTTCTGGTTTATCAGTGTGTCTGTTCCTCTGGTGTCTCTCTTCTTCAATCTTTATGTCCCTATCTTCTTTCTGTCTTTTCTTTCTTTTTCTGTTTGTCTGTGTCTGTTCCACAAGCTCTCTTTCTCCAACATTTTTTCCCCATCTGGCTCCTCCTTCTGCAATTTCTTGTTTTGAATTTCCATCCTCAGATAGGCTTGTTTCATATGGTGGCAAGACGGTCCTTTGAAGTTTCAAGCTTCCATGTTCCAGACCAAAGCACAGTGGAGATCTTCTCCCTCTCAAAAGTTGAAACAAACCCCTACAAATCACTGGCCGACCTTGTTTAGGTCAAGTGCCTTCACTTGAACCACACAGGTTCTCTGGATCAGCCAAAACTAATCACATGCTGGCCCTTTTTGAGGGGGCTAACTTGATTTAATCCTGTCAGAATCACTGGAGGTATGGAATAACAGTTCCCTAAAGGAAAGGCAGGATGTCATAACTGCAAAATGAAGAAGGGCTACTGAGTAGTCAAAATAACACACATCTGTACTGTCTGCATTTTATCATAGCATATATTGCCCCCTGTGTGGGGGTATTTTTAAGAATCCTTACTCCTTCAAAATTAGATCAGAAAGAGAAGTCTGCAAGAAATAATAAAAGTCACATGAAATGCCATATGATAGCAATCACTGAGAATAAAAGCCATATAAACAGGTTAAGCTCCTGTTTCTTATATGAGAAAATCTATGCAAAAAGAGTGGGACAGAGAGAGCGAGTGTTTAGGCAAGTCACATCATCTCTAAACCTCATTTTCCCCATTTATCAAAAGGGGTAATATAAATCAGAGGGACTTTTGAAGACGATGGAATCCACTCCAACTAGGTTAAACAGAAAACTGTTCAATCCAAGCTTACATAATTTCTGGGAATATACTATTTAAACTGGATATCATTTGACCAGGAACAAGTGCAATTAGGAGAAATGTCTTATCACTTCATTAGCTATTTTGGTGGAAACTCCATGACAGATGTCACCCATCACTTGAACCAAAGATGATGGAGGAAGAAGGTAGATCTTTCACCCCAGCTACCCCAAAAGAGTCAAACACCTCCACTGTTGTGCCTGTAAGAAGATCCCATCTCAACATATACAGCTGGCACCTCTTGTTGCTCATCTTCCATAAACAGAACAGAAATCAGAGTTTTAATCTGATCCTGCTCCTGTATGTGAGAAGATCTGCAAATACTGCTTATCTATGGCATAGATTTTCTGATCCCTTACAAGACAGTAGAGCATGAGCTTTTGAGTCGGATCTACCTGGATTCAAAGATGTGCTTTTTTGGCAATATTATACTGCTTATATTTAACATATTGATCAAAATACAGCTTATTTTCTGATATTGAAACAGTGCAGAAATAAGTGGACACCATCGTTTGCGTTCCAGCTTCCCCAGTAACTGACTTCGACTCCAAGTTGACTTAACATGAAGGAGAGAAAGTATGACCTTAGACAGGCCCAATTCTCTCTCTGGATCTCAGTTTTTTCACTTGAAAAAAAAGAAGAAGAAGAAGAAAGAGGCCCAGATAATACCTGAGTCTCCCTTTGTTTTCATATTTGATTATTCTACTATGTAAATGGTCGATGATTGAATAAATTTCTGTTCCTAAATCAGTAATGACTGGCAAAAGTCAGAGTTCAGGCCATAGTATTGTGCCCTCTTTAGAAAATAAAATTAAACAGAATTTGAAAAGAGACTTCCACAAATTGCCAGGAACTAAAAACAGATCAAACTTAAATACAATTAAAGAGTGGTTATTGGTTATTAGCAAGAGCCTTTTGTTTCCATCCAACATTGCCTTTGTATTCATCGCTCTTCTTTTTTCTTCAGAAGTTGTGGGTTTAAAAAACAATCATGCATAAAATATAGGAGTCCCACATACCACCCCACCACCAACACCTTGTATTGCTGTGGAACATTTGCTACAATTGATGACAGCACATTCTAATAATTGTGCTCTTTAAATATAGTCCCTGGTTTGACTTAGGAGTCACTGTGTGTATATTATGGTTTCACGCATTCTTTAAAAAAATTTATTCTGTTGCCATGCATACAATCTATCATCTCTCCTTTTAATCAAATTCAGATACATATTTCAGTGCTGTTAATGGAATCCACAATGTTGTTTCCATCACCACCATCCATTCCCAAAACATTCCCATCATTCCAAATAAAAACTGTACATTTTAAGTCTTAACTCCCTATTCCCTACTCCTCCCTATCCCCTGGTAACTTATATTCTAGATTCTGACTCTATGAGTTTGCTTATTTTAATTATTTCAAGCTAGTGAAATCATACAGTATTTGTTCTCTTTTGCCTGGCTTATTTCACTCAACCTAATGTCTTCAAGGTTCATCCAATACTGTCCCATGTATCAGGACTTCGTTCTTTTTACAGTCCAACATATATATTTTTATGTATCATTATTTATCTACCCATTCATGGACACTTGGATTGTCTCCATCTTTAGCAATTGTCAATAATGCTACTGTGAACATCCATGTTCAAATATATCTTCAAGTTCCTGCTTTCAATTCTTTTGGATACAACACAAATAGTGAGATTGCTGGGTCATATGGTAGTTCTATCCTTAGTTTTCTGAGGAGCCATCTTTCTCAGTGGCTACTCTACTTTACATTACCACTGGCAATTAATGAGTGTTACTATTTCTCTATATCCTCTCCAACACTTATTTTCCATTTTCTTAATGGTAGCCATTCTAATGCATGTGAAATGATATTTCATTGTGGTTTTAATTTGCATTTCCCTGAAGACTAATGATGTTGAGCATCTTTTTGCGTGCTTTCTGGCCACTTACATCTTCTTTGGAAAGATATCTATTCAAGTCTTTTGCCCATTTTTAATAAGGTTATGAAGATTGTCAGTTTAGTTTCATGATGATGCCTGTTGATGCACAGATTTTTTTAAAATTTTAATGAGGTCCCATTTCTATATTTTTTACTCTGTTATTTGTGTTTTGGGTGTAAAATCTAAGAAATCATTGCCTAATGCAAGATCCTGAAGATACTTTCCTACATTTTCTTATAGGAGGTTTATAGTTCTACCTCTTACATTAAGATTTTTGATCCACTTTGAGTTGAGTTTTGCATATGGTGTGAGATAGGGGTCCTCCTTTACTCTTTTGCAAATAGAGATCCAGTTCTTCCAGCATCATCTGTTGAAACTGTTCCTTTCCAATTAAATAGTCTTTGAACCCTTGTCACAAATAGGTTGGCCATAAATGTGAAGGTGTATTTCTGAACTCTTGGTCTGATTGCATTGGTCAATATATCTACCTTTGTGCCAGTACCATACTGTTGTGTCCACTGTAGTTTTGTAGTATACTTTAGAGTCAGGGAGTGCAGTTTTCTAATGTTACTGTTCCTTTTCAAGATTTTTAGATAGTCAAGTCCCCTTATGCTTCCAAATATCTTTGATAATTGGGTTTTCCATTTCTACAAAGTAGGTTGTTGGAATTTTATTGGAATTGCATTTTGGGTAGTATTGATATCATGATATTAAGTCTTCAAATCCTTGAACATGGAATGTCCTTACATTTATTTAAGTCTTCTTTGATTTATTCTAGCAATGATTTGCAGTTCTCTGTGTACAAGTTCTTTACATCCTTGGTTAAATTTATTCCTAGTTATTTGATTCTTTTATTTGCTATTGTAAGTGGAATTTTTTTTCTTAATTTCCTGCCCAGATTTCTCATTACTAGTGTATAGAAACACTACAGATTTCTGGATGTTGATCTTGTACTCTGTCAGTTTGCTGAGTTCATTTATCAGCTCTGCTAGGTTTGCTGTAGAATTTTCAGAACTTGCTATATGTAGGATCATGTTATCTGTAAATAGTGAAGATTTTACTTCTTTGTTTCCAATTTGGGTGCCTTTTATTTCTTTTTCTTGCCTACCTTCTCTGGTTAGAACTTCCAGTACAATATTGAGTAACATTAGTGACAGTTGTCAGCCCTATCTTTTTAAATTTGTTAATCTCCACATATTTGTGAATTTTCCATTTCTCCCCTATTATTGATTTCTGGATTCATCCTTTTGTGGTCAGAGAATAGACATTGCATGATTTCAGTATTCCTAAATTCATTCAGACTTGTTCTGTTACTTAAGGTATGGTCTATCCTGGAGAATAATCCACGTGCACTTGAGAAGAATGTGTTTTTGTTGAGTGAAGTGTTTTATATATATATATCTGTTAGGTCTAGTTGATTTAGAGTGCAATTCATGTCTTTTATTTCTTTATTGATTTTTTCCACTGGATGTTCTGTCTATTATTGAGAGTTGTGTATTAAAGTGTCTACTAGTAATAAAATTGAAATTAATGCAGCAATTTCTCCTTTTAAATCTAGTAAGAACTTGTTACATATATTTTGCATCTCAGTTGTTAGGTACGTATATCTACTTGGGACTCCCTTGAACACAGCACATTGATTTTCTCTTGCAGCTTTCAGAACTCTCTCCTTGTCCTTTGCATTAGATAATATGATCAATATATGATGGGGTGTACTTCTCTTCATGTTTATATTGTTTCTTGTTCTCTGGGCTTCTTGGATGTGTATATTCACATCTTTCGCAAAGTTTGGGAAGTTCACTGTCACTACTTCTTTCGGTATTCCTTCTGTCCCTTTCTTTCTTGTCATTCTGAAACTTCCATAATATATATATTGGGGTGCTTGATGGTGGTCCAGAGGTGTCTTAGGTTATTTTCAAATTCAGTAATTCTTTTTTCTTTCTGTTCTTCAGCCTGAATAATTTCAAGTGTCTTCTTATCTTCGATTTTACTGATTCTTCTGCCAACTCCAATCTGCCCTTCAAACTTTCCTGGTCATTTTTCATTTCAGTTATTGTGGTCTTCAACTCCAGTAGTTCTGTTTGGTTCCTTCTAAAATTTCTGTCTCTTTACTAAGATACTTATAATGCCCATTCATTGTTTTCCCAATATCTTTTAGTTCTTTCTCTATATTTTCTTTCATCTCCTTGAGCTTTGTAAGGTCATATTTTTACAGGCTTTCATTGTTGTTGTTATGTCCACATTCTCATCCTCTTTACTGGTGTTTTCTGGATTTTTAACCTCCTCCTTTGGATGACCTGCCATTTCTTGTTGTTATTTTTTGTTATTGTTGTTAGTCTGCCTGTCATATGCTCTATTGTTGCACACTGTACATTTTAATATTTTAAAATGTTAACTTTGGGATTTATTTCCTAAGATGTGTTTCTTGATTTGTAACCAGCTGGTTATAAGACAGATTTTCTTGGGCTTTACTCTTAACAGAAAGTTCTTTCCAAGATGAATGCAGTGTTTAGGATTTCCCCCGTCTTTCTGGGTTTCTGTCTTGTCCTGGGCTTTTGCTTTTTAGATATTTTGGACTTCCCCTTTGTTTCGGTTTGCTAATGCTGTTGGAATGCAATATTCCAGAAATGGGTTGGTTTTTTCAAAGGGAATTTATTAGGCTACAAATGTACAGTTCTAAGGCCATAAAAATGTCCAAACTAAGGCATCAACAAGAGGATACCTTCACTGAAGAAAGGCTGATGGCATCTGGGGTTCCTCTGTCACATGAAAAGGCTCATGGTGATGTATGCTGTCCCTTCTCTTCTAGGTTGGTTTCCAAAACGGCTGTCTCAGGTCCCTTAGGTCATTCTGGCTTCTCCTGGGGCATTTTCTTTCTGAGCTCTCTCTCTGTCTCTCTCTTTGTGAACTCTTTTAAAGGACTCCTTTAAAAGATTAAGACCCACCTTGAATTGGCTTTGTCACACCTCCAGGGAAATAACCTAAGCAAAAGGCCTCACCCATAATAGGTCTACACCCACCAGAACAGATTAGAAGAACATGGTTTTTCTGAGGTACATAACAGTTCCAAACCAGGACACCCTGATTACAGGATATTTGTTATCTCCTCTTTTTCCCAGGAGACAGATCTCCTTCTCCTG
Organism: Tamandua tetradactyla; assembly: GCF_023851605.1. Classification (NCBI taxonomy): domain Eukaryota; kingdom Metazoa; phylum Chordata; class Mammalia; order Pilosa; family Myrmecophagidae; genus Tamandua; species Tamandua tetradactyla. The sequence continues at coordinate 42,223,902 of NC_135346.1, read as the reverse complement.
GATGTTTGATGCCCACAGGCCATTGTCCCAGACCATCTGCCTCTACAGATTTTACATTCTTTTTGTTGTCTCAAGCTGCTTTTGTCTCGAGGGTAAATAATGTGGGGAGGGGCATCGAAGGAAGGGCTTTCCCAAGTCAGTTTTTCCCAGCCAAATCAAGGCCACAGTCCCATGAAGAGGGTGCAGAGCAGCTCCAATCAGGAGATTGGATCAGCCCCAGGGAGAAGATCAGAAAAGACATCAACAGCTTCTCCAATGGCTTCTCAAAGCTAAGCTTCCCTTGCCTGACCAGCAAGTGCAGCTTTCAACCAACTGTCCCCCACAGCCCTAAAGAAGCTTCGTATCAAAGACTTGTGATTTTATTTTATTTTTTATTTATTTATTTATTTATTTACATGTGCAGGCACCGGGAATTGAACCCGGGTCCTCGGGCATGGTAGGCAAGCACTCTTACCTGCTGAGCCACTGTGGCCCGCCCTTGTGATTTTATTTTAACCTCTTTATACTCATCATTTCTAGCCCCCCATAAAAAAAGGAATCCTCTAAATAGAGATAAAGTATGCAGAGCAGCTGGCACATGCTAAACATTCAACAGAAGTTAACTATTGGTGTATCCTCTATGAAATGCAATATAATATGTGAAAATATATGGTACACACCTCTTATTCTTCTATCTTATCATTCCTTGACCTACCTTTCCACACAGAATTGCACTGACTGTTTCTATGCAAAAGTTTGTTGCAAAGGTCTCCCCAGGTGAAATGTCAGTAATTAGCAACCTTTGGCTCTAATTTCTAATACTACTCCCTGAAACTTTCTTCTGCATCTCCTGAGGCAGCACAGCGCCCTCCTCTCATGCCCAGGCCAGGTTCAAAGAGTAGAGACATCTCTGCCTCTAGCCCTGAATCCAGAGTCATGAGGCACTTCAGGACAGATGCTCAAATCCCTACTTCCTGGACACGAGGCCCATCTCCATGGCATTATTTAGCTGAAAATAGCCAAGAAACTTATTTCAAGATCCATGGAGGGGAAAGAGATAGATGGGGAAATGATTAAAATGAAAGACTAAGATGTCTTTCTGTAAATTCCATAATAAACCCCACTCCCTGAAAAGCCCTTTCAGGACCCACAAACCCTTCTGTCTCTTCTCATCCCTCCTGGCCCATTGTAAACTGCTAGAACTCATACCTTGAAACTGAATTGTAATTCCACTGTTTGCTGTATTATATATCTTGGTGTGTGTGTGTGTGTGTGTATGTGTGTGCGTTTTGTCCTCCATGAAATTATGGGAGAAGTCAAAATCTAATCTTTTTCTCTATTCCTCAATTTCTAGGTCAAATATGACTTTGATATATAAACAAACTTTTCTCAACTATTTTTTAGCTGTGTGTTAATAAGCAAGTTAACTTCTCTTGGTTTAACTTTTTTGTTGGGTGACGTTTAAATACATATTTAAAAGCATGCAGCAGAACATCTGCCACATACACACACACACACGGAAAGATAGGCTTCACCATGCACAATGTCTAAAAATGTGGGTCTTGGAGTCAGACTATCTGAGTTTGTGTGTTGGCCCGAGCACTTATTAATAGTTTTATGAAACCTTATTGCAGATCTTTTCCCCATCTTTAAAAATAGGACATAATATGATGTTTTGTTGTGAAGGTAAGTGAGACAAGCCATGTAGAGTGTTTAGCAAATGACTGATCCCCAGTAAACTCCAAAAATAATCCATATTCTCCTTCTCATCAGACACTCCCTTCAGACTAGCTGAAAGAAAACATGCCATCCGAATCTTCACAGCTTTTTTGAAAATTTTTGTTTTTCTCTTTAAATCAACTATATATTTCTCCATCACCTGTTATCATTCTTTTATTACCATACTCCTCCTTCATCCTTAGAGTATCACTTGCACTTGATTATTCTAAGACAAATGATGAAGGCACCATCTGATAGGTTAGTTATTATGGAGCATCATAGCTTTTTAATTTGGGAAACTAATAGGCTGTTTTAAAAAGACCTTATCTTTTGTCCCTCTATACTCCAGTGGCCAGAGAGAGATGGTCTGTTCAGGCAACATAGCTCCCCCTGCTGGATGAAGGAAATCTGGACCCTCTTTTTGTTCTGGTAAATAATAGGAAAAGGACAATGCAAATTCAAGAGCTCTCTCCAGCTTCCCACATAAAAAATTCAACTAGAGTGCTAAGTAGGGTGTTCTCTTCTAAACTTGGCTCTGACAGCTGATGGCCACACCAGGCTCCAGCCCACAATCATCTTCCCCTTCTTAGAATTAAAACTGTGCTTAGAACTTGCTTGTGTTCCAACTCTGTAACATTCTGTTTTTGTTTGCTCAGTCTCGCCAGTCATCATCACTCATGTCTGTATAGGACTTTCCATTTATAAATTACTTATATGCATATGCTCTTAAGAGGCAGAGACCTCTAACTTTATCTACCTCTCCTTCTTTTTTGTTTGCATGGCAAAAGCAAAAGAAATGTAGGTGGAATTCTTCAAGATGACAGCAGTGTAAACAGAGATGTTCCAAAAGAATGCTTAATAAAGAAAGACGTGTGTTAAGTGCCTGCTCTGAGCCATGGAATCCTCACAGTCATGTGGGGGAGAAAGCCTCGCTAAGGCATGGCCATGTTTTGGTTGCTATATAAATGACCTAAGGAAGAGATACTGTGTTAATTGCTCAGACAAAAATCAGAGATCTTTGTATTTGCGCTTTCATTAGAATGCCCTGTGTATACATTTTTTCCCTTCATGAGCATCTTAGGTCTATCCATTGGAATTCACTCATCTCTTTAAAGGCCCTCCAAAAAGAAAAGTAGGGATGCTTTCATTTACCTGAAATTTGCCCTCCTTTTAAAAAACTTTCAGCTATTAATATCTTTATTTGTCTCCCTCTCCCCCACCCCCAGCTCCTTTCATCTTAGGCCCTTCCCTGGTGATAATTTCATTGTTCAGCTCAAAAATTGATAAGACTTCTTTACCTCAATCAAGATGGCAGAGTGAGAAGGTTGCTTCAGGGCTCTGTCTTCCCAGAGTAGCTTTGAACAGCCAGGAAGAACTGGTTTGAAACATCTTTCCAAAAGTTCCAGGAAACAATTAAAGGATTGAAGTAACAGAGTGAGTACCAAATCAAGAAAAAGTCCACTTGAGAGCAGTAGGATGTTGTACCATTTTGGTTCCATTGTGAACCCCAGAAAAGCCAAATTCTTTTATTTTCATTCAGTATTGCTGGGTGGGAGCTTTTTGATTGTTTCCATAGAGATGTGACCCATCCGATTGTGGGTGGTAACTTTTGATTAGGTGGTTTCCATCCAGATGTGTCCACACCCATTCAAGGTGGGGTTGCTTACCAGAGCCCTTAAAGAGGGAACCATTTTGGAAAAAGCCTGAGAGCCAACAGAGCCCACACAGCCAGAGACCTTTGGAGATGAAGATGGAAAACGCCCCCAGGGGAACTTCATGAAACAAGAAGCCAAGACAGAAAGTTAGCAGACTTCACCATGTACCCTTCCAACTAAGGGAGAAACCGTGAACTTCATCAGCCTTTCTTGAGTGAATGCAACCTCTTATCAGTGTTTTAATTTAGACATTTTCAAGGCCTTAGTAAATTCCCTTTTTTTACAACTTAATAAATTCCCTTTTCTAAAAAACCATTCTGTTTCTGGTATATCGCATTCCAGCAGCTTGCAAACTAGAACAGATGTAAACCCACAACTTCTCTAATAAAAAATACAAATAAAAAATTAAAAAGTAGTAAAAGGGGTGCAAGGGTAGTTCAGTGGTAGAATTCTTGCCTGCCATGTAGGAGACCCGGACTTAATTCCCAGCCCATACATCTCCCTGCTGAAAAAAATTTTTCAACAAATGCTGCTGCAATCACAGGATAGTCACATGAAAAAAAAATGAAATGTGACCCCCACCTTACAGCATACCAAAAAAGCAGTAGTATCTCATGGCACCCTGGCAGGACCCTCTTCCCATCCCTCACCCACTTCTTAAACAGCTGACCCTTGCTCCCAGTGTGAATCCTTGTCCCAGTTCTGAAGGGAACATGCCCAAGTTGCAAAAATGATCAGGAGGCCTCTACACATTGGCCTGAAGCTATTCTGCAAATTCATTGTATGGATAAACCTTGAGAGAAAGCACTTGCACAAGTCAACCTACAAAGACTAGGAGAGGTGTTTTTTTTCCCCTCCTCTTCCTCTTCTTCCTCCTCCTCCTTCTCCCCCTCCTCCTTCTTCTTAACTTCTGACATTCAAGGACAGCTCTGAATACAAGTTTAAGAAACAGATGCCTCCAAGTCTAAATTCCTGCATTAACACATTAAAATATCAAAATGCACAGGTTTCTATAAAAGATTATAAAATATAAAAAGAAATAGGAACTGATGGCCACGGTAAAGGAGAATATTAAAGCTTTAGAATCCATCATTGAGGAGGAGACCTGGGACACTCCAGATAAAGGTTTTTTAAAAATGGTCCTAAATTTGCTCAAAGAGTTAAAGGAAAATATGGACAAATAACTAAAGAAAATCAAGAAAACACTAGATGAACACAAAGAGAATATCATTAGAGAGATGAAACTATGGGAAAAAAACAAACAGGGCTGACAACCACAGGAACAGAAATTTAAAATTCCCTAGAGGGTTCTACTGCAGATTAGTGCTAACAGAACAAAGAGGCAGTAAACTTGAATGTGAAAGAATTGAAATCATCCAGTCTGAGGAGCAGAAAGAGGAAATGGAGAAAACTGAATGGAGGCCTAGAAACCTGTGGGACACAATCAAGTGTACCAATATATGCACTGGGGGAGTCTCAGAAGGAGGAAAAAGAAACAAAGGGCAGAAAGAATAGTCAAAGAAATAATGGCTGAAAACTTCTCAAATTTAATGAGAGACATGACTATACATATCCAAGATGCTCGACAAAGTTCAAACAGGATAAACCCAAATAGACCCATACAGCACCATGTTACAATCATACTGTTCAATGCCAAAATAAACAATTCTGAAAGCCCCAAGAGAGAAGCAATGCATCACAGACAGTGGAAACTCAATAAGATTAAATGCTGATTTCTCTTTGGAGAGGCAAGAAGGCAGTGGGAAGAAATATTCAAAATGCCGTAGGCAGAAAATTGCCAACCAAGAATTCTGTATCTAGCAAAACTGTCTTTGATAAATGAGGGAAGAAGTAAAACATTCCAAGATAAACAAAAGCTGAGTGAGGGACTTCATCATCATGAAGCCAGCTTTACAAGAAACACTAAAGGGAGTTCTGCAGGTTGAAAGAGAAGGACATTAGACAACTGACTATAGCCACATGAAGAAATAAAGATCTTGGTAAAGCTAATGACATAGGTAAATATAAACACTAGTGCTATTGTATTTTTGGTTTGTAATTACACTTTTTACTTCCTACAGGATCTAAAAGGCAAATGCATACAATATAACAATAAATCAATGGTTTGAACTCATAATGTATAAATATGTAAATTGTGACAAGAAGTACCTAAAAGAGGGGAATAGAAGGGTATGACAACATACTTTATGTTTGCTATTGAAATTGTTAGGATTTAAAGCAAAACAAGTGTTGGGTTTCTGTTTGAGGTGAAGGGAAACTTATAGTAATGGATGGTAGTGAGGGTATTGCAACATTATGAATGTGATTAACCCCACTGAATGACATGCTTTGGTGGGGTTGGGTTGGGAAGATTTATATGTTGCATATATGTCTCCATAGTTTTAAAAAAAAGAAACTAAAGAGATAATGACAATTAATGCATATAGGATCCTGGGTGGGATCCAGCAAAGGAGAAAAGAAGGCTCAAAATGATATTATTAAGACATGAGGAAAAAGTGGAATAGAGAATATAAGCTTTACATCAATATTAAATTTCTTGAACTTGATAACGATACAGTGATTACATAAGTGAATATTCATAGGAAATGTACATGGGAGAATTACACGCTTGAGGAGCATGATGTGTGCAACCTGCTTTCAAATGTACAGAAGATGGATGATTGACAGATGATTAGATAGATAGATAGATAGATAGATAGATAGATAGATAGATAGATAGATAGATAGATAGATAGATAGATAGATGCTAGATAGATAGAAATGGGCAGAATGATATGACAAAGGTGATAAAATGTTAAACTCAGTGGATCTGGGTATCTGGAACCAAGCAAGACACTTGGTTCTTGGGTGGAGTGGGAGTATGCTGGAGTTCTCTGTATGAAGTTTGTAGCATTTTGGCACATGTCCTGTAAGTTTGGGAGTATTTCAAATTAAAAAATTTTGTTGTCTGTTTAAAGAAGCTGACTCAGCTAACAAAAATTGATAAGGTGTTATGGGACTCTATTATGTTTCGCCTGGGACAGCATTTTTGCATTGATATTCCTGGCTGATGGAACAAAAGACAAACTTAATATCACAAAGTGTATTTTTATGGTTTTAAAGAAACATCGACTCTTCTTGGTCACAGATTCATAGCAGAACCAGAGAGAAATAGTCTGTACCTCCCAAGTGACAGGCCTTTGGGGTCATCAGAATAAGACAGCATTAGCAGCCTGAGCGCCAAAGTCCAGGAGAGCCCTTGACTGGTCAGCAGCACACAAGCTCCTTGGAATGAGACTGCAGTAGAAAAAAAAATGGCACACATTGATGGTGTCTTCCATTTTGAACACTGAGTATAAAAAATGAAGCCGAATCCAGTGATTAACTGCACCTGCAGTATCCATTTCTAATTTGGGAATGAGGCTGGTTATAGTCCCAATTTGGTCCTTGCTTTTTGATCTACCAAGTAGCAGGTGGGCAAACAGATTCTAAAGAACTGTTTTCTCTTCGTCCTTATGCACAACAAAGAGGTAACAATCCACTGAAACAATACAAAATCCTAAGCAACTCTTGACATCATTATTACTACCTATTACTACCATTTAAACACCATGTGTTTAAATGATGAAATCAAATCCCAGAGAGCATAAATGGTGAACCCAGTGCCAGGCAATGACTGATGGCAGAGCTAAGATTAGCACTTTGGACCTTCGTCCTCATTCATTGCTATTTGAAGTTTACTGCACTTCATGTCTTTGGAGGAATACTCATGGTTGGCCCATTATTAGAAGGATTTTAAATATTTTAAAAGCTATCTATTTTATGTAATTGGTCCCAGTATTATAAGAATCTTGACTATTGCCCATGATCCAGACATGTATTGTTTTAATAACACAGTTTGAGACAAGATTACAAAGTCACTAATTGCAATTAAAGTGTGTGATGCTTAACCATATTAACATCAGACAAGGAAGAAAATGTGACACTGAATTTACATTGTAGGAATCAATACAGGAACGGCCCATCTCAGCAGGAGACATGGTTCTCAAGACAGCTTCAAAAGCAAATACTACAAATTGTCAAAAATTACCCATCAACATCCCACAGAAGGCAATATATTGGAGTCCAAAACACTAACTCTCAGCATCTCCAGCACAGATTATATCTGTTCCAATTTTGGAACAGATTGCTCTTTCTTCAGTCAAGCACCAGATGAAGTGGTGAGTTGGCTTCCACTCAGGGGCAATGTTGTATGAAAAATATGAATCTTTAAACACTAAACACTCAGCACAGTGAGACGCTCTCTCCACGGGAAACATGGGAGAACGTATTATCGTTAGAGCAGCAGCATGTCCACATCTCTCTTGGGGGGCTGACTCAGGCCATACGTCTGAGGGGAGTGACAGGTGAGCTCACCAGCATTATTTTAACTCTTGCCTTCCTCCTTCCCTCTCCCCCTCTGCACAGGGAGGTACGTTTGCCAAAATTAAATGTGCGTTCTAGGATTACACTGAATTTATCTGTAACATTCAGTCAGGTTGGTTATCATAAACAGCTGGCTCATCATAATGATGCTGCAGATAAATATATATGTGCTTAGTTATACTGAACTGAAGAGTCTTTTAAAGATGGTGTAATTGGGAGTCAAGGTAAATAGATTCTATTTCTGGTTCTGCAATTAACTAGCTGAGAGAACTTGTAAAGCTTGTCTAACCTCTGAATCTCAAATTTCTCATCTGCAAGAAGAGGACTAAGACAAGACATCCAAGGTGACTTTCAATTCTAAATTTTATATTAGGAATTTGTACAGCTGTTTACTCAGGCACTAATACATCAACTAAAAATAGAAGATAGGACAGAAATTTAGTAATGTGGTACCCTCCCTTCCTTTCTTCTTCCACCTCTCTCCCTTCTTATCTTCCCTCTTTCCTCCTTCCTTCTACTTCTTTGTCACTTCCCTGCTCCTATTACCTACTCTTTCTCTATTCTTTACATGCTTCCTCCATTCCTTTTTCCTCCCTTCCTTCCTTTCTTCCTCAAACCATAGTTGGATGCTGCGCCAGTTGGAAAGGATTATGTACCCTAGAAAAGCCATGTTTTAATCCCAATCCATCTTGTGGAAGCAGCCATTTCTTTTGATCTCTATTAAGTATCGTAGGTTGAAAACTTGATTAGATTGTCTCCATGAAGATGTGATTCACCCAACTGTGGGTATTAACCTTTGATTAGAGGGAACTGTGACTCCACCCATTCCAGGTAGGTCTTGATTAGTTTACTGGAATCCTTAAACGAGGAAACATTTTGGACACAGCCACGAGAACCAGGAGAGCCCACACAGCCAGAGACCTTTGGAGATGAAGAAGGAAAACACACCTGGGTTAGCTTTATGAAACAAGAATTCTGGAGAGAAAGCTAGCATGTTCACTGTGTGCCTTTCCAGTTGACAGAGAAACCCTGAACTTCATCGGACTTTCTTGAGTGAAGGTAACCTCTTGTTGGTGCCTTAATTTGGATATTTTTATAGCCTTGTTTTAATTGGGACATTTTTATGGCCTTAGAACTGTAAACTTGCAACTTAATAAATTCCCCCTTTTAAAAGCCATTCTGTTTCTGGTATATTACATTCTGGCAACTAGCAAACTAGAACAGGTACCTGTTATGTTCTAGAAACTATAAAGTCTCTAAGAATACAAAGGGAAATTTGAGATTAGATCATACTGTATTTTGTACATTAGAAAGTATTTTCCCTTCATGCATCATAAATGCAACTGAGCAAGTCCCTGATACTTTATCATAGAATAGTTCCATGTGAAGTTTCTTTGGAAAATTGTATCTTTTATCCAATTTGAATAAGCAAAACTATTTTTTCAGGCTCAAGAAGGGAGTCAAGCAAATCATTCTAAGTTATTGTAAAGTTGCCTGAAGTTCTTCATGCTATATTTATTGACAAAGAAGGAAAGGAGATGAAAAACCACGACAAATTTTAGCTCCACCACTTACTAGCTGGGTCACCCTGCATACATAACTTCACTTCTCAGAGTTGTTGTTTTCATAGCTATAGAAGGTAAGGGATAATATCTACTTTGCAGAACTGTGATGCAGAATGACATAGTGCAGGAAAAGAGCCTAGGAGAGGGCCACATATATTACAGGTGTAAAAGAAAAGATAACTAGCCATGTAACTACAAACCTCATGCAAGATAAAGGAATTCACATGAACATGGCATCTGCCATGCATTAAGGATTGTGTTATTATAGGCTAGGCCAAGCTGCAGTGACCAAGTGATCTCAAGGGGTATAATGGTGAAATAATACAAATGTTCATTCCTCAGTGACCTAAAAGAACAGTTGATGTTCCTGGTTGGCAGCTAGCTTTGCTGCATGTGCTGATTCTGAGACCCAGGCTCCTACACTTTGTGGCACAGTCACACCCAAAGTCGCATATATTCAGCTGACAAAGAGCATATGGGGAAGGCATGCCTGCTTCCTGAGACACTTGGTCCCAACGTGGCAGTCCATTATTAAGGGCGATTCACAGGTCACACTTGTGTATAAGAGGTAGCTAGGAAGTGGAGTCACTGGCCGGACAGCCGCTTCCCAGAAAAGACTGTATACCATAGAAGGCAGCAAAAGATTGGCGGACAGCTACCTTTGTTTCAGCAGCCTGACTCAGTTAGGCCACTTGAGTCTCTGTAAGTTAAATATGATCACCCCTTATCTTATTGATAAGGAAGTTTCAAGTCGGTTATTAAGTAACCTCCAGGTCCAGGTGTCTGACCCTAAAGCCAGAACTCCCCAATCTGAGCTCCCTGAATTCATAGACTCCTGAATGCTGGGTTGATTTTGACCCACACAGCGTTTTCCCACATGGATTAATTTACACACAAAATAGGCGTTTGTAGTTCTTCTCAGAAAATCAGCTCTGGCAACCGTGAGGCAGAGTAGCAACTGCCTGAAGATGAACAGTTGCTCCCAGTTTTGGAGGTGCTCGGTGGAACATGTGCCTTCTGGTTCTCTTACCATCCCTCCCTGCCCCCAGCCTGATTTCATCCCTGCCTGGCTTTGCTCATTGACATCATCTACCCAGGCTCTCTAGGCTTTTAAGTCTATCATTCCTGCTATCAGGGGAATCTTTATTATTTTATTTTTTGGCAGGGACAACCCACATTTTACTCTAAAAGCTTGTAGTAGTCATGTGGAGATCAAGAAATTAAATATGTATTTCCTTTTGAAACTGTCGGAAAGAGAAGCCTTTTTGAATTTTGTGCATCTTACCCCTATCTCTCACTTCGTTCCTGGTTCATAAATCCACCTAAATACATTTCCCAGAATGAACTGGCCTACTCTCAAGACTGGCTTTGCATCTCTTTTTCCCTGCTCCCTTCTGCCCAGCACTTATCTACACTCCTCATCCCACTCCTGACAATAGCTTCCCTTCTATCATTTCCTTCCATCTAATCAGCGCATCAGCTATCTGTCAACAGTGAGTCTTGACTCCATGTTCTCCAGATTAGAATTCAGGAAAGAAGTTGAAAAGCAGAGGACAAAGGCCTGAGAGGGGAGATGGAGAGCAGGGGAGCAGCAGATGCTGTCAGCCCCTCTGAGGACTTGCCCCTGATCCCGACGATCAGCTCCAGCTTTGCAGTCTGGAGCATGGTGTTTGCAGGGTAGGGACTGTACAGCCAGGCCAGCCTCATTACATTTAATTAACTAAATCTTAATTTAAAGGTCAAACTCACTGATCCATCATCCAACACTCTGCTTTGACCTTACATTGATTTGCAGCACGGAAGGTGTCCATACACTGCTCCATTTCACAATTTGTTTATTATTCAGGTTCCCCAAAGGCATGATGTTTTTAGTAGTTGCTTCACTGTATGCACTTATTACCATCAATTGGAATCTTCATTCAACTTTCTAATAGGTCATTCTTCAGCCATTATTGGTTTAAATCCTTCTTCAACTGTCTGGGCAACCCTTCTAAGAGAGTCAAAGGCAAAGAGAACTGTGTTCCCATCACTCTGCGTAATAGGTCACAAAATGCGTCTTACAGAACACTAGTCCAAAAGAATCTCCTAAGGATACCTCCTCTGTGGTCCTGTAGGATATTCATGATGCAAGTCAGCAAATCAAAAGTTCTAAAAAGAAATCCTTCAGTTAACAAAGCAAAGCCATTCAAATTTAATCCTATATTTCCCATATTTATTCTACTACAGAATCCCACTCCATCCCTCTTTTATGTGAAGCACCTAGTCACATCTGTTGGAACCGGTGTCTGTGGGAGTTGGGAGTTGTTATGTACCCCAGAAAAGGCCGTGTTCTTTTAATCCATTCCTGTGGCAGCAGACCTATTGTACGTGCGACGTTTGGATTAGGTAGCTTCAATTTAGATGTGACCCAACCAATTAAGGTATGTCTTAATCTTTTTTATGAGAGAATGAAGGACAGAGAGAGCCCAGAGAGCTCAGAGAGAAACACCCAGAGAGGACCCACAGATGCTCAGAGAGAAAGTCACTGGAATCAGAAGGTGAAAGCAATGGAACCAAGGAGCAAAGGACTAGCAGATGTCAGTCACCTGCCTTCCCATGTAACAGGGGTATCCTAGATGCTAGTGGTCTTTTGAGTCCAGGTATCATCCTATTGATGCCTTAATTGGGACATTTTCATAGCCTAAGAACTATAAATTGTAAGTAATTAAATCCTCGTTGTAAAAGCCGAGCCATTTCTGGTATGTTGCATTCCAGCAACTCTAGTAAGCCAAAAGAGTGTCCCATGATTCACATTTTGGAAAGTGTTCTGCTACCACCAAGATGAGTTTTATAAGATGGAGATTTTCTATTTGATTTTTGTTGCCTTTATATTCAGTCCTAATAACAACTGTGCTAGATATAATTATTAACTACAAGATTTCATCCTTTTTTGTCACCACAAATTTTGCCATGTAACTTTTCTGTTCTTCCCTTAAAAGTTGGCTCTGGTCTTGACCATGTGCTTTGGTAGATGATATATTAACAGGCACAACACAAGCAAAGGCTTAAAATGTGCTTGCACAGCTGAGCATGTCCTTCTACTATCATCATGTAGATAATAAGCCCACTAACCCACTGGTTCCAGAAGGAGAATGAGAAATACGTGGAGCAGAGCAGCCCCAGCCAACCCACACACCTGGAATATTAAGCAGAACTTCAGCTGGCCAACAAAGCAGTCATTGTTTATTTTGTATGCTGCAGAGACTTTGAGGTTGTTGATGATGCAACTATACACAACTGTAACATGGTAGGTTCTATTCTAGATAATGTGGGGCTGCAAATAGGGTAAAAAGAACCTCTGCCTTCAAAGATTTTACAGAAGAAGGGAGAGGAGAAATACACAACTAGTTATAAGCAAGACAAAATAAAATGAGTGTCCCAAATCAAGAACCAATGATAAACTGTAGGAACATAAAGGTAAAACCAACGCTCTCCAGGTATTCGTAGCCAATGTAGAATTTTAGCCAGTTCTTTAAAGATTGAAAGCATTGTACTAGGAGGAGAATCAAGATGGCGCACATTCCAGGCTAAAGGAATAGCAACTACAAGAGGGAGGTATAAACATATGTCTCCCTCAGGGAATGGAAGAATCACTTTGTGTGTGTGTGTGTGTGGATGGGTGTGTGTGTGTACATATAATACCCTTTTTTTGCAACCAAAATCACATATCTAGTAAATGATAGAACTAAAACTGAGTCTCCTGACTCCAGTCCCTGGCCTCCATTCTATATATGTTTATATAGGCCAGTGTGGAAGAGAAAAGCAAAAAATAAAAATTAACTTGCTATTGAATCTGAAAGTAACTAGAAGGATCCAGAAGTAGGTAAATAAAACATGATATGGTTATCAGGCTAGTAATGACAACAAAAACAACAACCATAAAAAGAACAAAGGCTCAATAGTCATATCACTATGTAAGCTTTGCTAAGGCTAATATTTATTACACACATGCCATGTGCCAGGCACTGTTCTAAGAGCTTTTAGTATTTCATCTCATCTGTTTTTCATAATAGCCTTATGAAAAAGGCACCGTTATTAGCCCTATTAAACAAGTTGAAATTATTAAGGAACAGAGAAGTTATGCACCTTGCCCATGGTCACACAGTAAATGAAGCAACTAGGATGCAAGCCCATCCCTGTCTGTCCCAGGAGCCTGAGCTTTAACCACACTACTCAACCTTTCCAGCAAATGAGAATCCATCCCTCCAGGGAGTTTTTTAAAAATACCAATGCTAGGCAGACCACAGTGGCTCAGCAGGCAGAATTCTCACCTGCCATGCCGGAGACCCCGATTCGTTTCCTGGTGCCTGCCCATGCAAAAAAAAAAGAGCATAAAAAGTACCAATGCCCAGGTCCTACCCCAATTATATTAGAACCTCTGCCTCTGGATGGCCTCAGACCATCTTAAAAGCTCCCCAGGTGATCCTTTTGTACAGACAGTGTTAAAACCACTGTCCTATTGTCTCTGAGATTCTAGAAAGGTCAGAGTTAAAGGCATATGGATGAATGGGTTTCAGAATACTCAGAAAGAGCAAGAAAACATGACAACAAAATAGTCACACAGAAGCCAAACAGGGTAAAATTGGCCTAAGAGTTGTTCATGTGTTTATAAATCAATTGCATAAACCTTGAAATTAACTTACTGATAAAGCAATGTTGTAAATGGAGAAAAATTTCCAGAACAACCCACTGGGGTATAACTGACCTATATTATAGCAATCTATAGTGCCAATAATACCAGACTGCATCTTCATTTCTGAGAGTCAAAAGGAGAAAGAAGAGATGACAGATTTCTCCATTTTTTTCTTGGCTGATTCTAAATACATTTTTTAAAATGTTTCAGGTTAGATTTTGGCATCTTCTTCCCTCACTTTCTGAATTGCCTTATATTCATTTTCCCAGGTGCATGTTTTCCTTAACTCCCATTGCAGTGAATCCATCCCAGTCTCTGAGGCAACTCAATCTATGTGTCCACTCCCAAATGACATAGTTCCTCTGAGCAACCCTTGCTCTCCTGTAAAACTCCTCACTGGGGCTGAACACAGGCTCAGTTTCTTTCTCAGCCCTGTGCTCTAAGCAAACCCGGAGAAGCAATTGGCACTTGTACTTGGGGGGAAATCAATTTGCACTTCCCCTTCCCCTTGGTCTGAGAGCTAAATAAGGCAGTAATGAGTCAGTGGATCACTCTAGCACCAGCAGAGACTCGGGAGGGGCAGGAAAATGCAGCTGCTGGATGCAAATTCTCTTGACTCCTCCATTTGTTTAATTGCCCCTTAGATTTTTCTCTCTCAATTACAAAGGATATTCTTTCATTTTCATTTGCCACAATAGACCTTACATTTCAATATTTCCTTGCCCACTCAGTTTTCATGAAGACCTCACTAACTCTGGGAGCAGCAGGCCATGATAGAAGATAAAGTCCCACACAAATGCACTTTACTTTATTGAAATCCACAGCCAAGGGCATTGTCACTTTTGATCCTCTTCAAAACCCTAAGTGATGGGTGCACAGGTGGTTCAGTGGTAGAATGCTCGCCTCTCATGCTTGAGACCCAGGTTTGATTGCCAGACCATGCACCCAAAAACAAAACAAAAAAAAACCCCAAACCTTAAGTGATGCCAGGTACCCGGTAACTCTCCATTTTTCAGATGATGAAATTGAAGGTCAAGATGTAAAGAGAATTAGCATTTTATAATATTAGAATTGAAAGGGAAACTGTCTTAGCTCACCAAGTATATGAGAGGACTGGAATCATTATTTGGTCAACAAACATTACCTGTGCTAGGTATTGAGCTAAGACTTGGAGATTAAGAGATGAAGAGAACATGGTCAGTGTCTTAAAGGAGACTGTAACCCAGACCAGGGATTGGCAGACTATGGCCCGAGGGCTGTATTTGGCCCAATAACTGTTTTGGTAAATAAACTTTTATTGGAACACACCCATGCCCATTCATATACTCTCACCCTATAACAGAAGAGTTGTGACAAAGACTGTGACTTGCAAAGATGAAAATATTTGCTATCTGGGTCTTTACAGTTAAAGTTTCCTGACCTCTGCTCTAGTAGAAGGAAAGCTAAGTGGCATCAAGTGTTGCAGGTATAATTATTCTATGTAGAGTACATAGGTGGGCACCTCAAATGAGGCAGGGGGTAAATTCACAGGAAAGATGGGGTTTTAAAATAGTAGAATAGAGGAATGCCCAGCATGGGTAAAAATGTGAGCAAAGTGATATAGAGAAGAAGCAGCTAGGCTCATGAGGGCATCTCCATGGGTAAGCGCAGTTGGAGCACAGGATATGGTAGGAGTGGGGATGGGGAAGGGAGGAAGACAAGTCACAATGCAGTAATAGTCACGGATCTCTAGGTGGACTTTGTAGCTAACCTGACTGTGGGCCCAGAAATCTTCGAGACATTTATGTAAGATACGCAGGTCATACTAAAAATCGAATCCTGTATTTCTCCTCCAGGTTGAGCACCTATCCAGGAGCATTTAGAGTTCAGTAAACACAATGCTGTTATACCATAATAGGTATAATTTTGCTTGAATAAGTTGCAATTGTGTTTCAGGCTTTCAGGCTATTTCTTTCCTTATAATAGTTCATGACAAGAAGGATAATAGCTAAGAAGAAATACAGAGTACCGTAGGAGAAGATGGTCGGGAGACTTGGCTTAGTCTATAGGAGGTGTGAAGGTTGCCTGAGGAAGTGATATTGAAGGCAAAACTTCTAAATTAAGTAGACATGAGCCCAGTGAAGAGTCAGGGATCAAATGGGAACTGTCTCAACATTTCAAAATCTGCAAAACCCAGGCATTCCAGAATGGTACTCCACTCCCTGATTGGGTTAAAATACTGTTGAGCTTACCTGTAAAATGGAGTTAATTATAGTACCCGCCTCATAGGGTTACTGAGAAGACAGAAGAAAATAATGCATGGAAGATGATTAACATAAAGTTTCACATGCAGTAAGCATGCAGGAATGCTAGTTATCAATCTTAGTAGATAGGCTTTCCTTCCTATTCTCCCAGAATCTGATACTGCTTTGTTTGTCTTTTATGTCTCACAAAGTCTAGGCATACAAAACTTTGGGCCATATATTGTTGTGGATAATCAACTAATATAGTACATCATGGTCAGGTTCATTTGTCAAATGGGCCAGGTGGTGGTGCCTATTTGTCTGGTTGGGGAAGAGGTGGCTTGTCTGTTGCAATGAGGACATTTCATGAATTAAATCGTGATCATGTCAGCTGCATCCACAGTTGATTGCATTTGTAATCAGCCAAGGGGACTGTCTTCTGCAATGAATGATGTTTAATCTCATCACTGGGAGGCTTTTAAGGAGGATTCAGAAGAGAGAGCCTATTTTCCTGCTTCAGCTGGTGAGCTTCTCCTGTGGTGTGAGTCCAGACCATTCATCGGAGTCATCAGCTTCACAGTTGTAGATCTGGACTCTACGTTCCCACAGCTATGTGAGACACTTTTATAAATTTTATGTCTATGGATATTCCTGCTGATTCTGCTTCTCTAGAGAACCCTAGCCAATACACAATATTTCTTTAGAATCAGAGAATCTCAGAGTCAGAAGAAGACAAAGATGATGGAGCTCCACCTCCAGGCATCCCTGTTTCCAAATCCCTAACAGATGGTTTCCCAATCCCCACTTGGATCAAGCCAGTAACTAGGCCACTTGCTCTTCAACTGGGTAGCTCCGAGTTCAGGAAAATTCATCTCCACATGGAGCCCAAATAAACTTTATTGAAATGGCCACACGTTGACCCTTCTTCTGTCCTCTGGGTCACATGAAAGGTGACTTCTGCCTCTTCCCTGCAGCAATCTCTCAAAACCCCTGATAGCAGCTTGCACGCACAAAAGTCTAGACCCCAGGCTGTGACCCTTCCATTGCCTGGCACTATTTTCTTTCTTATATCCATTGATTTTAAAAGTCAGAGGTCTTTATCTTGCTCATCTCTCTGTGTCCAAGAGCCCAGCACAGTGTCTCTCACATAGTAGGCACACAGTAAATTTTTGTTTATAAATAAAGAATGCCTGTTTAAAAAGCAAAATAAAACTGAATTATCTTTCAGCCAATTTTATTTCAAACATTAATGTGCATCAGAAAACATGATGGAGAACTTAACAGAGATGCAAACTTCTGGACTTCACATTCAGCGATTTTGATGCCATCAGGCTAGGCTATATCTGGGCATTTGGATTTTTATGAAGCCCCCTCAATAATATTTGAATCAGGTAGTCTGCTGACCACACTTGGAGAAACACTGCTTTAACTCCTAATGTCAAACAAAACAACTTTTATTAAACTTGATATTTGAAAGTAGCAAGCAGTATTTAGTTACTTCTACCTAGAACAATTTTTCATTTGCTCTATTATTTTTTCTCCTTAAAGAGTTCTTTTTTTTTATTTTTGGCTAGGTTACCCAACCATAGCTCTCTTTCCATGCTGAGAGGTAAGTATCCTCCATCTATTACATTCTCTTCAGACCTCCCAAGGAGATAATTAGGCATTGCAATTGATTGCAATTTATTAATCAGAGCAGGATGTTGTAGAGTTTGGGGGAGGGGGTAGCACAGTGCTGAAGTCTAGTATAAATGCAGGGCAAGTATGCAGAGTGACAGGGGAACAAGACAAAAATAACCACCAAATCACGAGATGTGTTAAGCTTATTCCATATTTTATTCTGTGCTGTCCTGATGTACAGAAGAGGAATATTAAAATCAGCCAGGTCTACCACTCCAGGCAGGTGTGAGATTCATTTTATAAATATTATTGAGTGACTGCTATGTTTAAGCACTGTCCGCAGAGCTAAAGATACATCTGAGAACAAGACCAAATCTCTTCCTTATGGGGAGGTAGGTAATAAATGTGTAAGCACATACATTTATACTATAGTGTATTTTGCTATAAAGCAAAAAAAGTATGCCTTGATAAGGGGATAGAGAGAGGGAAGGCGAAAGGGTGAAGTCCCCTATTACAAAAAAAAGTCAGGGAAAGGCATTCCAAGCAGATGATATTTGAGCAGAAGTCTAAGCAATGTGAAAGAGTGCATCTTGTCAAGATCTGCTGGGAGAATATTTCAGGAAGAGGAAATGGCAATGAAAAAGGGTAAGTGGGGGTCTTTGGGCAAGGAGTGGACTCCATATCCTGGAAGAGCAGCAGGGAGGACTGCATGACGAGAGCAGGGTGAGTGAAAATGAGCTTGGTGGGCAACTGAGACTACACAGGTGGAAGTACTTTGAAAAGTAGCCTATAAAAGGCCAGCATTAGCCTCACAGATGGTAAGACTGCAAGGACATAAGCTGTTACCACATCTGTCCCATTCACTTAACGCTTAGGAATACAAAAACCCAGATAAATGAACAGATATCTGTTATGTAGGTGACAGGTACCTAGCTCCTACCATGTGTAATAAAGTTTTTGCTATCATTTTTCTTGTTTTTCTTCTGGTTCTCCCCCCTTTGTTTCTTTCCTTCCTCTGATTACTTCCTTTCTTCCTCTTTTCTTTCCCCATGATGCTATCTCCTCTTCCCAGTTCCCTTCCTTCTCTTCCTTTTCTTCCTCTTCCTTTATATCCTCTCCTCTCTCTGCCCTGCTGTTTCCATCTTCATCCTCATGACCCCTGTCTTTTCTACTTCCGTGGCCTATGGTCAAAGTTAGCTTTAGGCAACAAGACTTATCCCTATATGAAAATAGTTCTCCCCGCAAAGCCTGTGCTATCCAGCAACATCAAATTCTTTTCAACACTTAGCATCTGAGATCCTAGAAGTAGCACCCTCCCTAGCTCTTTCTTCACTCTCTTTAAAAGACACTTGTTATTTTGACTGAAAATCTTTTTTCCTACTATCCAATAAGCAAGTGACCTTCATGGTTACAGAAGCTGCACTTCTGCACACTTATGTCCCCTATTTGATGCAAAAGGCAGAAAACAAAACCCCAGTACACTGAAATCCAGACAGAGAGTTCTAACGTGATGAGGCAGGCACCAAGTATAAGTCACTGCCCTAAGGCTAGGGGAGATCTAAGACTACACAAACCACAGGAAATTGCTTCCTCTTATAAAGTTGTCTACTTTCTTATGACTAGCTTATTTCTGGAAGCAGGTATTTTATTTCAGCCCAGAGCCTTATGAGACAATAGTCTAGTGTGAGTTTCGATATCAGGGACTCAAACAGCCCCAAAATTTAGATGTCTGAATTCCAAACTGCAAGTGTATAAGCAAAGCAGGGTGAGCCTGCATCCTCTTTCCAGCACACGTGCCCAAGGGAACCCTAATACAATCCCTCATCATTATATTTCAATTTCATGTTTCTAGCCACATAGCTGCAGAATACAGACTTGGCATCTGAAGAAATTGAATTTTCTCTTCTGTAAAAAGGGGACTTTGCTGTCACAACAAAGCATATTCTTTTCCTTAAGAAGAAAGTAAAGGATTACTGGAAGAGTTTTGGGCCTGCCAAACAGTCAACATCAGTCTTCCACACTGCATTTCAACTCCTCAAATCTGTTTTCAGCTGCAAAAAAATTAATAACCATGTGCATATAGCAGAGTCTCCAAAAAGTAACCCAAATCTTCTCACACAGCAAATCTCCCGGGGTCTCAGTTTGTTCATCTATAAAATAAGAGAGTTTAATAAACGATACTTAGGGCCAGGCAATTCTGCCATTCTATTTCTTCTAAGTTCTCATCTTTCCACATTAGGAATGATGTCACCTGGCAATGAAGTAAGTCCTAGACTTCCCCTTCATCTCTTTCCTTACCACTGACCAAAGAAAGATTTTTTTTAGTTCTGTGCTACGTCTTTTCATCTTATTAATCTTCATAAAATTAAAATGATATGTCTTATGACATTTTAGAGGATGAAAGGAAAAGATTAAAATTTGGTTAAAGATTACTGTTGGATGCTGGATGAGTAGCTCATGGTGGACTCAGGCTTCACATTTGGAGTTTGATTGAGTTTATAAATAGCATTTAATTGCATAGGGTAATCTGATTTATAAAATGTCTATATTTAGAAAAGGAACCACAAAATGTCAGGGAAAAGCATTGTCAAAGCCTCTCCCACAAAGATAATGATAAAATGGGCAAAATTGTTAAAAAAAACAATCATTTTAGGACTCTGGAAATTGGTCAAAGTCATACAATAAATTAAGAAGTGTTTGTTCAAGAAAAACTACTAAACACATATAAGAAAGGGAGTGTCTATGTTTTTGCATCAGTCGCTGCTCCCATTGCCGCACTTCCAACCTCATGGCACAGTCGTTCTAGTGCGCAGGACATGAGAACATGCAGCTTATCTAATTTAGCAAGCTGGATTGACTTGGAGTCAACCATAGTAATGCCACAGGCCTAAGGACATTGTTGAAAAATAACTATCTCAGTACCTATTTGGAAAGACAAGCATCACAGCTGTTTGAGACAGAGGTACTGACTGAACCAAGCAACAGATTAACCAGACCAGGTAGTTAGAAGATCTGAAGAGCAAGGCAAGCACAGTGAGTCTTATTAAGATTCCAGATGTTTCTTTCGGCCTGGAAGGCTGACATGCATGCTCAGGAGAGACCAGAGAGGGCCCTAGCTATCTACAAATCACTGGCTAAATATGAAGCCTTGCACAAACAGAAAGTAAAACCTGGAGCACATTTGAAAGCTGCCTGAACTTTGAAGGCATTCTGCAATCCACATAGAGAACCGTCAGTGAAAAAAGTTTCAACGTGTTTAGATATAACCTCTGACCAATCTTTAGCTGACCACTAAGCCATAATGACGAGGTAACTCCAAGGAAGTCAGGTTTAATAGTTTTAAAATAATAATGTTTTTAAACAACTGATCAGAGAAATCAGTGGTCACACACTGCGGGGGAGACAGACTCTGCAGAATTCGCCCAACCAAGTCACTAAGCAAACAAATACCAACCAACAACTTCTTAGTTTCCTGGCTGCTATGACAAATATTAGACAATGGCTTGACTTAACAACAGGAATTTATGGTCTCACAGTTTTGGAGGCTGGATGGTTTGGGTCCTGCTAGGGTTGGTAGCATTCTGGTAGGCTGTCAGTCCTTGGGATTCCTTGGCTTTCCAGAATAAACAATCAATGTCTCACAGTATCATCACTTAGTTGTACAATCATTATCATTCTCAATTTTAGACAATTTTCATTGCTCTAAAGAGAAAAATAAGATACACCCACACCAAAGTCCTTTGAGGCATAAAAGCATTTGACTTTGAGGAGTTCCCACTTATCTTTTTTTTTTTCCTTCCATTGCTTGTGCTTAGGGTATAAGGTCTAAGAAGATATCTCCTATTACTAGGTCTTGAAGATATTTCCCTATATTTTCTTCTCAGAGTTTTATGGTACTCACTCATATTTAGGTCTTTGATCCATCTTTGGTTAATTTTTGTATAGGGTATGGGGTAGGGGTCCTCTTTCATTCATTTGGCTATGGATACCAGTTCTCCCAGCCCCATTTATTGAAAAGACTATTCTATCACAGTGGATTTGGGGGCTTTGTCAAAGATCAATTGGCCATAGATCTGAGGGTCTATTTCCAAACTCTCAATTCCACTTCATTGGTCAATATGTATGTCTATCTTTGTGCCAATATCATGCTGTTTTTGACCACTTTGGCTTTATGATAAGCTTTAAAGTCAGAAAGTATAAGTCTTCCCTCTTCATTCTTCTTTTTAAAGATGGTTTTGGCTATTTAAGAATCCTTTCCCTTCTAATAAATTTAATAACTAGCTTTTCCAAGTCTTCAAAATATGTTGTTGGA
Source organism: Tamandua tetradactyla (assembly GCF_023851605.1). Taxonomy (NCBI): domain Eukaryota; kingdom Metazoa; phylum Chordata; class Mammalia; order Pilosa; family Myrmecophagidae; genus Tamandua; species Tamandua tetradactyla. The sequence goes on along the minus strand of NC_135346.1, from coordinate 42,201,733 downwards.
ATTTTGATTGATATCGAATTAAATCTGTAGATCAATTTGGGCAGAATTAACATCTTAACATTTAACCTTCCTAGTATGAACACAGAATGTGCTCTAAATAGGTTCTTTCCACCTATTCACAACTTCCTTGATTTCTTTTTGCAATATTTTGTAGCTTTCTGTGTACAGGTCCTTTACATTTCTGGTTAAGTTTATTCCTAGATACTTGATTCTTTCAGTTGCCATTGTGAATGGTTTTTTTTTTTTTTTTCTTAATTGCCTTCTCAGTTAGGTCATTATTTGAGTATAGAAACATTGCTAATTTTTGCACATTAATCTTGTATCCTGCCACTTTGCTGAGTTTGTTTATTAACTCAAGTAGCTTTGTAATAGATATCTCAGGATTTTCCAAATATAAGACCATGTCCTCTGCAAATAATGAAAGTTTTACTACTTTCTTTTCAATTTAGATGGAAAACTTTTTTTTCTTTTTCTTACTTAATTGCTCTAGCTAGAACTTCTAGCACAATTTTGAATAACAGTGGTGACTGTGGGCATCCTTGCTTACTCCTGATCTTAGGGAGAAGGCTTTCAATCTCCCACTGTTGAGTATGATGCTATCTGTGGGTTTTTCATATATGCCCTTTATCATATTAAGGAAGTTTCCTTCCATTCCTACTTTTTGAAATACTTTTATCATAAAAGGATGCTGAATTTTGTTGAATGCTTTTTCAGCATCAATAGAGATGATCATGTGATTTTTCCCTTTCTATTTGTTAATGTGTTTTATTACATTGATTGATTTTCTTGTATTGAAACATCCTTGCATGCATGGAATAAATCCCACTTGATCGTGGCATATAAATTTTTAAATATGCATTTGGATTCAGTTTGCAAGTACTTTGTTGAGAATTTTTGCATTTAAATTCATTAGAGAGAATGGCATGTAGTTTTCCTTTCTTGTAATATCTTTATCTGATTTTGGTATTAGAATGATGTAAGCTTAATAAAGTGAGTTAGGTAGTTGTTCTTTTTTCCTCAATTTTTTGGAAGAGTTTGAGTAGGGATGGTGCTAGTTCTTTTTGGAATGTTTGGCAAAATTCCCGTGAAGCCATCTGGCCCTGGGCTTTTCTTTGTAAGATGGTTTTTGATGACTGATTGAATATCTTTACTTATGATTGGTTTGTTCAGGTCTTCTATTTCTTCTCAAGTCGGTTTTGGCTTTTCATGTGTTTCTAGGAAATTATCCATTTCATCCAAATTGTCTAGTTTGTTAACATATAATTGTTCATAGCCTCCTTTTACAGTTGTTTTAATTTTTCAGGATCCATGGTATCGGTTTTTCATGTGTTCCAAGTTATTTAACCTCCACATATTTATGAAATTCTGGTTGTTTGGTGATTATTGATTTGCAGCTTCATTCCATTGTATTCAGAGAAAGTGCTTTGAAATTTCAATATTTTTACATTTATTAAGCCCTATTTTGTACCCAAGCATATGATCTATACTGCAGAATGTTCCCTAAGTACTAGAGAAAAATATATATCCTAGTATTTTGGGGTGTAATGATCTGCATATATGTGTTAGGTCTAATTCATTATCACATTGTTTAGTTTCTCTTTCTGTATTGATTCTCAGTCTGGTTGTCCTATCTGTAGAAGAGAGTGGTGTATTGAAGTCTCCCACTGTTAGTTTTGACACATCTATTGCTCCCTTCAGTTTTGCTGATGTTTTCCTCATTTACCTTTGGAGCTCTTTGGGTGGGTGTATAAATACTTATGATTGCTATTTCTTCTTGGTGAATTATCCCTTTTATTTACAGTATTCTTCCTTGACTTTTATGACACCTTTGCATTTAAAATCTATTTTTCTGGTATTAGTATAGCTATGCCTGCTTTCTTTTGGTTACAGCTTGCATAGAATATCTTCTTCCATCCTTTCTCTTTCAATCTATTTATATCTTTGGGTCTAAGATGAGTCTTTTGTAAACAGCATGTAGATGGACCACATTTTAAAATCCATTCTGCCAATCTGTATCTTTTTAATTGGAGAGTTTAGTCCATTAACATTCAAAAAATGTTAATTTAAAGCCGGTTCTTGAATCTACCATCTTATCCTTTGGTTTTTATTAGTCAGATATATTTCTCCCTCTCTCTCTTTTTAACCTTTAAGTTATCCTTACTAATATTCTTCAATTCTGTGTCCTCCTCCTGACCTCTATCTCTTATGTTTTTTTTTCAACCAAGCTTTAATATTTCTCATAGGGCAGGTCTCTTGTTATCAGACTACCTCAGCATTTGCTCATCTATGAACATTTTGATCTCTCCCTAGTAGAGAATTCTTAGCTGGAAGGCTTTCTCTTCCAGAATTTTAAACATAATGTACCACAGCCTTCTCATCTCCGTGGTGCCCATTGAGTAGTCTGAACTTACTCTATGTGGCTTTACTTTTATGTGCAGAATCATTTTTTCTCTTGCTGCTTTCAGGCCTTTCTGCTTCTCTTAAGCATTTGAAAGTCTGATTGAAGAAAGTCTATTTGGATTTATTCTATTTGAAGTTCATTGGGCTTCTTTGAATTGAATATTTACATCTTTTATAAAGGTTGGGAAGTTTTCCCTAATTATCACTTCAAATAATTTTCCAAGCCCTTTATTCTTCTCCTTCTGGGACACCAGTTATTCTTATGTTGTGTGCTTCATGTTGCCCACAATTTCCCTGCGATCTAATTCAAAGTTTTCTACCTTTTGCACTATTTGTTCTTTTGTATGCTTGAATTCAGTTCAATATCCTGTCTTGTAATTTGCTTATTCTTTCTTCTGCCTCTTCAAATCTACTGTTGTATGTCTGTATTATATTTTTAATTTGACCTATAGTACCTTTCATTTCAGTAAGATCTGCTATTTTCTAATTTATTCTTTCAAATTCTTCTTTTTAGTCTTCTAGTTTCTTCTTGATATCCTTTACGTCTTTAACAAACCCATTGAGGTTACTTAAAAGATTTGTATAAACATCTTTGATTAGTTGCTCCAAATTCTATATCTCTTCCAGTGTTCTAATCCGGTCATTTGGCTTGGCCATATATTCTTGCATCTTCAGAAGTTTAGTTATTTTATGTTGGTTTCTCGGCATTTGATTACCTTGATAAGGTTGTTTTGAAACCTGATTTCCTTCACTCATCTAAGACTTTGAAGTTGCTTAAGTTTGCACTGAAGGTATTCTTTTGCATTTGGTTTGTCACTAAATCCTCACCAAACCAAGGCCAGGACCTCATGCAGGAGACACAACTCCAATTGAAGATCTGATAAAAGCTAGGGAGACAGGCCATTTGCCAGAGTGCGTTGCCCATGTCTTACCAGCAGATGGCACTCTTGGCCACCACCTTTTCCCCTAGGGCCAACCTATCCTCAACTGCATTAGCAGGCCGGCCAAGATCTAGATGGGGTACAATTCTAGTCAAGACCGTAGGTCTCCATGCATGCTGAAAGCTGCCAACCCTTGGGATATGGAGCAGGTAGGTGGGCACTGAGCACCTCGACGGAGATTCTGCTTGTGAGCACACTAGGTCTGGTGATTCTCAGGCTCCCTGGGAATGACCTTGGGCTCTGGGGCTGATGGTCACAAGGCTGCCAACCAGCCCAGAAGTGCCTGGTGATGCCACATGGCTGATCTTCTCCACCTGTGCATGCTGTGACTGCTCGGACCTCTGTTTTTATATTGGAAGACTTAATATTGCTAAGATGGTGATGCTACCCAAAGTAATCTACAAATTTGATGCAAGATTTTGATGTCGTTTGAAGAAATGGAAAAGCTGATCCTCAAATTCATGCGGAACTAAGAATGGTTTCTATTTTTAAGTGGTTTTGGGAAAAAACTAACAGAAGAAAAGTATTTTACAACACATGAAAATCATACGATATTCAAGTTTTAGTGGGAATAAATAATGTTTATTGGAACTTACTCTTGCTCATTTGAAAACTCTAACTCAGTATAACCTGAAGTGGAATCTGCTATGACAATTGAAAGCAATCAAAGTACATGTGGAGAAAAAACACATAACTGACAAATATACAAAGCCTGTAGAAAGAATAGGTATTTAGATACTTTGTTTAATCTTCAGGAGGTACTTTGCAGAAAATATCTGAATCTACCACTTGTCATTGAACTAGCAGTGTCAATGGCAAACTGTATTCACTATTATGGATTTAGCCATCATCAGCTCCATGAATTCTAGTCAGAAACATAATCTGAATATCTTAAACTTCCTTACCACACAGCTTTGATGGGTTGGCAGTGCTAAAATTATCATGATTTTTTTTTTTCGCTCAGACCCAAGATTGAAATCTGTCTATATGAGAAGAGCTGCCCTCGATAAATATTATAGAGTGCTGGATGGCTTTGGACATTAGCCTTTGTTGAAGACTATAGTATTTCTTAATTAATTCAACCTAAAATTACAAGGCAATATAGTGTTTACATGCAAAACTTATACTATGGTAAATTCACTGCAACATCAACTAATATTGCGTGAATCAAAATAGTATCAAGATGTTTTACATTCATTCTATGCCATCAAAAGTTAAAACAAGGTTTTAACTTGTTTTGTTAAAACAAATGTGAGTTCTCCATTTTCACAGAAATTTGTAGAAAATATATTTTCTGAGTTCCAACTTCAGTTCTAGAAGTGCTTTTCAGTTCTTCAAGCAAGTGCGAGGGAAATGTCCATACTCCAAAACCCATTAACTGTGTAACAGAGGGAATTCCACCAAACCCTCAAGTGTGAGTGATTAGTCTGCATGCAATGACATACTGAAAAGAAATATTAAGAGAAGAAGCTAATAGAATTCTACGAATATTTTCCAAGCAATGATATATTCAATTAAAATCATATGCTCATCAGATTTATCTCCCCATGTTTGCCAGACATATAGTAGATCTGCAATACTCACAGTTTCATTATTAAGATTATAAACTTCAGAAACTGAGCATTGTATCAAGTTTTTTCTTTGATCTCCTCATTTCTCCTCTAGTTCTAAATAATGGGCCTTGGTCTGTGATACCCAACCTTTTCCCTTGAATGGTGAATCTTTAGCAGAATTGACAACTCTTTGCTTTACGTGTTTTCTTTTGAAATAGAAGCTGCTCCATAGTCCCCTAACCTAAAAGGATTTATATTTCAAGCCCCTCCCAATTATCTACTCTTGCTTCACTGCAGCGGGTCCTGCTGCTTATGCAACCCCACGGCTAATCCCAGCATCTTCAGTATTGTCCCTGTGGCCTGAAATATGAGTCTAACTGACCCAAAGGAGTCCAGGATATAAAAAGACTCTTTGAAGCCTGAGTAAAACTAAACTGCAGATCAGAGAAGGTGGCCTAAAAGGGCCCAAAACACTTTAATGATAATGTCACCAAAGAAGAAGGAAGTCAGTGAAACTTTTACAAATTAAAGGAGACTCAAAACAGGTTAGCCAAATAACAATATGTGAATCTCTACAAGAAGGAAAACACCGCAGTACAGAACATTACTGGGGAAACTGACAAGAAATGCACCTGGTAGATTAGATAAAATCTCTAACTAATGTTCAATTCAGTCAAGATGACGACTGTAATGTGGGCATTAAAAAAAATCCTTCTTCTTAGAAAATATTCATTTAAGTATGTTGGGGTAAAGGGCAATACTGTGTGCAACTTCCTCTCCAGAGACTGGTGGGGGAGATGGTATATAAATGTACAGAAAGTAGCAAAGGGGAACAATGAGAAAGCTAGGCTAATCTGGACAGACAGTGTGCTCTTCACGATTCTTGAAACTTTTCCGTAGATTTGGACTTATTTTCAAACAAATCTTTTAATGGATTCTGACTCTGTCTCCTAAACTTTATTTCTAACCCCTGAGTTTTTAACTAAATTCCTTATTGACTTCCCAATAATAACTTTTAGTTATGCATTTTCTTCCTTCCTCTCTCTCTCTCTCTTTCTTCTTTAGTTCTTTACTTCTTTCTTTCATTCACTCTTCCTTTCTTTCTATATTTTCACCTATTTATATATCTGTCTATGTATTATCTATGAATTTTGGTGAAAACCCAGGAAGTGGAAGGTGAAAATAAAGAAAACCTTCACAGAGGAAGAACGATAGAAGTATAAAAAGAACAAAAGAAAAAGAAAACGTGTCATTCTATAGAACTCCACCTGCTGTGAAGACGTTAGATTATTCTAAAGAGAAGATTCACTCTGCAACTCCAAATGGGATTCGGTGTGACGGTCGGGTAGGTCCTGGGGGGAGCGAAATCACCCTGTATGATCATGGGTGGAATTATGTTCCGGATGGGACCTGAATGAAAGGGTTGGGCAACATGGACCACGGAATGGGCTGGGCGGGATGGTGTGAGAAGCCTTAAGTCAGAACATCCAAAAAGAAACTTAATAGGTACTTTCTGAGAGAGTTGTTAAATTATTTGCCAGGGGCCCAGCTAACACCTCTTCCCTACATTGTCACTCTTGTGCAAATTTAATGGAAGCTACACTGTTCAGTCATGCTATTTTATATAAGGGAATTATTTGGGGTAACATGAAGAGGGGCTGAGTTCTATGTCTGAATCCATGTAAGGCAAAGCCAGACTATGTGGGGAAGCAGGACGTAAGGAAACAGGAGATCTTGAGTGGATAAAGGACTGGATGAAAACAAAAACTTGGGAAAACAGAAAACCTTCAAATATGTGGAACTGAAAGAGTCAAAGCTGACAAGGTCAATACGTAAAGGTGGAGGGACTAGAAAATTGCAACACGGGATGCATCAGATATACTGTAAATCCTATGGAGATTAGGATGGGTAAGAAGCAAGGACCTGGCTGGGCTGGGGGGGTCTTCGAGGTAGGGGAGGGGGTGGGGTCCCCCTCTGCCTGCCCCTCCCCCTCCCTGAGATGCCCCTGCTGTCCTGTGCCTCTGTGACACGGGTCTGGACCTCTGACTAGCCCAGGCGCTGTGCCCAGGGCTCAGTCCTGCCTGAGGCAGGTGTGCACTGCAGAAGATGGAGACAGTTCTCTATCCCAGAAGCCCCGGAGGCCCATGGACGATGAGAACGAACTCTACCATGTGGACCGTTTTCTGTTTCTCATACTTTCCATATGGGCTGTTGCTCTTTCTTTTTCTGTTCCTCCTTCACAGGAATCTACTTGTGGAAAAAGGAGACAATAAACAGGTAAGGGAACCCCAGAGCCATCCCCCAGCAGAGTGGATTCTTACTCGCCCTGATCCTCTCACTGGAATAAATCAGTTATGGCTGCACAGACTCCAGAGATGGGCCCTGTCAGTAAGGATGAGAAACTTTCCTTTAGGGAAACAGGGTGAGCGGGTAGAGCGGATTCTATCCACACTCAAGGACTGATCTCTCTGGAGGTGGGAGAGGACTCCACGGTATAATTTAAGCACTGCTACTGAGTGTCCCCAGGGTAGTTTTTCAGGCAGTGTAAGATACGTCTGTGGAGCAGGATCACATGACAATTCTTCAGCATCCTCCTTCCCAAATCTGATGTCTGTGAGCAAAGCCTCTTCTTAGGGATGGTCTAGAGAGCGAGGCTGAGTCTCTGAAAGCCTGACACTAAACACTGGCTGTGGCCTCAGGGAGTAGAATCCCACCTGGGGGAACACATGTACACTAGAGGCCAGAGACCACTGTGTACTCAGCAGAGGATGCCGATGGCAATATCACAGAGGGTCAGGTCAGCAAAGCACTTCACTGAGCTTTCCAAAGAAGGAACAATGGAAAATGTTTTACACAATTTAGAAAGAAGAGCAGGAAAGGAACATAGGATCCCATGAAATTGAAGTAGAAAGTCACTTTGTTTATGCATAGTGAAGGACTGCAGTTGGCCTATGGCAGAAGAGGGAGAACTGAGTTCCACCCTCTCATTCTTTCAGGGTCAAGGAAGAGTCAGAGAAGGCAGTCCTCCCCTGACCTCACACCCTCAGATTATCACCCTTTCTCCAAACTCGACCTATCCATTGCCTGGATTCCACTGAGTCCCTCCTCTACCATCTTCCACCACTGGCCCCTCCACTCCACCACCACTTATGCTCCCTTAATGCTGACTCACTATGACTTGCTTCCCTTTCTAGAGAACAGTGGCCCAGACAGCTCATCTCCACAGTGTCCCCTGGGTTGGCAGGACACGTGCCTGCTTGTTTCAGCTTTCTCCTAGAGGCAAATACAGGCAAGAGCAAGTTCCTTCCACCTTCTCACACTCTGTTCTCCATAAAGGGTGTTTTTCTTTTCATTATTCATAGGTCTTACCCCAGGGACACCCTGAATTCAGCCATGTGACATCAAGAGCCTTCGTTCACCTTCCAATTATTCTTCAGAAGCTCCTGAATACCAGAGCTGTGAAGAAAGCAGACATAACAATATGCTCGGAGAAAGAGGAGTTATTTCTAACACAACAGGGTCATGGCTGTGATGTCAATTCTAAAACACCTGGAGACTTACCTGCCCTTGATCAGGACACACCAGCGCCCACTCCTTTCCTGAATATCGCTGAACAAACGCAGAAAATAGATGAAGAATCCACCAACATAGTACAGCCCACTGTTCCCAGACCCAAATCAGGAGATTCCCCAAGGACCAGTCAGTTTGGAGGTTCCCAATTCCTCAGTGAAGAACAGCTCAAGCTAGGGAGTCTAGTCATAGATGGATGCTCCACATCACCAAGCCTTTTGGGGGAGCATGAAAAAGACAAATCACATATCAAGTTAAACCTCCAACTGGAGGGAAAGCCACAGAGCCAGGCTCCTGCCTGTGCCACTGACAGGTCTCCTGGTCCAAACAGTGTGAATTCCAAGAACTCGGAGGCCAAGGCCCCAAGTGTGGACAGAGGAGATATAGCTGCTTTCAAAGGTCCCTACATCCACCTGCGGGATAAAAAGAGGGACCAGGGACAGGACGAGTACAGGGATCCTAAGGTTCAGTCCTCTTGGAGTCTCCAGAACAGCACTGTGGATGCAAATATGGGACAAGAGGAGCGTCAGGGGCCCCCACTAGGAGACACCTGGAGGGGATGGAGAGTTAGAGCCTTCCCCCACCATGGAGATGCTGATCACCCTGGCCCCCACACAAAGGAATCGACAGGAACCCTGACACCTCAGTCGCTGCCCCCAAAGGGACAGGGGCCTCACAAAAGCCAAGGGAAAAGGATTCGCCATATCATGCAAAGGATGTGCCCACTGAGACGTGGGAATAGTCACCGCGTCAAGCAGAAACCAACCGGATCAGCGCCAGTCTTCCAGGAACGGCGTCTGTGTGGAACTTCTCCCGTCCCTGCCAGTGAACCAGCGGCTCCCAGCGGCGCCCACCAGCAGGTGCCAAAGGTGCCAGGTCCCCCCGGCCGCCGTCGCCACTGCCCCCTGTCCTGCTTTCTGGGGTGCCTCTCCCGCCCTCCTTCATAAATCTTCCTTCCCCACGTACCACATTTTTTGTTTTCCCTACCTAGAATAAAATTTCCATTTAAAACCTTATTATTGTTCAAATAGGAGGGTGTTGAGACTGTCTCCATCACCTCTAGGTGGGGGATTACTGTGTCTCGGAAGGGTGAGCTCAGATGAAGAGGGAGCTGGAGCGCCTATTGAAATGCCTGCTTCAGTCTCTAAAAGAAGACCCTCCTTAGAGAGGGGCACTGACATGACATTGCACATCCACCACCATTGGGCTGTCCTTCCTGTCCATCTATACAGATATCCTATATTCAAAATACATTAAAATTTCTTTAATTTTGTCTTAAAAGTTATCCAAAAAAGTTATGTAAAAACATCTCTAGGGACCTGTGAAGCATAAATTTCATTGAAGTTTCAACTTCAGCCATGGCTCAAGCAGTCATGCCCCTACTCACTCATTCTCCTGACCTCAAGACAGCAGTGGGCAGGATGGGGCCACACAAGTCCAACAGGGACAGAAATCCCCCTTCAGTCCTCCAGGAATGGTCAGAGACAATAAAGAGAAGTAGCCTGTAATATCTCCACCATGTGCATTAGAGTCTAGGTGCTAGGCTGCAAGTTTAGAAAGGTGAGAAACAATCTATAGCCCTGAGTCCACTTGGTGGACAGAGCTGACACCTTCACCCAAAACCTTTCCTACTTTCTGGGTAAGGCTGGGTAGACGGGCCCTGCCTCCACCTGTTAGCTTAGTCTTTTTGAAATGAAGAACATTCCCCTTCTCCCCTTAACCATGGTCTAAACTTCTAGGGAGTGCACTGCTTCCAGATGTATTGACGCCACGCGGGGAGATGCAGGCAATGAGTTCACTGTGGTACTTATTCCCTCTTTGTCCCAAATGAAAAATGTTCTTCAGTCATGTAATGTCTGTCTCTTTCTCAAGCCTCAGGTGTTGAATATGTGACAGCGTGCACACATGTGTGACACTGACTATTGACTGCTGGACGTGGTGGACTTAATGGGTTGGATGTGGAGACATACGGCAATTCCTTTCTCTGCTCTTTTTCCCAAAAATGCCGGGAAGTGAAAGGGAAGGAAGAGGGTAAAGGGAAGTTGCTAGCAAAACTGAGAGGGTAAGGAGAACATTCCACTCACAGGTTTGAGCGAGACCTCTCTTCCCATTTTCAAGGAACTCCCAGGTCTGTCTGAAACTGCAGAATGGGAGGTAGATTCAGAGGCAGCAGCATGAACTTAACCCCAGGCTTGGGTCTGTTCTCACCACGTTATACCCAGTACAAGACAGCCCAGCTATGGGTGCAAGTTTGGGAATATTCTTCTGAAAGCAATGGTTTTCTGAGTTTTTAAAAAATAGATTCAGCAGACACAGAGCTATGTGGACTTTGTGCATCAGGGGTAGGGATATATTTTAGGGGTGTTGGTATGGTGTAACCTGGGATGAATGTGGTCAAGCCTAGGTACTGACAAGTTGCTGCTTAAGCATCTTGATATCTGAGGTCCTCATTTGTATAGGTTATAAATCTTTCCACTTGACTTTTATGTCACCCACTGGGCAGGCTCCTGGAATTGAAGCCTCTTCCCACCAAGTCTCTTCCAACTTCCTGGTTGGATGATGTCATAGTCAGGTTCATGTGTCAACTTGACCAGGTGGTGGTACCTGTTTATCTGGTTGGGCAAGTGCTGGCCTGTCTGTTGCTATGAGGACATTTCATAGAATTAAATCATGATCACGTTGGCTGCATCTAAAGCTGATTCCATTCGTAATCAACCAAGGGGAGTGTTTTCTGCAATGAGTGATGCTTAATCTAATCACTGGAAGCCTTTTAAGGAGGATTCAGAAGAGAGAGGCTCTCTTCCTGCTTCGGCCGGTGATCCTCTCCTGTGGAGTTCATCCAGACCCTTCATCTGAGTAGTCAGCTTCACCACCTGCCCTATGGATTTTGGACTCTACATTTCAACGGTTACGTGAGACACTTTTATAAATTTTATATTTATGGATATTTCCTACGATTCTGTTCCTCTAGAGAACCCTAACTTATGTAGATTATTTTATAGAGAAAAAAGCATTCTGACTTTCAATGGTGGGAATGTTCACAAGGCAGCTACACAGTACCCAGGGAAACAAGATAGATAAGGAAAAATTTGGATAAATCAAACGGGAAACATAGAGATGGAAAAGGGAAAGAATAAACTGGTTGGAAGGAATGAGAAGGTCCCCAACTACCCTCATCAGGATTCCTACCTTGAGATCTCCATGAACTTGTCATGAAGGTGCAGTGTTTATGGGCTCATCTCAGACTCCCACTCAACCCTCTGAATCAAACATAAACAAAGACACCAAATGTTTCTCATCTTTATCCACCTCAACCAGAATAAAGATGATATACAATGATGGCATGTAGTGGCTGCAGGCAAAGAAATTTTCAGAGGAATGTAAGCCACCAAAGAAAGAGGCAAACATTTAGTGAAGTGGTCCCCATGAATAATGAATAATGGGGTGAAGGAAACCCTTAGAGCACCCCAACATACCACTGCAGCTCTTCACACCTAGAGGAGTGAGTAAAGTATGAGCAGTGTGACTCATCCTAATGCTCCCCAATACCTTCATCTGTCTTAGCCTTGAATTATGGATCTAGAAAGGAAATGGTTCTAATAACTAAGTTTTTAGTTTTTTGCTTATTTTTTTTTCTCAAGCCCACTTGTGGCTGCGTTTAAGTAACAGAGTTGTCTCCTGAGTTTATGAACATTCCTTGGATCCCTGACATATATTCCACATCTTCCTACTTGCCTTGCTTATTAGACTGTGAGTTCCATGAGGGCAAGGAACTCACATTCTCCATTGCATCATCAGCACTAGGAACAAACCTGGTAATGAGAAAACACTCAGAGTGCAGAACTTCTACCTAGCTCGGCCTTCTTTTCCCCACTCTCCCACCTGGGGTGGACATGAGGACACTGGGGTCCTGCACATGTCCCCACTAGCAGGCAGGCCTGTTTCAGTGAAAATGAAGCAACAAAAGGAGAATGGCTCTGATTGGGTCTTTGACATAGCAGTGAGAGCAAACTTTCAGGTTTAGGCTCTTTTTTATATAAACACTGCTGCTCTTCAGAGGGGGAAGTTCTGGCATCTTGAAGCAACATGTTTATCTGTCTGGAATTATATTTTACAATGACAGAAATCATCATGGTAGGGACAGGATGCCCAATTCTGAGGGGCTATGGTTTGCAGCATCTCTAGCTTTCTGTGGCTGAAAATCCCCCGGCTCCCTGCATCTCCCGGGAGAACTGTACTCTCATTATGCAGTGATTACTGTCATATGTGGGGAAGGTGGGGGATTTGCAATGGCTAAGATCAGAGCTCCTTCTCATTAGACACATAATCACTCAGAAGCATTCTTATTTGAGCTTTCACTATCATTTAACCTCATCAGCTCAGGTCAAAGGGATTAAAGTGAAGGACTTAAGGGAGGACTAAAAATATTAGCAATTTTTTATTTATTTCAATAGCTCCCCTAACCTCTTGTGATGACAGCTTATGGTCATAGGAAAACAGTTCAGGCTATGGGACCTGTGTTGTCATGATACCCAGATATGCCATTATTTGCTGTGGATATCATTCCTTCAATGATAAGATGGAAATGATATCAAATAAGTACATAGGTTGTTGTAAGTGAAAGGGAAACCCAGTTATCAGTTGTCCTCTTATCCTGGGATTCTGGGTCTCAGTGGGCTGTCTCTGTGACCATCCAGCACTCTCTGGAAGCAGATCTCACCACCTTTTCCAGTTCTTCTAGAGAATCTACTCACACAATTGTCCTCAAGAACAATGTTGATTTGGGGGGATGATTTTATAAGATTGAGGAAGAAGTTTACATTACATACATGAGGTTATTTTTTTTAACTCTTATTATACATTCCTGTCTTCCCAAAGGCCACTGTCAGCTGAGCTACTCCTAGATATGACGGGGAAGGAGGATTTTCTGACCCTTTCTTGGCAGGGGGTTCAGTCTACATGGCTATCTTTGTTTTCCAGGGTTGCTATAATATATGCCAAAGACTGGTTGGCTTAAAAAGCAGGAGTCTTCTGGTCTGACTCTGCAGACCAGAAGTTGAAATTCAAGGAGATGTAAACAGGTCATAATGTCTCCAAAGTCTGCAACACTCTGTGGTGGCTTGTCAGCAATCCATAATTCAATATCTCCCTTGTCACATGGACATCTGTCTCCTTCTGTCACCCCCTGCTACTACTGTGCCTGAATCTCCTCTGCTTATAAGGACTCCAACCATTTTGGATTAAGGTCCATCCTTATCTTGTTTGGCCTCCTTTTAATAAGATCTTTGAAAATCCTATTTACAAATGAGTTTACACCCATACAAAGAAGGGGGTGAGAGATTAGGACTTGAATATGTATTTGTAGGAGACCTGACTCAATCCTTAAAACCCACCTCTGTGTTCCCATCCTGGGAACATCCCATCCTATCCGTATCTTTGATTATTATGAACAATAGATTGCTACTACTCTCTGAATCCTTGGGCCCAGCCTCTGAAACCCTAAAGAGGCTTGAGAAAGCAAATTCGAAAAGAAAAAATAAGATAGTTGTCTTTAATGAGGAAGTATTCTCCTCACTGTAAAGACAATGAGAAAGTTTTCATAGGGTCAGATTGACTGGATTTAAGCTCAGGTTTTACAACTTACTCGCGTTATGTGTTATGATGAAAGGAGATGAACCAAGTAATGTGTTTAGCACAGGACCAGGCATATTACCCCATGAACATCAAGCAGCAGACAGGTAAAATGCCTATTCATTGTAAGCTTTCAATTGGGAGCAGTCATTGCTATCTCATAGACCTCTGAGATTCAGTTTATTCACGGTTATTCACCAAACTTATATCTCCTAAAACTTGCACTGTATGGTGTCATCTACTTTATGGTGGACACGGAGATGGGCTGCCCAAATTCCCCTTCACAGATGACCTGTTGCCCCAGTTGTCAACAGGCAGCTTCGACTGGCAGCTCTGTTTCCTTCACTATTTGCTTCAGTTGCAGAAAGCCCTTCTGGGGGATATTCACATACAGTGACTGATGGAGGCAGGCACTTGATATTAAAGCCCTGGTGTTTGGGCCCATCATGGAACAAAACCACACAGCTGGCAGAGGCCTTGTTAGGCCTGTTCCCTAACTACCCAATTTGCTTTTCCCACCTCCCTTCCATATGTGTTGATGACTAACAAATATCCTGTAACCCAAACTGCATCTCAGTGTTTGCTTCCAGAGAACCCAACCTGTGACATCCTACTCTGGAGCCTACATTCTTGACCCTACAGAATACCCAAGACTCTGCTAAGCACTGCGTGGTTCTTGCCCTCAAATAACTCCCTAAGGATAGAGGTTACAAACACACATGCACATATACACATTTACCAGAGCTAAATTACAAAGCAACATTATTGATGTAGTAGGGTGATTATGTGATAAAATAGAAAGAATAAATTAAAATAAAAATGATGTCAGGCTAGTCCAGGGAGTTTTCAGAGAGTAAATGGGCTTGTGCAGGTTCGGAAGGTTGGAATAAGCACTCTAACATATAATTGTAAAATGTTTTCCTTTAAGGAAGAAATAGCCCAACTGGCTTTCTGAATTCCAGATAAGCAAACAGATTAAACTCCTCACTAAGCCCAAGAGTCCTTGCAGTTCTTTTAGAAATTGCAAAGCTGGAACCTAGAAATCACTGGGACTGCTGCAGCAGCAAGGAGCCACCTCATTTTAATATAGCTGACCTTACAGCTTAAAGGGTCATCACAATGTATTGGGGATGGAACGTGTTAGACAGCCTTAAGGAGATTTTAGAAGATTGTAGATAATAGAACTTGGTAAAGACAAAGTCTGTACTCAGTTATTGTACTCCAACACTGCCTCCCAGATAGCTTGCTACTCTATCATAAGATTCTAGATGGTGGATCCCATGTCAGATTGAATCCTGGGTCCCTTTAATATCCACAAGGGAGGTGAGGCTTAAAAGACACTTGCAAAATGGGCAAATAAATGAGCTGTCACAGGCAAAGAAAAAAAATGCTTCCATGCTATCTGGTTTATTCATTCAGTTATTCATGTAACCTTAGTTAATGAAAGCCAATTAATGTGCCAAGAACTACACTAAGCACCACCCTCAGGGGTCATTAAGGTCTAATAGGAGCTAGAGACCATGAAAAGATTAATGAATAAACAAATAATTATTAGCGGTTATAGGTTCAGTTAAGATAAAACAAAAGATAGGCTCCTCCACATAGTACAGTGTGGAAAGGTTTTCCAAAGAAGACAAATAAATGAAAACCTGTAGAACCTGAAAAAGTCAAGCAAGTGAAAGGTGGTGGGTGGGATAGGGGTTAAATTTTAGGCTGGAAGAAGAGCATGTGAGTGGAGTCGGGGCTCATGAAGAACTGTGCAGAGGTTAGGTAGCTAGAACAGGAGGGGGTAGGGGGCAGGAACTCAAGTCAGGTGAACGAGAGGTGGGGGCAGATCATTCAGGGCTATGTTGAAAGGTTAGATTTCATCCAAGAGGAAAGGGAAGCTGTTGGAGGAACCATGCTCAGGGGCTGGCCAAATTTAAAAGCACAATCCTTCCGTAAGGTTTAAAAATCCTGCTCCTAGGTGGATTGGCCAAAGCCCTTGGAAGGCCAGTGACATCAAGGTTCACTTTGTCTCTGTCTTTTCTCTTTTTCTCTTCATAGTCTCTGGTCACAGAGAGAAAGGAGTGGACACAAAGAGCTTGCCAAGCGCATGCAGGCTGGAGAAACTGGTGATGCCGTAAACTACATTTTGGGAGATACATCTCAGGGAGGCAATGGAGTACATCAAGGGAGGACACGTGCATTGGTGCCAGGTATGTGACAGGTTGAGTTTTGACTGGTCATTTCACCTTCCTGGGCTTTGTTCAACTTTGTTCAGCTTTAAAAAAAATGAAGTAACTGAGTCAGAGGCATAGCAATTTAAACAGATAAAACTGTTATCTTTGTAAAATATTAGTAATAAATAACAAGGTAGATAGGTTAACTGGGTTGGGGGAACATCAGAAATAATAGATTTTGAAGAAGAAGCATAGTTACTTTCAAATGCGTGAGGTCGTAACAGGTAGAGGAAGATGTGTGTAACAGCAGTGTGTTACAGAATTCCTCTTAAGGAGCAAACCACATTTCTTGGAATGCTCTGAGAAGCTTTCTGAGAGACATTGTGCCACTATAGAGAGTGCATGTCAGCTTCAGAGAGGGCACAGCCATTTGTGCATGACAGGGAGGGGAATTTGGCCCTAAAAGGGAGACAGGGAGAGGGAAGGGAGAGAAGAGGAGAGGTGGGGAGTGGAGAGAAGGGGAGTAGAGGAAAGGGATAAAGGGATGGGAGGGGAGGGAAGAGAAAAGAAGGAGGGAAGCCAAGAGGAGGCAGAAAACTTTGAAGGACACAATGTTGCCTCTCCCCTTGACCCATCAAATCTTTGTTGAGATGTTCTAACACACAGAATGGAAGTAGTTTTACTTCTCTGGAAACAGAAGGATAGACAGAAAGCATGAGTGGCTGTGGGAGGTAGAGACAGGCAGTATCAGGAGAAACAAGCCCCTGGGAACACCAAGAAATCTCCTTGAAGCCTCAGCCTTCCCAGAGCTATGGAACCAGTTTGTTTTATTCTCCAAAAGGCAAGAATGTCACGACTATAGCCTTGGTTATAGGGCAAAGCAAGCAAAGGTTGTTACAGAGTACGCCCAGATGGACAGACACCAGAAAAATGAGCACATTTTTGCCAATTTGCTTCAAACTAGGTCTCTTATACAGACTATACCCAGGAGTCACCTCATTCACATCACTATTTTCTTTGGCAGACTGCTTGCAGAGCATGGAAGGTTGACTCCAGCCCAATTCCTTCTCCAAATCATTGCATTCCAGTGCATGAGGAATAAGAAGCATTTCTGATAAACTTTTTTAAGAACCCTCAGAACTGAGCAGCATATTTTCATCCAGGGAGTGAGCAGCCATGAACTTACTGACTTAACTGGGTGGAAGAAGAGGGACTTCATGCTTCCTGGCATGAAAGATGGCATTCAAGGGATGAAGACATTTCCAATACAGCAGTTTCATATTTGATTTTCAATATGCCATTTTCTTAATTTTGTAAAATAGTTAATACTTACTCTGTAATCTAGTTTCCTGGATTCAAATTCTTATTCTATTCCTTGCTATTGCATTGCTTTGGGCAAGTTCCTTAATCTTCCTGAGTTTCAACTTCATTATCCTTAAGATGGGTTTATCTCCCTCACAGGGTTATTGTGAAGGTCAATGTGTGTGAATCCTAAGCACAGAGCCTGGTATTGTCTATATACTTAAAATCTATTAATGTGATTTGTCACTAATATACTTTAAGTCAAACTTTAAAGAAGGTCAAGTCTGTGCTCAAGGTTATGTGTTTGATATTTGTTCAATATAATCCTTATATTGTCTCTTCTATGCACAATGGTGTCATCAAAACTTACCTGCCCTATTGTCCTGTGCTTCTGCTACTCAATCCAACTTGCTTTAAATGGCTGATAATGTAATATATAGAATGACTTAGATGTAATCTTTCTTCATTCTTAACTCAAAGATACAAGTTAAAGTCAACAGATGGTATGATATAGGAGTATGATTTCTGAGCACGCATTAGAAAAAATCATCTCTGAACTCTAGCTCTGCTATTATTTAGATGTATGATCTTGAGAATGCCCCTGAATTCATCAGAATTGTCTTGGAAATAGGTGGACAGGAGACATATTATGTAAATATTTTGAGTTTTTTTATAAAAATTGTCTCATGCAACCGAGGGGTTTGGCAAGTCCAAATTCCACAGGGCACGCTGTGAGCTGGGAACTCGGAAGAAGGTTTTTGATGACTTCCCCAGGAGAAACTGATGGGCTGAAGGAGAGGTGGAAATTCTCCCTTCTGACTGCTGAAATCATCACTTCTCCTTTTAAAGCCTTCTACTGATTGGATGAGTCTTCTCTCATTGACGAGGGCAGAACTTTCTGTTGGTTTAGATGTAATCCACTATAAGCACAACGAACTTACTGATGATTTAATTCCACAAAATATCCACAAAGTGTCAGACCAGTGCTTGCTTGAGCAAAGTGACACCATAACCTTGCCAAGTTGACACATGAACTTAACCCTCACGGTTACTTAACGATTCTGAGTCTGGCATTGCTCATTAGTAAAATAGCATTATCTAGATAATGTTTAGGTCCATTTTAGTTTTAAAACATGTGTAACTCATACTGTATTTTGAAAAAGGGCACAGGATGCTTTAGCTCTCAAGCCACAGTTAGAAGGTATGGGGAAAATTAGATGCAAAGCCAGGAAGTAGGGGGTCCCGAGTTCATTTCTCCCCCTACATTTTATGTGATCTTTGATATCTTGCAACTCTTAACCAAAACTCAGTTTCTTCATTATCTATAAAATGAAGCAGTAGAATTAGAGCTGCCTTTCCTAAAACATGTCATGACTTCGAGAACCAATGGGTTATGCAAATAGTTTTCCATAATATAGGAATTCACAGAGACGTTGCCATACTACTGTGCCCTGGGACTTTTGAGGAGGGATACTTTGAAGCCTTTCTAACACTTGTTTGATGAAAGAGCCACTTATTTTCCATAGTGGATTTTAGTTCATGGGATACCCTTTGTAAAACCTAGAGGTCAGTGACCAGCAACATCCTTTTTGATTTCAATAGCCCTTGGTTCTATGAATTTGAGCCGAGGGTGGTGGTGGGAATGAAGGACAAGATTTCAAGTCACGGAATCTCAACAGCCTCATTCAGCTTCCACAGTAGGGCAGTGGGACTCTCAAAGAGTTAAACCACCTTCCCTTAAGCCCAAATTTACAGGCTTCTATGAAGGAGTTTGGGCTCTGAAGGGAATAGGCCTCCTGCTTTATTAAGCCTTAGAGAAAGAAAGATGGGGAAAATTTCTATGTCATTGTAAAGATTATAAGCCTCTGTTCAGTGGACTTTTTTATAGTTGAAGTAAAAGCAATGTAGAAAATGAGAACTTTAAAGAGTTTTCTTTTGTAGAACTGGACGGGAGAGTTTGACGCTCTTCACCTGACTAATGCTGATAATTATCTGTGAAGACCTCTCCTACTCTCTCGGATTAATTTCTCTAGGTTTCAAAGAAACTCATTCTACACAGCTTGAAAGGATAGAATAGAGGTTGTCGGCCACTAGAGTTGTTTGGCTTGAAAGAAAAGATTCTGAAACTCAGTATGGGAAGAAATGCCTCTAACAGGTCCTATTTAAATGACAGAAGTCAGAATAACTTAAAATTGCAATACTGTCTCATATAAAGTAATTTATAAATAAACCAATGGTTTAGTTTGTCCTTATCATAAATTTGGTGATGAGGGTAACTGGTAATTTAAACACATTAATGACTTAAATGAAATCAGAAGTTTTAGGACAAAAAAGACCTTAGAGGCCATCTAGTTTCTCTACCATCTCACATCAAAAGAGAGGAAATGAGCCCGGAGAGGAAAAGTGACTTGATCAATGTCACTTAATAAATTGGTGTCTGAGCCCAGTTTAGAAATCTCGTTTCTTAGATCTTCATTCTCTTTTTTGGGCTAAGCTGGATTTCGTAGGCATGGATCCAGATGTTTTGTTTTAAGAAACATGAAAAGTCTTGTTTTAGTATGTTCACTATAATCATCCACGGAAATACAGACATTTAAGTTGTCAAGGAGTTTAATAATGTCCCTTTAAGAATAATAGCAGGAGCAATTACTTCTAAAAGCACAATAGCAGTACTGCTATAGTAAAATGCCACCTAGTGGAACTTCAAGAGCAAAACATAATTTCTCCCATGCATCCTTCTCAAAGAGAAATACCTTTCTTAGGCTCACATTTTAATCAATATCATTAGCTCCCTGAGTGCTACATGATTAAAAATAACACTGAAAATTGTCCTACTTCCAGAACACAGCAGGGAAGATGAGACTGCACAAAAATAAGTTGGTTCACAAGAAAGAAGGAATCAGGGGCCAAACTGAAAACCTTGGGGCTAAGAACACCTTAACTTTTCATCACAAAAAGAATTAGAAGCAGGTTTGTAGCGCTACCACCTTTCCATGGTTCAGTGCATTCAAGTGGCCATAGAAGGTGGATTGTAGAACTAGGAAAACTTTTACTATGAGCAGCCTAGCAGAAATAGCTTTCCCTGGAATCAGAAAACTTCAGGACTAGGAGCACTTCAAATGTTCTCTGGTCCACCTCTCTGACTATGTGATTTCTTCTCCAATCCAGTTTAAAGACCCCACCCAGATGGCAGTATAGTTTGCTATCATGGAAGAACAAAGGATGGGCTCATCTGTAAAGCTCTACGTGGAAAACTAAAATGGATACCAGGCAGGAAGTTCTCAACTGGATGGGAAGAAGAATTCTCAACATCAGAAGTGTCCAACATCATAAACGGAATGAAAAGAGGAATTTCTTGTCCCTGGAAGGCTGTATAAGCATATGTCAGGACTATCACATCAGTTGTTGATTTTAAAGAGACTTGACATTAGGCATTGGAGACCGAATATTTAAAAGGAATTGGAGTGAACTGGATTGCACGAAAGGGTAAAAGAATTGGGCATCTGTCTTAGGTTGGTTGCTTGGGAAAACTGACACCAGACATTTGTATGCAGGATACTCATTTGGAAGTGCCCTGGGAATTCACACCATTGGGGGAGTGAAGGAAGCAAGACTGGGCAGAATGAAGTATTCAACTGTGATTTACAAGCAAGAAAGCCCTAGATCCATGAGGAGGTGTGGCACTGGGACTACCTTTCTCAGTGATCCTGCCTTGACCTGAGAGAGCTACAGCTTTGTTTATGGGCTGCCCCATAGGAGCAGGAGAGGGAACTTGGCCTTCAGCCAACAGCACGGAAGTGCCTCAGCTCTAAGAGGTTCTAGATAGCCCCTGACGGTATCCACTCCAGTCCTCTTTCCCTGTCTTTCTAGTTCCTAACTTCCTAATGCGGAAGTTACTCTTTTCCTCCTTCAAGGCTGAATAACCCTTAGCCCATTCTCTATTCATAGAAATGTGTCCCTGAATCTTTTTGTTTTCTATTTGTGTGCTTTAGAAGAATCCCAAAATAGTTTGCATTTTCCATTTTCTATCATGTCTTAGGAGGCTAGGATATGATAGGATAGAGACCTGATTTGTCCTTTCATGTTTTTTGTCTACAAATTTGGCCTCACTTTTAGTCTGAACATCTCTGTGCCTTCTATCTTGCATCTCTAAAATGTATATAATAATAGTGCCTCTTCTCATGCATTACAGATATTATGTGAAATAATGACTGTGAACAGCATTAACACCTAAGTGACAGTAAACAATTTGTTATCATTATCCCACCTTAAAAAATTAAATTGCATATCCTGTTTTTCTTTTTTTTTTGCCCGATGTCTTTGCTCAGATCAGCGGTTTTTAAAGTATGCTCGGGGTACCCCTGGAGGCCCCCAAGAACCTTTTAGGGAGTATACAAGGTCAAAGCTATTTTTGTAACAATGCTAACACATTCATTGTGTTCTTTGTTCTCTTACTTGTTGAGAATTCAATGGAATTTTCCAGAGGCTGCATGACATGTTAATGTTATCGTTCTGATGTTAATATGCAACGGGCCTATTGCAACTTTAAAGCAAATTGTTAAAAATTCTTAAAAATTTCTCTTTTAATTTCCAATGGGGTAAAAGTTGATAGCTATGTTGCACTTAACTAAGAACTTTTAAGAGTCTTCAATAATTTTTACAAATGCAAAGGAGGCCTGAAACCGAAATGTTTGAAAACTACTGGTGTGGAAAAATCTGTTGTCCCCTCCCAAATCTCGTTGCCCACCACCCACTCTCTAACTCCCACCACCACCTTGCCTGATGTCTTTGTCTGGCTTCTTTCCTACTCCAAGTCTGCTCTCTGTGTTTAATAGTATGATCTGCTCAGCACACCATCTTTGAAATGCCGGTATAGTGTGAGTTTAGAGAGTGCACAGTGTGCCTTGCTCCTGGGAACAGTCAGATGGAAGATTCTGGAATTATAAATGAGATACCAAAGAACTGGACACTGTCGTTAGAACACTGCATGGCACCAACTGGCTCACAAAGTGGCTGTCATCCTGCTGCTCAGCTGCTGACTGTGCTTTAGGAGGACAAAGTGCAGAACAAAATGTATTCCATAGTTAAATAAATTAGCATGTGAGGCTTTCTCTTATCATAGAGATGACTCACTCCAGTCAATTTGACAGTGGAACAGAAAATTGCAGCAATGCAGTTTCAAACTATCAGAATTTAGGAAGGGCATAACACACACTCAGACTTCAGCTTCTCATCTTCCCCCCAGCCCTTGCTCACTGCAAGCTCTCCATATGAGGAAGGGGCCAGGAATAGGAACAGGGACACTCTGCACCATCAAAGAAAGAATTTCATGTGAAAGGGAAAACAAAAAATAATGGTAAAGATAATCATGATACTATGTAACTCTGTTCTGCAGGACCTCAGGTGTTTCATTTTTCCTCCCAATAGACCTATGGGATAGAAATGACCATCCACATTCTACAGATAAGAAACCTGAGAATTGAAGAGATTTAACTGACTTGGCTGAGGCCACATCACAAATTAGTGACAGAACTGGGTCACTCATTTAGGTCTTCCTAGCACAAAGCATAAGACGTTGCCTCTCGTGAGCCAATAGATCCAATTTTAAATGTATTTTAATGTTTATTAACCACCTAAATAAGTACTGAGCTAGAACCAATGAGGTCTTTAAAGGCCTAAAATCCAGCAGCAAAAGGGACCCTTTCTTCAAAGTAGCCCCAGGACAGGCAGAGAACAAAGCAACCCTTTTGAGAGCTGAAAGAGGCCAAAGTCTTGCAGAGACATTGAGGGGACTGAAAAGGGAGTGATACTTGTGGGGCTCTACTGCCTGCTGTTTTCACAGTATTCTACAAGCAACCTCTCCATCCTCACAGCTCTCTGGAGAAGGTCTAATTATTCCTATTTCATAGACAAAAAACAAAAACCACAGAAGTCCAAAAGCAATGAACCAATTTGTCCAAAGTCACACAATGAGGAAATTCCAGAGCTTGGATCTAAATTGAAGTCTGAGTGATTCATAAAGTCCCATGACCATTCTATGCCCCACTGCCTAGGAAGGGAGCACTCCCAATCATAAAGAGTTAGGAAAGAGCTTGTATTGTGAGTATATATAACAGAGACGTGATGTCATAGTCTACCCCTCAGAATTATTGTCTCTCTCTAGGCATTTTGTCCAAATGGCCAGGTGTTGTGTGTCAGATAAGAGAGCCCAAAAAAAAGTAATAAAGGTTTACTTGCACAGGGAGACTCTGGATCAGAGTTTGGATGTGAGAATTTTAACATTTGCATGACAGATCTTTTGTGTTTCTATTATAACTCCTTGTGCAAGGATCACTTCTTTAATTAAAAGAAAAGCTGCTTAGGAAAAGATGCACTGAGGAATGGAGAGACAAGGAAAGGAGGAAGAAATAAAGTATTGAAGGAGCTTTTAAGATGGTGTAATGGTTGAATTGCATCCCGCCAAAAACATATGTTGAAACTCTAAACACCAGTACCCATTAATGTGACCTTATTTGAAAATAGGGTCCTTGCAGACATGAGTTAAAATGATGTCATGTGGGATTACAGCTATCATTCCCCTGCACTCAGGAGGCAGCAAGGAAAGCACAGAGAGGGAAACAGCTGGTCCACGGTCACTCTCCAGCCCTGGCTAGAACTGATCCCACACTCCTCATCCCTCCACACTCACATGATATCTCCATTTTCTTCACCCTGTAAGTGATTTCAGCATGGAATTTTAGTTGAGAAAACAGAAACAATCAATAAATGTCCTATTACTGTACTCCTTTCCAAACCCAAAACTGGCCATCCTCAAAAGTTCTTTCTGCCTGATGGTAGGTAAAAGCCATATTCTCCTGACTCAGAGCAAGCCTTAAACTTAATCTGCATTTTATTCCCCAGTATATTGCCTTTGAGTCTTGGCTTAAATTTTAAGTGACAAGCTACTAATTTCTTTGCAGGCAGTTTCCCCTATTTTTTTTTTTTTTGCTAATTATTTTTAACTTTATTTTTCTTTTACTATAACCTTTATAATCCAGAAACACAGGTGGTTAGATCTCAGAGGGGCATCATGTTCAAAAAGTACAGTCAAAATCTAAAAATAATAGAAAGACATTCATTCTCTACTCAAATGACCCTGCTTTAGTTTGCTAAATACTACTGGAATGCAATATGCCAGAAATGGAATGGCTTTTAAAAAAAAAAATTTATTATGTTACAAGTTTACAATTCTAAGGCCATAAAAATGTTCAAACTAAGGCATCCAGAGAAATACACCTTGACTCAAGAAAGGTCAATGTCTGTCACATGGGTGGGCATGTGGCTGGCATCTGCTGATCCTTGTTCCCACTTCCATTGCTTCCAGCTTCTGATGCCAGTGGTTTCTTCTCTAAGCATCTGTGGGCCTTCACTTAGCTCCTCTGGGACACAGCTCTGGGTTCTGGCTTCTTTAGTATCTCATAAAAAGGCACTTGGCAATCACAAGGCTGGGCTCTGCATCTCCAAACATCCACATCTAGACATCTGCTCACTCTGTCAGCACTCCAAGTGTCTCCAAATGTCTGTGTCTTTGCTGGCTCTGAGCTTTATCCAAAATGTTTCCCCTTTTAAAGGACTCCAGTAAACTAATCAAAACCCACCTGGAATGGGCAGAGTCACTGCTCCATCAATCAAAACATCAAAACCAAAATTGAGTGTCAAGTCTCCAGAGAAGTTATCTAATCAAAGTTCAGACCCACAATTGGGTGTGTCACATCTCCATGGAAATAACCTAATCAATAGGTTCTACCCTAAACAACAGATCTGCCCCTACAAAATTGGATTAGGAAAGAAAACATAGCTTTTTTGGAGTACATCATTTTAAACCAGCACAGCACTTCTAAAAGGACTCTAAATAGAAAATCCAAGCAATACTTAACAAAATCTTTTCTCCTCCCCTACTTTTCCCTCAATGTGCAGCTGTTCCAAACTGTCCTCCCCCTTCAAAAAACCCCTCATCAACTTCCACCAAAGAACCTTTTGCTTTTCTTCTCATTTCCATTGTACCCCCCTCTCAGATCCTTATTATAAAAAATGACTAGGCATTTCCTCTTAAAAGTGGGATAAATCAATCTAGCAATATCAGGCTTCTCTTTTGCACCAAAGGTGTCCAGGTCAATGTCTCTGTAATTCCCACCTACAGGTTCTGTTGAAGGAACTTGATCTCAAAGCTACTCAAGTCTCTTCCATGTGGAAGAGAAGAAATAAATAAATATATATAGTGATTACACTACAAATAAATTAAAAATAGAACATGAGATAGTTTGGGGAAGTTCAAGTATTATTATTTTATTTAGGATGGTCAGGGAAGGCCTACAGAGGATGTGGCATGGGAGTTGAAACCAAAATAATCTAAAGCAGTCAAGGCCAGTGAAAAGAACTTGAGACAGTAACAGCTTAGCATGTTTAAGGGAAGTGGAAAAGCATCTCATGGTTTTAGAGGGCAGTAAAGGGGGGAAAGTGATGGTATATCACCTTGTGTTGGAGAAGTGAAAGCATAATAAGAAGGAGAACTCATGTAGTTCTTAGCAAGGTAAGAAGCTGTGTGAGAACTTGAGCCAGAGAATGCTAGGACTAATTTTATTTTTAAAAGAACACTTGGCTGCTGTATGGGGAACTTAGTACAGGGAAGCAAGAGAGAAGGTGGAGAAGCCAAGTGGAAATGGTCCAGGCAGGTAAAGCAGTGGTCCAGGCACGAGATGGGAGGGCCTTTGATGAATCTATTACAGTGGACATGATGAGTAGTGGAGATAATCTGCAATATACTTTGAAGGAGAGCCAACAGGATCTTGGTTTTCCAGTTGTGCTATTTTGACCTGAAGTGACCACCACACCTGCACATGCTTAAAGTTTTTGCTTTTGCTGCATCCCGCATCTGTGACTTATGGTTCAAATTTAAATGCACACATCACACTAGAACAAGCAACTGTTTTTAGTCACAATTAAGTCTAAATCCATACTTAGAAAGTAAAATTATCCTCCCAAAGAAATATAATCTGAAAATATGTATATCTGCCTACAACACAGAAAATGTTTTCTACGCTTCCAGGACAGTTTAACTCCTTACAGCCCCAGCATTTTCAGCCTATTTTAATCCCATTTACATTTTGATAACTGAAGACCTTGCCTGTACCAGGATTAGAACCCCAGATAGCAATATCAGAATTGTTTGCCTCCAGAGCTGAAGTGTTGTGGACATTCATGGATGACTAACCAATATCGAGTTCCCTCGTGGTGATTCATGTAAGCCAGGCAAGTAATCGCATGTGCCTTGCCAGTACTTGGCTCTGAAACTTGCCTTCCACCCACCTGGCCAATCGAATGTGGAAAGACAGTCATCTGAGGACTTCTGTTAACAGTTTCCTTTTCCCTAGTAAAGAAACATAGAAAGAGACAGGCTGCCTTCTTCCTCTGGATGTTGTCACATCTGGAGGTCATCCTGAAATCCTGCAACCATCTTTGAACATAGGGAATCATCCACAGGATGACGTCTGTGCTGAAGAAGATGAATGGAAAATTAGATCCTTGATGATATTAAGGCCCTGATCAAAAAGGCCTAGAACCTGCCATATCTCCAGACGTGCAGCTTTGTGATATAACAAATTTCCTTTTGCTTAAGCCACTTTGCCCTGCAGTTTTCTGTGACATCAAGCCAAATTCATTCTACCTGATATTTTGAGATTCCTTTTCATTTCAATTGAGGACCCACTATGTACCTAGCATTGTTTTAGGTACTAGTAACTTGGGAGTGATTAAGACATTTCCTTTTCTTGTGGGGCTTACTAGTCTACTTGGGGGAGATGGAAAGTACAGAGATAAATAGGTGACCTTAGATAACTCTAAATGCTAAGAAGAAAATATGGCAGGATAAGTGCTAATGAATTTCTGTGTATGGGCTGGGGCTGGAGCAAATTCTTTTTAAATATATTAGGTCTGTACAGAAGTAAGCCAAGTGCAAAGATGATCATTAAAACAATGTTTGTAATAGCAAAATAATTATATTTAAACAAAATAACGTACATGTCCATTGATAGGGTCTTAGGAAATAAATTTTGGTTACTTCTATATGATGGAATAGTATATCATCGATTAAAAGACTGGGACATGATAATATAATAATGCATGTGATTATATGACTCTATCTTCAAGATACATTATTAATAAAAATTAAAAGTTGGTGCAGAACAGTATGTTTAATGTGATCCCAATTCTGGGAATTGTTCCAAGATAGAGAAATATTACTGGATGGATATGCTAGAACGTTTAAGAATGTCATTTACCTTTCAGGAGAAAGACAGTGGGAGGGGTAAGGGGAGAAGAGACTTTTTACCTTTTATTTTGTGCCTTTCTGTATAGTTTTTAATTTATTTCATCAAGTAAATTTTTTAATTTGTAAAATAAATACATTTTTTAAAGTTTATTTGCATCAAATTTTTCTTCCAAGACAAATATGACCTTAGGAATAATAGATGTAACTAAAGTTACTGCTTAGTAGGAGTGGCTTTTGACATCGATGGCAGCAGAGGAGGAGAACCCGACTTTAACCAGGAACAAGGCAAAAAATGAGGCCATCTGTTCTATCTGGTGTGACCTGGCATACACTGTGCCCACTGTCAGGGGGAAGGCTACAGGAAGCAATTCTACCATCAGAAGCCCAGCAACCACCGAGACCAGCACTGTGTGGGACCAGCTGCCAGGATTATTCACAGATCATTTCAGAGCAGAGAGATAAGGGGGTGAATAAAAGAAAAACCCTTGAGAAAGCCAGAAGATGCCCAAATCCAGACAGATCCCAGAAGAACCTGGGGAAGACGCCCCCAAGTAAGGGTCCTCAGAAGACCTGGAGGGCTGATGGGAGGACGTAAGGTCATTACCAGGTAGATTTATATAACCTTCCAGGGAACCTCACTCCCCAGCTCCTCTGATCTGAATCAGGCCAAAACCTTGTGGTTGATTTCACTTAAGCTGTGACCCCCTTGTCATCGTACATGTGTTTTGAAAAATTCTCAGCTGTTACATGTCAAGCCCATAGTTGTAACATGATCAGTAGGTCTCCAAAGGAAGCCTGGGTTAAAGCCAACTTCAAGAGCAGAGCAGATTGGGCAGCCCACTACAATAAAGAAGAAAATCAGGGGGAGGAGTGCTTCTCTGGATTCCTGAGTTGTTGTTGGTGTTGTTGTTTCTTTCATTTCTGTCTTCTTGCTTTATCAAACCCCATCACAATTCCAATGACTGCTGTGCCTATTTTCTGATAAATAATTTATGTGGTGAATAAATGATACATAAGATAGGGAAAATGTGTTTTTGCTCATCCAAGGAAGCTTCCAGACACTCAAAGGACTGCTCTGTAAGTGACTATCTTTCAGTGTGTCACATCCAGTCATGATTTTGCTATTTCATACATTGACTGTGCAAACTCACCCCAAGTCTGTAACTTTCTTTTCTCCCTTGCTTTCTCCATTACTAAATGAAGGCATTAGCCTGGGGTGACAATCCATGTAAGGGCCCCAGATATAAAATCCATGGTGCCTTGGCTTCCTGTCAAAGTTTGTTTTGCTAATCTTAATTTTTAAAATGTATTCTCTAATGCAAACTGAGCAAGATAATGTCACAAGTGGCTTTCTTATGTCTATTGAAGACATTAACTAATTTAGGACAACAGAACCTCCCCTTACTGCTTCTAGAGGAACTTCAAGCAGCTACTTTAGAACTGATGGTGAAGTGAGACTGTTTGCCATCCTGCAGCCGCTATGGCCAGCCTTTTTCTTTAAATCCCATCAATAAGTTGGGTGCCAAAGGTGGCATTTTCCCTTGCATTTGCACAATGTATGTGTGCAGTATAGTATATCATGTCACCACTAATGGATGACTGCTAAGGAGCTTTTAATTTGCTTAGAACCCTTCCTTATGCTGAAAAGGAAGCCAGACTTTGCTAATGGATCACCATTTGTCATTGACAGGAGGTCTGGCAATGTATAGGTTCCCTATTAAATCATTTCTTCTAGACTTTCTAAAGAGTTTGAAAACAGCCATATATAGAGGGAAGAAATTTTAATTCTCTCTTCCTATGTCGGTCCCTCTCAATCAACCCCATTTTCAGGTCCCCTTTCAAAGCAGGGAGAATTGCTAATATAATTGGCCTGAGATCAAGAATTGATTATGCCATGAATATTAACCTGTAGGGCCATTGAATTAAAAACCTTTAACCCATCAGCTTCTCCTCTCTCCAGGCCTTCTCCCATTTTTTTTTCCAGCTTGGTTAGTAAGTCAAATTAGGGCTTGCCCTTGGCAGGACCTGTCAGATGCCTCTCTTATTCTTAAACTTTATGGAACGCTTTTTTCAGCTGAGTCAGTGTTCTCCTTGGAGCCCTGCCATCTCTTTCTTTACCTGCAAGCCAAATCATGCTGGATGCAGTGCTGGGTTAGCATTTCATTCACCCATCTTTCCAATTAACTAAAATCTTTTGAGCACCTACTATGTGCCAGATATTGTAGGTGCTCAGGATACAGCAGTGTACAAAACAGAATAATAGATGGTATATTCTAATATATAAATAAGCAGAACACAGATATGCCAGATACTGATAAATACTTTGGTAAAAAACTGTGTGGAGAAGTGGGATGGGAAATGGAGGAGTCCCCAGGCAATGGACTGTGATCTCAAGTAGGATGGCCTAGAAAACCCTCACTGGGAAGGTGACAGTTGAAATAAGGGAAATGAGAGTCAAGTCATGTGATTGATTTTGGAGAGGAGCAAGTATGGAAAGGAGCAAGTGCAAAGAGCAGGGGGCATGCCTGGGTGTCTGAGGAGCAGCAAGGAGGCCAGAGTAACTAGATCAGAACAAACAAAGGGGAGGATGATAGGAAATGAGGTCAGAGTTATGAAGTGGGTGGCATAGAGTAGTCATTGCGAAGACTTTAGACTTTATTCAGCACAAGAGGGAATAAGAAAGTGCTGTAGTAGTTTCCTACTGCAGGTGTAATGTTACAAGAAATTTCATGACTTTAAACAACACAAATTCATTCTCTTACAGTTCTGGGGCTAGAAGTTTGAAGTTAGTTTCAATGGCATAAAGTCAAGATAGTAGCAGGACTGGTTTCTTCTGTACCCTCTGAGGGGATAATCCATTTCTTTGCCTTTTTTCAGTTTCTAGTGGCCACCTGTATTCCTTGGCTTGTAGCCACTCCTTCATCATCACATTACCTTCTCCTCTGACTCTGACTCTCCTGCTTCACTCTCACATGGATTGTGATTACATTTGACCCATCCAGATAATCCAGGACAATCTCCCCATCTCAAGATCCTTAATTGGTCATATCTGAAAAGTCTCTCTTGCCAAACTAGCAATAATTATAGGTTCTGGGGATTAGGTTGTGGATATCTTTGGGGGCCACTTTTCAGTCTAACACAGATTTGACTTCATTTTATAAAGGAGACTATGGATGCTCTGCTGAGAACAGACATTAGGATTGCAAAGGCAGAAACTCCGAAACCAGTCAAGTGTCTCTTGCAAAATTCCAGGCAAGAGACGATGATATTTCAGACCCAGATGGGTGCTGCAGGGCTGTCAAGAAGACATTTCCTGGATACATTTTAAAGATAAAACCAACACGATTTACTGATATGAGAAAAACAGAAGAGAAACTGATCACACTATGTTTTTTTAGCCTGAGCAACTGGAAGAATTGAAATGCTGTTGCCAAAAATGAGAAAGGTTATTGGAGGAGCAGATTTGGAAGAAAGATAAGGAATTTGGTTTTCTATATGTTAAATTTGAGATGGCTATTAGAGATCCACATTGAGAGGTCAACATTTAAATAGAACGTTAGGACTAATCTAAACGGTGCCTCAAACTAGCCTGTACTATAATCATGCCTGAAACTTTTATTGCAGACTGTACTTTAAGTCTCATTAAGTTAATATTTTTTGCATATAACTCCCATGAGAATACTGTGAGGACTTGGAACACGAAAGATATGCAATAGCAAGGCAGAATTCAGGTACCAGTGAAATTCTGACTGTAATACCATCAAAATAGCATTCAAAAAGCCAAACTCCCACTTAACTCAACACTGTGGTACATTTGCAAATATATTTGCCATTTCCAAAACTGGCAATGAGCTCTAAAGAGATTTTCTTGTGTATTGGCTTTTGGTCCACTACACTGGTCTTAAACTTTGATTTACACCAGAAATCACTAGGGGAGTATGTTAGAATGTATCTTCCTGGATGATACCTCCACAGTCAGAGTCTGACTTAGGAGGTCTAAATGATAGTAATAGTGGTCTGCAGCCCAGAAGATGGTTCAGAAAAGGAGAGGAAGGATGAATAAACTGTGTGTATATGGGATATGTGGTGGTGCTCGGTTTGGATTATAGTTAAGAATTCATTAAGCATCTATCATGTGCGTGTACAATCTCATTTTATTCTCACAATACCCTAAGAAGTGGGAGGATAGTACTATTATTAATTTCATTTCATAGATAAGAAAACTGAAACCCCAAGAAATTAAACTCTCCCCAAAGCACATATTCCAGTCAAGGTAGATCTGGGATTTTAAACTGGGCTTGTTTGTCTCTGACTTTCCTGTCCATGTCCATAACCAGTGTTCTGTCTTGAAGTTGAGAAGATGGACTGATACATGGCTGGAGGTATGAAATGGGATGATTCTAAGGTGTTATTGCTGATAATGTCAGGATTTATGTTGGAATTGGTAGGGTAGGCTCTGGAGTCAAGATTCCTGGGATCAACTCTAGACTCTACCACTTGCCAGTGATGTGGCTTTTACTGTGCTCCCTCATCTTTCTTAGCCTTACTTTTCTCCCCTGCAAAGAAGGATACAAACAGCACCACATCATTAGCTTTGTGTTGGTTAAAGAAGACAAAGCACTAAAATTTTATCTTCCCAATGTCTCAGACATCTCTACAAGAATTTCTATCCTCTTTCTTCTCTAACTTCAAGAATGTACTACTCTTCACCATTGCACATCTTGCACCAGCAATGCTGCCTTCTTTTACTTTCACTTCTTTTACTGGTCCATTTGGGACATTTACCTCAGAATATTCTTCTGCCTGGAAACCACATTTCTAGACCTTAAAATAGCTAATTCTTTCTTCTGTATTAAGTTCACTATC
Organism: Tamandua tetradactyla; assembly: GCF_023851605.1. NCBI lineage: Eukaryota > Metazoa > Chordata > Mammalia > Pilosa > Myrmecophagidae > Tamandua > Tamandua tetradactyla. The sequence continues at coordinate 42,169,002 of NC_135346.1, read as the reverse complement.
TCTCCCATAGTGAAATTTTTCTTATACACTCAATGAAGAGTAGTCCTCCATCCCCTAGTCATTACTATATTATCCTGTTTAATTTCTTTTTCTATAACCTAATTGCTATCTGCACCTATGTTGCTTATATATTAGTTTATTTTATTATTAGCATCACCCCACCTGGAATTTATGGTGTAAAAGATCACTTGTTCACTACTATAGCCCAAGTTCCAAGAAAAGTGCCTGGAAAGAAGGGGAGGTAGGAAGGAAGGAAGGCGGGGTGGGGGGAGGAGTCAGGGAAGGAAGAATGGAAGACAAAGACTGAAAAGCAATCGGCATACCACCTGACACATAGATGTACTAAAAAAAGTTACAATTATTATTAATCAACAAATATTTATTAAATACCTACTTTAAGTGAGGCACTGTGCTAAGCTAGATTTCTCAACCTCACAGCAGGGTGTATCCCTCCAAATCACTGTTGTATATCGTCTGAAAAAGTTGAGGGGAGCCCACAGCAGGAATCTCTATTCCTATTCCTAGGGCTTGTTGAATTCAGGACCCACAACCACAGTTTCAATATCATCAGGAAATCCAAATTGAACTGGAACCTGTCCCACTTACACAACTCATTCTCCAAGCCCACATCTGACAGAGTGGATGAACAGATGGACTCTGCATTACAACTGGGAGTCCAGCCAGCTCTGGCTGTGCTGGCTGCATTGGAGAATCTCACAGAAATGGGGTAGAAATTACAAATTTCCAAAGGGGAGTGAGGTCCTAAGTCCCACTTCTAATTTTGAATCACCCAGGTTATGGGTTTTAAATGGACCTTTTCATTGTTTATCTTCACTTAATGTTTGCTTCTTTTCCATCAAGGATGAAAGACATCATCTGGAACCTCTGCCAACCTCATCACCACAATTATCTGTCTGACAGAGAATTGCTGGCATTGGGAACAGACATAGCTTCTCTTGAGAGATGCACAGATTACCTGTTCTGCAGCAAGGTGAGCCTTGGTGAAGGAGCAACAGACAGGTTCTGTGGGCTCAGCAATGTCTTGGGATCCCTTATTCCTTCACCATCTTAAATTAGCAACAGGACTAATTTAATAGCAGAAATGACCTGCAACTGAAGCTGTAAATCAGATCGATTCCTGAGGCAGGCCAAAAGCTTGTGTCAGGGAGAACTTTTGAGTGCCCTGTTGGGTATCTGCAATGAATTCTTCAAGATGGAAGCACCAACCAATGGCTCTACTTTGAAATCACCCATTCTGCACAGACTTGGAACCTGTCAGTCTAAAAGTCAGGCCTTTTTCTGTCTTCTCAGCTTTGGCAAAATAAGTGCTGAAATTCAATTCACTGCAGCAGATACTTATAGAGCATATATTGGGTGCCAGGCCCCATATGCAGTTGTTGCCATGGTAAGCTAGGCACTTCTGTAAGGGAGCTCAAAATGTAACAAGAAATAATCAAGGAAACAACTCATCACAACTCAACGTGATGAGAGTGAGGCTGTTGTAGAGTATTTTAGAGCCTAGACGAGTTTACCTAATCCAGACTTAGGTGACAGAAAAACCTTCCAGAGGAAGAGATATTTTAAGCAAAGACCTGAATGATAAGATTTTCCTGACAAGTTGTAACCATGGACAAATTAAAATTAAAGAACGCCAGTCTTATGATGTTTTTATTGGAAATGGGAATGATAACACCTGGTTCAAGCATCTCACAGGATCAGGTCAGAAAAATGTACAAATTATAGGTAAATTCTAATGTACTCTACAGAGTGTAAGGCAAGAGATTATGTGAGGTGCCATTTCCTGTTGACTCTCCGGCATCCCAATATGCATGGGCTTGAATTGGGGCCAGAAATTCTGACTACACTTTTCCTCAGTATCATTCTTTCTGAAAGTGCTTGAGGTAATTTGTGACCAAGCTCCACAAATGCAAACCCAAATTTATTGCCCGCTTAACTCTGTTGATACTCTATCTTGCACCTCCCAACCCCAACAGACTTCCAAGCTGCAACTCATTTAAGTTTTCTCTTCTTCCTTTCCTAGGAATCAAAAAACATGACCCAGGGATATTTACCACTAGGATATCTGGTTTGTATGCAGATTGCTGGTAAAAGCAGCAAGGTTGAATAGGTTTCAAACTAAAATGCGGTCTTAATTCAAAGCAAATATGAGGAACAATCTCTTCCATGGCAATATAGCAAAATTTATTTTAATGCCTCATCTTTCATAAAGCATAACAGTACTTTCAACTCACAGGACAGCTCCCTTCATCCATATTCCTTGTATGAGTTAAAGACCTCTTTTCCTAAATTGAAATATATATTACCACTAATGAATAAAATAATAATCAATGTGTTCATATGCAAGTATGATATCTGCAATCATCTTTAAGATAGTGTGCTGGTTTGAAACTGTTGCGTACCTCCAGAAAAGCCATGTTCTTTAATCCTTATTTAATATTGTTGGGTGGGATCTTTTTGATTAAGTTATTTCCATGGAGATGTGACCCACCCAGTTGTGGGTAAGACTTTTTTGATTAGGTGGTTTGCATGGAGACGTGTCTCCACCCATTCAAGGTGGATTGCTTACTGAAGCCCTTAAAGAGGGAAGCATTTTGGAAAAAGCTTCAGAGCTGACAGAAGGACAGAACCAAAGAGCCAACACTAGACCCAGAGGTTTGGAGGTGCAGAAGAAAAACACCCCCAGGGAAGCTGTTTGAAACTAGAAGCAGAAGGAGCAGAAGGCGGCAACCATGTGCCTTCCCAGCTGACAGAGGTGCTCTGGATGTTTCTAGATCAGCCTTTCTTTTTTGGGTCAGGTATCTTTTTCTGGATACCTTAGTTTATACATTGTTATGGCCTTAGAACTGTAAACTTGTAATGTAATAAATTCCTCTTTTAAAAGCTGTTCCATTTCTGGTGTATTTCATTCCAGCAGCTTTAGCAAACCAAAACAGATAGCAAACTGAACTCTTGAAACCCCAGACTTAATGCCTTACCTATATCTGAACAAACTAAGACACCCAAAATGAAAAGTGAGTAAGATGAGAAGGCAAAAGGCAACCTTAAAGAGGAAACTAAAGGAGCCATTAAGTATTGATCTATGAGCCATTGTTTTTACCTTGCCCCCGTATTATGGTAACTTAAGCTGTTGTTCTTTCTTAAAGACCGATTTTTCCAGAGAATCTTTGAACTGGATGAGGAGATCTCTTCTGAATACCAGACCTCAGAAAGATATGTCAGAGGCTATTTCTCAGACTAACAAACCTCCACACTTGCATGATTTGACTTAAGACTCAAATTATTAAAATAAAGCTAAATCAGTGAGTTAAGGTAAGGGTTAGTGAAGGAATATTTCTTCAGGAGATGTTGTGATTCATTAAACTCCAGCTAAGCCTTCTGACTCTCAGACTCCATGAGGTAGACTTGTAGTGCTCATTTTGCTCATTGCTTTTGGAAGGACAGAATGGGGACTTAAACTCGGGGCCTTAGGCCTTACTTTTGGAGCCCTTGCACTATATGACTGCCCTCTGAGGGTGTGATGGGAGAGCAGGACCCTGGGTTCCAGGATGAGGGACCTCTCTTCATTCATTCACCTTTCTCTCATTCCCTCTCTAGAAAGAGGAGACACCTGGGGCCCTTGGGAAAGGAGTGGATTACATTACTTTGTTTTTACCACTACATAGCTCATGAGGATTAAAGTTTTCAGCTTTTCTTAAAAAAAAAAATCCAGCTGAGAACTTCTGAGCCCAGATGATTACATCTGGGGCTCCTTTGGGAGAAAGTATAACAAAGCAGTTAAAAATCTGAATTCTGAAGCCTAATCATCTTAACTTCATTTATATTACCATTTGGTTATTTGTCCACTGTTTGCATTTTGGGAAAATACATAAAATCATTTGTTTTCTTCCCTACTCATAGGTTGAAATCTAAAGAGATAGCAATCACTTGAAAAGTAGGTATACCAGTTTAAAGCTGTCTTGTACCCCCAGAAAAGCCATGTTCTTTAATCCTCATTCAATATTGTTGAGTGGAATCTTTTTATTGTTTCCATGAAGATATGACCCACTCAACTGTAGGTGGTAGCTTTTGATTGGATAGTTTCCATGAAGATGTCTGGACCCTTTCAAGAGGGAACCATTTTGGAAAAAAACTTTAGAACCAACAAAGCCACACAGCCAGAGAATTTTGGAGATGTGGAAGGAAGGCGCCCCAAGGGAAACCTTATGAAATGAGGAGAGAAAGCTAGCAGATGTCGCCGTGTGCCTTCCCAACTGACAGAGGTGTCCAAAAGCCAGAGACCCAGCAGATGCCAGCCATGTGACTTCTTAGCTGACAGAGGTATTCCAGATGGCATCAGCTTTTCTTGAGTGAAGGTAACATCTTTTTGTTGCCTTAATTTGGACATTTCCACAGCCTTAGAACTGTAAACTTGCAACTTAAAAAATTTCCTTTTTAAAAGCCATTCCATTTCTGGTATATTGTTTTCCAGCAGCTTAACTAAAACTGTAGAAAAAGAAGAAAATAGGAAAAGCTTATTTCTAGGTATCAACCTAAGGCAGTAAGTCATGTGTTAGTATAGAGAGGGTGAGTTGAGGATGCTTTTGCATTCAAAAAAGGACTTATCTTGGAGACCTGGGTTCATTTCCCAGTGTCTGCCTATGTGAAAAAGAGAAAAGGAAAAAGGGCTTATCCTAGCATGGCTGAGACAGATACATCTATTGGTCCTCAATTCGGAAGATGATTTGAGAGCAATTAATCTCTCAGTCTATACTCTCTCTAAAAAAAATGGATATTCTCCCCAAACTTGAAGGTAGAGTCAGAGAGGTGACACAGAGAGACTCTGAAATGGAGAGAGTTTGATATGCCAGCCTGTTGGAATTTATCATTTCTTCCTCTGCCTGCCCTCAGTAAGCATACCCCTCTATTACAGACTACATATAATTCTGCCTTATTTTTTATCCTTTAGTTATCTGTTTCCCCATCTCTATATTATGAATACCATAAATACGGAGACAAACATTACACCTGTTTCTTTCTTCTTCTCCTACTTTTCTCAGAAAGCCCTATTCACAGTTAAGTGTTCATGAAGTATTTGGTGAAAAAGAAAATAGACGGATGAAGTTGGGTTTCCAAAGCATCATAGTTCTATTCCATTAAGTCTGGCCTTAGGCAAAATAAGGAAGATAAGATTTCATCAAGTGCTCTCCTGGCTACCCTTTTACTATTTATTCTTCTAACCAGTGTCCCCTCCCATATTACCCCTTTCTTTCCTGTAGATATTTCTTCCAGAACTCCATCTATCAAACCTTCTCTGTTTTGTTTCCCCTCTATGAGAGCAATCTTATTTTCAAAATAAAAGCTTGTTTTCTGGTAAACTCATCTATGGTTGAACGGATAATGACTCATAGTGTCCTGGATGTCCAGGTCCTAACTATATTTATAAGAGACTCCTAAAGACATAATTTCCTGACAAGAAGTGTCATGTGTCTAATTTTAGACTGTTTAATAGGCCAATGGAAAGAGAATTTCAGATGGAGAAGCTTTCTAGTACCTTTCAAAGCACTCAGCCTGCAACCTCCTTTAAGATCTGGTTAGAAAAAAAGCATCTACAAGAGGAATATGAGAAATCGAGATTAAAGATAGCATCATCCGATTTTCTAAAAGTCAAGTCTAGGTAGCTGATGCCAAAAGTCTCATAAATGAACAGCTGCTTGAGATGAGCCTTGAATTTTATTTGTTTAAGTACATTAATCTTAGAATTATGAGCAAGAAGTCAGAGAAATTGGGTATTTCCTTATTCTTGGAAAGCTCATATCTTGAGAATGCCCTCCTCCACTCGAATTTCTCGCATCTGTCATTTTGCTATAGGCTGTCAGAATGCCAAGTAAATGATCATTGCAAATTAAATAGGCCATTTGGCTAAAAGGGAAACTCAAAGGGAAGATAATAGGCAAAGAAAATCTGCTATTGTCTGGGTATGAAAAGAGGTGATTTGTGACAGATGAACCCCAATGACTGTGGAGGACATCACTCTGGGTGGGAGAAAATGATAAAAGACACCTTAGCATTTTAGCCCATCTTTATTCTTAGAGGAAGTAGATAATTTAGCTGAACACAGAGAAATGAAAGAAGGTCTGAGAAATAGCAAACTATAGTGGGCAAAGGAGAGGGCTTTTAGTATGGACATATGCTTTGCAAATAATAAGATGCTTTAATGGAAACAAGACACTTTGCTTTTGGGTTCCAAGTTGTCCCAGATAAAAATGCAGGTATCAGATCAAATAATTTCCAAAGTCCCTTTCCACCTCTGATGCTCTAATATTTCATAAAACGACTTCGAATGCTTTGGACCTATCAACTCTATGATTAAAATTTTCCCTCCTACTCACTTTCCTACTGTGCAGTCTCAGGGTGCTTAGCAGTAGATTAGGCAGAGGGCTCAATTTTGAATCTGAAAAATGTGATGTCACTTTCTCATTACTGATTCCAACTGTATATTTTGGTTTATGATGTATAAAACAGATTGGAAAAATAGGCTCTCCAAGCTGTATCACTGAACCGTTAGACACAGCATCTCATCTTCAGGCAACATTTTCTAAAAGGATTTGCCTACAGATAGACCATAAACCATTGATGTTAGTTAGCCACACATTATAATGTTCCTTGGATCTTTTAAGCAGGGTCACATTTCTATCAGAGAAGAATACCAATCAGAAGAATAAGGAAGAATGTGGTGTTATGGTCTAAGAAATCGTGAATTAAATCCTAGGTCTGACCTTGGGAATCTGTGGGAATATAATGGGTTCAGAAAAGCCTTGCAGTTGGCATAGAACAGCTTCTGTCCATTCATCCATTCATTCAACAAATATCCATACAGTGCTTAATATCTACTAGGCATGGGGAAAGCAGTAATAAGTAAGACAAACTTGGCCCATATCCAAGTAATGTTTACAATTCAAAGGGTACAGTGAGAATGTCATGGGAGAGCTGCCCTAGAGTTGGAGGTCAAGAACAACACCTGAAAATTGAAAGATAGCTCCCATGTCCTTTCTAGGCTTTCCAGCTCTTTTAAGCATCCCTCATATGAACTGTTGCCCATTTTCTGCCCTTGGACATAGTGCATTTTATCAGGAAATCCTTCAAGTGAGACCATCAGAAGTGAACCCCAGATGTATCTAATCTGAGATGAAGAGAACAGGAGTCTCTTTCTCCCTGTTCTAAGTATACACTTATATTAATATAGCCTGAGATCCTCTTGGCTCTATTAATAATAAAATTAATAAGGATAAAGATAAGAATGACAGTGACAAATAAGGAGAATAATGAGAATTCCAAGACTTCAAATGTCTAAAGTCCACATTCTACCTCCATGTTGGTGTGAGATCCCTAAAAGCAGACCCTAAGACAAGATTTGGGTACAGGTAGTTTATTTGAAAGCACAAGTGAGGAAATGGGAAAGTGAGACTGGGAAAGGAGAAAAGCTAAAAAAGTATTTTCATGCATTCCTTTCCCTAGTTCATGGAATTCCAACCTGAGCATGCAGTGCAGATATAATCATACTATTCCTCCTGACAATTACTTGTCTGGTAATGCTTGTAAAACCTTTAGGTCCTAGCCTGGACACCACTTCCTTCAGGAAGCCTTCCTCAACTCCCAAACCAGGATGGATTGCCCTTTTGCATGTTTCCATAGCATTTTGCTTGTTGTGACACTCAGTTCACTAGACTCAAATTGCCTACTATTTATTTGGAGCCCATGCAAAGAAGGGAGTTCAAACTGTGCATAGAGGGTAAATGAATGGATGAATGATGTTGCCTATTTTGTTCGGGGTCAAGCAAGCATGTACCCCCACCCATGATAAATTTAAAAGAAAGCAAAGATCTGCCTTCAGCACAAATATTCATTAATTTCCAATCAACATTCTTTGATTGGGCCTACTCTGGTTTTCTCCAGTCTGTGAAATATGATTTATTTTGGTTCCTGAAATGGAATAGAGAAAACACATGATTTTTAAGGACTGTTTGGGGGATATAAGGAAGGGCAATCCTAAAAAATTTGGACTGCCTCTTCAGGCTGTAAGTCTCAGTGAATTTGTCCAAATGAGTTCTAGGTGGTACATTCAAGAAATTGCTCCGATCTCAAGGTCCTACTAGTGATGAAAGAAGAGTAAAAGAGCATATTTTTCCTCCCCTTAAAACTTTCACAGAACAGTCCTTTATATGACACTAAAATAAAAACCAGGGAATCAGTACAAGAATAAGGAAGAAGGTGGGCTTTATTGTCTGTGATGGTTAGGTTCATGCGTTAACTTGGCCAAATAATGGGGCCTAGTTGTCTGGTCAAGCAGGCATTGGTCTGTCTGTTGCTGTGAGGACATTTTGTGAACTTAAATCATCAGCATGCTGATTGCCTCTATGGCAGATCACATCTGCAGTCAGCTAAGGAGAGTTCTTCTGCAATGAGTGATCTAATCAGTTGAGGTCTTTAAAGGAGAAGTCAGAAGAGAGACTCTCTCTTTCTCCACTTCAGCCAGCCAACCTCTTCTGGGGAATTCATTGAAGACCTTCATCAGAGTTGCCAGCTCATGGCCTGCCTACAGAATTTGGATTCATGCATCCTCACAGCTGTGTGAGACACTTCTGTAAAATCTCATATTGACAGATATCTCCTGTTGATTCTGTTTCCCTAGAGAACCTTGACTATTACAGTATCTAACAGATCTTGAATTAAATCCCAGTTATTATCAGCTGCATGACCTCACACAAGTTACTTCCATTGTATGAGCCCCACTCTCTTCTACTATAAAATGGAAATAGTTATTCCATATTTTTGAGTTAAGTCAGATAATGTATACAAGGGGGCTAACAGACTTCTGTTTATTTGCTTTTGTTAAAGCCATACCTGGGATTTCACATATTCTCATGTAAAAAGATATACGATAACATATAAATTGAAGACTATTATAATTGTAGTAGAGAGAAAGCAAGCCAATCCATTGCTATTCTAAAGTATAAATAGTTTTTCTGAAAACGTTCTTCTTCACCAATGCTTGCCAAACTTTAGCTTGCAGCCAGGTCACCTGCATGGCTTTTTAAAATCCAGGTTGATGGTTCTATCCCTCACAGTTTCCGATCCAGTAAGGTTTGGGCTGGAGAGTTTGCATAGAAGCTCCCAAGTAATAGGGATGTTGCTGGTCTTCTGAGCACAGATTTATTAGGTATCATGAGGGCATAAAGACCAAATATCCAGCACCAAGAACATTCTCCAGAAAATAGAAAAGGCTTGGCATGAATGAATACTATTAGATCTCCATTTAAGCAGTGCCCAAGAGAACAGTGAGAGGGACTGAACCCTTCTGGAGAACAAACTCCAAATTCTTTTTAGTGGCAGTAGTTCCCTGCTAAACATTTCATAGCCTCAGGATTGCCCATAAGTTCATTAGTCTCTGAAAGTGCATTCTTCTTTTTTCTGAATAAGAAATAGATTTTTCTTCTATTTGGTCTTAGTTCTGAGAATGCCCCAATATGATACATCTTTAAGAAGAGTAATCTTTCATTTCCAAAATTTGGGAAGAAAAAGGGTATGGAACTGGAATGATTTTGTAGGAAAAAATGAAAACAGAAAGGGCACCTCATGACTAACTTCAGGAAGACACCATTTTACTCAAAGGAAACAGTTTCTCTGCCTCTACTTCCATGAAAGTCACAAAAAAGAGAAAGTTGGAACACAGAACCGAAAGAGGACTCTGGGTCTAATGAAAAATTCCCTGAAGCTGCTTAGGTATCAGGGTTGGGCAAGGAGGCTCACAAGATGGGGCTCACACTCTGTAAACACGGCTTTATACAAAGGTGGATGGATTTTTTAATGAAGGCTCCTAAGTTGAAGTAGGCCAGCCTGTATTTTCTTCTATTTTAATAAAGAAATTACTCAGAATTCAATCTCCATGCTTCACTCTCTTCCTTTGGTATTTAAAAGCCTTCGGGAACTGTTTTAATTAAGTAGTTCATAGACAGAACACCTGTTCAGGGGCTCCTTGGCTTTACTTGGATAGCAATGATTAAAACCCCAAATCCCACTATTTCTGGAAGAAGAAGAGTATCTACCCGATTGAGGGCAGAGATAATAATTGTCAAATGGGGGCAGGGAGTGAGAACGCATGTTAAACCATACGAAGAGTCAAGCACCAAGTGACAACACTGACGCGCGTAGGGAAGGCAAATAGGCCTCATCTCACGAGATCACGCAGGACATCTCTGGTGGTGACCATGTGGACTGTGTCCTGAGAACAGTCCTAATGTTACTTTTGGCTCAGCGCTACAGAATGAGTGTAGATTGAGTGATGTGACAGGACAACTGCTTGACAGGCTTTAGTTCTTGCGTCTGAGACAGGGCTGCCAGTGAGTGACAGGCCACAGGTAAAGCAAAGCCAGTTTTAGAATGATGCCAATGGAAAGAGAAATCCTTATAAACCCAATCCTCCTGAGGTCTCTGAAAGACTTGAGGGTGCTTAATCCACAAGCACAGAAAGCAAGACCATGTCCGCAAGGTTGCCCCTTACTTCACTCTTCCCACCGACAGAGTCAAAGTCTTGGTTAATGTTCTCCTCATATTGCAGGGTTTTTTTTTTTACCTCCCATAGCATGAGAAGGGGTACATGAAGGCACAATTTATATTGCCAGACTAGCTTAACAAGATGTTAATTAGTACAATTTAGAACGGTGCGGGGGGGTGGGGGGAGTGGGAGGTGGATCTCAAATCCTTCATAAAAATTAGCAGGAAACCACACCATTTAAAATGGTCAGTTCTTTGACTCTGGCTAGGAGAAAAGATAAAAGATCAGAGAGAGAAAGGTAATTAGGCTTCTGTCAAATCAGAATGTCCTAGGTCACTATGCTATACAACGAAAACTGAAAAATCGGTTGTAGGTGTGCAATCTAAAAAGGGGTCTTGAGTGGCATTTGCAATGACTTTTGTCCATACTTTTTTTTTATTAACATAGCCATGCACAAATCTCCACAATTGAATCATTCACCAAGACAAATAGGTACCCACCCATTATGCCATTATGCCTTTTCTTAGCATCTGGTCACAGATATTTGTGGACCACTGACCTCATGCAGAACACTGGGTGAGACACTATAGGAGGGCACAACATTAAATCACAGAAGGGCACCTTCTCCATTTAGGCAGACCAGGGACACATGAGCCATTTCATCCCACCATATATGCAGAACCAACTGTCAGCATCCTTAGTGGCAGCTCCCACAGTAGGGAGATATCAGGTCATGGGAAATCAGGGGAGGCTTCTTGTTGGAAGCAGAAACAAATACTGCAATGAGTCACATTGTTGAAGAGGCACCAAGAAAGAATTTTAAGCAGCAGGTCCAAATGCACAGGTTTTGAATTAGCAAGTCTTTCCCTGATAGAAACAGGAGGAACTACAGAAAATAAGTTCTGCCATAGTTATCAAATAAATGCAAAATAAAAACCAAACAGTATCTTCCTCTTACTAAATTGATAACATAAAAAATATATATATATATATATAATCAGAGTTGGCAAATCACGCTCTGGAACTGTGTCTGATTTGCTCCAACTTTTCTTGAGAAACAGCTGGCAATGCAAATCAGTGGCCTAAAATTTTATCATCCCTTTGAGCCAGAAATGTCACTTCTAAGAATTTATCCTAAGAAAACTGTTAAATATAAGGAACTTCATTGAAGAATTGTTATAAAAATGGAAAAATTACAAAAACTTACATGTCGATAGTAGAGAATTATTTAATTTATGGTTCATTCATATGATGACTAAATTATAAATTATAATTATAATCACCCTTGTAAAGTTAAGGGTGATTTGTAGGTTTTTCTTTTTACTTGTCTGTCATTTCCAAATTTTCTATAATGAAAAATGCATTACTTCAGAAACCAGAAAAACCTGAAAAGCATTCTTTTAAAGACTAAGGAAAGAGGTTGGATGGTAACATCAGTGTTTTCCCATTGCTTCCAGCACAAAAGTCAAATTCCTTTACACAGGCTGGCCCAGGTCTGCCTCTCCAGCATCTTCTCTCAACATGTTCCTACCAACTCTCCCAGCTCTTACCACACAGGTCTCCAGGTCTTGTCATCTGCCTTCTACCTCCTCACCTTAGTTGTTGTTTTTGAAATTATTTATTCCCATCCCCTTCCCTGTACATAGATTACACATTCCCACCCACTGCCAGGTAGCTTGCTGTGTTTCCAGTGGGAGGACCATATCCCCTCTGGCCCATTGGCTTTGGGCTTTGGCCAGTAGAATGTAAGCAGGCACGATGTATGCCATATTGGAGCATAAACTCTAAGAGGCATGGCAAGTTTCCACTAGTTCTCTCCGTCTTTCCTTCTGCCATGAGAACAGCCTGTCCCACATAGGGGCTGTTTCTCCAGTTTGAGTCCTGAGTAAGAAGTAGGGACATAGCTGAACAGAGCTGCAGTCAACCCACAGCCTACCCATAGCCTAAGTGGGTAATAAACTTGTGTGGTGTCAGCCTTCGAGATTTGGAGCATTTGTTACTGCAACCAAAACGAATATACCTCACACATGATATTTCTCTTTCTGGAACATTCTGGCAACCAGCCCTTTTCCACATCATTGACTGCTGTCTGCCTTCACATCCTAGTTGTTCCCTAACTCCTTGACCAGGTCAAATCCCCTTTCACAGCACCAGACACCTCTTCTTAACACACAACACAGTGTGTTATCATGGGATTATTCAAACAATAACTGCTGTACCAGTAAAGAGTAAAGGACTTGAAGGCAGGGATAGTGGCCGTCTTTGTTCACATATTCTCCCCCACTGTCTCCCCAGCATCTGGCATTGCACTTGGAAGATAGCATGCCCTCAATGAAGGATATTTAAATGAATTCAAGAAGAAAAGCACAAATAAAAAGCTTTGAATGTGGGGTTAAGAAGTATAACTCAAATGGAACAAACACTTGGAAGCCACTAGTAGTCTTTGAGTGAGAACACCTTAGGAGCCCTTTAGGGTGAAAACAGACCCTGATGGCAGTGTCTCGGTTCCCTGGAATAACAACGATATTTAGGCACTTGCTTTCACTGTTAAAAACCCTTTATACATATTAGTTCCCATCATTCTTGAAACAACCCTGTTATACAAGTACGGTTTATATCACCCAAGAAGGGTCAGCACTGTGTCAGGGTTCGAATCCAAGCATCCGGTGCCAAAGTCTGTGTTTTCACCACTGTCCTGTGCTGTCATTTGTTTTGTCCGATGAATGGCAAAGCTCGGCAAGTGTTGCAGAAATGCATAGGCAAGGGAAGGAAACATCTTATTTTTAGTTTCTTTCTTTCTCACATGGGATCACCTGGTTGGGGGTGGGCAACCTCAAGAGAGTATTTTCTACCTGGATAAATAAAGCAAACGCATTTGCCCACATCATTGGCATCATTTATTCCTTTTCATTGTCCCCACCCAAGTCACTGGCAAGCAGTGACAATGATGATAACAACAGTATTAATCCCTTTTGGGCCTCTCCACATTCCTTGCTGTGCCTAGCACAATGTGCTGCATATATTAGGTGTTTTATAAATGTGATTGATTCCATAGTTTTTGCCTTAAGATTAAATGATTGAAATGGGTAGTCATATGAGATCTGGTTGCCTGTATAACTAAGTTTGAGGGAGCAGGTGGACCTAAGAATCTCTTTCTCAAAGTAAACCTGTGTCAAGCAATAAGGAAGCTGAACCCAGATTGCTTCAGCCATGGAGAAGAGACAGGAGGTGATTCTGGGGCCTGTGCACTTGGGTTCCTTTCCAGAAATAATATTAGTCTCAGGGAGAATGAGCCTAGGAACAGATTGGCATGGAGTGAATTAGCTTTGTGTCAGTTGAGTTTTAGGGGCCTGCAGATCATTTGGAGGTAGCAGCAGCAGTATGAGTTCCAGGTCTCAGATGGGAGAAAGAATAGGACTAAGGTTCTATGTCTTCCCCAGTGTGATATGTAAGGACTCAACTCATTTCTAAGCCTTTCAGGGCCAGAACAATCTGTGAGCCTAAGATTTTCCCCCAACAAAGCTCATTTGTGAGTTAAAGGGAGAAAGGGATCTAGAAAACTCCTGGAGTCAGCTAGAAAATTCCTGAGGGCAGGAGTAGAAGAGTGAGTTGGGAACAATGGAGAATGGCTGGTCCCCAGCTGAGTCTAAAAGTAGCAAAGAACGGCCAGGCTGAACACTACAGAATTTAGACCTATTCTTCGGCAGTAGTTCTTAAAGCTCACCCACAACAGAATAATGTAGGGGGATTTTAGAAATGTAAACTCCTGAATCCTCCTGGATTCCAAGAGTTTGAAGTAGAAATCTGCACTTGTAAGTGATTCCAATACATCTGAAAAATCTGGCAATCTCTGATCTGGAGGAACATAAAACTACCCTGACAGGTAGGGAAATAAAATTCCAAATTCTTAGATTTGAGATCTGAGCAGTGATTGCCTTTTTTCAAGGATAATTTATCTCCTTCTCTGGAAGACCACTCACAGATTCAGTGGAACAACCATGAATTGGGGTGACCAACTGCTTTATAACAACAGCCTTAGAGCACACTGCTAAAATGACATTTCCTTTAGCCTGTTGCTGAAGTTCTGCTGGAAAAAAAAAAAAGTAGCCACAGCATCTTTCAGCAAAAATCTGGGGTCGTTGTAGTAAGAGGGCAATTTGGCCATGCCTCAGGCATTAGTGGTAGAACCCCTTTGCCTAGATCAGAGTCACCCAGGGGCAGCAGCTCAGCAGTGACACCCATTTTCCCACCATGTTTAAGTGCCCAAAAATGAATGCCCTCTATTTTTCCAGTGCCTGGCCCAAGGTCCCAAATTCTGGCTCTAACTAACTCAGAGGCTCCTCTCAAAATAAATTGTATGGGCTGGTGGAGAAGCTGCCAGTCTCCTACCAGCTGGCCTTGTACAGGCATCCTCTCTGGGATTAGCCCTGAAACACTCTAGCCAGTTAGGGCAGCCCTAACAGAGAAGGAAGAGGAGGAGAAGGGCGGAGATGTCTGGCTTGGAAAGAAACTTAGAATGGGGGGGGGGGGGGGGGGAGGTGAGGCGGGGCTAAGCAGGTTTCCAAAGCAGTACAGGAAGTGTGGAAATGGAGTAGAGGAATTGTATTCAGGTCTGCTGCGCGGACATTGAAGGCTGGGCTTCTAGAAAAAACTGTGACTGCCTTCCCCCAGACACAACTCTGCTTCTCCAAAACAAACACACTTCCCTGTGTACTCTCTGCTCCACATTTCTTACAGAGCTCAATACTTACAGGTCTGCTCCAGCAAGGGTGGGGGAAAGCTCTCTCCCTGTCACTCCCTTTTGATGAGATAACTAGGGGCGGTAGCAGCCCAGCCTCCCTCCCTCCTTACTGCCCCACCTGAATAAAAACACCCAAGGATTGCTGACACCTTCATAGCTGGAGAACCTGCACTGAGGAGGGAGGAGGTAAGCACCCTGCCTGATGCTAAGATTGGGGATGTGTTGTTTTCTTCAGTTCTCTCTCCTCACTGCTTGTTGGCCTGGCCAAGTTTTCTACTAGAAAAGGAGTTTCCCTGTTTGCCCCTGACTCCTTCCACCCTCTGTCCCCTGGGTCATGGGGGCTGCAGCTGAGTCCACGTCCAGCACCAGCAGCTCCAGACTCCCTGGAGCTCTCATTCTTCTCTTTGGGCATCTTTTGGCCAAGCTAGAAGGTCCAGGGTGTGTGGTTGCCTGGGGAGGCTTCCTTTTTTGTGGCTGATGGGGCTGTTACAGGTAGTGATGTAATCCCTCTCTGCATCCTGGCTTCTGAGCAGACAGCCCATCCAGAGGAGAAATAGCCTCTGCCTTTCATACATACTCCCTGGGAAAAGATCACCTGTTTTGAGGGTCCTGGCCCCACCTACACCATGCAGTGGTCATTACTTGTGCCATTTCATGACCGCTTTCCAAAAGTTTGCAAAACCATCATGCAATATTTGAATGAAGTCAATGTGGGGGCAGGGGGAGGAGAGAGTGAGAAGAGATTTGGATTTTAGATGGTGGCAGCTAATAAAAGTCCTAATAGAGAAAAGTTATTGAAATCATATAATTTGCAAAGCATGAGTGCTAAGAACTTTACATGTATTGTCACAAGTCCATGAGGCAGATGCTCAGAAATTAATTGAAAGCTTGGCCTCTACTTTTCAGTCCCCAGTGGCCCCTTCTTGTGGATTTGGAGACTGTGCAGAGCCCACTTTCAGCAACATATAACCCATGTTGTCTAGATTCACAGACTGAGAACTAGTGTTTGAAACTCCAGAGCCAGCAAGGTAGAAAGAAGGAAATGTATTTGAAAGAAAGAGAGAGAGCCAGACTCCAGGCCAATGCATTGTGGCCACTTGGAATTAAATCCAAATTCCAATGCAATTTGCCACACCCTTCATGTTCCAACCCTTGCCTAATTAAAAGGTACCTAAGTTTTCAGGCACCTGGATTAAAAGGCATTGGGTTCTCAGGTGCTCAAGGAGCAACAGATTTCATTCTCAGGATAACATAGAGAGAAAGGTCAAATGGCATCAAATAAATTAAATTCCCTAAGAAATAGCGAAGTGTGATAAAAAGGTATAAGACTGTGCTCACCAGTCTTGATAATCAACCCCACTGCCCATGACTGTCCCCAACTGGCTCTTCTCGGTACCAGGCCTGGTGTTGATCTTTCATGCCAACACAATTTCACAACGCCGAGAGTTCTCCCTTCCAGCCCTGCTTTATCTAACCACCCATTCAACTTCCCGCCAGACTGACTTTTCTCACGTATCTCTTGCTGTTTTGGGTGTTGTTATATTATACAGAAAGAAGCCCATATCTGAGATTATGGGACCCAAGATATTTCTATGGGCTCTAGCTCTTTCTGCAATTGTGGGCAAATCCTTTAGTGTTCCCACTTCTCATGTTTCACATCTGTAAAATGGAATAATAAGCACTGCCCTGGAGATCCTGTGAGGTTCCTATAAGGTGCAGGTGTGATGTGCATCCTTTACAGAATATTCAGTGTGACAATGCTGAAGAAACTGGACGAATATGTGTCTCGCCTATAGGTAGTGAGCTCTGTACAAAATGTAGAGCAGAGAGTACACAGGGAAGTATGTTTGGCTTGGAGAAGTTCACTTGTGGAAAACCCACAACTGCAAAGAAATCTACTAGAGGAAGATACTTCTCTGCAGGATTACTTTTCCCAGGCAACTACCTCAAGATTCGACTTACACACTTTAATTAACACCCAGACTATTTGCTTTGCAGGAAGAACATTAGAATCCAGCCTAGTGACACTTCCCCCTTGGCAGCCATCTGGCGCTTGGCAGTATTTCACATGCTGCTGGTTTTTATGGGTCCCTCCTAGCACTTAATGTGTTCTTCATTGTGATGGGTGTTAAACCTCCCTGGCACCAGCCCTGGCCCTATTCCTATTTGATTTAAGAGACATCTGAGTTTATACCTGATCCTCAGGTTGGTTCTATGATATTCATAACACAACCCTTATCTTGCTCAATTCTCTTGTGCTGTTCTTAATTTGCAGGTTTTAGAAAATGCCTTCTTAAAAAGAAAATATCATTTTATATCAGGAGCCAAGTCAGAGTCCTCATGATTTTCTGGGGAGGTAGAGGTCCATAGGCCATGTAGTATCAGAGAAAGACAATTATGTTAAGTGGCTGGAGACCTGGGATTAAGCGCCGTCCTGCTTCCCTATAATCCTTTTCCAACTCCTTGGGCTCATGATGGTGATGACGGCAATGTTGGCAGGGAAGTTTCATTGAACACTCACTAAGAGCTTTCCTTGGATAATCTCACTTAGTTTTCATGCTGACTATCTCGGCTTTTGAAAATAGGGAAAGTGAGACTCAGAGGGTTAAAGTTCCCCATTTAGAAAGTGGTAATACCTAGATTTGAACATATGTTAGTTGACCGAGAGCCCATGCTCTTATCCAGCAGACATACAGACTTCTACTCTGCTATACTACCTTGAGATCCTTCTCTCTACCAGAGTTGGCATTACCTGGCCTGCCTTGCTCACAGGAATGCTACAAGGATGTCATATAATGAGATGACGTTTAGGAAATTTCTTTGAAACTGTGAAATGGTAAGACATGGCAAGTTTTATTTCACTGTTATCCACTAATCTTGTTTACCAAGATTTAGAAACATGTTCTTATCTTAAGGAGACTCCTTTTCTTCTATGCTGCCTTTGCAGTCTTCACAAAAAATAGCATATGTTTTCCTAAAGAAAACAAGATGGTGCTTCTTGCCAAAAGGGAACATGAAAACCAGCCCTAACCCGTAGCATACATTGGATACTGGACCCAATCCAAACTGTTTTAAATTCTTAAAACCTTTTGGAGAATTTGCAGATACTGTATTATATGCTAGGAGCTAATGATATAATAGGAATAGGCACTATTTACTAACTACCTCTTCATAGCAGGCACTGATAGAAGTATTTTCCTCATGATACGTCATGTGTAAAAGGCACTTTATCATAGTGGTTCAGAGCATGGCTGGTGGTTAAGAGTGTCTGGATTCTGTGTCTGGCTCTGTGGGTTGACAGCTATAGGATATTGGGCAAATTTCACAACCATTCAGTGTATCGGTTTGCTCATCTGTAAAATGGGAGCAATAATGAACCTACCCTCTGGGTTGGTTGTGAGGGTTATATGAGTTATTCACATAAAGTGCTTAGATAGTGCCTTGCATGTAATGAACTCTCAAATGCTCAGGGCCATGTTAGTTTTCTCTCAGCCCATCTATGAGACTGGTCTATCACCTGGACTCTATATGTAGAAACTGAGGAACAATCAGGACACAATGCCTGTAAGGAGGAAGATTAGAACTTGTACCGGGAGCTATCTTAATCCAGAGTCTTCTCTGCTAACTTCCATGTTGTGTTCTCTCATATAACTTATCAAACAAACACAAATTCCTTTAGGAATTCATTGTTTGACAGGTATTATACTCCAAGACCCAATCTGCTTTCTTTCCATGCATAGGAACAAATATAGGAGAGAATTTGCCTCAATATATTCTGTCATCCTTAGGTTGGTGGGTGAAGTATCCTGTTGAAGATGATTTGAGTTATGTCTCTAGGATATCACTAAACCAGCTAGAGCTTTCTCCTCTATTCAGGATTCTCTCCACCGGCGTGGAACCATAGTGGCCTTGGAGTGACAAGTTTGCTCATTAAGTAATCAATGGAGATATTGTTCCCCAAGATAGAGCCTCAGGCCTCATAATTTAGAGGGCTTCTTTCAGCTCTGTAATAACATTGTCCTGTGCCGGCTTAAAACTGTCGAAATAAAATACTTTGAGTTAGCACCAGAGTTGCAGTAAGTGACAAGAAAATTGTGCAAAAGACTGTCCTGGACTCGTCAAAGGTAGTTGTTAGTCCTTGTGTCTTTCAGTCATGGTACTCAGTTGGATATTGGAGTTCTTTTACTAACTCTCTGCCACCCTAGGCAGGGACTTGCTTCGGGCACAATCCCAACACGCAACGTAAGTGCACCATGACCCCAAGAAAGCAGTCATTCTCCAGCCACCTGCACAGTTCATGCACAGCTCTACTATGCCTCCCAAGTAATAACAGCAATTAATAATTAATCATAGCTGCCTTTTATCAAGTACTTGCTACATGTAAGTTTACTTAATTAGTTCACGTGACCCTAACATCATAACACCCCACCATCACCAAAACAGTTTCCAGTATCGTTCTCCCTCTTTTATAGAAGAGAAAACTGAAGGTCAGGGAGCTTGCTCATTCAGCCAGGGCCACCAGCCCTAGCAAAACCAGGGCTGAGTGGCCAGCCTGAGTGGCCAAACACATACTCTCCATGTCTGTGCTCAACTGCCTCAAACACCTCTTACCTGAATCACCCTCACAAGGAGGGTTTGATAACATATTACTGATTAGCTTGGAAAAACCTGTCCTGCTGGACCCTGCAACAAGGGAAGTGAACACACAAGCCTTACCGGTTTCTACACCCTCCCTCACCCTCCCCACTCTTGGTCCTTCCAGGTCTGACCTGGGCAGTAGAGTGTGTTTGTTTTTGACTCCTCTTATCTGGGCATAGTTGATGTCCTTCACTCCTGAGCTTGGCTTTTCCCCCATGAACCCTTTAATCATGGGAATATCCTAGTCAGTGAGCATGCAGGCTGAGTTTTGTCTTCCAAGGCAGCCTAACCCCATCCTTACTCTTTTGAACTGTAGCAATGTAACATTTCTCCAATTTCTTTTTCTGTCCTCACTTTCTTTTCACCTTGGTTTACTAACAAGCTAGGTTTGGCCAGAGATAATAAAGAATATTTCCAATTCTGTGAGATCATTCAAATAAACTGGCATCTTAGCGTGAGGATGGGCCCATGAATTCTGTCATTTACAGAAGCAGACAGCTCAGTAGTCTGCACTGTACATGAATATCAAGAAAGTGCTGCTCGTTCTAAGTGGTGCTTATACAACTGGGCTGTGATCAGAAAGATATAGAAGATACAGATTTTTTAAAATCTTGGGACACCAGCCGACTTCAATGCCTGTGTAATTGTGGATAAATCTGAACTAGCATAATGCTGTATTCAGCTCAGTTCAGCCTGGCACACTTTTACTGAATACCTGTGGGGACCCTGCCCTGTGCTGCCCCCTATATGTATACCATTTCATTAACTCCCCCACCGACGTAAAGAGATAAGCACTAGTGTCATCATTTTACGAATTAGGAAACTAAGGTTGGTCAAGTTAATCATTTTGCCTAAATCATATAGCAAATAAGTCGTGGAGATGAGCATTGAACCCAATTCTCTCAATGTCAAAATCCATTCCCGGGACCAGAATAATGATGTACTAGCTGGTAATTCAACGTTAACTTCTTTCTTTTCTACAATAGATCATGAGCAAGCCTTTCTCATGTGCAATCTTCTTTTGAATCTCATGCTAAGTACATTTTTCTGGACCCTATCAGACTGCATAGCCTTCTTCATTTGCCATCCTTTTGATCAGCTCCAGCTGGGTGCCCCTGACTATAGCTCTCTTTCTCTTGTTTAGTCTGCACTTCCCATCTTAGAGAGACACTCTCAATAAAAGTAAATCTGTTTTGTTTCCTAATAATTGAGAGTCCTTGCAAACACATGCTTGTACTTACCTCTGAAAACAAAAGCATCTAGTTCCTCTTCCTCTGCATGGCATGAGAGTCACCACAGGTTGTTGCATTCCCAGGGCACAAAGAGAAAAGCAGAAATTGTGCAAAGGGAAGCAGAATGGGACACTGAGCCAGGGGCTTGGGAGAGACCCATGAGGGTATAAGCCCAGGAGCTTAAAGGTCTTCTCCAGCTTATTTGTCCCCTGTACCCCAGTACCTGGAGCTCTATCAGGAACTAGGAGAGACTCAAATGCTTATTCACTGAATCAGAAAATGTGTGTCTATTGCAGACTTGTCTTCCAGATGTTTTTGTGGGAGAGGGTAGGAGAATGTTGGTTTGCTTAAGAGTAAAAAAAGAAGGGAAAAACCTAAGTATTGGGTCATGTGCAATTCTTATATTTGGTGACACACTTTTTGTTTTTATCACCTCCCAACAGAGTGTGTCTCTGCCCAGCTGTCCTTTGCATTCATCTGGACTCTGCTTTAGGGCAGAGATCATCATTTCCTTCCTATTTAATGATGCAAGTTCTCATGCCACAGCTGGAATTGAGAGGCAGCACATACACACCCCATCCTGCTCAGTCACAGGGGAAGCTTGATTGGGCAGTGACTATCCATCTCAGTGTCCTTGGACCCTGCTCTTCACCCACGTTCTCTTCATTTCTTCACCTCCTTTTCAGTGAATAATCCAGGACCATAAGATTTTCATTTACTGGGCACTAACATTATGCCAGGCATCATACTAAATACCTCCACATACACGGCATTTAATCTTCACAACAAATCTCAGTATTTTGAAGATGAAAAAAAAATGAAGTTTGAAGAGGTAAAAGTAACTTGCCTTTCCAGTTCACATCGTGGGGTAGTGGTGAGACCAGGCCTCAAAACCAGCTCTGTGGGCTTCCAAGCCTGAGCTCTTTGCAGCAGTATACACAAGGAATTTGACCCTTGCCTTTAGCCAAGGTTTATTACAAAGCCTTCAGTAGAAGAGGGAGGCAGGCCCTTCCCTGATTTTTTTTCAAGCCAGATACTACCCCCATGAAAAGGCAACGTTTTCTAGAAGGGCAATGCCTTGCTGTCACTCTTACTATAAAGTGCCTGGGTTTGGGTTCACTGTCACCAGCAGGGGACACAAAATCCCATAAGGAGCCTTGGCTGTCATTCTTGGTGGCCATCCTGTTAAGGATGAGAGAGGAGGTGCTGTTCTGTGGTCTGACTTGTAAAGCAGGGCTCTATCTCTCAGAAAAGCCTCCATTGGGTATACATTTTGAGGCCCAAAAAGGAGAAAAGGAATGCCATCTTCATTGACCAACATGTGGAAACAAAGGCCAGCTGAGAGCTCAGAATGGGGACAAGGGAGAGTGTCCCAAAGCTTGAATCTATCATGTGCAAATTTTGCAATTGTGACACAAGCTGGTCCCCCTTCATCAGTACTTACAGATATAGATATTTCTATGGAATTGAGGATTATTTTAAAAAAGGAACTACTATAAGTGGAAAATCATTTCTTACCACAGAGACTAACTGCAAAATTAAATACAATAAACTCAGAGCAACAAGGGTAAACTCTAGCCAGTCACTGCCATCCACTAAAAGTTCTCTCCCTGAAATAGTTTCTTACTTTATTAAAAAAAAAAAAAAAAGAACAGTTGAAAATTCACTAGCACCAAACTCAGACTGCCTCCTCAAGCAGCACTTCTCAACTCTGACTGCTCCGAGTGAGGTCCCCAAATCAGCAGCAGCAGCATCACCTGGGAGCTGGTTAGAAATGCACAGTCTCAGGTCCTACCCCAGACCTACCAAATCAGAGTCTACCTTCTACAAAGATCTCAAGTGTTTTGCCCACGCATTAGAGTGTGAGATATATTGCATGGGACGAATGAAATCAGAACCTCTGGAGGTGGGCCTAGGCTTCAGAGTTTATTAAGGTTCCCCAGGTGATTCCACTGGCCAGCTGATACTGTGAATTATTGACAAAGAGACTGAAAAATGGAAAGGACTAAAATAGGAACCATTTCAGTGCGGCAGCCAGGTGCCTTTAACATTATTACATGGCCCACACTTGGAAGCACCAGCTGTGATAACTATCTCAGCTCTCATGAATGTCCCACAGAACATAAAATAATGAGATTCACCTGAATTTGGTAGAAAGATGCTCTTATTAGGTTTGAGCACAGTTTCCGTTTATATAAAATAGACTTCCCAATTCTACACTAAAGCCTGTAGTTACTGAGGCCTGCTTTATATAGAGATAGAGCATAGAATCAGGGTAATCATAAAATCAGACTTTGGAGTTAGAAAGATGAGGACTTGAATCCACCTATCTGAGTTCCATGTCAAATAAGGTTCTCTACCCCATAGGCCTGTCATGTTTAAATGAGGTGACGCAAGACATGCTTGATCCGTTGTAAGTGCTTGCTCCTGATTAGGTGATAAAAGCAGTAAATATGTTCCCTCTCCATCCCCCCCACCCCCATCTTGTCCTGGGCTCCTCTTGCTGTCACTGTTCCCTTCATATTGGCTCATTCTGCCTTGAGCAGCTCATGAACAGATGACAACTCTCACATTGCAATTGGAGCCAAGGAGCTCAAGTTTCACTTCCCCCATCTCATGCACACAGAAAAGAACTCTGCCGTCTCTTACAAAATTATCTGACACATTTCTAAAATATAACTGAAACCTCATTACATGGATGAACAGCTTTCCATCAGCTCATTCCTAGCTCTGATATTAATATAATTGTTGTCAAGACGTTGCGGTTGGCTCTGAGGCAGTTAGGACGGCATTGCTGTTAGCAACCTGAGACGGATGCAAATGCAAAGAGAGCTTGTGGAAGCTACAGGGATTTCTGCACAAATAGATGATACTTTAGAGTGGATTTCAAGGTTCCTTTCCATTACATGACCGAAACCAGTGGGGGAGAGGGGCTGGGTGGCCAAGACAGAGAATAGGTCCTCCTCTCACAGCAATCAGAAAGATCTTTTCAAAAGGCAAATCTGAACATGTTTAACCTCTCTGCATAAAACCCTTATTAAGAACTTCTCGCTGATTTGAGGAAAAAGACCAACATTCCTAATAGGGTCTGCAAAGTTGGCTTCTAGCTACTTCCCTCTACCACATCTCCTCTATTCCTGTTTGTCTTATTATTTGATTGTCTTCCACGCTTGATGAGTACTTGCTTTATGTGTGTCCTGGTTCTCAAGACCATGGGCCAGGTCTTGTTTTGTGAACGATCATTAAGCTCTAGGAACTAGAACATAGCAGGTGCCCAATAAATATTTATTGGAAGAATAAGCTTATGCAAGGATGTCATACAAGGATTTCCTACCTAAGCTTCCAGTCCCTACTTTGCAATTTGTCTCCCAGTTGCTGAGAATTGTCTGGATAGGTACTAAACTCTTTCCTACTTCTAAGCCTTTAATTATGCTGTACCTCCTGCCTAAGGTAGTCATTTTACTCCTTATTTGCTATGTCCAGAAAATCTCACTCCTAGATAAGGGTTACCTTCTCCAGTAAACTTTCCCTGAAGTGCTTACCTTCTAGGCGGTTATGGCCCACCCTTATGTCGCTGCTATCCTCTGTACATATTCTTCACTATGTTCCATATTTGTGTCTGCCTCTCCAACACTTTAAAAAAGAAGGAATGAAAAAATGGAAAGTGCATGTGTTATAGTAGGTGATGAGTTAGTAGGATTTGTAGGCATGACTGTGTGTCACTGATATTTTACGGTGAATAAAGAAGTGTCCTTTCTGTCTCAACACTTTTGTGCTTGCTGTTTCCTCCTCCTAGATGCTCTACCTATTCCTCTTCCTCATTATTTTCCCATCCCTTAGGACTCGAGTGAAATCATATTCTTGCCACATGAAAGGTTTCCCTGCCCCACCCCCTAGACTCAAACAAGTCGCCTTTCGTATCTTCTTCCAGCACCCAATGTTTCCTTGACTCCATGCTTATTTGATTTAAGTTTGTCTCTGTCTTTATTCTAGAAGCTTTGTGAGGATTTTAGTTCCATTTTCGCCCAGCACCTAGCATAGGACTGGATACTCCTTAGGTGTTCGTTTGGATGAAGACTTGATCATCTTCAGCCCTGATTAGGTCCTTGGTATGAAAAGACAGAGTAGACGGGATGAGAATGCCTGGTTTCTCTTACTTACTGTGGACTGGACAGGGAATTCTTCCATTTGCTTTGCATAGAGACTCAGTCATTCAGCATCCCTGGACTTGCCAGAAAGCAGGGTGGCGGCTGGTCTCCACCCTTTCCCACAGTATTCCCTCCCTGCTTAATCAGGCCACAACTCCCTAGAGAGCCTGTTCCTTGCAAAACTTAGGCAGGTCCCGCTGCCAACTGCTGAGGCAGCAAAGGAGCATGAAAGTAAACCCAAAAAGGAGGCAGGTGGCAGAAAGGGAGCAAAGTTGTGGCTTTTAAGTAGGCCTGCCCCAGACAAGTTCTACCTGAAATAAGCTTTAATAGATTCTGGGGGCTACTGGAGTGAGAGCTGCTTCCTCCCTCCTCCACCCTACCTGTCCCATTCAAAACAAACAAATATATATTTGATGGAGGAATGTAAGAATCCTGTAGAGCACACCCCTGCTTTCATCACTTGCAGCTGATTGTTTTCCTGACACTGACATTGACAAGACATTGGCATTCCTGGCATTGCCAAACCACCCCCAAAGCTTTTGTCCCATTTGCTCTGCCCTAGAAAAACTGTCCCCAGCCAGTTCCAGATTAGAAGTGTCCACACATCCAGGCCACACAAAGAGGGACTCTTGGAATATGTGTATGCAAGTGGGTTTGTTCTTAACTGATAACAGCCCCTCAACCTTGGATCTGAAAACAGCAATGGAATGAAGCCTTAAAGAGAAAAGTATGCTGAGTCAGGAGCCCAGGCCCACACTCAGCTTTACCTCTGCTGTACTCCGTGTCTCCTGAAACTTGTTTTCTGTCAAATAAAAGGGCAGGTCCAGATCACTGGCTCTACATTATGTTCTCTGGAAAGGCAGGGTTTAGAAGAGATGATTTGGAGCCACTGTGGTGTGAAAGGGGGCAGGACTTTCAGGCATTTATTCCACACACTTATACCCTGTCTCACTCACATGCACACTCGTACACACCATGTGCACTCTGTCCCTCTCTCTTCTCAGAGAAGCTTTCATCTGTCTCAAATACCAGCACATTGTTCAAGGATATGGTGTTTTGGTTTACTAAAGCTGCCAGAATGCAATGTATCAAAAATGTGTTGGTTTTTACAATGAGAATTTACTAACTTAAAATTTACAGTTCTAAGGAAAATGTCCCAATAAAGGCATCAACAGGATGATACCCGGACATTGAAAACAGGCTGCTGGCATCTGGGACACCTCTGTGATAAGGGAAGACACATCGTGTTGTCTTCTGGTGCTTTTCTCTCCAGTTTTGTTGCTTTTAGCTCTCTAGTTCTCATGGCTTCCTCCATGAGGTTTGGTGGGTCCTTGTTTCATTCTCTTTTTCTGTCTTTTAGCCTCTCATAAAGGATTCCAGTAAAAGGATTAAGAACCACCTTGAATAGGGTAGGACACATCTCAACCGAAATAATCTAACCAAAAAGTCCCACCCACAACAGGTCTGCTCCTACAGAAATGGATTAAAGGAATAAGACCTTTTCTGGAGTACACAACAGCTTCAAACAAGCACACATCATGCTCATGATAAAAAAAAAAAAAAGATAGGGTTCATTGGACTATGAAAAGGTTGGGAACTATTGAACCGGATGATCTCCAACCTGTGTACCAGCCACATGATGCTTCTGCTGTAATATTGGGTTGTAAAGTCCTACTCCAAATGTCTACTCATTGATAACAAGAGTGTGGGCATGCCTAGATTTCAATCTGGCTTCTAACACTTATTCTGTGTCCTTAGGAATTTTACTTAACCTCTCTGTGCTTTGATTTCTCCATCTCTAAAATGGGGATAAAAGAATATATAACTCATAGATTGTTGAGAGTATTAAATGAATTAAACAAGTAAAATGCTCAGAACAAAGCTGAACATCCAGTACATATCAATATGTATTACCAGTTATGATTTTGTCACTTAGCATTACTAAACTAGTTAGTGGTTCTTGACATTTTGGGAGGTTATGGATCCCTTTGTAAATCTCTTAAAGTAATGGACCTTTTCCCTGGAAAACTACAACCAAGCACCTTTGGTATTCAATTCTGGAAGCACTTGGCTCAATGTACAGGGAATGGATTTATCTACGAACATTTAATGAAGTAGGGGCAAAGCAAAGGCTAGAGCCCATCCATCCCTGCTCTTCCATTTACTAGTTGGTAACTGAGTGGTTTTCTGAACACCTCTGAGTCTCTGTTTCCTTTCTGGTAAAATGAGGACATAGTGTGGCTAATGGGTTCTTGGAAAGTAGGTGTTGAGTACATGTTAAGGTACTCCCATCTGTGGTGGTTTGAAGCTCTTTGTTCCCAGAAAAACATGTTCTTAAATCTAATCCATTCTTGTGGATGCAAAACATTTATAAGTAGGACATTTTGATGAGGTTACTTCAGAATGTGTCTTAATCCTATTACTGGAGTCCTTTGAAAATGGAATGAATACAGAAAAAGAAATTCACAGAAGCAAGAAGCGGAAAGCAACAAAACCCAGAAGAGAAAGGTGAAAGCAGCAGACATCGCCATGTGATTTGCTATATGGCAGAGGGTCCAAGGATTCCTGGCAGCCTGTCTTTGGGAAGAAAGCATCGCCTTAACGATGTCTTGACTTGGATATTTTTCTGGTGGACTGTAACCATAAGCAAATAAATTTCCATTACTCAGGCTGAACCATTTCATGTTTTTTTTTAAAGCAGCCTAGGAAACTGAAACACCATCCTATCCCCTGTTTCTATGGTGATATTTGAGAAAGAACTATTCTGGGAAGTGAAGACTCCCCTTTATACAGATGGCAAGGTCAGGGAATACAAAACTCCTATCCCCAAAATGTTTAATGGTACCAGAAGATTTAAATTGATACATTCACAGATAGCCCTGGGCCAAAGTATGCAATGAAAGTTCCTAATTCTACCTTTTTATGATTTCCTCTTCCCAAGATATTCAGAAATGTGGCTATCTCTATGGCTCAACCTACAAACAACTTCCCTCCTCATCACCAAATATTCTTTTTTTTAATTTTTTTATTTTTTACATGGGCAGGCACTGGGAATCGAACCCAGGTCCTCGGGCATGGCAGGCAAGCACTCTTACCTGCTGAGCCACCGTGGCCCTCATCACCAAATATTCTTCATCATACTTTAAAAAAATTTCAAAAGGCACAATTTAATATGAGTCAAAGTAGGTTGAGTGATGTGTTCAAGGAGGGAGCAAAGCTGACATGAGAACCCAGGACTTCCAATTCTGAATTCAAGATACTCCCTTTATTATTGCAGGCACCGAGATTTTTAGAGTCCTGCCACGAGAACCCTAAATAGGTCTCCCTCTTGTGTTCAGGCCCCAGTCTCAATTGAACTCTCTTCCAGACTTTATGAAACATCCATGACAGACCTTACCTGGTGTTTTAGTTTGTTAAAGCTGCCAGAATGCAATATACCAAAAATGGAATGGCTTTTAAAAAGGGAAGTTATTAAGTTGCAGGTTTACATTTCTAAGGCACTGAAAATGTCCAAATGAAGAAACCAACAAGAGGTTGTCTTCACTCAAGAAAGGCTGATGCCATCCAAAACACCTCTTTCAGCTGGGAAGGCACATGGCGACGTCTGTTAGCTTTCTCTTCTGGCTTCTTGTTTCATAAGGCTTCTCCGGGGGTGTTTTCCTTCTGTATCTCCAAAGGTCTCTGATTCTGTAGACTCTCAAGCTTTTTCCCCACCTTGAATGGGTGGAGACACATCTCCATTGATGCCACCTAATCAAAAGTTACCACCCACAGATGGGTGGGTCACATCTCTATGGAAACAACTTAGTCTGAAAGATCCCACCCAGCAATATGACCAGAATTAGAGAACACAGCTTTTCTGGGGTACCTAACAATTTCAAATCAACACACCTGGGATCACAGCTGCCGTTTTCTTCCTTAGGAAAGGCAAGCCCTTCTCTAGTCTGAACCCTGAAAGGAATTTTTCTAATGGCCTTTTAAAAGGGAGCACTGGGTAACTTCTTCAGTAGATATTTTATTAAAATTACAGAAATTCTACCTCCTCCATCCCATGTTGGAGACATCTTTCCCTGAAACTCTGCATAAGTTAGTGCCTGGGTATATAATCTTGGCTACATATAGCCTTGCATTTTTCATCTATTTGGATCATGTTTATAAGTCTTAAGCCCCCAACTGGAATTGTAAAATCTCTTGAGGGTAGGGTGGGGTTTTATAACTTCTTTTGACATTGGTTGTAGTACAGTTCTAAATATAGAAGAAAACTTAATAAATATTTGTTTACCTAACCAAGTCAAACACAAAAGCCTACTTAATTTTCTTCCATAAATAAAAACAGACACACACATAATATTTAATTGGCTGGTAGCTTTATGGATTTTTTGGAAAAGAGTTTTGGTGATTGAACCTAACCTGTCAAACTGTGAACAATCTGGTAATTAATAGCTTCTGATAAATTGATTGCTAATTACATTTTATGACAAACAGAGTAGAGTCAATCTATTTTCATATTAGAAGCAACCCAATATCTCTCTTGAATTGCTGTAAATCTCTCAAACAAGGTACACAGTTATTTAATCACTTTCCAAGGGGACCTAGTTTCAGGAATTGCAATTTGCTGAGAGATTGGACTGGGTATCTCCAAGGCAAATAATTCCATTTACATTGCACTGAGGCCCAGTAACACTGCATGCCTTGAATAGCTCATTACTATCAGTGTAAGGCTTCCAACCCTGTAAAAGAGCATAAAGAATACATAAAGGAGATATAACATTCAGGTTCTTTACATTTCTTCAGCCCTTTGCCAGCACTCATTAACTAGAGGAAATGAAAGGAATGAAGTGCAAAACCAAATTAGGACAGGAGATTTGGACCACATGGTTGAAGGCAAATGAGATAATGGACAGACTGGGTTAATGAGCTCAAAGAGGCCAGCTCTGAAACACAAATACTAGGTGTATGCTTCTTTCATTTTCCCTGAAGCTTGTTTTGTGAGGCTGCAGTTCCCCAGCAAATGCCTCTGTGCCAATTTGCCCTACCTGATCCAATAAAGTTCTGAGGGAGGGGAGGAAATAATAGTAGCCAGAAGGGGAACCCTCTATTGTACTATTTCTCCATCACATCTTAGCTCCTGGGATTTTAGAAGTGGAAGGGTGCCAGAGAGAGCCAGTCCTTCTGACTTTTACAGAGTGATTAAGAGGCCTGCCAATAGCTGCAAAGCACATGGAGCTGGGACTGGAACTTGCAATTTAGTTCCCAGGCCAGTACTAACTCCACAGAAGGGTGAAGAAGAGATCCCTTTCCTGTCTGTTTACTCAGAGACCTATTAGAAGGGACTCCAGTTTTTTGGTTTAGTAGACTTAAATGTTTCAATCAAATTAGAAATGCTGTCACAATTTGCAGAGCAAGTCTTGTATGAGGGACATTGAAATGCTGACCTGGGTTGAGTCATGAGCCATCTTGTCCTCTTGTCCATCCCCCCACACACACCCGAATCAGTGACCACAAACAGTCATTTCTTTCACATATCCCATTTCTTAAGGAAGCAGTGAAACATACCTTCAGAATTATGTGAACCCCACTCTTCAAGGCCTCAGAAAACACAGAGGAGTGTGACATGTCAGGATACATTTCCCCACAGAATCACCCACCCTGGTGTTCTCAGAGTCTCAAGTATCAGGGAAAGCATGGCTAGTTAATATCTTTCTAGAAAGAATCTTAAAAATCACAAACAATATTCTCAGCCCATAAAAATTACAATCATTCTCAGCCCATTCTCATATTGTCTTGGAAAACTTATCCAGCATTATTTTATCTTGGTGCATTAATTTGTGTTTATCCAGATCCATCATGAAGAGCATACATTTGCTTGTGGTGCTGACTACACAAACTCTGCCTTGCCTGTTCCCATCTCTAGCCATCGTTCAGTCCCTTATAACCCCCAAAGGAAGGAACCACTCTCCCAACTGGAGTGCAAGCTCCTTGACACTGGCTACTTTTTCTTTGACTTCACCTGAGGTCTTTACACATAGCATATATTCATTTAAATGTTTGTCGAATAGAATAAATTAATAGTTATGACAGTAACAGAAATATCTTCACACTCACTGGCCTAAGAGCTCTCTGTGCATCATCACATTTAACAAATGGGTCATGGTTTCCTCATTAAGTGGGTATAACATGTTCCTATTTTTTTGTGTCTGAAGAAACTAGGCTGGGTCAGATGGTCCCTTGATGTGAATTTGATCCCTAGACATATAAGCTCTTCTCTCTGACCTCCTGAAGAGAAATATTTTTGTCTGTTTTTGAATAATGTTGAAGGAAGACTGTCTCCACAGTGTGCTTTTCAAGACTTAGCTGTTTAACCAACTTCACAGGCTGTAAATGCACTGGGCTCATGCATGTTGTGGAAATTGTTTTCACAGGTCTGAGTGTGTGTGTTCCTATGCCTCCCAAAACCATGTCCAAAGATTGGAAATGACCTTGAGAGGCATCTAGTGCAGTCTCCTACTTCCAGCCAGTTTTGTACCTAAAGACCCCTGGCCACATTTGGTGAAGGAAAAGCCTCACTCTTCTTCCTTTCAGTTCATTCACATTTGCATTTTTCTCTCAAGTTCTCCTAGGTTAACTGAAGCTCATCTTCCTCCTTTTCAGATCTGTCACTGTCTTAAAGCTGAGTGTGTGACAGTGTAGATGAAGGAGAATGTTTGTAGAGTTATAAGTTTTCAAGATGCAGAAGGTTAGGTGTTGGTTGGATCTCCTCTGTTCTCCTGAGCCAGGGAAAGGTAGATAAGGGAGATCTTGCTAGTCATTGGTGTTAAACAAGGTATGGAAAATAAATCAGACAAAAAAAGTAGTTTGAAAGTCAGCCTCTACTACTGGTCAGCTTCAGGGCATTGGGAAAATTTCTTCCTCAAAATGGGTATTTTGAGGTAAATATATATTTCCTTGATTCTAAGTCATAAACTTTTTTTTTGCCATCAACTATTTTTAATGAGATTCAGCCATTTAAATTATGAGCACATTCAATGTAGTGTTTCCTTCCTTCTAATCCTCCTCCTCCAAAATCATCCATTGGATTGTGTCTTACCACAAAAAAATACATCTTGGTATCAAAGTGTACAATAATTATTGCTTAACTATTAGGACAGTGAAGACAGAATGAGACTAAACTGTGAGAGTATTTTGAAAACTGTAGAGATCTATATAATAAGCCTTTGTTATTGTTATTATCCAGTTAGTTGTACAAAATTTATTTTATTTTTTTAATATAACACCATGTTCTAGACTTTGTTTTTGGTATAGGGGCTGAAGCACTGAACAAAAATGATAAAGCTCTTGCTCTCATTTGTATAGAGATAGAGAATAGATGTACAAATAAAGATTTCAGAAAGTGGTGACTACTATGAACAAAATAAAACAAGCTAATGGAGTCGTATTTGCAGAGGATAGTTTTAGATAAAAGGACCAGAGAAAGCCTTTCTGAGCTGAAAAATGAAACAGGCCTGCAGTCATCTTGGAAGGAAAGGATGAGAAACATTGTAGGCAGAGATAAAAGCAGGTAGAAAGGCCCTGCGGTAGGCCTGTCAAGGGCCAGGAGAAAAGGGAGTGTGGTTGGAGCACAGTAGACAAGGAGGACGAAGCGGCAAGATAAGGAGAGCAGTGAACAGAGAGACCAGGTCATGCAGGATCTCTTGAGCCATGGTAAAGAGTTCGGGTTTTCACTCATCCAGCTTCTGCATTTTACACATTCAGGAACTAAAGCCCAAAGGTGAAGCAACTTCTTCAAGGTCATCAAAATACTTGATGGTTTTGGAAATTAGATCTCCTTGTTTATTATTTTGCTCTACTGAGCTCCTTGCAAGCAGTAGACCCTGAAAGCAAGTCTGCTAAGCCTGGAAGATAGACTCCAGCCCTTCTCTGAACTCTCTGCATAGTGATTTCTCCCAAGTTCTTTTCCTAATATCTTATTCTCCTAATTAGGGATGAATATATTTTCAGCACTTAGCTGTTTTATAAACAAAAGAAAAAAACAGAAATGAGTCCATGCCAATAATAACCAATAAATTGGTTATTCAATAATTTATTCAACCAATAATTCAACATTGGTTATTTAAATGTTGACTTAGTCAAAATGAAAACAAGGCCTGGAGGGTAGTTCTGCAAATGAGCTTTCTCTGCCACTCTTCCACCCAAGTGTACCCAAAGATCAGTCCAATTACACACTATTAATAACAGGATCCTGCTGCCCAGATGCAGGAAGGATTGCCCCAAGAGATGTGTCTGTTGAAGCCATGCATAGATCTCCAACATCCCTATCTTCTCATTCCTGAAAACACTGCCCTAAAACTGACGGGTACAGCCTAGGGCTGATCCTTGGTATGCCCAAGCAGGAACCAGTATGATATGTGATGACACCAAGGCTTTGCAGTCAGATTTGAATTTGAATCAATTCTCCAATGCCATGTTGCTTCTCCTCTATTAGGTCAGGATACTAGTACTTAACTCAGAGGGTTGTTATGATAATTAACCAGGACAATCTATGCAGTGTCTGTCTAGCAAAGTATCTGCCATATAGTTTTTTTTTTCCTTTCCCACAATATCTCTCAGTAGCAGAGGTTCTCTGTGTCCCTGATCAATCTAGCTCTTTTTGCTTCATCTGTAATGAGCTGGTCCAAACAACTTTTTAATGAGCACCTACTGAATTCCTCAAACTGTACCAAGTACTCAAAACCAATTATGTTTAGTGAATATCTATCTTCGTTCCAGGCACTATGAAGTCTGCAGGAGGTGCACTAAGTCACAGTTTCTATACTAAAGAGCTTGAACCCCTGTTAACTTAATAGCTATTATAAGAACAGTTTCCAATTTGAATGTTCTTTAGAATTCTTTAAATCCTAATGCCAGAATGTTCTTGGAAGAGGAGAGAAAAGAAAGAGAGATGTAAGCTGGAACAACTAGAGAAGACTATAGGGAAAAGACTACAGAGTGAGATGGGGTGTTTGTGTTTGATTTGGGCAGGCTAAGGTAAACCCAGAGGAGCAATAAGTGTACAAGAGGAGAGGATGGTAAGGAATTGACAGCCCCTGCCCCAACCTGGACTAGGTGCCTTGTGAGGAAAAGGTACTTTTAGAGAGCTCGATTCAGAGAAATTGTTTGAGGACTCCTGGGTACCAACTCAACTTTTTCCCCATAATGAGAATGTGGTCTTGTTGCTTCCAAGTTGTGTAACCTGGAAAACTGATACTTTTACATAAGCCCATAGTTCTTATGTCTTCCAGAATGTTGATATAATCCCTGAGTATAAATGGGCAGTAATATGGCAAAAATCTTCTCTAGCCACAGTATCTTTGCAGAGGAGTCACTAGTAGCTGCAGATTCTGTTTGGGAACCAGAGGTTCAGGAAAAATTTGCCAACATTTGCCACATCTAATCTAACTCATCTCTTCCATTCATTTCCCCATTCCTGGCCAAAAAATTGAGTTCTTATAGTGCTGGGGAAGAGCACCGTTTCTGATAGGTGCCTCCTTTTAGAGTCTCCAGAGTCTTCTGTTCCTCTCCCATGAGCGTCTTCACCATGCAAATAGTGATTACCTGTCTGTATCGAGCCCGATGGGACCAGAGGCCATTTGAGATAGGAGAGGACATCCTATCTCTTATGTCCACCATTCCATCCCAGGGCCTTGCACAGTACCTGGCACATAGTAGGTACTTGATTAATATTTAATATATTGAATTAAATTGAGATCAGCTTTCCTAGAGCAGAGGGGTGATAGGTATGAAATAATGAAGTTGGAGGTCAGAAATTGCAGGGCACTAAATCTGAAAGAAGGTTAGGTTTGATGAGTGGCAGAAGGAGGATTGGCTGTAATGGAGAAGTTAGAATGTAGGGCATGATTATGATTAGTGGGTCATTGTCATAGTTAGGGACAGGTGTCAACTTGGCCAAGTTGTGGTACCTGTTCATCTGATTGGGCAAGTGCTGGCCTGTCTGTTGCAATGAGGACATTTCATAGGATTAGGTCATGATCACGTCAGCTACATCCACAGCTGATTCCATTTGTAATCAGCCAAAGGGGAGTGTCTTCTGCAATTAGTGATGCTAAATCCAATCATGGGGAGCCTTTTAAGGAGGACTCAGAGGAGACAGGCTGCATTCCTGCTTTGGCTGGTGAGCCTCTCCTGTGGAGTTCGTCCAGGCCATCCATTGGAGTCATCGGCTTCACAGCCTGCCCTGTGGATTTTGGACTCTGCGTTCCTACGGTCACGTGAGACACTTTCATAAATTTTATATTTGCAAGTGTTCCCTGTTGGTTCTGTTTCTCTAGAGAACCCTAACTAACACATCTTGGTACTAGGAGTGGGGTATAACGTACCTCCTCATGTGTGATACTTTGTACCTCACCTTTAGGGGCCTGTTGGGGCTTTAGTCTAGTTATAGGTCTAGAAGAAATGAGGGGTGGTGGGGGTGGGTCATGAAAAGAATTAGAAATATCTTCCAAGCCATTTGCTTCAGGGCTTTCATTTGCAGTTTCATCTGGTGAAACAGGATTAATAACTTTAGGGCTAATCCCTTCAGGAGGAGGTTGGGTGGCCAATTCCTCAAGGCAGGCTGGAGGTGGGGCGGCTATGTCCTCAGGGCAGACTATTACAGGGTTATCTAAAGAAGGCTCAGAATGGTCTAGGGTTTCAACCTCACCCCCAACATCATTATCAATCCATATGTCACCATCCCATTTTTCAGGGTCCCACTCCTTTCCAATCAATGCCCTCACTTTAATGAAAGACACCATGCAAGACTGAGATTTCAGTTTATGTTGTAAAGTTGCTACTCTAACAATAAGATTCTGAGTCTGATTTTCAGAGATCTCAAGTCTACGGCTACAGGAAATAAAATTTTCCTTCAGGATACTCATAGAAACCTCTACATCTTTCAGACGACACTTAAGCTTCTTGTTTGAAGCCTTAAGCCCATCCCTTTCACCCTTTAATGTAGACAGTGTATCTAACAATAACCAACCAACATCTCTATAACTCTTATTCCTACAAAACTCTGTAAAGGTGTCAAAAACATTATCCCCCAGAGTCTGGCTTCGTACAAGCGAAGCATTAGGAGAATCGAATGATGATATTTTGACTATCTCCTTTGCCAACTCAGTCCATGGATTGGGAGTGTCATTCTGATTACGGGAATCAGAGTCCTTAGTGTCTCTGAGCCCAGTCAGAGTAGAAAATCATTCATAAAAACCAATTTTTAAGATTCTGTTCCTTAAGAACCACTCCTGCTTTCAGCTGGCAAGGTCAGCAATATACTTTCACTGTCCTACCTCAGGGGTATATCAACTCTCCAGCCCTATGTCATAATCTTGTTCGCAGAGACCTTGATCGTTTCTCCCTCCCACAAGACATCACACTGGTCCATTATATTAATGATATCATGTTGATTGGACCTAGTGAGCAAGAAGTAGCAACTACTCTAGATTTACTGGTAAGGCATTTGCGTGTCAGAGGATGGGAGATAAATCCAACAAAAATACAGGGGCCTTCCACCTCAGTAAAATTTCTAGGTGTCCAGTGGTGTGGGGCATGTCGAGATATCCCTTCTAAGGTGAAGGATAAATTGCTGCATCTGGCCCCTCCCACAACCAAAAAAGAGGCACAACGCCTAGTGGGTCTTTTTGGATTTTGGCGACAACATATTCCTCATTTGGGTGTGCTACTCCGGCCCATTTATCGAGTGACCAGAAAAGCTGCTAATTTTGAGTGGGGACCTGAACAAGAGGAGGCTCTGCGACAGGTCCAGGCTGCTGTGCAAGCTGCTCTGCCACTTGGGCCATATGATCCAGCAGATCCAATGGTGCTGGAAGTGTCAGTGGCAAATAGAGGTGCTGTCTGGAGCCTTTGGCAGGCCCCTATAGGAGAATCACAATGCAGACCCTTAGGATTTTGGAGCAAAGCCTTACCATCTGCTGCAGATAACTACTCTCCTTTTGAGAAACAGCTTTTGGCCTGCTACTGGGCCTTAGTAGAGACTGAACGCTTAACCATGGGTCACCAAGTTACCATGAGACCTGAGTTGCCTATCATGAGTTGGGTGTTGTCTGACCCACCAAGCCATAAAGTTGGGCGTGCACAGCAGCACTCTATTGTAAAGTGGAAATGGTATATACGAGATAGAGCCAGAGCAGGTCCTGAAGGCACAAGTAAGTTACATGAAGAAGTGGCACAAATGCCCATGGTTTCCACTCCTGCTGCCACATTACCTTCTCTTTCCCAGACCAGAGCTATGGCCTCTTGGGGAGTTCCTTACAGTGAATTGACTGAGGAAGAGAAAACTCGGGCCTGGTTTACAGATGGCTCAGCACGATATGCAGGTACCACCCGAAAGTGGACAGCTGCAGCATTACAACCCCTTTCTGGGGTGTCCTTGAAGGACAGTGGTGAGGGGAAATCCTCCCAGTGGGCAGAGCTTCGAGCAGTGCACCTGGTTGTTCATTTTGCTTGGAAGGAAAACTGGCCAGAGGTGCGTTTGTATACTGACTCATGGGCTGTTGCTAATGGTTTGGCTGGATGGTCAGGGACTTGGAAAGACCATAATTGGAAAATTGGTGACAAAGAGGTCTGGGGAAGAAGTATGTGGATAGACCTTTCTGAGTGGGCTAAAAGCATGAAGATATTTGTGTCCCATGTGAATGCACACCAGAGGGTGACTTCAGCAGAGGAAGATTTTAATAATCAAGTGGATAAGATGACCCGTTCTATGGATACCAGTCAGCCTCTTTCCCCAGCAACTCCTGTTATTGCCCAGTGGGCTCATGAACAAAGTGGTCATGGTGGTAGGGATGGAGGTTATGCATGGGCTCAGCAACATGGACTTCCACTCACCAAGGCTGACCTGGCTACAGCCACTGCTGAGTGCCCAATCTGCCAGCAGCAGAGACCCATACTCAGCCCCCGATATGGCACCATTCCCCGAGGTGACCAGCCAGCTACATGGTGGCAGGTTGATTACATTGGACCACTCCCTTCATGGAAGGGGCAGCGATTTGTTCTAACTGGAATAGACACATACTCTGGATATGGGTTTGCTTTCCCTGCACGCAATGCTTCTGCCAAAACTACTATCCGTGGGCTTACAGAATGCCTTATCCATCATCATGGTATTCCACATAGCATTGCTTCGGATCAAGGAACACACTTCACAGCAAATGAAGTGCGGGAATGGGCACATGCTCATGGAATTCTCTGGTCTTACCATGTTCCCCATCATCCAGAAGCTGCTGGATTGATAGAATGGTGGAATGGCCTTTTGAAAACTCAATTACAATGCCAACTAGGTGGCAAAAACTTGAAAGGCTGGGGTAATGTTCTCCAGGAAGCTGTGTATGCTCTGAATCAGCGTCCGCTGTATGGTGCTGTTTCTCCCATAGCCAGGATCCATGGGTCCAGGAACCAAGGGGTGGAAATGGGTGTGGTGCCACTCACTATTACTCCTAGTGATCCACTAGGAAAATTTTTGCTTCCTGTCCCTGCTACCCTGAGTTCTGCTGGTCTACAGGTTTTAGTTCCAAAACGGGGTGTGCTTTCTCCAGGAGAAACAACAGTGATACCACTGAACTGGAAGTTAAGATTGCCACCTGGCCACTTTGGGCTACTTATGCCTCTGGATCAACACACCAAGAAGGGAATTACATTATTGTCTGGGGTAATTGACCCTGACTATCAGAAGGAAGTAGGACTGCAACTACATAATGGAGGTAAAGAAGAGTTTTCTTGGAATATAGGAGATCCCCTGGGGCGTCTATTAGTACTACCATGCCCTGTGATTAAAATCAATGGAAAACTGCAACAACACAATCCAGGCAGGACCACTAATGGCTCTGAGACTTCAGGAATGAAGGTTTGGGTCACCCCACCAGGCAAAGAACCACGGCCAGCTGAAGTGCTTGCTGAGGGGAAAGGGAACATGGAATGGGTAGTGGAAGAAGGTAGTGATAAATATGAACTTCGACCATGTGATCAGTTACAGAAACGAGGACTGTAATGCTGTTTTGTTTGTGTTATACTATTTAAGTTGTAAGATATCAAGTTTAAGAATGAATGTTGCCCAAGGATTTGCACGCTATTCTGGAGAGATTTAATGTGTTTCCAGTTATATGCAGGACAGTTGAGTATTGTCAGGTAAAAGAAAAAATGTGTGCTTATTTGTTTTCATTTGGAAATTAAGTATGGTCTAAGGTGATGTATGTGTATATATATATATATATATATATATATATATATATATATATATATATATATATGTGCCAAGTTGACAAGGGGTGGACTGTCATGGTTAGGGACAGGTGTCAACTTGGCCAAGTTGTGGTACCTGTTCATCTGATTGGGCAAGCGCTGGCCTGTCTGTTGCAATGAGGACATTTCATAGGATTAGGTCATGATCACGTCAGCTACATCCACAGCTGATTCCATTTGTAATCAGCCAAAGGGGAGTGTCTTCTGCAATTAGTGATGCTAAATCCAATCATGGGAAGCCTTTTAAGGAGGACTCAGAGGAGACAGGTTGCTTTCCTGCTTTGGCTGGTGAGCCTCTCCTGTGGAGTTCGTCCAGGCCATCCATTGGAGTCATCGGCTTCGCAGCCTGCCCTGTGGATTTTGGACTCTGCGTTCCTACGGTCACGTGAGACACTTTCATAAATTTTATATTTGCAAGTGTTCCCTGTTGGTTCTGTTTCTCTAGAGAACCCTAACTAATACAGTCATTATTTAGATATTCCTTTTTACTTTCTGGCATATTAGAGGAGACAGAAGGAAATGCCTGAAATCTCTGAGCTGTAATGTATAATGTAGAATGTAGTAGGGTGAGCCAGCTGCCTCGATCTCTGGTAATGACTGTATAACAGTGTAGCCTGTATTTTATGATGGTAAAAACCTTGTGATTTTTTACCACAAGACCCTCACTTGTACCCTTTTATCCTGTTTTTCAATTTTAGAGCTTTATGTGCACTAAAGATATCCCTATTGTTTATTGATGAAGGGCCTTGAGTCAACCCAGAGCTAACCTACCCTAATTCCAAAGCTATCTTGCTAGACGAAGCTAGATCCACTCATAACTGACCCACCTGACATGCACAGTAACTTAGATCTTAACCTACAAGTGACTATCCCTCATTATAATACTAAAAACATAGTTATCATCACATTAAGTCTTCCATTTTCTTAAATATGTTCTGTGACTAAGCACGCAACCAATCTGTGCATGCTCAATTAGAACATCTGTAACCTTATCATTTTGAGCCATTGTGTTCGTTATCCTAATCCTGCCCATTTTTTGATACTGTAAAACTATCAGAATTACTAAAGTTCCAGGAGACCAATTTTTAAACCAGTAGGCCATCTGCTTTTCTTCTTCACTCCTAACAGTAAACTCTTCCTTGCTTTGAAACCCTGGCATCTCAAGAATTGGTCATTTGAGCTCACTGGGCAGAGAACCCACTGGTATGATGGCCACCAGAATAAGGGAATAATAATAAACATCCAACCCTATTGCTTACTTACTTCTTAGCAAAGCCATGGGGATGAATGGGATAAAATTAGCACAGTCATTAGCATAATGATAACAAAAATCTCCTCATGCAGGGAGCTGTGAGGGAACCAGGGGTATGCTCAGCTTCTAACCTCCAGGAATTTCAGATCACTGTTACTTTCCTGCTGAGGACAGAGTAAGTGATGCTCAAACCCAGCTGCCCCAGGGTCATTTATAGATGAGCTCTCTGAAGGAGAGAGGAAGGGAGGGAGGAAGGAAGTAAACTGTGTCAGCTATTCCTAATCCTATGGAAGCAAATGAGCAGTGTCCCTTAGGGAGCCTGAGGATTTGGAGTCTGAGTACAGACTTTGAAATCAGAGGGTCCATGGTTTGAATCTGCACTTTTCCACTTCAGCGTTCAATGTCTATAGGCAAGTAAACATTCAATAAATGGAAGAGGTGGTCATTATAATCCTGCCAAATATCTTATATGATGATTGTCATTATTGTACTAGGCAGGAAAATGGGCAGGGAATATCTTCCACAGAGATCCAACTTAGGACCAGAGAGCTCAGAAAAGATCTGTTTTCAGCAGGTTATATTTTTATACTACTCTTTTTAATTCTGTATTGTTTTCTTGAAAGATGGAATATAATGGGGTAAGCCAGAAATTATTTCAAATTCTGGCTCTGCTAATGCATTGAGCAGAATAATTAATTCTAACAGTACAACAGACAAACCCTCACATCTGAGTTAACTCTGGTTTAATGGGTAATGGTTTACTTCTGCCTCAAGTTGCAGCCCAGTGTAAGGTCATCCAACCTGTAACCAAGCCTTCCCCACAGCTCCCTAAAACCACTGAAGCAGAAGAGATGGAAAAGGCACACAAACTTTTCACTGCCTCAGCCAGTCAGTGGCATATGTCACTACCACTCATATTTTATCAGCCAGTATCAGTCACAAGGGCCCAACTTAAATGCAGGAGCCTGAGAAATACAGAGTTCCACATGAATGTTTGACAGGCTGTAACTGTCTCTACCACAGCCTCTTTATTGCTGTATAGCATTGGAGAGTTCATGTAAACTTTTTAAGCCTTAGTTTCCTCAATTTTGAAATGGACATCATGGTTCCTACTTTATAAAGTTACATGGGATAATATTTGTCAGGAATTTGGCACATTGCCTGCTTGTACAAAATATTCAACATTGATCATATCAATGTTGTTGAGTGGATTAATAAATACCAAGTAGGGCTCTTTAGCTGTAAATAATAGGAACAAGCTCTAATTTAAGGAAATATGGAATTATTGGAAAGATATGGGATGACTTATAGTATCTAAGTGAAAACTGAATGATGAGGTTGCATAGGACAGGAAACTGGATTCCTTTGCAGAGAGTGCAGGAAACTCCTTCAGGGGGCCATTTTGCCATGTGTCAACCCTTGGCAAGCCAAAAGCTAGGTGTTTTGAAGCAAACCCCAGCCCCACCCCAAGGCTATATACAAGGGAAGAGGTAGTTCTTCAAAAGGAAATCTTGGTGCTGTTGCTATAAGAGACTGAATGGAATCTGAGTGGCCACAAATCACAAATGTTCACTCATTATAGAATATGTCATATACAAATAAAGTAAGACCCAATTACAGTAGCCTAAGCAAGAAGTACAAAGGGAAGCAGTCTGGAGCTGGAACAGTGGCTCAATGATACCCTGAGGATTTCTAACCTTCTTCTCTGTCATCCTTAGCATGGTGGCTTTTCATCTTGAAACTTTACAGTCACAATATGGAGAAAGAACGGGGGGTGGCGCCACATACCTCCTTTACATCTCATGGGACAGAACAAAGCACATGGTTGTTCCTACCTCAGGGAAATGGGGACATTCTTTTAGTTTTTAAAATACCCTTTGGTAGATGTAAGCAAAAAAGAAGTTGGTTATGGAAGTATGGACCTGATAATCAGATGTGCCCATATTTAACATTAGTGTCCTGGTAAGAGGGGATAGAAGGAAATACCAATGGGAATGAAGAATTCTTTCCATTGACTCTTCCATCCAAGGTGTACAAAAGATGGCAAGTGTGAATGAACAATGCTTCTCAGGAACTGGAGAACCCCTTCTGGCCCAGGAAAACCTGAATAGCATTGGGTATGAAGAGCAAACTGGCTGATAGATTTTCCCAGAGGCTGCTTCTGGATGAAACATTTTTTTCATCCATTGGATCCCATCCATTGGGTCCCAGCCCAATCCACTTTCTTAGTAATATATTAACAAGAAGGACATGAGGAGAGCATTTTAAAACTTTATCACACCTTACATAGTGCCAGGCACATTCTCAGTTCTCATTAAAGGTAGCTATTTTCTAAGTTCCCTTGAAACCTATCTTTCCTAGCTTCCAGAGGTTCGAAGACTAATGTCCAGGTACTGACACATTCCCAGATATCAGAAACATCTTGAGAGCAGGTTTCCACAGGCAGTAGAAGGAAGAAGGGAGGAGGAAGTGGGGGAAAGTCATAGGTAAGTCTCCACAGAGAGTTGTAAATCCTTGGGTAAATAAAATTGTCCCATTTCTTTCTTAACTTTCTCCCTACTCTACCCCTCAACCCAGTCACATTCTTTTCATTCCAGTAAAACCAGCTTGAGCTAGAAGTTCAAGGCATAAACATCTATGTTTTTTTTTTTTCTTTTTTTTTTTTTTTTTTTAAAGAGGGAGGAAAGGAAGGAAAGACAGAGAGAAGGAAGGAAGGATGGAAGGAAGGAAGGGAGGAAGAAAGGGAAACATCTTTAAACATTTTCTTGTTTTATTGTATTTTGTTTGTTTGTTTGTTTTTTACATGGGCTGGGGCCGGGAATCGAACCGAGGTCCTCCGGCATAGCCGGCAAGCACTTTGCCCGCTGAGCCACCGCGGCCCGCCCTATGTTTTTAAATATTCATAAAAGAACTCAATTTATCATCCATTTAATAGCCCGGACTTATTGGTTTGCTGCAATGTGCTAAATGTTATAG
This sequence comes from Tamandua tetradactyla, assembly GCF_023851605.1. Taxonomy (NCBI): domain Eukaryota; kingdom Metazoa; phylum Chordata; class Mammalia; order Pilosa; family Myrmecophagidae; genus Tamandua; species Tamandua tetradactyla. The sequence goes on along the minus strand of NC_135346.1, from coordinate 42,125,171 downwards.
TTGGGGTTTAACATGCATTATAATAACATCAGTGAACCCTTAGGGTGCTCATTGAGCACTCAGGTTCTGTGCTGAGTGTTTTACAGAATGGTCTTCTTTACTCATCGCAACGACCCCGCCATGTCAAGGTCCTGTTATTTGACCTATGAGGAAATTGAGGATCCAGACCAGTTGTGAAATACATCAGATATCATAGTTTAAAAGGTGTAGCTTTGAGTGCAACTATGAGTCCAACCATGAGTCCAAACCTATGCTATTATGTAATTTTCTCAGCAGCTCTGTGGGGGCACAGATGGTGTCACCTTAGGTCTGAGGAACCCAGAATTCAGCAAGTTTGGTGACTGGGCCAAGACCAATGACAGAGCTCTTAATTGGCAGAGCTGGGATTGACTCCAGGCCCATGTGAATCTTAAACACAAAGCTAGACTTTCTCATAAGGCTTCTTACCAATGACTGAATATATCTACCACTTAAATTCCTACCTACAATTCCACTTTCAAGTGTTACATACATTGCACATTGCAGTAGCCAAGAAAACAGACTGTGGAACCAAACTAATCATAACCAGTTAGCTCTCGGACATTAGGCAGGTTTCTTAATTTCTCTAAGCCTAAATTTCTTATCTATAAAATGGGAGTAATAGTACCTAATCCATAGGTTTGTTGTAAGGACTTAGTATAAGATCTGGTCCAGAACTACTACTCAATAACTGTTAGTTATTGTTTCTCTTTCAGTTTATTTGCATTTTAGATATCTTCCAACTCATCATATAGCCTTAGGCAATCTCCTCCCCTCTCCAGGCCTCTGTTTCTCCATTTGTGAACTAGGGAAGGGGTCGTCCCGATAATCTCTGAGTCCTCTTCCATGGTTCTTCCATGTCACTCCATAGTTCTCACATTTTGCAAGCAAATGCCAAGTGAAGTCATGCTGTCTTGCACTGGCCCTATAAGGAAAGCATAAGGCTCAATGAAAAGAAACACATGGTTACTGTTGGCAACAGATATGCCAATAGCCCCCAAATTATTATCATTATAATAGCTATCATTTGTGGAACACTTGCTAGGTGCCAGCCACTCTTCAGAATGTTATAAATACATTGTCACATTTGATTCAAGAATCTGCTCATCCCTTTCCTTCTCTCTCTTGCCAATGTTGGCAAAATATATTTTTTGCCTAAAAATATATACTGCAAAATGGGCAAACAGTCGTGACAAGGTATCACATTTGCTGCAACATATATTTATATATCTATATGTATCTACTTATATATAAACTCACATTATCTGCACTAAATATTTTAGCTAATGTGATACCTGTCAAGGATATCTGCCCATGTTGAATCAATGCCTTAATTATGAAGACCCAGAATAGGAATAGCTAACATGCATTGAACAGCTACTAAGTTCCTATAAGCACTTCACCTGGGCTGCCTCATCTACTCTTCACAATAGCCTTGTAACACAGGTACTATTAAAATCTCTATTTTAAAGAGGACCTAAGAGATTAAGTACTTTGCCCAGCTCAGAAGTAGGAACCCCAACTGATTCCAGACCTTAATACTCTCAACTCTTAGAATGTTCTGAAGTTATCTGAACTCAAGCCCCTTTTTAAAAGCAGGAAACCATGTTCAGCTTTCTGGATAATGAAAAAGCACTGTGTTCCACCCTGGTCCCTGCAGCTTTTCCATGGAAGAGAGCACGGATGGTGTTCTCTGCCTGAAACTCCCCACGTGGTGCTGTTGAAGCCTTTATCACTAAAGCTCTCAGTCCACAAACCTATGGTGACAGAAGCTGCCACCACAGACACTTCTGACAGCCCCTATGGCCTCCTTCTTCTTTCACCAGGCGAATGCCAACCTGTAACACTAGTCAGGGATGGCCTCCTGATCCAGAGAGACGGCCTCCAAAACCCATTCCAGTCCTTGCTGACCTAGCATCCAAATAGAACTATGGCTTATGGCCACTCAGCACACCTGGACATATGAAGACACGTGGGTAGGCAGGAGGGGACCATACCATGCTCCATTTCTACTGTTCTGTGCATGATACCTGCAGGGACCAGCCAAGCTGCAACCTTGCTAAGCATGTGACAGAGACTCCTTAAATGTTTGGGGTTACTGTGCCGTAAAATAAATGGGATTGAAAAAAAAGGTATGAAAATTGTACCAAGGCCTCTGTAATATTTCATTTTCAGCAGACCGCCAAATGGTTTAGTAATCAGCATTTTGTGCAACAAGAAAGAACAAGCTCATGTTGTTGCAAGTTCTCCACTTACCACGAAGATGTGCTGTAGTTATGGTCACTGGATGACTCTGAAATCTACTTCGAATGCAGATGCTGAAATGTGTCTGGACCTGTGAAGCCTGTATGCCAAGGCTTGCTGGAAGCAACTCTCTATCTCTGTGCACTAGGGATGGTGAGCTGAGGACCACACGCGAGATGCCTTCAAGCCCTATTACCTGCACCTCCTCAGACTCACAGCACTAAGATCAAGGACAGTTTTCTCTAAGAACCAGCCTAACAGCTTAGAAGACTCACTAAAGTTAGAGTCAGCAGACCAGGTTTTGGTCTTGGTTCTGACACAGATAAGCTACATAGCCCTGTGCAAGTTTGTCTTCCTGAGCCTCAGTCTCCCTGACTGTAAGATAGCAATGGCTAGACTAGGTAGTCTGTAAGACTCCTTCCTCTTCGGTATGTCACATGGCAGACAACAAACCCTCAGTCATTCATTGCTGCTGTTGTTAAAAGTTATTATTCTGGTTAGTTTTGAGGCATGGTAGCTGACTCCAAGAGAACAGGTTTGTCTTGTTTTATTCAAGAGTCTGCCTCTTGGGCCTAACAGTGCCTGATACAGTCTGGGTGCTTAATAAATGTCAGGTGGATGGATACTTGGATGGGTCGGATTTCTCTTCTCAATTCAGTGTTGCCTCTCACGGACACATGTGAGCATGAACTTAAGTACAGCCATTCAAACAAAAATAGACTTCTCTTCCTCTGTACACTCCAGCACACAAAGATATCCATACTGATTACTGGTAAAGCCTCCTGAGAGTTAAACACTGGATTCTTGCAGTCATCTCTGGTTTTTTACCCTTCTTATTTCCTCTATCACTTATTTTTCGACATGTCTTTGCAGTAATGATGCCATTTCCCATCTCTCGTAACATTTCTTTTTTGTATTTTTTTGAACAATCATTTATTGAACCCCTAAATGTGCTCTTTCCTCAGCTAGGTTCTGCTTGGGAAAAAAAAATTAAGTAAAACTGACTACTTCCATCAAGGAATCTATGGCTATTTGAGAAAAGAAAAGTTGCCAAAATTTTCTTCTCTATCACTCTGGATACTTGCACATTCTTGTCCTGACTTCTACCCCACTCCCTTTGCAAATTCCCTTCCTTCAAAACCATTTTCTGCTATGCCCTTTTTTATCTCCTCAAATGTCTGGTGTCAGTTCATCGTCAAGGAAGTTTAAGCCAACCAGTTCTCGTTCTCACCCACACATTTGCCTAAATCTCTTTGTTGCTGAGTCTTTGACAGTGAGGGCGTCGTTTAGAGAGCCTGAAGCAGAGAACAATGAGTTTGTTTCTATCAGGTCCCACAGCAAATCTATCGCAGGCCAGCCTGGAAACCACACTCCAAAGTTCATTCAGTCAGTGCTTTTCAACTCTTCTGACAATAAGAGCACTTTTTGAAAGGCTTAGTATCCAGCTGAGGTGTTACTAAAGCAATGAGATATTTTCTTTTTGACTATAGAAAATGGTCTAATTTTTCTAGAATTTTGTCTCACACTTAAAAGCTATTTCTATTAAAGTGTCATTTGGTTTTGAGTTTCCACAATGTAAGTAGAATGTGCTTATTTGTAATTAATTCTCTCATTAAATCCTCTTTGGACATGATCGTTTACCTTCACTCCTTGACTAGTACAAGCAACTGCATTTTTGATCTTGAGAGTTTTAATCTTGGTTCTGTTACATCTCAGCCATTTGTCTTGGACAAGTTAATATCACTGGACTAACTTAGTTTAGAAACAGAAGGTGGGAAAATAAAGGCTTAGCTCATGTTGTTGTTGGGAAGGTCAAATGAGGTGGGGTCTATAAAACATTGTGAGTGAGCAGGAGCGCAACAACTTATTGTTTGAATCAAGTTCAACAATTTCTTGGTCTCCCACAGCATACAAATGACCTCTGGGGAATACAGATATAAGATCAGGTGCTGATCCAGCCTTCTTTCGCCACTCTCCCATTTATTCAGGAAGCAAATATTTAATTCCCCTCCCCACTCCACACTTCCAAGTATCAGCTCACATATCCTCTCTAGAAAGACCTCCCCTGACTAACACATCTAAAATTGGCTGCCTCAGTTACTCTCAGTCAGGCCATTCTGTGTATTTCCTTCATGGAACTTATCACCATCTATCAGTGTTTTTTGCATTAGGTGTTTTTTGGCTACTCCTTCTCCCTAAGTTTGAGGAGGCCATAGCATTGTCTGCCTTTTCATTACTAAATCCAGACCGTTTGGCACAGTGCTTGAAACAAAGTAAGCATTATATTTTTAAATGAAAGAATGAGTCCTTAGCTGCTATAGACAAACTAAGAAATAAACCAGACCTAGTCATTGTCCTGCCTGCCTCATAACCAGGTGAGGAAGCATAAGAATCTCTTAGTCAAAGTTTTAATATCTCTCTACTTCTATTAAGATGCTATCAGTTTCTTATCTCAGAGCAAACAATGGCAGGTCATAAGGTAGGTGTAAAAGGAAGTGTAAAGCCCAGATGGGGAAAAGAAGAGCTAAGTGGGGTGAAGGGGTGTGAGAAACTTCCGTTAGAAGGTGGAATTTGAATTCAGTCCATAAAATTTACAAAGCAGTCCCAGGACAGAGCCCCTTTCTCAGTTTGGCTTGTGCTCACTCTCAGGAAGCAAGCTCCCCTCTCTGAGCTGAGAACTAAATTTTTCTTTAGATGGGTTTTGATTTCCTCTCTGATATCTTCCTGTGATCTCAGAATAATGACATTATATTGCTTTCCTGGGAGAGAAGAGATTTCATTAGACAAAACCAGGGTTACAAGGAGAAAAAGAACAGCCCTTCCAGAAGGATTTATATTTTCCGATGAGCACTCCGGTACTTTTTCAATAATATGAGAAATATATTTTCATCACAGATATTTAACAAAAATACCGATGAGCCATAAGAAGAGAGTAAAACATCATCTGCCAGCCAACTACTCAGGTGAACAATGATAGATTTGGGTGTATATACCTCTAATTTTTTTTTAATACATATGTACTTTCTTCTCCAAGACTGATCATAGTCTACCTGGTTATTGGACTTGTCTTTTTATATTTCACAGTAGACAATTACTATTTCCCATGCCATTGAATATACTTCTACCATCTTATTTTGTATAAATATGTAATATTCCATTTAAGAAGGTATAGCATACATCAATGCCTGTGTAAAAGGAGAATAAAGAGGGAAATTATGAAAGGGGGCAGATCTGGAAGTTAAGAGCTCAGAATTCAGAGGGTCTTCTGGGTTCAAATCCTTGTTTCCCATGTACAGGTGACAGGACATACAGCAAACCCCTCACCGGCCAGAGATTATTGTCCTCATCTATAAGGTAGGAAGAGTGATGGTAGCTGTTTCACATACTGGCTGTAAGGATCAAATAAAATAATATAAGCAAAATGCTTGGCTCCACAGTGTTCAACAAATATCCACATATTTTCATATTTGAAAGGAGGGAAAGAACAAGAAGAAAAAGGAAGAAAGAGAACAAGAAAGAGCGATAGAACTTCTAGCCTCTGAAACTGTGAGCCAATTAATTCCCATTGTTTAAGCCAATCCTTAGTGTGGCAATTATCACAGAGGCTCAGGCAGCACTAAGACCTAAGGTTCCTTTTGTGTGAGGGGAAGGGGGCACTCACAGTATTTTCATCCATATCCCACCAAACTCTGTGATGTCCCACCTATCTAAAGCTTTTATAAAGGCAGCTGCACTTCTTACATACGTTACTACAAATGAAAATGCTTATATATTGACTTATTATGGTTCTTAATATTTTTCACTGGAGAGGATTTTGACACCAAGATAGGAAGGAAATCATGGCTTCATTCATTCTACAGTATGGAGCCTCTTCTGTGGGAAGCTTTGTGTGTGCAGGGAAGGCAAAACAAAGTTGCCTACCTCACCAAAGCTCATGGTTTAGGAATCAGGGCATAATGGAAGGTCTATCTGAATGGAAACAGTTAATTAAGTTGATAGCACGTTCCTTTTTACCCTTTAATTATTTGGGAAGCCTAAGGAAAGAATGTTCTAGGCTGGGACAACAGCAGATGGAAAGGTGCCTGAGGCAGAAGCAGGAGGGAAAGGGGAAGAGGTTGGAGTGGCAGGCAGGGGCACTCACAGGAGTCTGCAGTGGCCTTGGAAGCAGGCAGTGTTCCATCTTAAATGCAGTGAGAAACACAGGAAAGTTTTAATCAGGCAAGTAGCACAATCTGATTCAATAAAGAGTTCAGCTTCCCATTAAAGGCTGCATAAATGAAGAAAATTGTAATTTTCTGATAAAAAATTACAAAAGTAAGATTTTCTCTATACTGTACACCTTAGCTTGGAGAAAAACAACAAAGGATGCTCTTATAGTAAAGCTTACTATCTGCCCTGCGGAACTCCAGGTATTTTATCTCTATTTCACATTTACCATAATAAAACATGAATTATTCCTATTTTACAGATGAGAAAATTAACTGAGACCCTAAACAATTTCCCCTTGACTACAACACTTTAATTGTTTAGCTAAGTAAATTAATAGAGCCAGGGAAAACACCTTTTTCTATCAAAGCTTTCTTGAACATTTTGCCATACATTCAAAACCTGTGTCCTAGTCTCTGTAACCAGTGCCCAGCTGACAAAGGGGCCATCTGAGACCCATTCCAGATTCTATGGCTTCAACACTAAAAGAATTTAGAGAGGGACAGTAGAAAAGTTTATTAAAGTAGTAAAGTTTATTAAAGAGAAGTAAAGAGAGTACACATTAAAGAAGCTAACACTTTAATGTTACATGCAGTAGCATTAACATGGGGAGGTACATGCAGTGAGTGGAAGGGGGTTAGCTAGTTTTATAGGAAGTTTTGTAGGTAACCTTTGAGCACCAGGTGTCTTCTTTGTGCAGGTTCCCAAGGTGATCTTCAGGTGCCAGGCGTCTTCTTTGTTTTAGGAGGAGATAACTAGCAGAATTTCTGGTATGTTGTAACATACTTAAATTTGTCTTTGGACAGATGTTTAACAATATTTATCCTTGCGCCTCTTATCATTAACTAAGAATTTGTTTGAGGCCCATGATTTTACAAGCTTTTAAAGTCTGGAGAGATTTCAATGGTTTGGGGATTCTTCAGGCTTTAGGAAAATTTTTGTTCCAGGAATGCAGCTGAAGTTTGCAGTTTGCATTAGTTCCTTTGGAACTAGATAAGAAACAAGTGAGGGGCGGTTGTCAACTCTTTCAGAGCTTAATAGGAGATTAGGGTCTTGCAGTTGTCTTATTTTATCCTGCTTCACCTCTATTGGCTTTTAGAAAGAAACTAGGTTGGGTATTCAAAGGAGGAGGTCCTTTGAGTGAAGGACTCATGCTGGTGGGACTCTGGGATAAGGGGCAGAGTGTCAAGGACAGCCCTCCAGAGAGTGTGCTTTGTTCTCCTACTGCCTGGCAAGTCACCCAAACCAGACAGTTTTGGCAGTACAGGACACTTGGCAAACAGAAGCAAACCTCTGAATGATGAACAATTGCAGAAATAAAGGTATCTCTCTATTTATGGACTGTTATATTCAGACAGAGAATCTTTAGCTTCTTTATTCATCTAATGTATATCTTTTAAATACCTGTTATGTTAGGTGTTCAAATTATAAGAGTGAGCAAAATAATGCATGGTTTTTGTCACCTTGGAATTTATATTCTAGTGGAGGAAGTAGTCATTAATCAAATTACACAGGAATGTAAATTGTGCATGTAATGAATGCCCTAAGGGAGATGCTCCTTGGTGCCATGAGCAGCATCAGGAAAGGGGCAATTGAGGAATCGGCTGAAGGAATTTACTAGGGGAAGGGAAGATGGGGTTTGAACAGGAGAGGGAAGGGGTCAGTTGCAGGAGGTTTCATGGTGGGGTTCAGGACCGGAAAGAAAACATGTGTGGATGGTTTGTGTATGTGAGAAGATGTTCAGTGTACGATGAGCCTGGAGAGGCAACCTGGGCCAGATCACACAGAACTGGATAGATCATATCCAGGATTTGGGTCTTAGTCCTGAGAACAATAAAAAAAAAAAAAAAACCCTCACACCCCATTTCTATTACCTGCCCTGCATTTCCTGTTCTCACTGCTTTTACCACAACTAATATGTTTTTATTCACTGTCTCCCACCACCTCTATGTAAGTTCCATAGAGGTAGGTGCTTTCTATTCACTGCTGAGAGCCCACCAAACATTATGTAATAGGTGCACAAATATTTGTTGAATAATTCACTGATTTCCATTTTGAGAATATCACTCAGGCTGCTGGGTGAAGAATAGATGGGTTGGGGGTGAGAGGTGAGGCTGGGTCAATCTATGATAGAACGAAGAATCGGGGTCTGAGTTACTCCTCTGGAGTCCTGTCTGTGCTCCACTGCTTGCAAGTGAACAGGAGTCAGTTCTCGTATAGAAAGTGACTCATCTGGAAAAATAAGACCTTCTTACCAGCTGAGCACTCTGGCCCTTTGATTCAGACTGCCTTGGCAGATGTGAAAGGGTAGGAGGAAACGTAGCTGGAGTCCAGCGGTAGGTTAGGCCACTGAGCTAGTTGTTCAGATTAGGCTGATTCTCCTCCAGCGCTGGGTCATTTCCCCCTGAGACATCAGGTCACTCCATCTCTCTGATTCTCCATCATATTATGGATGTAAAGGATGGCTTGATTTAGATGACTTATCCGAGCATATTTTTTCCTCCACTACTTTGATAATAGCAATTCATATTTGTTTATTTGTTTGAAACATTGGGACAAAAAATACTGTATCATGATTTTATGACAAGCCATACTGTGAATTCAGTGACACTTTAAATAGGATTCCTATTTCATTATTTTCATGACACCTAAATCCCCAAAATAGTGCATATGCACATACAAAATCTGATATTTGTTCAGTCTAGATATATGGATTTTCAAAGCCCTGCAGTCCATTCCATGGCCTTGTGAATGAGAGCCACTGCGATGGAAAACAGAAAAGGTCATGATCCTAGAGACAAAGAAAGACAAAGTCAATTAAAGAAAGGAAGATGAAATGACTTTGACCCGCCTTGAGGCCAAGCCGCCTACTTCTGCCTTCTCCCATCTGCCTCCTGATTCTGATTACATGATCTCTCGTCATCATTCTTCCCAGGAGAAATTACTCCAAAAGTCAAGTAATAGATTACCTTATTCTCAGGGCCAGATGAAATATTCTTTCCCAGGTATACAGACGATGGGGTGGGGTGACTTCTACACTGTCTCACAGAAAGAAGAAGGTTCAGAGAAGCTGCCTGAGCTTGGACAGAATTCTGTTGGCTTCTTAATAGAGGTTATGAAAAGCTGCTTTTGGATCTTTAGGGGGAAAAACCACAGGCCTGGAAATTGGTGGTGCTTCCTCTCTTGGCCTATATGGCATTTATTTTTCCTAACAGTTTTCCTGTTTTGGAGGCACTGATTTCTTTTTCCCCAAGTTCCTTAACTTCTCAGCCTTAATACCTTTCCCTTCTCCTCTCATTAGGCACTACATCTCACATCTCATATTTATGGTGGTGAATGCCCATGGGCCAGACTGCCCCTCTGTGCACAGAGAGAGAGGTCATTCCACACTGGTGAACTGCATTCCAATTCCATGAGCAGACAGGGCAGGAGCCATGGATCAAACACATGGTCTCTTGACCATTCCTTCCATAAGGCTTTCATTAAATACGTTAAACAAATATTTGAGCACCTACCACATTCCAGGTGCTGTTCTAGATGACTGGGATTTTTGCAAGCAAAAGACAAAAGAAAAACCTCTGCCTTCCAGCGTAAGTAAATTTTGTCATAGATCAGAAGTTAATAAGTGCCTCGGAGGAAAAAGAAAAGAGTAGGTAAGAGAGTTTAGGTGTGCCAGAGGATGGCAGAGGGGTAGGATGCGATTATAAATAGGGATTGGGAAATTAATCCTCGACAGGAAAGAGAGTTAGCCATGCAGATATCAGGGACAAAAGCAATCCAGACTGTGGGGAGAGTGGATGAAAGACCCTAAGGAGAGTACAGGAGCAGTGTATTCAAAATATAGTAAGGGATGCACAGTGGTTCTGTGGTAAAATGCTCACCTTCATACAGAAGACCCAGGCTCGATCCCAAACCCAGCATGCCCCCCTCCCCCACCAAAAAAGAAAATATGTAGTAAGGAGGTCAGCATGGCTGGAGTTTCAAGAGCGAGGGGGACAGGGAAGGTCGAGATCAGAGGAGTCACGGGACCAGAGAGTGTGAGAATATGGGGGCCACTGTAAGAACTTCAGCTTTTTATTTTTTTTTTATTTATTTTTTCATACTCCAGTGAGGTCAATACCACGTTTTGGTCCAAGTGTTGATGAGATCTGACTTGTATTTTATTTGTTATGTGCTTATTTTTGCACTCACCTAATTATTTTAACAACCAATCGAAAAGTTCATGCCTGAATCAATTACATCAGGGTTTGCAAAATGCTTTTCCCGATCCTGCCACTCATTTTTCTTTTATCAGTTGACAATCCTTTGTGAAGTAGAGCTTTCTCTCATCTGCTCTGAGTAGTTGATTACCCAGGAAAAAATTTCCTGCTGGAAAGGAACACTCAATGCTTAGATAGTCCCCTTTTAATTGTTAATTCTCAAAGGCAGTTTTTAAAGAGCATCCTCAGATACACACTCACATGCCAGGTGCTTTAGAGGGACTCTCCCGCTGACTCCTAGGGTGGAACTCCCATCTGGGAGCCACTCCTCCGAATAACTGTCATCTTGTGGAATCTTCATACGGACAGTGCATCAGTGACACCTGAAATAGGGAAGGTCCTGGAGGAGAGGATGTTAACTCCTCTTCCCTAGATTTGTTGGTCAGGTGAGCTGATTGTTCCCTCTAGATCAAGAGCAGTTTTGATAGTGTCACTTCCATACTCCACAACCTTTATTATTTAAAGTTAAATCCAAAAGGCCTTGCCTTTTCAAGGCTGAATGAAACCTGACTCCATGTAGCCATTAACTCCTTGATTCTTTTGTGCCCCACTCCCCCCGCCTAGATTTTGAACCTGGTTATAGCTCTTGTGGCTGCCCACTGTACCCCCAATCACACTTTACTCTTTCCTACCTAAGATTTGTCCATGCTGGAATTTCCCCCTGGAATTTCCTTCTCCAAAGTTATCTGTACCTGTTGGATTTCATCTTTCAGGACCATCAAATGCTCCCTCCCTGGTGCCCGCCTTAACCAACCCCCTCAGCTGAATCTGATTCCACTTGCACTGTGCGCTCACATCTCTTTGCTTTATCCTCCTCTTACTTTGCTTCTCTCATATTCTCAGTTGTATAAATGTTACTTGTGTTCATGGAGAGCTCAGCCATGAGTTTATAAATGTCTTAGGAAAGGGGACTGTTGCCATGTTTTAATTTCTCACAGTCTGGTTCACAGTAGGTGCTCAAACATTCCTAAAAAAGAATTTGTACAGCCCTTGTAGCAATTTCCAAACATCTACTTTTATTCATACATTTAACCAATATATACTAAGCAATTATTGTTTTTCAAATAATAGGTATTGTGGAGAATTCAAAAGTGAATCAAGGGCAGGCCATAGTGGCTCAGCAGGCAGAGTTCTCACCTGCCATGCCAGAGACCCAGGTTCAATTCCCAGTGCCTGCCCATGCAAAAAATAAAAAAGTGAATCAAGATGGGTGCAAGATAGTTCAATGGTAGAATTCTTGCTTGCCACGTAGGAGACTCAGGTTCAATTCCCAGTCCATGCACTTCCCAAAAAAACAAACAAGCAAGCAAAAACAAACAAAAAGCCAAACAAACAAACAAAAAAAATTCAACAAATGATGCTGCAATAATGGGATACTTACATGGAAAAATAACGAAATGCGACCCCGCCATATAGCATACAAAAAAAAGTGAATCAAGAAGTGTATCCTGCCTTCTGGGAGCATCCAATTTAAGTAGGACAGAGAGGACATGTATGTAAATTACTGTACAGCCAAACCATAAGTGCTAAAAGCTAAAGAATCAAGAACAATAAGTTAAATTCACTCTGGTATTTCTCTTTGCTTCTGCTACTGCCATTTTCTCTAATGGTCCGTAAATCATCCCATCCACTAGGATGAAAACAACTTTCACAAGGCCACAAGGGATTTTCAGCTGTCCCTAGAAGAGCTTTCAGTGTCACATGGAGGCCCTTCTTGGGCAAAGAACAAAGACATACTCGTTCTATGTCATGTTTTGCTTTGCTTCTTCTCTCTCCTATTAATTCTGGCTGAGTTCCCACTCCTAATGGCATTTTATAACTCTGCTTTCCCCAACTACCAGGCCTTTTATCTTTAAGATTCCTATAAATTAGGAATCAGTAATTTGGTTCTGAAGTTTATCCAAGGTGACTACAAGCTCCAGAGTCCCCTGACTTTTCTCAAAAGTCATTTCTGGGTCTGTTGTTTATGTGGCATTATCATCCAGCCCTGCAAACACATCTGGAAAGAAGATGAACACTCACCAAGAAACTGCTTTTTCCCTAATTTCCTGCTGGTAAAAGCTTCACATTTCCCATCTGGGCCACGCAGGGTGCTACGTTCCTTGTTAGAATCACAGTGTGATTTAATAAGGAGGGTTGCATCAACCTCCTTATTAAAACAGTAATGCTGAGAACAATCAGAGCCAAGCTGCTCTTCCTCTCAGCTCATCTGGTTTCCCTGTTTACTTATTCATTCACTTATGTATTCATTTATTCAACAAATACTGATTAATCGCCTCCCTTTTTATATACCCTGCCTATTCCTAAAAGGATGGGAGGTGACTTGTGCCATCAAACATAGTGCAAAACAGGGTAGCCAAAGGAGAAAAACAGAAAGCAAGGGGGAGGCATTGCCACCTGCTCCAAAGGTGATCGGAATTTGGTCCTGGCTCGATGCCAGCAAAAGAGAGATTTGTTGGATTTCTGGGTTTTTCCTTCATGCCCAGTCAAAATGTACAAATTTGTGCACAAGAGTATAACTTTTTTTCCCTCAACTAAACACATTTATTTAGCATCTACTGGTGTGCTTTTTTCTTGTACTCAAATGATTTTGGAATAAATTAAAGGATAAATTCATCAGTTCCTAAATTTTAATCATTTGCATGCCACCTTTCAAATTTTTATACAATTGCATGGCTTTTAAATATCCTGTAGTTTCCTTTAAATTGATTTTTTACTTAAATTTATTTTAAAAAATATTTGTCCCTTCCATAAATGGAAAACATATCTATTGCCATAACTAGAAAATAATGACAAAAATAAATACAATAATAAAATAACATGGCATTCCAAGTAATCAATGGTGCCTGTCCAAACTCTGAACTGTGGTATCTTTAAAAGTAAGATTAGAATCTGTTAGGGATTAAAATCATGCGTGCACCAAACTGAGACAGCAATTCTTTTGATTATATCAGTAAGAAAGGACACTTTAGACATCAGTGTTACATTACTATTTTAAAGTACCATTCTAAATCATCTCAGACTATCTAAAACTCTTTTCATACCAGTCTCCTTATGCTGGGAAACACTGACCAATCAAAGCTAAAATTCATGGGGTAGAATTTTTTTCCTACTTGGAAGACGTGAAGGTTCTATGACTCATACACATTTGGTTCCTTTCAACAAATGTAGCATCAAGTCACTGCCACCTACTTCCTTTGTAACTAAGTACTGTTACAGATGGTTGGTTCCAGCACACTCTGTGTGTGTGTGTGTGTGTGTGTGTGTGTGTGTATGTGTGTGAAAGCAGTTAATAGTTCAGAGGAGATTTGGGGAACTTTGCTAGAACCAAGCAACAGTGAATTATGTTTATTTAGCAATATTGGTTTCCTTTAAACAATATACCAGAGAGCAAAATGAGCTATTAGTCAATTTGGAAAATCTTTAAAATTTCAAGAATATTTCCATTTATTTAGAATTCCTAGTTTCAAGGGCTGGAAGCTTGATACCACTCTACTTTATAAATACTACTGTCCCTTGCTCAAATAGCAAATTTTAGCCTCCCCATCACTGGCATGCAATACACCTTGATTCGGAAAAGTCTTATGACATTTTTAAGAAAAGCAAATGACCCTTTTATTAAGAAAGTTGCCATTGATTTGTCATACTTTTTAATTGATAGTTAATGAAAATGTTCATCTGACTTAAGAAAAACAAGAAAAAGTTTTATCTGTCATTTTTAAGGGACTGAGATTTTTGATAGAGCCTCAAGGGAATAACATTATTAATTACTTAAATGGCATTTAGCTTACCAGTAGTTTGCCAACTGGTCCAGGATAGGAAAGTGGCCATCTATTCTAACTTTTAATATGCTTAATGTAAAGCGCATGGGATTTTTTTTTGTCATCCTTAATATATGCTCTCCTTTTTGTTTGTTTTGAGTACTTTTGTTTTTTTGACAGTTTGGAAGTCTTGTATTTCTGTTCTAGTAATTAATTTAACTATAACATTAGTAATAACTATTAATCCTCCATTTCTTTAAATAGTAACTATCAACTTTATGTTAAAGGCAATGAAAAAGCCAATATATTTGTTTATTCAATCACTGCGTTTATATCACCTTTCCTCATTTATTGTTCTTTCCCTCCTAACTTTTGCTAGAATATTTGTACATTGCCAAGGTTAATAAAATTAATATTCCAATCTGAAACCATTATTCCTGCATGACATTTAGTCTCAGTTAAATAGATTCAGTCCTCACCTATGGTCTTTTCTGCAGCAGTTTTCCCAAACACAAGTTGATTGGCCAAAATTTTTCTTCGCTTAGATTCTTCAGTAAAGACTTACGGGAACAATATTCCCTAATATTTTGCTTGTTCAAAAATATTTATCTATTGCTTTTATATGTGATTATAAGTTTGGTTGGATATAAAGTTCTTAGGTCATATTTTTTCTGTTCTTAAGGATTTTGTAGACAACACTGTCATTTCCAGCATTTGTTGAAGCCATTTCTTTACCTTATATAAAGCATTTGAATTGCTTTCCTTTGGCTCGCCAAAGAATTCCACCTTTATATTTTACATCCAGGACCTTAATGGATATGTCATTGTGTTTATCATTCTGTACTTTTCTTTCCTGGAATATAAAGTGCCCTTTAAAACTATACATTCAAGCTTTTTTCTATGTCTAAAATTTTTTAAATTATAATTCTTAATATTTATCAAGGTGCCTATTTCCATTTTCTTCTTTAGAAATTCCAATTATACACATCTTGGATAACCTCAACAGTCTTTGATATCAGTAATTTTTCTCATGAATACCTTGATCTTGCTTTTCCCATTCCAGGATTTGGTGTTTATAGCAATTTTCATTTCCCCTTGTGTGGCTTCCCATTTCAGATTGATATTTTGTGTTCACTTCAGTTTTGTCATTCATTTCTCTTCTTAGAGCAGCCAGATCAATCATTTTTTCCTTCAGTAGCCTTTCAACTCTTCTCTAGGTTTTAGAATTCTGACTCAATCTCTGGATTTATGGTGACAATTTCATGAGGTGGTTTTGTTACATTGCATTCACAATGAAATCTTGGTCACAATTTCATCTTCTTCATGGCAACATTTTTTTGTTGAGTATTCATTGTTTTCTATGTCTTTATTCCTCTTACATTCCTCCTTTTTTTTCATGGTATCTTCTCATCACTTCTATGGTGTTTCTTTTGTGATTACTCATCTTTTAATAAGACTCCTTGTTTCCAAGCCAGTTGTTTGCTTGAGACTTTATAGAGAGGCCAAGGGAAATTTAAAATGGAGGGTCTTGTGTTAGAGTTGTTTCAGCCTTTTCTTTCCCCTACCAACAGAAAGAGACAGTTTTAGGAGTATTCCAGGTCACATAGAAATTGTGCTTCTGTATGATTTCTATGTTTATCTTCAAGCTGCTCTTAACCAAACAAGGGGTGGGGGTGAGATGGTAAATGATAGTGCCCTAGGCCATCCATTGCACTATCCAACGCATATTGATGGGGAAAATAAGGTGCTGTTGGATATTGTAGCTCCAAATATATGTTTGGGTTGGACAGAATGTAAAAACATCAACAGTCATTTGAATAATTATATGAGGGGTATATTGTGTACAAATGTATATATATATATATATTTATATATAATGTATATTATGTAATATATATAATATAATATAGTATTATAATATATTGATACCTGACATATATATGTAACTTACAACAACCATGTAAATTATGTGTTTATTTTACAAATGAAGAAACTAAGGCTGAGAGGCTTACAATGTCACTGACACTGAGTGGTCACAACAAAATTAACCCTTTTAGAGAAGGTACTCAATAAATGTCAATAGCCCAATATCGGGCTTCCCTGTTTAATGAGTGCAATTGAGTAGCTGCAGAGTGAATGTGTAATAGTACGTCTATGGCCTTACCACCTTTGAGGGCACCAAATTTTTTAGTTTCGACTAATTTGTTGTGTTTCAGAAAAGGGCACATCCTTCCAGAGCTTAGTGCAGTGTCATGTAGTTGATTGGTTGAGAGGAGAAAGACCTTTCTCTATGAGCTTATGGTACCCCAACCTCTGATTTCCAGGTGAGAGATGAAGTTATCCCCTTTTTTCAGAAGGAAGTAAAAATGTTTAGTTATATTGGAACATAAACTGGTTTCTGATCAGATGCCTTTAGAAATGAGTTTCTTGTTGGAATATATACGGAGTTTCTCTTTCTTAAGAAAACCACAGATTTCACAGTGGTAGTTTCAACAAGTAAAATGTTGAGTGCTGCAAGAGAAAATGTACTAAAATCTCATTGTGAACTCCATGGTAATATTTACTTGTCAATTTATACAAGAGAAAAAAATGAAAATGGGATCAAATGAATTGCAGATTTTCCCTGCGATAATAAACAATTGTTGAAGATGTTCAAGTTGATTAGGAAGCTGGAAGAATTCAAGCAAAAAGTCAACAGGCACTGACCCTTTTATATAAAATTGGCCACTACTCCACCTCATGTGTGATGGTGGGCTGAGAGCCTCAGCTCATGAATAAAGGCTCTTGTTTTGTACAGTAGGCCAGACATTTCTGGGTAGTACAGGTTTAATATCCCCCTAGGCTTATGATGCTTTGATGTTTGACATTTTGGTTGGTTTTCATAGTTCTTAGGGAATCATCTCTCAGCTCTGTTAAATGGCTCTTATGCAGTGAAATATGAAGTCAAAGCCATAAAGTATACTGGAGGCGCTCTAATATAAGGCATAATATTACCCATATACCTTGAGTTCTAAGATGCCATCAATTGTACAGTGTGCTGTAAATTTAAGAATAGCATTTTGAGCTTTAAAGAATCTCTCCTTAAAGGATTACATCAGTGTAAGATGAATTGCAATTTCAGAAGCATTAATACGTGAAAAAGTGAGCATATATGGTAATATGACTCTAGAGTCTTATGAAACTAATTTGAATACATCCTTCCCACAGAATTTCTGAAGGAAAACTGAAGCCACCAATGACAGTGCAATATTAACTGCTGTTGAGGTAGATGGAAAATCAAGTATGTGCCTGTAGTCTTTAGCCCAGTTCAAAGTTATTGTGGAGACTTGTGGGAAGGACCACTCATGGACATATGGTTGGGAACGTCTATCTGATGCCATTGATGTAAAGACAGAGATGGGCTTTATGCCTTGCACAGGCACCAAAGTCAAATCAGAAACAGGACGGTCGAATCAAAATGTTAAATAGATGACAAAGTAAAGGAGGTAACAAAGTGAAGAGGCAATGATGTGACAGCAAGAAATGGTGACTCTTGACCATTGAGCAATGGTGAAATACAGAGAAGATGAATGATGAGGTTCAGGGTCTTTCCCAAGGCTATTTGGGTGCAAGAGTGTTCCTAGCAAATATGTGGGACCTGGGCTTTTCCCATTGTTGAGGCATAATTTAAGATACCCTTATTCCTGCCTGATACCACTGCCTCTCCCACGCTGCTCAGAAAAGGCAACTGAGAAACATCTTACTGGATGAACCAAATACTCGAGTCAATTAAGAATGTCACAGTATGGCACCCAGAGCCCACTGCTTTAGGACCAAAATCCCAGGAGGCATTTTATATACCACTGTTTAAGGTCATTACAAAATGAGCCACTTCTTCCAGCCTCTGTCCAAACCATGGAGTCAAAGATGACACCAAACAATGTGTACTAAAATCATTCGAAAACCCACCCTCCATTATACTTTTTCCCATATCTTTCTTAATTGAAGAATTTTAGAGAATGATGTAAATAAGACTTAGGTGTTAGTGCCTGTAGTTTATGGGCTTTAGACACATCTTTACAAAAGGAAAATTTGAGGAGTTTTAGAACATATGAAGAAGGGCTCTCATCCCAATCCACATTCCTCTGACAAATTTATGTGGCTCAACTGTCAACTTAGTAAAGCAATCTAGTTTGATATAAAAGGGTTGGAGGAGAAAAGGAAGTTCCTTTCTCTGGTCAATCCATTGACAAGTATTTATTGAGTAACTTCTCTAAGCTTAAGATAGTGCTATAAAGAGTTCAAGAAGGAAAATATATTCCAGCAGAAGAGTTACTAAAATTCGAGATGGAGAGAATATAATGCAATTGTTTATTTTGCAAGTATTCTATAGTTAAGAGTTAAATTTTGTTTGCATTTATAAGTAACCAAAAGCAGATGGATCAGTGAGTGCTAAAGAAATTTGGAAAGGCTTCTTTGAAAAAGTATAAAAGATAGATATTTTTACAACAGAAATCATCATTTGATTGCCAAAAAAAACCATTTATGTGGCCTTTTAAGTGCTAAGAACTGTAATAAATGCTTTCTGTTCTTATTATATTTCATCACCCATCCACAACTTATTTTAATATGACTTTCATAACAACAGCTAATCTCTATTTGCAATTCACAGCATACTAAGCACTCTACATGCATTACTATGAATTTTTTGCTGGTGTTGTCCCCATGTTACAGATGCGGCCATTAAGATTTAGAAAAATGAAATAACTTACCTAAGGTCAGACAGATAGTAGGAAGTCAGAATTGGAACTCAGCTTTATTTAACTTAAAAACTTCTAGCTATTAACTATGGCCATATACCGCCTCATTAGCCTTGATAAAAGTCACTAAATACACAAAACCACTTATGAAGCTCTTTATAATCCTTTTGAAGTTATAGGTGACAGTTTCTTAATTGAGAATATGTACTGTGTCAAAGTCTTTGATTTTCCTCTAAAGTGACATTGTAGAACCTAATTTTAACAGATTCTGTAGTATCTCCAGCTATATCATAAAATCATCAAAGACAACTTAACCGAAGTTCTTATGAATTGAAATTTAAAAAAATATCAGAATAAAGCAAGCCCCACTGCAGTGTTAGGAAGGTGAGAAGCATTTATTATGAAAACACTGAGTAAATATATACCATTTTAGGAATTGTGGTATTCAAGCACTAACATTGAAAACTAAGAATAAGAAATAGTTATAGTATTTTAGTGTTTAGTTGAGACTGTAACATTAAAAACCAAGAATAAGAAATAATTATAATATTTTAGGGTCTAGTTGAGACTATATTATATCACAGTTGCTGGATTAATCCACAAAAGTATAAATAGACTGTGGCAATAAAAGATCATGATGGTAGTCTTGGCACAAAGCAAATGAGCAGTTATATGTGAGATATCCATGTGCACAAAGGAAGGGAAGAAACAGTCATTAAATGGCAGATACTGTTCTAATAAGAAATATTTTATATGTTAATGTATAAGAAAAAAATTGTCCTAATGTGAATCAGAGTAGATCAATCTTTCCTTTTATCTCCAGAAATTAGATTTTTCTTTATCTTTGTCATTACAGATGATGGCACAAATTATTTAGAAGAGGAGAAGCAATACCATTTCCATAGTTGGTATTTCTGTGTTTGGTAAGTTTCTGTTCTTAGGTATTTCCTTCCATAGGGTTGCATTTTAGAACATAATTGTAATGTATATTGTTGTTTGTGAGAGTCCCTGGCCTCCTTTTGATTGGAAAGCACTCTTGGTGAAGAGCGTATTCCATGTGTTTAAAAGAAATTACCCTGTTACAGAGATGTATGCATGAGCTGGGAAATGAGGGAACCCTTTCTTAGTTCTTTGGGTTTCCAAAGGCCATCTGCCCTGCTACATGGAGAAAGCCAGTTTAAAACATGGAAGGAGAGAACTGATGACATTGTTGGGGCCTTTGAATCTGGACATTCCAGTGCTGTGAGACAATGAATTTCCATTTTTTCTTAAGTAGTTTGAGTTAGGTTTTTATTACTTTTAGCCAAAAGAGTCTTTGTGAGTAGAGTGATTATGGGACCTTGAAGAGACAGTGTGAGGTGTTAGAGTTACGAGACAGTCTTGGCTGTGACATTGCGTGGCTTGAGGCAAACTGCTTAATCTTTCTGGCCCTCGGTCTTCTTTATCAATGATAGGCTAATATTGGACCATGTAAACTCTGAGGCTCTAATTCTGTTTTTATTACAAATTCTGTTGCTTCAACTTTATTTATTCATAGTTATCGCTCACCTAAAAGTCATAGAGAAAGGTGAGCCTTATGCAGCACATATTGGCTTATCTAAGTAGGACATGGGTTTTAATTCTAGATAAAGAAGTTCTCATCTCTCTTTTCCCAAATCTCTCTCCATCAGTATTCCAATTAGCTACTTTATAAATATGTGTTGTTAGAGTCATTTGGGCCTGCATAACAATGTATATTTAGTTCTGAGAAAAGTCAATCCTCCCACTTAGAAAATCAACTTGAGCACTTGCACACAATAAATAGAAAATTCATCTATAAAAGCCACTACATGATTTCTCTCATTTAACATCTTTTTCCTTATCTTCTACAACACATATTTGAACCTATAACTTCTTATCAAATGCATGATTAAAACATAATTCCTTTGTCCAGAGGATTCTCATCTATTATACTCACACACAAATATATATGTGCCAACAGGCTCTGAGATAGCTATTCCACTTTAAACTGGCCCCAAATGATGATTCAGCTGCATGTTCTGTGGTATTTGTCATTTATCTTTCTTAATTGTCAAAGGTATTATGTAAGGATATCTGCACACCTTCCAGATTTAAGTACTTACAAATTTAAATTGCACAATATTGAAAAAGCCTGAGACTCATCTGACATTCTGCTATGTGGTACACTTCTCAGTAAGAAGTATGTGTTCTAAAATAAAGATTAAGCCTCACACTTGGGCCAAGAACTTACTTAAAATTTAAACAATGCCATTATTAATTACTGGATACAGTTATAAACAAGACCTGTGTTATAGTTGGGCAAGTGAGTGCTCTCAGTAATTCTTGTTGCAATAGCTTCCAGAAGATGCAGATATTAATATGGATTCCATTGAGTCTGAATCGCCACCATTTATAAGCCTTGTAAATACTTTTATACCCAGCTATTATAGTCATAAGATCCTAAACATACACAAAGACATTTGTGTGACTCATATACAATTTTTTATCCTAGACTGGTGCCTCCTTAGCAATCAGTTTTCTAGGAACTCCAAGTTAATTTGTCATGTAAGCAAAGAGAACTTGGAATCTTAATAGTTATGTAAAGGTGTTCGACATTCTCTAAATGTTGCAACTTTCAACTGCTAAAATCCTCCCTTAAATTTGATCAATGAAGTACTTAAATTAAACATACATCAGAATGTTTATGCAATTCCTTTTTTTACCAATTATATTTGAGGAGAGATATTTTGCTTCTGTTTTGAATAAACCACCAATGTCAATTCTTTAGAATATATGATGACCCACTGAAAGGAGCGCAGAGCTAAGATGATGTCCCTGACATCTTTCACTTTTTTGTGCTTGGACTCTTAGGGTAGTTCCCTAACTGATTGCTCTGGCTCCAGTCTATCTCCTTGATCATTCATCCTACATCAAATCTATTTTCCAAGCTGACAAATGCCCCTTATCATCATGATTATAAGCTCCCATTGGCTGCTTATTGTTTGTGAGATTAATGTTGATATCAGTGACAATAATAATTATGAAAGCCACAATTTATTTTATTTACTATATGCAAGATGGCATGCAATGTACTTTACATACTATTTTATCATTTAATTTTCGCAATAACTCTTTGAAAGTTGACAGATGTGGAAGTTGAAGCTCAAAAAGATTAGGCAATTTATCCAAGATCACATCAATAGAACGTGATGGAACTGTAACACAAATCCAGACCTTTCTGATGAGAGTTCATACTCTTAGCCAGGACGCCATACTGCCTCTTTCTCCTGATGCAATACCAGCTTTTTGGTAACCTTTTACAAAATTGGAACTCTTCATTTGTTCACATATATCTTTTTTTTACTTTCACCCTCTTCTTCAGCTCAGGTTTCTTTTTATTATTTAAAAATCCATATTCCATGTTGCGAAACTATTGTTGTATCATTTGCCCCAGCTTTTCTACTTTTGCTATTCCTTTCCACTTTTCTGAATCATATACATTCTCTACATTCTCAATCAATAATTCAAGAGAATGTTGTTATTAAGCATTTGTTAATTGAACATTATCCCTACCTTACATTACCTCACTGACTAGAGGAGACACCAGATATGAAAAGGAAAATTCCATTCCAAAACAGAAATAGCTAAAAAAGATGGAAAAAGCCCTATTCCAATTGCTAGAGTTCAAGAAAACATTTGAAGAATCAGAGTCTTAATAACTTTATGAATTTTGTCTTATGTTTTCAAGGATGAAATAATATTATTTCCTCTGTATAAATTACAAGCTCCATGAGAATAAACAAAGCCCTATGTTTCTTTTGTATCACCTGCACTCATAGCTTAGAAGTAGGTACATAATACATATTTGTTATGTTTTATCTAACAAATATGTGTGTAAGATATGTTTTATATCCTACCTATTTTTCCCAAGTAATTTCTTGTTGGCTTGTGTGTATTAAGTAGTATGAATATCTATATCCGTGAGTATGTTCCAAAATATATAGAAGATATTGTGGTGAAAGAAAAAAAACATTGGCATTTGTTCCAATGTAAGGTAGACCACCTGGAAGGGCAGGATGGAACTCTTGGGCTTAAGCTGAATTTCACAGGCAGAATTTCATCTTCAGTTTCTGTTCTTAAGGACTTTCAACTGATTGAATCACGCCCACCCAGATTATCAAAAATAATCTCCCTTACTTAAAATCAACTGATTATGGAATTTTGTAACATCCACAAAACACCTTCACAACAAAACTTCGATTAGTGTTTGTCTTGTTTAACTGGGTACGAAAACCTAGCCAAGTTGATATATAAAACTGAATATCACAGCCACAAGATCAAGATCCATTCAAAGGGTCTACAAAACCTCCCTTTTCCCTTAAATGTGTGAGGCTGGATTTTTTCATAGACTTCAACCAAAACAACACAGTGCAACAAATTGAAAGCATAACCAAGCTATCTAGCTTTCTTCTGTTATTCTTAATATTTAAAAAGTTTGCAAAAAAATTCTCACTAATCTTCTCATTTAAAAAACAGTTTTCATAAAATATGCTATTTAAGTTAATATATGATATATTATTTTAAATAAATTAATGTATCATTACCATAAGCATTTTTAAGTTTAAACTTCCAATACAGTAACTAAATGTGGATATGACCCACATAAACAAAAAAAAATTAAGATACTCAATAATTTTTAAGTGTAAAGGATTCCCAGTTTCAAAGAGTTTAAGGACCATTTTTCTAAACAAATGCAATGATTGCATACCCTTATCCTTATCAATAAAACAAACAGCTCAATATTTATCCTTATATTTGGCATAAATCATTGTGTCTTCTATGGTATAGCTAAATGTAGACAAAGTAAAACCTTGTCCTTACTTTAAGAATTTCAGAACTATCTAATCCACTCCTCTTCGTGCATTGATTTCAACAGATTATTATTCAAAGAATAACAAGCTCCTTTTGTGAACTCCTAATGCCTTGATCTGATGCTATAAAATACCTATTTGAAGCTCAACAGTAAACACTTTCAACATAAGGTTTTTACTTCAGATTTATTTTCTGCAGATCCCGGTACATTATCCCTGCCAAGTTTCCTTACGTAATGGTCAAAATATTTATTTTGAGGACATTTTCATTCACATGTGAGTAAGGAAGAGAATTGTGGTATCTCTCTGTCCCAGTGGATAAAATAGGCACATTAAATTATTTTTCAGTGTTCAGTCATTCTTTTGGTTAAACTGAGTAACTGAAGGAAAGAAAGTCATGGAAAAGCCAAATTTGTGATTAAAACTAAAAGGGTCTAAGTTTGGAACAAAGTTGATTTGATGAAAATTAATCTAGGCAAATTTACAAATGTCATTCAGAAATACATTATCACCCACAGTTTCACCCTAAGGAACAGAGGAAATATATATATATACTATTTTAGACATAACAATAATCTTTAAGGCAGAAGTTACAAACTCAAATTGTTACAGGAACAGGACAGATAATGTAACCTACTAAAGCAGTCTGGGGAATGGGGAAAACTGGACACCCAGGCCCTGTCCAAAAGGGGTGTCATTATTCAGCAATAACCAACTATTGTGGGAATGTGTACTCATTGTTCTCCATACATTGGCTTGCTCCACCAAAACAATAACGACAACAACTGCATTATTGTGAGAAATCCTCCAATGTTTAAATGCTGCCACTAATCTAAAATTTAAGTCTGTGCACACCAAAAAACCATTGCCTGTGGGCTTTCATTATTTTGTGATCGCTGGTTTAGGCACAACCAACATAACATAAGTTGCCTGACGACAAACAACCAAGAAGTTACCATCCATTAAGATAGTCTTTAGTTGCTGTCCCTTTCTCAGCTGAGCTTGTCCACATGCATCCTGCCCAAACTTGCTTAGGAAAAAGACTTTTCAGAATAACTTTGTCTTTGCTTTTTAAAAATTTCTTCAGAAATATAATTAATTTGTTGAGACCCAGATGAGCACTCGTTCAAATTGTTCATCTTTAAAAATTTGCTGAGCATCAAGCCCAGGCTTAGGAAAGCGTAGAGAAAGCCCATCAAACTCACCTCATTTACTCAGGAAAACAGAGATTTGCAGTTATCTCAACCCATCACTTTAAGAGGCAGGTTAAGAGACATCTAAAGAAGGATTCTAATCTTGGTACTATTTACATGTGAGCCTGATAATTCTCAGCTGTCAGAAGCGATCTTGTGCATTGAAAGATGTCCAGCAGCATCCTTGGCACCATGGCCTCTACTCACTAGATACATCTCCACCCCTGAAGTGACAACCCAAAGTCTCTCCAGATGTTTCCAAATGTTTCCTGGGGTGCAAAAAGTGCCCCTGGTTGAGAACCACAGATCTAAGGACATTCACAAGTACAGTACCCTTGGTAGTCTCTCACCCTGTCTCATGTTGCTTACACTGTACTCTGAGAAGAGGTATGGTAAAAGGAATTTGGTCCATCATTTACAGAGATGTTTAAATGTTTTAAAGTTCTTGATATATTTATTCCATAGGCAACTGCCTTGCTGTCCATCACCATTTTTGGCTCTGAAGTTTCTAGTTTTGTGACTAATCCCTCATCATTACTATCTTGTCCTCATACTTTTGTCACTTGCTCAATGCCTCCTGCAAATCATTAATCCTATGCTATTTGGCTAGCCAGCTTAAGGCATCAAGTTTTTTTCCATTGCAAATGCTTAAAAATCATTTTGCTTGTTCAGTAAAGCTTAATCTAGGCTCTTTCTTTTCCCATGACTAAAATTAATTAAGACAAATGAGCATTGCTTATCAAAGTTATCATAATAAGATCTTTCCTTACAGTTTGGCTTCTATTGCATAGTTTGAAGAATTTGAGCACCCTCTTTTTTAAAAAAGTCACCTTCTTTTCCTTTAAAAGATGAATTGTTGATTACCTCAATCCATATCATCATGCAAATTTCTATAAATTCTCCCCACTTTCATTTTTCAAGTGTTCAGCAATTTCTTCTCCTTTTTTTTCAGTTACTCATTACCTGTCAGTTGAGTACTGATATTTTAGTTTCTGATTTTCCATATATATAATTAAATTGCCAAATTTTTCCAGAATATCAACAGAAAGACCACATGATATGGCATCTACTAGTTACTCCCCTATTCTAAAAAATAGGCATCTTTAAATACGTAGTTTTTACCAATTCATTAAGATTTTAATATTTGATAACATTTTCTACATACTTGAAACTTGGTTTAAAATAATCCAGTTAGTCAATATCCAATAATCAAGAATTGGTTCTCATTTCTTGACTCAAGTTATCCTTAAATGTATAAAAGTCAAGATTTCTAGGAAGAAAATTGAATACCTCTAAAAAAATGTTTGAAACTAAATATATGATTCTGCCTCAGATAAATGTTTTTTTCCCCAAAGGAAATTTTTTTATTATTTTGACTTTTTAAATTTTTCATTTTTTTCTTTTTAGTGAAGGAGAGAGTAATATATGTTCATTATAACAAGTGAAATAATTCAAAGATATAATTAAAAGTTAGCAAACTTTTGCTATTCTTCTGAAATAACTAGGGTTAACATCACAGAATATATTTGGGCAGTTTTCTCTATGCTTATGCAGCTGTCCAGTCACACAAAGATGCAAAAATAGATAAAAATAGATGATCTTTTTTAAAAATGAAGTTGCTTTATACAACTTATTTTCTCATGTACCAACATATTAAAAATGCCTTCAAGTCAATGGCTATATCTGATTTCTTTTTAATGGCTGTATAACATTCCATGGCATGATCATGCCACAATTTATTCATCTAATCACCACTGTTGGACATTTCCACTGGATGTCTTTCAAACAATTTTCAAGCAAGTTGGAAATGGTCTAGGTGATTACTGGAATCTAAGTATCTAGGTCTTATTTTTGAATGTGTGTTGGGAAGAGGGTTTTTGAAATAAGATCAAGATCAGAAAAACAAACTTCTCCAACATTTAAGGAGAACTTAAGGAGTTGAGGAAAGGAGCTCAGATTGAGAAGTAATCATTTTATTCAAAAAAGCATTATTAAATAACTACTATAAAAAGTAATTCCCCATATGGGAAGATAGGGTAAATATACTTTTACATCTTCCTTCCACTAAGTACAACTAAAAACCATGGAAATTATATATAAAACAAATGTAAGAAGACTCCGAAAGTTGGAGAGAAGATGAACTATCTAGGGACCTTCTTTGAGACCCAAAGAACAAAATGGTGGTGAGGTCCCTGGGTTGTTTGTTTGTTTGTTTGCTACGTATAACCATGACTTGGAGATGAAAAAGTCATAAACCCAGAAATGCCAACTAACACAGACAAAAAAGTCCCCCCAAAAAGCCTGCTCTCTCTAATCAAAGGACCAAGGAAAGAATAGCCTAACAAAATATAAAACTTTTAAACAATAATTTCTCTGCTCCAGCCAAACAACATGGACAAGTTTATGGCTCCATCCCAACCCCACCAGCAAACGCCAAATAAAGAGCCTAGATTTCCAACATAGTGAGTCTATAATAAGGTGCCCCAACACCACCATTAGGGTGGTGCCAGAGAATGCTGAGTAGAGAGCCAGGATTCTGCCCATCAGTCAGGGTCATAACTGGGGATGATAAATGAAGGTAAAGAATCTACACTTCACTTGAACTGGTAAAATGATGAAACCAGTACTGTGATGTTTTATATATATAACGTAATACCTAAAGCAAAAACTAAAAAAATCTGTACAAAGAGATACACTGAAAAATAGTAATGATAAATCAAAATGAAATGCTAAAACTGTTCAAATAACCCATACAAAAGGAGGAAAAAGATAAAATGGTGGTTAAGATCTAACATATCAATAATCACATTAAATGTAAATGATCTAAAAATATTAAAAATTTTAAAACAGAAATTAGAAAAGCAGATTTAATAATGTGACCCAATTATATGTTTTTTAAAAGAAACTCACTTCAAATATAACAGTATAGTCGGGTTGAAAGTAAAAGAACAGGAAAAAATATACCATGGAAATATTAATCAATGGATCACTCTCTAGGATAGACCACATGTGGGGTCTGGCAGAGAAATTGAAAATTTGCAAACATATGGAGGTTAAGTAACACTTTCTTAAATAATCAGTGAGTCAAAGGAAAAATTGCAAGGGAAATCAGTATGTATCTTACCATGAATGAAAACAAGAAAACAACATATCAGAACTTATGGGATGCAGTAAATGCAGTGTGTGTGGTTTGAAACTGTTAAGTACCCCAGAAAAGCCATCTTTTAATCCTGATTCAATCTTGCTTGGAATGTCATTTCTTTTAATTCTGGTTCAATACTGTGGGATGGAGAGTTTGATTAGGTTATCTCCACAGAGCTGTGGCATACCCAATTGTGGGGGTGATCTTTTGATCGGCTGAAGATGTGACTCTACCCATTCAAGGTGGTCTTGATTGGTTTGCTAGAGTCCTTTAAAAGGGGATATATTTTGAATAAACCTCAGATTCTTGGAGCGCCAACATAGATAGCAGATGCAGATGCTTGGAGAACAGTTGCTTCAGAGCTGACATAGCCAACACTAGACTCAAATGTTTGGAGATGCAAGGCCCAGCAGACATCACCATATACCTTTCCATGAGATTCTAAGCAAGCCAGAACAGAGTAGTGTACTGGAGGAGCTAAATGGAGGCCTAAAAATGTCAAGGGAGAACATTCCACAGGAAACAGAGGCTGAAAGCAATGGATCCATGAACAAGAACTAGCAGACACCAGCCTTGTACCTTCTCAGCTGAACAGGTGTTCTGGATAGCATCGACTTTTCTTAAGTGAAGGTAACCTCATGTGGGTGCCTTAATTTGGTCATTTTAACAGCCTTAGAGCTGTAAACTTGTAATAAATTCCCTCTATAAAAACCCTTCCATTTCTGGTATATTGCATTCTGGCAGCATTTAGCAAACTAACACACAGTGTTAGAGGGAAATTTATAGCCCTAAATGCTTGCATAGCAGAAAGAATTCCAAAATCAAAGACCTAGTTACACACCAGAGAAAACTAGAAGAAGAAAAACAGAAAACTAACCCCAAAGCAAGAAAGAAGGAAATAGCGAAGGGTAGAGCTGAAATAAATGAAAATGAAATAACAATAGAATTAATATAATCAAAAGTTGGTTCTTTGAAAAGTTTGATAAAATTGACAAACTCTTAGCTATACTGATAGAGAAAAAGAAGAGAGAAGTCATAAATAATAGATTCAGAAATGAGAGGGAGACGTGACTACTGACCCCACAGAAATAAAATAGATCTAAGAGGATACTTTGAACACTGTATGCCAATAAATTAGACAACCTAGATTAAATGAACAAGTTCCTAAAAACACACAAACAACCTACACTGATTACACAAGAATAGATGACCTCAGCAGATTAAATTTCAAGTAGAAATTAAATTAGTCATCAACCACCCCCCAACAAAGAGAAGCCAAAGGCCAGATGATTTTGCAGATGAATTCTACAAACCATTTTAAGAAGAATTAATACCAATCCTGCTCAAACTCTTCCAAAAACTTGAAAAGGAAGGAATACTTCCTAATTCATTTTATGAGACCAACATCATCCTAGTACCAAAGCCAGATAAGGATAATTAAAAAAAAGAAAAAAAGTTACAGACCAATTTCTCCAATGAAAATATATGCAAAAATCCTTAAAATAAAAAATAAAAAATAAAAAACACGTGAAAATTGAATCCAACAGCCCCTGAAAAGAGTTTATACCATGATCAAGCAGGTTTTATCCCAGGTATGCAAGGATGACTCAACATAGGAAAATCAATTAATGTAATACACCACATTAACAAAAGGAAAGAAAAAAAACATATGATCATCTCAATTGACGTACACAAGGCATTTGACAAAAATCCAACATCTTTTTTTGATAAAAGCACTTACAAAAATAGGAATAGAAACAAACTTCCTCAGTATGATAAAGGACATATTCCAAAAACCCACAGCTAACATCATATTCAATGGTGAAGCATTGAAAATTTTCCCACTAAGACACTGTCAGTACTGTTATTCAATGTTGTACTGTAAGTTCTAGTTAGAACAGTTAGGCAATAAAAAGAAACAAAAGGCATCCAAATTGGAAAGGAACATGCAAAACTTTCACTGTTTGCAGATGACATGATCCAATATAGAGATTGCCCCAAAACATTTTCAACAAAAGCTACTATAGCTAATAACCAAATTCAGCAATGTGGCAGATGAACATGCAAAAATAATTAGTGTTTTAATATTCTAGTAATGAGCAATCTGAGTAGGAAATCAGGGGAAAAAATCAATTTACAATAGCTAAAAGAATGAAATATCTAGGAATAAATTTAATCAAGGTTGTAAAGGATCTGCACACAGAAAACTGCAAAACATCACTAAAAGAAATCAAAGAAGACCTAAATAAATGAAAGGACATTCCATGTTAATGGATTAGAAGACTAAATATTATTTAGATATCAATTCTAACCAAAATAATTTACAAATTTAATGCAATCCCAATAAAAATTCCAACAGCCTACTTTGCAGAAATGTAAAAGACATTATCAAATTTATTTGGAAGGGTAATAGGCTTTGAATAGCCAAAAACATCTCGAAAAAGAAGAATCAAGTTGAGGGACTCAATTTTCTGACATTAAAGCATATTACAAAGCTACAGTGGTCAGAGCAGCATGGTACTGATAAAAGGATACATATATAAGCCAATGGAATCTAATTGAGAGTTCAGAAATAGACCCTCACATCTGTGGCTAATTGACTTTTGACAAGGCTACCAAGTCCACTCAATGGAGAAAGAATAGTCACTTCAACAAATTGTGCTGTGAAAATTGGATATCCGTAAACAAAAGAATGAGAAAGGAAACCTGTCTTACACCATATTCAAAAATTATTTCAGAATGGATCAGAGACAGACCTAAATATAAGAGTAAGGACTATAAAACTTCTAGAAGAAAATATAAGGAAGCATCTTTAGGATACGTATTAGGCAATGGTTTCTTAGATTTTACACCCAAAGCAGAAGCAACACTGGAAAAAGTAGATGAATGGGACCTCCTTAACATAACTTTTGAATGTCAAAGGACTTTGTCATGAAAGTATAGCAATAACCTCTCAATGGAAGAACATATTTGGAAACCATATATCCAATAAGGATTCAATATTCAAAATACAGAAGGAAATCCTACAACTCAACAATTAAAAAATCAATAACCCAATTTTACAATAGGCAAAAATACTTGAATAGACATTTCTCCAAAGAGGATATACAAATAGCTCAAAGCACATAAAAAATGCTCAAGATCATTAGCTTTTAGGGATATGCAAATCAAAACCACAATGACATATCATTTCATGCCCACTGGAATTGTTACTTTTTGTTTAAAGAAAAAAACAGAAAATAACAAGTGTTGGACAGGATGTGGAGAAATAAAAACACTCATCATTGTTGGTGGGAATGTAAAATGGTACAGCCGCAGTGAAAAACAGTTTGACAGTTCCCCAGGAGGCTAAATACAGAATTACCATATGAACTGGCAATCCCACTACTAGGTATATATCCAGGAAAATTGAAAGCAGGGACTCAAGCACATATTTGTACATTGATGCTCATAGTGGCATTATTCACAATTTCTCAGAGATGGAAGTAACCCAAGTGTCCATCATCTGATGACTGGATAATCAAAATGTGGCATATACGTACAATGGACTATTATTCAGCTATAAAAAGAAATGAAGTCCTTATGCATGCGACAATGTGGATGAACTTAAGGACATTATGCTGAGTGAAATAGTCAGATACAAAGGACAAATATAGTATTTAATCCCACGTATATGAATTAATTATAATAAGCAAATCTTCAGAATTAGAATCTAGAATATAGGTCACCTGGGGGTAGATTGTGGTTAGAGACTGGAGAGCTGAGAATTTGTACAGAATTTCTATTTAGATTGATTGTGAAGTTTTGGAAATGGATGGTAGTGATGGTAGCACATTATTGTAAGTGTAATTAATAACACTGAATTATTTATGTGAAAGTGTTTAAAAGAGGAAATTTCAGGCTGTACATGTTAGTAAAATAAAAATTAAAAGATAAAACATAGGATGATATAACACAGTGATCCCACTGCAGATGGTGGACTATAATTAATAGTGTGTACCGTACACAAAGAATAGAATTGCTTATGAATTTTGATTCAAAAGAAACCAGAAATTTATGCAAGAACCTCATCTAAAAATGATGGTGCAGTGTAAGTGCACAGAGGAACCGAGAACACTGCCTTACTGTTCTCACAACAGGCCTCGACACACAGCCTTGCTATTCTTCTCTTTCACTCGTGGTCCTAGCGAGGTGGTTTTTTTCGCCGGTTCCTTTCTTGGTCACAATTATTTCTTCCAGTTCATTTTCTTCTTTGAGTTTACAAGGGAGTGTTAGCTTTACGCCTTACCTTGACATCATCAGATATAATCAGAGAAATGAAAAATGCCATGGGAAAAAGAACCGATCTTTTAGCCAAGCTGTACAAAAGAAACATTGCCTCTTTCAAGCACAGCTTTTCGTAGCTTCTACTGGAGCCTGCTCAGTAGGGACGTCAGCTTTGCTGGGGTAAGTGAAAGTAACGTTGCCCTTCCTATGTAATAGGGGAATGATCGCTTCCTCTGATCATTGATTTTAAGCTTTGAATAAGGCCCAGGACATAACCACTTTCCTGTATACTGCATCTGAAATTTCATTTGGCTCCCTGAGTGCAAGAAGCACATCCCTTTTGTAACAGAATGTTGTAGTTTTCATCAGTTGATTTCATTATGATAAGTTAATGGCGAATGCTACCTTCTTATGCAGCAGGGCTTGCAGTCAGAATGTACCTGAATACATTTTATGATAAACAATATATCCTGTGTTCATTCAGTGCAGCCAGAGGAAACAGATGGCGTTGGTGCCTTGTTCTCAAAGCAGAAAGCAGCCACAGGTTTGAGCAAGAGACTGAAATAATTATATGCCTTCCCAATTTCATCTAGATAATCTCTGATTTGGGCACAGTGCAGTGATTCTCAACTACAGGTAGAAACATTGGTTTTCTTTTGAGTTCTAAGGAGAAAACTACTGCTTAAAGAAAAATGTGTTTATTCCTTCCAGGAAAAGTTCCATGTGTGCAGTTAGGTCCATGATTAACACAATTTAGCACAAATCTACTTTGGTACCCTGATTAGGTCTGCAGTTGTTACTGCATTCCCAACTACAAGTTGAAAAGTTTTTTTAAAAAAATTAAAAATCACTCTGAGCAGCTAGTTGTTTAGCCTGTGGAGTTCATATACCTGGGAGAACACATTTGTCCACTGAATTTGCTACATGGTTCCAACCAAGGTAGCCAGGGGAGAATGCAGAAACTCTGGGAAGGGGCTTGACTTCCAATAGACAATCTAACATCTCACCCCCTTCCTCTCCAACAGCCACTTCTTTGCTTCCAGATCTTGGAAAAGTAGAGTTGAGTACTAGGAGTGTTATTCCATTAACAGATGCACTGTTACGTTAAGCCATTAATCAGGCAAATCACAGATGTTATTTTCATTTTAGATGTTACTATAATTACTCTTAATGACATCTACTGAATATGCCATTTCATTGCCATTGAAGACTTTATAAAACTTTATCAGGGAATTAATCTCTAAGAACTCTATTTATATGGATTTAAGTCGTAAGTATTGCCACTTCGAAGGGTTCAGTATCTCACCTCAGATTTGTTGCCACGTATTTCCCAAAGATTGTAGCAGGCTGACCTCATATATGGGAAGATTAATTAGCTCTTGAGAGAATGAAGGTTGAAACTCACATGCCAAGTTTGCAAGCAAACCATATTCCCCATATGCTAAAAAGTGAGTGTTATCTTTTGAGATATATGGTGCCAATGAATCCAGTTGCAGAGACTGCCATTCTCAGAGGCAGAGCTAGCAAAGCAGCTTAGTCCAACTGTGTAGTTTACAGATAGTGAATATGGAACCCAGAGAAATGAAGTCTGAGCTACTGAGACAGAGCTAGAACCCAAAGTCCAGGTTCGTGACTCTCCATCCAGTGTCAGTTGTTCTAAATCACTCATTTTTCAAATGGTCTCTGCCATCTCAGAAAGGAATAAAATATCATATTTGACACAAATGTAAATAAAAACAGGTTGGATTTATGAGACTTCTTTTGTTCAGATCCCCACTCTCCTAAAAGTGAAATTTAGCCAGAAATTCTTAATTTCTGGTTTCAACCTAGGGGGCTCTGTCCTCATCACTGAGTAAGTACCCCTGATTTTTCCTAGGTGACATTATTTTAAAATCCTTTCTTCTAAAAAGTTGAAGCCTCCAGAGCCCTTTCTCCTTCTCACCTTTTAGTTCTCTACAAAATACACTTTTATTAAGAAATGAAGTATATTGGGTAGTAGCAATAGTAGTGGTATGGTTTAGTAGAAAAATCAAGGGCTTTGAAACCAAACTTGGATTTGAATCCCAATCCTACTTCTTAATAATTGTGTGACCTTGGACAAACTACTTAGTCTCTCAAATCTTAATATTGAAAGAATGTGTGTGTATCTGTGTGTGTATGTGTGTGTGTGTGTGTGTGTAATCACCTAGGACAATGCAATGACCGACTCCCAGAAGGCACTTAATAATTATTAGTCATTACTATGAATTGGAACCAGATGAGGGCATGTTAACTGCCATGGCATTTTAAAATATTTTAGATAGCTTAATGTCTGGAGGAAAGAAGGAGAATATCATTTTCTTCTTTTGGTGATCACTGGTGGCTATTGCCAATGCAAGGAGACTTACAGATCACTCAGCAACCTGCAAACAACCTCTATTACTTGGAAGATGGGTACTGTTCTCCATTAGCCATGGTTTTCACAGGCCGCTCTGGTGTGGTGTGGAATTAATGTGAACTCACTAGACTGAAGAAACAATACAGGAATGCAGGGATAGATTGTGTGCTGCTTTGCTTCATCTGCTTGGTTAAATGAAAATTCCAGATCCCTGCAATCACTCCCAAAGATGATGGTGAAATTTTCACACACATGTGTCTTGATATGTTCTCTAACTCCTCCTCCCCAAGAGTAACCCAGGGTGTGGTTCTCAAAATGTAACTCCTGGGCCAGTTGTGTCAGCATCACTCAGCAACTTGTGAGAAATGTGAATTCTCTGACCCAACCCTAGACAAGCTGAGGCAGAAGCTCTGGAGGGACACTCAGTAATCTGTGTTTTTAACAAGCTTCCAGATGATTCTAATACTCACTAGAGGTAGAGGATCATGATTCAGAGAATTTTCCCAGCTGTTTCATGTACGCAGTGTTTCTCAAAGTGAGGGATAAATACAGGACAGTACTCAAGATGAGCTTAGGTTACACAAAGATTGTTTTAGGTCACATTAGGAGGTGGTATCAAATAGTTGCATCACATAATGAGCACTTTCCACCTATTAATGCTATCATAATCCTTAAATCTCGGTTGTTAATAGGCCTTTAATAACTCCCTAACCATTACTAATCTCCCTTTTAAACAAAGAGAGTAGGATGCAAATTCAGTGGCTTTAAGAGACAGGAGGATCTAGCTAGAAGTCAGTGGTGTTTTGATTTTTTTGTAATTATTCTAATGGCAGTTTTTAATTTCTGGCACATTGCACTTAGTTTCCATTTAAATGCTGATAAAAAGTTGCATATATAAATATTTACATTAGTCAAATTTGAAGAAAACTTAAGCAAAAAAATAAGACAGTTGGTATGTGAATATAAAGTCTGTGCATTGATATGGGGGTGACGCATTTAGAGAAATGCTGGTCAGGTAGTGAGAACCCAGTTATATCAGCACTTTAGTTCCATTTGTGTCACTAATTAGCTGTGCCTTGATTTTCTAATCTTTCAAATGGGAATGATATACGAAGACCATAGAAATAGTATGAGAATTTATGTATGGAAAATGCTTTCTACAATCCTCATAAAATGGTAAATACTTACCTTGTTATAAATATTATTCCTTCACTTTGAAGCCAGTTTGCTGTGTGACCTATGGCAAAGCATTCTGTCTGGTGTTCAGATTCCTCATTTGTAAAAAGAGGGTAAAGGAGATTGATGGCCTCAAAACCCCTTTCAAGCTCCTAGCTAGCGTCTATTTATGTAGGTACATGTGTTAGTGTGTGTATGTGTGCACGCATAGACATAAACAATAAATTCTGTGTTCTCCACCTTTACATAAGTATAGCTTGGGCATAAGTAGCTCTATTCCCCAGACATAAAACTTGAGTGCTTGGGAATAATATTGAAGGTGGATGAGCTGTGTTGGGAAAAAAAAAAGTAAGTTAGGAAGAATGTGGAGCTGATGTACATTTCAGAGCTCAGAGGTAATTTCATTGTATTTTATTATCATCTGTCAAACTTAGAGCAATACTGAGACTAGAAAATAGATTGTTATGGAGGTTTCTGAGGACAATAGTTTCCATGAGTTAGTGTAAATATATTCAGAAAGACTTGTTCCTACTTAATAGCCTTCGTTTTCCTTCTGAATTGCTGATGTGTTAGCTTATAGAATTTGAAAGGCAGTATGTCCTTTGCTGTCAAGTGAACTTGATGGAATAGAAAATTCCGAAAAAATTCAATCAGATCTTGTTGCTTCTCAAGGGGATTTCTTGACTATTTATTCCATTTAGGGAGAAAAAGAGGAGACAATTTTTCTTTTGTCTTGTACCAAAAAACTGACCAAGTCGCCTAGTGTGGGGTCTAGTCAGCAGGTGTCACATGGAAATGTCCCTTCTCAGCATTCTAGAGGCTAGTGCTGACTCCTGTTTGGGGTCCCTTTTTGGATGGTGAAAGCCATAAGGGGTCACTAAAAGATTGCACTGTTATGAAATCCGCTATTGTAGCATCAGCTTTTTTATTACTTGTAGCATTTTTGTCAATCTGGAGACCTAAAAACAAGAAAAAATAATGAAATTTGCTTGCCTTCATTAGGAAAAAAGTTAGCTTGTACTATCTTTTACCTGTCTGACTATTAAAGAGTCCCAGAGGCTAGATATACTCAAATATTGATAGTTGTGATGAAACACCCCTGTGATTCCATTTAACTCAACTTGGCAGGTACCTAATTGAAAATTATTATGAGAGTTGCAGGGAATGTGCTTGAAGTTGGACAGACAAGGTTGAAACTCTTTGAGCTCAAGTTGCCTCATCTATAAAATGAGATTAAAATGTTCCTACCACACAAGACTGTTCTGAGAATTAATGATAGAGATGAGGTAGGTAATAACCAGGGTAGCTGGTACTTACTGATCATTTACAATTTACAAGGTGTTATTCCAAGGCTTTGTGGGTGTTGGACCGTTTAAACCTCAATAAACCTTTGAGGCAGAAGTTATTATTATCTCTACGTTATGGATGTGGAAACTTACCCCACAGAGAAGCTCACTATCTTGCCAAACATTGTGTGGCAGGAATTGGCTAAGCCAAAATTGAGACCCAGGTAGTTTGACTCCAGATGCCTCTTCTCTAAGGCTTACAAACACTTGACATTGCTTTTGGCGTGTTTTGTGTAGCTTGAACAGTGTGAAAATGTAAACATTTGATTTTTTACCTATTAACGTGGCAATTTTATGTGAATCTACCTAATAATCACTGAATATGTATTCATAGTAGTTATGGTTGCTATTGTTAGTAATTATAGTAATACTTATATTGCTTTTATTACCACTGTAGTGTAAAGACCACACGCATGGCAAACTAGCTTGATGATAAAGTGCTAAGTGGTCTCAGTACCCCCATTTGTAAAATTATGGCATTGGTCTCTTCCAGCTCTAATACTTGGTAGAAGAGCTTCTGTGGAGAAGGGTCAGCTTTTGTTTTTCTATCCAATCCATCTTAGACCAATATCTAGTTCTACCATGCATGACTAGTACCTTTTCATGCCCTATAGAATTCATCACACAAGTTTGAAAATGTCCAACTTGATGCAAATCCTGCTCAACAAGGCTAGTTTACTGATCACACACTTGGATATCAAATGGGGTCAGATTGATGTGCCCATTTCTAAACACATATTTTCGATCTCTGTGCTTAACTTGTGGCAAACAAGTAACGAATACTTCACAGACTAACACGGGCCCATGGACTATGCTTGGAATAACACGGAAACTTTAAGATATATTCTAAGTAAATTCTTAAAGAAAAGGGAATGTATTTATGTATCTCCTCTTGTCTTCAAGAATATATTCTCAGAGATCAGAAATGAATAGTCATAAAACAATAGAGAATTTTTCTTTCTTTTTTTTTTTTTTTTTGCCTGGGCAGACACCAGGAATTGAACCTGTGTCTCCGGCATGGCAGGCGAGAACTCTGCCTGCTGAGCCACTGTGGCCCACCCTGCATGCGCTTGTTTTTAATCAGAGCCACCCTCAAAAACCCAGTGTTGTAAAATTATGACATTATCAAAAGAATGTAGTGCAACCTAATGTTGAAACTGTGAACTACCAGGAGCTATCATTTTTTTCAGTTAGCACAGACGTTGAATATTACTATGCTTTTCTAAAAAATTTAAAATATCCTTCAGTGCTTCTGTGAGCTCATTGTGGTAACTTGAGATGCTTTGGCACATAGTTTGGGACTGCAATTGTGGATATTACACTGAGCGATAAAAGCAGACACAAAGGAATACATCAGTGTGATTAGATCTATATAGGAGTTCAAAAGCAGGAAACTTGGCATTAAAAATTGGTATCATAGTTATGTTTAGTGAAGAGGGAGAGGAAAGTGAAGGGGAAGGCATGCATCAAGGTCTTCTGGAAAGCTGGTAATGTTATATTTTTTTTTATCCAAGTGGTAGTTACATGGGAGTGTCCCCTCGCTATAATTACAAGATTAGTCCATTTTATTTGTGTGCCTGTGTGTAAGTTGTCTATCGATAGAAAGATTTGCTAGTAAAGCAGTCATTCTAAAGATAAAATTTATAATATTTATTTTCTGCATGCAGAAAATCAATGTGGAACAGAAAATGAAGGTGGCCATATACAGTCTGATCCAATCTGTTACCAAGATTTGAGAACTTGTTCAGGGCACAACAGGCACACGCATCCATTAGTAAGTTATTGTTTTTACTTAAAAATGAAATTAAAATAGTGCTTTCTTTCAATTTGTTTGTATTTTTTTTTAGATGGCTGCCAAGATGTTAGGACACAAAGATTTATTAAGTTGTTGGGGTCTGTTACTCACTAAATGAAACTGTTGGGTATTTCTTTTGGCATAAAAAGATATAGTTGTGAAAGAATACCTGAGACAATAACGGAACTGAAAGCATTTAGGGAACTTTGATCTATGTGTTGTTGTATGCATCGGCCATTCGCTCATTTTCATCTCTTTAGTTTTCTATTGTGTGAATATACCACATTTTATTTATGTGTTCTGGAATGTGTTTATGGGAATTTGGGTAGTTTCCAATTAAGGGCTATTATGAATAATGCTCCTATAAACAGTTTTGGATGTGTCTTTTAGTACATATGCATATGCAGTTCTGTTGGATTTTATTAAACAGTAAAATTGCTAAGTCATAGGTTATATTTCAGCTTCAATAAATACTGCTGAATAGTTTTACAAGGTGGTGATTCTAATTTACATTTCTATCAGGTTCGTATTGAGAATTTTTCCACATCCTTGCCAACATTTAATATTTTAGTCATTTTAATATTTTATATTAACCATTCTAGCAGGCACAAACAAATCCAAGTTTTGAACTGCTTAAAGCTTGATTCAACTTCGGGGACCCTACTAAAGAAAACATACTAAATTATAAATACAAAATTAATTTGAAGAAATAATAATTATTGAAAATAAGAAAATAAATCACAGCAAATTATAAAATTTCAAAGCTTACTCCAAACATCACCAAAATGAGAAATATCTTAAGAATTCATTGCCTGTCACACCCCTACAATATTCCATTCCTACACTTTTTAAGCTTCATTCTCTTGGATTGCCTCTTCTTATGAGAAAATTTTGTAATATCACTTTCTGTACAGAAAATAGAATGATAATTCTGTATTTCTTCTTGTTTGATCAAAACTTATTTTTAAAAAATATATAAATAGTTTAGAAAAGTTTCAAGTTCACAGCTTGTCAAATGGAAATAAGTTCTATCAGATTGTTTTCACAAGTGAACGGTGAATTTTCTGGACATTTCAAGCTGTAGAATACGTTAAATACTCTTTGCATTGGTGTCTCTCAACTGCTTTATCATCGATGTCTTGGTCGTAGTTACTTATTAAGAGTTTTATTGGATTTTATCTTTTTTTGTGTGCTGCTATCTAAATCAAGACTAAGTTAGTAGTAGAAATATATCTAGAAGCCATTCCTAACCTAAGACAGCCAGCAATTAATTAGCTGTATATGGGAGTGACCATAAACCATGTAAAAATATTCCACTAACCCCTAGTTAAATACATCCCTCAACTTACTTTCCCTTAGCTAGATCCCACATAATCCACAGCTGTTTCAATTGAGGTGATCACGTGACTTCCCTCTCCCTCTCCCTCAATATGCTGAAATACATTAGATGCTTTCTTAACTTGAAATTACCCTTGCATTCTTGGAATATATGTTACCTGGTCAAGATGTATCACCCTTGTTATAAATCTCTAGGTTTTGCTTGGAAATATTTAGTTTAAAATTGTTGCCATTGTGTTCATAAAAGGTAAGACTATAATTAAAAAAGAATATATAGTGTTTGATACCATTTTAAAAATTCTAGAAAGTGTAAGTTAATCTATAGTAACAAAAAAAGTAGACCTCTGGTTGCCTGGGAATGGAGGCAGTTCAGAGGGGGGAATGGATTACAAAGGAGCATGCAGATACTTTGGGAATGAGGGATAAATTCATTAATTTTGATTGATTGTTCATAATCTTGATTGTATTGACTGTTTCACAGGTGTGTGTCAAAATTATCATTACAATTTTAAATAACTATGGTTTATTGTACATCAATTATACCTCAATAATTATGTCTTAAAAATTTTAAGAGTTCAGAATTTGTAGTTTGCCAACACTACCCATGCAAGACTAAGAGTGTATAGTCAAATACTCTGGTCATAAATTAATTGGATTCGTTTTTTTTCACGTCCTCTTTCTTGTGACTATGTTATTTATTCAAAATACAGTTGACTTCATTTGTTTTCGATTTGCTTTAGTTTTGTTTCCCTCCTTCCCATCCTGTTGATTTAATTTTATTTCTTGAATATGTAAAACATTAACATACCTGTAAAAATGGAAAATAAATAAAAAGTTATACTCAGAAATGTGTCACTGCTTCCTATGTCCCCTCCACCAAATCCTCCTCTGTTCTTTGTAGGTAACTAAGTTTATTGCTTATTCTTCTGGTGTTCCTTTTTATAAAGACTAGCAGATAGGCGTATATTCTACATATATGTATACAGATAAACATACATTCCCTTTTTACTCCTTCTTTCTTTCACATAAGGTAGAATGTACACTCTTTGCAATTTTCCTTTTTAACTTAACAATATTGCCCAGAGAAAATTTCACATCACTTCGTAGAGATCTTCATTCTTTATTTATATCTGCATGGTGTTCCATTGAATGCATGTACTATAGTATACTCACCAATGTGCTATGCTTAAACATTTAGGTAATTTCCTACAAACAGTGCTGCAATAAATATCTTTGTGCATATGTATTTTTGTGTTGTTGGAAGTGTACCTCCAGGATAAGTTCCTAGAAGTAGATTTGTTCATAATAGTATAGAAGATAAATAACTCTACTAGCTAGGGCCAAATTCCCCCTAAATGAGGATTATACCATTTTGCATTCCTGCCAGCGTATATAGTACTACCTGTTTTACCATAGTCTTGCCAACAGAATGTATCATCAAACCTAAGAATTGTTACCAATTTAATGAGTAAGAAATAGTGTATCCACGGGATTTAGCTTGCATTCATCTTAGTATGAGTGAAGTAGGATGTCTTTTCATATGTCTAAACTCCATGGTTGTACCTTTTCTGTCAATTACCTGTGCATGTATGTTTTTGCCTATTTTTCTATAGGATTATTGGTAATTTGTTCCCTGTAAGTGTTAAAAGTTTTTGTGTTTTAGAGACATTAGCCCTTTATCTCTAATACTCACTGCAAATATTTCTTCTCAGCTTGTCATTCCTCTTTTGATTTTACTTATGGTGTATTTTGCCATATATAATCAGTTTATCAATCCTTTATCACATCCATGTAGGCCACAGATAGATTCTGAAGGCCAAGCAAAAATATTTGGATGGTACCTTCAAAGAAAGAACACATTTCCAATTGTTTCTTGGCATAATTAAAATGTTCTCCAGCTATAGAAAGCCTAGATTGAATATATTAAGGATCTCAAATAAAGACTAGAACTGGGAAGTTAATTTGGCAGTGAAAATGCAAATGACTGACCCTACCTGATAACCAGCTACCCCTTTGAGGTTTTTCTCCAAGCTGCTTTCCACATCACCATTTGAAAGATCAATCCACACCTTATTATGAAGGTATTCATGAGCCTGTTTTCTTATGTTCCCTGGTCCACCCTAACAGGAATCTAGCATAACTGGCTATTCTGAACCTATGAGTAAAATCTGTACAATGTGAGAAAAACCCAGAATAAAATTCTGGTACCATCTGTCCCATACAATTTACCAACTCCATGCTACATAAAGCAGAGAAGAAAAACATCATGAATTGATGAGATATGGTTCAGTAATCTGGGGCTTTAAAATTCGTGCCAGATGAAAAGTCAGCTGGAGTGTGCCTTATAAGTGCCAGCTTAATCTTACAATTCTGGCAAAGGTTTGTGAGTGAAAGATAGCCCAATCTCAAATGGTATTCCCAATGTGTGGCTACACTGCAGAATCCTGGTGTGGAAGAAGTTGGCCCAATAAACTTGCTTGAACATCTATGGAGTAATAAATACCTGTGTGAATAGTAATGGTTAATGTGAGCTAATGATGAGTACAAGACTATCTCCAGGGCAAAAATGGGGAAATAATTCTAAAAATGGTTCTCCAGGGCTGAGGGATAAAGCAGATGGTACTATATTTGAAAACATGGGGAAACAAATTATGGCTATTTACATTTCTGCTCTGAGGGCAGTGCCTGTATTTCTATAGGATGACTCCTTCGCTAAGGATTATTAACTTGAGAGTGTAGAACTACCACTAAATGATATTTTAATGGCTAGCATCAAAAATGTGTTACTTTTTCTGTGATTTTACTGAAAAAGAAACCCATCTTGAAAGAAAGACTTTTGTCACATTTTAGAAGCTCTGTTAGGTCTTTCTTAAGAAATAAAATGGTAACCATTTGG
Organism: Tamandua tetradactyla; assembly: GCF_023851605.1. Taxonomy (NCBI): domain Eukaryota; kingdom Metazoa; phylum Chordata; class Mammalia; order Pilosa; family Myrmecophagidae; genus Tamandua; species Tamandua tetradactyla. Next base: position 42,081,544 of record NC_135346.1, on the reverse strand, counting down.
AATGAGAAACCCTAACATTAATTTCCCATTCAGAAATATTTCAATTTAGTAAATATTTAACAAGTTCTTGCTATATTTGAGGCACAGTTCTAAGTACTAAGGGGATATAAAGAGGAATAAAATGTATCGCCTGACTTCAAGGCATTTATGATTCTGTGAAGAACATTCTAACAGCTAAATTTTCTGTATTGTTTAATAAAAGTTATGCTAAATAGTGATAGTAATGGCATATAGATGACCCACTCTGCCTACATTTATAGTCACTGATTTTGATCACTGCTTTAAAGACTTTTCTAATTGGAAAAAGAAATCCCCAGAAAATGCTTTCTTAGAACAACCAAACAACTTGTAGCATCAAATGAAATATAATCATCAATGATGAGAAAGCATGATAGACCAACTGATGAAGTGGAAAGACTTTTGATTGCCCAGATATGTACTAAGACAGTGAATCCATATGCCTAGAAGCCAAATAATGATTTATGCAAAGGGTTGTTGTATTGCAAAATCCTTAAGGAAAAGATGAGTGAGACATCAAGGAAGACATTTTCAACTCGTAAAGGGAATGTTTGATGTCACCTCCAGGAGGTGAGTCTATTGACATGAAAAACCTGCAAGGAATGATGGCATAATGGAATATAGAAGGAAAAAATGTTGGACAGAGATGCGATATGAAGGAAGGATTCTCAGAAAAGCTGGTATTTAATCTCAGCTTTGAAGAATATGGATGGATGCAGTCAGAGGAAGCAGAGTGAGCAAACACATGAAGCTCTGAACTTGCCAAAAATTCTGTGGGTGAAAGGGATTTGTCTACTGTGTTGGTAAGAGTTGAGGAAGCAAAGATAGTTTGAAATGAGCTCACAAAGGGTGTTATTTGGATTTAATTCAATAAGCAATGGAAAGAATGTAGGATGTGAGGAATAATGCAATGAGAACAAAGCTTTAGGAAAACAACTGTTAAGGAGCAATGTAAAGGACAAGTAGAGTTAGGTGGGCATGCATGATAGTAGGGTAAACCAGAGAAATTATAAGCACAAGGACCTTATCTCATTTGATCTTCTATAATAACTAGCAATTGATGCCCCATGGCTTACATTCCACAAATACGTCATTCTCCCAGTGCTGAATTAAAACATGCTTACCATATACAAGCATCTGTGGAGGCTAGAGAAATGGAGGTATGTTCCCTTATTCCCTAGGAATTTAAAATCTTTATTGAGGAGTCATAAATTTACAAGGTTTGGGGGTCATCCAAAGTTCTGTTGCCCAATGGTTTTGAAATGGTTTGCATTCCACTCGCAGGGATATCAGCAGCCAGAACCAAACTTGAAGAATGAGCCCTACAAAAATTACAAATTGCATTTAAAAAACAAAATGACAAACAAGTTTGTCTTTGCCATATATGCATATTGGTCTTACTGGTTTATTTCCACTGTGATAAAAAATCTAGGAAACCAGAAATGTACCAATTCAATCAAATACCAGTTCTGACTATCCCAAAGGGTAATCAGGAACACTAAGGAGGACCATGTTCTTTTGGCAAATTTGCAAAGCATTTTAAAAAAAGCCATTATGTAAAAGCCAAACACAAATACCATAAGCCAACACCCAATTGACTTAAGTAGACATTCTCCAAATATAGTGTATACAATAGCGGCTTGACAGACAGGAATTTGGAATCAGTAAGGTGAAAAGACTCTTTGGTTGAAAATGGTGCAACATTTAGCCTCACAATACTGTGCATGCCTCAACCTGTCCTTCATCCTTACCTTCTGAGGAGAGAAATAAACTATATTCAAGCCAGTGGGTTGAGATCCAAAGGTACCACATAAGCTTTTTTCTGGAGGAGGTAGGAAAATCCTAGAGAACAACATGCTCTCTAAAACCCTGGGCAGCAGAGAGAGCTGATCATAAGTGCCTCTTGTCATTTCTACTTGTCATTTTCCACTCCCCATCCCCTTGCATGTAACTAAAAAGCAAAAGCTTTACATCCTCCCAACAAGAAGCCCCACAAAATATCAATCTCAACTTTCTCTTCAGCAAGCACAGTGCTTTTCTGAGCTACTGCTTCCTGGAATATGAAGTGACAACCCAACTCTACAATCTTCTCCCCCCTCTCCAATCTCAAATTATTTTTCTTGCTACATCTTAATCCAAGGTGTGAGAAACAGACTTTCACAGAATGAAAAATTTTGCTGAGAAATTATCTCTCTTTAAACTCTACAATGTTCCTTTGAACAAACTTTCACTGAGCATGCATTCAGAGGGCCTTCTGTATCTCAGCTGCCACTTGCTTTTTGGTGAAAGTCTTGATTCTCGGTTCCTAGCGAACACACGAAATAGGCTCCTGTGAACCTGTAAGGGCCTAGGAAGGTGGAGGTGATGACTGAGGTGGCCACAAACTTCTGGTCAAGGGGTGCACTGAGATGCATGCAGACTAAGTTTGTTCTGCCCATTAACTTTAAGGAGAAGAATTGGTGCTCTGAGGTCATACAAATCTTAGCCCTCAAGGAAAGATTCTATCATGAAAACAAGCCCATGCTAGCACTAGAAAACATGTGGGAAAAAACTTTACAAAATATATTCCACAACAAATATAACCAAAGAACTTCTCTGCCTGATAAGAACTTAACTGTGCATGTCTGAAAGTGCATCATAAATTGGGAATGTGCATCATCCCCTGAGCTCCCTAAGATTTTATTCCATTAACTCCTAAGTGTGACTCACTCTATGACCCCTCTTTCTCTCTACTTTTTTGAGTTTCATCTATGTTTATCTCCACCATTAACATTTCATAAAGAATGTTGTCCTGAAAAGGCAATGTCCTTTTGTAGAGTACCATCACAAAAAATTAAAATTAACATTTATTAGTTTCTGCCATAGCTGACCCAAGATTGAATTTGGCCACCCAGGAAAGCATGCCCATTATCCATCCTCTCCTTGAAAAGATGGAAGTAAAGAAGGTCTCTGTCCAGAGAAAAGACTGGCTCTTCCTCTGCCCTGGGAACATTTCCCCACCTTCTGGAACAATCCTGCTTGTATTAAGAAGAGTACCACCCACACTACAGCTTTTAGAAGAACCGTTGATTTTATCACCATTTTAAATTTCAGTTGTCCATCTGGTGCGCTTCATTGTATGATAACAATCAAGTATGGTAAAAGCCACTATAGCCAAGAAAGCTCACGGCATGCATAGATCTATCACAAAGTTTTTCCATAGTATTGAGGCATTACTCTAAAGTATTTGAATTGTACTTTAACCACTTTATATGGAAACTATTGCAAATGTGTTTTTAAATCTTTTTTTTAATTTCAAAGCACATCTTCTCACTGTCAAAATGTAAATGACACAAAAGTCACAAAAAGTTAAAATCTAGTTCTTTTTTAATAGCTTTTGCTTCTCAGCTAAAATATCTCCACCTGTTTGTGCATTGTCCACTTCCCCCCACTAGATTCTTCATTTATCATCATTATTTTAAATTTATTTAAATTTTTTGTCTCCCAATTCCAACATTTGGTTTACTTCTGTTGAGTAACATCTTTCTTTTGGTTATGAATCACATTTTTCTTGCTTCTTCACTTGTCTCATAATTTTTGGTTGTATGCTGGACATTGTTTATAAAAAGACCTATAGAGTGAAATAAATATTAATGCCTTGAAAAGAGCATATCTCTTCTTCTTCAGACTGCTGGTGAGGGAAGTGAAACGATTTAATCATCTGTTCTGTAATTGAGCTAGATCTGGAATTTGTTTCAGCTCTAGATAGATTCAGTTCACCACTGGTTTCAAATTTTTGAGGCAGGATCAGAACTTTCCCTTCATCAGGGCTTGCATTCTGATCACTAGTGAGACTCTGGAGATCCCTCTAGTGTCTACAGCCCAGGTACAAGCTTTCCAAAATGTAGGAAATCTGTCTCTCCTCTTTATAGCCCAGCCATCAGCTTTGGAAGATAATTGAGATTTCTCTTTATTTGCCAGCACCACACATTTTTTGCTTGTGTGTATGTGTGTGTGTGTGTGCCTTGTGAACTCTTTCCACCCTTCTGCCCTTCCACCAGCTTTCAGAAGACTGATCCCTTACATTTGATGAAAGGTCTGTGCTCTTCAGAAGAATTCTTTCTCAGATTTGACATATGATTTTGTGTACCTTGTAAAGACACTATGGGAAAGAGTTGGCAGGTGGCTTCAGACTTGCTTTGATTTGTATGTACTCAGGATTCTAATTTGTCATGCCAATCCACAAGAGGCCATGAAAATATTTTTTCAAATTAAACTTGCATTTCCTTATTCCACCTATAGCAGGTTTGTTCCTTCTTTTACCATGTCTTCATAAACGAAGGCAGCTATAACATTCTTCTTCCCAAAAATATTTCATCCCTTTCTGTTTATTTCACTTAGCTCTCTTTGTTTCCTCAGTTCATCAATGAGCTTTCTAAAAATATGATTTTTGGCTTATCTAGCTTTAGCTTTGTAGTATTGTCTTGGGAGAGAAAAATTCTTTGATAACACTCACATTCTAACCACAAACAGAAGTCATACAGAAAATTTTGAAAGCCTTGTTTCTTGTACTCCAGATGCATCCATATGTACACACACTCACACACATATGCATGCACACATGTGCACACATTCATTCACACTTATCTATCATCATCTACTTGCATCCTCTGTTACAATTTGCATTTTTTTCTTGATGTATTTAGTACATTTCTTGTTAGTACATTTGATCATTCTCTTTCTTATGAACACTTTTATAGCATCCTACTGTATTGACTGAACCACCATCTCTCCAAGCAATTTCTTACTGATGGACATTTAGTAATTAAGCACTTCAATTTTATAAATAACATAACCATGTACAATATTATAAATGCAGAGTGTTATTATTATTTTTAAGGTTGAATTCCTAAAAGTAACATAGCTGGTTTGAAGGTGTTTGCTTCTTTTGACAGATGACATTAAATGCAACCTAATTGTTTCATTTCTCTCTATGATATCATCGTGATTATTATCAGTATACTTCTGGGATTTCCATAATGGTGTTTTTGGCATGTGTTGGGTTGTTTGATCTCTTGCATAAAGGTCTGAGACCAGAGTAACCCACAGTAGGTTGTATGGAGCTAGTTTTATGAATGCTCCATTAAAAGGGGTTCTATAATCAAGAAAGATTGGAAGGCCCAGGATACAGTATCTACTCACCCTTCTTTCTTTGATATTTGGAATGTACTTTTAACATAGCAAAGGGTCTGTGAAATCATGCAGAAGAGTGATCTAGTTAACTTTGTTTAATGTGTTTTCCACACATATTTTGTCAAAGAACTCTTTCTTTGCCTATTACCTGTAGACATTCTTCAGAAAGAACTCACTTTGGAAAATGCTACTCTAAACAATTTTGTTCTTTAAAAAGAATAAGTTTAAATGTTCGTATTTCTTCTATCTTTTTCCATTTGATATTTTAGTGCTGTGCACAGTGGCTTGCCCTTTTCTTCTGATCTGTTCTTCCAGAAAGACTTTTTGCCTAGAACTGGGGGACGTCCATGCTTGTTAGAATTGTTGCAGACTAGAAATAAGCAGACGTTTAGGAAGGGCCTGAAGAGCTGTTGCATGAGTTAATAATGAGAGCTCCTAGTGACTGAACTTGATTGGACCTATTTGGGCTTCTCATAATCCATCTTTCCTTATTTCAAGATTCTCATCTGTATCTTTCCATGAGTGAAGTGTGATGTATTTGATTGTCTCCTGAAGTCATGATTTAGGGATTTCACTTGCTTATTTAAAGCTTAGGCAGGAGAAATGCTCCTATGAGAAAAGGAAAAGTAGGAAAGTTCAATAATCTTATTCATCATAAGGTATTAGAAGGGAGCTGGGAAGTTATGCAACGTAGGTAGAGCTACGTTGATTGAGAACTTATTACATGCCAGCCACTGAGATGAGAAGTTTACCTGAATGATCTCATTTACCTCACTCAACAACAGATTAAAAAGATACTATTATTTTCTATACTACATAACAGTATATATTTATAAAATATTATATACTATTTTATATACTATATCTCCACTGAACAGGCAAAGTATCCAGGGTCCAATGAAGCTATGTTTAAAGTCACATAGCAAATGAAAAAATAAGTTGCAGAGCTGAGACTTAAAACTGTCGGTTCAATTTCAAAGAAGGAAAGGAAGAATGAGAAAGTGAGGAGAGAGAAAAGGAGGAAGATAAAGGGAAAGACAGAGAAAGAAAAAGAGGGAGAGAGAAAGAGAATAAAAAAATAACCAAATCTGTTATTCTGATATTGCAGATTGACTAGATTCAGAGGTTGATAGCCAGGCTAAACTGGGGTAGAATTTCCACTTCTCAGTCTTCGCTCTAGATTCCACTCTGCTTGCTGGCCTTAGCTTCCATTAACATCAGTCGAGAACCTTTAATAGAAATCTGTATATCAGATAAAGTGACTATAGATCCTCTCTGAGCCGATAAACCAACCTTATCCCAGAGAGTTACATATACAGAAATTTGGCTCATTTCCTAATGAATTGGAATGACATGAAGTCAACAGTGTTTTCTCTGCAGAATTTCAATTACTACAAGTACAAAGAAAGGCTTAGACTAATCTGTGCAAGAAGCACACTTGAGAAAGCAAAGCACAGGTTATCAAAGCTAAAAAAATAAAACCTAAGCCTATTTGATCTGGAGTCATGATTACAATTTGTCACATGTAGAAAACATACATTTATTCAGCAAACGTGTTGAACGCTTCACTTCCAAAGCAGCATGCTGATTGTCACACCTATACAAACACACAGTGACTGGAAAAAAATTAAGGAGTGAATTGCTTGAGTGCATTTAGCAGATTATAAAAAATATGTGTTGCTAACCTGTGACATAGGAAGAATCACCAACAGGAAATAATTTAACGACATTGATGAGATGAATTTTATATTGGAAATATTTCATTCATCCAACACATATTTGCTGAGCAACTATTATATTCCAGACATGTGCTAGGTCCTGGGAATATGGGCAATATATAAGAGACTCTGACCTGAAGGGGCTTGTAGTTAAGTGAGGAAAAGAAACATAAAAAGGATAATTTCCACAGGGTTTATTAAGGGATATAATAGCAGCATAAACAAAATGATGAAGAAATATACTAGAGAACTGGTTAAACTTTATGAAAATTCTGCAAATTAGTTGGCCCCAAATATCATATGATACTTAACCTCTAGAAATGTTAGAAAAGATTTTGGGGGCACCCGGGCTCATGCTTTATTTTGCTAAGAAGGAGACCAGGCACAGGAAGTTAACGCAACTTAACCAAAGCTGGCAAGTAACCAAAGTGGCAAAAAGGGGAACTAAGAAAATCCCTGGCACCTAAGCTAGTGCCCTTTCATAGTAAGTACTTGAGAACGCTTTGTGCACTGATTTTCCCCTCTCAAGCCTCTTATGCTGGGATAAACACTTGTGCATGTGCCCACGTGCCTGCCAGAAGCAAAGAAAAATGCAAACGGTTGGAAATAAACATTTTATTACAAATGTGACAGGGGTATTTTTTGTGTGAACTATTTTCCTTTAGAACCACCTGCAAAAAAAAAAATGTGGAACTGCTAGTATTTACAAAAAACCTGTTTACATATCCCCTTTTTTGACATAACAGAAACACAAACAGTTATTCTATTTTTGCAATGTCACTACGTTGAGGTTTATGAAAGCCTCTCATGTATGTTGTATATAGCTTTAGGCCACTAGGAGCTACAATCTTTTCCTGGAATTAGTTTAACATCCTTAATTAGTTATAAAATAATGAAAACTAGAACACCAATACCAAGCTGCTGCTATTCAGGGTGAAACCCCTTTCCATTTTATTCATGAGACTACCAAGATATAGAACCAAGAAAGTTTTCTAGAAACTGGATGGGTCTTAAACATGTTCATTTGTTTCAGCCCCAATTTTTCTCTTCTTAGAATTTACCTAAAGGAGGTTACACAGAAGAAGGAAAAGCATTCATCATATGAATATAATTAAAACAGAATTGGTCATAGTAGCACAAATTAAGCAAAAACCTTAAATATAAACCAGTGGAGACAAACTAGTTAAATCAGATCAATTTTTTTTAATTATGAAGTCATTAAATAATAGCTACATAAAAAATTGCTAAACATATTGTTTCTATTTCTGATAATGTGATGAATTAGATAAACTAAATATCTTATAAGAAAATTTGCCTAGGTACTCTGAAAGTCACCTAGAAATGAAAATATAACAAACAACCTTGCAATTTTTAGCTAAGTGCCCAGGAAAATTAAGACAATTTCAAGGGGTCAAAACCAAAAGAGGAACAGAAAAAAGAGAGCAATTTTGAGTCTTCCTATTCTCAGTGCATAAGGTGAGTGTTGGGAATGGCTGGTCCCCATAACAGAAGGGCATGGTTTTACGATACCTGCTAGTATACAGAAGTCAAGATCTTGGGCCTCAGCTGTTTGAGGAATTTTAAATTGTCACCTATATAAAATGAGAGCCTTTGAAGGACCACAACTTCAGTGCAAGAGTAGAATTGAAAAGAAAAATCTCATCAGCAGCGGGGCACTAGAGGCTTACGTATCATGTCTTGAGCTCAAGGAAAGATATGAAGAAGACTCCCTCGAAAATGTATGTGTCTGTCTTCATTAGTGTTTGGAGTTTGATTTCTTTACCATCCACTTGGTAGAGGAATAATTAAGCTGTAAAATGGTGTGGGGAATTTCTGCTTCTGGCCAGTGGAGTAATTGCAACTAGACTTGCCTTCCCACCATGAAAGACTGGAAAAATAGTCAAATGAAACAGCTATTTTAAAACATTGAACAAATGGCAGTGTAGGGCTATTATCCCTGAGAGAAAGGAAACAAAAATAGTTTTCTGCTATAAGCACTTTGCAGATCCTGGTGCATGGAAGGAGAAGCCTTCCATGGTGCATGGTGCATGGAAGGAGTACCCCATGATTTGAGAAGACAGAGATAGCAGTTCCAGAAGACAAATGGAACTTTATGGTGCAGGATGCTAGAGAGGTCAGAGCTACGCAGAGAAAGAGCTCCACAGAATCGTACGGGGTCCTTTTGAGTCTGTTACTAAAAACTAAGCTGGACATATGCAGGAGAAACTCCATGAGACCAGCCAAAGGAAATCTGAGAACTGAAGCAGCACATTGGCAGAGCTCACCCAAGGCTGGGGAATATCTGAGTTCTGATAAGGCAAAACGGAGAATACTCGCTGACACTAAGGGCACTCAGTAACAACCCTTAAAGAATCACACCTTAGTGGCTGGGCTAAATTAGTCCAAGAGGAAGTTACTTTAGACCAACTCTAAAGAATCTTCAAAAGATGAATATGATCTACAAATAATTTAACTGACTCATGGAACAAAGTCCAACACTCTTGAAAAAAAGCAAAAAAATCAGATACTCACAAAGCAAAATTCACAATGTCCACAATCAAATCAAATACTACTAGACTTGCAATAACACAGGAAAATGTGAACCATAGCAAGGAGAAAAATTAGTCAACAGATATGTTATAAATGATAAAAATGATGAAATTAACCAACAAGAGCCTTAAAAGAACTGTGATAAATATTCTCAGTGCTTTTAAGGAAAACATAGACATAGAGGGAAGAGAAAATAGAAAATACAAAGAAGAGCCAAACAGAACTTCTGGAGCTGAAAAATATATTATATTTAAACAAAAAAATCACTAGACTGAATTAATATCAGATTAGATATTGCAAAAGAAAAGAGCCTGTTCTTAAAAACAAAGCAGAAAAAAATCTATCCAAACTAAAGCAAAGAAAAAGACAAAAGGAAGAAGTAAATCAAGACTCTGACCTGTGGGACAATAAGAAGTCAACTATGTGTAATTAGCATTCTAGAATGGGGAGTGGACAGAAAACATTTTTGAAGTAAGAATGGATGAACATTTTCAAAACTGATAAAAACTATAAATTGCAAATCCCCAAAACTCAAAAACCCCAGGTATGGTAAACATAAGGGAAAGCAAACCACAGTACATTATGATTAAATTGCTAAACAGCAATGATTTTTTTTAAAAAAATCTTAAAAGCAAGTAGAGAGAAAAAAGACAAACTACCTAGAGACAGGTTTCTGGGTCTGGAGATTGTGGATTAGTCCCAGGGGGTCGTTCTAGGTGGATGTGACCCAGTCAGCATAGTGACCCAGAACGCCCGTTTGTGCTTGCCAAATCTCTGATCAGTAGCATTTTGGACTGCTCTGGCTCAATGTCCAAAATGAGCTGAATAATGGCCCCCAAACATATACAGGTCCTAATCCCTGGGAAGCATGGATGTTACTTTATGTGGTAATAAGGACTTTGCAGATGTAATTAAAACATGTTGGATCATTCAGGTGGGCCCTAACTGTGATCACAAGTGCCCTTATAAGAGTGAGGCAGAAGAGAGAATTGAAGGAAGAACACAGGAGGCAATATGATGATAGGAGAGAGAGTTCTGAAGACGCTACACTTCTGGCATTGAAAACAGAGAAAGGGACCATGGGAAAAGGAATTCAGCTCTGGAAGCTGGGAGAGGCAAGGAATGAATTTTCCCCTGGAGGGAGTGCATAAATCATGCCGATAACTTGGTTTCAACCCAGTGAAACTGATTTGGGACTTCTGGCCTCCAGAACTGTAAGAGAATAAATTTGTGTCACTTGAAGAAGCCATTAAATTTGTGGTAATATGTTACAGCAGCCACAGGAAACTAATAAACTTTGGATTAAAATACACCTTGGATTAGGTTTTAAACAAGACCTCAATGAAAAGAACAGAGAGGAAAAGATTGACAAATTTCTATATTAAAATCAGAAACTTTTGTATAAGAAAAAGCATCTTAAAAGTTAAAAAGCAAGTCACAGACTGGGAAAAAATTATTTGCAATTCATAAAACCAACCAAGCCTTCTGATCTAGAGTTAATTAAGAACACTTGTAAATCAACAACAAAAAAAAGCAAACCCATAGATAGGAAGGCAAATTTTCAAGGCACTGTGGTGACATTTAATTTATAATAGGGAAGGAAACAGACAGTGTCCTTGCCCATAGGATGCTCACAAAGCCTAGCAAAGAGAACAAGAAGCAATAAACAGGTAAAGAAATAAATATTTAATGTCAAATGGAATACATTTCTTTCAAGATAAATGAGGTGATATATTAGAAAATAATGGAGGCTCTGCCAAGGTAAAATGGGCAGGGAGAAACTGCCTGAAAATCCCTCCGACAAGCTGACATTGGTGTACCCGAAGGATTCAGGTGGGTCTGGAAGTTGTGGCAGACCATCCCAGAAAAAGGGAACAGTGAGGCCAATGGGGCTAAGCCAGGGAAAAGCTGCTTCACACCTGATTAAAAGGGAACATGATCAGGGAAAAAACTGATGATCCAGTATAGGTTTTTAGGTCTTTTAAAGGATGCATGATGGTGAAAAACTCCGAACAGCCAAGGTCAAGTTGTGCTCATAGGTTTGGGAGTCACAAAAGCCATGCTCACCATATAAGGCCCCCCGAAAACTCTCAGACAGGAATAACTTCATGCTCAAGATATTGCACTTTTAGGGAATATGCTAAAATCACCATTTCCAGGGTGATAGAATAGTTATGATCGCAGATTCATTAGAAAGGCTCCAAACCTCAATCTTCCTTCCAATGTTCTCTTTACTGCATGTCTGATAAGGTACCTTCAGTGCCTGTTTGAATATTCTGTGTAGCAAATGAGCTCACAACCACATAGCCATTCTGTTTCTCACCTCTAACTTTAAAAAGTCCATGCATTTATAAACATAAATGTATATTGTATTTCTGTAACACAATGGGAGGAAGTATACCCACACTTCTGCTACTTACTTTTTTCTCTTGGAATTTCCACATCAATGACTAAAGAATCACTTGTTCCTTTTTTAACAGTTATATGTATAGTTTTCTACTGTAATTCTTATTTTTGCCAGATTCTGCCTTTAACTGGGTTGAACTCTGCATCTCTGGAACCCGATTTTTCTCTTCTTTTATTTGGAATCCTTGAAAATGGTACCAATCCCATTTGCACTCTACTGAATCCTCCTACATGGAGTAAGGAAAATAATTTCACTATACCAACTAGAGTGTGGCAAAGTGCCCTGTTGCCATTAACACTTGCAGAAGACATGGTTACTTCTTGGCAGTATATCATATTGGTTAAGAATACAGATTGCTCATGTTCAAATCTGGACTCTCCCACTTATTTCTAAGTGACCTTGGGAAAGTTTCTCAAGCTCTCCTCAATGTCTTCAACTGCAAAATGGGATAATAATAATAATATCTGTTCTTATAGGGTGTTTGGGAGGATTAAAGCTCATGCCAATCAAATGCCTAGCACGTGGTAACTGTTTTTGTTGTTGTTGTTATCCGCTATCTTACGTAGAGAGATCAACCCTCCAAGACCTCTTGGACAATGTTCTAAGAGAAAGAAAATCAGCAGTAAAGAGAAAACCCCTACTTTCAGCTTGTATCTCTCTCTTTTGCAGTGAGAGGGGCAGGCGTCAAGCTATAGGATGACCCCCTCAAAGAAATTCAAATGTGAGTCTGGACGATAATTTTGTGTGCATTTACTCTTATTAAGGAAGATGGCAGTGCCTGGTTACCCTCCAAAACTCTACCCAACAGCTTGTTTTCAGATCCTGACTAGCTGCAAGGGCAGGTGGCCTGGGTCTGCCTCTGGGGGATCTAATTTGACTTACAGTCATTTTCACACAGGATCCCTACATCCCAAATCTGGGGTCATCTGCTTACAGACACACACAGGTGGGGAACATGGAAGAGACGCAAGAACCTCTGAGGCATTCAGGGCCACAGCAAACACTAGGTAGATGCTCATAAGTGCCTTATAATTCATTGTTCCTGGGGCTTGGCAGGCAGTGAGACAGGTTTCTGGGCTTGTCTCAGGAGCCATTCTAGGTGGGTGTGACCCAGTTAGGATAGCTGCCTGGAAATGCCCACGTGGGCTTGCCAAACCTGCAGTCAACAGCATCATGGGTAGCTCTGGTTCATCTGAAATGAGCAGGCAGCTTGAAACCTCAGTGATGATCTAAATGATTTCTTCAAGATACACTTAATTCAGAATTAATAAGACCATTAAATTTAACAAGGTGCTGCTAAATGCCAATTGATTGTCCAATACGAATATGCTGAGTTGCTGCCAGGTAGGAGCTGCACATTAGTATTAATTACTGCTAAATTATTTTAATCATCAGCATCTAAATTACAATATTTCTTATTAAATCAAAATGCTTGTGTGGAATCTTAACTATACTATAAAAGCCCTTGTTTCTCCAAAGAAGGAGAATAAAATCTAATGTGTATAATATGTGGGCAGATATAATGTGTCAGGTACTATTCTAAACACTTTACGAATAAGGCAGTTAATCCCCAAACACTTCTATGATATAATCCTATTTTTATCTCTTTTTTTTGTTTTTGTTTTTGTTTTGTTTTGTTTTGTTTTGTTTTGCTTAAATGAGAGAGCTCAATGCAGCACAGCTATCTCTCTTTTATATATAAAAAACTGAGGCATAGGCTAGACTGTGACCTCTAAAATTAAATAACTAATTTATTTAATTTATTAAGTGATGGAACCAAGATTTGAACCTAAACACTGTGACTCTAGAGCTTGCATGGTTAACTGTTGATCTTATTGCCTCTCAGATGATCGCAGACTTGGAATTGTCTAGTTTCCAAATTTTAGTCTAACACTGAAGGAACGTGGGACTTTGGATCCAAAGAAACCTGTATCAGATTCCTGGCTCATCAATTATGCGCTATGTGATTGTAGATAGTCCGCATTGGAAAATGTCAGTACTAATGCATGTTCATGTGATAAGATGACGTACAGAGAACACCTGGCCCAGGGACAGGCATGTAGTATAAAGTCAAGTTCATTTATTGGACAAATATTTATGGGGCCCCTTCTATGCACCATGTTTGGGACCAAATGATGAGTTAAACTAGTCCAACAGAGACACAGACCATGCTCTTAGCACCCAAATGAGTCTATAATTGTGACTGGACTAGCCCTGGGAAGGAAAGTTATTCTACTACGAGACTGTAGAAAGAGAAGCTTTGACCAAGACAAAAAAGAATTCCCTGAGGTGGCGATGAGCACACATAGCCCTCTTCCCTTATAGAGTGGCCAGTTAGCCAAACAGCTCTGCCTGTTGCTGTGCATGGGTGAGTATTGGACAATTGGACTTCGCTGTGCATTTGAACTCACAAGGTCATCAGGAAAAGGTAGATTGTTTCAGGGACTGGTGTCATATATTTTTTCTCTGCCTCCCTGTGAATCCTATAGGATCTGTGTTGAAGAAATCTTGGTGGCAACCTGCGCTAGCACAGTCTCTGACACACAAGAGGGGCTTAGTAAATATATGCTAAATAAATGAAGAACAAATAGGGAACATGGGGGAAAATTTTTGTCATTTGTATAGGACCTCAAATTATCTAGAGTTCTTTTTATCTATATCATTAAAGGAAAATTTCGTGGTTGGATTGTCAGGTTTAAAATATTCTTCTACCTACAAACTGTGTAAGCCATGTTACTTGAAATAAATGACTTCTTACTATGACAGAGTTTACTCCTTTTAAAAATGGGCTATATAGAGGATTAAATCAGATAATCTTTACAGCACTTAGCACAGTTTCTGTACATGGTAGACACTCAAAGGTTAATTGGGGAGTGGTCAATGGCAGGTATTGGTAGGGCTGCTTAATCCATAAAATACACCCAAGATGTGTGCCCATTGCATCCTTCCTTTGCAGAAAAGGAAAATCTGAGTCTCAGATGTCTAAGATTGTACACCTTGTCAAACCCGGGTTGGCTGGTTCCAAACTCACCACACCAAGTAAACCATCAGAGCTTTGAGCAGAAACAGGCCATGGGGAAAGCATTAAGGGAAAAGCTACTGAGGGAGCCTGTGCAGGAGAGTGAGACCAGCTAGTAAAATAACTCCTGCCTTCTGAGCAAGCAGCTGAGCACACCTTATGTTGGCCCTCAATTGTTTCCACTCTTCCCTTTTTCTGAAATGAGGATGGCATGTCTGTATGTGTGTGTGCACAAAGTTGTGGGAACTGATTCCTCTCCCTTGAACTCAGAAGAGAAGGACCAAGAAGCCAGACAAAAGCATCCTCCTCTCCACTCTAGGCTTGGCTCCTGCCACAATGGCAGGGCTGCCATTCTTAAACCAAGCCACCCTCTAACATGCACTGACAGCATTCAGGAGGCTACAGCCAGGAGAACAGAGATACTGAGGGAAGTGCTTTACACAGTGTGTTTTTGAAAGCGACTTCAGAGAAGAGCAGGGCTCTCTGTGTGATCTTGACAGAGCCCCTTGCCCTGTGTTCTGGATTTGTTTAGTTTACGGCTTCTTAACCTCACTGCTATTTATTGTGGAGGGCTGTTCTATGCACTCATTGTAAGATATTAATAATATCCCTGGCTTCTTCCCCATTTTATACTAGTAACATCTTCCTCCCAAACTGGGACAACCAAAAGTATCTCCAGACATTGCCAAATGTCCTCTGTGGGGCAAAATTATCCACAGTTAAAAACCATCAATATAGGTTGACTTGAAAACAGAGCAAGGCCATAGGTTAGGCATAATTTGTACTTTCATTTAGGGGAAGAACCACACATCTGTGGCCTAACATCATCAGAAGAAAAAGCTTTGCACTACTAGGCTAGATATTTTGTCTTTGCAAATTGAAGCAAATCAGGAAGCACTTGGCTCATCCTCATGCCTAGTACAGAAGGAGGCGGTCATGAGGTGCTCATCATCCAATGTATTTTAGGCTTTCTAAAATCCATGTATATTTTTAGGAAATAGTTTCTCAGCACCTGATGTGAGGTGGTGTGAACCACGTCCAGAGAGGTGAGTTGAAGGAAAAGTTATTGCAGAAATCCCTTCCATGCCTCAACCACCGCCTCTTGGAGCATGACAGTAAATCAATGGAAACTCTGAAGGGCTGGAAAATATTCGTCTTGGCTATTATGTTTGTCTGTATCCAACGAATATTGTCTTGGGCACATCTGTGCTAAGCACGTTGTAGACAAGGTTGAAAGTAATAAGATGAAGAAGGCATCATTCCCAACTCCAAAGCTTCCGATATATTTGAAAGGCCCATTCAGACTATATATCTTTTAACCAAATTCAGGTCCTGAAATTTGCACCCAGATTTGAACCCTGCTGATTAGCTGGTGAACTTGGATGCATGCTGTCAGAGCTCAGAGAGGGGAGTGTTTGGTCTCATCCTAAGTATTTATTTGCGTTAGAACATCAGTCTTCCTTGCCTGGGTTCCTGGTGTGGGGAAATGCGAGTTCAGAACATCAGAATATTCATTCTTTAATTCAACACATGTTTACCAAGCAGTACTATATTCATTTACTATGCTACTTCTAATATGAGATGGTGAACAAATCATATACAATATATTCGTTAATGAGGTTGACCATCTTTCTTAGTTTCCTAGGGCTGCTGTAGCAAAGTATCACAGAAATACGTTTCAAAGTTCTGGAAGCTAGAAGTCTAAAACAAGATGTTGACAGGGCCATCTCTCTGTGAAATCCATATGGGAGAATTCTTCCTCACTTCTTCTAGCTTCTGGTACTTGCGAGTAATCCTTCACATCCCTTGGCTTCTAGTTGCATAGCTCCAACCTCTACCTTCACATACCCTTCGTCCCTGTGTCTAAATTTCCCTCTTCTTATAAGGAGACCAGGCATACTGGGTTAGGGCCTACCCTAGTCCAATTTGGCTCCATGTTAACTAATTATATCTTCAAAGACCCTATGTCTAAAAGGCTCACATTCATAGGACCAGGGACTAGGACTTGAACATGTCTTTTGGGAGAACATAGTTTAACCCACAACACCATCTAAAGGGGAAGATAGATATTAGGGCCAAATCTCACAAAATAAATATGTAATCACCATTAGTGATAAGAACTACAAAGAAAAAGAACAGGTATCACCCTGCCCCTCAGTGTTGCTGTTCCCATGAAAGACTGTGGGATATGAGCATAAGCAGAGCCACTGCAGGATCAAAGAGACAAAGTGAAATGTTAAGTCACAGAGATAGCCTGGATCCACATTTCTATAAGGAAAGCAGCATCATTTTAGCTCCTGGTGGGATTTGTGGCAATGGAAGCTACACGGGTAGGGTCTCAGAGTTCACAAAAAGGACCTTGGTGTCTTGTGGGGAGGTGGAAGGCGTGCCACCACCGATGGATTCTTGGGCCACAGAACTCAATGAGAATGCCAGAGTTGCAGAATTTTATGTGAAACTCCCTCAACAGCACATGAATGTAACTGATCAGGTGTTATTGACCACGTGAGAGCTGACCAAGGTTTCACAACATGTAGGTGGAACCAAGAGCCTGTAAACTCTGCATTACAGGTACATTTGATAAGAACCAAAAGAAAGTCCCCAAGTAGTAAGAGTTCCAGTTGAGAGGGAAGTTTCAAAGCTTCCTGGAACAGGTAAACCTTTACCTGAGCCTTGTATGAATGTTTTAAAATTGTGTCCTAAACTGATGTCATCATTCTCAAATGATATCTTGGAAATACTTTCAGACCAAGCAGCTATTGAGAATCAAAGGTGTGAACACAATTGGGGAAATGAAGAAACCAGTTATATTAGGGGTCAAATCAAATATGAATAGAGACTATTAAGCAAGATCCAAGATTTTTCTCTGGCAAGAATAAATTGTCTATAATTTATCAGTCCACAAATATTTATCCAGCATCTGCTTTGTACAAAACTCTGTAGAAGAACTATAGATTACAATGCTAACAATGGCTGGCATTAAAAAATCAAATCTCAGCTCCACCACACTCTGGCTGTGTGATCCTGGCTGTGTAAGGTTTCTCAACCTCTCTCCATTTTATTTTTCTCATCTGTAAAATAGAAGTAATAATAGCATCTGTATGTAAAGCACTTAGAAGAATACCTGGCACACAGTAAATGCTATATGATTATTACTTTATTATCATTATAATTTTAACATAATCATTACTATTATGGACCACACTGTATATAGGATTTCATCTACTACTCATAAAAACATATAAGGTAGGCCTTTCATTATAAATTTCCTCTGTTTGAGGAAACCGAGGCCTTGGAGGTTAGGCAGCTAGCCAAAGACACTTAAGTTGCCAAGTTGCAGAGCTAGGATTTAAATCCAGGACTCTAGAGTTCATATTTTCAACCATCACCCTACAATGATAGAATTAAATGGAATAATGTATATGAAGTGCCAGCCACGAACCTGATACCCTATAAATGACAGCTATTGTAATTATCATCTTTATTAATGGTGCCCAAATTCCTTCTTAAATAAAACAATGAATACACAACATTTGAATCAGTACCTAGCACATGGTTAATGACCCAACTCAAAAGCCTTTATTACCATTGGCAAGGAGTCAGGTTCAAATTCTTAGCCAGAAACTGTACATCTTGAATGGATAACTTTAAGTGAACCCATCATTGTAAAGAAGATGAAAATGATTTCCTCCAGGACTCTCAGAAAAATTTGAACTCTAATTACTCCCAGGCTATGTAAAGCTGTGCACCCCAACACTGTCTGTCTTCTGCCCCATTTCCCCATTGGGCCATTCTTTCTCCCTTGCTGTGTGTTTTTTTCCAAGCACCAGATGGCTTGGGGAAAACTCATAGCATACATGAATGAATGGCTTAATCCTGACTGTAATTAGGCACTGGAATCCAGTCATCCACTGATTTTTAGGCACATACAGAAAGTTATATTGAGAATTAAAAGAAACATGCTTTCTGTCCCTTAATTAAGCACTTTTGACAGCAATATCAGCAAAGCAAACATCAGACTTAATTAACAGTGACTTTAGAAAGTGTAATGTTTTTCATTAGTCTGGAGGGGGCCAAAGGGAGGGTAGAGGACATCAGGTATCATCACCATGCGTCAGGGGGAGAAAAAAGGAACTAAATTCAGAATGTATTAGTAAACTCATGTTTGCTCAAAAATAGGAGGAAACCATCTAGAAACCTCAAATGGTTAAAGATGGAGACAGTTAAGGCCCATGCCTAATCTCTCCAAGGGCCACGTTGTGCCTGGTAAGTGGACAGTGCATTGCTGAGGTCACTGTAATTGGCACAGGCTTCTTAGCCTTAGGGAAGCATTTGGACATGTTCTGAGCATGACAATTTTTTTTCATTCATTTGATAAACCTCTTAAAACAAAAATGTGTCTGTTTAACACCCTTTAATGGGTTTCCATTTCACTGATAATGAAGCCCAGGCTTTTCCTGGACCTTTTCTCTGTCCTCGTTCATCCTCTGAGCTTTAACCACAATTGTCTCTGAATACATCAAATTCTTTCCCACCTCTGCCCCTTTGAACTTCCATGTTCTCTGTGTGGAGAAATGTTTCTCCTGGTCCAGATGGTGCCTACTCTCTCTTCAAGTCCTGGTTTAAATGTTACCTCCTCAAAGGAACCATCCTTGCCCACCCTAAGTTTCCTGAACCCATTATCATTTATAACATCTTCATGCTTCTTTTACAATACTTAAAACCATAGTCACACGTACTTTTTTGCTTATTTTCTTAGTTTCATCACTGAACTGTGAGTTTGTTCACCAGGAATTCTCTGATCAGTTTGTTCCCTTCTTCTTTGTTCATGTAACATTTAATAAAGTCCCTACCACACGTTATGAACTAGGTGAATAATTGTTTAGCAAATAAAACAGCTGAGTATTCATAATATGCAAAGTCAAGGGCTGGGTGCTTGGGGGGCATGGAGGTTGTGAAATGATTACGGCCCCCAAAGAACTTCAGCTGGGGGCGAGAACAGAGGTGGACACAGATGAATCAAAGACAGGGTGTGTTACATTCAAGCAGAGAAGGGCTAAAAAGGTGCCCCAGGAGTTATTCAGAGCAGGTAGTTTAGGAAAGCTGGCAGTCTTGGGGTGTACAGGGGCACAGGTGGAGAAAAGGTAATAAAAGGAAGCTGGTATTGACGCAAAAAGTGAATGAGTCACTGTGCATGCAACCATAGGGAACCCCCAGGGCATTTGCTCATCTGTGGACCCGGCTTGGTGGAGCCATGTGGAGTGAGTGTCGGAGCCCAGCTGCTGCAGTGGCAAGGCAATCAGGGGGAAGATGCAGCAGATGGTCCATTCCCAGCCAGGCTCCCTGTGCCCTAGTCCCTGGGGCTCTAGAGGCCACGAAACCGTATGCACCTAATGAGTTCTGACACTCACAGGCAACTCAGATGAAACAGTCACTGCCCACTCTTGGATGCCCCTGGCAGCTGGGGCAGTTTCTCCACTGCAGCCTCCTTTGCTCGCTCCAGTTCCTATTTTAAGAAGAGTGTTTGTTTAAGCTCCTGGTTAAGCTAACTCCTGATGTTCCTGGGGCAAATTGCACTCAATCTGTTTTCTCTGACAGGCAGTGGGCTCTAAGGACCTGCCTTTTCTGCCTTTTCTCCTGGAACTTCTGGACTCCCTTTTGGTCCTCTGAGTGCAGATGGGTGATGCCTGGGTAAAATGTTCACTCTCAAGGTTCTCACTTCTTGTGAAGTTTGCGATAGTTAATGTGGAAGAGAAGGGGATCACTTAGAGTGGAGCCAAGATATAACATGAAGTGCCCTGCAATTTGCCAGCTATAATCAAATATCCTTCTGGAGGAAGGAGATCTTTCTGAGGGGCACATGTAAATGTGAAGCAGGACAACATTATTTAGGGGTCCTGAGGTGTGACAGTGGCTCATGCCCTGATGCATTCATGAAGAATTCACTTAGGAGGCACTAAGTTGGGAGGCTGAAAGAGAAAACACATGAAAAGTGCTTAGCACAATGGCTGCCACATGTGAAACAATTTGTTACTGTCAGTTACTATACTACTATGATTACTACTAGTATTGATTATTTTTGTCTTGCTTGTGCAACGGAAAATCTCCATAGCATCAGGGACACAACTGGGCCCCCTAAAACATTTTTTGAAGATTGACTGAGGAAACTGGGAGAAGGGGTGGGAATGAATAAGAGGGGAAATTCTATATGACTGAAGGTGGCTGGAGGAAAGGCTTGCAGAGAAAGGAACAAGAGAAAAGAAATAGCAGCCACCTGGGGAGTGTAATGTGAACACTAAACTTTTAAAAAGCTGCACCACCCTCTATAGCTCTTCAGAGTATACAATATATGGATTATTAATTCTCTCCAGAAGCTGGTGGAGTTACTAGCTGCGGTGGCATTAGGGACTGGTATCAACAGGGGCTCAGGGATAGGGAAGCCCAGTGACACCCAGGTGAACACTACATTAGTTCCTAGGGCTGCCGTAGCAAATGACCACAATCTGGGTGGCTTTAAGCAACAGGAATTTATTCTCTCACAGTTCTGGAGGCTAGAAATTGAAATATGATAGAGCTGAACTCCCTGCTAGGGCTCTAGGGAGAATCCCTTCTTGCATTTTCCAGCTCCTGGTAGACAGCAGCAGCCCTTGGCTTGTGGCCGTGGCCATCTAATCTCTTCCTCTATGGTCACACTACCTCCTTCTCTTCTGTCTGTGACAAAGCTCCTTTTTCTCTTATTAGGACTCTTGCCATTGGATTTAGGGCCCACTAGGATAATGCAGGATAGTTTCCTCATTTCAAGATCCTTAACTTAATTACAACTGCAAAAACCTTTCTTCCTAATAAGCTAACATTCAGAGATTCTGGCAATTAGGACATGGACATGTCTTTTCCAGAGGCCACCGTTTAACCCATTATTCAACAAGTATTCAACCAAAGTTCAACAAGTGCTCTGGAGGTTAAAGAGTTTAAGTGACTTGCTGAAGTTCTCCCAAACAGCAAACGCAGGAGCCAGGTACAGAATTCAGAGGAACCAAGATGGGCAATGTTTTACCCAAGACAGTGCAATAGATACTAAGCAGAATGAAGACCCCTCACTACATCAGCCTTCAGGAGCTTTCCCTAAAGGCATGAGTAATGTGGGAATTTCCTGTTGTATCTGGAAGATATTTTCATCTGGGATACCTGCAGGACAAGCAAAAGTTTGAGGAAGATTTTTTGCTGTTGAGATATCCTATCTTAGACGCAGCTCAAGAAATGACTTTTTATGAGGATAAAAGAAGATGGTTTGTGAGAAGATAAACAGGACCAGAATGGTTTATGCATCATATAATGGTAAGTAAAAAGGGAGATAATTTCTATGTAATGTGGTCCTCCATCCTCAAAATCAGTGAAAAACATTATCTTTTCGTTCATTCATTTGCTTGTTAATTCTGCAAATACTGAGGACCTCCCCTGTGTCAGGTGGTGTGCTTAGTGCTGGAGAAATAACAATGAGCAGGATGAATATGTACCTTGCACCTACAGAACATAATACAATATTGGGAGACAGACAACAGCGACAACAATAGCAATTTAAAAAATACTATTTTGAAATTTGAAAATTGCTCTGAATGAAATAAACAGTGTGTTGTGAGAAAGATTATTGGTGGTGATGCTTCTTTAGGCAGAGGATTTAGAGAAGGTCTCTGTGAGGAGAAGAAATTTCAGGTGAGAGCTGAAGGAGCCAGCCATGCCAAGAAGCTGGAGAAAGCACTCCATTCTGTACACCAAGGACCTAAGCAGGAGGTCAGCTTGGAATGTTCTTGGAAGAGTCAGAAGGCCAATGCAGCCAGAACTTAGAGCCAGATGGGGAGATGGAGTGGTATGAAATTGCAGAGGTGAAGAAGAGCCACTTTACTTAAGGTCTTGTGGCCCGGGTGGAACAGTACAGATAAAATTCCAAGTATGATGAATATCCATTGAAGTCTTTTAAGTGTGTGTGTGGTGGTGATAGGATGATGTAGTTTGCATTTTCAAGATCTCGTTACAGAAAACAGACCTCGGAGGGTGAGAGTGAAGCAAGGAGAACCTACTGGGAGTCTATAGCACTGGTTCAGGCAGCCAATGGCAGAATTTTGGACCTGGGTGGTGACTGTGCAAATGGAAATGAGAAGAAGAATCTGAAGTACCTTCTGGAAGTGGATCCTACAAGGCTTGATTGATGTGCTAGATGTTGGGCATAAGGAGAAAAAAAAAATAATCAAGAGTGAGAACAAATGGTTAGGAATAGTGCTGTTTACCAAGGTGGGGAAGAACAAGACACAAAAATAATATTGAAGAAGACAAAACCATATTGCAGAGAGTTCTTTATTTTATAAAATAGTTTTATTCACTACCATACAATTTATCCAAAGTATACAATCAATGGCTCTTGGTTTAATCAGAGTTGTGAATTCATCACCACAATCAATTTGAGAACATTCTCATAGCTAAAAAAAAAAAGCCCATACCGCTTGTATCCCCTATGCTGGTTTGAAGCTATAATGTACTACAGAAAAGGCTACCCAATTTTAATTAATTCTTGTGAGTGCAGAACTGCTGTGGTTGGGACCTTTTGATTAGGTTGTTTCAATTGAGATATGACCCCCTCAATTCAAAGCAATTCTTGGTCCTTTACTGGAGTCCTTTAGGATAAAAGGCATAAAAGGGAGAGAACTTAGAGAAACAGAGAAGTCTGGAGAGAGCTTAGAGAGAAAAACCCCAGATATGCTAAGAGAGGACCCACAGAAACCCAGAGAGTAAGCCACTGGAACCAGGGGCTGAAAGCAGTGAACCAGGAGCAAAGGAACAGCAGATGCTGGCCATGTGCCTTGCTAGCTGACAAAGAAACCCCAGATGCCAGTGTCTTTCTTCAGAGAAGAATTGTCCTATTGATGCCTCAGTTGGGACATTTTTGAAGCTACTATGTACTCCAGAAAAGCCATGTCCTTTAATCCTCATTCAATATTGCTGGGTGGGATTGTTTCCATGGAGATTTGACCCACCCAATTGTGTGTGATAATTTTTTATTAGATGGTTTCCATGGAGATTTGTCTCCATCCATTCAAGTGGGGTTGCTTTAAGCTATTTAAGAGCCCTTTAAGAGATAAACATTTTAGAAAAAGCTACAGATCCCAGGCAGCTAGAGACCTTTATAGATGAAGAAGGAAAATGCCCCTGGAGAGCTTCATGAACGGAGAAGCCAGGAGAGAAAACTAGCAGGCTTTGCCATGTGCTCTTCCAGCTGAAAGAGAAACCCTGAACTTCATCGGCCTTTCTTGAGTGAAGGTAACCTCTTGTTGGTGCCTTAAATGAACATTTTCATAGCCTTGCCTTAATTTGGGCATTTTCATGGTCTTAGAACTGTAACATGCAACCCAATAAATTCCCCTTTTTAAAAGCCATTCAGTTTCTGGTATATTGCATTACAGCAGCTTTTGCAAACTAGAATACCATTGTAAAAGCCAACCCATTTCTGGTATATTGCATTCCAGTAGTCTTAGTAAATGGAAACATCCCACCTATAATTAAGACTTAGCATTGGTATAGTACTGTGCTGGTTTGAAAGAGTTATGTATCCCAGAAAAGCCATGTTTTAATCCTGATCTGATCTTGTGGGAGCAGCGATTTCTTTTAATCCTGATTCAATACTGTAGGTTGGAAACCTTTGATTAGATTTTCTCCAGAGAGATGTGATATACCCAATTATGGGTGTGATCTTTTGATTAGAAGGAGATGTGACTTCACCCATTCCAAGTGGGTCTTGATTAGTTTACTGGAATCCTTTAAAAGAGGAAACACTTTGGAGAGAGTCAGAAGCAACAAAGCCAACAGAGAGAGCGAGCCGACAGAAACTTCAGAGCAGAGCCGGCACAGATGCTGACATTTGAAGAACAGAGACACAGATATCTGGAGATGCTTAGAGCCCAGCAGACATTGCCATGAGATGTTAAGCAAGTCAAAACCTGGGGAGAGCCAAAAGAAGCCATGAGATGAAAGCCAGCTCCAGAGAAGCAAAGTGAGGGAGCCCATACAGGAACAAAGGCTGAAAGCAACGGAGCCCAAGAGCAAGGGACTAGCAAGGGACCAGTGTGCCTTCCCAGCTGACAGAGGTGTTCCAGATCCATCAGCCTTCCCGAATTAAGGCATCTGTACCTGGATGCCTTAGTTTGTACATTTCCATAGACTTAGAACCATAAACTTGTAACTTACTAAATTCCTTCACAAAAACCGTTCCATTTCTGGTATATTGCATGCTGGCAGCTTGCAAACTAACACAAGTACCCTTGTTACAATTGATGCAATAATATTACAATGTTACTGTTAACTATAGTCCATAGTTTGCATTCTTCATGTTTTTGAACATATACCACCCTACTATTAACACTTTGTAATAGTGACATATGTTTGTTCTAGTTCATGTAAGAACATTCTTATATTGGTACAATTAGCCACAGTCATCATCCACAGCAGGATTCACTATGTTGTATAGTCCCATGTTTTATCCTCTAGCTTTTTTTCTAGTGGCATGTACAATGCTAAACTTCCCCTTTCAACCATAATCACACCCATCATTCAGCACTGTTAGCGACCCTTACAGTAATGTGCTACTATCATCTTTCTATTTCCAAACATTTACAATCAACTTTATAAAAAACCTGTACAAATTCAGCATCAGCTCCCCATTCTCTCCCTTCTTTCCAACTCCTGGTAACCTATACTCTATATTTTACCTCCAAGAGTTTGCTCATTATAATTAGTTAATATCAGTGAGACCATGTAATATTTGTTCTTTTGTGCCTGACTTATTTCACTTGACATAATGTCCTCAGGTTTGTCCATGCTGTCGCGTGCATCAGGACTTCATTTCTTCTTATAGCTAAATATTATTCCATCATTTGTATATACCACAGTTTGTTTATCCATTCATCAATTGATGGACACTTGGGTTGTTTCTATCTCTTGGCACTTGTGAATAATGTTGCTATGAACATCCATGTGTGAATTTCTGTTTGAGTCCCTGCTTTCATTTCCTCCTGCATATATACCTAGAAGTGGAATTGCCAGATCATATGGCAATTCTATACTTAGATTCCTGAGGAAACTGGTCTCCCACAGCAGCTGCACCAGTCTACATTCCCACCAGCAGTGAATGTATTCCTATTTCTCCACACTTGCAGTTTTTTGGTTTTTTGGCCCTGGCCATTCTAGTAGCTTTGAAGTGATATCTCATTATTGTTTTGATTTGCATTTTGTGGAGAGTTCTTGCAGTGACATGTTAAGTTGCAGAAGCTTGTGAAGCAAACTAATGGAGGTGTCAAGTTGGCCACTGAGTGTGCTAGTAGAGACCTCAAGGGAGAGATACAAACTGAAGATATAGTTTGAGTCATCATCCTGCAGATGGTGTCTAAAGTCATGGGAGTGGATGAGGTCCAGAGAGAGAAGGATCAAGTCCTCTTGGAGAGAACAGGTTGATAACTCATTCAGCCCTGATTTAAATCTGAGTTTTGATAAATTTTGAATTCTAGCCTTTTCTGGCCCACTCTAATCTGAGCCCTCTGGACCTTCATAAAACATAACAATATCTGCAAATGACTTTATATAAAGGAATCAGAGACTACCCAAGAAGCACCAGTGTGTATGGGGCAAAGCAGTCCTTCACAAGAAGGAAGTTGGACTGGCCACTCTGAGTTCTGATGGGCATTACCCTCACTTCTTGGTCTCAAAACATTGCATGAGTTAACATACAAGCAGGTGGAATTCTTATTCACTGAGTTGTAATTGCACCAAACACACTGATTTATTTCCTTGGGCAAGCCCATGTTTACCAAGAACTGCCTCCTGCTTACTCAGTGGAGTTTGCCTGACACTGAAATAACCCCTTGCCTCTAACTCAGTTAGATGGACTAAGACAAAGAATACTACAAAGTGTGAGATAAGCTTAAAATATGGTTATCCAGAACCCAGCTTACCTGAAACCTCCTTTAACCAAGTTTAGTGAGTCTAAATAGATTGGGAACTTCTGAAGGTAGCTTTAATCTACCTTCAGATTATGTTATGATTGTATTCCTAATTCCTAACATGGTGACTTCCCCATAGTATAACACAGTCTAAATTGCTGCAGAGTGGCCTCTCTGACTTCTTCTCCCATTGTTCTCCCTGTAACTCTTTATACTCCAAAACATAGCCTTCTTTCAGTTTCTCAAACATCCCAAGCTCATTCCAACCTCAGGGCCTTCGCACTTGTAGTTCATTCTGCTTGTAGCAGTCTTTCCCCCATGTCTTCATGTGGCTGGCTCCTTCCTGGATTCTAATCTCAGCTCAAATGTCAACTTCCATGTCTAGAGGAGGTCCTCCTTCATTTCTATCCATTACCCTACTTATCTGTATGGCATGTACTACCATTCAGAATTGCTTGCTTATTTATTTGTTGTTGGGGTGTTGGTTTTTTTCCTACTTAGTTTCCAATTCCTTCTACCAAAACAGAAGCTCCTGAAGGATAAGCCCTCATCTATTTCATCCTACTATACTCTAGGGCTGAAACAATGCCTGGCCCATCAAAGACACTCAATAAAAATTGGTTTAATGAATAAAGGGAGCACTGGAGCTCTCACTATATGCTAGCTGTTCTGCTTAAAGCTTTACACTTATCTCATCATGCATTCATCAAAAACTCTGATAAGGGAGGGTTATTATTTTCTCAGCATCATAGAGCTGGTTGCCAGAAATCAAAGCCAGGCTTGCTTGTTATCTAAGTCCTTTCACTTTACCAACATGGTGCTTTGCAGAACATTGAGAAAATGGATGAAAATTATGATAAAATATAGCTCAACATAGCCTGGTTGACGATGTGGTCAGCATAGTGCCATTTATTCATTCACTCATTCATTTGAGAAATAGGTAGTGAGTATTTTGTTCTGGTTGAAAATACTGGACTGAGTAATGGGGACTCCCAGACTAAGAGGTTCAAAAGAAGTGCTTAGCATTTTTTATTCACTAATTCAACAAATAAGCAATGATCACCTACTATGTGTCAGTCACTGTTCTAGATTCTGGTCCAGTTTTCCTGTCTCCTTCCATATTACAGTGGCTGCCTGTCCTTCATTGCCTGCCTATCTCCCCTCAGTCTCTTCTTCTTGTCTGTACCTTTCTTTTGCAAAAAGACTTCTTCCATATGGCAAAAGATGCTGCCACAAGTTGCCTCCAGGCTTACATTATCCCAGAGCAGTGATAGACAAATCAAAGGACTTTTTTCTCATCCTCTTTTCCTAAATTGCAAATCCTTTAGAAAAAGACTTTGATTAACCCAGGCTTGAGTCATGTGAATTTCCTTCGACCGATCACTGTGGCCAAAGGTAATCAAGAAAACCTAGCCTGGACACTGTTCTCTGTGATGGGCAGCATCATCAGATTCACATGATTGGGGCAGCAGGGAAGCAAGTTTCCCAGACAAGTCTGCATGACTTTATTTTGCATGACTTGTCTGTTATGCAGAGCAGACAAATCAGTGGATGTCCACAAGTTGGCTCAAAAATGTAGTGATTCATCAATGGTTCAATGGACCCTTAAGAGCAGGGATTCAGCTGTCTTATTCCCCCAGCTGAAGAGGGTTCCTAGGATGTATTAGCTCCTAGGAAACTATCTATTGGATCTGAAAGGATAAATTGAAAGAATGACATTTTTATCTGAAAAAAGTATTTGCAATAAAGCATACTTCATAATGATAGCTAAAATGCTACTGCTTTACCACACTATTGTTGAGAACTGTTGAAGCTACCTACTTACAAGCTTTCCGTGGTGAGTAAATGCTATTAGACTGTGAAAGGGCCTTGAAAAGTATTGAACAACATGCAAATACACAAAACATTCGGTTGTTAATAGTCAGCTAAGAAATGAATGTTCAGCAGAATTATCTAAATAAGCTCTTAGAGGGGTAGGGCAAAAAAATGGAACTTCATAGAGAATGTTTCAACTGGCAAAAAATACTTAGGCAGCAAAAGACAATTTTCTAAAATTATGGGTTTGAGAAGAATGAATCAGCAATGAATTTTGATTCAAAACATTATTTAGGAAGTCTGGGCATACTTCTGATTAAAAATATTTTCAAGAATGACTCCAGCAGAAATAATAAAATGCTAGGCTCAAACCTAGATCATCTCCTGGCAAACCAAGGTGAGAGTACCTGAACTCACATCTCTACCACATGCCCTTGGCATCTTTTAAGACATGGCATGTTTTCATTCAAATGATTGCTTCAGGTCTCTTTTAAGTTAAATTTCATCCTCCTGGAAAAGGACAAGTGAAAGGGAAGGCAGAGGCAGACTTCCATCCATGGGCCAAGAGTGCTCAATTCTATTAACTACATGAATGAGTTAAGGAAGAGGTTAACTGCTCTTGTGGAGGCCAAAGTACCGCACATTAAAAGGGAAAGTTTGTTTATCTATCACAGCCCAAAGATGGGAGGCCATCAAGGTCAAGTTAGGCAGCTCCATGAGGTCATTCCAAGTCACAGGCTGGCCACTTGGCTCTGTCATCCTTGACATGTAGCTTCCATCTCCAAGATCAAGCTGATGACAGGAAAAGGGTGGGAGAAGAGCCCTAGAAAGTAAATTTCCTTTAAGAAAATGAACCAGGGTTTGAAAATATCACTCCACTCATATTCAGTGGCCCTGACTTAATCACATGGCACATAACAGCAAGGAAAACCAGGCGCTGAAACATCTAATTTGTCAGCCGTGTGCCCATCTAAAACTCAGGGCAAAAGATGAGGAGAGATATTATTGACAGCACCTTCTAACATGAAAAAGTTAAAATGTCCATAGCCCAAATGCCCCTAAAGAGTGGGATAGAAAGATCAAAAGTGTTGGTGGAGTTATACAGAGAACGTAGGGTTCAACAAATTAATATGATTGTGGAATCACTAAATTGATATTTCTTTTAGTCTCCAGTAGAGCAGCTAAAAGTAAAGATCTCAAATCGTGGAATCATAACCCATAACAAACTCTGAAATCTGTTCTACAACTATTATTGTACTGTGCTTTGAAATTTATTGCTTTTATGTCTACACGTAATTTTTCACAAAAAAGGAAAAAAGTGAATTCTGATGATAAAAAGAATATTTATTCCTTCTAGCCTCCTGTATTCTGAAGCAACTAGAAGGAAAAATCTGAGATGATGGTGTGGTAGCCCATGATGAACTCTGGGATCTGTCCTTAACTACTTGTTGAAGAGTGCTTTGAAAACTATTGCTTTTTTCTCCCTTTGCTTTGTATATGTTATATTATGCAATAAAAAAATATTTTCAAAAAAATAAAATACAGTGCCTGCCCATGCCAAAATAAATAAATAGACAAATAAATAAATAAAATAATTTAAAGTAAGAGATGGGGAAGTGTTATTTCTAAAAGGAAAAAGGAACTATTGATACTGGGAGACAAAATAGTGGTCTCTAATCAATTTCCAGCTGATGCACTTCCCAAAAGACAAACAAAAAAACAAGCAAAAATTCAACAAATGGTGCTGCAATACCAGGACACTCATGTGGAAAAGAATGTAATGTGATCCCCACCATACAGCACACACACTCACACACACACAAATAGCAGTCACTACCTTATCTTGCATATGTTGAATTCATATAATATCTGAGACATTGTGGGAAATTCACCTGTAACTAAGACAATAGCCTTCCCTCCAAAAGAGGTAGACATACTCACATACAGAAAAATATGTGCTAACTCTCACATAAGGTGAACTGTGACAAGAGGTAAATGTAAACCCAGTGTAACAAAGATGTAGGAAAAGGAAGTATTATTTCCACCTGAATGGAATTCAGGAAAAATTCCTGGAGAAGGTAAGATTTGAAATGGGCACTTAAGATTGGATGAGACTAATGCGAACTAGAAATTGTAGTTTGAAAAAAAGGCCGGAAGAGGGAGAGAAGGGCCTTTAGTCAGTGTGGAGGTAAGAACTGGCCTCTCACCCAGTTATTTTCATAGCTTTGGCCTTTGAGAACCATTCAAAGAACTGATCACACGCAAGCAAATACTGTTGGTTATCTCCTCAAATCCATTCACTCATACTTCCTAAGTGATGAGAATCCTTTTAGTTGAGCATATTGTTCTCCTTAACCTCTAAAGAGCTATATGTGATCATGTGACCAGGTTTTACCCAATAAAATGTAAGTGGAAGATTTGTATAAAACACCTGATAAGCATTTGTAAAGAAACAGCATTCCTTAGTACTTCCCCTGTTTTGCTGGAATTCAGATGTGATAGCTGGAGCTTTGGCAGCCATTTTGGATCAGAATAATAAGAGACACCTTTAAAAGTGACAGGGCAGAGAGCTGGAATCTGCCTAAGTCTCTGACGACTTTGTAGAACTACCTTAGTATAAAGCCCTGAACTGCCTATATCCAGACTTCTTTAAAACAAAAGAATAACACTTTAAGTTTTTGAGTCATAATTATTTGGAGTTTTCTTCCTCACACAGTCACATCCAGTCCTAACAAGCACAGGCAGTTTTCTAGCTCTCTCTGGTGCTGTATCAAACTTAACAGATAGAGGTGAAGCCAAAAGTCAGTGCACTAGTTTTCTTATTGCTGCGATAAGAAATTACCACAAACTTAGTGGAAGAAAATATCACAACTTTATCATTTTATAGTTTTTTAAGTCAGAGTCTATTATAGTTTTCACCAGGCTAAAATCAAGTGTCAGCAAAACTGTATTCCTTCCTGAACACTCGAGGAGGATAGGATTGTAGGTATTTAAGCCACTGTTATTTAGGGTTTTCTACCCCATTTCCTTGCTCATTCAGGCGGTTGGCTGAATTTAGTCCCTTGTGGCCATCAGCCAAGGCCCATTCCCAGCTTCTAGAATCTCCATGTCCTCCTTGGCTCATCCTCCCCTTTCTCCATCATTCAAATATGCAAATCTCTTCTCCATCGTTCAAGTTCCATGCTTCGAATCTTTCCTGCTCCTTCTTCGATTGTCACATCTCTTTGATCAACCCTTCTGCCTTTCTCTTCTACTTTCACAGACCCATGTGATTACATTGAACCCACTCATCTGATCCAGCATAACCTCTTTATCTTAGAGTCTGTAACTTTAATTCTACTTTCAAAGTTAGAATTAATTCCACCTGCAAAGTTATATTAATTTTGCCATATAATGTAACAAATTCACAGATTTCAGGGATTAGGGCATGGGCATCTTTGGTGGATGCCATAATTCTCCCTACCACAGCCAGAGAACATGAAGTTCTTAGCACCCTCATTCTCTAGTTAACTTAAGATTTTGTCAGTTGCCCTCCACATTTATGGGGGCAGCAATTCAGGTGGCAACTGTATTTAAGAATTTTGCCTTCCTCTAATGCTTGGAAATAATGCAATGTCTTTAACTGAACCCCCAAATAGATTGGAGGTGATGCACCAACTCTAAAAGGATAGTCTGGCAGATGTTTAAGAAACCTGGCTGCAGACCAGGATTGATGAATGTTGGGGGTTTCTCTGATAGGTGTAGGGTGGGGACTAGGGTTAGGAGTGAAGTCTCTTTCTTATTTTCCTCAAAGCCAGAACCTAAAGACCCTGGGCAACTTGGGAATATTACTTAGGTCTGTTGAGTGGTTGCAAAGTGCAGTCTTTCGGGTTAGATTTGAGGATAGGATTTGAAAATGGCTGTATCTTATCTAAAGCAGTCATTTTAGAGAGAAGAGAAAGGGAAAGAGAGAACAAATGTCCCTCAAAGAAAATAGGCTGCCATCAAAATTATATAGGTAAAGATGGGAAAAGTTTACCTGACTGGCAGTGCTCTCCTTGTGGCTGACTCTCTTTATCCTTGTGCTTTGGGAAGAAAGATATTTCAGTGTGAGTTCACTGAAATATAAGCTCCAAGAGGACAAGGAATTTGTCCTATTTTCTTTACCCACAACTCTCAGAATATTGTTTAACATGGAGAACTCAAATATTTAGCTCTATGAATAAATGGATGACCTGTTGATTGATTGATTGATTGATTGATAGGCACCCAAGTTTTCTTTAGT
Source organism: Tamandua tetradactyla (assembly GCF_023851605.1). Taxonomy (NCBI): domain Eukaryota; kingdom Metazoa; phylum Chordata; class Mammalia; order Pilosa; family Myrmecophagidae; genus Tamandua; species Tamandua tetradactyla. The sequence goes on along the minus strand of NC_135346.1, from coordinate 42,048,600 downwards.
CTTTTTCCCACTGGGTAGTGTGGCCTAGTAGTTGAAAAGCTTATGCTCTGAAGTCAGATATGGACCCAGGTCTCACCGTTGTCATTTATTCCTCTCTTGTGCTTCTGGGAACTTATCTGAGTGTCCTTCCTGTATGCAACATATAGCAAATAATGGACTACTTGGCTCTGTAGCATTTTATTGAGATGATGGATGGAAAGTGCTTAACACAGTTTACAGTAGACAATGAGTGTTAGTGCTTAGTGTTAGTCAAAACCCTCTGTTTGTAAGTTTGTAATAGTGCAGTCACTCCATGGTCCTCAAACTTATTTTCCAGCCTCATGCCTCTGCTTCAGTCAGCTGACCTGTGTCTACAGTATTTTGCATACACATATGAATGTATGCAAACACACAGGTACATAAATGCAAACATCATAGGGATCAAAGTCAATTTAAATTCTATCTTCTCCATGAAGCTAACCATTATGACCCTAGGCCCTTCAGTCTTACTTCAAAATTCTTGGATATTGACTCAGTCACATTTGCATTTATGCCTAGGACAGTGTCTGGCATATAATATAGAAACCTAATACATTTTAGATGGATGGTGGATGGGTGGATGGGTGGATGAATGGATGGATGGATGGTTGGATGGAAAATTAATTTACATAGACTCTCTGGCAGCTTCATGGGGACTTATTGATCTTAAATCTCCTAATGCTCAATCCAGTGCCATGCCCACACTAGGGATTTGGTCAGTGTTGTTTGATGAGGACAAAGGAGAAGAAAAATCAGAAAAAGAGAAAATCAAGACCAATTCCCACCTGGATTCATTCTCCTTTCAGGGCCTTCTATTGAAAGGAGTTATTGAGTAGAGAAGCAGAGAGTTGACAGTCACTCTCTGGACTCTCTCCCAGGGCCTTTTTAGAATAGGAAAGTTAATTATGGAACCAGATTAACAGTTTCTTTTTTGATACAGTCAAAGTAAAACCAGCAGGATGCAATTTAGCTCTTCCCCACTTTCCAAATAGCAGCAAATTTTCATACAACACAAAGAGACACTTGAATTGCAAATTACTCAGAGAATCAGCTAGCAAACCCAACGGAAGAATATTTCTGCTACTTTCAAAACTGGGCTGTCGCCTTTTCAGGTTTAACCATGTAGTGGGACTGTCACAAAGCCCTGGGTGTCTTGCTGTTTCAACTCTTGGCCAAGTGGGGAGGAGGAGGGTTCATTGAGATTTGCTGGAATGCTCCATTGTGGTCTTTTTGCTCAGAACATTTTTCTCACCAGCTTCCACTCATGGAATAAGAGCTGAAGAGTCCCTAGAGGTCCTGTCACTCAAGGGTGGCAAGAGCAAATGCCTCTGAGGACAGACAGGAAACTTATAATAAAACAGGTGGGGAGGTGGGGTGCATGTTTCTCTGGTAAAGAGATGAATAAACTCAGAACCTCAATGCCATCGTCACGTGGGAATGCTGGCCCACTGTTGATTATTGCTACACGTGATTTTCTGGGAAAACTATAATCTGTATTTTTATTTGAAAATATCCAATTTTTTTTTTTTTTTAGCTGTTGGTGTCAAATTAGAAAAAGAAAAAAAGTGCTGTCTTTGGCTGGATATGGCATGTGGGCCACCAGTTTAGAACCTCTGCTCTAGCTCTGCTTCTTCCCTTGCTAGATGAAGAAACTGAGGTCAAGAGGCAAATCATCTATTAAAGGTCACAGAGTAGCCAAGTCTTCTGACTCCTCACTCAGTGCTTAGTTAACGACACCTTCCTTAAGACTCTTCTGCCTACAGAACCACGGAAGTTCCAGTTCCACGAGACCTTTCATAAACCTTTTTTTTCTGATTTAAATAAACAATTCCTATTTATTGTAGAGGATATGGAAGATACAGCTAGTATGAAGGAAATGAAAATAAAATCTCATGGTGCCATTTTATTTATGGAGCGTAGCCAGAAACGGGCTATTTCCAGACACAGCCCTCAAAGGAATGGTGGCATTGTAGTTGGGTTAATAGCCCCAGATAGGTAATGGGAAAGTTAGAAAAGAGGGGCTGCCTGTGCCTCCACTCACAGCAGCCTGGTGGGTGGCAGAAATGAGTGAAGGAGGCCAGATGGGGAGCACGGTGACTGCAGGATGCGCACACTCTTTAACTCCGCCTGTGCTGTCAGGTGGGATTGCAGACACTGTTGCCAGTCCTGATTTCTTTCAAGAAAGTTTGAAATCTAAATTTTTATGTAAAATTTCTCAGTGTACCTCGATTTAAAAAGAAAAAAATGTGTGAATCAAGCAAAGCACACAAAAGAGCTGGATTTGGCCTGCAGATTTCCTCTTTGTGATTTCTGCTTAGTGACTCCCTGTAGGTAGACTGGCCAAGTCAGCCAGCAGGACAAAGAGCTCAGAGGCCAGCAGTGAGGGCTGGAGGGAGGATGGCCAGGTCAGGGAGGACCACCCTGAGGAGGGAGAGGGAGTCCACAGACTGGGGACAGCCGTCCCCTGGGTCAGAGCAGGCTTCCACCTGGGCCAGTCTTACAACCTGGACATAATCTTAAAGGAGAAGATCCTGCCCAAATACACAGCACCTCCAGTGGCCTTGTATTTGTAAGTGCACAGGTGTGTGTGCTTGCATGTATATACAATCTTTACTTTGTTAAAATAACATGGATTATCTCTGTTGGCAACTGTCATGGTCAGGTTCATGCGTCAACTTGGCCAAGTGTCTGGTTGGGCAAGTGCTGGCCTGTCTGTTGCAATGAGGACATTTCATAGAATTAAATCATGATCACGTCAGCAGCATCTACAGCTGATTCTATTTGTAATCAGCCAAGGGGAGTGTTTTCTGCCATGAGTGATGCTTAATCTAATCACTGGAAGCCTTTTAAGGAGGATTCAGAAGAGACAGGCTCTTCCTGCTTCGGCTGGTGAGCCTCTCCTGTGGAGTTCGTCCAGACCCTCCATCGGAATCATCGGCTTCACAGCCTGCCCTGTGGATTTTGGACTCTGTGTTCCCATGGCTACATGAGACACTTTTATAAATTTTGTATTTGTGAGTGTTTCCTGTTGATGTTGTTTCTCTAGAGAATCCTAACTAATAAGTAACCCTGTGGAAGACTATTCCATTTCATCCAAAGCAGACATGTTTAAAGTCAGCAAGGAGAGCAAGGCATGTTTCCATCTTACTGCAATGAAACACTGAATGAGGAAGACTGGAATGGAAGGAGCCCTTGAGTAGGGGTCTGAAGGCCTGGGCTCAGCAACCTGACCTCCCACCAAACCATTCTCTAAGTCTCCATTTCATTCTTTTTTATAAAGTGAGAATTGTGATAATTGCCTTATCTCCCTGTATCAGTGAGTATTTTTGTTTGGAAAAGACAGAGATACCAATTCAAACTGAACAAAGTAATAAAGGAGATGTATTGGTTCACACAGGTGTAAAGTTCATGCATTTCAATCAGAGCTGGATCCAGGGGCTCAAATAATATAAGGACTTGGTATTGCCCCCTCAAGACTGCAGTGTCAATGTTCCATGCTGGCTGTCAGCAGCTCCAGGCATGCATCCTCACCATTTCAAGCACAGTAGAAAGAGCTCTTCAATTCTGCTTTGTTTTCAACACAAATTTCCAGACCAACTAGCATTAGGTCTCCTGATCTTTCTCAACCAGTTAATGAGGCACACTGAGTGGCTTGGACCAGTACTCATTTCAGAGAGCAATTAGGCATTTAGAAAGGGGTCTATGGAAAAGTGATTTGCATTCTAGAGGGTGGCAGATAAAGTTGAAGACCTAATTTATCAGTCATATAAACCCTCCCTAATGAAACAATTTCCTGAGGAAATATCCAGCCTGATCTGTGGAGTTTGTTTAACTCTGGATCCTTTGGGCTGGAGAGAAGCTGGCATAGTATTTGATGAGTTCCTGATGCCAAATCAAACTTGTACATTTTGTGTTTATTTTTTCTTCCTGTGTCTTGCAGACTTGCTTTGACAAGGGGATCAGGACTGACTGGTGACACTTGTCTCAATGAAAGTAGCTGTATGAATAGTAAGTAGTTTTTCCTAGTATTCATTGATTATAGGACATAGAACTCCTCTCTGGTGCCAAGATGAGCTCTGTGAAACTACCAGCCTTTTGTCAAACCCATTTAAGCAAATATCAACTGGCCTTACAGTAAATCAGATGCCAAGTCTACATCTTAAGTTTTCTCTACTCTATATTCCCCAGAAACAACAAGATGCATGTCACTTAAGAGGTTTTCTTGGCTGCAAGTAAGAAAATACACAGGTTCAAGGTGGTTTAGTAAGAAGAAAAAAGTTATTAGCTTCCAAACAAAAAGTCTTGAGGTAGGACAAATACATAGTTGTTTAATGGAGTCATTCAATAACGTTCACCAAGACCTGGGTTCTGACATCTTCAGCAGGCTGTTTCTTCCCAGATGTATCTTTTTATCAGCAAGGAAAGCCTTTCCAGAGAACCCTCAGCAGATCATCCCCCAGCAGGCTTTCAGGTGCATTGGCCAGAACTGTGTCACATTGCCTGCGCAAAGCTAGCGATGGGACCTACATCCCCTGAAGTACGTGGTCACATACAGAGAAGTGGATATCTGGAAAACATTGAAGCAAGGATGAATTGTTTTCTCCCAGGCAAATCAATAGTATCTGCCGTAAGGTGATACTATTTAAACCTCAGCAGATCTTCCTCTAAGATGAAAGCTTGTGCAGATACCCAGATTCCAAGACACCGTGCATTCCATCACTGCAGTAGGCCTTTGTTAACCTCCCCCCCAAGTCAGGGATAAAACTAAAGAAATACAGAGAAACACTTTTGACTCTGGATACAAAACCCAAGGCATTAGCATTATACCATATGCAGACTGTTTCTCCAATTTGCATAATTATAAACGCCCCCTCAAAAAGTAAACATAGCTGCCAAATTGAAAAAAAATCTACAAAGCAGTATTAAGTATGCATTGCGAATTTGACTTTCTGATTTGTCTGGGATCTTCACACAGACCTGCACAACTCCATAGATACCGAAGTGCTTAAAAAAAACTTACATCTGTGTGAATAAAAATCATCAGGAACTGTAAAGTTAGAAGTCATTTTTTTGTACCTAAAGAAATCAAGTGGATGCCTGGAAATTACCATAGAAGTTCATTCTATTAAAATTACTCTCAAATTCAATATTCCATGAACTGACTACCACCATTCACATATGGGCAAGTGCTTTGTACAGCCAAATGAAGATAACATTTTCTCAAGATGCTTCCATTTTTTTCATTATTATAATATACATATATAACAGAAAATTTATCATTTGAACCATTTTAAGTGTAAAATGTAATGGCATTAATTGCATCCATAAGGTTGTGCAAACATCACTATTTTATAAATTTTTCATCACCCTACTGTGATGAAAAACTCTCTACCTGTTTAGCAATAATTTCCCATCCTCCCTTCTCCCCACCCAGTGGCAACTTCTAATCTACTTTTCATTGCTATAAATTTCACTATTTTTAGTTATTTCATGTAAATGGAATCAAAAAATATTTGTCTTTTTGTGTCTGGATTATTTCACTTAGCATAATGTTTTCAAGGTTCATCCATGTAGTAGCTATGTATCAGAACTTCATTCTTTTTTACAGTTGAACACTATTTCATGATATGTATCAGCCACATTCTGTTCATCCACTCATTTTTTTATGGACATTTGTGTTGTTTACAACTTTTGTCTATTGTCAATAATCCTGCCAGGAACATTCATTTAATAAAAATATCTGTCTGAGTCCCCCCTTTCAATTCTTTGGGGTACATACCTAGGAGTGGAATTGCTCAGTCATATGATAGTTCTATGTTTAACTTTTTGAGGCCACACCAAATTGTTTTCAGCAACAGCTGCACTATTTTACACATACTGCCCTCCATCCTGACAACAATTTATAAGGGTTCCAATCTCTCTACATCCTCATCAACACTTATTTTTCACTTTTTCTTTTTTTTTATTATAGCCATCCTAGTCGCTGTGAAGTGGTACCTCATGTGGCTTGATTTGCATTTCCCTAATGACTAATGATATTCAGCACCTTTTCATGGGCTTATGTGCTTTTGGTCACTTATATATCTTCTTTGGAAAAATGGCTGTTCAAGTCCTTTCCCAGTTTTCAATTAAGTTATCTTTTTGTTGTGGACTGGTAAGAGTTCCTTATATTCTGGGTACTAAACCCTTATCATAATATGATCTACGAATATTTTCTCCCATTCTTTATGTCTTTTTTTTTTTTTTGCTCTATTAATAGTTAAATGTGATACAAAAATTTTTCTAATTTTAACGAATTCCAATTTATATATTTTTTGTTACCTACATTTTTGGTATCACGTTTGAAAAATTATTGCCAAATCCAAGGTCATGAAGAGTTGCCCTTATGTTATCTTCTAAAAGTTCTAAAGTTTTAGCTGTTATAATTAGGTCTTTAATCTATTTAAGTTCATTTTTGTATATGATGTAAGGTAAAAACTTAACTTCATTCCTTTGCATGTGGAAATCTAGTTTTCCTAGAAGTATTCTTTCCTCACTGTGTGGTCTTGGCACCCTTGTCAAAATCAGCTGGGGATTTACTTCTGAAGGCTCAATTCTTTTTCCTTCATCTCTTTGTCTATCTTTATGCCAGTACCACACTGTTTTGATTACTATAGCTTTGTAGAACATTTTAAAATCAAGATGCGTGAGTATTCCAAATTTGTTCTTTCTTTTCAAAATTATTTTGGCTGTTCTGGGTCCCTTGAAATTCCATGTGAATTTTAAGATTTTTTTTTCCATTTCTTCAAACATTACTACTGGAACCTTGACAGGGATTTTAGTGAAAGTGTATATTGTTTTGGGTAGCATTGCCATCTCAAAAATAGTGTCTTCCAGTACATGAACACAGGATGTCTTCCCATTTAGTTATGTCTTCTTTAATCTTCTCAGCAAGGATTTCTACTTTTCAGCACAAAACCTTGCACCTCCTTAATTAGAATATATTTCAAAGTAGTTTGCTGCTTTTGATGCTGTTATGAATGTATTTTTTTTCTTAATTTCTTTTTTTGGGTGTTTCATTGTTAGTGGACAGAAATAAAGGCCCTTCAGGTGGCTCTAGTTTTGACTTTGAGGTCTTATGCTCCTGCAGAAGGGAGAATTTAAATGATAAGAGGAATATAAAGGAACAAAGTGCTAAAGTGAACATTGCTTATGCCACATTTTTGTCCTGCACTATCATGGAACAACAAGGGAATTACTGTTATTATAGGCAATCATTTAATTTATTTCTGTCTGTACTTGAGCAATGTCTGTGTGTCCTTTGTCTAAGATTGTAAGCCTTCTACAGGTAGGGAGCCAGGTGTGTTTTTGCTGTTGTTGTTCATCAATGTAGTGAGTGCCTGGCATATTTATGTTACTGTGTACATATAATTTTGTCATGAAAAAATGAGGGAAATAGATAGAATATGTTTCATGAAGGAAAAGGATTTGGAAGAAATCCCCTAAACAGTGAAATTTTTAGGAAATCTGTTCTCCCCCCAATGTTCTCACCTGACCCCCAATAATTCTTTTGCCTGTTATACTCTCCACTACACAGCAGTGGAAATCTGGGGACATAAAATTGCAGGTGTTACCCCACAAATGATGATTCTACCTCAGGAAATACTATATAAGGTACAGGTTGCAGTAAATGGGTCATTCTTATCAGATAAGAGTATATCTCTAATATAATTCTCTCAACCAATGACATTGACCTCAACCTATTTTATGACCAGCATTTTATTTATTTGTTTCCAACTTTTGCTTCTCTTTTTAAACACAATGAAGTTCTATGAGATTACAAAAATCAAAGTGGGATGTACTTAGAGATGTGCCTCTCTATTAAATTCTATTCCTTGCAAAATGGATGGAGTCTATAACGTTGTACCAGTTTGATTTGCTCCAAAACATGCCAGAAAAATGAGATATTTTTTCTCTTTCCATAAATGGTATTTATTTGCCTTTTCTACTTCCAAAGATGCTTCCTGTCATATCACTCAGAGTTTAACTAAATTTTTTAAATTCTTCTCATCCATCCTAGAGCAGTAGGCATAGTTTTCATGCTCCCTAACCCACTTTATGTCTACCTGCAGTTCTCTACCCTGCAAAAGAGCTGCCTGAACAGATTCCCTATACCCATCACAAACTGACAACTACACATTCCCAGTTTTTGAGCAGCAATGACCTAGAAGTCTTCAGACATACCCCAAGGTAGGGAGAAAGCTATTTGTCTACTCAATTTGAGGTCTGCAGATCAGCAGTATCAGCCTTACTCAGAAGCTCCTTGGAAATGGAGACTCTCAGGCCCCACCCCAGACCTACTGAGTCAGAATATGCATTTTTCTTAAGATCTTCAGGTATTTGGTATGCACATTACAGGTCTAAATAACAATTATTTGGGATCATCTTTCCCCAAAATAGCTCCTTGCTTTAATTAACAGAATGAAATTCCTAGTGAAGTAGAGAATAAACTAAAGTGCATTATTCCATTAAGTCATATCATTATTGTATTGGGCCCCTCCCCACCCAAAAAAATCTTTTATAATGGTTTGAAGGAAATTTTCTCTGTTTAAAAACAACTGTTTACCCCATAGAGAATTTCCTTTTTTTCATAGCCCTTTTCCCTCCTTTCCTTCACTTCTTCAAAATGACAGCCCAAGGATAAGGCGAATTCATGCTAAAAAAGGAAGCATCAGACAAGGTAGTCTTTGGCACTCTGAGTCTCTCCTGGGCTTATCTCCTCTGTTCTCTTAAGGTTGCCAGTACTTTCAGGCTCTATTCATCTTTCCGTAGAACATAATCTATTCTTGGGACAACAGATGATGTCAACCATTAATAATTGTGTATATATTTGCAGATTTGTTCTAATTATTTTTAGCCAAATCTCTCACCATGAAAGAAAGACTTGGTATCCAATTAAAGGAATATCACATATGAGAAAAGTGAAGAGGTGTTTGGGGGCTATAAGCCCTTCAGAGGTCCTGAAATAGATCCTTAGCACTGAACGTCTTTCCCCCATGAATGTCAGGTGGTCTGAGATGGCCTCCAACCATCTCTCCAAGTAGAGCAGCTCTTTTATTCTTGTCCCAAGGAGAAATTGTATTTGGGGAGTCATCATGTGTTGAGCATCTACTATTTTTAAAGCTACAGAGGAAGAAAGATCAATTTAGAAAGAAACTAAAACTCTGAGCTAGAACCTGGAAATCTGAATAGGGGTATACAAGGTTAACTATGTGACCTTGATCATGACACATCTCTCCAGTGTGCATCTCAACCTTCCTGGCTGGCATAGGGATGGAGCGCATTAGGGAAAAGAAATGTTTTGACAATATTCCTTCTTAGCAAATACTTTTCAGCATACATCCTCACTAACTGCGTATTTGTTTATAAAGTGCATGCCAGTGTATAATTAAATACCATGAAGCTTACTTTGGGGGATACAAGTTATTATGAATAGAAGTTCTTCTACCACACCATGGTAGATTATCTGGCCTACTTCTGGAGTCACCCGTACTTTGGAAACTATTGAACTGATAGTTTATGACCCGTGACTCTCTGGTGGATGAGTAAGTGTGCTGATTGGAGATACAAACGTCTGCTGCTCAGTTACTTAAAAAAGAAGGGAGAAAAATCAGTTGCCTCTCAACCCATTGTGAATGGTAGAACTAGTGAATGAGTAGGGGTTTAGACAACTCATTCCTTTCACTTTGCGCCATTATGTTGCTTTAAGGAAGGACATTGTTGGATTGGAGTACACTTTCTCCTTGATTAGAAGCTGTAGGGCTTCACTGTAGGAAAAAAAATAATGTCTTTAAGTTCTGCCTCTTGATCTGGTTTGAGGGATAGAGGAAAATTCAGATACAGTATCTAAGCGAGGTTCTATGCTTTCTAAGGAGCTATTTGTTATTGCTTTAAAATTGTTCATGTTTTTATTTTAAGTAGATAATGTATGTATATCGTAAAAACATTTTAATTACTATGGATATTTAGTGAAAATTAAGCTTTCCACAGATCCCATCTTCAACTCTTAGCTCTCCTCCTGCAAAGCAACCACTCTGTATGTTTCCTTCCAATGAGTGACGATGGCTATACACATATGTGTGTGTGTTCCTTTCTTTGGTAACTGAAAATGGTATATGCACTGGGTTTTTTTCACTGATTATTTTTTGTATATTCTTCTAAATTAGTACATATATTGCTTCTTCATTCTTCTTATTGGCCACATAATATTCTGTAGTGTGAATGTACCAAAATTTATGTGACCTATTGCCTATTGATGGACATTTAGGCTGATTTTAATCTCTTGCTCTTATAAACCATGCTTCAATAAATGCATCCTTTAGAGAACTATTTCAGAAGCATTTTCCATTCACTGTAATGTCTAATAGCTTTTTTCTAACTATTTAGGGACAACGTAGCCATTGCTGGGGCCAGTTTGCAGGTAACAGCATTGAATGACAGGAAGATATACCCACCATCTGAATTCTATGAAATTCTCTGACGGTTCCCCCTTGCTTCAAAACATGGCACCTTAGCTGAATAAGTACTGTCATGTTATTAAGAGAGGTTTTATGTGAATTTCCTGGAAGATGAGAGAAACTAAGCTACCATCCTCCATCTTTGAATTTCCCAATACAGTCTTGGGAAAGACGTGTGAGAACTCTGCCGTAGACAGGCTACGAGGTCTTGGGCAGCAGGATTAACCAGGATGGCAGGGGTGGCCTTGAACATTGGCAGTGTGCTGTGGTGGAGAGGGCACCAGCCTCAGAGGTCAGGGTACCTGGACAGCGTGAAGGGATCCCCAAGTCAAGATGTACTAACCATAAAACAGGGGAATAGATACTGGTCAGGCAAAACTCATGGGTTCCCCCTCCAGGGGGAGTTCAAGTAGACCCTTCATCAGAGCTACCACCATCCCTTCTTTAAGTCTGAGTCTCCCAGCCTCTCTGGTCCTCTTTCCTTATTGTGACTAAATGGCTTATGATGTCCTATCCACCTTGTGCTTTCCCCAGCTTTGTGATTTCCCATCACATTTTGGGGGTAGAGGGCCTGGCTCAGGCATCTGCCTTTATTTTGTTTCACCCCCATCTCATTAGCTCACTCAGAGCTCACCAGATGTGGAAATCCACCCCTTCCTTTTGCCTTCCTGGCCAGCTGCTTGTGGGAATTAATAACTGTTGCCTAAGTGAAATGCCTTCTGAAGACACGTGTTTGCTTTCATTTTCAAATCAGTATTCTACCCGGGGTGGCAGACATACACACTGAAATCTCAGCCTCTGAGCTCTGACTGGGCAAGACTTTTCAAGTGCAGACATATTGCTATAAGCATCCAGATGACGAGACCAAGTGGCTCTTCCCCTTGCACTGAGTGTCACGGGGGGAAAGTCCTAAACAATCTGCAATAACAGCAGCAGAAGCTACCATATGAGTCCCTAGTATATCCCCAAGTCTGTAGGAGACAAAAGAGCACTATGATTAGGAATTTGGGTCCTGCAGTCAGTCTAACTAGCTTGGAACCCCAGCCCATCATTCAGCAGCTATTTTCTGGCACATTCCTTGATCTCTCAGAATATCAGCTACACCATCAACAAAACACAGCAGCAGCTGCGCCCACCTCGTGGGACTGTCGTGAAGATAAAAGGAGGCCCACCATGTGAAAGCATTTAGCCCAGTGCCTGGCATATAGGAGGCACCCAGTACAGGTTGGCTATTTTTGTAGCTGTCCCTGAAAGATTGTTCTATTCCCTGTTTCATAAATGTGTAAGCCCAAGACTCAAAGAAGAGAAATAACTTGCCCAAGCACAAAAGTAGCATAATTGGTATTTAAACTCAAGTCTGCCTGCCTCATTAATTCCGCAGATGTTTATTGGGCACCTCCTATGTTCCCAGCACTGGAATCAGAGCAACACGTGAGCAAAGCACCATCCTAGCACTCACGGAGCTTACTGCCTAATGAGATGCCCTGCAGCTCCTTGATCCACCTACCGCCCACTGCCTCTGTAAGGCTACCTCAGGCCACCTAGATAAAATGCCCTCTGGCTCTCGACAGTAACTGTATTAGCTCCTTTTTACTGGACACCACTGTGTGCTCATTTGCTCTTCCCTGCAGCTTCTACTTTTATCCCCATTTGACAAATTAGAAATTTGAGCCTTGCAGAAGGCAGAATGATTTGTGGAGGTCAAGCAGCTAGTAAACATGGACCTGAGATTTGAACTCAAGCAGTCTAACTCCAGAGGCAGTACAGTAGTGCATAGCAGTGCAGTTCATTTACATCATTTCCAAGGAGTCGAGATCACTCCTTGAACAAAAAGTTCAAAACAAAAACACAAAGCTGCAGCCCGTGTCTAATCACACACAAGGTGTCTCTCCCAACACCCCTTTTTAAAAATGTCTTGAGTTCCTGTAGATTTCCTTAGAGAAGAAAAAATACTAGAAGAGATATTTAGCCATGGAGACAGAAATCAGGCACAATGTAATTAAAATCAGGGTGTAGGATTTTAACTAAATCTGCTCTCCTAAGCCCTGCATGGTTGCATTTTCAAGGGCCCTTATATGAAAGGACAAGCTTGATTAAATCTTCCAGTTGCAGATATTGGCATCCTTCAGCCCTTGGAAATGGAGTCTGACTTGGCTGGGTGCAGACAGACATGGTCTGGGAAGATATGGGCAGGGGCAAGCCCAGGAGTCTGGCTGATAAACAGATCCATGGCCTGCTGACTTCTGCAGAGCTGCTGAGGATCATGGAGAGGGCTGTGTTCAAAGAAGTAGAACAGACTTCATTTCGGCTCCACACTGATTCAGAAGATTCATTTGAAACTCCACAGGCACCCAGTCAGTCCAGGGATGCTGGCAATAAGTAACATGCCGCCAGCATGGTTTTCTCTCATTTGCTTGCTTTATCCATGGCTCATTGTTACCAGACAGTGAGGGCCTGCACAGCCCTAAGACACAGTGAGACTGTTGATTAGGAGCAAAAACTAGGCAGAGATCGGAAGGTTTGGGTAAGGGGAGACAAAGGCAGAGAAGAGATGCTCCCTGTAGAAAACAAAGAGGCCCTGCCTTCACAAAGACACAGCTGAAACCAGGTTTAAATGTGCTTTACTTGCAACAGGGAACGCTCAACAAGAAATGTAGACTAGATTTGTATTCTTGTTCCCACCCTGGAATTAAGCAATACAAAGCAATCAATCCTTCATGGATCAATTTTCCAACTGTCTCCCAAGGCAGGAAATAACCTCAGGTCAAAGAATGGCCCCAAGACTGGGCTTGAAGCTGAGCACGGTTAATAGAGCCACACACTGGTGAAGGACTTCATCTTTTACAAAGGCCTGCAGCTCGTGCATCTCATTTGAGTTGCATTGCACCAAAGGAGGGGACCCGAGGTATTTTTAACCCATTTTTACCAATGTTGAAACTCTTAACGATTCAGAGAGGTTAGGAGATCTGCCTTAAGTCACACAGCAATTTGTTGAGAAAAACAGAACCAGAACTCTGAGTCCTTCTGCTACAAGTACATGGTTAAACCTCAGCTGCTTCTCTGGGTGAAATGAGATAATGTGTGAAGAGAGCTCAGCCCAGCTGGTAACCTGGCAAACAGTCCACGTTAGCTGTCATGAATTTGTCACATTTCCTGATCCCTCCTACAGGGCAGACCTGAAAGCCAGTGTTATTTATGCTGTGCATCCACCTCCTGGGGTGACGATGGTGAAGCTTTCTAATCAACCCTGTTGGAGAAAACATCCTTAATTTGAGTCCTTAGGAAACTCTGATGCATTTTCCTATCCGTGGAGGAAAGCACTAACTCTGGAGACTGTAGATGAATAAACGGAAGGAGAGTAAATTGTATCTGTGATAATTTCACAAAAGTTTACCAAAGTCCTTACCATGGAAAATGACCCAAGAGCCTTCAGGGTTCCCATAGTAGCTTTTGTAAAGAGCTTTCATCATTGCTAACAGAAGCATCCTGCTTTCACCTACCCAGACTCTGTAATTGCACCAAGAAGCAGGGAGCTCTGTGAGTTGCAAGCAGGTGGCAGAAGGTAGAAATATCTATCCCACATGTGATCCCTTGCAGGAACAGAGGCAAGATGTTTCTGGAGCCCTGAAACGCTTTCACACAGAACTTGTCACTACACTGCTGATTCATAAGCTGCAGCGGGGTAGTCAAGAGTCCCATAGAATAGGGTGTGATGCCTAGATCTGCTACTTCCTAACTGTGATGCTGGGAAAATTAATTAACTGCTCTGAGTCTATAACTCCTCAACGAAATGATGGAGATGTTAATGCACCTAACAAATAGAACATAAAGTATTTAGCTGAACAAATGAGAAAGCTCCTTATTAGTAATAGTATTGTTCCAACAGGGCTGGAAATGACCCTAGAAACCACCTCATGCAGAGGTCCCAAACCTGGCTAAGCATCTGTATCATATGAGGAGCTTTTAAAAATGCCTATGGCTGGGCCCCAGGCATCCCTGTGCCATGCTTGTTTGTTTTCATTCTCTCAACTTTATAGACCTCCCCCTCTCCTTTGGTTTGCAATTACCCATTTAGGGTAAAAGTATGGCGTTTCCAATAACAAAAGCTACAACTATTTTTTAAAATCTCTGAGGATTGGGACTAGATTTCTTTACTATTCAAAGCCCCTCAGATGATTTTTAAGCAGTCTGGTTAGAACGATCTTGGGGAGTACCTAACCCAAGCTCCAGAGAAGCTAAGAAACCTCCTGAAGATCGTAGAACCATAGAACTAATTAGCAATGCAATGGCAACCTCTCACACCCTCAGTTTTTCTGATTTCCAGTCCAATGACCTTCTACCAAATCAATGCAATGAAATTAAGGGGGAAAAAATGGGAAAGCTTTCCCGTTGTTGTCTCAAGTGTGTACTGAGTGGTCCTTGTCTACCATGTCTTAGCAACTATTTACAGTCATAGACAGATTTCCCCCTAAGCATTTACACTTGGGATTTCAATTCAGAAGAGCAAACCCAGGGATATCTGGGAATCTGTTTGGATGTCAAAGCATCTCTGACTTCCCCCATTAGAAGTCTGGCTTTTCAAAAATAAGGCCACAGCCTGGGCATCCCAGTTCCATCCCACAGATACCATGGCCACGTAGCTTGCTGAGTGATAGACAGTGCCCAGGAAAGGAACTCATCAGAACACCTGGCACACAAACCCATCAGTGATGACAAGTGTTCCAGCTGTAACCTGAGGATGGTCTTAAGAAGAGCTGCTTCCCCTTGAGAGCCAACCGTGTGCCAGGAGCAATGTTAAGTGATGAGACAACTTACTTCAACAGTCCTAGAAAGACAATGCTCTATTTTATCCTTTATTCTTATTTATCATGTATTTTTATTTATCCTCATCTTAAGGATAAGGGTATGTGAGATTGAGGAAAGGGCACTGTTCTGAGATGAGCATAAAGATGAGCATATAAAAAGATAGGTAAGGGGGTGAGAGGGTAGTTCAGTGCTAGAATTCTCATCTGCCCTGCAGGAGAACCGGGTTTGATTCCTGGCCCATGTATTTCCCAAACAAACAAAGAAACCAGCAAAAACAAAAAAAAACAAACAAAAAGTTCAACAAGTGGTGCTGCAATAACAGATACTCACATGGAAGATGAATGTGACCCCGGACATACAGCACACACAAAAAAAACCATAGGTAGGTGAGCCCTACCTTTACTAAGGAATTGAAATTTGTTTCTAAGGAAGGTCATGACTATTAATAATAGCTTTTCCTTTAAATAACAGAATATTTGTTGCCCTCAATATTTCTCTACTCTCCACATTATTCAGTGAAAAATGGGTGTCATAATGTGCTCCTAATGTTGTAAAGATTAATTAATTTAATGGGTATAAAGCACTTAGCACAGTGAATGCATAGTAATTGTCCAATGAAATTTAGATATTGTTGTAATTACTATTAAAGTGTAGATTTGGCTTTTGTAAGCAGTAATATTTACTCAAATCTAAATGTAAACAATACATTGTATGTGTCACTTGAGTGCATTGAAGTCTATAATAGTGTTGCATTTATATAATTATGGATGCCGTTTAGGATTTTACATACCATACTAGAGTTTTTATTGCTGTGTAACAAATTATCAGAAACTTAATAGCTTAAAACAACACCCATTCATTATCTCACAGTTTCTGTAGGTTTGAAGTCCAGGGTGATACAAGACTGAAAACAAGGTGTCAGCGAGGCTGTGTTCCCCTCTGAAGGCTCTTGGGAAGAATCCACTTCCAAGCTTTTTCAGGTTGTTGGTGGAGTCAGTTCCTCACTGTTACAGCACTGACATTCCCATTTCCTTACTGGTTGTCAGAGGCAGGGGCTATTCTCAGATAGAGGCTGGCTGCATTCCTTGCCAGGCGACCCACTCCATCCATCTATCTTGAAAGCCGACAACGGAAGTTTCCATCCATCTATCTCGAAAGCCAGCAATAGAAGCTTCTTTCTCCTCGAATCCCTCTCATGCTTCAAATCTCCCTCGCTAGGAAGAGCACAGTCCTTTTTAAGGCTCACCTCATTCATTAGGTTCACCCCAGATCATCTCTCTAAGAGGCAACTGATTAGGGACTTTTTCCCATCTGCAGAATCCCTTCTCAACAACACCTAGAAGTGTGTTTGATTGAATGATGGGGAGAAGCTGTGTATCTACCAGGGTCTGGAATTCTGGAGGCATCCTAGACTTCTTTCTGCCATAAATACATTTTCTCATCAATTCTGACTTGGGTCAAAACAGGATGAGACAGTAAAACAACGAGTGACTTCTTTATGCATGGCTTGTAAAACAAGTCTTTAAACATTATTCTCAGTGCTATATAATCATACCTCAAATATGGATCCTTGACTAGTACCCAGCAAGACTGAGAATTAAAGATGCTAGTGGTACTGTAATATTAGACCCTGTAGGAAGAATCCCAAATACTCCTCAATATTTGCTGTAAGTCACTTGAGCTTTCTATGCCTGTTTTATCACCTATAAAAGGGAAGATAAGCATTTGCCTCATAGGACTGATAAGGAAGCTTGAAGATGTGTTTTATATAAATGAAAATAATGAACATCTGTCATTTCTGGAAATCATAACATATGCAGACATTGCATATCCTTCTAGATGCTTTGTGGTATAAGTAAAGGTAAGTGGCTTCAGAACTTAAGGCAGATCTTTGATTCAATCCTAGTTCCATCTTCTTGGGCAAATTTCTTAACCACTCAGAGCCTCAGTAATTTTAAGTAGTGGTAACCAGAATGGTAGTAGGTCACCATAATTCAGGACCTAATATGTGGTATCCACCGAGAGTAAGTTGAGTATGCAATACAGACCCTACAGAAAAAGTCTTTCCTTCTAAATCAGCAGTCATTCAAGAACCACCTTCATGATTTTTGCCATGCCTATGTACCAGCTATTCTATGGTTTACTTAATATTCTTTAAATCAATTTCTTTTCTCTTGCCCACAAAATCATGGTTTTGATGTATTCTTTTCATTTTTCTCTAAGACCACATTAAAATAAATGTATGAACTATTGAATAACATGTCCTGGGAAATGCCACAATAAGAATATGAAAAAATCCCCCTTTAAGTGAAAGAAAGTGCTCTTTGAGGTACCTGAGGAAATAACCTAAGATCTACCCAGATTTTAAAAAGCTCAATTCTGCTTTTCAAGGGAGTTCTTTGGAATTAAGTTTATCTGAACTTTAAGTTACGCCTAGGGAACCGGGAAAAAAAAGGTACTCTGTTAAAAAAAAAAAAAAGAAAAGAAAATCTGCTAGGCCTAGAACTCACACTCAAGTCTTCTTATTTCCAAGGTCCAATAAAAAATTGGCATCCATAATGGAGAGGGAATAAGAAGGACAGAGAATATGTTAGGAAGGAAGAGAAAGGAAAAGTATTTCAGTAAATTCTTAAGTAATTATAAAGCATCTTATTACCACACATTTGGGCTAAAATGCAAGTACTTACTATGGCTTCTCTCTGCATGTTATCAAGGTGATTGACAGCGCTTCAGCTTTTCAGCTCTTCAGCTGCTCTTTTCTCTTATGCCTTTAGAACTCCTCTCAAAACCCAGGTGACAGGGCTGCCCACTAGGATAAAATAATGAACTGCACAACATGGTAATCAGGGCACTATGATTCCAGGATCTGAAAGTCACCTGGGATCCTTAACTCTGAGTCTCTGTCCCTGGCCTAAAACCAAGAAACTCATTATGTTATGGCAGCCAACTGAAAATGATGTCAAACAAGGGAATGAGATGATTCCAGTGCTTCATTTTGACTTTCTGCTCCTTGGTGGATTTCTTACAGCACTGACTTTCATAGCTAGAATTAAATTTTCTGCCTTTGCCACTGCCTGCCACTGCACCACAGCACTGACTGCTGAGTTCCCAGGGAAGAATGCTTTCATGCAATGTTTTAATTAGGCCCTGACATCTGGTGTGGACTGCGAATGCTTATTTGCACACCTGCAGGCTATTGGCTGTACAAATGCCCAGCCTATCTGGAGATGACTAGTGCAGATGGAGGCTGCGGCCATTCAATTTAATAGGGCAATTGTGTGGGTCTTGTACAGCACACAAATATATGGCAATTGTGAAATGTGAGCCCTTCTCAATTCCAGGTATTCTGCTCTTTCTTACATGAGGTGCATTTTCACCTCTTCTGGCAATCTTCATGATATAACCAGGTCAAAGATAAGCTTGTCAACAGGGAAGTCTTGGAAACCTTTTATAGGAGAGGGTAGAGGGGTGGGCTCTAGGGTAAGATTGGATCTATAGAGACAAGAAATTTGCCAAGGACTTAAAATGACCATCTTCCCTCCTCTGTTAAACAAATGTGCCATGTACCACTCCAGCCTGATCTAATGAACTTCTGGCATTTGTGCAGCAGGAGGTGAACATTTGGTGCTGAAAAGGATG
This sequence comes from Tamandua tetradactyla, assembly GCF_023851605.1. Classification (NCBI taxonomy): domain Eukaryota; kingdom Metazoa; phylum Chordata; class Mammalia; order Pilosa; family Myrmecophagidae; genus Tamandua; species Tamandua tetradactyla. The sequence continues at coordinate 42,029,641 of NC_135346.1, read as the reverse complement.
CAAATTCGATGGGAGGTGGTTAGAGTAGCCTCATGTGCATGACATGGAAGAGCTCTTACGTGAAGGAACTCAGAACTGAGGTCCTCTTTCAGGGACCCTCCCCTGTAGCATCTGTTTTATTCACTACTGTGTTTGCGATGCCTCTCACGGTGTGTGACATCACTTACATGCTCAATAAGCATTTGTGGAAAGAATGAATGAATAATACTCCAGCTGAGACAGTATTGTGAGACCACTGAGACCCATTAGCTTCCTGAAGATGTCTTCTGTGGTTCTCAAAGCTCTAGGTAGCTCACTGGAAAATCCCACTTGTCTTTTGTTCACCAGCTGTAAAACTGGGATGCTCTTACTTGACTTATACTGTTTCCTAATTATCTCTTGCAAGCCTGTGGGATCCCAGCTAGCTTACACTTTAGCTAAGGAGTCAGGGCACTTATAACACACTGGTAAATGACAGAAAACAGAATAATGCCTAGTGTGGCACTGATGCAACATTGGAGGAGTTCAGAAGAGAGGAAATTCCCTGTGGGCCAGGAAAAGGAAGAAAAGGATCTTGCTTTAGGCCTTGAGGTATGGGTTGTCAGAGAAATTGGAAACAGTCTCCCAGAAAAAGAGGAAAGGAAGTGTAAATCAGTTACCCACATGGATTATGGGCAGACCTAGGTTACATTCCTGGTTTCACCATTTACAGCCGTAGGAATTTATGCAAATGGCATAATCCCTCTAAACATTAGTTTTCTCCTAAAAAGAGACAGATTAGGCCACAGAGAGACACAGCCAAAGGGAAAGGTGGCATGTGACAAAGGCAGATTATGCCAAGGAAAGCTGTGGATTGCTGATGACCTACCCGAAGCTCAAGGGAGAGACATGCAATAGAGTTTCCCCTTAATTGGAAGCATGGCTCAGCTAACACCCTTGATTGCAGAGTTCTAGCACCCCAAAACTGAGACAACAAATGTCTGTTGTTTAAGCTTACTAGTCTGTGCTACTTTGTTATAGCAGCCCTGGCAAACTAAAACAGCGCCCCAAATTTTGGAAATTTCACTGTAGAAGTGTTAGAAGTAAGTAAATGAAGCTATTAACTTATGTATTAAGGGTAACAAAGTGCTTAAACAGTCTGATTTGCCAAGAACATGGATGGAAATTGGCCTCTTTCTTGATGTTTAGAATTTGAGAGCCACAGTCTAAAGTTGCTGGTTCTTTCTTCCCTTACCTAAGAATAAAACTCTGGAAATGTATGTCAAGTGCGTACAGTAGGACCCAAGACCCTGTAACAGGGCCCACCTACCCCTGCAGTCCTGGCTCCGACGGTGCAGTTAGTGGTAGTGGAGACTTAGAATTAAGGAAATAGGTGCCCTTTCCAGGTTGCTTTGTGATCTCTCAGAGCAAAGCGTTTCTGATGGGAAAATAATTTCCTTTTTAGTGAGGATGGAAGGTGGAGAATGAAATATTTCCATGGAGGTAGTAAAACAAGAAATTAGGAGGGAGGGAGTGGACAGATAGCTATCCCCCCGGCACAGATATAGTGACAATTCTTACATAGCCAGTAAATGTCTACAAAATGTATGCTCTGATATTTGGAAAGATCAGAATTAGGAAGACTTCAGATATTTATCCATTCTTTACTGAGTCCAGTAAAGCACTTGGATAAACAATTCCATTAAAAAAATACTGGCTCTGTTTCTCTTTCTTTTTATACATTCACTGAAGGATAATTATGATACATAATTCAGGGATGACAAAGCTATTCTTTTATTAGTGGGGTTAGATAATAGCTATCATGCTTGACTGTGTTTCCTTTTTGATACAACTTAAGGACTAAGATGTTATTCAAAGTATAAATTGTCATCACAGAAGCTGCTCTGACAAAATATATAATATATATCGATTCAACCAACAGATCCTAGCAAGGCTTTCCTTATTCTGAAGAGTACAAAGTAGTTAGTGGTACTTGTGCTTAAAATTCTATTAAAAAGAAAACACAGAGAAAATATTTAGAGCTTAAAAGGACCCTTAGAAGGAAAGTCCAACCTTCTTCTAAGATTTATAAATAGAATCATAAATTTTTATTGGTGAAAGGAACTTTAAAGATCATATAACTTAAATTATTATGGGTTAGGTTGCTGATTTTATGGTAAATTTGAGGATATGCAGTTTGAGACCCTAAGAAGCCTAATCCAGCTCTACTTATCAACCTAGCATGGTAGGGGTTCCCAAGAAAATTGTGTACAATGGCTAAGAGCAAAAAGGGATGTGAAGTATACATTGTTGATAGCTGTGAAAATGTTGCCCGGATCTGGTAAAAAGATGAGGTTGAAGCCTAGATTATACTTCTCTGCTCTTCTCTTCCTCTCCCTCTCCCTATTCTCACCATCCAAATCTTGATTCCAATATTCCAAAACATGCCTGTAGGAGAAGAGGGGTGGCTAAGCCCATTCTCCCACCCATGGGCATTGAATCAAAAAGAGAAAGAGGCTGGGCAGTGCGATAGTGGCTCAGTGGCAGAATTCTCACCTGCCATGCCCTGCCATGCCGGAGACCTGGGTTTTCATTCAAAAAAAAAAAAAAAGAGAGAGAGAGAGAGAAGGAGGCTAACAGCCTCCCCTACAGGCTAGTCTTGCCTACTTCTGGTTACCACATGGAGATAGGAAGACAGGTTCAAGAAAAATACTGAAGTGCTTCAGGGTATAATGACCCTGAGCACTAATGATCATGGACGCCCCTGTCAATGGTCTGGGCACTGATCTGTCAGATACGCATCTTCTCTTCCCTTACAGAGGGAACCAGGAAGAAAGTGGACAGAGTTGGAAGTTGGATGGTGAGAATAGGGAGAGGGAGAGGAAGAGAAGAGCAGAGAAGTATAATTTAGGCTTCAACCTCACCTTTTTACCAGATCCAGGCAACATTTTTACAGCTATCAACAATGTATACTTCGCATCCCTTTTTGCTGTTAGCCATTATACACAATTTTCTTGGGAACCCCTACCGTGATAGGTTGATAAGTTTCCTGCTGTGGAGAGAAAGACCACACGTGGTTCTGCCTCTACAATAACAACAACGATGCCTACTATGTATTAAATATATTCTATGTGCTAGGTTTTTTTGGCCACGTTGTGTACATTATCTCATTTAATCGTCACAGAACCCAGTGGCCTTGGCATTATGATACCCACGTTCCATGTTACAAGTAAGACTTAGAAAGCTCAGGTTCCACCTACCTCAGGGTTATCCACTCAGTGGTGGACTATCTATTATGAGGTATAGTCTAAAACTAGAAATAACAGAAAATTCACTTCCACCACCCACCCTGTTTGGTTCTACCATTGGTAATTCTGACCATCATTAATTTCCTCATACTGATAATGTCTCCCTGTAACCTACTACACTGAGTACTATTTGTACCCTCTATACAGTGGTTCTTAGCTGGTGATTCAGACCCCACAAGAGACATTGACAGTATCTGGAAATAGTTTTGGTTACCACAACTCGGGTTTGGGGGGTGCTACTGACATCTAGTGGGTAGAGGCCAGGGGTGCTGCCCTCCATCCTACAAGGCACAAAACAGCCAAGAATTATCAGTCCAAAATGAAAACAGAGACCTTGCCAAACCCATTTAGAAACCTGCTCTGGAGTCGCTCAGAGCAGATCAAATTATTTTTCTCCATTAGCCATTAGATGCTGGGGGGAGCAATAATGTCATGTCTAAACCCTCCGCCCTATATATGCCCCCATCCTTACCGTGCTGACTCTCTCGTCTTCCTATATCTACCTGTTTTTACTAATCTTCTCTCCTAAAACAGAGGCTCAGAAGACTAAGTGAGCTACCCAATAGCAAATACTAGTGAGCGACAAAACCAGCACTAGATGCAACGGCATTCAATTCCTGTTACAACTGGCTTCCAACTACATAATTTCTCATCTTTCAATCCATTCATTAGGAATAAGGGTGAAAAATACAGACAACATCTCTGGTCTCACGAAGGCTGTTCTCCAGTGAACGTTAATATTAACCTAACATGTTCCTTGCCTACATAAGGAACAACATATTTAACAAAATGTGTTCTTGGCAAAGAGAACAGGTCTGTGTACTTTCTCTCTCCTTCCCCATTTGAGGAGCTGCTACATAGTAAGTAGCATCTGTTTCTATGCCACTGTACTAATTGCAATGGCCACAGAGTGCCTGCTTCCTTTAGTGCCAGTCAGTGAGGTCTCCTACCCTCTTTCATCTCTGAGGAGATCCTGCTAGTGTAGCCAGCTTGTGCTCAGCCACCCAACCCATGAAGAACTGAAAAGGCAATGATTGCTTAAAAATTGCATATGGGTGACATCAGTGGCTTCGTCCTGGATGACCTTCATCATTAAGTCTGAATTGAATTACAAAGTCATAGGCAGAGCTCAGAGGCCATGTGAATCACAATATGCTGAAAGCCAGTGTCTGACTGGACACATCTTTCATCCCACAAAATCTTATGATGCTTCACCCTTGAGTTTCAAGTCACATCTTTATCTGGACCCCTAATTACACACTCTTCAAAGCTTATTTGTTGGGACTTTATCAATGTCTCTTTCTTGACCAAGAAACAATAAAATCCTGAGTCACATTTACACTATAGTTCTTCAAGGTAGATGTATTTTCCCGGCAAGGAAACATTCTCCTTGGGTGTGGGTTAAACATGTGTTTGAGCGTTAGGAATTGACCTGTACCATGTTTGGGAAGATGGTGATGATGTTGTTTGACAGATTTTTGTCATCTTACCATCTGTTTTCTCTATGTCTGTATATCTCGAAAGTGGCTATAATATGTATTATAAATGAGAGGCTGCCTGCCATACTAGGAATTATCATAAACTTTGGATGCAAACTTGGTCTCAAAACCCATGTGTACAATTTCTTAGCCATATGACCTTGTACACATTTCTGAAACTGTGTGGACCTCAGTTTTCTCTTCTGTGAAGTAAGATGGTTGTTGTAAAGATTTTAAATAAAGTACTTTCTGTGAGCACCTTGTACAATAAGAAGCCATAGTGTAGTGGTTCAGATCATGAGATTTGAAGCCAGACTATTTATATTTCAATCCTGACCTCACTGCTGATTCTGTAACACTCTGTGGCTCAGTTTCCTCACCTGTAAAATGGGGATAATAAGAGCACCTATCTCATAGAGTTGAAATGTAGATTAAATTAATTAATACATGTAAAATATTTACAACACTGCTGGCACAAGATGAACATTCAATATGCTATCTACCGCCAGTTTTATTGTTGTCGTTAATTGTTATATCTCCACATAGTAGATAATGATTAGATGATAGGCATTGTTCATTTAAAGTCCACTGTCGTTTTTCAGGTTCAAAACAACTTATAGAAATATTCCTTTTACTTTGATATGGAACATGAAAGTTTTCAAAACCTGTTGGGAATAAGAATGACACCTTTTACCCTGTATATGTGTGTGTGTGTGTGTGTATGCGTGTGTCTGTGTTACTCAGCAAAGCAAATAGAATAATAACTAATGTGAGATTTTAATTATCATGAGCATCAGCAACTCTGCTTTGTAAATCAAAGTTAATTGATTCTGAGCTCTTGTTACATCTTCAGTTCCCCTACCAGCTCAGGAGCAAGCATGCTATTTTCTATGTAAACAAAAAGGGTGCTTCTGGAAAGGTTATTCAGAACTAAGCAGGGTGCCTTCCAGGCAAGGGCAATTTCAAAAAGAGTTCTCATACTGAGTTCTGCTCAAGGTATGCTAGAAGGGGGCTTGATTCTCCTCAGTGAGGGGTTAGATATAGTCCTCTAGCAGCTGTCATTCCAACTTTTTGAATCAAGAGTTTTGATTTAATCTTCTGGAGCATTCCTGAGTACAATGGTTCAGTAATTTTTAATAATTTAATTGGCTGTTATGTGAGGCAGTATTTTCTTTTATTTATCTAAATGCATAGTTTTCCAATGTGTTATGCCGAGCACCCCACCGTCTTCAAACCGAATCTTGCATGGAAACAATTCATAAAGCCAAAGATAAGAGCTGAGGGGTGTGAATTGAGAAATGAAGCCGGTGGTCGTGCAAGCAACAGCCCCACCTCCAGCTCCCGCCTCCTGCAGCCTCTGAAGTACTTCCAATAACCCCAAATGTGCTTTAGGTCTCAATTTGAAACATCCTGCCGGAAGGTAACTTTCTTCACTCAGTTTTCCAGAGAGACCCCTCAACATTGTATCTGTGTGTTTCACAAGAAGCCTCCATCCCCCTTGACTTCGCCAGCTGTGCTTTTATAAACGTCAATCTTGTTGCCTTTAAGCTGTCTTCTTTCAAAGTGAAAAATCGCACATTTTCAGAGAAAATTTCTAAATCCTTCTTCTCACGCTACCATTCATTCCTTTAATGATTGTAGTGGTTAAGAAAATGGAAACAGACTGGAAATTTCAAGGGTCTTTAATCTGGAAAGATACAAGCAGAACTTGGGAATGACTGAAGTCCATAAAATCATCATGGGAGTGGGTCAGAGAACTATAAGCTTGTTCAGCAAATTCTTCACTAATGGATCTGGGAGGGCTCTTCCTTGTAGTTTGAAAATAATGATTCATGCAGGGTCTAAGAATTTATTACTGCAGCAAATAGTAATCACTTTATAAAAGGCTGAGAGAATAAACAAGGATGGTAAAACTATAAATGTTTTCTACTCATCCAGTTTGGGGAAGGTAAATCTAGGACATATATCTGACCAGTCCCAGCTCCAGTGGCCAAGGCAGAGATTGCTAAGCAAGAGTGGTGTCGCACGGCCTCACTGTCCCTTCGCGACACCATGTTCCAGCAGCTGCTACCAATTAATTGGTCAGCATTTGTAGGTGATTTGAAGTCTTCTTGCCAATATTGATCTAGTCCAACCACCGAATTTCACATATGATAAAGAAGAAGCCCAGAAGGCAGATCATTTGCCCAATGTCACATAGCTAAGGTGGATGAACACACCCTTTCACACAGCTCTGTATTCATCACACTCAATTTGCCAAAAACAGGTCGGGCCCTTTTTGAGACTTCTTGTGTCCTGCCTTCCTACATCCCTATATAAAGAGCTAAAATTCAGTCCCAAAGTCACTGCACAGTGTTTGTTCCCCTGCAGCTTTTCAAAACTGATGTTGCTAAAGCTACTGAGGAGAGGTAGCATTGTTGTAAAGATTAAGAGCACAGGCTTTGCCTGATAAGGTGGACCTAGGTTGCTACTTACTTGCTCTGAGATCCCCAGTGTGCAATTTAACCTCTTTGAACTGCAGGTTCTTCATGCATAGAATAAATGCCCACCTCACAGGGATACTGTAAGAGTAAATCAGATGTTGTACGTGAAAGTGCCAAGGACAGGGCCAAGGATTTGGTAGGTAGAATATTTAATCAATAAGAATTTTCCTTTCTTCCCTTCCTAGTCCCAGTTCCGTGAGTTAACTCCTTAACCTCAAGTGGGGGACTTAATCTTTCTGAGCCTCTTTATTTTTCAAATGGAGATCACATGAGTACTGACCACACTGGGCTGGAGTGAGGAATAAATGAGTAGCAGCAGCAGCAACAAACAACTCATACACATGGGTATATGGTAGGGTGGCAGGGGGTGAGGGGGCACGCAAAGAGTGGCTCCTAGAAGTTTGAATCGGCTCTGATTTATCTTTATAGTCTTGCATGTGCATATGCCTTTTGTTCATTTGCTTGTTTGTTGTTTTGTTTGTTTGTCTGATTGCTAGACCTTGTGGCTCTGGTATTGTCAGCCCTTTAAGAAGCTATTCACAAAGTTGTTTACAGCTGTTTTTATGATAGTTATCTCCCTGTAAGAAGAGAAAACTGAGGGGAAATATAGAGTGACTTAATCAAGGTCACACATAAAAGATATTGCAGTGCCAGAATTGTGTTCTAGCTCAGAGAGCTTAGATGCCATCTTTCAATTCAATCATCCAACAATGTTTTATTGAATACATGAAGGCTCTCCTCCACTAAAGTGACAATCACATTACGCTCCAAAACAGAAAAAAATTCTACTATAAGGCTCACATACATTGGTTGTTGGCCATAGTAAAATTCATTAAAAGCCAATGTAATATCAGTCATGTACCAGATAATATTTAAAAGTCACAGGTGGAGTAGATTTTACTTTTTAGTTTAAACAGTATTGTTTTTAAATTTTTTTGTTAGTATTATTTACAAACACTCCATATGCACCGAACATGCATTCCCTCTATCCCCTTCCCTCTTTCCCATCCCGTAATAATTTCTAATCTACTTTCTGTCTCTGTGAATTTGCTATTTCTAGATGTCTCTTATAAGTGCAATATTTGTCTGTTTATCTTTCTTATTTAACTGAGCACAGGGCTTTAAAGTCACTTCCATGTTGCAGCATGTCTCCGAAATTTGTTCTTTTTTAGAGCTAAATAGTATTTCATTGTGTCTATGTACCACATTTTGCTTATCCATTCATGTGTTTATGGCACTTGAGTAGTTTCTACCTTTCAGCTGTTGTGAATAATGCTGCTATAAACACTGATGTGCAGCTATTTGTTTCACCCTTTTTTCACTTTCCTCAGATACGTACCTAGAAGTGGAGTTGCCAAGGCCTATGATACTTCTGTGTTTAACTTTCGGAGGAACCACCATATTGCTTTCCACAGTGGCTGCCCCGGTTTACACTCCCACCAACATTGCACTAGAGTTTCAGTTTCTCTGCATCCTTTTTATGTGAAAATCTTTTTTTTTTACCTTGAGAATTTGAAATGTGCTGCCCTACTTAGATTCAAGAAGCTCTGTGAGCAGCCGTCTTTAACTCCTACACACCTAGCCAATTAGAGGGATGCGTGCTAACCCTAGTCCTCAAAGAATCTTCTCCTGATTCCCAGTTCCATGAGTTAACTCCTTGACCCTGAGTGGGGGACTTAATCTTTCTGAGCCTCTTTATTTTTCCAGTGGAGATCACATGAGTACTGACCACACTGGTGTGAGGAATAAATGAGGTTATAGTAGCAACAGCAACAACAAACTTAACTCATACCCATGGGTACATGGTGGGGAATTCATCTTACAATTGAATTGAAAGATGACCTGTGGTCAGACAGCTCCTGAGTTATTGCATCTAATGGCCCAGTTCAGCCAAGACACAAATGAAAACCAGATCTTCCCCTTTTCCTGTCCGCCGTCACAAACATACGCATGCACACAGTGCACACACACGTCCCTTTCTCTAGGAACCTTGTGTCAGGCATTTCAGTTTTCCTCCTGCCGAGGTTTTATGAGGCTCCAGACTGATGACCAATGGGATGGCCCCAGTGACATGTGCCCATTCTGATGGGCCACCTTGACCAGCTTCAATGAGCTTCCAGAGTGGTATGAAAGCACCAGGCAATTTAGAATGAGTCCTTTGGGCTAGTGGGTATCTTGCAGATGGGGAGAATAAATCCTCATCTCTTGCTATTATAGGAAAAGAGATATATTTTTCCCCTACAAAGAAAGTGAAAGCACTAGACAATTATCAGTTTCCATGGCAACTTATATCCACTACATGCTCAGTTCATCCTGTCACTATGGGAGACTCGAGGAAAAAAACAACACTAAGCCTCTCGCTGTGTTTTTTTGTCAAATATTTTGAAGTGACATTTCATGGCATGAGCCTGAAGCAACTTTTTTCACAGATAAAAGGAGAAGAGAACATGAGAGGGAGATAAATGGAGAGCAGAGAGCTCAGGTATGCTGGCGACATGTGTGAGAGGAACTAACTGCAGCTGATGTGGTCAGTGCCAATGAAACTGAGAAGGAAGGAAAAGAAAACAATAATAAATATTTATTGAGTCCCACCATGTGTCATGTGCGGTAAGAGTATGAGGCCCGTGGAGCTGACTTAGGTTCATGACAACTTAGGGAGAGGGAGATTTCCGACAGAAATATCCATGCTGGGAACTGAAGAATGAGTAGGGGAGGCCCAAGGAGAAAGAAAGTCTTGGGATATTCCTGGACAGGGAAGTGAAATGAACCAAGGCCTTGAGGAGAGAGAAACCTGGGGTTAGGGTACGGTACCAGGGTGTGTCATGGCACTGCCACTCCCAGACCTTCTCCCACATGGATGAAACCATAAATTAATAAATCTTTCACAGTAACTTCACAAATGTAAACTTTAGGCACAATTCCAAACTTGGTTAGTTAACTCACATGCCTCCCGTAATACGTTCCTCCTAGAGTAACGTGGAGTTGGGTTCAGGCCACCTGGATCCACCTCTGCTATTTACCAGGTGGTCTTGGGAGAGTATCTATTTCCTCATTTGTAAAGCAGAGACAATATTCCCCAACCATTATTATGAGGATTAGAGATAAATTACATAACTAGTCAAGCGCAGGACTTAGCATAGAGCATGGACTCAATACGCAGTAGCTATGTTATTTTATATCTAATAGTTTATCATAATGATGAAAACAAGGAGATGTGTTTCCCCAGACTGAGAGCCCACCCACTCTCAAATTTGCGCGGTGTCATAATTTCCCATGGGACTAAGGAAAGCACCAGAATCCAGTGTTTATGGGACAAGGCGACATGGGAGAGGATTGGGAGAAACTCCGTGTGCAGCTGCAGCCTTGTGACTGCTCGGGAATCTCAGGCAGCTTTGCTTCAGGAGGATCTCAGAGCCCCTGTGCAGAAGTCAGGTCCAGTGAGATGGAGGTGGCCTCTGTGCAGGAGAGATGGAGGATGCAGGAGAACCTGAGGGCCTCTCCCTCCTGGTGCTCCTTCATCCTCAGCGGCTGTGGGAGGGGTGGATGAGGGGCATTTGGTTTTAATTGGGAAATGCTATCAATTGCCCTAGGCTCATTTAAAAATCCATTAGTATCAGGAAGTGGACAGATTAAGCTGAGAGGAAAGGAGAGAAAAAAAAGCTGTCAGCACCCTGCTTGGTAGGGAACGGGCAGCCTGTCTGGGCTTCACCAGTGAAGCTGCGCTGAATGCTAAGAAGCCGCTGAAGTTGATTTCAAGATGCTGGGGTGGGAAAGAAGGTGTCTGGACCAATTCACACTAAGTCCTGGGCAAGCTTATTGTTCTCGAGACTTCCAGAGGTGGTACTGCAGTGATTCACACGGCACATTTCAGGTTCCTGCAGCTGTTTCTGGCAGCCTGGCAAATGTACCACCCAGCTGTAAGCCCCAGCAACACCTTCAAATAACTACTCCCTTTGCCTTCTTCCTATGAGCCAAATACTGAGCAGGGCCTCTCCTCAGTCAGGCTAAACTCTGCCGAGGGTCCTTGGAGGAGCTGAGGCAGAAACTGAGAAGGACAATAGAAAATGCACCAGGAGATGGATGTGAAAAGAGAGGGGAAGGGGAAAGAAGGGAAGAAAAAGATAAAAACAAGCTATTAGAACAAGAAATGAAAGGGATAGATGATAAGACTGTTTTGAGGGCCACTGGTTGATTAATTCCATTCAGCACTGTGGAACGTGCTGGAGGCAGCAGGAAAAGTACTAGTCAGGGATTCAGGTTCACAGATTCCAATGCTTGGAGAGGCCAGGCAGGTGACATAACAGGCCCCAGAATAAGGACATGGTGTTTGTCCCCTAGCCTAGAGTTATCGGAACATCAGTGAGCTGGAGCACATGCCCCGGGTAAGGGCAAAGGCTGCTCAGCCCCGACGTTGTTGCCTGGAGGGACTGACTACCATTGATGCCAGATCTAACAAGAAGCAAAGAACCCAGGTCTGTATATGAAATTATTATTTTTTTTAAGAAACTTTGGCAACTAAGCCATTTTTTCTTTCCAAATCACGACACAGGCCAAACTAAGTCTGTCTGAAAACTAGGCACAGTGGTGAAGAGCCTTAGGTTCAAGTCCCAGACATGCCACATGCTATGTGATCTTGGGCAATTCACCTTCCTTCTCTGGCCACAGTTTCCTATCTGGGGATGATATGGTCCTGACCATCCATTTGCAGACAACGGTGGTGATGGGTGGTAAATGGTGAGAGGTATGGGATGCCAGCCCCAGGTAGAGGTGCTTACAGATTGCAGATTAGTTTTAAAAATAAGATGCAAACATTGGAAACTTCCAGTGACCTCATACAGCTATCCTGAGAATTATGTAAGTAGGTCAGTTTAAAACCACTAGAAAATGCTGTCCCAGCCTAATGTCAAATAATTCCTCTTGTTGTGCTCAACCCCTTTCAGGGCTCCCCTCTGAGTGAGACTTAATGGCTGGTTAGCACAGGGCTGAAAGCATGGATTCCCGATGCAGACCTGTGAGAGTGATATAATCAAGTGGGTAGGAAATGCAGCAATAGTTTGGAATCAGACAGCAAACTTCCAATCCTGCCTTTCACACAGGTGATAACACAGCTGATACATGCACCAAGTATTTTCATGGATTGTTCCAAATTAATCTGGAACCCTGTGAGATAGGGTTGGCATATAATAATCTCCATTTTACTGACAAGGAAGGAGAAAAGCTAGAATTCCAGAGTTTTTGGTGAAATCTCCTATTTCTTTTGAATTGTGGCAGCTAAATTAAATATGTTCAAAACATTGTGCAATCCAAACCAAGCCCATCTACAAGCCAGGTACAACCCATAGGCAGTCACTTTCCAACTTCCAGGTGAGACCCCTGGGTTCTGGTTAGTGTTGCCATTCTCTGGGTGGCCTTGAGAGAGTAAGGTACACTTTCTGGGCCATACCTGGTACCTTTGTTTCCCAGCTGCTATGACAAATACCATGTAATGGGTTGGCTTAACAATAGGAATTTACAGGCTCATGGTTTCAGAGAATAGAAGGCTAACTGCCTCCCCAAGGTTAGAAACATTCTGGCTAATCAACAGCCCTTGGGTTCCTTAGCTTCCCTGTCACATAGCAATGTCTCCTTTCTCTCTGATTCTCTTAACTTTCTGCTTCTTCTCCAAATCGGTTTCTTTTTATAAGTTCTCCAGTAATAGAATTAAGACCTGTTTTAGTTTGCTAAAGCTGACGAAATGCCATATACCAGAAGTGGGTTAGCCTTTACAGTGGGGATTTATTAACTTATAAGTTTATAGTTCTGAGGCTGTGAAAAATGTCCAACTTAAGGCATCAACAGGACAATACTTTCTACCTGAAGACTGGCTACCAGCAATCCTCAACTCCATTATCGTATGGACAAGCACATGGTGACATCTGCTGGTCACTTCCTTCTCTTCAGGGTTTTGTTGCTTCCAGATTCTGGTTTCAGTGGCTTCCTCTCTGAGCTTCTCTATGTGTTCTTGTCTCTCAGCTTCTCTGACTTTTCTCTTTTAGCTTCTATGTGTGCTTCTGTGAATTTCATCTCTTAGAGCCTCTGAGACTTTCTCTGTGTCTTCTGTTTTTATTCCTTTTATAAAACTCCAGTAAGAGGATTAAGACCCAGTTGGAACATGCCTTAGTGAAATAACCTAATCAAAAGGTCCCACCCAGAACAGGTCTACACCCACAAGACTGGATTAGCTTTAAGAACATGATTATCGGGTTACATACAGCTTCAAATCATCACAAGGCCTAACCTCATTCAGCTGGTCCACACCTTAATTTAAAATAACATCTTCAAGGCATCCTGTTTACGATAGGTTCACTCCCACCGAGATGGATTAAGATTAAGAACATGATTTTTTCTGGGGTGCATTACTCAATTTACCACAGTTGGGATGTTGATAACTTGCCGAGGTCACATAGCTTGTGAGTGGCAGAGACCAGAACTTGAATCCAGGCAGTCCAGGGTCACTACATTTGATCATTGCACTACAGTCCTCAAAAAATGCTTCTCATACTCTTCTAAGACCCTGCCACCACTCAGCTAACCCAGATCTAAATGGGACACAGCATGCCTACCCAGTTGTGTTGGTGAATAACTTCAACAAACTCACATGAAAGACAGTGAAAAGGAAAGTATGTGCCTGGGAGGATTGCTCAGACTTCTCTAAATGTGAACGGCAAAAAAGGGGTCAGGAAGAGCCCTCCTCACAGCTGCATCACTTAGCCTAAGATGCATCATTGAGCTTTTTAAAAAAAAATCATGTGGCAATTTTGATTCATGCCTTAGAGTAAGCAGACTCTGGCCTTACTATTGGTTATCATTGAGTCTTAAAAACTCTTGATGTGAAAATGAAGTAGCCCAGTGTTTGAGGGTTTTTTAAATGTAATTTTATTGCAATACCTTCACACATCATACAATTCATCCAAAGTATACAATCAATAGTTCATAATACTGTCACATAGTTGTACCCCATACCCCTTCCTCTTACTGACCACTAGTATTGCAGTCTCCCCAATTTCAAGACTTACAGTAGAAGTAAGTTAACTAAGACAGTATAATATAGACAGACATATATATATATATCAAGACCAGTGGTTTTACACACTTATTTTTAGCAGACAACCTTTTTGTAAAAAACGAAATGTTATATAGGATGCTAGCATGTAAAATAGAATGAGTTGATGCCTGTTCGTTATTGCTAAGGCATGATAAGAATAGTGGTAATAATAGCAGCAGCTGAATCCTTGCTGAGGACTTGCCCTGATCAGGTATGATCTAACAACTCATCTAAACCTTACAACAACCCTATGATGAAACAGAGACACAGAGACCTTAAGTAATTTAAAGTCACAGAGCTTAGTGTGCAAGTCAGACAAGCTGGCTCCAGGCCCCCAGCCTTTCCCAGTCTCCTACCCTACGGCCCACCCCAGTGTACCCATGTGAGAAGCATCCAATTGCATCCGATTGCAAATGAAGGCCAGCAATAGAGGCTGTGAACTGGCAGCTTGTGATCCGGGGTTATATTTGAAAACACTGTTTGACTTTACTATCCATGGAAACTTAGGACATCCGAGTTGTCTTTCTCAAGAGACAGATACACAAGCCTGTCCTTATAGCTCAGTCATAGCCACTCGCTCTCGAGACACTTCTTGGGGTCTTTCTAAGGCAAATTCACGTCTGCCTCCAAGCCTAAATTATTAATCAGAATATCTTAAACATTACTCTTCAAATTTGGTGAAAATCTGTCCAACCTTTAGTAGGGTTAGGAACAAGCAAGCCCAAAATTCATTTTATTCATATGGATGAAAGCAGAACTGTACTGACTGAAGACATATGGGGGCCCCAAGCCCACTGCCTATTGGGCTTCCTGTCAGAGCCCATGATGTGTCTTTAGGGAATCTTAGGGCTCTGGAAACCGAGTCAGAAAGCCACAGCTTTAGCCAGGGCGCAATGTACCTGCCTGCTCTTTTTGGAAAAGGGGGAGAGTTGTGTTCTGGTGCCAGGGAGAAACCCAGTATTCTGAAGCAGGGTCAGCTTATGAGAGTACAGGGTAGAAATGTCACAGCAATTCTGGCACTCAGACCTCAGGGCAGAGAGTTTTCCAGCACCCTCTGAGCATTTGGTGATGACTCACCTCAGTTTGCAGAAACATTGCTGATTTCTGATTTGTGTGAGGCCAAGTATAAGTATTTAATTTGCATGACTATGCTGATGAAGACTGTGCAAATAATAATAAATTAAGCCTCTCTAGAGCTTTATATTTTTACACTGTACTGATAAAATATAACTTTTAAATAAAACACTGAGCTTGAACGTTTAACTTCTAGAGATTTGAACTAGAACAAATTTTTCAGCCTTGGCACAATTGACATGTAGGGTCAGATAATTCTGTGCTGTGGGGGCTGTCATGTGTGTTGTAGGATGTTTAGCAGCGTCCCTGACCTCTAGCCACTGGATGCCAGCTAACACCCACCCAGGTGTGACAACCAAAAATGTCTCCAGATACTACCAAATGTCCCCTGGAGGACAAAATCAACTCCAGCTCAGAACACTAACCTAGATGATTTCAGAGGTACCATTTGATCCCTCTGATATCTCAAAGAATTATTTTTAAAAGTTTAACTCAATATATTTAATATTGCTAAACTTTTTCCTGGTTCTGGATGCCCTGATTTGGAGATTGAACTCGCATTCACAGTGGCTTGTCATCACTCCAGCTGCCTTTGGATATGAGACTCCAAGTTGGTTGCTGAGAAATTTTAGTTTAATAATCCTTCACAGATTGACCTCTCTTACCACCTCCTGCTGCTCCTTTTCTTCCTCCTCCAAATGGAAAACTGGAAGGAAAACATGAAAATAAATGTCAAGCGTCTTGGCTTAAGAACTGTAGCTCACCCAAACAAGTTTTCTCTTATCAAAGGGCATCACTCATTTTTTTTTCTTTATAGTTTTAAATTCTCTTTTTCCCATCAACTTTCTCCAGTAATTACTCCAGGCTTAAGTCACACACTCTGTGTGCCTAGAGATTAGCAGTTTGGATTCCATAAATAGACCACAGCCTAATTTGAATCTTGGCTCATTCATTCATTTACTAGTTTCAGGATTCTGGGCAAGTACCTGAAACTCTTGGCTTCAGTTTCATTATCAACAAAATGGGGACAGTAGTAGTACCAGCCCCATAGGGTTTTCACTGAGATCTAATAAAATATTGTGCATGAATATGTGAAGTGCTTAGCAAAAAGTGTTGTGCATACAACAAGATTCAATATGTGCTGTTACCACTATTGTCATCATCATTATGATTATTTTTAATTATCTCTTCATTTTCTTTCTTTCTATTTCAACTAGAAGTATCTGGAAGTAATGACTGCAGACAGCCTGAAAGTTTCTTTAGCATTTCTAAAAAGTAGTTAAAATGTATTTCATCATACCTTCCTATCACTAGCAAGATATCCATAGGATGTCTACAATGAATTCAGCTAGAACCAGGAGCTGGGAAGTCCCCTAGGACAACCGCTCCCCCCAAAAAAGAAAAAAAATCCCCAGAATCATTCTCCCCTTCTTTTTTCACTTCAGCGTCTGTATATAGGGTCACCCCTACCCCACCCCATTCCATCCACCTTTTCTTCTCCCAGTATAGCTACTGCCATCATTTGAAGTGGCTACCCTTGAGCTCAAAATGGGTGGTGGGAGGGAGAGATTAATACTGTTCTCTTTTTGATAATTATTTGCTCAAGCAGGTGGCAAAACAAGGACTTGGAGGGCAAATGTGAGTCTTAGGTGCAGCCAAAGTAGCTCTTGTCCCCTTTCTCACCACTCAGCTTTAATTTATGCTGCCTACATGTCCAGCATGAGGGGAATAGCCTTGTGGGATTTAAGGAGGGTTCACAAGACATACTGGCCTTTTGTTTTTTTAATTAGCAAAGATAAACATGTTTACTATGAAGTCCTGTTTCCTTTGTGTAGGTGGCCAGCACCAAGGAATCTGGAAATTGGCTTTTACTTGTGATATTGGTATGCAATGTAACCTCGTGCTTACACGTTCAGTCTAGAAATGCACAGGCATGGATTTGAATCCCAGCTCTGGCAGTAACTAGCTGTGTGGAAGATATTGTCACCTCACATATTACATGGCACTCTCCTTTCCATTAGTATGCATGGTCCTCATTCCTGGTGTAACCAGCAACAGATATCACTAACCCCAATAAACCAAGAATCAGAGAGGTTAAGTCATTGCTAAAGATTATATATCAGCTCCTCGTGGGTCTGAGAATGACACCTCAGGCAAGTTAATTCATCAGTTTGAGCCTTGTTTTTCATATCCATGTTTCTTCTGCATAGGATTGTTATAATTCATCATTCACTTTGTAAACAATGTTGATGAAGCAATTAGCTAGAATCCCAGCATTTAGCAAATGCTCAATAAAGAGGCCTAAAAATAATGGTTATTTAGATGATGATAATGATGATAGATACAGAACAGAATAGCTAAAGACCCCTACACCAACAGTTGGGAGAACTGACCTGTTGTGCTGTTCTGGAGTTGTTATATACCCCAGAAACGCCATGTTCTTCTAATCTATTCTTGTGGATGCAGACCTGCTGTCTTTTGATTAGGTTGGACCTTTTGATTAGATTGTTTCCATGGAGATGTGACCCATCCAATTCAAGCTGGGTCTTACTTCTTTACTGGAGTCTTTTAAGACACCTGACAGAGAGAAAGAGCTAAACAGAAAATGCCCCCAGGAGAAGCCAGAAGGACCCACAGTTGCTCAGAGAGCCATTTGAAACCAACTCAGGAGAGACAGGCCAGCGGACATCCCCAAGTGCCTTCCCATGTGACAGAGGAACCCAGAGCAATCAGCCTCTCTTCAGTGAGGGTATCCTCTTGCTGATGCTTTAGTTGGACATTTTTGTGAATTTAGAACTGTAAATTTGCAACCTAATAAATCCCCTTTGAAAAAGCCAACCCGTTTCTGGTATATGGCATTCCGACAGCTGTAACAAACCAAAACACCTGTCAAGTTGCCAGAACTGTCCTTAATTTTCAAGTTGTGTTGAGGGACTGTCTCACCACCTGTGGCTTAGTTTCCTTTCATGCTAAAATGTAGTTAATATTATCTGCATCTAATTGCTTATAAAATAAAACCTCAACTGAGCCATAGAGCAGAAAAGTATAAAGTACAAAACAGTTTAAGTATAATTTACTTATTGTTTATGTGCTGCTGTTTTATTTAATCCTGGCAATGGCAATTGATAGGCTGTTTACCCAATAAGTTCTTCTAACACATTCTCTGATAAGGAGAGACTGCCAAAAAGCATACTGACGGGAACTCAAGGTAGAGTCAGAATTAGAACCCATGCATGGCTGTTCTGTTTGCTAAATTTACAGAAACATTTTCTTGTGGCTATTTCTCTTTCCTTCCTTTTCCAGCTCTTCAAGGTAAGAGAGTGTGGAGCTGTTGGCTGGCAGCTGGCGATGTGCTTGCACTGTGAAGAGGTCATAAAGTATAACTGCTTCCAGCTCTTGTAAGCCTAGGAGGGCTCAGTCTACTACTAGGGGCAGCAGACGTTGCCTGCCGAATAAACATCCAGCTGCTTAAAGATCATTCCTAGGTATTGATAGCTCCCTGAATGAGGATGGGGCAAAAGGAGTGAAGAATGTACCATCCATTTCTATTCCAAGAGCTCATAAAGTCCCACTGAGATGGGAACTGAGTTGATTAGAGGGCTGTCCATGGATGGTGCGTAAAGATCAGCAGCATATTGGGAATGAAGGTCAGTCAAAGGAGCAAAAACTTCTACCATTGCTACTCCTACATGCAGGGTACACTCTTGATATTCCAAGGCTTCCTGTACTTTTGAAATAGCTGAGGTTGCTAAGTAACCTGAGGACAGGCGGTGTCTATGTACCATCACCTAATTCTGCAATCATTTTGGATTGAGGCCACATGCTGTTGCCGGACTAATTACAGCAGGGAAGAAAACTCAATCTAGAACTGCAGTTGTTTAGCATTAGAAACAGAAGACCAGATGTGAACCTGACAGCCCTTCAGGTATTTATTGAGAATCCTTAGGGAAAAGAAGACAATTTTCCAGCATGGCTCCATAGAGCTGAGGCAAGACCAATAAGCAGGGGGTCACAGGAAGATGAAAATAAACAGTTCAGTAGTCCAAAATGGAATGCAAGCCTTTGTGAGATAAATTCCCCACTAGAAGCAGCCAAGCACAGAGTTGTTTACAAACTGTGTCTATGTACCCTTAGGGTTCTCCTGGAGTTCAGTAAAGTAGCAATATACTTAGTGATTAGCTTTGGCAGCTGGACCTAAAATAAAAATCACATCTGGCCCAAATTACCTTTGAAAATCATTTAAATTGTCCGTGAAGTACAATATGCATGATTTTATTTTTTACAACTCTAGGTAGTTAAAATTGGATTGCCTCTAGGGACTGTGTTAAATACGAATATCTTTAAACACCAAAATCATTTTCCACGGGGCTAGATGCTTGAGGCTCTTAGGAATTGGGGCCATTTGCATCTCTCACCCATGCTGTCTCCAGGGCACATGCTGTGTGAGTGGATGAAGTGGCAGGAGGAACCACCCACATTATTTAAGCTGGTGTGTATTTATGTGTGTGCAAGTGTATGGCACATATGGCTGAATGTGCACAGTTTAAAATTAGATAGGCTGCTGGTTCACAAATCTCACAGGATAGGGGTGGGAGTGAAATCTGAACCCTCTCTTCTTTGCCACAATTTAAGGCTCTTCTTAACTCTGTCTTACATAATAGGGTTTTCTCTCCCCAGATTTACAAAGATATTAATATAATTAAATTTGTCCACTTTAGATGTACAGTTTAAGGAATTTTATATAATTCTGTATTCACCAACACAATGAAGATATAGCACATTTTCACCACCACAAAAACTCCCTTGTGTCTGTGTGCCATGCCCCTTTGCAGCAAATTTCCTCTCTGTACTTTCAGCCAGTGATATGCTTCTGCTGTTAGAGTTTTGTCTTTTTTTGGAATTTCATATAAATGGAATGATAAAATATATTACAGTCTTTTGTGTTTGACTTCTTTTACTTAGCACACCATGTTTGAGATACCTTTGCATTGTTAAATGCATCAGTAATTCATTTTTATTGCTTAGAAATATTCCATAATGTAAGTATATTAATTGTTTTTTCTATTCACCTGTTGATTGGCACATCAGTTGTTTTTAGTTTTTGATGATTATGAAGAATGTTTCTATAAATATATACATGCAAGTCTTTGTGTGGATGTACATTTCCTTTTCTCTTGGTTAAATACCAGGAGTGAGATTGCTGATTTGTATGGTAAGCATATTTTTACATTATAAGACACTACCAAACTGTTTTTCAAGCTGGCTTACCTAGTTTGCACTGGCTCAGCCCTGTATGAGAGTCTCGGTTATTCTAAGGTCCCTGTCAATACTGTGTGGTGTCACTCTTTTCACTTTTAGTCAATTTAATGTGCATGTCAAAGTGGATTTAATTTTCATTTCCCTGATAGCTAATAGTATCAAGCACATTTTCATGGCTTGTTGGCCACTCATTTTCTCTTTTTTTGTGTGCCTGAAATGTCTGTCCAAATCTTTTGGCCAGTTTCTAAATTAGATAATTTCTCTTGTTATAATTGACTTGTAAGAATTCTTTATATATTCAGGATACGAGCTGTTTGTCAGATAGGTTTTGCAAATGTTTTCTATCAGTATATACTTGTCTTTTGCTTTTCTTAACTGTGCCATTCAGAACATAAAAGTTTTTAATTTTGATATAAACTAATTCATGAATTATTTTCTTGTTATGCTTTAGTACTTTTAATGACCTAAGAAATCTTTATCTAACCCCAAATCACAAAGATTGCCTCCTATACTCTCTTCCGGAATTTTCTTGTTGTTGTTTAACATTTGCATTTAGGTCTATGATTCATTTCAGATTAATTTGGTTTATAGGGTGAGAGAAAGGTTGATTCATTTTTTTTTCTACACAGATAGCCAATTGTTGCAGCACCAATGATTTAAAATACGATCCTGTTCCCCATTGAATTACCTTGACACCATTGTCAAAATTCAATTTACCACATAAGGTTCTATTCTAGATTTTCTATTGTGTTCCATGTATCTATCTATAATTACACCAATGACACACTTAGTTCGCACTTATAGTAAGTCTTGAAATCAGACAGTGTTGATGTTTCAAAGTGGATCTTCTTTGTCAGAAAAGTCTAGTTGAAAATTTGATTGGGATCTCCTTGAATCTATAGATCAATTGGGGGAGAATTACCATCTTAATGATATTGAGCCTTCCAATCCATGAGCATCGTATGTATCTCTCCATTTATTTAGATTTTTTTTCATTTCTCCCAGCAATATTTTATTTCTGACAATTTCTACCTTCTAATTGAATGTTTATTTTCTCAATATTTAATGTAATTTTACATGGTTGTGTTTTAATGTACTACTCTGGGATGTTTTCAACTTGCTCTACCCTTTTATGCTCCCTTATTCTTCATTTTATGATTTTTTTTTTTTGATCCTTTTAATGTCTATCAAAATCCCTATTTGGCTTTCTAGATCTGTTTCTTCATGTCAATTTTTAGTAGTTCTAAATATTAAAATATGCACCCTTGGGCAGTGTGATGGTAGCTCAGGCGCAGTGTTCTCACCTGCCATGCCAGAGACCAGGTTTGGTTCCCAGTGCCTGCTTAGGTCAAAAATAAATAAATAAAATATGCACCCTCAAGTTTTAATAGTCTACTTAATGTGTACCAATTCACGTGAAACATAAAGTCTTTGCAATCAGTAGGTCCGTTTATTCTTCTGATTCCATCCTTTATACAATTGTTATATGAATTATACTTACAATAAAATCTCACTAGATGAGGGCAGGCCACGGTGGCTCAGCAGGCAAGAATGCTTGCCTGCCATGCCCGAGGACCCAGGTTCGATTCCTGGTGCCTGCCCATGTAAAAGAAAAAAAAAAATCTCACTAGATGGGTGGTGTGATGCCATGCTGGAGACCCAGGTTTGATTCCCTGAGATTCCCTAGAGAACTAAAGAAAAAGCCACTCCAGATTTCTATATCTAGCAAAAATAATCCTACAAGAATAAAGACAAAATAGATATTTTCGGATGGAAGGTAAGTATTAGAATTTGTTGCCACCAGACACACATGTCAAAAAATAAATAAAAGAAAGAAATCTCACTAGGTGATGTTCTTTATTTTTCTTTAAGCAGTCACATTATTTTTATAAACAAATTAAGATGAAAAAGCAAAATAGTATTTTTTTATATTTGCACAGATAATTAACACTTCCAATGAGCTTTATTTCTCTCTGGGAATTCAAGTTTCCATGTATTTAAGCCTGAAGAAATTCTTTTAGCATTTCTTGTAGTGTGCATCTGGTGGCAACAATTTCTAATACTTACCTTCCATCTGAAAATACCTATTTTGTCTTTATTCCTGTAGGATTATTTTTGCTAGATGTAGAAATCTGGATTGGCTTTTTCTTTAGTTCTCTAAAGATGGTGTCCAGTTTCCTCTTGCCTTTAATGAAATCATTTTTCTTTTATATGTAACGTGTGATTTTTTTCTCTGCCTCCTCAACTGGCTCTTTCCTACACCTTTTCATAGTCATGGAAACATTTATAACTGTGATGAACCTAGTCAGAGCCTTATTCATGTTTATTCTGCTTGAAGTTTGTTGAATATCTTGAATCTGTAAATTTGTGCCTTTCATAAAAGTGTTCAACCATTCTTCTTTGCATACTTTGCATGTTTCAGTTTCTCACTACCTTCCTGCTAGAACTTTAATACATATATGTTAAACTGCTTGGTATTATCAAACAGGTCCTGAGACTCTGTTCATTTTCTCTCTTTTCTTAATATTGGATAATGTCTATTATTCACTAACTCTCTTCTCTGTCATCTCCATTCTCCCACTAAATATACCCAGTGAATTTTTTATTTCAGATATTTTATGTTTTAGTTCTAGAAAGTTTGATGCTTTTTTGTTCCCAAATCTTTGCAAAAATTGCATATCTTTTCACTCATTGCAAGCATACTTTTTTACACCATTGAAGATGATTATAAAAACTGCTTGAAATTTTGTATCTGCTAACTCCAATATCTGAATCATTTTTGGGATTGGTCTCAGTTGATGGTCTTTTCCCTTTAGAATTGTTAACATTTTTATGGCTCTTTGTATGTTTATTATCCTGGATATTATGAAAAGTAAATTGTTGAAACTCTAGATGGTGTTATTTTTTTACAATGATTGTTGTTTCTTTTCTTTTAGCAGACGCTTAATTTGGTTGGACTTCAACTGTGAACACATTTTCCTGAGTGGCAGCTCCAATCTCACTTCAAATCTTTTTGCTTGCTTGCTTTTAGCTGTTTTCCTTTGAGTCTGTTCCATCCATGAATAGTTCAAGGATCAGCGCGAGATATAAGCCCACAGAACTTGGGGATTCCCACTCTCTCATTTTCCCTTCTGGAATTATTCCTCCTTCTTTCTACCATGACCATGGTTACCTTGAACTCACTCCTCCTGCTATCCATGCCACAAAGACTGAGGTTTCCCCACCGACACCCCAGTGCCTTCTCTTCACCAACTGCACCTGCCCTCAGGCCAAAGTAGCAAAAACAAAGAATCCACTGGACAAACTTGTCTCCTTTCTGCCGCTCCTCCTCCACGTCTATACCTTGTCTTTTCAGTGTCAAAACGATCTCCATTGATAGGAAAACTTGTGAACTTGTAAAATGATAGACTTATACTGAACTCATCTCAGGTTAGGTTTGTCTACACCACATCCCTCAAAAACTACTATGTAATTTCCAACTCTCTTTCTTTATTCTTGGCCTAACCCTCACTCTGGGTGCCCTCATTAATGTTTCTTCTGTAAAGCAGTTTTATTCAGATGTATTCATGCACCATACAATCCATCCAAATTGTACAATCAATGGCTTTTAGTATAATCACAGAGTTGTAAATTCATCACCAAAATCAATTTTAGAACATTTTCATTACTCCAAAAAGAAAAACCCATACCCCTTAGCAGTCACCTCTCAATCCCTCTATCCTTCCTTAGCCCAGCATAACCACTTATCTAATTCTGTCTTTATCAATTTATTTATATTTATATTTTATATGGATGGAATAATACTGTATGTAGTACTTCATGTCTGGTTTCTTTCACTTAGCATATGTTTTGTTTTGTTTTTTGATCTTTTTTTTTTCTTTTAGAGACATTATAAGTTTACATAAAGGTCATGTAAAAATACAATGTTTACCTGTACCCCCCCATTGTTGGCACTTTGCATTGGTGTGGTGCTTTTGTTACCATTCATGAAAGATTATTAAAATATTACTGTTAACTATAGTCCATAGTTTAAATTAGGTGTATTTTTCCAATATACCACCCTATTATTAACACCTTGTAATAGGAGTATACATTTTTTATGACTCATGAAAGAATATTCTTAGGTTTGTACAATTAGCCACAGTCATTGTCCCCGCAACAAGGTCATTGGTTTCTATAGTCCTATGTCTTATCCTCTAACTTTCCTTCTAATAACATACACGACCCAAAACTTCCCCTTTCAACCATATTCACAACCATAATTAAGTGCTGTAGTTCCACTCAGAATAATGTGCTGCTATCACCACTATCCATTTCCAGACACTTACAATCAACCTAAATAGAAATTCTGCACAAATTTAGCATCAACTCCCATTTTTAGCCCCATTTTATCCTCAGGTAACCTATATTCTACATTGTAACTCTATGAGTTTGCTTGTTATAGTCAGTTCATATCAGTGAGATCATACAATACTTGTCTTTTTATGTCTGGCTTATTTCACTCCACATAATGTCCTCAAGGTTCACCCATTTTGTCGCATACATAAGGACTTAATTTCTCCTTACAGCTGAATAATATTCCATATATATGTACATATACCACATTTTGTTTATCCCATCATTAGTTGATGGATACTTGAGTTGCTTCCAACTTTTAGCAATTGTGAATGATCCCATGAACATTAGTGTGCAAATGCCTGTTCGAGTCCCTGATTTCAGTTCTTATTGCCAGGTCACATAACAATTCTATATTTCATTTTCTGAGGAACTGCCAAATTTGTCAGCGGCTGCACGATTTAACAATCCCACTAGCAGTGAATGCGTGTTCCTATTTCTCCACATCCTCTCCAACATTTGTAGGTTTCTGGTTTTTTAATAGTGGCCATTCTAGTACATGTGAAATGATATCTCATTGTGGTTTTGATTTGCATTTCCCTAAATAGTTGATAATGTTGAGAATCTTTTCATCTGTTTTTTGACCATTTGTACTTCTTCTTTGGAAAAACATCCATTCCAATCTTTTGCCCATTTTTTAATTAGGTTGTCTTTTTATGTGGAGCTGTAGGATTTCTTTATACGTTCTGGATATTAAACTCTTTTTTGGTTATATGGTTTCCAAATATCTTCTCCCATTGAAGTAGGTTGCCTTTTCACTTTCTTGACAAAGTCCTTTGACGCACAAAAGTTTCTAATTTTGAGGAGTTCCCTTTATTTATTTTTTCTTTCATTGCTACTGCTTTGAGTGTAAAGTCTAAGAAACCATTGCCTACCACAGTATTTTAAAGATGCTTTCCTACATTTTCTTCTGAGAGTTTTATGGTCCTGGCTCTTATATTTAGGTCTTGGATCCATTTGAGTTCATTTCTGTATAAGGTGTGAGATAAGGGTCTTCTTTCATTCTTTTCATATGGATATTCAGTTCTCCCACCACCATTTGTTGAGAAGACTATTTTGTCCCAGTTAAATGAACTCAGCAACCTTGTCAAAAATGAATTAGCCATAGATGTAAAGGTCTATTTCTGAACTCTCAGTTCTATTCCATTAGTCAATGTATCTATCTTTATGCCAGTACCATGCTGTTTTGACCACTAGCTTTGTAATATGCTTTAAAGTCATGAAGTGTAATTCCTCCAACTTTGTTCTGCACTTTCAAGATGTGGGCCTCTTAGGCTTCCAAATAAATTTAATAATTGGATTTTCAATTATACGCAAAATGCACTCTTGGAATTTTGATTGAGATTGCGTTGAATCTGTAAATCAATTTGAGTAGAATTGACATCTTAACAATATTTAATCTTCCAAGCCATGAACACAAGGTGACCTTCCTTTTATTTAGGTCTTCTTTGATTTCTGTTAACAATGTTTTGTAATTTTCTTTGTACAAGTTCTTTACATCCTTGGTTAAATTTATTCCTAGATATCTGATTCTTTTAGTTTCTTCTAATGCTTTCTTGGTTATCCAGATTCTGCAACTTAAATCCTAACTCAAATTCCACCATGAAGCCCTCTATTCTGTCCCAAATTAATATTTTCTTCTTTAAAGTTTTTCTAGAACTTCAGCATGTATATCACATAGAGTGCTTTGGGCTGTTGTTCACCTTTTGAAGTGAAGGTGTGTTTTTTTCACCCTACAATTGGCTTAAAATGTGTGACCGCAAGATATACGTCATGTGCCTTTATTTTTATCCCCCAGAATAATTAAGGGCAGACTCATCAAGATTGAATACAATCTTCTACTCATTTAATATATATCTCACAAGTCACTTACTTCTGTAACTTCAGCATCCTAAAATCTGTCAAGCAGACTTAATAATACCTGACTTGTGGGGTTATTTGAGGATAAGTAAAACCATTTTCCTTTCCCCACCACTCTTCCACTCTTCTTTATGGGCATTTTATGCCTTCTCTTTAGTCAAACTCCCAACACCTTCTGCCACTTATTCAAATCTCGGTCAGTGAATGTGCTTCTCATTTTGTTGAAAAAACTGTGAGATCAATAGCAGTCAAAAGAAAATTTCCACACATTTTCATGAAAAAATTTACCTCCCTACCTACATCTGTGTCTATCTGTTCTCTTTCCACCTGTTCAAGCATCAATTCCCCTTTCTAAGACAATTTTTTCATTGGTGTACCTGACGCCATTCCCTCTTTTCTACCAATGACATTGTTTCTGAAATTATTCCCGCTTTCTCTCTCTTAAGTTATTAGTTTTCACTCTCTACTCAATCAAACATGCTATAACCACTGACCTCCTGAAGAGAAAAAAACAAACTCCTTTCTTGGTCTCACATCCCTTTCCACTGCCCTACTCCCTATTAATTTTTCTTCAAGAGTTGTCCATGCTCCTTCTCTCCTTTTCCTTGCTTCCTATTTTATATTAGATCAAAATAATTAGGCTTTTTTACCTACCATTTACATTAGTAAATCCAATGGTCAATTATCATTCCTCATTCATAAAACATTTTCTTCACTGGCTTGGTTCCCCTCCTACCTCACTGGTCACTCTTTTATAATCTCCAAGGATTCAGTTCTTAGGACTCTGCTTTATATTCATTGTATAGATGATCTCATATGACCCTGTAGCATTAAATACCAGCTGTCCTTTGATTACTTGAACATTTATATCTCTAGCCTGACCTTTCTCCCCAGATTTCATATTTAAAAATCCAGTTATTTACTGATCATCTACATTTGGATAATTGATAGACATCTCAAGCTTACATGTCCAAAACTGGACTCTTGACCTTATCTCCCAAACCAGCTCTATAGCTTTCCCAATTCAAAATATGGCAATGCCATCCATCTAGTTGCTTATGCCAAATATTGCACTGTGGTCCTTGACTCCTCTTTCTCTCATATCCCATATGAAATACATCAGAAAATTCTTTGGTTCTTCTGTATCCAGAATCTAACCACTTATCATATTTTCCAACACTATGTCTCTGGTCTAAACCAACATGGTCTCTCAAGTGGATTATTGTAGTATCCTCCAAGCTTCCCTTCTTGCTTCAATTCTTGATCCCCTACAATCTACATCCATCTCAGTGGCCAGAGTGACTCTTTTAAATTATTTGTCAGATTATGTCCCTGCTAAATTCAAATCCTTCCATATATCCCCTTCTCATTCAGGAAAAAACTCAAAGTTCTCACTATATCCTCTAATGGCAGAAAGTGAAAGGAGGCTCAAGTTTCCTCTATGATCTTCTTGCCGAGTTATGTATCTTGGAGCAGGGCTGTGTCTGCTTTTACAAAGGACTCCTTTTTTGCAAAAAACCGCCATTCACTTGCCAAGCTCTTGGCTCTCAGGGCTGTATTATCCCAGAGGGGAGTATCTTTTTCTAATTCACCAACCCAAAAGGGGGTACTTGATATAATTCTCATAAAGGCGATTTATGAGCTAATAGAGACCCTGCTTATCTAATTTGAACCTCACCATCTTTCTGACCATATTGCTTATCATTCCTTGATGCCCCATTCGCCTTGCTCCAGCCATGCTGGTCTCCTTGCTCTTCTCAAAAGGGGCAAAGCTGCTTCTGCTTCAGGGCCTTACACTGGCTCTTTTCTCTTCCTGGAATTCTCCTTTCTCAGATATCCCCATGGCTTTATTTCCTTACTTGAAATCTCCGTTCTGATGTTACATTGTCTTAGTGATATTCACAGACCTCATTGTATAAAATAAAAAAGCATCCCCATCCATTTATTACCTAAACCTTTATATCTTGTTCAATTTTGTTTCACAGCATTTATCACTATATGGACTATTATATAGTTGTTTCCCACCAACACACTTGGGGAGAGGGACTTTGCTTTTCGTTTTTTTGTTTTTTTTTTCACTGTTGTATCCCTAGTACCTAAAACAATGGCTGACATATAACAAACACTTAGTTATTATTTGTTTGATAAATGGATGGATGGATGAATATATAATACAAGTTGAGGTTTCATCACAGTTGCCTGCCATGTAGTTAGCACTTAATAAATCATAGGTTTTATTATTGGGCATTTGATAAATATATACTGAATGCATGAATGATTTTGCTGAAAAGTAGCAACAAAAATTTGACCTATATTGAACCAGGATCATCGTCTGCCTCTTGACCTTGTGTCTCACCTCCTGATCATGTCACTAGATTCTCCATCCAAATAGTAGGTACCCAGGGCTCAGAAAGTCAATGCATCACGACAGCAAAGAATCTCTAATGTAACCTTACTCCAAGTCAGACTCTTGCAAAGGTGTCAGGAGCAGATACCTGCTCACTTGTCAGATGGCATCCACTGTGTGAAGCCAAACTAACCCCAAGGGATTAACCCAGATATGGTCTGGCTGGTTATTCTGACAAAAGGCTGGGTCAGGACAACGTGGCCACTCTGAATTTAAATATTAGAAGCATTTTTATTTCCTGTGTTTTCCTGAGATCCACAAACTTCAAACAAGGCTTGCTCGTCCCAGTAGGGGTCCTACATTTATGACTTTTTATATTTAAAATGAGCTGAAAATAACAATGAAAGGGACTACTGTTGAAAAAATTAAAAAGTAGCTCCTATATCTTCCCTACAGATTCTGTAATCAAAATTAACTGTTTTCTCAATTAAGGAGTTTTTGTTTGTTTGGTTTGGTTTGCTTACTTCCAACTCAAGAGAGAGAGAAAAATGGACCTTAGTGGAAAGTTAATGAGTTCTCACACAAAATCCAAACCCAGGTAGCAGAGGGACAGGGGCCAGGGAAGCCCAGCAACCTCTGCAGCAGAGTTTCCAGACTCTTTCCACTAATGCCCTGTCTGTAAAGTGACTCTCCACCAATGCCACATCTAGAGAGAATTTGATTAGCCCAGCTCATTTCACACATGCATCCAAGTCCAACCAACTGGGACCAAGGGTGGGTCATGCAGTGGAACTGCAGTGCTGGGAATGGGAAGGGTGCTTGATTCAGAAGAGAGTGATTGATGAGACAATTAGCTTGGAAGCTGTCTGGAACACACAAGGAAGTTGGAGTGAGCTTTAGGAGAGTAGAAGGGCAATTTCAGAGGAGCTGCTTTGTGGGCAACATACACACGCCAAGGAAAAACACTTGGAGCACTCAATCGTCCAATCCAGCAACAAAATAATATTGATTTTTCTCAGCAGTTCATTCAGTCTTAAGCATATGCAGCAGCTGTGCATGCTGTGTCTAGTATGCATCATTTCAACTCCCATCAAGTAGTGGGGGAGAAGCACATTAGAAAACCAAAGAATTAATTTCCATCCTGGTTGTGTGACTTTGGGCTTATAGCTTAATCTTTATTTGCCACTGGTTCCTCATCTATAAAATGGCAGAGAGAGTAGTATTTCCCATGCAGGGTAAGAATGAAGTGAGCTAGCAGGTAACAGAGTATGGATGTTAAGACCAAGGATTTGAGTCAGAACAGCGCCCTGGGTCCCTGGTCCTGACATTTGAAGGCTGTGGGGCCCTTTGCGGGCCTCACCTGCTCAAAGCTACACTCTCTGCACCTATAAAACAAAGGTAGGTGTGCCCATTGCAGGCTGTCAGCGTTAAATGATTTCCATGAAGCTCTGTGTCTTCAGCCTAACACAGGGGCTTATTACTATAGTTAAAGGCTGGTTTAAATGATGGTACTTTGAAAAATACAAATTATCATACAGATGTGCTTTGTAGTCTTGGATATCGTTATTCTCACCTTTGTAACTATCATCAGCAAAACCACCGAGTTAAGGAACCAGGAACTAGAAATAGGAATGAAGAAAGCACAACTTCAAAGTGCAGTTATATCCTTCCTTTCTCAAATTGCTCTCTACTGCTCTCAAGTAAAATAAAAGCACCTTGACATGATAAACAAGGTCATCTGTGCTCTGCTCATTGTCGTTCAGACCTCACGTCTCATACTCTCCCTCCCCTGTTGCCACTGCACACACTTCATAACCCGGTTCATTGGCAATGGACCGTACCCCAAACACACTATGTACTTCAAGTCTCTGTACCTTTGTTCTTGCCATTTTCTCCTGGGAAGCCCCCTTGGACCAATCTCTACCTATTCACATTCTTATTTCAAGTTCAATATAGCCTCCAAGCCTCTTACTGCTGTCACCACCTTTGTCAATTCCTGAATTAGTTGTGCGCTCCTTCAAATTTTGCGTGTGCCTCTATTCATATTTAGCCCCCATTTTATTTAGAGATTTTAATCCTTTGCTTACATGGTCCAAATCCCCCAACCCCTCACCCTCAATAAAAGCCTCTTCAGGGTAGGAGGGCAGGGCTGTGCTGTGTGTTGAAATCATCTTTGCAATCCCTATTAGCTAGATGGTGGCCGGCACACAGGCAGAACACAGTAAGCGTTGGAAGGAAAAGAAAGAAGGTGGGGAGGAGAATAGGATGAATGTGCTTAAAGGGTCTTTAGGGAGCTGGATCTGTGATCATGATAAGTGTCAGCACTGTGTTCAAGCTGCCCAGCCCAGCAAGAATATCCAGAAATAGATAAAGACTTCTTCCTTTGATTCTAAGCTTATAGAAGTGTTTTTCCCCATGCTAACATATTGTGAAATCCCAGAAAATCTGAAACCTTAGGGGACTTAGTGATAATCAGATACAGTATCTCCATTTTACAGATGAGGAATCAGGCCCAGAGAAATTTAAAAGCCATTGCCAAAGGCACTCAGCCAATAAGTAGCAGAACTGAGACTAGGATCTGGGTCATCTATGCCCTGCCTTGTCCAAACCATCCCTTCATTGGCTCTTACCTGACATTCCCAGGCTTTGCCTGATTTTTATTTTCCTTATGGTGACCCTTAGCCATTGTCCTCAATTCCCTGCTAGTGCAGCCCAGTATGACAATAGCTCATTCCAGGGACTTGTTACTTAACAAGAAGAGAAGAAGGCAACATAGTCAAGAAATATGGAACTGTCAGCAAAAAGGCTGACTAAACCTGCAAAGTTAGAGGGAGGACTGTCCACAAGACCATCTTCACTTCTCACACCAATTGCAAGTTTTGGGATTTCCAAGATTACCCTCAATTTCAATAATGTTTTTGGATTCTCAAAACTCACTGAAAGCTGTTATACTCGCAACTAGGGTCCATTACAGGGAAATGAAACAGGTTTAAACCATCCAAGGGGTACATAACTCAATCTACCAACAGGATGAAAATATCTATGTACAAGGTTAGCCATTGTAGTGCTGCTTATAACTGCAAAATATCAGAAAAAAATCTTAACCCCTACTCATCAGAGAGTATGTGAATAGTCTACAGTATGTTCATACAACTATAAAAAAGAATGAAGTTGATTTCCATGAACTAATGTCAAGTAATCTCCAGGATATATTGTCAAGTGAAAAAGACAAATGTAAATGTATAATATGTCACTTTTTGAGTATGAAAGAATAGGAAATAAGGAAATATACCTGCATCTGATCATTCGTGGAAATAGAAGCAGAAGAAATGTAAATCAGAAACTGTTAAAAATCAGTTATCTACAGAAGATAGATGAGAATTAGGCTGAATAATGACATCCAGAGATAACCAGGTTCTAAATCCTGGAATCTGTGAATGTTACCATTTATGGGAAAACAGGTCAAAAATAAATAAATAAAAGTCAGCCAAGGGAAGAGACACATGAGGCAGAGTCCAGAAAAGCACCAAAGGAGGCGTTCCCGTTGCCCTCACCCCATGGAATCATGGGCAGCATTACTTTCTTAGTATTAATGTGTGGCAGAAAACACCGAGTTTTGTCAACTAAGGAAGCTCACCTGAGCCTTGGTGTCCATGGTCTTTATTGGAGTTCGTCATTTAGGCACAGCTGATTGCCCATGTGGCTGATCTCACTTTCCACCCCTCCAGAGATCAAGTTGATACTGCTTGATCTAAAATCTCCACCATAAATCACATCACTGGACGTCTGGTGTGACCCAATACCCCCATTCAAACAGGAATACTTCTATCAGGTATGACTTTCCAAGAACTTAGAGATAACCTTCCAGAAAC
This sequence comes from Tamandua tetradactyla, assembly GCF_023851605.1. Taxonomy (NCBI): domain Eukaryota; kingdom Metazoa; phylum Chordata; class Mammalia; order Pilosa; family Myrmecophagidae; genus Tamandua; species Tamandua tetradactyla. The sequence goes on along the minus strand of NC_135346.1, from coordinate 41,996,523 downwards.
CAAAGACAAAGGCAGATCTCTTTTTTGGGCCAGGTTAAATGCTTGGCTACACAGAGGCCAACACGGGTGCTCTTCCCAACCTCTTTACCCTCACTTCAGAATTGTATATTGGGAAAGCACATGCGCTTTTGAGTCAGACAGACTTGCTTAGGCTCTACCACTTTTTATTGTGTGACCTTGGCAAGTCAATAATGTGTCCAAGCCTCAGCTTTATCCTACAGAAAATGGGGAACATGTGCCTATTCCTAAAGGTATTTGCAAGTGTCTGCACTGGTATGAATCTGTTTTATATCCCAGAAAATATCATGTTCTTATAATCTTTTCTTATGGGGGCAGACTTATTATGGGTAGAACCTTTTAGTCAGATTGTTTGCATGGAAATTTGACCCACCCAATTCAAGGTGGGTCTTGATCCTTTTGTTAGAGTCCTCTATGCAGAAGAAGGGCAGAAAATACAGAGCCCAAAGAGATGAAACCAAGTGAAGGACACAAAGAGAGAGATGCATCCCTGAGACGCTAAGAGAAGAACTGCAGGACACAGAGCTCAGAGTGGTGTCCTCAGTGACACTTGGAACCTAAAAGCAACAGAACCCAGGAGTGAAGGGCCAGCAGACACCACGTGACAGAGGTGTCCCTGATGCTGGTGGCCTTTCTTCAAAGAAGGTTTCCTCCTACTGATGCCTTAATTTGAACATATTCATGGCCTTAGTACTATAAATTTGCAAGTTAATAAATCTCCACTGTAAAAGACAATCCATTTCTGGTATTTTGCATTCCATCTGCTATTTTGCATTCCAGCAGCTTTAGCAAACTGAAACCTTGTCTTAGTATGCCAGAAAAAAGCCCCACAATGTATTGGCTTAAACAATGAGCATTTATTGAAGGCTATAAGTCAAAAATCAAGATGTTGGCAAGGCCGTGCTTTCTCCCAGGGTGGATGGCATTCTGGTAAGGGCAGTCCTCTATCACATGGCCATCTCGCTCTCCTCTCTGGCTTCTTCTGGTTTCTGGTTTCTTTTATATTTCTTCTGACTTTGGCTGACTTCTACTGACTGCTTCCAAATTTCCTCTCCTTAAAGGTGTCCAGCATATGGGTTAGCACCCATCCTGACTCAGTTTGGTGACACCTTACCTAATAATAACATCTTCAAAAGGTCCTATTTACAAATGGGTTCACACCTGCAAGAGCATGAATTAAGACTTTAACTTAATTCTTTGTGGGGGCACATGATTCAATCTCCAACAGTTAGAGACCAAGTTGATGCTTTGAAAGTATTTAATATAAGGCTGATATGGAATAGGTGTCTGATAAGTGAGAGCTGTCGTTGATAACTTTCTTCTACTCTTCAAGCCTTTCTTCCTTCCTCCTTCTCTCTCTGTTTCAAAATCTCTTTCTTGCTTGATATCTCTTTGTTTCTTTCTCCAACCTTCTTGTCTTCCCTCAGGATGGGAGTTTTCACTTCACTGTGCTGTGAATAAAGAAATTCCAAACTAAAGTCTTGCAGCAGCCTTGGGACACCTTTCCCCTTGAGACCTGGTGGACAGTATCTGTATAACAAAGTTAGCTCCCTGGGGTGGGGTGAATGGGGGCTAACACTTCGAAATAACTTAACGCCACTCCAAAACTAGTGAAAATTGAAGATGAAAATGTGTCTTCCAAAAATACTCAGGCTGCTGCTGATGTCTGGATCTGTCTCACCTTTGGTTACACGATAGTCATCTCTGTGGACTATTCCTGTGGACTAGGAATCTTTCCTACAGAAAGCTCTGTGCTCCTCACCGGGATTAGGAAACAGCACACTCACTGCACAGAAAAGGAGTCTAAAGGACCCAAGGGTGGCATTGACAACATTACAAAGCATGGTCTTAGGAAGACCACTGATCTTGCACTATACTGAGTCAAATACGTGCTTGTCTCAGCTGTACTCCTGATGCTTTCTGCAATTGTTATGTGATTTGGGGAAACCTTCCCCAGACCCATATTCCATGATTGGGTTCAGCATTCTGTGGAGTTTCCCCCAAAATACCTTCCTTCTACTCCCTTATTCCTCCCCTGACTACATATCCTACTATTTCCAGAGCTACAGTAGTGAAGAAGTAAAAAAAAAAGAAGAAACCCTTGTCCAGAGCCACAGTTTCAAGACTATTACAAATCTGTGTCACAGACTTTTCCATTTCCTTCCCTCCACCTCTTCTTACCAACATGGTGTTCATTATGGTCTATATTGAACACCAGTTGTATACCACTAGTCTACACATTTTCTTCCTTAGAATACCATGGCAATCCTGTGACAGAGTGGAATCACAGTCAATTAGAGCTGAGTGCGATACTTGAGACATTTAACCATTAGTACACTGCCCTTATTTTACCTGTGAGGTCCAGAAAGAGAAAGTCACTTTTCCAGGGTCACAGAGATTCTTAGTAAGTGGAGTAGGAGACTAATCCAGGGTAATCAGTGAAAACTGAATGCAATTGAAATAAATCATATATTCAGACTCATTTTATGTCTGGTCTCTCTTATTGAAGCTTCAAATTATACTTCTCTTGCAAACATCCCTTCTTTCTTTTTTCTTTTCTGCAGTTATTCTTCCTCTTCTAGATCAGGCATCACCATCTTTTTCAATCTTAATTCTTCTTTATTATCAAGTCAGAGAAACAAGTTCTCTTCCTTAATTCATTAATTCAATTAATATTTATTAAATGCCTTCCTTATGCAAAGAATTATTCTAAGCACTTTAGATCTAGAAAAAGCCGTGAACACAATAGATGAAAGTCCCTGTCTTCATACAGATTACATTCTAGTAATGGGAAACAAGCAATAATCAAACAAAAAAAAAAGTAAAAATACATAGAATGTCAGATGGTGACAAATGCTTTGGAGAAAAAATACTAGGAAAAATGATAAGGAGTATTGGAGCAGAAGGGTCTTGTGGTTTTAGATAGGGTAGTCAAGGAAGTACTCATTAAAAAGATGATGTTTTTAGAATTTTTTAAATGTCCCAAACTTATAAATGCTCTTCCAATATTAGAGATTGAACTATGTCCCCCACAAAAGGCATATTAAGGTCCCAACCCCTGGTCCTCTGGATGTGAACCCATTTGTAAATAGGACCTTTAAAGCTGTTATTAGTTAAGGTGTGTCCAAACTTAAAGGTGGGCCTTAATCCAATATGGCTGAATTTTCTTATAAGCAAAGGAAATTGGACATGGATGGAGAAGCTAGGGGGAGCATCTAGAAGCTAGAAATCAACAAAGCCAGAAAAGAAAGGAGAAGAAGTAGCCATGTGCATGGTTATATGATGGAAAAGTCAAGGAACCTCAAAACATGCCAGCCAGCCAGAAGATACCAACCCCAGGTGGAAACAAGGCTTCAAGCTTCTGAAACTGTGAACCAATAAATTATTCTTGTTAAGCCAACCCATTATATGGTACTTGTTTTATCAGCCAGGAACTAAAACACCAACCAAGCAACAACTGTCCTTTCCCCTTTTCTCCATCCCTGGTAAACTCCAAGCTACTTTCTTTCTCTATGAACTTGTTATTTCTAGATATTTCATATCAGTTAAATCATACAATATTTGCCTTTATGTGCCTTATTTATTTCACTCAATGTTTTCATGGTTCATGTATGCTGTAGCAAGTTTCAGAATTAATTCCTTCTTATAACCACAAAATAGTCCATTATGTGTATGAACATTTTGTTTATCCATTCATCTGTTAATGAAAACCTGGCTTGTTTCTACCTCTTGGCTATTATGTTGTTGTGAACACTGATGTAGAAGTATCTGTTTGAGTCTCTATTTTCAATTTCTTTGTAGACCTGGGGATGGAATTGCCAGGTCATAGGGTAATTCTAAGTTTAACCTTTTGAGGAACTGCTAAACTATTTTCCACAGTGGTTGCACCATTTTACATTGCCACTAGCAGTGCATAAAAGTTTCAATTTCTCTGCATCCTTCCAACATTTGTTAATTTCTGTTTGTTTCATTATAACAATCCTTGTGTCTAGAAACTGGGGGTTCATTGTGGTTTTGATTTGCATGTCCCTAATGGATAATGATGTGTGCATCAGGTGCTTATTGGCCATTTGCATGTCCTCAGAAAGGTGATATTTGAGCAAGGACCAAATGAAGTGATGAAGAGAGTCCTATGAATAACAAGGCAGAGAGGACAGCAGATTTTAAGGCTTTGAGATTGGCATATGCCTAGTATGTCCCAAGAACAACTAGGCAGCCAATATGTTTAGACCACCTTAAGTAGGGGAGGGCACTTCTCAGAAATGAGAAAGGGGACCAAGTATGTAGAGGTTTTTGTTGTAATTGTAGAGGAACCAAGGAATGCAAATGCAAAGGAATTGCAGTTACTTTGACTTTTACTCTGAGTGTATAGGGAACCATTGGAAAGGTCCAAGAGGAGTCATGAAATTACCTGACATGTTTTTAAGAATGACTCTGACTACTTCTTTGAGAATAGACTCTAAGGAGGCAAAATCAGAAGATGTGTGACCAGATAGAATTTATCGCAAAAAGGAGGTTGAGAGATGATGGTGGATGAGACTAGGGTAGTATCAATGGAGATAGTGAGAAGTGGTTGACTTCTCTATATATATCGAGATAAAGAAGATTGTATTTCCTGAGTGATTGGCTGCAGTGTTTGAGAGAAAGGAGAAGAGAGGAGAGAAGGAGAGGAGGGGAGAGAGAGGAGAGAGGAGCAGAATGATATAAACATTTTTAAACAACAACTGTAAGGATGGAGTCGGCATTTGGGGACAAATTAAGCTTAAAGTCTCTGCTCCAGTTTTCTCAACTGTAAAATGCAGAAAATAATCTGACAAGGTTGTTGTGAATGTTAAATGAATTGATACATGTAAAATGCATAGAACTGATGTCTGGTGCATAAGAAGTATTTGTTAGCTGCTATATAATCATCATCACCATCATCATCATCACCTCTCCCAGCTTATTTCCTTCAGAGAACCAACCACCATCTTATAAGATGTCATTTACTTTTCTTTGTCATCTGTCCCCTCCACTAAAAAGTAAGCTTCACGATGGCAGGATCTCATCTGTCAAGTTTACTTCTGCTTTGCCAACTTCTACAACAGTGTTTCAAACTTAATAATACATGCTTGAAAATATTTTGTGAGTAGAGTGGTGAAAGGGTGCAGCCTGGATTTCCCAAAACATCTCTGCTTGACATATATCTGTCTGTTTCATGTACTCATATTTGCCCACTTATGGCTTGGAAAATCTGGTCACTTGCATTAAGAAAGGGCTTAAAAGGTGGACTACAGACAGATTAGATGTTCTATTCAGAAAAATCTCTTCTTCTGTGCCATGCTTTGACAAAGGGAAAAGTTCCACTTAAATGGAACCATTAGTGAGAGCTTCCAGATTCCAGTCACCATAGTCTTTGCACCATCTGAAGCTGAAATCAGTGCACCCGGTTGTTCTCCAATTAGCAGAGCCTCTACCCAACCTCCACACCCCTGTTTCCACTGTCAAGGTTTCAGAGATCTTCAGACTAGCTTTCCATTCCAGGATGGTTTAGTTTTCTGTGCAAGGCTAGAGGGAGGCAAAAAAAAAAGGGCAAAGAGCCAATTAGATTGAAATGGAATCTGGTCTTTGAAGGGCCCTTGTCAGGTTGAAGAGTATTGGATATTCCAAAAAGGTGACAGATGCTTCTTTATTTGGGCTGCTCTCAGGGGTTAGATATCATTTGTAAATAAGATTTGCTCCATTTGGTATGGCAGCTCCTGTTCTCTGTGCTTTATTTTTTTAATCCCTGAGTCTTTTTTTCCCTGTGTTTTGACATGCTCACTGCCAGCAGAAAAGTTATTTGGTCTGGAATAAATATTTCAAATCTTTGGAAGCAGTTTAAGTAGCAACCCACAGTAAGAGAAGTTCAGTAAAGATGTGATGAGTAAATGAATATTTGATGGAATGAATGTGTAAATGACTAAAGCCTCAAAAATTATTTTCCCCGATTTTATTGGAAGAACAGGAGTAAGCTAAATTTGTTAGGTTTTAAATGGCAGCCAACTGAAAAATCAGAGAAACTGAGTCCGAGTTTAAAAAAGTTTATTGTCCCGGGGCGAGGTTCCTGGGTCCCGGTGCTCAGGGTGCGGGCGGGGAAGTCGCGCCCCCCTGGGGGCGGTGGGGCTAGATATAGGCTAGCTAGTGGGGGTGCTGACGATGCCTAGGGGGCCTCCTGTGGTAGGTTAGGAGTTTCGCGCACTTTAGGGCCAGGGGCACAGGTACAGGCCTTGGCGGGGGGGCATAATTATGGACCATGTGCAGTGGGCATAGCTACGGGCTGTGTGCAGTGAGGGTCCTTTGTTTGTCAGGGCAGGTCCTGATTGGCTGAGTTTGAACAGCTGTATGCCCAGATGTTCAGGGTTTTAGTGCGGGTGGGGGCCTTCCAGCCAGAGGCTACCGGGCCAGGCCTTACATTCCAGCCTTTGTGATACAATAGGGCATCGTAGTCTTTCTGGCTACTTCCTGCGGAGTGGGGGCATCGTTGGGTAGGGGGTTTTAGCTGGCCGGTGCTTTGACTGGAAGGGGGGCATAGAGGTGTAGCAGCATCTGATTGACTGTCACCCGAGAGAGTTCCTTGAGACACTCTTGTAGGAACCGTAAAACAAAAGGAGTGAGCATTAACAGTAGGCAGATAACTAAAAATGGGGTGAGTATTGGGATTAGCCACGTCAGAACAGGGGAGTTCCACCAGGAGAATGACTGGACAACAGCCTGCTTTCCTTTAAGGTTTTTTTGCAGTTTCGTCAGGACGTTGAGGTTTTCCTCTACTAAGCCACTTTCGTTGACGTTGTAACAGCATTGTTCCTGCAGAAATAAACAAGTGCCGCCTTTTTCGGCTGTTAAAAGGTCAAGTGCTCTTCGGTTTTGCAGGATTACCTGTGCCAAGGAGGTGATTTGCGTTTGAAGGGAGGCAAGGGACGCCTGTAAGGCACCAATGGCTGCACTCAATTTGTCCTCAAGGTCTGCTATGGCTGTCAATCTATGGCCTAACACGCCCCCTCTTACACCTGCGGCAGCAGCTGCAGAAGCAAGAGACAATCCTACAAGTACAGGTAAAAAAAATTGCCCACCTGCTATGAGGATCAGGGAGAAGAGACAACAGCTCAGCTTCCCCATAGAGGTTTAACTGGGGAACTAGAGTTGCTGGGATGCAGGGTAGGGGAGAGGAGGAGTTTATGGTTTTTGTAAGGGTCCCGTTGCACCAGAAGAAGTGTGTTTCTGCATGGAGTGTTTTTTCCACCGTGATAGTTGTGTTACATGTGAAGTTTGATTGTGCTGCAATATAACAAATGCTGAAGCTAGAAGAGTGGTTTTTGAGCAGAGGGACTTGAAAGGAGTGAAATTGCTAGTCATGCCCATTTTGTGTGCTGGTATTAAGGGTATCTGGTAACGGGGCAGCTGCCCAGAGAGGCTTTTCAAGGGAGGCGCAAATGAAGCAGGTAGAGGCATTAAAAATGTGAGTGGTATTGAGTGTGCTTGTAATTAAGCACAAAAAATTTTTCCATGTAAAGGGGTTTTGGGGTTTTGCAGATTGCAAGATTTGTTGGACCTGGGTTTTGCCTTGCTGGATTTTATCTTTGATTTCCAGCAGAGTGTCTACTGGCTCGGCGGTTATAGGGCAATAGCTTCAGACCATAAGCCATTTTCCCTGTGGGTGGGACCACCTGAGATTTTTATAGACCACTGCTGCTTCACCCTTTTCCCATCTGGGATCCCACGGGTCTGCTATTCTTAATTCCAGGAATCGGTTAGGGTGGCAGGTTAGTGAGCAATCCGGGTTTTGCAGCAGTACGGGCCCCCTGTACTGGTTATTCTGGTAGCATCTGTTAGCTGTCCAGGGTGAGGTTATTCTGCAGGAATAGTAAGGACACCCTTCATATGTTTCCGGCCACCTGCGGCAGTAGCCATGTTGCTGCTTATAAAGGAAGCATAGCGCAGGTGCACCTTTTGTTCCCGGATCGAGGTGGCTTTTACCCTGATTAATGATAATGGAAATAGGCTTTTGACACTGTTCTACTGGACAAGTAGCTTGGGCAATAATTTGAGAGTGTTCTGCGGATTCTGTGACCCAAATTTCTTTTATGGTGAATTTCCAGGCATACACTGACGTGTCGGGTCGGTGGGGCTTAGGGATGGTGAAGAGGAGAAGAGTGAGGAGAAGAATTGTGTGGGAGCCCATGATGGCGTGTGAGGCGAATTCGGGTGGGGGATAGCGCGGTGGCCCTCCACCAGTCTGATGAGGTCGGTGGGCAAAGCTTAAGACAAGACAGATGGATCCACGCACTATGTCCCAAGAGTTTTGCTGCTGTAGGGGTGGTTAGTATGACTACATATGGGCCCGACCACCTAGGTTGTAAAGATTGCGGCTTTAATTCCTGGAGTAGGATGCTGTCACCTGGCCATAAAGTTTTGCTGGGCAGATGTGTAGAATTACCTGTTATAACCGGTAGGGCTCGGTCCGCATGCTTCCGGAGCAATTCCCTTAGTAGGGAGAGATAAGGTAGACACGTTGCTAGGGGAGGTGGAGTAGTAGAGAGGTTGGGGAGAAGAAACGGCCTACTGTACAGGAGTTCGAATGGGCTGAGGCCTGTGGGCTCCCGCGGGACAGCATGAATGCAAGTTAGCACCAAGGGAAGAAGTTCAGGCCAGGAAAGTTTTATCTCAACCACTAATTTGGTCAGGTGGGTTTTGATGATCCCGTGTGCCCGCTCTACCTTTCCTGATGATTGTGGGTGGTAGGGGATGTGGAGCTTCCATAAGATCCTCAGTGACCGGGTTACGTGCTGAACGATCCAAGAGATGAAAGCCGGCCCATTGTCGGACTGGATGGTGTTGGGTAGACCGAACCATGGAATAATTTCTTGGAGTAGAAGGGAAGTGGCTGTTTCTGCAGTCTCCTTGGCAGTGGGGAAGGCTTCGATCCCACCTGAGAAGGTATCCACAAAGGTTAAGAGGGAGCGGAATTTTTTGTGAGTGGGCATGTGGGTGAAGTCTAGCTGCCAGTCTTGCCCAGGGAGGTGGCCTTGTAACTGGTGAGTTGGTAGCCCTGGTCGGAGGGCACCTTGGGATATAGTTTTAGAGCAGGTAAGACAGGTCTTGTGTGCCCTTCTAATGGCCTGTAGTAGAAGGGGGGAGGAGAGGAGCGGATAGAGAAAGTGGTGAAGTGTCTTTGACCCGATGTGCAGGGACTGGTGGGTTTCAGTAATGAGAGGTAGTAGTTGGAGCTGAGGGATAGCAATTTTTCCCTGGAGGAGGATCCACCCTTCCTGTGATACAGTGCCTCCCCTTTTTAATAGGTTTTCTTTTTCAGATTCAGTGTAGTGCGGTTGTGTTTTTGTTTGTAGGAAGAGTATAGTAGAAGGTTGGGAGGGTGAGGTAGTAAGAGACTTGACTACTGCATCAGCTTTAGCATTACCCCTTGATACTGGGGAGGTTTGTGCCTGATGTCCTTGGCAATGAATAATTGCCGCTGCTGCTGGGAGTTGCAGCGCTGTGAGCAAATCTGGATTTGACTAGCATTTATTATGGGAGATCCTCTTGTGGTGAGAAAGCCTCGTTCTTTCCATATAGCTGAGTGACAATGTGCAATAAGGAAGGCATATTTTGAGTCTGTGTAAATGTTTACCTTTTTCCCTTTTGAGAGGGTAAGGGCACGGTGAGTGCAGTCAGTTCTGCTTTCTGTGAGGTGTATCCTATGGGGAGTTTTTTGGCCTCTATTATTGCGGAGTCCGTAACAATAGCGTAGGCAGCTATTCGTCGTCCCTCGGCTGTGATGTTGGCACTGCCATCTATATACAAGGTAAGGTCTGGATGGGGCAGAGGCTAATCTGAAATATGTGTGTATGGCTTGGCTAGACTAACACTTCTACACAGGAGTGGATAGGAGGGCATGCCATAGGCAGGTCCAGGAAGAGGGTAGCCAGGTTAAGTCGTGGTGAGGTTAAAAGGCTGATGGCTGGGTGTTCTATGAAGAGGAGGTGAAATGTTTGGATGTGTGAGGGTCCTAGGTATTCTAAGGATTTGTGTGTAAGCAGATCAGCTAGCCAATGAAGCGAGAAGACAGAGATTGGTTGGCCAAGGGTGAGTTTAAGTGCCTCTTTGGTGAGGTCTGCAGCTGCCACAAGTGTGTGAAGACATGGTTGCCATCCCCTAACCGTGGTGTCTAGTGGTTTGGACAAGTAGGCTACAGGTTGGTGCTTTGGTCCTAGGGGCTGTGCTAAGACCCCAATAGCTATTCCCTGTTTTTCAGTTGTAAAGAGGTGAAAGGGGTGTTGGGGGTTCGGTAGAGACAACGGTGGAGCCGCCATTAATGCTGCAACCAGAGAGCTGAATGCTTTCCGGACAGTGGTTGGTTGAGAGGGCAGCCCAGTCGGCGTCTCCCTTGCTGCAGCATAAAGGGACTTGGCTAGGAGTGCAAAGTTGGGGACCCATTGGCAGAAGAATCCCACGAATCCAAAGAAGGATCGGATTTCATTAGCCATATGGATGGTTGCAAAGCCATAATGGCTTCACAGCAGTTGACAGTGATTTGCTTGGTGGTAGGAGTTATTGTTAGTCCTAGGTAAGAGACTGAGGCTTGGCTTATTTGGGCTTTGGCAGGAGAAACCTGATACCCTTTTTTGCCTAAAAAGTTTAGGAGGGCAGCCATTTGTTGCTGAGAGTGGGATAGGGAAGGGCTACGGAGAAGGAGGTCATCCACATATTGCAAGAGAGCACTCGGTTGAAGTTTGCAGCTGAGTAAATCAGATGCAAGAGCCTGCCCAAAAATATGGGGGCTGTCCCCGAATCCCTGGGGGAGGACTGTCCAAGTGAGTTGCTGGGACATGTTGGTGTGGGGATCTGTCCAAGTAAATGCAAATAGAAAAAATGAGTCCGGGTGTAACAGAATGGTGAAGAAGGCATCTTTGAGGTCTAGGACCGTAAAGTGAGTAGTTTGGGGAGGAATCTGTGACAGTAGGGTGTAGGGATTAGGAACGATGGGGTGGAGGGGGACCACAGCTTCATTAATGAGGCAGAGGTCTTGGACTAGACGGTAGTCCCCATTTGGTTTCTTTAGCAGTAAAATGGGGGTGTTGCACGGAGAGCTGAATTGAATAAGAAGTTTGCGCTCCAATAGGCGGTCAATGATAGGTTTTAGTCCTAACCAATGAGCTTTGGAGATCGGGAACTAGGGCCGTGATGGAAAACAGGAAGACTGTTTGAGTTTAAAAATAACTGGAGCATGATGTGTGGCCACTATAAGATTTGAAGTGTCCCAGACCTCGGGGTCAACTATGTCTGGTGGGAGCGGCGGAGAGAGAGCCTTTTCCGGGATGAGGGCTGCTAAGAAGAGTCCCGCCCCCAGGGAGGGGGAAGAAGGGCTAAATTGGACTGAGGCTCCCAATTTTTGGAGAATGTCTCGCCCTAGTAATGGAGTTGGGCATGGGGGCAAAATGAGGAAGGAGTGGGAAAAGGGGGTTTGGTCAAGGCCGCACGACAGTGGCGGCGTTCGCTGCAGTTGGCAGGTTTTGCCATCAAGGCCAACCACCAAGACCTGGGAGGGGCTGCTAAGACCAGAATGAGAAGGCAAAACTGAATAAGTGGCCCCTGTGTCCACCAAAAAGGAAATGGACTTACCCGCCACCTGTAGCGTTACCCTGGGCTCGGCAAGGGTGATAGGGGTCGCTGAGTCTGGGCTGCATCAGTCGTCCATCAGGCCAAGGAGTTCCAGCGCTGGTACCTCATCCAGTTGGCTAGCTGGCACTCCACATTGAGATGCCAAGGGTGAGCCAGTTTGCCGATTTGGGCAGTCACTGTGCCAGTGCCCGTGCCGCTTGCACTCTGGGCATAGCTTGGTAGGTGGCCTGGAGTGTGGACACTGGCGGGACCAGTGTCCCTCCTGGCCGCACTTAAAGCACGCTCCAGGTGCAGTGCTCCTTGCCATTTTTGGTGGACCCCTTTTCCCCAGTTGCTGAAACTTTGCTGGCCTCAGGGCTGCTACTAGGGCCTGGGCTTGTAAATTTACTTTTTGGTGGAGGTGGGCCTGCCGGGTGGCTTCGGCCGTGTCCTCCTGGCTATTAAAGACTTTAAAGGCCATGGTCACCAGGTCACTGATGGGGGGTTGAGGGCCATTCTCAGGCTTTTTAAATTTCTTTTTAATGTCTGGGGCAGACTGGGTTATAAAGTGGGTGGCTAGGACCGAGGCTCCGATTTGAGATTCAGGGTCTAGCCTAGTGTGCTGAATCAGAGCTTCAGTAAGATGATTTAGAAAAACTGCGGGGTTTTCTGAAACTTCTTGGGTAACTTCTGGAGTTTATTATAATTAACAACTTTTTGGGCTGCCTTCTCTAATCCTACTAATATACATTCAATCATTCAGTCCCGGCACTGGAGGCCGGCCCCTCCCACATGATAATCCCAGTTTGGTTCTCCTATGGGAACTGCAGTTTTACCAAGCAGTATGTCAGGATTGGACAGGTGTAATTGATCTGCATGCTCACGGGAGGCAGCTATGATACGACTGCGCTCATCGGGGGGTGAGAGTAGAGAACAGGATTACGTAAACAGCATGCCAGGTAAGGTCGTAAGCCTGGGTTAGTTGGCGGAATTTTTTAATATACGCCATAGGATTTGCAGAGTAGGACCCCAGGCGTTTTTCAATAGCTGCCAGATCAGAGAGAGAGAAAGGAACGTGAACTCGGACCACGCCCTCGGTTCCTGCGGCTTCACGAAGGGGGCAGAGAAGTGCAGATGACCACGCCGAGGCAGAAGGTGGCACTGGAGGGTTATGTGATAGAGATCAAAGGGATGTGGAAGATGGCACCGAGGGTCATGTAATAGAGAACAACAGGGCTTTGGAGGGTCATGTGATTGGGGAGGCGCTTGGACCGCACTTTCGGCTTCTGCAACTTTGCGTGAAGAATGAAGGGGCGCAGAGGGTGGCACCTGAGCAGGAGGTGGCGCTGGAGGGTCGCGTGACCGTGTGTGTGACCTGACTGGAGAGGCGAGAGTCCGGGGCGTAGGGAGGGGGAGGGGGGTTAGCAGGAGGGGGTGGCGGAGAGGCCAGCTCTTCTGGCTCCTTGGAGAATGCAGAAACCGAGGGCGGGGGAGGAGTAAGGGAAAGGGCAGGTGAGGGTTCCTTGGCTACAAGGAGAACTTGAGCGGTATTGCAAGTAGCGCATAAATCCGCCGGGATCTCAGATGCCAGAAAGCCTGGACATATGGGACCTCTGACTGTTTGCAGGTCTATTGGCAGAAAGTGTCCAGATCAGAGAGGACTTTGAAATCTAAGGTGCCTTCGGGTGGCCAGGCTGACCCATTTGGGAGGGGATACTGGGACCAGGCTACAGTAGACAGGAAGATAAGCTGTTTCATTTTTATGGATATGTTCAATTTAGCCCGATTGCAGATTAAACATCAGAGTGGGGTTTTTGAGTCCATGCGAGACTCCTGGTTGCCCATAATTTAAGTCAAGTCCAGAAATAGTCAGACCAAGTCGCAGCGTCCTGAGGCATGGCTGGACTATTGGAATGGGGTCCCCCTGGGGGACTGGCAAGGAGGAGTGAGCATGAGGACGTCTCCACACCCCACATCCCTGGAAACGGCAGGAAACCGAGAGGCCTTCCAGGCGTCCCCAGAGGATGACGGCACCGAGAGGGGCTCCTGACACGGCCGCGATTATGGACAGGTCCCTCCAGATGGCAGGGACAAGACCGAGGTATAGGCAAGGGATGACTCACCGACTCAGAAGGCACAGGTCAGTAAAAGTCCACTCAAAGAACAGGCCAGCCGATGGGCGGCAGAGGGGTCCCAGGTCTGTCCGGCCAGGAGGAGTCAGTTCCCCCAGGAGGGGATGTGAAACTCCTCCCGGATTTCGGCACCAAAATGCTAGGTTTTAAATGGTAGCCAACTGAAAAATCAAAGAAACTGAGTCTGAGTTTTAAAAAGTTTATTGTCCCGGGGCGAGGTTCCCGGGTCCAGGTGCTCAGGGTGCAGGCCGGGGAAGTCGCGCCCCCCTGGGGGCGGCGGGGCTAGATATAGGCTAGCTAGTGGGGGTGCTGACGACGCCTACGGGGCCTCCTGTGGTGGGTTAGGAGTTTCATGCACTTTAGGGCCGGGGGCATAATTGTGGACCATGTGCAGTGGGCATAGCTACCGGCCCTGTGCAGTGAGGGTCCTTTGTTTGTCAGGGCAGGTCCTGATTGGCTGAGTTTGAACAGCTGTATGCCCGGATGTTCAGGGTTTTAGTTCGGGTGGGGGCCTTCCAGCCAGAGGCTACCGGGCCAGGCCTTACAAAATTCTTATTTAGTCTTTAAATTATTGGTCCAAGTAAATTTTGTCATTGTATTAACAATATTCCATGAAATATAATATTCAATAGATTATAACCCATTCTAAGTGGAAAAACAAATTTTAATCTAAACCAAAGGATTTTTAACCCACACCAGAGAAGTCATATGAATCCATGAACTGCCTAAAATTTTTTTGTTTTCATATATTTCATTAACAACTACTTATTAAAAAAACACACCTGTTATAGAGCAGTCATTGTTCTAATGTTTTAGAAATATCTCATTTAATCTTACAACTCTAGGAGCAAGGTAGTGCTATTATTATCTGCACACAGATAAGATAATTGAGATACTGAGAGGTTAAGTGGTTTAATTTCCTGAGCTGCTGGTGCAAATGCCATGAAATAGGTTGGGTTAAACATCGGGAATTTATTAGCTTACAGTTTTAAGGTAAACAGAATGAACAAATCAAGGCAATGCTTTCTCTGTCAAGACTGTGGTGTTCCCTGGCTGGCTGCTGGCAATCTTTGGCTCCTGGATCACATGGCAAAGCATATGGCAGCATCTCCTGGTCTCTTTCTTCTCTTCTGTGTTCTGTTGATGTTTCTTCTTGCTTCCTGTGGCTTTCCTCTCTCAACCTGAATTTCATTTGTTTATAAGTGTTCAATAACAGGGTAAGGCTCATCCTGATTGAGGTGGGTCACACCTTAACTAAAATAGCCTCATCCAAAGATCCTACTTATCATGGGTTCACATCCACAGGAATGGGTTAATTTAAGAACATCTTTTCCTGGGATACATGCAGCTTCAAACCGCCATAGTAAGACTTACAGCTAGTAAGTGGCATAGCAAGGAATGAACCCAGGTATGTTCATCCAATTGTATGCAAAAGGTCATGAGAGGTGGGGGAGAGGTTGATTTTGTAGTATAAAGAAGGGTATGCTGAAAGGAATTAGGAGTATTTCCTAGAATTCAAGGGCAAACAGAGCAGTTAACCTCATGAGAGATTAGACCCAAGGAATAGAAAGCATCAGAAGCCTTTGCATCCATTTGTCTGGGCTCCTAGCTCTTCTCTATATTTTCTCTGCAAGAGTGCCCTATGAACCCACTCATCCACTTGAAACATAAATCATCATAGCTTACTACTGCAGCTGCCTCTTCTTCTCAGCTTCTTCCAGCTGGCTCTCACATTTACCTCTTATCAGATTCCCTGTAAGTAGACGGAGATCAAAAAGTTTAGTTTTCAGAAGATTCATTGGAAATTTTGCATTGCACTTCAGCAAGCTGATCAGAATGCCCTACTCCATGTTCTGTCCTTTATGCTGTGAGACTTACATCAATGAACCCGGGCCTTGAGAAGGCAAAAGAGTGTGCTTTAGTCCTGGCATGACAATGTTGCAAATCCAGCAAAACCCATTTTATACCTTGAAATCTTATTTTTCCTTTTGATAAAACCAATATTATAAATCATGTCAATATCATCATGGTTTTTCCTATGGATCCTCATTGCCCAAAAAGTGCCAATATTCCCTAAGGATAGAGTACCATATCCAGAAATCCCCAGGTGTTCTGATGCATCCTGCTTTCAACTTATGAAGGACTGCCCAACAACTTTCCCCATTTAAACAGTTTTATTTTTTTCATAAATAACACACAACACAGCCCTCAGCAACCACTACTATAACTGGCCTACTTGCTGCAAACAATGTAGACTCTTTCGCCAATTATCAACTAAATCAGTTCGGACCAGGCCAGTATAATCCAAAATAACAAAGTAAGTGATGGGCCGAGACAGGAGGCAGAAAATATTTTTTTGTTGCCTGATTTTCTAAGCAGGAATAAAAGTCATATCTTTCTCCACCAAAAATGGAATTTTAGTCAAGGCAACATTTCTCTGAAAAGCCAAGAATAGAGGTGGTTTCCTTTCATAAGAAAGAAGTTTTCAGCATGAGTAAAGGATGGTTTGAGCTCTTCAGGTAGAGAGCTCTATAAATTCACAGGAAAGCTGCAAATGCAGATAAAGAAGCAAGGGAAGAATCTATCAAAGAACTGAGCTGAAACTGTTTAAGTGACTAGTAATTGCAAAGAGTCTTTTACATCATAAAACAAGGATCAAGATTTCCTGGTCAAAGCCTGACTGCAGAGACTTTCATGCATATTGACTCATAAGAAAAGTTTAAAAGGGTTGACTTTAATTTGAATTCAGTTCAAAGGACCCTGGAGCAAAGAAGAGTGCTTAAGAAGCTTATTAGAGAGATATTTGCCAGGAAAGGAAGCCAGGGCTTTCATTTCAAACTTCATTGCACTCAGATTTTTTTAAGCCTCTTTAAAAAGAAAGAAAAAATTACAACGCAGGCGTTACATTCAACATTTGATTTTTACCTCTTAATAAATGTTTGTAAAAGCACGTATTCAGAGTTTATTTTTCCCTTCATTTATTTTCATGATTAATTAGTGTTGGCATTTTTAATACTGGTATGCAAAGTGTTTCCATAAGGGTATACCAATTCATAGCATCACACCTGTGGGAAATAAGTGCTTATATTATGTCAGTTTGATTTGCCGACAGAAAACAATTAGGTGGCGACTTGCAGCTCAAGTATACTCAAAGTAGCCATAAGATCACCATCATCCTGGGAAGGGTTACAGCACGTTTCAGAATCTTGACTCAAAATAAATGCACTTCTTTACTATCATTTCTTGATGCTGCAACTCACTATATGAATGGAAAAAACAGTCCAGCCACCATGGGAGCCCTGTTTTTCTTGGAATGGCCTAATCATACACTTTGGAGTCTAAGAGAACTGCATTTGAATCCTAACTGGGCCCCTTAAGATCTGTTTGATCTTCCACAAGTCCTTTAACCTTCTGGGACTGGGTCTCTTCATTTGTGAAATGGTTGCAACCATACCTACCCTGCAATATAATGGTAAGTATTAAAGATAATTTACTCAACAGCTCCTGGCACATAAGAAGAACTAAATAAGTGATGTCAATGGTTATTTTGTTTTTGATGAGAAGGATAGTAATGTTTTCATTCGAAGTTTGGGATAATTTTTATACAACCTCTTTGCTCTTTACATATGCATCTCTTTAAGGCACATACCATTCTGGTTATAAATTCAAGTTGTTATTTAACAATTCTTCTCAATTTCAACTCAGTAGCTATTCAGCAAGCACTGCTGTAGGCAGGACATAGGGGCAAGGTGTACAAATGCAAATAATACATTGGATTTTGCTCTAAAGAACCTAATCTAATTTTGTATCGATTATGCTTAGATGCTCAGTTCCAGTCTAGAGGTCTCCCCCGAATCTTGTTCCTCTGGAGTTTATTTGTCCATTTTTGTTTTACTCTGTGCTAGCACTGCTTTAGACCTTGAACCAGACACAGAAGTCCCTTTCTTCAAGGAGCTCTCTAGAGGGGCACAAAATGAGCAGGCAATGAGAACACGGGGTGATCAATGCCGGGGCTGGGGCTGGGGCTTGGGTACTGCCCAGTTTAGTTTTCAGAGAGAAATGACTCTAAGGAGGCCAGGAATGCACATTCTTCCACGTGGAGTGGCTCTCTGCTTCCATCTCTGCGAAGGCCAGACTGTGAATTATAAAAAGACTTACAAAGTCTTCCTTATTTCTTCAGCCTTCAGACCAAGTCCCTGCCCTGAACATATAGACACCTGCTTGCTTTCCCTTTCATCTCAGCCAGGCCCTGTGTGGCTCGTCCAAACTGAGATCTCACTACACATAGGGCAAATTCAACCTGTTTTTCCACTCCAGACTGAACAGCCCACATTATCCCCTGTGTCTTGTTTTGGGTGCATACTAGCAAGCCTTTCCTAGAAGTTCTAGCAGAAGATGGAACAAGGGATGTGACTGGGCATGATAGAATTCATGAAGTATCTTGGAATATAATGGTGATTCTCAGCCCAAACTCTGCAGTCAGAAAGCTGTGAGTTCCAATTGAGACTCTGCCCCCTTGAATTGTGTGAAGTTGGGGGATATATTTAACCTCTCTCAGTCTTAGTTTCCTTTTCTGTTATGTGGAAATATTACAGAACAATAGTTCTTAGTTCCCAGGGATCTATGAGGATTAAATACGTTAAAGGGGCAAAGGCCTTAGCATAGTGCTTTGTATTTGACAAGCTTTCATCAAATTTACTTCTGGTAATAAGATGCTCTCCAAAAATGCTGCACTTCAGAACAAAACATCCTGAGTTCAATGAGACTTTAAGCTTTCTACAGGGGAAGGAGTTCTTAGAGATCTAGACCCTTTTCCACAGGAAGAGAGAAAAACAAGGAGACAGAAAGAAAGTGTGCATAGGCTACGTAAAAGGAGGTGGAAAGAGCTGAAGAGACATTATACCTTATCACTCCCAAAAGACACATTACAACTTACTCATGATCCAATTTAATCAAAGTATTATGTAATTTTTGCTCTAGTTTTTTTAAGGAAAAACAGTTAGAGAGATAGGTGAAGTTTACTGGGCATCCATCTCCAATTCTACTTTCTTCCCTCCTGACATAACTGCCATACTAAATTTGGTATGATTTAGGATGTTTTATACTGTACTAAGTATATATAACATCTATAATCAATATGTAGTATTGTTTTGCATGCTTTAAACCTTATATAAATAGTGTTTATGACAGAGATTCTGTTGCCTACTCAATATTTTATTTTTCTTCCTTTCTGGGCAACAATGCACCCAACTAAAGGACTAATTTCCCACTTTCCTTTGCAGTTATAGGAGCAGCCAGTGAAATGAAAGCAAAAGTTACTGGGTGGATTTCTGTAAAAACTCCTTAGAGAGGGTTCATTCAGCTAGGAGGAGTGCTTTTTTATTTTCTTAGCTTTTTATTATAGTAATATATGTATAACTCAAATTTTACTATTTTAACCGCTTTCTAGTCTACATATTCGGTAGTATTAATTAAATTTACAATATTGTGCTACCATCACCAATACTTTCTGCTTTTCTTTCCCCTTTCCTTCTTCCTGCTTGGAGCATGAGGGTGATGGGTGAATTTCCATAGCCCTGTAGTTCATGACACCTCCTTGAGGTTAAAAGCCAGCGCTAAGGATGGTGAAGCAGAAAGACCCTGGTCCCTGATGACTTTGGAGCCTCAGTATCAGCCTTAGACTACCCACCTCTAGATTTGTTTTTTGGAATAAATAAATCTCTATTTTGTTTAATTCTTCTTTTGTGGTGGTGTTGCTAAATGTCATTGTACCTAACCCTAAGTAATAGGGAATTATACTATATGCATCATTTACAAATTGAATTGTTTTGTTCAAAGTTCTATTTTTGTTTTGCAAGGCAGTTGTTTAAAACACCAATTCTGACTGGTTCACAGCCCAACTCTGCCACTGACTTGCTGTGAAATCTTGGGTAGTTACGTAAACTTCTCTGCACCGTGGTTGGCTCTTCTATAAAATGGTATCATAGTTACTTTCCAACCCCCAACAGGGTTGTCAAAAGAATTAAAAGAGTTTAATATACACATGCAGAGTGTTTAGAATAATGTCTATAGTAAAATTAAAAAATCACCTTTATTGAGATTTATTAACAGTTATGCTATTTTTCCATGATGACACAGATTTCAACTGTGCTATATGTCATTTTCTGAATATGGGACACTTTATTTTTTCATTGTACTGTTTGATGGACATTTAAGTGGTTTCCAGTTTTTAACTTTTACTAAATGGTGATGCAGTGAACATTCCTGCATGGGCTTACTGTTCACATGTGTTCTTTATCTCAAAGGCATCTGCTTAGAAGAAATGCAGACTCTAAGGGCACATTTACCTTTAACTTGCTTGATAAAGTTGAACTGCTTTCAAAAGTACATGAAAGTGCCCATTGCTTCTCATTTCAGTGTAATTAGACTTATTTTTTGTCAGTCTAATAATATAACAAGGAATCACCTCACTGTTGTTTTAATTTACAATTCCATGATTACTAGTGATACTGGGACAACTTGCACGCAATTTTTGACCACTTGGATTTCCTCTCCGTGAACATGTTCATGTCATTTCTACTGGGCTGTTTATCTTTTCCTTTTTGAATTTGTGTAGGTAATCATATAACAAACATCTCCTCCCAATCTGTGGCTTACTTTTCCACATTATTTAGGACACAGAAATTGGCTGTAGTTGATTCTATCAATCTTGAATGATTTATGCCTTCTGCCACTTAAGAGTTCCTCACCTACCTCAAGGTCATAAGGATATTCTCCCATATTTGTTTTAAATCCTCCCTCCCCACTTAGGTCTTTAATGCACCTAGAATTTATTTTGTGTGTGCATGGTGAGTAGGAATTTGTTGTTATTTTGTAGGTTGTTATTGAGTAGTCTATCTGTCCATACTGATTTGTAATGCCACATTTATCACATATCAAGTCCCGTATGTTCACAGGTCTGTTTTTCAGCTCTCTGGTGTATATCATTTGTCTATTTGCTGTCCTTGTGCTGATGCCCACTATCTGAATCTCATTCTCTAGGGGGTCATTAATCCATGAGATAATGCAGGAGCCTTGGCTTGTTGGCATCATGCAGATAAATCAAATCGTAGTTAGGATGGATTTTTCCCTGTTCAAACCATTCTAGCATTATGTTGGGCAACTCTCAGTGTCACAGAAACACAGCATAACGGTGGAACGTATTTAGCTCACGCTTGCCTTTTAGCCCTCTTCTCAGGACATGCCCTGTAGTGCTTCAGACTTGAACAATTATTAACATACTCTACCACCATCAGAGTGTGCTATGTAATGCTGTGCTCAACAGTCCCCATGCCCATATTGCTAGACAGCAAAGCCATTTGTCTTCCTAAATGTAGCAGAGGAAAGGAGGTTTGCCTAGATGCAATATTTATAAGCTGGGTAATTATGAAGCACTTGTAACAAAGGCCATTAATTATATTAGAGATGTAAAAACGTCACCAAATCCCCACATGCACAACTCTTAAAAGATTGAAAAAATTGGAAATAAATCATCCACTAACTAGATGAGGTGTTTTCTCCTTCGTTCTTTCATGAAAGGACAGAGTGGTGACTGAAAAGTAGGAGGTAGGGACGGGTTGAGTGGGTTAATTTGCTTTTATCTCAATTTCCTATATCAGAACAATAAGCCAGATTGCCCTAGAGAGAATGCTAATTTTGTTTTCTAAATCTTACAACAAAACCCCTGCAATGCCCTGAAAATGTTTAAATGGTTGCCAACCCCCTGGATGCCAGGAAGTGTTAGTGAGTTTGCTTCAGAATCCTCAATCAGAACTCAATCAGACAGGAACATAAAAAGCAATGCCCATTGGCCTTTCAAACAACCAGGGTTTGCTGAGGATTGAGGTTTAATGAAGAGGGGAAAATTGGCATCAGGGACTAAGTCTTCAGAAGGGCTGTATTTCTTGGTCAGGTACAGCTCCCACGGCCCATCAAGCAGCCTAGCCAGGGAACATGGCTCTCTCACATCTCCTTCAAGCTGATAGTGGCTGATTGATGTATCTCTGTGGTTCTTCTCCACATCTCCATGGGCCTTTGCTATTTAAGCCAGAAGAATATTTAAGTAATGAAACCTGTTTGCCTACTTTTTTCCTATTTCTTTTTTTTTGGTCTCTTTTCTTTCTTCTCCTGTCTCTGGATTTGTGGGTTTGTACTTTAGTCATAAGAGTCCCTTTACAATCTTGTAGACTCCTTCCACTTACTTAATATTAGCAAAGTAAAGAAAACAGCCTACCCCCTGGAAAAGTCCTTCATGGGGTCACTCATCCTCTTGACATGGGATAAGTCAGGGTGAGAATTAAGCCTGAGGGGAAAGTGTGGAAGATATACATGGGCTACAGCAATTACCTGGTCCAATTTCCTGACTTAAAGATTGTTAGAATAAACACTCACCCGATTGTGGAGAAGAAAAGAATTCATTCATGAGCTTATCAGAACTGGCGCCCAGCCAAACACAAAATGGGGGCTGATGCACCGAACAACAGAATGCCAAAACGATTATACTTGTACTAACTCACAGGACCCCCCCCCCCCCCGTTTCTCCACTGTTGCATACTAACTAATTCAAATTTCTGGCTGAAGGTACTCACTTTTGATTATGCTTTATATTTCTATTTTTTTAGACATAACAATATACAAAAATGAACATTCTTACCATATGATCATTTCATTCTCGGTATAAAATTTATAACTCACAATATCACCACATAGTTGTATATTCATCACCATGATCATTTCTTAGAACAATTGCATCAATTCAGAAAAATAAATAAAAAGAAAAAAGAAAAAAAACTCATACATACCTTATCCCTTACCCCTCCCTCTCATTGTTTGCTAGTATTTCCATCTTATGCTTTATATTTCAATGACCCTGGCTGTTACTTATTTAAACTCATTTCTATCTGTTTGGCAACAATTTTAGGCTTACAACAGAGGTGCTCTCCTTCTCTGGTTGCGAAACTGGCTTGAGTTTCTCTGCAGCCCTTTCCTGTGCCATCTTATATGAAAGCTAAACTTAATTTTCTCACAAAGATGAATGAAGGCACAGAAGAGTGGCTTGCCTACAGTCACACGAAGAGTTGTAGTGTGTATAAGCCATGTGTCAACTTGGTTTGTTCTGTCCTCTATAATCTAGATGAGATCAACTTGAACTCTCATCCCATATCCTAAGGAAAAGTCTATGTCCCCACCTTCTCCCTCCCTCAAACTCTATGAACTCCCATGGGACTTAATGTTTCTTCCAGTCATTTTTGGTTCCAGTGTGTGCTACTTTTCTCATTCTCTTCTCTTTCTTGTGAATTTTCTTTTAGCTTCTCCTGGTCTGGCCAAGTATTGAGCCAAGAATGGGGACAGCCCCTTTTTCTTGACTTCTACACCTCTACCCCACCCCCACCCCACACCCCTAATCAAAAGATACCATTTATTTCAGGCAACTCTATGTTACAAGGTTTTCCTAACATTTTAGAGAGACACAGAAGAATATTACATCATATTACACTATCATATGTAAAATGTATTGTAACCAGTGCCCAGCTGGCAGTGGGTCAGCTGAGCCACAATCTAGGCTCATTAGTCTCAAAGGTAAAAAAATTTAGAGATGAGAGGACAAATGGGAATAAGTAGCAAAGTTTATTAAGGAGAAGGAGAGGAAGTACACGTTAGAGAGGTTAACACAGGCATGCCCAAGGGAGGGACATATTAGGTCAGGGGAATAAGGGAGGGCTCTATGGCTGGAATCACGACGTCACTCCGGAACGGGTGGTGAACCGTAACCATCAAGGTCTTTGCGCAGCAAACAGCTATTCATGGACATCTAACCACATGTCGCTCTACCCACTAGCATAATAATCCTTTGTTCAATGTGCCGCCCCTTTCATGTCATCACCTAACCCCTTCCCTTAAAAACAGCACTCGCCAAACCCCGGGCATGGACTCACCTCACTCCTTCTTGGGTTTGGTGAGCTCTGCCCAGGAGCTCAGCCCAATAAAGCATGCTCATTTACAATCCTTTCGTCTACTTTCCTTTCTCTCAAATACCTCATATCTCAAAACCTTTCAGGACACACACTGAGTAGAGTGGGCTAGTTTATTTTATAGGAAAATTTTGTTCGTAGTAAATTAACCTTTGAATAGGAACCTTTGACTACTAGGTATCTTCTTTGTGCAGGTCCCCACAGTTGTCTTTGGGAGCCAGGCACATGGTTACTTTGTTCTAGGAGGAGATAGCTAGCAGAATTCGTGGTCTCTTGTCACATACCTAAAATTTGTCCTTGGGCAGACAGTTAACAATCTTTACGACCCTATTTTTCCTATCATTAACTAAGAGTTTACTTTGGGCCCATGATTTTACAAGCTTTTAGGGTTTGGGGAGGTTTGGGGCTTTAGGGGAAATTTTTGTTCCAGGAAGGTTGCAGCTGAAGTTTGCAGTTTGCATTAGTTGCTTTGGAGTTAGATATGAAACAAGATTGTCTGTTAACTCTTTCAGAGCTGAATAGGAAATCAGGGACTTACAGTTGTCCTATTTTATCTGGCTTTGATAACATTACAGTATCATAGTAAGTGAATATTTGACTTCTTTGTTTTTTCAAAAAGTCCCTCTGTCATTTTCTGCCAACACAAGCACCAACCTGCTATCATTTTAATCTTGACTCTTCATATTTATACCACTTCACTCTGCATCCCCCCACCCCCTCCCTTTTCCTCTTCTTAATTCACTCAGCTTTTCACTCTGTTCACAAATCTGGTCCCATACTTTTTAAACTAAGCCAGTGCCTATTCCCTATGACCTTGAGAAAAGTCCTTCCAAATTTCCCAGTACCTGTTCCCTGCTAACCCACCTCACTAGTTGCCTGGTATTAGTCAGCCTACAACTCACACACCAAGCCTGCGTGTGTTTAAGTGAGGCAAACGATCAGCCAATACATGCTATTATCTTTTAATTGCTTTCAACCCACTGCCCTTTGAACAACTTTCTTCACCGTTCAGCTCAGCCCTGATTTATTCAGCTTCTTTTAGCAATTTATTCTCTTTTAATTAGGCATAGCTTAATTATTTTGTCAGCAAAACAAACCGAAAGAATCTATAAAACAACTTTTAAGTGAAATCACATTTCTGCCTGGAGGGATATTAAAAATGAAATTATGCATCTTACTTTACCTGCCTCTTACAAAGCAAAGATTGCCCACATTGTCTTTTTATTTTCCAAGATCTTTTGCTTTTTGTCAGGAAGATACACGGGAAATCAGGAATAGAGGGAAGAAAATGAAAAAAAGGTAGCTTTCAGTGGAGAGCAGCTAAGTACCTAAGGTGGTATTTCTCCATATTTGGTCTTTGGCAACCCCATACTTTGGAATGACCCAGGGGCTGGGTAAGAGGGCAGAATCCCCAACCCCAGGCTTTAAATTCAGTAAGTCTAAGAGGCTGGTCTGGAAATCTGCCTTTTTACCAAGCACCCCAGGCAACTCGGATGTTCACAAAAGCTTAAGATGCAGTGGGCTAAGAGTTCAGACACTACTGAAACCAGTGCAATGTCCTTGGGAAAATGAAAACTGATTTACTCTCAAAGCAGAAAGGGGCCATCAGGATCAGCTTTGTAGTGGGTCGCAATTGTTTTATTTCCTAGATCACTCAGGTAACAGTCCAGGTATTGCAAAAATTTATATTTTGACAAATAGGAACTTAAATATTTAAAACACAGACACACACATCTATATGGAATGAATTTTTTTCCCAAAGAAAAAAGATGTTTTAACCAAAATCAAAAAGAATAAAATCTTTAAACTAAACACTTCTCTCAATTGAATATTTTTAGATTTATGAAGGAAAATTTTAAAACTTGCTGTGTTATCTACCAGGGACTAACATGCTATCCCTTTAGATTTGATATTTGTTGTTTTCACACACACACACACACACACACACGTGTTTGGTTTTGGTTTTTGTTGTTCTTGTTGTTCTTGTTGTTGTTTGCCTCATTAGCCCATTTTGTTTGCCCCATTAGCCCATTTCCTCTGAGAGGCTTGTCCTTCCTCAGCCTGTTACTACAGTGGTGGGGCACTGACCTAGGCTTCAGCCAACTACCCATTGCAGTCCCCAGGCCACTGTTATTTCTTCAGGAATGGTGGACAGGTGGACTTACCAAAGCCAAATAGACACAAGGAGAATTTGGCTGGCAAGGCTGGGCCAACTCTTGCTCTTCTCTCTGAGATGAACTTGGAAAACTGTAGCTCCAGAGTTGCTGGCTGCCAGCTTACAAACCAGTGGGCAGGCAACGTGCCTACCACTGAAGCCACTGTGAGGAAGCAGTACTGGGCAGTCAGTAGAATGGAGGCCTGTTCACACTATCTGAGTCTTGGATGCCTGAACCACCTGTGAACGCTTCCACTAGAGGAGACAATAATTAGTTTTACTTTTCTTTCTTTCTTCCTTCTTTCTTTTTTTTCCCCCCTTAAACTAATTTAGGTCCTTTTCTGTCATGTGTTATCTAAAAAACATTAATTAATAAGACTGGTGTTTTGGAATCACTGATCCAATTTTTCAATTCCCCTTTTTCCTCCATCCCTATTCTTCTACCCCAACCATTAGATGTGAATCTGAGGCACAAAACTTTTGAGCCGCACAGCAAATAAGTGGCAGAGACAGGATGGGTTTTCTGCCTTGCCTTTCCCACTTTGCTTCTCTTTGCCTGTGCCAATTATCCTGTAATTCTGAGCCACAAGGTGAGCATATAGCCATTTCATGGAATTGTGCACCAACCAGAATATTGGTGGAACATTCTGTATGGGCCATGAGTGACCTTTACCCACTTGCTTCAAGCAAGCAAACAAAAACCTCTTTATAATAAGAGCCACCCTAACCTTGGGGTTCCTTTTATTTACCCTAACTCAATCCCTTTTATGGAAATCCGATTTTTCATACAGCCCCGGGGGCTTTGGGATAAAGGTGATTTCCCTACGCATGGTTTATTATTTCTCTATAAACTATAACCCAGTTTTTGGTTCTTCCTTTTCCCTTTTTCACATTTTTAAACACTACTCAACCAATTTTGCCCTCTCCTCTCACACTGCATCTAGAAAGATCTTCCATAAAAACAAATCTAGTCACCCTTTTGATGTTGCTCTTAGGATCAAGTCTATTCTCCTTAACTGAACCCCCAAGGCTAGGCAAGCTATTATTCCTTCCTACCTTTTCAACCCATCCTCACAAAACTCCCTCTTCGCCACTGAAGGAACCAGTACTACTGTACTATTATTCTTCAATTTCTTTGAATTCCAGACATTGGCAATTATTGTTCCCCTACATGAAATGTTCTTCCCAATCCCACTACTTTATTTTAGCTAAGTCTTAATTATCGTTGCTCCAAGAAGACTCTCTTCACCTCCCAATCCCATCCTTTTGACTTCTCCTTAGCACTTATTATTGCATTGGAATTGCCTATCATTTATTTTTATTCCCTTCTGAACTGTTAGCTTCATAGGGGCATAAAAAATGTTCATCATGTAAACCTAGAGTCTGGTAGAAAGCCTAAGGCAAGATACTCTAAAAGAATGAGCAAATGAATGAATATACACTGCTGTCATGTCATTTCTATGTATCAGTGGCTTCGTGTTACTACCTGATCAAACACAAATGCTTCAACTTGATCTTTTAAGCCTTCAATTGAAAGACTTACAACCAGTCTCTCCTACTCCCCCAATCCACCTTTACTCAGGCTTCTCACTTGCTTATTCTTCCGCCTTCTGGACTTATGCTTGTCTCTGAATAGCCAAGCCCTCTTATTCACTAATGGGATACTTCTATGTGGTGGCTTGGAGTTATGTAACCCAGAAAAAAAAGTCCTTAATCTTAATCCATTGTAAACAGGACGTTTTGATGAGGTTACATCAGTGAAGGTGGGGCCCAACTGAATCAGAATAGGTCTTAATCTTATCACTGAAAGCCTTATAGAGAAGATCACAGAGAGAAATGCCACAGGGAGCAGCCAGAAACTGGACATCAAGGGAACCTGGGAGAAAAAGGTTAAGATGTCGCCAGGTGCATTGCCATATGATGGGAAAACCAAGGAACC
Organism: Tamandua tetradactyla; assembly: GCF_023851605.1. Classification (NCBI taxonomy): domain Eukaryota; kingdom Metazoa; phylum Chordata; class Mammalia; order Pilosa; family Myrmecophagidae; genus Tamandua; species Tamandua tetradactyla. Next base: position 41,968,653 of record NC_135346.1, on the reverse strand, counting down.
TCAAAAGTTGTAGGCCAGCCAAAAGATACCAACTCCAGGAAGAAGCAAACTTCTAGCCTCTGAAACCCTGAGCCAATAAATCCCTGCTTTTGCGCCAAACCATTATATGGTATTTGTTTTAGCAGCCAGGAAACTAAAATGTTCTACCTCTCCAGGAAACTTGCCTTGCTTTAAACAGCCATCCATACTTTCTTCCATCTTAGCAAATTCTGGTGCTTTCTGCCTGCCATTTATTCAATTAACCATTTATAGCCTAACCAGTTCTTTTCATGTGTGTATATCTTATCTCTCCAGGATCCACACATTATTGATCTCCCCTGCACTTAGCTGAATGTCTTGCTCTCAGTTCTAGGCTCCCTCTACTACACCAGTGCTCCCAACCATTCCAAGCCCAGACATCCTTATTGTCATCAAGGAATTTCATAACCTCTATCTGAAAATAGCTATAATTTTACTATTCATGAATATATAGATATATATATAATTCATGCGTTCTATGCCATAGAATGTATGAATTTTCTAACACCTTGCCATTAGCAGCCCACTCCAGAGTCACTGTTTTGTTTAGGGGCCCTATGTTGACCTGAAAATTGGAGGAAGACAGCCAAGTAGGTGATGTCAGAGGGTTTGGAAATTGTAGAATTCCCTTCTTCAACTAATAAAAGTAATGATAACAAACCTGACCCCAACCTATTGTCACTGCTACCACATTTTTCCATTAACCCTCACTGGATTATCCCATGCCCAACTATAAAGAAATGTCATTTAGCCTGAGACCTGGCAGAGGCAGTCAGTGCTCACCAAAGATTCTAAGTGCTTCCCTCATAGCCTCATCCCCCTTGCAAGTGGGATAGGGTCATGTGACTAGGTCTGGCCAGTAGACTATGAGCACAGTGATAAGGTTCACTTCTGGGCCCCTTTTGTGCTACATTCAAAGCCATATGTTGAGATCATGAAGTGGAAGGAGCCTAGATCCTTGAGTCACTGGATGGAGAAGAATCACCTGGCCCTGCAGTGGGCATTTCATGAACTGTGCTAAGCCACTGCAATTTGGGGTTTTATTATTTCACAGTATAGCCTACCCTATCCTGACTAATATACTAGGGGATAAGTGAAGGAAAAGCTTTCAAGAGAGACGAACTACTACATGCCTAGATTGAAGTACAGCCAAAACACCTCAGAATGCTTGAGAATCTGGAGAACACTGAGCAAGAAGGGGAAAAGGTAGACTGGATTATGCAGAGCAATGTAGGTTTAATAAGGATTCTGGATTTCATGCAAAGGCAATCAAAATCATTTAAGGAGAAGATTGATGTGATCTGACTTACACTTCAGAAAACCAGTTCTGGTTACAATGTAAAAGAAATGCTACCTGTTGGCAAGGGAGCAAGAGAGGATTCATGGACCAATGAAAACTTAATTACAGTAGAGCAGGCAAGAGACAATGGTGTCTTTTACTATGCTGGAGACAGTGGAAATGGTGAGAAGTAGATGGATTTGAAAAATATTTAGAAGGCAAAAATGTATAGATAGGCTATAGCAAATGAAAAAGTCAAAGATAATTCCCAGGTCATCTGGGTAAATTGACATTCTATTGAACCAAAGTGAATTTTGGAGAAAAACCCAAGAGTTTTTGGAAAGATAAAGTTGACATACCTGGGAACAAGTGGAGATGCTAATTAGGTAGTTTGACATCAAAGTACAAAGTTCATGAGAAAAGTCTGATCTCCAAACACAACAAAAGGGAGACCAACTTGCTGGGTAACTGGTGATGCCCTAAACTCTAATGAATTTGGGGGTTGGGGGAAGAATGAGGAAATACAATGTTGCAAACTACAGAAGTATATTTTCATCTTTTTTTAAAAAGTTTATCCTTGAAAATCCATTGGAACAAGGCTCTTATGGGCTGAGGAGTTAGGAGAAAATCAATCCGTGGTAAAGAAGCATTAACTAAAAGATTAGTGATGGAGGCTAACTGCAGCATGTTGATGATGCTTGAGTTTTGCAAAGGTCTCCCCTTTTAGCATTCCTTTCCCACGAAGGCCCTGTGCTGGTTTGAAAGGATGTATGTCCCCTAGAAAAGCTATGTTTTAATCAAAATCCCATTTTGTAAAGGCAGAATAATCCCTATTCAATACTGTATGTTTGAAACTGTAATCAGATCATCTCCCTGGAGATATGATTTAATCAAGAGTGGTTGTTCAGCTGGATTAGGTGATGACATGTCTCCACCCATTTGGGTGGGTCTTAAAAGTTTCTGGAGTCCCATAAAAGAGGAAACATTTTGGAGAATGAGGAGATTCAGAGAGAGCAGAGCAGAATGACATAGCCACGAGAAGCAGGGTCCACCAGCCAGCGACCTTTGGAGATGAAGAAGGAAAATGCCTCCTGGGGAGCTTCATGAAGCAGGAAGCCAGGAGAAGAAGCTGGCAGATGACACTGTGTTCGCCATGTGCCCTTCCAGATGAGAGAGAAACCCTGACCGTGTTCATCATGTGCCTTTCCAGGTGAGAGAGAAACTCTGACTGTGTTTGCCATGTGCCCTTCCACTTGAGAGAGAAACCCTGAACTTCATCAGCCTTCTTCAACCAAGGTATCTTTCCATGGATGCCTTAGATTGGACATTTCTATAGACTTGTTTTAATTGGGACATTTTCTCGCCCTTAGAACTGTAAACTAGCAACTTCTTAAATTCCCATTTTTAAAAGCCATTCCATTTCTGGTATATCGCATTCCAGCAGCTAGCAAACTAGAACAGTCCTATTCCGTAGGATTTCATTTGTCATGTCTTTTATCTTCTACAGAATTGCATCTTCTGATTAATTTTATCTAAGGTGATTGCTATTCCTTTCTCATTCTCCTCTCCCCTTTCCCTCCAGTCCCCAATCTCACCAGCCATCAATGACAAAAATCCCCACTCCACCCTATGCAAGAGCCTGGCGATTCATTTCCTATTCAGTATTTCTTCCTCTCTGGAGGAACTCAGCATCTGGCATCCTAATTATGGACATATTTTGTCATCTGTGAATGAGGCACAATCACTGTTCCCATTGAGGGAGGACAGAGCACTTTCTGGAGCTTACAAGAACTGATTGCTTTTAAGCAGCTATATGAAGATTCCTGTATTCGAGTGCAGTGCAAATGAGGATTCTGAAGTTTAACCATCCCCCAGGCTTCAAGCTTGCTGCAGCTCATTCCCAACTGAACTTTCCTGGACAAGTCCCAGAAGTGGGAAACTTAATGAGGGGCTTTCACACTGAATTCTGTCTTCTGGCGAGCAACTAAACACCATCAATTTAATAATACTTTGCAAAGGTTAAAAAGGAAAACCAGAAAAAAAGAAACACTACCATATCAAGAGTGTGACATATCCTAGAAGGAAAACATTAAAATGTGAAGGAAAAAAATGGACATCTTGATTTCTGGTAAATATAACTTTTCCTGAAAGGGAGTAAGAAGAAAATTAAAGAACAATTATTCTATTACCCTTACTTTCGTTTCTTCATCTGTAAAACCAGTGTGGGTAAAATGGACAGAAGACTACAATATCGATGACAGTTTCCTCAGGCAAATCTAGTCAAAATGGGGAAAAAACGTTAATAAGAAATTGCTAGTAAGATAGTTTCATTGCAAATCTTTCCTTGATCTACTGGAATGCTTGGAGAGTGGATAGGAATCTGAACTTTTCATTTAACTCAGGGTCTATGAAAAACATTTGGTGGTTGTTTGCTTTGACCTTGTGAGTCAGGTGGTACCTGCCAGATTGCTCTACCACCAAATGATTCTTTTTACCACTGGAACTAAAAAGTAGTGGGTGGGGAGGATATTTTGAAACTATGGAACTATCCAATTCCTCATCAAACTTTCACCACTAGCTCACATCCACACACACAGGATTCTACAGTTACAAGTCACTCACCCCAATTCTCAGCTCTAACCTCACTTTCTCAGAGATGAGGTTAGGTCCCTCTGTAATGTGGTCTCATTGCACCCGGCTCTCCTTTGTGAGAACACTTGTCCCCAGTGATTAATATATACTTATTCCTTTTCTCTCACAATAAAAAAACAGAATCCATGAAAAGGGCATATTTTCTGTAATGAGAAGGAAGATATACAACATTATGCCTTTGGTCACATTATAATGGACATCAGTAATTGCATTTATTTTTTTCATGCTTGCTACAAGAGCTCACTCCAACTCTGAAGAATTCCCTGCAGGCTTGGGGGTCTGTGGATTGAAAATCGTTTGGATTGGTTAAAGCCATGAGGAGAATTATGATAAGGGTCAGGTCATATGGGCATCAGGAAGGTAAAATATTACCATTTAAACTAGACATGGAAGTATTTTCCTAGTGGAGCATATTTACAATGACAACCTAGGTTGTTCATTGTTAGATTAATAATAGCTGACATGCACTCATCCATTTATTCAAAAGAAAATTGTCCAGTGAACCTACTAAGTGGGAAACACCATTATGTGCAACTTCTAACTTTTCGGAAAGGATCCATGACTAATATCCTCCTGGGTTTTTAAGCAAAATATGGCCAAAACGGAAATTTAACAGCTTGATTGTTGGTACCATTAAAGGAGTTCAGCAACTTGAATATTTTAGTTAAAGCAGCGTTCCTCTGCCATCTAGAAAGATCTAGAAAGATCATCTCTTCTGACCGCATGCTCAGTTTCAGAAATACCAAATGGAGTGGGGAAGGAGGGAGGGATCCCCCACAGCCCAGTGGATCCGAAAAAAAAAAAACAACCAACAACAGTCAATACAGCTCTGGCACCTTGGGCCCAAATTTTCTGGGAAAGAATCTTTCAGAGTCAAAAAAAGACTCTCTTTTATTGCACCTGCCACTCTCATTTGAGGTGCTGACCACAAATGAGTTTCTATGAAATACCGTCACTACCTGAAAATTTTAGTCAGAGAATGTAGGTAAGAGAATTTAAGTCGTTGGAGAAAAACAAGACTTTCTCTTTGTTTTAAAACTCATTGCAATGTACTTTCTTGTATTGTCTAATATGCTTCTCACAAAAATCCTATGTATAACATAGAGGGAGAAGAATAGTTTTCCCCATTTTACACTGATCAGCAAGGTGAATGGGGAGTTCAGCATAGTTATGAATCAGAGCTAGAATTCTGACTTCCAGCATCAGAGCCCACCAAGACCTACTTTTGCTTTTCCATGAGAGCCCCAGTGAGGTCATAAACACCCCTCGCCCCCACCCCATTGCACGTTTTTATGGCACTTACCACATTTTAGTTGTATATTGTTTAAATTATTATATAATTGGTTTGATGTCTCTCATCCTAGAACACATGAGATACAAGGAGTGAACTTACTCTTCCTACATATATCTCAGTATCTAGTGGGTGGGTGGTGAATGCACTGATGTGCCACATGTTTCTCCTGCCCATAGCAACTTAATGTGTTTGTTTCCCAGTCTCAGCCTGAAGCCAGAAATGGCCGTCTCAGTGGACTCGTCTTGGCATCGGTGGCAATGGCGAGTCAGAGATGGCTTCTCCCAGACTCCATCAGAAGTTACCCCACTGCTCTCACCAGAGAGAGGAGGGCAGAGCTATAACCTGAAGCAGCAGCGGGTCGTGCTCCCCAACAACAGTACATTCCACCGAGATTGGGAGAAAGTCTCCAGGAGATACCCTAGCAACAGAATCTGCACAACCAAATATACCCTCTTCACCTTCCTGCCCCAGAATCTCTTTGAGCAGTTTCACAGGTATAAAATCACTTGTCCTGAACAATTCACACTTCAGCCAAGCGTCTGCCACTTAGACAAACTCAGAGATGCTGCCCTTTGGGACCACCTTTTATTTAATATCCATATGAAGTAGCATGGTCCATCACCCATGCACCTTAAGAAGACTGTGCTATTTATTTGCTCATTCATTCCCTCAAAAATATTTATTGGACTCTACTCTCTGTCAGGCTGTGTGTTGAGTGCTGAAGATACATGGGGAAAATAAGACAAAGGCACTGTCCTTGTTGTATTTATTACCTAGTGAAAGAGACAGGCATTAATTTTTTAATTATATGAATTGGTGTGAGATTATAATTCAGATAGATGCTTCCAAGCAGAGGTACATTGTGCTATTAGAGTGATTAAATATAAATCTAGCCTAACTAAGGAAGTCAGGGAGGGTTTCCCTGAGGAAGTAATGATTGAAGTGTGAACTGAGGGAAGGGAAGGCATTAACTGGGTTAAAAGGGGCAAATGGAAATCAGGGAAGGGAGCCAGGTGAATATTCCTGTAGTCAGACCTGCATGTGCAAAGGCACTGTGGCAAGAGGGAGCAAGATGCACTTGGGAAACTTGAAAAACTCAAGCTACTCTCTTGATATGAGGTATCATTTTTAAATTTTAAAGCAAAATATATACTTCAGTATTTACAAGTATTATTATAAGCTACCATTTATTGAGTAACTAGTATGTTCCAGATGCTCTTCAGTGTACCTTACAAATAGTATCTGATGTGATACTTATAAGAGCTGGTTAAAGTATGTAGTATTACCCTCATTTTACACAACAGGAAACTAAAGCTCAGGAAGGTCATACAACTAGTAAATCATAGGGCCAGAGTCTGCGTCTAGATTGGTTTAGCTTCAAAGCCTTACCATATACAATGTTTTAAGTAACATTAACAGAGAATGTCATTTTAATTGGTAAGGGCCAACCTAGGGGAAGAAACTAGACAATATTCTAGGCTGCCAAGCTGCCAGATGCAACACACCAGAGATGGATTGGCATTTAATAAAAGGGGATTTATTTAGTTAAAATTGTATAGATCTCCACAGGAAAGGCAGTTAACTTTCAGCTGAGGTTCTTTCTTATGTGGGAAGGCACAGGGCAATCTCTGCTGGCCTTCTCTTCAGGCCTCTGGGTTCCAACAGCTTTCCCCAGGGCGATTCCTTTCTGCATCTCCAAAGGCCCAGGCTGAGCTGTGAGTGCTGAGATGAGGTATGCTGAGCTGCTTGGGCTGTGCTATGCTGAGCTCTCTCATTTAAGCTTCCAGCCAATTAAATCAAACATCCTTCATTGTAGCAGGCATGCCTCCTAGCTGACTGCAGATGTAATCAGCAATAGATGAGCTTCACATGCAGAGCTAGGCAACTTCACTTGGCCAAGTTGACACCTGAACCTAACTACCACAAGTATATTTTCCTTTTTACTCACATGTTGTGTATCTCTTCCAGATGGGCCAACCTCTATTTCCTGTTCCTGGCGATTCTGAACTGGATGCCTTCCATGGAAGTCTTCCACAGGGAAATCACCATGTTACCATTGGCCATTGTCTTATTCATCATCATGGTCAAGGATGGCATGGAAGACTTTAGGAGATATTGCTTTGATAGAGAGATAAATTGCTCCAACATCAAAATATATGAAAGGTAAGGGAAGTCATTCCTCTGTTTTTTTCTCTTGTAAACAGGTTGTTCTAGTTTGCTAGCTACTGGAATGCAATATACCAGAATCAGAATGGCTTTTAAAAAGGGGAATTTAATAAGTTGTTAGTTTACAGTTCTAAGGCTGAGAAAATGTCCCAATTAAACAAGTCTATAGAAATATCCAATCTAAGGCATCTAGGGAAAGATACCTTGGTTTAAGAAGGCCGATGAAGTTCAGGGTTTCTCTCTCTCGTGGAAAGGCACACAGCGAACACAGTCAGAGTTTCTCTCTCATATGGAGAAGCACATGATGAACACGGTCAGGGTTCCTCTCTCATCTGGAAGGGCACATGGCAAACATGGCATCACCTGCTTGCTTCTTCTCCTGGCTTCCTGTTTCAAGAAGCTCCCCAGGAGGCGTTTTCCTTCTTCGTCTCCAAAGCGCTGACTGATGAAATCTCTGCCTCATGGTGCTGCAGCATTTTCTGCTCTCTCTGAATCTCTTTCATTCTCCAAAATGTTTTCTCTTTTATAGGACTCCATTCACTAATCAAGACCCACCCAAATGGGTGGAGACATGTCGTCACCTAATCCAGCTTAACAACCACTCTTGAGTAAATCACATAACCCAGGGAGATGATCTGACTACAATTTCAAAGATATAGTATTGAATAGGGATTATTCTACCTTTGTGAAATGGGATTTTGATTAAAACATGGCTTTTCTAGGGGGCATATATCCTTTTAAACCACCACACAGGTTATGCAAACTCATCAGAATTTTAAAGAGACTCTCTTCACATATTTTCTTAAACTCATTTAATTTGGTGATTCTTTTTTTAAAAACATGTTTATCATGGGGAACTTCCAGGAAGATGGCTGACTAGAGTAGTTCGAGATTAGCCCTGCTCCACAGAAAGATTAGAGAAGGGACAAGAGGGTGACTGAAGCAGTGATTCAGGAGCACGGCTGACCTGGGAGAACCTTCTGCACCACATGGGGCAGCGCTGGTTGCAGAGAATGAGGAACTGAGAGGCAGAAAGCTGGAGCCTGGTGCAGAGATGCAGAGCCCACAACAGACAGGGGCCAAGGACTAGGAAGTAAGCCAGGCCAGGTTCCTTGGGCACACTACCCTCACCAGCACAGCCCTGTGACTGGTGACTTACCCACACCCCACGCACCTGAACCCCATCACCTGCTCCCATTCCCCGTGCTCCAGGCACCCCCACCCCACCAGTCCCCAGTGCACCTACCTGCCCCCCACCCCCACCCCAAGTACAGCCCAACCCCCTCTCCTGCTCCACTCTGGAGCACCACCTCTCCCTCCCTGTTCCCTGCAAGTTGCGGCCAGTGCAGAAAGACTGTGGTCACTAACCTCCATACGTAGACTACTCTTGCCCTCCTGCCCACAGCATCACACAGCTTCACCCTGCCCCCTGCCCTGAGCTCTGCACATCTGTTTACAGCACTCCTAGGCCCCTGCATTTGCACAGACACCCAATCATGTCATTCAGCTCTGGGAACCGCACTTTACAGCAGTCCTAGAACCATGCATGCTCACAGTCCTCAGCCTCACTTCCCAGCTCTGAGAAAGTGCTGACCTGTGCAGCCAGGCTATATCTGTCCCCAATCCATGAAGGTATAAGGCTGACCTACTGCCACAGCTCTATGCATGCTCACAAGGGTCACATGCCTTACACCAGTGCACACCAGGGTTATGCCCCCAAGACCTATGCATCTGCACAGCTACATCCTCCCTGGCCACTGGGTGCCCACATTCACAAGCAGCAGAGTAACATCCCCAACATGTGCCTATACCTGTCCTGAAACAAATCACCGCACTGAGTGCCCCATCCTGTACCCTGCTGCCTGCTGTATAACGATCCCACAAACACAAGGTCTTAGACTACTGAAAGAAATCAACTCTCAAAGTAAATCAATCAAGATATTTACATGCTACAAAGACAGCAGAAGATCACTAAGCATATCACAGTGCAGACAGATATAACCCTGTCTAACGACCAAATTAAAAACCAGAGGAGACACAGGCATTGGAACAACTAATCAAAGATGTTCGTACAACTCTAGTTAATAAGGTAAGTGGGATGGGAAATAACATAAAGGAGATTAAGAAGACAGTAGAAGAGCATAAAGAGGAATTTGAATGAATAAATAGAAAAATAGCAGATATCACAGAGATTAAAGACTCTGTTGACCTAATAAAAAACATACTAGAGGCACACAACACCAGATTAGAAGAGACAGAAGAAAGAATAAGTGATATAGAGGATGGGATAACTGACTTTGAAGATTCAAAACAGCAAATGGCAAAAAAGATGAAGTTGGAATTGAATTGGATCTCAGGAAAATGATAGACAAAACAAAGTGCACAAATATGAGAATCATTGGTGTCCCAGAAGGAGAAGAGAGAAGTAAAGGGCTAGAAAGAGTAGTTGAGGATATAATAAGGGAAATTTTCCCAACCCTCATAAAGGACATAAATATGCAAGTCAAAGAAGCCCAATGAACACCAAACAGAATATATCCAAATAGGCCTTCCCCAAGGCATATACTAATCAGTCTGTCAAATGTTGAAGAGAAGCAGAAAATACTGAAAGAGGCAAGAGAAAAACAGTCTACTACATCCAAGGGAAACCAAATAAGACTGAGTTCAGACTATTCAGTTAGTGCCCTGGAAGCAAGAAAGCAGTGATTTGATACATACAAGATCATGAAAGAGAAAGACTTCCAGCCAAGAATTCTGTACCCAGCCAAATTGTCCTTCAAAATTGAGGGAGAGATTAAAGTTTCATAGACAAAGAAGTCCTAAAAGAATTTGTCAACAAGAGACCGGCCTACAAGAAATATTAAAAGGAGTTCTGCTGGCTTTAAAAAAAAAAAAGACAGGAGAGGAAGGTCTGGAGGAGAGCACAGAATTGTAGAATACCACTGAGGGTAATTTAAAGAATACAAAGAGACAGAGGGAAAAGAATATATAGATTGACAAATAAAATTAAAAAGAAGATGGTGGAATCAAGAAATGCCTTTTCAGTAATAAGTTTGAATGTTATTGGACTAAACCTACCAATTAAAAGACACTGATTGGCGGAATGGATTTAGAAACATATCCAGCTATATGCTGCTGACAAGAGACTCATCTTAGCACAAGGATACAAATAGATTGAAAGTGAAAGGATGGAAAAAGATTGTCCATGCAAGCTGTAATCAAAAGAAAGCAGGAGTAGCTATATTAATTATGGACAAAATAGACTAAATGTAAAGACATTATAAGAGACAAAGAAGGACACTATATACTAATTAAAGGATCAATTCATCAAGAAGATATAATAATAATAAATGTTTAGGTTCCCAATCATGAAGCTCCAAAGTTCATGAGACAGATATTGGCAAAACTGAAGGGAGTGATAAATGTTTCAACAATAATAGTAAGAGACTTCAATACACCACTGTACTCTATAGATAGAACAACCAGACAGAAGTTCAACAAGGAAATAGAGAAGTTAAATAACTTGATTAATGAATTAGCCCTAACAGACATATATAGGTCATTGCACCCCAAAGCACAAGGATATACATTCTTCTCTAGTGCTCACAGAACATTCTCCAGGAAGGATCATATGCTGGGGCACAAAACAGGTCTTTATAAATTTAAAAACATTGAAATTATTCAAAGCACTTTCTCTTATCACAATGGGATGCAGCTGGATCTCAGTAACCACCAAAGAATGAAAACTTTCACAAATATATGGAGATTAAATAACACACTCCTAAACAACCAGTGGGTCAAAGAAGAAATTGCTAGAGAAATCAGTGGCTATCTAGAGATAAATGAAAATGAGAATACAACTCGTCAGAACTTATAGGATGCAGCAAAGGCTGTGCTGGGAGGGAAATTTATTGCCTTAAATGACTATATTAAAAAACAAGAAAGAGAAAAACTGAGGACTTGACAGTACACCTGGCAGAACTTGAGAAAGAACAGCAAACTAACCCCAAAGCAAATAACAGAAGAGAAAATAACAAAGATTAAAGCAGAGATAAATGAGTGGGAGAACAAAAGAACAATAGAAAGAATCAATAAAACCAAAAGTTGGTTCTTTGAGAAAAATCAATAAAATTGATGGACCACTAGAAAGACGGATAAAGAAAAAGAGAAAGGATGCAAATAAACAAAATTAGAAATGAGAACAGGTGAATTACCACAGACCCTGAAGAAATACAAAAAATCATAAGAGGATACTATGAACAATTATACACCAACAAACTACACAACTTAGATGAAATGGACAAATTCCTGGAGACATAAAAACAAGCTACACTGACTCAGGAAGAAATAGAAGATCTCAACAAACCAATCACAAATAAAGAGATTCAATCAGTCATCAAAAATCTTCCTACAAAGAAATGCCCAGGGTCAGATGGCTTCACAGGGGAATTTTATCAAACATTCCAAAAAGAACTAACATCAATCCTGCTCAAACTTTTCCAAAAAAAATGAGGAAAAAGGAACTCTACCTAACACCAAAACTGGGTAAAGATGCTATAAGAAAGGAAAACTACAGGCCAATCTCCCAAACGAACATAGATGCAAAAATTCTCAATGAAATATTAGCAGATTGAATCCAACAACACATTAAAAGAGTTATACACTATGGCCAAGTGGGGTTTATACCAGGCATGCAAGGATGGTTCAATGCAAGAAAATCAATTAATGTAATACAGCACATTAACAAATCTAAAGGGAAAAATTACATGATCATCTCAATTGAGGCTGGAAAGGCATTTGACAAAATTCAGCGCCCTTTTCTGATAAAGACACTCCAAAAGTAAGAATCAAAGGTAACTACCTCAATATGATGAAGGGAATATATGAAAAAAACAATAACCAACAGCATACTCAAAGGAGAGAGACTGAAATCTTTCCCCCTAAGATCAGGTACAAGACAAACATGCCCACTGTCACCACTATTATTCAGCATTGTGCTAGAAGTTCTAACTAGAGCAATCAGGCAGGACAAAGAAATAAGAGTCATCCAAACTGGAAAGGAAGAAGTAAAGTGCTCATTATTTGCAGATGATATGATCCTATGCTTGGAAGATCTTTAGAAGTCTAACAGCAAAGTGTGGTGGAATATAAAATTAATGTGCAAAAATCAGTAACATTTCTACACAGAAGCAATGACCCAGTTGAGGAGTCACTTATGGAAAAAATTCCATTCAAAATAGCAACTAAAAGAATCAAGTTCTTCAGAATGAACTTAACTAGGGATGTAAAGGGCTTGTACACAGAAAACTATATAACATTGCTAAAAGGATTCAAAGCAGATCTAAATAGGTGGTAAGACATTCTCTGCTCACGGATAGGAAGGCTAAGATATCAATTCTCCCCAAATTGATCTACAGATTCAACACTGTACCAATCAAAATTCCAACAACCTATTTCAAAGATTTGGGAAAGCTAATTGCCAAATTCATCTGGAAAGGAAAGAGACCCCAAATAGCTAAAAGCATCCCTGATGCTCTAAAATCTATTATAAAGCCACAGTGGTCAAAAGAGCATGGTACTGGCACAAAAATGGAAGCATTGACCAGTGAAATTGAATTGACAGTGCAGAAATAGACCACTAAATCTATGGTCAACTGATATTTGACAGGCCCCCAAATCCTCTGAACTGGGATAAAATAGTGTTTTCAATAATTGGGCATGGAAGAGGTAGATATCAATAGTCAAAAAAAATAAAAGAGGACACCTATCTTACACCCTACACAAAAATGAACTCAAAGTGGATCAAACACCTAAATATAAGAACTAGCACTATAAAGCTTCTAGACGAAAATGTAGGGAAACATCTTCAAGACCTAGTATTGGAGGTAGCTTCCTAAACTTTACACCCAAAGCACAAGCAACAAAACAAAAAATAGATAAATGGGAACTCCTCAAAATCAAATGCTTCTGTACCTCAAAAGACTTAGTCAAAAAGGTGAAGAGGCAACCAACTTAATGGGAGAAAATATTTGGAAATCACATATTGGACAAAGGTTTGACTTTTTGTATATACAAAGAAACCATACAACTCAACAACAGAAGAACAAACAACCCAATTATAAAATGGGCTAAATATATGCATAGGCATTTTTCTGAAGAGAAAATACAGATGGCTCAAAAGCACATGAAGAGATGCTCATTTTCACTGGGTATAAGGGAAATGCAGATCAAGACTACAATGAGATACCACCTCACACCTATAAGAATGGCTGCTATTAAACAAACAGTAAGCTGTAAATGTTGGAGAGGATGTGGAGAATCTGGGACACTTATGCATTGTGGTGGGAACATATAATGGTGTAGCCACTATGGAAGACTCTTCAGCGGTTCCTTAGGAAACTAAATATCGAGTTGCCCTATGACCAAACAATAGCACTACTCGATATATTCCCAGAAGAGCTGAAAGCAATGACACAAACAGACATTTATACACCAATGTTCATAATAACATTATTCACAATCGCCAAAAGATGGAAACAAACCAAATGCCCATCAACAGATGAGTGGATCAACAAAATGTGGTATATACATACGATGGAATATTATGCAGCAGTAATACAAAATAATATCCTGAAGCACAGGACAAGATAGATGAGCTTTGAGGACATAATGCTGAGTGAAACTAGTCAGACACAAAAGGATGGATAATGTATGATTCCACTTTTATGACCAGCATAAAGGTATAATCAAGGAGGCTTATAATACAGAATACGGGGGACTTAGAGATACATAGAAGCTAGAGATGGGTAAACTGTTTGCTAATGAAGTTGAACTCCAATGTAAGGAAATTGATAGGAGTGAAGGTGGTTCTCTAGTAGGTCTATAAGTAATATTACCATATTGAAGATGAACAAGATTGGAAGGGATTGTATAGACCTCATATCCCACTGATTAACCCTAGAAATATGAATTCATTCTCGCAAGAATTACTTCAAAGATATAGATCTAGTAAAAGAGTGTTTAAGTCCAGAGTACAGGGGGAAAACTGCTATTGCATGCTATGAGCTATGTTCAAAAGGAAACCGTCAGCACTACCACAGCAACAGCAGAGACAAATAATGGGGGGAGGGACAAGAGTTAAGAGGAGGTTTAGATTTCCTGTTTGGTGAGGGTGTGTTTATTGGTTTTCTTTCTCTTGGGAACAATGAAATGATCTAAAATTGAATGTTAATGGGTTGTGGACTTTGGGCCCTCTACCTGATGCCCAGTGAATGCAGGTGGCTGAAGGATGCATTGACAGAGAAGTAGAATGGCGAACGATGTTGTATACTTGTGAATGAAGGTTGTACTGCTACAAAAAGGGACGAAGTTGTGAGGCATGCAATGATGTGAATGAATGTGTGGGACACTTGGCGAGAGAAAATAAGCCAGAAACAAAAGCACAAGAATGGTATAGTCACCTTTAGAAAATACTCATAAGAAAACAGGAGCCTAGATTGTAAACTTTTAGAGCAGACACATTAAGTCTGGAATGGTAATTATTATTTCTGGATTTTGAGAGGCTGTTCTATATATATAACCTGATATTTAGACGTAAGAATACTTACTTACTTACAGGTTGGGGTTAAAGTAATTCAGAACGTAGGGGTAAGGAAGACAGTGTCTATATTTCAGAACCACACATATTCTTTAAGACCAATGGAAGAAAGGTTTATTTGGTCCGGAACTGAAATTTTCTGTAGTGCATAATCTAATTCAACCTATCTGTATAGCTCATTTGAATAAGTGAAACACAGGAAGCCCAGAATAAGAAAGAGTTCCTTTAATCCTGTACAGATTATTGTAATGCCTGTATACGTCCTAGAGAATATTAAGCAGATAATCAAAAAGTATTGGCAAAGCCCCCTGAGGGAGGGGAAAAAGAATATGGAACTATTAACCCTACCATCAGGGAATATCAGACCCTGATTCTGTGTCAAAATCTAGGAATACCCAAATCAATAGCCATGCTCTCCATCATGAGGCTTACTCTTGTGAAGTTTACGTAGGTAGCACAGAAGCTTAGACTACCTATAGGAATACCTAAGAGTTACTTCTGGAGAACTTCTTTTGTTTCTCAGATGTGGCCTCAGTCTCTCTAACCCCAACTCTGCAAGTGAAATCATTGCCCTCCCCCTACGTAGGACATGGCATCCAGGGGTGAAAGTCTCCCTGGCAACATGGGAGATGACTCCCAGGGATGAATCAAGACTGTGAATCAACAATTCCATCCTGACCAAAAGAGGGGGAAGGAAGTGTCATTTATAAAGTATCAGTAGTAGAGAGAGAGTTCAAATAGAGTTTAAGGTTACTCTGGAGGTTGCTCTTATGCAAACTTCAGTTAGACCTTGCTGCCTATCATAACCTGCCAACCCCCAACCAGAACCATTCCAGTCAATCCTAAAGAACGCCTAGGGCAATATATAAGATTCCACAGGGTTTCATGTGCTAGAGTAACTTTCCAGAAACCTACAACCTCCAGATGGGTCCCTGGTCCAGATAAGTCCTGAAACCTAGCCCAGCCTCTCCAGAACATCAGATAGTTCCATCTCCCTACCCCAAACTAGTGACAGACCATTCCAATATGAAAACTTTAGAATTACCATAGCCCAAACACCCCTAAAGAGAGATATGGAAAGCTCAAAGGTGATAGAGTTATATAGAGAAGATACGATTTAACAAATGAATATGAATGCTGAATCATTAAACTGATATCTCTTTTAGTCTCCAGTATTTTAGAGCAGCTAGAAATAAAAACCTAAAATTGTGAACCTGTAACCTATGTTAAACTCTGAAATATGTTCTACAGCTAATTGTAGTGCTGCATTTTGAAATTTATAGCTTTTTTGTATGTATGTTATTTTTCACAAAAGAAAAGAAGGAGAAAAAGTCTATTGTGATGATAAAAAAATATGTCAGCCTTCTAGCGTCCTATATTCTGGAGTAGCTAGAAGGAAAAATATGATAGGATCATATAGTAGCCCATGACAAACTCTGGGATCTGTCCCATAACTACTTGCTGAAGAGTGCTTTGAAAACCACTGCTCTTTTATTTCTTTGCTATATATATACGTCATACTATACAATCAAAAAAAGTTCAAAATTAAAAAAACATTTTTATTGTGAAATATAACATATATACAAAAAAGCAATAAATTTCAAAGTACGTGTAACAAGTAGTTATAGAACAGATTTCTGAATTTGGTCTGGGTTACAGTTCCACAATTTTAGGTTTTTCTTTCTAGCTGTTCCAAGAGACTAAAAGAAATATCAATATAATGATTTAGTAGACATACCCATTTGTTAAATCCTATCTCCTCTGTTATACTCCTCCTTTTCCCCTGATCCTTCTCCCAAATTTTAGGGACGTTTGGGCTCTACCCATTGTAACTTTTTCATGAGGGAAAGCATTGTCAATAATATGGGATGGGGGATGGAACTAGCTGGTGTTCTGGAGAGACTGGTCCCACTGGGTTTCAGGACTTATCTGGCCTAGGAACCCATTTGGAGGTTGTAGGTTTCTGGAAAGTGATCTTCGTATGTGAGACTTTTGTAGAATCTCTGATAGAGTCCTAAGTGTTCTTTAGGTTAACAGTAATGCTTTTTGGTTGGGGGTTGGCAAACCATGGTAATTAGCAATATCTAGCTGAAGCTTGCATAACAGTAGCCTCCAGAATAGCCCCTCAGCTATATTTGAACTCTCTTAGCCACTGGTACCTTATTTTGTTACATTTCTTTTCCCCCTTTTGGTCAGGAAGGCATAGTTGATCCCACAGTGCCAGAGCCAGGCTTATCCCTGGCAGTCATCTCCCCCATTACCAGGAAGACTCCCCCTGGATGTCATGTCCTGGCAGGCTCTGCAGCTGGTCCCTTGCTGTCTCAATTTCCTATGTAAATAATTCCCAGAGGTTGCAGCCTGGTACTGTGCTGCACCACGGAGCCTGCTTCTTTCCCTAAACTTGGGCTTGCTAGTAGCCTCAGGAATTCCCCAGTATTGACCACAATTTGTCAGCTTCTTCCTTCCGCTCTTCCCTGGATGTTGCACCTTGATCCTCTAGATTGCAGAGTTTCAAAATAGTTGATTCAGACAGTTCGTATGAGTTCAATAGGTATTTTGGTAGAGGGGCTTATTTCTTGGAACTTTTCCTCTACTATCCTCCCACCTAATTTGGTGAATCTTAACTGGGGCAATTTTGCACCACACGGGGCATTTGGAAATTTCAGGAGACATTTTTACTTGTTATATGGGAGAAAGAGTGTTACTAGTATCTGGTGAGTAGAGGCCAGAAATGCTGCTAAGCATTTTTCAATGCACAGGCCTTTCCAAATGAAGCATTATCCAGCCCAAAATGTCAATAGTGCTGAAGTTGAGAAACCTTGATGTAATTTGTGCAAACACTCATATTATTAAACACAAGCATGTCCTATATAAAGGCTAGGGTTGAAGGCTTAGGAATTAGAAACCTAGAATTGACCTGATCACCTCAGGAGACTAAGTTCAAGCTCTTTGGAGGGTGTCAGGCAATATCTCCCAAATAGGAATGTGTTTGCCATTTTTAAAGCACCCTATGTTCTTAGCTGAAAACCCTTGCTACTAGAACTTAATCAGGTAGGTTTTAGGACCCAGTGTTAGCTCACCTGTTCTTGGCTGCCAGGGGGTGGAAAAGGAAGATACCTCTGGGTATGACGTCTACATTCCAACAGGTGGAGTTTTCAGACAAGTGGAAGGAAGTGGTCTGGCAGGGAACACACCTGTTCTCTGCAAGCTCTTTCCTTGTCATATAATGTTTGTACACTTTCATTTTTAATTTTCTTTTTGAAAGAAGAGAAAGAAATTTTCAGCAGAAAAGGCAATTGAAAGATGTCAAAGACATGACTCTCTGGCAGCTGAACAAAGGAATTGATCAAGGAGAAAACTTTTTTACCAAGAAGTTAAGTGCCATGCTATGAGAATTAAAGAGAGAGAATTGAGCAGACATGAGGAAAGAAGGGAGGAAAAGGCAAAAAAGGAAAGAAGACAAGAAACGAGTGGTGGTCTCCAACCTGCCCTTTGAAGAATGGCCCAGCAAAGAGAACCCCAATAGACATTATTGTGGGAATCAAATTAAGACCAGCAAGTATACCATGCTGTCCTTTATACCCAAGAACCTTTTTGAACAGCTACACCGGTTTGCCAATCTCTATTTTGTGGGCATTGTGGTTCTGAATTTTGTTCCCGTGGTCAACGCTTTCCAGCCTGAGGTGAGCATGATTCCAGTTTGTATCATCCTGGCTATCACTGCCATCAAGGACGCATGTGAAGACCTCCGGAGATACAAAGCTGATAAAGTGATCAATAGCCAACAGTGCCTCCTCTATAGCAGGTAAAGCAAACACAAAAAACAAACCTCCGGGTTTTCTGGTGATCCAGCTCTTATCTTTCTATGGCTGCTACCACTGCTGCTATATTTTATGGAAGGGATGCAGTGGAGAAGTATCATTATTTTATCTCAGTGAAGCTATTCAATTCCCCACAGTGAGAATTGCAGTCTAAAATCCAGAAAAAAAAAAATTTTTTTTTGAGAGAATTGAGTCAATCATTTTAAATTAAGAGGTCTTTATGTTACATGGTATTTTCTTTATTTCGAATGTGTTTAACCTTTAAGAATGTTATATAAATGCTCATCCCTTCTTAGCACACTGTGACCATGAGCACATTCAAAAGTGGGGTCCCTCAAAGGGAAGAGGCACCACTGTTTTTCGAAAGTGGTAGATCATTGTGTAAAAGAACCAGCACTGGTGACGCACGGCTTGGGCTGAATCCTGTCTAACCCGTATTAACTACTCACCCTTATTTTGTCGTTGGTAAATTTAGAACACTTCCAGGGGTGGTCATGAGGGTTGCCTGAGTTAATGCATGGAAAGTGCTTAGCACTATGCCTGATCTATAATAAATGTTCAATAAGTGCAAGCTGCTACTAATTTGTTTTCACAAAGTAAAACTCATAGCAGCTTCCTCACTGAGCCTGTCCTCAGGCTTCATCTCAGATGCTGTTCCAATCAAAGCAAAGCCTGCATACTACCCATCTTTCCGCGTTAGCCACATTAGTCAGTCATTTCATACACATCATTGTTGTTGTTGTTCTTTTTTTTCATTTTTTGTTTACCAAGTTTCCATTGAGCAAATGACCATATAGGTTCTTAGGGGAAGGACATGCTCTTATTCAGTGAATGAAGAAGACAGAGTTAGAATGTGTCTTAACTTATGACAGTTCTCATGGCCACAAAAGAAGCCTAAGGCTGACTTTTGGCTCTCAGAAGAGTCTCTTTAGTGACAGAGTATTTTCTGGGCTAGCACTTAGCAGCCTGAGCTCATTGAGTCACTAGCAGCTGAGAGCTTGACTTCTTACACATGGGAAATGTTCCTCTCTCTTAACGAACACTGTGGCTTGTCATATTCCCTCTGACTTTATCAACCCAAGTTCTGCAGAAATCTCATGGTTGTGCTGTCATTATTAAAGTGTAAGGGGCTTTCTTTGAGGTGTGCACACCAGTCTTTTAAGGACTGCTTTATTCTGAAAAGTGGGTCTTTTCCATAGGAGCTGGCTGACTAGAGGGTTTATGAGTGAAATTCCACTTGGAAAGTTGTAGCCAGAGGAAGCCTCCAAGGACACTGTCTAATGCAAAGGCTTGTCTGCCTGCAGAGAAACACAATTGAGACCTGGAGAAGATATTTAGTTACTCTTCCCCTTTGGGTAAGGAAATTATAGAGGAAGAAACAACTTCTGGTTGTGATGGTGAAGTGGCTGTTTTTAAGAAGTTATCGATTTTCTTTTGGCACCAATGCACTGCATCACTTTTTGTTTTCTACCTTTTTTCCTTGGATATTTTCTGTTTTCATTTTCATTGAAGGGAGATGCAAGGCTGATTTGTTGGGAAGAAATACACGTGGGCCTATTCTTCCTGCTTTGCCAGAAATCCTAAGCCTAAAGCAACCCAGAAAAAAAGAGCCTGTCCCTAGGAATAATTTCAGGGTTGATCAGACCGTGGATTTGTCTGTGCTGAGTGCTGGTTTCATCCCTTCTGGGCTGCTCTTGTTCTGTTCTCAAAACAGCTTCCAGGGAACAGCTAAAAATCATGGTGATAATGAGCCTAGAAAAAAGAGACATTTGTCCAAAGGTCTCCTGGAAGAAAAGGATGTCCACGTTTTCATGGTGTTTTTTTCCAAACTGTGTTCAGTAGAATAATAGTGACAAAGAGATGCTCTTTTAAAAAAGATGTTCATATGCAATAAATGTATATGGGCTCTCCTGACCTGTGGCACATGAAAATCTAAGAGAAGATGCACAAAGAAACCTGTTCATCCTTGATTAACTCCTAGTGTTGCTCCAAACTTACTGGACTTAGGAAATATTTTTGTAATATCTATTAACATCTCAGCTTGGGAAATATTACTTTTTCTACAGTGGCAATATAGGTGATTGAAGGAAATGGACTAGATGCAAAAAAGTAAAGCAGTATTAGTAGTGTACTAAGAAGTGACAGCTGACACTTGGCATCAGTGCTGGGTGCAATAAGGACTGGTGGGGACTGTGACAAACTGGGACCCCATGGCTTAATCCCAGGGGGCAGAACTAGTTGCTACCATGGGGAAATAATAGACCTGGTATTGTCAGATTATCTGAGTTTCACTAGGACAACTAGAAATTAGTATTTCTTTGTTTTTCACATAGAAATAAACCTGACTTTAAGTGTTGGCAAATGATGTAATTTTTTTCAAATACTTTAGACCTGTTTTATTTAACCTAAAGATCTTACCTTGCCTGTGAATCTCAGATTTGCAATCTTTACAAATCCTTTGTAGCATCCTAGGAATGTGAAGTATCTGCAAAAAAATAATTAAGTTCTTCTTTGTGGGTCCTCAATGAAATACTTCCTTTGGTCAGCAAGGGAATATGACCTTGAGAAAAGAATATAGGCCTGGGAGTCAAGACGTCTGCACTGTAGGCCCAGATCTGCTACTATTAATAGCTTGAAGAAGTTATTCAAATCTCTTGGTCACAGTTTCCACTTTTGTAACACCTGGGAAGTTGAACTGGATCTTGTCCTATGATATGCACCATGAAAGAATGGAACCTACACCCAGATAAATTTGAGAAATAGTACATACTAAATGCTTTTCATGAGTCTATCAATGCACATTAAAATCATAAAGGTTTTGGATGATCCTCAGTACGTAGCCTATTTAATTTTAACTCAGCTGTGTCAGTTGGGATGTTCTCTGCTATAAGTAGCAGAAACCTCAACTCAAACAGATATAAGTAACAAAAGGATTTTGTTGGTTCAAGTAACTCTAAGTGTCTTCAGGTGGGCAGGGTATCAGGCATAGTTCAATCAGTCACCACAGTCCTCTTCATTCTGTCCTCTTCTGTGTCAATTTAATCCTCAGGCAGACACTCCTCATGGCAACAAAATGGCTACAGCAGCTCCAGACCTCATATCTCCATATCATAGCCCCCAAAGGGAGAGAGAAAGGAGATTCTAGAAGTCCTCTTAGAAGGGAACCTCCCTCACATTTCAGTAGCTCCAAGTAGGGCACATGTCTTTCCCTGATCAATTTCCCATGGATGGAATTAGAATTATGTTAATCAGGTTATATCTGAGCCCCACCTACAGAACCCAACATGAAGTCAGCTTCTATAAAGTAGATGGGCTTTCCAGGGAAAGTATAAAACCCAAGTGAAAAATGAAATAGTTTTCAAGAGAAAGGGAAAGGGGTGTTGGAGAGGTCACTTCCACATCCTCAACACTTTTGCTTTATAATTTTTTTGAACCTAGACTCTTTGTAAATTGCTTTCTTATTAGTTGCAGGAGCATCCACAGTTTGGGACATCCTGTGCTATATAGCAGAAGAACCTAAATTTCTTCCAACTCTGCAATGAATTGATTCTGTGAAAGACCCCAGAATGGGAAGCTAGGAAATACTAGATACATGTTAATTATTATCTTAACTTATGGATGCCGAACAGCATTTTCTCTTACCACCTATGAATGATATATGATCAGACACCAGGCAAATAATACAAGAATTGAGAGGATTTTTTTTCTGAGCAACAACATAAAAGCATATATCTCAAGCACTGGCTTTATCCATTTTGTCTCACACTCACACATTTGTGAAACTGATATCCTTTTTTTTCTTTTCATCTTTATACAATTGAATTGCAGGGCCCTTAGAATTTTGCTCACAGCCTAATCCCATGTATCAACCAGCCTAGACTTGTTTATGGCGTGGGAGTATGTCTTTTTCGCAAACAGCAGAAGCCTTGTTAACAGAATCACAATCCTGTTAGAGCATTTTCTTTTAATATAACAACTGTGCTTGTGGTCTAAAGGTGACCCATTAATCAGATTCATGGAATGACTTTGAGGAGAGATTAGCTGCAGAATTATATTATTTTAGTTTCTCCTGGGGCTCAGTTTAATGAATCTAGAAACCATACCCAGCAAGAGATATGTATTTTTCCATCCATCTTGGTAAATTTTATTTGTATTCAGAAAAGACACAGGAAAGGAGGAGGGTGAACCAAGGGAATCCAGACTGGTTTTTTGTCCCCATATTGTAATGAAGCAAAAGCCTTTCAGTGTCTCAATAGGGAGTCTCATTTTTTCATCTTTATAGCAAATATTACTCCAAGACCTAGAGTGTGTGTCTGTGTGTATGTGTGTGTGTGCTGCCATGGCAGGCCCTGTGAGCCCAGAGGTCACTAGGAACTTGTAAGCAGATACAATGTCCCATGCCCTTTGGTAGCACATATACAAAGGGATGCATCATGCAGAGAATGTAGAGGCTCACAAGGCTGAGGGAAGCTTTACTGGGAGCCAACTTTTCAGGGCACCAGGAAGGAGAAGCAGCATGTAACCAGGCAGAGGGAGCACATCTCAGCTCACAGCCCATTCACGTGCCCTCTATGGGCGTGTGTGGCTTATGCTGGTATCAGAAAGACCAGGGCTGAGAAAGTTTGAAAGAACAACCCAGATTAGACTTTTTCTTAAACATGACTTTTTAAAAACCCTGGAGGTTCTCCCCTCTGTGATCCAGAAAAGTAATTCTGGCTGCTACAGGAGAATGCCAGTCTTGACAAAGTTCTGATCTCCTAGAATGGTAAATTCTGCTGGAGAAGGAGGAAGCCTGGTCTGCAACCTGATTTTGTTTGCATCTTCCTTGCCTTTCATGCCTGGTGCCCCCACTGAAGGGCCTAGTGTATTAGTTTCCCGGGGCTGCTATAACAAATTTCCACAAACAAGGTAGCTTAAAACAATAGAAATTTCTTCTCTCACAGTTCCAGAGACCAGTCGTGCTGGCAGGATCAGATTCTCTTGGAAGCTCTAAGGGAGAACTTCCTGGCTTCTGGTAGCTGCCGGCTGCCCTTGGTGTTCCTTGACTTGTAGTGACATAACCCCAGTCTCTGCCCCCATCTCCACGTGGCCTTCCCCTCTGCATTTATGTCTCATGTCGCCGCCTGCCTTTCTCTTATAAGGCCATTCGTCATTGGATTTCGAGTCCCCCCTAAATCCAGGATGATCTCATCTTGAGATCCTTAATTACATCTGTAAAGATCCTTTTTCCAAATAACACCACATTCATGAGTTACAGGGGTTAGGACTTGAACATATCTTTCTTTTTTGGGGGGTGGGGAGAGGCACTATTCAACCCACTCCACCTGGAAATGTAGAAACAGTGTCCTGCTCTCAGTTCTCTCACTAATTAACCGCATGCCCTAAATGAAGCCACAGTCAGGACCCCATTCATCTCATTTTTAAATAGTGATCATAATCTCTATGGTATATTTTATAAAAAGATGTGCAGGTGGTATTCCAGAAGATTTTTAAATAATGGAGCTATAGAAATAAACATTACAAAAATGCAGTGCCAAAGGAGTATGCGTAAAGCAGTCTTGACTGTGATATTTGAATACTGGGCTCTGGCTGGATGCTTGGCATCAAAGCCCTTGCCAGCACGCGTGGGATGGTCTCAGAGCTGCCACTTACTAAATGTATGGCTGTCCGTAGTTATTTGATCACTTCCATTTCAATATCTGTATAATGATACTAGCACCAGTCTCTTAGGAACATGTAAATTGAAAGAGATAATCTCTGTAAGCTGCTTAGCTCAGTGTCTCAACTATAAGTAACATTAAGTAAGACTATTAAGTTCCAATTACCTCAACTCCAAAATTTCCAACCTTCAGCCAACTGAACTAATGCCTGACCAATCCTGAATCTTCATCTTTCCTGCTAGTTTCCCCTCACATACAAGGGGTGAATTGCTCATTTCATTGAAAAATGTCAAGGACATTGAATGGACCACATTTTATTGAGATGCGGGGCTACAGTGTCTGAAAAGCAGAAACAGCTGTCTCTCTGCCTCTCTTTCTCTGTCTTTCTCTCTCTCTCATTTTCTCTTCTATTCTATGTGGCTGAATTTTTAACTCTGAATATGAGAAGCTTCTGTGGGGTCTCTTCCTCCCCCTCCCTTCCCAAAGCAGACCAGAGCGCACCCATACTAAAATTGGCATTCTGAGGAGGGAGGTAGCTAGTCACATCTAGCCTAGAGCCTAAGTCACTTACTCCAACAGAGTTTCTCACATAGAATATCACACTTGTGCAATTATTATTTAAATGGCTATATGGTTCCCAATCTACTCTCATTTCCCTTGAATGCTGCCCTCTGGGAAACCCACAGGGAGATGAGGAGATTGACAGGGCAGATTTAGGTGCTGCCAGCACTGTCTCAGCATCAAAATACTGTCAAAGTCCATCTTTACTCCCAAACTCCATGCTGGTGTTGTTTCAGGTATTAAATGAGATACTACACATAGAAAACCTAGCATAATCCCTGGCGTTCAGTAAGCCATCAGAAAATGTTAGCTGGAATATTGCTAGGGGGAGTTCTATAACTCTGGTAGTCAGCATCCCCATGAGCTTGGCCCAAGGAAAATAAGGAAGAAAAACACGGGGCTGGAGTTGGGAACTACCTAAGACAAAATCTTTAACCATAGAACTTGCCTCCAAGCTCTAACATAGCAAAAGTCGGCCTGGGGGAAGAATCTGAGAAAAGCAGAGAACAGAGAAACAAATCCAGCCTCATTTGAAGCATGACTAGGAAATGTGCCCCTGGCTGGAGTTCACAGACCAACAGACCATTCAGTGCAGCCTCCAGGTCTTTGCTCTGCCTTTGGCAAGAGCAAAGCAGGCTCCTCTTTGAAGCGGAAATTTTGCAGGTACCCATGCATTCTGCCTCACCCTGTGCTCACAGAAGGCCAGAAACCAGTTGAGCCCATTCCACTTGTCATTTCAGAATAGAATGCATTTGATCCTCCCCAAAATTCAATGGATGGAAGAGTCATAAACAAGAATTCAGGTACCCCTGAAGCTCTGCACTCATGTTAACAGGCATGATTTGTATTTCAGTGGGTGAGGATTTATTGCCTCTGTTTTGCTATTAAGAGACTCACAATTTCAAAAGATGAGGCTCCTCTCCACAACCCAGCCTCTGATGTGCTTATGTCACTAATTTGGGAGACTTCCCCTGCCTTTGTACTTCACTCCCAGACAGAACCAAGAGGCCACACTGGGCTGTAAAGCTCCAGCTTCTGCAACTTACATGTCCTGGTTTGTTGCACACACCTCACACACACACTTTATCTAAAGGGCAGATGTCCTGGGTTTCCTGTGTGAATTTGCGCCATTTAGTTAACCTTTCTGGGCTTCAGCTTCCTCATCTATGTGATAAAGAAAATATTAACAATCATGAACATTATTTCATTGTTTTGCAGCTAAGTATCAATGCAGCTAAAGTGCTAGGCTCAAAACTGGTGCTCAATAAATATTATGAATAATATAGTGTCACCACTAGAAGTCATCACTGAAGAATCCATAACAAAAAGTTAGGTCAGATGTTAAAATGGTGAGAGGTTGGGAAAAGCTTCCCTTCTGCTACCTTGTGTTCAAAATCAGTCCATAAGGAATAAATCAATAGATATTCACTGAACGCTCCCCATGTGCTGGTCATGCCATACCAGACCCTATATAGGTACAGAAATATAAGACCCAGGTTGATTCCAGCTCAGGACAAGCTTGTGATACAGTTGAAAATAAAAAATACATGAAACGATTAGGAAATGGGACCATAATAGGCTAAGAAATGTGGCAACAAGAGGGGCAGCCTTGACACTCAGCCTTGACACCAGGACTCGAAAGTGGAAGGTAGCATTTGGACTTGGTCACACCAAAGGCATTTCGGTAACATCCCATGCCTTCGAATACCCGCGCGTTGGGTCTCCTTGTCGGGCTGCACCTATGGCTGCCCTGACTCTTGAAGCACACTGTTTCCATAACCACTGCTATGTAGTGCCATTCTGGGTTCAGTGCTGCTTTCCCTGTGTAGCAGCCACACAACCAGACTGGGACTTCAGTGTCCTCTCCACTTCCTGAAGGGTTTTATACCCAAATGTCCCAGCTCACTAGCTTCTCCATGCTCATAAGGTCACATTTATCAAATGCCCCAGTGACAGCGGCCTGAGCCTGCATCCCATACGCAGTGGAGTTTCGTATCACACTGCTGATTTGAGACTTCCTTCTCCCCTTCTAATCCTCAAGGCCCCCAGGGTAGACCTGTGCAGCCTCAGGGATGGTGAACACTCTGCGTGTTCCCCAATATTTCCAGCCAAGTCAGGAGTCCTGGTCTCCCCTCAGCTCTTCCCTTTCTGCTGCTTCCCTGAGTGCTCCAAGTCTAAAGCTCCCTCATTTGTGTCTCTAGCAGACAGGAGAATCCAGGGAGCAAAAAATAGCAAGACATGGCAAGTGTAGTTACACTCTCTGCCCTTTGCCCCCAGTTGGGGCACTCCTTCTGCTTCTGTTCTATTTCCTGGAGCCAGGTAGGCACTGATTTCACACTATCCTTTCTCTTTTAAATTCCTTTTTGCTCTCACCAGGCTTGAAACCCCATAAGGCATTCATATCACCTCATGAAAATAAACCACCAGGACAGTGTGGTCTACTGACTCTACGAGCAGAGCTACTGTTTGGCCCAAGCTAGTAAGAACCATAATGAGCAGAACCGCAGTGTATGCCATTTACTATGAGTTTACTAAGCATTTTGCATATATTATTTCATCTAGCTCTCACTACAGCGTGTAGGATAGGTTTTATTCGTCCTCTTTAGCACAGGAAAAAAACAAGAGTCAGAGAGTTTAATTCGCAGGTTCAAGGCCACACTATATGTGAGAGGTAGTCCCAGATTTCGAATCTGGCTCCCCTGACTCCAAAGCCCCACTCTATGATACAGCCTCTACCTCCGTGGGTGGCTGCCCAAATTGTTGAGTATTCCACAGATTCCTGAACCAGCTCTGTGGCCCGTGGTTCTCCTCTTGCAGCCATGGAAAGAGCAGAGGAGATTCCAGCCTGAGCTTTGTCACTGTGCACCACAGCCAGCTCACTCCCCTTCTCCAAGCTTCTGTTTTCTCACCTGAGAAGTTAGGGTTGGAGATCCCTCACATCTTCTCCAGGCTAGATTTTAGGGGTGCCCATTTTGAGGAGTTTTCCCCAGCAGCCAGCCTCTGCAGCCCTCTGTCAGTCTGCTGAGCCTGGGTCCCTCTTTTCTGGACTCAGGGAAAAGGTCTGGATTTTTAGAATTTCTCGTGTTGACAGGGTAGTGTGTGTCTGGGCTCAAGCCATGAAAAGTAATCGTGGGCGTAAAATGGATGTCCCAATAGCACAGACAAGAATACGGAGGGACCTGCAGAGTTGGTGGTTAGCCCTCACTAGAAGCAATAAGGCACCATTGTGATTGTGTCATCATCATCAATCATAAAAGAAGCTGTATTTACTTACCACTTACTAAGTACAAAGTCTTGAACTCCATCCCTAACATGTGTCCTATTGCTAATCCTTTCAACACCACCTGCCCCACCCCACCCAAAACAAGGCAAAATACTACCTTCAACAGGGAGAGGAAGAAACAGAGGCTCTGAGAGGTAACTTGCCCAAGGTGTCGCAGGTAGTGAGTAGGGAAGCTGGGATTCACACTCACTCTTATCTTCTCCACGGAGCTCATTCTCCGTGGCATTTCCTTTCACCTTGGGGTAGCGATATCAAGCACTCTGAACCAGGCATTCAAGTTTCCAAAACGACAGCCCAGGCTTCCCTAAATTCAATCTCCTATTTTTAATACCAAGTCCTCCCAAACGACTAATCCCCTGACAAATCTTCCCCACTCCAGTTCCCTGAGTAGAGTCATACACCCTTTTTATAAAACCCAGATACTTGTGAAGTGGAGCCGTAAGCACCCTCTCCTCCATCTCCCCCTTTCACCTGCTCTCCTGCAGCATCCAGTTGGTTACAAACCTCTCTTGCTGTTTATTTACCTCTTAATAAGCTCTATATCCTCTCAGAAAGCCATTTAGCATTGCACCACTTAATTTCTCCTCAAGGCAAAATCTTCCAGATGGAGTCTTAGTCCCAAGCCATGTTGATTTGTCTTATTTTTAAACAGCAGTGAGCATCTCATGAAACTAAAATAGCAGTCAGTTCCCAGGCGTGGACTCACTGGGCAGGGGGACATTTAAGAGTGTGTGGATGCATCTACCTGGGGCAGCTGTTCCAAAAGGGCTGGATTAATGTGGGAACAGCTTCCACAGGTGGTTCCCAGCCAGATGCTGGCTGAGTCTGGGCATCACTCAATGCCAGAGCATGCAGCCACTTTTCCACTTCAACTGGAGTCCCACCCCACCCAGGCTGTGCAGCCCTGGTTTTTCTCCACACATGCTCCCAACCATTGAGGAGACAAAGTGAACCCCAGAGGATCAGGAGATCAGCACACAGTGGCCCAGTGCAAGAAGGAAATGTCCCTGCTCTCTCACTTTTTGACTGTGTGCTTCCTGTAAAATTTGCCTCTGATTCCATAATGTAACTAAGTTAAGGTTAATATAAATAATTATGTACCAGCTAAATTACCAAGCCATGCCCACCCCCATACCCCAAAAAAGTTGCTCCTGTAGCTTCAGTACTCTTGGACAAACAACAGGGCATCCCAAAGGTGCATATGCCTCTGTTGGAGAAGCTCAGTCCTAGGGATGGGCAGGTTTTCCTAGGTTTAAAGGAGGAAAAAACCTACAAAGTGGCTGAAAATGCTCTTCCACTATTTCCAGGAAAAGAGGATTATGTCTAAAGGAAAGACAAAGGCAATTGCTACCAGTATAGCTGTAGTTCCCTGGAAACCAAGGAATGATATCAAGAAGACAGAGTCTGGTCTGTTTTGGCTCCTTGGGTAGCTCCATTGAACTTGTTAATCCATCATCACAATGGGACTTGCAAGACAGTACTCCAGCCTGGCTCACAGACGTGACTGTACATAAAAGTGTGCACACCACAAGCTCATCTGCATAATCCTCCCATCTTTCATCACCTTAATAACCTGCATCCCATACGCTGTGGAGTTTTATATTACAAGAATGGGATTCAGGGTTCGAGGGTGGTGTGTTGGCCCTGCCTTTAATCCACCTGTATGTGCAGCAGACCCAATTAGCATCTGCTGACCTCTTTCTGAGACAGAGATCTCTGGACCTGTAGGCAATAGTGATATTGCTCAGAGCCAAAACTCTTCTCCTTAAATGTAATCTCAAATAGCAGGTGGGATGCAGAGATGATAGCAATCGACTAGTATCCCATCAACTCCAAAGGCATTATCCAGTAGGACACAAAAGTCAAAGCAGGGATGAATGCAGACATGTTGAGTGACAGATTTTTGTTCCTTGGAACATTGCTGTTTAAGAGTCCTCCTTATTTAAGCACCCCTCAAAAATAAAAATAAGCAATAAAGAAAGCCAGCCCCTCCTGGTTTTCTGTTTGCAAGAGTATGGATCATTCTAGATGCCTTTAAGGTATTTTATACTTGGACATTTAACAAGTGTTCCTAGACTTTTCTGAAAAAAGCAATCCTCCCATCAGCAGAAATACCCTGAAGCATTTGACAATAATAGCGGAGTTCCTGGTAGAGGAATATCTACCCTAAATATACAAATAAACAAACAAATAAATGTATTTCAGAAACAAAACAGGGAAACAAATCTGGGTGATTATCCCTATTGCTCATAGGGAAAAAAGTGATGTGGGGCAGAGCTGGAGCATAAAATGGAGCTGATGAATTGAAAAGTGGTTTGAAAACTGTTATATGCTTTTCCACGTAAGGAAGAGTTATTATGAAATACCATGGACACACTGTCCCCAATATACTCAGAACCAGTCTCAGCCTTACAAACTACTGTCCATCAATTGATTTAACCAGTGGCTGCTGCCCCAAACTCCCCAGAACCACAGGACACTTCACAAAACCTTGTGGTTCTTCTGAGTTGCAAGGCAGCTCCTCAATTCTGATTCCCAGATTATTTTAAAGACTCTGATCCATTCTTCCTTTCGTCTCCTGAATGAAATCATCTCCATTTCGTTGGGCAGAGGGTGAGGTGTCCTCTCAGAGGACCTTCAACAGCCAGGAGGATGGGGTCTTAGGAAGGCATGTTTGGAAGGGGGGAAGACACCAAACACTTCAGTCTCCTCAGGGACTTTTGAGAAGTCAAAGGAGAAAAGTGGAATCCCAATCACATCTCTTTCTCTCTGGAAGAGTGGACTTGTCATACTCAGGGTAGCAATGTTCAGATTCCAACAGGTACAGAAAACACAGCCTGCCCAGTGGGGCTCGGCGTCAGTGGGGAAAAACAGCAGAGGAGAGCCTGCCTTTCCAGGCCTAGCTGGGCGCTGAAGCAACAATCTTCAAGCCTGCTGGGAATATTGGTTTGTTCCAAATCCCACAGCTTAAAAAGCACATTTCCAAATGTGGCCTTAGAAGGGTCCACATCCCTAGGGGAAGAACTTGAAACTGTCACATAAGAAATACTTGAGAATACCTGGAAAGTCAAATTTTGCCTTGGAGTGTCCAAAGAGCTTCATGGGAAACCTGATAAATGTCTTAAAATACCTAAAAGTCTGGGAAAGATAGATCAGATTTGCCTAGGAAAACAGAACCGGTGAAACATTTGATTAAGGAAAGCTTTCCAAAATGAAAGGTCTTTGAAAATGGAATGTATTGCCTCAGGAAGTAGAGAATTCTTTTGCTGCAGGTAGAAAAACTGAGATTGAGACACCGGCTGAGAAAAGAGACAGGAATGTTTTAAAGGACGCAGGACATCTGAGGAGTGACATTGGAGCTAAGGTGGACCTGGACATGGGCCTC
This sequence comes from Tamandua tetradactyla, assembly GCF_023851605.1. Classification (NCBI taxonomy): domain Eukaryota; kingdom Metazoa; phylum Chordata; class Mammalia; order Pilosa; family Myrmecophagidae; genus Tamandua; species Tamandua tetradactyla. The sequence continues at coordinate 41,936,937 of NC_135346.1, read as the reverse complement.
AGGTCTACTTTTATGAGGAACTTTTTCTTTGACCCTCAGTTTCCTTATTTGTGTAATAAGTATGATCACTTCTCTGTTGAGTTATTATGCAAGTAAATGAAGTACTGATTAACACAAGTGGCTTACAGTGCTTAGAACATCAGAAATGCTAAATTTGCTATTACTACAATTCTTGCCACAAATATTTTCACTGTTATTAGCTGAGCGTGACAAATTACTTGGGAAGATAAAGTGCATAATTTCCTCTACTGTCCTCAGCCCTCTGATTTTACAACTCCAGGGGGTCCCTTCCCATCAAATTTCCCTTTCTATATTCTCTGCCTCCCAGAGTTTTCTATTTCAGCACAGCTTCAGATCTTCCTAGAAAATGACTTTTTCCCCATCTTTCCTCCTGCCACTGCCTTCCCAATAATCAAAAACCGTATTTCCTATACCCCAGTTTCTCACAACTCTTTTTTCTATGATGATGACTAACTCTTCTAGAATGTGCTGTATAGTAAGGGTACAATGTTTGCATGACGGATACAATTACCTTCTCCTTTAAGTTTCTTCTCCTGCTAAGAAGCAAGTACTGAACACCATATTCCATCAACAGGAGGCAATTAATCAGAATTCTAAGTGATGAAGAGGGCAGATATTCCCTCCCCTCCTCTCACCCCTCCACCCCCAACACCTGCTAGGTCTGGAGTCTTTCCGACTGCTTTTGGAGAATTTTGCTTTTGGAGAATAGTGGGCATTTGCCACCCAGAATCTGAACTTCTTTCCTTTATCTAGAACATCCTACCTCCTACCTCATGGGCCAGAGTCCCCCTCTCACCCATAGGGAAGCTAATTGTCCTAGTTTGCCTGGGACCAAGGAACTCCCAGAATGCAAGACTTGTAGCTTTAAAACTGGGACAGTCCCTGGCAAATCAGGACAACTGACCCCTCTATATTAAAAATGGCAGCCACTCACTTTCCTAGGCCCCCTTGCAACTATAGGCTTTGACCCAGCCTCCTGCAAGCAAGAAGGCTGGCCTCAGACTTTGAATCAGAAGCTGGAGATTCGAGGAGCAAAGCAGACAGCATTGGCGGCCACATTCAATTTCCAGTGGCAGCAATTCTAGTGGCAGTGCCCACCATGCAGTGTGGGAGATTTTGAATGCAGCAGCAAAAGGACAGACCTTTGAATAGTGGGATTCTATTGACTGTACTTAGCTTTTCTAGACAGATTATGATGGTAATTTGGGACAAGGTGGAATACAGAGCAGTGTTCATGAGAAGGATGACTTGGGAGATATGTAGGTGCAGTGGGGCCTTCCTCCATTCACCCATTAATTTTCTGAGGAAACTTAATGCTCACTCTAATCTCTGTCTTTATCCCAACAAAGAAAAGACCAGAGCTACGTGCAGAAGTGCTGGAAGGATGTACGTGTCGGAGACTTCATCCAAATGCGATGTAATGAGATCATCCCAGCAGACATACTCCTCCTCTTTTCCTCGGACCCCAGTGGGATCTGCCACCTGGAAACCTCCAACTTGGATGGAGAGACGAACCTCAAGCAAAGGCATGTTGTGAAGGGCTTCTTGCAGCAGGTAGGGTTCTATAAAGATCTCCAATGGCAAAGTCAAAGGGAAGAAGTAAACCAACTCTACCAGAAAATCTAACTTAACTGGTTGGAGGAGAAAGTAGTGGATGCCTCCTTTTCCCAAGCTCTTAAGATACACTTGGTCTTCCCAGCAACCTTGTGAAATGAGTATTAACCCATAGTACAGATGAGGAAACTGAGGCTGAGAGATGTTAAATAACTTGCTGAAGACCTGCAAGCTCCTAAATGAGTGACCCACTTTGTTCAATTCAGGCATTTGTACTCTCTGCTTTAAACCTAGGAGTCTAATCTCTGTTCAGTTACCCATGGGACTACTCACTCTTCTGAACCCATCCCAACCCTGCTCATCCTGTCCAAGTCATCTCCAGCAATCTCTCCCTTCATTAATCTTCATAATATTCTCTTGACTCTCAGTATAAACTGCTGTATGGGATTATTCATTATTTTTCCATTTATGTGTATCTTATCTCCTCAATGATACTGAAACCTCTTTGAGGACAGGGAGTAAACACTGACACTTTTGTTTGATCCCCACACTTACATAGATAGCACATTGGACATCATGAGAAAGTCATTATTGTGCAGTAAGAACTCTGGCTCTGGGGTCTGACAGGATCAAGTTCAAATCCCAGTCCCACTATTTAGCTGTCACCTCAGGCAACTTGCTTAACCTCTGATGATGCCTTAGTTCATTCTTCTGGAAAATGGGGACACAAGTAGTCCCTCTCTTTAGGCTGATTCTGAAAATTAAATGATATGTATGTAAATTACTTAGCATGAGGATAGGAAGAGTCAGTGAATAGTTGTTATCAACATCAATGGTTTTCACAGGCAATACATGTTGAGTGAGAGAAATTGGATGTGATAGTCCAATTTTTCAATTAAAATTCCATTTGCAGGCATTGATTTCCAATCAGGTAACTTTCTCTGGCAAGACCTTGAGGAGAAAAGTGAAATTCCATTGCTTTTCTGCACCCTCTCAGCCTTTGGCTAGAAGAAATTGGATGAGTCAGGGGATTTAGAAGCCAGAAGGCAAATGCTTCACTCCTCAGAGATTCTGCTAAGCTAGAGCTCAGTTACCTAGATTATAAACTTCTTAAGAGGAGATACCATATCATAGATTTCTCTTGGTTTCCTCAAAGCATGTGATGTACATGTTCTCATAAAATCCTTTTTGTATGATTGATTCAGTTCTCAGAAACCTGCTTTCTCCTTCTTTGAATGGGAATAATGAAATCTAGCCCACAGTTTTGCTGTGAGATTCAGATGGGATAATAAAAAATAAAGAGCACATATACGGTTTGGTACCTAGTAGATACACAGCAAATGGTCAATATTGGCACTGCTACTCCTGCTGCTGCAGTTACTGCCACTAGAAATGGAAATCACCAGCACATGGCCATCATCACAGGAGCTACTGGGTGTCAGTTAATTCTTCCAATTGATCTCCAGGCTCTATCTGAGTTAATCACTGACCTTGGTCTCTAAGTTTTCTCTTCTTTGCTGTCCTTGCCACATTAGCCAGATCAGCCCAAAATTTGCAAAAAAAAAAAAAAAAGGATGGGCAGGATCTATACTAACTTCACAAAGTCATTCTAGACAAGCAATAACAATCTATTTCTGGACTCAGGACCCTGTGGCCTGCCCTGTTGAGCAGACGCTTTTGCACTTTTTTGATCACAATAAAAGAAATTTAATATTTCTCACTATAATATAGCTCACAATAAGAAATACATATTACACACACACACACACATACACCCTTACATGCACGTAAAACTGAAGCCTTAGCTTTACAACATGCAAAGCACTCTGAGATTTTCTATTCTATTTCATTTTTCACAAAAATATTCTGGATACATTGAACCTAGTATTTGCTTATAAATCCCCCCTTCAATCTTCCCACTGCAAGCATCCTCATCACAATTCAGTCCTTTTATTCTCTCTTGGGCCGTTATTTCAGTCTTGGTGCATTTCAACCAGTCACTTTTCTTTTTATCATTAACAGCAGCTCCCAAGCTGTTCCTTGTATATTAATTAGTCAGATGGTTTGGGATTTGGCTAGAAGGAAGAGTCAGGTGAAAGGGGCATTCACACTCTCGTGCTATAAACCAGCCAATTTAATACCGTCTTTCAAAGTCTAACCCTGAATCCTCCCAGGGTACTTGATGTGGTGATTTACCAGGAAAAAAAAGAAAATTCATTTGTGAAGGAAAGGAGATTTATTTGAGCTTGAGGCTTTCTGGGGTTCTCAATTCTGTCTTTGTTTCTTATTCTCCCTCTCCCCTCAAGTACGTTTTTCTTTGATAATATTAGCTGTGATAATAATAACCTTTATTGAGCCCTTACTAAGGGCTTTGCATGATTATCTCATTTATCTCACAACAACCCAATCAAATAGATATTATTATTGTTCTCATAACAGTAAGGAAACCAAGGCATAAGAGGCTGTGTACCTTGCCCAAGGTCACTGAAGCGGGGATGATGGAGTCAGGACTCAAAGCCAGGTTTGTATAGAGTCTCAGCTCTGCAAGTCTGCAGTCGCTCATTTCCCTGCCTGATGACTGTCTCCTTAAGTTTACCCAGAGATGCTTATTTGAAAGCATGCATTTGTTAATCATTTTCAATATTCTTTCTCCATATTAGTAGTCAGTAGCAGAAAGTATAAAAATAGACTCCACCTGGCCTCTGGGGAGGAGGGATTGAGGTTGTTCTTTGTTACCTTGCTTCTCTCTTATGTCTTTAGTGCAAAAAGATTTCTGAATATGTTTGGAACTTGCTTCTGGCTAAGTTTTCACAACAGTATTTCCCAAATGCTTTGCACAAAGATGTTGATGAGATGGTAAGAAAAATAAATGTTGCAGGGTCAAATAAGATCAGAAGACAGCAGGTTACAAGTTTTCGAATGTTGCATACTGCAGAACTAGTGAATTCCCAAGGAGAGAAGGGAAGAGTACTAGTATGTAACATTTCTAAACCTTTAGCAGCAGAAAACTTGTTCCAAGGACTACTTTAAGAATGGCTGAGGGATCACAAATATATTACATCTGTTTAAGATGTGTCAAATCATGGAAGCTTTAAAAAATATGCACGCACTCCTCCCATCACCACCGCCACGAAATGATGATTTCCCAAAACCGAGTAGGGACCTTAGCATACATGTTTTGGAAATGTTCTCCCAAAAGATCCTGATAGGAACCAAACACCACCTCCTTGAAAATCCACGTAACAGAGGGAAAGTATCTTCTTCAAGTATTTCCAGTAAACACTTGCCATTTAACAATAATGAGAACAAAACTTTCATGTATGAACTTCTTATTATGTGCTGGTGTTTTTACGAGCATTGCCTTTTCTGGTCTTTACAACACACTGTGAGGTGGGCATTGCCATCTCCATTTATAAAGGAAAAATCTGAGGCCCAGGAAGGGCAAATTTTGCCAATAGTCACAGAGATTTTATCCACCTACAAACATGGTTTATTTAGAAATTGCATGTCTTAAATAATGCATAAAGTTTGAATTTGCCTACTTCCCCTCTCAGCCCTTATTTTCTATGAGATCTTCATTTTGCCAAAAGGGTTTTTACTAAGCACGGAGATTTTCATGAACTTCCTACCCCACATGTACACCCACACCCATGCCCACCGTCTAATGGATGATTACCTGTGTTCATCCAGAACACAGGGCTTACCTGTGTTCTGTCCATTCAAAGTCAACCCAACAGTCTTTGGCCTGGTTCTCCCTAGGCATTTCTCAAAATAGAGCCTGTCAAACACTTATCCCAAGAAACAGTCCTCAAAAAATCTGATCCCTGGTCAGAACAGCTCAGGAGGCCTGAGCCCCACACCCGTCTTGGTAGTTCCAATGGACATTAAAACACACACCCGTCTTGGTAGTTTCAATGGATATTAAAATATTAAAGTCTCTGAGAAGACCAGAAGTAAACACGCCTGTTGAGGTTTGTTTAACCCTGAGCTCTCCAAACTTTTCTAACTTCAGAACTCTTTCTCAGCACAGATACTTTTGAACATTCTTATGGTACATAGTTGGGAAATGTTAATCTAGATGGTGGCACAGACGCAATCACCACATGGTGAGGAAGTTGGCAACCCCTCCCTGCCTACACAATCTCCCCTTTCCTGTCTCTGTCCAAAGCATGAAAGCAATTTTTAGAAGGGCTTTCTATATCGTTCTCAAGGTTCCCAAAGAGTTGGCTTCACATACTTTTCTCAGGATTCAACCTGGAACAAGCCTTTTTTTTTCAATGGAACTTTTATCATGATGGGCCATCTTTGAAGTTGCAAAACTATTGACCTATTTTTGAAATATTTATTATCACTTCTCATTGCTAGGAAAAGTGGAAAAAATCCAAAATTGGGATTATGCTAAGGTCTGCCAGTAAGAAAGGGATTTTATTAGGGAATTACATTGTACAGTTTTCTCTTTGGTGACATTCAGATATATGCAACTTCTTTATTAAAAAGGTTTCCTAGAAACTAGAGATGTAATGTGTGCCATTCATTTTGGGAAATGACACATTACCAAAGCCAAAACATCAGAAATAAATTCTTCCAGTTAGTGTTTCATAGCAAACATGTTCCTAGTCATCTATTTTCCAAATCATTAACACTCAAGTCCTGCTGAATCAGAGATCACTTTCAGCACTAAGACCTTTCTGCTCCAAGTGTGATCCATGGACCAATGACTTTGCTCCACCTGGGAGCATATCAGACATGTTGACTCTCAGGCCCTACCCCAGACCTACTGAACCAGAATCTGCATTTTAACAAGATCCCCAGGTAGTCATGTGCACAATGTACTTTAGAAAACAGTAGCCTAGGACATCATTGATGCATGTAATAATAGTGTTTATCTCTTTATTGCCCAGGTAAAAGACTCTTAAATGAGTTTCCTTTTTTTTTTTTTAACGTGGGCAGGCACCAGGAATCGAACCTGGGTCTCTGGCATGGCAGGCAAGAATTCTGCCTACTGAGACACCATCACACCGCCCTGGAATAAATTTTTATATACCCGTCACCTAATTTCAAAATCCAACTCATTACTAATTTTGTTTTATTTATATCCCCACCCTTCCTCCTTCAAATTATGTTCAAGTAAATTTTCAACTTTGCAACAGTTCACTCGTACACATTTCAGTATTTATCTCTTAAAAATAGATTTTTTAAAAAACATTCCATTATACCATTATTATACCTAAAAAAAGTTCAATAATTCCTTGATATCAAATTTCAAGTCAATGTTTAAATTATTTTCCAATATGTTTGTTTGAATCAGGGTCCAACTAAAGCACATAATGCAGTTTCTTGCTTAAATCTCTTTGTTTCTATAGATTCTCCTTTAAGTTCTTTTTTTTGCAAACTTAGTTTTTATTGTCCTATAAAATTTCCTACAGCCTGGATTTTGCTGTCCAGCATTGTACTGTCTCCTTGTGGTGCCATTTAACATTTCCCTGCCCACTGTATTTTGGTAAATGGGTAGTTGGATCCAGTGCCTAAATCAGACTCAGTTAGGTTTTGTGTTTGTGTGTGTTAGTCAATATTACATCATTGTCACACAATATCTCATTGCATTTGTTTTTGATGTTAGCAGTCATTGGTGACCCATTGCTGAGATCCATTTATGCAATGTCATTTGCAAAACAGTGAATCTCTAATTCACCGATAAAGAGTAATTTCCCCTTCTTTCAGTAGCTGGTTATGCTGAGGTGTTGTCTGTATAGAAATGCAGAATAAGTGCTTGATTCTTTGCTTTTACTTACCAGTATTCAAAATGATTTAAATTGGTTCTCTAGCATGCTCCAAAGGGGATCAGAAGTTTTTATTTTTTAGTATCAGTATGAACTCATGGATTTAAACATATTTTGATGGGTTTCAAGTCAGGGTGGTTGTAATCTTTATTGATTTTAGTCAGTGGGGACTTCTTCAAATTGGCTCCTGAGTTCTTTTGACATGACCTCAGTAATCATTGATCATTCTGGTTCCTTTTAATGTGAAATAGTACTTAAAAACCATAGAAAGTAGATGATAGAGGTATGTATTTATGTATTGCTAACGGGCTGATCAGTTTTCTATGCTATTTAAATGGGCAGAACTAGGATTTTTTTTGAAGGTTAACTACATCAGGAGTAATGATGATACTTCAATTCAAAATTCAGAATTGTTGGATTCTCATTCAGCCTCATCAAAGCCCTTAAACACTATGCTATTCAGACCCATTTCAGTATCTGGCATTCACAACAACCCAGTGAAGTAGACACGGAAGGAATTAGCCACATTTTTGAGATGAAGAAATTTAATTTCAGAGATTACTGTTGTCAAATGTCATCTTACTCTATTGTCAAATGCCATCTAACTAATATAGTGGTGAACCAAAATCTGAGCTCAGCTCTGATTGGCCTGATTATTTCTCCCATTGCTATGGCAATTCTTCTTAGATCCCTTTTATTGGTATTTTCTATTTCTCAAATGAATATGATTTTCATATCTTTGAACATACTGAAGCCATATAAGTTTTAGGTTATAATTTTTTACAATAATCATATCTGATATTATATTATTATTTGACCATGACCGAAACAACCCTCTGAAATACTGTTACTTTTATTTTGTACGCCTTGGCCTCCTTTCGGTGACCGTCTCCTTCCCAGTGTTATCTCAGGGCACGTGCATGTATGTGCAGGTGCACAGACACACACACACACACCACAACCAAGGAAATCTTACTTCCCAATGTTTAGCATTGTTTGTACACGTCTATTAAAGAGGCTTTTTCCATTCTGCATCCCTTCAGAGCCTTTCAAAGGTTGTGTGAAATATGTAACCATACTTAGGAGCAATCATAGCTTAAAGTTTTCCTTCTTTCTACTACCTCCATAGTCCATACCAACACATTTACATTTTAGTGTGGCCTCCACTGTCTTAGCCACTAAGGATAACTGTGGGCATTTCAGGCCAAAGAGGAAAATATTTGGTGTCCCAAAGGGAAATCTAATATATGGATACTCATGGCTGCATGTGATAGAAACCTGATTCAAAGTAGCTTAAGGAAAAAGGCAACTTATTGGAAGAGTACCTGGGAGCAGAGGGTCCCAGGGTCATTTGGAACCAAGAATTGAAAGGCCATCTACACATTCTCCATCTCCTATTTTTGCTTCTCGACATGTTTGGCTTTAGTCTCTCAAGCCTGCTTTCTTCACCTGAAAGGCAACATGACACCCAAATACTTAAGTTTACAGCCTCACTGCCATGGAGCCGCTAGGAACCTTATATCTAGATTGAAAACTAACCCAGGGAAAGAGACCGACTGGCCTGGCTGGTATCATGTACCCATCCCTAGACCAATCATCTCTGGTCAGAGGGGAGGACTCTGGGCACCTTCTACTTGAACTTCAAGGCTGAAATGAGAGAAGGGCTACTTCCTTAAAACCAGTTTATGGGGCAGAGGAGTCCTGAGCAGCACAGCAGTAAATAGTTCCATTTTATCTATTACACATCAGAGCTATATAAGCCTAAGTTCTGTATGACCAACATAGTCCATCCTTAATGAGAGGGTCCTGGTTATTCTTGTCTTGTTCTGATAGCCCCTAAGTGCTGTCCTCTCTTTCCAAAAACCCCTTCCTTCCCTGCCCTATTGCTACCCAGGCAACATTCTTTGTTCTTGTCTCTCTCAACTATTGCATCTACATTACTATAGTTCATTCAGTAAATTCACTTAATCAGTAAACATCTGATGAGGCACTCCTGTTGCCAGATACTGTGCTAAGATATTTTCTGGTTTATCAGCAGGGGTGGTATGTTGTGTTCACATCTCAGCCATCATGGCCATTCACATACTCATTCAACAAATATAGATTGAATGCCTAGCATTCCTTTTTTAAATTCATAGAAGCAATTATTCTTTTCTGTAGTATTGGCTTGGCATCCGCAACCCTTGACTTATATGTTAGAATATGTCATAGTAAGATTTCAAGATTAAATCTGGCCTCATCTCTGAATAGAACACTTGTCTACTGAAAAAAAAAAAAGCAGCAGACTATTAGGAATCCTTAGGCATAGTTTCCTTCTGTGCCCCTCTAGCCCAATCTGTCTGTTCTTTTGTGAATCACTGGGGCAGGCAGAGAGACCCAGGGTTATTGAATATGCAGATGATTCCCTCACCCAGAGTAAGAGAGGAAAGTAACTGCCAATCACTCTATTGCACTCTTGTTATTTTTTTCAAGATAACTCCTACCAGGAAGCAGGAAGGTTATCAAGTGCTGGTAACTGTCATTAGTTTTCAGATAAGATTCTCGGAAATCAGAGAGTCATTAATTTGTATGCCAGGAAGAAAACTCAATCACCTAGTCTCAGCAGTAGGGCATGAAGAACATTTGCTTCCACAACTTAGACAAACCAGTAAACCAAAAAAAGAAAACGAAGCAAAACTTTAAATAGCATTCTTCCAAGGTTGCTCCATAATTCTTCACAGTCACCTTGATTGACCTAGATTGGAGCACTGGAACCCCTCCTTCTTGGCACAGTTCTACATGAACACCCCTCAAATAAATTCCTGCTGCTGCTATCTCCATCCTCATCCCCAGGATGGTGGGGGTCCCTCTTCACAGTCATTCAGCATGAGAGATGAGTTGGAACATGTTCTAAGGACTTTCAGAGAAGCTCAGCCATCACTGATTCAGCTCCTTTCACAAACGTGCTTGGCTCATAGTAAAATCTCAACAAATCGTAATTGCTAATATTCAAACTGCCCTGCGTTCTATGTTTGAGGAAAGAGTTTGTCTGGTTTCTTGTTCTCTGATTGACAGAATCTTGAATGATGTTTCCTACTAGCCAAAGAGGGCCTTCGAAGTGGTCTAAGACATGGCTCCTGCCCTCTAAGAACTTACAGCTGTGGGTCCCTAGATTTCTAGCAAAAAGGCTCTTATCACCTTAACCCCCCAAACCCTCCTCTCTGACAGGAGTTGTCCTTTCTGTGTCTGTTATTAAGAAATACACCAAAATAAAAGGCTAAATAAAATAAAATGAAATAAAGCTACTATGGATCTGGTAACTTTTAAAATTGAATCTGTAATTTATTAACCTCAAGAATACCTACAAAAACACATTGTGATATTCCTTCATGAATTTTAACAAAGGTACTCTACAAAAACTAAATATCAATAATAGGGGGATATGCCCTTATTATTATACCCTCATGGTATTTTTTCTTTGGAAGAAAGGAGAATGTTCTCACATTGACTGTAGTGGTGAATACGTAACTTTGTGGTTATACCAAGAGCATTGCCTGTACACTTAGGATGGATTGAATGGTGTATGAATAAAACTGTTAAAAAAAAAAAAACACCCACAAAAATTTGAAAAAAAATAGTGGTACAGGTATGTGTGAGACTTTTTATTCTGTCTATAGATAGCATGTTTGTGCTGATGTGGATTTGTGGATAAGTTGCAATAGCTTAATCTACCAGTTAGGAACCACTGGCTTAAAGAACTAGCCTGATATTTGGCATTTAAAAGTTTAAAAAATTAGAAGTCCCAAGTGAGTGGTGCAGATATTAAGAAGTGTTTAAAGAAGGAGAGTTTGCTAAGGTCTGTGCTGGACAGAGATGGGTCCTCAAGAAGGGTGATCCTTGAGGATAGCAATGAAAGTTTAGGGGAATTGTCAATATGGAAAACTTGGGAAAATGCAGGAAAAGAGGCGAGCATTTCTATTCTGTGGCCAGATTGCATTTTATGCTTATATTAAGAAAGCTTTAGAATCAGGCAAATCTGGGTTCTAACGAGCTCTGTGACCTTGGGCCAGTTCCTTAGTGCTCAGTTATAAAATAAATAAGTGGTAGCATTTTGTGAATGGTTAAAAGCATTTGAAATGCCGATGGGACTGAATAGGCCACTGGGTTGATTAAGATTCTTTGTTAAGCAACAGAAATGATCCTGGCTAATTTAAGCCAAACAGAATTATTGCAAGACTTGCAGCTGTAGGCAGGTGGAAGGCGGGGGAGGAGCACATACTCTGACTCACAGAATCAAAGGGAAAGCTGAAGATCCAGGCTCAGAAAGGACAAGAACCAGGAAACTGCAGTGTACTGGAGGAGTGTCTGTAGCAGGAGTTATATAATGGTCTCTTTTTTTTTTTTCTCCTACCTTGAGTCATTCCACACAAGTCCCACAATTGGGAGCATCTAATGGACAGGGCAATGTGATTTATAGCCTTATCAAGATGATAAGCCACGGAGGAGATAGAGTTTTCCAAAAGGAAATCAAAGGAGGGTGGAATGGAAGGTGGGTAACCAGAACACAACCACTCACAACAAGCATTTTCAAAAGAGCATGCAGACATTTATTTAATCATGTTTATTGATCAATTTGAAATTTGTTTGTGAGTATAGTGGAAAATAAGCCCAGAAAAGTAAAACCTAAGTCCGGGCACAAGGAAATGGCCTATTCTAGCTACTGAAATTTATTTCAACCTGCTTACTTCACCTTGGCCTGCCTGTATTTAGATCATAGATTGGTGAAGAGTACCTTAACCCCAGAGCATTATTGCCTAGTGGCAGTCAGCTCAATGTCCCTTGTCTTCAGATTTACTGCCATTGACATACCTATGCTAGACAGGGGAACTGGAGTTGTTTTTATGGTTGCAATATTGATGTGTGTCAATAACCCATACCTCCTCTCTGATTCTCTCACTTCCCACCATGTTTCACATGGTGAATACATGGGTATTAAATAAATCTTGAATGCATGAAGGATTCATGCAGAATGGGAGACAAATCTGGCCCACATCGGACTTGTTTTTGACTGCTTTTTTTATTAGTTGAGCCAAAGAATTTTCCTAAAAGGAAAGTAGTTATTCTATTTCTGCAAATTGAATTTTAAGATTGTACCTGGAACTTTTCCTGATTGGGTGGGGCAGGCAGTGAGATGTGCTTTGTATCCTCTCAGCCACCACCTCTACAGCGTGCCTTCTAACACAGGTCTCACGGGAGATGCCCCGAGGAAGCTTATAATCTAGTAGAGGCAGCATAGGTCCAGACGTGTAAGTATTAAAGGGAGGCATAAGAAATGTGATGCGGAAGCTCATAAAGGGAGCAGTTAATTCTGATTGGCTGGTGTTGGGGATTGAATCAGGTCCCCTACAAGGGACATGTTCACGTCTTAGTTGGCAATCCTGTGGGTGTGAACCCATTTGCAAATAAGACTTTTGGAGTTGTCACTATTGGTTAAAGTGTGGACTTATTTTTTAGTATGATCTTCAAAGATCCTATTTAGATGAAGCCTCAATCCATATGGCTAAAGTCCTCATAAGGAGAGGATATCTAGGCAGAGACACAGATGACTGAGCAGGAGAAGTAGAAGCCAGAGGGAGAAGCCATGTGGCTGAGGCAGAGATGCAAACCAAGGAATCTCAAGGACTGGAGAGAAAGCATGGCCTGGAGAGACCTTGATTTTGGACTTTTGACTCCACAACTGTGAGCCAGTAAATTCCCATTGTTGAAGCTAACTTGTTGTGTGGTATTTGTCAGGGCATCTCTGAGGAACTGATACAACTGGGCTGAAAAGTTCTTGGGGGTTGGGGTGGGCTTCTTAGAGGAGGTGGCCAAAAAGTGAAACAAAAAAACCTCTTAAACACTAAAATAATCCTTGAAAGAATATCGTCCATCTAGGTGATTTACTTCATTTCTACCTTTTGAAAGAAACTTAATTTAAGAGGCAAATATACTTAAGAGAGGTAGTGCATTGCGTTGCTTATTGGATATAGTAGCTATTATATATTTTCAATTATGTATTAGAGAATTCATTCATTCATTATATCAGGTACTTCAGTCAGAAGATGCAGGAAAGGAGCAAAGAAAGGGAAATAGGGCCAGAGGATATCTCCAACACTAATCTTTCCTGCATGTGTCAAAATAATACCTTGGATAAAAGAGCAAACTGTGGAGTCAGAAGTCCCAAGGGTAAATCCTATCTTCCAGCTTTGCTACCTGTGTGGCATTGAGAAAATCATTGAATCTCTCCAAGCCTCAGTTCCTTCTTGCGTTACATGGGGATGATAATAATGCCTATTGGTTAAGATTATTGTAAAAATGAAAGGAAATCACATATATACTAAGCATATATGTACTTAGTTGATGCCTGAAGCATTCAATAAATACTGTAATAACAACAATAATAAGATAGGAGGAGTAAGTATGATGATGATGATGATGATGACGATAATGGATTTGGATTCCAATGATGTGAGTTCCAATCTTGGCTCTGTTACTTACCAGCCATAATACAATTGCTTTACCACAGACTCCATTTGCACATCTGTTACAATTCTGAGAGTTACTATGAGAACTTAATGACAGGCAGCGCATAGTAAGTGCTCAAGGGAGGTGAGTCTGACTTAGAGTACTGCAGAGACACACAGTCGCCTTTGAAAAGGGCTTAGCTTTTCTTGTGCCCTAATGGCATCCCCAGGCCTTTTCCCTGGTTAAAGGGAACTTTGTCAAGGGCAATGCTTTAGATGAAAGGCTAGGTCAGAAAGCAAAATTTGGCTAGGACAGCTCCATTCACAAGCTAAAAAAAAAGCTGTGGGTGGGGAAGTGGGGTCTAACCCATTTCAAATAACAATCGGAAATTCTGAGCAAAGTCAAAATAAGAACTCTGATGGATTTGTAAGGCTTGGCAACTACCAGCTGTCCTTGGGCTCTTCTGAAAGTTTCCCTGGAGTGAGCTACAGCAAAACCTTTAAAGCAAGCAGAGCCTGTGAAGTTGTCTTTGGAGACATCAGGAACTGAGTGCCCTCTCTATGGCCCATCTTGGGGGCAGGGGTAGAGAGCCCAGTGGAGATAGAAAGTTAGGTCACCTGTCCATGAAAAGAAGTCAGTAGCCAAGAAGGAAAGGAAAGCGTGTGACCAGGGAAGAGGACACTCAGGAAGTTGGCTGCTGGGAAGCCTGGGCTGCAGGACAAAGGAGGCAAGCTTCACCACTGCAGAGTGAAGCTTTAAAGTGTGATTAAACAGGGACTCGGCATCCTCACAGCAGGTTCATTAGCTCTCAAACCTGCTGCCACTCATACCTAAAATGAGTTTGGATTTAGAAACCCAGCGATGAGCCGAGTGGTATGGATTGGGAGTGAAGCACATGACTTAATCAAGGCACAAAAGCAGCTGACAAATTGCAGCATGATTTGTCATCATCTCAGAACTTGGCAAGTGTTTGTCCCTGAAAGAATCAATACCTGGAGGGGAAAAGTTTGTATTTTTAGAAACTCGTAGATGGGTAATTTATTTCAAGTGAGTGAAGAGTTTATTTATGTTGATGCCCTCCCCCCCAATCCAATGGACAATATATTTATACGAAGCTAGAAAATGCTATCATTTCTTCTAATCAGTGTGCCCTTTGAACAGCTGAAGCTCTCAGAGATAAATTAACTCTCTGCACTAAACCATTTCCAATTCCACCTTTAGCGCTACCACCTTCTATTTGCACAGCATGTTACACCTTTCCAAACCTTTCCACATGGATTCTGTCTTTTAAGGCACAACTAATTTGGGGAGGGCAGGTGGTGTTAGCTCCATTCTATAGATGAAAAGACTGAGGCAGTTGAATGCAGGATCAGTCAATGTGCAATAGAGTTAGAAAACAAGATCCCCTACCCCAGCTGTGTTTTCTTCACACTGGGCTATACGAACTTGCAAGACTGAAAAACCTAAGTAGAGAAAGAATCAAGGATGTGTTTAAAATACTCAGCTACAAGGATGTTCACTGGGAGGCAGTGTGCTATGCAATTAAAAAGCAAAGGGTCTGCAGTTTCAGGCTGAGATTCAAATCCCAGCTCTGGTACAGTGATAGGCAGCCAATTTAACCTTTCTGAGCCTCAGTTTCCCCTGTTAAAGGGTAGGGGTAATTAAAGTGCCTACTTCACAGGATGGTTATAAACTTGAAAATCATGTGTGTAAAGTTCTCATCACAGTGCCTGGCCCGTATGAGAGTTCAGTACATGCTAGGTGTGTCTTGTTAGCTAATATTTTCACAGCATTTTTACAATAGCAGAACAGATTGAAATGATGTAGATGTTCAATAGTGAAATGAAATATGGTGGCATTCATACCATAGGTTTCTATGCAGCTGTTAATAAAGACAGAAAATTTAATAACAAAATAATGTTTAAAACATAGGAAAACTAAACCTCGTTTTTGAAATGCATAAACATATGTGTGTACACAGGTGCCCACACACATATATATATGTGCATGTGTGAGAGTATAAATGATATATATATGTATATATTTACCTGGAAAGTATTATATACTCAAGAATATTGACAGTGACTCTTTAGCTAGCCAGATTTATACTTCCTTCTTTTGATAATCTTTGTGCTATCC
Organism: Tamandua tetradactyla; assembly: GCF_023851605.1. Lineage (NCBI taxonomy): Eukaryota > Metazoa > Chordata > Mammalia > Pilosa > Myrmecophagidae > Tamandua > Tamandua tetradactyla. The sequence goes on along the minus strand of NC_135346.1, from coordinate 41,920,960 downwards.
AATGTGATAGACACTAACTTCATGAGACTCCTTCACTTTAAATTAATTAAAATTTAATATGATTATAAAATCAATTCCTTAGTTACACTGCCACATTTTAAGGACTTAATAGTTATATACAGTTAGCAGCTTCCATATTGGACAGCACAGACTTAGAACATTTCCACCATCACGGTAACTTCTAGTGGACTGCACTGGTCTAGAAACTCAAACCCAGGCATGTACCTGGGAAATGCACTCAGAAAAGGCACCTCCCTCTGCAGAGCATCCAGTCTTTCATTTGCATCTGCTTTCTCCTCCTTAAGGAAGATTTAACTTTCTCTGCTAACACATTACAACTATCACAGCATGACAAAGCAAGGATTACCTCACCTGCAATGATTCTAGCTGTGATTAGCTTTCCCAATGATTCTAGTAAAACTAGATTCCTCTCCTTTAATAACCTGAGTCCTCTCTCTCTTTTAGGAGACGCAGTTTGCACCGGAGCACTTCTGCAATACCATTGTGTGTGAGAAACCCAACAACAACCTCAACAAATTTAAGGGTTACATGTAAGTAGCTAACATCCTTGTGCTGCTTGTAAATATATCCTCCTCAACTAGAAAATATATTTTCTTGAAATGGCCCAAAAGATAGGCATCTGGGAGAGAAGTAAATGACAGTTGGAGGAGTCTGGAATCCTAGGCGTTATTCTACATGCTCTATATATGTTACCCAACTATAAGTTACAGGTACTTTGTACATGTTGTATACCTGTATGGTGGGTGCTAGCAGTCACAATGTGGGGATGTACAATCTTGAGTCACAGTGCGATGTTTAATTGTCTTATGTCCTTCATTGGCTAACTGGTACAGCTAAAGGTTCATACATGAGTATTTGATTCCTATTCCTATTTCCTTACCCCTCTGAAACCTCACTCTGGTTCTCATGAAATGGAATCTGCTGGGCAATAGGAAGACATTAAAGTCTTGTGAATAGTCCGAAAAAGTAACATTTTAAAAGAGAAAAAAAAAAAAGATAGGCATCTGGATCTTGAGGAAGTTTCCCTCCATCATGAAGAAGAACCAGAGAGACCTAAAGGAAGTTGGGAAACTTTTCTTGTTCTTCTTTGCTGGAGTGACAATTAATTATCTTGTAGAGTTAAATTCACAAATGGTTCTTTAGACCTCGAGTGAAACAGGGTCAGAAACAAGATCACACTAGTATGACTTCATTAAGATCAGTTTTCTAAAAGAGCCTATATTGCATTGTAGTTAAGAACACTGGCTTTGAAGTAGACAAAATTGGGTTTGAAACCTGTTTCTACTACTTATAAGCTGTGTGACCTTGGATAAATAAATTGACCCCTCTGGTTCTTGGTTGCCACATCCATAAAGATTATAATATCTACCTCATAGGATTTTTCTTTTCTAAGAATTAAGCTGTTTAGCCAATGCAAAACTCATAGCACAGTACCCAGCTCAGTTGGAGTGACTGCTGCTGTCACAATTACGGGTATTTTTAATCCTCAACTTTGGTTCTGACTGGGAAACTTCACTAATTCTACTACCACATCATACTACTGGTCTTACTGAAAAATAAGAGCAATGGTAACTGATGTCAGTAAATGATCTTTTACAGTGTGTTTTTGTTTCCTAGGCTGCTCAGAACAGACACCATGAAATGGGTTGGCTCAAATGGAAATTTATTAGCTTACAGTTTTGAGGCAGTGAAAATGTCCAAATCGAGGCATCATCAAGGCAATGCTTTCTTCTTGACGACTGGCTGCTGGCAATCCTTGACCTTTCTGTCACATGGCAAAGCAGATGATGATGCCTGCTGGTCTTTCCTTTCTCTTTTGGGCTTCGTTGCTTTCAGCTTCTTGCTTCCCTGGCTTTTTCTCTCCTCCTGTATTCTGCCTGTTAATAAAGGATCCCAGTAAGAGGATTAAGTAGCCTCACTGAAAGGTCCTATTTACAATGTGTGCACAACCACAGGAATGGATTAACTTTAGGAACATGTTTTCTGGGGTACATATAGCTTAACCCCCCACACAGTGCTTCAATAGTTTTTGAGTAATTTCACCTAAGAGCCCCTTATTTGATGTTCACAGCCCCCCCCCCCCAGGGTTGTGGGTTATGCTCCCTGTATTGCGGATGGGGGATTTGAGGATCTATGACTTTTCATGATTCACCCGAAACCACAGAGCAGGTACAAGACCAAGTGAGAACTTAAATTTGAGTCTTCTGACTCCAGTCCCAATGTTTTCTGTTGCCTCCCAGTACAGAGCTCAGCCATGTGATGGCAACTTCTCTACCAATAGGTCCTGAAATAAGGCTTAAGGGGGCTTCTCAAAATGTGTCTGTACAATCCCTCCACCCTTATTTTCTGAGGCTGTAATATGAAAGGAGGGAAAGATAAAAAATGAGGAGAAATATGAAAGGGGGAAAGATAAGAAAAATGCAAGACAAAGAGGAGCTTTTAAAGGCAAAGTATTTTTAAATGCCTAGCAGGAGACAGGTCGAGAAGGGTATGAGCTGCTGTGGAAGAGCAGGAGTTGGGCACAAGTTCCTAAAGAGGCAGAACTTGCCACCTGCACTGGCAAAGGAGTTTGCCCTCCTGCTCACAGTTTGTGGATTTGGCTCATCCCAAGTCACCATGCCTTGAGTTATCCTCCTCGTCCTCTTAGAGAACAGCTTATCTCTGGGTTTCCATTTGAGATCCTTTCTCCCCCAAATGGCTCATGCCAGCCTTTCTCAGTGTTCAACCAGGATTCTATATGACTCATCTCAGACACTACCTTCCCAGCTCCACTCAAACCCCTGAATCTTCTCCTGGTTACTGCCCCTAGAGATCAGTCTTCCTCTACCCACCCAGACCTCATGAATAAGCCTTAAAAGTCCAGTTGTTCAGCTCAGTAGCCAATCTATGGAATGGTAGAGAATTCTCCACCATGGTTCTTCATCCACTCTGCTTAGCAGGAAGAATGTTCTCAGGTCCAATGTTTGCAGATGGGCTGCACCTGCTTACTGAGCAAACCTACCAGTTGCCTGAGAGCTTCTGTGAGTCCTCTTTAATTAAGGAGTTTTCCTGTGACCACAGATGGATTAGAATATGAACAGCTTTTAACGTTCTGACTTTAAAATTAAGGGCATCAGATTTGAAAATGTAACTTTTAAACAAAAGGGTCTCTCTAGAGCAGTGGTTCTCAACCAAGGGTGATTTTGCCTCCCACTCCAGGGGACATATAGCAACATCTAATGTCTGGAGATATTTTTGGTTGTTACAATTGGGAGCAAAGTGCTGCTGGCATCTAGTAGGTAGAGGTCAGTGAATCTTCTATGCATCTTACAGTGATGGGACAGCTACCCACAACAAAGACTTAGCCAGTCCAAATGTCAATAGAACCAAGGTTAAGAACTTGCTCTAGGGCCAGTTAAAGAGAGCATCCTGGTAACAAAAATTGCCAAATAGAATAGCTGCTGTGAGGTGGCTAATCCTTTTCTACATTCCAGTGAAAGGAAACATTACACCTGGGAGATGTAGAAGCCCCTACCATCTTATCATCTCAGAGCATCATAAAAATATCCATGAAATCACAAGCTGCTGACAGTGAAAGTATTCTAGAGTCATTAGCCCAGTGTTCTACCCACAGTTAGCCTCTCCTTGACAAAGATGGGTAGCAAGAGGGTCCCAAACTTCAGCAGCTCTTTACCCTTTTGCAATTTCACCATATTTGTAAAACGTCTATATTTTCATTTACCAAATTTTTAATTGACTTATTTTTCCTAAATATGTTTCAAAAGGAAAATTTGTCTGTCTAGCCCTTCAAAAAACCAGTATGACTCACCATACATACAAGGGAATAGTAAAAATTAATACAATGAGATCAGAACAATGTCATTACATCCTAACTGCAGGTTATTAGGTGCCAAACCCATCCTAGTTAAAAAGTAAGGTAAGTGTTAGAAAAGGGTTAATGATGTACTAGCACTAAACATCTTCCTGGGTAGAGAAGAACTGAAAATGAAAATGACTCTCTGATTTTGTAAATTAACGTGGTCCTTCTTAGGGACTCTAGTGTAGTATAAATCACTTTAGGTTTGACATCTGTGGACTGGCTTCCCCGGTCTAGAATGTCCCACGTATAGGTCTGTGGCCTCGGAAAAATCCTTCAGCCTTGCTGAGCTTTAGATTTTCACAAATAAGCATAATCAGCCTGCTAACCTCCCTAACTTTGAAAAGTCAAATAAAATAGTACAAGTAAATGTCATCTAGAAATACCATGAGAATTATTCATAGTAAAAGACATGTGGCTACCAAAACTGAATAAAGATGCTACAAGAAATGAAAACTATAGACCAATCTTCCTAATGAACCTAGGTACAAAAATTCTTAACAAAAAACTAGCAAATCAAATCCAACGCCACATTAAAATAATTATGCAGCATGACCAATTGGGATTCATACCGGGAATGCAAGGGTGGTTCAACATAAGAAAAGCAACCAATGCACAACAGCACATTAACAAATCAAAAGGGAAAAATCACATGATCATATTGATTGATGCTGAAAAAGCATTTGCCAAAATCTAGCATCCTTTCCTGATAAAAACACTTCAAAAGATAGGAATTGAAGGAAATTTTCTCAATATCAGAAAGGGCATATATATATATATATAAGACATGTTAAGTCACAGTACAGCAGGCATTCTAGACTTCAATCCCCGTTCTACCATTTCAGCTCTATGAACTTGCCTCGGTGTTTCCATCTACAAAGTGGGTATGATAGCATGACCTGCTTATAAGATTATGGTGAAGCTTAACCAGGAAATGTAAAACACTTGAAACAAGACCTAGAGAAATGAAGTATCAAAGAACAATAAAGAGGAAAAACCCTAGGCATTCTGATTATTATTTCTCTGTTCTCCCAAATGTTTTTGGAAAGTTTATGAAAACCTCCTGAAAATACCTAAGAAGATGCATCAAGATAAAACAAGGGTCAGACCCCAGGTAATAATTAGGAATTGACTGGACCCAGAAATCTATAGTGTGAGGTGGAAAACTACAATGAAGCTAGAGGAAGGTAGAAACTCTCTGCTTTAAGAAGCTAGTAAATTGGGATGAGGGCCTCTGCCCACCTCCTGTGAGGTTTCTTTATTTTATGAAAGGCTGAGCAAGGAAGGATCATACAGGAGAGAGAAGTAGAGTGCATGATGTAGCTCAGAAGCAGACAAACCTACAACCTGCCCTTAACGATCCCATGGTATGGAAAGAGGGACTTTCTGGTGTCTTCTGTGGACTTGGGTATTTAGCTCATGCAGTTCTGGGTCCCAGCAGCTAGAAGAGTGAGTGGGTGAGCATTTCCTAAAGGGACACATTTCCAGTCCTGTGAGGCCAGAAGCCAATTCCCCAAAATGGCCTTAGGGATTTTGAAGCCAGTTCGAAATCCCTAATGTCATTTTGAAAATCGAAGTGCAGCTTTTTCAGCACAAAGTCCTGCCTTTTATGTAGGTAGACAATGATTCCACGGGGATGGACGATTCCCTTCTGATGCCCCAGCCCCCAACCAGGCCTCCCAGGAGCCAAGGATAGATGAACTTGAACATGCAGGAGATTAGATTCTGAGTTTATATTACTCCTCTGAACAAGAGGCAGGAGAGGAACCACATGCATTCACTGCTTCTAGCTCTGTGACCCGGAGGCAACCAAACCACTCCCTGTCTTCCCTCATCCCCAGGGAGCATCCTGACCAGACCAGGACCGGCTTTGGCAGTGAAAGTCTTCTGCTGCGAGGCTGTACCATCAGAAACACGGAGATGGCCATTGGCATTGTCATCTACACAGGTCATTGCTTCTTTTGTCCCTTCCCTTTATCCTCCCTCCTAGCTCTTCTCCTCCAACTCCATCTCAGCAGGGCTGCACCACACTTCTAAGAGGTAGCGTCGTGGAACTTCTCATTTCTCAGCTAAGCAAACTGAGACTGCGAGTCTCAGGTGACCTGAAGGAGCCACTACGACACACCGTCTCAGTGAATCTCAGGGAGAGGGAATCTAAGTTCTTTTGCCCCTTCTGATGTTATGACAGTAAGACAATATGGACAGTGTCTTCTTGGAACTGAGGAATAACCTCACCAAACAGAACAGCTTCACCTTTTTCTGCCTCAATTTCCTCTTCTGTAAAATAAGCAGATGTTTGAATTGCCTCACAAAGCACTCATGAGATCAAATGACCATGACCCAACACATGTAAAGCACTCAGCCCTGTGTCTAGATAAGTGAGGCTTGGCAGTTTTAGGTATTGTCTTTGCAGTTATGTTTCTATTGATTTCATTATTAATTTTATGGCTCCAGATATGGTGGTCTATCTCCCTTGCCCATTTTGATTTTGCTTTCCAATGAGAAAACAGGTGGCAAGAGCATGATGGAATCTAAAGCTTTGGTAGACAGTTTCATGACTGCTGTGTCCTCAGTACTCTGTGCCCAATGCACTGGGTGGTTGGTGGTCAATAAATATCTGTTAAATGAACAACTGAATGACCCCTCCTTCCACTTGCAAGGAAGTGTTGTCTCCCTGGAGTGTCTGACTTCACTGGAAGGCTCCAGAATACATTTCCCTTAATCGCCCATCCATTAATAGCCGCGAAACACTCTGGAATATTTTGCCTGCTTATTTGTTGTTTTGTTTGCTTTGACATGATTTGGTAGGACCAAACTGATAGTTTTCATGAACATAGAAGGGCATTTAAACATTTTCTAATCTAATCTTCACTTTTGGGGATTGTCAAAGGGATCCAGATTTGTTTTTTTAATAATGTCACAGTCTAGCTCAATTTCCCTCATTTGGGACAGGGGGTTGTATTTGACAGTTCAGGTGACTACTTTCAAGGCCCTTAGGCAAGGAATTAAATACTCTTTGAAGACCTACTGAAAATGAAACTCTAGCAATCCCCATCCCAGCCAAAATAAAAAGTAGATTTAGAGCTTTGCTCCTCTGCCTGAACAGAGGCAAAGAAGCAACCCTGAGTGGGTCAAAGAAAGAGTATATGAAAGGGTGGTTTTGGAGGGAGGGTTAACCGTGGCTCCAGGAGCCAGTGGGGTGAAATCCCCCGGCTTGCTGCATATTCCTGAGCATTTGTGTTAAACTCTCAGCACAAAGAGGATTCATTGTTCCAGTCTTGTAGGGTAAAGAGATTATCTCCGAAAACACAACACAATGCTGGGCACATATAGGCTCTCAAAAACAGGAGCAAGAATGGTAATTCTAGACTTGAGTGTTATTATCTAGAGCAAGATTTCTCAAGCTGAGCACACTCAGCAGTTTGGACCAGACAGTTCTGTGTTGGTGGACTATCCTGCCCCATCCCTGGTCTCCACCCACTAGATGCCAGTAGCCACTTCCTCCTGCCCCCTAGAGTTGTGGCAACCAAAAGTTTCTCGAGATATTGCCAAACATGCCCCAGGTAAGACAAAATTACACCCAGCCGAGAATGACTGATTTAGAATTAGCATCTCGCCTTTGATAATATCAAAGGACAAAACACAAGCACCTCAGAGCCAAAAGCCCAGAAAGGCCAGGGTGACCTTTCCAGAAGGAAGAGATCCAGTGTGGGTGCATGTGCTCCTCTCAGCTGCCGTTGTGATGATGACAATCATCATTAGACTGTAACAGAAAGCATTTATTGAGCCCTTACTGTGTACCAGGAACTGATTTGGGTGCTTTGTGTATGTTGATTCACTCCCTTCCCAGATTCACACAACTATTATACCCCATATTATGGATGAGGAAATTAAAGTACAAAGAGAGTAATTCCCCCAAGGCCACATAGCTGCTGAGATGAAGTCCCTGTAGCCCAAGGTCAGGTATCTGCAGAGCCCAGCTCTGTACTGACTCAAGAGTTCACGTTCTAACACTACCCAATACTGCCTCCCCACGAGCCCAACTCTTGCCAAAAAAAACAAAGGGATCTACTGAGACTCTCAGCAGGCTAGGAGCAGGAGGCTCCTCTTTGTGTGGGGTGAGCCCGAGGTGGGCAGAGAGGCGATGCTCTGCCAGCACCATCTGCCCGTGCTCCTCGCGCCCTGGGAATTGCTCTCACAACTACAGCAACTTGAGTCTAATTTATTAAGCCTGGAGTTTGTTTGCTCCTACTGTTTTGTTGCCACTTTGAATCCACAAAGCAACCAGCTAAACAGCATTAAAGCCATTCGCTGCTGGAGCTGATGTATTGGTTTTCTTTAATTCTGCACAGAAAATATGTGACTGGCATTTTCTAATTTGGCTGCTGAGAAGTACGCACAGTAGTTAAAATTCAGCAGCCCCAAAGGATAGACTCTGTCTGCACAGTTCTCAGCTCATCTCTCAGCAATTAGCCATGTGGCATTGAGCAAGAAGCTTGCAATGTCTAAACCTTGGTTTCCTTCCCCTTCCAAATGGGGATTATAGTAATACCCAGCTCATAGGGCTTTTGTGAAGATTTTAGAAGAAATGTCATGTAAAAAAGCTTAGCCCAGGTCCTAGCACTAAGTATTTGTCAGTTAGGTTGCTTTTTCTCTAAAGTGAGGCAGTTACTATTCTCTCCTCTCTAAAGTGTACTTGACCTGATTCATAGATATCCACTTATGAATTCATTCTACATGTATTTGGGTTCCATATTCTAAACTCTGTGGCACCCGGGGGAGATTCGGGCAGTCTCTGGCCTGATGGAGCATATCGTTCGACAGTGGCGCAGGCAATTTACTGTGTGGATGGGGCCAGGCTGAGGTAGAGGCTGTGCAGGGTCCTGAGCTCCCAGCAAGGGCACCTACCTTAGTGTGAGGGGTTGTGAGGATGGCTTCCTGGAGGAAAGGGCTCCAGGAACCAGAAAATTCTATGAAGCTAGGAGAGGCAGGAAGAGCTTTCCAGACTGAGGAACAAGAAGCACAAATCTCAGGCAGGGAAACAATCTAGACAATCAATTCACCCACCCAGCCCATCAGAAGAGATGCTCTCCAGTCTGGTTGGTTCTGCTCCTGACAAGCTGGGAGGCCTGGGGCAGTAACTCCCCTTCTCAGAGCCTCTGCTCCTCATTTGTATAATGGGAATATTAGCCTTGCTCACAAAAAGACAGAAGGAATGTAAATGTTAGTGCAATTTGTAAAACATTGCCCAGCAGCATGTATTAAGCTTTGGTGGTTCTTCTAAATGCTTCAGAAGAGGAAGAATTCAGCCTGGGCTGATGGAGTATGCCCAGGAGGAGATGGGTTCTTAGCAGAGCCTTCGGTGACCAAGACGGTCTAAGCCAGCAAGTCTCCCAGGAGAACAAAGCAATCTGGTTACCATACATGGGCTCATTCAGGCAACAGGAACTGTTTGAGCCATGGCTGGTGTTCTAGGATCCTATCAATGCGCCGCCACCCAGATTGGCATCCTGACTCTGCCACCACCAGCTGAGTCATCTCCAGTCCTGCCTTCTTTACCTCCAGGATTATTATTACAGGCCTATTTTCTTAAAAATCAGAGAGAAGGTACCACAAGTCGATGGAAGGAGTAATAGACTAGAAATCAGGATCTTGAGTTCTCTTTTTGGTTCTGTTGTTAATTTCTTCTTTCACTTGGTGCAGGTACCTTCCCCTCTCTGGTTTTTATTTTCCCTGGCTGAAAATGAGGTGACTGGATGACATGGTTGTTTGAACATGATTTTATGCAGACCTCCAAGATAAAAGTAGAGATCCTTAGTGTTAAGGCTTGTGCACCGGCAACATCTTCGATACCACCAAAGAAGTAAATCTGAAAACTACTAGCCCCAAACGCTATCTTGCCACAGGGCCTTTGCACACACTGTTTTCTCATTCTTAAACCCTCTTCCATCCATTCTTCTCTCTCCTCTTAGGCTCCGCCTTAAATGTCACTTCCTCTGAGAAACCCTCCCAACCACACTCTCTAACACCGTATCTTATCTGCCTTAGAACCCTTTTATTTTATTTACTTCATGGGGCTTACTAGTAACTACAATTTTCTATTTGTTTCTTTGTATCTTTTCACCAGAATGTGAGCCTGTCATACTCATCACATCACTGCATCCCAGTGCTAGGCCATAACAGTGCTTTAGTGCAAACCAGAAAAAGGCAACCATTCCTCAAAACAGCTTACTGTCATCTGTCGGATATTTATTATAATAAACTTACAAATCTATGGTGACTACAAAGTGAGGGATTCCTTCTAGAGTTGTGCAGTGCACAACCTATACATGGTAGCTCCGCCAGGGTCCACCGCCATGCCTGGCACATAGGGGATGCTCGGTAAATGTCTACTGACAAATTAAGTGAGGCCCCTCCAGCTGTTCTCAGCAGCCTTTCTGAAGTAGGACAGGTGGTTCTGGTTGAGGACAAAGCCTTTTTTTAATCTCATAAGCTCCCATGAGAAGACCTGAGGGGTGCAAAGCAGGACAGAGACAAACAGGGGCCAAGAGACTGATTTCCCCCTTTCCTCTCAAAGGCCACGAGACAAAAGCCATGCTAAATAACAGCGGCCCACGCTACAAACGCAGCAAGACGGAGCGGCGCATGAACACAGACATCTTCTTCTGCATCGGACTCCTCTTCCTCATGTGCCTCATCGGGGCCATAGGTATGGAATGTTCTGGAAAGAACAATGTAATGACATCTTGTTTCTGGACTCAGTTTCCTCATCTATAAAATAAGGGTCATAAATGCTACCCTGCCTGAGTTCAGGGGATGCCAATGACATAAAAGTGCAACTGAAAATCTCCTAAGAGTATTATATACTATTTAGATATTAGAAATTTATTTGTTCAAGGAATACTTATGGAACCCATGTACTTGTTGGCATGGGAAGATGACAGGGTGAATCAGTCACACGATTGGTCCTCAAAGAACTCATAATCTAGGAAGAGAGACACTAACACATGGATAGAATCAATAATACAGTTTGTCCTGCTTGGGGAAAGGCTGCTCATGGTTCTGTATTAGCTTCCTGTTGTTGATGTCACAAGGTGCCATGAGCTTAGTGGTTCAGAACAATGCAAATCGATTCTCTTACAGTTCTGAGAGTCAAAAGCCAAAACCTATTTCAATGGATTAAGGTTAAATTGTTGGAGGGCTGCTTCCTTCTGGAGGGGAGTGTCTGCCTCCTTGTCTATGTCAACTTCTAGAGACCACCCGTATTCCTTGGCTTGTGAGCACATCCTCCCTCTTCAGAGGGCATCTTCCAGTCTCTGCCTATGTCACCTTCACCTCTTCTGTAGTGTCTCCTCTCCTCCCTTTGATAAAGACACTTGTGATGACGTTGGGCCACCCAGATAACCCAGGATGGTCTCCTCATCTCAAAGTCCCTAACTTGATCACATCTGCAAAGTCCCTTTTGCCGTGTAAAGTAGCTAAGTTCCTCTTGCCATATAAAAATAGCATGTTCACAGGATCGGGTCTGAGTATTAGGATATGGACATCTTAGGGAAGTAAGTAATCCTCATACTTGGAACCTCTTCCATCATTGCCCAAACCGAATGCCTATCAAGAGATTGAAATTTGGAGCATATAAAAGACCACTTTAGAGGTAAATGATTACATACACACAGAGCCACTCATATAGACTAAGGATGGGCTTTGCAAAATGCACCTATTACCAGGAGTGTGTCAAGGACTGATGCAATAGTCAACCTCAGGACCAACTGGAGGTCTACCTCCTCTCTGCCTTTGTCTCCTCTCAGGTAACAGCCTCTGGAATGGAAACTTTGAAGAGCATCCTCCCTTCGACGTGCCAGATGCCACCGGTGGCTTCCTTCCCCTGGCCCTCGGGGGCTTCTACACGTTCCTCACAATGATCATCTTGCTCCAGGTAGGAAGCCCTTCCCCGGTTGGGGGTCCAAGAAGACCCATGGCCAACAGTCCCACCACTTTGCAAAATAAGAAAAACTCGAGGCAGGTCCCCAATAAAGAACCAACTGGACTGAGATGGGGAAACATTTATGGCTTTCTTGTCAGTCTTTGAAAGTATTTTCATTTGGAGTAATGTCCAAGGCCAGCCCTGTGTGGGGAGAGGACTACCCCACATGCCAGCTGGAGGAAAACTTTTGTCAGGCTTTTCTATTTAAGGATAAGATTATAGCAGTGACTCATGCATGCCTGTCCCTTTCCCAGATATAGACTGGGCAAAACACTAAGGCCGGGGAACAAAAGTAGATAACGTATAGCAGAGAGCTCTCAAGCCCTGAGCCCTGAAAGAAATAAGCCACAGGTTAATGTTTTAACTTTGATAGATTGAGATGGAAAAGAACAGATCTGGCCCTATAAAGAAGATAAAAACATGCAGAGCCCTACAAGATGCAAGACAGTAAGGGATAAAGAGATGGATAAAATAATCTTCATGCCCTTAATAAATTAGAATCCATGAACAGATGAGAGTAGTCTCAGTTTTGTTCTGATGAAACGCCATCTACATTAGATTTCTTGTAGTGTTTGAAGGTGTTTTGTTGTCCTCTTATTGGTGGACCTTTTTTCATTCATTCATTTTGCAGAATCATCCTTTATAAATGTGATTCAGATCATATGCCTCCTCTGCCCCTCCAGTAGGTTCACATCTGCTCAAAGCAAGGTCCTAAGTGACCAGGACCTGATTCCTTTCTTGACCTCCTCTCCTACCCTCTCCTCCTCACTCATGGTCTTCCAAACACAAGGCCTTCTTACGACTACTCCTCAAACTCCTGACATGCTCCTATCACCCAGGCTTTGCCCCACTCCCCCTCGCCGGCCTCTGCCAGGAATGCCCCTCCCACAGATGTCCTCATGACTTACACCTTCATTTCCTATGGGTCTCTGCTCAAAGGTCACAGTAAATGAGAGTCCCTCCCAGCCATCGCTTTCCACCTTCTTCACTCTTTACTTTTCTTTATTCTTCTTCATGAGACTGATCCCCACCCCACATATATTTACCTGTTTATTCATTGTCTATATCTTCCCACTAGAATGCAAGGCCTTCAAGCCCAGGCATCTTGTTCAGTTCACTACTATTTCCAGGACCTAGAACAGTGTCTGGCCTGTAGTGAGCACTTGATAAATATTCCGTGTTGAATTGGTGAACCATCATCAACAGTGGGTCTAAATAACTGTAATAGTAGGTGGCAGTCCTTGGTGGCAGAGAAGTCCAAGGGAGGGGAGGGGACAGAAGCACAAAGGTTCCCTCACTCCTCTCCAGCTCCATCATCAAACTAACCCATGGGGAGTGCCTACTTTGTACTCAATGCTATTTGTCTCCTGACTGAAGATTTTAGATTCTTCTAAGGATTCCAGTAAGTTTCCAAAAGAAGCCTGAAGTCACTGACCTTTAATTTCTTAGAGAAAGCAAGCTGGCCTCAGCTTCCCATGAAACGCCTTTGCTCTCCACTACCAAGGGTCCCAAGTCAGGGAACCAGCCTGGTTTTTAAGGTGATGAGAATCTATCTCCTCCCAGGTGATGATCCCAATCTCTTTGTACGTGTCCATTGAACTGGTGAAGCTTGGGCAAGTCTTCTTCCTGCACAATGACCTTGACCTGTACGATGAAGAGTCTGATTTGTCCATTCAGTGCCGAGCCCTCAACATTACTGAGGACCTTGGCCAGATACAGTACATCTTCTCTGACAAGACCGGGACCCTGACCGAAAACAAGATGGTGTTCCGCCGTTGCACCATCATGGGCAACGAGTTTTCTCACCAAGAAAATGGTAAGAGGGGCTGCCAACTGCCTCCATCTTTTTCATGGGAAATGCCCCATTCTCCTAAGAGAATAGATGATAAAAGGCACTATCCAGACTCCCCATACATGCCTGTGGCATTTCAGCAAGTTGCTTACTCGTTCCCTATTTGCTTCCCCATCACAGATCAGGGCTGCTCTTATCAGTCCTAGATTTTCCTTTGTTCACAAAGGCCCTGGGTGATATCCTCTGTGGAACCCCTCCAGTCGACCTTGTCTGATGTCATATACTTGCAGGGTTTCTAGCTGTTAGAAGGGGCTGGGGGCAACATAGGAATGTCTCTAGTCACCGTACCTGAGATGTCAGGGCGGACCTATGTCAAGGTTCATGGTCAAATTTGACATACCCAGGAATGCCTTCCATGCTATCTCAGTTCTCTTAGATTGTCACTGAGGCGAGGCTTGGACTTAGCAGACATATTGCACTATGTCTGGGCTGTCTACTTGCATAAACAGAAGGTGGCCTGTAAAATTGACCTGGTTCCCTCATTCACCCCCCTCTCCCCAAACCCACACACAAATACACACACACTTTCTAACTAAGAGAAGAGACTCAAGGGAGCAGCATTCATTTTACTGGTTTGGAGAGATGGAAAAAGAAAGGAAGAGATATTATGAGCAGTCTTACCTTCTTTATCACGGTGGTAGTTAAGCATTGACATAGGAGCCACATTGATCTCTTTTTAATAATAACAATATTAATAATAATACCATTACCAGTACTTAGTGCATGCTAATAACTGTAACATCTTATACCATTGATTTTTCTAAACAACCCTATGAGTTAGGTACATTTTTAAAACCACAAACTGAGGAAAGAAGCATAGGTTAAGTCAAAGCTCAGTCACATAAATAATAATTAATAGAGCTCAGATTTGAACTTCTGTGACTTAGTTGGACCCCTTTTTGTCCAGTCAAGGTAGACTTGTTTTCAGTTTTCCAAAGCAGCCCAGCCCTGCCTGTGCTCTTTCCCTCTCCCTCAAGGTCTAGGATCTCCTTTGTTATGATGCAGCCAAGGTATAATTGGTTAATAACAGGATTCCTTTCTTGCAGCCAAGCGACTGGAGACCCCAAAGGAGCTGGACTCAGAGAGTGAAGAGTGGACCCAATACCAGTGCCTGTCCTTCCCAGCTAGATGGGCCTCAGGCCCAGCAGCTATGAGAGGCCAAGGAGGTACCCAGCCTCTGAGGAGGTGCCAGAGTGCCCGGGTGCCCATCCAGGGCCACTCCCAACAGAGGTCCATGGGGCGCTGTGAAAACTTACTGTCTCCTGTGGCCTTCAGCAGCTCCATAGTAAGTCCCCAAATTTTCCATTTTGAATTGCAAATGTTCTATAGTGGAAGAGATGGGAGAGGGTTCTGTGAGATGGAAGAGGGTTCTGTGAGATGGAAGAGAAAAGACTGCATAAACTCCGAAGAGCTCTCAAAATGGCAACCTGTACTCCTATAAGTAGCCCATAAGTGTTTTGTTGGGTACATATAATTCTTTTTGATTGAAATGTTTGTCAATGTTTATAAATTGGGAATTTCTTGTAAAATATAGATTCCCACTTCTCTTTTAAAAATAGAACTAGAAGAATTCTCCACACTAAGGCAACATTTCTTCATGGCAATAATTGGCCCCTTGTAAGGAGCTGATGCCACTTAGATGGGGAATGTGGTCTTCAGTTCATCACAGACTCCGCAGTTCCCTATTTATTTCCGTAACAGAACCAAGAACCAGAACTATTTATCATTAGTCGTGTTTTTCAAATAATACAGTTAAGAGGAAAGAAAAATATCTGTCATGTGCATGTTTCTATCAAAGTGGGAAAACAGAAGATAAGTTTGTAAGACTTACGGGTTTCAAGAAAAATGAGAGAATATACTTTTTAAACATTTTCATTGAGATATCATCATGCATGATACAGTCCATCCAAGGTATTCAATCAATGGCTCACAATATCATCACAGAGTGTATTCATCACCACGATCATTTTTAGAACATTTGCATCACTCCAGAAAAAGAAATTTAAAAAAAGAGAAAACCATGCATCCCATTGCATGGGTACCCCTTATCCCTCCCTTTCATTGACCACTAGTATTATACTCTACCCAATTTGTTTTACCCCTTATCCCCCATTTATTATTTTTCTGTCCTTATTTTTTTACTCATCTATCCATACCTTGTATAAAGGGAACATCAGCCACAAAGTTTTTACAATCACGCAGTCACATTGTAAAAGCTATAAAGCTATAAAATTGTCTTCAAGAATAAGGGCTACTGGAACACAGCTCAACAGTTTCAGGTATTTCCTTCTAGCTATTCTAATACACTAAAAACTAAAAAGGGATATCTACATAATGCTTAAGAATAACCTCTTGACTGTATTTGAACTCTCTCAGCCACTGAATCTTAGTTTTGTCTCATTTCTCTCTTCCCCCAAATATACTTTTGTGATAATCAGAAATAGGGCCCAGTGGTTATTAAATGAAGAGCATCTATGTCAAAACTACCCAGCTCACTTCATCCCCTTAGGTTGCCTGCCTGGTCCTGATGGCATTCAAGTTTGTGACTTTTGGTCTGAGGTTGTCTGTAGCTGGTCTCTCACATCTGATCTGTTAGGACAGTCATCAGCAAACATCCAGGTAGCAGGTAAATTAAGTGAATTCCTTCCCCAAGATTCCATGGCATTCCCGAGATGTCAAGACCAGAATCATGGTCTTCTCACTCTGTCCCTTTCCTCTCTCCTCCTTGTTATTTCTCCAGAGAACAATAAGACACATTGGCTGGAATCTTTTGAACTTACAGAAAAAGCCACAGGGAGCCCAGTTATCTTGAACGAAAGAAACGTAGTAGTGGACAATGCCTCGAGTGCTAATATCCCATTATTAGGAAGTTGGGTTTTAAAACTGACTCTTTTGGGGAATTTCCTTTCATTCTTTCACTTCTCCTATTAATACACATGCATACACACATAGCAGCATAAACATTAGCATTTTTGCAATCATGGTACATATAAACAGTAAATGCAGGATTTTTTAGCTTAATCTAATATCAAAAGCATTTTTCCATGTTGCCACCTAGTATACAAAATCAAAGACTGTGTTTTCTTACTGGAACAAAGAAGAAAGACTGAGTCAGCGTGTTCCGAGTTAATTATTACTTCGGGTGAATACAAAGTTAAGTTCACTGTCCTATGTTACTGTCATTCACAAAAATATAATATTATCACAGAAACAATAACAATGTGTTAAAACATATGACTCTCATAAGCAAACAAGAGGAATGGTGCATAGATGCCTTTGGGAAGATTTTTGTTTGTTTTCTTTTTGATTTTCCTAAGTGAGACAATAACAGACATGCATGATGTCAAATCTCTCTCTAATCTAATTCTGTCCCCTCTGAAAGGGATGCTCTTTACCTAACCATTTTCAAAATTAATTTAGTGAATTTTTACTAGATATAGATCCGAGTTGCACAGTCCCTGTGTCTTTTGGAACCTTCCAGTTGTAAGTGCTTCGCACACCCACCCTGTGTGCCTGACAGCATCTCCCTCAGCCCAGCAGGCAGAGGAAAAGAAGCATTCCTTGGGGAATCTCAGTTGGGACACACAGATTCCCTACTCCTTGTTCAGCTTGAAAAATCTCAGTAGCCTGGAAAAACTGCAGCCCCGAACCAGCCAGTATGACTTCATTTATGCAGGGCCCTTAGCTGATGACCAGCCAGAGGGACACAGTAACCCCCAGGATATCTTAGATCCTAATGTCAACGTTTTGCCCTGGCAGGCGGGGTCGAAGGCGAGAGCTGGCTGAGTTCACTCAGGAGCAATAAGGAAATTGATTTAAGTCCCAATTCGTATTGCCTGGGTAGGTGGAGAAGGTGACATGTCCTCTTCATGACCTGCTAAATAAACTTGATGAGTGGGACAGTGGTATCCCTCAGCAGTTGTTAGGGAGGGCACCGGGCTTAGAGTCAGGAAATGTAGGTTCAGGTTTTAGCTCTATTCCTGGCCTGGTGGGCAACTTTAAGCAACATGATAAAACTCTATTGTTAGTGGTGCAAGGTGGCTCAGAGGTAGAATCTTGCCTGCAATGCCAGGGACCAGATTCCTAGAGCCTACACTTGCCAAAAAAAGACTAAAAAAAAAAAAGCTCTACTGTTACATTGAACACTCTTCTTACTATTCTTACCATGTTTTTCTAAAAATCAAATAACAATGTTTGTCCTAACTACAAAATCCCTTCCAGCTATGAATTTGATGTATTTAGGGTCAAATGCCCCAGGTTTAAAGCTCAGCTCTAGCGTGTATTAACTTGTGACTATACTGGAAGCTTCAATTTTACCCATCTTTGAAATTAGAATTATTGTTCTGTCTCATGAGTTTATGTGAAGGATTTAATTGTTAGAATCAGGTATTCTAGACAGTAGAATAATAAATAGGATTTTAAACAATATTTCTAAAAGAAAGCCGCCTGCCTTGGAGAAAATGTTTGTTTATCTGATGACATGGAGAGGAAATGGGTGGCTTTTGCTTTCTCTAAGCCAATGGCTCTCTATCCTGGATATACATTAAATCACCTAGACAGTTTTCACAAAATACAATGACCAAGCTCTATCTTTCAAGATTCAGATATGTTTTGTGTAAGGTAGCATTCATATTTTTTATTTCTGATAATCCTAGTGAGCAAGCAAGACTGAGAACCTTTCTAAGCAGACCAGTGTTTCACCAAGAATTAGTTCTGATTGCGCTCAAACAGGTACCTTCTACACCTTGGGAGGCACTAGCTTGAAGGTGGGATGTCTGCTTCATTAAAGAACTCTGACCCAATTGGTCAAGCATCAGTGGCTGGAGTAACAGATCCTTGAATTATTCCCTAGAGAACTTTTATAGTAACCCCCAAGTGGATCTCCTGTTCCCCACCCCCACCCATTCTTGGCTGGTTGTTGGAACCTCTCTAAGCTTGCCTTACCCTCCGCTCACCTGCTGCACCCTCCTTACCTGCTTACCTGGCTTTCAGTCTTATCCAAGCCATATCTTGGCACCCACTTATTCTTTACCGGCCCTTTATGAACTCATTTAGAACTTGCCTCTGAAACTCCCAGGGTACAAGATCACAATGGAATATTCTGCCATATTCTGAACAAGCGCTGTGTGAATTTCCTTGACCCTTTACTCTAAAACAAAAATAAAACAAGAATCGATAGCAACAGCAAAAAGAAAAACTTTTTTTTCTTTTATTGCAAAGAACAAAGAAACATCAGTTACTGTCTTCTACTTGCCTGCCATAAAATTTGTGCTTTAAGTTGGAGGTAACAAACAGGAAGGTGGTGAGTTCTGAGCCAATGTTTAATCAATAGAAAGTGAAATGCCTTCTTCTTTTTCCTCCTGGTCTGTAAGCAGCCAAGATTTGAGCAGAAAGCCTTTGTTTAGAAGTGCCAGAAGCTGGAAAATGTTTCCGGAACCATGAAGTCAAAGAATAACTTCCTAGTCGTAAAATTTTCATTTGCATGTGTCCCACCCCTCTTCTGTGGGCATGCCCCCTTCCCACGGCCCCTGAGAGAATGCAATAGAGAAAAGTGAAGGAGCTGTCTTTGACCCTCTGCCTTCTTTACTTAATCTTTTCCTTTCTTTCTTTCTTTGGAAGAGATTCTTGCAACATTTCTAGTCTGCTCCAGATTGGTGAGGCCAAACCACATACATGCACTTCCACTGTAAAGTTAGATAAAAGTCCTGATTTAATTAGCCAAGCACACAGAATATTTTTGGAAGTGACGTGACCACACAGGACAGGAACAGATGAAGCATATCTCAGCCAAGCTTTTTTTGGTCCCCAAGGTCCCAAATGAGGGCCCACAGTAGGAGTAACATTATGCATAAGAGGTGGGATCTTACCAGATCGGGAAAGCTCCATCCTTGCGAAGTTATTGAGCCACCAAAGACTACAGGACAGAGCTCTCAGTTCTGGGCCTATCGGTGCAGGATACTCTAGGAGCCCCGAAGAGGTGCATCTACATCATACTGGGACATCAGGAAGGCTTCTTGGGAGGGATAGCCCCAAGCTGGATTTTGAGAGATTAAAGGTCAACCAGGAGAAAGAAAAAACCAGCTTGTGGGGAGAGAGTGCAGGATACCATCTGCACAAACAGGATAGAGAACTGACATTGTTAGGAGTGGTTGGAAAGAAGGGTGCAGGGTGGGGACAGGTGAAGAAGAGATGGGAGACATAGAAGGACTCAAACTACAAAGGATTTCCTCCAAGCCTAGGTGCCAGGGTGGGTATTCATAATTACACCTCTGGTTCTGTGGACTCTTAGAGTGACAACCCACTGTGCCAACTATAATAATCATCAAAATGAACTCCAGTGAGTTATGACCAATATTAGCTGATAGTAGTAGAGTAGAGCTTGGCCTACATCTCTCAGCCTTCAATGGAAACACACTCCAACCAGAAAGGAAGTAGCTCTAGGGTGGCCATGTGACATATAACCTTGCTACTCAAACTGTGTTCCTCCTATTGCAGCATCAGCACCACCAGGGAGCTCGTTAGAAATGCAGAAGCTTAGGCCACGCCCCAGACCTACTGAATGAGAATCTGCATTTTGGCAAGATTCCCAGTGATTTCTGTGCACGCTGAAGTTTGGGAAATTTTGGCATAGTGCTTAGGGTTTAGCCTTTGCATCAGGCTGAAGTGTGTTCATGTGGGTTCAAGCCACTGCCCTTCTATTGACTTTCACTTTGGACAGTTACTTAACTTCAGAATGCTTCATTTTCCTCATCAGTAAAATGGGAGGGGAAGGATAATGATCTCAATGTTGCTATGAGGCTTAAATGCTGTATGTGGAAACATTTAGCAAAGTGCTGACTTTGCTATACTTTGTCAATGAATAATAATATAACATGATCTTTTGGTGTGAGGTCATAGATCACTTCACTCAAAGTCAGCTTTGTATTTATATTAGCCATGCTGCAATAGAAGGAAAGCCAGCTATTTGGGCACCAGGCTGTCACAAAGCCTTATTCTGAACCACTGGTGGTTCCACAAAGTTATAGTTCTTTCCTTCAAAGAAATACGCTGGCTAAAAAACCCAAAGGTGGACTGGAGCAATTCTTTCTTCTTAAGTGTCCTGAGTGCCAAGTTCCTAAATATTAATGGACCAGAAAGGAAACCAGTGGATTCTGGGCGAAGGGAAGCATGAAGAAACAGCGTTACAGAGACAAGGCTGCAGTAACTGGATAAAGGTTAACCTAGTATCTGCTGCTAACACCTGCAGGTTAGACCTGCTGGCCAAGGTGCCAGAGAGAGGTTGCCCTTTTGTGGAGGAGAGTTTTTAAAACACATCACTGAATGATTGAATGGAAATATGTTCAAGAAGAGTTTTAACATTGAGATCCCAGCAGGCAGTGATGAAGTAGCATGGTGTCCTAGAAAATAGTCAATCAACAAATGTTTCTTTAGCACCTGCAATCTGCCAGGCACTGGGGACACATCAATAGACAGTCTCTGCCCTCATGGTGCTTATAGTCTAGAGGGACATAGAGTAAATAACTGATTGATCATTTTAATTGTATCATGGTTTGGTAATATGTAATAAAGAAACTTGTATAGCTTGGAGCAAAGCTTTTTTTAAATTTATTTTTCTTAATGCAACAAAATGTTTATTAACATTTTGTACAGGTTCAGCTAAAACTGAAACTGGCAATTTCTAAACTCAAATTGGGGCAAATGGCTATAGGCAAAGTTATACCATCATTGGGCACCATGAGTGCAAGATTGAAGAATTCACAGCTACCCTTCAGGTGCTGGACCCAATGCTGGGTCATCTCTTTCTGGCTGTTGTCAACAAAAAAGAATGCAGCTCTATTGCAGCTGCTTGCCTGCAAAGACAAGTCTCTGCTGGCCAGGGGTGGGGGTGGGGGGCAGCTTCTTTATCTGGATTTGGCCTTGACATTCTCAATGATGATATTCCTGGGGCAACAATCTTCCCACACGGGCTCTTCACAGGGATCTGTATTCTGACTTGTTAGTGAAGTCAGAGAGACTGTGAATCACATGGAGTCGCCTGAGTGCCGCAACACATTCTCTCAGTGTCCTCAGAGGCTGGGAGTCAGGCACTGTGAAGCCTGTCCTAGTTCTCACCCTAATTCACTGTGGGATCGTGAGCAGCTCACTTCCCTCAGAGAAGCATTAATAAAGGATCATAGCTACTTTATGGCAACCACAGAGAGGGAAAAGCATTGCAGGTACTGAAGAAACATTTGTTGATTGACTACTTTCTAGGACACCATGCTATCAGTCAGGCTGTCTGAATTCTGATTTTGGTTGAACAATGGCTCACTGGGTGACACTGGTCAAGTCAGCCCATCTCTCTGGGTCTCAATTAAGCTTTTTTTTTTTCATTTAAAGCAGTTTTATGTAGATATATTCACATACCATACACTCCATCTGAAGTGTACGATCAGTGACTTTTAATATAATCACAGAGTTGTGCACTCATCACCACAATCAACTTGAGAATATTTTCGTTACTCCAAAAAGAAAAATCTCACATACCTTAGCAGTCACCTCTTAATCCCTTTGTTCTTCCCCAGATCTAATCTAATTCTGCCTATAGATTTCACTGTTAACCACTAATCTAATTCTGTCCCTATAAATTTATTTTTACATTTTATATAAATGAAATCATACAATATGTGATGCTTTGTGTCTGGTTTCTTTCACTTAGCATAATGTTTTTTAAATCATTGTTATTTTTTAATTAGGAAAGTTATTGGTTTACATAAAAGTCAGAAAAAATGTAGAATACCCATATACCCTCCTATTATTGACATTTTGTAGTAACAGGGTACTTTTGCTACAATTCATGAAAGAATATTAAAATACTACTGTTAGTTTATATTAGGTTTATTTTTTTCCATATACTACCTTATTATTAACATCTTGTATGAGTGCCACACATTTGTTATAATTTCTGAAAGAACCTTCTTATGTTTATACTATTAACCACAGTCATTGTCCACAACAGGTTTCAATGTATTATACAGTCCCATGTTTAATCTTCTAGCTTTCCTTTTAATAACATATCCAATCCAAAACTTCCCCTTTCAACCACATTCACACACGTAATCCATCACTGTTTCTGCTGACAATAATGTGTCGCCATCACGACTCTCCATTTCCAAACATTTACAATCAACCTAAGTAGAAATTCTGCACAAATTGAGCATCACCTCCCCATTTTCTAAGCCCATTCTATCCCCTGGTAACCTATATTCTAGATTCTAGGAGTTTGCTTATTATGATTAGTTTATGTCGGTGAGATCATGCAGTATTTGTCCTTTTGTTTCTGGCTTATTTCACTCAACCTAATGTCTTCAAAGCTCATCCATATAGTTGCATGTATCAAGACTTTATTCCTTCTTACACCTGAATAATATTCCATCATATGTACATATCATATTTTATTTATCAGCGTATGGATACTTGGGTTGTTCCCATCTTTTGACAATTGTGCATAATGCCCCCATGGACATTGGTTTGCAAATGTCTGTTCAAGTCCCTGCTTTCAGTTCTTCTGGGTATATACCTAGTAGTAGTATTGCTGGATCATATGGCCATTCTTTACTTAGCTTCCTGAGAAACTGTAAAACTGTCTTCCACAGTGGCTGCACCATTTTATATTTCCACCAGCAGTGACCTAGTGTTCTTATTTTTCCACATCCTCTCCAAAACTCACAGTTTTCTGTTTTTTTAATAGTGGCCATTCTAGAGGTGAGAAATTATATCTTGAGGTTTTGATTTGCATTTGCCTAATAGCTAGTGATAGTGACATCTTTTCATGGGCTTTTTGGCCATTTGTATTTTCCCCTTGGTAGAATGTCAAATAGTTAAACTTTTGCCCAGTTTTTGATTGGTTTGTCTGTCTTATTATTGTTGAGTTGTATGTAGGATTTCTTTATATATTCTGGCTATTAAACCCTGATCAGGTATGTGCCTTCCAAATATTTTCTCCCATTGTATTGGCTGCCTTTTCACTTTCTTGACAAATTCTTTTTAAGCACAAAAGCTTCTGATTTTGAGGAAATCCCATTTATCTGTTGTTTTAGTCTGCAAACTACCAGAATGTGATATACCAGAACTAGAATGGTTTTTTAAAAGGAGAATTTAATAAATTACAAGTTTACAGTTCTAAGCCTATAAAAATATCCAAACTAATGCATCCAGGGAAAGATGCCTTTATTCAAGAAAGGCCGATGGTTCAGGAACACCTCTGTCAGCTGGGAAGTCATGTGGCTGGCATCTACTGGTCCCTAACCCCTGGACTGGCCGTTACTTTCAGCTTCTGCTCTTGTGAGGTTCCTCCAGGGCTGACTTTTATCTTTTGGCTCCCCTTGACTCTCTCGCCAAGTTCTGGCTTGCTTAAAATCTCATGGTGACATCTGTTGGACTCCAAGCATTTCCAAACATCCATGTCTCTGTTCACCAAGTGTTGGCATCTGTGTCAGCTCTGTCATTTCTGTCATTTCTTACTCTATCCAAAATGTTTCCTCTTTTGAAGGATTCCAGCAAACTGTTCAAGACTCACATGGATGGGTTGAGTCACATCTCCATGTAATCAAAAAGTCACACCCACAATTGGGCATGTCACATCTCCATGGAGATGATCTAATCAAAATTACTGCCCTACAGTATTGAATAAGGATTAAAAGAAACAGCTGCCTCCATAAGTTTGAGTCAGGATAAAAGATGGCTTTTCTGGGGCACACAATATTTTCAGCCGGCACCTCCACTGGGTTCTGGGTTTCCTCCCCTGTGGCTCTCACCTGGTGCAGTAACCCCAGAGAAAAAGGAATCTGACTTCTGATCTCATTATCTGACTTTTGATCTCATTGCATTTGGCAGTCAGAGAAGACACAGGCTGGAAACTCTTTTCCCATTGAGTTTTCTAAAATCTGGACTTGGGTTCTTGTTTGGAAAGCCTGCTGGTTCATTTGTCCTCAGTGCTCTACTTTCATGAATCATTCAAATTCCCTCAGTCCCCTTCTTTTTTAATCATTGATTCTCTTTCCTTTAAATTTTAATTTAACTCTGAATTTCAAACACTAATAGAAATGGTCTTATGTGAAAGCTTCTTTGTCATTTCAAACTATAGACAGTTGGTGTTCATTGAGCTTCTGGTATAACAAAGTTGTTGGAGCTCTAAAAGATACAATCACTTCTGATTGAGAAAACTCAGCTTCTATCTTGGAGGCTTTTACTTTATCACTGAAAAAATTGAAATATTAAATTTAAAATAGAGCTCAATCCCAGCAACTTCTAGAAACATGGGACGTGACTCCTAGGGATGAGCTTGGACCTGGCATTGTGGGAGTGAGAAAGCCTTCTTGACCAAAAGGGGGGAAAGAAATGAAATAGAATAAAGTTTCAATGACTGAGAGATTTCAAATAGAGTAGAAAGGTCATTCTGAAGATTATTCTTATGCATTATATAGATATTCCATTTTAGTTTTTAGTAGATCAGAATAGCTAGATGGAAATACCTAGCTGTTCAACTGTATTCCAGTAAAAAACTAAAAACAAAAAATAAATAAATAATAGGGGGTGGATAAGGCATATGGGATGTTTTGGGTATTCCTTTTTATTTTTATTTTTATTCTTTTTGTATTTTGGGGGTAATGAAAATATTCAAACATTTATTGTGGTAATAAATGCATAGCTATATATGATACTGTGAACCATTGACTGTACACTTTGGATGATTGTATAGTATGTGAATATATAATATATCTCAATAAAATCGCATTAGAACATATATGTATGTTCTAATATCTATCTATATATATAGAGAGAGAGAGAGAGATGTCAACATTGACCTATCTGTAGCTATATATATAAATATATGTCAATATGAAGTGAGTTTCAAAGAGATGATAAAAACATAACTTCTACAAAGATGTTGAAATTGGAAAATTGTGGGCCAGAGCCAGCCAACAGATATGTGGTGTTGTTTTTTAAAACCAGGAGCTCTCACATCATCTCTCCTTTATCTTGAGAAATCAAGAGATATGGAACACTGGACCAGCATGGTAGGAACTCACTAGGCAGAGCAAATGCTGCCCTTTAGATGGGGTAGGACTTAGCAGGTCTCACAACCCCAACCACGCCCACAGTGTCCTCATCTGTCCAGTCACGCCCACTTCCCTCATCCACCTTACCTGACTGACTCCTGTGGATGTTTTGAGATCAAAAGTCCAACTACTGTGGCTCATAAAAAAGAGAATTCATTGTCAGCTAGATACAGTCTCAAGGACAGATGGGGCCATTCATGGTTATTGAAGTCTATATAGGACTTTGGTAGACAGGAGAGGACTTTTCAAAGTGTGATCAGAGACAAAGAAGAGGAATTTGTATCCAGGAGGCAGCAAAGAGACCACTAGACTGAACTAGGGCTCACGTTGAGAAGTGGTGGGAGTAAAGAATGGAGATGCAAACTGTGGAAGAACTTGGTTGTCTTAAATCTGGAGTTTGGAATTTATAAGGCGAATGATGATGATCTCATGAAGGTTTTTTGAGACCAAGAGTAGCGTGAGGAAAATAATGTGTTAGGAAGATTGTGCTCGTGGTAATACATACGAAGGTCTAGAAAGAAGAGCAGTGGGAGACAGCATCAATTTAGATGCAGAAATTTAGGACTGAGAGCAAGAGGGTCTGAGCCTGTCTGGACACAGCAAGAATGGTGAATGAACTATGGGGAAGTCACTGAGAAGGAATAATCACTGAGTCCTGGAAACCGAAGACTTGAGTGGCTGAGGGAAGGGAGGGATTCAATGAGATGCTGAAGTAATCAGCAAGAGAAAAGATGCACTGGCTCTAAAACTTCAGGGAAGAAGGTATCATCCTTTCCCTAGCTATATAAGCTTCCTAGAACTGCCACAACACATTGTCACAAGCTGTGGGGCTTTAAACAATATAAATTTACTATTTCACAGTTTAGGAGGCCAGAAATTCAAAACCAAGTTTTTGGCAGGGTCGGTTCCTCCTGGAGGCTTGAGGGAGAATGTGCTCTATGCCTCCCTTCTAGTCTCTGGTGGTTGCTGGCAATTCTTGGCACTCTTTGGCTTGTGCAGCATAACTCCAATTTTTATTCTACCTTCCCATGACCATCATCTCTCTGTGTTGTATGTGTTCTCCTGTTT
Source organism: Tamandua tetradactyla (assembly GCF_023851605.1). Taxonomy (NCBI): domain Eukaryota; kingdom Metazoa; phylum Chordata; class Mammalia; order Pilosa; family Myrmecophagidae; genus Tamandua; species Tamandua tetradactyla. The sequence continues at coordinate 41,894,078 of NC_135346.1, read as the reverse complement.
TTATAAGGACATCTGTTAGGTTGGATTAGAGCCCACCCTAATCCAGTTTGGCCTCATCTTAACTAATACTTCTGCAAAGACCCTATTTCCAAATCAGGTCACATTCTGGGTGCTGGATGGACAGGAACTTTGGGGAGGGAAGCACTATTCTACCCAGTACTACTCTGCCCAGTACACTAAGTATACAAAGAACCAGTTGAAGGAGCCTTCCTTCTCAATTCCTTCAGAACAGGCCCTCACGGAGGCATTTTTCTCCTAGGAAAAAGATGTGACTCCAGATAGAAACCTCCTGACCAAGGTGCGAGATGCTGCCCTGTGGCTGGAGAGTTTGTCGGACACCAGACCTGCCAAGCCTTCCCTGTCCACCACCTCCTCCATTGCTGACTTCTTCCTTGCCCTAACCATCTGCAATTCCGTCATGGTCTCCACAACCACCGAGCCCAGGCAGAGAGTAAGGACTGGCGAAGGTGGGTGGTGGGAAGGAGGAGAGGTAGGGGAGAAGATGGAGCAGGGGGCCCAAGGAGAGAAGCTCTGAATAAGGCGACCAGACACCAGAGTGCCAGCCACAGCTAAAAAGATCGTTTCATCATTGTGACACCTCGAACAGGTTCATTGTCCTTTCTAGCCTCTAGTTTCCTTGTTTTCAAATCAAACAAAGTTATTTATGCAGTCTCTGAGTAGTTTTCAAATTTTGAGTCTATCCTGTCTGCAGGGAATATTTAACATTTCTGGAGCATTTACTATGTGTAATTCTCCATAACAAACATTTTGCCTACATTGCCTTTTAATCCTCACACCCACCAACACTATGAGCTATGTTCTTGGATTTAACAACTAAAGAAACTGTGGCTCAAAGGCTTAAGTAACTTACTGGACAGTACACAGTTGGTACATGGGGGAGTCATTTGTATGACTCCATATGGCTCCTATAATATTATGTTATGCTGGTCTCTGCTTTTATACAGAGGTTAAAAAATAATTAGCACCATGTGCCCGTGGAGATAACACAGTTAGATGACCATCTACAGAAGGTTATATTTGAATTATTTTTCCATACTAGGGGTAGATTTGAACTCAGTTATACATGCTGCCAACTAGCCTGCCTTATGAGTCACTGTTCAGAGTACTTGCTGGTATAACCTATGCCTATAAGACCAAGAAACGAGGGTTCACCCAGGCACCAAATCTAAACCTTTTGTTTTTAAACCTATGTTCCAACCTGCCCTGAATTCTTCAGCCCCTGGAAAGCTGCCAAGTTATCAAAAGTCTTCTGGGGACTTTGTGAAGCAGGATGCAATATCTGAGAAATGAAATGTATTTTTGAGAGAGGAAGGGGTACCATTTGAGGAAGGCCAGCCTTCAACTTTCAGTTTTCAAGTTAATGATGGGCTTTAGGTGGCAGGTAGCTCAATGTTCAGAGTCCAATCTCTGGAATCAGTCAGACCTAGATTTGAGTTCCAGCTCCACTACTTACACATTGTGTGATCTTAGCGAATTTACTTAAATTCTTTATGCCTCAGTTTTCTTACCCAAAAAAATTGAGGATGATGGTGGTATCCCAAACAGTTGCTGGAAAGATAGAATGAGATATTGCATGCAAAGATAAAGCAGACCAGGCTATGGCAGGAGTTCAAAGAAAGTGAATTCTTATTGAGTTTGGGTTTTGTCTATTTTTCTTTCTTTTGACCACAATCACAGTGGGATAGTCAAAAGACAGAAGACCAAATGAGCAATGCCAACCCCTAAAATGTCAGGCAGGAAGAAAACATCTGTCCTGACCCCTTCATTTTACAGTTGGGTAAACTTACACCCCCTAAATGGAAGAGATTTGCCCACAATTACAGAAGTCCCAGATAATCCACTTATTGCAAAACAACCTTTATATTCTACCCTAAGAAAATCTGATATTATTTTCTAGCACAGAGAATGATGTTCTACTTTCTTTCTTAATCTCAAGGTCACCATCCCACCCTCGACCAAAGCTCTGGGGACATCCTTGGAGAAGATTCAGCAACTCTTCCAGAAGCTGAAGCTTTCTAGCCTCAGCCAGTCATTCTCATCCACTGCGCCCTCTGACACGGACCTGGGGGAGAGTTTGGGGACCACCATGCCCACCACAGACTCGGATGACAAAGACGATGCCTCTGTGTGCAGTGGAGGCTATTCCACTGATGGCGGCTATAGGAGCAGCCCATGGGACCAGATTGACTTCCTGGAGCCTGGAGGGGGTGCTTCCTTGGAGGAGGTGCTGGAGACCCCAGCCCTATCCCCGGCCGGGCCTGAGCTCTGCTACGAGGCGGAGAGCCCTGATGAGGCTGCCCTGGTACATGCCGCCCGTGCCTACAACTTCACGCTGGTGTCCCGCACGCCTGAGCAGGTCACCGTGCGTCTGCCGCAGGGCACCTGCCTCACCTTCGACCTGCTCTGTACCCTGAGCTTTGACTCTGTCAGGAAGAGAATGTCTGTGGTTGTGAGGCACCCGCTGACCCGGGAGATCATTGTCTACACCAAGGGCGCCGACTCGGTCATCGTGGACCTGCTGGAAGACCCGGCCCATGGTAGGTCACGCCTCAGCACGGTGCCAAAAACAGAGGGCTCTGCAGTTTAAGGAGCAGTGAGGAGCTTGAGTTGCAATGTCACCTAGGTCAGCAGGTCCCAGCAGGAATACAGGCCCATGAGATGTTCTCCTCAAAGCAGGCCCCATAGTCAAATGAACTTTAAAACACTGCATTCTACATCTTGTCTTGGAGAATCTCAATGCTCATTAGTGTATTAAAGGCTCTGGACAGTCTTGTAATAGAGAATTCTATTTAAATTTATTTTCCCCAATTTCCAGTTTTCCAAACTAATTTAAATATGGGTTCTTCATACATGTTTTTGTTTTTGTGGCAGGATATCCATTAATATAGCCTGAAACACCTTGTGTGTCTTACTCTTCACTTTGAAAAGAATCCAACTGAGTGCTGAAAAGGAAGTGAGTTAGGAGAGGTCACAGAGCTAACAGTGGTTTTTCCCAAACCCGGGTATCCCGAATCCTAGTTCAGAGCCTTTTCCATGCCACTGGAAGGCTGCACCAGCCTCAGATCACTCTGGGAAGTATCAGGTGTCCCGCTTGTCATCCTCCTTCCCCAGCCTCCTCCAAGTGTATTTTTGTAAACTTGCATCAAGCCAGAGAGACGTTCCAAAGTTCCCACATATCAGTGTCCAATTTTGGAGCAGCATGAATTACTGTGCAGCCGTTTCCTGACTGCTAACAAGAAGGAGACAGTTATGGGGCTTTGATTCTCCCAGGACAGTAGATACTAGCCAAGCTTTAAAATTGCCCAGGCATTCCTGTGCCTCCTGCATTATCAGCTGTGGACCGGGGCCAAGAGGCTCATGGGAATTGATAAGTATTTAGAACGGGAAGAGCACTAATTAGGCCTCTCCATCCCCAGACGCTGGCAGACAAGTGAGTTCAGGGCTTCTGAGTCAGGGGAGCCCTGACACTCCATCCCTGGGCAATAGCCGTCCACACTGTCCTGGAGATGTTCATTTGTTCCTCTCCTGACTCCAAAATGGATTCAAAATGCTTCCCAAAAAAAGATGCCAGAAAAGACAGTAAGAATTGAGCTTTGAAAGGGAGGGGAAAAAAACCCAAGGTTTAATATATTTACTCTGTTTGAACATTTAACTTGATTCTGAGGTTTCTGGCAGCCTGAGCCAAAAGGTAGACTGTAAGGCTCAGAAGGAGTAGGCAGAGGAGTTTAATTTCCAAACCCCATGGCTACTGTAAATAGAGTATTGAAAGTGGTGCATATTGAAAATAATGCTCAGTAAGCCAATGGTCAAATGAAGATTGTGTTTAAGGCACCAGCAAAACAGAACCTAAAAAAAAACACAAGAAAACCATCTTTAAAAGGATTTTTATGTCAAATAAAAGCACCCCTATTAAAGAAGTATCATGGGACTATTCAGAGCTTGGCTGGCTTCTTCATACTTATTTTACTTTTCAGGGTTGTGTTTGTAATTTCTGCATTAGAGAAAGGGATGGGTGAGGGGCACAAATCTTTCATAGCTTAGAACCTCTAGAGATTTCAATCCAACCTTGGTAAAGAAGGATTCAGAAATCTTTTCCAAGCTTAGCTTCACAAAGTGCTGCAACTGGTCAAAAGTAAGGGAGGTGGTTATGAATCAATCCTGTCCCATGCCAGCTAACCCAGGCTTAAAAATTCTTATTACGTGATAGATGAAAGTACTAGAATTTCAAGAGAAAGAGACAGATATTTCTCAGAAAAAAAGAAACACTATGTAGGACTTTATAAAGGGAACTTTGAGCACCGAGCGCCACAGTAAAGTATTTTTTACCCTGAATTTATAGGAAATGCAATATATTTTTCTAAGACTTTTCTTATATAGAAAGTCTAAGTCAGCAAACCCAATGTTGTGAAAAATGTAGCTAATGAGATCCAGGATTGTAGCTGTCAGGGACTTCACTAGATACAAGGACCAAAGTAGTGACAGAGAGAACAACATGTTCAGGACTTAGGGAACAGTTTCCTAAGCCAGTTGACCATCCACGGCTAAGCTGTCTCTATGGGAAACAACGAATTAACTGATCAAAGATTCAGAGTTCTGGCCCCTTCCCTGGGAGACTCTACACAGCAGGGCTTGAATTGGGTCTCGGAATCTCTATTATTGGTTTAAGTTTCCCAAGTGATTTCATTGCAAACAAATGTTTGAAAACACTACCTTAGACCTCCACCCTTCCTTAAATAGCACTTTCCTCAGCCAGGCTTTTGATGATAGTATGCAGAAAGCAGATAATTTAAGGACAACTGGATTAGTCACCTTCCAGGGCACCCTGACAGCCAGGAGAACTCTTCCGTACCTCTGAGGTGGGCTGTAAGGGGATTCCTTCTCTAAAATGTTTGCAGTCACCCCAAAGATTCCAGGGTATTGAGGACAGGGATCCTCATGTATTTGCACATGACCTCATGGGGGACATGACAATTTGACAGTGACTGACATTGATGTGGAAAAGAAGCTGAGGAAAATCCGAGCCCATACTCAGAAGTATTTAGACTTGTATGCAAGAGACGGCCTGCGTACACTGTGCATCGCCAAGAAGGTAAGACCAAGTTCCTCCAAGCATGTTTTGAATATTATCAGGCAGCCAAAAGGCCTGAGCCTGCTTCTGTTTTTGCTTTTTCTTTTTAAAAGAGCCTTAATGTTGGTTATTTTAATATTTTCTAGATGAGCTAATCTGACTCACCATAATGACCCATGATCTTGATAATTTTGCTGGAACAGGAATCTGAACGGCAAGGTCCCCTATCGGTGTGTCTTTATTGTTCCCTGCTTTTCATTGAATATGTAATAAGTAGCCCATACCCATAAAATTATATTTTGATGTTATATTTTTGTCTTCACAAAATCTTTCTAAATATTTACCTAATATGATCGTTGGGTTCTAGTAACAACCCAAAAAGGAGCCAGATGATGGTGCCCAGTTGCCTGGTCAGCCAAGCACTGGCCTAACCTTTACTGCAAGGACATTTCATGACTGTTGATAAACCAGAACACTGGTTTATTAAATCATCAGTCAGCCGATTGTAGCTCTGTCTGATTACATCTGCAATGAAGTAAGAGTGTTTCTCCCACAAATGAGATAATCCAATCAGTTGGGTTTGAGCCAGTCGGTTGAAGATTTTTAAGGGAAAAGAGAGAATTTTCACTGCTTCTTCAGCCAGTCAGCCTCTCTTGTGGAGTTCATTGAGACCCCTCATCAGAGTTGTCAGTTTCATAGCCTGTCTACAGATTTTAGACTCTTAACATTTTCCTGGTTGCATGAGACACCCTTATAAATCTCATATTTACAGATGTCTCCTGTTGGTTCTGTTTCTCTAGAGAACCCTGACTAATACACTTAAGATTTAAAATTGAGGGCTTCTTTGTGATCAGGTAAAAATCTAGATTTCTGGTTTCTTTTGCAAACGTGGAGGATCTAGAAAACTGGCTTCTCTTCTTGGATGGGAACAATTACCTAGAGCCCTGTACCAGCTGGCCTTTTTGAGGGATATATTCTGGTGGGTTCTGTGGTTAGCTTCACTCCCTACCACTCCCTATTGTTTGCCCTTGGCCCTGCTATGGTCATGAAGATTACCTACCTCATGCCCTGCAGGTCTCTCACTTTGCAGCCACTTCAAAGGAGGCAAGCAAAGAGGGCTATGAATCATAGAGCAAGAGCATCTATTGAGGCCCCTACAATCTAGTAGGGAGCCATAATGTATACAGGTTTCTAGAAGATTAGAAGTGAGTTCTCCTCCATAAATCCCTATTTGCCATCTCTTTGATGGTAACTTGTGAAACATAGAGTTTAACAACACCCACTTGAAAACCAGACCCACCTAGGTGCAAGTCCCTGATTCATCACTTGTGACCTAGAGCAAGTTACTTCATCTCTCTGAGTCTGGGATTTTCTTTATCAATGAAGTGATGCTAATGCCCCCTACTTCATACAGCTGTTGTGGAGACTAAGTAAGGTAATCTACTCACAGTGGTACAGTGACGAATGCCTGCTACTCCATTAATTGTAATTATACCCTTACCATTTCCTATTTCTCATCAGTTATCTGTGCATATTTTGTCTCCCCTAATAAATTATGACTTTCAAGAGCAAAAGGTCTACCTGCGTCTGCTTGATGTTCCCTAAAGTACCATGAACAGAGGGACAGTCAAGGAATATCTGATGCCTGAACAAGAGTCTTTCTTTGCTGTGAGAGATTATGCAGGTGACACCAGCATAAACATGCTGTGGGGATCTAAGAGAGGAAGACCTGGCCCCCAGTAGGGCTCATTCAGCTATTGGGCATCTCCACCTGCATGGCACCGTGCCTCATCGAGAGGTCTACCAGACTATGCAAGACTGGCTGCTGCCTACATTTTCTGCCTCATCACTGGCCTCTCTTTACCTTGCTCTCCATCCTTTACCCAACTGGCATGTTCAAGGAACAGAGAGAAGACAAAGTTCATTACTGGTTTGCAGTCTTTGCACTTGCTCTTTCCCATGACTGGCCCCTTCTTGTCACTGGGTCTCAGCTGGCGTGTCATCTCATAAAAGATACCTGAACATTCTAATGAATGTAGCTCCCTCCGCACAGCTATACCCCCCCACACACAGTCTTGGTACTCCTTTTTATTTTTTATTTTACTCATAACACTTTTTTTCATAGGTCTCCTTTAAATTTTCTATTCTTTCATATTATTTACTTTGATAAAGTCTCTTGCTTTTCACCAATATATAAGCTGTATCTCCAGTGCCCAGAGCATGGTTGGGGAGCAACAAATCTTGGATAATAATGAAACATGAAGATCAAACTTTCATTGATTTGTGCATTCAAAAAAAAATAAGCATTGAGGAGAAAGCTCCATCCAATTGCAGAGTGAGGGATTCTGCTTCTGGACCCATCTAGATTTGTGAACTAGTCCCTCCCTGTCTTATAGGTGGTAAGTGAGGAGGACTTCCAGCGATGGGCCAGTTTTCGCCGTGAAGCAGAGGCATCCCTTGATAATCGAGATGAGCTTCTAATGGAGACAGCACAGCATCTGGAGAATCAACTCACCTTACTTGGTAGCTAAAGCTAAGTCATTGTTAACTGAAAACAGAAATGCTACAAGTTGGAATGGGAATTCTTGGCCCCGAATCTGACACTGTTGCAAATATTTCTCCATTAGAAACCTTCCCTTGGGGACCCTTCCAGGTATTTGGCACACATAGGAAATGCCAATACACAGACCAGACTCCACACACAGCTCCCCGAGTCTGCCCTGGGAACATGTTTACCCATTCTGCTGGCAGAAGCTGGAGTTTGGCTCCTTCTCCAATACTCCTTCCTTCATTCAAATGTTTGTTGAGCACCTTCTATGTGCTAGGCATTGGAGCGTAACAAGAAACAGGAGAACCCTGCCCTCCCAGAGCTCAGAGTTCAGCATGGAAATGGGATGATTAGACAAGTAATTTTAATGGAGTGTGATGAGGGCTGGCTGGGAGAAGTACCAGGTGGAATATAAGCACAAAGGAGGAAGTGCCAACCTAGCCAGGGCCAGGGAGGATGTAGGACGGTCAAGAACTGAAAGGAGTAGAAGTTGGTCAAAGCAAAGAGGAGAGGGCTCTGGACAGAGGGATAGGCATAAATTAAGGCTTGGAGGTGAGAAAGTATGAGTCAGCTGGAGACATAAAGAAGCCTGCTGAGGCTGGACCACGCAGTGTGGGGAAAGATGATGTAAGGTGAGAGAGACCAGATTCTGAAGGGCTGTATAAATTGTAAACCAAGAATTTGGAAAGGTGAAAGGGGTGGAAGTAGGGATAAATATATGCTTTATAAAAATCACATTGGCTGTTGCTGCATAGATGCTGGATTGATAAAATGAGGATTGGGGGAGAGAAGCATGGAAAACAATTAAAAGTCATCATAGGATATCTGTTGAAGGGAAAGGATTGCCAAGGGTGAAGGGGGAGTCTTTGTTTCTCAGAAATAACCTCCCCACATCTCAGGAGTAAGATACAGTTAAGGTAAGGCCCAAAGAGAGAGTACTGACCACATGGCAAAAAGCCTTCTCTTGTCGTGGGAGGCCATGATGACCTGGGGTCGAGGCCAAGTCCTGGTTCCCATCATGACCTGGTTGCACGCAGGGACACATATCTGTAGCCCCTTCCCCACCCCAAGCCTCACACACTCACTCCAAGTCGAGCAGGCACAAAGGGAAAGACCCAAAGTCACTGTCAAAGAACGTTGATGTCTTTACATGTAAGAGCTAGCAATGAGATTTCTCAGGTTAGGTGGCAAGCAGGGTGGGAGAAGTTTGCTCCCCACCTCCTTCAGACTTCTGTGGTTCCTGCATTGCAGCTGCTGAGGCTTTTGCTTGCTTCCTCATATGGGGCCCCTTTAAAGCTGGCCTCAAGAGCTCATTTTAACAAGGACAGAGGCTGGCACGACTAGACAGCTCTGTCCACCACACGAGGCCACCAGGACATCATCCCCTTAAGGGCACCTGGTCAGCCTCTCCCCTCGCAGAGGCTGCTTTTTGTTTGGGGCACACTCTGGGCTCAGCAAGCCACGTTCATCGGCGCCTTCTGCGTGGAAGACCACACACTTGTCAGAACTTGTCAGCTTCCCCACGCCGGGAAAGGCTCTCGCAGTTTCCCCATTTCATTTTCTCTTTCACACAAATAAATGTGTTTTTCCTCCTCTCTCCTTCACTCTGCCTCACTTTCATATAAATCAGCTTCAGAATCTCACCTTCCAGGCTAACCCTTGCAAGGGAAAAAGGAGGATTGAGGCATCACTTTTCATGGGGCTGTTTACGCGCTTGGATCTGAAATACAAAACAGGCACATTTCAGGAGAGAGAGGGTATTTTTCTTCCTTCAAGGTGGCTTGGGAAGGAGAGGGCCAGGGCCAGGGAAAGATTTCATCTTGCTACCAAGAAACTTCCATGCCATTAAAAAGCTGCACTGCATTCATGCTGAGTCCTACAATATGAAATTGTCTTTTCAATATGCATCCAACGTAACTGCTTTGCCAACCTATTGTCACTCTGGATTATTAAAAGAAATGAAATGCTTTGCTCCTGCCCAGGGTGAAACGAGTATCCGTTAGTCTGTGGTCTGAAATGAATCTCAATTTAAACTCAGATTTATTTCTGCTTAATCACTCAGTAATTCGGTATTTGAGTATATATATTCACCAGGGTTGGTACAAAGTTTGAGATCATTTAAAAAAAAAATTAAGGATGCTGCCTGCTTAATTCCTTCCAAGAACATTATCAGATACATGAGTCCCTATGAATTCTTCTGTAATCAGTTGCAAAACAAAGATTTCAATCCCTCAACTTCTCTCAACTCCTAATTCCCCTATGCCAGTCCAGGCTACTTCTTCTCTGAACTCCATAGCGTCCTAACAAGTTGCAACCCCTGAATTTAATCCTACTTCCTCCAATCGCCAATCTGTTTTCTACAGTGATCTTCTTAAAACTCAAAATTGATCCTGTCACTCTCTAGCATAATACGCTTTAATAGCTTCCTTTACTACCAAATAAAATCCAAATCCCTTAATGCCCTGACAAAGCTTTGTGTGATCCAACCCTTACCACTCTCTCCAACCTCATCTCTCACCCCGCTGTGCCTCCCTTCCTGTGTCTTCTCCTCTGACCTCTTTGGGCCTTCACACATGCTGATCCCCCAAACTGGAATTCTCCTTTTCCCCCACCTCTTTGCTTTATGTGTCCTCAGCAGGGCACTCCCTGACCTACCAGATGAAGTTCAGTTCTCTAGTTACATGTTCACACAGCACCCTAACCTTCTCTCCTCAGATAGCTCTGATATCAGTCCTTATTCAGTGAGCCTTTGAGTTCTGAGAGGGTAGGGATCACCTCTGTCCTGTTCCCTGCTCTATCCTGGCTGCTTAGTCCAGCCTAGCACATGGAAGGTGTTCAATAAACATCACCTGGCTTGATAGAGCCTTGGGGCAACTAGACAGCTACCTTTTCCTGTAAATGTGAGCTCTGGTGTCTTTGATCATTCCAGGAGCCACTGGGATTGAAGACCGACTGCAGGAAGGAGTTCCAGATACAATCGCTGCCCTGCGCCAGGCTGGGATCCAACTCTGGGTCTTGACTGGAGACAAGCAGGAGACCGCAGTCAATATTGCCTATTCTTGCAGACTCTTAGATCAGACCGACACGGTCTACACCATCAACACAGAGAATCAGGTGAGGTGCAACAGGAAGACCAGATGTCCAAGTTCAGAGCAGCATCTCAACCAAACAAGAGATGAGCTTATGGGTGGGATTTAGATACACAGGAAAAACGTCCCTACCCCAAAATATCACTAAGCATCAGAGCTGGAAGGGTCCTGGAAGTCATCCAGTATCAATATCCTCTACCGCACCCCCACCATGCGGGGTCTCTCTTTCACTATTTATATACTACTTATTAGCAAGTTCTGGCTCCCAAAATTCCATCCTTGATCCCATCTCCTCCATTTTACAAATGAGGAACGAAAGGCCACTGGGACTCAGTCACTTGTCCAGGGTCACCCTGCTGGTTTCTGCTCCACAGTACCTAGTCTAGAATTCTGTCCTTCTGCAGGGCCAGTGCTGTTTGCCTGTACCACACTGTTTGCTCACAGAGCCGCAATCGTCAGTCTCTCACTACTTTGGATTAGCACATCCATTGGAAAAGCCCCAATTAAATTGAAATTATTTTGAGTTTAAAATTTCAGCTCCAATTTGTATGCTAAATTAGCCTGCCCCAGAGTAGAAACCTGAAGGAAGTGATACATAAGACCGGTATGTATACATGGGATGGGAGAGAGAAAGAGATAAGCAAAATCTTAAAACTGCAATTTTCAACTAGAATAGGTTGTAGGTGACAGAGAACAAGGTTTGAAGAGGGGGCTGTGTAAAGTCTGAAAAATTATTTTCAAAGTTATAATATGATTTTGTATTTAGGAGGAAAAACTTATTTTCTCAATGAAAAGAGCAGAAAGTTAAAGTTCCACCATCTTCTTGTCTGATCAACAGGAGAAATAGGCTTTGAGACATACGCATATATCGAAAGGAAACTGGGATTGCATTAGGATTTAGGATAATAACAAGGAAAGTACTGTATGACAGGAGTGGGGTGCCTGGAGACCTAAGGCATACCATGGGATAAGGGATGGAGAAGAGGGAGAAAAACAGAAAAAGGAAAGAGCCACACAGAAAAAGAGCAGCTGGGAAGGTGCTGGTTGCTGTCTTTTCTCTTTCAAGGTTTGGCCTGAGGCCAACTTGGACTCAGAATATAAGCTTGAGAAGGTTTATGTTTGCTTTTTATTCCATGAAGAAATCACATACACATAGTTTTAAGAAAAAAAAGCAGTTTATATACTATGAAAAGTGCCTGAGGGTCTTTAGATGAATTGGAAAAATCATTTACTTTCTTGTCAGGTGCACAGATTATGCTATGATTAGATTAAACCCCAATGAATTTTCGAAATGAAAATAATCTCAGAGAAATCTTTGGCTTGAATATTATGTTTAGGTAAGAAAGTCACTTGCAGCATGCTCCAGTGCTTGAGCCCTGTAATAATATGGGTGCCTGCCTGCCCCTCCCAAAATGGAAATTCCATTTGTGATGATGGTTTCACCCCAGGTGATTCCTGAAGAACAATTTCCTTGAGCCTGTGAAGCACCCAGCCTAAGGGGAAAGGAGTGGGTTTGGGTGGGTTATTAAGTGGAATGCATTCTTGTGGGAAGCTGAAGACGTTTGTTAGGAACCCAAAGTTTCTAAGGAATAATCAGCCACACTCAATCTCTAATTTAGCCACTGTCAACTCTTTTCAAGCCGTCCAGCACCTTCTAAAATAGGTCCTGATTCCTAGGTCCTGCCCATACCTCAGTCCCACTACCCCTCTAAGGCTAATCCTTCTCATCCTTTTACCTGAGAACAAGTGGCAGATGCATAAATATGTTAAGCCAGAGAATGGGATAATCCATTCTCAATCTTAGACCTATTTAATCCCCAATTGAACGTATTTGTGTATTCAGTGGTGTCTCTTTCAAGGGATATAAATTTATTTAGGGCTACTGTCTCTTTTAAAGCCATAAGCAAATTATGAGGCCTATCTAGACATCAAGGTCGTTCTCCATAAAGTGAGGAAATTACTGACCCATTACTGAAAATGCTGATCTGTCAAGGAATTTTAGAGGGCATAATAGTATTAGAAAGGAACTAATAATAATAACTACTACTATTATTATTATTATTATTACAACCTATCTCAAAGGCTTAATATGTCCCAGATATCATTTCTCTCTCAACTTCCTTCTTGGTTCATTTGTAAAATAGGGGTTTGAAAGATTTACTTCACAGGTTCTTGGGAGGATTAAAGAAGACCATAGAAGAAAAATACTGACTTAGCACAGTACCTGTATTGGTTATCTATAGCTGTATAACAAATTATCCCAAAACTTGTCTGCTAAAAACAACAGAGATTCATTTGGCCACAGGTTATGCAGGTCAGGAGTCCAGCAGCAGCTTACTGAGCCTCTGACTCAAGGTCTGCCTTGAGGTTGCTGTCAAGATGTTGGTCATGGCCATGGGTTCATCTGAAGTCCCAACTGGGGTCAGGGGCAGTGAGGGACAGGGAGAGGCCTTCAAGAGAAAGGGAGAAAAAAGCGCCCAATCAGAAGCCATGGTCTTTTTATAACCTACTCTTGGAAGGACATCCCATCACTTTTGCTGAATTCTCTTCATTGGAAAGGAGTCGGTATGTCCAGCCCATACCCTAGGGGAGTAAATGACACAGGCAGGAAGACTAGAAGCTGGGATTCACTGGGAGTGCTCTTAAAGGCTGCCGACCACAATGCCTGACATATGTTAGCTGTTAAATGAATGGTAACTATTGTAATGATTACTTTTAAAGAATTTGAAAATAAGTAAATCCAGAGATTTTTTTTGAACCTCACATCCACACAGACTTGCTGCAGTCATACATAGGAGAAATATATATATATTTATTTGTGCCTATCCCTACTTTTCATCAAGGACCATTTTGATGTCTCCCCAGGCAAATGTCTCCGATATAGACAACCCACCCCTGGAATAAACCCCCACGATTTATTATCCCCTCCAGGCTCTGTGCACCCTCTATTGCCATCAACACTCAGCTCAGCATCTCCTGAAGAAAGACTCAGGAATAATGAACTGTGGTTCTGCTCACTCCAGAAGAAATTATTGCAAACATTCCTAGGAAATGCTAGATCAATGTTCCCCAAATACGTCATTTCAGAACTAAATTTACAATTTTACTCAAAATCTACATATGCCCTGGTACTGTTTTTAATTTAAGGATTTCATTTAAATTGACTCACTTTTAACATGATTTAATTTATTTTAAAAGAAATTTTAGCACTTCAGGAAACAAAAAAAATCATCATCCCTTGCCAAGGATAAAATTACCCTGTAAAATAAAGATAACATAAACAAAACACTTCTATTAAATTGATAATATTGTTGCTTGCCACCACCTTTTCTTCCTTTATTAAAAAGTGATGTTCACCAGGAAAAAACAATAAGAAATTCTTTTAATCAATAATACTTTCGCATCCATAATCAGTTCTAGCCTATAAACAACACATTCCTGTAACAATTCTCAGCACCGTCCATGGAGTAGATCAACGCTTAAACATGATATCCATGTATTTTTTTTTTAATTAGGAGGCTGCAGTTTAAGTAATAATGGTCCTGTCTCTACTACTAAGTTGGATGACCTTGGGCCAATCACCTGTTTCAATTTCCTCATCTCTAAAATAAAGTTGGTAATACCCACCCAACCCTACCACGTAGGAATGTTCTGAGGAACAAAGGAGAATTGAATGACCTGTGCGAAATAGAAAGCACTATACCATCATGACATGTCACTATCATCATAATAGTATTCTTTATTATCTTATCCATGTAGCAATCCCAATCTTGTTGAGCTATTTCCACTCCCACTTCAACTATTAAATTGGTTCCTAATTAATATTCTTCCAATGCTGTTTCAAATATTAGAATGATTCCTAGATGATCTCTATGGTTGTCGAGTTGTATGACTCCCTCCCTAAAAGATAAAGTGAGATTTTAGCATACTGCTTACTAAGACTGTATTTGTTATTATGACTCTTTGTAAGGAAACCTGTGAATCCATCTTCAACTGTGCACTGGAAGAGATCAAGCAATTTTATGAACCAGGGAAGCCAGACCGCAAACTCTTTGGGTTCAGCCTATCTTCTGAGACCCCGTCCACCACCTCAAGAGCTGTGGTTCCAGAAGTTGGCTTGGTCATCGATGGGAAGACGCTGAATGTCATTTTCCAGGGAAAGTTAGAGAAAAAATTCCTGGAGTTGACCCAGTGTTGCCGGTCTGTCCTGTGCTGCCGCTGCACGCCCCTCCAGAAGAGCATGATCGTCAAGCTAGCGCGAGACAAGTTGGGCGTCATGACTCTTTCCATAGGTATCCGCGGTGTAGTGGATGGGTGGCAATGTGGCACACTCAAGGCCGTCACCTTAGTAGGCAAGAGTTCAAGCTACTGATCAAATGGTGGCAGCCAAGAGAGGCCTTGGAGGCTAAGGAAAGCGAGAGAGTAAATCAGAGTTCAGGGGTTAGGAGGTGAGCTAAGGAAAAGTCAGGATTTAGAAAGAAGGCAAAGCCATAGGGGGCTGGAATTCAGAACATCTAGGTTGTTTAAGAAATGTTGCCACCCTCAGTATATACTCAGACCATTTCAACTCTGCGTTGCAGACCATTTCTTTAATATTTAACACATAGCAAAGTGCTATGCACCTCAGGTGCTTGTGGATTTGTTATTCTGCTGAGTCTGAGTGGCTGGTGAGGAGATTTTAAGAATTTGGACTGGCTCATGTTTATTTTTGTACACTCATTCCTAAACACATGGACTAGAATGAAATATTTCCTCAATAAATGCTAGCTGATGAAGTCAGCTGATGAAGAATTAATTGTTTAGAGAGAACTAAACTTTGATCCTGGTTAAGGCAGAGAAACAAAAACTTTGTTTGCTTAAAACCTTTCAGGAACTTACAAAACTGGTTTTAAAAAAGATCTTTATGATCTGTTCTCCATTAACCTGCCAGTCACATTTCACATCACCTGGCCACCTTCCCTTGCCCACAGCCCCATGCCCCAACCTTGATACTCCATATTCCAGCCGAAAGGAACTGCTTACTGTTTTCCATGGACTATGTCCTCTCTCAGTTCCAGGCCTTCATACAAGCTGTTCTCTGAAAATTGCTCCTTCCTCCACTCCAAGCTGTCTTTCATTTCTTCCAGGAGTTATACCTACCACTTATAACCTCAAAATGTGCCCTACCGTGATGGTCTGCTCAGTAGACCACGAGTTCCTTGAGTGGAGGGACAATGTCAGTTTTATTCATCATTCCATCCCAGGTGCAATTCATATCAAGCACACAAGTAAATATTGCATTCACTTCGAGACATTCTTACAGAGGATACCAGCCTCTTCTTCCTCTTACACAGGCATGGAAAGAGATTTTCTTTCCTATATCATTTCAAATGAAAAGCTAATTATACATTATGTTTTTTCCCCTGGACTTCAGGTAAAAGCAGTTCAGAACAACAACAACAGAAAAAAAAGGGGGGCAGAACAGACCTTTAGCAACTGCATCCTACTTATACCATGAACTGTCCTCTTCAGAATTTGAGACACACATCAGGCAATAGTCCAGGAATGATTCCCTTAGGTAGGAGATTGGCTTCACTCCCATAGCAACAGAAACAAAAACCAGCAGAGCGAAAAATAGCATGATTCTGCATCTCTGCTTTCCCTGGCTCACTAACAGAGGAGGTTCAAAGGTTGGGTTTGTTCTGCCATGGAGACTGTTACAATTACGCACTGGTATACTATTAAGAAAAAGTAAATAATTATATGAAAAATAAAAGCTGCCCATAATGACAAAATTTTTAAGATCAATAAATTTTATTGTCAATTAATTGTGGAAGAAAGTACTCTCCCCCAATTCCATGTCCTCTTCATGAATAATATATACATTTAATTGTAGCTTACTGTATGAAGATACTGGGATGAGAAAGAGAATAAAGACAACGTAGGAGAGAACAGGGGTCAGCAAACTGTAGCCTGCAGGCCACATCCAGTCAAATGCATGTTTTATACAAAAGCTTCTGGTTTTTGCCTTTTTAAATGTAAAATGCATAAAAGACAATTGGTCTTCTAGAAAGAAAAGTTGTTTGATTTATCTCTTGGCCCACAAAACCTAAAATATTTATTACCTAAATCTTTACAGAAAAAGTTTGCCAACCTCTGTTCTACAAAGCATAAGAATCAGAACCAGGCTTGTGGGAAAGTTCTCACTGCAAAGAGCTGTGCTGTCTAAGCTGGTTGCCCCTAGCTCTATGGGGCAATTTAAATTTAAATCTAATTAAAATTAAATTTTAAAATTTACTTCATCTATTGCACCAGCCACATTTCAATAACCACATGTGGCTAGTAGTTCCTGTATTAGATAGTGCAGGTCAGAAAATTTCCACTATGGTAGAAAAATTTATTTGACAGTGTTGGTAGAGAAGGAGATCATGTCTGTTTGAGGGAGGGCTTAGATATGCACATGTTTGTGTGTGTGTGTGTGCACATATATATTTTTTCATGGCCTTACCTCCAATTTCCTGAAACAACTCAATTCATTGTATTGGAATTTGTTATAACTAACTATACCTCAATCCCAAGAATTAATCATTCCTATTTTCCTGTTCAGAACTAAAACTATTATCCCTCTTTGGAGGCCCTATTGACGACCTCTGGAGATTTGACTATCCATACATGGTCAGTATTTCAAGTTATACTGAGTCAGAGAAGGCATACTGACCCTGTAATTGTTAAAATATGAGTTTCAATTCTTCTGGGTTCCTTCAATAGCCAAATTACCCTTGTCAGATCCCTAAATTTCTCAAATTCTCCATTTGCTCATCCGTAAAGTCCATTGCAACATTTGTGAGGACCATTTTTTAAACCATAAAGCACTGCCCAAGTCTCTCTTAACCACCACTGTATCCCCATATCTAACATGGTGCCCAGAAAAAAATTACATTTAGTAAATATCTGTTGATGAAGAAAAGTAGGGCTTCTTGCCCAAAGTAGAGAAGATACCTCTCAAGCCAAGCAATGAATTTTCAAATAAGAATATTCAGAGTAATGTTAAAATGATTAAATTATGTACAAACAGGGACACATTGGAGCCATTGGATACAAAAGCATTCTTATTGTTCCCAAGCAGTTGAAATAGTAATAAAGACACATCATGACCTCTCTTCTTGCAGGCGATGGAGCAAATGACGTAAGCATGATTCAAGCTGCTGATATTGGAATTGGAATCTCTGGACAAGAAGGCATGCAGGTATTGTTCCCTTCAACTGTTCTTGTTTCTTCCTTACTCTTCTTTATCCTTATTGGAGACTGAAGGAATTCCCACTGTGTTGGAAGAATGTCTCCCAGAGAGCTTTGCAGGGTTCTCAACTGAAAGTCCAGAAACTTCTGTGTCAACTCATGATCCCATTACCATATCCCTATGCCCAGTCCTTCAGGATAGAGAAGGAGATCAAAGAATACCACAGGTCCCTTCCAGCATGCCCTGATTTCTGTTCTGGAGAAGAAACAGTGGGGTGTCAGAGTCCAACCAGCAATCTAAGGAAGACCAAAGCTAATTACTTGTCTTATCCCTCAA
This sequence comes from Tamandua tetradactyla, assembly GCF_023851605.1. Taxonomy (NCBI): domain Eukaryota; kingdom Metazoa; phylum Chordata; class Mammalia; order Pilosa; family Myrmecophagidae; genus Tamandua; species Tamandua tetradactyla. Next base: position 41,875,800 of record NC_135346.1, on the reverse strand, counting down.
CTTCAAAGGGTCTTTCAGACCCTGCCAGTTGCAGATGGAGAACAAAGTAGTGTCCTCAAGGGCGTCTCTTTGAGGCCATGGCAGCCACGGATGGATTCTCATGCTTCTACTCTTTCCTCTCAGGCCGTCATGTCCAGCGACTTTGCCATCTCCCGCTTCAGGCACCTCAAGAAGCTGCTGCTTGTGCACGGCCACTGGTGTTACTCACGCCTGGCCAGGATGGTGGTATACTACTTCTACAAAAATGTGGTGAGTAGCTCTATAGTAACAGCTCTACCCTCCGGCCTTGGGAGTCCTTGCCATGAGGCCAGCTCTCCCCACACTCAGGGACAAAGCATCTCAGCAGAAGGAAATGAGTCAGGGGGACCTGGCTTTGCATCCTGAACTTGCCCCTTACTGGCCTTGGACAAAGCACTTCACCTGGCACATAGGAGGCAGCATGAGTGGCTCGGAGCAAGGACTCTAGAGTCACACACATGTCAAATCCAGGTTCCCATATTTCATAACATCCCTAAGCCTTAGTTTCCTCATCTGGTAAAATGAGGATGGTAATAGCACCTTTCTTGTGCATTGTCTATGAGGATTAAACGAGAGTTTACAAGTAAAGTGATTCCCAGGAAATAATCACCCTATAAAAGTAGCCATTATTTTTATCATCATTGTTAATGCTGTTGTGACTCTTACAGCGACTCAATAAATGAGATTAATTTTCTGATTACAAAGCAAAAAGGAAATAAAGAAATAGCCTGATTTGTATCTTAGATTCCTCCCCAGATAGAGCCAGTCCAATGCAACAGTTGCACCCCACACCTTGGGAAAATAAAGGTAAAGATTTCTTAGAGAATGTGGGACTAGAGCACACAGCTTCAACCTGAGATCCTGTAAGTCACATCGGCACCTTCAAACTTCCCAACAGGGAGTGCCCAGAGGGCAGGATGCTAAATGAAATGTCTAATGGCAAAAATGTTTGAGGTGGGGACATCTGGGTTCTAATCTCGCCTGACTCTAGCATGCTGTGTGACCTTAGAAAATTCACTTAACTTCTCTGAGCCTCAAATTCCTCATCAAAAATATGGGAAAACAATAGCTCTACTTGTCTCTAGATACATTATTAAGAGGCTTTACTGTCAGGGTGCCAAAAAGCACATAACGCTATACACATACACAGAATCATATGAAGATATTATCATTTCTCCTAAAAGCATGTTGGTTTCTGCCTTGTCAATAAAGGTCCGAAGTAGACATATACCAAACAAGGTACTAAAACTGTCAGAGGCTCTTGTTTGGAAAACTCTTGATTAACAATGGGTATAGAAAGAAATCAGAGCATTGCTACACTAAGGAAGGAACAAATGCCTGAGTTTTTCATTACCTAGTTCAAGGACCTTTGATTAATCCCCAGAAGGCTCCGAATAGAAACTGATTCCTGTTTGCATAAGGAAAAAGGAAGGATTAAGAGAAGGATGAAGGAAGAGACCACATTAGCCAAGTAGCTGCTCCAAATTTGCATTTTTCTCTCAAGTTCCAATCTCCCAGCCCTGCTTTCAGACACTGTCACAGTCACCCTCACTCAGGGGTAAACTTTCTGTGCAAAGTTCAAAGTAAATGTAAACAAACAGCAATGACAAAAAAAATAATGTAAACTGGATAAACCAGATGGTAATATTATTTCAGCAAGTCTATGCAAACAACCCACTCCATTTGACTTGAAACTCACTTTCAGCATGAAAGACTGTGTTCAAAAATACCCATTTAATTTCTTTTGCCTCCAAAAGAGTCATTCTTTTGAATAAGCACAACCTCTTCTCTGCATTAAATTTGTGAAATAGAAAAAGAAATGTTTCCAGCCAGCCATGCTTTCAAAGCTTTAATGATATTTATTTCCAGCCCAATGCCATGCTCGAGATTGTGATACTAATGCAGCATTATCTCCCCATTGCAATTAGAGGGTGGAGAACTATGACTTCCACATCCTAAACCAATTTCAGAAGGGATTAAAAACCTGCCTGCTCTGAAATTGGAACAATGAATTAATTACTGCACTGTAGCTGCTTGAGAGGAAGAGCAGGCCTCCAATCTCTGCAAGGCTCTCGCCAGGTCCAACGTGCTCTCTCTGAGGTGTAGAGACTCCAACTAAGCAGAGAGAGTGGAAAACAACCAAAACCCTAACTCTGTCTCAGGAGGAAACATGCATTTAATGTGAAAACTCCAGGATGAGCATCAGAACAATAGAACAACTAAGATTTATTTCATTTATTCAAATAATTATCGAATATCTGCTCTATGTCAGGAACTGTACAGACCCTGGGTATGCAGCAGGGATCAGGACAGATAGGGTCTCTGCCCTCACGAAGTTTGCAATCTAAAGCAGGTATCAGCAAACTTTTTCTGAAAAGAGCCCAATACTAAGTATTTTCATTTTTGTGGTGCATACACCCTCTATTTAAATCTGCTGTGATGGTTTGCATCCAGAGGCAATCAGTAACCAAACCATGTGGCTGTATTTCAACAGAACTTCATTTATGGCTGGATTTGGCCCGCAGGCAGTAGGTTGTCAATTCCTAGTCTAGTGAAATCTTGCTACTCAAAACGTGGTTCTCAGACTGGCAACATGATTAGCCTCACATGGAAGCTTGTTAGACATGCAGGTTCTCAGGCTTCACCCCAGGTCTACTAAGTCAGAATCTGCATTTTTTACAAGATCCCCAGGTGATTGGTATGAACCTTAAGGGTTAATCTCACTGTTAAAAGGAAAAAGAAATATAAAATTAGAAAAAAAATCAATTTCATACATACCGTCTCCATAGAGGAAGTCAGGATATGGTGGACATGAAACCAGGAGATGCTTAACCTAATCAATCAAGAAGAAAGTAGTATTTAAGGTATGACTTAAAAGAAGAGTAGAAATAACTTAGGGTCTTTATAGGAAATATTTCATATACATATATAGTTTATGACTTTATAACCCAGACTGTATCTAATTCCAAAAAGAAGCATAGGTGATTTACAATAAAAGCACAAAGACAATAGGGAAGTTATAGAGGAAATCTGGGAGGATAGAACCACAGAGAGGGAAGGGTGTTTATTTGCACAAGGAACCTGAGATAACATGGCTGCATGCTAAATGTTCAGGATAAAACAAGCAGTCCAGCAAATCAGGGGGAAGACAGACTCTTAGCTTAAAATTCCAAGATAAATTTGTCAGGCCAATCTGTCACAAAATCTTTCAGGAACCTGTCTTCAAGAGCATTTTTGTGATATCAGATAAATAGCTCAATAAATATTATTTCCCTAAACTCCTGTTCACCAGAGTTCTACATGCCACTGTAGTACTTCCTTGGCACTTCATTCTGCCTTGTCCTATCTGGCATAGCATTAGTAACATTAACACCCACCATCATTTATACTATGTACCAGACACTGTGCTAAGAACTTTACATATATATATAATTATGAGAGCTAAGAGTAGTCCAGGGGTTAAGAGCAAATGTCCTAGAACCAGGTTCAAATCCCAGCCCAGCTCTGCTACTTAACAGCAATGTGACCTTAAATAACTTATTTAATCAGTCTATGCCTCAGTCTCCTCAGCTGTAAAATGGGGATAATGTTATCTAACTCAGGATTGCTATGGAGATAAATGAATGAATATATGTGAGGTGTTTAAAACAATGCCCAGAACATAATGAATAAACTTAATTTGTCAGGATTAAACTAGATGATGATGATGGCGATGGTGATGGTGATGATATAGCAGATACTAACAACCTTGCAAGGTGGGTACAGTTATTATCGATTTTAGGGATGTGGTAGCTAAGAGCCTGAGGGATTGTTCTGTAGGTCACAGAATCAGGTTTTAAACCCAGTTCTTGTCTACTCCAAACTCTGCTCTATCCTCACCACTTTGGTATTCCGTGTCTCCTAGGGTCCAAGCACATGCTTCTCCAGTACTTGCCAAGTTCCTTGAAGGCAGAGGCCACTCTGCCCCAGGCTGTACATCTGCCCTCCAAGCATGCTTAGCACCATGCCTCAGCATGAATTGTTCAAGCAATGTTACATGATCATATCATCATGCCTGGCCACAGAGTTTGAGACTCTACCATCAGCCCAAGTGATCACTGGCTTGGGGTCCAGTGCTTGGGTTTCAACTGGGGTCACACATCGTAGCACCCATAGAATGATAAAGGTTTTACAACTTAGGTGCAATTTGGTGAAACAAAGTTGATGTTCATGGTCCAGAGCTGGAAGTCAGCTGGAAGTCAGAAGGTCCAGAGCTACACTGTGACGTATTGGAGGATGGTCTAAACCTGGCCAGCATGCTGCCATGCTCTTTTAGGTCCTCATGGCAGACACTGTGAATCATGGTATTCTTAGTTCAGTATCCTCCCACATATAGTATGCAAGGAGGAAACCTACTGTCTTCTCCTGGTATAGTACAAAGGACTTTGGAGTGGAGTGCTGGAGACTTGAGGTGTAGTCTTAGATCTTCAGTTGCCTTCACCAGCTTCATGGTGGTTACAAGGGTAGATTCTGAGACATCTGGCTTTGAATCGCAGCTTTGCTACTTCCCAGCTCTGTAAGCCCAGCCCAATGATTTGACCTCTGTGAGGCTCTGTTTCCTGACTTCCTGACTATCTCACTGGGCTGAGGAGAAGATAGATGAGTTAGACAGAGCTCAGGCCACAGTAAGGGCTTTGGGAGCCTCTTCAGGTGTTACTATTACTCTGGTTGTTGTTTTTGACCTCATCTGTAAGATAGGAAGTTTGGATTAAATGGCCTCACTTCCAGCACTGGCATCCCAAGATCATGTGACTTCAAGTTACAGTTTAAACAACAGCCAGCTGAGTGACTTTGGTATAGTCCCTTAACCCATGTAAGCTGCTCCAGCTCCCTGTGTGCTCAAAGGAGATAATGAATATTGCCTTACCCTTCCAGCTGGGAGGAAGATGTTTGGGGCAAAAAAGAAAAGAAAAGAAACCTCAGAGCCCTAAACAGCTGTTGAATGCCAGCATCAAGGAAACATAGCATTTTATTAATACTTGACCCAGAATGTCAAGTACATAAGACATTGATGTTGATTTGGGGACTCTTCCCAAACTCTTCCCAAAGTAAATTTCAAATCTACCTGCAGGGCAGGGAAGGAGGCAGACTGAGACCTCTCCCCTCTTAAATCCCCTCATCTGAGAAGTGACTTCATCCATATTCCTAGAGCAAAGCCCATGTGGCCGCACCAGGGCACTGCAGTGGAAGGGAATGACCTGAAGCTCAGGCCTACACTGGGGAGTCTGGCCTTCAAGCAGAGCTGATGCATGACCTGGGGCATCTCAGAGTGCCAGGATCTCATTCAGAGCCAGGAAACTTCCCGTTAGGCCTCTGGTCAGAAAAGTCATAGGGGAGAATCTCAGTCAGTATTGTCAGTGTATAATCCAAAGACAGGAGCCAGAGAAGTAGGAATGGTCAAAGAGAACTCAGATTCTGGTTGTGCCATTTTCTAGCTCTGAACCTAGGCATAGAGATAGTTGAGTATCTCAGGGCCTCAGATTCCTCATCTGTAGAGTGAGGATAATAATAGTTATCTTGTAAATCTAACACAGTCCCTGAAATGTGGTAGGAGCGCAAATAATTATTGGTGTTCTGCTGATGATAATATTGACATAAATAATATTATTCATAATAATATATAGAACTCCTCTTCCAAATAATACTGGACCTTGAGTTAGGAAACAAGAATACTAGCTTGAATGCAAAACTCCTGAATGATTTCTTGCAAGACCGTTCACCTCTCAATGCTTCCAGCATACAGAACTGAGAAGTTCTAGTACTAACTCCAGCACCAGCTGCTATGTGACCTTGGGCACATCAAGAAACCACACTGCAAATTGGTAGGATGAATAAGAATGTTGTAGTTTGTAAGCTGCCAGAATGCAATATACCAGAAACAGAATGGCTTTTTTTAAATGAAATTTATTAAGTCACAAGTTTATAGTTCTGAGGCTATGAGAATGTCTACATTAAGGCAAATGTCCAAACTAAGGCATCCAGGTAAAGATACCTTGACTCAAGAAGGCCGATGATGTTTGGGATTTCTCAAGGGAAAAGCCCATGGTGATGTCTGCTAGCTTTATCTCCAGGCTTCTTTAACAACTTACTTACCCAGGAGCATCTTCAAAGATCTCTGGTTGTGTGAGATCTGTTGGTTCTGTTGGCTCTTTCCAAAAATGTTTCCCTCTTAAAGGACTCCAGTAAGCAGCCCTACCTTGAATGAGTGAATATACATCTCCATGGAAACCAACTAATCTAAAGTTACCCCCACAACTGGGTCCCATCTCCATGGAAACAATCAAAAAGATCCCATCCCGCAATTTTGAATGAAGATTAAAGGGCATGGCTTTTCTAGGGTACATAATAGCTGCAAACTGGCACAAAGAGTGACCCAGCCCATCTCACAGATGGGAACATCTTAAGCGGGAAAGAACTTTAGAAAACATAAAGCAACATTTGGACAGAAGATTTTAAGTACTCACTGTCCCAGGTTACATGGCCATTGGGAAAGCATTTTGAGGTAAACCTTCTGGGGAGCGAGAGGGTCCTTTACACGTCAGGTGTCCTGCTCATGGGTTAACCTTTATATCACCTCTTCCTCGGGCACATCCCTTCCTATTACCACACCACTAATAATGACAACTGTGATTCCCTTATCATATACCATGGTCCGGGTGCTACTATTCCAACTGACAGACAACAAAATTGATGTTCGGAAAGATTAAGCAATTTTCTCAAGGTTACACAGCTTATAAGTGAAAGAACTGGGGATTCAAAATCAGGCATCTCTGCCTCCAAAGGCTGTGCTCTGAACCACCATAAAATCTTACCTTAACAGGTTGGTGGAGAACCCTTTGGGTCTGAAGAACATTGATAGCAATAAAAATAGTAGCAGCAGCAGGTTACATTAGGAAATTAGGATTATCTCTATTCCTTCTATACCCTGCACACGGTGAATGAGGAAACAAAAGATCTGAGACTATTGATGATTATCTGAGCTCCTGAGCAGTGGTTGATGGCTAACTGCACCCAAGAACCTCACTCACAAGGCCGTGTTCTCTGCTTGCAGTGCTATGTCAACCTGCTTTTCTGGTACCAGTTCTTCTGTGGTTTCTCTGGCTCCACCATGATTGATTACTGGCAGATGATATTCTTCAATCTCTTTTTCACCTCCTTGCCTCCTCTCATCTTTGGAGTCCTTGATAAAGACATCTCTGCAGAAACACTCCTGGCATTGCCTGAACTTTACAAGAGTGGCCAGAACTCTGAGGTAAGAAGTTCAGACAAGCAAGGGGTGGGGACCCTGCTTCTCCCTGACCTCCCGCTCCTCCCTGTAGGTGTCAGAGAAAGAGCACTGGGCTGGGGGGTCAGGAGGCCTGTGCTCTGGTTCCCGCTCTACTGCTTACCTCCTGGGTAACCTGATTAAATCCTCTCCCCTTTCTGGCCCTCTTCTTATTTGTTCTTGAGGGTATTGGACCAGACCAATGAGTATTTGTCTCTTCAATTATTTACTTAATTACATCACAACTAATATGGGACTATCCCGTAGGGAAGGCATGCAGAAAGATCCTAACCCCCTTGGCCAGCCCCCACCTTGAGAACCCCCAAGGCCCAGTTTTGGAACCCCTGGGACTAAAGATCAGTTTATTCTTGGGTAAGGGATTCATAAACACCCATAAATGAGTGCTTCTATGTCACATTGGGGAAGGCAAAACTTGGCACTCCAGATCAAACAGGAACATGGTTTTGAGCTTGCCGGTATCAAGGAGACCAAATCACCCTGAATGGTTTGGAGATGTCAGACAGCTGGCATTCTGTGTGGTCAGATGAACATAGGCGAAAAGACCAAATGGAGGTGAAGAGGGAGCACAAACCACCTCCAAAGTGGAACTCTGAGAAAAGTACTTCAAAAAGCCTGAAAGTGTCTGCATCTTTGGGAAAAGAGGACAAAGCCAGAGGTGGTGTTTGAGAGCTGGTAATTTTTTTGTGGACAGCCAACAAAAAACCAAGTCCAATTCTAACCCAAAGACTGATAAGGAGAGTAGCACAGCAACTCAAGCAGTTCACACAAAAGAAGGCACAAAGTTTACACAAAGAATAGCAGTAGCACATGTATACCTTGGGATCTTCCAATTTTACCCTTCCCATAGGCATCACAATTATATAATACATTCCTTGAGTATCTAACATTGAAAGAAGTTAATGTAGCTAAAGCATAAAGTATATTGCTTTTCCCAGGGAAGGCACAAAGAGTGAAGCATGAAATGAGAAGGCTTGTCCCTGAAGCTATTAAGCTGTGTCCCTTGGGATCCTGTGATTCTGGACTGTGATTAAGATCTTCCTTTCAAATGCCGTTTAGAAGCCTCAGACTCTCTAAACTTACAAAGTTTATAGTAGCACTAGCAATAAAGCTAATGCGTGGTAATATTTAACCACAAGAGAGTACTTACTAGATACTAAGGCATGATCACATTTAGTCTTCTTGAAACCCAAGGAAATCAGTGGTATTATTGTTATCCACATTTTATGGAAGAAGGAACCAATTCTCCGAGCAGCTTAGTGATTTTTCAAGCTGGGATTTGAACTGAGGTCTGATACCCCGAAGTCCATTCTGTGTATTGATAAAAGGCATTGTGAATGCTATTTCAACTGCCCCAGCCACATGCAAGAAAGGTGCATGCAAAGGACAGACTTAATTGTTGGTGTATTTTCTTTCCTGGCAGTGCTATAATCTGCTGACTTTCTGGATTTCCATGGTGGATGCATTCTACCAGAGCCTCATCTGTTTCTTTATCCCTTACCTGGTAAGTCATGTAGACCCATTCTGGCATAAATCACAAGGTGGACTGGTCCTATTTTCAGGCAATCCTGGCTTGTAGTGTCTTTTTGAGCACTTTACAGCAGAGGCTCAGAACACTCTATCCAAATACTTTAATTTCTGGCTGCCCTTGAAAAAGTGGAAGATATCATTATCTGGATAATCCTCCCTCATGGCAAAAATCTAGAGCTGACTTGCAGCCCTGCTTATAGGGGACGTATGCTCTCTATTTTGCCCTAGTTCCCTTTACTCCTCTTTATCTTACGCTTGGACTTCTTCACTCATTGCTGTTTCCTATCTGATCACAAATGGTATCTGAGTTTGCAAACTTTGATTTATATATAGACTTGTGCTTTCAAGATCAAATCAGGCAGCAAGTCCTGATAATAAGGGAAAATACATTGTCTAAAATAAACAGCAAGAATGCAGATAGCAAGGAAAACCAGCCTCATCTGAATTGTGTTCCCTGGTTTGAATAGTGAGAATTGAGATACTAAAGGATAGAATGCTCACCTGCCATGCAGGAATCCTGGGTTTAATTCTCAACCCATGCACCCCTCAAAAAAAGATATTAAAGGATAGCTTTACTCCTCCTAAGGGAGCCAGGGTGTGGGATAAAATGCCATCAGGTAAAAAGTATTGCTTTCCTAGCCTCTGGGCACATATTATTTTCTAATTAGCAACAAGATGGTCTTGGAGGAGAGAGGCTCTTGTGCTTTGTTTGAAATCCTTGGCTTACAATGCCCTCCCTCACCGGTCTCTGCTTGCTTTTCCTCCTTCATCTCTTGCCCTTGCAATGTGCTCAACAGACCTACCATATAGGATTAATTGAAGTTCTACAAACCCACCACATTCATCCTCAATTTGGGCCTCTACCTAGAATACCCATCCCCACCCTCTTCAACTGATCAACTCATTCTTATTCTGGTCTCAGCTGATATATCCCCTCTTCTCACTAAAGACCTCCTGTGTCTCAGTTATAGCCCTTATCATCTTAAATTGAACCACAGTTTCCCTGCTTAATAGACTGTAAACTCCTTGAAGGGGAACATGGAAGTATCTTCAGCAATTAGCATAGTTCCTGGGGGATTCTCACTAAACTCTTTGTTCATTCATTCTACAATGGTTTTAGAGCACCCATTGTGACTTCCTCTGACAAACATCTTTCTGAATAATGTAGCCTTGTCGACTCACTCTTGGTTTGTTCATCACAGATGGCAGCTTCTTCTCTCCCCATTTCTTCACCTCTCTGACAGCTGGCTTTATTGATGCTTTATGGTCATCTGTCAAAGGCAAAGGCCTGAGTCCACAGGCATATCTGATATGCCTGTTTTTCTCCTCCACAGATCTACAAGGACTCTGACATTGACGTCTTTACCTTTGGGATACTGATCAACACCATTTCCCTCGCCACAATCCTTCTGCACCAGGCAATTGAAATGAGGACCTGGGTAAGGACCCAAAGCCCCTTTGGTTTAGTTCCTGTCCATTGACTCCACTCATATTTATGAGTGTTTCACGTCATATTTGGAATTTACTCAATAAATACCTACTCCGTAGGGATGCAAGAGGTGTACAAGATAAAAGTCCAGGCCTCAATTTGTTTCTCATCTAACCAGGATTATAAAACTAACATATTTTAAACAATGATGCAATCAGTGGCAAAAATAGAGGTTATTGATTAAAAGTTCAGGAATGCTTTAGAGAAAAGGAAGGCATTAGACCAACCATGCTCAAGATTATGTTGGGAAAGTATGCTCCCCCTTTAATTTCAAGGTGAAAAATTAGAAAATAACCTCTGTGTAACCATGTCTCAAACATATCCAGACATTACTTTTTTTTTTTTTTTTTAGCATAGGCAGACACTAGGAATTGAACCCAGGTCTCCAGCATGGCAGGTGAGAACTCTGCCACTGAGCCACAGTTGCCCACCCCAGACATTACATTTTAACATCTAAAAAAACAATGCCAACCTTCTCATTGAATTTTTCAGGTTAAAAACTAGATTGACATGTATTACCTCATTTAACCCCACAGGCACACTTTATATTAGGTGGTATTTTATTCCTACTTTGCAAATTAAGAAATAGATGCAACAAGGTTAAGAAATTTTCCCCAAGTAACACAACTAGCTCAAGATAGAAGCAGGTTTTAAACCCAGGTTTTCCAATCCTGGAGCATTTGACCACTAAGCAGTTATGCGCAGATATAAAACTAAATGAGAAGAGACCACTTAAACAGTGGTCCTTAGCCATGTAAAGCTGAAATGACTCTTAATGGAACCATATGTGTTAAAAATTTGGAAAATTGCTCCAAGTAGGCTCAATGTGTTCCCTACATTCCACAGTGTTCCTCACCCACCATCCATCACACTCACCCACACCCTACCCACCACCATCACCATCACAACAAGCTCAACCAGGCCCTGATGTTCTGGGGCTCTGGCTGGTAAGAGTCACCAAGGGAACTTCCAGATCACAGTGTTCCCACTTTATAAATCCTCTCCAAAGACATGCCAATGACAGATAGAACAAAGCAATAAAACCAAAAAGGTATAGCCAGGCTTAAGGACAGGATAAAGTTCTCCATGGACCAGCACCAGAAGAAGCTGCAATACCATGAGAAGTGGGGATGGGCTAGACTCAAGCTACAGGCTTTCCAGGAGCAAGGGCAAGACATAGGTCACAGCTGTAGGAAGTCTGCTCCTATGGGAAAGGGGACTGGAGCCCTACTGACTGCTGGGTACAGGGGCTGGGCTGGAGTTCCTCCACTGAGGAAAGAAAGCTGAAGGAAAGATGTCATGACACTGTATTTAAAATTATAGTTTTATCAGAAGTTGTGAGTAAGAGAGTCGAGAGTCAAAGATATAACAGTGATACTAGGAACTGAGCCAAGCTAAAGAACCATTTAGAACTTTTGAAAATTAAAAATGGAAAGCACAATTTGTGGGATCCACTCTAGATTGGTCAATGGCATAAGTAAACTACCAGATTGGAAGGTGGTATTGGGAACTCATCTGGAATGCCAGACAAATATGAAAAGTTTAATGACTTTTATTATTAAAAACAAAAAGATGAAAAATAAATAAGAATTTAACTCAAAGAACTTAAAAAAATTGCCATGTAATTCAACATGTTAAAAGTTCCAAGAGAGGAAAAGAAGAGAATGATGAAAAAGCAAGTTCTAAGAGATAATTAATAAGAATAACAATAATTATGAGAAAGAGACTTAGTCAAAATAAATCTGAACATAGCATCTGGATATATCATAGTGAAACTGAACAATGTAAAAGATTCTGAGATAGCCTTAAAGTCTACCAGAGATGAGCACAAATTACTTTTAAAAACAGCAGTTAAGCTGACAAACAATAGAAGCCAGAAAACAATGAAGTAATTACCTTCAAAGACCTGGGCAGAAACAACTGGGACAACTATGCTATCGATCAAGATCTGACATTTTCAGATAGACAAACCCTGTGATGTTTGACACCCACAGACCCCCACTAAAAGCAAGAATGAACTTCTGAACAAACATTAACAGAAATGAAAGCTAAAATTATAAGAAGCAACAACCAGATGGTGAGAGAGGGTTGTTTAGTGGATAATTAGTCTATTCTAAAGTCTTCATCATATGTAGGAGGAGGATATGCGTATTTAACTATAAATTTTATAAAGTCTACATTTGTTTGATTTATTAAAAACTTAAGGTTAACTACTAAAAGAATGGTAAGGAAAAGGAAGGATATACAGAACTAACAATTCTACAGAATGTAGGGAAGGTAAAAGCCCAGAGCAAAGAAAATCAATCATAAACAAAAAGACAGAATAAGATGTTCAGAATAAATCCAGAATGTATCAATACTAACAATAAATGTAAATGGATTAAATTCACCTATTAAAAGCAAAATTTTTCAAATTGAATATTTTTTCTTCCAGCCAATATGAAGAGAGACTGATATGGATCAAAGGACAATAAAATAGAAAGGGTATAGACATTTGAATGAAATGATCACCTTTTATTAATATAAAATTAATTTATTTAATATATAAAAACTCTGCTCCAAACAAATGGCAAACATAAATCACAAAGGAATTCTGAAGACTCAGTATCAAAAAAACTACATTCTCTGACAACAATGTATTTAAATTAGACATAAGTAATAAAAAGATAGCCTAACAAAACCTAACATACTTGAAAAATTTTAAATGTACTTCTAAATAACATATGAGGTAGAGTAAATTATAATGGAAGTTACGCTTATTGCTGACTTACTATGAAAATATGAGCTGTGAAAACTTGTGTGGTACTACTGAAACTTTTTTTCTAACAGTAAATAAAGAACTATTTGCAAAGTCACTTTGAAGGAATGGGGAGAAAGGGGGAAAAATTCAACTTTCCCATTTGGAGAATTCCTGATATTCTCACAAGCAGTGGGGACAACCAAACAAAAGGTTGAGCCCTCAATCTTGGGGTTTGCCCCTATGAAACTTATCCCTGCAAAGGAGAAGCTAAGCCTACTTAAAATTAGGCCTAAAATCACCCCCCAGAGAATCTCTTTTGTTGCTCAAATGTGGCCTCTCTCTCTCTAAGCTGAAGTCACTCCCCTGCCCCTTCTACATGGGATATCACTCACAGGGGTGTAAACCTCCCTGGAAACATGGAACAACAATCCTAGGATGAGATGGGACTTGGCATCAAGGGATTGAGAAAACTTTCTTGACCAAAAGAGGGGAGAGAGAAATGAGACAAAAAGTGTCAGTGGCTGAGAGAATTCAGAGTTGAGAGTTTATCCTGTAGGTTACTCTTACACATTATATAGATATCCCATTTTTAGTTTATGGTGTAGTTGAGTGGCTAGAGGGAAGTATCTGAAACTGTGGAGCTGTGTTCCAGTAGCCTTGTTTCTTGAAGATGATTGTACATGACAAAGCTTTTGCAATGTGACTTTGTGATTGTGAAAACCTTGTGTCTGATGCTCCTTTTATCTACAGTATAGACAGATGAGTAAAACATATGGATAAAAAATAAATAATGGGGGAACAAAGGTTAAAATAAATTGGGTAGATTGAAATACTAGTGGTCAATGAGAGAGATGGGTAAGGGGTATGAAATACATGAACTTTTTCTTCTTTTTTATTTCTTTTGCTGGAGAGATGCAAATGTTCAAATAAATGATCATGGCAATGAATATACAACTATGTGATAATGTTGTGAGCCATTGACTATATACCATGTATAGACTGTTTGCATGTTAAAAATGTTTGTATGTTTGTTTGTTGTTTACAATAAAAATACTTTAAAAAAAAAAAAAGATGAGTGGGGGGGTGCAAGGGCAGTTCAGTGGTAGCATTCTCACCTGCCATGTGGGAGGCCCAGGTTCAATTCATGGCCTTCCCCTTACAAAAGAAAAAAAATCCAACAAATGGTGCTGTAATAATGTGGTCGTCACATGGAAAAAAAATGAAATGTGACCCCCAACATATAGCATACAAAAAAAAGGTGAAAAATAAGTCAAGAATTTAACCCAAGGAACTTTAAAAATTACCAAAGAGTTCTAGAGAAAATAAAAGAAAGGATCAACAAAAGCAAAACTGAGCACCTTAAAATTCTAATAAAAAATAGTCTCTCTGGCAAAGCTGATCCAGGAAAAAAAAAAGAAAAAAATAACACTAGGAACAAAAGAAAGAAAAAATAATGACACTAGGAATGGAAAAAAGGAATATATGTATAGATACAATCAATTTAAAAGAATCATTTTCTGAACATGTTTAATGACATTGGTAATATCATTAAGCACTAAATTTACCAAAACAGAGTCAAGACCACTCAGCAAACCTGAAAAAACAAATCACTATTAAAGAAATTAAATTGGCAACCCTGTTCCCAAAGACAGGACCAGAAGATTGTACAGGTGAGTTTGACCAAATTTGTGAAGTACAGACAATCCCTATCTTACACCAATTTTTTCAGAGTAGAAAAAGATAAACAATTAATTTTTCATGACTTGAATAACTGTTGTCAATTGGGCATGGGCAGTTAAAAAAAGTAAATCACAGACCAATTGCACTAATAGACATAGATGTAAACCACTCTAAACAAAATATTAGCAAATCATCTCAGCAATGTGTTAAAGACAATAAAGCACAATAAATAAAAGTAAAGATTTGCCAAGGAATTTCTGTATGTTGCTAGTAGGATACAGACTCATCCCTCTATTCTGGTGAGCTATTCGAAAAGGCCAGAAGAGTTTAAAGTACTCATACTCTAAGGACAATTCCACTTCTATGTATACACTCTATGTATTATGGGTATATAAGGAAACACATACAAGAACGTTCATTACCATGTTGTTCTTAAGGGGAAAAAAAATGAAAAGAGCCTAAATGTTCATCAATAGAATAGTTTGCGTGATTAAATTATAACTATATCCATCAACATAGATAAAACTCAAAATCATTGTGTTGAGTGAGAAAATCTACCTAAGGATACAAATACATGAAAAAGTAAAAAATAAAAATAAAAGCATCCATAAACCTGGATACATAAACTTGTAAGTATAAAATATGTGTAACAATGATAAACACAGAATTTTTGTTCAAGGTTAAAGAGAGAGCATTTGTAAGAGAAACACAGATGCTTCAGTTGTACCTGTAAGATCTAACCTTTTGATAAAATCTAAGGCAATTATGGCATAGGATTAAAATTGATAAAGCTAGATAAGATTGGTGTGGATTGAATTGTGTACCCAAGTGTCCAAGTTTGGACGTGTTTTTGGTCTCAGTAAAGGTGGATCCACTGTAGAGGGATCCATTGTAAATAAGATCTTTTCAAGGTGTTACTTCAATTAAGGTGTGGCCCAATTGAATCACATTGGGCTTTAATCTGCATTACTAGAGTCCTTTATAAACAGAGTGAAAGTTGAGAGAAACCACAGGGAGCAGTCAGAAGCTAGAAGTCAGGAAGAAGAGAAGGAGAAGATGCTGCCATATGCATTCCCCTGTGATGAAAACCCCAAAGATTGCTGGCAGCCAGCAGATTTCAGAGAAAAAACATTGTCTTGCTGATGCCCCAATTTAGAACTTCTCCTAGCCTCAAAACTGTGAGTCAATAAACTCCCATTGTTTAAGCTATCCCATTGCATGGTGTTGGTTTTAGCATCTAATAAACTAAAATAATGATTTACTGTTCTATGCTTGAAATATTTCATGGAAATTTAATTACAGTTTTAAAAATCTAGCTCAAGATATATCCAAAGAGGAGCACTGCTCTCTCTGACTCTTAGACATTAGAGTTTTTTTCCCTTAACTTTTCCAAATTCCCTACAAACTGTAATCAGGCCTCAATTGTGTGTGAGACTAAAAATTCCAGACCCTGTGTAATTGGTGACTCAGCTCCCCTTAAAAGAGAGAACCTGTGCCTTTCACTCAGCTTTAAGCATCACTAAACAAGCTAATGCATCTCTAGACCAGGTATAATGCTAGTGATTTTGAGTGCTCTTGGGAAAGGAGACAGCTGTTAAAAACATGAGAAATGCATTCTCCTTTTGAAAGTGCTTGAAGCAGGGGTAAAGTCTATTTCTCCCCTGTGTAGAAATCTAACATAAATTTTAATAGTTATGCCAGTCTTCACAGTATCAACCAAAACAATTATAAAAATTGGGTAAATGTTTTCAGGAATGGGATGGATCATTCAGATCATCTTTCCCACAGAAAACAAATGAAAATACTAGATGGAAAAATTTTAAGGCAAAAAATAAATAAATAAATTCTTTAAATGTGTGAAAGAGCTGACAAGATAGAGAAGAGCAAAACCCGAGGGCAGGGGCTTCTCACCTTTCTCACCTCTGTCTTTGGGAGAATGCCTGTATGTTCTCTCACATGTGTACCTAATAAAACTTCTTGCTGCTTAATGCAAACAATAACAAAAAAAAAAAAACCTCATGGCAGGGAGTGTTCTACAGAGGCATGCTCGGCCAAAGCCTTGAAAGAGTTTGAAATCTTGCCCAAATAAACTTTGTTTTTGGTAGACTCAATGGGCACAAATCAAAACCCAGCCTCCCAAAAGTGGGACTCTAATAAGAGACCCGCCATACTGAATCAGGACCCCAGCAGCTGCACTGTCAGATGAGGATAAACACAGAAGTGAACCCACAGAACCAACAGGACTGGTCCCACAGCACTGGACCTCTGCACAGAGGACCTTTCCTGGGACAGTGTGACCTTGCCCTAGCCTTCCAGCGATTTGTGGCCCAGCTTCATAACACCTGGGTGATCCAAACCTCAGCCGATAAATTCAGATTAAAGTGGGTTAGGATGGGCAGTGCCCAAGGGCATCTGCAGGGACAAACACAAATCTTCTCAAACATGAATCCTCTTCATTGAAGCCTCAAATGTTCCCTAATAACTTCAAACACAGCAAGTTACATCTGAAGATAACCAAGCTCACAAGGAAACAAGAAGCCTTAAGTGAGGACCAACAGAAACAAGCATCCTAATCAAATATTTCAAAATATTGGAGTTATCAGATATAAATTAAAGAAAAGCTATCTTAACTATGTTTAAAAAACAAAGAATAATTTTTAAATATCTTTAAAATATCTGTAGGAATGGGTAGACTAAAAAAAGCCACCTAGCAGATTTGAAAAAAAAGCAAACAGAACATTAAAAAATTTAGAATACAATAATTATAATTAAAATTTTGATGACTGGTTTAACAGCAGATTAAACCCATCTGAGAGGAGAATTAGTGGTCAAAAGAAACCATCCAGAATGCAAAGCAGAGAGGAAAAATAATGGAAACTATGGAAAAGGTATTAAGAAATGTAGAAGACAGGTTAGTATCTAGAAAGATCTAACAAGCATTTGATCAGAGTTCCAGAGGAAAGGAGAATAAGAGAATGAGGCAGAGGAAATATTTGAAAAGATAGTAACTTGAGAATTTCACAGAAGTTGCTGAAGAAAAAAAAAAATCACGGATTCAAGAAGGTCAACTAAACCCAAACAAGATAAATAAGAAATCCACACATACATCGTAGGGAAACTTCAAAACACCAAAGAAAAATTGTAAATCATAAAAGCAGCCAGATTTTAAGAGAAAAATGTTTCTTTCTAAGGAACAGCAGATAAGGAGAGAACTAATTTCACAGCAGCAACAATGAAAACCAGAAGAGAATAGGATAAATTCTTAAATATGCCGAAAGAAAATAACTATCAAACAAGAATTCTATACCTATCAAAAATATCTTTTAAAAAAATCTTTCCAGACTGGGAATGGAACAAAGAATTTTCAGAAGAACAAACACAGTGAGCATATCACTAGCAGACCCTCACTAAATGAAAATGTAAAGGATGTGCTTAATGTCAAAGGCAAGTAATCCCAAGTGGAGGATCCCAGATGCAAGAAGGAAGAAGGAAATAGAAAGTTGTTAACATGTAAGTAAATCTAAATGGATATTGACTATATTAATCAATGATAACAATGACTCTGGGATTTAAAAAGATGGTGGAACTAAAATATACAGCAGCAATAACATAAGTCAGGAGGAAGGGAAAGAGAGTTTATTTTTCAGGAACCTAAAACCTTCAGATGGTCCCTAGGCCAAATAAGTCCTGAAACCCAGAATCACCAGTCTCTCCAAGAGCATCAACCAATTGCATCCCCACCCCATAATGTTGACACCGCTTATCAACATGAAGAAGTTAGAATGGTCATTGCCCAAACATTCCTAAAGATTTGGAGAAGCAGCAAAGGAGATGGAGTTGTAACAAAGAAGATAGGATTTTTTTTAATTAAAAAAATTAACTAACACAACTTTTAGAAATCATTCCATTCTACATATGCAATCAGTGATTCTTAATATCATCACATAGATGTATGATCATCATTTCTTAGTACATTTTCTTCAATTTAGAAAAAGAAATAGCAAGACAACAGAAAAAGAAATGAAATGATAATATAGAGAAAAAATAAAAATAAAAAATGCAAAAAATATATAAAAAACAAAAACAAACAAACAAAAACTATAGCTCAGATGCAGCTTCATTCAGTGTTTTAACATAATTACATTACAATTAGGTAGTATTGTGCTGTCCATTTTTGAGTTTTTGTATTCAGTCCTGTTGCACAGTCTGTATCCCAAGAAGATAGGATTTAATCAAATGAGTACAACTGCTGTATCATGATATTGATGTCTTTTAGACTCCAGTGTCTTGGGAGTAGCTAGAAGGAAATACCTAAAATTGTGGAATTGTAACCCATACCATACTTTGAAATGTGCTCTATAGCTACTTGTTAAAATGCACTTTGGAATTTATCGCTTTTTTGTATATATATTTCACAATAAAAAAAAATGTTTAAAAAAAAACAGGGAAACATATATAGGCCATAAAACGACAAAGAACAACATGAAATTTATCACCACCAAGTTAGGTCAATGGTTCCCCTTAAGGATGAGACAAAGGTTAGGGGCTTTTGGGATGAAGGCAGTGTTCAAGTTTTGGATGGTAATAAAATGGGTGTTTGCTTCAAAATGATCCATTAAACTCTCCATGCCAACTTTTATGAATTTTTTATGTGTGTTATATTTCCCCCAAAAAAGTTTAAAACAAAGCTGGCCACATTGTGTGATTGCACTGCCCCCTAATCTAAGCTAAGACTTCAACAGTGTTCCTTCCTCTCTCTCTCCACAGACCATTATCCACGGGCTTGTCCTCCTAGGCAGCTTCCTGATGTACTTTGTGGTATCTCTAGTGTACAACGCCACCTGTGTCACCTGCAACAGTCCCACCAATCCCTACTGGGTGATGGAACGCCAGCTGTCAGACCCCACTTTCTACCTCATCTGCTTCCTCACACCAGTCGTGGCTCTTCTCCCAAGGTTTGAACATGAATTACCAATCTCCCCTTAATAAACCATTTTCAGAACCCAACAGTTAGGAGTTTGACTCCTGCTGAGATCCTTGTGGCTATGGTTTTATAGATAGAGTGCTAGCCCAGAAAGAAAATGCAGAACAGGCAAATAACATGAACTCACGTTGCAGGTTAGCCAGAGAACAACAGCTGCATCAAATCTGGTCCGGGTTCCACACCACGAAGTTGCTTGTTCTTCCCTAAAAGCCCCATGGCCTCTCAGTTCCCTTCCTCTGCTCATGCTGTTCCTTGTGCTTGGGATGCCCTTCCCATTACTTTCACCCTTGGACATCATTTCAAGTTTGACTTATTGTAGAAACCTTCCACGAATTCACCTACCCTTTTCAGGCTGAAACGGGTCTGCTTCTCTCTTTTGTGGTCCCACCACCTAGCTATATCTCTGTCATTACCTTACCACATTCATTACAAATTACATTTGGTTCTGTCTTACCATCAATTCCTTAAGAGAAAAGATCCTCCTTATCTCCATATCTCCAAAACCTAGCACAGCTCTTGTCAAATAGACAAATGGGCAATGGATGCTGAAGGAACAAAAAGTTCAATAAAACAGGACTCTTGCCCTCAAGAAGCCTACAGTCCTGCTAAATGATCCAGATGCAATTTTGACCATAACACAGATGAGAGTGACTAGTATTAATTGAGTGCCCTGAGGATGTAGAGTGGGAAGTGACTAAGAACAAGCATCAAGGCTCAGAGGACATAGTTCCCCACTCCCATCCCACCTTCACCCCAACTTTTGGGGAGAGGAACCCTGAGAGAGGCCGTGAGAACTATGCCCTCTTTGGAAAAGGACATGAAATATGTGGTTAAGTATTTCTGTCCCCATTTTGCGGGTTAAGCAGCGTTATGGTCCCCACTAGCCAAAGACTGAAATCCTCTGTTTTGTATCTTATTTAAGGGTTTGGAAAGAGAAAATTATAAATTCCATATTCCTTAACTCATCGTTGACCAGGAAATGTACTTGGAGCCAGAGGCTACCAGAATTAATTAAGCAGTTTGATGAAAATTCTTAACAAGTATGGAAAGATGGTTGACACATGTGCTTTGAAAAGAGAAGTACTCGGCGTTACAGCTTGTTAAGCAGATGAGAGATGAGTTAGGAAAAAGTTAGCAAATATTTACTTACTAGTTGCTGCAACACATAGCTTAAATCTATGCTTATTCTATATTATCATCATAAACTTGAATTTCTGTTTAATTCTGTTAACTACGAAAGGCAAAGAGATTTCCTAATAATGAAAGGATTATTTTAATAGTTCAAAGAACATTGACTTGTAACCTTGCAACAATTAGTGTTTGTTATAGAACTGTATCATAGAATGTTTGCCGTAGAAAATTGTATCTGTTCACTTAAAGTTATAAACTACATTTATCACAGTGGAGATTGATTTCACTCACCAAGTTTGTGATAATTAGCCTGTAATTATGACCTCAATAATTGAGTTCAAATTAAGTCAATCAGTATAAAGGGATGGTACAAATTCTCTTAAACAAGGAGCATAGATCCATGTAAATTATTTCATAGATGAATCAAAAGTAACTAACAGACTAACCTTAAAGCATAAGGCAATCTCTTAATTAGCTACAATAGAGGCCAATGGTCCTTGGATACACTTTGCTTGGCTTCCTTGACCCAACATTCTCTTGGGTTTTCTCCTGCTTCTCCAAATTCTCCTTCTTTGTCTCCTTTGCTGGCTCATGATCCTGACCTTGACATGGTATATGTTAAGGCTTAATCCTACATTCTCTTGTCTTCTAATGTCATTTCCTCTCCATAGACATAGCAACTACTGTTGTGGATTCAAATTTCATTTTCAACAGATGAATCTCCAATATAAATTCCCAGATCTCTCTTGTGAATTTCAGATACATCTTCTAGCTACCTATTCATCACCTCTACTTGCACATGATAAGTTTGAGGTGAGTGGGATATGTCTATAATTTAACTCATGATTCTTCCCTTCCAGCACAATCATCATCCAAGAAACCTGGGTTCTTTTCAGCAAATGCTACCCACTCAGTACCAAGGCAGACCCCTAGGAATCATCCTTAATATCATCTACTAGCTTTTGCCCATATCTAGCCTATCACCAAATTCTGACCATTCTACCTGCTAAATATTTCTCAGTCATTATGGTATAGGTTATTACCTTTTTACCCCTACATTACTTCAAAAGCCTCCTATGAGTCTTACTGTAATCCATTATCATCGCATGAAAGGATGATCATACCATCTATTTATAACCTTTCAAGGGCTCCCCAAGGTCTTTAGAATAAAGGATGAAAACCACAAGATAGCCTACAGTCCTTGCCTGCTCTGGTCATGCCAGCCCCTTCTGTTTCATACTTCTCCACTCTTGTCCTCACTTTCCACACTTCAGCAGCACTGCCTGGATTTTGGTCCTCAGCCCCTCTGCCTGGATACTGCCTATGCATCCCTCAGTCCTTGGTTTAAAAGAACCCTCCTTGGGAAAGACCTCCCAGGCCAGGTCAGGTGTTTGACTCTCTCATTGCTCCCTCTATTTATAATTATACTCATGTGTTACACAAGAGCCAGAGCCCTGTGTGTCTTGGTCACAGCTTAATCCCTGAGACCTGGCCCATTGCAGGGACTTGACAAGTATTTGTAGAATTCATGGACAGAGAAAGAAGTTGGTTGTCTTGTGGGAGCAGTTTAAACTGAGGAAATTCTAGTTTCCAAATAAGAAAATGAATCTTTCCTGAAACACATACAGGGTCACCTATTCTGCCTCCCTGGGTGAGAGGAGATAGAATGGGGAAAAGTTCATCTCACTCCATGTGACCTACTATGGTCTTCAGAGCCCCTTTGCCCACTGGGGTGTCACAATGCAGCTTTTAGTTATGATGGAGGTTATGAGAGCTTCTTTTCTTAGAAGCCTTTAATTTTTTTTTAAAAAAAGGACTAATTTTGGAAAAGTCCCTAGATGTCATTTGAATCAATTGGATTGCTGGGGTTTTTATTAGAGAAATTGTAGGTTTACAGAAATATCATGCATAAAATACAGGGTTCCCATTAGATTACTTTATAGATAAAGAAACCAATACCCAGAGTGGGGACATGAATTGCCCAATATAACAAAGCTGAGTGTGCTTTCTCCATTCATCACATTGTTCTATGCAACTTTTCATCTCTTCCCTTTCTTAAACTTAGAATAGGGAGAAGATTCCAGGTACAGATAGAGACTCCTAATTCCAGAGTCCACTACAGGCTCCTTACAATATGGCAGGGGTGACAAGAACACTGGATTGGCCAACAGGGAGTTCCCTTAACTTTTCGGAAAACTGTGAAATTCAATTCCTCACACTAAGCCTGCATGGAGTAAATGGTGATAATATAGTATCTCTGTGAAATCAGTGTTCCCATGGATTCCATTATATATATGGAATATAGATATGTATATACATATATATATGTGCATGTGTTTAGACACTACTTTAAATTTATTAAGTTCCACAAAGAGTTCCCATTACAGAGTAGGCCAATTTGCCTAAATTAGAGTAGTCCAGAAATAGAATGGACTTCTTTGTGCACAGTAAATAAGGACAATCCTCTGAGTCAGAGTGCTTGGTTCTGATCATATTTCGACCACTGTGGAACTTTGGTCAAAACTCTGAATCTCTGCATGCCTCAGTTTCCTCATCTGTAAAAAGAAGGAAACAGGACTGACTTTGTGGGATTTGGGGGAGAATAAAATGAGTTAATAATATGTAAAGGGAGTGGGCAACAGTGGCTCAGTGGCAAAGTTCTCACCTGCCATGCCAGGGACCCAGGTTTGATACTCAGAGTCTGTCCATGCCAAAATAATAATAATAATAATAATAATAATATGTAAAGGACTTAGAATAGCCTTTGCATATGTTTATTGTTGCATAAGTGTTTGCTGTTTTATTTCATTGTCATTGTTGTTGAGCTCCCAACACCAGAAGTGCCTATGCATAAATTTGATGACCATCAAAGAGCATCCTGACCTCTTTGTGGAGAGTTGAATTCTAAAGCCCTTTTCAATGCTGAAATTCTATACATCAACAAAAAATCAGAAAATATCTTTATTCTATCTTTTCCCACCAGATATTTTTTCCTATCTGTACAAGGCACCTGTGGGAAGACTCTGATCGCAAAAGCTCAGAAAATTGACAAACTCCCCAAAGACAAAAGAGACCTGGAAATCCAGAGTTGGAGAAGCAGACAGAGACCTGTGCCTGTACCTGGAGAATCTCAGCCCACCCACCATCCTGTGCCACCTGTCCCAGAGCAGGACTTCCGAGCCAGCGCCCCAAAGAGTTCTAGGCCTCCCAAGCAGAAGCACGTGGAGAACAGGGTGCTCCATGGAGAGAGATGCGGTGGAGGCCACAGAAAGTATGATCCTTGCTCAGGGGCCATGCCTGCAAAACTCTCATCTGGGGAGCACCTTCTGGGGCCGAGTAGGACAGTGGCTCCCAGAGCCCACTCAAGTGGACAGATGGATGCCCCCCAGCCCCGAAGCAAGGGCAGACATCGCAGATCCCAGAGTGCACTGACCATATGAGAGGCCTGTACAAACTCAGAGGAGGCCTCCCAATCACTGGTCCATGCAGCTCATGATTCTTCCTCTTCATGGCAGAAAGAATGTGCCAGTCTTATTCTTTTGTTCTCCACGAAGCTTGACTTCCTTAGAGGAAGTGCTGGCCCCAAGGGGTTTTAATAAAAAAAGACGGAGAAACAATCAACTTCCAGCTTTCTCCTGCTGCAAGGGAGCAAACAGGTATTTTATAAGAAGGCTATGTTTCTGTTATATTGAGTTCTCAATTTACTTTCAGCTTGGAGGCATTCTTCTAATTCTCTAGTCAAGCACAGCCTATGACTCAATACAACTGGGCCATAATTTTCAAAGATTCCAAGAAGTGTATCAACTTAAGCAATATCTCAGGATCTAGTTTCCAGCCTTGTAAAACCATAACCTCCATCCCTCAAGACTGAGAATTAACATTTCAGAAGAGTCCCGTGGCTGCCAAGTGTGTCATCTTGAGTGTTTTCCACCAAATACCCTGTGAGGATTAACATTCCTTCCATTCACAGGGAGATGGGTCTACATTTTGTCTTGAAGCCACAGAAAACTACATCCAAAGATGGAAACTAAACTTGAACTCAGTTCCACAGACACTTCTGACGGTTGTAGGGCCATAGCTAGAGAAATAGGCAAGGAGAAAAAAACAGATTAAAGATAACAGATGCACCAGAAGCCCCATGTTTTGGCTACTAGATCATATGTCCCACAATCTGGGACATCTGCCAAGAGGACACGGGCAGCACTCTTTTTTTAAGCTATTTATTTTATTTATTTTTAAATATAATTCCCAATCCTCAATCAGCTCTCAGAGTAGGAAAACTAAAATCAAGAGGTTTTAGCACATCTGTACCCAGAATAGACCCATTAGATAGAACAACTCTGACACCAAATAATGATATCTTAGAAGGTGAAAGCCTGAGCTAAGGTTTAAGCCCATTCATCCAACTTATTCCAGAGTGCCAACTCTGGGAAGTCACTGATGTGTGCTTCAAAGGAAGTCTCACTTCACAGGGCAAACAGGGATTACCTAAGACTTCCTATCCCTAGAGGTCATAAAGGCCAAAAAGGTAAAAGAGCTCAAGCAGTATTCAAATAAAAAATGGATGCTGGAACTCCAATAGACTGTCAAGAGAAGCTAGATCTACTGTGGACAAAGATTATCTACCCTAGTCTTTTAAGATAAGTCAGGGAGGGGGTTGGAGCCCACCCTGCTTAAACTGGAGCCTATATTAGAAAAAAAAACACTGGGGTGGATGGAATAAGTGTGTCAAGTCTTCAAGCCCAAGAGTCGTAGGTCCCAGCCATGAGTTGATGTCTCACTTGAGTAACTCCTCAGTGAATAAACCAAAAAGAGCTCAGCAATGAACTCGGCAAATGGCAGTCTGAGTTGGTCCTTTGACCATCTGCCTGGCAAACTGGAGAGGCCATTTGGAGCATCATCCTGAGCCAATACACTGGATCTACTTCTGCCATACAACGATGCCACACTGGCCAGCTGATGGGTATTGAGGGGAATCCTGAGTGAGGATTTCTAAAGGAGGGGCAGACAGGTAAATGCACCAGGTGAAAAGTAATGATATGAGTTCTCTCTAGGGAGGGGACTGAGCCAAAACTTGGATCTCAGGGGCACCCCTTTCCCCATGCCATTACTGCCCATTCCGGAAAGTCGGAAGGGGCCAGGTGGGAAGTTTCAGAAAAGAATAGAGCAGTGGGAAGGACTCTGGCCCCAGGAGATCTGGGTTTGTGTCTTTGCTTTACCCCCAAACTCTCCAGGTGCCCGTAGACTAGAAGCAGGATGCCACACCTGCAAATTAATTAGAACTGTCCCACCTCCCAGGTTTGACAAAAGGATTATATGGGGGATGTCAAAAGCCTTTGAATGCCATAACCTCCCTGGTAAGAACACAAAGGATTTTAATTTCAGAAATACGGGGAACAGAGGCATTCTTTTGTACAAAATAGTCTGATGCTGCTCTCTCGCTAGGGTGATCAACCGTCCCAGGACTTTCCTAGTCTTAGCAATGAAAGTCCCAAGTCTGTGAAAAACATCAGTTCCAAGCAACCCAAGACAGTTGGTCACCTCTTTGTAAACCAAACTGTGACCATTCAACTTGTCATCTCACTCACAGGGAAAGATTTAACAACTATTTCCCTATAATAAAATGCTAATGACTGTACATAGTGCCCTTTTATACTTTTATGATCTTTTACTGATTGACTGGAAATGTGTCATACTTTAGTAGAAGAAAAAGAATAAACATGGTAATCTATAAATGACAAAACCTGAAGTTCTTTTTGTCTTATTATTCTTTATATTATAACCACTGGTTCTGAGTAGTCTCTCATTTATCCATCCATCCATCCATTTAACTTCTATAAAGCCCCTACTAGGTGCAGGGCAATGTGCTTGGGGCTTGCAGGAACTTAATCCCTGTCTTACAGATACTCGTAGTCTCATTGGATCCCCAAGGCATATTATTAAGAGCATACCTGATCAAACATGAAAGTGTGGCACAAATCAAAAGGGCTATAAGAATTAGAAGCACCACAAGCAATCCCCTCTATCTGAAACTCCACACTGGCTACTCCTCTCTTCTTGGAAGCCTCACACCAACCTCAACACCAGATTGATTTAGGTGCCCCCTTTCATTGACTCATTCAATAAATATCAAGGTGTATGCATCATTGAGAAGATAAAACAGGGAACAAAAACAGGCCCAGACCCTGCCCTCACCAAGTTCATAATGTAGAAAGAGAGACAGACAATAACCAACGAAACCAACAATTGTAATTACAGACTGTGAGAGAGAATGGAGAGGTCCAGAGCCAGGGTTGGCAGTCGGGGAGGGTGGTTCTCCCTGGGGTGGTCACAAAAGTGTTCTCCAAACAGGAGAGGACCTTAACCATGAAAACAAGGTAGCAGGGAAAGGCCATTCAGGATGGAGAGAACCAAACCCTTGCATATGAAAGCTCTGGAAAAGGAAAAGAGCTTGGTGCCTTCAAGAAAAAGAAAGGAGTTCAGTGTGGCTTGACCCTAGTAAGTGAGAGCAAGTGCTGCACAATTACATCTGTATTAGCTTCCTGAACACGGGGGTGCTGATCCAGACATAAGACCATCATGTAAACCTCATGGCAACCTGACAAGGTAGCTACTATTATGCTCCCCTTGTTTGGTCAGCTTTTGCTGCATAACAAACCACCCCAAAACTTAGTGGATCAACACAGCAATCCCTTAGTTTTCTCAGATGCTGTGAGTAGGCAGTTTGGGCTAGCCCGAGACAGGACATATCATCTCTGCTCCACATAGTGCAGACGGAGCTCAGGTCTATGTCTGGGGCCTGGCCGGGATCGCAGGGATCTCTCTCCACTTGGACTGTCATCCAGGCTGGCCTTGAGAAAGGGCAGCACCATCCTGTGAGTGAGAACAAAAGCTACAGAGCCTTTTGACACCTAGGCTAGACTTCACACATCCTCACTGCCACCCCATGCCATTAGTGGAAGCAAGTCTCAAGCCAGCCCAGTTTCAAGGAGTGGGGAAATTCACTTGAATTCTTAATGAGAGGAGCTGAAAAAAAAAAAATTGAGGTCATCTGTAATCTACCACATCCCCACTTACAAAAGGAGAAACAGGCAAAGGGAAGTTATATAAAATGGCACAGTCATGGTTAATAGGGGGTGAAACAGCATTCAAATCCAGGGAGTCTATAGCCAAAGCCTGTGCTCCACGAGATGAGGCCAGAGAGGCCAAATGGCAGAGGGTCTTGTCTGCTTGACATTTCCTTGAGAGGCAAGGTGGTGCAGTGGTTAGAGCAGGCTGTGGTTGCAAGCTTGAGTTCTGCTTCAGCTCTGTCGCAGGCTGGCAATGTGACCTGGGGAAAGACCACACCGTGTTCAGCCAGTTGTTCACCCAGACAAAGGCTTCAATAGGTAAGGAAGATACCAGCACATAAGGGATACTAGAATTGATGCCTGTTCTGCCTGAAACATGTGTCCCTAAGCTTGTAACCCAGCCAGCACTTCCCATTCTATACCGAAATCCCCCAGGAGAAATCAACCACATGGGAGTGAACCGTCTCATGCAACCGAAGAACAGACCCCCAGGGGAACCACTGATAAAAAAGGTGGAGCCTGTGAGCTGGGTGATACCCTGGTTAGACAGGTCTTTGGTGGGGTTGGCAAGAGGAGTTCTGCTCAGCCAGAACTTCAGAACTCAATTCAGGCATTTTTAGCCTGGAGCAGAGACAAAGAACCTTTGTGTTTAAAGGCATTTTGGTGCCACCTAGCATCGGTGGAAGAGTTGCTGCCCCTAAGAGTTCTTTCTTCAGCCACAGCAGGGAAAACAGAACTGAGGGGAGAAAGAGCCAGAAATCAAGAGGCCAGATTTCATGTCCGGCTTTGCTGGTGGTTTCCAGTGTGACTCAGGGCAAATTCCTTCACCAACTGAACCTGTTTCCCCAAACTCTCAAGGCAGGAACCAGATTGAGTATAATATTCTGTGATTACAGAAGCTATTTTGGATGCTGGTTACAGTGTAGGAATGACCTCTGCTGTGTTTAAAGCCCTGCGATTGACTATTTGTGCAGTTATTTAATTCTCTATCTGTGCCCCCAAACCTTCCCTCTACCACCACAACCCCACCACCATCTATGCACGCACGCGCACACACACACACACGTACACACACACGGTGGGCTTGGCATTTGGTGGTGCTGAAATACATTGTGTCTATTGCTATTGAAGAAAATCAAGGATGGGCTCTGGCCTCAGAGGGAGCATGTGAGGGCAGAGGAGCAGCAACCCTCATGGGCACTGTTAAACCTTTTTGAGGCCCTGGGTTGCCTTTTTTGGATCATTAGATGTTGATATTAGCTGCAAACAACTAATGAGGGGCCAGGCCAGCCACCGATTCCAACTGCCAGGGGAGAAGCTAGAGCTAGGACATCCCTACCCTCACCCAAGCCATTAGCTCACTCACTGCTGGTGCTCAGGAGATGGGTAGAGGAGCTCTATACTCTCCATGAACACCTCCACCTGCCCTTGCCCCCCAATAAACAAAGTACTTGTTGTGTAAGTAAAGCTTCAAGACAAGTCTCCAGTAGTCTCTTCCAAATAAATAACCACCCCAATCCCCTGCTATGCTGCTGGCTCTCCACAGGCTCTTGGTTAGTCTGTGAGAAGAGCAAACCCCTCAGGGAAAGACGAGCCCCAGGCATCTCGGGGGCCAAGACCACCTGGGATACAGCAGTGTCCAAAGACCCCAGGTCAGCAAGGGAGACTTTCTGGCCAGACACTGACTTGAACTTCTGCTGAAAAATATTTTCTTCAGCATCAAGAACCATTCTTACCCCAACTGACTTATGATCCCACAAGAAAAGGGGAAAGTAATTCCTGCACACAAAATGTCTCCATTTCATACAGATGCTGAAACTCTGGTGAAAGATATATGGATGTGACTAGAATCACCGACAACCTAGAGACAGAGCTGGGAATGGAATCAGGGTCTCCTGATACCCTGGCAGAAGGGTTCTTCAGCCATCTCATCAGCCAGAGGTTAACTGGGTGATCCCTTCCAGGAGTTTAACCCAAAATGATAAAATATCAAGGCCACATAGTAAGTGAGTCAAAGTACATATGTTTGATTAAAGGAGCCTTCCAGAACTCCTCATGTCACCCTGTTTGCAGAAGGGCAGCCTGCAGTTGGAGAATGGGGCTCTACCAGGAAAGAGCACATTTCAGAGGTCTTTTCTCCCTTCTGTAGGTGAGGGGAGGGGTGAATTCTGAAGCCCCCCAACTGCTGCTTCTCAGCCCTCAGTCCTGCCATTCAAACAGCCACACTTTTCACACACAAATATACGTAGATATAAATATAGATATAGATATAAACACCTGTCCCTTTAATTGGATGCAAGAGACAAATGTGTGAAAAGAAGTAAACATTTGCTTCCCTCCTCATTTTTAGCAGACTGGAATGTTGGGCAGGAAAGATTCCCTTTTAAGAAGGGAGTACAAGGACCCTGGGCACCTTAATATTTGCTAGGCATCTTGCCAAGCCCTCTTCTTCTTAAGGAAACAGAGGCCCAGAGAGGGGAGTTGCAGAGTCACCTCACAGCCACCAGACCCTTGGCTACCTCAGCTACCCATGATCCAGCCCCAGGAGCTGGAGGAGAGCAATACAGAAGGTCTGCACCATGTTGAGAATGGAATAAGTAGACTGTCACTAAGTAGGTGCTTTTACCAAATCAACCCATCTGTGCCTTCCCAAGCAAGACCTGCTCTCACCCTTCTGGTCCCACCACCAATCAATTGGCTCAGGATGCTCAGAGAACATCAGTCAGGCCATACATAGTTTTAATGAATATAATGACTTAATATGAGACCCATCTTGATAATGTATCTATTTTATCAGCAGTTTGGAATACTTCAACCCTAAGGAGAAGTAGGCCTGGGAGTTTTTCTGGTGGGGTGGCTGGCCAGGGTAGGAAGATGGACACCAAAAACCAGAAGACTCTCCTTTGGAAGACCCTTGGTTCGCCCCACGGAAGTGACTGCCTAGAAATCAGGCTGCTCCTGGTCCAACAGGATAAACAGGATATACCTCCTTTCCTTGTTCCCTACAAATGCTAGTATGTTTTTCCATTCAGTTCCTTGTCCTATTGAATAGATGGGCAAAATGAGACTCAATACCTTTCCCAAAGTCAACAGGCAAATATGTAGCTGAGAGCTGAAATTCAACCCCAAGTTGCCCAACTTCAAGTCCCGAATATTGACCACAAAGTGACACTTCTTCCTCAGTACAGTGAAAAGAGCCCTGGATTCAGAGTCAGGAGATCTAGGCTCCCAGATCTGTGCATCTCTTATTATGAGGCTTTTCTTCCTTTCTCCTGATTCCCCATCTGTGAAATGAGGGAGTTGACCTGGAGAACTTCTAAGGGCTCCAAATATTTCTGAATTCATGATTCTGATCTGCAAAATCACATACATTCCTAAACGTCCTTGAAACCTTCACTCACACTCCCAATAAGAAGTATTTTTTTAGTAGATGTGTCAAAAGGATAATTAAAGCCACTAGTAAGTCCATTGGAAATCTGCTGACTGGCTAAGCATTAGCAAATCACAAATATAGATTGGGTGGGAGGGGGATTTAGGAGGAGGAGGCAGGTGGCAGGGGAGGAATCTGAAGAATATTAAGATAACACCCAAAGGAAATAAGCACGAAGTTGTGTGCACCAGCCCCACCACCTGACCCTGACCTCCTCTTCAGGCCCAGAACCCATGCTCCCATGCACCCAGCTAAAGCTCATACAAACTAGTTGTCACTCTGAACATGTTTTACACTTTCCTACCTCCATGCCTTTGCTCAAGCCATTTCTTCTGCCTAAAGTGTCTTCTCACAGTCCAAATCTTAAATCCAGATTTCTGAATACTACTTCCTCCCTCATCACTGAACTCCCAAAACTCTGCATATCACGTGTGGAACTCAATAAGGCTCACTTCTAGTTATTCACGTCTGTTTTATCACTCCTGCTAGAATGTCAGAACCTGAAGTCATGGTCCATGAATGACTCAACTTTTAAGTCTTCCCAAGGACAGCACCATCCCTTGGTCAACAGAAGCAGTGGTCTCGCTCATAAGAATATTCTCTCACCTCTCTTGACCATAAGTCCAGGATACAAAGGTGGGGAGAGATAATTTCCCAGCCTCCCCCCATAGCAGGAGGCATCTGTCTTGGCCTTCCCTTCCTCTCCGCCCTATAGGCAAAGAGCAGATGATGATCCAAAAATAAGTTTCCAAGAAAACTGGCGGTTCTTGAGGGCATGATGACTGTGCCTTCCAAGGGCTCCAGCCACTTTCTGGTCTCTCCTTTCTCTCCTGCATTGTCTCCTTCCATGAGGCTGGCCATCTCAACCAGGCTAGGATT
This sequence comes from Tamandua tetradactyla, assembly GCF_023851605.1. Classification (NCBI taxonomy): domain Eukaryota; kingdom Metazoa; phylum Chordata; class Mammalia; order Pilosa; family Myrmecophagidae; genus Tamandua; species Tamandua tetradactyla. The sequence goes on along the minus strand of NC_135346.1, from coordinate 41,843,528 downwards.
TGCCCCATAAGGAACACCAGCCTCTCTTTTGTTCTCTTTTTTTCTCTTCTGCTCTGGGCCATCAGACTAAGTTATAAATAAATTATTCTTATTCCCATTTTCTTAATGCTCCTATGGTACTAATCTCGAAACAGGGGAGGAGGGCAATGGAGAGGTGAGGCCTGCAGAGGGGACAAGAAGGGATTGTCCACATGGAATGCAGATACTCCTGAGTTCTGTGTCCATGATGCCACCAAAATAGCATTAAAATTTTCATTGGTATTTGTGTACCCATTTTACAGGTAAGCAAGCTGAGGCTCAGGAAAGTTAAATAGCTTGCCCAAGGATATACCGTAAATGAGAGGCAGAGCCAATATTCCAAAACCAAGTCAGACTTCCAACTCACCAAAATTAATAGCCAAGGGCAGCCTGGTCTTGGGGAAGCAGCAGAACTGGGCATGATCTACTTTCTAGTCCATTTGCCATCCTTGATGTCCCAAGCTGTACCTCCAGCCACTTAACTTCCCAGCCTCCTTCCCTCTCCATCTTCTCCCCAGGCACGCCTTCCAAACAGTGACGAAGAGCCTGGGAGAAGGATTGGTACCCTGGAAGACATATTGACATTGGCCCGGCTCTAATTACACCTCCAACAGCCAGAGCTGCACTTCGCAGACAAACCATATCAGAAGCAGGGTAATTTCCACCCTGGCTGGTTCCCTCCATGGGCATGCTCACATCGGCATGCTCGAAGGCCCCTGCCTAAACCTCTGATGCAGGAGAAATGCACCCAGCCCAGATTCTTTTCTTATTTTTAATTAGGAGTTCCCTTTAAAACCACTACACACACCAGGCAGCACACTTCAGCACAATTAGCACACTCCTCGGGTGGCTAAAATGGCCCAGCTCTGGTTTGGAGCTAACATAATTGCACCAAAACATACAGCCTACCAAGAGACTCCCATTCTAAGCAGAGAGAAACAATTATTCACACAATCTATTGGGCACTTAGATCTGTCGAAAATTATTCAAAGTATACATAATTTAAAAGTTTGCCAAAGGTTGGGATAGACAGAAATTGTCTCTTGCCTATGGCTCGGTTATGTCCATAAGCAAATCTCTATCCCTCTCCACCCCCTCCGCCTTGCCACCAACATTCTGTATGCGTGCGTGCACACATCTACCGCCTAAAGCAGACTTATTGTAATCATGTGTCTGGATCACTGAGACATGAGCATTCCATTTCTGGAATGTGGGAAATAATTAGTGGGGCAAAAAAGGTTCTGGGACCCCCATCTACCTCACTGCCACTTTCTGAATCCCCAAGTCACTAAATTAAAACCTGCCCCTAAGATAGCTCCTGGCCGAGTCATCCTGGTGACTCTGAGGAATAAATAAAAACAGCAAAGTAGAAGACCAGAAAGGCCTCTCTGAACACCACTAGAGCTGCACAAAGCCACCCGCAGGCTCCTTGGCCTCTGACTGAAGCCATAGTCTGCAATTCCCCTTGCAGAAGCAGTTCTGACTGCATTCGAACATCTTTCCCCATTACTGATTGTGGAACCGTTGCACCTTCCGCAGGCCCAGCAGTGCTGCTATAATTACTATTCAACTGGCATTTCCACTGCGCACTCAAAGCCTGTTCTTTCAGCCTGTTCAAATCCAATTCAGACCAAAGTAATCTTTGCCCTTGCATTTTGGTTTGGGCAGCAATGATTGTTAAGGATTACAGAGTATGGCTCATTAGCATTTATTAAACAGGGAAGGGCCCCTGCACGATAGCAATGTCACTAGGTCTCTGACTCCCAAACCAAAAGTAATAAACCAGCAGGACATAATTAATAGGACAGGAAGAAGGCAGGTTCTGAAAGAATTGTCATTTATGGTTTTTCATACAAGACTATGGGTGGGTGGAGGGATGGGGGGCTTTGAAGAAAGGGGCAGTCGGACTGATGGGAGGCAGCCACGATTTGATCACTCACATTTAAGCCCCCACAGTCATCTTTTGGGCTTCATTATTTGAGGATCTCAGTAAAGGAAGTGGTAAAGTGTAAGCAGCTCCAGAATGGGATTCAGAAGGCCTAGATTCAAATCCCGGGTTAATCACTGTGCGAATGACTTCCCTTCTCAGAGGCTCAGTCCCTCATCTTTAAAAGCAGTGTTAGATGGGATCAGAGGTGTTTAAACCTTGCTCCTCAGAGTTGCTGGGGAGCTGCAAGTAGGGTGAAGAGGGTCAGGTCCCCTTGCCTCCTTGCCCAGAGCAGCTCTCACCCTACCTGCTTCACACACCAGGCTTTCCTCTAAGCTTTGTTTTTAAAGCATTCTTTTCTGATCTGAAGAATGCAAGTCTGAACTCACTAGATTATCTCTGAAATCCTTTGAAACTCTAGGGTCTATGAAGTAGCAAGATCTGAAACGGTATGAAGAATCCACTGTGCTAGGGGAGAAGCAGTTGTAGGAGTTTATTTTGAGTGACCAAAGAGTTACAAGAAGTGGATTAGCATGGAATCCCAGCAGAGCAGAAGAAACACCCAAAGATGATACTAATGACTGAGATACATAAGTAGAGTGCATAAAAGGCCTAAAAACTGTGGTTTTGAGGGATGAGTAGATTTTTTTAAACTAGTAATATAGTCAGAAATATTTTATGGCATATTTCCCAGGCCTGATGGAAGGTTCCCTGGTCCAGGCTGATAGCTGCAGACCTTCCTTATTATCAAAGCTGGTGGGGATGAGCAATGCATCCATTCAAGAGAGAAGGGGTAGAAAGTCTGGAAAGTCTCAGCATCTTTGATGAAAATCTTCTAAAGGCAAATTCTGAAACCTGAAAGAAATCTCCTCACGTCTTCAGAGATGATATCAAATGACTGGTTAATGTAAGCCCGGCAAAACCAAAGGATGCCAGACAAAGTTGTCTTTTGAGACAAAAAAAAATCAGCTTGACTTGCAGTTAAACAAGGCAGAGATGACATAGGTATTTACCTCCACTTTCTCCTAAAATCCTACCAGAATATGAGCTATAGGAGGAAAAAAGGTATAAATCCTCAAGAACAAAGAGAAAGGGAGAGAAACCAAAGCTGAAGATGGACCAACAAAACTTAGAAAATGGGGATTTCGGCTTTCTCCTCACTACTAAAGGCCTGATGGATGAGAAGCAACACAAATATAGTAGTGCATGCCAGCAGACCTCAAAAAGACTCAGAAGTCAGAGGCACCAGGTAACTCTGAAAATGGGGGCAGAGGATAAAGTGAATAAGAGGAGGTGGAGAATCTGAGTAAGGATTATTTGAACAAGTCAACTGTCCTCCCCAAACTCAGCAGGCAGGGGATTGTCCCTCTCCAAACCCAGGTAGGAAGTTTGCTTACTGCAGAGATTGAAACAAAGGTTCTGGACAAGAGAATATCAGCAGAGACTGAAAGTGATGCCCTCTCTCAACACAAGGTGAGGCTCTCAGCCGGTTTCCCCACTTGGCTCCTAGGATGCTGGCTCCCCAAAAGCTTCCCCAAGCCCAGACAGAAGATTGGAGAATTCTTTTTGAGGAAAACTGACTAACCTAAAGGAAAAGAAATTCAGGTATAGAAGTCAGAGCCCATGGGGCGAGGGCAGCCCACTGCGTCCAAGGCCCACCTTTTTCCTCTGCCCTCATCAAAAAAGTCACAGCTCAACATGCTTTTATTTGGAATTCCCTCCATTAACAGAACTCCACCCTCTTCACTCTTACTCAAGAAAGCACACTGGAACACAGGTGAACAGAGTTGTTAAAGATATAGCCTTGAATCTACTCTAACTTACCAGTGCAGAAAAGGAAATGAGTAACATGCTTTACTACGGTGGGTTTTGTTGAGTGGAGATGTGCAAGCAAGGGTGAGCGCTAAATGGTTAAGAGTAAAAGCACAGAGTCTTTTGTTGTTATTTGAGGTTGGTGATTAAAAAAAAAAAAGAGGGGAGGATGAAACAGTGGCTTGCCATAAAGCACTTCTCTAGAGACAAGAACAAGAATGAATAAAGGGAATTTTTTGAGGTTTTGCCCAGCAATATATAAAGTAGACCATCTTCTGATGACCCTGTATAATCTTCAGTCAAACCCCACTTCCCATGGACGCTATCTAAGAGATGCATCAAACTTCCAAGTCCTACTTCAGGGAGGCATTAGAAGATAACACATCTCAATTACCTAGTTATTGATCTGCCACCTACCAGTAAAGTCTTGGTTGAAAATTGTTCACTTTTAAAGTAGCCCAAAAGACCACAACCCCATGACAAACCATTTATGAATAAGCGCTAAGGAAATGTCAGTGCCTCTTCCTGAGAAGTATTTTTATTCTTTGTGTCCGTCTCTTAAGGAGAAAATCCTACCCTCTCCCTTAAACTTTAAATTAAGAATGTACAAGTTATTTCTGCTTTGACACCCTAAATGAAAACCCTTTTGACCTTTTATCTCGTAGAGATTGCTGTAGGAAAGGCAGCTTCTTAGAGGAAGGACAGCAACTTCTTCAAGGTCTTTAGGGAAGAACGTGTGTTGGAAGAGAATGCTTGGTCAGATGACAAGAAATCACAGGAAGATGTCTTGTCATGTCCCGAGAGCCCATAAATCCTTGGGGTTGAGAAAGATAATGAGTGACCACACTCATACCATTTCTTGAGAATTTACAGTTTTGTAGGCACTAGTCTAATGCTCTGTGTACAACTCTTCATTTAATCTCTATGTCAACAATATAAGGTCTTATTTATTTTTTCTCAATAAAAGATTTTTTATTTTGATTTTTTTATCTTGACTCTTAAACATCATTGAAAAAATAATCTATACACAAGGCTAAAAAAAAAAAAAATACGAGGTTTACAATAAAAAGAAAGTCTCCCTTCCACCGTGACCTCCCACCCCATCCAGCCCCCAGTTACTCCGTGAAAAGCTAGAACCTGTTTCATGTATATGTACTCTGCAACTGTCATATGAACATAGAATGTTTTATTTTATGTGGTAGCATTTATATAACAAAAATTTTGCCATTTCAACCATGTTTAAGTATGCCATCCAGTGGCATTCTCTACATTTATTATGTGCTACCATCACCAGCATCCATTACCCAAACTTTTGATCACCAAGAACAGAAACTATGGACCCATTAAGCAATAACAACTTTATAATCTCTGTTTTATAGAGGAAACTTAGTATGAGGCAGAACTATAATTTAACTAGTCTCTCCAATTCCAAAGCTTGTTCCAACTGACCAAACTCTAAATTGTTCAGGCTCATTCTTAAGCTATTTATCTCCACATAACTTGCCTGTTTAGAAAGCTATAGCCCCCTACTGCCTGCAGCAGTGTTTCTCAGCCTCAACATGATGTCAGCCAAATTCAGTATCTCACTGTTGCCCAGGAAGTCATTTATATTTCCTACCTCCATGCTTTTAGGTTTACCATTCCCTTAACCTGGAAAGCTTTCTATTCTTTAGGTATATATTTAAAAGACCAGCCAAGGTCATACTACCTCTGAAGCCTTCACTGAGCCTCTATAGACAGATGTATCTATAGAGGTTTTCTGTCCTCTGAGCTCCTGAAACACTCAGCCACAAGCACTGCTGAGGTCCAACCCCACCCCCCGGGTTATTTTCTAACTCTATCTCGAATAGACTCTTGGTTCAAGAGTTTTTAAACTCCCCGGAAGGTCCTTATTAGTAACCAGAGTTGATATAATACTGTTCTGGTCTCTCGCCCAGTTGTTTTGCAGTAGCAAGTTCACTTTGTTTTTCCATGCCATTCTTGTTGTTAGTAAATCCATAACTCTTGTTAAAGTTATAATAAAGTTTTAAAATCCACGCCAATTACCCAACTCCCCACCAGGAGGAATATAAGTTTCATGACTTCCCTATGGTATAGAAAACACAGATGTTCTTACTCCTCCTTAACATAAGGAAGCTGAGGCACAGATAAGGGACATGCCCAAGGTCACAGAGCAGGGGAATGGCAAAGCAGGCACTAGAACCCATCTCTCCATAGAGCAATAGTTCTCTAACTTTACAATGGAATAAGATTAAGACACACCTGGTATAGATGTTCCAACACATTTGTCTTACATTTCAAACCCAGAGATTCTGATTCATTAAGTCTTGACTGAGGCATAAGTACCTACATTATTACCAAGATCCCCCAGATGATTTTGATGCATCTATACCTACATCTATAGATATCACCCTCAAATCTCTGTTGGTGGAACACTGCCATTGGGGAAATCATCTTCAGTCCATAACTCTGAATATTATCCTCCCCAAAGCAAGGATGTGGATTTGAGCTAACCTAATGAAGACCCCTTCTTAACCTAGAGTATTTTCTTTCCCTTCCTTTCTTTCCAGAAACTAATAACCAAAGATAAACTCTGGATTAGCAATTGTCATTGAGTTTCATTTCAATCTGCCAACTCAGATGAGTTGACAGTGGCTTTTTAGAGCCTTGGGTTGAGAAGCAATGAGGCTGCACCCAAGCACAGCAGGAAAACATGCTGCCATCAGTTAGTGATGTCTGTCATGACACAGTAGGATTTTGGCAGCCCCAGACTTTCATTGCTCAGGATTTTGCTTCATCCCCAGTTCTATTCTTATTTTTTCTACTTAGAGGAAGAATATTTCTACAAAGAGAGACCTAGTTCCTGACTACAAATAATGAGAAATGATATTTTTAAATTTCTTCCTTGCTACCCATAAACTGTGAGTTCTGCTTGAGATGTTCTGGATGCAATGATTCAAATGTAAATATCCCATGAAATCCATCAGTGTCTAGGTAGGTGATTAAGCACCATGAACTATAAGTGTTCCTTTTTCTGATCTTCAGGCATTTTTTATTTTTTGTGAGCTGATATATTACTCTAGTGAGGGGACTTTCTCACATGTTCTGCTCATGATAACAGATGAGGTGTGAAATTGATTCTGAACACCTACGAGGGTTATGATTGATCATCATACATTAGGCCCTGTGGAGCTCTGCTGGGTGAATCCCAACTACACTCAGAATCCGACCACACTTCTGGAAAGAGGACACTTATTGACTCAAGATGCATTAAATACAGATGTTTCACAGCTAGCACCGAATAAGGGGCTCACTTTCATACATTCAATCAACAAATACTTATTGAACACCTAACATCAGCCAAAAACTGTTCTATGAGCTGCAGTTATAACACTGAACAGGAGTCTGAGTTTTCTTCGGACTCACTTTTCCTTAGAGCCGGCTCCCCTCCCTAATCACAACTTATACTCACCATTGGTCTCTAGGGACCACTACTTGAGATGGCTTAACCAGGACATCATCTTGTGCTTTTCTGGACTGTAGATACTTGGAAGAACCAACCTGATGATGGTCAATACTGCATCTTCAAAGGTTTTACTCTGAATACAAAGAAAGATGGATTCAGGGAAATCTCTGAAATGCGGGGGTGTACAGTAAGTGACCTCTCAGAGAATCAGTGAGTGGAGGTGGAGGGGCTTCCGATTAAAGCCTTAACTAACTGAAGCTATATAAGCATCTGGACAATTCTCTTTTCTGCCAACCACTGCCTAAAACCATTTTCTTAGCACAGGGTTGGGCAAGGAAAAAGGAGGGCCACACATCAGAATCACATAGCAAAGCTTTTTTGAATATAAACACTCCTAAGTCTCTGAAGTTCTGAGTTAGGCCACAGGTAGGTCTATTTTTGAAAACCATGAACCCCTGGGTGATTCTGATAAATCTAGAAAATATTGCTTTCAAGTTTCATTTAGATTCATATCTGGCCTCTGTTAAAAATAAATTTTTTTAATTTTAAAACAAAAATTACAAATTACAGTAAAGTTGGAGATAATAAAACCTACTGGACAGGGAATCCCAAAGCCTGAGTTCTAGTCCTGATTCTGTCTTTAAAGCGGTGTGATCTGAGACAAGTTACCCCACTTTTTCTGGGCTTCAGTTTCTTTATCTGCAAAGTGATGGGGGAGGGGGAAGGCGTAGATGATGTCTAAAGTGTGTTAAAGTTTATATAGTTGGGCCACAGTGGCTCAGCAGGCAGAGTTCTCGCCTGCCATGCCAGAGACCTGGGTTCGGTTCCCAGTGCCTGCCCATGCAAAAAAAAACAAAAAAACAAAACGAAGATTATACAGTTAAGCTCTTTCACACTTGTAAGCCAACTTCAAACACTAATTGATTAAACCCCATCATAAATAATCGCTGTTAAATTGTTCTGATAGGAAAGTAATGCATATTTAAAACACGTTCTTGCCAGATCAGTCCACTGAATATTTAATGTTCACAGGATCCATAATCAAGCTTCCAAGTTGTTCAGTGTTGAATTTTTTAAAACTCCCCAGTAGCAGAATCATCCCTCTACTATTTGTTACCCCTGCCTTCTGTTTTCATCCCTTTATGCCATCTTTTGGGTGTCCGCACAGCTGGAGTAGTTAGTAATTACCTGCCTTTAAATAGTAACTTGGATTTCTCTAACAATATGTCTTCAAATTTCTTATTCCCATTAAGGAATCCAAAATTGCGTCTTTCTACAAACTCTTAACAGACTGATTTTTGCTTAATAATTTCCATTTGATTGATATCCTTGCACTCTTTGTTCTGATTGCTGGACTTTTCATACTTCACTCACATATTCCTGCATGCAGTTATTCTCCGTGCTAAAGGCTAGGACTATTGATCAATCAGTACATCAGATGGCGATTTGATTTTTAAAGCTATTGTATCTCCACATAGATAATATTCTTTGGTATAATGTTTCTCCACACAGATAATATTCTTTGGTTTAATGATGAAAAGGACTGAAATCTGACTTTCTGCCCCATTCAAACTATTTATCTAGTCCACGTTGCTATCTCCAGCCAGGTTATAATTCAAAATAAGCAGGGGTAATTCTCTGGGAACTCTTTACCAATTCACAGATGACCCAGTCAGTACTAATCTTTGAAATGAGGCTCATATTTCACTAGTCCCCTAGAATCATACTGTATTAGAGCAATGGACTCAAAGCTATATTTGATATGAATCCCACAGGTGTGGGGCCATTATTTTCCTGTTTGCTCACAGCCCCGCTCGGCCTTCTCTACTCGGCTCTACGCAGCCAGGACTAGAAGCCTGAACATTACATTTCTTAGATTCCCCTACCTGGGGGTCTTGGTTCATTTCAGCCAGTGTGAATCACAACCAGCCAGAGAGAAGCTACCACGTGCCACACAAGCAGTGGTGTGCCTACTGGGCAATCCAGCAGCAGCAGCATGACCCCATCCCCTCAGCGGTTCCAGTAATGCCGATGTTTCATCCAAGTGACCCTTTCTGCTCTTTTTCAACCCTTAGCGCACCCATTCTTTCTCTTACTCCTCCAGCCCTCCTAATACCTTTATAACTATGGTAGACCATGGGCAAAAAAAAAAAGTCCCAATTTCTCCCTTCCCTCTATTCATACCTCTTTGTAATGTAACTTTACAGCTGCACCCATCAAATGGTGGGGTCTGTTTCTCCACCACTTGAATCTGAGTTGCCTTTAAGATTTGCTTTGGCCAATAAATTACAGCAAAAGCAATATTGTACCAGTTCTCGTTCTAGATCTACAGAGACCTTGCATGCATTTTCTCTTTCTTCTGAGCTGCCATGGAGTCATGCTGAGCTGCCGTGTGAAAAAGCCCAGGTTAGCTTGCTGCAGGACAAGAGACCTCACAGAAGAGAACCAAAGTGCTCCAGCTAATAATCAGTCAAACTCCAGAATCAGAGCCACCTGCAGAATTGACATTCACTGCAGACACAGGACAGAGCCCAATCAAGACCAGAAGAACAGCCCAGCTGACCTGTAGACTCATGAGCAATAGTGAATGGTGGTTCTTTTAAGCTACCAGTTTCAGGATGTGTTGTTACACAGCAATTGGTCACTGATAACAGTAACATTTCTTGCATTAAATCCCTCTCCATAGCTGTTTTCCTGACTGGTCCATGAATGATAAGGAAAATTTGTTAAAAATGCAAATCCCCAACTGAAGGACCCCAGGCAATTTTGATATACATGGTTTCAGACTATTCTTTTTGAAACACAGCTTTCAAAGGACTGTGAAGATTATCTTGTCTATGATCTAACTTTTCAGGCAACTTACAGATCATGCCACTGTGGGCAAAAGTCCATTGTGTTTAAATACTTGGCAACCAATTCCAATAACCAATGAATGTCACATCACTGTCAAGGATTTCCTTTTTTTTTTTTTTCTTAATATTTGGTAGCCTCATTTTTTCAAGCTGCAGTCTTCATCTCTTTCTTCTTATTTCTTGCTCAGAAGAGAAAAATAGTGACTGGTAGATATTTCACATCAGTAAAATTCTCCCCACCCCTCCCCCAAGGTTAAATAGCCCTAGCCATATCCTTTAACTTTCTATCTCTGGCCCCTTGGGATAAAAAACCAAAAACTTTTGATATCAGACTGATCCTGGATAATCCCAGCTCTGTGTGACTTTCTGCAAGTCATTAACCTCTCTGTATCTCAATTTTCAATTTTTCAAGTGTTAAATCAACTCAGTTGTGAAAAATAAATGAAATGAAGTATGTAAAACTCAGTATGCGTTAGAACTTGTCTTTTTCCTCTCAAAGTCTATTCTCTAAGGTAGAGTTGCAGAATAAAAAAAAGTTAAAAACTATGAATCTCATGAATACCAGCCCTCCAGATTCCAGACATTTACAAGAAACTCATAAAGAAACTCCCCTATTTCTTTGGGCTGAGGCCCACCACCTGTTCTTGTTCCATGAGGAGGGAGAATCCTGGAGATCCCTTGCCTCAGGGGAACACCCAGGAGAGGTTGATGATTTCTTCTAAGTTCACCCAAGAAACAAGAAGAGATGATTTTTAATATGAATTAATATGGGTTAAACAGCAAAAGACTAAAAGGAAAGAAGCCAAATCCCCCCTGTCCAAATGCATTCTTTTACACTCTACGGGCTATTCCTTCCACCTCTACTTCAAGCTTTCCCCCAAAAGACCCACTGGCACAAAACTACTAAGGAACAATGTAGATTAGACTGAGAAACTCAGAAGAAAAATGAAGAGAAGCATTTATGTCACATGCTGCACAAAAGGCTACTTCTAAATCCCCTTATTGAATCCCTCTCCAAGCCCTTCCTAGGCTGAGGGGCCGGGGAGGGATCAGAGATCAGGGAAGAGGGTAAAAGGGAAGCCAGGGAAGAATATAGAGCTGCCCTCCTCTTCCTGTACATCGTTGCATCCTGCCTCCCTCCAAAACACTCCTTTACCATTAAGGGAAATTTAGCAACCATTTCTTGTTACTTAGGATTCACCCTCCACTCAAGGTTAGTATTTCTCTTAAATACATAAAATACACTCCCTAAGAAGGATCATAATGAATGGAGTTGTCACCACTGTGTATGTGTGTGTATGTATATACACAGCATTTTGTCATCAAAATTCCATAAACAAAAAATACTGTGTCTACATTCACAGATAATATGAATGTATGGTCTTGTGTCTCATTTTAATTCATTATATTGCAAACATCTTTACATGTCAATAAATATCTTTTTACCATTTCATTTTCAAGGCTGAATAGTGTTCCATTGAATATATGTATCAATTTGTTTAAATAATTCTCTGTGGTTGGATAGGTAAGTTCCTCCAAGTGTTTTACTATTATATAGTAAGGGAAAAATTATTGTACCATCTTTTCATACTTGCCCAATTACTCCCATAGGATACATTCTTGAAAGAAGAGCAGCTGAGTCAAAGAAAAATAATGTGCACATTTAATGCTTTGATATATTTTCAAAGGGCTGAATCAGTGTATACTCCCACCAACGACATTAGTGAGTATTCACAGAAGGGTTTTGGAAGCCCCAGTTGGAAAGAAAGAACTACATGTCAAAAAGCCTGAAGGCCACCCCTGGACATTGGTGCTTTATTTTTATCTGCAGACAGGCTGGTTTCTCGTTGTCCCTGAGTAGCCTTTGAACATCTCTACGCTGAATCTTCACTCTTGCCTCGTTCCCTCCTGTCTGCCTTGCCAAATTCTCTCCATCCCTGAAACCCACCCCCCTTCTCTCTGAGTCTTCCTTAGGTGGTCAAAACAACAATTGTAACAACAACGTGGAGTGTCTCCTCTCAGTGCACACTTATGCTGATATTCTGGTTGGCCATATGCATCAGGCAGTTATTTGCTGCAAGGCTTCTGCATAACAAAACATCCCCCAGACTCGGCAGCTTACAATAGCAAGACATGTATTTTTCTTGTTCACAAGTCTGCAGGTTGCCTCAGGTGGTGGAGCAATTATGTTTGAGTCCAGCTTCAGGCCACTTTCCATCTACCCCATTCATCTTTCCAGGAACTCCCACCGAGGGCAGTGGTGAACTGGACATTCTCTTCTCTGCGGGCCTTGCAAACTGTTACTTCTGCCCACATTTCCTTAGCCACAACAAGTCACATGGCCAGGCGAACAGCAGTGGAGCAGAGAAATGTAATCCTTCCATTCTAGGACACTTCAGGGTCACATGGCAGAGGGACTGTTTTAGTTTGCTAAAGCTGCCAGAAAGCAATATATCAAAAATGGATCAGTTTTTATAAAGGGAATATATTACAAGTTTACATTTCTAAGACCATAAAAATGTCCAAACTAAGGCATCCAGAAAGAAACACTTGTCTCTGAAGAAAAACCTGTCTGTCACGTGGGAAGGCCCATGACTGGCATCTGCTGGTCTTTTTTTCCAGTTCCGTTGCTTCCAGCTTCTGATGCCAGTGGCTTCCTCTCTAAGTGTCTTTGGGTCTCACTTAGCTGCTCTGGGTTTTATCTCCTAGATTAGCATCCCCTGGTCCAGAGCTTTCTTCTCTTGAAGCCTATGAGTCCTGCTTTCATACAGCTTCTCTAAGCATCTCTGTTGGCACTCCAAGAATCTCCAAATGTCTGCATCTGAGATTTCTCCAAAATGTTTCCCCTTTTAAAGGACTCCAGTAAACTAACCAGGACCCACCTTAAATAGGCAGAATCGTATGTTCGTCTAATCAAAAGTCACACCCACAATTGGTCACACTCATAATCTCCATGGAATTAATCTAATCGAGAGCTCCCACACTACAATATTGGATCAGGATTAAAAGAACATGGCTTTTCTGGAGTACACAACAGCTTCAAACCAGCACAGGGAACAATAATTCAATCTGGTCCACTATGTCAATTATTTAAATACTGAAATGCTTCCAGAGTGGTTGGTAAAGAGAAATCCTCTACTTGAGATTATAAATCACCAAATAAACCTGTCCCACTATGGCCACAGAGGCAAGAAATGGGGCCTGGGCAAGTGCCTGCGTGGCTGTGCTGAGTACGATGATCAGCTATGGTGGTAGTAAGGTGGGTGTAATTGCACCTACTACCCCGGGGAGCCCAGCTTTGGCAAGGGCATCAAGGCAGGCAGTGCCATTAGCCTGCATCTCTACCCCTACCTTTGGGGTCAAGGCTATACAAGAACTGCTGACATCCAGGTATGTGCCTGGTCCCTGTCTCATAGGTAGCACTGCCAACTGCCCTTCTGCTGCAACCAAGAGCAGGGCTATGGGGCCCTAGCTAGTGGTAAATTATTGGGGAAGTCACTGAAGGACTTTGAGGCAGTTTCTTGTGTCAAATCATGGGCATCATTCAGTCGATGGCAGAGGCTTTATAAGATCACACTAGCAACTGCTAAAAATCAACAAATGACTTGGAAATTAGAATACTTTGATGATATGCACTACAACGTATACATTTGGCAAGCAGTTTTAAGGAATAGATTACATATAGAACAAAAGGAATTTTAAAATTTAGTATATATTACTGTGCTGGTTTGAATTTGTGGAGCCCAGAAAAGTCATGTCCTTCAATTCTCATTCAGTATCACTGGGTGTAAGTTTTTAATTGTTCCCATGGAGATGTGACTCAGTCAATCATGGGTATTAACTTTTGATTGAAGGGAGATGTGGCTCCACCCATTCCAGGTGGGCCTGGGCTGGAATCCTTTAAAGGAGAAAACATTTTGGGGAGAGTCCTTTTTTAGAGAGCCATGAGGCCAAGAACCCACGCAGCCAGAGACCTTTGGAGATGAAGAAGGAAAATGTCCCCAGGGGAGCTTCATGAAACAAGAAGCCTGTAGAGAAAGCCAACAGATGCCACCATGTTTGCCATGTGCCTTTCCAGTTGAAAGAAAAAACATGAACTTCATTGGCCTTTCTTGGGTGAAGGTAACCTCTTGGTGTCTTAAATTGGACATTTTTATAAACTTGCTTTAATTGGGACATTTTCTAAAACTGTAAACTTGCAACTTGATAAACTTCCCCTTTTTAAAAGCCATTCTGTTTCTGGAATATCACATTCCAGCAGGTAGCAAACTAGGACAATTACTTTATGTTCTAATTTATTATATTATCAAACAAGTTATTAAATATTTTGAACCTCACTGCTGCCTATTACATGTCAGGAGCATTATAATGTTATTTATTCTTGTTCTGCTCTCTTGTCCTGACCCCTCGACTGCCTGTCCCCGAAGGCAGGAATGCCATCCCTCCTGGCATTAGACCAGCATGCCAGGACACAAGAAGTGTCCAGTAACTACTTGAATCACAAACTCACACAACTGGAAAGGACTTTAGAGAGTATGTTCAGGTTTTGTTTTATACTCGAGAAAACTGAGACCTGGGCAGGGGAAATGACTTTCATGTGAGCAATAGCTATGACCAGAACCCAGACCAGACTCTTGGTTAGGGGGGCACTGTAGCATAGGGTCAGAATAGATGTGGGTTCAAATCCCAGCTCTGACACTTACTCATTGTCTGACAATAAGTAAGTTGCTTAATTTCTCTGAGCCCATTCCTCTATTTGCAAAATTAAGATACTCCACTGCTTAACGCTGTTGAGTCAATGAAATTGTGTATATGTGTATATGTTTCTGTATACATATACCAGTATATAGTAAGCTCTCATTATCATCATTATGGCTTCTACAGCTATCCGTTGGAATTCTCTGTTGTTTTCTCATCATAAACCAAATATGCTCACCTTAGACTCCCTCCCTCATGACCACAAAATGAGCATGAAAAGGCAGGAAGTGGGAGATAGAACAAGATACCAATTAACTCTATTCTAAATCACGAGGCTTGTCTAAATATCATCAAGAAATACAAATGGCTATGATTTTAATACCTGTTGGCTTCAATCAGAGGATGGCCTGATACTATGGTTTCTAAATTACTTGTACATTTTTTCTAGGGAAAGAGTCCAACATTCAGACACATGGCTCAAGGCCATGTACTTCAGAGCTTGAACAGGTCAGAGAGCCCTTCAACTCTCACTATTGGCCTAAGGAATATTTTCTATGGAAGAGCCTTGTTAGTAAACACCAGACTCATCAGCAGCAAAGCACTACCAACAAAATTGTCTTCATTAGGGAGGAAACTGCAGGATTGGTAAAACTACCAATTGAAAAAGATTCATGGCTGGCAAGGCCAAGTCCTCTAGAAAACAGACAATTAGGAGAAAATTAATATAACCCAAATAACATTAGGTCTTCTACTGCTTTGTGACCTGTCTGCATTTGAGATCAAATAAGGACAAATCGGACTCCAAAATCCTCAAAGATCAACGCCAGTCTTAAAGATCTGAGAAAGGAATTTTGCCACACCTAGACAACAGAGCTAAGCTCCCTAAAAGACCTGCCTGCACATTCACGGTAGCCAGGACTCCACACAGCCCTCTCCGCTGTGTCCCACCCACACCCTGCTCTCCACAGTCTTTTCCCCCCAAGGACTCCATACCCTTCCTTCTGCAGAACCATCCATCACCCACTTTCTTTCATTCTGTGGCTCTGTCCATTGCCCCACTAGGTATTATGAAAGCTGGCAGCTGAGCAATGAGTCTCCTCCTGAGCAGGCAAAGATGGGAAAGTGTGGATATTTGTGCTTTACTTCTTTCTTCTCTAAAACATGACTTCTGGTGCCATTAAGTACATTTTAGGGCCTCAGTAAACTAATATTCTAAAGGCCGTGATTACAAGCTTGAAAATCAGTGACTTGCTGCCTGATTCACTTTCATCTCCTTTTGCTCAAAAAAGATAACTACAGCTTAGGCATCTACTGGGGCAGATTCCCCTACAAGTTTATGTCCAACTGTTCTGTTCTTCTTTCTAAGGTTTAAATGAGCCCTTTCTAAGATTTTGAATGAGTTTAATTAAATTAAAATGTAGTCTCTTTTTTGCTTTCACTATCCTTTGATTTGTTTTCGCAAATCTTAGCCAAATGCTTGGGAACACCTGCGAACTTTCCTCAAAACTTGGCATTTTTTTTTTAAGAAAGGGCACGTTCTCCTAGATTGGCTTTCTCTGAACAATTGAGAGGGTGAAACCTAAATAATTCTCTCTTAAATTAAGCCACAGATGGGCACATTGGTTCTTCTGAAAGGGAAAGCCATTGTTATGGGCTGAATTGTGTCCCACAAAAAGAGACGTATTGAAATCTAACCCCTAATGCCTCCAAATAAAGCCTTGCTTGGAAGTAGGGACATTTAGGATGGAATTAAATTGAAATAAGTCCAAACTAAATTAGAGTGGGCCCTAACCCAATATGGCTGGTGTCCTTATAAGAAGAGAAAATTTAGATACCGAGACAGGCACTGAGGAGAAGGTCACTGGGACACAGGGGAGACAGATGCAGCCAAAAAGCCAAGGGATGCCAAAGACTGCCACCAAATATCAGACATTAGGAAGAGGGAAGGAAGAATTTTCCCCTACAGGTTTCAAGAGAGCCTGATCTTGGACATTTAGACTCCAGCCCTGTGAGACAATAAATTTCTTTTCTTTTAAGTCACTCCAATTTGCGGTACTTCGTTACAACGGTCTTTGGAAATTGAGACAGCCATTCTGTTAGGTTCAGTTTTAAAGTGGTCTAAACTGAATTACACCACTGTGAAAATACAAGTGCTTTTGTATAAATGTAAAGCTATGTTCTCTCTAAACCACAGGCTCAGGATTATTACATTATACAATAGACGCATCTGGTACTCAGAGTCCCACCGTGTCTAATGGTGAACTGTTCAGCAAAGAGAGCTGTGCTATAGTGAAAAGGTCACAGGCCCTGAAGTCACAGGACCCAACTTCAGGTCATGGCTCTGCCTCTTAAGGGCTCTTGGTAAGAGAATGCATTTACTAAACTCCTACAAGATCAAATATGGCTGCAAATTCTTTGCAGCTGCTCCCATCACAAGGCAACATTTCCCAATCCCTTGAATCTGAACTTATCCTGTAACTTACTTTGACAATAGAATGTTGTGTGAGTTCCAGAGCCTTATAGCTCTGTCTCTGCCATCTCAGAATGCTGCCCTGAGCCCACCATGTAAGGAGCCTGTCAACCTACTGGATGAGATGAGAACCAAAGCAACCCAGCTGATATCCAGCATCAATTGCCAAAAACACAGGTGAAGCCATGTTGGAACTTCCAGCCCATCTACTCCTCTAGCATCCACATGAGCGAGCCCAGGCAAAGCCAGCAGAGAACGTCCCTTTCAACTCACAGAATTATGAAAACTTAGTCATTGTTGTTGTAAGCCCAGAAGCTTTGGGATGGTTTGTTATGTAGTGATGGGGATGGAATCACATCCCCCACAGAGGGCATGTTCAGGTCCCAAACCCTGGTTATGGGTGTGAACCAGTTTGCAAATAGGAACTTCAAAGGTGTTATTAGTTGCAGTGAGGTGTATCCAAACTGAATGAGGGTGGGTCTTAATCTACTTTGGTTGCAGTCTTTATAAGCAAAGGGGGAAAGAAAAAAAAAAGCCACAGGAAGCAACCAGAAATGAAAGTCAATGGAACCTGGAAGAGAAATTAGAAGACATTCCCATGTGCATGGCCATGAAACAGAAAAGCCAAAGAATCCTAAAGATTTCTGGCCAACCCAAAAATACTGACCCCAAGAGGAAGCAAGCCTTCTAGCCTCTGAAACCATGAGTCAATAAATTCCTGGGGCTTAAGCCAACCCATTGTGTGATATTTGGTTTAGCAGCCAAGACACTAAAACACACAGCCTGCTATGTGATATCTGTAGAATATATATTTATATAATTTTGAGAATCAAATGAGAGAATGGATGCCAACATACTTGGGCATATTCATTTTATTATTGTTAATAGCACCTCCCTTTCACTGAGCTCCCACATTTTGTGAAGCCCTTACACTCACTTTGTATTGGATCCTCTCAAATCATCAGCCAGCATGGTTTCCAGTCTTGTCTGATAGAGCTGATCCATTGATACCTGCCCTTTCTCTTTCTTACCGGTCAGGTCAGGCTTTGGAAATAAGGGCTTCTGGGACTTTCTCTAAGCAGAACCAGAAATTCACTCCTTATAGAGAGCATACAACCCTTGCCCATAAAGCACCACAGTGGGCTTTCTCATTAACATCCCAACAATAGGCTATAAAAATTCTTTAACAATAATAATAACAGCTAAAATTTATTGAGCACATACTATATGTCAGATATGGTGCTAAACTCTGCAGTGAACTATAATTAAAGCTGCCCAGGAGCACTCTGTTGTATATAGTATTATTATCTCTGTTTTGGATAAGGAAGCTGAAAGCCTAGTGATGTTGAATGTTCTAGTTTGCTAGCTGCCGAAATGCAATATACCAGAAACAGAATGGCTTTTAAAAAGGGGAATTTGATAAATTGCTAGTTTACAGTCAAAGGTCGAGAAAATGTCCCAATTAAAACAAGTCTACAGAAATGTCCAATCAAAGGCATCCAGGGAAATATACCTTGGTTCAGGAAGGCCAATGAAGTTCAGGGTTTCTCTCTCAAGTGTAAGGGCACATGGCGAACACAGTCAGAGTTTCTCTCTCCTTTGGAAAGGCACATGGTGAACACTGTCAGGGTTCCTCTCTCATCTGGAAGGGCACATGGAGAACACGGCATCATCTGCTAGCTTCTTCTCTTGGCTTCCTGTTTCATGAAGCCCCCCGGGAGGCATTTTCCTTCTTCATCTCCAAAGGTCAATGGCTGGTGAACTCTGCTTCTTGTGGCTATGTCATTCTTCTCTGCTCTCTCCGAATCTCTTTCTCCAAAATATTTCCTCTTTTCTAGGACTCCAGTAAATCAATTAAGATCACCCAAAGGGGTGAAGACATGTCGTCACCTAATCCAGTTTAACAACCTCTCTTGATTAAATCACATCACCCAGGGAGACGATCCAATCACAGTTTCAAACATACAGTATTGAACAGGGATTATTCTACTATATGAAATGGGATTTTGATTAAAACGTGGCTTTTCTAGGGGGCATACATCCTTTCAAACCAGCACATTGAATAACTTGTCCAAAGGCAGATGGCTTGCGGTGAGCCAAGATCAATTCCAAACAGCTAAGCCTAGAGTGCCACCCTTGATCACTCCCTGGACCACTTGCAGACCATGTTTCTGTGCAGCTCCCAAAACTTGTCCAGGAAATACCTGAAGTTGTTCAGCTTTTATCCTGTGGTCATGTGACCGTAAAGGTCTTGCGTCTGACACTCCCTTTGCCCAGTGTATGGACAGATGAGTAATAAAATAAAAACAAAAACATATGTATAATAGGGGGCGATAAAGGGTATGGTATGTTTTGGGTGTCCTTTTTATTTTTATTTCTTTATTTGGAGTAATGAAAATGTACCAAAATTGATTTTGGTGATGAATCCACAATTATATGATGATGCTGTGAGCCGCTGATTGTATACTTTGGATGGTTTACATGGTATGTGAATAGATCTCAATAAAAAAAAAAAACAGCATGGATATAATTAGAATAAGGGGTATAATAAATAGCCACATGGAATAAATGTGGGTTGAAATATGGAGGCCAGATTAAATAATCATTAAATAAATATGTATTGAGTAGTCTACTGTGTGGAAGGCACCATGAAAAAAAAACATTTGTGCAGGACTAAGAATGGGTCTTTTTCAAGCTGAGCTCTGTGGAGGTAACGTTCTGTGACCTTGGCCATCTCATCCTTTTCCCTGGACCTCTGCCTCACACCAGATAAATCATACAGAAGATTAGACCAGGGGATGTTTTAAACTTCTTCCAGCCCTGAACCCGAAGATGGTAATTTCTTCCCCAACATCTTGTTATATTTGGAATTTTATTGTCTTGCTTTCTAAGGCAACCAAAGAACATCAGGGGAGAAAAGGGAAAGCAGGTGCTATAAAAGTGTGTTTATTAATTAACGTAGGGAAAAGAAAAGGCAACAGAGAGGAGTCTATAACTCTCTTGGGGATTAAGCCATAATCTATACTATTTGATTTTTTAATGCATTCATTCAGAACTGGGAAACTGTAGGAGGCTCTTTAAATCTGACACTGAATGAAGTAATTCAATTAAAATAGGCTTGAGATTTTTACAAGGTATTAAACTTCTGAAGAGGATATTTAGAACTTGTACATGTCAGTTTAAGAATCAGCATTGGTGAGACCATAGGAAAGTACAAGACAGGTTCTGCCAGGAGCATTTTTGGAGACACATAAGGAGGTGAGTCCAGGATGCTTGGAAATGGAGTTGTCACCATATGGGAACCATAAGTTGGAGTAAATAAACTGCTCCAAAGCCTCCCAACAGCTGATATTCATGTTATCATTATGATTACCCCATATAAAACCTATCTTTCCATAGCAGGAAATGAAGTTTAACAACTATCATTAACAAGCACCATTCATTGAGGCCTCTGTTCCTACAGCTCGAGCCCCTTTTATAGATGAGATAACTAAGGTGACAAGAAGTGTTATGTCTGGGCCAGAGTTATACAGCTAATAAATTATAGATTCAAACCCAACTCTATGGCACCAAACCCAGTGCTTTCCCGCACCAAACCCAGTGCTTTCCAGCACCATACCACTTGTCATGGGTAGGGACAGGTGTCAACTTGGCCAAGTTGTGGCACCTGTTTATCTGATTGGGCAAGCGCTGCCCTGTCTGTTGCAATGAGGACATTTCATAGGATTAGGTCATGATCACGTCAGCTACATCCACAGCTGATTCCATTTGTAATCAGCCAAAGGGGAGTGTCTTCTGCAATTAGTGATGCTAAATCTAATCATGGGAAGCCTTTTAAGGAGGACTCAAAGGAGACAGGTTCCATTCCTGCTTTGGCTGGTGAGCCTCTCCTGTGGAGTTCATCCAGGCCATCCATCGGAGTCATCGGCTTCGCAGCCTGCCTTGTGGATTTTGGACTCTGCGTTCCTATGGTCACGTGAGACACTTTTATAAATTTTATATTTGCAAGTGTTCCCTGTTGATTCTGTTTCTCTAGAGAACCCTAACTAATACACCACTTAAAATGCAAGTGGTCTGTTATTGCAGCAAACTGAATGGGAAGAGAGCTCTGGGAAAGTACATACATATGAAGAAATATAGACTGTCCCTCCCCTTGGGTGCATGTAGTCTGCTTGGCAAGCATGACTCATATTCAGGAGAGCTCAAACTAAATTACAAATGACAGAGGTTAGATCCATGTATGAGAAAAGGTTTTCATGTGGGTGGGGCAGAAATAACTAGATCACAGAAAGAAAAGGATGTGAAATGGGCAAGCTGAAAATAAAATTACCATGCACAAGTCTGCTCAAGGCCATCCCAGCTAGCCACCTTTTTTTTTTGCCCTGTGCATTCCCTGGAGTCAGGGACTGTATCTTTCTTATTGAGCGCTATCAGACACGAAATGAGTTCTAGTGCTGCTGGCCCTGGGTTCAATGTTAATGAATCAATAATATATTTTAAATAAGGTGCCCATAAACAGAAACGCACATTGAACAAGGTTATATATTAATCAATTGACAAAAATAGGTTCATAGGAGGGGTTCAATTCCTAGTCCATGCACTTCTCAAAAAACAAACAAACAAACAAAAATTAAATGAATGGTGCTGCAATAATGAGATACTCACATGAAAAAATAATGAAGTGTGACCCTGTTACACAGCATAAAAAAACAAAGGCTCACAGGAACCTAACTCTCTATTTCCCCTGGGAACATGGGTTCAGTATTGCTAACTCGGTGTTCACAGAGACTTTATAGAACATAACTACCATGAATAACACACACATGCTGTCATAGATATACACATTAAAATGTGAATCAACAACAATAGAGTGGTTGTTTTATGGAATTTAACACTTTTTTAAGTCTAGCCACTGCCTTACTTATATTCACAATCACTTCCAAGGAAAGTTCAAACTTCTAAATATGGCCTTATAGACTCTTCATAATGGCACCTCTGCCTCCAACTCTCCAGCCCCTCCACCTTCCTCCTCTGTTCTCACCAGTTTATTTTCAATTCCCAAACCCAGTCATGGTCCCATGCTCCTCTTTCTCCTTTCTTGTTCTCGAGAATTTCTACCCATCTGTTTTAGTTTGCTAAAACTGCTGGAATGGAATACACCAGAAATGGATTGGCTTTTATAAGGGGATTTATTTCATTACAAATTTACAGTTCTTCAGGGGAAAGGCAGCTAGCTTTCATCTGGGTTCCTCTGTCATATGAGGAACATCTGCTGGCCTTCTTTCCCAACTTCTGGTTTCAATCAGCTTTCCCTGGGGCATTTCCTCCCTGGGTCTGGGTCTATGTCGGCTCTGAGCTCCTTTCTCTCTCTTCTGTCTTCTCCTTTTAAGCCTCCAGCTGATTAAATTATGTCACTCATCACAGAAGGCACTCCCCTTTGCCAACTGCAGATGTAATCAGCCACAGATGAAATTCATATGCTAATGATTTAAGTCCACAGCAATAGAACTAGGCACCATCGCCTGTCAAATTGACACCTGAACCTATCACACCATGGTTCTTTTATTTTTTCTTTCTCACACCATCTTTTAAGATTCCGGTCAACTAGCACTTCCTTTCCTTGTACTTTACCTAATCCTTCCCATACCCAGGAGGAGTTGGTGCTCCTTTTCTGAGTCACTATAGTTATGTGCATCCTCACATCCCATTTTATGGTTATTGTTTGTAAATCCCTATACCCTTAACCTGCTCACTGAATGTTCCAAAGGACCTTTTTCACAGAATCCTGGCTCTTCCCTGAGAATGTGGCATCCCCTGCAGATTCCTCAAGTGGGGACTGTGTTCCCTCCTCTAGGTCTAGAGGTGGGTGGTGTCCTTTTTGCTCTATTCTATCCCTTCCAAAGCATACTCTTTTTTCCCTGTGTAAAACCCTGCAGCTTTGAATCTCATGTCATTGATGACACCACCCACCATCCCTCTTTGTTGCAATCCACCTCCCAGGATTACTCCCCATTCCTTGAACCTTTAGCTCCTAGCTTACTGTCATTCTCTCCAATACCAGTTTTGTCTTTGTTATAGGTGATTTCAAATTCCACATTGTTAACACTTTTAATATCCTGCTCACTCAGTTCCTTGATTTTCTCACCTCTAATGAGCTTGTTCTCCAATGCTCTTTAACCACTCATCCCAACTGTCTGATCCCCAACCTTAGACCTTATCATTACCAAAACAAAACACCTCCAAAATCTCAGTTTTAAGCATCTACTTTCCAATCATCACTCCAATATCTCCAATTAACCCTTCCAGTATCCTGACTCCTATATTCCTTTGACCCAATGAGGTCCAACGATCCATTGATCCTACCCCCTTTCACTGTCCCTCACCATCTCGCCTACCCCCATACCCTCACTTGATTCCCTATACTTTTCAGATTCCCTGTTTCATTGTTACAGTTTGTTCTTCTTACCCACCCCCCAATCCCTTTGCCTCTTCACATTTTGTTATGCTCACTTGACTAAACCACATCTCCCTTAATTAGAAGCAAGTCTTTGCCTGCTCTGCACCTGTACTGTGAAAGTTGAAAGTGACTAGAGAAAAACATAACCACACCCACTAGGTCATTGTAAAGCCATAACTATGAACCTTAAGTAGCCCCTAATCTAGTTCATTCACACTCCTACTCTCTTAGATGCTTCTTTCATACCTCTTCCTCTGTTTTCAAACCTCAACCATTGATTGTGCTACATTAAATCATTAAGAAAATAAAAGCAATCAGATGAGAACTGCCATCTTCACTTCTCTCACTCTCCTGCATCTGCATCTGTATACTTTTGCTCCTCCTATTGTTATGATGTAGAACTGCAAAGACTATCCATTCAGCCCAACTGGGAATGCCAACCTGTGGGACATCAATATTCTGTCCTCTTTGTGCCAATTTCTCCAGGTCCCCTAATGACAGGTCATAACATTGAGATGGAAAATGAACCATGTTGGGGCTGTAGATCTTTTTTCTTTTGTTAAATTGGCAGCTAATCCATATAGCTTTGTACCCAAGTAGATGAAAAAGCCCTTGAAATGCTATTATTTCAACAAACAAAAGACTGGCCATCCCTATATTGTTCATCCAGTGATGCCAATTTATCTGGCTTTTACTTATTTCAAGTGCAGTGGCCCCAAGAAGAAAAATAAAATAGCATTTAAAGTTGTTAATGTATTGTGTATTTATTTGGATTTAAGAGCAATTGTTCAAGTCAATCACTAAAAATAAAATCTTATGCAGTCATTTTTCTTTATAATTGCTGGAGGATCTCAATGGTAAATAGTGTAAGGAAGTGGGAAGCAAATTTGTGAGGGAGTGAGGGATGCTATTTTTGTAGCATCATTAAAGAAATCTTCACTTTTCCCCCCAAAATTTTGAGTGTACTGCTTATAATTATTCTCTCCTTCCTTTCCAATCCATATTGTAAATCAAATTCCCACTTTCTGTATTATGTTAGGCAGGGACACAGAAAAGAGTTCTAGCATATTTGCATTTTTAAATATATTAAAGACATACCATCTGCCTTGGCACTATGCAAATGTTTCATGTCTGTTAGTCCAATTGATCTTTGTATAGGTCTTCAAAAGGTAGGTGATATTTTGTCATCATCCTCATTTACAGATTTAGAAGCTGATTTTAGGTCTAGATAAATTGAGAGATTATCCCAAAATCTCTAGCTACTAAGTGGGATGAGCTTAGAATGAAGCTGAGGCAGTTCAATTCTTGAATAGTATACAAGGAGACATAGTATTTAAAAGAGTAGGATACGAGGGACATAGCAGCACCTACCATTTCCCTCTCAGAAATTCACTCCTTTCTGTCTTAAAGTTTGTTGGGTATTTAAAAGGAAAATGGGATGAATGAGGTCAAGTTCCACTGACAAGATAAAAGATGAGTTAAGTCTACAGAATGGGTTGAGCTAGGTCAAGAAAGGGGAATAAAAGGGACAAGATGCAAATTCTGCTGGTGGAGAAGTTATATCTTAAGTACTTATATGCTAGCATGTTGACAAAGACTGTTGATCTAGTCTCTAAGTGGCTAAGGGAAGTAGCCTGAAGTAGTGATTTCTGGAGTGAAATGGCCAAGATTTGAAGTCAGGCTCCTCCTCTTGCTAACTTTTTGACCTTGAGCAAGGTACTTAACCTCTGTGAACCTCAGGTTCTGCCCACATACAATGGGAGTGTCGATAATAGTAGCTACAGTTGATCCTCCTTATTCACGGATTCTGTATTTGCAAATTTGCCTAATTACTAAAATTTATTTATGATCCCAATATTAATACTTGTGTTGCTTTCATGGTCATTTGTGGACCTACACAGGTATAGACAGTGGCAAAAAATTTTAGTTGCCTAACACCCATATCTCCAGCTGTGGTCAAACAAATAAGAAATCTCTCTGACTTCTTATTTCAGCTTTCATGCTGTAAACAAATGTCCTTTTCATAATGTATTTAGTGCCGCATTTTATCACATTTTTGTGGATAATTTCACTGTTTAAAATGGCCACCAAGCCTAATGTTTCTAATTTCAAAAAGGCTATGAGGTGCCCAGTATGGTCAATTTCATGTGTCAACTTGCCTAGGTTATGGTGTCAATGTCCAGTTGTCTGGTCAAGCAGGCACTGCCTGATTGTTACTGTAAGAGTATTTTGTAGATAGATTAATATCTATAGTTAGTTGATTGCATCTACAGTCAACAAAGGAGGGTTATCTTCTGATCCAATCAGTTGGAGATCTAAGAATAGACCTGAGGATTTCAGAAGTCAAAAAAGAATTTCTGCCTCTTCATCAGTCAGAGAGCTTCTCCTGAGGAAAACAACTTCCACTTCATCAGAGTTTCCAGCTTGTGACTTGCCCTATAGAGTTTGGACATGCCAAATTTCAGAATCACCTTTTTGGAAGTTTCCAACTCACACCCTGCCCTATGGAATTTGGACTTGCCAATTCCCACAATATATTTATGTGAGTGTGTGTGTGTATCCTATTATCCTATTGGTTCTGCTTCTCTGAAGAACCTTGACTAATATAATACCTTATAGAGAAAATACTTACGCTAGATAAATTTCATTCAGGCATAAGTTATAGTGCTAATGGCCATGAGTTCAATGTTAATGTATCTTTAAATGGGCACACACATAAAACAAGGTTATATATTGATCAATGGACATAAACTCTGTGACCAGAGATTCACAGGAACCTAACACTGTATCTCCCCAAGGAGTAATAGTTAAGTATTCACTAAGTCACTGTTCGCAAGCAATTTTACAGAAATGTAGCTACCACAGATAATGACGATGAATGGTCCTTCACAATCAAGTTGTTCCCAAGTGTCATTAAAGAGATATCCCTAAACGTTGAATGAAGTGCTCATTGAACTTATCCAGGGGTGAGATGACAGAGACATGGATCAAGGCGGTAGTGGTGAACACGGCAAGAAGAAATCAGATACAGGACATATTTTTAAAGGTAGAACCTTCAGAATGTAAGCGGTAAGGGAAATTGAGAATAAAGTTCTAGCCTGGGTAAGTAGGTACAATGCTGATGACTGCTAACTTATATACATTCTCAAACTGGGGAAGTAATGCTCAGCTATTTCCTGTATACAAATTAATGTAAATTGCTCCAAAAATCTTCCCTAAGAGACCATTTCTGTCAGTTTAAAAGTGTCCAGAGAATTGTTCCCTAGGGGTGAGGTAGCTCTAGGGTGTTAGTTCATGGGTTTTCAAAAGTTTCTTTGCCCACTCCCACCCCAAATAAGTTTCTGCAAGCCCTGATTCATATCTGAAATTTAACCCTTGGAGTTAGCTTCAACCTCAATTAAAAAGTAAATAACAGCATAATCTTGATTTTTGAAAAAAATATGTGTATCTGGAAATAAATGCAGCAAAATATTAACAGCATTTGTTATCTCTGAGTAGTGGTATTACACGTGATTTAAATTTTCTTCTTATTTTCTAAGCACTTAATAATGAATAAGAACTTTTATTATTAAAAAATACATTTCTTACATTTCTTAAAAATTAAATCCTTGGGGTGGTTAACAAATTAAAATCTGTCATTTATTGCTTGGCATGAATGAATGGAGTGTTTGTCACTCATGTGCATGTTTCAACAGGATGAATAGCAGATATGAGCCCCTGAGCATTTGGTGGGGCAGGGTTGTCTAAAAGGTCAAAGACTTAAGGAGGAATGCATTCCCAGGCACTTTGCAATGTGGCCAAACATAGCCAGAAGCTAAGGGTTGATTCGTGGGAATGTCCTCTTCATCATCTCCGCAGGTGTGTTCTGAGAGAGTACACGCAGGGTTCAGCTCAGAGACCTGAGCCATAGGGAATGCAAATACATCCCATATTTCCAAACACTATTTTCATGGGGTCGCTGCCAACCTAAGAACAGGGGAGAGACTATTTGTTAAACAAATAAGTAACATGTTTTAAATGCAAACAGAAGCAAATTCAGAACTAGGCCTCCCCAAGAGAACCTTTACTGGGGCTGATTCAGCTTTGACGAGATCCCTTGACCAGACTCTGAACTTGGAGAATCACCTCGAGTGTGGCCATAGGTTGGGCCTGAAGTTAGAAAAGAAAGGAAGTGAAATGATTTCAGGCATTACACTCCACCCCCACACCCCAAAAAGGGGGAGAGCTGTCATTGTCCAATCCATACCCCCAATTTCAACAAGCCTTCTGCCAAAACCGTTGAACCTTGGCTTGTTTCCACACTGCCTTAGCTAAACTGACCAGCATCTGTTTATTTCAGCTCCTGGGCCCAGGATTTCATATACTCAGCAGTTCACCAGGTTGTTATTGAGAGGGTTGGTAGGAAAAGGTTTTCCCTTCCAAGGACAAGTTCCTCCCACAGTTTGTACGTGAGTGATATGTAGGTAGATGGAGTTTTGTGGAACAAGGGTTCAGAAAAGTCCAGTACATTTTCCTGTTAAATAGTAACATTTAAGGAACCATTTAGATAGATTTTTTTTCATGACATCATCAGACTAAGCCTTATTAAGAAACATTATCCAAAAGCTGGAAATAAAATGAAAGGATAAATGTATGCTTCTTCAATGTCATTTTTAACAGGCTTACCTAAGTATTGCTTGGTTATCAAAAAGAATGCTCCTTTGTTTAGTTTGGCCATTCATTACTGGATCAGAGAACAGACATTATGACATTCTATGTTAACTTGTATATTTCTGTCACAAAGGTTACAATTTCATTGCCCTGTAGGACATTAAGCAGTTTTGTAACATTTAGCAAATTCATTTCAGCATTCCTTTGACTGGCTTATACAATTCTCTATGTCTCCAATTTCCTTTCAGAGCCAGCTCTACCATCTTACTTATCCACTCATTCATTCACAAGTTAAATAAATTCTTTGACACAGGTTTGTTGTCTTTTGTATGAGAACCATGTTTTAATTTTTTTGAAACTTATTCCCCATTTAGCAGAAGAGGAAACATAAGTTTCAAGAGAACAAAAAAGCCATGTCTCATCAGACTTTGAATTCAGTTTGACACTAGAGCTCTTTCAAACTCCCAAACTAAATAGCTGTGTGGCCTTGGCTGACTCATTTTCCCTCTCTGGGCTCAGTTTCCTCATATGTAAATTGGGACAAGTAGAATCAAGGATCTATACAGTTTCTTCCAGACCTAGTATTGTCCAATAAGGTTAATTGCTTGACAAAATGATTTTAAATAAATACAACAGGCCAGACTGATTTCAAGTCCTCTCTCCACCCCACTCTATCCTACCCCCGTCCCTAATAGTACTACATCAAGAGTGTGGAAGATTGACTCATGTTCCCCACAGAGACATATTCACATCTTAATCCCAGTCCTGCACATGTGAATTCATTTACAAGTAAGATCTTCTAAGATCCTTTTAAGATAAGGCCAAACTGAATCCAGTATAGCTGGTGTCTTTATAAGCAAAGGAAATTTGGATACAGAAGTACAAGCCACAGGAGGAGACAAATACCTCCCTTAACAGATAGCTGTATTTGCTTCCAGGAAAGAAAAAATCATTACTTAGGTGAGAAGTAGAATCCCAGGCAATGTGACAGGCAAGTGCAGTACCATTGTGAAAACAGGGAACTCACTGTCCATGCAGCAAATGTATTTGCAGGGCTGGCATTCAGTCCAAATGGGCCAGATACAGTGTGCTGGTCAGATCGGTGTCCTTGCCACACCAGCTGCTCGCTATTGTGAGTATCACCCTTGCTTTTGGAGCTTGGTTCATAGAGTCACATCTGCCTCCCAGTAGATACGACAGTGACAAAATCTCTGCATCTGCTGCTACTCATTTGTTTTCTCAAACCCACAATGTAACATTTGCACTTGAACGCTGCTGCTGATTAAAATGATGAGACTTGACTCTCGTTATTCTTCATTAAATAGAAAATAGACGCTTATGTATTTTTCTTTTCACTTATTAATCTGTCCTAATGTTTCAACCCTGAATGTTTCTTCAATGACAGAATTTAAATAATGAAAACAACTAACTCAGAGACTCTATTAAGGATAAGGAATGAGCTACCTTCATGATCCCTTCAATGGAGCTTGTCTTTTTAATGATCTTTTTCCCTCCTCCCTGGCAATTAAAAAACAAGCATCTCTGCTGGGGAAGGGTGTGAGTGTGTATGTTTTACAAACAAGGGAAACCAGTGGGACAGTTTCTGGCACTGCCAATGCTGTAGGCATGGAGCATGCATATCTTGGCCTGAGGGCAGGTCATTCCAACAGTATTTTTTGTAAAAATAATGATGACAGTCTTCCGGTCAGTATCAGACCCCAGTGGACTAGTGGGCAAGACGCAACGTTAGTGGTCGAAGATGCATGTAGAACAGTGGGCTTCAACCCAGGCTGCACATTAGAATTGCCTGGGGAGCCTGAAAAAATATTCATGCTTGAGCAGCACTCAGACCAATTAAATCAGAACCTCTGGTAGGGGAGCCCAGGCACTGGAATGTTTTAAAAGCTCCAAAATGATTCTAATGTGCAACCAAGGTGATGAACCCCTGGTGGAGAAAGGAGGTCTCTGACGCTTTGCCTATAAAAGGAAAAAGCGCACAAAAAGACCAATAGCTTGTGGTCTATTGATTAGGTGTGGTTAATTAAATTATGGGACAGCCACACATGGAATACTATCTAACCTTTTCTCTTTTTTTCTTCTTCTTTTTCTTTTTTTTTTAATGAGGCAAACCTATAAATGTTGGGCAAGGTCATATCCTTCATCGATGCTTTAGACACAGTGATTAAGGCCTATAAGCATTTAAGGGCCTAAAAAAAAAAATGTTAAAAACTTGTAGTAGTTTCCTCCTGCTGCTACAAGAGGAAACTCAGAGGCTTAAAACAACATAAACTTATTATCTTACAGTTCTGGAGGTCAGAAGTCTGAAATTTGTTTCATTTGGCTAAAGTCAAGCTGTTGGCAAGCCTCCTTCTGGATGCTCTTGAGAAAAATTCCGTTTCTAGATGCAGTTTCTGCATTCCTTAGCTCATGGCCCCTTCCTCCAGCTTCAAAGCCAGCAGCCTAGCATGCTCTCTCCTCTCTGGCCCCTGCTTCTGTCTTTATAGATTCTCTCTCTAATTAGTCCTCCTTCCTCCCTCTTATAAGGACCCATGTGATTTTATTGGGCCTGTCCAGATAATTCAATATAATCTCCCCATCTAGGTCCTTAATAGCATTTGCAACAATCCTTTTACCAGGTAACAGTCACAGACTCACAGGCTCCAGGGATTAAGACATGGATATCTTTGGGGGGTGTTATTCAGCCTACCACAAGACCAGGAAAAAATGATTGGCTGCAAAATATGTAAAGAAAGCTGCAAAATTACAATGCATGAATGTTTTCCTGTGAAACATAATCTCATGTCAACTCCAGCAATTATTTTAGATTTAGTGTTCATAAAAATGTTATTACATTTGAAAACAGTTTGTAAGTCATGTTTTTACCAACGGCAAGAATTCCCAAGTACTCCCTGGCATATTCTCACCACAAGAATTCTGAGTCAGTGGTTCTCAAAATGTGGGCTCCAGGATGGCAAACTCAGTCAGCATCATCCAAAAACTTGTTAGGAATGAAAATTGGGGGGCCTTACCTCAGACCTACTGTATGAGGAATTCGGGGATTGAGACCCAATTATCTGTTGTAACAAGCCTTTTAAGTCTTTCTGAAACATACTTAAATATAAGAACCACTGTGCTAGATACTATATTTTTTATTTAAAAAAATCTAAAAATACATAAAAGAATAGCTAATCATAATTTAAATAAGGATAAGTAGCCAAATAATTTCTAAAGCAAAATTTAAAAATCCTTTCAAGCATTTCCACACCAACTAATATACACAGAACATTGCAATATGTTTAATATGATATGCACTAGAGCCTTCAAATATTAGCTTTCCTGGGACTTTGGGCCTTCAGTACTCATTTAGAAATACGTCTACACGAAGAAAAGCAAGTTGTTTTAATAAAAACGCTTCTGCTTGTCAATGCTGAGCTCAGGAATCACTTCCTATAAAAAGACTTTCGTGACACCTTCCCCCACCAGGACCAGATTAGATGCTTTTCCTCTATACTCCCTCAGTACCTCTTCTCAAAACAGCATGCTGGGATGGTGTCTTCACCACAGTAGACACTAAACTCCTCATGGGCAGGGACCATTGTTCCTGAGTCTCCAACATCTAATACAGCACCTGGATTACTGCAGTTACTAGTAAATGAATGATTTCAATCACGTGAAAGCTAATGTTTGAAGGCTCTATTGCATATCATATCAAACATATTGCATAAGTGAATAAGCAATGAATGAATGAGTGCATAAATGCACAAATGATTGTCACAGAAGTAGTCACATGATCTAGTTTTCCTTGAAATTATGTGCAAAATTTTGAATATCCACGAACTTTTTGAAGAGAGGGAATCTGTATCTTTCCTTGGATTCTCAATGGGACACGCAACTGCAAAGTACTTACAAGATACTGCTATGGAGACTGGGATGGGATAGGGACAGACTAGATGATTTCCCACAAATGACCCCTGGTAAGTGTTTCAAGCAGATCAAATAAGAGTGAGCAGCAGACAACCTGACAACATGTCACACTGAGAACAAAGCAAAAGAGGAAACTAGTCAGTTTACTGGATGAACCTGCTCCATCAAGCTGACTGTTCTTCTCTGGTTCCTTGAGGTTCACCAGTTTCTCTGATCTTACAAAAACAAATGAATTCTCTAGTCATTGTCCTGGTTTCAGTTCCGGCAAACTCTAGTGAGGCACTGGTGGTTCTGACCTTAAACAATTTCAAGAGTTTGTTTTTGGAACACTTGATTCCTCTGTTGAGGGCAGACCCTGGACCTCTGACATTTAATCAGCTCCTCCGGATAACAGAGGCCAGAGATACAGAGATAATTATGCCATGAACTTAGAGGAGCTCACGGTTTTGTGAATGAGAAAGATGATCCTTTGCGCAACCTCCTCATAATCTGAGAAACGCAGATGAAAATGACAATGAGAAAACTCTTCACATCATATTTATTGGAGGAAGATATGGGGAAATGGGATCCTTATGGGAGTGAAAATAGTAGAGCTATTCTGGAAGGCTGAATACATATCAACCCCACCATTCAGTAATCTGACTCCTGGGTATATGCCACTAAGAGACCATCTCACTGATTCGTAACAGGACTTATGCAAGGATATTTTCCAAATCTCCAGGAAACCTCATATGCTCTCTTTTCCCCTCCTCCCGCTTTCCAAGAACATGTTGAAACATTGGTTAAATAATGCTCTGTCACAGGAGGAAGAAGTCAGATGCAATGCTTTCCCTCAACCTAGCCTTACCACCTTACTCCAAAATCCCCATCTTATGCCACAGGAAGTGTAATTTATCACTCAGTTTCCAGGAGGGGGTAGTTATTGGAGGGCAAAGGTTTCCTAGATGCTGAAGGCAAAAATCAATTCAGAAACATGGCCCTAAATACAATAGACATCTTGGCCATAATTGCATGAGAAAATAGAATGAGAAACTTGGAAATTAACCTCACAAGGTCATTCCATCCAATCCTTTGCCCCCAGTGGCTTAAATGCTTAAACTACCTTCAAAAGCTTAGATCTAGGAAAGTCATTTTCTATTTTCTTCCTGAGACCTGTTAATACTTTGACTCAGATGGGCTTAATGAACCCGTAGCTAGAGAGGGGCTAGCACACTAACAGGGAGACTAGAGTTGTTCACATGAGTTTTGAGTGTGGTGCCAGATGGTCTGAAACATAACTTGTTTGTAAATAATTTCAAAATGATATCAGTGCAGTTCCACCACTTGCTAGGAATGTGCCCTCTCCAAGTTGCTTTTAAAAACTCATGTTCTCTATCTATAAAATGACGGTTTTGTTAAAGCCTACTTCTTTGGGCTGTCGTGAATAAAAAAGGAAATGATAGCTATGAAGGATTTAGCACATTATAGGTCCCCAATAAATGTTGGCCATTGCCCAAAGCACTTTTCCTAAGTTTTATTGTCTTAGTTTGCAAACCTTTCACTGAAATAACTATAGGGAATAAAAAATGGGCAGAGAATTAGAATTTGTTTGAAGCTCAACAGTAATTTAGATATATCCATCCCATTTTTTGAAAATCAAATCTTAATTGTAACACCAGAAACAAAAATTAAAAACAGAGCAGCTCTGATTGCAAGAGGAATGATACACAGACAGCTGCCCTCTCGCCCTTCCCAGAGAACACTTGCTCAGAACCCAGTTTGAAAATCACAGGTCATCCAATCCCCTCATCTTATAGATGAAAACTGTGAAACTCAATAGAATAATTGTTGGTCAGAGTCACGTGGCCAATCGGGGATAGACTGCCTGGGCTAGATGCTGCATATCCCAGCAGCAAAGAATTTACTGAGATAGAGAAACAGGATGCATACATGCTAGGGTGTGGGAGGAAATCTAGGGCTAATGTTTTCAGGTTGTATTATGAAAGCCTGGACCTTGGCCAAGTCTCTGGCCCTTTGGGTTTCAGTCTGTCCACTGAACTTTCTGTTCTTAATAACTTATGCCTTAGTTTTCATTACCATAAGGAGAACTGATCATTTGTATGTTCAGCGACTCCTATAACAGTTCTCCACTGAATATTTTTATGAGTTTAGGAATTAGTTACCAATGTATTTTCTAAATAAAAATTAAAATACAGATATGCAAACTTGTTATTAAGAAAATAGTTTCAGAATAAAACATCATTACATAACTTGGAAAAATACAGAAAAAAACTCAGAAATCAAGTATTAAGTGTGATTTCTGTTATCTTCTCTCTTCTTTGAATGATGAAGCTGATAGCACTAAAGCTCTATTTTTAAAATCTTACTAAGAAATATTTCACATATTCAAAATAAACTATACTTGCCCTGTCTGATGCCTTATTCTGAATAGGGCAGAGTGGCAATAAAACTAATTACTTTGAAAAAAAATGCAATTCATCCCAAATATCAGGACTGAAGACTAAATGCTTCAGTCTTCTCAAAAAGAAGCGAAATTTCCTTCTGTTCGCCTTCTCACTGCTTCAGCACACTCCACCTTGTTCCTTTAAGTACCTCTCAATGCTACATAAGCTTTTCTCCAGAAAAAACTCAGATATCCTAGTCCATGTTTTGAATTCTACCAAGAAAGTCCCAAAGAAAGAGGAATTTCAATCAAAGTGAGTAACAGATGAAGTGGGTTCAGTTCCCCCACCAGAAGCATCTCCTCCAACCATCACTCCTGGACAGACACATGGTCCTTAACCAACATATGCATGCAAAGGTCAGCCAATCAACACAAAGGAAGGGGACAGCCTCTACCGGTAGGTTTATAGTCTAGTGGTGACAGAATGTAGGCATAAAGGCAATAAAAGAGAAGAAGCATTCCAGGGGAAGATGTTCAAGCCCAAGTGACTAGAATGGATTGTAAATGCCAAGGGAGTTGAGACCACAGAGAAATCACTGGTGGTATTTAGAAAGGACTTAGCAAAAGAAATTGACCATGAGCTAAGCCTTAAAAATGGCAAGGTTTGGATGGGTGGAGAGAAGGGATGGTGTTCAAAGTGGGGAAATTGAATGCACAGAGACACAGAAAAGGAAGAAAACAAAATGCATAAAAGCAAGTGGAAAGGCCTATCTGGGTGGAACATAGATTATTTTATTAGAAATACAAACTGGCTAGAACATGAAGGGTTTACATTTGGCCTTATTCCTTCAATCTCTGGTATCTGAGGATAATTTAATGAACTAATTAACAGGGGTGAATGAACCCCAGGGTGGCAAATGCCTTTCCTGGTCCATACAAAATCTCCCTTCTTGGTAGAGGCTGCACAGAGACCCGTGTGGAGAAACAGTCTAAGGTCACACGCAGGCTCATCAGGAACATTGTGATTTAATGTTGGTGTCTGTCAAGGATAAAATCAGGAGGAATTCTAGTAAGAATGGGTGTGCCAAGGCTTTATATTTGCCAAATGTGCTGTATCCAAACAGGACAAAAATATTAGTGAGAAATTCAGACATCAATTGTGATCACTTAATGGAGAAAGTGTTGTGGAGTAAGGGCAGGAAGTTTTACAAGTTAGATTAACGACCCAACCCCAAAAAATGTTCTGCTCCGGGCTAAATGTGAGAACATTAGGTGCTAGAGCTGCCATCTGGCCCCAGCAGGAGAGAGTACTATAATTGACTAATGCTGCCTGCCATGGGTCAGAAGTGAGAAGTAGTGCTACAAATACTTCATACTGACTATCCCTGTCTTTACCAAAACAGACCACAGTGAAGCAAAGGTTTGAGGAAGCAGAGCCAACTGAGGCAAGAAGCTAAGTGTTCTGGTTTGGTTTGGTTGGTTTGGTCTAGGGTAAGTCTTTCCAATTATATAACCAAGTTGGTTGATAATAGATCTACGTAAAAGACCAATCCAAAATGAAAGCTGTGCCCCAAAATGAGCTCTAGGCAGGACCACAGAGCCCACTCATAACTGAGTTCAGGGATTTTAAAACCCGTAATCAGCAATTTTGTTTATCATGGCTTGTTTGGCGAGACACGCCCAGTACTTGTAAACTTGCCACCAATACCTGCTGCTGATTCCTGGTGCAGCTCAGCCCTCGACAGGCAGTTTTGCACGCTGATCTCTGATTTCACTACCTTTAATTTTCTCTTCTGTTGGAAGCCCTTCATCTCCTTCCAGACCACTCTCCTGGGGAAGATGGAGTTTGTCAGCAGAGAAAGCAATTTTTTTCCTTCTTTTTCTTCTCCTAAATGCAAACAAGCAACCAGCACTACAAGAACTTTCATATTTGCAAACACCCCAGGGTGTTTCACAAAATCAATCTGACCAAAGACCATAAAATATAAATTCACCTGATACATGCTCAGGATGACTGTGGCGCGCCCCCTTCCTCTGCACCCCCACCCACCCCCCACCTCGCCCTCACCTGCATTACACCGCATCCATACAAATGACTCTGGAAACTACAGCCATTACTAGAGCCCCCAGATAAATCTCAAGGTCAAGGGAATTTGCAGAAAAAAAAAAAGTAAATGAAATGCATCTTTAAAGAGGTCCCTTTGCATAGGGGGGTGCTGGGCTGGATCTTATTCAAACAAAAGCAGATGATTTGGGCAAGAAATTTTCCACCTTCCTTTTGTGATATTGCAGCTATCAGAGAATCACAGCCCCGCCATTCATTCCCAGAGGCCTTTCCTAATCTGGAGTCTGTGTGATGAGCTTCTGTTATCAGGGAGAAATGAAATGAGGATTGTGTTGGGGGTGGAAGGAGGCAGACATGGGGGTGGGAGGTTCACATAGCTGCTGAATATTTATACCTATAAAATGTTTAATTTTTTCTAGTTATAAAAGAAAATATTTTTATTATTTAGTGTAAAAATTTTATGAAGGAGAAAATCACTCCTAATTCCATGCAGGCAACCATAACCACTGCTCGGTGGTATGTCCAATATACAAAGTGAAGACTCCTGGGCTTACCCCCTTATCTGCAGAATCCAAGTCCCTGGGCATGGGTGCCTGGGCTCTGCATTTTTAAAAGGCACCCCTGGGGATCCTCATGCACTCAAACCTCAGGCCTTCCTCTGTGCACTATAAACCCTCTGAAGGCAGGTATTTGCATTTCTTTTGTTCACTGCTGCATCCCAGGGCCAGGAACATAGAAGGTACTCAATACATACATGTTGAATAAATACATTACGTATGTTCCATTCTGTCTTTCTTCCTGCACATATATATCTTCTTTTCTCTTTTTTCAAATGTATCCCCACCGTTTTTATTTAATGATAGAATAGGGCACTTACCATGTGCTGGTCACAGCGCCACAATTTTGCAAGCATTATCTCACGTATAATAAGTCATAAAGTGATTATTACTTATGATCCTTATTTTCAGATGAAAAATTCAAGACCCGGGAAGGTAATGTAATTTGTCCAGAATCACACAGCTGGAAAGTGGTAGAAGTCAGCTTCAAACTCCCTCAGCGTAAATCCAGAGTCTCATGATTGACATCTGCTTTAATCTTGAACTTCCTCCCAGGAGAAGGTTCTACACCCACCTGTTTTAATGGTAACGTGGGATTCCAGTAGACAGAGTCACCAAAGCGCATTTAAAAAATCATCGGAAAGTTTCTCTCTGTTTTTTACAATGCAGTATAAAAAGCATGGTAACTAAATTTTCCCAAGTCCATTTTATATTTATTTACGTAGAATTATTTCCTAAATGTGGAATTGATAGATTAACGGATATGAACATTTTAAGGGCCTTTTTGCTTCATATTGCTGTAATGGTCTTCTTAAAACATTATACTAATGTATCCAGTAGCAACATAGACTTGCCTATCTCCCCCATTTAAAAAAAAAAAATAGAAGCTCTGAATATCACTAGAAAATCTATTTGTTGCTGCCACATCACAGCCTGTTTTAGTCTTTTTTTTAATATGGAATGTTTCTCACAGGGCAGGATTTTGGAAGTACCAGTGGACAAAGAATTGGGCAAAGAGACAGAATTGAGTTCTTCCCTGAACATCCTGGGAACACGCTAAGTACCTCTCTACCACCAGACCTCGGGTTTTATTTTGTGCTGTTCTGTTTTATTCTGATTTGGCTCATACCTTAAGTTACACCTCTGACCGTATGGGTTATTTTCGTCTCCATGCACTCCACAGCCAGACTGAGTCACGTGCCGAAGTTCACACAGCATGTGAAGAGGCAGAGTGAATTCTCAGAACTTCAGCTGTTAGCCTCCACCCTCCACTCCCTCTCCCAGGCCCTAGGCTGGCTGACTTAACAACCCTACAGCCAAAAGAAAAGCATTACTTCTTCCTAGGTTGAGGAGGAGAGAAGGAAAGAGCCTCTACCCTTTGCCCAGGTGCTCCAAGTAGAACCATCACTCCTCCCAGAGTCAGTGGTTTCAAACACTTTGCCTCTGGTGTTACTGAAATGAATATTGATCTCAGAGCATTCTCTAAATGAGCTCACAATCCACCACAGCCACGGAATGGCCAGGCTCCTGGCAACAGCTGCTTCCCTGATTGGCTCTTCCTGGCTCCTATTTACACCAGGAAATTAGAAGCTAAGAGCAAATGGGATAGAGGTGGAGTTTAATAATGTTGAGTGAAGGCTTAGTGTGCAAAGAATGCTGTTCTCTCCTATGAAAAACAAAAGAGAATGATTGAAGTGGTACCCAGGTATTGTCTAGGTTGGCATCTTCCTCCCTGTCCCAGACTCTGTTTCATGCACCATTCTGGCATCTGTTAGGATAGCTTCCAGTGGAAATAACTGGTAAAGAGACTAAGAGTATTTAAATCATTCTGCATTTATTGCTCCCTCCTTGAGAGCCCTGAGGAAGGCAGTGTTGGGGTTGGCCCAGCCCAATCATCCAGGACCCAGGCTCCTGCCCTTCTGCTCTGCCATCTTCGTGTTGGCTTCTCATACCCAAGCTTGATGCTTCATGCTCACAAGGTGTCTGCTGCAGCTCCGGGCATCAAATCTGCATTCAAAACAGGAAAAGGGGAAAGGGGGCAGTACTGTGCAGTTCTCCTTTCATGTCTGTCCCTTTTATTAGGAAAGCAAATCCTTCCCCAGAAGCTCCACACAATTACACACACAAACACACACACATACTTCCTTTTACATCTCATCCAGTTTAGGATTGCATGACCATTACATGCAAGGAAGGCTGGGAAGGTTAATGTCATGCAAGGTATGGGGAGGGATTATCCTGATCAATGTAGGACAATCACAGAACTTCACGGGGGTTGGAAAATTATGGCCCCAAACAAAACTGGGATTCTATGAGAAAGGAAGAAAGAGAAGAAATAACAATGTCACAACCGTATACTCAGCCTGAAACAGAAGGCCTGGCATATAGTAAGTACTCGATGAAGGCACATTCAAGGAACCAATGAGCAGCTTTGTTCTGTATCTAAGAATGGCCTGTGAGCAATGTCATGAAGAAAAACAGAGGAGGGTGGAGGGAATGGGGTGGCATCTGCTTCCCATCTATTCTTGGAATGGATTTCAGGTCCTACGGTTGAGAGAGTGAAGGCCAGAAACTGAAGGAACCATAACTCATGAGAGTCCTGGTGATATTTTGGTTAAAGGGTGATGGCCAGAAGCTCACAATGCTGCTCATAACATCCCAATGGAAACAAGGCATGGGGATGGGGAAGAGCTGTTCTCCGGGCTAGCATAGCCAGCAATGCTCTGCCCGTGAGAAACTGGAAGCTTTGAAAGTGTCTGAGTTTGCCTGGTCTGCTATGACAAATATGGCACAATGGGTTAGCTTTAAGAACAGGAATGTATTGTCTCATGGCTTTGGAGGCAGAAGTCCAAGAACAGGTTACTGGCAGGCCTGGGTTTCCCCTGAAGTCTATAGCGAGCAGCAATCCTCTGTCACATGATAATCTATCTCTTTGTGTCTCTTCCTCTGATTTCCATTGACTTTCGGCATCTATTGACTGACTGTGCCAGAATTTCCTTTTATTACCAGACCTCCACTCATATGGATAAAGGCTCACCCTGATTCAATTTGGCCCCATCTAAGTAGGATCTCCAAAGACCCCACTTACAAATGAGTTCACACCCACCCCTGATTCCCCTGGACATCTTCAAAGGTCCCATTTACAAATGGGTTCACACCCACAGGCACGTGGATTAATAGTTGGATTTACCTTTTGTGGAATACATGATTTAATCCCAAAAATGGAGTATGCAAAGAGAACTCTTTTGGCTTGGACAGCCTACAATATTAACATGATGGGCATGAGGGAGGCTCCAGCAGGCAACTTCCCAGGCAGCAGGTGGGAACCAGCAAGAGGGGGGAGGTGGCCACATGGACACCCCAGCCTACAGACTGGCTTGGGGGCACACTTGAGGCAATCCCAGAAATAACCAGGGTATACTTCAGGGGGACTAATGCTGCCAGGCAGGCACGTGAGTGCCTGTGCCAACATGATTTGTATTTTGTAGACTGGTGGCATTTGGAATTGCAAGTAGACAAGACAGAGTTGGCTACAATTCTCCCACTCAGAGGAATGCCGGCCTACCTACATTCTCATCGCAGGTGACACTGCCGGAGAGATGCC
Source organism: Tamandua tetradactyla (assembly GCF_023851605.1). NCBI lineage: Eukaryota > Metazoa > Chordata > Mammalia > Pilosa > Myrmecophagidae > Tamandua > Tamandua tetradactyla. Next base: position 41,802,645 of record NC_135346.1, on the reverse strand, counting down.
CCCCTGGGAAGCTAGAGTTCACCTTGATGATTAAGTAGACAGAGCTGGAATCAGAGGGAACCATTGGAAACCAGGACTTCACTCCCACCTGGCTGCATCTGCATCAATATTCACTATTTTCCTGTTGGTTTAAGTGGTCCCTTCTCCCTGGGCCTCAGCGTCCTCATTAATAAGATGAAGGGATGGCATTACACCAGCTAAGGTCCTTTCAGCACCAGCATTCTATTTTGTTAGCTAAGGAATCCACAAACAAGAAAACAGTTTGACTAACTCCAAGGGACCGGACTGTGGATACTGTTAAAGGCTAGCGAGACCCAGGGGCAGAATCGGGCACTGATGGAAATGCAGGCTCAGAAGCAGCCAGACTTGCCTTTAGGACCGAGTTCTGTCACTGCCTGTCTGATTACATTTTTAAGCCTGTGCTTCCCTGGTCTATAAACTGAAACTAATTGTACCTACCTCATGACGTTTTGAGAATTAAGTCATATTGGTAAAGGGCTGGGCATGTTCCAGGTGCTTCAGGAATGGCAGTTTATGCAAACCAAAATGAGGAACTGTCCAGTGACTGTTTGCCCTTAGGGTTTCAGGAAGCACCACAGGCTATCGCTGATTTCTAAACCTTTGTTCCAGAACAAGCCACTTTCTAGTAGCCAACTTTGAGTTCAAGGAATGAGCCAGAAACTCACTCCTACCTGAAAAGTTTGATGACTGTGTGTTTTGCGGAGGGTATAGTCAGGCTTAACCCTGGCACAGGCAGGTGTGTGAGGGCCATTCATTCTGGGAAGGCTCACCCTTCCTCTTTTCATAGGCCTTGTCTCTTTGGATAGCCAAACAAAAGACTCTGCCCACTCACATTCAAAAATCTAGTCATTAATGGGTTGCAATTCACATTATGTGCCACTAATTACCCCAGGAAGGCTGTAAAAATTAATAAGGAACTACAGTTTAATTGTTCCATAATGACAGGGAGTTCCAAAGTGCCCTTCTGAGTAATAAAATTAACATTTAAACTAGTTCAAAGAATCTTCCCTTAAATATAACTCTTCACTATTAGTGTAGTTAATTTATTTATTTTTCTCTCTGGGTAGCTCTGAGATGTCTCAAAATAATACTTCACTTTGAAAATCTGTGCAGAGTTCCAGGATATTGTCTGTGGTGTCTGCAGTGGGTCAGGTGAATTATGGATAGCAGGAGGTTTGAAACCCACCTCACCACCCCCCCATCACACACACACACACACACACACACACACACAATAAAATTAGAGCGTCCTACATCTATTTAACCAAGGGTAGAGAACATCTCAGAAGTCAGTGTAGAATGCCTTAACCCCTAAGTCCCTAAAGGGGGGTGGGGCACACAGCAGCTGCTACAACACTGCTCAGAGTAGCACTAAGAACTGAAACTTTTGCTAGGATACCATAGCTTTACACCTGAACATTTATCACTCTTCCAGGACATTCTCTGTTCTTTTGTTTATGGGAACATGGCGGTTTTAAAATACATCTACAAGTTCTTTGACACTTCCGCCTACAAGAGGTGGAGTCTAATTTCCTTGTGGAGTCTAATTTCCTTCTTCGTGAACGGAAGAGAAAGGGCAATTCCTTTTTCACAAATAAAATGTGAGAGAAGTGAGACAGTATGCCTTCCAGTACTAGGTACTATAAAGGCTAGAGCTTCCACCTTGTGCGTCTATCTCTCTCCCCTCCCCTTCTCTCTCTCTCTGTCTCTCTCTGTCTCTGTCTCTCTGTCTCTCCCTCTCTGTCTCTCAACGCTTGCCCTCGGAGGCCGGCCCCGGTATGGCGAGGAAGCCGAGGCACAGGGCGAGGCAGTTACTTAGCCAAGGACAGGATCAGCCGCCAGATCACAGGTGAACAACTCCCCAGATGATCACGGCACCTACGAGCCACCCACGCCGAGGCCCCAACATTGCGGAACAGGCAATTCATCTTCCCTGTGACCTGAATCCCTTGATCCACAGAAACTTTGAGAGATACTAAATGATAATCACTATTTTAAGTCACTCGGTTTGGGGACAATCTGTTATGCAATAATAAATGACTAATACAGGAAATGTTGACAGACATCGGGCCTCTTGGTTCTTGAACAAAAACCTTAAGACTTCCAGACTAGGCAAATGTCTTCCCACTCATTCATTCAATATATGTTGAGTTCTTACTGCAAAACCCGTCTTCATCTAGCCAGGGCACAGAAGGCAGAGGTGGTCCCCAGCCGTGCCTGACTGCCTCCCAGCCAGCAGCCATCCAAAACATCCCATCCCCTGCAGGGCAACATATTCCCAAAAGAAGCTGCTTAGCCCTGAGCAATTCTAAGGTGAAAGGATTTTGTCATGATTCACAGAGGTGGGATTTAGGACAGTTTATCAACCTGGGATGTTTACTTTCCTAAAGCACTAAGGATTGGCGTTGATAATCCCTTGAAAGTGGCCTTTGGGGGATTTCCCTTAGGTGGTAGCTCATTTCACAGGTGCCAGGGAGAGAGGAAAAGGCAACAGAGAGGGAACGGCCAGTGCTCTGTGATGAGTCATGCCCCTGCCCCACATCCCACATCCCACTGTCTCTCTCATCGATGCTGTTTATTCTTCTAGGCCAGGCAAACTCATTCATTCATTCATTCATTCACTCAATACATATCAAGTGCTTACTGCATCAGGGGAGACAGACATTAACCAACTAATCACACAAATAAATAGTTGCGCTTATCCTAAGCACTATGAGGGAGAAGTGCATGTGTTCTCAAGACTTGGGGCTATTTGAGCTGAGACCTGGAAAATTAGGGAACTGGCAAGGCAAAGAGGGTGTCGGGTGGGGACATAGGAACAGCATTCTAAACAGAAGGAATAACATGTCCAAAAGGCCACATATTAGAAAGAAAGCTTCTGGCATCTGGGGATCTGAGAAAAGACCAATCGTGATGTCAGGAGCTAGAGTTCTGGGAAGCAGTGAGGGCAAGAAAGCATGTCCTAAAGCAGCCCAAAGAAGGAGGCAGCTGCCAGATCACGTTGGGCCATATATAAAGATTGTGTCTGTATTCTAAGAATGAGGGACAGATATAAAAGCGTTTAAAGCAGAAAAGTGACAAGTCAAATTCCCTCTGTTAAATCATTTCCAGCTTCTAACCCCACCTCATGAGAATCTATCATTTCTTTCCCATCTCTGTGTATAGAAGTGTTTCTATATAACACAGATGGTATTGTATTTTAACTTCTTGTTTGGTAACTCTCTCCTGCACAGGACTGATAGTCTCTCGAGAGTGGAGAACATATCTTTACAATATCAGGAACTCCATCAAGATCCCTGTCACTCTTGGGATCTAGTACGAACCTCCTTTGCTGCCTTCAAGGTCTTGCACCATTGAACCCTTGTCCAGCTCTGCCACATCATTTCAAGTTACCTCCTTCAGTCTCTGGCCACTCACTCTCTGTTCCAGCCACATGGAAAATAGGACACTTCCCCGGGGGCCTCCCAAAAAAAGATGTCCTAGCTGGGGTGGGACTCCTGCTAAATATTCTCAGAGTCACCAATACTTCCCCATCAGAGCACCTACCAGAATTTATGTTGTTATTTGCACACTGTATTTATTTAATGTTTATCTCCCCTCCTAGACTGTCTGCTTCATGCCAGCAGAGAAGATGTCTGTCTCAGTCACCATCATAACCCCAGTACTGGCACTGGACACACAACTGACATTCCACAAATGGTTTGTGAATGGAAGAACGAATGAGTGAATGGGTAGATGAATGAATGGATTAGCAAATGGCCCCACTGGCCATCCAGGCCAATTAACAGCTGACGTGGAGACCCCTCTCTGATTGCCCTGAATGCCTTCAGTGATATAACCCTAGGGAAAAATGGAAAGTAAAGAAGGGAGGAGAAGGCAAGGAAGACATTTCCTTCAATCTCTGAGTGGTTGTTATCTCAATCCTTCTGCTAAGCAAGAAGAAGAAAACTGGCTGGCACCTAAGCTCAGTTAATAATTCCATTTAAATGCTAACAAGCTGGGGTTTTGGCTGCATTCATCAGCTCCCCAGTTCCAAAGCATGGAGTCCCAGGGCCCATCCCCCCACCCCAACCCCCAGTGAGAATGAGAATAAATTACTGCATGTGGCCACCTACAATGACCTGGACAGAAGTTCAAGTTCAGGGGAAGGAGGAGAATGTACAGATGGTATCATAAAGCATTAAAACTCCCCTCCCTTGATCACCATTGATAACAAACCTCCAGACCCCTGTGTCACGAGACCCTGCTGAAACTCTGTTGTCACACCCTTGTCTTAAACCCTGATAAACTTGCACTCCCCGCCCCTTGGGAAGCCTGACTGCTATCCTCCTGAACGGCTGCCATCAGGAAGAATCTTCTGTTCTGTCAGGCCGGGCAATAACACCCATTCCTGGCATGTTCTTTGGTCTTAGGGCTGCCCTTGACCCAAGCCCCCAACAGCCGAGTTGGAACACAGGGCATTTCGAAGTCCTTCCCATGGACAAACAAGGTCAAATTCAGTCTTCAGGTTAGTGCTTCTCAAACTATCTCCTATAAAGGACCAGATTGTATTTTTATTTTCAGTTTTTGTATTTTTATTTTCAGTTTTTCACAAATCAATACTTTTTATAAAATGCAAAGTTTTGCATTTTAAATATGAATTCATAAATGAAATACAAAATTTTGTAAAAGACAAAAATGACAGCCTTGGGTGTAGCAGCAACACCGAATTGCTATAAAGGTCTCTAACTCTTTCCTCTCCATCTCTGTACTCGTATCCTAGCGTGGAACAGCCAGAGGTAGACCCACAAAACATGTGTTCCAGTTTTGGTGTATTCTCAAACATAAGCTGCATGGATCATATTTGGGAACCGACCATCACTCGCTCTTCATTACTTTGAGCTCCTTCCCTCAAACTCTCTATTCCTACACTCTTTCATTATTCCTACAAACTATTATTCCAAGTTGTCATAAGCACTCATTCACATCGGATTGTTTTCACTTCTCATTACCCTCTTTGTCATAGAAAAGTGAAATTTTCATTCCTCCTACATTCATTCTTTTCCCAAGCAAGATTGAAACTTCTCAGCCCTTCCCTGGTAACCCATCAAGCTGTACCACTGACCTCCTGTCACAGTCATTGGAGAGGCCAAGGCAAAAGAAGCCAGAGGAGAAAGAAAACTGATCTGGCATCTCTGCATTTCAGACTTGAACCTTGCTCTGGGGAAAGAGAAATTTCACTTTGAACCTTTTCTCTCAACTTCATCTATAAGTTTTCTTTGAAATGTTTTCACAACTTCCTCTTGGAAACTACAGAATCACACACTGTTAGAGCCATATTGGCCCTAAAATCCAAAGCTCTTTTTTTTTAATTGAAATATATTATATATTCACATACCATATAATCATCCAAAGTGTACAATCAGTGGTTCATGGTATCATCATATAGCTGTGCATTCCTCATCAAAACTGATTTTTGAACATTTTTGCTACTCAAAAAAAAAAAAAAAAAGAAAAGAAAAGTAAAAGAGAACCTCCAAAATATACCATAGTCCCCATTCCCTCCACTGTTTATTTGTTTTTTGTCTTTTTTTTTTCCTCACTTATCTGTCCATACATTGAATACAGGGAGTGTCAGTCACAAGGTTTTCACAGCCATGCAAACACACCTTAAAAGCTCTATTTTGGGGCAGTGCAATGGTGGCTCAGTGGCAGAATTCTCGCCTGCTATGCTGAAGACCCCATTTCAATTCCCAGAGCCTGCCCATGTAAAAATAAAATAACACCTTTATTCTTGATCTTCAAGAATCAAGGCTTTTGGTTGCAATTCAGGTTTCACCCTCTAGCTACTCGAATACATTAAAAACTGAAAAGGGATATCTATATACTGCATAAGAATAGCCTCCAGAATGACCTCTAGACTCGACTGAATATTTCTGAGCAATTTCTCTTCCCCTTTTGGTCAAGAAGGCTTTCTCACTCTCATGTTGGCAGGGCCAGGTTCATCCCCAGGAACCATGTCCACGTTGACAAGGAGATTTATACCTCTGGGAGTCATGTCCAAGTAAAGGGGGAGGGCAGTGAGTTCATCTTTGGAGTAGGCTTAGAGGAAGAGGCCATATCTGAGCAACAAAAGAGGTTCCCTGGGGGTGACTCTTAGGCTTAATCATAACTAGGCTTGGCTTCTCCTCTGAAGAAATGTTTCATAAGGTCAAGCCCCAAGATTGAGTTCCTGGCCCATCAAATTGGCAGTCCCCAATGCCTGTGAGAATAGCAAGTCTTCCCCAGATGGGGAAGTTTGATATTTCCACCCCAAAGCTTTTTTTTTTGATTGGGGGAAAACAAATGAGGTTAGTTGGAGGAATCAGAAAACTTCAGCTCTCTCACCAACCAGTAGGGTGAACTTGGAGGAAGTAATTCACATCTCTGAGATTGTTTTCAGGGAAAACAGAAAGATCTTTAAAATGGAATGATTATGACTCAATCACAGTGCTAAAGTGAAAATCAAATGAGGTAATGTGAACAAAAATGTTTTGAAATGAGAGCACCGTGCAAATGATGGGATTTTAATTTCCCTTCCCACAGAATCACAATAAATCAGAAGAAACCATCAGAGAAGTGGCACTGGAGGTGGGGAGGGCATGAATGAGCCAATCTGCCTCTTGGGAAAGACCCCCTTGAATACTTGAGGGCCAAAGTAAATTTAAGGAAATCACTGGGTTTTGCCCCTTTGTAGTCCAGCAAGAGATGGAAATAGCTTGAACTAGGGGGGTGTTCATGAAGAGGGGAAAGTGGACAGATTCAAGAAATATTTATGTGGTAAAATATTCAGGACAGAGTGACGGAATTGATCAGGGGAGGGGGATGGGGACGGATGGGTACATGGTGACAGTTATGGCTCATAGAACTGGATGGTGTTGTGCTTCCATGAGATCAGAAACACCGGGACCCAGGCAGGTAGGCACAGATGGCAGAGCACCACTCACTTCAGAACAAGTTGAGTTTGAAGCGCCTTCGAGACATCCAAGCAGAGAATTGTGTCTTGAGACACAAAACATTAGGTAGGATGGTACTTGTTATTTTTGGATTTGAGAGGCTGTGTCACATATATATAACCTTGTATTTAGAGATAAGAATGAAGCTGATCAGGTCGGGGTTAAGGCAATTTAGAATATAGGGGTAAGGAAGACATTAGGTATCAGTGGCGGAGAGAGTTCAAATAGAGTGAAGAGGCTACTCTGGAGGCCACTCTTAGCAAGCTTCAGTCAGACATTGCTACCTACCATAACTTACCAAACCCCAACCAAAACCATTCCTGCCAGTCCTAATGAACACCCGAAGAGTTCTCTATCATGAGAGGGCACTGATAATCTCCCTTGCTAATCTAATGGCTGTTTTTCAATCTTTATACTAAATGAACTCTCAGCAGCATTTAATGGTGATGACCATTTCTTCCTTCTTGAAGTACACACCTATGCTAACTTTTCAGAAACCTACAACCTCCAGAACGTTCCCTGTACCAGATAAATCCTGAAATGCAGAGGGGCCAGCTTCTACAGAACATCACCTAGCTCCATTCCCCTATCCCATATTATCGACAGCTCCTTTCCACATAAGAAAGTTAGCATGGCATAGCCCAAATACCCTTAAAGAGTGGGAGAAAGATCAAAGGTAATAGCCGAGTTAACAGAGAAGGTAGGATTTAACAACTGAGTATGATTGTTGAAACATTATTTTAACATTTCTTTTAGTCTCCAGTATCTTAGAGCAGCTATAAGTAAAAACCTAAAATTGTGGCATTGTAACCCCTACCAAACTCTGAAATCTGTTCCACAACTAATTGCTGTGATGTGCTTTGAAATTTATTCCTTTTTTGCATATATGTTATTTTTCATAAAAAAGAAAAAAGTTGATTGTGATGATTAAAAAGTAGGAATTATCATAGTAAAATAAGATCTCCATTTTTTAATATATATACTAGGTAGGAACTAAAATAATTGGTGAGGATAAGGGAATACAGGGAAAATACAGGTCTATGGAGAGAATACAGATGGGAGAATAAGTGGGTCTGGGACCAAGCCTGGAGGAACCATAGTATTTAATGGTAGAGGGGGATGAAAGACAGAAGAGAGATCAGAGAGACAGAAGGAAAAGCACAACAACGTTTTCAACCAAGGGTAGAGAAGAAGGCACTTCAAGAAGGAAGAAATGGCCACCACCATTCAATGCTAATGAGAATTCATTTAGGATATAAAAACATCCATTAGATTAGAAAGGGGAGTCATCAGTGCCCACTCATGATAGAGATCAAACTCCAGGTTGTTTCCAAGAACCCATTCCCCTTACTATCCAAGGGCCAAAATGGACCTCCAACCTTTGAGCATTTGGGATCCCCAATACTATGACTGTTTCAACGTAACAGCTTTGGGCTTCAGCTAAGCCTATTGCTTCCAGGAGATCCTGCCCTGTCCTACATGCTTAGAAATCCTACATGCTGGTTTCATCTAGATCATAGACAATAAGCAGCATAGCTATGTCACTCACCATACCAGGGTCCTTATTAGATGTCACTAACCCATCAGAAGTTCCCTCCTGAAAACCTGGGTTTCTCGGGGTCACTATCTCTGCATCTCATGTTCCAGGGTGCCAGGACAGCCCAGAGCCCTGGGTCCCTGACCACTTCGTTCTGCCTGGAGGAAGCTTAGGGACACAGAGGTGAGAGACATCACAGTCCCAAGGCTCCTTTGCCCTTTGTTCCTTGTCCCCGGTTGACAGCTGCACTCAGCCCGCCAGCCAGCTGGCTGCATCTGTTCCCAGTATTGATGCGATTCACATTGATTTGCTTTGAAAATCAAAGTCTGGAGCTTGTTGGCTTAATCTATAGAGCAGGCCCTGCACCGCTGGAGAAGGGGAATGGTGAGGCTCTCGGCCCATTTGTTTGGCTTTTCCTGTTGGATGCAAACACGCAACGGGTGCTGCCCAGCACGGGTGACATGCATGCCATCTCTGGAGTTTGATTTGGGAGGATAATAAGCTAAACAAGGAGCAGATGATCTCGGAGGCTTATTTGCAGGCTGCATCGTTTATATTTAGCCGTCTTGTGACTGGGTGGCAGCCTGTGTGGCAATCGCCCTTGGGAAATTCAATGCTGGGAGGATGCAGAGGTGGCACAGGATGGGGAGAGGGTAGGGAGGGGTTTAAAATCTTGCTTTAGGAAGGGGGGTCAGCCCCAAAATGTTCAATAAACAGTCAGCTGAGGACAGTATTTTAGACGGCTTACTTGTGAGAAGCAATGAAGAGGATACAAAAACATGTAAAGGGGGACAAGAGGATTTTCCCTAATAGTCTTCCCGTAGGCTCCCGAAGTTCCTTCCTCCCTCCTTCATGCCTAGCCTCACTAACCTTTATGGAGTAAAAGAGGTGGTGGGTGGGGAATCAAAAAACCTGAATTCTAGTCCTTCTCTGTCAAAAGCTATGAGCCACTTCCAGTCTCTGTAAAATGAAAGGGTTAGGGAGGATGGTCCCTCATATTCCATAATTTCATATATGACATAAAGAGGCTGCCACTGGGAGGGTGGGTGGGGACCCCAGTTCAGTAAACCGAGGGCAGTCACATAAAGAAACACTCTGTGAGCATTAAAGAGGAGGTGCTATCATCACCGAACAAAAAATGAACTTCTATTAAAATGCATCTCAAAATTTAAATCATCTTTAGAGAAAAAGATAATGGCACTAATCTATATTAATTGAGCCCGACAGGCTTTTATAATATTCTAAGTGAGAATGACAGCATCGCCATGAAGCCGTCATTTGCTGTCCTCCAAGCAGCCATGAGGTGCAGGAGGACAATGGCCCAGCCCAGGGCAGGGGCTCAGGGTGGGGGTGGGGATGGGGGAGTCCCCAAAGTTCTCGAGAGGGAGAATTGAAGCAGAAACTCACATCACCCCTCCGGCCCTGTATTTTAGATTAGGTTGTCTGGGAATATGAATCCCAGAAACTGGGGCTGCCAGAGAAGGGAAGTTTTTACATAGGATTTTTGTTACTGTTTGTTCTTGCTTTGATTTGTCTTGGGGTTTTGTCTCCATGATGTTTTGAGACTGAGTACATGGAGGGCGAGTCCAGCCCACCATCTGGCCCCGGCAAGAGGGGTGCAGACGTCACAGACTGAATAAGCAGGGGTCACAGGACCCAGGACCACAGCGGCACCTCTTAGAGCTTAGCCTCTGGTTTTAGGCAGAAGCTCCACTTCTCGGTGGAGTTCAGCCTCCTGGAGGCATCCCTGTCTGGGCATGCATCTTCTAATTCTAAAATGACAAGGCAGAAAAGGACCTTGCAGATCACTGCCTGCTCCCGGTGCAATCTCATTCCCACACTGATCTCAAGCCAGCAGCCACCTGAGCTAGTTCAATAAGCCTCTAGATTCCAGGGTAATGGAAAGTTGAATGTAAATTTCAGGGAGAGATTTGCTTCTCGCAGATCATCGCCAGATCTCCAAAATAGACCCAATTCCCCATCACCATCAAAGGTAGAGAAGTGACTGACTGTCATGGTATGATTTAAAAGAGCCAACAGCATCTCTCTCACCACTTCTCAGAATTCCACCCCATAGCTCTTCATTCGTTTGTGTTAAAGCATATTCATCTGCTAAAATGAAAAGATACATGAGCCAGGGAAACCAAACTCTCCACTATGAAATGAGCCTCCCAAATTAGAAATTACACAGTGTCATCTAAAGGGGACAGTTCTCACCTCTCAGCCCTCTATCACGTGGATTCTTTGCATCAGAAGAGACACTTGACATCATGTCATCATTTATGAAGGAGCCCAGAGGGGCTAAGTTTCTGAAGCATTGTGCTGGTTTGAAAACGTACCCGAGAAAAGCCACGTTCCTTTCATCCAATCCTGTGAGGGAAGAACTATTGTTGGGTGGGAACTTTTGATTATGATGTTTCCATGGAGATGTGACCCACCCATTCGAGGTGGGTCTTAATCAGCTCACCGGAGCCCTGTAAGATGTGGACCTTCGGGGGAAAGCCTAGAGACTGACGTTTGGAGATGTTTGGAGGTGGTTGCAGAACTGACACTGAGAGCAGACCTTTGGAGAGAGAATTGCCCTGGAGATGCTAAGCAAGGATTCATATAATCTCAAGGACCCAGAACCTGGAGAGAGCTGAGGGAAGATAAGGGATGAAATCCACGTTTACCCTGGAGAAGCTCAAAGAGGATCCACAGATGCTTAGAGAGAGAAAAAAATGAACCGGGAGCAAGGACCAGCAGGCTTCACCATGCGCCTTCCCATGTGATGGAGAAAGCCGGATGCGATCGGCCTTTCTTGACTGGAAGTATCCTTTTGCTGATGCCTTAATTTGGACATTTTCATTGCCTTAGAACTGTAAATTTGTAACCTAACAAATCCCTTTTGCAAAAGCCATTCTATTTCTGGTACATTGCATTCCGGCCATTAGCAAACCAAAGCAAGCACAGTCACACAGCACATCGGGAACCAAGACTGGGACTATCTGGCTTCTGTTCACATTTTGAAATACTCTTAAAGATCGAATTCCAATCTAAGATCACAGTGCTTTCTTTTACAGACGGTAGGAAACTTCCCACCAGAATCCCCTTTTTAAATTTCTTTTCCGGAACTAGCTTCTCTAGTGATCACAGAGTGGAGAGAGAAATCATCTAGAAGTAGACATGGTGTAACCGAATCCAGAGAAAGTGCCACAACCCACACAGGTGCAAATCCTGTCAATTGCCTTGGTGTTACCTGCATGCTTGATTTGCCGTGTTCCAGGGCCTTAATCCTTTGCCTTGGTGCGTCTGCCCCCTAGTGGTCAGATACATTTACTGCAGTCACATTTCTCTGCAGTTAGCAGATTAAAAGGAATTAGATGCAAACATATGCTCTTTAGGGAGGATAGAAGCAATCAGCATTCTTCTCTACTAAAACAGACCTGGTTACAATGGGAAAAATTTTAACCACACTCACAAAAACACAACCCACTAGACTTTATCCTGCTGCAGCTTTGAACCTGGGGAGAAGTGAGGCCAGGTCACCAAGAATCCTGAGCTGAAAAACAGATTATACAACTGACTGGGGGCCTCATAGGAAACAAAGGGGCTCAGAAAATATGATGGCACAGGAGCAGAAGGATTTAAAATGGCTCATACACAAAAATGACATTGGCATATGGTGCCCCTCAGCAAACACTGGCGTGAATGATTTCCAAATCCCTTCAAACCATCCCCACCTCCTTTTGCTTAACTAAACCCTCCTCATCTCAGGACAAAGCTGATGAGATGGGTTCCCACCAAATGCTCTCAAAACACCAAGTATTTTCCCTTCATGAGTCTCTCCACAGTCCCCAGTCATACATTTATCTGCTTTTTCTCAACCCCACGCTAAAGTATGAGTTCCTGAGGCCTTGTTTATTATTGAATCTGAGCTGCTAAAACAGTGATTACCACACAGGAGACCCTCGATAAATACTTTTCAAAGAAATTAATAAAACCATAAGTGTTGGCTGAATGACAATAAGCAAGTGAACAAACTGATCTCCTCTCAGCAGAGAACGCAGATGAACTGACATCTCCCGTCTGCAAGGCTGTGCAGCTGTCGGGTACTGGGCTCACTTAGAGTCAACTGTGTGAGAAGTACTTTTCTTGTCATGCCTCAGGATTCTCCCAGCTTGGAAAAGGCACCTGAGCTCTCTGATGGTATAGAGCTCCTTTGGCTATCACCCTGGGCCTCACCATTGCCTTGGGGCAGATAACTAGGCAGGCGTCTTTACTGTAATAACATAATAATGCTTTTTGATGGACAACCTCCAAAGGCTCAGCTTTCATCCCTGCAGCAGTAGCAAACTCTACTTGAGGAATGGAGAAAGGAAGGACAAACAGGTTAGGAGGTTGTGAGGCTACCAGGAGAGCTGACCTTAAGGCAACCTCTGCAAATGACCTTGCATGGGGCCTCCCTGGGTCCTTGTTTTCCCATTGGTGAAATAAAGATCTGAGGTACGTAACATCAAGGTCACTGGCTTTCAAGTGTCAGAAAATCCAATTTAACCTGGATTAAGGGGTGTGGGGATGCGTGCAGAATATATTATTCATGAAAATGAAAAGTTGTGGATTCCCAGGGACCCGATCAAGGATACCGGGAAACGTCACCAGGGCCCGGTCTTCTCTTCTCCATCTTCCTCCCCTGTTTTCCTCTGTGTTCCCTGCACATATAGGTGGGCTCCTTCTATGGGGGGCTCTCCAGAAGCTTTAGGAGCTTGTTCCCACAGCAGAAAAATAGAGGGGCCCTCTCTCGACACAATCAACCAAAAGTCTCAGGATTGCCCCTACTGATGCTGAATGCGCTTCAGGCTCTTTCACAAGCCACTGGCTGTGACCAGGGGAAATTCTCAGCTGCCCGCGAGTCATGAGTCACTTGGTCCAAACTGCCAGAGGCGAAGCTACCCAGAGGGAAATCAAGGAAATATTATGAAGAAGGCAGGGTCGGGGGGTATGGTTATTAGACCTACAAAAACAAAAGTGGCCTTACAGAATAAGTGATCTTTAAGGCCTCTTCCAGTTTTGATCATCCTAATGAGACTCTGGGATTTGATGTCAAGGAAACAGGAGTGAGAATAAAGCCGTGGTCGTCCTCTAGAATCAGCTCAACTCCAAACCCTTCCAAAACCCCTAAGTATCAAGCAAGAGAGCCTCACTCATTCTGAAGGGGCAGAAGGGGAGAAGGGTTGACATTATTAGCAGCCTTAGAAAGCAAGCAGTGACTTTGACCCTCCTAAGCCACGGGACATAAAATAAATGACATTTTGATAATGCCACTAAAACGGAACATTTCTATTTCCCCCAAAAGACGGACTCTGTCAGCGAGATTCATAAAAAAAAAAAAAAAATCTTATTAAACTTTCCTTTTCACTGCTTCTTTGTATCTCTGGTTGAAATGGAACAGGATGCAGGTTGCCATGGTGACGGGTGAATTTTAAATAACAGGGCTCAGGAGCTCTGGCTGTTGGCTTTACCAGCCCCAGGCAGGAAACTGTGGGGGGGAGGAGAGAGGCAGAGGCGAAGTTGAGAAAAGGAAGAAAGCTGTTGGGCTCATCCCAGGACACTGAAACTTCTCAACATGTTTTCCTTCCTGAAGACTGCTCTGTGCTTTGAGGATATGGCCCCAAAATTGCAGACCCAGCTTCTTCGCAGAATGAAAGAATGCGCGAGTTCAAACACGTGAGAAAGGAACCTCACACTTCACCTTGTCCATCCCTTACCTGGCACTCTCTTCTGACAAATGGGTTTCTCCTCCACTTACACCCCTGCCCAGTAACACTGGGCTCAGCCCACCAAGTTTTAGACGGACCCACGGAAACCTGACTCTGAGAGAAATGTCCCAAGAGCTAGAGACATTGAGAACACAAGTCCACAGGATTTTTACATGAAAGAGAAATTTGAGCTACAGGGTCCAGCAGATGGCAATTCAGACATTCCTAGCCACACTTTCCAATTCTGTGACTCTCTCTAGATCTGTGATCTTCAGCAAGTGAATTAACCTCTCTGAGTCTCAGTCTCTTCAGTTTTAAAGGAAGACTAACAATGGTCCCTGTATCACAGTGTTCATTTGAGCATTAAATGATATATTGCACATAAAAGTTCTAGCTCTGTCCCTGGTAAGTGCTCAATAACTGCAGCCTTTATAATTACCAGCTGTTTTTGCTTGGCTGTAAGGTATTCCTCAGATTTGGACGCAATTTGAAGAGAATAGTCTCACCACCAGAGCCATCTACGAATGAAATCGAGAGATTCAGGAAATGGTGAGTTCCCCATGACTGGACATATTCAAGCGAGCATAAGCCGGAGCACTGACTGGCAAGGATATTTATGAATATGTCCAGGCTTCAGAGAGGCAAGGTCTTGCTTGAGGATGGCTCAGAGAGTCGGCGCACCACAGAATACCAAGCCCTTCATGGGGCACCTTTCCAAGCTCCCAGACCAGAGCAGAGGGAAACCCAAGGGGAAGGCTTCCAATAGCCAGGAAGCACAGAAATGTGCTTTGCCACACAAACGCTGTGGCAACTGTCTCTGATAGCACAGAGTTCCACCTCAGCTGCCTTTCTCTGCTTCCCCAAAGACCCCAGATATCACTTGTATTCTCAGCCAGCCCAGTCCGTTATCTCCTGACCAAATGGCAGGCAGTCACGGCCTTATGTATTGGCCAAGGTGTTAAGTAATAGCAAGGAATAGGGAGTTAAGGCTGAAAAGGTATAGTGTTTCTATTTGGAATGAAGGAAAGTCTTGGTCATGGATAGTGGTGATGATAACAAAACATTGCAAATGTAATTAAGAGCACTGACTCATATATTTGGATGTAGTTAAAAGGAGAAATGTCCAGTCATATATATGTTACTTGAATAAAAAATGTTTTAAAAAATCCATGGTATTGCACAATACTGGTGAACCCTAAATTAAACCCTGGACTCTAGCTAATAGCGCAACTGTACTTTCATCAGTTGTAACAAATGTTCCACACTAATGCAAGTTGTTATTAGCAGAGTGGTATACGGGAACCTTGTATTTTATGCATGATTTTTCTGTTTACCCACAACTTCTCTAATTAAATAGTGAAACAAATAAATAAATCCCACAAAGATTATTTCCCTTAGCTGGGGAAGTGGCAGGATTGCTGAAACAGAATGTCTGGCATTTTCTCAGAAGCTGGGTTGGTTAGAGAGAGAGCAGAAGAGCCAAACAGAAGGGGGTCCCTGGGCCTGTGGACTGAATACCCACAGGCCTGTTGCCCCAAGCCTGACAATCGGGCAGTGAGGATTCTCTATCAGCAGAACCCCTGGGGCAGATCTGGCAATGTACTATGGGGGAAATGGCAGTGTCTTAAGGAGGAGATAAAAGCCAGCCTCAGTGAAATGGGGAGGTGGTCTGGCATTCACACCACGAGGTCACCCCACCGGCCGTGCCTGCCCAGAGGGGAGGACTCAAAAGTGTCTGGTTCGCCAGAGGCAAGAGGCCATCACCCAGCGCTGGCGCTGCCCAGGACATAAAGTCTCTTTTTCTCAAAGACCAGCTCAGATCCAAACCGCCACTTCTACCCCTATAAAGCCTCTGGAGCCAACCCTGCCGAGAGAGGGGGGGGCGGGGAGAGACATCTGAGATCCAAGGACAGGAGCAGAATGAGATCTTAGAAACAGTCCCCAGGGATATAGACATACTGAGCTTTTATATGCATGAAGCAGCTCCTGATGGATGCACAGAATCTGCCAACAGAAAGGGACCAGAGGGCAGGAGGTTAGGTGGGTGGGAAGGAGGGAGACTTATTTTTACTGCATACCTTTTCGTACAATTTTTCTTACTGCATATATTGTCCTTTCAAAAAATAAATTCCATCCCTCTTTCTAAGAGCACACACATACAGAATTTGTCCTTTATTGTGGCCTCTTAACGTCAGAAAAATGAAGTCCTAGTTAGATTTTGCCACTAATGCTAGCACGGTGTGATGTCAGACTGGGTCTTAAATATCCTTAAATATCCTTAAAGATCCTTTGCCTCAGTTCCTGGGGCTGGACAATGCCTTAATAGAACCTACTCTTCCCTCCTCCCACAGGCATGTTAGGAGGATCCAATGAGATAAAACAGCAAAACTAGGAAATGTAGTTAAAACATAGTGCTTACCATGAACTGGGCATAGAACTATTGTCTTGATCTAACCATCTATACCATCTATAAATAGATCTAAACCATCTATAAAATAATGACTATTATAAGGCTCATTGTAAGAGATAATAAAGCCCAGAGAAGTTAAGTAATTTTCTCAAGGTCATACAATTACATATCCCATCCAACTCAAGAGTCAACACTTTTACCCACTATCCCAATTATGTAAAATTACTTTTAACATTCATTATTCTAGAAACAGCTTCATAAACCAAGATGTTAGGTGAGGGGTTAGACTACCTCCATTTGTGTGCCCCAATATTGGAGTCTCTGCCTTTACCAAAGAAAGTTTAAAGAAGGGCTAGGATCTAGAATGGGAATAGAAGCAAATCCCAGCGTGGGATCCTGGTCTAGGTGTTAGAAGTTGTTGCATAGCAGAAACCAGAATCCCGGATCCACCTCTAACTCGGGAAGGTGCCTGCAAGCAGCTCCACTGAGACTGATGTAAACACAATTTGTTGTTACCACTCCACTGTTGCTATGCAGTGAGGGATCTGGGAAGCCAGACTCCTATTCCCAGTTCCTCTTTCAGTCTCCTCTCCTCTCTCTTGTGTACTTTACGAACCTCTACAACATCTACTAGCCTTGAACTGAAACTGAGACAAGACATTGTCCACCAGTTCTAACCTATTTCCCAAATACTCTTAACTACTTGCAAAGTCTTCCTTCTTTTGCCCTGAAATCTGTCTCCCAATTTTTCCAACCCCTAGTTCTTGTTCTGCCCGCTGGGGTCTTCTATCATTCCTCCTGAAAGTCCTTGAAATTACTGGAGATCAGCCTCATGTTCTGATTTTCTTCCTTAGACCAGCAGTTCTCAAATGTGAGTATACACCAGAATCACCTAAGGCTTGTTAAAGCACAGATCCCTGGGCCCTACTCCCAGAGTTTCTGATTCCGTAGGTCTGAGTGGACCCAGGAATTTGCATGTTTAGTGAGTTCCTGAGTGATGTTGATGTGGAGGCTTGGGGACCATACTTCGAGAACTGCTGCTCTGGATAAACATGCTTAATCCCTTTGAAAACCCCCCCTGTGTGGGGCTCACAGTCCTCTTCACCATCTGTTTTGGTTTGCTAAAGCTGTCAGAAGGCAATATACCAGAAATGGAACAGCTTTTACAAAGGGGATTTATTGAGTTACAAGTTTACAGTTCTAACGCCATAAAAATGTTCAAATTCAGGAATCAACAAGAGGATACCTTCGCTAAGAAAGGTCAGTCATGTCCAGGGTTTCTCTGTCAGCTGGAAAGACACGTGGCTGGCATCTCCTGTTCCTTTGCTCCTGGGTTGTGTTGCTTTCAGCTTCTGATTCCAGTGGCTGTCTCTGTTGGCCCTCCAAGCACCTCCGAAGTCTGTGTCTAAGTATCTTCTGCTCTCTATACTGGTTCTGAGCTCTCTGTATTGGCTCTTTTCAGGACTCCAGTAAACTAATTAAGTCCCACCTTGAATGGATGGGGTCACATCTCCATCTAATCAAAAGGTCCCACCCACCCTTGGGTGGATCATGTCTCCATGGAAACAACCTAATAAAAAGGTCCCATCCACAATAGGTCTGCCCGCACAAGATTGGACTAGGATTGAAAGAACATGGGTTTTCTGGGGTATATAATAGTTTCAAACCAGCACAACAACCTGGTCCATCTCCTCAGGACCTGCTCCAGTTTGCCAATATGGCACCCAGCACTAGATTTGGAACTGTGAGTGAAAACTTTGGGTTACAAAGAATAAAGATTCCTTTAGGCTACCCAAGTAAAAAGAGATTTATTTTATTGTGGACTTAAAGTAAAAGAAGAACCTCCTGTTCGTAACCAGACCTGACTACCCTAGGCTGATAAGGCCTCTCAGGAAGAGTCAAGATAAGAGTGCAGCTGAGCCTCCACTAGGAGGACAGGAGGTCTTTCCAGTCCCTTAGTGGCTGGCCTCTGTTTATCCTCAGCATTCTCTGCCTCTTCTCCTATTTCTGCTGCCACCACAAAGCCCCTCATCTCCTCTATCCTTCTAGATTTTTTTCTCCCTCATAGCTTCTGCTTCTTCATTCTTGCTTCTGTTTTCTCATGGTTCCTTTTGCTCCCTCTTGCCCTCTAAATATTATGGCCTCTCTCCATAAAGCATTTCAGCTTCTGGGCCTAACACAACTGCCTGCTTCACTCTTTTTTTTCCCAGGTCAAATTCTCAAAAGAGAGACTCAGAGAGGACCAGCTTACTCCAGTTTGGATAAAACTCTTCAAAGTACCCTACAGATTGGCAGCCCTTGGTTCCTTAACCGATCATTGTAGCTGGTAAACGTTTGACCACCTGATATAAGCTAGAACTTCCCCTTAGAAGGGGACCATGACAGCCACCTGTTGCCCAATGGCTACCAACAGGTTTCATCTTGCATGCCAACTCCAATCAAAGAGCCCTGACTGCCTTAAGGACTATGTTGAAAGGAATTCATATGCTGCATCTAGACTCAGTGGAACATGATTAATTGTTGGTATCTACCATGGGTATATAAACAAGAAGCCTCAGCCTGCATGCTAATGACTTGCCATCCCTAGTGTTAGAACATGTAGTCTAATAAGAACAAACTAAGTGCAATCATCACCTTCCTCCTTCTGAATAGCCTACTTCTCCTTATGAGGACAAAGTTAGCATTTGCTTGTTTCAACAACTGGATCGTATTATTGCTTCACATTGAACTCAGCCAGATAAAACCTCTAAGCCTTTTTTACCCCTGCTATTAAGTCACATTTTTCCCTTTGGTATTGTGCAAAAAAAGAAAAGAAACCGAACAATAAAATTTTAAATTTGTCCCCATTAAATTTCACCTTGTTTAATTTAGCCCATCACTCCAGCTTATTGAGATCTTCTTTAAAACAAATGATGTCTTTTTCCAGCCAATTTGATAGGGTATTTAAACTCTGTCTGCTAGCTTCTGTCTATAAATGGGAGTGAAATTCTTAAATTATAATCTTTACAAAACTGAAGAAGGTGAATTTAGACAATTTGTCTACATGGACATACTTTATACTCTTTTGAGGACAATTATGCAATAATTTCAAGAAATAATTTTAAACCAATAAATACCCTACTTATTTGTTCATTGTGTCCACAGTGAAGATAAGCAAAGAGAGTTGTACTATTTCATGGAGGCATGATAGTGTCATTCATTGAACAACTATTCTGTGTGGTAGGTGCTTTAATACATCATTTATAATCTTATAACAACTTTAAGAGGTAGGTTTTACTCTCCTGTTTTTCAGAGACAAGACAACTGAGGCATAAAGAGTTTAATAGCTTTCAAAATCTTCTCTTTTTTGTGCGGTAAGGGTTGAATCTCTGCCCCAATATGCCTGACCCCAAATCCTGTGTTCCTTCCACTGCAGCACATGGCTTCTCCCAGAGTATGCTTCTCTAAAGACAGTGAAACTTGCTGAAAATGATCGAAGGGAGAGGTTAGGAGCTCATAAATGTAGTCATCCAATGGTCACATTTTTTAAAAGCATCACCACTATTAGGTTTTTAAAATTATGTGGTCATACTTTAGAATATTACACAGTTGTTGAAGAATGAGGTACAAGTGTCATCAACAAATGAATGGATAAACCAAAGTGTTTATCTACACAATTACAATATTATTCAGTCATAGAAAAGCCTGAAGTTTTGGCACATCCTACAACATGGATGAACCTAGAAAACAGTACACAGAGTAAAGTTAGTCAGACACATGAGAACAAATATTACATAATCCCACTTATATGAAATATCTAAAACAAGCAAATCCATATAGGCAGAAAATAGATTCAAAGTTACTAGGGGGTTGGGGATGAGGAGTAGGAGGCGTTATTGCTTAATTGGAACAGAGCTTCTACTTGGGATGATGAAAATTTTTGGAAATAGTGATGATTGTACAAGATTGTAAGTGTAATTAATGCTACTGAATTGCACACTTTAAGTGGTTAAAGTAGCAAATTTTAGGTTATATATTACCTTACTACAATAAAATTAATTTTACAAAAATAACAGGAGAACAATTCATTCCAAAGAAAAAGAAGGAAAAAAATGGATAGATTTGCATGTATTCAGAAAAGACATCCAAGATTTATAGTAAAATATGTTTTCTCTGCCCCATTTTTTAACATTACATTAATACTCTTGTTGAGAATTATAGTTTTTAATCCCAACACTTCCATTTTGTCCAATTTTTTACAACATTTATATATTACAATATTCCATTATATATACAACATTTAATTAATTCAATTAATGTATATTATATCCAAAAAATAAAGGGAAAATAAAATGATAACATCATCAGTTATCTTTCCCTTCCCCCTCTGTGCTGGTTTGAATCTGTCATGTACCCCAAGAAAAGCCATGTTCTTTAATCCTCATGCAACATTGTGGGTGGCATCTTTTTATTGTTTCCATGGAGATGTGACCCTCCCAATCATGGGTGGTAACTTTTACTTAGGTGGTTTCCATGGAGATGTATCCCCACCCATTAAAGGTGGGGTGGCTTACTGGAGCTCTTTAGAAGGGAACCATTTTGGAAAAAGCTCAGTGCCTACAGAACCAACAGAGCCCACACAGCCAGAGATTTTTGGAGATGTGGATGGAAGGTACCTCCAGGAAAGCCTTATGAAATGAGGAAAGAAACCTAGCATATGTCACCATGTGCCTTCCCAGCTGAAAGAGGTGTCCAGAACCCTACGACATCAGCAGACACCAGCCACGTGACTTCCCAGCTGCAAGAGGTGTTCCAGGTAGCATCAGCCTTTCTTGAGTGGAGGTAACCTCTTGTTTGTGCCTTAATTTGTACATTTTCGTGGCCTTAGAACGGTAAAACTTCAGCTTAATAAATTCCCTTTTTAAAAGCCATTCCATTTCTGGTATATTACATTCCAGCAGCTTGACAAACTAAAACACCCTCCAGTCCTTCTTTCCAGCGCCTGAATTTTATACATCTGTACAAAACATCAAGTGCTTGGCCTCCTGTAATCAACTGGCATTGACAATAAGAAAGGCATTGTCTCATACGAGAAGACCTGAATTTGGACAGGGGTTGGGTTGGTTAATTCAGTGGTTTACTTACATTTTAATGGAGTGTCTTTGCACTCTCCTCCCATCTGAACATGAGACCTGGCTCTTCATGGTCATTACTTGGCTTCCACAGGTCTAAGTACATCAAACTACTATGATAATGTCCAGTAGAGGAAGAGGTTCTGTTTCTTCCTACATAACTTTATTTAAAATGTTTGTTAAAGTTTATTTGGGCCTACCAAAAGTGGTAAGGGGCTCAGTCCCCCCATTTGTGTTTTGTCACAAATTATATACTTGTTTATACATTATGAATCCATAACCATTGATTTATCACATCTTGTCTTTTAGATCCTATAGGAAGTAAAAAGTGCACTTACAAACCCAAAATACAACAGTATTAGCATTTATATTTACCCTTATCATTACCTTACCAGAGATTTTATTCTTCATGTGGCTTCAACCTATTGTCTATTGTCCTTTACTTTCAATCTGAGGAAATCTGTTTAGCATCTCTTTTTTTTTTTTTTTTTCTGCAGGGACAGGCACCAGAAATTGAACCCAGGTCTCCAGCATGGCAGGCGAGAATTCTGCCACTAAGCCACCATTGTGCCACCCTTTATCATCTCTTTTAGGGCTGGTCTAGTGATGATTTACTCCCTCAGCTTTTATTTATCCAGAAATGTCTTAATCTTTCCCTCATTTTTTAAAGACAGTTTTGCCAGATATAGAATTCTTGGTTGACAAGTTTTTTGCTTTGAGCACTTGAAATATGTCATCCCACTGTCTCCTTGTTTCCATGGTTTCCAATGAGAAACCAGGACTTAATTTTATTGAGGCTCCCTTGTATATGACATGTCACATCTCTCTTGCGGTTTTCAGAATTCTTTTTTGTCTTTGACATTTGAAAATTTGATTATAATCTGCTGCAGCATGGGTCTATTTGGATTTCTTCTGTATGGAGTTTGTTGATTGTCTTGGTTGTATATACTCATGTCTTTTATTAAATTTGGAAAGTTTTCAGCCATTACTTCCTTGAATGCTCTTTCTGCCCCTTTCTCTCTTTCTTCTTGCTTTAGCTTGAAAAGTTGCCAGAATGAAAATTACCGGAA
The DNA here is from genome assembly GCF_023851605.1 of Tamandua tetradactyla. NCBI lineage: Eukaryota > Metazoa > Chordata > Mammalia > Pilosa > Myrmecophagidae > Tamandua > Tamandua tetradactyla. The sequence goes on along the minus strand of NC_135346.1, from coordinate 41,779,784 downwards.
ATGGAATATACCCCTTTTAAAAAGGGGGAATGTATTAAGTGTGAACTTACAGTTCTAAGGCCATGAAAATGTTCAAGTTAAGGCAAGTCTATAGAAACGTCCAAAACTAAGGCATCCAGGTAAAGATATCTTGGTTCAAAAAGGCCAGTGACATTGGGGTTTTTCTCTCAGCTGGAAAGACACATGGCGGTATCTGCGTGCTTTTCTCTCCAGGCTTCTTCAACACTGCTAGCTTTCTCTCCAGCCCTCCTCAATGACTTCCTCAGGGCATTTTCTTTATGCATCTTCAAAGGTCTCTGACCATGTGGGCTCTTGTTGGTTCTGAGCTTTAACCGAAATGGTTCCTCTTAAAGGGCTCCAGTAAGCAACCCCACCTTGAATGGGTGGAGACACATTTCCATGGAAACCATCTAATCAAAAGTTATCATCCACAATTGGGTAGGTCACATCTCCATGGAAACAGTAAAAAGAAATCCCACCAGCAATATTGAATGAGGATTAAAGGACATGGCTTTTCTGGGTACATAATAGCTTCAAACCTGCACACTTCTCCTTCTAAAACTTCCACAATGCAAATTTTTATATACTTGATGGTATCCCACAGGTTCCACAGGCTCTGTTCCCTTTTCCTCACTCTTTCTTCCTTCTGCCCCTCAGACTAAATGATTTTAATGGCCTTATCGTCAAGTTCACTGACTCTTTCTTCTGCTAGCTCCAAGCTGCTGCTGAACCCCTAGGGAATTTTTGTTTCTGTTACTGTGGTTGCGATAGTTGGGTTCAGGTGTCAACCTGGCCAAGTGATGATGCCCGTTGTTCTATCGCAATGGATTTAAATCATCAGCCTGTGAAATTCATCTATGGATGATTACATTTGCAGTTGGTAAGGGGCATGCCTTCCACAAATGAATGATGTTTAATTTAATTAGCTGGAGGCTTGAAATAGAGAGGTCAGAAGAGAGCTCAGCAGCTCAGTATACCTCATCTCAGCACTCGCAGCCCAGCCCAGATGCTTGGAGATGCAGAAAGGAATCACCCCGGAGATTGCCAGTGGAGCCCAGAAGCTTGGAGGGATGCCCAACAAATGTCAACTGTGTGCCTTCCCATGTGACAGAGAAAGTCAGAGGAAAGCCAGCTACCTTTCCTCTGAAGAGCTGTAGATTTGTAACTAAATAAACCCCCTTAGTAAAAGCCAATACCACTCTGGTGTGTTGCATTCTGGTAGCTTTAGCAAACTAAAACAGTATCTTCAGCTCTGTTTGGTTCCTTTTCATAATTCCATATCTCTACTGATACTCTGTGTTCATCTATCATTTTCCTGATTTCCTTTAGTTCTTTGTCCATGTTTTCCCTTACCTTTTTTTATCATATTTAGGACATTTTTTTAAGGTCTTGTCTGTTATGTTCCAGTTCTGGTCCTCCTCACTGATGGTTTCTAATGCTTTAATCTACTCCTTTGCCTGGGCTATCACTTACTGTTTCTTTGTATGTTTTATACCTCTTTTTTTTAAACCTGGACATTTTGACATTTTAATGGAGTTTAGACTCTGGTGAAAAAAAAGAAGGAAAAAAATAAGAAAATACCTTTCCCAATCTTTGCAGATTGACCTGTGCAAGCACCCTCTTTTAGTGCTTATCCATACAATGAGCTTAGAAAATAGCTCCAGGCTTAAGTGTTGGAGTCTCCCTGATCCTATCCATGCATAGGTTTTGTCTTGACATGTGTGCATGGCCCTAAAAATTCCCCCAACTACAGTGTCCCCTTTTCAGTATAAAACAACTTCATCATGGTTCTGGGCACTGCATTCCCTACAGTCAGAAATTCCTTGCCCCAGACAGCCACTTGACTGCTCTCTCCCAGAATTCTGTAGAAGAGCTTAGTGAGCCATCTTCTATAAGCAGAATAAATTCCGGATGAGTCCCTCAGCCACCACCACACAGATTGTGCCAGATATGCATGCTCCTAGCATGTGCATAAGGGTTATTCTACTCTCTCTGGAACCAGAATCAGGGATCACATTGGGAACACAGGCCAGCTCTGCACTGAGCTATTGAGAAATGAGGGATGGGCCAGCCAGGGTACCATGAGATCCTACCCTTTTAAGTAGCGTTTTTCTGATTCAGCACTTGCCCTATTACAGCAATCATTTAGCTGTTTTCTCAAGCTTTGAAAAAGATGCTTCTGCCAGTTATTGATGGTTGTTTGAAACTTCTGTCCTTCTTCCTGACTTTTTATTGTCAAGAAAAACCTATTTTAGAAGCTCTCACCATGAATTGCCCCTCATATCACTTCACCATAATTGCCCCATGAGACCTTGCTAATCTAATTCCTGGTTGAGAAGATGAAACCAGCAAGCCTGGATTAGACAAGTAATTTGTGACCTGGAGCTAGAGAAGCCCAGCCTCCTTTGAGGCACACGGCTTGACTTTTTTCTTAATATTTAGGCACCATTTACAAGGAAAAAGAGGGACAGCTCATGTGTAGACAATCAGTAGTGTCCCTACTATTTCCTGAAATAATTATGACACCATACTCCATGTTCTAGTTTGTTAGCTGCTGGAATGCAATATACCAGAAATGGAATGTTTTTTTAAAAAGGGAATTTAATAAGTTGCTAGTTTATAGTTTTTAGGCTGTGGAAATGTCCCAGTTAAGACAAGTCTATAGAAATGTCCAATCTAAGGCATCCAGGGAAAGATACCTTGGTTCAAGAAGGCTGATGAAGTTCAGGGTTTCTCTCTCAGCTGGAAAGGCACATGATGAACATGGCAATGTCTTCTAGTTTCTTCTCCAGGCCTCTTCTTTCATGCAGCTCCTTGAGGGCATTCTCCTTCTTCATCTCCAAAGGTCGCTGGCTGGAGGACTCTGTGGTTCTCTCCTCATTCTTGTGACTCTGCTCTGTTGCTCTCCCGTCATTCTCCTCATTGTCCCATCATTCTGAGGCTTTCTCTAAGATGTCTCCTCTTTCATAGGATTCCAGTAAACTAATCAAGACCCACATAGAATGGGGGGAGACAATTACCCACAGTTGGTTGAGTCAAATCTCCATGGAGATAACCTAATCATGTATCCAACCTATAGTGCTGAAAGGGATTGGAAGAACCCATTGCTCCCACCAGACTGATTAAGATTAAAACACAGCTTTTCTAGGGTATGTAAATCCTTTTAAACCAGCACATTCCTCATGAGTGTTCTTACCCAGCAAATTTATGCCCCCCAGGTAGTCTCAAAAATACATTGTTTCAGAACCAGATATGTTAGGTTTTATAGACTGTTCTGAATTCTTAAATTGTTGGCCAAAGTGTCCAGAATTTGTTATATTACTTATGCTTACAGGGACATTCATAAAAGGCTCCAGAATGGGCTATGGGAAATGTCACTATAAAGAGAGGAGTACACTGACTAAAATCTATTTTACTGACGTTCCAAAGCCATGCTCCAGTTAATTTCAGAATTTAGAATTCTGAAAGCAAGCAAGCAAATGGTTTTTAGTGGTGGTAATATATGGCTCAGATTAAGGAGATATACAATGTTTGACAAGAAGGATTAAGCTGAATGAGTTTTAGAGGGAACTTCAAAAACAGAACAGACCTGTCTTGGATGTTTTCAGATGTAGCTTTCTAAAAGTAGGGTTCAATGTTCTATACTACTCCTCTGAAAAACTGGAAGATGGTTCAGTCTTTTGTTCATTTCAGAAGTTATTAAGACAAAGATCTCATGTGTGGCAAACTTGAAGAACATTTGATGTGAAATCAGTGATTTTTTTTTTTCTGGTAGACAAGGTGGCCAAACATGATTGATGGGGAGAGAATTCAAAGAAGGAAGCGATGCCTCCCCAGTCCCATCCAAGCTTAACTTGAATTCACCTTTATCTTCATTTCTTCCCCTACTCTTCAACACTATACATTAGGGTTCTCCAAGGAAACATGTTAATATTGGGATATTTATTCTAGGAATTGGTCCATGTGACCATTGTGATTGATGAGTCTAATTTCAAAAGACAGTGTGCATAGATGGAAGGGCATACCGTGTTCATGGATTGGAAGACGAAATATAATCAAGATGTCAATCCTACCTAAACTCATCTACAGATTCAATGCAATACCAATCAAAATCCCAACAACTTATTTTTCAGAATTAGAAAAACCAATAAGCAAATTTATCTGGAAGGGCAGGTTGCCCCGAATTGCTAAAAACATCTTGAGGAAAAAAAACGAAGCTGGAGGTCTAGCGATACCGGACTTTAAGGCATATTATGAAGCCACAGTGGTCAAAACAGCATGGTATTGGCATAAAGATAGATATATCGACCAATGGAATCGAATAGAGTGCTCAGATATAGACCCTCTCATCTATGGACATTTGATCTTTGATAAGGCAGTCAAGCCAACTCACCTGGGACAGAACAGTCTCTTCAATAAATGCTGCCTAGAGAACTGGATATCCATAAGTAAAAGAATGAAAGAAGACCCGTATCTCACACCTTATACAAAAATTAACTCAAAATGGATCAAAGATCTAAACATTAGGTCTAAGACCATAAAACAGTTAGAGGAAAATGTTGGGAGATATCTTACGAATCTTACAAGTGGAGGCTGTTTTATGGACCTTAAACCTAAAGCAAAAGCACTGAAGAAAGAAAGAAAGAAATGGGAGCTCCTCAAAATTAAACACTTTTGTGCATCAAAGAACTTCATCAAGAAAGTAGAAAGACAGCCTACACAATGGGAGACAATATTTGGAAACGACATATCAGATAAAGGTCTAGTATCCAGAATTTATAAAGAGATTGTTCAACTCAACAACAAAAAGACAGCCAACCCAATTACAAAATGGGAAAAAGACTTGAACAGACACCTACCAGAAGAGAAAATACGGATGGCCAAGAGGCACATGAAGAGATGCTCAATGTCCCTGGCCATTAGAGAAATGCAAATCAAAACCACAATGAGATATCATCTCACACCCACCAGAATGGCCATTATCAACAAAACAGAAAATGACAAGTGCTGGAGAGGATGCGGAGAAAGAGGCACACTCATCCACTGTTGGTGGGAATGTCAAAGGGTGCAACCACTGGGGAAGGCAGTTTGGCGGTTCCTCAAAAAGCTGAATATAGAATTGCCATACGACCCAGCAATACCATTGCTAGGTATCTACTCAAAGGACTTAAGGGCAAAGACACAAACGGACATTTGCACACCAATGTTTATAGCAGCGTTATTTACAATTGCAAAGAGATGGAAACAGCCAAAATGTCCATCAACAGAAGAATGGCTAAACAAACTGTGGTATATACATACAATGGAATATTATGCAGCTTTAAGACAGGATAAACTTATGAACTATGTAATAACATGGATGGACCTAGAGAATATTATGCTGAGTGAATCCAGCCAAAAACTAAAGGACAAATACTGTATGGTCCCACTGATGTGAACGGACATTCGAGAATAAACTTGAAATATGTCATTGGTAACAGAGCTCAGCAGGAGTTAGAAACAGGGTAAGACAATGGGTAATTGAAGCTGAAGGGATACAGACTGTGCAACAGGACTAGATACAAAAACTCAAAAATGGACAGCACAATAATACCTAATTGTAAAGTAATCATGTTAAAACACTGAATGAAGCTGCATCTGAGCTATAGGGTTTTTTTGTTTTTGTTTGCTTGTTTGTTTGTTTGTTGTTGTTGTTTTTTACTATTATTACTACTTTTATTTCTTTTCTTTATATTAACATTTTATATCTTTTTCTGTTGTGTTGCTAGTTCCTCTAAACAGATGCAAATGTACTAAGAAACGATGATCATGCATCTATGTGATGATGTTAAGAATTACTGAGTGCATATGTAGAACGGTATGATTTCTAAATGTTGTGTTAATTTCTTTTTTTTTTCTTTCTGTTAATAAAAAAATTAAAAAAATAAAAAATAATAAAAAAAAGACAACAGAAAAAAAAAAAAAAAAGACAGTGTGCAGCATGCATGGGTGGTTCGGTGGTAAAATGCTCACCCTCCATGCAGGAGAGCCAGGTTCCATTCTCGTACCGTGCACCCCTGACCCCCTCCCAAAAAAAAAAGACAGGCAGCAATTTGAAAATTCTGATGAAGGTAAAGTGAGTCCCCAGGAGAAGCTGCAAGTTGGAAACCCCAATGAAGATAAAATTGAATTTCCCAGAAAAAGCTGGCTAGCTGAATCAGAGACAGAAATTCTTTTTGACTTCTGAAATTCTCGGTTCTGACTTTAAGACCTCCAAATGATTGGATGAGGAGAATCCCCCTCATTGCTGAGGGCAATCTCCTTTGTTGATTGTAGATACACTCAATGGATTGTGGTTGCAAATCCATCTATGAAATACCCTCACATTAACAATTAGGCCAGAGCAACTGGAGACTATAATCTAGCCAAGTTGACACATAAAATTAAACAAGATATCTTCTTGTCTCCTAAAATGCCCTTGGCTTTGACTTTCTTCTAATGATGGCTATCTTAACTGCTTCCTCTCCTGATATACTCTCTGCTCTTCTCCATCTTGTTGTATGCCTCAGAGGCTGATTTACATCAATGGGCATCTTGCCCTCTAGATTCCAGTTAGGTTTGGCATGGCAGTAGATGGAAGTGAGAGAACCTGGAGAGTAGGGTTGTGATATTCATACTTCAAGTTCTCTCCCTTGGAGCTGTCCAAGGGCTAGTTGCATCCCCCTGCCAAAGGTCTCAGCTCAACAAGGCAACCCTTCCACACAGTCCTCTCTCTCTCCCCAATGTAAGGAACCACACCCTCATTTTGCCCCTAAAGAGGTGGTAATAGAGCCCCACTATTACTAATCTGCTGTTCTGCACCATGCTTTGTGGTTTCCCTGCACTCTATCCATGTCTTTGTAAACAGTTTCCTTATTAAACTCTGCTTCAGTTATCCTAATTTTAGGGTGTCATCTATTTCCTGCTTGCACACATTTCTAATTTGATCTTATAAGAGTTTTTCCTGCATCATGTATCATCGCTCTGCCCAACTTCAAAGACCACAGACCTCTATCCCACTCTGCCTTCCACAGTTTAAAAAGCCTGTTTCTTTGTTTGAAAAATGGCAATAATGACATTATCCACCCATAGAGGGGCTGTACAGATGAAATGAGACAATAGGGAGTGATGATGACTGTGACAAACTACATAATTCATGCCCCATCTCAAAAGGTGGTGGTGACTCCCCAAATCTGGCAATGGTTGAGTCATGAAGAAAAGCTAACCCCGGGATGCCAATTATTTGGATATTTCAAGAGAAGCCAGAAATCCGTATTTATATATGAAATCTCCCTTATACTAGAATGTCAGTTCCATGAGGATAACAAGGACTGCTGTATTCATTACTGGACCCCCAATGCTAAAATTGTGCCTTGCACATAGAATGTATTCAAAAAATATCTGTTGAAAATATGTCCTAATTTTTTTTCTACAAATGGGGCAAAACAAAACCAGGGCATGAAAGTACTAGAGTTGCACCACGGTGTGAGTAAATACCTCCTTACATTTTGCATTCTAGGCACCTTAGTCAACTCACCCGAATTCCAGCCCTGAACAAAACATTCTATAAATTGCTGGCTAGCTCTAGAAATAGACCCAATTGGAAGGTCCTAATAAATAATGGATCCATTTTGAGCCCCTTCCAATTAGATAAAATCATTTTTTCACAACGTGAAGTACAACCATCATTTTCAAAATTCCCACAATGCAGCCCTTAGTTCAGTTTAGCCATGTCCAAGCATTTCATAAATATATTCAGAGCTGAGAGAAGAGATGCAGCAACTTGTTTCAACCCAAACAGCTGACCAATCCTCCTCTTCCTCCGTCACAGCCTGAGGATACAAACTCAGCGAGCTGCAGATTTGTGACTGAGTGTATAAATGCCAACGAGACAACTCTCCAGCAAAAGAATGATTCTGTGGACACACCGCAGATAAATAATGTATGAAACCACTTCTATTTTAACAGCGCTTTATGATGACACTAATACTGATGAAAAATGTCACTATGTGTTAGATGCTGTTATACTCAGTGTGGGATGGGGTATCGCAGACTCTAGGCTACCTCCAGTCTAAGCCAGAGTTGTAAAAAACAGTGATTCCTAGTTGCTGTTGACCCCTATATTAAATGGGCTGCTTGGGTCAAAAAAAAAGACCTACACTTGAACCTGACAAGTATATGTCATGGCCAGTGTTGGTTGGCTGACCCAACAGTAATCCTAGACCTGACCTTCTACTTGGCTTCTTCTCCAAAGGTTGGAGAAATTAAACAATCATTTTACAACCCTCTTCTGCAGCAGGGAATGGCCACATAAACACTATGATAAAACACTATCATTCATGAGTGGAAATCTGCTGGGGGATCTCTGGGAAGAAAATGTGGTTTGCTGATAGAAGGGTAGATGTGGTCAGCACCATTTTTTTTGCTCTCTTTCTGCCACCCTGCATAGGGTGTGGTGTCCAGAGCTGTTGCAGCCATTTCTAAACCAAGAGGCACAGGAGAGGAGAACTTCAGTGACAGGAGACTTTACATCGCTGAGCCTCTAAACCGATGCTAGTAGCTGCCCGAATCCAGACCAGAAAAAGTAAATGCCTATTTGTACAAGGCTCTGCAAGCTGGGGATTTTTGTGTGTGTTGTTTTTTTGCCATGTATAAATAAATGCATTCCGCAAACCTTAACCTCTCTGTACCTCTGTGTATAATGTGACTAATATTCTGTACCTACTGTTATTGCAGGGTGGGGATGATTTTAGTGGAATCTGTTCAAAGTCTTGAAATAAAGTTTGGCCCACATTAAATCCTCAATGCATGCTACTCGCATTGTTATGTACTAATAAGTAAGAACTACTAGGATGTTTTATGCACCCCTAACCATCAAAGTCAAGTCCAGATAAATGCAAGCCAAGGACTAAAAAGAAATAGAGACAAATATGTGTCAAAAATAACGGTGGATTTGGAGTCAGGACATCCAGGTTCTAAATGACCAACAGCAGAGGAATGATCAGATAAACAAACAAAAACAGGTACATTCACTCAATCAACTGCACAGGCAACCATTAAAATACATTGAAAGTCTATGTAAGGACATGGGGAGATGCCTATGATAAAAAGCTAAATAACAAAAAAAGCAGAACACACACACACTCACACTCACACACAAGTTGTATTTAAAGGATGATCCCAATGCGTGTGTGTTTTTTCAAGTGAAATGAAAAGAAATACCTCAGAATAATGATCTATGTGTCTATGGATAACTTTTTTCTCCTTTATGACTTTCTGAATTTTAAAAATCTCTGTTAAAAAGTAGATTTAGTTGTATCATAAAAATTATTTAATAAATTTTTTAAAGTCTTTTATACATTTCTGCACTTTCCAAATTCTATGCTATTTTAGTTTGTAAAAGCTGCCAGAATGTGATATATAGAAACAGAATGACTTTTAAAAAGGGAATTTATTAAGTTACAAGTTTACAGTTCTAAGGCTGTGAACATGTCCAAATTAAGGCACCAACAAGAGGCTGCCTTCACTCAAGAAAGACCAATGATGTTCAGGGTTCCTCTCTCAGCTGGAAAAGCACATGGCACCCTCTAGCTTTCTCTCCAGCAATCTTCAACGGCTTCCCAGGGCTCTCTCAGTTTTGGTGGCCTTAAAGCTTTTTCCGAAACAGTTCCCTCTTAAAGGGCTCCAGTAAGCAACCCCCACATCTCCATGGAAACCATCTAATCAAAAGTTACCACCCATAATTGGGTGGGTCATATCTCCACGGAAACAATCAAAAAGATTCCACCCAGCAAGATTGAATGAGTTTAAGGGTATGGCTTTTCTGGGGTCCATAATAGCTTCAAACCAGCACATATGCAATAAACACATATTACTTACATAACAAGAAAATAAGTTAGTATTTGAAACAAGAAAACAATTTTACCCAGAAGGAGATGAAATTTTTTTTCTTTAACATGGGCAGGCACCGGGAATCGAACCTGGGTCCTCCGGCATGGCAGGCAAGCATTCTTGCCTGCTGAGCCACTGCGGCCCGCCCGGGAGATGGAATTTGACCAACAGAGAGTCTTGGTAGCTTTGTAGGAGCCAAAATAAAATGGCATTATGGTAAAATGTAACATTAATTTTTTTTTTAATATGTCTATGCCCCCACAGAATGGAATCAATCATGTACAAGACGCACAAGGCCTGGCGTGGTATAAATTGGAAAGGGCTTCAAAATACATAATTCTTCTGTTTTCAGTCACATTGGAGAATTTGAGACAGGGTATATATTTTTTTTCCTTTCCTTCCTTATAGGTTTTTGTATTTTCCTATGAACTTTGTAATTAAAAAAATACCTTTTTATTATAGAAATTTGGGGGTTGGGTCTCACCTTCACCGGTTACTAGCTCTATGACACTGGGAACAGACAAGGTGCATAACCTTCTGAAAACTCTATTTACCCATCTTTAAAACTGGGATTATAAGATTATCTGCTTCACTGAGGTATGGTATGATCAGCAAGCATAATAATGTGTGTGAAAGTTCTTTACAAACTGAAAAGCCCACTTCAAACTTTACTGAAAAGAATGCAGGCTCAGATGAAGCAGCCTTGATTAGTATCCTAGCTTTGTCATATAAAAATGTGTGAAATTTGATCAGGTATAATATAATCTCCCTCAGCCTCAGTTTCCTCATCTAGAAGGTGAAGATGATGATATTTCATTATGTTTAAAATAGCTGGAACATTGCAGACATTCAATACAGGAAAGCTGTAATTAATATTTGATCCTCTATTTCTGCATTTCCCTGGTAGTAATCAGAGTTGACTTGGAAGAGCTGCCCCAGGAGAGAGCAGCAGGACTTCCTTCAGAAACCGTTCCCAAAAAACAAACAATGCACACTAGGGTCTATAGTTAACAGTAACATTGTCATATTCTTCCATTGAATGTAAGAAAGGTAATACACCAAAGCCAAATGTCAACAAGAGGGGGATATGAGAGAGGGGTATGGGATTCTTGGTGGTGACGTTTCTCCTTTTTATCTTATTTTGCTATTTTCTTCATCTTCTTTTTTTTTTTTTCTCTTCTTCTTTCTTTGTGAAAGAAATGGAAATGTCCTCATATGTATTGTGGTGGTGAATGCACAACCGTGTGATCACCAGAAACCATTGATTGTTTACTTAGGATGGATTGTATGATGTGTGAATAAAACTATTTTTAAAACAAACAGAAAAATAAACAGAAAGATAGAAGTGCTGGAGAAAATGTAGAGAGAGGGATGTACCTACTCATTGTTGATAGTGAAGTAGAAAGGTGCAGCCCCCTAGAAGGCAGCGGGCTGGTTCCATAGGGGGCGAAGTATAGGGCTGCTATGGGGTCCTGCAACCCTCTTCTCAGGTATATACTTGGAAGAAATGAAAGAAGGGACATGAAAGGACATTGCACACTGGTGTTTATGGTGATGGTATACATGATTTGCCATGGAGGGAGGTAGGCTAAGGGTATGTCCACTGATGTGAACTGTGGTGTATACATGCAATGAAATATTGAGCAGCTGCAAGAAGGAATGAAGTTGTGAGGCATGCACCTAGGTGAATGGAACTTGAGAACACTATATGGAGTGTTATATATTAGGAACAACAAGACAAACTTATAACTCCTCACTAATATGGACTAACCATAATGTGCAAACGCCAAGAATTGAACAGGAGTTCAATTATCAGTTGCAATAGGTTCCTAGATTGTAAGCTCTTACAGCAGTCACATCTATTCCTGAGTTGTAACTGTGGTTACTAAATTCTGAATTACTGAGCTCCATGTGTATAATCCAGTCATTCTCTGGAACTTCAGTTGTCTGTGTGACACCTGAGAGTTCAGAGCTAGAGTTCTGAAGCTACAAAAGTCAGCATTACCCCAGACAACAATTGTTTAAAAACCCGAAAAAGAGATCCGACTTCAATTAGAGATATGAATGAAGGTGATCTGGTTAGGACTAAGGTAAATAAGACTAAAAGGTAAAAGATTATATTGACTATGCTTTGAACTTCAACCCCTTTGAGAGACCAAAGGAAGAGACATTTATTGGTGCAAAATTTATATTTTCAAATAGCACACGATCAAATTTAACCTTTATGGTCAGTTTATTCAAACACCATAATTACATGGAAACTGAATAGGGAGTGAGATCTTCTTGGTTTGTGTAAGTCAGTGTGATGCATCCTGATACATCCTAGAGTAATCTGGACAGAAAATAAAAAGTATTTGCAAAGTCCCCCTGAGGGACTGGGGGAAAATGTAAAACCATTAAATTTCCCCATCAGAGGAATTCCTGATATTCTCACAAGACTTGGGGACACACAATTTAATAGGCAAAGCTCTCAATCTTAGGTCTCCTCCCTGTGAAACTTTTCTGCAAAGGAGAAGCTAAGTCTACTTATAATTATGCCTAAGAGTCACCCCCAGAGAACCTCTTTTGTTGTTCAGATGCGGCCCTTCTTTCTAAGTCAACTCTGCAGGTGAACACTTTGCCCTCTCCACTACTAGGGATATGACTCCCAGGGGTGTAAATCTCCCTGGCAACGTGGGACAGGACTCCTGGGGATGAGCCTGGCCCTGACATTGTGTAATTGAGAAAGCCCTCTTGGCCAAAAGGGGAAAGAGAAATGAAACAAAATAAAGTTTCAGTGACTAAGGGATTTCAAATAGAGTCAAGAGGCAATTCTTGAGGTTATTTTTATGCATTATATAGATATCCATTTTCAGTTTTTAGTGGATTAGAATAGCTAGTAGGAAATATCTGAAACTATTGAATTGTAATCCAGTAGACTTGATTCTTTTTTTTCAACTATTTTTACTGAGAAATACCCACACACATTCAGTCCAACCATTTTGTACAATCAGTGCCTTACAATATCATCAGATAGTTGTGTATTCTTCACCATGATCAGTTTTAGAGCATTTGCATCACTCCAGAAAAAGAAAAGAAGAACTCATATATACCATACCCCTTACCCCTCCCTCTCATTGACCCACAGTGTTTCAATCTACCCCATTTTTACCCTTTCTCTTCCCCCTTTTGATCAAGGGTTTTTATCCTTCTTTTTTATTTTCACTCATCTGTCCATACCCTGGATTAAAGGAGCATCAGACACAAGGTTTTCACAATCACACAGTCACACTGTAAAAGCTATATAGTTATACAGTTTTCTTCAAGTATCAAGGCTACTGGGACACTTAATGACAGCTTCAGGTACTTCCCTCTAGCCACTCCAATACACCATAAACTAAAAAGGGATATTTATAATGCATAAGAATAACTCTAGGATAACCTCTCGACTCTGTTTGAAATCTCTCAGCCACTAAGACTTCCTTTTGTCTCATTTCTCTCTTCCCCCTTTTGTTCAAGGCTTTCTCATTCCAATGATACTGGGTCCCGGTTCATCTCCGGGAGTCAGATTCCATGTTACAGGGAGATTTACACCCCTGGGAGTCATGTCCCACCCACAGGGGGAGGGCAGTGAGTTCACCTGTCAAGTTGGCTTAGAGAGAGAGGCCATACCTGAGCAACAAAAAAAGCTCTCTGGGGGCAATTCTTAGACAGAATTATCAGTAAGCTTAACCTCTCCTTTTCAGAAATAAACTTCATGGGGCAAGCTTCAAGACTGAGGTCTCAGTCTATTGAATTTGTTGTCCCCCGTGCTCACGAGAATATTAAGAATTCCCCAGATGGTGAAGTGTAATATTTCCTCCTTTCTCCTCAGTCCCCCAAAGGGATTTTGCAAATACTTTTTTATTCTCTGCTCAAATTACTCTGGAATATATCAGGGCATCACACTAACCTGAATAAACCAAGAAGATCTCATGCCTCTTCAATATTGCATGTAATTACAGTGTTTGAGTAAACTGATCATACAAATTAAATTAAATAATGTGAGTAGCCTTGATTCTTGAAGATGATTGTATACCTAATGGCTTTTCCAGTGTGACCATGTAATCATGAAAATCGTGACCCTCCCTTTATCCAGTGGATGGACAGATGAGAGAGAAGATAAAGACAAATAAATAAATAAATAATAGGGAGGGGTAGTGGGTATGGGATGTTTGGGATGTTCTTTTTTATTTTTACTTTTTTGGGGGGAGCAATGAAAATGTTCAAAAATTTATCATGGTGATGAATGTACAACTATATGATGATACTGTGAACCACTGATACTATACTTTGGATGATCATACAGCATACAAATATATCTCAATAAAATTGCATTAAAAAAAAACAGTATCCAATGCTAAGAGAGCCAAGAAGAACTGGGCAAGATGCCAACTCTGAGAGCTTTTTTCCAGACTCTCTGACAGTCCAGTCACCCAGACACCCCTATGAAATATTATCAGAAAAGAGGGCACGAGAACCTAGATGTGAAAGAATACGATAAACGAATCTTCCATTTCAACCCACAACAATGTGACTGCTGGGAGGACGTTGGAAGCCACCGTGTCGTTAAATCACGGATTCAGACAGCCGTAACAGGGGCATGCCAACACCATGAGCAAGCTGAGTGCCCAGCTTCCCACAGAGTCTCATCGGTGTGAGCTGATAAACCGTGACCTTCCCCTGTTATCTGAGGATGACGAATCAATACTTCCGTTGTTATTATTATCACTCCCGGGGCACCTCTCCGGGAGCACCTGACCTGCTGTCTCCCAAGCACAGAGCGGAAAGAATGAAGAATCTGCTTCTGAGACCCCATCAATCACAGCCAGAAGGGAAAGGATGAGAAAGAAAAAAGAAAAATGTGAGGGCACAGGAAAGGAAAGAAAAAGTCTGAAAAAGTCTTTAAAAAAAAAATCCCTAAAGTAGTTCCTCAAAGTGCTCTACAGCTTCCTTAAAGATTTCTTGGGGGTGCTGGTTTAGACAGCAGGTCCCTGGAGACGCCGAGTCAGTAGGTCAAGGCTGGGATGAATCCACCTTAATGAACAATCACATCAGGTGATTGGTTTTTTTACCTGTTTTTTTCAATAGAGGTAAAGTACATACACAAAATAAATTTTGACATTTTACCATTTTTAAGTGTACAATTCAGTGGCATTAATTACATTCGCAACATGGCACAACCATCACCGTTATCTATGTCCAAAATTTTTCATCACTCCAAACAGAAACTCTGAACCCGTTAGGCAATGGCTCCTCCATTCTCTCCTCCCCCAGTTTCTGGTAACTTCTGTTCAACTTTCTGTTTCTAAAAATGGGCCTATTCTAGATACTTCATGCAAGTGTAATCATGCATAAATATTTGTCCTTTCGTCTTAGGTGATTTTAATTCATCCTAAAGTTTGGTATAGTGCCTCCTTAAAAACTTAGAGATTCATTATTCACCTGGTGGAAATGATCATTGGTAAGGATCTTGACGTTTTGAGGTCCTGCTGATCATCTCTCAGAGATTAAAATCTTGCAAAATACAGACCTACACATATGTGGGAGTGGGATGGCATCCTTCACGTCAATAGCAGCTGCCTTGCCCATCGCT
Organism: Tamandua tetradactyla; assembly: GCF_023851605.1. NCBI lineage: Eukaryota > Metazoa > Chordata > Mammalia > Pilosa > Myrmecophagidae > Tamandua > Tamandua tetradactyla. Next base: position 41,764,261 of record NC_135346.1, on the reverse strand, counting down.
AGAGTGGGGGAGCCTCTTGATTGACACCGGCATTCTAAAACTTTAGTGTGCATAGGAATCACCCAGAGAACTTGTTAAAACAGAAGTCACTGGGACTCATTCCCAGGGTTTCTCATTCAGTTGATCTGTGGTGGGGTTGGAGCATTTGCATTTCCAACAAGTTCCCAGGTAATGCTGATGCTGCAGATTCAAGAAACACACTCTGGAGAACCAATGATTTACACAATGGATTCTTGGAAAATAGCACATATATTGAGGGGTTTTTCCCCTTATTTGGGCAGAAAAGCATAAATAAGAGAGAAAAAAATTATGTGCTACCTTCTCATCCACCACCCACTAAACTTTCATACATTTGCACGGGCACATGCACACATGTGCAGATGCATGCAGACACACAAACACAAGGCTCCTCTTGCAAAAAGATCACATAATATATTGCTCTCTCCCTACTTCTTCATCAAACAGTACATCAGGAACCTCCCTCCACTCTTCCACACCTCTGCAACATAATTTCTAACAGAGGCACAGCACAGCACTATCTGGATTCATCACAACTGTGTATCAAATTTTCTTCAGTAGTTTTACTTTTCTAATTAAACATGTTCAGTGTAAGAGTCAAACAATAGAGAAAACTACAAGGGGAAACATCTCAAATCTCACTCCCCCAAAGATAATCCCTATTAATAAACTGAATACATCTTTCAATGCACTTGTTCTATATACACTTACAATTTTACATACATTGAATCATGCAAACTTAGCTATTTTGGAACCTGTCTTTCCACTTTTATGTTTTGATAAAGCAAATACAACCTCAAAAATCCTTGGAAAAGCTACTACCTAATGGAATCAACACAAATCCTCTTGTGAAGCAAGGCATTCTTTTATAAAGTGAATATTTGCCTGCTCTTCACAGATCCACCAGGTTATTTCAAGTTTTGGGTTTCCTGTTTCACTTATCAGATTTACTTCAGGAAGAGTTCACTGTAATTAGATGGGCTCTTTGAGATAAATCAGAGTTCTGGATCTAAATTAGTGCCCACAGCAGAGGTAATCTGAAACCCAGAGCATCCTGGACTTTTTCCAAGGGTCTAAACCTGTAGTCACTGATCTCTAGTATCCCTTGAGTTTCACCAAAATTCTGGTTCTGGAATGAGTCAGTGGCTAAATGCCCACAAAGGGTGGAAGTGGGCAGAGTGTAAGAGAGGTATGGGGAGGTCCTAGATTAGATAAGTTCAGCCCAGAGTTCCCGTCTATGTACCAGACCCATGACACCAGGGTTCGTAATAGCTAGACACCCCTTTGTATCTGTAGAATGTGGTTACACTTTTTTGCTTGACATCTTGATAAATGTGTCCCTATTTTCCAGAAGAGGCTTTGCATGAGGTTTACTGTGATCATGCATGGAAAGCCCTGAGCATAAAGTAGGTATTCAATAAACATCAGTGTCACAGAGAAGACACAGTAGGGGTGCATCTTCCTGCTGGAAGATCTACCACCTCATGCCTGCCTCTCCCTTCTGGACCAGACCACACTCTCACTCTTTAGACTCCATTTCTGGACACCAAGAGACAAATAAATAGCTGATTCACACTCTTTTTTCCCTATAAAACTACAGCCAAATAAAGTTCAGACACTACTTCTACTGATTCAGCACTGAGTCTAAAGTCGGTAATCGTCATCATTGCTACAGGCCTCGCTTACTTGGTGACAGAGGAAGGCAGGCTTTACCCGTAGCATGCAGCTGGCCTTTCCGGTAATGGATGTGGTGCCCAAGACCTTCGTATTGCTTTTCTCTGGTTATTACTGGAATCATGGTAAAATCTAATTCAGAAGAAAATTTCAAGCTTGGCTAAGTTGTTTGTTGTTCTACTTTGCTAGCTGCCAAAATGCTATATACCAGAAACAGAATGGCTTTTAAAAGGGGCAGTTACTAAGTTGAAAACTTACAGTTCTAAGGTTGTGAAAATGTCCAGATTAAGGCACCAAGAAGAGGTTACTTTCACTCAAGAAAGGCCGATGAAGTTTGGGATTTTTCTCTCAGCGGGAAGGGAACATAGCTATGTCTGTTAGCTCTCTCCCCCAGCTTCTTGTTTCATTCATGAAGCTTCCAGGGGGGTGGGAGGGTTTTCCTCCTTCATCTCCAAAGGTCTCTGGCTGTGTGGACTCTGTTGGTTCTAGTTGCTTATTCAGCTCCGGTGGCTCTTGTGGCTCTGAAGAACCATTTTCCAAATGGCTCCCTCTTAAAAGACTCCAGTAAGCAACCCCACCTTGAATGGGTGGAGACATACCTCCATGGAAACCATCTAATCAGAAGTCACCACTCACAATTGGGTGGCTCTCATCTCCATGGAAACAGTCAAAATGATACCACCCAGTAATATTGAATGAGGATTAAAGAACTTGGCTTTTCTGCGGTCACAGTAGATTCAAACCAGCACATTTGTGAACAAGTATTTTGTCCTTTATTTCCTTTAGATCTTTATAGAAGTAGCAACTTGTAAAATAGAGCAATTTTGGGGACGTTTGGGGGAGATGGCAGATAGGGAGTTACGGGACTCATTCTTACTCCTAACATGGCTAGTGGACAGGAAGAAACTATCTGAAACAATGGCAATGGGGCTCTGGAGGTCAGGGAAACACTGCACAAAATCTAGGGAAGAGAAGGATGAAGAAACTCAGAAGCTGAAGTGAAAAGAAAACAGAAATATGCTCTGCAGTCACAGTGGCATCCATCCCCCACCTTCAAGGTGAGCTTCCTTGGGTCTGGTCCCTGCCTGGCTGCTGTGAACAGAGGGATGTGGAAGCCCTCCTCCCCCCAAAATAGGTGGGGGCACAGTTGAGTATTGATCATTGTTTTTAGACCCCTGGATTCTGGCTCTGAGCTATAGTTTTAGCCAACCCTTTTTGCCATGGTCACTGTTTCAATCCTGTCCCTGACAGGGTGGAGCTGAAGGAGCTTTAAAGATATGCTGCCTACTTAGGACTCTGGAGAACAGTTTGTCAAAGAGTGCCATCTGCTGGGCAGACCAGAAAAGCACAGCCTTGGGGAGCCTTGGGGAGCTGACAAAAAGGCTTTTGGGCATGTTTCCTGACCCTCTCCCCAGGACCCTTTAGAACTGGTCTGTGCCCCTTTCATGTACCCTTGGCCCTGTTTTGGCTGGGAAATACTGACTTTGGAAAGTCCCCTCTGAGGTGATCCTCCTCCAAGATCTTGCCTTTCAGGCAAGGCAATGAAAGGAACATTTAAAAATAATAATAATAAACATGTACACACACACACAGACAGGCAAAACGAAAACAAACAGAACAGATCAAGATTCCCAGAGAAAAAAAACAGAAGAAAGGAAGCTATCTGCTGAGGATGAAACAACTGCACAAGTAGAGCAATCTTAAAAACTCTACTGCATATCCAGGGCAAGAATCAGATGTAGAAGAGATGAATATATCTGATCCGTTAAACATGAGCAATTCTATAGGTCTAGAGTAAGTTCACCCAAGTGGCAAAAAAGAGCCTTAACAGAGCCAATCAACAACAAAACCCTGAATAAGAGAGAAAAACTAATCTTCAGAGTAAACGCATTAGGATAATCAGATGCCTAAACATTAGTAAAGACTTTCAAGCCATACTAAGAAACAGAAAGTTATGGCACAGTCAAAGGGACAAATTGAAAATATGGAAAAGACACAGAATTTGGAACAACTAATCAAAGATGTTCAAATAAATCTCATAACTCAAATAAGTCAAGGACATGAAGGAAAATACGACTAAAGAGATCAAGTGTACTAAGAAAGCACTGGGTGAGCATAAAGAAGAATTTGAAAATATGAAAAGAAACATAACATTACCTATGGGAATGAAAGCACAATAGAAGAGATTAAAAATATACTAGAGGCAGGGCCACGGTGTCTCAGCAGGCAGAGTTCCTGCCTGCTATGCCAGAGACTCAGGTTCAGTTCCTGTGCCTGCCCATGCAAAAAAAAAAGGTTTAAAAATATACTAGAGGCATATAACAGCAGATTTTAGCAGACAGAAGAAAGAATCAGCAAACTAGAAGATAGGACGTTTGAAATCTTACAGACAGATGAACAGCTAGAGAAAAGAATGGGGAAAAAATGAGTAGAGACTCAGGGATTTAAATGACAGTGAGAAGAACAAGACATTTGCATCATGAGTAAAAACACAGAAGGAGAAGAGAAGGGAAAAGGAGCAGAAAGAATATTTGAGGAAATAATGGCCAAAATTTTCCCAATTCTTATGAAAGAAATAAATACACATGTCCAAGAAATGCAACATACTCCAAACAGAATAAATCCTAATAGACCTACTCTGAGACACATACTAATCAGAATGTCAAATGCTGAATCCCGAAAACAGCAAGAGAAAAGCAATTCATCACATATAAGGGAACAGCAATAAGATTAAGTGCTGATTTCTCATCAGAAACCACGGAGATGAGAAAGCAGTGGTATGATATATTTAAGGTACAGAAAGACTAAAACAGCCAAACTAGAATTCTTTATCCAGCAAAACTGTCTTTCAAGAATAAGGGAGAATTTAAATATTCACAGATAAAAAGAAACTGAGAATTTGTCAACAAGAGTCCTGCCCTACAAGAAATACTAAAGGGAGTTCTGCAGGCTGAAAAGGAAAGACAGGAGTAAGAGGCTTGGAGGACAGTGTAGAGGTAAAGATTATCAATAGGGTAACTAAAAGGGTAAAAAGAGAGATGAAAACAGAAATACAAAGCCAATGGAAAAATTATTGAAGTACTGCCTTTACAATAGTATAACTGATAGTAAATGGATTAAACTCCACAATCAAAAGACACAGGTTGGTAGAGTAGATTTTTTAAAAAAATATGATCCATCTTTACAAGAGATTCACAGTGCTGGTTCGGAACTAATATGTACACCATAAAAGCCATGTTTAAATCCTGACCCAGTATAGTGGGGTCAGACCTATTGGTTAGGGTAAAAATCTTTGATTAGATTGTTTCCAGTGAGACTGAAACTCAATTGTGGGTGTGACTTTTTGGTTAGATTGCTTCCATGGAGATATGACACATCCAATTCTGGGTGTGGCCTTATGATTAGATGGAGATATGATTCCACCATTCCAGATAGGCCTTGATTAGTTTACTAGAGTCCTTTAAAAGGGGAAAAATTTTTAAGAAACTACAGATCCACATGCTTGGAGAACAGTTGCTAGAGAGACAGCAGAAACACAGACATTTTGGAGATGCTTGAACAGTTAACAGAGAGAGCAGATGTCTAGACATGGACATTTGAAAATGAAGAGCCCAGCAGATGTCACCATGTGCCTTCCCATGAGATGTTAAGCAAGCCAGAACCCAGACTTGTGTCCTGAAGGAGCTAAGTATAAGCCCACAGATGCTTAGAGAGGAAACAACTACCATCAGAAGATGGAAGCAATGGAACCAGCAGATGCCAGCCACATGCCTTCCAATGTGATAGACATTGGTATTTCATCGGAGTCAAGGTATCTTTCTCTGAATGCCTCAGTTTGGGCATTTTTATGGCACTCAAAATATAAACTTGTAGCTTAATAAATTTCCTTTTTAAAAGCTATTCCATTTCAGGTGAATTGCATTCTGGCAGCATTTAGCAAACCAGCACACTCAGATAGGTTGGAAGTAAAAACCCATTTGACTCAGATAGGTTGGAAGTAAAAGGTTGGAAAAAAGATATTCCATGCAAACAGCAACCAAAAATGAGCTAGAGTAGCTATACAAATGTTGAACAAAATGGACTTTAAATGCAAAACAACAAAGGACATTGTCTATTAATAAAAGGGGCAATCCACTAAGAAGGAATAATAATCATAAATATTTATGCACCTAAGCAGGGTCTCTCAAATACATGAGGCAAAATAGACATCTCTACCAGAATAGCTGGAGACTTCAATACACTACTCTCCTCAGTAGATAGAACATCTAAACAGAAGATGTCTTTTTCAATAAAGAAACAGAACTTGAATAATATGATAAATAAACCAGACCTAAAAGACATACATAGGACATTGTACATCAAAGAAGCAGGACATACATTCAGCAAGGGTTCATGGATCATTCTCCATGATAGACTACACACTGGGTCATGAAACAAGTCTCAATAAATTTTGAAAGACTGAAATTATACAGAAAAATATATTTCTCTGATCATAATGAAATGAAGCTGGTAATCAATCACAGGTAGAAAACTGGAAAATTCACAAATACATGGAAGTTAAACTTGTAACACTCTTAAAGAATCCATGGGTCAAAGAAGAAATTGCAAGATAAATCAGTAAAATATCTCAAGACAAATGAAAACGAGAACACAATATGTCAAAACTTAAGGGTGCAGTGAAGACAGTGCTGAGAAGGAAATTTATAGTTCTAAATGCTTACATTAAAAAAGAAGATCTTCAAATGTTTAACTGCACACTTGGAGAAACTAGAAAAAGAACAGCAAACTAATCCCAAAGCTTGCAGAAGGAGAGAATAATAAAGAGTCAAGCAGAAATTATTGAAATTGAGAATACAAAAACAAGTGCAATGGTGGCTCAGTGGCAGAATTCTCGCCTGCCATGCCAGATACCCAGGTTCGATTCCTGGAGACTGCCCATGCCAAAAAAAGAGAGAGAGAGAGAATCAACAAGAACAAAAGTTGGTTCTTGAAAAGATCAATAAAATGAACAAAACCTTAACTAGACTGATGAAGAAAAAAAGAAAGAAGATGCAAATAAAATTAGAAACTAGAGGGGGGACAGGATGACTGACCCCACAGAAATAAAAAGAATCATAAGAGGATACTATGAACAACAGTATGCCAACAAATTAGATGAAATGGATAATTTCCTAGAAACACACGAACGACCTATACTGACTCTAGAAGAAATAGAAGACCTCAAAAGACAAATTGTAAGATATTTGCTTGGTCATCAAAAACCCCCAAAAAGAAAAGCCTAAGACCAGGTGGTTTCACAGGAGAATTCTATCAATTATTCCAAGAAGAATCATACCAACCTTGCTCAAATTCCTTCAAAAAATTAAAGAGGGAACAGTACATTACTCATTCTATAAACCCAACATCAAATTAAAACCTAAACCAGATAAATATACTACAAGAAATGAAATTACAGATCAGTTTCTTTAATGAACACAGATGGAAAAGTCCTCAGCAAAATAAATGCCAATCAAATATGACAACACATTAAAAGAATTATACACCATGATCAAGTGGGTTTTATCCCAAATATGCAAGGGCAGTTCGACACAAGAAAATCAATTAATGTAATACACCTCATTAAAAAAACAAAAGGGAAAAACCACATGATCATCTCAAGTGATGCAAAAAAAGGAATTCACAAAATCTAGCATCCTTTTTTGATAAAAATCTACTTACAACCTCTTTGTGCCTTGTTTGGAATGCAAAGGGACAATTTAGTCCTACTGTATTAATAGAGAGCAAGGAAATAAGAATTCAAATGAAAGAAAGAGGGGAACCACAAGAGGGATGCCCATGCTTTTCAACCTCTTTCACCATGAATATTAGATCCATCTTTTAAAAAGATGACAAGTAATCTGATGATTCATGCTAAAGAATAACAGTCAGATTCTATTAATCATGTGTGGTCCCATGAAGGGAAAAAAAATTATCGCATCGCTGTCAGTGCCAGGTTTATCAAGCTTCATTAAAGTAATTTTTCCCAGGAGTCTCCTATAACTGCATGTAAAGTACTTAATACAGTACCTGGATCATCATAAGCAACCAATAAATGTAAACTAGGAGTAGGGGTGGCAGTAGCGAGAAAGGTCATTCACTTAGCTAGCTAGAACTCAGCTCAGCATAGAATATAGGTCTTCTAGCAATTAAATGAGTGCTTTTCCCATCTGTGCTGGTTTGAAACTGTTGTGTACCCCAGAAAAGCCACGGTTTTTAATCCTGATTTAATATTATTGGGTGGGATCTTTTTGATTAAAATGATGCCATGGAGATGTGACCCACCCATTGTGGGTGAACTTTTTGATTAGGTGGTTTCTATGGAGATGTGTCTCCATCCATTCAAAGTGGTGCTGCTAACTGGAATCCTTTTTTGGAAAAAGTTTCAGAGCCAGCACGAGACCCAGATGTTTGGAGATGCAGAAAAAAAAATGCCCCGTGGAAGCTGTTTGAAACCAAAAAGCCAAAGGACCAGCAGACACCAGCCACCTCCAGATGACAGAGGTGTTCTGGACCCATCAGCCTTTCTTGAGTCAAGGTATCATTCTCTGAATGCCTTATTTTGGACATTTTTATGGCCTTAGAACTGTAAACCTATGGCTTAATAAATTCCCTTTATAAAAGCCACTCCATTTCTGGTGTACTGCATTCCAGCAGCTTTAGCAAACCAAACACCATCAATCCGCACTACCTATTCCTTGAAAACCTGAGGCTCTGCCCTTCCGTTTCCAGTCCTTGAGTTCCTCAGCGGGCTTTGTATCTGCTCTCATCAGGTCTCCACGATGACAGAGATATCCCAGCTGAAGAACTGAATTTCACAGGTCTGACATTGAGACAACCCATGGAATTCAGTTCTCAAAGCTGAGGATACACATAGGCTTTCCAGAGACAGCACAAAATCCCTTTCCTCGAAGTTCAGGCCCATCCCAGCCCTGTAAGACACAAGAGAGAAAAGCATGGTGAATCTAGAGCTAGGTGCTTCCTAGTACCAAGTCTACTTCCTGGCACTAGTAAGGCATAAGTACCGGAGGGGGTGTGTATGGTAGACACACGTGTGTGGATTCATTAAACTTTAAAGTTGGTCTTCCCTGACTCATGGGCTTGTACGTGCTGTTCTCCCCTACCTGAAAAGCTCTGCCCTCTCTTTAACACCAACTCATCCTTAGCACATTAGTTTTCTAGGGCTGCCCTTAACAAATTAGCACAACTCAGTGACTTAAAAGAACAGAAGTGTATTTTCTCATAGTTCTGGATGCCAGAAGTTCAAAATCATGGATCTGCAGGAGGCGCCAGGGAAAAATCTGTTCCTTGCTTCTTCCAGCCTCAGGCAGCTGCTAGCTTTCCTTGACTTGAGGCTACATCTCTTTCTGTTCCATCTTCACATCCCCTACCCCTCTGCATGTCTGTCTTCTCTCTCATCTCCTGCTACTTCAAATCTCCCTCTGCTCCTCACTTAAGGACACTTGTCATTGGTCTTAGGGCCCACCCAGATAATCCAGGATGATCTCTTCATCTCAAGATCCTTAACCATATCTGCAAAGATCCTCTACCCAAATAAGGACACATTCACAGGTCACATTAACAGTTTACGTTAGGATGGAAACATAGCTTTTAGGGGCCACCACTCAGACAACTACACTTAAGTTTTCACCTTAAACATCACTTCCTCAGAGAGGCCATCCATGGCAGAGGCTGCTAATTGCTCACCCAGTATATCTGCTTTTCCCTCCTTCTATAGTAATGGAACCCCATGTTTTATCTGGGCACATGGACTCCTGGTACAAAGACTTCATCTCCTAACCTCATTTAACTAAGTTCTGGTTTTGAGCAGAAGTAATGAACCTTCCACTGCTCCCTTCACCCTTCTTACTGCATGGATGCTAGATATAGGGGCTAGTCATCTTGGGCCATGCAGATGAGGCCAGTCCCCCTAGAGAATGGCACAGCAACACACCAGAAGATGTTTGAAGCTGTGGCACTTCCATATGGAGCCTTAGACTGCATACACCTGCACTATTATATGAGCAATCATTGAATATATACCTTATTTAAGTCACCATAATTTGGAGGTTTCAGAGTAGCTGAGTGTTCTAGCTTTACTAATACTCATCTAACATAGGTAGCTCCCAGCTATTCTCTTTCAGAATATCCAATTCTTTTTCTTCGTTGTCTATATTATTTGTAATCATGAATGCTATTTGTTTAATCATTAAGTATTTCTCCCCCCAACAAGATTATGTGTTCCACAAGGGCAGAGACCATGCCAGTTTGTTTTTTAATAACAATCTTATTGAGATATAATTGAATATCAAGCAAATTGCCTATTTATAGTGCACAATTTTTTGAGTTTTAGTGTATTCACAGAGTTGTGCAACCATCACCACAATCAATTATAGAATATTTTCATCATCTCAAAAAGAAATGACAACTCACTAAGTTTATTTTTCAGAAACCTAAAACCTCCAGATTATTTCCTAGACCAGATAAGCCCTGAAACCCAGAGTCACCAGTCTCTCCAAGAATAACAACCAGTTGCATTCTTGTACCTCATAATGTCGCCACCCCTCTTCAACATGAAGTTTAGAATGGTCATTGCCCAAATATCCCTAAAGATTGGGAGAAAGACCCAAAGAAAGAAGGAGAAGATAGGATTAAACAAATGAGTATGACTACAGAATCATTATATTGATATTTCTTTTCAGTCTCAGTGTCTTAGAGCAGTGTTTTGATTTGTTAATGCTGCCGAAAATGCAATATACCAGAAATAGGATGGCTTTTATAAAGGGAATTTATTAAGTCACAAGTTTACAGTTCTAACGCTATAAAAATGTTCAAATGAAGGCATCCATGGAAAGATACCTTGACTCAAGAAAGGCCAATCTGGGAAGGCATACAGCTGGTGTCTGCTGGTCCTTTGGCTTCTGGTCTCAAAACAGCTTCCAAGGTGGGTGTTTTCTTTCTGTACCTCCAAAGATCTCTCTTTGTGTCATTTCTGAAGCTTTTTCTAAAATGGTTCCCTCTTAAAAGACTCCCATAAGTGACCCACCTTGAATAGGTGGAGACACAGCTCCATGGAAACCACCTAATCAAAAGGTCCCATACACAATTGGTTCGATCACATCTCCATGAAAACAATTCAATCAAAAAGATGCCACCCCACAATATTGAATAAGGATTAAAGAACATGGCTTTTCTGGTGTACACTACAGTTTCAAACCAGCATAAGCAGCTAGGAGGAAATATCTGAAAGGCTGGAACTGTAACCCATACCGCACTTTGAAATTTGTTCTATAACTACTTGTTAAAATGTACTTTGGAATTTACTACTTTTTTGTATATATGTTATATTTCACAATAAAAAATGTTTTTTAAAAATGATATACATTTTAGCAGCAGCCAGTTCCCATTTCCCTCCAACCACTGTCCCTCCAGCCCTAGGCAACTACTAATCTGTCTCTATGAATTTTTCTATCCTGGACATTTCAAATAAATGGCACCATACAATATGTGGCATTTTGTGACTGGCTTCTTCTACTTAGCATAGTATTTTCAAAGTGTAACCATGTTGAGCATGTGACAATACTTCCTTCCATTTATAGCTGAATAATAGTCCATTGTATGGACACATCACATTTTGTTTATCCAGTCACTGATTCACAGATATTTGGGTTGTACCCATTTGGGGCTATTATGAATAATGCTCTATGTATATTGATGTACAATTTTTTATATGGACAAAAATGTTTCTATTTTTCGTGGGTATATACCTAACAGTAGCATTTCTAGGGGGTGAGATAGTAACTCTATGCTTAACTTTTTGAGGAACTGCCAGAATGTTTTCCTAAGTGACTGCACCATTTTACAATCCCATCATCAGAGTTCTAATCTCTCCACAACCTCACCAACACTTACCTGTCTTTTTTTTTCTAGCCATCCCAAAGTATACAAAGTGGAATCTCATTGTGATTTTGATTTGCATTTCCCTCATGGCTAATGATGTTGAGCATCTTTTCATGTGCTTATTAGCCATTTGTATATCTTTTTTTTGACAAATATCTATTTAGATCCTTTGCCATTTGTTAAATTTGTATTGTCTTTTTACTATTGATTTGTAAGACCTTTTTATTCTAATATAATATAATCAATATAATATATAATATAAAATAAACTAATAATGAGATAGCATTACTTGAACATGACCTATAACTGAGGCCCAGAACTAAATAAGCAGATTAGGGAAAGATGGCAGATGATCTAATTTCTGATCCAGGATGCTAATTGCAGTGTCATAATTCATTTTTCAGAATGTTGCTGATTTCCACTATCACTTGGGATATTTTATGATTCAGTGCAGGGAAGGGGGACACTAAGTCAGGCTCAAATCACACAAATTCTGGATCGCCCTCCACCTGCTGAGTATCCTAGACAAGAAGTGATGTTTCAATTAAATACAACCACAAGCAAGGATGGTGTGTTATTTACTACTGGCTCCCTAAAGCCTAGCGCTGTGTCTGGCACATGGTAAATGGACAAAAGTATTGTTTAGTTAATGAACAAATGAATGAACAAGTGAATGAATGAGTAGGACAAATGAATGACAACTATAATATGAACCTGAATCCCACAGTTTTAATAAAGCAAGTGGGAATTAATTTACCCACTGCTGAGCTGGAAGGAAACCACTTCTAGGCTTTCAGTTCTCCGGACACAAGATGCTGCTGGGAAGAAGGACTGACCAGTGGAATAGAATCAAGAGTACAGAGATTGACCACCAAATTTATGGACATTTGATCCTCGATAAGGCCCCCAAATCCATTAAATTGGGACAGAATAGTCTTTTCAATAAAGGGACATTGGAGAAATGGATTTCAATAGCCAAAAGAATGAAAGAGGACCCCTACCTTACACCCTATACAAAAATTAATTCAAAATGGATCAAAGACCTAAATGTAAGAGCTAATACCATAAAACTTCTTGAAAAAAATGTAGGGAAACATCTTCAAGATCTAGTAAAAGGAGGAAGCTTCTTAAACTTTACACCTAAAGCACAAGCTGTGAAAAAAAAATAGACAAATGGGAACTCCTTAAGATCAAGAGCTTCTGTGCATCAAAGAACTTTGTTAAAAAGGTGACAAGGCAGCCAATTCAATGGGAGAAAATATTTGGAAACCACATATCAGATAAAGGCTTGATATCCTGTATACATAAAGAAATTATACAGCTCACCAACAAAAGAACAAACAACCCGTTATAAAATGGACAGAGGAAATGAATAGGCACTTTTCTGCAGAGCAAATACAGATGGCTAAAAAGCGCATGAAAAGCTGCTCATCTTCGCTTGCTATAAGGGAAATGCAAATTAAGACTACAATGAGATATCACCTCACCCCTATAAGGATGACTGCTATTAAACAAACAGGAAAGTATAAATGTTGGAGAAGATGAAGAAAAATTGGAACACTTATTCACTGTTGGTGGGACTGCAAAATGGTTCAGCCGCTGTGGAAATCAGTTTGGTGATTTCTCAGAAAACTAAATACTGAATTGCCCTATGACCCGTCAATACCAATATTCGTTATATACCCAGAAGAGTTGAGGGCAGTGACACGAACAGACATATGCATACCACTGTTCACAGCTGGCACTATTCACAATTGCCAAGAAATGGAAACATTCCAGGTGTCCATCTACAAACAAGTGAATAAACAAAATGTGGTATATACATACAATGGAATATTACGTAGCATTTAAACAAAATGATGTCCCGAAACATGACAACGTAGACCAACCTTGTGGTCATAATGCTCAGTGAAATAAGTCAGACACAAAAGGACAGATGATTACATTATTATGACTCTGATAAAGCCGCCAGTCTCTGGGTAGGAGGTGATTGGGATGTGGAGCAAGTGATGACATTTGTGATAATAGTCAGCTTCTTTGGCCTGGGTGATAGTTAAATAGGTATATTTGCTTCATGAATACTTCCTGTGCATTTGTATTTCGTGCACTTTTTTTTTTTTTTTTTGACTAATCCAGGCTGAAAATCTAATAGCAAAATTCAAACTCTACACTGTTACATTGTCACACTGGATAAATGTCTTCTTATTATGAGGCTATGAACCCAGGCCTAGAAATTTTGACATGGCGGTGATAATGATGTATAATTTATTTCCCTTCTTTTGTGCTTTCCTATGAAACCAAAATGAAGTCTCTCTACAATGAACCTAGTTGAGGACCCAGTTTTCAGGTTGTAGATCATGGCACAACTTATGGCTAATATGTCACCAGCCTCTCATATCTGCAGATGGGATGCATTCACTCACTTCTTTAAAGTTTTGCAATAATTTATCAAATTAATAGCTATTCATTTGGATATCTCTTCTTATAATTAGGAAAATTATGTTAAAACATTTGGGCACTTGAATCCAGGTTTTTTCTTTTCCTGTCCGCCCCCCCCCCCCCCAAATATTGAGCTGCTTAAATTTTTAGATCTGGTTTCAGTGTTCTATTATACTTGGCTAAGTCTCTGATATAGACAATGAAAGTGTTGTAGGATTTTTAAAGCTTTATAACCTCTGTTTTCAAGGACATAGCAAAGATTTCTTTAAAATGCTTGTTAAGAGTGTCTTCTGTCAGTATAGGTGGATGAGGATGTTTCTAACTATCAGGAATATAAATACAGAAATAAATATATTCTTTTTCCATCTGAATAACCTGATGTTAAATATAAAACATTATTTGAAGAGAAAAGAAAATTCTGATTTTTCACATTTGAGTTTCAGGATGAATTCATGTCTTTTTCAGACTTATCTTACTTTAAACAACTAACATTTATTCTCTTTCTGATAATCAAATTATCACAACTTGGCTATTAAGAAGTCATTTAAATTAGTTCTACTATCCTGGTAACATACAGAAATCTGGAAGGCACCTTGTTTTTCTCACAATCAAATACTCTAGAACCATCTTGAAGTTTTAATGTCTCAAAATATGGAAACATCTACTCTCTGCAGAGCCCTTGTTCCTTAATATTAAGGACAAAAGTCTGGGTACCAAGGATGTATAATATGCATTATAAATAATGTACTTAGTATAATTTAGGCTACCCCAATAAAAGTACTGAAAATTATATTTGAAAAAAAAAAAAAAAGCCGCCAGTGTTTCGGTGCAGCTAGAAGGAAAAATCTGAGTTGAAGGCATGGTAGCCCATGACAAACTCTGGTAGGTGTTTGCTGAAGTGTGCTTTGAAAATTATTGCTTTTTTCTTTCTTTTCTTTGATTATATATGTTATATTTAATAACTAAAAACCAGTTTTAAAAAAAACTGTAGGCAGTTGTAATAATATTAGATAAAATAAATTCCTGAATTCAAAAATTTGAAAATAGTAACATAGCTCACTACTATAACAAAATTGAAATTTGTAATAACTTTTTACTTGATATTTTGAGAGTACACACATCTTTGATAGTTAATCAAATGGTATTTAAGACAGTATTTAATATTTAGAATTCAAGTAACTCTGCTATCTGTATTTATAGATTTTTTTCCTTCTTTGCTTTAATTTTAAATAGATTCATGAAACATATTGTACAAACAGGCTTTATGATGATTACTTAGATTTTTTTTAATATGCCTATGGATAAGCTAATTTAGATATCCATTTTAGGTGGTTAAGATTTCCATATGTTAACTGTAAAAATATTTGTATTTTCATATCTTCCTGAAATCAGGAAAATATTTAGTAACATAGGTCATTACTATAGCAATGCAGATATATGTAAGAACTTTCTACTTGATATTTTGAAAAAATTCACAGTTTTGGCAACTGATCAAATGGTATCTAAGTGTTTAATACTTAGAATTTAAGAACTTTGCTATCTGAATATGCAGATTCTTCCTTGTTGCCTTAATTTTAAATTGGTTTATGAAACTTACTGAGCAAACACAGGCTTTACAATGATTATATGGATACCTTATTTAAATATGCCTATGGTTAAGCTAACTAAGATATCCATTGCTAGTGGTTCTGAGTGTATTGCTTGTTTTCTTACATAAAAAATTAACGAGAACAACAACAAAAAAAGATGCTCCTGGGAGAGGGGTTCTGAAACTAACGTTTTATACTAGGTAAGAAGTAAGACAAACCCAATTCATGTCTTCTGACAATTTCAACTACTTAGTCATGACTGCTGAGAAAGCTGGGTTTGGAAGGATTCCAAGGTAGCATCTGGGCATCTCTGGAGGTAATAGAGCAGACTGACTGGAGAGCAGGCTGGAGTTAGGCTTCAGGGTTCTAATTCCAACTCTGCCACTGGCCAGCTGAGTGATCCTGGGCAAATTACTGACTTCTCTGAGCCTCAGTTTTTCATCTGCACCATGGGGATCATAATAGACCTACCGTGCTGAGTTGCTATGGAGAATGAGATAATGTATGCCAAACGCAGTGCCTTGGCATGTGGAAAACACCCAATAAATGTTCATTTTTATATCAGAATCAGGAAGGAAAGATGTGATCGATTTACAAAGTTGGCCACGAGAACAGAGAGGGAAAGTGACAGCCTCATATTTTCACCTCTGCTTATTCTTACATCCATCTGTATCCATCACTGAGCTATACCCAGGCCTTTTGTTTCTTCTGTTCCACACCAGGCCCATGGTCCCAAGCCAAAGTTCCCCACATTTTTTATTCTAGTTGGAGCCACGCAATTTAGTGGTTATTATATAAAGTCTTCCATTGTTCATCTTGCGCCATCAATTCCACCTGCCCAAAATGACCCGATAGGCATTCCCTTTCCTTGGGGGCACATAGCCTCTCCGCTGCCCTCAGCCCCATGTGGCATTGTATACTGCCAAGTGCTGTAAGAGTGCCATATAAACACCAGCAGTTGAGAGTCTCCATTCTTTCATCTCTTATGTAAGTCTTACCTCCCCTTTTCACATGAAGGAAAACCAAGACATGAAAGGGGAAAAGTGATACCATCACTCCAAAGTGTTACAACTCAGGTGCAGCTGACCTGAATAAGATAGAAATCTAATGGGAAGGGGGAAGCCACACAATATAAATAACCACCACTTACCACAGTCAACTGTGTGCCACGCCCAAACAAGGCACTTTATGTGCAAATCTCATTTCCCCCTCATAAAGCCCAGGAGATAGATACTGTGGTCATGACTACTGACCAAAAAAAAAAAAAATTAAGAAATAAATAAATGAAAAGTAGAAATTAAGCTGTTAAAACACTCACCAAAGCACACACAGCCAGCACTTTTTATGATGTTACCCCACTACCTGCCTCCAAGAGAAGTGAAAAAGAGTGGTTTCTTCCCTAAAGGAATTTAAAGATAAGATAAGGTAAGGTACACGGATGAGAGGGGAGAAGCCACAGAAGGCAACATTTACTATGTAATAAGCCCGGCATCAGCAATAGCAACCAGCTGCTGTAGAGGTTGTGTTCCTCACACAGTCAAGCCCTTCTCAATAAATGGAATCCCACTTCCTCAGTGGCCCAGGCTAAGACCCTGGCAGAATATTTGACTCCTCTCCCTTTCACACCCTTCTCCCAGGCCCTCTGCAAGTCCTACACCTCTACATTCAAAGCACACCCCAAATTCAACCTCTTTTTACCACATCCAGGCCAGCACTCTCACCCCCAGCCACCATCATCTCCCACTTAGACTACTGCAGCAGTCTCCTCATTGGTCCCGATTCCACTCTTGCTCCTACCGCAGCAAGAGGGATCTTGGAGAAAGGGAACGCAGGTCACTGCCCTGCTTAAGATTTTCCCACAGTTGTCATCACATTCAGAACAAAATCCCAAGCCCCCACCATGGCCCTGTGTGATCTGGTCCATATTTCTGTCTCCAGTTCTATTTCCTAACATCCTTCCCTCCTTCATCCACTACTGCCCAAACGACTTCCTTGCTCCTTACACCAAGCTGTTGCTTCTTCCTATAATGCTCTTTCCCAAAATATTTGCATCATTCACTCCTCACTTCTTCCAGCCTCAAATGTCACCTCCTCGGAAACTTCTTCCCTGAACACAGTACCTATAATAAGCACGGGCATCCCCAATTACCCCATAAGGCTCCATCTCCTTGCCTTACTTTTTCCTTCATGGAGCTTATGAGCTTATTGCTCTCTCACAGTTACAGTTACTTATTCATTGATTGCCTATCTATCTGTCCTACAAGAATGAAAGCTCCATGGAGGGGGGGGGTGGTAGGCACTTTGACCAGAACCATATCTGGCATAGATGAGTTTCCCAACCTTTTCACACTACCACCCTCTTAAAGAATCTTTTTAAACGTTTTTTCTTAATCAGTCCTACCATGAAATTTTAATAACACAGACATATTGCGTATCTGTTCATATGCTGTGCTCATATCTATGCTTTATATATGAAAAGAGAAAGTTTTTTCCACCCCCCAAGAGCCACTTTGCATGCCCGTGGGGGCAGTATCACCCTGTTAAGAATGCATGGAGTAGATGCTTGATAAATATTTGTTAAATGGATAAAACTCCTGGGGTGAGCTACCAGCTGCAAGATGGACATTATTCTAGGTGTAAAGTTCAGCTGGGGAAACTCCACGCTCCTTCCCCCCACTTCCCTGTACCTCTCAATAGCAGCAGCACATCCTGTCATGCTCTGTCTGCTGACTATCTGGTATTTTTCTCATTCAAGTTTTCAAATTTTTTACCCTAATCTTGTTTTCCTTTCCAACTCCTTTACTTTCCAGTTATTTTTGATGCTTCCATTCACTTTTCCTCCACCCTCATCCCCAGGCATGCTTTAAAATCAAGATAAGTCTCCCTGCTTCATGTACACGTTCATTTATTCATGTATCCAGCAAACCTTCATTTACTCTGTATGTGAGATGGGCTCTGAAAAGGAAAAAATGATGATGACCCAAATCCTGCCCTCTAGAAGCTTATGGACTTCTGAGACGTGTGAGAGTAAACACATAGGCTGCTTCGGTACAATACGCCGCGCGCCCAAGTAGGGAGGAGACAAAGCGCTTTCAAACGACAACTGCCTCTGCCCAGTGGAATCTCTCCTATATCCAGTTACTCAACACTTGTTTGCAGAGCACCTGTGATGTGCCAGGTCCTGTGCTAGGTGCTGGGAAAATAGCAGAGAGTAGGACATGCACGGTGCTTGCCCTCAACCTCATGGAGATCACCAAATAACAGAAGGGTCCAAGGCTTCATCAGTACTCACACCAGGTGAGTTCAGCAGGGCTAAGTGCCACCGCTGGAAACGTACTAGATCCTGTGATGGACCTGAGGGGTCAGAGGAAGTGATGTTTCAGGTAAATCCTGTAGCATCAGCTGGCTTTTAACAATAAATCCTATGGGTTGTTTGTTGTTGTTGTTGTTTTGTGTGCTATATGGTAGGGGTCACATTTCATTCTTTTTCCATGTGAGCATCCCATTATTGCAGGACCATTTGTTGACTTTTTATGTTCGTTTTTGTTGGTTTCTTTGTTTGGGAAGGGTGTGGGCTGGGGATCGAACCCGGGTCTCCCACATGGCAGGCAAGAATTCCACCACCGAACTACCCTCGCCCCCTTGATTCTATGGGGTTTTGTATCCACGGGTGTCAGCTTTGAGAGACTGAAATTCTCAAAGGCAAGCATGATATATTCGACCTCTGCCCTCTGAAAAGTCCCTTCTGGTCTGGAACAGCTCTCCCACCCACAGCCCAGCAAGCATGTTCTGGTTCCGAAGACCCCCATAACTCTCGGATAACCTCCTTACATGCTTGCTTGGCAAGCCTGGAATTGGGCCACTTTCCCCATCACAATCCTCTCCCCTTCCCCTGCCTGCACCTGGGGGACCTCCCTCCCCCAGTTCCCCAGAGTCTACGTCTCCAATGAGGCAACAGGTTGTTCCTGTGCTGCTGAAGCAGCCTGGTCAAAATGAAGCTAAACTATGCAGTCAAAACCATTTCTCAACCAGAACCGAGAAGACAGAAAAACTCAGCAAGTAATTGCCTCCAATTTACCAGTTGGTACTGTGCGCTATGAGCCATTTTGTCAACTTCATGAGATTTGTTGTCGAAAACATGGAAGCAAGAGAACAAAATGAAGGCCTTTTAACTCTTTGACCATTTATATTTATCAACACTGCTGCTCTATCCATTATTAGCATTTCCCCAGGCAGTGCTCAGGAAAACGGGAGTTGTATTAAGTCAATAAAGATGAATTCTTCTCAAAAACAGAAATCCTATTGTGTAACCCTATTGAGCAAACATGAAAAGAAGGGAAATTTGTTTTAGGTTATATGTATGTTACTAGAATAAAAATTTAAAAGAACACACATAGTACCATAAAACACAAACAGTGGATCCCATTGTGAACAATGGACTGTAGTTAATAGTGCAATTATAAAAACGTTTCTTCATGGATTGTAATAAATGTATGACACTAATACAAGGTGTTAATAATAGGGTGGTATATGGGAACTTTGTATCATATGCATGATATTTCTGTAAACCTACAACTCCTCTAATTTAAAAAAAGAGATAAAATTTTAAAAAAGAAACTCCACACCTGACTTGGTCATGGTACTTTATAATAGAAGAGTTATTCATTTCTATTTCCAAGAATTCACTCCCTTTCCTTTTATCTATTTTCCCATCATTTGAGGAAAAAAAATTAAAAACTAACTACAAAGTTGCTATAAATATGTTTTGTTCCCAACCCACCCTAGCCCCCCAAAATAATTACTATCATGGCACTCTGCTGTCGCTGTGTAACAAAATTAGAATAAAGAAATGGGTTTCCAATATGTGAGATTTTAAGATAGATACTTTCGCAGTATACTTTTGCAAATCTAACATCCTTTCAAAGAAAATGAATCTTAGTTGTCCAGCCCACTCCCCCAAATTATAAAGGAGATAGGCTTAACTTACTTTATATACTTGCTATATATTAAAAAAAAAAAGTAGTTCCTCATATAGAACTTTATTTTAAAATTAAAAAATATAGTCTGCATAATTTGTTCTGCTACCCACTGCCAGATGCTGCAAGCAGGATCCAAACACATCTTGTGAACATTCATTGCCATGAGTTCCCACCAGCTGTGCTTTTATTTAGCTTTACATATTCCTTCGACCAAATGGCAGATTAAAAAAAATTTTAATATCCTTACTCCTATTTTTGGGAAATACCCTTTAATGTGCATATCGGGCCTTTTACTTAAGAAACATCGTTATAAAAAACATTTGTAGTACCTGGGAACATAGGTTATCATAGCATTTTCCCTACTTTACAAAATTGCTGTGTTCTGGACTGCCAGTATGAGCTCTGTCTTCTGTAAGATTTTCTTTTTTCCTCTTTGAACCGCTATATACTTGATAGCTACCCACAACTGCTTTTGTAATTTTTCTGAATCCTGTTATTAAAAATTTTGGTATAATTCTCTTTACCTCCAAGGGAAAAACTACCAGCTACAAAAAAATATTTTTGAAGAAACGCTGTTTGGATATAAGGGACATATTTTGGGTGTTTGAAGACACTGGACTGAATAAATCAGCACCACATCTGATTTATTATAATGCTTATAATTGAGAATATGTACAGTAACTTAAAATACTCAGTGACCTGAAAACGGGGCCCCTACAACGTTTTTTAATCATTGGGTGTGACAGAAGCCATTTCCGTGTATTGGTTATTATGGTGCTCATATTAATTAGTTTTCACCAGATTAAAATTTTAACTTCAAATGTAAATTGGCAAGATAATCTTCTGATGAAGAACACTGAATTAAAAGCAGGGTTAAATATAAACACTTTCATCAAATGCTCAATTCAAAAGCCTGAAAGTGGTCTAGGTAAAAATGCGAAAAATCAATCACATTAGGTCCTCACTTAATTCATTTAGCACCATGTAAAATCAGAAGCACACAGAAGTTATACAACTAATGCAATTTGAAAATTTTTTATATATGGGGTTTGTGATAACTCCTGAGGATGTAATACATTACAGGAAAAAAAGAAACCCTCATCACTTTCTATTGATTTGTTTTCTGTTGTTTTCAATGTCTTAGAAATTGCAAAACAATATTGTAGACATTGCCCTCAACTTTGAAAACTGAATATTGACTGTTGAATTAATCAAGGCCTCTGGATACATCGGCACAGAAGCCAAAGCACTCTATTAATTCTAATAACTACTTACTAGCCACCGCCACCTTTTCCTTACACAGTATATATTTACAGCCTACAACGCTGCATTTATTATTTATCAAACTTGTGACTGTTTTATTGTTGTTTATGCTCAATGTTAATTGCCAGGCTTGGAGTAACCTAGAGCAGTTTTCCAAAACATGACTAGATTTACTTCAGAATAAATTATCTCATAATAACCAAATTTGAAAAGCCACAGTATTGATTGTGAGAAAATAACATGCTGCCATTCTTGATTGCTAGAGATTTGTTAGCACTTTATATGCAATTTGAACTATATTCTGCCACATGTGAAAAGCTTAATAAATTTTGTACAACAGTAATGTATGTCTCAATATTTTTGAGACCAATGGTCTGGAAATAAATTGTTAAAATAAAAAACCAACTAGTGTCTATGTTAAAAAGGAAATTTATCCATCAGCTTTAAATCCCTACTTAATGGTATCAGGAGAACATATTCTAAATGTTTTCCTTCTAGAGGCTTTAAGGCAAAATTTGTGTCACAAAAATGGATCTGTAGCAATTTCTCTTTTTAATAAGGATTTTGTCATTACTTAATATAACTATTGAATTAATTTTCCTATCTACTAGTCTTCCAAAAAAATTTTTTTTACCTCAATGTCTTTTCATCACTCTGTTTCCCAGTATCTTACCCTTGTTACTATTTTTTTAGCAAAACGAAATGGAGTAAAATGGTGATTCCCTTAGTCGAATAAAATATCTGCAGCCTTCTTTACTGCCCATATGGGAGGTAAAGTGATAGAAATGGAGGTGGGAAATACAATGGGTATAGGGAGGTGGACATTGTGGACAGCTGTGAAAGCAGAAATTAGAGAATCACTTTTCTATACATTCATCGACACTTTGCTAGAATGAGTTACTGCAATGTACTCTGCCTATTAAAAGTAGTAAAAAGTAAGGTGTATGACAGAGAATAACAAATCAGTATGACCACTGAATCATTATGTTGATATTTCTTTTGGTCTCCAGTGTCTTAGAGCAGCGAGAAGGAAAAACGAAAAATTGTGAAACTGTAACCCACACCAAAATTTAAAATCGTTCTATAACTACTTGTTAAAATGTACTTGGAAGTTTATTGCTTTTTTTGCATATATGTTATATTTCACAGTTTAAAGTTGTTTTTTTTTTTAAGTAGTAAAAAGTAGCGTGAAGAGAAATTTAAAAAATAAACATATGGACGCGAGTAACATGAGAGTGAAATCTCAGATATTTAAGGACTTAAGACGTCCTTAAGAAAAGATCCCCGACAATAGCCCCTTCTTACAAAGGAATGTCCTTATGCAGTTTGTGGGAAATAAAGCAGGAATACTCATAAGGCCCACGTAATCAATGGAAGAGACTAGAACTCATTAATTGGATTACCAATCTTAGTAATTCAAAAAAACTACTGAAATAGAGAAAAAAAATGTCTAATTTAGATAACTTTTGGATCTGTTCATCAAGACATACATCCTGTTTACTTTTTTTGTAAAGTTTTGAAAACAATAAAAATGCTATCATTAAAACAATAAAGAACATTGTGGAAAAGGCAGATTTGAGACTATATAGCTAACAATACAATCACATATTAAAGAAGGAGAGAATATCAGATCAGTAAAGAAATAAATCACAATTATTTTTGCAGCCTGCTTCTGGGAGAAATTTCACAAAGCTTTGGAATCTCAGGTTACAGGAATCAAAGGGAAAGGTCCCTGAGTGAAACTCCATCAGCATAACCCTCTCATTAGCGTTAAATGTAGAAGGGAAATTCTCCTTTCTTTTCTCTGGAGCAGGTGCCTAAGGGCTGAAGGAAGTCTCCCACAGCCAGAAGGAATGTAATTGAAGCACAGACGCAATCCTGGAGCCTGAGACTGGGCTTTGATAGGATATCAGGTTCCTTTCATTTATTTTTTTAACTTTTTTATTATATGGTATAACATATGTACAAAGCAAAGAAATAAAAAAGCAATAGTGTTCACAGCACTCTTCAACAAGTAGTTACAGGACTCATGGGCTACCATACGGTTCAAGTTCCTGTTATTTTAACTTCTGAGCCTATTTGGGTGACATTTCCTCTAGCAGTGAGAGCACCTAGTAACCAGCATGGGCCAGACCCCACTGATTTCTGTACACCAGGTCCCCACCCCTACCCCGTCAAAATGGGGATGCTGCATGACTCTCCCCAGCACTCCTAAAGACAAAGCTAGAGAACATTTTTCAGCTCCACACCCAAAACTCCGGAATTAGTTGCCTCCAAGGTCTACGGAAGTTTTATGCCCAAACCTCCGAGAAACAATAAAAACCCAACACAGTCATTTTTTCAGATGACCTTGTGTTCTTATCTCCTGTGAGGAATGTATCTAAATAGTTACATCCTTAAGGATATAAGTTTCTGGTAAAGTAAATTACTGAAAAAAATCCAAGCAGACAAGTGCACAAGGCTCTACCGCTCCTTCAATTGTGTAGCCATCCATTTACATTCACCTAATCTTTTCCTAGACACCTTTCTAGAGGAAAAAAGCTTTGAGGACCGATCTGGAATAGAAATAGGCAGAAAATCTGAGCTTGAGTCTCTAGCGGGCAATGGGACCTTAAATTGGTCACTTAATCTCCTTGTGCCACAATTTACTTAGCAGTAAAATGGATATAATTCATTCATTTGACAAACATTTAGTAAGCACCCATTACGTGCCAATTCTACTGTCTCTACTGACCATACACATTTTTTGTAAGAATTACATGAAATAATACATGAAAGTGCTATTCACAAAGTGTAAATCAGGAAAAAATACCTCATAAGTTACTGTTATAAATAAAAGGAATTTCTATTGTTGTCGCTGTTGTTATTATTATTAAGATTGAAGCCAGGACCAAAATATGACACTTTTGCCAGATTATAGGACAATCAGAGGAAGGAATCACCATTTCAATCCAAAAAGTGCCATATTTTTAGGAACCGCACACCCCAAACTATATATTGCTGACAGCCAAAGAAAAAAATTATTCCCTACGGATTTTGCCCAAAGCCCTTCACGGAGATGAGACCACAAGGAGTTGATGCAGAGAGCATTTTGTCTGATCCTGCAAGGCCGTTGTAGAGAATGAACTATACTGAATTCAGGAAGAAGACCAAAAATGCATCACTGGGCCAGCTGTCCAGTCGGCGCCTCATCCCATCCCATGCCTAGGCCTTGGGAACCCTGCCGTGCAGCCCTCCCCAACATGCCAACAGTCCCAGCAAACTGCCTGGGGGAGCAAACCCCAGCGTTGAGGTCTCTACCTTCTTCTCTTTCTATGGCTTCAGGAAAAAGAGCTATTTGCTCTGCTGCTCATCCATTCAGAGGAGTGCTATGCTATGCACAAGGAGACAATATGATTTCTACTTAATATAAACAAATGAGAAGTCCATTCAAAAGCCCATGGTTAACAATCTGAAGGCAAAATGTCAGCACAGCACTGCAATCCAGAGGGTGTGAATATCTCCAAAGCAGAACCAAGGCCAATGAAACAATGGACACTGAACATGAAGGTTGTAAATAGGAATAAAAATGCAAAAATTATGGCCATCAGGGATTCAGGAAGGAAAAACTACCCTGCTTGACCGATTAATACACAAGTCAAGTTCAGCGTGTATAAAGGATCCGTTAAAAAACACACAACACTCATTATTCAGACAAGATTGAATGAGATCATAAATGAGAACATAATAAACAATAAAAAACAACCACAATCCACCCCACAGCTCCCCCAAATCCACCTATCTGTGCAATGTTTTCATTCTATTGTCACTGGAAGAAAGTTTATGACTTGCTAAATAGAGGCTCCAGGGTTTAAAGCATATTGTTTTATCCTCCTTACAGGTTTAAAAACACTTCTTAGACCCCACCCCCTCCACTCTGAAAGTAACAAAAGTAAAGGAGCCACATTTTAACTAAGCACTGGAAATATCGCCAAGCTGTTGACATTTTTACATTTATAAGAGCGTGGCAAAAGTCTCACCTCCTTTAATTCTAATGTCATCCAATATGCTTTAAACTTCTTGATTATGCCTTTAATGTGCCATTTACTTTGCTATAGCCCACTGTACAAAAGCCTGCTGCCTCTCAGACAAAAGATACCTACATAATAAATCAGGCCGCAATGATTATTTTGACCATCTCATACTCACAGCAAGCTCCTAAAATTTCGTTTTATTTTATCTTCTCCAATTCTTCAGCCTTCCCCCCCACCCCCACCCCCATCTTGCTGCTTCCTCCTGACCATCCAGCCCACCCTTCTGGCTTGTCTTCCTGCAGGTTTTACCCCTCGGCTCGGCCAGGCTGCTGCCATCCCAGAAGGAAGAGAGCCGTCACAGTGTCCTGGAGAAAGAGCATCTTTCCGGAGAAAGGCTCTTGCTTGCTAGGGTAGAGGAAGACACGCAAAGGCCTATTTGCATATGCTTTTATTCCATTCCCACACCCTGCGTGCTAACGCTCTCTGGAAAGTCCCTTCTCGATTCCCTCCTCAGCGAGGCAAAGGGGGGGCGAGCGGGGAGGCCGGCGAGGGAGAGGCTGGGCCGGCATGGAAGGTTCCAGCCGACGGTATCAGCCTTTCCCGAAGGGAACTGTGTCAACCGCCCTCCCGATTCCTGCTGGATCCCGGCCCACGGACTGGGTTTGGGAACCCTCTTCCACAGCGCGCAGTTCGGGAGCGGACGGCTGTGACCTGAGAGCTCTGGAGGTTTCTGAGCAGGATGCTCGTGCTCTCCTCGAGCCTCCCCCGAGGAAGTTCTGGTCAGGCTCTCGGTCCCGGGGCTTCCTGCCTGTACTCTCCGCAGCCCGGTGGGGAAATCCCGAGAGCTTTATCGGCTGCCCAATGAGCCTGTTGGCTTTTCAAGTACGCACAGGCTGAGTTTCGGCCAAAACCTCAATTTAACGTTAACCAAAAATAAATAGATAACATGGGTGCAGGCGTTTATATGTATATTTAGAGAGACAGGAGGACTTTAGGTGAAGATCATGCAGAAAGCGTTTTTTTGTTGTTGTTGCTTCAGACACACAAGGCCTGGATTTGCTCAACATTTGAACAAGCTGATGCTTTTTGCACTGTTAACTGGCTGTTTGAAATAAACTCCAACCTGGCAGGCAGGAGACCCGGAAACCTACCCCCAAGCATCCTTCTGAGGAAATGTGAAATGCCAGGCAGTTTTGTTTCAACTAGTAATGACAGTCATAGTTTAATTTTAATGGGAACTTATTATGTGCCAGACGCTCTGCTAAATGTTTCACAGGCATGATCTTCCTAATTTTACAGCAATTATCAGCCAGTCAGTATTATGATCTCCATTTTATTGATTAGGGAATTTTATCTACAATGAGGTTAGGATAACTTGTCCAAGATCAAACAATTAATAACGGCTTCCATGGGTCCCTCTGCTGCTCCTTTTCCCGAACTAAAAAGACCTGACTAGACCCTTGGAGTCTGCAGCTGCAAATTCAGACACCCAGCCACAAGAACAACCTGCCTACGCTGAAAAGTTGCCCGTGTACAGAAAAGAACCAGTTCAAAGGTTTTTGCTTCTAAGCAGAAGAGATAGTTGGTTCCCTGATTTTCCCAGAAGGTTCTGTGGCTTACCTCAGTGGGCTCCCAAAGTGTTTGTTTACACTTCTTTTATACAAGATTTCTAAAAAAGCAAGTGTTTATTGAGATTTTGTCATATGCCAGACCCTATAATACATGTTCTTATTCAGTCCTCCCACCAACACCAAAAAATTGATACCTAGCATTATTATCCCCAGATCATAAATAATGGAACTGAGACTCAGAGAGATTAAAAAGCTTGTCCAAGATCACATAGGTAGAAATTAGCAAAGCCAGGACTTGAACCTAAATTTGCTGTCCCCAAGTCCCTGCATCCCCTACACTGCATTCAACTGCCCCTCAGGGGGTCAACACAAACCAAAGCTATTTATTTCCTTCTGTGACAGTCTCTCCCATGGGAAAACGAGCTCCTTGGAGGTGTAGACTGGGCCTCCTGCCTCTTGGACTCAAAGACACCTTCAGGCGCTAATTCACATTTGCTGAAACACTGGGTAGAAGGGAAGAAAGATAAGGGTGACCAGACTTATTAAGAGCACTCTTCACTGGTCCCAACTTTTGCCGAGGAGTAAATGACACATTTGTGAAGCTATTATAAAGGGTTGAGAACTGCATAATGCCAATTAATAATGACCCTCTTCAAAGAAATCTGAAATCCCTTGGGTCCATTTACTGGAGCTAGAATCAAATGAAATAAACAGGAGGAAACCAGGCCTGTCTGGCTACTGCTAACAAGTTCATAGTACCGCTGTATCAGTCAGTTAACTTGACTTTTGCATTCCTAAGGGCGCCTTCACAACACCCGGGCCTGATATGGTATGGTGTCCCAGAAGTAGGTGAGTGGATGCTTGGGGCCAGGCTTTAAATAGCTAGATGCCACCTACTGTATGCGCCTCCATTGTCTGCCTTTTGCTTCAATAGGAATCAATTCTAAAATCTTGAGCCGGGTTTTCATGGATGAAAAATAGATCTAGCCTTATCAGTTTGTAATAAAAATTTATATCTTTTTGTTGTTGTTGGGGATGCACTGGAGGTGAGCTTTAAATATCATGTATTGAGCTTATATGATGTGCCAGGCAAAGTGCTATGTACTTCATCTATATTGTGTCATTTAATCCTCGTAAAATGGGTGGTGCTAACCCCATTTCATAGATGAAAATGTACAGATGACTGAAGAACTTCCCAGAGCTACAGTAAGAAGGGGGGTGATGCTGGGAGGAGGGGAACTGTTGAATGAATATATCCCTTCCATGGTGCCAAGAACACTGTCTTTCTCAGTTTGGAGCCTGAGTCTGAGCATCAGGCTACATTTCCCATAGATGTACTCAAATGTGAAAACTAATTGGATTACTGGATTAGACCTATTTTCTACTCTGTTACATTGCAATGGGGAGAACATCAGTATGAAGATTTTTGAGCCCTGCATTATTTTATTTTAGTTCCATGAAGGCTTACTTTAAGGCTTTCACAGGTCTTAGGTAGTCTTCTTGAATATCTTATTCTCTCCACATATTGTATCAGACATTTCAAAATGCACCTATCCACCACAGTAAATTAAAGACAGCAGTCTCAGCTTTCTCCTGGTACTGTTACCTAAACTAAAATCAGGTCTGTCAGAACTGTGCCCTCAACTTGCATGGTTCTGTGGTAACATCGATACATGGGTTGAGTTAAAGTTCATAAATTGATAAAAGGTTAGGGTGTTATGTTAGGTAGCATCTTAGGTTGGTAGGGCTGCGGTAGCAAAGAACCACACATTGGATGGCTTAAAACAACAGACATTTCTGGTCTCACGGTTCTGGAGGCTAGAAGTCCAAAATCAAAGCGTCAACCAGGCCATGCTCCCTCTGAAGTTTATGGAGTCCTGGCAGTGGCTTGCTGGCAATCCATCAGCATTCGTTGACTTGTGCCATAACTCAATTCCTGTTCCACCAAATGACCGTCTTCTCTGCCTGCCCATGATCAAATTTCCAGTAGTAGGATTAGGGTCCACTCTCACCCAGTTTGGCCTCATCTTAACTAATAACGTCATCAAAGATCCTATGTTCAAATAGGGTCGTATACACAGGACCAGGGGTTAGCACTTAAACATGGTGGGGGGGAACACAATTCAATGCCATAACATTTTTTTGGCATGGGCAGGCACCAGGAATCAAACCCAGGTCTCCAGCATGGCAGGTGAGAACTCTGTCACCGAGCCATCGTAGCACCACCCCGAGGAAGGCTTTTAATTAAAAATGTTTTACCTTTGATTTTATAGTTTTCTATTTAAATTTCAGAGTCATTATTTCCCCCATGGGCCCCTGGAAGCACACACACACACAGTGTCCAGAGTTCTGTGGTTTGACATGGCTCCACATTTAAGAAATGATGGAGCTCCATCTCACGCTGCACACACAGGACACTTGAGATTTCACCAGTTCACCTTAACTATTGCAGTGTGGGTTCAAAGGGACAAAAATGTAAAAAAAAATGACCTTCAGGTTTGCTCCCAGAGTACTGTGGGAGTGTTTCTGTCTGAGCAACTTGGTCCGTAGACGTTTCGATCTGGTAGTAGGAAATTGTGTCATCGACAGCTATGAGAAAATAGCCCCGAGTATCATAACGACTGTGTGTTTCTAGCCTACTTCGTATCTGAGGTACTTGGGGTGCTTGAACCCAGGAAATCCCCTGTTGGGGTGAGGGTTTAGAGCCGGGACCTTGAACAGCTTACAGTTGAGTTGGGACCCAGACTCAGGATTCACTTCACCCTTGTCCCTGCAGGTCAAGTGAGGGTTGCCTGTACCTGGTGGGCTACCTCTCTCCAAAGGAAAGCCTCATGCAGCCAAGGGCCCTTATGCCCAGGTGTTGCATCATGACTGTATTTTCTCTTCTGATGCTTTTTTGAGAAAGATTTTGCTCCCATATTGCACTGAATCGTTCCACTTAATGGAAAGCTTTGGGATAGTTTCAGGATCCTTTCATGCTTTTTAGGAGTGCACGGCAAAGACAAAGTAATTTTTGCTTGAAATTATCCTTAAAAGGCACTTATCCTTGATCTAAAAAATATTTACTATTTATTAATGCATTGGGTATACGTTCCTGGTTTTTTTATCTAGAATTTCTTACTAGCAGCATGGTTACTGTTGTTTTACATCACCCAAAGCTTTGAAAGAGACGGCAGAAATGTTTGCCAGAGGTGGAGGCCCTTGTGAGGGGATGTTTACGAACTTCTGCTTCCTGACCTCCTTTCCTTCCTTTTTTTCCTTCACCCTCTCCCACTCTTTCCTTCCTTTTTTCTTCTCTCAAACTAACATTTCCCTCCTTTCTATAAGACACTTTGATTTTTTTTTAATGTAGAAAATACAGATGGAAAAGGTAAGAAAGCTCTCACATAACCACTTTTCCCTTCTATAAATGACTGTTCTTATCTTTTCAGTGCGTTGCCTCACGTTTTTTACAGAAATTGGAGGACACCAACAAGTGCTTTGTAATACTATTTCCTCTTTTAAAATATATCTTGAATAATATTTTCATGTTATTAAGTATTCTTTGACATCATCATTTTAAATAGAATGGAGATGCCCATTTTGTAGCTGTGCTGTAATGCATTTAACTGGCTCCCTATTTTAGATAATTAGATTTGCTTTCAGTATTTTTGATGTTAAAACAGCTTTACTCATGAACATTATTTGGCAAAATCTTTGCACACATTGTTGATTATTTCCTTTGTTTGCTGAGTCCCAGTGTGCCCATTTGATAGTGCCTTTCTCTCCTGTTTGCCTCCCGAGGGGGTGGCCCTGCTGTCCCAATTTGCAGCTCCCCAGGTGCTACCGGTCAGTATTCTAGGGTCCACCCACTTCTGAGGAGGGGTGTACTGTACCTCTCTTCTGGACCCACGTACTTTGTTTTCACTGCCAGAGATGCTTCATTTTCCATGTACACATTGTCAGTTTCAGAATGCTGGAAAAAAATTGGCATCATTGCTATTTTCACAACTGTACCCATGATGGTATAGTTTCAGCTCTTCACTTAGCACAAAGTTTTAGATGACGCTCTGGATGTCCACCTTGGGGAAAGAGCATGCAAAAATCACAAAGATATTTAATAGGTGATCATTTTCCTCCATCTTTTTAAGAGCCTGCTCTGGACCACATAAATTTTGCTTGACATTTTATTGCCCCTTTAAAAATAAATTGAATCCTTCGAGCAACCTTGTCAGGGCAGGTGCTAGTCCCGATTTCATTAGCCAAGAGTGGCTTCAAGAAGTTAATTTAGTTTTTCTCAGATGGACTCTAAAGCCGAGTTCTTTCTACTACTCCCTGTTGCCTCTAAAGTTGTTTCAACCAGTTGGAGGGACGAGTTGCACACAAATGAAAAGTTTAAAACCTTATACAATGTATTCAGACCAGGCAGTCCTGTGACACATTGAAGGGAGGCAGAAAACTTGGGTGTTAGCAGCCTGGTGGGCTCCCACTGCTCATTCTGCAGCTGGCACCTTACTGCAAAGAGTTTGGGAAAATGTTTTGTTAGGCAGACTCACTTCTAGGTCCAATCCTGAGTCTGGCAAGAAACTCTAGTGGGCATTGTGGACAGAGGCTCTGGAGCCAGGCTGCCTTTGTGCCTTTGATGCATCAGCCTAGTAGTAGTATATCTCAGGGTTTTTATTAGGACTAAATGAGTTGATGCATGTGAAATATTTAGAATAATGTCCAATGTGGCATAGGTACTTCATACCAGAGCTCATCACTCCCCTATTCTCAACCCTATAATTTCAGGTCAAATTGATTCTACTCTCTCCTCCAAAGGTGAATTCTAACTGGCTCAAGGAAGGCAACACAACCCCCTTGAGGCCAGGGAGAGAGAATGGATCCGGAGCTTGTGAAGAGCTGCTAAAGAGATCCTCTCTCTTCCCTGAGTTGGTATAGTATGAGAGTGTGGGGCACGCAGCTGCCATAGCCATTGTGCTGTCATAAAAGGGGGTCTGGAGTTACCAAAGGGCTCCATGTAAGAGCTGAAAATGAAGTCATCACTAAGGAAAGCTCTTGGTGATATCACTGGAGTCCCTGGATCGGTGGCAGTGCTACTGTTAAACATTTTAGTTATATGAAGCAGTAAGTGTCTCTGTTGTAACTGTCTTTCATTTAAGTCAGTTAGGTTTGGTCTTCTGTAACTCACACATAAAAAGTGAACCCTAATTGATTCACTTTTCTGAGATGAATAATCCTTTGCATTTCTTTCTCTGAACCCTATGTTCCCAGGTTTCTCTACAATGATAGAATTTGATGAAGAATTGAGTGTCAGACTCTCTTTCGTTTTCTTTGAACAAATGGAAGCAAATAACCCTTCAGCTGCCATCATCCTTTTCTACTTCAACTATTTCAACCCACCCCAAATTCCAAGGTACCCTCTGAAACCAACGATGTAATGTGAAAAAATGTTGCACATGCTTGGAATAAGAAAAAGCATAGAAACTAAGCCAAATGCATAAAAATCTGTGTGTATGTGTGTGGTTTTTAATCTGCTCAAGAGATTAGGCAAAAAATGTGATTTACAGCAATATAATTCCCCACTTTTATGAAATTCCACTATAAAACCAGCTGAATGTTTCAGGGACTTTGTGGTGAGTTACCTGAAGGACAGGACACTTGAATCATACGGTGCTGAATCACCCCAGTACTGTGCCAGTGTCTTCCATCTAACAGATGCCCAATACTCATTTATCATGCTGAAACGCCCATCATTTAAAAAAATATATTTTTACTGAGATATCTTCACATACCATACAGTCTACCCAAAGTATACAATCACTGGCTCAT
Organism: Tamandua tetradactyla; assembly: GCF_023851605.1. NCBI lineage: Eukaryota > Metazoa > Chordata > Mammalia > Pilosa > Myrmecophagidae > Tamandua > Tamandua tetradactyla. The sequence continues at coordinate 41,730,968 of NC_135346.1, read as the reverse complement.
GATATCATCATATAATTGCGTATTCATCACCATGAATATATTTAGAGCATTTGTATCACTCCAGAAAAAGAAGTAAAAAGAAAAAACATAACAACCCATACCCCTTACCCCTTCCTCTCATTGAGCACTAGTATTTCAATCTACCCAATATTTTTTACCCCTTATCTCCCCCCTATTATTTATTTATTTTTGTCCTTATTTTTTTACTCATCTGTCCATACCTTGGATAAAGGGAGTACCAGCCCCAAGGTTTTCATAATCACATGGTCACATTGTAAAAGCTCTATAATTATATCATTGTCTTCAAAAACCAAGGCTACTGGAAAAACAGTTCAACAGTTCCAGGTACTTCCTTCTAGCCACTCCAGTATACCACAAACTAAAAAGGAATACTTATATAATGTGTAAGAATAACCTCCAGGATAATGTCTTGACTCTGCTTGATATCTTGCAGCCACTGAAACTTTATTTGGTCTCATTTCTCTTTTCCCTCTTTTGGTCAAGAAGGCTTTCTCAGTCCCATGATGCCTGGTCCCGGCTGATCCCCGAAAGTCCTGTCCCATATTTCCAGGGAGATTTACACCCCTGGGAGTCATGTCCCACGTGTGTGTGTGGGGCGGGGGGGGGGGGGGGGATTCACCAGCCAAGTTGAATGCCCACTGCTTAGACTACACATGGCCCAAACCACAGTGACAACCATTTAGTGTTGTAATTGCTCTCTACCGGGCACTTTGCTAGGCAATGTGCTGCTGGATGTGGGTCTAGGTTCTCGACCATTCATAAGAAAGAATTCAAGGGCACAGCACAGGGTAAGCAGGCAGAAAATGAATTAAGTATGCATGCAGAAAAGGAACGTGCAGGGCACTCTCCCAAAAAAAGAGGTGATAGCAATCTGTTTTTATAGACTAACTTGACTTACACCTCCTCCCCATTCCTTGTTTGGGGTCCTTTCTCCTAACCTCCCTTCTCTCCAAGGCGGTGACTAGTGGTAGATAGTCCATTTGGGAGGGTCCACTGCTGCCAGGTGTCTTGCATAGGTGGGTAGCCCCAGGCAGGGTGTCTATGCAGGATGGACCCTCCTGACCTTGATTAAGTCCTTGCTCAGGGCTCCTTCATGGTTTTTCCTCTCCCCTCTCCAGTCCCTGTTCTAGCCTGCCTCAAATTCACACATATTATCTCAGATAATTTATCTCAAAGCACATCTGCATGGTGAGTACTGAACTACCATTCCTATTTATAGATGAGGAAACAGGGACTTAGAAAGATCAGGCAACTTGCCTGAGGCCACATAGATAGTAAATGTTGAAGCTAAGATTAGAACCCTGGCCCAATATGTAAAAGACAGACTGACAGTGAAACACACATCATATGAGTATCACTAGATGAGCAAAAGATCATGCGGTTACAAGCTGTAAAGGTCAAAGGCAAAGATATTACAGAAGTGGGAGGCAGCATTATGTAGGGGGAAAAAGAAAGAATAGTTCACTCAAGTCTGCTAAGATTGTGCTATGTGACCTTAAACAAGATAGAGAATTCATTCATTCGTTTCTTCAGCAAATATTTATTGAGGGTCTATTTATGTGCCAGGCACTGGGCCTAACACACAGAAAATAGCAGTGAATAAAACAAACTCGATCCCTCTCCTCATAGGATTGGGAATCCTGTAAAGATCCTAGTCTGTGGGAGTCTCTACTAAAGCCAGTTACAAGGGCATATTATTAGGAACAAAGGCATCTGTTTATTGCAGCACTGACAGACGTGACACGCACACACCCATAACAAAGGCACTGGAAATAACTTAAATGTGCTTTGAGTGGGGGCTGCTCAGTAAACTATGGTACATCCACTTAATGGATGTTTTCGCCACTAAAAACAACGGATAATAATGAATGTTAGACTTATTGGCTTGGCCGGGAGGATGGCCATGGAGCTTCATTAAGCATGGTGGGGGTGGGGGAAAACAAGCCGCAGAGTAATGAATATAGCATCGTCCCATTTATTGTTGGCTTCTTTGTCTTAAAAGGAAAATATAGATATGTTTACATGCTTTGTGCGCACATGTTGATCGTTTCTCAGGGGGCTAGGACCGTTAGATAGAAGGGGGCAATAACTTTCTTCATATACCAATTATATTACCTGACTTGATATAGACACATATATTTTGGGTTTTTTGATAAAACATTTCTTTGAATAGGTAATATATTCAAATGGTCCAAAATTCAAAAGAGACAGAAGCATTAAAGTAAAAAGTTGAGGGTGCAAGGGTAGTTCATTGGTAGAATTCTCTCCTGCCATGCGGGAGACCAGGGTTCGATTCCCAGCCCATACGCTTTCCAAACAAAGAAACAAACAAACAAAATAAAAACCAAAAAAAAAAAAAAAAAAGTGCTGCCATATGGGGATACTCACATGGAAAAAGAATGAAATGTGACACCACCATTAAATAAATAAATAAATGAAAAATAAAAAAATGTCCTGCTCACTCTGTCCTCCAGGGACTCTAAGTTCTCCATGGGCGCTCAGCTTCCTATGAATGCTTCCAGACATATTTTATGTAGATACGGAGAGATCTCTATGTGTTTGCATGGTATGCAATCCTGCACGTTGCTTTTTCACTTAGCAACAGATCCTGGACAGTGTATCATATCCACACACAATGAGCTTCCATTTCCACAGCTGCCTGTCTTGGTTTGCGAGGGCCCCTGGAAACAAACACCACAGAGCAGTTGGCTTAAACAACAGGAATTTGCTCCCTCACAGTTCTGGAGGATGGACATGCAAAACCAAGGTCTCAGCAGGGCCATGCATCCTCTGAAGTCTGCAGGTTCTGGCAGTGGCTTGTCCATAACTCATGATAAAACTCAATCTCTGCCTCCATCACATGGTTGTCTCTCTTCCTCTCTCTATACATATCAGTGATCTGTCTCCCTGTACAAATTTCCTCTCCTTATAAGGGCACAAGTCATATTGGATTAGGATGCACCCTAATCCAGTTTGACCTCATCTTAACTAACAGCATCTTCAAAGAGCCTATTTACCAATAAGTTCACATCATTTACAAACGTCTTTTGGAGGAACACAATTCAATCCACAGTACTGCATTTACTTTACCAATTCCTTATTAATGATCTTTGAGGTTGTCCCCAACCTCTACTCAAATGAGCAAGTCTGAAAAGAGTAATATTTTTAAATCTTTTTTTTTTTTTTGTGGATAGTATCAGCTCATGTCTCTCTTCTACTCAAAATCTCCAGTGGAACCCTGTTTCCTTCAGAGCAAAAACAGAAACCCTTGCAATGGCCTATGTGGCCCAGTAAAATCTGCACCCCACCTCACCCTTTAGCTCTGGGACCTCTTTCCTACCTCCACTCCCTGCCCTCTCCTTGCTATTCCTCTGCCCTCCCCTCCTAGATGTCTCCATGGCTCACTCTTTCATCTTCTTCCTGCAAGACTGCTCAAATCTCACCCTCTCAGGAAGCTATCCCCTTATTTTAGCCCACATACCTGGGCATTTCCTACCCTTACTTACCCCTCACCATTTTTTCCACAGCACTTATCACCTTCTAACCTACTATATAAATTTTCTTATTTGTTATATTAATTGTTAATTGTCTGTCTTCTCTTAATAATACATAAGTCCTGAGGGCAGGAATTTTTGTCTGTCTTCTTTATTGATGTGTCTCCAGTACCTGAACCACTGCAACTGGCACAAAGTAAGGGCTTAGTAGATATTTGTTGAATGAATAAACGCATTTGTCATTTCACATGGGTGTGAAATTCATTACATACATGTTTTTAACAAAATAAAGTAAATTTAAGTCCAGGGAAACAGAAAGGCGTATTATATTACTGGGAGGAGGGAGCACGGGATCTATGTTGTCTTTCAAAACAGGTCCTTTCCATACAGCGACAGAGCACATTTCATGTGATTTGCTTGTGTTGCTTTACACACATCTCACGCAATCCTTATAATATTCTGTGCACTAAGTAGAATTATTACCTCCTATTGGAATTGAAGAAACTTGGGCACAGAGTAGTGAAGTGATTTGTCTAAGGTCACAGCACAGTTTCACAGGAGATGACCTGGCTCCACAATCATACTCTTTACCATCATGTAGAGACTTGACTGCCTCTTAACTCACTGTTCTAGTTTGCTAGCTGCCAGAATGCAATATACCAGAAACGGAATGGCTTTTAAAAGGGAGGAGTTTAGTAAGTTGCTAGTTTACAGTTCTAAGGCTGAGAAAATGTCCCAATTAAAGCAAGTCTACAGAAATGTCCAATCTAAGGCATCCAAGGAAAGATACCTTGGTTCAAGGAGGCCGATGAAGTTCAGGGTTTCTCTCTCAAGTGAGAAGGCACATGGTGAACAGGGTCAGGGTTTCTCTCTCATCTGAAAAGGCACATGGTGAACACGACATCATCTGCTAGCTTTCTCTCCTGGCTTCCTTTCATGAAGCTCCCCGGGAGGCATTTTCCTTCTTCATCTCCAAAGGTCGCTGCTGATGGACTCTCTGCTTCTCATGGCTATGTCATTCTGCTCTCTCAGAATCCCCCACTTTTTCCAAAATGTTTCCTCTTTTGTAGGATTCCAGTAAACTAATCAAGACCCACCCAAACGGGTAGAGACACGCCTCTACCTAACCCAGCTTAATAACCACTCTTGATTAAATCACATCTCCAGGGGAATGATCTAATTACAGTTTCAAACATACAATACTGAATAGGGATTGGAAGAAACGGTTGCCTTTACAAAATGGGATTAAGATTAAAACATGGCTCTTCTAGGGTACATACATCATTCTGAACCAGTACACACAGGTTTCCCAACATTCAACCTAGTGGTCCTCTAAAGTAACTAAAATCCTAAAAAGCCACTTATAAATAATCATAGCCCAATATTTTTTATTTTATTTGTACACGAGTGCACATACAGCATGGAGAGTATCCTGAGCCTGCTCAGGCTTGGGACCCAGGGAGATGTAAGTTAACTCCCGCAGGGTCACACAGCAGTGTACAATGGAGCCAAGAGTGGAGTCCAGATGGCCCCCATTCCTGAGTCCCTTAAGCAAGTAACACTTAGGCCAGATGAGGAAAGAACAAGGAGGGTTGTTTGCATGTATTGATCAAAGAACCCCTGGGAAGTTCACTGCTCCTAAGGGCTCACCTCAGCCACGAGCGCTGTCCTGCTGCCCTCTCCTCTGAAGTTGTGACTTACAATGATGTCTTTCCACAGGAAGAGGTTCAGGCCTTAGCTTGATGAGTGTAATGTTACAAAGCGCCACTGGCAGGCTTGAAGGCCTCTCCAAGAGGCCACGAAAAGTTATCCTCCAACTACAGGTGGGTGGTGTCAGCACACCTTCGGCCTTGAGGCCCTTGTAGCCTAACAGAACATCACAAATCGCAGCTCCCTTCTAGAAGAGAAGACCTTAATGGGAGGGAGGAGACATTTTATACAACATCAACCTAGAGCAGGTTCCTGAGGCTTTGATGTTGCATTTGTGACTAAAAAAATGAAGATTTGAGGGCTCCATTGAATTACGGGTGGTTCCCTAGGGTTTGAATTATTTTGAAAGGCCACCAGGCTGAGAGCTGGGAGAGTGGTGCTGAGAAGCCACCAATTCCTTTTGATCCCTCCAAGCCTCGGTTTTGTTGCCTGTGGAGTAGGCGACTGGGTCAAAGGCCGCAGATCCGGGCGGGGTTCCACTCGGAGCGCAACCCGGCCTGCCTCAGGGCCTGGGAGCCCCTGTCCCTGCTGGACCCCATCTCCTCCTTCCCCGCCAGGGCTGGACCAACCAGGAGGCAGGCTAAGCAGAGCCGAGGGCCCCAGAAAACCGGGACACCAAGAAAGAAGTGTTTTAAAAGAAATTGATATTTTGACAAAAACATCGAAGTGGTCACTATCGGGAAACATCTAAACTTTGTTGGATTTCCTTATGCTAAATTTAGGATTTTTATTTTTGGGGGTGGGAGTGGGGCCATAATCTTTCTGTGTTTATAACTTCAAAATCTGACACTGTTTTGATTTTTTTTAATTAAAAGCCTTCTGACCTCCTCCTTCACTCCCTTCACCCTCCCTCTCCTTGCCTGAAAATGATTTCTAAAAGCCTTTGTGCCTTGGTCTCCCATTTTTAAAAAGGGAACACCCACAAGGTGTGCATTTAAATGTGAAGGGATACAAATCAGTCACCATGAGAGCAATTGAGTGTGTGCAAGGGTACTCTACACAGCATTTGATTGTAATAGCAAAATAAGGGAAATAACCCACATGTGCATTCACACAGTGCTCATTAAATGAAAAACAGGCATGTCCATTCTATAGATTACCAGGCAGCCCTTCAAATGAATGCAGCATACCTGTATATGCCAAAATGGAGCATTCTCCAAAATACATTTCTACATGAGAAAAGCACCATGCAGAGCAATACGTACTAGCTCCTTGTTCTAGTTTGCTAGCTGCCAGAATGCAACACACCAGAAACAGATTGGCTTTTAATAAAAGGGGATTTATTTTGTTAGTTCTTCAGAGAAAAGGCAGTTCACTTTCCACTGAGGTTCTTTCTTACGTGGGAAGGCACAGGATGGTCTCTGCTGGCCTTCTCTCCCGGCCCCTGGGTTCCAACAACTTTCCCCGGTGTGGCTTCTTTCTGCATCTCCAAACGCCTGGGCTGAGCTGCGAGTGCTGAGATGAGGAATGTCGAGCTGCTTGGCTGTGCTTACGTTGAGCTCTCTCATTTAAGCGCCAGCCAATTAAGTCAAACATCATTCATTGCAGCAGGCACACCTCCTAGCCGACTGCAGATGTAAATCAGCAACAGATGAGGTTCACCTACCATTGGCTCATGTCCACAGCAACAGAACTAGGTATCTTCACCTGGCCAAGTTGACAACTGAATCTAACCACCACACTCCTATTTGTGGCTTTTTGAAAGAGAATCTATAGTCACATATGCTGATTTATAAATGGAATTTTTCCAGAAGGACAAACAAGAAACTGTTACCAGTGGTTGCCTCTGGGGGTTAGGTTAGGTGGCCCAAGTGAGAGGGAATAAAATTATATTCTTATTCTATACTTTCTTGTACTGTTAATTTTTAAAAAATCATTTACATGTAGCACTTCTATTTGAATAAACAAAAGGGCCACATTTGTGTGTCCCATAGTTATCAGTATTAACATTGAAAGAGAATGAAATATCATACTCTGTCAATACCAGTTAGAAAGCAATCGCTCATTTTAAAGATTGATGGAGCATATATGTTTAAGTTTATTAAAGCTGCCAGAATGCAATATACCAGAAATGAAATGGGTTTTTAAAAGGGAATTTATGTTACAAATTTACAGTTCTGAGGCTTTAAAAATGTCCAAACTAAGGCATCCATAGAAAGATACTTTGACTCAAGAAAGGCCTATGACAAGGACACCTGTCAGCTGCAAGACATGTGGCTGGCATCTGCTTCCTTTTTCTCCTGGCTTCTTGGTTCAGACAGCTTCCCTGGAGGCATATTCTTTCTGCATCTCCAAACAGCTTTGTCTGTGTGGGCTCTGAAGCTTTATCCAAAATTATTCCCTTTTCAAGGACTCCAGTAAATGACCCCACCTTACATGGGTGGAGACACATCTCCATGGAAACCACCTAAACAAAAGGTCCCAGCCACAAATGGGTGGGTCACATCTCCATGGAAATAATCAAAAAGATCCCACCCTACAATATTAAATCCAGTTAAGGAACATGGCTTTTCTGGGATACACAACACTTTCGAATCAGCACAATGTATTATGTGCAAAGAGTCATGCTGAGTGTACTGAGTGTGCTAGCTGTGCAGAAATTACTAAACTTGGCCCCTGCCTTTGAAAGGATATGACAATTTTGGTCTCAACCTCCATAGGGAGGTCACCTAAATTCAAAGTGGTGGCAGGGCCACCACTTCTTTAATGGGTGACTGTGGGAAAATCAGATTACCTCCCTGAACCTCTGTTTCTTTATCTGTAAAATAAGGATATTTAAGGAGCTTACACCCTAAACACACACTCACACACACCAGAGCTGTTGTGAAGGATAAAGTAGATAAAGCAGGTGAAATGCTTAGCCCTGGTTCTTAGTAGGAAGAGCTGGTAAGAGAGCCACTGCTCTGACAGGTGTCATACTCTAGCTGAACTCCGGACCCTGCTCTCTCAAGGTCAGGAACTTGCTTGTTTCTGATAACCCACTCCCCTTCCCTATCCAAACATGCTATCTGGACTCGAACAAATTCGATTCCAAGAGTAAGGGATATCTTTATTCGTAAGAAGCTTTAGAAGAGAGATCTCAGCTAAGCTTTGAAAGATAAGTAGAACTTCAGTAGCAGAGGGAAAATAAAGGAAGATGGGAATTCCTTGCAGGGGAGGCAGCATGAACTATGAGAATAGGCAATAAATATGTCTGAGGAATGGCCAAGAGCCCAGTACTCCACCATGGGAATCCAGCAGGCCTGTCTTTGGTTTGCCAGGCTGCTATGACAGAAACCACATAGTGCACTGGCTTGAACAACCTGAATTTATTGTCTCATGTTTTGGAGGCTAGAAGTCCAACATTAAGGTACTGGCAGGACTTGCTGGCTTCCCAGAGCCAATAGCGTTGTGGTGATGGCTGTCCTCAGTCACATGATGATGGCCTCAATTGCCTCCAGTGATTGTGGCTCTCTCTGATTTCTGGCTTCTATGTCTTCTCGCTTTTATGTCTTCTGGCTTCTCTTATGGCATCCACATTTCCTGTCTTTATGAAGCCTCCAGTAATACAAATTAAGACCTACCCTGACTTAATTTGGACACACTTTAATCATAACACATTCAAAAGATCATGTTTATAAATGGGGTCACACCCATAGGAACCTGGAGAAGATCAAAAGAGCATGTCTTTTGTTGGGGTGCATGATTCAATCTACCACAGGGCCAATGAGGTAAAGTGTTGAATGCGATGAGGTGCTTCCAGAACAAAGAAGGTTGAGGTGAAATGGAATTTCTTGACCAAACCAGGAGATGATGAGAGCTTGGCAGTGAGAATGAAAATGAGAAGATGGAATCTGAGAGCCTAGCATCTGAACTACACAGGGTTTAGTGACCACTTGGATGTTTAGCTGGAAAAGGTGAGGAAGTAGTTGAAGACAAGCTCCAGACTTCTAGTTAAAGAGGTAAATCTGAGCTTTCCAGAGCAGCTGGAAAGGGAAAGGGGGTACTGTATAATTTTGCCAAACCAATTCAGTATTTTTTGGTTTAATTTCCAAACTGCCAGATCATCTGAGTAGGCTTCTCTTTAGTTCACTCAATAAATATTTATTGAGCATCTATTGCGTATTTAGCACTGTGCTGTGAGCCAGAAACATAACTGTGAAAAAAAAGATAACTCTAGGTCTCGCAGACCTTAAAAATCAACTGTGGCACCCAGGCTAATCAGATGAACAGTCATAATCATTCTAGGATAGGAGAATTCACTGAACATTGGGAGATCAAAGTAAAGACATCCAATCCAAGAGTGGGTGTCAAGGAAGCTTCAGAAGTGATTTCAAAAGTGAGAAGAGAAAGAGGAGTAGGATTTAGCTGGATAAAGGACCAGGAAAGAATATTCAAGCAGAGGAAGCAGGCTGCACCGTGGCCTTGAGAAGGAGACCACACAGAGCTGGAGGAACCAAAGAGGTGCAATACGGCCAGTTGGAGAATGCGAGGTGGGGTGGGGTCGAGACGGGGCCAGAGGGGACCAGATCATGACATTCAATGTCTGGACTTCATCCAAAGATGTTGCTCTCTGGGCGTTTCTCAGTGTCAGCACAAGTGGCATGGCCCCTGCCCCTACAGCATGGGTCACTACACATACTTGGGAGGAATTCCCCCCCGGCGCATGAGCCTGGGAGCCCCTTCCCAAAGCCTGATACAGAAGTGCGAGTCAGGCCAGTGAATCAGAGCTCAGTTACAATTTGAAAATGATGACTTTGCTTTTGTATCTGATTTCTACATAGGGGGTTTTTTCAGCCCCGCCAATGTCATGTGCACTGAGTTCCTCCTTTCACCCTCTCTTTAAAAAATAAAAAGAAAATTTTAAAAAAAGGCCCTCACGCAAAAATTCCCTGACACCCACTGTTGGATATCTTGCTGTAAGAGGCGGGACATGCCCAGGTACAGAGCCTTGTGTGCCATCTTCCCTCAACCCCTCATTTGGCAGTAACAGCCTCCAAGACCTTGAATTAACATAGACCCTTACAACCATTACCTCACACCCTCAGTAGACAGTAAAGCAGAGCAAGCTTTATTTTAATACTGGTTCTGATGCTTGAAAATATCATAAAACATGTCCAAGCTCACCTCTGCGGGTAGAAGGGCAGAACTGCTTGCTTTATCCTAATTTTCTGTGTACCTCTTCCTCATTCTTGCCCTTCATTCCTTTACTCTTTTATTTTCCACTCTCAGTTACTTGTTTGCCCCAACGGATGGGGAGGTGGGGGGGAAAGTACAAGAGAATTACTACGGCCATGCGTGCAGAGGGACCCAAGAACCACAGTAGGGCAGTGAAAGAGAGGAATTAACCCAGAGGTCAGCCTTACAGAAGCTGGTTCTGAACCCGAGGGCACGGGTAGCAGGAGGCCTCTGTCCTGGCATTCCTGTGATTCAGCTCTTTTCAGGGCGTTTGGTTCTCTCTCCACCCCCACCAGCGAGTTTTATAGTAGATGTCTCAAACCTTGGACCTTGGGACACTAAAGAGATAATGACAACTGAGGGGAAGTTCATATTCCTAGATGGGATCCTGAGCCTGAAAATTTTTCTAAAGGATATTATCAGGATAACTGATGAAATCAGATATGGACTGAAAATTAGATAGTAGCATAGTATCAAGGTTAAATTTCCTGAATTGGATGACCATACTGTCATTGTGTAAGAGAATACCCTTGCCTTTAGGAAATATGCACTGAAGGATTTAAGAGTAAAGGGGCTTGATGTATGCAAACTACTCTCAAAAAGTTCAGAAAAAAAACAGTGCGTGTATGTGGAGTGAGAGAAAACAAATGTGGCAAAATGTTCATAGTTGATAAATCTGATTTAAGAGCATACTGAAGTTCTTATCAACTATTCTTGCAACTTTTCATTTAAAAATGTTTTAAGTAGGTCAGGCCATGGTGGCTCAGCAGGCAGAGTTCTCGCCTGCCATACCAGAGACCCACGTTCGATTCCTGGTGCCTGCCCATGCAAAAAATATATTTATTTTTTTAAGTTAAAAAGCAAAGTTACAAGAAACAAAATTAATTTTTAAAGGGGCAAGCATGTGATCCTAGACCAGATGCATCAGAATCACCCAGGGAGCTGGTTTAAATATTGTTTTAGTTCCCAAGCCCCACACCCAGGACAATGGAATTTGCAGATCTGGGGCTGAGGTCTAGGAACTGCCATGTTAAATAAGCATCTCAAGTGACTCCTCTGTGCACTAAAAGGCATAACTTTCACCTGTCACATCAGGACCACCGCAGACTCTTTACACAATATCAGCTTCAGCTCTCTTAGGATTTCTTAAATCAAAATTCTCTTGGTCAAAAGAAAATCCACAGACCCAGCCCAAACTTTAATGCCAGGCCCATCACCTACTTAGTGGTTGCTTTGGGATCAGGTGTCTGGTCCAGCACCATTGGCTGAGGATAGGAATTCCATGGTCCTGTTGGGGATATGCCTTCTGGCTGGGTCAGTTTCATCTATAAAGGGGTGATGAAAAGAAAGGCCCTATCTAGTATAACATTCTTAATTACCATTCCCAAAGCAAAAGTTTTTTTCAGCAAAAATAATCTTTTTACATGAAAATCAGAGGTAAAGAGATCTTACTGGGTTTAAGTTCATTCTTTGAAAAGTAGAAATTTGGAAAGTCTCTAATGTACCTTGACAGCAACTGTTTTTCCCAAGGACCAATGGCTTTATTACATAATCACAGACCATGTAATGCATTTGAGTGAGTGAGTCAGGAAGTGGTCACTCGGTTTATCAAAACTTTATGAATATCCAGTTTTCCAAGGAGGAAAAATTGCCTGGTTGATGCAATTTGGCTTTAAGAAGCATTTTTGAAATATGGTCTTGCTGGGCATTTTTTGAACCAAGAACTGAATTTAAACCCTAAAGAGGCAAGAGGTCAGGGAGGTGGCAGGTGAAGACATTTCGATTGCTTCATTCCCCTCAAACCAAGCCTCATACCCACTCCTGCCCACCTAATCCATCAGCAAATCTTGTAAATTCTATTTCTATAATGTACCCCCAATGCATCTACTTCTCTCCAACTGCACTGTCTCCAACCAATTCCAATTCTAAATGACCATCTATCTCCCTGGACCACAGGTCTCCCTACTTCTGTTCTTTCTCTACATATAGCAATTAAAATTTATTTTAACTTTTTATCTTAAATAATATCAAACCTACAAAAGGATATCTACTTCTGACCAGGGTGGAGTAACAGGGACTAGATTTACCATCCCACCTGAAACAACTAAAATACCAAATAAAACAAAATCTATAAAATGAAGATTTTTAGGACACTGGACATGAAAAAACGAAAGAAAGTGATCCCTACGAAACAGGAAACAAACAAGGTAAGCCCTACATTTGCCTTAAACTTTCCAGGTCATGACACAGATCATGCAATTCATGCAGAGTCCAGAAAAAAAAACCCTTAAGTTCAAATGATAGAGTTGAGAGTCCAAAAAGTCCACAGCGGCTAAGGTTCACAGGACAGAGAACCCAGAGAAGAAAGGTGCATAGAGAGAGAATCCTAGAGATCTACCAAGGGACCCATCGAGTATTCAAGAGAGTAAGGATCACCACATGTATGTAAAGAAATGACCAGAGACCAGGGGAAGCACCTGAAAAGATTAGAGGGAAGAATACCTGGCATTCACTCAGAGCCCAAAATAGTGCCTGTTCTCACCAACCAGACTGGAAACCCTCATAATTCATGGGGCACCGGGTTGATTAGTAAGAAGGGTCTTGCCTGAGTAGTGGCAATAGTTAGCCTTAGACTAAATACTGCTCTGGTCCTACTAACAAACCTTAAGGGTGAGCTCTGAGAAGATTAAACCATTTCCAAGAAATGTAATTGCATTCCTGAACAAAGTTTAAGGATATTTCCTATAGAAAAGCAAAACATCCAGGACCCAAAAATTACAGTTCACAATGTCTGGCATCCAATTACACACAACCAGCATGCAAAGAAGCAGGAAAACACATCCCAAAGTGAGGAGAAAATCTAATCAATTGAAATCAACCCAGAACTGACAGATGTTAGAATTGATAGACAAGGACATTAAAACAGTTATTATTTACAACTATTTTCTACATGTTCCAAACGTGAAGTAGTCTTAGAAGATATTTTAAAAGACCTAAATCAACTTCTAGAGACGAAAATTGCAATTTCTAAAGTGAAAGCAGTGCGGATGGGATTAAGAGCAGCTAAGAAATTGTAGAAGAAAATATTGGTAAAATTGAACTCACAGAATAGAGTTCAACAGGAACTATACGAAATAGAAATATGAGAGTTACAAAGGCTGGAAAAAGTGAACAGATTATCAGTGACCTGTGGGACAATTTCAACAGATGCAATTGGAGTCCCTGACTGAGTTGGAGAGAACAGAAAACAACTGAAAAAATAATAGATAAGAATTTTCCAAATTTGATGAAAATCATAAACCCAGAGATCCAACTCAGCAAACCTCAAGCACAAGAAACATGAAGAAAACTGCACAAGGCACATCATAATCTAACTGCTCAAAATTGGTGATTAAAAGAAAACCTGAAATGTAGCTAGAGGAAAAACAGGCACATTATAAATAGATCAACAAAGATAATGGGACAGCAGATTTTTTGTTGAAAAAATGCAAATTAAAGACAGGAGGGCAGCATCTTTAAAGTACTGAAAGACGCAAGAATGTCAACCTAGAATTCTATGCCCAGCAAAATATTTTTCAAAAATGAATGCAAAATAGACTTTTTCAAATGCATAAAAGAGGAAAGAATTCATCACCAGCGGCCCCACACTGCAAGAAATGTTAAAGAAGGTGTTCAGCCGGAAGAAAAATGACACCAGACGGAAATCTGGATCTACCCAAAGGAATGAAGATCACTGAAAAAATATAGAAGTTTTTTTCTCATGATTTGAATCCCATTAGAAGATTATCACCTGCTTAAATGAAAATGACAATGTACTGTGGGGGTTACAACACTCAAAAGTGTGAGCATGTATGGTAATGATAGCACAGAGACGGAGAGAGGAGAAAGGGAAGCATAACTGTTCTCGTAATGCACATGAGGTAGTGTGATGTCACTTGAAGGTAGACTCTAATATTAAAGTTGAAGATGTATGCCATGTATTCTAAGGCAACCTTGAAAGAACAAAACAAAGAGTTAAGCTAATAATTCAAGAAAGAAGTTCAATTTAAAAATAATCAAAAAAGAAAAGGGGAGCAAGTAACAGATGCAAAAAATAGAAAATAAAGATAACAGATTTCTACCTAACCATATCAATAACCAAACCTACAGAAATGTTGCAAGAACAGTACAAAGAACTCAAATATCTTTACCCAGACTCTCCAATTTTTAATGCTATGCCACCTTTGCTTTAACTTTCTATGTACACGTTTTTTTTTTCTGAATCTATTGAGAGTATTTTGCAGACATCCCCGTCCTATCCCTAATGATTGTAACGTGTGTTTCCTAAGAAAAAAGGCATTCTCTTACATAATTACAATGCAGTTATCAAATTCAGGAAATCTAACAATGATACAATATTCCTGTCTAAAAAAAAAACAGTCCATTTAAAAATGTTGTCAATTACCCCAATAGCGTTTTTCAGACTAATTTTTTTTTCCCAATCCAAGATTACACCGGGTTACTTTTAGTTGCCATTTGGTTACATCTTTACTCTGGAATTGGTCCTCGTACACCGCTTTGCTTTCAGGAAGAGTACATACCATTTGGGTTTCGGTGTCTATTTTGTTCTATTGTAGAATGTCCCTCAACGTGGTGCTGTCTGATAAAACCCTTCTTGCAAATCTAAATCGCGTCATGACACTCTCAGACTTACATCACCGGTTCCAGGGGCTTTCCCGCCTCCTGCGCTGAGTTTACCCCTCGGCGGCAGAGCCGCTCCTGGAATGGTCTCTGCCTTGCCCTCTGCCTTTGTCTCCCCACACTCACATCCCATCACTGGGCTCCGGCCACACTGGCTTTCTTTCTGTTTCCAGAGAGTGTTTCTTTCTCTCCTCAGGGCTGTTGCACTTGAGTTCCTTCTACCCCACAGCACTCATCCTTCCTATGAGCCTGGCCACCTCTTGGAGGCATCTTCCATGATCCTCCTGTCAAAAGCAGCCCTCCTGAAATCTGTACTTTCTGCCTGATTTTCTATAAACATACAACTGTTATAATAACAATTTTTAAAATGATATAAAAAAGTAGCCCTTCCCCAAAGTCAGCCTTTGTCACTTCTCTGTTTATTTCCTTCAGAAGAATTATCACTCTCAGAAATTATCTTGCTTGTTTACTTTATTTCCTTTCAAATAAAAACCTTTGGAAGGCAGGGACCTTGTCTGTCTTGCTCTTGGGAGGAGTTCCCAGCACCTAGAATGGTGCCTGGCACACGCAGCATATTTTTGGAAAGAATGCAGAAGGAAGGAAGAAGAAAGTCAAGAGAGGGAAAGAGAAAAGAAGAAAGAAATACACTTTGGAAGAAAAAGAAGTCACACTGCTATAACTAACGGGTATCGAGAGCTTTACAAGGCATTCTCCAAAGAACTGACTATATACCAACCCATTAAGAGGGCAGTCCGAATCTTGAATAAGTCACTTAATTTCTCAGACTTCTGATTTTCCATCTGTGAAATGCGAAAGGCCTAACATTCTAGGAATAGATGAGCCACGAGTCCTCGCCTCAGTGAGACAAGAAAACGGGGGTTCAGGCTAGCTAAAGCCTCCCACCTGCCACCCTCGCCCCGTGGCTGGGAAAGGGAGCAGGTCAGAACAGCAGAGACAAGTTCTGGGTGGCCAGGACGAAGGTGGGAGGGGGTGGAAACCACCCTCACAGCAAATGTCTTCATGACCTCTCTTTTGTGGGTCATACCAGGGCCCCCCAGATAGCCTATTTTCACCACCCAGCCCCACCTCCCAGCCTGAAGAAATAGAAAATCAGAATGCAGAGAGAAGATGAAGAAGGAGCACAGAGAAGCAGGAAAGAGCTCTTCTGCCTTTCATATACCAGGATTTCATATAACAGGTCTAGCTCTCCTCCTGTCCTTGGTTTCGTGAAATACCCTGCAGTCTGCAAAAGTTTACTTTCCTGAAGTTAGTTCACGATTTTTCTGTACCTGTAGAATTTGTTGATTTTGAAAGACTGCCTTCTATTGTTTGGGGAGTTTCCCCACTTACAGAGTGGTGATGGGAAACAGAGAGCACTTCCCACTGCAGAGGGGGGAAACACTAGTCACTTGCTTTCCCAGCATCCCTTGCAGCTGGGCTGGCTAAGCACATGGCCTTGGGCACAACCAGTTAGATCTACGTGGACAGTGAAATGTGGCCCCAGAGAATTCGTTCTAACTAGAGCAGTAACATCTTGCAGCCGATGCCAGGACTGGCAGCAATGTTAGCTGGCTTCCTTTGACAGCAGTGACACCTGTGCCAGACTGGGTCTCTCCTGACTCACTGCCACCCTGACTCAGGCCTGCCCTTTACCTGATGCCTGTTCTGTGGCTTTCCTGACATTTCTGCAAACCACCTGACATGCTTTCAATAAATTCCTGCAACTGAAAAATCCATAGGATTCATTTATGTTCCACCAAAGAGTCCTAACTAGTTCATGGGATTCAGTCTTGCCTATGTCTTTCTTAGTGCATATTTCTAGACTCCCCATAATCCCTCTCACCAGCCACTAATTATTATTGTCTATTGAACCTGCAAGCCCTTGGTTGGAGACTCTTCTGCTGGATCTTATATTTTAAAGCCCTAGTTGCAAAAGTTGCTGCTGGTTCATGCCCTGGCACTGTGTGAATTGGAAAAAGGATTGTTAAGAAGATGGGACTGCCTTGTGCAGGGAATAATGAGCCCTCCCATAAGCAAAGGCCCTGACTGCACGTTGCTTCCAAGACCCTGTTTGGCTGAGGCTGGCTGAGTTGCAGTTTGAGGGAGAATATACGAAACATATGTTTACAAATGAACAGAGCCTTCACTTGGTTTGGGTTGCTAAGGGAAGTCAACTTGAGCAACATGGGCTTTGAATAAGTTTATAAGTCAAATGAAGAATAGACTCAATGGTTTGCATCCTGGAATCCACACATGTGCTTCAAGGGGGTCTTGAAACATTCTGAAATTGTATGCAAAATGTTATAGGGACCTATATTTTTCTGGAGAGAGCAAGTCTATAGCTTTTTTTGAGAAAAAGCTCAGTGATCTAGCTACAATATATACACATACATACACACACACACAATTTAACTTAAAGGCTACTGGTACAACCTAGTCTTTTATTTTATACATAAGAAAAGGAAGAACCAGAGATGTTCTGTCTTGCCCAAGATCACAGAGCTAATTATTGGTCAAGTCACGATGAAAATCCAGGTCTGCAGCCCAAATGTCACGACTCCCTTTGCTCCAGGAAGCGTTCACATCATCATCTTCCCAATGGGAAGTATTCATCCGGATAATTCCACCTGCTCAGGAATGCCCTACGACGGTCCTATAATAGCAAAGACCTCACAAGATGGAGTCCTGCAGCATGAGCTTAGCCCCCTCGCTAAGCCCCCAGGCTCTAACAGGCCTGCCCTGGTGGCACAGCAGATCAAGAGCCACCAGCTTAAACTCTGTCCCTCCTGTTTCCCCCACTCTTGTCCATTTCACGCACACTTGCACTTGCAGGCACCTGTGTCTAGAGGCCAGGCACAGACTCAGGAAGGCTGTGGGCTGAAAAGATGCAGGTTGCTCAGCCAATGCTTAAAAAACAAAGTTGTGTGTAGGTGTGTTTTACGTCCTAGAGCCCATTCAAATACACTTGACCCTCACATTACCACCAGGGATGGCCTTAGACATTCACAGTTACCTTTCTAAGACAAGGCCTCCCTTTCTTGCTATGATAATCATTTCATTACAATTACTGGGGACAGGGTCACTAAACTGTTTCCCCAATGGCCCATTTCCAGCATATCCCAGTTTTGCTTTTAGAATCGTAGGTATTACCATTCTAACAGGAGTAACTGCCAATCTACGGGCCAGTCACCATGGTAAGCACTTTACATGCGATGTATAATTTAATATTTATAATAGGGAGCCATACAACGATTATCCCTATTTTACAGACAGGGGAACTGGAGCCAAAGAGGTTAAGTAGCTGGCTCAAAGTTGTAAGACTAGTAGAAGGCAGGGCAAGGATTTAAATCCAGGACCCTTGGACTCCAGTCCGCACGCTCTCTACGATAGGTCAAAATGCCTCTCAAGAAGGAGTCGCCCTAGGCGACTTCAAAGGTTCTAAGCACAAAGCAAGAGATGGCCGTCAGAAGTCCTACATCTCCTTCCAAGTATTAGATGTTGGAGATCATCACTCCCAGCCAGGGGGGGCCGGGGAGGGCCAGCTACGTGGGCAGAGCACAGAGCCACTAAGTGGCCCCCGGACCTCAGGCCCAGGAAACTGTCCAGCACACCGCTCTCTTATGGGAGGCGGTTTTTAGGGGTACGCAGATGAAGCTTTAAATAACATTGTGAATCACACGTTGAGAAAAATATGCCCCATTCACTTCTCTTTTAATCTCTCTGATTAAAGATCGCTCAATTCAGTGTTAACATCTCTTTAACTCTAGTTGAACTCTTCCTGGGTGGACCTTCGGTGGGAAACAGTATCAGCATCAGTAAGAATCTAATAGAACTGTTCAGTTGTCTTTATTATTTTAGGCTACCTTCTCATCATGTCATGTGTTACAAATTTTCCGTTTACATATCGATGTAAAGTTTTCATTTAAATATGTATAATTAGGTTAAAGAAACATTGAGTCAAAGAAAATATTAAGTGAATAATCATGACTTGCTACCATACAAAGTGGCCTAGTAATAATTTCAACAAAAATAAAATAAAGCTGTTATTTCATAATAAGTTAAGCAAATTACTTGGTAACAAAACTGAGACTTTAAAGCACATGCCTGCTTATAGCGTACATGGGACTAGAAATCTATGAGGCTAACTGGGTGTCAGCTCCTATCTGACTGCCCCCTCCCCATCCACCCGTTACCACCCAGGGGTCTTCTGGGAGGTGGAACGTGCCATCTCAGAGGCGCATAATGCTGGCGGTTAATAGAGGAAGAAACAGCCCAGTGCCACCATGGAGGAGCTCTCTGTGAGTGGGTAAAGGAACACCGCCCCCTGGCGGAGGTACTGTGTGCAGGCAGTATTTTTGTCTCCTGGCAAGCCTAATAATGTGTTATAAAGTACTTTCTTTCATATGACATGCTTAGGTAGGTGTGGTAGTTAGGTTCAGATGTCAACTTGGCCAGGTGAAGGTGCCTCGTTCTTTTGCTGTGGTCATGAACCAAAGGCATGTGAAGCTCATCTGTCGCTGATAGCATCTGTGGTCGGCTAGGGGGGAGTGTCTGCTGCAACGAATGATGTTTGATTTAAATGGCTGGTGCTTAAATGAGAGCTCAATGCAGCACAGCTCAAGCAGCTCAGCTTACCTGCTCTCAGCCCTCGCAGCTCAGCCCAGGCCTTTGGAGATGCAGAAAGGAATTACCCTGGGGAAAAGCTGTTGGAACCCAGAGGCCTGGAGAGAAGGCCAGCAGAGATCACCCTGTGCCTTCACATGTAAGAGAGAACCTCAGATGAAAATTAGTTGCCTTTCCTCTGAAAACTATGTTTTTAACTTTAAAAAAATCCCCTTTTATTAAAAGCCAATCCATCTCTGGTGTGTTGCATTCTGGCAGGTTTCGTAGACTAGAACAGTAGGAATACACGAATTTCCTTAAGCAGGAAATTCATACTGTATGAATTTCACTTCAGGATAGTAAAGGGGGTGTTAAACAAACACTTGTTACAGAAAGAGGTTTTTGTGTCTGATAAAGTTGAAACACAAATCTGGCCTGGATAATGAGCTCTTCTCTCTGCTGTAAGAACACTCAGCCAGGGCGGGAGGTGTCCCTAAGGAGACCATTTCATAGTAAAAAGAGTTAGTCATCCCTCGACCAAACTCTCTCTCGTCTTCTTTCCAATTCTGTATCACACAAGGCTCAGCTCCAAGAACCTCCTTCCCTTGGAGACCGTGGCAGCTTGCGGCAGTCTCACACTTCTCTGCAATCATCACATCTCCTCTGTAGAATTCATGAAAGCTGTCCCTGGAGCTTCTTAATCCAGCATCACTGTTCAACTCTGTCAACCTTTTCAGAGTATTTAGATTTGAATTCAGCTCCACCACCTTCTAATTGGACTTGGCATTAGTTACTTAAACTCTCAGAGACTTAATTTCAAGCTGCTAAAAATGAATGATCACTGACATGAAATAATTAGAATAAGCAAAATCATAGGATTGGAAACTAGAATACAGGTGACCAGGGACATGGGTCAGGTCTGGAATGAGGAGTTAATGCTTAATTGGTACAGAGTTTCTATTTGAGGTGATAGAAAATAGTATTATGACATTGTGAACATAATAACACCATTGAATTGTATATTTGAAAGTAGTTCAAAGGGGAAATTTTAGGTTAAATGTGTTACTAGAAAAAATTATAAAAGAGAAACATACAAACAGTGACTCCAAACGTAAATTGCAGACCATAGTTAATACTATGATTATAATAATATTTTTGCTGGCTTGAAAGTGTTCTGTATCCCAGAAAAGCCATGTCCTTTAATCCTGATTCAATATTGTAGGGCGGAAAACTTTGGATTGTTTCCATGGAGATGTGACACACCCAGCTGTGGGTGTGACCTTTTGAATAGATGGAGATGTGACTCCAATCGTTCCACGTGGGTCTTGATTAGTTTACTGGGATCCTATAAAGGAGGAGACATTTTGGAAAGAGTCCCTTTTTCAGATCTGAGAGAGCTGCCAGAATAGCAAGGACGATAGAGCCACGAGAAGACAGAGTTCATCAGCGAGAGATCTTTGGAGATGAAGAAGGAAAACATCTTCAGGGGAGCTTCATGAAACAAGAAGCCTGGAGCAAAAGCTAGTAGATATGCCCTGTTTGCCACGTGCCTTTCCAGTTGAAAGAGAAACCATGAACTTCATCAGCCTTTCTTGAGTGAAGGTAACCTCTTGTTGGTGCCTTAATTTGGACATTTTTATAGACTTGCTTTAAATGGGACATTCTCTCGGTCTTAGAACTATAAAGTTGCAACCTATTAAATCCCCCTTTTTAAAAGCCATTCCGTTTCTGATATTTTGCATTCCAGCAGCCAGCAAACTAGAACAAGGCGTTTAAAAAGGTGAATATGTGTTGACTGATAAAAGCAGAGTCAGTATTTCCAGACAAAACTTACCACACCTACTAAGCTGAGAATGTCCTAAAGAGATAAACTTCTGGACTTGCCACCCATCTCATCTAAAAGAAGATTTCCAATGTTCAGTTGGCGGAAACAGCAAATGAATGAGAAGGCAGAAGGCGCCCTCTAGTGGTATGATTGCATTATCTCGGGATAGAAAAATGAATCCCAGAAGTGGGGAGCCATGAAGACTTCTGAGGGAAAGGACAGAGCAGAGTATTACACTGAGGCTGGGAGGCAGTGACGCCTGAAAGACAAGTGGGTCCTTGTTGTCTATACTCAGGTGACCAGCACGGATGCTTTTATTATGTAACTTTGCCCTACAGGAAATGACTCACTCAAGGTCACCTTGTTAGCCAAGGGGGGGTAGCCGGGAATTGAACCCAAAGGCTCCCACTACAAATCTCTCCCCTGCTGGAAAGCAAACACCTCTAGAATAAGAGCTGTGACTTATGCCATTTTATATCCTACACAGCACTTTGCACAGGGTTATGAAAATAATAACTATTTGATGAAATAATAACATATATTAAGTGATTCGCACTTGTCACAACACTGTGCAAAGCGCTATAAATACATGAGGTCAGTTGTTACTCACAATAACTTTAAGACAGAGCCTGCCTTACAGATAAAATTACTAACTCTCAGAGAAATGAAGTGACTTGCCTAAGACCACAAAGCCACCTTTTAGAAAAGCTATAGGTTTACAAATCACCCAAGCACACTAGAGCCAGAGCCTGGGCTTCTTATCCACTAGACCAGCAGTTTCCACACCCTTTGGTCTCAGGATTTACACTCTTAAAAATTATTGAGGATCACAAAGACCTTTTGTTTATAAAAAGTATATCATCACTGTACTAGAAATTTAAATTGAGACATTTCTAAAATATTTGCTAATTAGTTTTAAAATTACAATAACACCCATCAAATGTAGCACAATTAACATTTTTATGAAAAATAACTGCATTTTTCATATTATTTTACAGTTTTGCAAATCTCTTTAATAGCTGCTAAAAAGAAGACAGCTGTATTCTCATGTCTGCTTCTGCACTCAATCTGCTGCAGTATCACACTACAGGTAGCTTCCAGTGTACTTGTGAGAGAATGAGAGTGGAGAAGACAAATAATATCTTAGTACTATTATTAAAATAGTTTGTCTTTATACATGCCCAGAAGAGCTTAGGAACATCCTGGGATCTCCAAAATACCTGTGGAGAATGGCTGCTCCACTCCCCACTGCCTTCCTTGAGTCAATTCTCCAGAGAGTTCACTGTCATTCCACCTGTTACATTCTTATTTATTTCTCAAATTTTGCTTTATCAGCCCCCTCCTCATTCTTGCTCTTTTCTTGGCCAATGCATGTCTTCTGAGTCAGCTTTGGCTTTCTTTGTCCACCAGCTGCAGCCTGTCAGAAACAATCAAGAGGGGCTCCAGTCTTAACCCTCTGTGTAAATACCAAGGAACATAAATTATTCATTCCTAACTATTATTCCGTTTCTAGGAAAAAGAACTGCTGAAAAACCCTCACTCAATTTCATATAGACTAAGAAGACCAGTATTAAGATGTGATACTCCTTTGTATGTTTCATTAAATAAACTGTGGAACTTGCCACAGGCTATCAAAATGAGCCATAGTCGTCTGGCAGCCATTAACTCTGAATGAGGCGGTCACGTACACCAGCCAGCTGACATTGAAGGAGACAGTCATGTGCACACGCCAGAAGGTCCCTCATGCATGTACAGTGTAAGGGTCGATGAGTCAGTAAAAACATGTCTCTGTCTAGCCCAAATGTGGTTATAGCTCCTAACTTGCCTGATGATTGGTCCATGATGCCTTTTCCATAAGTTTCCGCAACCTGTAGCTGCTTGTACTTCCTGTGTCCTGACTCGCTATGGCACCCGCAACACAGCATCCTGCTGCAAAGCTAAATAATATGATTTAAGCCTGATCTCTGATGTCGCATCCTGTTTCAGAAGCCGCTCAGCTGAAGGCTGTGCCCCAGCACCAGGGGTGAACAAAATGAGCTACTGGGTGCCAGTCATACTTCATGTCTTCAGTGAACCTTGTCTGTACTGGCTGTCATCTCATCAACTTTCACCTGGGGTCCCCAAGGGCAGTAGTGAGAAGGGGGGCCCTGGCTCCACACTACAACCCTCACAGCCTCACCACTACTCACTGCCTAGAGAACCTGAGGCCTTTACTCCTTCATGTCCGTCAGCATCGACCCAATTCCCCTTTTCTTTCCCTCTTCCCACCCCTCACCAACTCCCAAAACCCTTCCAAGTGCCCTCTTCAACTTCTCTGAAAGTTCCCTTCCGCTTCTTGCTCTACCTAAACCTGGCTCTCTCTGAGAACTCTGTTTGCCTTACCCCTCTCACACCCCTGTGCTCCAAGGTAGGCCAGGAGGTGGGATGTTCTCCTGGGTCTTCTTTGTTGCTTCCACGCTACACTTCCTTTCTGCCCGAAAAGCCACCTTAAATACCATCCATTGTCCATCTGGTGCCCCACACTGGATCACTCACTGTTTCCTTCAAGATTTTGGCTCCTAGTTCATTGCCATTCTAACACTACTCCTTCAATTTTTCTGTTCCTACCAAAGTGTTGTCCCCACACCCCTTGACGAATCTCCTCCAACGAGTTCATCTCATCTTCCTCAGAACTCACCCCCATGGCATCTCCTGGACGTTGTCACTACCAATAACTTCCATGAGCTGAAACCGTCCATGAGCTGATCTTCAAGCACCCCCCCCTCCATCTTCCCATCTCAACACTATCTTGTCCCCAACATTCATTGACCTCACACTTAAGATACAAACTTATCATGGTGAGGAATGCACAACTATGTGATGATATTGTGAAGCATTGCTTGTGCACTATGCATAGAATGTTTGTATGTCAAGAATGTATGTTAAAGTTTTTAATAAAAATATTTTTAAAAAAAAGATACAAACTTATTTCCATGGCACTCAAGGCCCTACATGATATAGCCCCTGCATAACTTCTGGCATCATCCATTATCCCTCTCCCTATCACTCATTAATCCAGCACTGCTGACCTTTTTCTTTCCAGCTCCTCAAACACATCAAGTCCATTCCTACTGCAAGACCTTTGCATTTGTTCCCTGCTCAGCCTGGAATGCCCTAGCCCTGGATGTCCAGAGGGCTCCTACCACAGCCCCCTAAAACATTTGCTCAAAAGTACCTTCTCGGGTGGGCCACGGTGGCTCAGCAGGCAAGAATGCTCGCCTGAGAGGGAGGAGGGCTGGGGACATAAAAGAATGCTCGCCTGCCATGCCAGAGGACCCGGGTTCAATTCCCGGTGCCTGCCCATGTAAAAAAAAAAAAAAAAAAAAAAAAGTACCTTCTCCCCTGGACCAGATAAGTCCTGAAACCTAGAGGGCCCACCCTCTCCAGAACATCAAATAGTTTCATCTCCCTACTCCATATTATTGACAGCCCCTTCCAACATGAAAAAGTTGGAATGAGCATAGCTCAAATACCCCTAAGGAGTGGGATAGAAAGCAAAGGTGATGGTAGAGTTATACAGAGAAGGTAGGGTTTAACAAACAAATATGATTGCTGAATCATTAAATTGATTATTTCTTTTAGTCTCCAGTGTCTTAGAGCAGCTAGAAGTAAAAACCTAAAATTGTGGAGTTGTAACCCATATCAAACTCTGAAATAAGTTCTACAACTAACTGTGGTGCAATGCTGAAATTTATAGCTTCTTTGAATATATGTTATTTTATATACAAAGAAAAAGAAGGAAAAAAAGTCAATTGTGATGATAAAAAAATATTTAAGCTCTCTAACCTCCTATATTCTGGAGCAGCTAGAAGGAAAAACAGGAGAGGATTGTATGGTAGCCCATGACAAATTCTGGGATCTGTCCTGTAACTACTTGTTGAAGAGTGCTTTGAAAACTATTGCTTTTTTCTTTCTTTGCTTTGCATATGTATTATACAATAAAAGAAAAAGAAATAGGAGACTAGCATGGCTAGATAGGAGTGAACAAGGGGATGTAATAGGAGATGAGATGAGAAAGTAATAGATAACAAACAGGTTAGTCTATTTTATGAGTTTATAGACTGGAATAGGGAGTCGCTGCAAGGTTTGAACGGAGGGCACGGGCAGAAGAAGGAAGAACAGTTTGGAAGCTACTTCTGTTATGCAACTGAGAGGTGATGGAAACTTGGAACAGGATGTTAGCCCAGAAAAAGTGAGAAGGTTCACATTCTTGACACAGTGTATTTTGAAGGATATGCTAATGGATTTGGTATGTGTCTGGGAGATAGGATAGATTCGAGACCAGCCACAAAGTTTTCACCCTGCATATCAGAAACCTGACATTACTATTATCTGAGATTGGGAAAGCTGAGAGTACAGCAGGTTTTAGGAGAATAACAGGGGTTTCACTTTGGACATATTAAGAAATGAGCGTGAGTTTTGAGTTTTTCTTAAATTTACAAATGTATTTCTTAGCAGACTGTATGTTACTTTGGGCTTTCTCTTTAATGTAAGAGATGTTTCAGAATGTCTAAAAATACCCGAGACTTTGGTTTCCTGTTTGGTTGTTGTTTTTCAATATTGCTCCAAAGAATGATTGCCAAATACTTGGAATTTACTGGTATTTTCTTTGGGACAAAGTATGTGATAAATTTTATAAATATTCCATTAAAAAAAAGGTAACTTCTCAATAAGGCTATTACTGCCCTGTTTAAAGCTACTTATCCACCCATAGTACATACCGCCCCCTTTACTACTTTATTTTTATCCATGACACCAATTACTTTCTAGCATATGGTGTAATTTACCACAATTTAGTAGATAGGCTATCTCTCCCAACTCGAATGTAAGCTTCACAAGGGCAGGAAATTTTGTCTGTTTTGTAAAGTGCTGTATCCTCAGTAATAGACTGTGTCTGGCACATAGCAGCCACTCAATAGATATTTTCTGCATGAATAGAGGAAATTGGATTATACAGATTTGGAATAAAAACATAAAGGCTTACTAGATCTCATTTTATACATAAAATTTTAAACAATAAACACCTACTGATTTTTCAGAATTTGTCAAGAATAGTCTAATTTTGAAATGTCCTCATATAGATTGTTGTGGTAAAGTCATGACTATGCGACTATACTGGGAACTGTTGATGTTTTGCTTAGGTTAAATTGTATGATGTACAAATAAAACTATAGAAGAGCCATGTTTTAATCCTGATCTCGTTATGTGGAGGCAGCAGTTTCTTTCCATTCCTATTGTATACTTTAGGTTGGAGTCTTGATTAGATTATCTCCGTGGAGATGTGACTCACCCAATTGTGGGTACTCATTAGAGGGAGTTGTGACTCCATCCATTCCAGATACATCTTGATTAGTTTACTGGAAGTCTTTAAAAGAGTAAACATTTTGGAGAGAGTCCCTTTTAGAGTCACGAGAACCACAAGAGCCCATGCAGCCAGAGACCTCTGAAGATGAAGAAGGAAAATGTCCCTGGGGGACCTTCATGAAACAAGAAACTTGGAGAAAGAGAAAGCTAGCAGATGTCATCATGTTCACCATGTGCCTTTCCAGTTGAGAGAGAACCCCTGAACTTCATCCACCTTTCTTTTATATATACATATATAATTTTTTTTTTATTGACTAAACATAACAACATACAAACAAGAACATTCTTAACATATGAACATTCCATTCCTGGTATATAATCAATGACTCACAGTATCATCACATAGTTGTATATTCATCACCATGATCATTTCTTAGAACATTTGCAACACTCCAGAAAAAGAAATAAAAACTCATATATACCATATCCCTTACCCCTCCCTCTCATTGACCGCTAACATTTCCATCTACCCAACATATTTTAACCTTTGTTTCCCCTATTTTTTTCTATACCCCTTACCACTCCCTTTCATTGATCACTAGTACGTCAATCTACTCAATTTATTTTAACATTTGTTCCCCCTATTATTTATTTATTTCTAATCCATATGTTTACTCATCTGTCCATACCATGAATAAAAGGAGCAACAGGCACAAGGTTTTCACAATCACACAGTCACATTGCGAAAGCTATATCATTATTTATTCATTTCAGACATCATAGTTTTCATCTCTAGAAGTTTGAGTTGGGTCTTAAAAAAAATCGCCCATACCTCAAGCTTTTGAACATATGAAATATGGTTATAATCTCTGTTTTAGGGTCCCTGTCTGCTGATTCTAACATTTGTGGCAATTATGGGTCGGTTTCAATTGATTGGTTTTTCTCTTCACTGTGGATCATGTTTTTGTCTGATCATCACTATGATGCCTGCTTTTTGGCATGTCTGGTGACTTATTTTTTGTATGCTCTATGGCTGGGGTCATATTACATTCTTTCTCCATGTGAGTATCCTGTTACTGCAGCACCATTAGTTGAATTTTTGTTCGTTTGTTTCTTGTTGGTTCGTTTTTGGGAAGTGCATGGGCCAGGAATCGAACCCGGATCTCTCACATGGCAGGCGAGAATTCTACCATTGAACAACCCACGCACTCCCTGGTGATTTTTAATTGGATGCCAGACATGAATTTTACCCTTTGTTTTGTGATGGATAGTTTTCCATTTCTATAAATATTCTTAAGTTTCGTTCTGGGTCACAGTTAAATTACTTGGAGATAATTTGATCCTTTGAGGTCTTGCTTTTAAGATTTGTTAGGTAAGACCAGAATAGTGTTTAGCCTAGGGCTAATTTCCTTCCAGTACTGAGGCAAGAAAGACTTTTACCACTTGACCCACCAATCCCTTAATGATGTGGCTTTCCAGTCTGGCTTGGGAGGACAGGCCCTACTCCCCGCACTGAGGGAGCTCTGGGTACTTTTCCCTCTAATCCTTTCTAGTGGTTTCCTCACAGGCATGGGCTGATCATAAATACTCTGCTGAATGCTGGAGGGAACCCTCTGCAGATCTCCCTGGTTCTCTTGTTCAGCACTCTCCTCTCCAGGTCTTCCCTGTAAACTTTAGCTGCCTTGGTCTCCCAGATCAGAGACTCTCAGCTCTTCTCAACTTGGGAAATTGACCAGGCTCTGTCTGCATTCCCCTTCCCTCTTCTATGGGCCAGAAACTCTCAAAGTAATAAGCTAGGGCGATTGTAGGGCTCATTTCACCTGTCTCCCATCTCTCAGGGGTTCCCATCTTTGTTGCTAGCATCTTGACAACCATGGTTTGATATATTTTGTCCTGTTTTATTTGGAGGGTGGGGTGGGGAGGAGGATCAATCAGGCTCCTATTACTCCATCTTGGCTGGTATTGAAAGTTCCCTCCAGGTTTTGCTTACTATACACCTTTATACCTCCTTGCCTTCAGGACAAAGTCTAAGTTACTCAGTAAGGCTCACGAGGCTGCATGGTGGCTATAACTACCTTTTTCAGTCTTAATTTTCCCAGGCCCAGTGCCTTACGCCAAGCTCCAGCCATAGTAGCATCTTTCCTTTCCCAGTTCTGTGTTCTCTGTCATGCCTCTGAGCCTAGGAACATGATACCTCCTCTCCTAGAAAGCTTTCCTGATTTTCCTGGCTCACATTTACCCATCTCTTAGCTCTCCATTGAGATGCTGATTCTCTTACTGGAAGTTTTTCATAATACCAAAAAAATTGGGCCAGGTGCACTCCTATTCACTTAATTACCCTGCAACACTTAAACTTCTCATGGCATTTACCACACGACGTTGTGTCTACCTATTTGTCTGGCTTTCTCTTCCGCTACACCATGGACTGCGTGAGGCTGGTTTGTCCTGTTCACTGTTGAGTTTTCATGCCTGGCATGTGGTAGGTTGTTGAAATGAATGACTGTATCATCAGTCCCTGGGGACCCAGGTTCCTATAGGTCCGAGGACTACAGTGCACCCAACTGTTTGCATCATGCCATGGCCAGGACTGGGAATTCCTTTATCAAAGTTTCCCACAGAGAGAGTAGAGTGGTGGGGGCAGAGGGTAAGTCTAGGAGGCAGGCTTCTCCCCCTTCCCTAGGAGATGGTTCCTGGTCTTATTTGTGTCTGTGCTGCTCATAGTCCAGCCCAGGTACCACGTGTTTACAGAGGTTTAATTCCTCACGATCGAAAGGTTAACTGATTTTCTTCGGTAACTTGCTATCGACTAAGTTTTGGTGACTTTTCCTGTCCACTGGGTGGTAGGTGATGTTTAACAGAATCTCAACAGCTTCCATAATTATCCAATTAGTTTTCATTAAAGTCTAATTTTGGAATATAAGTCTCAGTCCTATTCATTTTAAAACTTCAGTCTCTAACTCATTTCAAGCTCTTCTCCTCCCTTTCCCCCAGTATAGGCTAGAGCTGGGGTTAAAGCAGGTGTGGAGTGCAGGCTACTCTCCATACCACTCTCCTCTCCCTTTCATGGTGGGACCCTCTGAGGGCCTCACTCCAGCCCAGTGTCAGGAAGGACAGTCAGAGGGAGAAGGGCTTCTGCTGGTGTGACAGGCCACATGCTGGTTATGGGGAGTGTCCTGACTTCATTCTGAGTGGCGGACTCTGAATGATGGTGGTTACCTTCATCAACATGGAGGTTTCCATGGACATGGGGCTGGGCTCTGTAACCTCACATTTCTCTGTGGCTGAGGACACCTCCCCAGGAATCCAGTCATGCCTCCCTTCCAAACCCTTTCCCAGGTGGGTCCTCCTATTGCTTAATCCAGGGGCCATCTGTGGTCTCTGTTTTTCCACCAATCTCTGGACTTCTCCACATAGAGCCGGGGAACTACTGGGGCCTTTCCATAGACTTCACGGGCCACAGAGAACTGGGATGGGCTGAAGATTTTTCAGGCACAGCGCATTGGAGGATGTTTAGTTCCTGCAGGCCTGGACTATCCCAGCAGGTGTTCCACATTGAGAAATCTCTGGACTAGGTGCAGGCATCAGATTTGAAGTTTAAGGAAGTCCCCACATGCAAGTGATCTTCCCTGTCTCTCTAGAGTAGAGTAAGAGGACACATTAAATACTCTAAGGCAAAAAAAAAAAATTAAAGATAAATAAATAAATATTCTTAAGCTCCCACAATGCTCTCCCCAAAGCCCCATCTCTTGTCACACTTGGCCTTGGTGATTCAACCAGGATAGGCCTACAATTTCTGCAGCTCAATAGTTATGCTTCTGGGGTACAAGATGCCATTTTCCCCTACTTACAGACATATGTGGTTCATTTGGAGCATCTCTTTCATTTGGCTACAGCAAGGGAGGCACCCCTTTCCCCCACCATGGACACAGCTTCTCTCTGCAGATATCCCAAAGGCCAACTACCTCATTCCCTCCCGGGCCTCTTTCCTTTCTTGTCTGAGGAGTGGGTGAGACAGGGCAGTGTTTGGTTCATAGGGCTGGCTCTGGCATCTCTCTGTAGCCTAGTGCTAATTTTAGAATGTATCACACTTGGTTTTGGGGGACTGTAGCTCAAGCAACAGGAAAAATCACCTGGCAGCCCTTTCTCTCCTCTCCAGCTAGAGTGAATGCCTGCAGAGGATTCTTGTTTATCTTTGTAGCTCCAGGCCCACAGCCTTGTCTGGGGTAGGCAATCGATCAGTTTATGGAACTAAATTAGGAACTCTGAAGACAAAGTGGCCCATCTTTGCTCTTACATGCACAAGCACCTGGTAGGATTCGTGCCCATAGTGCTTTATAAAAGAGGCTTCTTTTTACAATCAATAGAGGGGCCTGGAATTGAAGAGCATCTTCTTAGTGCACAGTGGAACAGGCTAGGCCCTGCCTTCCTCTGGTACTCAAGGGTTGGGAGGAGTTGTCATGGTGATGACATGCACCATCCCTCACCTCCATCCTGCAGCCCCCCCTGCAAAGGTGTGAGCTGCCTGTCACCGGGGTGCTGATCAGAGCCCAGACTGCAGTTGGATTCTGGCTTCCTGCACACCTGCCCTGGTAGACTAGAAGGGACAGCCCATTGGGAGCAGCCTAACCCCGGGGTAAGTCAGGGGTGGGACACATAATTAAAAAGCATCTTCATCTTCCTAGAAAGATTAAAAGCCAGTTGAGCACAAAGTTCTGTATTCCTAGGTTGAAAATTGGGCAGATCACTAAAGTAGTCAAACAAATTGGATTTCAGTTCTGCATTGCAGGTAGAGGCAAAGGGGTGAGGGTGGCATGAGAGATGCTGAAGGAGACAGCTGGGTGAAGAGAGACAGGGAATGGTGGGCACAGACTTGTTCCTTGAAGAGAAAGAAATGGAAATGAAGAAAGGAGTACAAAAACCACACAGTGCTTGGTAACTGTGCTCAGACACAGGGCTGTCAAATTTTATGGGAGGGATATATCCTGAAACCTTGCATAATAATGAAAATTTTACATAGTTTAAGATTAATCTTAACGTGAATGTTGTGTTTCCTTTAGAGAGGTGAGGCTATGTGGCAATGATGTAATCATAACTTGCATTTCACTTTTAATCCTGTAAATGTTTTAAAATTAGGCTATTCTTTCTTTTTGAAACTTTTTTAAATTGTGAAATATAACATATATACCAAAAAAGCAATAATTTTCAAAGTACATTTTTACAAGTAGTTATAGAATAGATTTCAAAGTTTAGTATGGGTTATCATTCTACATTTTCAAGTTTTTCCTTCTAGCTGTCCAAAACACTGGATGCTAAAAGAAATATCATTATAGTAATTCAGCATTTATACTGTTTGTTAAATCCTATCTTCTCTGTTATAACTCCTCTTCCTCCTTTGATCCTATTCTCAATTTATAGGGGTCTTTGGGCAATGCCCATTCTAACTTCATGTTGAAAAGGGGTGTCAACAATATAGGATAGGGGGATATTCTTGGAGAGACTGGTTCCTCTGTGTTTTAGAACTTATCTGGCCTAGGAACCCTCTGGAGGTTATAGGTTTCATGAAAATAAACTTAGTACATGAAACTTTTGTAAAGAGTCTCAGCTAGAGCCCTAGGTGTTCTTTAGGATCAACAGGAATGATGTTAGTTGAGGTTCGGCAAACCATGGCTATTAGCAATATCTAGCTGAAGCTTGCATAAGAATAGCCTCTCTACTCCATTTGAACTCTCTTAGCCACTTATACTTTATTTTGTTACGTTTCTTTTTCCCTTTTTAGTCTGCAAGGCATTGATGATTCCATGGTGCCAGGGCCAGGTTCAACCCTGGGAGTCATGTCCCCCATTCCCAAGGAGACTTTCACCGCCGAATGTCATATCCTACATAGAGGGGAGGGTAAGAATTTTCCTAGCAGAGTTGGGCTTAGAGGGGAAGAGGCCACATTTGAGTAATGAAAGAGGTTTCCTGGAAGCAATTCTTAGGCATAATTATAGGTTATCTTAGCTTCTTCTCTACAGAAATAAGTTTCATAAGGGCAAACCTCAAAATCAAGGGCTTGGCCTATTTTCTTGGGAGTCCTTAATGTTTGAGAGAGTACGTGGGGTTTCCAAGATAGGAAAATTTAATATTTCCATATTTTTCTCCAGTCCCTCAAGGGACTCTACCAATACTTTTAAATTACCGGCCCACCATAGTCTGGGATTAAAATTAGATTATATATTTTTTAACTTTGAAAGCATGTGCTCATTACTTTTTTAAAAAATCCACACTTTCCTGAATAAAGTACACAAAAATCTTACATGACATCTTTTTTAAAGCACCAGGTCTCCATCTCCTAGACTCACTGCCATCCAGATGGCAAATCTGAGCCAGGTTCAGATGTTGTTCGGTGAAAACATTAACAGTGTATTTGTGAATACTGTGCTTCTAATATTTTACCACTTGACAGTTTTATGCTTGCAAAATGTAAGTAGTTTCTTTTATGGAGAGGGTAAAGAATGAAGGTGTATGTGTGGGCTTCTTTGTTCCGTTTGTTGCAACCCAATAAAGTTGAAAGCATCCCACCAAACAAAGATGTTTATGAACCTATCAACATGCCTTGGCCTCTGCATTGTTGGTACAACAAACACTCTATATAAACCAGAGGCATGCACAAGGTCCAGATTAAGTATGGATATGACCGTGTAGAGATTAAAATCAAATTAATGTATGGCCTGTTTTATTGCTGACAGCACAGTTCTGGTGCCAGGAGAAGCTGAGTGAACCCATTTATCCCCTGAAGTCTGTCCTGAGATGACATCCTCCTCAGTGAGTCCTGGGAATTCCTAAAAATTAGGATAGAATTATAGATCTTCAGTGTGGGACCGAGTTTGATCTTCATCACCTTGGCGATGTCCTCTGTGACAGAAGCAGGAAGGCTCATTCATCAGTGTGCTGTTTCTTGAAGCACTTGGCATGATCTTCACAGTCTAGAAGAGATTGTACAGATTCAACCACATCATCCACGGCCCATTGGGCCACTTACCCTGCCTGAAAATCAGCCACACCTGGAAGCAACTGGCAATGCTGCCCTTTGCTGAGGGGAAGGTCCTGGAAAGGGGGGGCAGCTGTGGATGACATGAAGATGGACTGGTAGAGTACCTAATGCGTCCATTCAGCTGAGTACTCTCTGTAGAGATTATCCAAGTCAGTATGTTCTTTTCCTTTGTATTTTTAAAAATATTTTTATTGGAATATCTTCATGTACCATACAGTCATCCAAAGCATACAATCAGTGGCTCACAATATTGTCACATAGTTGTATATTCATCATGATCATTTTTAGACCATTTGCATCACTGCAGAAAAAGAAATGAAAAGAGAAAAGGAAAAAAACCATACATCCCATGCCTCTTAACCTTCCCTCTCATTGACCACTAGTATTTCAATCTACCCAATTTTTTTTTACCCCTTATACCCCCCATAATTTGTTCATTTTTTGTCCTTATTTTTTTACTCATCTATCCATACCCTGGATAAAGGGAGTGTCAGTCACAAGGTTTTCACAATCACACCGTCACATTATAAAAGCTACATAGTTATATAATTGTCTTCAAGAATCAAGGCTACTGGCATACAGTTCAACAATTTTAGGTACTTCCCTCCAGCCACTATAATATACCATAAACTATAAAGGTCCATATAATGTATAAGAATAACTTCCAGGATAACCTCTCAACTCTGTTTGAAATCTCTCAGCCACTGAAACTTTATATTGTCTCACTTCTCTCTTCTTCCTTTTGGTCAAGAAGTCTTTCTCGATGCCATGATGCCAGATCCTGGCTCATCCCCAGGAGTCATGTCCTACGTAGCAGGGAGAGGGTAGTGAGTACACCTGCAGAGTTGGCATAGAGAGAGAGGCCATATCTGAGCAACAAACGAGGTTCTCTGGGTGTGACTCTTAGGCATAATTATAACTAAGCTTAGCTTCTCCTTTGCTAGAATGAGTTTCATAGGGGCAAGCTCCAAGATTGATTAAATTGGTCATCACCACTACTTGTGAGATTAGGAATTTCTCAGATGGGGAAGTTTAATATTTTCTCCTTTCTCCCCAATTTCCCAAGGGTACTTTGCAAATACTTTTTTATTCTCTGCCAAAGTGACCCAGGGATGTGTCAGGGCATCATACTAATATGTACAAATCAACAAGTTCTCACGCCCTATTCAAGATTCCATGTAATTATGGTGTGGTAGTTAGATTCAGTTGTCAGCTTGGCTAGGTGAAGGGCACCTAGTTCCATTGCTGTGTACATGAGCCAGTGGTACGTGAACCTCATCTGTTGCTCATTACATCTTCAATTGACTAAGAGGCATGCCTGCTGCAATGAATGATGTTTGAATTAACTGGCTGGTGCTTAAATGAGAGAGCTCAACATAGCATAGCCCAAGCAGCTCAGCATTCCTTATCTCAGCACTCGCAGCTCAGCCTAGGCCTTTGGAGATGCAGAAAGAAATCACCCCGGGGAAAGTTGTTGGAACCCAGAGGCCTGGAGAGAAGGCCAGTTGAGATTACCCTGAGCCTTCCCATGTAAGAAAGAACCTCAGATGAAAGTTGGCTGCGTTTCCTCTGAAGAACTAACAAAATAAATCCCCTTTTATTAAAAGCCAATCCATCTCTGGTGTGTTGCATTCTGGCAGCTAGCAAACTAGAACATATGGTGTTTGAACAAACTGACCATATAAGTTAAATTAGAAAATACACTATGAAAAATATAAATTTTGTACCAAATAAACATCTCTTCCTTTGGTCTCACATAGAAGTTGAAGTTTCAAAATGTAGGCCATATCATCCTTTACCCTGTATTCTGATATACTTTAGTCCTTATCCAGATCCGTTTCATTCATATCTTCAGTTGAAGTCTGATAATTTTTTCAACATTTTTAACAGTTGCTGTCTGGGGTAATGAGAGATAACAGCCTTCATTTGAAGAGATGGAAAGAAGTGAACAAAGCAGGGATATAAACTTGAAGTAGAACGCCAGGCCTGCGTTTGGGATAAGTGTGAAAAGGAAGACGACAAGGATAGCTCCCAGGTTTGCAGCAGTAGTAAACGCCATTTATTAAGGTAG
Organism: Tamandua tetradactyla; assembly: GCF_023851605.1. Taxonomy (NCBI): domain Eukaryota; kingdom Metazoa; phylum Chordata; class Mammalia; order Pilosa; family Myrmecophagidae; genus Tamandua; species Tamandua tetradactyla. The sequence continues at coordinate 41,695,032 of NC_135346.1, read as the reverse complement.
AAAAGGACAACAAACGGCAGATTTGACAGGTAAGAATCCAGAGTTCCATTTTAGATATGAGAGCTCAAGTAAGCAACCTTAATAGGGGTCTTGGAGCTCAAGGGCAAGCCCTAGCTAGAAATAAATAAAATTCGGCGTTATGAGCATATAGACGGTATTTTAAACCACAGAAGTAGATAAGATCACCCGGAAGAATTTGTAAAGTGGGAAAAGAGCCAAGACTGAGCCCTTACAACTTTGACATTTAAGAATTAGGCAGCTCATTGGTGAGTTGCTTATCTGTGAAACAAAGTAAAGAAGTCCATAGTTAGAAAAGGATGTGGAGACAAGGAAAGGATTTTTTTAGAGATGGGGGAAGCTTAGAGAGAATGCAAAAAAAAAAAAAAGAGAGAGAGAGAGAGAAGAAAAAACCCAAAGAGAATGAGAGAGAGAAAACAGATAACTAAGAAGGAGAAGAGGTGACCCAACCCATGCGGGGAGGAACTGACCATGATAGGAGGCAGAATTCCTCTGTTGCCATGCTGGTTTGTAAGGAAGAAAGGTAGCAAGACGAGGCATTCCTGACTACAGGCTCTTACATCCTCTATCAGAGAGGAGGTATGGTATTTTGAAAGACAGAGGTGGTAGGGAGAAAGGTAGAAGTTTAAAGAAGTTTAAAGAGTAGACAAGGTATGAAAAAAGTAGATTCAAAGTGGGAGAATAAACATTAGTGTAGAACTGTCAGGCCAGGTCAGCTCATGAAGTTAGTTGAATCCTTAGGGATGCCAAGTGGCCCCATTGGGTGACTTTCCTCTAGTAATGACTTTCAGTTCTCAAAAGGCAATAATATCACAACTCAAAGCCCACCAATAGATAAACTGATAAACAAAATGTGGTCCATACATACAATAGAATATTATTCAGCTATTAAAAGGAATGAAGTTTTGATACATGCTACAAAATAAACCTTGAAAGCATTATGCCAAGTGAAATAAGCTACATAGTATATGGTTCCACTTAAAAGAGATAATAGACTAAACAAATTCAGAGACAGAAAGGAGATTAGAGATTACTGGTGATCAGGAGGAGGAATGGGGAGTTCTTGCTTAACAAGTAGAGCTTCTGTTTGGGATGATGAAAAAGTTTTGGTAGCGGATGGTGGTGATGGTGGCATAACCACTGAATTGTACACTTAAAAAAATGGCTAAAATTTTGTGTTGTATATATTACCACGTTTTTTAAAAGACACTATATTAGTTTGCTAATGTTGCCAGAGAACAATATACCAGAAACGGAACAGCTGTTAAAAAGGAATTTAATAAGTTACAAGTTTATAATTCTAATGCCAAGAAAATGTCCAAACTAAGGCACCTCAAGAAAGGCTAATGCTATTTGGAACACCTCTGTCAGCTGGGAAGGCATGTGGCTGGCATCTGCTGGTCCCTTGTTCCTGGGCTCCATTGCTTTCAGCCTATTTTCTATGGGCTCTCACTTACCTGCTCCTGGACCCAACTCTGGGTCTGGCTTGCTTCATATCTCATGGGAAGGCACATGACAATGTCTGCTGGACCCTGTATCTCCAAACATCTGGGTCTCATGTTGGCTCTGTCAGCTCCGAAGCAACTGTCCTTCAAGCATCTGCATTGGCTCTGAAATTTCTCCAAAATGTTTCCTCTTTTAAAGGTCTCCAGTAAACTAAGCAAGCCCCACACTGAATAGGGAGAGTCACATCTCCATCTAAGCAAAGGGCTACATTCACAATTCAACCTGCCACATCTTCCCAGAAATAACCTCATGAAGAAGTCATGCACACAACTGGGAGTGCCACACCTTCGTGAAGATAATCTAATCAAGAGCTTCCACCCTACAATATATGATCAGGATTAAAGGACATGGCTTTTCTGGGGTACACAATACCCTCAAAATGGCATAGGCATGAATACAAAGCACCAAAGGATAAACAGCTGTGAAAGTCAACACCACCCCTCTCTCAGGCTATTTCAGTAAATCAGCTCTACCAACCCAAACCCAAGTCACAAACTCAGTGTGAGATACTCTAGAACTTTAAGTGCCGTAATCAAAGCTAAAGCTATAACCTGTGGATGCCTCAAACCAAACATCCCTCCACCTTGTCCCCTTCTATCCCCGACAAAGTCTTGGTGGGAAATAAGCATGGAGGAGACAATCTTTCAGGCCCCCAGGTTCTTGAGGTTCCAGAAGGGCGCTTTCTCCTTAGGTGGTATAATTCTGTTAACATACAAACTATTATAATTAACTGTGCTAATCTTCTATATGTACACACAAAATAATGTTGGTAAAATGAGTATATAGCTTTACAGACATTTTAATAGTTAAAAATAAATTTTAGGGGGTATGTGCAAGGATAGTTCAGTGGTAGAACTCTCACCTGTCAAGCAGGAGACCCAGGTTTGATTCCTGACACTTACCCCCACCAAAAAAAATTCAACAAATGGTGCTGCAATAATGGGATACTCACATGGAAAAAGAATGAAATGTAACCCCCACCATATAGCATACAAAAAAAAAATCACAGTGGTGGAAGTAGAAATAAAAATAATTTAAAAACTTTAATAGCAATAATCCCTAACACTCACAAAAGGCTCTCTACAGGCCAAGCCCATTTGGAGAACTCATGCATTATCTCATATAATTCTAACGACATTCCCAGGTAAATTCTATTTTGACTCTTAGGAATGAAATAGTGGTTTTTTTGTGTGTGTGTGCGCGTGTGTGTGGTAATGAAAATGTTCTAAAATTGATTGTGGTGATAAATGCACAATTATGTGATGAAACTGTGAGCCACTGACTGTATACTTCAGATGGATTCTATGGAGTATGAATGTATCTCAATAAAATTGTATTTAAAAAAAAACAAAACAGAAAACAGCTGACACTCCATTGCCAGTCTAGCAAGTGCTGGAAATAAGGGCCTACTATTCCAAGTTCTGCTTTTCTACAAGAAGCTCCAAAACCAGAAGTACATGATGAACCTTGGGAATTTCAAATCACAGCAGTGAGGTTTTTTTCACCCCCAATATCATCTACCCCCTTACCCCCACACCCCAAGAAAGAAAATCTTGTTTGTTATCTGATGCTTTGATTCCAATCTCAAATTTGATCACAGGTAAGCAACTAAATAGTTTTCTATATGTAAAGACTGAATCTTACTGTCAGTAAACCGTGTGCTATGATCTTCAAAGAATCAAATGGAAGATCCTAGGAGGTTGAGTTCTCAGGAGATTTAGAGCCTTTCAAATTCTGATTACTGAATGCTGAGTATTAAAGTCATTAGAACTTGCAATAAAGAATGCCTAGCAATAGATTCTTAATGAGCTAGAAGTACCTCTTCTAATTAAGAGTTCTAATAAATGTCACTAGTTAATGGCCACAAAAAGGCAATAAAGAACACACGTTTCAGGGGAAACAGTGGCAGTTTCTAAAATAAGCTGTTAAAATGAACCAAAAGGTTTTAAAGATAAATTTGTACAAGTCAGTCTCCTGTCAGATTGTAGATTTTTGTCTGTTAAACACTACAGTTTTCATGCTGTTTTAAATAAAAACAAAGAACACCAATTGTAACATTAGGGAAAGTTTAATCAAGAATTGCTTTATTGATACAAAAGAATATACACAAACTATAAGACGCTAAGAAATTTAAATATCTAAGTCATAGCAAACAGGTGGCAATTCAACATCCAGGGTCGACAGAATGCTTGAAGGAGACTGCAACACAGCTAGAAAACAGGAATTTCTTATTGAGTTTCTGTAAATCCTTGAGTCATTATCCATATCATCATAGACATTATTGTCACTTTTAATCATGAATTCACGTTTTTCCCTTGGTCTAACAGGTCCCTATCCCATACCCCCAACCCCACCCCCGCCCCCCATCGCCATTACACTTCTTGAAATGTAGTTGTGGTCCTAGAATTGACCTTTGTTAAGAAATAAGTCTTAGAAGTATTTGAACCTCTATTTCTTTTAGAGACCCAAGAAGAAGCTGACAGTCTCACTAATGTAACTTATAAAAATAATACAAGCTATCCCATCAAGCCAGACATGAGCAAATATAAGACATTCTAATGATGACTTGTAGCCAGTAGTTTAAATCAAGACTTCAAATCTTCTGTAATTAGAATGTATTGTCATTCTCTGGCATGGCACATATGGTCTCTTGATCTTATATTAACTCTGATAAAACTTGGAATTCTCATTCCAAGCAAGTTTACTTATACTTCAAATTATAGCCTAAGAAGCTATATGTCAAATTTATCTCATTTTGCTCTAAGACTGCTCAGATTCCAGAATGACTTAATTTTATCCAGGCATTAAAGACTAAAATGTGATCATAATTAAGAATAGTTTCCATTAATCTAAAATCTTATCCCTATAGTTCAAAGGATAGAAGTTATCGATATGGTAGTCTTCTGCACAACTCTGTACCCACAGTAATGGAAGTGTTATGAAACAAGTTGTTTGCAGGCTTTTGAGAGTACTTGTTCACTTACCAGGTTCCCACATCAGAGATGGCATCTTCATGGGGGAGGGCGGACCCAGCTCTAATAGCTTTTCAAGTTCCCTTTCCTCATCGAGGATCATGAGGGGCACTCCATTCAAAGGAAGGTGTGCAATTTGGTGCTCTTCAGGCAGGTCAAAACTCTCAAAATCTGTCATAAAAAGAAAGCATTTTGTTAGGGAAACAATTTCTACTCTAGTCAGAGGACTTCTGGGGGCTGAAATTCTTTCAGTGAACAGGCCCAAGACATAAAAACTATTTTCATAGTAATACCTTTTTCACTGAAGATGGTACAAAAGCAGTGGAGGGGTAAAATGTTGGTACCTTGGCACAAATCAAGGCAGTAGCAATAAACTATATCAGTAGTTGTATTCTTTACCAACAAGCACTTGCAGTAAAAATGCTAGTTTCACTAAGTGACACTTCATACAGCAAAAAGTATTAATTTCATTAGCTCTCAACCCTAGAGAATTGTTTTTTTTTAATATTGTGTGATAAAAAATGACAAGTATGCGGAAAGCACTTCTGCATTCTCAAGTACAATAGTCATCTCAAAGAAAAAGGCCACAGAACACTCAGCACCTTATAGGACCCTACCTGATCTGCCCCCTACCCCTTCACCTGTAACATTCTTCACTTTGGATGGCTTTCAGTTTCCCAGAACCACTTTGATCCTTTATTCTACCTCAGGACTTGGCACACATTTTTACCTAGAATGCTCATGCCTTGCCCCTTTCTTCTTTAAGTAGCTATTTCCTCATGTCTTCAAGGCTCAATTTCATACCACTTTCTGAGACAAACCTTCCCCATTCTTACAGGTTAGGTTCAGCTCCCCAAATAGGACCTGTTTTTCTATTTCCTCAAACTCAGAGCAAGATGATTTGTGCACTATTTTGAGTTTTCCTCCAAATTATGGGCTCCCTCAGGGTAGGGAATCTCTGTCTTGTTAAACACTATCTCCATCCAAAATCTAAGAGTAACTGGCATACAGTAGTTTCTGATCATATGTTTGCTGAATAAATTAATGCTTGAAAAGCTGGATCTGTGATAGGAAACATTTTAGAAACACATTGCAGGTTAAAGGAATAAAAACACACTTCCACTGGCTAATCAGAGAAATACTTAACCTACTTAAGTACTCTCAGGTATTGCTCAACTTGAAGTTCACTTTCTAAAATTCTTGCTAGAAAGACTATCAAAATTTAAACTTGTTTAATGTTAGTGAACACATCACTCCCTAAGAGTAAGTTTTTTGGGACAGGAATAGTGCCCTGTACATCTTTACTCCTATTTCCCCCCTGGCCTAAAATGATACCTTGCAAATAATTCCACCAAGAGTATTTGTTCAATGCAAACCATATTCAGACAGTCTTTCACTACAGTTTCGGACCATATGTCACTCAAACCAAATTATAGCTAAATTGAATTCTAAGAGAAACTCAAGGCCAAAATTACTTGTGCAATACCAAAGGATACTACCTAGAGGATTGAAGGGAAAAAATTTTTCTATTTCTGGATAGATGTCATCTGAAGCAGGAACAGAGCTTTTTGCTTTAACAGTCTTCTCAGTCATCTAAAACAACCCAAGAAAATAAGAATTAATGAGAGTGGAAGCCTTGTCAACTGATTAATACAGTAAATTGCAGGGCCTTTCCAAAATTTGTGATTACTCTACCATATTTTAAAGTTTGTTCATTTCATGCTGACTTCGAAGAGTTCATAATCCTTAGTTTTCATGTTTACAAATATATTTCAGCAAGCAATTCCCATAACACAACTCAAAAGTCCAAAATTAAAGTATAAGCACCTGTCAGTGTAACTGATCAAGAATGCAGAGCATAGTTAATTCAGAGCTAATCAGCTCAATTATTCAACCTAACAGAGGAGAAAATGAGCATGAGTCAACCCAGAAGAGCAGCTAATCCTAAAAGCCATTTTTGGAAGTGTGAATTTCAACTAGCATTATCTTATTTCCTTGGGTTAATATTAAAAACAAGTCTGCGTGGCGGGCCGCGGTGGCTCAGCGGGCAGGAATGCTTGCCTGCCGTGCCGGAGGACCCCGGTTCGATTCCCGGCCCCAGCCCATGTAAAAAACAAACAAACAAAATATAATAAAACAAGAAAATGTTTAAAAATGTTTCCCTTTCTTCCTCCTTTCCTTCCTTCCATCCTTCCTTCCTTCTCTGTCTTTCCTTCCTTTCCTCCCTCTCTCTTAAAAAAAAAAAAAAAAAAAAAAAAAAAACACAAGTCTGCGGTCTCTACATACACACACTAAGTAAGACAGTCAAGGGCTTTAGAGTCCACCGTGGGTAATTTCCTACTCTGGAATTAGCAGCCAGACAGTCCTTTAGAGCAGTAGGCCAAAACAGGGGCCAAGGTTCTTGACTTACACATGCATAAATGTAGAGGAAATCCCTACTATAGGGATTCTCACACTCCAACCCTCTGTGTAACACTCTCATTATTTTTGCCATATTTTTGTAATACCTGTAGTCAGCATTTTCTTTGTCAACTCACTTTTTAAAAAAAGACACCTTTTAGCATTGTCCTAAGCCATATCATAAGTCACAGAGCTGATATAAAGTACTAATTGGTTTTTTGTTTCTCATATGCATCAGATAAAGTGTTAAGACACGTATCAGCTTTAGTCATCTTTCACAGCATTGTCCTCTCAGTCTGGATACACTGACCTGTAGCTCACACATACACTATAAACTGTCATCCAACAAGTTGATGCTTGCACTGGAAAGTGAGGAAAATAATGGTAGCATCTGCACTATAATACTAACAATGCATGTGACCTCTTGCAAGGTGCCACCCTTTTCAGCATTTGCTTATTTGTAAGCAGATGCTACCAATCAATCTACTGCAAGATACTAATTAACAGCAGGTGCAAAAAAACATTCACTAACTGCTTCCAATCAAGAAGTGCAGAGAGAAAATCCACGATGACCACATGATTCCCCTGTTAATCGACATTTGCTAGCCTATGTTTCCTTCTACTCACAGAGAATCCAGGTTGGATGCCAATTGTCATTTAAAAAAAGGGGGGGGGATCAAAAGCACTGAACTGTTTAAACAGTGCCTTTATGGTCAATACTAACCTTTTTGGCAGAGAAGTTTGGCTGTTTTTGTTTGAGGGGTCCATTAGTCTTTACTGATTTTTCTGTAGCTCTGTTGACAGTTCCCAAAGCCTTTCTGGCAGCCTTAGGTAAAGCTGGTGGAGCATCAAATACTTTGCCAACATGTGGTGTTGAAACATGAGATCTCCCATCTAAGGCTTTGACTGCTGAAAAGTATTACAGTAAGATTAGTGAGGCAGCCAACAACTGCACAACCAAAAAGTCGACTGTGCACAAAACTGTGTCCTAATCCAGCCCCCATTTTTTGGCAGTGGCATGGCCATAATTTGCCCAATAGCACTTTCATTCAGTACTCTCTTAAATTATCCAACTAACACATTGAACATGAAAATGGGACCCATATCCTGAAGCATATGACAAAGTGGATGAACCTTGAAGACATAATCCTCAGCTAAATAAATCAGACACAAAATGATAGATACTGTATAATCTCGATATTATGACTCTGGTGACAAAGTCAAGGCTTAGGAGAATGGAATGAGTTGCTCTGAATAATAGGCCAAGAAGCGGTCAGCACCCAGACCAAAAGTCAATACAACTTCCTCTGATACTTTGCTCTAGTCTGATAAGGAGGAAGAATTTGGGGACAGATGGGGAATGTGGTACTCTCCTGCCCACACTACCCTCCCTCTTTCCCCCATCTCTCTCCCTCTTTTCTCCCTCCCTCTTTTTGTTTCTCTTTTGCCTCTATTTCTGTTTCTTCCCTCCTTCTTTTCCTAAAAATAAAATTTAAAATGGGGACCCATAACAAGCTCCCTGTAAAAAGAATGCTCAGCAGACTGACTCTAACAGCCGACAAAGTGCACTAAATGCTTCCCCAGAATAATTAAAACACAATTAATTCACGATCGCTGTGATTGCAGCCTGCATACTTACAAAGCCCAGGCCCCAGCTTCAGCCCATCCTTAGGAGCCACACGGGTGCCTGGTTCTCCATTTTCCTTATCAACAAAGATCAGAGTAGCCATGCTGGATTACTCTAGGTACGAGAAAGTCATTATTAGACCCTGGGGGGTGGGGTGGGGGGGTACGGAAGGCAAGGGAAAGCCGAGTATAGTCTAAACCTCTCTACCCTGTGAGCGTCCAGAGGCGCAGAGAAGTCCGTACTTGAGCCAAAAGGCTCAAAAACCAGCCTTTAAAGCGTCAAGCCTGAGTGGGGGGCTCAAAATTCATGGGAAAAGCGGGAGGTTTGGAGCCAACGCGGCCCCTGACGCCCTTCAGAGGAGACCCGCCGAGAGTCCCGGGCGAAGTCCAAGGACACTGCTTGGCCAGGCCCAGCGCACCGACACCCCGGTTAAACCCCAACCGTACTCCGCCCCGCCTCGCCCAAGAGACCGCCCGCCCGCCCGGCCACGACGCAGCTACCTGAAGCTCAACCGCCAAACTCACCCACAGCCTCGCCGACAGCGGCCGCTCCAGGATTGGAGTTTAAACCGCAAGGCGCGCTTCTATTGGCTCGTCTGGGGCGGGGCGGGGGCGGGGTCTCCCAGGAAGAACCAATGCGGGACGCATACGCTCCCTCGGCCCCGCCCCGAAAACGCTTTCTCTCGTCGGTTTGCGTCTTGCTCCCGGAATAAAACCAAAAACCTAGGATTGTGACTATCCCAAAACCCTGAGAGGTGTTTTTGCCGTCCATAACATTTGAGCTGGTTGGACTGAGTCCCTGACACGATAAGGCTATTGACTGCTTTACGAACGTTTTTGTCTTTTAATTAACGCTGCAGAAATTATTGAAAATGAATAGAAGCGCTGAATTATGAAATACTGTAGAAATTTGGCAGGTTTGAGGTAAAAGTATGCAGGTCATCTAAAAACCCAACCCCTTCCATACAAATAACCACTGTCAATATATGGGTGTATTTCTCTCCAGCTTTTCTTCTATATAAGATTAAATTCATTTAGTATGCACAATTCTTATTCTATTTGAGTTTATTCCTAGGTCAGTGATTTTGCATATTTTTGAAAACATTTTATGACGATATGATAATCAGTGGGATTATGTACCACAATGTATTTAATCAGTTCCCTCCTGCCTGACATTAAGATGTTTCCAAAAAGATCCTGAAAAGTCCTCAAAATTGCAGAGCCATAAGGGACACTTGCGCCAGCGGTTGGTGGTACAGTCTCAACAAGGAATAAAATAGCAAAATTTCATGTGGCCTAGAAAATCCTGCATGATCCAATAGTCCTTGCCTCACCTTCCACTTTATCCCATGACCTCTTCCCCTTAGGCCTTCATTCCTTTCCTCAAAACCTCCAAATTCTTTTTAACCTCATAATCTCTGCATAGATCATTCTGCCTGCCTGGAGACTTGCAAGGAGTTTTTTTCAGAAACAAAAGCTAAATTTCCAGACTTTTGTGGGCCCCGGTGAGAATGGCACATCTAAATCTTGGGTTAGGGTGGTTCGGGTCTTTTGGACCAGAGGGATACTGAAACTAAGGTTATTTTTTTCTGGAGGCCCTGCAACTACCCCATCAGATGTACTGTAGCTCAGACCCATGGTGACATGCCTTTCAGGCATTTGGAAAAGATGGGATGGAAAGGAACTTTGGTGATCATTTTGATGTCTGCTAGATTTAGTACCAGTACTGATAATGGGATTATCAGTAATAGAGTTACTTCAGAAAAAGCCATCTGGCACTATAATTGGCAGTAACTGAGAAGTACTCCTGTCCATCTCTTGGATGTCATTCATGAAGCTTAAAGCAATTTCTACCCTGCTATCTGTGATTAATTTTATTAAAAATAAAAACAAAAAATCAAGCCAGTAATGGCTGCCAACTCTGCTTCATGGTGTTCTGGGAAAAACTTTCCACTTATTGGCTATACTATACAGCATGGCTGTGTAACTCGTACTTGAAATACATCCGTAGCGGTGTGTTTTCATGTGTTCTGGAACATCAGTGGAGCCTACAATTAAAAATTCTGATATTGTCTGGTAGAAAATCTCAGTCAACGTTTTTATGGCATCCAAAGAGGTGACACTGTGATTGCAAAATGCCCAGGTGATCCAATATCAAATATTTATAAAAGAAATTGGTTTGGAAAGAGACAAAATCCTCACTAATAATCCATCAGATTTTTTTTTTAAGTCATAGTTATGTGCCAAGGGTTTATGTTTGCTTAGAAGGTGATAATCAACAGAATTCTACAGATTCCAGATACTACAGACTTATTCCTTATGGATTATTAAGAAAACATAGCTTCTTGCAGTTAGGCCTCTGAGTAGTTTTGTATTTTCTTGTGATAGCCCCAGTGGCCACAGATTTTCTGATGATTTAGCAAGCATTTATTCTTTTGACTCGATTATTGTCTCCTGTTGAAGTGAATTATTACTGTCATTGAATGCATGTATTAACCAATAAACTATTTGCTATCGAAAAGAAAAAGGAAAGTTCCCAAGAGAAGTGGAGAATGGAGATTATAGCTAATAATATAGAAAAGGGGAAAGAGGATGACTTTCCTTGGCTCTAGAACCAAGGCTAAATGAAGGTCATTGGTGGAACTTAACTTTAGAGGATGCAAAGATAGAAGTGTGTCACCTCAGAGCCAGTTTCTTGCTTCTCCTTTTTTTTAAATGCAATTCCATTGAGATATATTATATATTCACATACCATACAATCATCCAAACTGCCCAACCAGTGGTTCACAGCATCATCATACAGCCACGCATTTGTCATCACAATCGACTTCTGAACATTTTCATTACTCTAAAAAAAGTTAAAACAAGAATAAAAGTGAAAACAAAAGTAAAGGAGGAGAAGCGAGACTGCAGGATTACAGCCATGACTGAAGCTGATGTCAACCGGAAAGCCTTTCCCACCTCACCAAGTAACCACTGGACCTTGTTCAGCAACATGTAACTACAAGCAGCTTTGTAAAGGAGCCAATGAGGCTACTGAAACCCCCAACAGAGGCATCTCTGAGTTCATCATGATGACTGCACATGCTGAACCCCTGAAGATCATCCTGTACCTCCCACTGCTGTGTGAGGATAAGAATGTATTCTATGTGTTTGTGTGCTCCAAGCAGGCCCTGGGATGGGCCTGTGGGGTCTCCAGGCCTGTCATTGCCGGCTCTGTCACCATCAAAGAAGGCTCACAGCTGAAACAGCAGATCCAGTCCATTCAGGAACTCTGTGGCCTCTGCCACATTCTCCCAGCTGACTGTCCCCCCTGGGTAGTCTAGCATATATTATCTGTTCTGGCATGTAGTGTTTTCAGCTACTTTTTATTATTATAAAATTGTAGTTTCTGGATTGTTAGATTGTTTTTTGTTTTGTTCTACAGTATTTTTACTCCCCCTCCCCAATCTTCTTATTCTCTCTTTTGAAAATGATCCAATACCCAATAGAAGAAGTAGAGTCGTGGCCACTTTCACAGGCAGGGAAGAGCCAAGACAGAGATCTGGTTCAAGCTATCATCCTCTGGCTTCCTGGATCCCTACTGTTTGCGAGCATACAAGAGGGCATAATGAAAGGAAACATTGTCTACTTTGTGTCCCTGTGCCTGGCATGCAGAATTATTCCAAAAATGTTTAAACAATCAAAGGGTTTCCTTTGCTTTCTAGGGGATTCTGGGTCATTTAGAGAGGAAATGTGTTCTGCGAGGTTGTTAGGTGTATGTCCAACCATAGTTAATAATGTAACTCCACTGTTTGTTTCTGGTAATGTGATGTTATGTTCTGTCACCAAGCTCCGCTTCTGCCCCCGAGGGTGGCAGGGCAGCAGCATACCAAAGAGATGTGCTGTAGGATTCCAGAAGCAGCCAGGCAAGTGGGGCAGTTGGCCTAGGCCTTAATGGAGTCAAGAGTGACAAAGGAAAAGAAGGTCAGCTGGTGTTAGGATTAAGGATTCTGGGAAGGTCATAGAGACCTGGTTGGAACATGCAGCAGAGATTATTAAGTCCAAGGCAACATCCCCTGTTCTGTGAATGAGGATTTCTTCACTGGTCACTTTGTACCAGCTCTGAGAGCCCTCACCTCTGCTTCCTGCCACTGTGGGTCAGGTGTATACTTAATCACATCAGAAGACAGTGCTAATGTTCTCATTCATTTTTGTGGGCCTTTATAATAAAGTAATATATTCATATTCTATTTTTTTTTAAAAAGTAAAAAAGAACACCCAAAACATCCCATTAACCCCACCCCCACCACCCCTAATTATCTATTCATTCCTTGTCTTTTTTTTCTTACTCATCTGTCCATATACTGGATAAAGGGAGTATCAGTCACAAGGTTTTCACAATTACAAGGTCACAGTGTAAAAGCCATATAATTACATAATCATCTTCAAGAATCAAGGCTGGGAATAGGCTGAGCCCCCAGTCTTGGGTTTGTTCATATGAAACATAACCCCACAAAGGATAGTTTAAGCCTACTTAAAATTAGGCCTAAGGGTCACCCCCAAGAGAACTTCTTTTGTTGCTCAGATGTGGCCTCTCTCTCCAGCCAAAACAGCAAGCAAACTCACTGCGTCCTCCCACCTCCACCCACACACCCCCATCTACGTGGGACATGACTCCCAGGGGTGTGGACCATCCTGGCAACATAGGACAGAAATCCTGAATGAGCTGAGACTCAGCATCAAGGCTAGGCAGAGCACTGACTTCCATTTCCTGACTGGTTGCCATCTAGAAAAATCCTCTCCTGTTTGTTAGCCAGTAACTCTCAGAATTAAAAGAAGCCCCTGATCATTGCTACCTCACCTTGAGAGTTGGGGATGGGCAGTCAGTTCCAACAAACTACAAGGCCCTGGCTGTTCTATCAAATTCTTGAGTGTTGTATGGTCAGCACCCTAACAAACACCTTCCTACGGTGGGCTTCAGCGGTAACTCATGCCCACAATTGGACCCAATGTTGGTTCTAAACCAGCTTGCCTTCTTCAGGCACTTGCAGCCTGTGGACAGGACCCCTGCGAACTGGACTGCATGAAACAACCTGCTGGCCTGGCAGAATTTGACACATCAGAAAATCTGGAAAAGAATCTTCTCATTTAAGACTAAAATTCAACTACCATCCTATAACAAGACCAGGGCTTACATTTCCTCCTTTGTATGGGAACAGGTAAATAAGTCCCATTCTGTATTCAGTACCCTATCACTGCACAGGAGGTTGGATGTGAGGACAGTCCCATGTCCTTGCTACCTAATATAACTTTTTACCTCATACTCCTAGTAATTAGGAAACGGTTAAAGCTAGATATAGAATAAAATGTACTCCCTGGTGGTATTATCCTTCAGCTATTCTTGCACCAGATGTAGCTGCAACAGTTATTGAAATACGTGGCAGTTTTCATCACCCACACTGCCCTGATCATTCATACAATGTTTCACAAGTCTTCAATCATATGCAAGAGCCCAAACATAATGCTGATCAATTATCAGTAAACCCCTTGTATAAATGGTTTAATTACCTTTCTTGGTCACAGTGGCATCTCTTTGCAATGTTGTTATCTCTGTGTGTGGGCCTCTTAGTGTTCTGCTGTCTCTTATACTGTTGTTGTGGAATATGGATGCAATGTCTATCCTATAGTCAACCTCGTCTGCTCTGAGGTAGCAGACTGTGGGGACCCAGGCCCGGGATTCCCCTCCATATTGAAAGCAGGTCACTGCATGTAGCCGCCTACATGACCGAGACAGACACTGAAGGTCACCAGACGTCCTCAGAGGGGAAAGAATGTACAAATGGTATCATAAACAAGGAATTGAAACTTCCCTCCCCTGATCACTGCTGATCATAAACCTCCAAACCCCTGTGTCTGAGACTCCGTTGTAACACTCTGTGAAAATCTGACCTAAACCCTTATAAGCCACCCTCTGGCATTCCCAGACTTTTGCATAGCACTAATTTCCATTTCCTGATCAGTCACCATTCAGAAAAATCCTCTCCTCTTCCTAAGTCCTAATTAAATTCATATCTAACTCCAAAAAGAAAAAGAATCAAGGTTATTGGATTATTGTTCAACAGTTTCAGGTATTTCCCTCTAGCTACTCCAATACCCCCAAACTGAAAAGGGATATCTATATATTGCATAAGCATAACCTCCAGAAAGACTTTCAACTCTATTTGAAATCTGTCAGTTACTGAAACTTTATTTTGTTTCATTTCTCTTCCCTCTTTTGGTCAAAAAGGCTTTCTCACTCCTATGATGCCAGGACCAGGCTTGTCCCCTGTTCCATGTTGCCAGGGAGATTTATACCCCTGGCAGTCATGTCCCACATAGTGGGGAGGGCAGTGGGTTCACCTGTGGAATTGGCTTAGCGAGAGAAGACCAATTTCTTAACATCTAAATCTCAGTTTCCTCATCTTTAAAATGGGATAGTAATAGAACCCACGTTGTAGTATTCTTACGCGGATTAAATAAGAGAGTATATGTAAAGTGTTTATTACATTGCCTAGTATATAGTAAGCCCTTAAATGTT
Source organism: Tamandua tetradactyla (assembly GCF_023851605.1). Taxonomy (NCBI): domain Eukaryota; kingdom Metazoa; phylum Chordata; class Mammalia; order Pilosa; family Myrmecophagidae; genus Tamandua; species Tamandua tetradactyla. Next base: position 41,679,951 of record NC_135346.1, on the reverse strand, counting down.
AGCTACTATTACTTGTCCAAGGGAAAACTTCAACCATCCCCATCCCTCAAGGAAGGACAAGTAGAAGAAAAAAGGGATAACTGGGTTGCTACTATTTCCCCGCACACATTTTTCCACATTTAATTATTTCATTGACATCTTGAAGGTATGCAGAAGGCAAGAGGTTCAAAATAATTACAGACCTGAGTACATGCTTGTGTATGCATAAAACCTCTGAATATGAAACTGTAACAGTGGTTGCTTTGGGGAGGAGAACAGAAGAATTGCAGAGTAAGCTACTGAGAAATTTACTTTTCAGTTTGTACCATTTTGCACTTCTAATTTTTTATTCCATGTATCTATTACCCAATCAAAAATTAACATTCCAAAATATTTTTTAATAAAAAACAAAGAGGCGAGGCAAGATAATACTGAGATGAACTTTGCCATTGTTTTGGAAATCAGAAGGTAAATATTTTTTTCAGCTAGTCTTTTAAAATTCTGCTTAGTGTCTATTTTGGTCTGCTAAAACTGACGAAATGCAATATACCAGAAATGGACTGGCTTTTAACAATGGGGATTTATTAGCCTACAAACTTACAGTTCTAAGGCCATGATAATATCCAAGCTAAGGAATCAACAAGATGATACCTTCTCGGAAGACCAGAGGAGCAAGCTTGGACTCCTCTGTCAGACAGAAAGGCACATGGTGACATACGCTGGTCCTTCTCTCCCGGGTTTCGTTGCTTCCAGCTTCTCGCTTCAGTGGCTTCCTCTCTCAGCTTCTGTGGGAGTGCTCTTGTCTCTCAGCTTCTCTGAGGATTTTTCCGCGAGCTTCTGTGAGTGTTCTATGTATTATTTATCTTCTTATAAAGGATTCTGGTAAGAGGATTAAGACCCACTTTGAATAAGGTGGTTCACATCTCAAATGAAATAACCTAATAAAAAGGGGTCCCAAGCAGACTTCCGGAAAAGATGGCGGCTTAGTAAGACGCGCGGGTCTTAGTTCCTCCTCCAGAAAAGCAACTAAAGAAACAAACAATACGAAACAGCTCCCGGAGTCACGATAGAGACCAAAAAGACAGCGTACCCCATTCTGGAACAGCTGACAGGCAGGGAGAATCTGCTGCGGTGAGATACCCGAGGGACGCGCGTTTTCCCGGCCGGGGCGGCTGGCGACTGGGGTCCCCTCCACGCACGTGGCTCCCCAGTCTGACTGGGAATGTTGGATAGCGGGGCCCTCCCGTCACGCTTGGCGTTTCGGGCCAGCTGGGCAATTAGGACCGGCACTCTCCCAAGCCGCGGCGGCCAGCGACCCCCGCCTCCACGCTCGGTTTCCCGGGCCGACTGCCATGCAGACAGACGAGCGCCACGAGCGCCACCTACTGGGCAGGAAAAGAAAAACAGAGCCCAGAGATTTCACAGAAAAAGCTTTCAACCAGCTGGGTCCCACACCCAGGGAAATCTGATCAAATGCCCAGACACCAGCAGAAAATAATGGATGACGCTCGGAAAATTGAAGATATGGCCCAGTCAAAGGAACAAACCAATAGTTCAAATGAGATACAGGAGCTGAGACGACTAATGCCGAATATACGAACAGAAATGGAAAAACTCTTCAAAAACCAAATCAATAAATTGAGGGAGGACATGAAGAAGACATGGGCTGAACAAAAAGAAGAAATAGAAAATCTGAAAAAACAAATCACAGAACTTATGGGAGTGAAGGACAAAGAAGAAAAAATGGAAAAAACAATGGATACCTACAATGGTAGATCTAAAGAGACAGAAGCTACAATTAGTGAACTGGAGGATGGAACATCTGAATCCCAAAAAGAAACAGAAACTATAGGGAAAAGAATGGAAAAACTTGAGCAGGGGATCAGGGAACTGAATGACAATATGAAGCGCACAAATATACGTGTTGTGGGTGTCCCAGAAGGAGAAGAGAAGGGAAAAGGAGGAGAAAAACTAATGGAAGAAATTTTCACTGAAAATTTCCCAACTCTTATGAAAGACCTAAATTTGCAGATCCAAGAAGTGCAGCGCACCCCAAAGAGAATAGACCCAAATAGGCGTTCTCCAAGACACTTACTAGTTAGAATGTCAGAGGTCAAAGAGAAAGAGAGGATCTTGAAAGCAGCAAGAGAAAAACAATCTGTCACATACAAGGGAAACCCAATAAGACTATGTATAGATTTCTCAGCAGAAACCATGGAAGCTAGAAGACAGTGGGATGATATATTTAAATTACTAAAAGAGAAAAACTGCCAACCAAGACTCCTATATCCAGCAAAATTGTCCTTCAAAAATGAAGGAGAAATTAAAACATTTATAGACAAAAAGTCACTGAGAGAATTTGTGACCAAGAGACCAGCTCTGCAAGAAATACTAAAGGGAGCACTAGAGTCAGATACGAAAAGACAGAAGAGACAGGTATGGAGTAAAGTGTAGAAAGAAGGAAAATCAGATATGATATATATAATACAAAAGCCAAAATGGTAGAGGAAAATATTATCCAAACAGTAATAATACTAAAAGTTAATGGACTGAATTTCCCAATCAAAAGACATAGAATGGCAGAATGGATTACGACCCAGCAATACCACTGCTAGGTATCTACTCAAAGGACTTAAGGGCAAAGACACAGATGGACATTTGCACACCAGTGTTTATAGCAGCATTATCTACAATTGCAAAGAGATGGAAACAGCCAAAATGTTCATCAACAGACGAGTGGCCAAACAAACTGTGGCGTATACCTACAATGGAATATTATGCAGCTTTAAGACAGACTAAACTTATGAAGCATGTAATAACATGGATGGACCTAGAGAACATTATGCTGAGTGAGTCTAGCCCAAAACTAAAGGACAAATACTGTAAGGTCCCACTGATGTGAACCGACATTCAAGAATCAGCTTGGAATATATCATTGGTAACAGAGACCAGCAGGAGTTAGAAACAGGGTAAGATAATGGGTAATTGGAGCTGAAGGGATACAGACTGTGCAACAGGACTAGATACAAAAACTCAAAAATGGACAGCACAATAATACCTAAGTGTAATGTAACTAGGTTGGAACACTGAATGAAGCTGCACCTGAAATATGGTTTTTTGTTTGTTTGTTTGTGTGTTTGTATCTTTTGTTTTTGTTTTTTTTCTTTTTCCTTTATATATATATATATATATAAGTATTATTATTTTAATTCTCTTCTCTATATTAACATTCTGTATCTTTTTCTGTTGTTTTGCTAGTTCTTTTCCTAAATCGATGCAAATGTACTAAGAAATGATGATCATACATCTATGTGATGATACTAAGAATTACTGAGTGCATGTGTAGAATGGAATGATTTCTAAATGTTGTGTTAATTTCTTTTCTTTTTTTTGATTAATAAAAAAAATTAAAAAAAAAAATACCCTAAAAGCACAAGGATCAAGGGTTGTATTAAAAAAAAAAAAAAAAAAAAAAGGGGTCCCACCTACATTAGGTCTACACCCATAGGAATGGATCAAAAGAACATGATCTTTTCTGGGGTACATAACAGCTTAAAGCAAATACAGTGTTAGTAGGAGTAAATGAGTTGGTCCAAGAACTCAGCCTGGTTCAATGACCAGGCTGATCTAGGGAAAGTCACGTGAGCTCTCCAAAGTAAAAGGATATGAGTCACTAACCTTTTAGAAAGGTGGAAAGGAAGCTCATCTGAAAGTGGAATTTGTTTCTCAGGTAAAATAAGAAGGAATTTTATTCTTTTTTCTTGACATTAAAGGTATGGATTGTTGTACTTGGGTATCAAGCCATTATTTCTATGGCCCAAATTATTTCTTCCTTAGTAAGAGACATTAGAAGCTTAAAAAGAAAGAAGACCACCAAAATCTTCAATTATTGAGAAATTAGGTCAGGAAAATCATATTTAAAATATCAAGACATTTTTTCAAGGAAAGAAATTCCTTGATTAGTTTTTTATTACAAAATTAGCGCATGTGTTGTATGAATAAGATTCATAAGGGATAAAGCTTCACATGGGGTGAAAGGTGATAGAGGAGATATTTTAATTCGTTCTTTAAAATTTCCTTCTTTATTTGGGTGGATGTGTTTTCAATCTTTTCACTTTGTCATATGCACTCTTCAAAAATAAGTTTTCCCTCTTCCCTCTAAATGTCTATGAATCCTCAAATTGAAATAAATGTGATAATAATTTGGCATTTCATTTAAGAATGGAAGGTTTGAGGAAAAACTGAGCAAGACAATAATTTGAAACTTTGACAGGCATCAGAATCAGCCCTGGTGCTTATTAAAAATGCAGACCTGTGGGCATCACCTCCAGGGACTCAGATTAAATAGTTTGGATTAGGAGAATGGGCCAGATAACTGCGTGTTTCTGAGGGCGACAGGTAAATCTAATGAACACTGAAACGTGAGTTTCACGGAACTGCATAAAAGTATATATGTGTTCTACTAGGTCTCAATATATAGAGCATAAGTAATGACTTTAAAAGGGTAAATGGGGTGCATGGCTGGTTCAGTGACAGAATGCTCCTCTGACAGGCTGGAGACCCCAGATGGATTCCCTGCCCATGTGCCAGAAAAATAAAAATTAAAAGGGTAAATAGGCTATTTAATTTATAGCCTTTATCTTCCACCAAATGAAACAAAGCAACCTCAAGGATGGGTTGCCTCCCACTCCCTAGAGGACACGGATTCTCCCACTTAACAGCATACTTCTTCAGAGAGTTGAGAGAACGTGACCTCTAATCCTATATAACACCACTGATAATTCTAGGATTGTTTTCTAAATGCAAAATTAAGAAAACGCTGGTACTTTTAATTTTTCTACCTCAAAGGAGTACAAAGAAATCAAATCTAATTTTACTTTTCTTTTTCCCCTTTCTAACAAGTATGCTACAAAAAGCATTTCTAAAGGGTAAATTGATCATGGAACTGGCAAATATAAAGACCTTCTTAACCTGTTCCCCATGGAGATATAAGGGAACTGAATATTGTCTCTGACTCGAAGAAAAGAAAAATTATTATAATTATTACGGGATATAGAGGTTTTTCCCCCAGCCACTTTTGTGACCACTAAGATCTAAAATGAAAAGATAATGATGTTTAAAAAGGCAAAGGTTCTTGTGAAGTTTATGTATGTAGCAGAGAAGCTTAGGCCATCTATAGGCATGACTAAGAGTCACCTCCAGAGGACCTCTTTTATTGCCCAGATGTGGCCTCACTCTCTATAAGCCCAACTCTGCAAATGAATTCATTGCTCTCCTCTCCTCCCTATGTGGGACATGACATCCAAGGGTGAAAGTCTCCCTGGCAGTGTGGGAGATGACTCCTAGGATCAACAACGCCATCCTGATTATTGGCAGGGAAAGAGATGTAACAAATAAGGTATCAGTGGCTGAGAGAGTTCAAATGGAGTTGAGAGGCTACTCTGGAGGTCACTTTTACACAAGATTCAGATGGACGTTGCTACTTATCATAACTTGCCAACCCCCAACCAAAACCATTCCAGCCAATCCTAAAGAACACCTAGGGCAATATATAAGATTCTACAAAGGTTCCATGCTATGGAACTATGGAACTGTGGCTTTTCAGCAACCTACAACCTCCAGATGGGTCCTGGAACCTAGAAAGGCCTGCCTCTCCAGAACATCAGGTAGTTCCCTCTCCCTACTCCATATTACTGACACCCTCTTCCAACATGAAAAAGTTAGAATGGGCATAGCCCAAATAACCCCAAAGAGTGGAAGAGAAAGATCAAAGGTGATGGTGGAGTTATACAGAGAAGGCAGGATTTAACAAATGAGTACAATTGCTGAATCATTATATTGATATTTCTTTTAGTCTCCAGTATCTTAGAGCAACTAGATGTAAAAACTTCAAATTGTGGAATTGTAACCCCTACCAAACTCTGAAATCTGTTCTACAACTAATTGTTGGCGCTGTGTTTTTATATCTATTGCTTTTTGTATATATGCTATTTTTCAAAAAAAAAGAAAAAGTCGATTGTGATGATAAAGATGTTCCTTCTAGCCTCCAATGTTCTGGAGCAGCTAGAAGTAAAATCTGAGATGGCGGTAGCTCATGACAAACTCTGGGATCTGTCCTGTAACTACTTATTGAAGAGTACTTTGAAAACTATTGCTTTTTACATTCTTTGCTTTATATATATATTATACAATAAAAAAGTTTTAAAGGCAAGGGTAGGTGACAGAATTATGTTCCCAATGTCTTCACCAAAACTAAACAGAAAGGGATAGCTTTTTTTATTTGGAAATATGTATTTATTTAGCAGAAAGGTGAAAAAAAAATAACAAAGTTAGGTCTAGAGAATGCAAATCAGAATGCAAAATTAAGGTGGAAAAATGTAAGTATGGATAGATCACATAGCAATGCTTCAGTTACTCTGTTATGTTAGTGATTAAGAATGGACTGATTATTCCCTAACTGCAGGACTAAGGTCAGGCCAGAATGCTATCTATTATAACACCGGATATCTGACTTACATTTTACACATGTAATAAATTATTTGAATAATTTATTTTAGTGTCCTCACTTGGTATGATGTATTCTCAAGGACAGAAGGGGCACTGTTTTCACCACTTCTTCAGCATCTAATACAGCACCTGGCAACTAATTAACACTGATTTTAACTGCCTGTTTTACTGAATTCGCCAGTAACTTCCCCATTCATTCCAATGCTCTCGATATTAAACAAATTTCTTTTACCTCCCTTTCAGCTTTAAAACTGCGCGATTCTAAAAATAACGGGACTCGCAGGATTGACGTTACACCAGCTCTTATCTCGGGTATCGCGCGACAGTCGCAGCACATGATATCGCGACATTCCCTGGAAACCGCCTTAGACACAAACGTTTGTTAGTGCGCATGTGTTGGTCTTCCGGAAGATGCCGCAGTGGCTGCTGGGTGGAGGCGGAGAGTCCGGAAGTAAACATTGAATGAGTGGCGTCGTTTATTTCGGGTGTTTTCAGGGTCAGCTGCCGCCGAGGGACTAGTTAAGTAAGTAGACTGAGAACTTGGGGGTTTTAGACTGTGGCATCTCGGAAAATGGGTCGAATGCTCCTAGTTCTTAGATATAACCTCTTGACGAAGGATTAACGCCAGATTGTAGGGTGAGTGAGGGCCGGGAATTGAGAAGGAAGCTACTGTTTTATGTTTTGTTTGTTTTTTTTTTGTGTGTGTGTGTGTGTGTGTGTGCCCAACCGACCAGGCCTGGGCCTCTTTCATATAGCCGGGAAAACAGAGAGAGTCTCTCCTTTGTCCCTACTAATGGTGGGGACGGCATTAGCTCAGTCTCCTGTACTGCCAGAGGAGATACGGGGGAGGAACTGCCTCATCCAGTACTTAAAGTGACTTGTTCTCCAGAATTTCTTTGCGCTTTAGGTTTCTCATCTAAGTGAGTATAATAATAGCAGCCGCATCACTGAACTGTTACAGAGATTAAAAGAAATATTATCTGTATAGCGCGAAACAGTGTCTTAACGGTAAGCACTCAATAAATGGGAGCTATTGTTATTATTAATTGGGCAAAGTAATTTTTAGAACTCTCACTCCACAACCTAAGAATCAAATGAATATAACTTGATGACTACAATACTTAATTCAGTTTTAATTTTTAATATCGCAGGCCTAGAAGTCTTAAGTAGAGTGTATAGCATAATGGTTCTGAGAACTAACTTTGGAGTCAGTCAGTCATAGTGTTGTTTTTTTCTGTCTCTTACTAGCTTGTGGAAGAGTGTGTTAATCTCTCAGATCCTGTTTCTTCGCAAGATTAAAATGGAATTAATCATACCTACTTAATGGAATTTTTGTAAAGATTAGGTGAGATAATGCATGGTAAACTCAATTGGTACCTGTCATAATGAAGATTAAATATCCCATTATCTTCCTCCACCTCATAATATACTTAGGCCACCATTAGTTCATTTATTCCAGAAGCATTTATGGAGGTTTTTCTATAGGCCAGACACAAAAGAACACCCTGTTTTCAGGTATCATAGACTTCTAGCTATTGAGCATTTCCCATTGAGAAAGAGCCTGTGTAAAGATCATGTGGCTAGAGGGAGCATGATGTGTTAGAGAACTACAAGGTTAGTGTAGTTTTTAGAGAAGGAACAGGATAGTTGTAATGATGAGGTTAGAAGAGGCAGGGGCCAGACTATGAGTATTGTATACAAGAATTAAAGATGTTGGATTTTAGAGTAAATATAAGAAGCCACTGTGCAATATGATAGCTACTAGTTTTACTTTTAGCTGTTGTTCACTTGAAATGTGGTTAGTCCAAATAACTGTAAAATACACATTGGATTTTAAAACCTTAATTGATGAGCCAAAGTCACTAAAACAGCACACAGGCGCACCATACTCCCCAAACATTACCCCAGCTGGATGCTTCCTGTACAAAGTAAAAATCATTGTTTCTTTTCTAGAGGGTGAACATTTATAGAATTGATATTACGGTTTTGGTAACATAGCAAAAGATGCTGGTCTAATTGAAACCAATGGAGAACTCAGGGTCTTTATAAATCAGAATCTTAGTTCTGGAAAAGGTGTGGTATCTTTAGTAGCTGTTCATCCTTTTATAGTAAATACCCTTGGAAAGCAACTCTTGCTGAAAAAAAACTTTGGACAGCCCAGTGTCAACATTGCACACTGGTAACTGGTACACCTCTAAGACCTGGAGTGCCAAATGCTATCTCAGTAGGAAGTCCATACACCCTAACACACACTTTGTATCACAGAATTAGGCTTCAGTCTTCTCACCTCTGTCTGCTGGGAAATGCAACAGGAAAGGAGATGAGAATGGCAAAGGTCTGAAGCATTTTTCAGTGAAGGTTTATGAGAAGGTTCAGAGGAAAGAAACCACTTCATTTAACAAAGTGACAGATGAATTGGTCATGGAGTTCAGTGCTGCTGATAACCACATCGTACCAAATCAATCAGCTTGTAACCAAGGAGAAGAAAGAAATCATAGATTGGTCTGCCTACTAACTTGGCTCAGGAATGTCAGAATTTAGAGGTAGAGAAATAGAGAAGACTTGAAAGAATAAAACAGAAACCGTCTCAAATTCAAGAACTTATTCTACAGCAAATTGCCTTCAAGAATTTGGTGCAGAGAAACTGCCAAGCAGAGCCACAAGCGAACCAGCCACCTCTCTCCAACTCAGTCATCCACCTTCCATCCATCATCGTGAACACAGCAAGAAGACAGTGATCGACTGCAATATTTCTAGCAATGGATTTGAGTATCTGTTTAATTTTGACAACATGTTTGAAATACATGATGACGTAGAAGTATTAAAGTGAATAGGAATGGCTTGTGGATTAGAATCAGGAAGCTGTGCAACCAAAGACCTTAAAATGGCAAGAAGTTTGGTACCTAAAGCTCTGGAACCTTATGTGACAAAAATGCCTTGGTGATCAATCAGCAGTGCATTTGTTGCATCATTAGGTTCAGTTTCAAATGGCACAAAGCTTTCTACTAGTGACTTGACTAATGATGTAAACAGAACATTGGCTGCGTGTTCCAGCTGATCTCTAGTACAGTGGCTCCAGAGTGGAGATGCCTGTGTCTTATGTCGGGGAAGACGATGATGACGATGACTTTAATGAAAATGACGATGAAGACTGATTTTCTTGGCATGTGGACTCCCCCTCCCCCATCAAGTTCATCTTCAGAAATAAATTGTTAGGGAAGAGAAACTTTAAAAAAAAAAATGGGTTTTTTTCTTTCTTTTTTGCATATTCCCAAAAAGATATTTCTAAGTTATTGAATTTAGATATTCACCTCCAATAAGCAAGCAAGGATGGTTTTCATAGGATTCTTAAAAATGTGGTGTGGTTGTGTATTTTAACCCCAGTGTGCTGGTGCAGAGTCTTTATTTACCTCTTAAGAATTTGTGTTTTCATTTTCTTTTTTTTAGATTCAGAGTACATTTTTGCCCCCTTAACAATTCGTGCTGAGTTTGCTAAAGAAGTTGTACTTTATCCACATCTATGAAAAAAAATGCTATCCTTTTGTGGAAAATGGTACACTGGTCATTTAGTTGCAGTATGTTTTGAAGGTGCCAGCTTTGTTGGCGGATGGAAAACAAGATTATGTAGCAAATTTTTATTTTGTTAACTCGTGCAGTGTCCAAGGAACCAAGCAAAATAGCAAAGCTCTACTTTTTTAAACATTAAGCACCATAAATTTTATTATGCCTTTGTTTTCCTGTAAATTATATTAACTGTTGTGATTCCATCAAGCTTATACTTTTTTTTTTTTTTTGCTTTATTTTGCAGCAGACAAATTACCAAGTTTTTTTTGTTTGCTTTTTGTTTTTGCTTGTTTGGTAAAAGTTTATTGCCATGCTCATGCAGCTATATAACTGTCTTGAAGACTTGGCTGCTTTATTGCTCATGGTAAAATTTGCCTAATTTCTTGCAGTGTTCGGAAACTTTATTATGTGATTGTTTACATACTTATAAGTCTATCATTTAAAGGTATGTAAGTATTTTCCTATAATCTATTATAAAATTGAAATTAAGTGTAGAGAATGTTTTAACAGTTTTTTAGCTCAAAATTTGTCAATCATTTTTAATAGTTCTTTTTTATAAAAAGAAAATGGAATTTCAGGACAAGTAGTAGTCTCTTTTAAAATTTACTCACAAAACAATTAACCTGCCCAGTTGCTGTTAGCTGCTTTTCTAAAATGATAGTCTTTTTATTGAAATGCAAATAAACTTTTCTGTAATGTTTTATGGAATATAAAGAGATTTTAATTGTTTGACTTGTTTAACTTGACATTGTTAGTCTTTATTAGTAAAACATACATGGACTTCTAAAAAAACATAGTTGATATTTTTATGTTGATTGCATGGTGAAATGATAATATGTTGGATATATTGGACTAAACAAAATTTATCTTAAGTTTCTTATTTATTTAACATGGCTACTGGCAAACTTGAAATTATATATGAAGCTTGCATTTTATTTCTCATGGACAGTGCTGCGTTGGAGGATTTTAAGCATTGGTAGTGGGGCATGACATGATCAGATTTGTGTTTTGAAAGGATAACTCTGTTTTCATTGTGGAGAATGGATTGGATGGGAATCAGAAGGGCCAGTAAATAGGAATAGGTGTTAACTTTCACTAAAGTGGTAGCACTGAGAGTAGAGAGAAGTAGATGAATTTGAACGGTTTCAGGAGGTGAAAATAATAATTCTTAGTGAGGAAATCTGTATAGGATATGAACTGGAACTAGGACGTGTTGCGTTTAGGTGTCTCTGAGACCTCTAAGTAAAAATGTGCAGTAAACAATTAGATCTTTGACTCTGAAGCTCATATGAGAGGTCTGGAACAAATAAGTCAGAGAGCTATCACTATTGTATTATACTGTATTGTATAATATATTGTATTATAAGTATTGTATAGCAGTTAAGGCCTTGGATATGGATAGCTTGCCCACTGGTGGAGCTTAGGGTGAGGAAGGAAGCCCTCGGACTGAGCCTTGAGGAATCCAGTATTAAATGACTGGACAGAAATGGATGAACCTCCAAAAGAGGCAGGAGGAGAAGGGAGAGAGGTACAAGAAAAATCAGGAGAAGATGGGGTCACATAGGCCAAGGGATAATACATCAAAATGGGAGGAAATAAAACTGAAAAGTTTTCCATGGATTTAGCACATTGGTCATTGATAATTTAGGAGTAACTCTCTTTGGAGTGTAGGGGGTAGAAGCTAAATTAGAGGGATTGAGAAGGAAAGTAGAAGATGAGGGAAATAAAGATAATAAATTTTGATAACTCTTAAGGCATTTGCCCTTGAAGGGTAAAAGAGAGGGGACCTAATTTACTCTCATTAAGGGTTTATTTGGTAGATAAGCTTGAGACATAATACATAGAAGGAAAGAAATTCAGGGATATATATTGGAAAAAAGAGTCCTTCAAGATTTTATATACATATGTGTATGTCTCCATTTGTAAATTAGGAGTGAGGGAGGAAGAGTGCTAAGAATATGTAGAGATCTTTTTGAGGATGGAAAAGAGACCCTTCTCTTACAGATACTATGAAAGAAGAAAAGCATGTGAAGCATTATATATAACCCAAAGTATGTGTCATTAGGATATATTTTTGGTAGTTTCAGTGATTAACTCATGAAGGTCTATTATATACCGTAAACTTGACCTATTTCTTCTTTCTCTCAGAGGAGACCAGTTAATCATGTCGGCTGCAGTTGTGGAAGCAGTTAATGCTGCCCCCCTTTCGGGGTCCAAGGAAATGAGTTTAGAGGAACCAAAAAAGATGACCAGAGAGGACTGGAGAAAGAAGAAAGAACTAGAAGAACAGCGAAAACTGGGTAATGCTCCTGCAGAAGTCGATGAAGAAGGAAAGTAAGTATTTTATTTTTACCACATGTTCTGTTTATTCATAATTCAAATTCATGCTTAGTTTGTCAATTTCTCATTCTTGGTTTGGTAGGAAGCTCTATTTATCATTTACATCATTTTTGTTTTTACTATTTATTTTATCAGACTAATATGCATAAAGTTTAATGATCAACTCATATTAAAGAACTTATAGTGAACACCAATAATCCCATTCCACCCTACCCACTCCTTGGCCCACACTACAGAAGTGACTGCTTTTAAATCTTTCTATTTTGAGTTTTTCTAATTGATCCACATCTCTAAATAAAAACTGTATTATTTTAGTCACTCAGTTCTAGCCATTTCCTATTAACTTCCGGCTATAATAGAACATCATAATAGAAGATGTAGCTCATTAACACACATCTCTGTTTTTCTTCACCTCTCCTCCCCTTTGATTATGTCAGTAGTCTTAATTTCTTTGTTGGAAAATTTTAATATATAATATAAATCACTTTCTTCTTTATTCTTAGTTTTTTTAAATGTTATTATAGAGGTACCAACTGCATTCCCTCTCCCTCCTCCCACTATAGATATATCTCTGTTCTTCTTTTTATAGACAACCTTTGTCACTGTAGTAATTGATATTACAATGATTTGTAATATCAAGTCATGTAATCTGTAATATCAGATTTCACTTTTAAATTTTTTTTTTACTTTATTACAGAGATATCAACCCTCACATTCCCCAGTATATTTCTTCAGTGCCATGGTACATTGATCCATCAAAAAGACCTACATTAAAGCACCAGAGACCACAACCAGAGAAACAAAAGCAGTTCAGCTCATCTGGAGAGTGGTATAAGAGAGGTGTAAAGGAGGTATGTAGGCAGACTATAGATACAGACCTTTTATTTTGAGAATTTAATATAAGAACCTTTAATGTAATACTGAAGTAGACACAAATTATATAGCCCTGTATCTGTTATTGAAATTCACAATGCACACTACTTTAGGTTCTGGATTTTCTTTATAAGTTTTATATTGCTCAAGTCCTTAAACTTTCTCATTCCTAAATGTGTAGGGGCTTCTAATTGGTTTCCTCTGAAGGAATAAATCATTTTACTAGACAATACAGTAATGAGAGCCATAGGTATTTCTAACTTATTCACATAAATGAAACATTTTTTGTTTTTCTTTGTATCCTATATCCATTTATAGAATTCCATAACTACCAAGTACCGCAAGGGAGCATGTGAAAATTGTGGGGCCATGACACACAAAAAGAAGGACTGTTTTGAGGTAAGTTTACCTTTGAGAATTTTGGAAACTACTGCCAGAGAGTCTTCCTTTCTTTTTTCCTTGTCATAGAGCTTAATTCTGTTTTTCTAAAATTGCCCATATTTAGGTACAAGTTAAATAAATCTTTTGTGAAAAGAGTAATTGATACTTGAATAGACCATAAAGTCCCATGGTATCAATTTCAGCTCTGAACAAGTTTTATGAAATTTTCCTATGGGTACCACTACTTAGGAAAAGATTCAATCTTGGTTTGTTTTCCAGAGACCTAGGCGTGTTGGGGCAAAGTTTACAGGTACTAATATAGCTCCAGATGAGCATGTCCAGCCTCAGCTGACGTTTGACTATGATGGGAAGAGAGATAGGTGGAATGGCTACAATCCAGAAGAACACATGAAAATTGTAGAAGAATATGCTAAAGTTGATCTGGTAAGCAGAATCCCTTCTTTACTACTATCCTTAAAGAAAGTGCATTCTTGCTGTATTCCTAATTTAGCAACTCTTAGTTTTTGAGTTTTTGGTGGTATTTTTACAATACCATTAGTAGCAGACCTAACTGAATAGGAAAAGTAAACAGTATGCTACCCCTATTTGGCAACAATTTATTTTGTTCTTTTATTGTTCTTATTCTCTGATTTAGTTGTAAGATACTAGAAGCGTGAGAACAACTTAGTATCCAAAACTTTTGGCTTCTTACACTCTTGGCTCTCGGACTTTAGCTTGCCCATGGACCTATTTTAATTGTCTCACAAAGCATTTGGGGGTAGTGAAAGGGAAATAGGACAATTTGTTTCAGGGAATTAAAATTTATTTTAATTCAACATCTTTTTTCTGTTAGTATTTCACTACTCACCCCATTCCTTAAAAACCACAGTCATTTTAATTAATAAAAAAAAGTTTAAAAAAATGATGGGTATGTATCAGAACTGCATTGAAAAATAAAAATTTTATTTTAACAACCAAATTCAAATAAATGAAATTTGGTTAAGATCTAGGGAAAAAAAAAAAACCACAGTCATGCCATGTTATTTTTAAATTAGAGTTAACATTTAAAATTATGAGATTTCATATAAAAATCTGGATTCTATCTTTTCTTAAACACTGAAATACCTGCTAACTTGACCAGCCTGGCAAGAGGCTCATCTGGAGTAGGTTGGCCACTGTCCCTTTTAGAGAGGGCTTGCTCTGCAGTTTACAACTGATGCTATTTGGCTTAATCTACATTAGCTGCCATGTCCAACTAGGAACTTGCAACCCATGTTGTCTCGAAAATCATAGTTCTTAGAGTTAGAAGGAATCTTAAAAGATATTATCTTGCCCAATGACTTTTAAAATAACAAAATTATTCATTTCAAATATATGAAAATTAAATGGCCATTTGTATGTTGTAAGTAAATTTTAAATGTTTCTGTTTTTTAGGCAAAACGAACTCTGAAAGCACAAAAACTCCAAGAAGAATTAGCCTCAGGAAAATTAATAGAACAGGCTGTAAGTAATAAAAATAATCGGTAAAAAATGTCAAACTCTTAGTAATCAAAGAAATGAAAACTTAAAAGAATTCATTTTTATCTCCCCAATTAGAAAAGATTTTAGTTAGTGAAAGTACTATTGAGGGGGAAGAATAAAAGTGATATTTGTTCTTCTGTTCATGGGACTATGACTTGATGGCAGTCATTATGGAAAGGATATTGAACATAAAATATTTATATGCTTTTTCTGGAATTGTTTTACTAGAGCCATCCATCCTAAAGAATGTTCTAGAATTCAAAAAAGTCATTATGCACAAAGATGTTCACTGAAGCATTTTTTACAATAGCAAAAAAATTTAAAATGACTTAAATGTCTAGGAATAGAAAATTGGTTAAGTAAGTTATTATGTATCTGCACAATGACTGAATCTTGCATATCTCTTAACATGACAATCAGCAGTACTTCGTCAGTAACACTGGAAAATACTCATTGTCTTGATATATGGTAAAATATTAATGAGGATATTATAACAAAAAAACAGAACACCGATTCTCGTTTAGTATTGAATTAGTGACTTTTTCCTTTGTTTTTTAAAAATATTTTCTACATTTTCAGTAATGAATTGGACAAAAAAATTTTCATATTAATAAATAGGTATATTGTAGCCATTTTTCTTTTTTAACTTGAGCACTTAATAGCACTAAATTTGCTATTTATGTCAACTTAATATTTAGAATAAATATATTATGCTTATTAGAGTTTTAAAAGTTTCTTTTTAACAAATTCGTGACACATATAAACTATTATCACTCCCATGTTATTTTACAAAAAATGGTAGTAAAGTGTACATATTCTCTAGTACCTTAGATAGCATCACTTCTAATAGTTGCTCAGTATTCCATTGAATGCTGTGATTTACAAAACCAAATTCATTTTTTTGATTTGATTTTTTCTCCCAATATTTCACTATTATAGATAAAGCTGTAAATAACATTCTTGTACCTGTATCTTTATATAGTTGGTGTAGTTTTTCCGTAGGATGAATTCATAGAAGTCTAATTGCTAATGCAATCAATATGTATATTTAAAATTTTTATGACATATCACTTAGCCAGAATGGTTATACTGCTTTGTGATTCAACCGACATATATATATGCCCCTATTTCCACATACTCTCTTTCATACTGTAAGGTTTTCTTTTAATCTCTGAAGCCTTTTTAAAAGGACATAATAACACTGTAAGCACTTTGCATTAGGCCTTTTGCGGAGTAAGGGACTATCCTAAGCAAATGCTACTGAAAAAGAATGGTTTTGTGTTAAGGATTTCTGACTGTCCTTAAATCACAGTATAATGTCACCTTTTTGCCCATATTTTAGAAAGGTTTTTTTAGGCTCTGAAGATATTTATTAAATGATTCTAATAACTTTTTTTTTGGACTTGAGAAAAATTTAGTGAGGTTTAATGAAGATGGTGTGTTTGACAACTAGCACATATTGAAGTAAATATTCCTTGAGTACATTAGTCATCTTAATCTTACTATTATCTTTGTGTGAATTGTAAATCAATGAAAATTGT
Organism: Tamandua tetradactyla; assembly: GCF_023851605.1. Lineage (NCBI taxonomy): Eukaryota > Metazoa > Chordata > Mammalia > Pilosa > Myrmecophagidae > Tamandua > Tamandua tetradactyla. Next base: position 41,663,245 of record NC_135346.1, on the reverse strand, counting down.
GCAGAAATTTTCTGGCATCTGATAAAACTATTCACAATGGTATACTCATATTCAAAACTACTGTTGTTCTCATTATGAGTGAGAAAATAGAATTTGTCCAATAGAATTGAATTATATTATCTTAACTGTGTTTTAAAGCATTAAATAATCAGTAGATATAAAATTAAAAACTGCTTTCTGTCTTTCATGCTGCAGAATTCTCCAAAACACCAGTGGGGAGAAGAGGAACCAAATTCTCAGATGGTAATAAATATTTGTTGCATCTAGGTATATATTAAATTTTTCGATTTCTAATGGGTAATTTTAATAAATGCTTGACCTGTAGCTTTAAAGAACTCAAATGAATAATGGTTTGGTTAAAGGGAAATGAATGGAAAACAAGAACAGGAGGCTGGTCTTTTTTTCTTATTTTTTTCCTCTTCCTTTCTGTCTCTTTCAGGAAAAAGACCATAATAGTGAAGATGAAGATGAAGATAAATATGCAGATGATATTGACATGCCTGGACAGAATTTTGACTCTAAGAGACGGATTACTGTCCGGAATCTCAGGATTCGAGAAGATATTGCAAAAGTGAGCCTTTCCAACATAACATACATATTTGAAAAATATTTGTCTTTCCAACCTAAATTTTGTCTATTTTTATAATATATGGGTAGTATAGTTTGAATCATTCAAAGATTTGTTATTCTGTTTTTCTCTTTGACCTGTACTCCCAGATAAACACACACACATCATAATCGACTCCTCCTACCAGTTGACTGAAATCTTTTTTTCTGGAAGTAAACATTAATGCAATCTCTAAACTTCCTTTTTCTTCTAGTATTTGCGGAATTTAGATCCAAATTCTGCTTATTATGACCCAAAAACGAGAGCAATGAGAGAGAATCCCTATGCAAATGCAGGAAAGAATCCAGATGAGTAAGTATTAAGTTAAATGTACATATTTCAAGATGAGGGAGGAGAGATTTTTAAGCATAAAACTGAATCTTAATTATAAAGAACATCATCTGTGGTTGGGTCAAAAAAGAATGAACTTTCCTTAAATAAATCACTGTGAAACTTTGTTTTTTAATTTATATTTGCAGAGTGAGTTATGCAGGAGATAACTTCGTGCGATACACAGGAGACACCATTTCAATGGCTCAGACTCAGTGTGAGTGTTTGTTCTTAAATCAAGGCATTCATGAGAAATTTTCGGGAGCATTTTTTAAAAGCTTATTTTCAGGGAGCATGCAATAAACATAGCTGGCAATTCATTGAGATGTTTTAAATTACTCTAGTGTTTGCTTGGGAAGCCTATGACAAGGGCTCTGAAGTGCATCTGCAGGCAGATCCTACAAAACTAGAGTTGCTGTATAAGTCATTCAAAGTGAAAAAAGAAGATTTCAAGGAACAGCAGAAAGAAAGCATCCTAGAAAAGGTAATTTTCACTAAAATGCTGAAGAATAATGTTACTTGAAGAGAAATTACTAGTTAACAAATACTTGTTTTACATTCGGAATGCAAATCAGAGAGAGTTCCATTTAATCCATGAAGAGTATTCCTTTCCTTCTGTTGACTTCATTTGCTATATGCTTTTTCTTTTAAATCAATTAGCTTTGCAGCCAAACAAACCACTCCAGACCTTAGTAACACTGTGTCATTTGTGTCTCTTGGTGTGGGTCTGCTTGGCTGAGGCTGAGTCATGGTCTAGAATGGTCTCCCTCTAGTATGTAGCAGTTAAGCTAATTGTCCTAAGGGGGCCTCATCTGGAACAGCTCATCTGCACTCCACATGGTCTCTTTTCCTCCAGCAGGTCCAGTATGGTAGCCCACCCCTACTCCTTCATTTACATGGCAGTCTTGAGCTTCCAGAGAGTAGCAACAGAGAACATGCCCAGTGCACAAATGTTTTTCAGGCCTTTGCTTACATCACATATGCCAGTTTTCCATCAATCAAAGCAAGTAATATGGCCAAGCCTAGATCAAGGGGTGGAGAAATAGATTCCGTCTCTTGATGGGAGGAGCAGCAAAGTCATGTGTCGAAAGATATGCATACAAGAGAGGGAGAAGAGGGAATTTCTGGCCATGTTGCAGTCTACCACACTCAATAGATGAATACCTCAGTCATTTTTTAATTTACTTATGAAAACTTGGTGACCATTTTTATGTTTTATTGTGCTATGTATAACAAAGCCCAGGAAAGAATGGTTTAATCTTTTTTATTGGAAATAAACCTCTCACTAAAGGCTTGAATGTAAATATTTATTAGAATCTAACAATGTCCAATGTCCTTTTAGTACGGTGGCCAAGAACACCTGGATGCCCCTCCAGCTGAATTACTTTTAGCTCAGACAGAAGACTATGTGGAGTACTCAAGACATGGAACAGTCATCAAAGGACAAGAGCGGGCTGTTGCTTGCTCTAAGTATGAGGAGGATGTGAAGATCAACAATCACGCAGTAAGTGTTAAACCAGAACCATTTTATGCCCATATTAGCATTTTGCTCTGGATTGCATATTCTGTTATAACTTCGTTAGCTGATCATTGCTATACTTTTTAAAATATCACTTTTGTGTTTTGAATTTTTTTTAAATGCAAAAAATATGGAAGAATATTGTGATGTTCATTTATATACCGCCTAGATTTTAAAAATGTTAATACTTTGCCATATATGCTTTGTCTAGGTGTGTGTGTGTATGCACACTCTGAGATAGAGCTAAAGACACAGATGTAGATATAGCTAGATGTACACAGACTTTTTTTCTATTCAGATTTTTAAATGGGGTATGATTTTTTTAGCTGAAAACATTTAGAACAAAACTGTCAGTTTTCTAAAAATAAGGTTATCTCCTATATAACCACAATGTCTTTTTCACACATCAGTATCATCTAATATCTAGTCCATAATCACATTTTCCAAAATGTCTTTAATGGCTGATTTATTCAAGCCATGATCCAAAGTTTATTTGGATTGGTTATTATTTCTCTCTAGCCTCTTTTTTGAAATATATTTATCCCCTTTTTCATGACATTGATGATTGAAGAGATCATGCCAATTATTTTGAAGATTGACTTGCTCTGTATTTGACCCTTTCCTTGTGGTATCATATTACTTATTCCTCTGTCCCCTGTATTTCCTATAAATGGAAATTTCGGTCTAAAGACTTCATTAGATATAAATTAAAGATTTTTAACAAGAATGCTTCATAGGTGATATAGTATACTTCATATTTTATCATATCAGAAAGCAAATAATATCACTTGTTCTATTCTTGAAGTATCCAAATTACAGTTGTCTTTGCCAGAGGTCAAAAAATCAGCTACTTATAGGAACCAGGTTTATAATTGTTTGGAAGTATACAAACTAGAGAACGCAAACCCTGCCTAATAGAGGTATCCACTATTAAGCAACAGCGAGTTCTTGTCATGTGAGAATTGAGGGCCAGGATATCTTAGCCCTTCTGAATTTTTTAAGATAAGTCGTATGTCTTAATTTATTTAAAGTTCATTTTTGGAAATAAGATGTATGAGCATTATAACCATCATGTCTGCTTATCACACCTGAGGGCTAGCTACCTTCTCCCTGTTAGTCAACCTTAGAATCTCTATCATTTGCCTCTCAATTTACATTTTTTATATTGTATAATATAAGATATATATAAAGCATCCCATCCCTCAGGAGACTTTGCCAATACTTTTTGATTATCTACTTAATATACTCTGGAATGTATCCAGGCATTACATTAAGCTATACAGGCTTAAAGGCCCTCATTCTTGTTCTGGGCTCCCTGTGTTTGGAGTGTTTAAATGATCTATCCAGACAGGTTGAGTTTGATTATGTGCTTACCAAGTAGTGCTATTGCCAGGTCATAGGGCATCTCGATATTTAGTTCCAAATTACCTTTTAAAGAGGCTATGTTATTGTATACTTCTAACAACAGTTTTAAGGTACCTTGTTCCAAGTTCCTTTTTAAGTAACATCTCTCTCTCTCTCTCTCTCTCCAGCATATTTGGGGCTCTTTCTGGAAAGAAGGCCGATGGGGATACAAATGCTGTCACTCTTTTGTCAAGTATTCCTATTGTACTGGAGAAACTGGGAAGGAGATAGCTGTAAGCAATTGTTGTTTGGTTCTTAAATGTGAAAAACAATCTAAAACTCTTAACTCAAACTCTATATGAAACATATCTTTTCATGTTTCAAATTTTAACTTTTACTTTGATGATTGGTAAGTATGACACTCAAGTCAGATTACATGTATTTTCTCATGTATTGCTTCACAGAATGCAGAGGGATGTATTGCAAACGATGTAACTGGAGAAGAGTCCTTGAAAAAACCTCAAACGCTCATGGAGGTAAATCTACAATCTACAGTCATTTGTCATGAACTTTTAAGTCCTGGAGGGAGTACTTTAATACTTGCTCTAGGTTTGTTTCCACATTGATAACCCTGTATTTCAATATTCCCTCTCAGATGCATCAGGTAAAGTTAAAAGAGGAGAAAAAGAAGAAAAAGAAGAAGAAGCATCGAAAGAGCAGTTCAGATAGTGAGGGCGAAGAAAAGAAAACTGAAAAATTGAAAAAGGTACTTTATGATGTCTAAATGGTAAAAATGACAAATAGCAGTCTTCTGTATTTTCAAAGGACTTTAGGGAATGAACTCATCCTTTCTTCCTCATTTTAAAAGTGAGAAAACGAGCCCAGAGTCTGGGTGATTTCCATCAGTTACATTATAGCAGGTGTTGAATAAGCATGGAGATTTAGAGTTTGTGAATGTAGGTATTGAGTTCTTCAGGGAGTATTTTATAAATATCATGAATACACAGGAAAAAATGTGCCTTGTAAAGATGTTGTTTTAGAGTTGTTGACATGTTGCCCAGGAAGAAATTGCCCTATAGCTTCATAATTTGAAGCAGGACTTGGGGAAAAAGTCATAATTGCAGTCACCACCAGTAGCATCAGTTTGGGCTTGTATCAGAAAAATAAATCATATTCATTTTTCTTATTAAATAAATTTTCTTTAATGTTAATTGAAAATGTGCTCTATGAAAATATTGTACCGCCAAGTAGTCATAATCTCTAGCTTGACAGTGGAAGGGTTGACTCCCAAGCTCTTTCAGGCAATCCAGGTTTTTGCTGTAGCAGTTCGTATGCGGTGGTATCTTTTGGCACTCTCCCGCTTTTAAGCAAAAGTGATTTGCTATAGAGCCATGAAACTCATTCTTTCCCTCTCACTACAGGCATTGAATGCAGAGGAGGCCCGCCTTCTTCATGTCAAAGAGATCATGCAAATTGATGAGAGGAAGCGGCCTTATAATAGCATATACGAAACCCGGGAACCCACTGAAGAAGAAATGGAAGCTTATAGAATGAAACGTCAGAGACCAGATGACCCCATGGCCTCCTTCCTTGGACAGTAGTTAGAAGTATATCCAAGAAAGACACAACTGATAGGTTCTCTTAGTTTCTTGATGATGATTATAGAGGGAAAAATCCTTATCTGCTCTGCTTACTGCCTGACTTTAATAAAGCTTCCAAAAGTTTCATAATAAATTTACTCCTTTCCACACTGAAGAAAAAACAAAGAAGAAGCATATTCATTGGGAATTAAAGGTTTATATTAGTGATATGGAAAGAGACCTTGGGTCTCTGAGTGTCCTCTACTCAACAGTTCTTAAGTCTCAAACTTAAGTTCCTCAATTTTTGTGGCCCTTCAAAAGTATATTAGCACGAACACATTTTTAAGACAGATTGGTTACTTTTACTCAAAAGTGGGGCTTCATTTTTTAAAAATTACAGGCAACTCTAATTTCAGTTATTTTATAACTATTTGTCTTTGCTTTCCAAGATTTTCCCCTAAGGTCTGAAGCTAAAAACTATTCTACCTTGGGCTTTTCATCCCTAAAAGGAAATGTATATAAAGTGTGAATCACTTTTTCTCCCATGTCAACCTGAATAGCAGTGATTTTTTTTTACATATGTATGTATAAAAGTTTGATTTTTCATACATTTCCTTGTACCATACACACAGAACTAAATGTATTAGTCTTTGAATGGAAAAATAACTTTTTCTTCATCCTTGAGTCAGTGTTAACAGATTAGCAGTATGTTTTTACCATTCTTTAAATTTAGAAATTCTTTATTATAGAAGATAAGGTTTGTAATACTATTTGTTATAATTGTGATTGTCTTTGTGTAACAATCATGAATATTAAATTAGATAAAAAGACAATAGAAAATCCATTGTATATCATCTTTATAGCCAGTAGGTGTCACTTTATGTGTAAAATGTTTTTCTTCTTTTTTTTGCATGGGCAGGCATTGGGAATTGAACCCAGTGACACCGTGGCCTGCCCTATGTGTAAAATTTTTAAAAGCAAAACCTGAAGTTGAAGGTTTCTTAAAAAAACTGTAAGGATAGCCTGTAAAGAGATTGCCATGATCTTTGAGCCTCTGCTAAGAGCAGATATATTGACAGTAAGAGTGGAATCTTACTGTAAAAACAAACTGTTAAAAACCCCTGACATGAACTCATTGACTTAATAACTCATAAACTTCTAAGCTACCAAAAACCACTGCAGTAAGTCAGCATCTCAGAAATAATACTGGTAGAAGAGTAACTGAATCAAATTTTCAAGTACTATGGATATTTATGGTATCTATATTCAGACTAGTTTGAAAGTAAAACAGCAATGTAATATAAATAGAGATATATATCTGAGAATGGTTAACTGAGTGGTTTAGCCTTATTTCAAATATTTGGTGAAAGAGTGAGTCATAGAACTGGCAGGAAGCCTGGGTAAGCTTCTCTGAGTTTGTAGTAGATAATTACAGGATCCTTTACTCAAAAAATGTGTCTTCTAACCATTTTGGGCCTCAGTTTCCTGTTATATGAGGACTGTTTTACTCTGATTTTAGAAAGTTCTGTAATGTCCAAAATTATGTCTTATTTGTGTTCATTTTGGAATAAAGGTAACATCTAAAACATGACTCATATGAATTTTGATTTTATTATCTCACTAATAATGATTGCTGTCTTTAATGTTCCAGAACCACTTGCCATAAATTTCAGATGTTATCTCACTCAAAATAACTTCAGAGGGATGAGAAATAGATGATATCCCTATTTTATAATAAGTAAAGAGACTTAATGAGTCCAAACATCTTGCTCAAAAAACTATTAACAGCTAAAAGTGATGGGGCCAGGTCTCTGTGACTCTAAATACTAACCTTTTAAAGTATTTAAGGCCTTGGTGTCTGAACTAGGGTGGCTAGTTTTTTGATTTGTGGTTTTTTTTGTTTGTTTGTTTTTGCAATTTCTCCCATAGGCAGATAAATTAGGCCCTAAATCTTTATCAGGTTCACCTTTCAACACCTGGAAATAATGCATCTGACTCAGAGTCTGACACTGACACACACACACACACACACCATTACCAACCATGGGAATGCTCCTAGCAAGATTTGAGCATACAAAAATGAATAAACTCATTTCATTCAGTCTAAGAATTTTTGGTGTGTGGGGGCGGTGATACCCCAGAAATAGGAGTGTGGGTTTGTTTCTTGGAAAAGTTCTTTTCTACTTTCTACGTCGGGATTTTTCTCTAAAATCTCTGTAAGGATGTATTTATACTTGTTTATTATCCTTATATCATTTAATATCCTATTGGTAGGAATTTTTAAGATAAAGTTTAAAATCTTTTCCTTGAAATCGTGATTCTTAGGAAGTGCCGCCGTATGTTCCAATTTATGTGAAGGGGAGGGGGCAACCTATGAGGGCAGAACCCAAGCTCAAGAAGTTCCTCCTTCATTCTGAGAATGTCAATGGAATTAAAGCCTGTCCCATTTGCCTGAATATTTAATTTGAGACTATGATGAGCTTCCACTTAATCCTCCCTCTTTGTTCTACAAGGGTTACCGTTATTATTGGAGCTTTATAATCTTCAAGTTTAAAGCCTGAAACAGTGTAAATAAAATATTACTTCCACTGGCCTGAATATTAAAAATAACTATGTGAACTTTACAGTGCCTTCCACTGCTGAGATCTTATTTTTTGTCCCTTGTGGCAGATACAAACTGGAAAATGCTCAACCCCACGTACACGGAGTAAAGAAAACAGAAGGGCTGCACGCATGCTCCATACTCAGCCCAGCCGGCCCCTCAGCCGGTGCTAGTGCGCCTGCGTGCGAGGAGGAACCTCACCCAGCCTGCGGGCGGGAAGCCATCGGGAGAGCCCGGATGGAAGCCCGGCCCGGCTGAGCCGAAGGGTGCTGTGGGCTCTGCTGTCTGACCTGGCTCTCCGCACCGATTCCCGTCTGCGGGTCGGACCTGGGGAACCGCGGCCTGGACGTTCCGACCCGCGGGAGGCTGGATCCAGCCCGAGCGGAGGGCGGGACGGGAGCCTCAGACCGGCCCCGCCTGGCTCTCGGTCCCTGCATCTAAAAGGAGCCCGAGCATCACCTGGGCCTGCGCTCAGGCTCCGAGACGGCGGCGGGTGGCGGCTGAGCGGAGCGCTTCTTCCTCGGCGCGGGCATCCCTAGCTAGCCCAGGCCAGCGCCAAAACCCTCCGCCTCCTTAAAAATACCACCAACAGTTCCTACCAGATAAGAGCTGTGTGTTCCTTACGTGCATTCTCACAATTAAACCTCAGAACAACCCTATAAGGTAGGTACTATTATCATTCCCACTTGAGGAATTGAGAATTGGAAGGGTCCACAATCCGTACAAGAGCTCCCAAGAAGATCCCAGGTGTCTGACTCTAGAATGCATGCTCAGCTGAAGACTACATTCCCGCCTCTTTTTCCCTGATAATTGATTCTAACTGTAATATGTAATGATTGAATTCTCCCCGTCTCCAGACACCCGCACATGCTATGTACTTACATAAGCAGTGGCTAGATAGATGCTTGGTTGTGTTTCTTTTGGACTTTTAGGTTTACATCTGCAGTTTGGTGTTTCCACTTTTGAAACCTCTGTTTTAGCATTCCCTAAATGTTTCTATTATGTGAGTTAAAATATTTTTTCCAATTGATTCTTCTCTCAATTGTGATACTTTTTATACCTACCCTTCATAAATTTCGAAAAATATTAGCCTGTATCAGATCTTTTCATTTCACCATCTTAAGATATATCTGAGTCCCAAAAGAACCGTTCTAAAAACAAATTTTCCCTAGCTTTTTATTTTACTTTTTAGTAGAGAAATATTTAACATAAATAAAAATAGTGAGAATGCTGTAATGTGTATCCCTCATCCAGCTTCAGCAGTTAACTTCAAGACCCTTCTTATTGCATCTGTCTTTACCCTACATGTGTTTGTGTGTGTCCTGAAGTGCATATTTCAAAGGAAATCCGAGCCATCTTATTTCACTTGTAAATGTTTAGATCTATATCTCTAGCAGATAAGGATTTTTTTTAATGTAACTACAATGCCATTACCACAGCTGATTAAATTAAAATTTTTCCTTCATGTAATGGTGCTTTTTTTATTGTTTACATTTTTTAGGATATTGTGATTGCTGAAACACCACAGAGGAGCATGTGAAAACTGAGGTTCTAAAACACTAACAACTCTCTTGTGAGGTAAGTTCCTCTTTGAGGATCTTGAAAATTCTTGCCATCTATTTCCTTTTTGAGGAGGATGGAGAATACTTCATATGGGTTTTTCTAAAAATGATTTTTGTTCAAAACCAGTCATGTTAAATCCCAATTATATGCCTTTTAAGTAGCACAGTCAGAGTGAAGAGGAATGGACTTTAACAGACCCTCTACTGATGTCTAATGAAAGCTTTCTCCTTTACCTCTCTCTCCCAAAAAATATACTGAGTAAACATATGTAGCAATGCAAGAAAGATAAACATTTTTATGCTGGTATCATAATTGTTTTGTCATCAGTGAGAAGTGATTCTAAACACAGTTGGCCTGATGCCCTCATTACTTGACAAAAGAATTCTTAAAATGAACTCTGATTTAAACTTTAGATCATCTTTATTGATTGACAGATATCGTCCAGTATTTTACTGACTCATTGCAAACAACCATACAGCCAGTCAACTTATTAGTTATCCTGGCAGATCCTCTAGAAAGCTAGTGCTTAAAGTAAATATTTTTCGCTTACTTTATTGTTACCTTTTTTAATGACCAAACTAAGTATTTTTCTTCAGATTTGTCACTGTTCAATTATTTCAGCCACATACTGTGGCAGAGAACTTTGGAAATTTTATCTTAGAGATAGAATTGTTTTCCGAGGTAGATTTGAGCCTACCAATTTGCTAAAGGGGGAGTAAAAGAGAAAAGGTATAGCTTTATTTTTAGGTCCCTAACTTTCACAGAAGATTGTCATCAACTCAACAAAACTTAAGTGCCTGTTAAAGCATCTGTACTGTTCACGCAGCTATGTAAAAATCTAAGGTATGGATTGGACTGAAGGATATGTTTTCATTCCTCTAAATGAAATCATTAGAATTACATGGACACCTTTATTTCAAATTCTTTTGTCTTATTGCTTAATAAAATGATTTACTAGTTTTGAGGAAGTACAGTAACATGTATACTTTCAAAAAAGTTCCCAGTGATTTGATGGATATGTCTAGTTAAGGATCACTCATTGTTCTAGTTATTAATCATAAGAATTGTTAAAATGCTTATTTATTATACAGATTTTGAGATACTGCCCTGGAGCTATGGAATCAGAATCTCTGGAGAACTACTGCCTTCTCCATCCTGTCCTTGGGTTAAACCAAACCTTAAGAGGGCTGCTTATTTCCATTACATTGTTTTGGCTTCTTTCTTAACTACTTTTTTGAGGAATAATTATATGAAAAGGGATCTTTACTGTTATTAAGGATGTCTTTGTGAAAGAGAAATTTTGAAGTCTCAGTAATAAGAATAGTTGAGCAATTTGTTTTGCTTTTATTATGTGGGCAGTATGAATCATGAAGGGCTAGTGTGTTACACTTTACTCTAGCAACAAGGAAGCGCTGAGCCAAATTTGTAGTCTACCTCTGTGTCAAGACTACTAAGACTTAAAGACTTGTTTGGAATTCTCAGTTTAAATGGAGTCAATGCTGCTCAAAAATTAAATAGTTTTACAAACCTGTTTAATTCTTAATCATTAAAAAGAACTAGCACCATGACATAATCTGCCCTTCTGTAGAATATTCACCATCTCTGTTCAGTGGTTCTTAACTGGGAGTGTATACATCCTTGGGGCAGAATGAAAGAAGAGGGTGGTAGTGAGATACTTTTTCTGGAGATACAAAATATGCCAGACTTGTTTGTAACATGCACCATTGAAAACAAATTGAGCCACAACTGTGCAGCTCACTGATAGAGGACTTATGTCACAACTTGCCTAAGCCCATATCTTCCATATAATAACTTGCTGGCAAGTCATTTATTCCAAGAAATTATATGTGAGTTGCTAATTTAAAATTAGATTCATGGTGTTATGGCTTTGAACTGAAATGTTGCATATTTTTTGACATGTGCACAGGTGACAGGAAGGCATATGGTAAGGCTTTATTTTAATTTGGTTAGCCACTGATCTTTAATGTGTGGTTTATATTTTACGCCCAAAGCAAAATTCTGCGGTGTCTCTGGAGTACTACCTGATTATTTTTGTGTGCCATGTCCAAGAAACGCAAATGGGATGATGACTATGTTCGTTACTGGTTCACCTGTATGACAGAAGTCGATGGAACTCAACGTCCACAATGTGTATTGTGTAACTCGATATTTTCAAATTCTGATCTCAGACCATCAAAACTGTCTGACCATTTTAACAGACAACATGGTGGGGTAGCTGGGCATGATCTCAATAGCATGAAGCATGTACCAGCACCATCTGATCAGAGTGAAACCTTGAAAGCATTTGGAGTTGCATCTCATGAGGATGCCTTATTACAAGCATCTTATCAGTTTGCATATTTATGTGCCAAGGAGAAGAATCCTCATACAATAGCTGAAAAATTAGTGAAACCTTGTGCATTGGAAATAGCACAAATAGTTTTGGGACCAGATGCACAAAAGAAACTTCAGCAGGTTCCCTTATCAGATGATGTGATCCACTCTAGAATTGATGAAATGAGCCAGGACATCTTACAACAAGTTCTAGAAGAGATCAAAGCCAGTCCCCTTAAAGTGGGTATTCAGCTTGCTGAGACAACTGACATGGATGACTGCAATCAGCTAATGGCATTTGTGCGATATATAAAAGAAAAAGAAATTGTAGAAGAATTCCTATTCTGTGAGCCATTGCAGTTAACCATGAAAGGAAAAGATGTGTTCAATCTCTTCAGAGACTTCTTTTTGAAACATAAGATAGCACTTGATGTATGTGGCTCCATTTGTACTGATGGTGCCTCTTCTATGCTGGGAGAAAATTCAGAATTTGTTGCCTATGTAAAGAAAGAGGTACCTCATATTGTGATAACACATTGTATGTTGAACCCTCATGCACTTGTTACAAAGACATTGCCTTCAAAACTGAAAGATGCTCTCTTTACTGTGGTGAGGGTAACAAATTTCATCAAAGGGCGAGCTCCAAATCATCGCCTCTTTCAGGCTTTTTTTGAAGAAATTGGTATAGAGTATAGTGTCCTCCTTTTCCATACTGAAATGAGGTGGCTTTCCCGTGGCCAAATACTTACTCATATTTTTGAAATGCATGAAGAAATAAATCAGTTTCTCCACCACCAAAGCAGTAATTTAGTTGATGGCTTTGAAAATAAAGAGTTTAAAATTCACCTAGCATACCTCGCAGATTTATTCAAACACCTAAATGAACTTAGTGCATCTATGCAAAGGACTGGGATGAATACAGTGTCATCTAGAGAGAAGTTATCTGCTTTTGTTAGGAAGTTTCCATTTTGGCTAAAGCGAATTGAGAAAAGAAATTTTACCAACTTTCCTTTTCTTGAAGAAATAGTTGTGTCAGATAATGAAGGCATCCACATTGCAGCCGAAATAACATTGCATCTCCAGCAGTTGAGCAACTTCTTCCGTGGATATTTTTCTGTTGGAGATCTTGATGAGGCAAGTAAATGGATACTGGATCCATTTCTTTTTAACCTGGATTTTGTTGATGATGGTTATTTAATGAAAAATGATCTTGCTGAATTACGAGCTAGTGGCCAAATCCTAATGGAATTTGAGACAATGAAGCTTGAGGATTTCTGGTGTGCTCAATTCACGGTGTTTCCAAACCTGGCAAAGACAGCTCTAGAAATCCTTGTGCCATTTGCAACTACATACCTTTGTGAGTTGGGATTTTCTTCACTCTTACATTTTAAAGCAAAGTCCAGAAGCTGCTTTAATATAAGTGATGACATTCGTGTGGCTATTTCAAAAAAAGTTCCTCGTTTCTCAGACATCATTGAACAAAAGCTACAGCTACAGCAGAAGTCTCTGTGAGCTGAAACAATTTGTAATGTAGATATTTTTATATATTCTTAATACTGTTGTAAAATTAAGCTATAATTCTGTTGCTTTTCTTTTATATTTATGGTATGCTGAATCCTGAGTTTTTAAAAAATTAGGTAACTTCAACTTTTAATGAGGTATGTAAAAATATGTTTGGGGAACAAGAGGAACAGAAGCAGCAAGAAAGATTAAATACCACTGCCTAGTAGATACATAGGAATTTCTAGTTCTGAATGTGTGTTTAACGTATTGATGTGATATATAAAAACGACTCTGAAGACATCCAACTAAATGGTACAATAGGCTAGGGGTTGAGCCAAGAGAAAAGAAAAGACCTCCCAGAGCCAGCAGCTTCAGGTTAAGAGTAAAAGTCAAAAGGAAAAAAATAACAGGCTGAGTCCTTCCATCTCTGGGAGGACCGTTATAGGAAGGTTAATGAATTCATAAGAGGATTATGAAATACTGTAGTAGGAATAGGTTGATTCTGGCTTTGTAAGATTTTTTTTAAATGTACTCTTTGGAGTTAGTCTTATAATGTCTGTTCCCCTGGCTCAGTTGGTCTGAATACCATGAGATTAATAAATATCCTGATAACCTCTCAGTCATTCTTTGTCTTCTTTTTAAATTACTTCAGAAATCTAAGGTATCAAGCCTGCTGAAAAGGGGATTTCAGAGGCTACCCTAGAGATTCTAATTTAGTGGGTCCGGGATGGGGTCAAAGATCATCATTCTTAACCGGCCTCTTAGATGGTTCCAATGTCTCTTTGGTCCTCTGGCCTCATCTCATTTTTCCTATACCTATTTTCTGTTTACTCCCATTTCCGCATTTATTTTACATATTTTATATGTATTTTTCTAAGGTACTTCAAAACGTTTGGAAGGACTAGAGTATAAATCATAAGTCAATTGACATGAAATCACTGGAATAATTAAGGACCATCCAAAAGTTCCCTATGGGAGTCTAAACACATTGTTTTCTGGATGATAATTTAACAAAATAAATATATTTATTAATTTAAATAAATTAACATTTTTACTTCAAAATGTTAATGTTTTATCAAAGTTCTCCATGCTCATGTGTGAAAAATTGATAGAGTCCTATATTGAAAAGCCACAGTTTGTCTCTGCTCAATTACCTTAATCATTTCTGCTTTAACTTCTTATAATTCTACCCATAATTCTAAATAATATGTTCAAAACAAGCATATATGTCAGTTTTATTTTAACAACTTAAGAAGTTTTATACTGATTCCTCTAGATATTAGTTAAGGCTTTAATTTATCTACAACACATCCCTCTCTTTTCTTATTGCTCCTCCATTTTTTTTTTATTATTATAGCACTAATTTTAGTTCTTTATTGGTGATTCATTCCTTCGACTGAGGATTTTTCCCTGTAGGAATTTATCACATAGAAGGAATCAGGAATGTCCAGTTTTATTTACAGCATAGGTAACCACAGCAGTTTTATAATAGTGAAAATTGAAAACGACCTGAAGGGAAATGAAACCTAAATGCCAAGGTTTAGTTGCCACTGGAGAACTGTTTATATTTTCTACACAAACCTCAGCTTTATCACTATTCCATCAAAATACAAAATATAAATACCTGCCTTTTTCATTTAAAAACATAGTTATAGGGCAATGCAGCAGTGGCTCAGAGGCAGAATTCTTGCCTGCCAAGCCAGAGACCCGGATTCGATTCCCAGAGCCAGCCTATGTAAAAAAAAAAAAAAAAAAAAAAGAGTAGTTACAGAATTTAAGTAGTAATTCTTCTTATTACCTAACATCAAGAGCTGTAGGGAAATTTTCAGAATTTAATACAGAAATAAATCTGGATGAGTATGTGTAAAGTTTAATTTGTATACAGATATAAAGATAGGGAAAAAGTAAGGGTAGGAACAAGGGCATGTATAAAGCCCGGAACCTAACATTATAATAGCAGGACCAGGATAAAATGCCAGAAGCAAATGACCTTTAATAGAAAGTCTTTCATTAAGTCTAGAAATCTCTGATTAAATTCATTCATTTCTACTCTGAAACAAAAACCAAAGGACATTTTTAAAGGACACAGCTAACTAGAGTTTTTAATTCCTTTTCAAATTCTACAACAGTTTTCCTCCCAATTAAATGAAAAAGACAGCAGTATGTGCTGCAATGAAGAAACTTAGATTTAGTTCAAAAAGTCTCCTGCAAAAATAAAAATAAATAAAAAAAGTCTCCTGCAATTATCCACATATTGGCATATATACGTCATATGTATTGGTTTCTTTTTTATCCCCAAGGAGGAGATAATTGCTTTTCTTATATTTTTACTGTATAATTAAGGTCACTGATAAATTGCAAAAAGGAGTCAAAACAGGATAAATATGTAATCTTTATGACCAGTAGATGTCACTGTCTGTGCAGGATTAGCTGAAAGCAAACTTACTTGTGTTTACAGACTTCACCAGGTAATATCTGATTTTGAATATCTCTAGTAAAGGTATTAGTAGCTCAAATTTAAATGCCCCACCTAAACCTGTGCTGGCTCAAAATTAGTAGAGAAAACTGGTGAACCCAGTCACTTGAAGAAACCATTGGGGGAAAAGAGGATATTGGGGTTTCTTCCCTATAATACTGATTTGCATGTGCACTTTTGATATATCAGCTGTTTTCTTACTGCCAAAAGCTGTTTGAAGTGGGGGGATAGGTCTGCATACTCAGAAATAATCCAATGGAACCAAAAGTAGATAAACGTACAATTTAAAAGGATGAATTCTATATGTTAATTACATCACAGTATAAACAAAAACAAATAGGCTCTGAATAGTTATCATATATAGTTTTATCAGGACTAACATAAAAAATTATAAGCTTCACTTTAATATCCTCTAAGAATGCGGAATACTCAGATTTGAAGGCTTCATCAATCTACATTAATTTGAAAGGCAGTATAAGGTAAGTGTCTAATTCAGTGTATTTTGTACTTTATATTCTGAAAATGGGGACCTGAAATTATTTTCCTTTTGTTTTACGGTTTTGCTATAAATCTTATGCTAACACAGAAATGGATTCCAATCCTGGCTCAACTACTTATGAGCCTTGTGAACTCTATAGCCCTCATATAGGAATCAAGAGGTCTGGTAGACATCACTTTTTTTGGCCTGCTTGTTCATTCACACAAAAACTTCTTTTATTAATAGCACTTTGATTTTTCCTTTTAGGAACTAACCTTCTCCCACCAACAGTTATATGGCCCCATCCTGGCTAAGTAAAGTCAGCTCCAATACTTTTCCTAGGAGAGATGCTACATTTGCTAATCTATCAGGATGTGAGTCTGGTGCTTCCAATCACCATTGATTCTGTCTCATTCAGAGAATCTGCCAGAGAGGAAGCCAATAGCAACAAAGCCAAGAAAAGGAAAGAGATAGATTCTTCATGATATTGCTTGAGCATCTAAGTGCAGTCATACTTTTTTTTTTTTCCTTTCAGTTACACAAGCTAACAGATTCTCTTTGCTTAAGCTTATTTACTTCCTGTCACAGGCAACCAACTGACCTGCCTTATATACTTGATTTTCAGTCATAATTATTGTATTAGTTAGGGTTCTCTAGAGAAACAGAATCAACAGGGAACACTCGCAAATATAAATATAAAATTTATAGAAGTTTCTCACATGACCATAGGAATGCAGAGTCCAAAATCTTCAGGGCAGGCTGTGAAGCCAATGATTCTGATGGAGGGTCTGGATGAACTCCACAGGAGAGGCTTGCCAGCTGAAGTAGGAAGAGAGCCTGTCTCTTCTGAATCCTCCTTAAAAGGCTTCCAGTGATTAGATTAAGCATCACTCATTGCAGAAGACACTCCCCTCTAGCTGATTACAAATGGAATCAGCTGTGGATGCTGCTGATGTGATCATGATTTAATTTTATGAAATGTCCTCATTGCAACAGACAGACCAGCACTTGCCCAAACAGATAAACAGGTGCCACCACTTGGCCAAGTTGACACATGAACCTGACCATGACAGTCCACCTCTTGTCAACTTGGCAGCTATACATATCACCTTAAACCATACCTAATTTCTAAATAAAAAAACAATAAAGCACACATTTTTTCTTTTACCTAACAATACTCAACTGTCCTGCAAATAACCAGAAACACATTAAATCTCTCCAGAATAGGGTGCAAGTCCTTGGGTAATGTTCATTCTTAAAACTTGATATCTTACAACTTAAATAGTATAGCAGGAATAAAACAGCATTACAGTCCTCGCTTCTATAACTGATCACGTGGTCATAGTTCATATTTATCACTACCTTCTTCCACTACCCATTCCATGTTCCCTTTACCCTCAGCAAGTATTTCAGCTGGCTGTGGTTCTTTGCCTGGTGGGATGACCCAAACCTTCATTCCTGAAGTTTCAGAGCCATTAGTATTCCTGCCTGGATTGCGTTGTTGCAGTTTTCCATTGATTTTAATCACAGGGCATGGTAGTACTAAAAGATGCCCCTGGGGATCTCCTATATTCCAAGAAAACACTTCTTTACCTCCATTGTGTGGTTGCAGTCCTATTTCCCCCTGATAGGGTCAATCACCCCAGACAATAATGTGATCCCCTTCGTGGCTTGTTGATCCAGGGGCATGAGTAGCCCAAAGTGACCAGGTGGCAGTCTTAGATTCCAGTTCAATGGAATCATTGTTGTTTCTCCTGGTGGAAGCACTCCCCATTTTGGAACTAAAACCTGTAGACCAGCAGAGCTCAGGGTCGCAGGGACAGGAAGCAAAAATTTTCCTAGTGGGTCACTAGGGGTAATAGTGAGTGGTGCTACTCCCATTTCCACCCCTTGGTTCCTGGACCCATGGATCCTGGCTATGGGAGAAACAGCACCATTCAGCAGATGCTGATTCAGAGCATATACAGCTTCCTAGAGAAAATTACCCCAACCCTTCAAGGTATTGCCACCTAGTTGGCACCATAATTGAGTTTTCAAAAGGCCATTCCACCGTTCTGTCAATCCAGCTGCTTCTGGATGATGGAGAACATGGTAAGACCACAGAATTCTATGAGCATGTGCCCATTCCCTCACTTCATTTGCTGTGAAGTTTGTTCCTTGATCAGAAGCAATGCTGTGTGGAATACCATGACGATGGATAAGGCATTCTGTAAGCCCACGGATGGTAGTTTTGGCAGAAGCATTGCGTGCAGGGAAAGCAAACCCATATCCAGAGTATGTGTCTATTCCAGTTAGAACAAATCGCTGCCCTTTCCATGAAGGGAGTGGTCCAATGTAATCAACCTGCCATCATGTAGCTGGCTGGTCACCTCGGGGAATGGTGCCATATCAGAGGCTGAGTGTGGGTCTCTGCTTCTGGCATATTGGAAACTCAGCAGTGGCTATAGCCAAGTCAGTCTTGATGAGTGGAAGTCCATATTACTGAGCCTATACATAACCTCCATCCCTACCACCATGATCACTTTGTTTATGAGCCCATTGGGCAATGACAGGAGTTGCTGGGGAAAGAGGCTGACTAGTATCCACAGAACGGGTCATCTCATCCACTTGATTATTCAAACCTTTCTCTGCTGAAGTCACCTTCTGGTGCACACTCACATAGAACACAAATATCTTCATGTCTTTAGCCCACTCAGAAAGGTCTATCTGCATACTTCTTCCCCAGGCCTCTTTGTCACCAATTTTCCAATTATGGTCTTTCCAAGTCCCTGACCATCCAGCCAAACCATTAGCAATAGCCCATGAGTCAGTATACAAATGCATCTCTGGCCAGTTCTCCTTCCAAGCAAAATGAACAACCAGGTGCACTGCTCAAAGTTCTGCCCACTGGGAGGATTTCCCCTCACCACTGTCCTTCAAGGATACCCCAGAAAGGGATTGTAGTGCTGCAACTGCCCACTTTCAGGTGGTACTTGCATATCATGCTGTGAACCATCTGTAAACCAGGCCTGAGTTTTCTCTTCCTCAGTCAATTCACTGTAAGGAACTCCCCAACAACCCATAGTCTGGTCTGGGAAAGAGAAAGTAATGTGGCAGGAGTGGAGACCATAGGCATTTGGGCCACGTCTTCATGTAACTTACTTGTGCCTTCAGGACCTGCTCTGGCCCTATCTTTGTTAGAGATATACCATTTCCATTTTACAATAGAATGCTGCTGCGCATGCCCAACTTTATGACCTGGTGGGTCAGACAACACCCAAATCATGATAGGCAACTCAGGTCTCATGGTAACTTGGTGGCCCATGGTTAAGCATTCAGTCTCTACTAAGGCCAGTAGCAGGCCAAAAGCTGTTTCTCAAAAAGGAGAGTAGTTATCTGCAGCAGATGGTAAGGCTTTGCTCCAAAATCCTTGCCACTGACACTTCCTGCACCACTGGATCTGCTGGGTCATACGGCCCAAGTGGCAGAGCAGCTTGTACAGCAGCCTGGACCTGTCGCAGAGCCTCCTTTTTTTCAGGTCCCCACTCAAAATTAGCAGCTTTTCTGGTCACTTGATAAATAGGCTGGAGTAGCACACCCAAATGAGCAATATGTTGTTGCCAAAATCCAAAGAGACCAACTAGGCATTGTACCTCTTTTTGGGTTGTAGGAGGGGCCAGATGCAGCAACTTATCCTTCACCTTAGAAGGGATATCTCAACATGCCCCACACCACTGGACACCTAGAAATTTCACTGAGGTGGAAGACCCCTGTATGTTTGTTGGATTTATCTCCCATCCTCTGACATGCAAATGCCTTACCAGTAAGTCTAGAGTAGTTGCTACTTCTCACTCACTAGGTCCAATCAACATGATATCATCAATATAGTGGACCAGTGTGGTATCTTGTGGGAGGGAGAAACGATCAAGGTCCCTGCAGACAAGATTATAACATAGGGCTGGAGAGTTGATATACCCCTGAGGTAGGACAGTGAAAGTATGTTGCTGACCTTGCCAGCTGAAAGCAAACTGTTTCTCATGGTCCTTACTAATAGCTATTGAGAAAAAAGCATTTTCCAGATAAACAGCTGCATACCAGGTACCAGGGGATGTGTTGATTTGCTCAAGCAATGATACCACATCTGGAACAGCAGCTGCAATTGGAGTTACCACCTGGTTGAGTTTACAATAATCCACTGTCATCCTCCAAGACCCATCTGTTTTCTGCACAGGCCAAATAGGAGAGTTGAATGGGGATGTGGTGGGAATCACCACCCCTGCATCTTTCAAGTCCTTAAGAGTGGCAGTAATCTCTGCAATCCCTCCAGGAATCCTGTATTGCTTCTGATTTACTATTTTGCTAGGTAGGGGCAGTTCTAGTGGCATCCACTTGGCCTTTCCCACCATAATATCCCTCACTGCATGAGTTAGAGAGCCAATGTGGGGGTTCTGCCAGTTGCTCAGTATGTCTATTCCAATTATACATTTTGGAACTGGGGAAATAACTACAGAATGGATCCAGGGGCCCACTAGACCCACTGTGAGATGGACCTGAGCTAAAACTCCATTGATTACCTGTCCTCCACAAGTCCTCACTCTGACTGGTGAGCCAAAGTGATGTTTTGGGTCCCCTGGAATTAATGTCACTTCTGAACCAGTGTCTAATAATCCCCGAAATATCTGATCATTTCCTTTTCCCCAGTGCAGTTATCCTGGTAAAAGGCTGTTGGTCTCCTTGGGGAAGGCTTGGAGGAAGATTAACAGTATAAATTTGTGGCAGTGTAACAGGATTCTCCCCCAAAGGAATCTGGCCTCCCCTTCATTCAAGGGGCTCTGGGTCTGTAAACTTTCTCAAGTCTGGAAATTGATTAAGGGGCTGTGACTCGGTGTTTTTGTAATTCAGGTTAGACTTCTGTTCACTTGACCTAGAACTCTTTTGTTTATACAGCTCAAACAAGAATTTAGCATTTAAGGGTTCCAGCTCAGTGACAGCAGTACCTACAGTAATATCTGACCTACAGAGAAGTGCAACTACAGAGCTCTTCAGGGATGATGGTGCTAGTCTCACAAATTTATTTCTCATTGTTCTGGTAAAAGGTGCATCCTCCGGACATTCCTGGGGTGTAAGAGCAGGTTTTGCATGATAAATCCACTCTAACATCCCAATCTCTCTAAGCCTCTGGATTCCCTCATCTACATTATATCAGGGCAGTTCTGACATTTCAACCTCAGGTAATGTTGGCCACCTTTTGATCCATGTTTCAACCAACCATCCAAACAAACTGTTAATACCTTTTCTAACCCCTCAAACTATAACATTGAATGCAGAATCTCTGCTTAGCGGGACCATATCAGTAAATTCAGCCTGATCCAGCCTTACATTCCTCCCACCATTATCCCACACCCTTAAAATCCATTGCCACACACATTCCCCTGATTTCTGTCTATATAAATTGGAAAGCTCACACAGTTCTCTTGGAGTATAATGTACCTCCTCATGTGTGATACTTTGTACCTCACCTTTAGGGGCCTGTTGGGACTTTAGTCTAGTTATAGGTCTGGAAGAAATGAGGGGTGATGGTGGTGGGTCATGAAAACAATTAGAAATATCTTCCAAGCCATTTGCTTCAGGGCATTCATTTGCAGTTTCATCTAGTGAAACAGGATTAATCACTCAAACTAATCCCTTCAGGAGGAGGTTAGGTGGCCAACTCCTCAAGGCAGGCTGGAGGTGGGGCAGTTATGTCCTCAGGGCAGACTATTACAGGGTTATCTAGAGAAAACTCAGCATGACCGAGGGTTTCAACCTCACCCCCAACATGATTATCAATCCATATGTCACCATCCCATTTTTCAGGATCCCACTCCTTTCCAATCAATGCCCACTTTAACAGCAGACACCATGCACATTGAGATTTCAGCTTATGTTGTTAAGTTGCTACTCTAACAATATGATTCTGAATCTGATTTTCAGAGATCTCAAGTCTAGGGCTACAGGAAATAAGATTTTCCTTCAGGGTACTCATAGAATTCTACATCTGTCAGACGGCACTTAAGCTTCTCGTTTGAAGCCTTAAGCCCATTCCTTTCACTCCTTAATGTATCCAGTGTATCTAACAACAACCTGCCAACATCTCTATACCTCTTATTTCCACAAAATTCCGTAAAGGTGTCAAAAACATTGTCCCCTAGAGCCTGGCTTCATACAAGCGAAGCATTAGGAGAATCGAATGGTGATATTTTGACTATCCCTTTTGCCAACTTACTCCATGGACTGGGAGTGTCATTCTGATTATGGGAATCAGAGTCCTTAGTGCCTTTGAGTCCAGTCAGAGTAGAGAACCATTCATAAAAACACATTTTTAAGATTCTGTTTCTTAAGAACCACTCCTGATACCAAGTTGTATTAGTTAGGGTTCTCTAGAGAAACAGAATCAACAGGGAACACTCACAAATATAAAATTTATAAAAGTGTCTCACATGACCACGGGAATGCAGAGTCCAAAATCTGCAGAGCAGGCTGTGAAGCCGATGATTCCAATGGAGGATCTGGATGAACTCCACAGTAGAGGCTCGCCAGCCGAAGCAGGAAGAGAGCCTGTCTCTTCTGAATCCTCCTTAAAAGGCTTCCAGTAATTAGATTAAGCATCACTTATTGCAGAAGACACTCTCCTTGGCTGATTACAAATGGAATCAGCTGTGGATGCTGCTGACGTGATCATGATTTAATTCTATGAAATGTCCTCATTGCAACAGATAGGCCAGCACTTGCCCAACCAGACAAACAGGCACCACCACTTGGCCAAGTTGTCATATGAACCTGACCATGACAGTCGTTAAGGATAAGTAATAGATATTAAATAGACATTTCTCCAAAGAAGGTATACAAATGACCAATAAACACATGAAAAGATGCTCAACATCATCAGTCATTTAAAACAGCAAAGAAAACCCCCAGAGATACTGCTTCATACCCACGGGGATGGCTATTATTTTTTAAAATGGAAAATAAGTGTTGGAGAGGATGCAGAGATTGGAACACCGGTCCATTGTAGATGGTAATGTAAAATGGTATAACCACTGCAGAAAGCAATATAGTTGGTCTCAAAAAAGGTAAAAATAGTTACATGTTATCTGCCAATTCCACTTCTAGGTGCCGGATACCCAAAGAAGGTGAAAACAGGATCACAAACATACACTCTACACCAGTGTTTACAGAGCATTATTCACAATGGCCTAACAACCCAATGTCATAAAAAAATAAATGGATAAACAAAATATGGTACATACACATGGTGAAATATTATTCAGCCATAAGAACAAATGAAGTTGTGAGGCATACTACAACTTGGAAGAACCCTGAAAACATAAGGCTTAGTGAAATAAGGTACGTAAGGACAAAAATTGTATGTTGCTTATAAGAGGTGGCCAGAAATGGGAAATTCACAGAGATAGAAAGCAGATTAGAGGTTACCAGGGAGAGAAGGGAATGGAAAGGGAGAGTGTTAGTTCAATTAAAAGCAAACAAATAACAATAATAATGAAGGAAGGAAAGAAAAAGCCAAATCATTTGTGGGATGGGAGTGGGGTGGAGAGGAAAAAAGAAGAATGGGCAGGAAGAGGCTCTCTAAATAAGGAGACCAGATGGCTTTGCATTTGGGCCCCAAGCCTGCCTGACACACCACACTTTGGAATGCACGTCTCATTAACATGACTACACAAGGAATACGAGTGTTCCCCAAGACTGGACTGATACATCTTAAAGGGTATATTGCAACAGCCCCAGACCATTAATCCATCAGAAACTTCACTGAGGTGGTGAGTTCCTAAATTTTTGTGAAGTTTGTCTCTTACTCTCTGATACACAAGCATTTTACTAAGGCATCTAAAGTACTTTTTTTTTAATTAGGTCCAATTTGCAGATCAGCAGAGAAGTTGACCAGTGTGATGTTCTGTGAAATGTCAAGATGATCAAAGTCTCTGAAAACTACGTTATGGCATAGTAAGTTGATGTAGCCCTGAAACCAGACTGGGAAGGTGATCTCTTGACTCTGTCAGGTAAAAACAAACTGCCTCTGGTGATCCTTGCAAATTAATATAGAGAAAAATGAAAGCATTTGCCAGATCACTAATGGTATACCAGATGCCAAGGGTTGTATTGATTTACTCTAGTAAAGATAACACATTTGGAACAGTAGATGCAATTGGAGTTATCACCTGATTAATTTTACAGTAGTCCATAACCATTCCTCTGATCCATCAGCCTCTGCACAGGACAAACAGGTGAATTTAAATTATATTAAACCTTTGATGGTAGCACGGATATTTGCCGTTTCCACTGGTGGTAAGGTGATTTACTATCCTAATGGAGAAGGGAAGTTCTAGAGGCTTGTAGTTGGCCCTTCCCACCATGATAGCCCTCACTCCCTGGATCAGAGAGCAAATGTGGGGATTCTGCCAGTTACTGAGCATGTCTATTCCAGTTACACATTCAAGAATTGGGAAGTAAACGCTGGGTTCACAGACCTCCTAGATACAGTGATTCAAACTTGAGCCAAAACTCCATTCATTACCTGACCATCATTAGTTCACACTTTAACTGGTGGACCACGGTAAAGATGTTTTATTCAGGGTTCTTTACAGAAACAGATCTAGCTGGAGATATCTATAAATATTACAAGATTTTTATAAGAATTGCCTCACATAAATATAGGGATAGGTAAGTCCAAATTCCAGAGGCCAGGCCACAAGCAGTTCCCAAGCTGGGAACTCCAATGAAAGTTTTCAGTGAATTCCCCAGGAGAAGCTGGCTGGCTGAAGTAGACATGGAAATTCTCTTCTCACTGCTGAAATCATTACTTTTCCTTTTAAAGCCATCACCTGATTAGATTAGACTTCTCTCATTGTTGAAGGCAAGCTCCTCAATTGATTGTAGTTGTAATCAGCCATTGATGCAATCAACTTACTGATGATCTAAGTCCACAAAATGTCCTCAAAGTAACAATCGGCGCAGTCCTTGCTTGACCAAACAACTGGGTACCATAAACTGGCCAAGTTAACACCTTAACTTAACCATCACAGTCCACCCCTTGTCAACTAGGCAGCCATACACATCTCCTTAAACCATACTTAATCTCTAAATAAAAACATAAGTCATGTTTTTTCCTAACAATAATCAGCTGTCCTGCATACAACCAGAAATGTCCTCACTCTCCCCAGGATGGGGTGCAAGTCCTTGGGTAATATTTACTTTTAAACTTGACATCTTAAAACTTAAATACTACGACATGAAGCTAATACAACTTATGTCATATGATAAGGTGATAAGAAAGGGAAGAAAACAAAGATATTTGTATTATATCATATACAAACATACAACAAAACAAGGAAGAAATGCTCATAGCTATGATAGTCCTCATTTCTGTAACTAGACATGTGGTTGTGGCTCATATTTATAGCTACCTTTTTCTGCTACCCATTCCATATTCCCTTTACCCTCAGCAAGCACTTTAGCTGGTTGTGGTTCTTTGCCTGGTGGGATGACCCAAACTTTCATTTCTGAAGTTTCTGGGTCATTACTAGTCTTGCCTGGATTGGGTTGTTGCAGTTTACTATTGACTTTGTTACTATTACTATTGACTACAGGGCATACTAGTACTGAGATACCCTAAGGGATCTCCTGTATTCCAGGTAAACTCTTTTTTACTTTCACTGTGTAGTTGCAATCCTGTTTCCCTTGATAATCAGGATCAATCACCTCAACAGTACAGTATGAGTAGTCCAAGGCAGCCAGGTGGCAATCTTAACTTCCATGGAATTATTATTGTGTCTCCTGGTGGAAGCACTCCTCCTTTTGGAACTAAGACCTGTAAACAAGCAGAGGTAATAGTGAGTCGTGCCTCTTGCCTCTCCCATTTCCACCCCTTGATTCCTGGACCTGTGAATCCTGGCTATGGGATAAACAGCACCATACAATTGAATGCCAATTTAGAGTATACACAGCTTCCTGGAGAACACTGTCCCAGTCTGCAAGGTATTGACACCTATTTGGTGCTGTAATTGAATCTTCAAAAGGCCATTCCACCATGCTATCAATCTAGCTGCTTCAGGATGATGGGGAACATGATAAGACCAATGAATTCCATGAGCATGTTCCCATTCGTGTACTTCTTTCTTGCAATGCCTTGTGGAATACCATGATGATGGATAAGGCTTTCTATAAGTCCACAGGTGGTAGTTTTGGCAGAATCATTGTGTGCAGGGAAGGCAAACCCATATCCTGAATAAGCATCTGTTCCAATTAGAACAAAATGCTGCCCCTTCCATGATGGAAGTAGGCCAATGTAATCAACCTGTTATGAGGTAACAGGCTGATCAACTCAGGGAATAGTGTGCTATTGGGGACTGAGTCTCTGCTGCTTGCAGATGGGGCATTCAGCAATAGCTGTAACCAGGTTGGCCTTGGTGAGTGGAAGTCCATGTTGCTGAGCTCATGCATAACCTCCATCCCTGCCACCAAGCCACTTTGTTCATGAGTCCATTGGGCAAGGGCTGGGGAAAGAGGCTTACTGATATCCACAGAATGGGCCATCTTATCCACTTGATTATTAAAACCTTCCTCTGCTGAAGTCATCCTCAGGTAAACATTCAGCTGGGGCACAAATATCTTCAAGTTCTTTATCCACTCAGAAAGGTCTATCCACATACCTCTTCCCCAGAACCCTTTGCAACCAGTTTTCCAATCGTGTCCCTTCCAAGTCACTGACTCCATGGAAACCACCTAATCAACAGGTCCCACCAACAATAGAGTGGGTCACATCTCCATGGAAACAACTTAATCAAAAAAATCCCACCTAGCAATATTGAAACAGGATTAGAGAACATGGCTTTTCTGGGTGCACAACAGTTTCAAACCTGCACAGGCAGTTCTAGTGGCTTCTACTTGGCCTTTCCTACCATAATAGTCTTCACTTCCCAAGTTAGGGCACCAAGGTTGGAGTTCTGCCGGTTGATGAGTATGTGTATTCCAATTATGCATTCTGGAACTGGGGAAATAACCACAGAATGAGTTCAGGGACCCACTGGGTCCATTGTGAGATGGAACTGAGCTAAAATTCCATTGATTACCTGACCTCCATAAGGCCCTACATGGACTGGTGGACCACAGTGACATTTTGGATCTCCTGAAATTAATATCACTTCTGAGCCAGTGTCTAATGATCCCTGAAATATTTGAACATTTTCTTTTCCCCAATGAAACCTTTACCTTGGTAAAAGGTTTTAGGTATCTTTGGGGAAGGCTGGGAGGAAGATTAAAAGTTTGGGGCAGTATAACAGGGTCCTGGTCTTCCCTCTCATTCAAGGGGCTCTAGGTCTGTAGATTGTCTCAAGTCTTGGAATTGATTAAGATGCCGTGACTCAGTTTTTATAATTCAAGTTGGACTTTTTTCACTTGACCTAGATCTCCTCTGCTTATACAGATCAAGTAAGGATTTAGTAGACTGCCCATCTATTTTACCCCCATGATTTCCTAGTCAACACCCATAGGTCTCTACAAGTCAGACTATTTGATTGCTGCTTTGAATCTGCTGTCCATTATGGCAGCCATGCCCATCTTGTCTTTGGTGATTGAGTGCTACCACTTGGTCTTCTGCCAACCTGGGATCAAATCATCCCCATTGTATTTGAGGATCCTAGTTCAGTGACAGCAGTTCCCACAGTAATATCTGACCTACAGAGAAGAGCTA
Source organism: Tamandua tetradactyla (assembly GCF_023851605.1). NCBI lineage: Eukaryota > Metazoa > Chordata > Mammalia > Pilosa > Myrmecophagidae > Tamandua > Tamandua tetradactyla. The sequence goes on along the minus strand of NC_135346.1, from coordinate 41,635,184 downwards.
CTACAGGGCTCTTCAGGGTGATGCAGATAGTCTCACAAATACATTCCTTCACAGTCTTGTTGATAGGTATGTCCTCTAGACATCCCTGGGATGGGTTAGCAGGTTTTACATGGTAAATCCATTCTAACATAACAATTTCTCTCAGCCTTTGGATCCCCTCATCTACATCATACCAGGGCAGTCCTGGCATTTCGACCTCAGGGAATGTACGTCTATGTTTTTTTGCTTTGCTATGCTTTTGGTCTCTGTTTCAGCTAACCACTCGAACAAACTATTAGAACTCTTCTAACCTTCAAGCTATAGCATTGAATCCTGAATCTTTGCCTCCTGAATCCATATTCGACTTGAGTCAGATTTCTAGTCACCAGACCTGATGTTTTGCTGTTTATATCCATCAAGATATTTTAGTAGATTGTCCATCTATTTCATTCTTAGATCCACTGTTACCAATTAGTGACTATCCACAATCCCTGTATGTCAAAACATTCTGATTACCATTTTGTTCCTATTATGCATACAGCTAAATGTGTACACCTTTTGCTTTATGATTATGGACTGTCACTTGACCTCTGCTACTCTGAGAACCACCATCCCCACTGAAATCAGTGAACCTGTCGCCATGGCAGTATCTTCTACCATTGTATCAGCCTTCATAGAACAACCACTACTGGGATTTTCAAGGATACAGTTGCTTTCCTCATTAATATACTGTTAAAATACCTTAGTAAAGGGAGTGTCCTCTGGGCCTTTTGAAGGATATAGTAGTGGGGGCAAGGGAGGAAGTTTGAAGGTCACACATGTAAATCTATCTTAACATTTCTATCTCCCTAAGTCTTTGTATTTCTTTCTCTATATTATGCAAATAAATATAGGTCACTTTAGAATCCAGTTGTCATCACCCAAGAAAGTAAATTCTAGTCTAAAGATAAATCCCACCATCTCAGAAATTCTATCTTTGAGGGTTTGTTTCTTGGGCCTCCCAGTAGCAATTTCTGTATGTCAGGGTCAAATCAGGAGGCCAAACGGCACTAAATTTTTATCAGCAAAAATTTCGTATAAAGAATTGTTAATCAATATTGGAAAGATGAAAGCAACACTAAAATATCTTAGAGATAATACATTATTGTGACAGAGATAATAAATGCTGAAGTATCACAGAGATAATAAATCACAAATTAACAAGTCCTTTGAGCTGGGAGAACAGGGAAAAGAGTTTGAGATTATTAAAACTTAGAAGCTGGGATAAGGGGCTTCATGGAGCTGGGACAGAGAGGGCATCTACCAGCTGGTACTGGTATGTCTGCAGAAGCTTGATGAGGCTAGTTCTGGGATTGTGGTAAAAATGTACTTGAGCCAGCTGCTCCTACAAGAAGTAACTCTGCTAGAATGAGGAACTGTTGCTAGGGTGATGCTGATAGGGACAGGAAGTAAAACAGAAAGGAGCAAAGATTTTTGTACTCCTCTAAAATTCCAGTCTCCTTTTAGTGACTCCTTTTGGCAAAGACTAACAGAAGACTGGCTGGCAAAGGAAAAGGAGAAATATAATTTGTAAACTTCCAGCCTCAGCATCACATAGCAGAGCATAGTAGGGCGAGTTTGAAACTGAGGGACTATAGCTTAATAACTGACACTCTGTGTGTTTCTGAACCATTTTTCAATTAGTTCCCAGTACCATATCTCTTTAACTCTACTTACTTCAGCATGCATGTCCTAAAAATATGGGCATTATCCTCTACAACACCAAAACCATTATCACTCCTAAGAAAATTAGCAATAATCCCATAATATTATCTAATAGTCCATATCCAAAATTCTTCCAGTCATCTCCAAATACCTTTTATTGTTCATTTTTGGACCACCTTTTTAATCTTTCATAACATTAACATTTTGCAAATTCTGGAATTGATTGTTTCCTTCTATGCCTTTTAACTATTTCCTCTATCCATATACTTTCTGCTAATCAGAGAAGACTTGGTTAAATTTAGGTTAAAAACCCTTAATGCCTCATATTACTAGGCACATAATTTCATATTGTTGTAGCCTTAGTAAACGCTAAATTTGCTCACTTGGTTAACAGGGTCACCACATTATAAAGATGTGTTTCTTCTCTTTGAGCTTTTTTCAGAGCTCGTTTTGTTTTTAATACAAAATCCATTCACATGCAAATTCAAACAGTACAATGAAAGCTATGCCACCCATCCCATCTCCCAATTCCACAGTTCCCCTCCCCAGAGGCAGCCACTGTTACCAGTGATGTATCTTTTAAGAGATGGTTACACATAAACAAGTATATATGTATGTGTGTACATAAACTTTTTTACACTAGTGGTAGTACAATAGACACACTCTTATACACCTTAAGACTTTTAATTTTCTATTGCACCCATCATAAAAAAAAATTAAGTGGATAGGACATGTAGAGCTGAGTGTCTTATACATCTTAGACACACTCTTTTATACCTTAAGGCTTTTAATTTTCTATTGCACTCATCATAAAAAAAATTAAGTGGGTAGGACATGTAGAGCTAAGTGTCTTATGCATCTTCTGAAATATAAGATTTAGAGAAATTATTCTCCTTCTACTTTACAACAGTTAACAAATAAAAAATTTCCTTCCACTGCTAGCTAAATCTCATTTATGCAGTTTAATAATGTCTCATTTCCTTAATCTAGACTTCTACTTTTCTACTCAGCCAAAAGGTAGGGATGGGCCCTTTATTTATTATATTCCTTTCCAAAATTACGCTGGCAAAATGTGGCAAAATCTCAGTTTCTAGATTCACTAATGAGCTGCTTTTTCAAAGGCAAGCGTGATTCTACAAAACAGAAGCCCCAAGCCTTTCTAGTACAGCATTTCCCTCAAATCAAATGTCTGTTCATTCCTGATCTACACACTGGGTTGAGAAATTCCCTCAAAGAACCTTTTGTATCATATTCCAAAATGAAGTCTTTCCAGCTGAGGCCCTTCAAGTTACATCTGGAAACCAGTTGGACCTTTTCTAGGTCATTTCCTGCTGAGAGTAAGTGTTGTCTGTTTTAGTTTGATATCATTTGCACTAGAGCTCCGGCTGACTCAGGGCTTTAACTCTCCTGAACTTCAGGCCAGAAGAGCCTCTCAGACCTCCCTGGTTCTTTTCCTGCCCATGAAAATTCCTCTTGTTGAAGCCCTCTCACCTGCTAAATATGGTCTAATAGAAGGAACTAAAATCTGAGTTCTCATCCCAAAAGTGCCCCTTACTCTCACTGTCTAAACTTAGGAAGACGGCCTGCCTCTATGCCTCAGTTCCTTTGGCTACGTAATGGGGAAATTATGTTCCTAAACTTGCAAGTTGGAACAAACTGTTATTTTTAAATGTTTTTGGAAAAAAAAAGTATATAGTTCCGGATGGTTTACTATTATTAACTCTCTAATTCTCTGCCACATCCCTAGCTCCAGCTCATCCAAAAGAGCAAAAAAAGAATTTCCAAGAATTACAACACAGCATGAATTTTATTTTTCATTCTTTTGGGAGAGAGGAGGGAGGGAGTGTTGAATAAGTAGTACATTCCCACAGTTTTAAAAATCAAACAGTTCCAAAAGTCATACAGAGAAAGTAAATCTCCCTCTTACCACTGTTTTCCAATTCACCTCTCCAGAAACAACTTGTGTTACATTATATTCTACAAGAAATAGATTACACCTGTATAAGCATGTGTATTTGTCTCACCTCTTTTTTTTAAACTTGAATGGTACAAAACTATACACACCATACTGCTTATCATTTTTCCCACTTGGAAATATATCTTGGAGATAATTCCACAATAGTAAGTGGAGTTCTAATTCATGTAAAATATGTATGCATTATTTAATCAGTCCCCTATCGATGGACATAATCTGGTCTTCAAACAAGGTTACAATGACTATCCTTATGCATACCTCCAGGACAAGTCCCTGGAAATAGAAATTATGTTAAAAAATACATTGTATATTTTTAATTTTTATATATCTATTGTGCAATCTCAAGCTCATTAAACTTTCCTTGGGTTAAATTATCATTTTGTTTCATTGTAAGTGATGTAATATAGAGAAGCCAACATTCACACCAATATTGGGATCTTTTAATATGGGGTCACTCTGATTCTTTAACCTCAAATGGCATCGCACCAATGAGTAGACTTCCCCAGCCTTGCTGACTTAAAAGTCTGTGGAATGGCAATTAGTCCTCTCTATCAGCACTTCTCTCCAGGCTGCCACATCAGTGAGACCACATCTGGAATGACCTCATTCTGGAGAATGCCACAGCATCAAAGCCTCTTGTTGAAAGTGAACATCTGACAATTGGGTCTTGGCCATGAGCTGTTTGGAATGATTCAACAATTATTTTTAAACCCTGTTTGGCAGCAAAGTTGGAAATGAGAAAAGTTTGAAAATAGGCCATGAGAGCCAACATTTTAATAATGGATATAAGTCAAAAAATCTTGGACCCTTTATTTATCTTGGCTTCATGACTACCTATCATGTTACTTTGTTCTCATGTAGGAAATGAGAACCATGAACCAGATTATTTTTCAGGATCTTTCCTTTCTTGAGATTCTTAAGATTCAGATGCAGCATAGGTCAGGGGATCCTTGTCCTCCTAATTTCAACATATTCAAAAAGCAAGAGATGTCATCAGTTAGTAAATGATTACTATCCAAATGGGTGTTACTCTAGAAAAGGTTACTTTAGAAAAGTGGTGTGCTGGTAAATAGGCTGGTAGCAAAGGGAATGGGGAAAGAGCCCTGATTTGTCATGTTTGCTTGTTTTCATAGTTTAATTACTCCCACTGTGATGATTTTAACCTGCCAAAATGATTTTCTGAACTCACAGTTGGACAGAGATGCACTGAGTCAGGTATCAGCTCCAGCAAGCCACTAGTTAGGAATTCAAAGAAAGCATTTTCTTCAGACTGGTCTGTGTTGAGAGGTCCTTATGAAAAAGGAGAGATTTGAACTAGGTATTGAAGGATACTGCATTAGAATTCTATAGCATCTGATAGAAACAACTCAAATTAGCTTAAAGAGAAAGAGAATGTGAGGATACAAATGTTGTATCCCAAGTACCCGAATAAAGGGCTCTAATAATGTTGTCATAGCCCCCTCTTGCCACCTTTTAGTGCTGTTTGAATCTCCTTTTGTCCATGTGTTGGTGGCACTGTCTCCTGCCATAGGCAGACTCTCTCCATGTGGCAGGTAATATTGCTAGTGGCAGACCAGGACTATATCCTTACAGTTAACAACTCTAAAGGAAAGCAGTTCCCCTTCATGGAAATCACAGGGAAGCTACTGATTGGCTCTGCTTGGGTCACATGCCCACCAGTCACATGCTGTCTAATAATGGACAAAAGAATGGATTACTGGAGTGGACTATTTTTTCCCTAACATCCAAGACACATGAGAGTCATCCAAACAGAATTCCCCTAATAGAAGGATGAATGCTAAGCAGATAAAAGCCAAGAATTTCTAGTAGGTATATGAGTAAGGCTTTGTGGTGAAGCAGAATTGCAGATATGGAAGGAATGGCATAAGTGGCAGTGCAGAAACATAAAAATTAAAGGTACCTTAAGGAACCCAAGCAGAAAACCCCCACGACCACACCAGGGCTACTCACAGGGTAGTGGTTATCAAAGGAGGGTGATTTTGTCCTTCTGGGAACATTTGGCAATGTCTGGAGGCATTTTGGGTTGTCAAACTGGGAGAGGAGAGGCTACTACTGACATCTAGTGGGTAGAGGCCAGAGATGCTGCTAAATATCCTGCCATATACAGGACAGCCCCCACCATGAAGAATTATCCATCACCAAATGTCAGTAGTGCAGAGGCTGAGAAATCCTGCCGTAGAGGAAGGACAGGAGACATGGCTGGAAAGAGGTCAAATCAGAGAGCTCTAAGTAAGTAAAGGTACATAAAGGGTAAGGGGTTTAGGCTTTATGCTATCACTGTTACACAGGGGAGCATTAGAAAGAGGTTTAGAATGGCTAACCTAGTTTTTAAAACACTCTGCTCCTTCTGCTTGGCATCTCTCCCCACTCCTTTCCTACTCTCTGCATGGCTAGCCCTCCCTTCCCCCTCCACTTTTTTTATCCTTTTGGACTCGGCTTAAATGTTCTCCACTCATTGTTACTGAGCAAGGCCTCACTGCTTGACTTGCACAAAGGCCAATACAATACATCAGGATTTTGAGAAACGAATCTTATTGCAAGGTCAGCTAGCAAGGAGATAAAAGACAAGGCTCATATCCATTTCCCTGATCTGAAAATTAAGGGAGATTTTATGGGAATGGGAGATCAGAGGTGGGGACAGAAGAAGAGAGGTTTGACTTGGCACAGTTCAGTTGGTAAATTATAGAGTTGTCTGTATGTATTAGAGTGGATTTTAGGCTGAATCTTCCTTATTGAACGAATGCTTATTGAAGCATTTGATTTGTTTCCGATATCTCTCTGTCCTTATAATCTTGGTTCTGAGGGAGATGACCTTTGTTCTTGTGTCTCAAAGTCATCTAAAGGACAGGAGTCAGTTTTTTGTGCATGCTCAGGTTATATGACCTACAGTTAGACAAGCTCAGAAGAAAAGGTTACAGGAACAGAAGACACAGCATCCCCAAATCAGTTTAGCCTGCCCCAGGTTTTATGATGATGTCTTCCTAAACCTTTCAAATAAAGTAAGTTCTCCCAAATGTTCCATACAATAATTCTCTCCCATAGTTCCCTCTTATTTTCCTTTATAACTCTTACCACAATTTTGAATTATATGATTATTTGAGTACTAATTTAACATCTGTCTCCTCATAAGCTCATGAAGATAGGGAGTGTGCTTATTCACCAATGTGACCCCAACATCCAGCAAAGTGCCTCATGCATGGCAGTTATTCAATATTTAATCAAATGATTTATTAATCTGAAGGTTGATGGCAGGATTGAAGTAGGGAATAGGAGATGGACAGAAGAAGGAAAGAAAGAGAACACTAGAAAAAAATGTCTTCCAGATCCACACCAATCTTTTTTCTCTCAGTTCCTCTCTATAATTCATAACATGACTACCAATTAGAGTTCAGGGGAAGATACTAAAACCCTTCTAGAATTTTAATCAGATGTGGATTTTATAAAGAGAACTAAGTGCATGCAGAATCATTGCAGAGCAAATACTCTCAGAAAAATATCCCAGTACTTACCCACCAAAGGAACAACTGCGTTTGCCACAAACAGGAAGCCTGGAGGTCAGGAAGCCACTGGCCCAGTTTCTGGCTTCTGGAACACTCCATCTTAGGTGTAATTTGAGAAGTAGGAAGCTACTGCTGGAATTCCAGAGCTACACTGCACCACTGCAAAATGGATTCCTCCCAAGCTGCTGCCTTCTCCCCACCTAGCTTGATCCTGAAGTCAGGTCTTACACAAGCGCACACAACTCGCAAAACCTACATTTCAATGGAAAGCCCAGTGGCAAGGAGCCTTGGAAATGAGTTTTTAGATTTCCAGCTTCTGTGGTATAGGAAGGCACTCTCAAGAGAAACTTGAATGGCCAATCTACCACAAGCCAACCTACCATATTTGGCACCTTACTGCCCCTGCTGAATAGTAAATTTCCTGTGGCCATCATTGTTATAATGTCATTCAACTTCTCTTATTTGATGCTGGGCATGTTCTCTAAGCATGAATGAATGTGAAATGAATTCAACTGAATCAAACAAAGAAATCTCCCTCATTTCTTATAACACCTTGTACCTTACCTATACCTTTTATTACATTTTGCCTCTTAGAGCAATTTGTTTTCTTTTCTCATTCATTCTCTCTACTGGACCAGAAGTTCATCTCCTTGTTCCAACACCCAAAATAGGTACTAAATGTTGCTAGACTGATAAGAGACAAATATTCTCAACCCTATTCTAGCTTCAATAACTTCTGTAGGTCCTAGCACAGCCATTTAATGAGTATTGTGAATTGCCTGCCACATGAAGCCATCAACAGTGCAAGGACCCACAGTACAAGGCTCTAAGGACTATCTCTGCTAGACTTAGCAAGAGTGAAGGTTCCAGGTCTCCAGGTCTCCTCCAAGGGATGGGAAACCATCCGCCCCCATTCATTCATTCATTCAGCGAACATTTATTAAAGGCTTTCTGGGTGCCAAGTGTGGCACCACTACCTTTTCCTATATGCTCTTTTGCACATAGGAAACTATTTACTTACCAGCAAGAGCCTGGCAGGATTGAGGCAGTGTGTATTTCAATATCTGTCACAGCAGAGCCATGTAATAAGCACACAGACATTCCTTCTCTACCCTAGGATCTCCTGGGCCCTTCAGATTTTGAATAGCCACCAGGCATTCTAAGCAGGGTTTCCTCACCCTTTTCATTCCTGACTCATCTGGTAACAGATCAGGGTACCCCATATGGAGTGGTAGAGGGATATTCCTTTTCCAACCATCCATGTGTCAACATTCTAAACTCCATTTCACTTATCTTTCATTTCATATTTAGAACTCACACCTCTTCTATACCCAGTCAAGTCTTAGTCACCCCTCAGGGCTCACCCAAAACATGACTTCCGCGGGCCTTCTCTCAACCACCCAGTTTTAAGTACTCAGCTGTTTTTCTCTGCTGTGGCATTCACTGCACCTGTAACCACTTGTGCCATCCCCACTTATTTCTAAGTCCTATGTGGGCAGGCATCAAGCCCAGCTGGGTTACCTTTATATCCCCAGCACCTACCACAGGGACTACATATATTAAATGCTTAGTAAATATTTATTGAACGAATGTCTGTTGAGCTCACTGGCTCTCATCTTCAAATATTTATGCAATATTAGTCATAATTCTCTACATAGTACGATAGTTTACCAAACTTCTTTATGGGTGAATTCTTTTTGCCCAATTTTGACAAAAAGATAGTACAAGTAATATAACTATTATTCTCCCCATTTATTCAGAAAAGGATTGACTTGTTTAAAGTGGTGGAACCAGCATTAGAATTCAAATGTATGTGAATTCTGACTGCAACCTTATATTACATACCAGCTGTGAACCACATGCTCTGGCAGCCAGCAAAATGCTGATAGCTAATGGCAGAGAGCAGTGGAAGGAGGGAGAAGCAAATGTCAGGTCTCTGATGATCTTTCTTTCCTTTGGTATCTGCTCCCTACCTAAGCAGGATCACTCTGCCTGTTCTGGACTACAACCCTTGAGAAGGGCACACGTCTCTCAGTGACTTGCAGCCAAGCCAGTGAGTGAGGCCAGCAAAGCCTCATATTCTGGAATACAGTAGGACTGGGTCAGGGGTACCTGCCACAGCATTATGTGCTTGCACACTTACATCTACACCATGGCACACACACAGAATGAGCCACTGCACACTTAAACATGCACAAACACTAGTTCACAAAGACTTCATCGGCATGCACATTATGAAGTTATACCCACACTCACACACATATTAAAACATACACCCAGCACAGATACACAACCACTATGGTGTTCAGCAGTGACTGATGTGCATTCCAGTAACACACCAAGCTGCTAACTTGCACGTGTGTGTTTATGTGTGCATACACAATACACATGATGTTTGTGCATATGCATTTTATGTGCCTGCAGACACACACACACACAAACTCAATTAAAACCGTATACGATTAATAATCGTTCTCAAGTACATGCACACTCAGTACACAGGGAAAGTACTGTGATGCCCACGCCCTCAGATCCACAATGAGATAAATGCTCACGTGTACGCAGACACACGGATGTCTCTTCGGACGCACGCACCCAAACCCTGGCAACCACAAAGATACACTCACTCTCGTGAACAAGTTCTCCTAACGGAGAGATGCACAGACACACCCAAGTTGTCACAAGCGCTGAAAGCTCTTCCAAACCACACTTGTGAAGACAGAGCGCCCGGGGTGGCGCGGTGCGCGAAGGGCCGGACCACGTGACCTGGAGGCAGGCGCTCACGCCCATGACGGGATGGGAAAACTATGCCTGGGGCCGGGCCCAGCTGGGCTGCTGCGGCCGCTGAAGGCTAGGACGCGAAGCGCGGCTGCAAGCTCCTCGCTCTGAACGCCCTTGGACGTGGCCTGCGGCGGCGAGGGTGAGTGGCCAAAACCCAGCACTTCCACCGCCTTCTGGCAGAGGCGGCAAGTGGGGACCCGCAGCGGGCGGAAGCGCGGTGCTGGGGGAACGGCAGTCCCAGCTCCGGAGAAGGGAGGTAGTGCGAGCGCCCCCTCGTTGTGGCCCCCGCAGCCCCTGGATTCCTGGCTTTCGACCTCTGCTTATGAATTATGACATTAATTAACATTTACTGAGTGTTTACTGTGTGCCGGCCCTGTGCTCAGTGGTTTACTTATGAGAGTAATAGCTCTACCATGAATTGAGCCCAGACCCTGCCAGACCTTTACGAGCACTGCTTCATCTTCCAGACAACTGCTTACCCCATCTACAAAAGAGCAGTCAGGCTCAGAGGCCGCAGTGATTTTCCCAGAGTTGCACGGCTACTAACTGGTAGTAAAGGGACTTGAATCCTGGTGGATCTGAATCCAAAACCCAAGCTAATATTCATAGTTAACATTTATTGAGAGCCAAGCACTGTGCCCCAGATCCTTTGAGTGCATTGTCTCATTTTCACGTCACACCATTCTTTAATTCAGTACAGGTGGGCAAACTGAGCTTAAAGAGGTAATAAAATGGTAAGCTGAGATTTGCACCTAATTCTTCACAACCCCTTCACTCTGTCTCCTCTTCTGAACTACTTCTCTCTCAGTCTTATCTTAATCGACTTTGTTCTTTCTCCATCCCCACTGCTACTACCCCATTCCAGGATTTTATATCTCAACTTCTATTGGAGAGTCCCCCTTATTGGGCTCCCAGAACCAGTCTCTCCCTTAACACCACAAGTCCTTCTCAAAACCTCAGCGGAAACCTCAGCTCTTTGACCACACAACTTTCATGCCTGGGTTCCTTCAAAGGTTCTCCTTGCTTAAGAGTGAGGACCCCTCCTTAGACTGGCTGTCTCCCCCAGACACCCTAGGTCCCTGCCACATTGAACAAGCAACAAGAGCAATGCCAATATATTTAGATGTCCACCCAAGACTCATGCTCTATTAAGATTGTTAAAAACCTGTCCTTTTATATCCTCCATTTCTGCTCTCCCAGCCACACCAACCTCCCTCAGTTGTCCTGTTCTCTGGTTATCATGCCCATTACTCCTGCATTCAACTGCCAACTGCTCAGACCCTCCACACTTTTCCACACCTCTCTCTTGCCCCTTATTCTTGTATATCAAACTCACTGCAGAATTTGTTTCTGCCCAAATGGCTGATCTCTCCCCATCTACCAGCAGTGAAGCCCTCCTTGCTTGGCTTCCAATCCTTAAACTTCAGTGTTACCTTCAGTTTTAAACATTATAAAAACAACGCTCATGATAAAAAAAAATTCAGAGAGCAGAGAAAAGTGGAAAATGAAAAATAAAAGCCCAGTTATCCCTTCGCAATTCTGAAAGGGCAACCCCTGTAATGAGATTTTTCTGTCCTTTAAAATATTTTTCCACACTAATCTGCATATCTGTGTATTCATATGTCTATCTTTTTTCTAATGCAAGGAGAATCATACTCTACATTTCATTTGGTAACTTGCTTTTTTCTGTTTTACGGTGTATCGTGGACATCTTTCCATATCCGCATATAGGAATCTACCCTGTTCTTTATTTGGTTTCATAGTATGGATGAATTGCAATTTCTTTCACAAAACTGTGGTCATCTTTGAAACCAGTCTATCAAATCTTCAGCCAAACCCGCATAATATTACTTCTTTCTCTGAAACTCCCTCCGTTCTTCCTTATCTTGGACTACTTCTCTCAATGCTGACCCTAACAGTTGGACTTAGATGACTGAACCTTCTTTCCTATACTCCTCATCTCTTTTACTTCTTACTCCAGAATGTTCACCTTGGGTAGCAGAGTACCTCTCCACAGTCCCAGCTCCCTCCACTCTTCCTCCAGATCAAAGATTATGGACCTTGCTTTGCCCCATGAGATAAACTCTTACATAAGTCACATTTCTGTTAGTCAAGTTCTCTTCTAGCTTTATCTTTTAAAGGAATTCTATGCCAAATCTTTTCCGAAGCAAACCATCTTTCCCTGCATTGATACGCTACCATAAATGGCTTACTTCTAAAACACACATACATCTACACACACCCAGAGCTGTCCTGTTTGTTCAGGCTTTATGTGCATGTTTCCATGCCCGTCCAGTGCGGGGAGTGGGGGGGCTGTAGTGGAGGGACTAAGCCATGGACTCTGAGTCAGTAGGCCTGGGTTCCACCCCAGCTTCGATGGGGGAAAATAATTCTGCTTTTCTGAGTTCTGTTTTCCCTTCTGCCAAGTAGGGATGATAGGATCAGCCTCTTTGAATTGTGGGGAGAATTAAAGCAGATGATGAACATCAAAGCTTTGAAATAAGAACACTCGACATACGTGGAGAATCATTACTCTTTTCCTCTAGACCAGGGATTACAAATCAGATGCCAAGAGAGGGAATGGGAAGCCTGATGTTTGAAAGCAGTGAGAAGCATGGACACTGCAGAGGACAGACCCTGCCCCCAGGGCCAGCCACTTGGCTCCCTGCAAGAATACAGGCCCAGTGTTGCCAGATCCTCCAGGTTTTCAAGAAGAGCTGGACTCTCGATTTTAACATAAAATCTCCCAAGTTTTTCATTGGCAACAATTTCCAATTAAAAAAAAACAAAACCGAAGACACAATGCAATATGCCATTCTGTGTAAGGCCATTGACCGGCCAGTTGGTTACCTCCTGTCCAGATCTTTATTTCCTCAGTTTCAGGGTGGTGTTCCACAGCTGTTTTAATCCTTCTTCAGCCAGAGGTCCTTCCCATTGCAACCTTAGCAGATTGCGGATCATCAAATAACTGAATTAGAATTCTACAACCTTGTTTAAAGTGGGGCGCTCCTATAGAAACGCTGCCCCTTTGCATTCATGGCATGCTATAAGAGAGTGTCCTGAACTGCCTTCATCTCTGTTTATGTCAAAGCTTACAGGCTACCCTTATCACCATCTTCCAGAAGAAGAGAGAGCAGACCCCGTTCTGCTTTTTCATCCGTATGTGTATGGCATGGTTCTCCTGTTATATCTCTCTTTATTCGCTCACATTATTATTACATCAAAATAACACCTACTAATACTGATTTCTTACTATGGGCCGGTGACTGTGTTATCTCAGTTAACACTCACACTCTGTAAGGGAGGTATGGGTAATCAAGTTTACTCAAAGGAGACATTCCTGAAGACCTTACACAATTCAAAACTGGCATCATTCAATACTCATCTGCTGCAGGATGGCAGATATGTCAGTTTACCTGTTAGTCATGTGGCTCTACATAAACAGTTTATAATTTACAGTGCATATTGTCTGCCAAGATGCTTTTTAAAAATATTTTTTTAAGATATCTTCACATACCATGCAGTCTATCCAAAGTATGTAATCAGTGGCTCACAATATTATCACATAGTTGTATATTCATGGCCACTTTTAGAACATTTGTATCACTCCTGAAAGAGAACTAAAAAGAAAAAACAGAAAACTCATACATCTCATATCCCTTATCCCTACCTCTCATCAAGCACTAGTATTTCAATCTACCCAATTTTCTTTTTACCCCATTATCCACCATACCCCCTACTTATTTATTTGTTTACTTTTGTCCTCGTTTTTTTTACTCATCTATCCATACCCTGGATAAAGGACTATCATCCGCAAGGTTTTCATAATCACACAGTCATGTTGTAAAAGCTATATAGGTATACAACTGTCTTCGAGAATCAAAGCTATAGAATACAGTTCAACAGTTTCAGTTATTTCCTTCAAACTACTCCAATGCACCAAACACTAAAAAGGGATATATATATATATTGCATAAGAATAACTTCCAGAATGACCTCTTGATTCTATTTGAAATCTCTCAGCCACTGAAACTTTATTTTGTCTCAAGTCTCTCTTTCCCCTTTTGGTCAAGAAGATTTTCTCAATCCCATGATGCCAGGTCCTGGCTCATCCCCAGGAGTCATGTCCCATGTTTCCAGAGGGATTTACATCCCTGGGAGTCATGTTCCATGTAGAGGGGAGGGCAGTGAATTCACCTGCTGAGTTGATTGAGAGAGAAAGGCCACATCTGAACAACAAAAGTCTCTAGGGGTGACTCTTAAGTATAATTGTAAGTAGGCTTAGCTTCTCCTTTGCAGGAATAAATTTCATAGGCGCGAGACCCAAGATCAGGGGCTGAGCCTATTAAGTTGATTGTGCCCAATGCTTGTGAAAATATCAGAAATTCCTCAGATGGGGAAGTTGAATATTTCCTCCTTTCTCCCTAGGTCCTCAAAGGGACTTTGCAAATATTTTTATTATCTGCCCAAATTACTCTGGAAAATATCAGGGCATCATACTAACTTGTACAAACCAACAAGATCTCACTCTGTATTCAAGATTCCATGTAATTATGATATTCAAATAAACTGACCATACAAGTTAAATTAGATAGTGTGCTACCAAAACTCTAAATTTTGCATCAAATAAACATCTCTTACTTTGGTCTCACACACAGGTTGAATTTTAAAATACAGATTGTATCATCCTTTACCCTGTATTCTGATTTACCTTAGCCCTACCCAGATTAAGTTCATTCATATCTCTAGTTGAAGTCTGATGACTTTTGCAACTTTTTAAACAGTTGCTGTATAGGCTAATGCTGACTTTCATAGCTTCAGAACTCTTAACTCTGAGTCTCAGGGGTCACTCAAATACCCAAAATTCCAGGGAACGACAAGGTTATACTCAAACAGCATCTCAGAATTTAGAAACAACAGTTACAACTCTAGAACAGATGTGACTGCTTTAAGACCTTACAATCTAGGAACTTTACCATAGGCCTTAAACTGACAACCTATGCTCTTGATTTCAATCCTCTGAGTTTGTATATTATAGTTAGTCCATTTGAGTTAGGCATGATAATTATTTGTCTTTTTGTTTCTGACATTTCACTCAACACACTGTCCTCAAAATTCATTCACCTTGTTGGATGCCTCACAACTTCACTCTTTCTTGCAGCTGCTTGTAGTCTAAGCATTCCTTAGTCAATGTATCCTTAGGCCATTGTGAATTACAAACACTGCCACCATAAACACCAGTGTGCAAATGTCCATTCATGTCCCCACTCTCAGTTCCTCCACCTAGTAACAGGGTTGCAGGGTCATGTGGTAACCCCACCCCTAGCTTTCTGTGGAGCCACCACACTGCCCTCCAGAGGGGATGCACCACTCTGCTTCCTTACCAACAGTGAATAGCTACATCTCTTTCTCCACATTCTCTCCAGCAGTTGTATCTCTTGGTTCATTTTTAAACAGTTTTATTCACGTATCATAAATCCAACCTAAGTAAAAAAAATCAGTTATTCCGGGTAGAATCACATAACTCACTTCACCTCCACAATCTATATGAGGACATTTCCTTTTCTTCTGCAAAGAATCCCAAACCCTTCCCCCATATCCCCTGCTTATTGACACCTAGTTTTGGCATATTACCTTTGTTACATTCAACAGAAGCATATACGAGGTTAATGTTAACTATAGACCCCAGTTTGCACTGATTGTACTTTTTCCTGTATACCATCCCATTTTCAACACCTTGCAATCTTGACATTTATTTGTTCTCCCTCATGCAAAAACATTTTTATATTTGTAAATTTAATCACCATCATTGTCCACTGTAGGCATCACTAAATTATATCATCTCAATCTTTATCCTCTGTCTTTCCTTCTGGTGTCATGCTTTGTCTGCCAGGATTCTTGACCAACTTTTAATTTGGAGATTTTTGGTTATCTCAGATTTCACACATAAAGTGAAACAATAAATATTTTATATTTATATATAGCTTGATATAGATTTTATGTTTTGAGTATTCAGATTCAGGTAATCCAAATGAGAACATGGAGTATTACTGTTTTTCCCGTTTCATAGATAAGGAAACTGAGGCCCAGGAAGGTTAAATAACTTGGTCAAACAGCTAGAAAATGACTCTTAACCATCTGTTCTAGTTTGCTAGCTGCTGGAATGCAATATACCAGAAACAGGATGGCTTTCAAAAAGGGGGAAATCAATAGTTTAGTAGCTTAATTTAATAGTTTAATAGCTAGTTTACAGTCCTAAGGCCGAGAAAATGCCCTAGATAAAGCAAGTCTACAAAAGTGCCCAATCTCTGCGAAAGCTGCGGAGTTCGGCACCACAGCCACTTTGGGCCTTGCTGAGCTGCTCAGCTGCATTCGGGCCACAGCGTGGAGAATGGCATGTTTGCCCTTTTCGTGCCATTCTTTGAGGAAAATGAGTTCTTCTCTAGGAGGAAAGTCTGAACCTGCCAAACAATCCCTTAAGAAGCCAAAGTTATCAGAAGGTCGTTTTGATGTACCAGAGGGTTCCCATTTAGAGAAAGAACGACTGGAAGAATTTTCAGGTGATGTTAATTCTGTTACCAAAGTAAAGGGGCCTAGAACCTACTCACTGCGGAGATTGGGAACAAAAAGGATGCTGTATTGACTTTTAAGTCACACTCTTTTTCTGAATATATACATCTGAATTAATTTCTTTTTTATTATTTTATTCCTTTTGTAGTTTAAGGCATCTGATTTCTATGTGTTTAAAAATATAGATGATGGCTTTGGGAGATAACATGCTGCCATAATTAGGAAAGAGAAAATATTCCTACATTGCACATACTACTTTAAATTTAAATTTTTTGAGGTACAGAAGTGGTGATTAGAACTGCAAACTTTTACTTCATCCGTTTTCAGTTTAAGTTAATTACTTGTAAAATGAAAATAAAATAATTTTAAATGATTGCATTTGCCATGTGCTAGATAAAAGTGGCTTTTTAAATATGAGTTAAATAGTACATTACAGTTTGAGAAGCCACAGTAAGTACAGAAAACCTTTGAACAAGGAGCTGGGTTACTTGTTTTGAAACCTGACTCCACTACTTAACTAGCCATATGACCTTAGGTAAGTTACTTACCTTCTGTGTGCATCAGTATACTTATATGTAAGTTGGAAATAAGAATAGTTCTACTTCATAGGACAGTTAGAGCCGATTAAATAAGTAAATATATATAAACCACTTGGGGCAGTGCATACTATATACCTCTCATTAAATGTTAGCTATCCTTAAATCATAAATATATTTCTCTAGGTCTTTAAGACTCTGTGGGAGAAGTTTAAGAAACAGCAATTTGAAATACTTCAGTTGGTATTGTTTTATATGAATGCAATATTTAAAAATCATTAATTGAGAAATAGTGGTTATTTGCTTAGGTGAACTGAAATATATTAGCTTGTAACATAAAATTCAGGTACAGAAGGCACATAAGAGAAAAACAGGGAATGGAATCCACAAGCCTAGCCAGATTTAATGGCTCAAAAGCTCTTGTGTTATGGCCTCTTTTGATAATTGGGTCAAGTCCAGTTTATGGATCTGGAATGAAGGAAGGACAGAAACTGCTGGCCTCCCTTAGGTATCCTTTACTACAGATCCTTGGCATCATGTTGAAGCAGAGATTGAGTATTCAGCCCCAGACTACTCTCGAATTACTTAGGAAGAAAGGGTTTGCAGACCCTATAGAAAACGATGCTCTGACCTGATAACTGAGTTACAGGAATTTGTGATATTATTTGAGTAGACTGTAAGGAGACTATTTAAGAAAATAAATTTTTAAAGAAGTATATTCTACCCAGAAACATAATAACTCGTGTGTGAATAAGGACTATTCATTTAACACTTATATCAGTTGTCACTTAGTGTTTATTCTAGCCGCAGTTACTGTGTATGTTACTAAGTAACAACCATGTTACTTTTAAAATGTCCTGTTCTTTAGTCAGCCTCAATTAGCTCAAATCAGTGAAGGTTTTTATTAGATTAATTCAAAAATATTACTTTAAATTAGTTTGCATTATATTGTCTTGCTTCTGTTTTATGCTAGCATCATTAAATGTGTTAGAGAAAAGATGATTTATATGCCTCAAAAGCAGTATAACCAGAGTTGTATTAAGACAATAGAATATTTAACCTCTTAATAGTAACATATTTCATGACAATTACCAAAACACTTATGGTCTTTATGGCCATCAAACATTAACGAAAAAAACTTGAGGACTCTCAATTTGGTACTACAAAAAATTACGTCGGCTTCATGGACATGTGTTGTTCAGATCTCCTGCAGAAAGAACAGGTGACCGAGAACCCAGCTGCTACCCTTTGGCATCCTTAACTATGTTCTTGCTAAGGCCAAGCTTCCCCAACCAATGACTGAGCATATAGAGACTATTAATGCCAGCCCATTCCTCTGATGGGTGAACATGGCTCAACAACTCCTCATAGGTCTGCCCAAAACTTTTTTAGGACTTTGCGGCAATCCAAGACTTCCTACCCGATTCTCCTTTTCTTTCCTCTCCTTCACAGTTGTCAGATCCTACTTGTTCCTTCCTTTTATCATTCATGGATATCTCCCCCAATAAGTCTCTTTCACATTAAAAAATATGCCCAACCTAAGGCATCCAGGTAAAGATACCTTGTCTCAAGAAGCCCGATGACGTTCAGCATTTCTCTCTCAGCTGGAAATAAAGCTCCCTGGGAGGCATTTTCCTTCTTCATCTCTAAAAGTCGCTGGCTGGTGGACTCTCTGCTCTGTGGTTCTGCGTCCTTCTGTCCTTCTTTGCTCTCTCAGAATCTCCAAAGGTCGCTGACTGGTACATTCTGTACTTCGTGCTCTGTAGCATTCTGAAGCTTTCTCCAAAATGCTTCCTCTTTTAAAGGATTTCAGTAACCAAGACCCACCTGGAATGGGTGAAGACACATCTCTAATCATGTTTAATACCCACACTTTGTTGAGTTACATCTCCCTGGAGATAATCTAATTAAAGTTTCCAACATACATTACTGAATAGGAATTAGAAGAAATGGTGGTCTTTATAAAATGGGATTAAGAGTACAACATGGGTTTTCTAGGGTATATAAATCCTTTCAAACCGGCACACCATCTCTTAACCACCAGCCCAGTCCTGTGCTTTATCCAAGCCAGGTCTGCATCAGGTCTTTGGAGTTACCCTGACTGCTCACAAGGGCCTGACCAGGAGAGACTCCATAGAGACCAACAGACACTTGGACTGGTCCAGAAAAGTTAAGGAAAACTCAATTCTTCTTTTCCCCAACCCCTTCAAAGCACAGAATTTGTTCCTCTTTCTCCACTCTTCATCTTCAAGCATGCTCCCTTTTGTACCATTTCAAAGGAACATGTATCCCCCAAAACTTTCTTCCTTTGCCTCCTGTGTGGTCCTGGAGACCTTTTCATAGAGAAAAAAGAAAGAGCAATGCTTGCTTTCTCTCCTGTCACACAGGTGTTCCAGGTCAGACCCTCAGTATAACCAGATTCTCACCCTGACAGCAAGAACTGCATGTTTTCACCTCCAAATCCCTAGTGCCTCGTCTCAAAGGCGATAATAAGTGACACCAATTATCCAGCATCCAAATGCCAGGTACTTGCACATAGGATATCCCGTCTGGGCTTCCCCAAACTCTGTCACTTGATGAGATAAGCACCATCCCATCGATTCATTGACCTTCACATTGTGGGGCACGAACATGCCAGGTGGCTCAGGGGTACAGAAACTCCCATGTTTCTTCCAGAATGGGCACTTCAGGGCAGGAACAAATCTAGGCTGCCCTCGGCAAAATTCCGTTTTCATGACCACCGTTTTATTTAGCATTCTTGTCAAACCTATTTCCGCATTGAGAACTCAGGGCTCTCTTTTGGCCACAACTGACAGTAACACCACTCAAACCAGCTGTAGTGGAAAAGGGGAATTGATTGGAAGGACACAGGGCCCTCCTCCTGAAATGCCACAGGGCTCACAAAGGGAACCTGAGGATGGTTTTCTGTTAGTACAAGTGTAGTCGGTGACTTTTACAATTTTAAACAAGGTTGTAACTTTTTTATATCATGTTTTACTTTCAATATCCATTATCTCGTTTGATTTTCAGAAGGACAAGGAATACTAAAATAATAATAGAGAGTACGTTTATATTTCTTCCCATATGCCAGGTCTTCTTTTTGTCTTATGCACACACACACACATTAGTTCATTAAAGCCTCATCACATCCTTCTCTGATAGGCACTATTCTTATCATCTCCATTTTGGAAAAGAGGAAGTGAAGGGAGAGAAGATAGATAGCTTGTAAAAGTCCCACCACTAGTTCTTAGGATTTGAACCCAAGCAGCTTTGCTTAAAACTGTGCTATCTACCACAAGTTACCTGTGGCTATTGAGCTTATGGAGTGTGGCTGATCTGAATTAGGAGGTGCTATTCATGTAACATACAAACTGGGTTTGGAAGACTTAGTACTAATACAAGAACATAACATGCCTCTTTAATGACTTTTACATTGATTACCTGCTAAAATATCATTTATATCAATATTTTGGATATTTGGGGTTAAATAATGCATAATAATGGTTTTCAGATTAACTTCACTTGCTTCTTTTTCCTCTTTTTTTTATTGTTGCAACTAGACTATTTTAACGTGTGCCTCACATCATATTCCTGTTGGACAGGGCTGCTGCAGCATGCTGCCCACCACTCTAGCCTGCTACTTTGGTGTGGTTGGCCTTTGGGAGACACTGGACCCACAGACCTGAACAGCAGCAGGTCTCCTCTCCCCCACCCCTTCAGGTCTCCCACATCAACTGCCTTCTTCTCTCTCACTGCAGTCCTTGTTCTCCACGTGGGCAAAAACAGCTGCAGGCTGGTCCTAAGGTTGGTGCCAGAGCCTGGCTCTTGTCCTCACTCTGTACAGGGGAGGCAGCAGCTCACCTGAGGTCACTCTGCCAGATGCAAGGTCCAGAGTTTTGGACTCCACAGCCCTCCACGTTGATTCGTAGGGGGTTGGGGTACATATATCAGAAGATATAATTTCTCAGTTTACTAATGTGACCACCAGGCTGGCTTCCTGTGCATATTCAGGAGTGCTGGCTGAGAAAAACCCCATGAGATCCTGGCCACTGAGATCTTGTTAGGTCACAGTTTGTTCTTGGACCTCTTTTTTCTAGGCCGAGTCAGAAATATTGGGGAAAAAAAAAAAAGAAAGGAAAAAACAGCAGATTGCTTATTTTCTGGAGCCTCCTGACAGGTGCGTACATGAGTTTTAATCCTCTGTATTTGGACTCTAGATGCTGGGAAGATCCCAAATGGGTATCAAACTTGAGAGCCCAGGTAAAGGACCGTTGTGTGATCTCTGTATGAGGAGTGCAGTCAGTCCCTTTTCCCTCCAGGAGGTCTCTCCCAGTTTATTAAAGGAGCTGGAAAAGGCTGCTTCTGTTTGCTTTCTGGGGTGTTTTTCATTACAGAATTCTCGCGTCCATCAAAGCAAATTTTCAGTGAGCTTCATCTACAAGCAAACCCCATCCCAGTCTAGCCACCAGCCTCATCCCTTTTAACTTCAAACACTGGGAGAATTGCCCTTCTGGCTCAGATACAAGCATCGTCCCTCCACCCAAGATTAGGCCTCTGCCTGAAGTGCTCCTAATGGGAAGTCAGAACTGTTTTCCTTTACTGTGTTTTTCTTTCACATCCATTATCTTTCCTGATTCTCTGAACAACTCTGGGACCCATAGGGTGCATGTTATTATCTCCATTTTACAGGTGAGGAAACAGAACCAGGTAAGATGAAATGACTTTCCTCAGTCACGTGGCCTGCAAGTTACCAAACTAAGACTGGGACCCATGTCATCTGAGTCCAGATGTCGCAGTCATCTCACCAAGTGCCCCTCAGTAGCCAAATGCAGGTTTATCATCTGCACAGTTACTGACACCATTGTGATCCTGCTGATATTTTGATTCTCTTGATATTTCATTCAAGGCTGTTCAACAGCTATGCATTGAGCACCTACTATGTGCAGTCACTGTGTGTGGCTCAGCAGATACAGTAGACAGCAATATAAAGGAGGCTCTACTTTCCTGGAGCTTCCATTCCAGAGGGAAGAGACAAACAAGTTAAAAAACAAATAAATAGATCATCACAAATTAACCTGTGCTTTGAAAAAGAAGAAGGGTGATATGGTTGAACAGGCAGGGTGGCTGGGCTACTTGGGATCATGTCATTAGGGCAGCCTCTCTGAGATCTTAGACCTGAGACTTGAAGCCCATCTCAGAGCTTAGGGGAGGGTCAGGATTTGGGAACATTCTAGGCAGAATTGCCTCTAACTGTTGAGCATTCATGGTGTCAAACACTCGCAGAGAAGCTTTAAGTGCATTGTCTTATCATTTCTCACACAAACTCCATGAAGTGGGTATACTATTATGTCCATTGGATAATTGAAGAAACTAAGTGCCTGAGTTGCCCATGACGCTTAACCTGAGTTAAGCACCATCCCTACCTGTCAATGTGTTATAACCTGATAACCAACCGTTCAAAGTTATTTGAACATAATTCCTATCTTCCAGTCTCCAACGGGGGTAGCAGTCTCACTGAAGGCCCAGGCAAGTGTCCTGGAGTTTCTGCTACCAGGCAATATTCAGGGAGAGCCCGAGTCCCCATTTCTGGCCCTTCGCACATCACACGCAGTCTGGGAGGAGCACCCTGGAGACTGAGCCCCAGGGGACCTACTTTGTGGGTCAGGACAGAGGGAGGGGGAAGGAATGCACTTCAGGCAGGGCCACTTCAGCTTCTAGGTTTTTCTTTGAACGTGTGCATTCATGCATCGTTAGCTTCTTAAATGAGCCGTGAGACACATGGACTGGGCAAATTAAAACCAGACTTAAGAACTTGATTCAAGTTTAGCATCTCATGATTCCATTTCCAGGGTTTAACCAACTAACATTTTCCCCCTCGGCAGGAGAACTATAATGAAGTCTTCTCTATTCCATTTGTTACTTTCCACTTCCCGCTCCCAAAAAGGACAGTTTAGAGACTAAGATAGTTTAGTTTAAAAAAGAAGGTGGGGGGTAGGGGCTGGGGGGGCAATGCTTATATTTTTTCTGATCAATTAAATATTTATTGAGCACCCACCATAGACAAGGAATTCTGCAAGAGGAAAGACCCAGTACCTGGACTCCAGAAGGTTCAAAAGGAAAGAATGATTAGTTCTGACTTGAGTTAGAAAATCTGGGAGAAGAACGTATTTGAGTCTAGGTGTGTCAGTGCCCTTGGACTTGAGACCACTGCTTTGTTTTCTCTTTGCTGTGAATTTTCTTGAAGGCAGAGTCTGGGTCTCAAACCCTCACTTGTTAAGCAAATGTTTCTTGAACACGCACTGTGTGTGAGGACCTTTGAAGCCCTAGGGTATAGCAAGTGGCCAGCTGGAGTCCCTGTCCTCACAGGCCTTCCATTTTACTGGGAGAGACCTGGGGAAGGCAGGGCCTGGGGTGGGACAGGAAACAGGGAAGCAGGCAAACGGAAATAAACCCGCCTGAGGTTCTGAGGACCAGGAGAGGAACAAATAAGGAGCGGGGGTAGCACGGTGACCGCCTGCAAGGGGAAGTAAGGGAAGGCCTTGGAAGAAGTGACATTTAATCTGAAACATACTGGAGAGTGCCAGCATGCCAAGAGGGCGGGACGGTGAGGACCCAGCGGGGAGAGGAGCTTGGAGGAGGAGGCCAGGATGGGGAGAGCGCCGGAGGAGCTGGGCTCGGGCGTCCTGGGCCACGTAGACGGTTCCCAGGTTTTCTAGCTGCGGCCGGCAGCCACCGAGGGTCTTAGGAAGAGGCCGTGGCAGATTTGTGTTGACAAATGATCACTGGCCACACTGGCCGCTTTGTGAGGGGCTGGGTGTGAAGCCGGAGACCAGGGAGGAGGCTGCTGCAGAGGCCAAGTCCTGCCTGGTCTTTTGGGTGAACCCCTCCGGGATCGGCCCCATAATCACTCCAAAGGGCTCGAGGCCGGGAGTCCGGCCGCCCTGCTCTGCCCGGGCCTCGGCATCTCAGACGGCAGGAGGTTTACTCAAGGATTCCCAGGGAGGAAAAGTATCACTTTTACATTTCCAAAGCCAAGTGTTTGTGTGTGTGTGTGTGTGTGTGTGTGTGTGTGTGTGTTGTATAAAGTACAAGATATCAAAGGAATTTCTCTATTGCTGTGTGTGGCTTTGGCTTGTATTTTTAGGAGGAGAAATCTAAGAAACGCTGACATCATGGAAAGCATTTGGGTACTAAAACCAGCCAAACAGAGTTCAAAGATAACTTCCGTCACTAGTTGTGGAATATGGACAAATTACTTAACCTCTCTGAGAGCTTCAGTTTCTTGTCCTACGAAACAAGGAGCATGGGTGGATTAAGCGAAGGCTTTGGGGCAGTGTTGTCTCCATCGCTTACTGCTGAATAACATTTCGTGTCTTGGAGGAGTGACTATATATTCGTTTGAAGAAAATGGGACAATAAGTGTCCTGCCTTCGTAGGACTTATAATAAACGTCAGATAAGATAATGTAAAGGGCTTTGGACAATGCCTGCATCATTGGGGGTGTGAAATGAAGTCAGTTTGACTCTGCCTCAGTTTCCCCCCCCCCCCCCCCCCGCAACTGAAGGCTTTGAACTACGTGGTCCCTTAGGGCCCTCCCAGGTTTGTCATTCTAAACTTATTTATAAGGCCCTACAAGAGTTAACCTGTCTGGAGTCCTTGAGGCTTTGGCTCACTTATCAGCAGTATCCCCTTTCCCCTCACCCCCAAAGCCACCATGGTGTGGAGAGTAAACGCGGGTGGGGAGGGCCAGAAGGGGGCCAAACTGTGGAGGGAAGGGACACAGGCTGGGAGCAGAGTTATTTGAGTCTTGTTTTTCCTGAGATACTCCGGAGGCAAGGATACTCTCCTCTCCCTCCCTCTAGGTTTGGAACCAGAGTCTGTTCTCTGTTCTCCAGCCTTTATTTCCAAAACAGCTCCTGGCCCTGGCTCCCCTGGGGCTGCGGAAACCTCCAGGCCCCAGCTCTGAGAAAACCCTTCCTCTCTGCTTGTTCCAGAGCCCCCTCACCCACTCCAGGCACTGGGGCCTCCGCTGAAACAGCTGCCACTGAGAGGGGTCCCCCCTTTATCCAAAGAGGCTGATGAAGGGCAGATGTAGACAGGACATCCAAACCCCCTCCCTCTTTGGAGGCGTGTGTGGCTGGACATCGAGGTCAGAGGAGAGGGGGAGAGCTAAGTGGAAACAGATGGTTCCCCACACTCGCAGCTGTGCCTGCCATCTAGCTGTTCTCTGGATACTCTTTTGCCTCAGAGACTCGCTTCCATTGTTTTCTTCTTCCCTCTCTCTCTAGTTGAAAAACGTTTGCAGGTTGCAGTTTTCCAAACCATTTCCCAAACCTGCTTTGAGAATTTAGTTTCTCTTCAGGGGAGCCCAGGTGTGCTGCAGCAGCTCACAAGTAACACCAGTCAGATCTCAGGACTCTCCTCAGGTAGATGAGGAGAGGGCACGGAGACCCACAGGGCCTATGGAGGGTCTAGGCTGCAGTTTTCCAAATGTACTGTCTTTACTGTCACACTTCTACTGCGTTTGCCACCTCTCCTTCCGACCTCTACTGCTGTTTATGCAATCCATCTTGAGTAAGAGTAATTCGGAGATATAAACAAAGGCAACTCTTTTTGCCTCCTCCTGCCTCTTTATAATTTGGTCAGTAAGGGGAGCTCCCCACTTCCCTGGGAGAATGTCCACCCCACAGTAATCCCCATTTCATTCTTCATTCACTGGAGAGACTTCCTCCTGCTCCCTTAGCCAAGGCCTGGAGCTGGCAGGTTCTTGAGAGTTAGGAGACTGCTCCCTTTCTCTCTTCACCTCCTTCTAGGGTCGGAGGAAGGAGAGGTCAGGGGGCATTAAGAGAGTGCAAATATATTTCTGGACAGAGACCAAACTGTTCTGCATCTCTGAGCCTGGCAGACATTTAAAGCTGCCTGTTTTATGGGGCCTTTTATAAACTTCCTGGGGGTCCCCCATTGTGCCATCTGACAGCAACACCCAGAATGTGGATATTTTGGTTTCCTTGGCTGCCTGAATGAACACCATACAATGGGCTAGCTTAAATAATGGGATTTTTTTTAAATCATAACAATTGACTTTTTTCCCCCTTTTTGTGAAAAATAACATACATACAAAAAAAAGCAATAAATTTCAAAGCACGCGCAACAATTTGTTGTAGAACACATTTCAGAGTTGGTATGAGCGACAATTCTGCAATTTCAGATTTTTACCTCTAGCTGCTCTAAGATACTGGAAACTAAAAGAAATATCAATTTAATGATTCAGCAATCATATTCGCATGTTAAACCCTACCTTCTCTGTATTACTCCACCATCACCTTTGATCTTTCTGTCCCACTCTTTAGGGGTATTTGAGCTATGGCCATTCTAACTTTTTCCTGTTAGAAGGGGCTGTCAGTGTATGAGGAAGAAAGATGGAACTAGCTGATGTTCTTTAGAGGCTGGGCTCTCTAGGTTTCAGGACTTATCTAGTCCAGGGACTCATCTGGAGGGTGTAGGTTTCTGAAAAGTTACCCTAGTGCATGGAACCTTTTAAGGATCTTATATATTGTCCTAGGTGTTCTTTAGGACTAGCTGGAATGGTTTTGGTAGGGGGTTGGCAAGCTATGATAGGTAGCAATGTCTAATTGAAGCTAGTATAAGAGTGACCTCTAGAGTAACCTCTCAAATCTATTTGAACTCTCTAAGCCACTGATTCTTTATTAGTTAAACTTCTTTTCCCCCATTTGGTCAGAATGGAATAGTTGATCCCAGGGTGCTAGGGCTGGACTCATCCCTGGGAGTCATTTCTCATGCCTCCAGGGAGACTTTCACCCAGGGATGTTATATCCTATGTAGAAAAATGGGAATTTTTAAAGCTCATAGTTTTGAGGCTAAGAAAAAGTCCAAATCAAGGTATCTTCAAGGTGATGCTTTCTTCCCAAAGACTGGAGTTCTGGGGCTGGCTGGCAGTGATCCTTGGTCCTTGGCTTCTCTGTCACACGACAATACATATGGCGGCCTCTCCTGGCCTCTCAGTTCTCTTCCAGGTTCACCTGAATTTCAGCTTCTCTCTTGGCTGGAATTTCATTCTGCTTATAAAGGACTCAAGTAATAGGATTAAGACCCATCCTGAATGAAGTGGGCCACACCTTAACTAAAGTAAGCCCATCAAAAAGTCCTCCCTATAATGGGTTCACATCTACAGGAGTGGACTAGAACCATGTTTCTCTGGGGTACATACAGCTCCAAACCACCACAGTGGGCAAAGCCTGTTTTCCTTTAGCTAGCAAGTCCAGAGCTTTCTCTGCCCCCTCCTCCCCACCATACTCCCTCACCCCCAGCTTCTTGTGTACTGGCATCTGGCCAAGCTGGTTATCACTTTTGGGGCCCCTCGGCTTTGACCCAGGCTAACACCTACTGCAGGTTGCCTTGTTCCTTCATCTACCATGGAGGACCGAAGGTCATCAAGCCCCTTTCTGTGTAGCAGCAGTAGCACGTTGTTCCCCGAGGCCCATGCGTCTGACACTTGCCTACTCTCCTCCCCTTCCCAACAACATGGATCACATTTTAAAATCCTTAATCTGATGAGAGTGCCAAGAATCATGGGATGGGCTCTCAAACTCTTCCTTGACAAAGCCTACACTTTGGCTGGATCCCTCCATTTGGCGTGTACCATCCCACGTGTCTGGTTGCCCAGGTGGAAATTTCAATTTTACCGCCCTCTTTCCTCACCCACTAAGTAGTTATTTTGTAACCTCAACAAGGGACAATACCCAAAGCTAACATGTGCCTCTGTCCAAGTGTTTCTTTAAATAGAACCACAGGCTACCCTGCACCCTGGTAGAGGCTCCACCTCAGGGCCCCTGGCTCCCTCTGTGTTCCTGTCTGGCCTGCCCAAGATTCTTTAAGAACAGGTGCACACTACTACAAAGGAGACACCTTTTCATTAAAAAGAAATACTAGAAAGTATTAGAGAGGTGAGCTAAGACTTTTTTCTTAATCTGAATTGAAGGAATTGGAAAGAAAAAAACTCTGCTATAACATGTAATGTTATATCCAGCAGTATCTAGCACTGCCTAAGTCATCCACCTGGCCAGTGGCACCTCTTTGTCCCTTATTTATAGAAACTCTGAAATCCAGAGAAGGTGGGTTGCTCAAAGTTATAGAGGTGGGGAACATCAGCACTCAAACTAGAGACCCCTGAGACCCTGGAGAGGGCAGTGCTATGGTCTCCCCTCTCTCCCTGTAGGAGAAGACTGTGTCCTGTCCTCTTCATATGTTTCTGGGTTAAAGATTTTAGAGGGAGCCCCGAGAGGAGAGGTAGGGTCAGTCTGTTCCTGGGGCAGCAGCCATCAGTAGCGGAGGCCTGGGCAGGTTCCCAGGGCCAGTGGGCAAAGCATGGTCTGAAGGGAGGTAGAGGGCTTAGATGGAAAATTTAGCTCCAGGGGCTGAAGCCTGAGCGATGTCCCTGCCTGGTTGCCAGCACTGCAGTCCCCAGGGAGCCCCTGGAGCTTGAAAGCTCTGATTAGGTAGCTGGAGACTGAGTGGGAACAGTGAGACCAACAAGCCTTCACATCTGGAAAGGGAGGGCAGATTAGAGTCTGAAAGGCTCAGCCTCAGAGCTGGAAGGGGCCTTAGAGACCATCTAGTCTGGTGGTGGGGTCTCCAAGTAGGGTTTCTGGGCCAACAGCAGCAGCCTCACCTGGAAACTTGTGAGAAAAGCAAATTCTCTAGTCCCACCTAGACCTATTGAATTAGAAACTCTAGGAGTGGGGTTTCTGGTTCAGTCTGTGTTGACAAGCCCTCCAGGTAAGTTCAGTACACATTCAAGTTTGGGACTGGACTAGTCTATCCTCTCATTTTTCAGGCGGGGAAACTGAGGCCCAGAGGGGGAAAGGTCAGACCTCAGACCTTGCCTGAGGTCACTTCTGAGCTCATTCTTGCAGCAAGATATCATTCCTGGAATATTCCCCCTTGCCTGGTTCCAATGTTGGGAGGGAGGCTCTGGAGAGTAAAGGATGAGCCAGTTTGTTGAGAGATCCTGAGCAAGTCACTCATTACTGCTCTGGCCCTTGGCTTCTGCCTCTGCACAGAGGAGTGCTGGGAACAGGTAATCTCCGAGAGTGCAGCGCTCTGGTCTCGGTGTGATGGTGCCATTGCTGCCCTCAGCCTTTAAGGACACAGTAGCCTGGGTCTGCACTGCCTGGTTCCCATACCAGCCCTGCCACCTGCTAATTGCACCACTTGGGCAGCTTGTCAACTCCCCTGGGCTTCCTTTCCTCACCTGTGTGTATTCTGTAAGGATTCTGTGAGGCTTAGGTTAACATATGGAAAGCTCATACCTGTCCCACAAAAAGTACTGGGAAGAGAAAATGATTCATCTTCACTAAGTAGCTGAATTCTCACCATCCTCACCCTCCGGTGTGCTACCCCGGGCCCTCACTGACTAGCTGCAAATCATCATCTGCAATTCGAAGTACTTTCCATTTGTGCTGTATATTTACACTTAAATGTAGTTTAATGAACCATCCACTGCTCCTCGCAGTCAGCAGTCACTGGGCGATAAGTCCTTGTGTTTGTCTCAGCTGTTCTAGAGGTCGCTGTCTGATGATGAGCGTGTCACCCCAAGACCATCCAAAGTCTATTCTGGGACCTCTCAAGCTTATAACATGACTCAGTTCATCCAAATATGTCCTCCACGTGGCATGACAGTCTGTCCAGCTGTTTGTTATGAGATGCGGGAAAGGGCAAGAGACAAAAATAGAATTGAGCCTCTCCTGGCTGTCTCCTCTCCTCCTCTGGACCCCTTCCAACTGACCCCCACATTGGCTTGGTGGCCGCACACACCTGCTCACAGCTCTCTTGCCTCCCACAGGTGACCATCATGATCCCCTGGGTGTTCTTGGCCTGTGCTCTCCCCTGTGCTGCTGACCCACTGCTTGGTGCCTTCACCCGCAAGGACTTGCAAAAGGGCGCCCCTCAACTTGTCTGCAGCGTGCCTGGCCCCCAGGGCCCGCCCGGCCCCCCGGGAGCCCCAGGGCCCTCAGGAATGGTGGGCAGAATGGGCTTTCCTGGAAAAGATGGCCAGGACGGCCCAGACGGGGACCGGGGGGACAGCGGAGAGGAAGGTAAGAGGCCCAGTGCCTGCCCCTCCTGTGCCCCCATCTAGACTTAGCATCTGGCACAGAGGAGGTTTATTAAGTTCTTAAAACTAATATTAAGCCCATTTAATTATAAATCAAATTAATGGCTCTTTATAAACAGAGCAGTACGTTCTGAAAGGTATCAAATCCTGTGCTATTGCCCACTGGTTTGGTGGATGCCTTAGAGAAAGTCTCCTGATATATTATTCAGAATTATTTGCAAAGCCCAATCTATAGCTGAGATGGTGCACAGAACTGGCATATAACTGGCAAGTCCAAGAGTTGAGCTTCAAGAATGGCAGGATCAAGGAGCTCAACTATTGTTGTCAGAGCTCTTCTCTCCGTGTGTTGGTTTCATTCTCACAAAGTCTGGAAGTGCTGAAACAGCTCCCAGTGGGCTCAAGCCTAAAAATCCTCATAGTTTGGTCCATCTAGCAAATCTTGGGTGATTGATCCTCCTGGATTACCATGTGCATCCCCGGACCAATCCATTTGGCCAAATAGGTGAGGTTCCATAATTTGCCAGGGCTGACTCATGTGCCCCCACTGCCACCCCGAGTGTATGTGAGTGAGTGGTGAGAGCAATCAGTCACTGTGATTGACAGCCTCATGAGGACCACATGAAGCAGTGAAGGGTGTTTCCCGAAAGGAGGTGATGCCAGGCAGACAGCAAACAGATTGGATGTTCTCTATGGGCCCTTTCAGCTTTGACTTTCCTTTAAATTACATTTTAAGCAATAAGAAGCTTCTAATCACTTCTACTTGTATAGCATTTTAATATTGACTAAAGCACTTTTGAGTACATTACTCATCGGGCTGTCAGTGCCATCCTGTGGAGGGAACATATCCCATGATACAGAGGAGAAAACTGGGAATCAGAGTGATTCAGTTGGGCACAGCATGCCATGGCCTCAAGAACTTGAATTTTGGGAACAAACCTGGATACAAATTCTGACAAATTACCGAACCACTCTCCCATCCTCAGTGTCCTCATCTCTCAAGTAGGGATAATAATAGCACCCACCTCACAAGGTTGTGGTGAAGATGAAATGAACTAGCATGTTGAGCACCAGTCACAGAACAGGCATGCAATAACTGTGAGTCTTTCCATAACTGACCTGCTTAAGTCACAGGACAGGCTAGTAGCAGACCCCAAAGCCAGGGCTTTTCTCAACACACCAAACTTACTCCTAAAAGCATCTCCTTCTAGAAGAATAACTATAAAAATAATGGTAATGGCCTGGATTGGAGAAGGTCTTACAGTGTCCCGGGCATTGGGTGTCATGGTATCAAATCCCCTGACCCTGGAAGTAGGTATGTTCAGGTATGGGCATGTACCCTAGGCAGGGCCAGCTAGAGTTTTCCCTTAGATTGATCTTGGGGGAGAAAGAGTATCTCTGTTGTTGACTTTTCCCCCCTTTGATCAAGAGCCATGAAGGTGTAAGCCTCAGGTGCTATCTGCCATCTCTCACACCATGCGTTGAGTCTCTGCTGAAAATTAAGCCAACACAGCAAGGAAGGCAGTGCTGAGAGAGGAAGAGGATAGGACGTGTATAATCCCTGGGCCACCTTGAGGCCAACCAGAGTACAGCACAACACCCCAATATACCCCACCCCCCACAAATCCATCTCCCAGGAAAGTCTTGAAAAGTAAAGCCAACTTTTCCTGAATTCTCACAAAACGGTAATCAAGAAGGAAGTACATTGCATAGCACATGGTAGAACTTCCTGATAAGTCTCCTTATCTGTTTGTCTCCCCAAAAATCCTCCAACCAACATACTTATTTCCTCCTTCTCCTCTCTCAGTCCCTTCTCCTATCTTTTGTTTATTTTCATTTTTGGGGGGGAACAGCTTTGTGACCTCTTTTAGTTGTATTCGTCTTCCCCCACTCTGTCTGTTTGTTGTTTGTTTATTTATTTATTTCAGGTTAAACAATGAGAATTTATTTGATTGCACTTTTGAGCCTAAAAGAAAGACCAAGTCAAGGCATCTTCAAGGGGATACTTTCTCCCCGAAGACTGGTGTTCTGGGGTTTTTATTTATTTTTAATTATACAAGTACTACACCAATACATTCTCATTTTAATGTAGTCAAACAAAACAAATGAAGCGAAAGTCCTCCTTAGTTACTGCCCCATTCATCCTCCCCTCGTCTTCCAGGGTAGCCACTATTAGTTGGTCAGATGTGTATCCTTCCTGGGCTTTGCATTAAATAATGCCAGACATTGGCAGTCATTTAATGTTAAGTAATGGTCCTGGAAAATAGATGTTCAATGAAGAAATGCTAGCTGCTAATCTATTTCTCAATTGGCCAAAAAAACCACATTGTATTGAGAGAAATTTTTTAAAACTGTGTATTGAAAACCACAAAGCGTTCTGTGGGAAACTGTTATTGGGGGACAGTCCTGCAAGATATGCCGACCAGCATTCAGGGAACGCTCATTGAGGACCAGGCACTCTTCTCTGCCCTCAAAAGGATTTAGAAATATTTAGCTCTGTGGTTTCCTAAAGAGTTCTGCACCTGCTTTTTCCTCATCATAGTACATTTGGAGATAGTTCCATGTAGTACAAATAGATCTACCTCATTTTTTTTAACAGCTGCTTTAAATCCCATAGCATAGATGGACCATAATTTTTTAGTTGTTCTCCTGTGGATGGGCATTTAGTTATTCAAGTTTTTGCTTTTACCAGCTACACTGCAATCAATGCTTATACACATGGGCAGAGATTTCACTGAGGATAGGGTTTTGAAGTCAAAAGGCTCCTTCCAAATCTCTTCTCCACCCATTACCAGCACAACCCAATGAAGGATGGCAAACAAACCAGACTCTTCCTTAGAAGGTGGGAAAATAAAGGCCATGATTTGTCTAAGCTATTGTTTTTGCCCTGGTCCACAGTGATTCCGGGTGGTAAGTATCTCCATTCCCACTTTCCAGCCAAGACTGAAACAAGTGCCCTAGGCTACACCATCCAGATTTGAACCCATCTATGTCACCCCAAAGCTTGCTTGTTCTTTCCATTATCCAAGGGCTCATGCTCCAAGGATGGAAAGTCAAGGTCCGCAGCCTCAGTCAAGGCCTCTGAGGTCCCCTCCGTAACACCAGCTACTCTGTCTTCCAGGTGCACCTGGCCGGACAGGTAACCGGGGAAAGCCGGGACCAAAGGGCAAAGCTGGGGCCATCGGGCGGGCCGGCCCTCGTGGCCCCAAGGGGGTCAGTGGTGCCCCAGGGAAGCATGGCACACCCGGCAAGAAGGGGCCCAAGGGCAAGAAGGGGGAGCCAGGCCTCCCGGGCCCCTGCAGCTGCGGCAGTAGCCACGCCAAATCGGCCTTCTCGGTGGCAGTGACCAAGAGCTACCCGCGGGAGCGGCTGCCCATCAAGTTCGACAAGATCCTGATGAACGAGGGTGGTCACTACAATGCCTCCAGCGGCAAGTTCGTGTGCGGCGTGCCGGGGATCTACTACTTCACCTACGACATCACGCTGGCCAACAAGCACCTGGCCATCGGCCTGGTGCACAACGGCCAGTACCGCATCCGGACCTTCGACGCCAACACGGGTAACCACGACGTGGCCTCAGGCTCCACCATCCTGGCCCTCAAGCAGGGGGACGAGGTCTGGCTGCAGATCTTCTACTCGGAGCAGAATGGACTCTTCTATGACCCTTACTGGACCGACAGCCTCTTCACGGGCTTCCTCATCTATGCCGACCAGGATGACCCCAACGAGGTGTAGGCAGGGATGGTTTGGGCCCCCGGGGAGGGAACAAGCCTCTGGACTTGTGGTTACAGAGCAAGACCCCTAAACTGGCTGCTGAGGGGTGAGGCAGGGATGGGGAGCTCAGGCCAACCTCCTCTGCCTCTTTCCCCTTCCAACATTAAATGCAAGTTTTTTAATTCTTCCATTCACCTATCCATTCGTTATTTATTTTTAGCACCTACTGTGAGACAGGGCACTGCGCTGTGCTCTGGGAGATACGGCCGTGAACAAGCCAGAGGGACCCTGCCCTCCTGGGACATCCTCGGGGAGGAGGCAACTTACAAGGAAACAAACAAATCCTATAATCACAAATTGTGAGGAGTGCCAGGATGGAAATTCTCCTAATACCATGGCTGAAAGTGGTAGGAATCACAGGCAATAGGGGAGAGGCTAACTGTTTTATTTTTTTTCTTTTTACCTGTTTAGGTTTACTTACATAACGTAAAGTCTATGTTGCACAATGAATTTTCACATATGTACACACCTGTGCAATCTCCACAGAAATCAAGATTCAGAAGATTTCCCCAAGGGTCTCTTAAGTCTCCTCCCAGTCAGTACCAGAGAGAATATTTTTTTTTTTAACTTTTTAGTTTGAAATAATTTCAAACTTACAAGACAATTGCAGAAATGATACAACACCCATACAGAGAACTCCAACATACTCCCACTCAGATACCCAACTTTTAATGTTTTGCAACATTTGTCATATCATTCCATCTATCCATCTATCTGTCTGTCTATTTTCTAAACATTTGAGAATAGTTGTATACATAATGCTCCTTGAACGCTTAAGACTTTCATGTAAGTTATCTAAGATAAAGGATATTCACTTAATATAACCACCTTAAGTATGGTTGTCAAGTTCAAGAAATTTAACATTGATATAAAGCTTACAGTCTATATTTCAATTTTTCATATGTCTCAGTAGCGTCCTCTTGGATATTTTCTCCCCTCTTCTTAGATTTAGTCCTGGATCATGTGTTACATTGTCATTGTCTCTTCAGTTTGTTGTGTGTATGTTTTTTTTAATTGAGGAAACATATATACAACATAAAACCTCCCCTCTCAACCATTCCCAAGCATTCACAATGTTGCAGTATTCTCGTGACTATCCATTACCAGAACTTTCCCATCACCCCTAACAGAAACCCCATACCTATTATATATTAACTTTCCATTCTCCCCCTCCAACCTGTAACCTGTACTCTACTTTCTGTCTCTATGAAATTGCATAGTCTAGCTATTTCATATAAGTGGAACCATACTATATCTGTCCTTTTGCGTCTAGCTAAGTTCACTCAACTTGCTGTCTTCAAGGTTCATCTATTGTTGTAGGATGTATCCTTATTCCTTTTTAAGGCTGAGTCATATTCCATATTATATACCACATTTTGTTTATTTGCTCATCTACTGATGGATTCTTGAGCTGCTTCCACCTTCTGGCTATTGTGAATAAGCTTCTATGAGCACTGGTGTACAAGAGGCTGTCCGAAGAGGACGATTCTTAAACTGAGACTTGGAACCATGAGATGGAGCCACAGGCTGGGGGAAAAGAGACTCCAGGCAAAGGGAACTGGAAGTACAAAGGTCTTGATGTGATAAAGAGGTTGGCATCTTCGAAGAACTGATGCAGTCCAGAGGGAGGGGAAAGTGCGAAAGGGTAAGGGAGGCAGAAGGTGTAAGGTTGGAAGAGTTGGTTAGCCAGATAATACGTCCACTACAGGCCATATTACAGGCTAGGGCAAAGAGTTCATTTCACTCAAGAAAGCCGATCAGAATGCAAGGGTGAGTGTGACATTAACACAAGGATGACCTCAAATCTGCTCAATTCATAGGCATAAAAATCGGATCATTCACAGACTTAAGTACTTCTTTTGCTGCACATCATTTGTGGGGCCCACTTCTCAATGGGCTACCACATGCCTGAACCAGCGTCCTGAGAGGTAGGAATGACTCACACACAAATGAATCTCACCCCCCTGCCGTGTGTTTTCATGTGCAGGGATCTGCGGGACATAAGAAACCACAGTACAGAGCTGGGGATGTGGAGAGGGCCCCACAGATCAGTCACTGGGGGGAACTTTCTGATGGAACTGCAGATTACTCTGATCTCTAGCTGGGAATGTGGGGCCTGTGGTGTCCTCAGGTGCAGGAGTGACTCCCTCCTCATAAGGCTCCAGGAGGCATGGCCCCCTCCATAAAAAGAGAAGAAAAGAGACTGATTTAAAATTAGTCCATTCTGACCGGGTC
Organism: Tamandua tetradactyla; assembly: GCF_023851605.1. Taxonomy (NCBI): domain Eukaryota; kingdom Metazoa; phylum Chordata; class Mammalia; order Pilosa; family Myrmecophagidae; genus Tamandua; species Tamandua tetradactyla. Next base: position 41,598,980 of record NC_135346.1, on the reverse strand, counting down.
ACCAATGGCACAGGATTAGGGTAAGTGTGAGAGTGGGCCCCGCCCAGGCTGGGGAACTTGTAGGAAGGGGCCAGCCTCTGAGCTCAAAGGGCATCTTTGTTTGTAAATAGTTGTTTTTCTTTTTCACTTTTCTTTTCCATTATTATTATTATTTAGGAGAACCTTGGGTTACTACCTCTCCCTTCCCAGGCATGTAAGTATTTGAAGGCAGTCAACATTTTTGGTCTAGGTAATAAATCCAGCCTGATCAAGATGGGCAGAAGCCCTAAGCTCCATGGTTGCCACTTCTGGGCCTGACTTAAATCCATCCCTCTGGGACAGGGAAACTACAGGGAGGGTGGTGGGGATGATGGGGGGCGGGTGTAGATATTCAATACTCTTTGTTGGGGGAGAGATAGGTGGAGACAGGGGCCTTACAGGGCCTTGGCTTCCTCAGATGTGATCCAGAGGAGATGATAAGGCAGGAGGGCTAGATTTGTGGCAGGTGGGGCAGAAGTGGCTGGCGCAGTTGAGAGGGTCTCTGCTATCCAACTGATGAGGGCTAGTTCCTCTCCTAACACTCTCAAGGGTGGCTGCCTCCTTTCTGGGCTCTTGGAGGTCCTTGAGCAAACAATGTCTGGAGTAGGACAGAAGGTGTTCCCAGGAGGCGGCCTTCTCAGATGCACTGGGCACAAGCCCGCCTCCTAGTTCAGGCTGCTTACTGTGGGCCTCAGTGAACAGGGCCCATGTTTGCATGCTCACGTTTATAACCACTGGCAATCACCAAGAACCCAGTATATCTTTGTGCAATTAAATCACCCTTGACACCAGGGTCATTTTTCATACTGGGTGCACTTATAAGACCCAGGCTGTCCCCTTCTGGGGAAGGCTGGAACACCTGCAGTGTTCATTATTACAGTGCAAACAGCGTCGGCCCACGGCCCTGACAGGCCAGCCACGACCCCCAGCCAGGCCTCAGATGACTCAGCTGAGAGGTGAGGGGGTTGCACCTGTATACCCAGGGGGTCTTCCAGCGCTGACTCTGGGTCAGAACTGGAACTGGGGGGAGATGAATGAGACACAGGCTTTGGGTGCAGACTTTAAGGGGGAGCCCCCCAAAATTCAATATAAATAATATTTTAATGCAATATTAAAAACAAAAATTAATGCCAAAAAGAATCTCCGATGAATAAAATACCCAGACTTTTAAGTAAAGGTGAGCTGTCGGGGCTGGAATTAGGATGAGTTGAGTGAAGCCGAGTCGGGCACATGCAGGTGGGATCCTGGTGGTCCATCAGGTGGGATCCTGGCGCCCCACCCCTGGGAAGCCAGACCCTGTGGGTGGAAGCCCCCCTTCTTTCTACTTTCTGCCTGTCATTCTCACCTATTCCACTGGGGGGCGGACATCCACCGTCCAAACCTCCTGACCTGAGCCTTGGAGGCTGGAAGATCTTCCCTGCTGGCGATTTTCTAGATTCAGAACCAAAGACAAAAGGGAGTGAGAGAGATGGATTCTGGCCGTGGTCTTGTGCGACCATGGTAAAAGAATAAGATGGCTGTGAAACCATCAGGAGCGGACCAGCCCTCCCCAAGCCGGGTCAGAAGTCAGAGTTGTGTCCTCCACCACAGCCCAGCCCAGTCGTTCCGACTCGGTTCTCCCAGTGGAGAACTGTGCCTCTGGCCCCTCAGTTTCCCAGCAGGGCTTGGGAGTCTGGCCCTTTAACAGTCTGGTTTTACTGCACGGCCAGCTTTGCCTGTCCCCAGGGGGAAAGTAAAATGGAAAGCCGCACCTGCTCTTGAATGTGGGGTGAGGCAAGTGTTTCTTTTCTCCATCTTTCCTTTCCTGGTGTCCCTTCCACAGAGGCCTGCAGGCTGGGGGGGGGGGGGGGGGCTTGAAAGTGGAGCCCTGAGGCTGAGTTTGAAGATCACCTCCCAGGCCCACCGTGCCCGAGGACAGGAGAAAGGAAGGCGGCTGCTTGCTAGCTCCTGATGATCTCCGAAAATCCCTGATCCAGAAACAGAGACCTAACAGGAGTTTCTAAGAAGGGGCCCAAAGATGGCTCTGGGCAAAGTATTTCTGAAAAGCAACTCATCTCCTAGTGTTGAGTCCCTTTCCAGGCATCAAACAGCCAGAGTATGTCCAGAGGGGCACATTAGAGGAGCTGAAAGAGCCACCTCTACATGGAGAAGTGGCTGTTCAGCATTGAGGAGAGGAAAAAGGGGCCAACAGGTACCCTCAAACCCCTGCAGGGTTGTCCTGGGGTAGAGGGAGGAGATTGCTTCTAGGCACTCCAAAGGGCAGAACTTGAACAATTAGTAGATTTTTATCAAGAGGCTACTTTGGGCCTGTTTATTTATTCAACAAATATTTACTGAACTTCAGCTATGTGCAAAGTGTTGAGCTAGGCACTGGGGATACTGGGATTAGCAAAACACAGATATAGTCTCTGTCCTCATGGAGCCTGGAATCTAGTACTCTTGGCAGACCATGCAAATAAAGGTCCAGTGTCAGCTGTAGCATGGTGCTGTGAGAATCCCAAGGTGAGGATTTGTCCTGGTCAGAAGGGTCATGGAGAAGTTTCCTTGTGAAATGATAGTGGAGCTGAGAGCTGAAGGTAAGCAGGAGTTAAGGGAGGATGGGGAGGGAAAGCATTCCAGGGGACAGAGCATCATGTACAAAGGCCCTGTGGTGGGACAAATCACAGCTGATGGCAGGAGTCAAAGAAGGTCCCCTCGCTCTGATCATAGGGAAAAGGTGCAAGGTGAGAAGATGAGGGGGGCAGAGCCCAGATCTTGAAGACCAGGTAGGTTAGACTAAGGAATTCCGGACCCCCAAGAGTGATGGTGTATTAGTTTGCTGATGCTGGCAGAATGCAATATACCAGAAATGGAATGGCTTTATAAAGGGAATTTATTATGTCACAAGTTTACAGTTCTGAGACTATGAAAATGCCCAAATTATGGCACCAACAGGAGGTTACCTTCACTCAAGAAATGCTGATGCTGTCTGGAACACCTCTGTCAGAGGTGAAGGCATGTGGCTGGCATCTGCTGGTCTTTGTTCCTGGTTCTGTTGCTTCCAGCTCCTGATGCCAGTGGTTTCCTCTCTAAGCACCCGTGGGCCTTCACTTAACTCCTCTGGGATACAACTCTGGGCTCTGGCTTGCTTAGCATCTCATGGGAAGACATATGGCAACGTCTCCTGGGCTCTACCCATGTCTAGGCACTTTTTCTGTTGGCACTCCAGGCATCTCCAAACATCCGTGTCTCTGTAAGCTCTGAAGCAACTATTCTCCAAATGTCTGCATCTGAAATTTCTCCAAAATGTTTCCCCTTTTAAAGTACTCTATTATACTAATCAAGACCCACCTTGAATGGGTGGGGTCATATTTCTATCTAATCCAAAGGTCATACCCACAATCAGATGTGTCACATCTCCATGGATGTAATCCCATCAAAGTTTAACAACCCCCAACAATAGGTCAGGTCCCACAAGATTGGATCAGGATTAGAACATAACTTTTCTGGGGTACATAATAGTTTCAAACCAGCACAGATGAGAAACCATGAAATGGTTTTTTGTTTGTTTGTTCTGTTGGCAATGCTCTTAATTAGATTCTGAGGTCCCTGAAAGACACATTAAGACAAAATCAATATACTGACTAAACCAAATGCTATGTTTAATGAACAGTACCCAACTTTCTTTCTTCCACCCCTCCTTATGCTCCTACTTGAAAGGAGAATATTTTAACAAGACAACAAAGATCCCCAGTCTTCTCTAGGTCTCTGTGGCTACCTCTTCTCCAATGAACATTCCAGAAACTACCTGGAAGCCACCTGGACAGAGGCAGCATGGCCTGGTAATTAAGGTCTGTCAACATGCATGGCCTTAAGCTTCTCTGGTGGGTTATGCCTACGTACCTTCGCTCCTGATTAGAGCCAGGTACCAAGAGAGCAGAGGTTCTGGCCTCTCTGCAGTTCCCAAGCACCTGAGCAGAAGGCTGACCAGACAGATGCTCAAACCATAGTACAGGACTTCTCCATGTATTTCCAGGGAGGAATCACAGTGACCTGAAGTGCCTCCCAGAGACTCGAGTCCTGACACGCATCTGACCTTACAGAGGCTTGTTTTTTCTTTCTGGCCACAACAGTGCATACAAGAACCGCCCCACCCCTTCGCATTTAAGCTCTGGCAAGCAAAGTGATCAATCAGACTTTAGTGAATCTGCTTTTCCTCATCTCTCAGGTAAGTTTTTTCTCCCCATCTTGCCTCCTAATGAATTTAAACAGAGTAGGCAGCCCTCTTTTGGTGTTTTTTTAACTTTTTTTTTTTTTTGCATAGTATACCATATATACAAAGCAAAGAGATAAAAAAAGCAATAGTTTTCACAGCACTCTTCAACAAGTGTTATAGGACAGATCCCAGAGTTTGTCATGGGCTACCATATAACCCTCTCACATTTTTCCTTCTAGCTGCTCCAGAATATAGAAGACTAGATGGCATGAGTTTTTTTTTATCATCACAATTGACTTTTTTTCCTTCTTTTTCTGTGAAAAATAACAGATATACAAATAAATGAGAAATTTCAAAGCACAGTATTGTAGAACATATTTCAGACTTTTACAATTTCACAATTTTAGGTGTTGACTTCTAGCTACTCTAAAGTACTGGAGACTAAAAGAGATATCAATTTAATGATTCAGCATTTATATTCATTTGTTAAATCCTATCTTCTATGTATAAGTCCACCATCACCTTTGATCTTTCCATACTTCCCTTTAGGGTTGTTTGGGCTATGGAAATTCTAAATTTTTGATATTGGAAGCTTCTGTCACTAATATGGGGTAGAGAGATGGAACTATCTGATGTTCTGGAGAGGCTGGGCTAGGTTTCAGGACTTATCTGGACCAGGGACCCATCTGGAGGTTATAGGTTCCTGGAAAGTTACTCTAGTGCCTGGAACCCTTGTGAAATCTTATATATTGCCCTAAGTGTTCTTTAGGATTGGCTGGAATGGTCCTGGTTGGGGGTTGGCGGGTTATGACAGGTAGCAAGGTCTACCTGAAGCTTGTGTAAGAGCAACCTCCAGAAGCTACTCAACCCTACTTAAACTCTCTCTGCCACTGATACTTTAATTACACTTCTTTTCCCCCTTTTGGTCAAGATGGAATTGTTGATCCCATGGTGCCAGGTCTGGATTCATCTCTGAGAGTCATCTCCTACGCCGCCAGAGAGACTTTCAACCCTGGATGTCATGTCCCACGTAGGAGGGAGGGCAATGATTTTGCTTGCAGAGTTGGGCTTAGAGAGACTGAGGCCACATCTGAGCAACAACGGAGGTCCTCCAGAAGTAACTCTTAGGCATGCCTATAGGTAGTCCAAGCTTTGCTACCTACATAAGCTTCACAGGAGTAAGCCTCATGATCGAGGGCATGGCATATTGATTTGGGTGTCCCTAAAGTTTGACACAGTATCAGGGGATTCCCTGATGGTAAGTTTTAATAGTTCCATAGTCTTTCTCCCCTCCTCAGGGGACTTTACCAATACTATTTGGTTATCTGCTTAATATACACTAGGATGTTTCCAGGCATTGCAATAATCTATACAGGATTAAAGAACCTCTTTCTTAGTCTGTGCTCCCTGTGTCTCAGTTGTTCAAATGAGCTATACAGATAGGTTGAATTAGATTAGGCATTATAGAAAATTTCAATTCCAGATCAAATAAACCTTTCTTCCATTGGTCTCAAAGAGTATGTGTGGTTCTAAAATGTAGACACTGTCTTCCTTACCCCTATGTTCTGAATTACTTTAACGCCAACCTGTTCGGCTTTGTTCTTATCTGTAAATATCAGGTTATATATATAAAACAGCCTCTCAAAATCCAGAAATAAAAATCACCACTCCGGACTTAATGTGTCTGCTCTAACAGCTTACAATCTAGGCCCCTATTTTCTTATAAGCATTTTCTAAAGGTGACCACACCATTGTTGTTCTTTTGTTTCTGGCTTATTTTGTCTCACCAAATGTCCCACATGTTCATTCACATTGTTGCATGTCTCACGACTTTGTTCCTTTTTGTAGCAGTATGCACTTCGTTCATAAGGATACACCATCGTTCGCCGATCTTCTCCATCAGTGCATCTTTCAGCCACCTGCATTCATCAGGCATCATGTAGAAGGCCCAAGTCCACAGTCCACCAACAGTCTCAATTTTAGATCATTTCATTGTTCCCAAGAGAAAGAAAACCAGTAAACACACCCTTGCCAAATAGGAAATCTAAACCTCCTCTTAACTCTTGTCCCTCCCATTATTTGTCTCTGCTGTTGCTATGGTAGTGCTGATGGTTTCCTTTTGAACAGAGCTCAAAGCATGCAATAGCAGTTTTCCCCCTGTACCCTAGATTTAAACACTCTTTATACAAGAATCATATCTTTGAAGTAATTCTTACGAAAACGAATTCATATTTCTAGTGTTAATCAGTGGGACAGGTAGTTCTATACAACCCCTTTCAATCTTGTTCATCTCCAATATGGTAATATTATAGACCCACTAGAGAATCACCTTCACACCTATGTATTCCCGTACATCGTAATTGAACCTCATTAGCTAATGGTTCACCCATCTCTAGTTTCTGTGTATCTCCAAGTCCCCTATATTCTGTATTATAAGCCTGTGATTGTACCTTTATGCTAGTCATAAAAGTGGAATCATAAAGTGCCCATCCTTTTGTGTCTGGCTAAGTTTGCTCAGCATTATGTCCTCAAGGCTCATCATCCATCTTGTCATGTGCTTCAGGATGTCATTTTGTCTTACTGCTGCATAATATTCTATCTTGTGTATATGCCACATTTTGTGGATCCACTCATCTGTTGATGGGCATTTGGTTTGTTTCCATCTTTTGGTGATTGTGAATAATGCTGCTATGAACATCGGTGTGCAAATGTCTGTTTGTGTCGTTACTTTCAGCTTTTCTGGGTATACACCAAGTAGTGCTATTGCTGGGTCATAGGCAACTCGATATTGAGTTTCCTAAGGAACCGCCAAACAGTCTTCCATAGTGGCTGCACCATTATACATTCCCACCAGCAGTGCATAAGTGTCCCAGTTTCTCCACATCCTCTCCAACATTTATGATTTCCTGTTTGTTTAATAGCAGCCATTCTTTCTTCTTCTTCCTCTTCTTCTTCTTCTTTAAGAGCTCTTTTATTTATTTTTTTTACTTTTTTAAACATGCCGATGAACAAACACATTCTTATTATATGATCATTCCATCCTCGGTATGTAGTCAATAACTCACAGTAACATCACATAGTTGTATATTCACCACCATGATCATTCCTTAGAACATTTGCATCAATTCAGAAAAAAAAAGAAAAACACTCATACATACCATACCCCTTACCCCTCCCTCTCATTGATTGCTAGCATTTCCATCTACCCAATTTATTTTAGCCTTTGTTTCCCCTATTTTTTTCTATACCCCCATCACTCCCTTTCATTGATCACTAGCATTTCAATCTACTAAATTTATTTTAACATTTGTTCCCCCTATTATTTATTTCTTTTTAATCCATATGTTTTACTCACCTGTCCATACGGTAGATAAAAAGAGTATCAGGCATAAGGTTTTCACAGTCACATTGTGAAAGCTATATCATTATACAATCATCTTCAAGAAACATGGCTACTGGAACACAGCTGCACATTTTCAGGCAGTTCCCTCCAGCCTCTCCACTACATCTTGACTAACAAGGTGATATCTATTTAATGCGTAAGAATAACCTCCAGGATAACCTCTCGACTCTGTTTGGCGTCACTCAGCCATTGACACTTTATTTTGTCTCATTTCTCTCTTCTCCCTTTTGGTCAAGAAGATTTTCTCATTCCCTTGATTCTGAGCCCCAGCTCATTCTAGGATTTCTGTCCCACGTTGCCAGGAAGGTTTACACCCCTGGGAGTCATGTCCCATGTAGAGAGGGAGGGGGCAGTGAGTTTGCTTGTCGTGTTGGCTGAGAGAGAGAGGCCACATCGGAGCAACAAAAGAGGTTTTCTGGGGGTGACTCTTAGGCCTAATTTTAAGAAGAATAGCAGCCATTCTTATACCTGTGAGGTGGTATCTCATTGTAATCTTGATCTGCACCTCCCTTATAGCCAATGAAAATGAGCATCTGTTACTGTGCTTTTGAGCCATCTTTGTTTGCTCTTTAGAAAAATGCCTATTCATATCTTTAGCCCATTTTATAATTGGGTTGTTTGTTCTTTTGCTGTTGAGTTGTATGATTTCTTTATATATACAGGAAATCAGACCTTTGCCCAGTAAGTGATTTCCAAATATTTTCTCCCACTGAGTTGGCTGCCTCTTCACCTTTTTGACAAAGTCTTTTGAGGTGCAGAAGCATGTGATTTTGAGGAGCTCCCATTTATCTATTTTTTCTTTTGTTGCTTGTGCTTTGGGTGTAGAGTTTAGGAAGCTACCTGCTATTATTAGGTCTTGAAGATGTTTCCCTTCATTTTCTTCTAGAAGCTTAATGGTGCTAGTTCTTACATTTAGGTGTTTGATCAACTTTGAGTTAATTTTTGTGTAGGGTGTGATAGGGGTCCTCCTTCATTCTCTTGGCTATTGATATCCAGTTCTTCCATGCTCAATTATTGAAAAGATTACTTTGTCCCAGTTCAGAGGATTTGGGGGCCTTGTCAAAAATCAGTTGACCACAGATTTGGTGGTCAATTTCTGCATTCTTGATTCGATTCTATTGGTCAATGCTCTGTTTTTGTGCCAGTACCATTCTGTTTTGACCATTGTGGCTTTATAATAGGTTTTAAAGTCAGGGAGTGTTAATCCTCCCACTTCATTTTTCTTTTTTAGGATGTTTTTAGCTATTCAGGGTCTCTTTTCCTTCCTGATGAATTTGGTAGTTAGCTTTTCCAAATCTTCAAAGTAGGTTGTTGAATTTTGATTGGTATTGTGTTGAATCTGTAGATCAATTTGGGGAGAACTGACATCTTAACTATATTTAGTCTTCCTATCCATGAGCAGGGAATATCCTTCTGCCTGTTTAGATCTCTTTTGATTTCTTTTAGCAATGTTATATAGTTTTCTGTGTACAAGTCCTTTATGTCCCTAGTTAAGTTCATTCCTAAATATTTGATTCTTTTAGTTGCCATTTTGAATGGAATTTTTTCCTTGACTGACTCCTCAGCTAGGTCATTGTTTGTGTATAGAAATGTTACTGATTTTTGCCCCTTAATTTTATATCCATTCACCTTTCTGAATTTGTTTATTAGCTTAGGTAACTTTGCTATAGATTTCTCAGGATCTTTCAAGTATAGTATCATATCATCTGCAAATAATGAGAGTTTCACTTCTTCCTTTCCAATTTGGATGCCTTTTATTTCTTTGTCCTGCCCGATTGTTCTAGCTAGGACTTCTAGTACAATGTTGAAGAATAGTGGTGACAGTGGGCATCCTGGTCTTGTACCTGATCTTAGGGGAAAGCTTTCAGTCTCTCTCCGTTGAGTATGATGCTGGCTATTGGTTTTTCATATATTCCCCTTATCATATTGAGGTAGTTACCTTTGATTTCTATCTTTTCGAGTGTTTTTATCAGAAAAGGATGCTGAATTTTTTCAAATGCTTTTTCAGCATCAGTTGCGATGATCGTGTAATTTTTCCCTTTCGATTTCTTAATGTTCTGTATTACATTAATTGATTTTCTTGTGTTGAGCCATCCTTGCATTCCTTGTATAAACCCCACTTCGATCATGGTGTATAGTTCTTTTAATGTACTGTGGATTTGATTTGCTAATATTTTATTGAGAATTTTTGCATCTATGTTCATTAGGGACATTGGCCTATAGTTTTCCTTTTGTATAGCATCTTTACCTGGTTTAGGTATTAAAATGATATTAACTTCATAAAATGAGTTAGGTAGAGCTTTTTTTTCCTCAATTTTTTAGAAAAGTTTGAGCAGGATTGGTGTTAGCTCTTTATGAAATGTTTGATAAAATTCCCCTGTGGAGGCATCTGGCCCTGGGCTTTTCTTTGTAGGAAGATTTTTGATGACTGATTGAATCTTTTTATTTGTGATTGGTTTGTTGAGATCTTCTGTTTCTTCCTGAGTCAGTGTAGCTTGTTTGTGTATCTCCAGGAATTTGTCCATTTCATCTAAGTTGTCTAGTTTGTTGGTGTATAGTTGTTCATATATCCTCTTATGATTTCTTTTATTTCTTCAGGGTCTGTGGTAATGCATGCCTTCTCATTTCTGATTTTGTTTATTTGAATCCTCTCTATTTTTTTTTCCTTTGTCAGCCTTGCTAGTGGCCCATCAATTTTAATTGATTTTCTCAAAGAACCAACTTTTAATTTTATTGATTCTTTCTATCGTTCTTTTGTCCTCTTATTCATTTTTCTCTGCTTTCGTCTTTGTTATTTCTCTTCTCCTATTTGCTTTGAGGTTAGTTTGCTGTTCTTTCTCAAGTTCCTTCAGGTTTGCTATTCGATCCTCAATTTTTGCTTTCTTGTTTTTTAATATAGGCATTTAAGGCAATAAATTTCCCTCTCAGCACAGCCTTTCCCACATCCCATAAGTTCTAACAAGTTGTATTCTCATTTTCATTCATCTCCAGAGAGCTACTGATTTCTCTAACATTTTTTTCTTTGATCCATTGTTTATTTAAGAATGTATTATTTAATCTCCGTATATTTGTGAATGTGGCTATTGAGATCCAACTTCATCCCACTGTGATCAGAAAAAGTGCTTTGAATAATTTCAATATTTTTATGTTTATAAAGACCTGTTTTGTGCCCCAGCATATGATCTACCCTAGAGAATGTTCCATGAGCACTAGAGAAGAATTATAACCTTGCACTTTGGGGTACAATGACTTATATATGTCTGTTAGGTCTAATTAATTTATCAAGCTATTTAACTTCTCTATTTCCTTGTTTATCTTCTGTCTTGTTGTTCTATTTGTTGAGGAGAGTGGTGTATTGAAGGCTCCTACTATTATTGTTGAAACATCTATTGCTCCCTTTAGTTTTGCCAATGTCTGTCTCATGTACTTTGGAGCTCCTTGATTGGGAGCATAAACATTTATGGTTGCTATAGCTTCTTGGTGAATAGACCCTTTAATTAGTATATAGTGTCTTTCTTTATCTCTTATGATGTCTTTGCATTTAAAATCTATTTTGTCCAATATTAGTATAGCTACTCCTGCTCTCTTTTGGTTACAACTTGCATGGAAAATCTTTTTCCATCCTTTCAAATTCAATCTGTTTGTATCCTTGTGTCTAAGATGAGTTTCTTGTATGCAGCATATAGCTGGATTATGTTTCTTAATCCATTCTGCCGATCTGTATCTTTTAATTGATAAGTTTACTCCATTAACATTCTAAGTTATTACTGAAAATGCATTTCTTGATTCAACCATCTTCTCTTTTTTATTTGTCAGATCTACATATTCTTTTCCTTCTTTCTCTTTGCATTCTTTAAATTACCCTTAGTGATACTCTTCAAATCTGTGCCCTTCTCCAGATCTCCCTCTCCTGTCTTTTTTTTTTTTTTTTTTTTTTTTCTTTCAGCCAACAGAACTCCTTTTAGTATTTCTTGTAGGGCAGGTCTCTTGCTGATAAATTCTTCTAGGACTTTTTTGTCTATGAAAACTTTAGTCTCCTTCAATTTCAAAGGACAGTTTGACTGGGTACAGAATTCTTGGCTGGAAGTATCTCTTTCAGGATCTTGAATATATCATACCACTGCCTTCTTGCCTCCAGGGTGCTAGTTGAATAGTCTGAACTCAGTCTTATTTGATTTCCCTTGTAGGTAGTAGATTGTTTTTCTCTTGCCACTTTCAGGATTTTCTACTTCTCTTCAACATTTCACAGACTGATTAGTATATGCCTTGGGGAAGGTCTATTGGATTTATTCTATTCCGAGTTCTTTGGGCTTCTTTGACTTGTATATTTATGTCCTTTGTGAGGGTTGGGAAGTTTTCCCCCATTATATCCTCAGCTACGTTTCCTAGCCCTTTACTCCTCTCTTCTCCTTCTGGGACACCAGTGATTCTTATATTTGTGTGTTTTGTTTTGTCTGTCGTTTCCCTGAGTTCCCATTCAACTTTTTCCATCTTTTTAGCCATTTGCTATTTTGAGTCTTTGAAGTCAATTATCCTGACCTCTATATCATTTATTCTTTCTTTTGTCTGTTCAAATCTGGTGTTGTGTGCCTCTAGTATGTTATTTACTTGGTCCACAGAGTCTTTAATGTCTGTGATATCTGCTATTTTTCTATTTATTCTTTCAAATTCCTCTTTGTGCTCTGCTACTGTTTTCTTAATCTCCTTTATGTCATTTGCTATCATACTTATTTTATTAAGCAGAACTGTATGAACATCTTTGATTAGTTGTTTCAGTGTCTGTGTCTTCTCTGGTGTTTTAATTTGGTCATTAGGCAGGGCTATATCTGTCTTCATTGTGATATGCTTAGTGATCTTCTGCTGTCTTTGTGGCATGTGAATATCTTGCCTGATTTACTTAGGGAGTTGATTTCTTTCAGTTGTCTAAGGCCTTGTGTTTCCGGGATGGTTGCACAGCAGGGAGCAGGGCACAGGGTGGGCACTCAGTGTTGTGATTTGTTTCAGGGCAGGTATAGGCGCAATTTGGGGATGTTATGCTGATGCTTGTAGACGTGAGCACCCAGCAGCCAGGGAGGATATGGCTGTGTGGGTGCACCGGTCTGGGAGGCATAATCCTGGTGTGCGCTGGTCTAAGGCATGGAGCACTTTGTGCACATGTGTAGAGCTGTGGCAGCAGGTCAGCATTATGCCTCCATGGATTGAAGGTATATGTGGCCTGACTGCACAGGACAGCACTTTATCAGAGCTGTGAAGTGAGGCTGAGTGCTATGCACATGTGCAGTTCTAGGACTGCTGTAAAGTGCAGTTCCCAGAGCTGAATGACGTGATTGGGGGCCTGTGTGCATGCGTGGGTCTGGGAGTGTCTTAAACAGATGAGCAGAGCTCATGCGGGGCTCAGTGAGGTTGTGTGACGCTATAGGTGGTGGTGGAGGGGGCAGTGGTAGCTTAGGTATGGAGGTTGGTGCCTGCAGCCTTTATGCACTGGCAACAACCTGCAAGGAACAGGGATGGGGAGGTAGTGCTTAGGAGGGGTGCAGGAGAGGTGGGTTGGGCTGCACTTGGGGTGGGGGTGTGGGTGTGGGGGAGGTATGGGCCCTGGGGGCTGGTGAGGTGGGGGTACCTGAAGCATGGTGAATAGGAGCAGGTGATGGCGTTCGGGTGTATGGGGTGTGGGGTGAGTCGCTGGTCACGGGGCTGCGCTGGTAAAGGTAGTGTGCCCAAGGAACGTGGCCTGGCTTATTTCCTAGTCCTGGACTCCCATCTGTGCACTCCCATGGGCTCCACACTTCCATGCCAGGCTCCAGCTTTCTGCCTCTCAGTTCCTCGGCTTCTGCAACCAAGGCTGCCACACGTGGTGCAGAAGGCTCTCCCAGGTCAGCCACACTCCTGAATTGCCACCTCGGTCACCCTCCTGTCCCTTCTCTAGCTTTTCTGTCAGTCTTTTCTCTAACTTTTCCGTGGAGTAGTGCTAAGCTCAAGCTAGTCTATCCACAGAATGGTTTTAAATGGAAGAGTAACAAGAGCAAACTTGGGTTTTGCTATCACTTTGGCCATATGGAGAACATCTTAATTTAACCTAAAGAAGAGCTTTCTAATGGCAATGCCCTTTTAATGGAATGCTCAACCTTCAGAAAGCAATGACAGTAAAAGCTAACATTTACTGGGCACTTGCTAGGAATAAGGCACTAGGCCACATGCTTTTTATGAATTAATACATTTGGCTTTGAGAACAACCCTATAAGGTAGGTATGTTATCATGATACACTTTTTTTTTTAATTTTTCAATAATGAAATATAACATATATAAGAAGAAAACAAAGAAAAAGCAATCATTTTCAAAGTAGACTTCAACAAGTAGTAACAGAACAGATTTCAGAGTTTGTTATGTGTTACTATTCCACTATTTCAGGTTTTTCCTTCTAGCTATGCCAAAACCTGGAGGCTAGAAGAAATATCATTATATTGATTCAGCAGTAATCCTCATTTGTTAAATCCTATCTTCTATGCTGTACCTCCTCCTTCTCCTTTGCTCCTTCTCCCAATCTATAGGGATCTTTGGGCAATGCCTGTTCTGACTTTTTCACGTTGAAAAGGGATGTCAATACTAAAGGATAGGGGGATGTAAGTAGATGATAAACTTGGAGCCACTGATCCCTCTGAGTTTCAGGATTTATTTGGCCTAGAAACCCTCTGGAAATGATAGGTTCCAACAAAGAAAACTTGGTGCATGAAACTTTTATAGAGTCTCAATTTGAGCTCTAGGTGTTCTTAAGAGCCAATAGCAATGATGTTGGTTAGAGTTTAGCAAACTGTGGCAATTAGCACCACCTAGCTGAAGCTTGCATATGTGCAGCCTCCAGAATAGCCTTTTGACTCTATTTGATCTCTCTTAGCCACTGATACCTTATTTTATTTCACTTCTTTTCCCCTTTTGGTCAGGAAGGCATTATTGATTCCATGGTACCAGGGCCAGATTCATCACTGGGAGTCACACCCCACATCATCAGGGAGATTTTCACCCCTGAATGTCATGTCCCACATAATGGGCAAGGTAATGATTTTCTTTGCTGAGTTGGACTTAGAAAGAGAGAGGCCACATGTGAGCAACAAAAGAGGTTCCCTCAAAGCAACTCCTAAGCCTCATTATAGGTCGTCTTAGCTTCTCCACTACAGAAATAGATTTCATAAGGGCAAGCCTCAAAATCAAGCACTTGACCTAATTCTTAGGAGTCCCCAGTGGTTGAGAGGGGTTTTAGTTTGCAAGCTGCCAAATATATTATACCAGAAATGAAACAGCTTTTTAAAAGGAAATTTAATAAGTTACAGTTGACAGTTCTAAGTCTATAAAAATATCCAAACAAAGGCATCCAGGGAAGATAACTTAATTGAAGAAAAAACAATGGGTCAGGAACTCCTCTGTCAGCTGCATAGTCACGTGGCTGGCATCTGCTGGTCCCTTGTTCCTGGGCCCTGTTGCTTTCAGCTCCTGTTCCTGGGGTGGGGGTAGGGGGTCCTTGTTTTGCTTCTCTGGGGCTGGGCTTTATCTCTTGGCTTCCCTTTTGCTCTCTCTAGGTTCTGGCTTGCTTAATATCTCATGGCAATGTCTGCTGGGCTCCAAACATCTCCAAACATGTGTGTCTCTCTGTTCTCCAAGTGTCAGCATCTGTGTCAGCTCTGCTCTGAAGTTTCTGTCAGCTCTCTCTGTCAGCTCTGAGCTCTCTCCAAGAGGTTTTCTCTTTTAAATAACTCCAATACACTAATCAAGATCACCCTGAATGGATGGAGTCACATCTCCATCTAATCAAAGGCCACCCCCACAATTGGGCACATCACGTTTCTGTGGATATAATTTAATCAAAAGTTTCCATCCTACAGTATTGAATCTGGATTAAGAAAAACAGCTGCCTCCACAAAATTGGATCAGAATTAAAACACAGCTTTTCTGGGGGTACATAATATTTTCAAACTGGCACAAGAGGGTACTCGGGGTTTCCCAAGTGGGAAAATTTAATAGTTCCATTTTTTTCCCCTTTGGACCCTCAAGGGACTTTACCAATAGTTTTACAATTATTATGATTATTATTGTTATTGTTATTTTTGCATGGGCAGCCACCGGGACTCGAACCCAGGACTCTAGCATGGCAGGCAAGAACTCTGCCTGCTGAGCCACCGTGGCCCACCCCCCAATAGTTTTAATTATCAGCCTGCCATAGTCTGAGAAGTATCCTGGTATTACATTAAGCTATACAGAATTCCAAGTTCTCATTCTCGTTCTGTACTCCAGGAGTTTGGGTTGTTTAAATGAACTGTCCCGACAGGTTGATTTAGCTTGTGTGTTACAGAAAATTTAGGTTCTAGACATCATAAACCTCTCTGCCTTTGGTCTCATTCAGTAGGTGAAGGTCAAGAGTACATACACTATCATTTTTTCCCCCATATTCTGATTTCCTTTAGTCCAAGTCAGATTGGCTTCATTTTTATCCCTAATTGAGGCCTGATATTTTTTTCAGCTACATTAGCTGTTATTGTGTATAGCTGTGCTAATATTGTGGGTTGCAGCACTCCATTTCGGGGTCTTACATGTCACAGAGTTACTCAAAGTTTCAGGGAAATACCAGCTCATACACATACAGCTCAGCGTCTCAGAATCTAGAAATACACTTACAATTTCAGACTAAGTGTGGTTGCTATAAGGGCTTACAACCTAGGCTCCAATTTTCTATAAGTATTTTCTGAAAGAAACCTTAACATGTTTGTTCTTGGGTTTCTGGCTTATTTTGCATAACATATTGTCCCCAAGGTTTGTTCGGTTTGTTTTGTGCCTCTCAACATCCTTCCTTTTTTGTAGCCACACCATATTTCATCATATAAATGTATCGCGGTTCTCCTCTATGCTTCTCAGTCATTGTACCCTTCACTCCTTCCACCTACTGGGCATCACGGATGATGTCCAAAGTAAACAAACCCTGCCTTACAGTGCCCTCATATGGTTGTACAACCACCATCTCAATTTCAGACAATTTTCATTTCATTTCACATTGGTCCATAGTGACAAAGAACCAACAAATACCGTGTCACCAAATATCAAATAAAAATACCCCGTACCGCAGTGAATAAAGAGGTATTTGCAAAGTCCCCTTGAGGGACTAAGTAGAAAAGAGGAAATATTCAACTTTCCCATTTGGAGAATTTCTGATATTCTCGCAAGCAGTGGGGACAACCAAATCAATAGGTTGAGCCCTTGATTTCAGGGTTTTCCCCTATGAAACTTATTCTTGCAACAGATAGGTTAAGCCTACTTAAAATTATGTCTAAGAGTCTCCCCCAGAGACTTTTTTGTTGCTCAGATGTGGTCTCTCCCCCTAAGGCAACTCAGCAGGTGATCTCACTGCCCTCCCTCCTGCGTGGGACATGACTCCGACTGGTGGTCAGTGAGAGGGAGGGGTAAGGAATGGTATGTATGAGTTTTTTCTTTTTTTAAAATTTCTTTTTCTGGAGTGATGAAATGTTTTAAAAAATTATCATGGTGATGAATACACAACTATGTGATGATATTGTGAAAGTACGCCATGTATGGAATGTACGTGTGTGAAGATTTTTCAATAAAAATACTTTTTTAAATACCCCTTATCATTTGTCCACCCCCCCCCAATTAGTTGCCCCTGGTAGTACTGTAGTACCGTTGATGTCTTCCTGTTGTCTATTGACAAAGCATACATTTTTACCCCTAAACCCCTCTACTATTGTCTCTTTGTCCAATATCAAACATTTGAAATAGTTCATATGAGAACTTATTTATAATTGTAATTTAATCAGTGGGATACATGACACTATGCATCCCTTTTCATCATATTCACCTTCAATATGGCGATGTTACTCATAACCCCACTAATTATCTATCCATCCCCTTGCATTTAAGTTCAGCCTCCCTGAGTAGCCTTTCCCACATCTCTAACTTCTGTATACTTCTACATCTACTATATTTTAAGGTTACCTTTACCATAGTCATAATAATGAAATCATACAGCCTCTGTCCTTTTGTGTCTGATTTATTTCACTCAGCATTATGTCCTCAAGGTTCATCCATGTTGTTATATACTTCAGGACCTCACTTTGTCTTACAACTGCATAATATTCCATCGTATACATATATATATATACCACATTTTATTGATCCACTCGTCTGTTGATGGGCACTTGGTTTGTTTCCATCTTTTGCCAATTGTGACTCACCAGTCACAAGCTGCTGTGAACATCGGTGTGCACATGTCTGTTTGTGTCACTGCTTTCAGCTCTTCTGGGTATATATCGAGTATTGGTGCTGCCAGGTCACAGGGCAACTCAAAATTTAGTTTTCTGAGAAACAGCCAAACTGTTTTCCACAGTGGCTTCACATGTTACACTTTTTTATAGATGAGGAAATAGTCTCTGAGAGGTTCACAAAGCTGCTTAAAGTCACCTAGTGGGAGAAATTGCAGAGCTGAAGCTTACATCAAAATCTGTCTGACCATCAACTAGCTCCATCCCCTTATCCTGTATTATGTACAGCCCTTTCCAAAAAAAAAGTTAGAATGGGCATAGTCCAAATACTCCTACAGATTGGGAGAAGGATCAAAGGAGAAGGAGGAGTTGTAACAGAGAATACAGGATTTAACAAATGAGTATGACTGCTGAATCATTATGTTGATATTTCTTTCAGCCTCCAGTCTCTTGGAAAAACCTAAAATTGTAGAACTGTAACCCCATACCAAACTCTGAAATCTATACCATAACTACTTGTTCTCCAAAGTACTTTGAAATGTATTGCTTTTTGTGTATATATGTTATATTTCACAACAAAAAACATTAAAAAGAAATCTGACCCAGAGGCCCCATGGGTGGTGGCTGAGCACCCAGACATCTACAAGCTGCCCGTGGCCACAGCCTGGGTCCTCCCAGCCTTGCTTGTATGTTGGAATCACCAAGGGAGTCTTTAACATTCTGATGCCTGGGTTCCTCCCCCAAAACGCTGATGCAGCCTGCCTGGAACCCAGCCTGAGTGCTGAAAATAGTCTATTATGCAGTCAGGTGGAGAGCCACTGGCCTAAAAGCACAGGCTGGACCTCCAAGTTCCCTTCTAGCTCAGGTATTCTGTATTTTCTGCTGCCAGAAGCCTTTTACCCAAGGTGACTGGATTTGGGGAGCTGACAGATGGCTGGAGGGACCTTGATAATACCACGTGGGCTCTAATGGCTGGGCAGGGAGAGCCAAGTGCTGGTGGCTACATCCTGGAGCCCTGCCAGCTGCCTTCCATCTGGCCCAGCCCAGCCAGCAGACAAGCTGGGAGGAGGAGAAATGAAGCCAGCAGAGACCAGAGGCAATACCAGGGCTCGGTGCTGCTGGCTGTCAGCCCCCTTACTGGTGGCTGTCCCACTCTGGAACTTTAAAGTTGGGGTGGGACTCCCCCCCCCAAGGCCAAGTCCCCGAGGGCCAGGGATGATCCTGCCTGAGGTCTGGGCCATGAGAATAACCCGAGCTCTTCTCATCTCCCTCCTTGCAGCTCTTCGGCTTCTTAAAGGTTCTGCTGCTTAGAGTATGTTGTGATGGGTAATCTCTTCCACTGCCTTTCTCCGCCTCACTCCCTCTGCTCAGCCATGCTGGCCTCAGTTCTTGGACCTGCCAAGCTCATTCCCCTCCAGGCCTTTGCACTTATTGGTGCCTGGGCTTGGAGTGACCCTCACTCCCCCCACCAGGCCTTGTGCGTGCTGCCTCCTCCTCCTCCTGCAGGTCTCAGCTCAGAGGCCACTTCCTGAGGTGGCCTTCTCTTGCCCAGAAGACCTGCATCCCCTCTCCTGCCTTCATCTCTAGCACATAACTTGTCTTATAATCTTCATAGCTCTTTTGCCATTACTAATCACAGTAGCTAAAATTATCAGGCACTGAATTGGTACCAGGATCCAAGCTTCTTGCAGACTTTATAAAGAGGGATGTTTCCATCTTGGCTTCATGAAGGAGAAGACTGATGCTCAAGAAGTAACAGCAGCCAGATGTGACCTCTCTTTCTAAGTCAACTTGGCAGGTGAACTCACTGTCCTTCCTCCCTATGTGAGACATGACTCCCAGGGATGTAAATCTCCCTGGCAACGTGGGACAGGATTCCTGGGATGAGCCGGAACCTGGCATCAAGGGATTGAGAAAGCCCTCTTGACCAAAAGGGGGAGGAGAGAAATGAGGTAAAATAGTGTCAGTGACTGAGAGATTTCAAACAGAGTAGAAAGGTTATCCTGGAGGTTATTCTTATGTATTATATAGATATTCTTTTTTAGTTTATTGTATATTGGAGTAGGTGGAGGAAAGTACCTGAAACTGTAGAGCTGTGCTCCAGTAGCCTTGACTCTTGAAGACAATGGTGTAATGATGTAGCTTTTACAATGTGACTGTGTGATTGTGAAAACCTTGTGTCTGATGCTCTTTTTGTCTAGGGTATGGACAGATGAGTAAAAAATATGGATGGGGAATGAACAAATAATAGGGGGGACAAAGGTTAAAATAAACTTGGTAGATGGAAATACTAACGGTCAATGAGAGGCAGTGGTAAGGGGTTTGGTATGTATGAGTTTTTTCTTTTTATTTCTTTTTCTAGAGTGATGTAAATGTTCTAAAAAATTGATCATGGTGATGAATATACAAATATGTGTTGCTATTGTGAGCCATTGGCTGTACACCATGTATGGAATATTTGTGTGTTAAGATTTCTCAATAAAAATATTTTAAAAGAAATAAAAAGAAGGAGCTGCAGCCTGCGGGTGGTCACCCAGCTGGATGAAGGGCAATCCTGGGCCTGGAACCCAGGCTTGACCATTTGTCAGGCAAGGCCCAGACAGAGGTCGGCAAAGAGGCTAAGTGGAGGAGCCCCTGAAGGCAGGCCGTGCCGGAGCCCCTGCCCCACCCAGAGGTCTCCTCCCTGGCTTCTGGGGGAGGCCTTATCCACCCCCCAGAGAGATTGTCTCTACCTGTACCACCATCCCTACTGCAAGTCAGACTCACATCATAAGTACTTACTGATGCTCTTGGAGACCAATAGAGCGATCATGAGAAGCTGGAAAGAGATGGAGCAGGAGAGAGTGAAAAACGATATCTCATGTCCGTGGACTGCTTCCTGCCTTTTCCAGGTTCTTTTGCAGCTATTGACTTGCAGAATCTGCTGGCCTCATGGTGTCATCTAGCCTACCTCAAAATATAAATAAGAAACTTGGGACACCAGAGATATTATGGCTCATACTAAGTCAGCAGGCTGTTAGTGAAAGTCCCAAACTATAACCACAGGTGCTTTGGATGCACTTTTGATTCTCAGGATGACAACTTAGGACTGGCAGGGCAGTTCTGTCAGCCATTTTACAGATGAGGAAATTGAGGTGAAGGGATGACTCAATCTACCCAAGATCACACTGGATGATTTGATCGAAATGGCAAACAGACCTTTTCCCCCATTACACCACAGCAGCCTGCTTCTAACCAAGGCCATGTAAGGTGCAAATAATGCCGGGTAATGTGAATTCTGTTGAAAAAGTGGCATGTGGGACCGTGAATACTCAAAGCCTCAGAACTAACACTTGCCAGTCAAAGTCAATCCAGCCCAGCTTTTCTCCTTGACCTCTGAATTTCTGTTTCCTCATTTATCAAATGAGGATAGTAATAGTCCTTACTTCATAGGATCACTGTGAAGATTAAATAAGATAATGAGCTAAAAAAAAAAATGCATGCTCCTGGCTTGGCAGGCAGTACAGTAGACGCTATTTTAATTGTCATCATTATAATTTTCATTATGATCTTAATCATTATGGAAGACAACCAACCAAAAAAACAGTCTCCCTAAGGGCCAGGCCTCTTTTCTAGCCCCTTGAAATCAACCCAGAGGAAATCTCTTCTTTTTTGTCCTTCCTTTTTCCTTCTTCTAAATCCCTTGATGTGCTGGAGCCAGTTTGTACTGGCTTGTGAGAACCCATTGTTAAATTTTTAGAAATTTTGTGAACTGGCCGTTAAACATGGCCATTATTAAAAATCAAATTATGTAAACTGCTGGGAGGCTTTCCATGGGCCTCTCCCGTGTCGGCTGGCCTCACAAGCAGAGGAATTTGGCTGCTTGGTTCCAGCCTATCTTTTCTTTCTCTTTTTTTTCATATACATAATATACACATACATATTATTTGTTTTCATAAGTGGACTGATAGTTTAGCTATTACACTGCAACTTGTATTTTTCACCAAAGAAGATATCTTAGAAATCTTTTTATGTCGGTACAAATAGATGCAAAATATGTAAACATGTGGAAGGGAATAAAGTGGAATAGAAGTGGCCTCCGACTTGTCTCCTGATCTCCTGTTTCCACTTTCCAGAAGCAATTACTATTAAATTCTTTTGGAATTTTTTCTTGCATATTTTAACAAATATTTATGCTTCTTTGTTTTGTTTTTAAGGAAATGGGATGATATCACTCAAATCATTCCAGACCTCGCTTTTATGTCTAATCCGTATCTTAAACACTTTTCTATAGTAATATATATACCTCTACCTCTTTCTTTCTAATAGCAACCAAGCATTCCGTTGTATGAATGTTCCATAGTTTAGACAACCATTCATTTACTGACAGAAATTTAGACTGTTAGTTTTTTTCCTATTACCTATTTTTTATTTTAGTTGTTTTTCTTTTTCCTTTTTTAAATTTTTATAGACACTCTGTCCTCTCCACCCCCATAACCTCTAATCTGCTATCACTGAATTTGCTATTTCTACTAATCTCTTATAAATGATATCATACAGTTTCCATTTCCTCTACTACACCAAGCCCACTTTCCATTTCCATTCCAGCTGCTAGAATTTTGATAGGGATAGCATTGAATTTATATATATCTTTGGTTAATTTTGACATGTTAACATTGTTAACTCTTCCAATCCCTGATCATAGGTCTTGTTTAATTTCTTCCAGCAGTGTTTTGTAGTTTTCAGTATACACATTCTTTACGTCCTTATTTAAACTTATTCCTAGGTATTTTATTCTTTTAGATGCTGTTGTAAATGGCATTGTTTTCTTAATTTTCTCTTTGGAATTCTCATTGCTAGTGTACAGGAACTTGGTTATTTTTGTGTTGATCTTTTACTCTGCCACTTTGCTGAATTATTTTATTATCTGTAATAGTTTTCTTGTGGATTCTTATGGGGTTTATGTATATAACATCATGTCATCTGCAAAGAGAGATGACATATTTCTTCCTTTCCAATTTTTGATATCTTGAATTTCTTTTTCTTGCCTCATTGCCTCTGGCAAAGATTTCCAGCAATGGTGAAAGTGGGCATCTTTATCCCATTCCTGATCTTACAGGAAAAACTTGAAGTCATTCAGCACTGAGTATTACATTAGCTGTAGATTTTTCATTATAGGCCTTTATCAAGTAAGAAAGCTCCTTTCTATTACTACTTTTATTAGTGTCTTTATCAAGAAATGGTACTGGATTTTTTAAAATTCTTTTTCTGCACCTATTGGATAATCTTGTGGATTTTCTTTCCTTCTATTTATGTAGAGTACTACATTGATTTTTATATGTTTAAACACTCTTATACTCCTGGGATGAAGCCCAGTTTGTCATTATGCTAGTTTGAATCTGTGGTGGAGCCCAGAAAAGCCATGTCCTTTAATCCTCATTCAATATCACTGGCTGGGAGATTTTTGATTGTTCCCATGGAGATGTGACCCACCCAGTTGTGGGTGGTAACTTTTGATTAGACAGCTTCCATGGAGTTGTGACTCCACCCATTCCAGGTGGGCCTTGACTGGAATCCTTTAAGAAAGGAAACATTTTGGAGTGAGTCCCCTTTTAGAACCACAACAGAACCTGCACAGCCAGAGACTTTGGAGATGAAGAAGGAAAATTCTCCTGGGAAAGCTTCATGAAACATGAAACCCGGAGAGAAAGCCAGCAGACGTCACTATGTTTGCCATGTGCCTTTCCAGTTGAGAGAGAAACCCTGAACTTCATCATCTTTTCTTGAGTGAAGTAACCTCTTGTTGATGCCTTAATTTAGGCATTTCTACAGACTTGCTTTAATTTGGACAATTTCATGACCTTAGAATTGTAAACTTGTAACTTAATAAATTCCCTCTTTTGAAAGCCATTCCATTTCTAATATATCGCATTCCAGCAGCTGGCAAACTAGTACAGTCATGGTGTATAATTTTTCAATATGCCATTAGAATCAGTTTGCTAGTATTTTATTAAGGACTTTTGCATCTACATTCATAAGGGGAATTGGTCTATAATGTTCCTTTCTTGTGATATCTTTACCAGCCTTTGGCACCACAGGCTATCTTTTCAAACTGGTTTGAATAGTATTTCCCTCCAGAGAAAAGGGCAGACTTGTTTATTGAACAGTATAATAAAGATAATGTCTACCACTAAAAATTATAATTCATCATTATGAAAGATTCAGGTCTCTAAACTCAGATTTCTTTCTTATAACACAACCCATTACATGTGCAGGTGCCAACTGTCCCACTGAACATTACCCTGTGGGAACTGGGGCTCAGAGAAGCAGTGCAAAGTAATGCTGATACTCTGATTACTGCTATTGCTATAAGTAATAAAGTCCTTTGTCTCTGACCCAGGAGTCTCACGTCTTCTGCTAGCATCCGTGAAACTGGCAGGCTAATTTGTTAGCTTGCAAGTAGGATAAACTCTCAGAATCTTCAAAGTTCCTCACATAAACTTAAACTACGTTCAAAATAAAGATAACAAACACTCAAAACTCTTCACTTCCTACACATTTTACTATTTTCTGTGTTTTTGAGATTATTTACATCTATTGTAACAGTGTGGTGAAAATATTGTGTGCTTCTGTGCATTTACTGACATGATATTGGTAGCTTGAAGTTAACCACGGGGTTACTATTTACACCACAGAAATTGCTCCCCATCCCCACCCTGATTGCTAGGTGTTAAACATTTACTGCCATACCACTTTCTAAATCCACAGAACCCTCTCCAACAGTTCTCAGACTTCAGTGTCCCTAAAGAGGTTATTAAAATGCAGTCACCAAATTGGGCATCGATGGACCAAGCAAATGAACCACAACCCAAACCTAGCATGTTATACAAAAATTAAATCAAAATGGATCGCAGACTTAATTGTAAAACATAAAACTATACAACTTTTAGTGAAAGAAAAATTGGGGACCTAAGGCTAAGCAAAGAGTTCTCGGTTTTGACACCACACTATGATCTGTAAAAGGAAAACTGAAAAACTTTTGCTCTGCGCAAGACCTTGTTTAGAGGATGAAAAGACAAGCTACAGAGTGGGAGGAAATATTTGCAAGCTACAAATCTGACAAAGGACTAGTATCTAGACTATAGAAAGGATTATCAAAAGCCAATGTAGGGGCCGGCCACGGTGGCTCAGCAGGCAGAGTTCTCACCTGCCGTGCCAGAGACCCAGGTTTGATTCCCAGTGCCTGTGCATGCAAAAAAGTAAAAAGAAATCATATATATATATATATATATATATATATATATATATATATAGCAATAGTTAAAAGTTAAATGAAATAAAACCAAAAAAATAAATAAATATGTAAAAATAAAAGTCAGTGTAAACAATGACATAATCAAATGAGAACATAGGCAAGAGACATGAAGAGACATTTTATCACAGAACATATACAGATGCAGATAAGTAGGTACAAAGATGCTCAAGATCATTAGCCATTAGAATAATGCAAATTAAAGCCATGAGATCCCTAAACTTCCATCCAAATGACTAATATAAAAAATAGAGACAACACCAAATGCTGCCAAGGATTCAGAGAAACAGGGTAACTCATACACGTTGCTAGAGATGGAAAATGGTACAGACCTTCTGGAAAACAGTCTGGCTGTTTCTTTTTTTCTTTTTAAATATTTTTATTGACAAATCTTCATACACATAAAATCCATACATGGTGTACAACCAATGGTTCACTTAGCATCACATAGTTGTATATTCATCACCATGCTCATTTTTAGAACATTTGCATCACTCCAGAAAAAGAAATTTTTTAAAAAAAGAAAAACTCATACATTCCATACATCTTAACCCCCCCTCTTATTGACCACTAGTATTTCCAACTACCCAATTTATTTTACCCCTTATCCACCTTATTATTTATTTTTTATCCATATATATATTTTTTTACTTATCTGTCCATACCCTGGATAAAAGGAGCATCAGACACAAGGTTTGCACAATCACACAGTCACATTGTAAAAGCTGTATCATTACACCATCGTCTTCAAGAGTCAAGGCTACTGGAGCACAGCTCTACAGTTTCAGGTACTTTCCTCCACCTACTCCAATATACAATAAACTAAAAAGGGATATCCATATAATGCATAAGAATAACCTCCAGGGTATTCTCTCAACTCTGTTTGAAATCTCTTGGCCATTGACACTTTATTTTGTCTCATTTCTCTCTTCCCCCTTTGGGTCAAGAAGGTTTTCTCAATCCCTTGATGCTGAGTCCTGGCTCTGTCTGGGTCCAGGCTTGTCCCAGGATTTCTGTCCCACGTTGTCAGGAAGATTTATACCCCTGGAAGTCATGTCCCATATAGGAAGGAGGTTGTGAGTTCACATGTCAGGTTGACTTAGAGAGGCCACATCAGAGCAACAAAAGAAGTTCTCTGGGGGTGATTTCTGGGTATATTTATAAGTAGGCTTAGCCTATCCTTTGCAGGAATAAGTTTCATAGGGGCAAACCCCAAGATGGAGGACTTGGCCTATTAAGTTGGTTGTCCCCACTGCTTGTGAGAATATCAGGAATCTCCAATGGGGAAGTTGAATATTTCTCCCTTCTTCCCAGGCCCCCTCCTTACAATTGGGGCCTATTGTAAGGAGTCCTAGACTGTAAGCTCTTACAGCAGTCCCATCTATTCTGGAGTTGTAACTGTTATTTCTAAATTCTGAGACACTAAGCTGTTTGTATATAATCTGGTCATTCCCAGGAACTTTAGGTATTTATATGACACCTGAGACTCAGAGTAAAGCTCTGAAGCTATGAAAGTCAGTATTACCCTATAAAGGAACTATTTAAAAAGTTGGAAAAGGGATCAAACTTCTACTAGAGATATGAATGAAACTGATCTGGATAGCACTAAGGTAGATCAGAATACAGGGTAAATGAGGATATTGTCCACATTTTAAAACTTCAACTTCTGTGTGAGACCAAAGGGAGAGATGTTTATTTGGTGTAAAATTTATATCTTGGGTAATCTCACTTGTGTGGTCAGTTTAGTTGAACACCACAAGTACATGGAATCTTGAATAGGGTATGAGATCTTGTTGGTTTGTCCAAATTAGTGTGATGCCCTGAAATATCCCAGAGTAATCTGGGCAGTGAATAAAGGTACGTTTCACTGACAGTGAATAGGTACGTCTCTTTCTCCACATTTTCTCTAGCATTTGTTTCTCTCTGTTAGTTTTTAAATAGTTTTATTCACACATCCTACAATCCAACCTAAGTAAATAGACATATCTTCATCACCATAATCTATATGAAGACATTTCCTTTTCTTCCACAAAGAATCCATACCCCTCCCCCATGCCTCTGCCTGCTGACATTTAGTTTTAGCGTAATGCCTTTGTTACATTCAGTGAAAGTGTATTACAATATTACTGTTGACTATAGACCCTAGCTTGCATTGGTTGTACTTTTTCCTGTATACTATCCATTTTCAACACCTTGCAGTGTTGACATTCATTTGTTCTTCCTCATGCAAAAATGTTTTTTTAATTTGCACATTTAATCACCATCATGGTCCACTGTAGGCATTCCCCCCTAAATTATACCAACTCAGACTTTTATCCTCTATCTTTCCTTCTGATTTCATATGTTCCCTCAGCCTTTCTCCTTCAATCATACTCACATTCAGCTTCATTCAGTGTACTTATATTATTGTGCTACAATCAGGTGGTATTGTGCTATCCATCTCTGAATTTTTACAATCAGTCCTGTTGCATACTTTGTATTCCTTCAACACCAAATGCCCAATCTCTACTCTTCTTCTATCTCCTGATAACCTGTGCTCTTAACTTCAACTTTCAAAGTTCACTCATTAATATTAGTTCATCACATTATTACATGCTTCATGACTTTAATCTTCCTTACAGTTGCATAATATTCCAATGTTATGTATATACCACAGCTTGTTTAGGCACTCATCCACTGATGAACATTTGGCTATTTCCATCTTTTGGCAGTCGTAAATAATGCTACTATAAACATCGGTGTGCAAATGTCCTTTTGTGTCCTTGCCATCAGGTCCTCTGGATATAATCTAATAATGGTATTGCTGGATCACATGGCAATCCTATACTTAGCTTCCTAAGAAGCCGCCAAACTGCCCTCCAGAGCAGTTGTACCATTTTACGTTCCCACAAATAGTGGATGATTGTGCCTCTTTCTCCACATTCTCTCCAGCACTTGTCATTTTCTTTTTTTTTTTCTTTATTTTTCATAATGGACATTCTAGTGGGTGTCAGATGAGATCTCATTGTGGTTTTGATTTGCATTTCCCTAAAAGCCAGTGAAGTTGAGCATCTTTTCATGTGGCAGTTTCTTAAAAACCTAAATATACAACTACGAATTAACCCAGCAATACACTCCTGGGCATATATTCTGGAAAAATGAAGACTTACCAAAAAGCCTGTATGCAATTGTTTATAGCAGCTCTATTTCTAATAGCCTAAGAACAATCCAGATGTCCTTTAATGGGTAAGTGATTTAACTAACTGAGGTGCATCCCTACTATGAAATAGTGCTCAGGAATAAAATGAACTATTGATACATGCAACAACCTAGATGAATCTCCATAGAATTATGGTGAATGGAAAAAAAAAACAACCCCAAAGGTTACATACTGTATAGTTCCACTTATATAGCATTCTTGAAATAACAAAATTTAGAAATGGAGAACAGATTCATGTTTGGCCAAGAAGGGATGAGAGCAGAAGAGATGTGGGTGTGGCTATAGAAGAGAGGAGTCCTTGTGGTGAGGGGAAATGTTCTATATCCTGTCAATGTCCTGGTTGTGATATTATACTGTAGTTTTGTATGGTATTATATTTGCAAGAAACTGCTTAAAGGATAGACCGGATTTCTCTGTATTATTTTTTACAACTGCATGTGAATCTACAATCATCTTGAAATAAAACTTTTAATTAAAAAATAAAAACCAACAAACTCTCACACACACACAAAAATATCACCTTAGCCTAGACAAAGAAGATATACTATATCCCTCTCCTCCTCTACTCTTCTCAGACTACCCAAAGCCAATATGTTCTTCCTCTCCATGAAACTTTCTGGGAGAACAGGCACTCCCCTTGGATGAACTCATTTCCATAGAATTTGCTATCTTCACTTCATCTAACAGTCACTCAGTGTTTTGTGACATTTCCTATGCATCATCTTGACCTTCTTTGTAAGCCCTGTATTATTTTACCTTCCCAACTCACTAGATTCTGAACTTCAAGGGTATGGGTGGGCCAAATTATATCCCGTTACATCACCCTCCTCTGCAGCCAATGTGATGGAACCTTCACTACAGATTTGTTGACACTGGCAATGAGGAGAGTTGAGCAGTGCATAGAAATGGAAATAGGAATTGTTCTAGACAGGACAACACTGTAAAAAACTCTCTCCTAGAGAATCAATGGCTTCAGACTCATAATGTACAAATATGCATTTTGTGCCAATTACACAAAGATGGGAGACTTTGGGGTATAGAAAATAGGTTATGTATGTTTGAAGCTAAGTTGGTGTCATAACAGACAAGATTGTTATAGATTTAGGTTGTTAAATTTAAGCCCCAGGATAACCACAAAGAAAATATTACAGAATGTGTAAACTCATAGATACAGAAAGTAGAGTATAGGTTACCAGGAGTGGGGACCAGGGCAGTGGGGAGTTAATGTAAGATGAGTGTGGGGTTCCTGTTTGGGGTGAAGGGGAAGTTCTAGTAATGGATGGTGGTGAGGGTACCACAATGTTATGAATGAATGTGACTGATCCCACTGAATGGTGTGCTTGGGAAGAGCTGGGATGGAAAGATTTATGGTGTATATATGTTTCCACCATCTTAAAATAAAAAAGGCAGAGAAAATGACAATTGAATGCAGTACATGATCCTGGATAGGATCTAAGATGGAGGAGAACATGCCCAAAAGGATATATATGAACAAATGATACATATGAAAAAATGGAATATAGAATATAAGCTTAACATCAATGTTAAATTCCTTGAACTTGATGCCTGCAATAAAGGTGACTACAGAGGTGGGTATCCTTATTCATAGATAACGAGCGTGGATATTGTATGCTCAAGGAGCAGGATGTACATAACCTGCTTTCCAGTGTTTGGAAGGTGGATGGGTGGGTGGATGGACTGATGGATAATGGATCGATTATGGTGCAGCAAGGGTGGCAAAATGTTGAAGTTGGTGGATCAGGGCATCTGGGGGTGGGTGAGAGTATGTTGGAGTTCTGTATAGGGTTTGTATTATTTATGCAACTGTCCTGTGGGTTTGAAAATATTTCAAAATAAAAATATTTTTTAATGTTAAAAAACAACAACAACAAAAAACCCAACAAATTCCCTCACCCCACACCAGAAAAGATCACCTTAGTGCAAACACAGAAGGTATACTATATCCCTCTCCTCCTCCACTCTTCTCAAACTATCCAAAGCCAGTATGTTCTTCCTCTCCATGAAACTTTCTGGGAGAACAGGCACTCCCCTTGGATGAACTCATTTCCATAGTATTTGCTATCTTCACTTCATCTAACAATCACTCAGTGTTTTGTGACATTTCCTATGCATCATCTTGACTTTCTTTGTAAGCCCTGTATTATTTTACCTTCCCAACTCACTAGATTCTGAACTTCAAGGGCATGGGTGGGCCAAATTATATCCCGTTACATCACCCTCCTCTGTAACCAATGTGATGATGACCTTCACAACGAATTGGTTGACACTGGCACTGAGGAGGGTTGAGCAATACATAGAAAGGGAAATCGGAATTGTTCTGGACAGGGCAACACTGTAAAAAATTCTCTCCTAGAGAGTTACTTGGCATCAACTTTTTAGAGAGCCGCATGGGAATATCTTTGAAAGGAGCATCAAGAAAATGACAAAGCTAGTTGCGTTTGAAGAGAGGAATGGCTAGTTGAGTACAGGGATGGGAGGAAAAGTTAACACAAACCATTTGTACCTTTTCAACTTTTAAACCATGTGAAAAAACATTACTTGGTACAAATAAGAAGTCAGAAAAGAAAAGAATACTTTGGCAAAAGATTTTTAAAATATTCATCACTTTGGCCCACTAGTCCCAACTTGAGGAAGGGAAACATTAAATACATAAAGGTTAGTGATTTAAATAAATACCTACTGCCTGCCATGTCAGAGAGAGACTCAGGTTCGATTCCCAGTGCCTGCCCATGCAAAACAAAAAATAAATAAATGCCACACTCTGTCCTAGGCACTGGGAATAAAACAGTGATCAAGACACAGAGACATTCTTCATGGAACTGACATTTGGATAAATAGATAAACAATAAACCAGGCAAATGGATGAAATTGTATATTAGATGGCTGTAGGTGCTATGGAGAGCAATTAGAATGAGGAAGAAAATGGAGACTGGGTGGAGTGTATGAGAGTTTTCAGGGGGTGGTCAGAGAAGGTATTCCTGAGAAGGTGGCATTTGAATAAAGACCTTGTAGAAGGAGACTTAAGAATATCTGAGACAGAGGGAACACACAAGGCAAAGGCCTGAGAAAGGAGGCTGCCTCTGGCATTGAAGGAACAGCCCAGAAAGCACAGCGCCCCGGGTGGATGGAGGGAGGGGAGAGGAAACAGGTCAGAGAGATCATTGCAGGGAGATTGTGGACAGCGTTAGAGACCGCCGACATGACTTGGCTTCTACGCTGAGATGGAGAACCAGTGGGTGGCTTTGAAAAACAAGCTTAAGTACTGTTAAGGGTAAGTAAATGACTTATATTTAAAAAAGAAAAAAAAAGCAGGCAGCACTTCCCCCTACTGACTGGGTGGGCCAGAATCTGACAGCCTCCTGGAGTAGGTGTCACAGTTAGCAGAATTAGGGAGGGTGGTGTAGGAAATAGCTCCAGAGAATTGTACTGCCTTGAACTTAGTTATGAAAAAATTTAGATAAGAAATCAACGCCCAGAGGAAGGTAGGCATGTTTTCCTTCTCTTTCTGCAGTGCCCTGCCAGGACTTAGCTCTGATGTGGTAGAGACGGAAATCTTATCAGGTTGAACTGGGCGTGGGACACCCCTAGGCTGCCCCTCCTCACTCACCCCCATCCAGACACTCTCCTAAACGCTTTACATATAGCATCTCATTTAAGCTACTTTCATCTCACAACAACCTTATGAGCTGGGTCCTATGTGCTTTCTTACATTTTGTCATCATCCGATAAAATAAATGCCTTCAGTGTAAACTCTTCCATTAAAAAATCTATGCTATCTCTTCAAATGTGCTCATTTTAAGCTAATTCCCTAGGTTTTATGTATACATATATATATATAGCCATAATAAAACATAAAAATAAAAATATATATGTATATGTATAGCCATAATAAAAAAATAATAAAGGTACATTCTTAATAACAGAAATGTGTTGGGGTTTTTTTAGTGCAGCATAGAAATTGAGGAAATTCAAAGTTATCGCATCCATTTCACAGATAGTGAAATTGAGGCTTCTGCAGTTAGAGGTATAAAGTCAGGTACTTGAACCCACAATTCTGAGTTCTAGCCCCAGACCCCTTCTTTTAGTAACTGGCAACACTATCCACCCAGTCGCGAGCTCAAAAATGTAGAGGTCAGTCCCTCTTCAACAGTGTTGCCACAGAGGGTTGGTTTAAATCCAAATTAGCAAAACCCTGAATTGGCAGATGGAGCCTCCTACCTGACTCCCATCTGTTGACTTTCTGTTCCATGGCCCAGGTCCTGAATTTTGCTGATTTGTTTTCATCTTTAAAATATATGTGCATTTGACATTCTACCCATCAACATTTCTATTTGAATGAATACACAGATAAAGTGATGATTTTCTCAGCCAAATCACTGAATAAAATTGGAGCTTGAGGGAAAATAGGCCATTGTCTTAGGTACCTGGGAACATATTGGTAGTTGATCCATTTGGTTGCATGTTTCCAATTAGTCAACCACAGCTTGCCTCTTGGCAGATATTGGTGACAGATGAAAAGCACTCTCTGTGTCAGCATTAATGTATAACTGCAAACAAGCCAGTGATGATTTACAAGATGGGGTACACATCTAAAAGAAAACCACAATGTTGTCAGGCTGAAACATTTGGAGGGCAAGTCTACAATAATTTATTTAAATCAAAAGGTGCATTTGGTTGTGGTTTTTGCATGTTGGTCATTATAAATCCTTACAGTTGAAAAGCAATAGTGACTTTTCACTCTAGCAATGGTGAAGTCCAAAATAGAGCTTTTTATTTATATATACCTGACTACATGTCTATTTGTTAACTATTATCTTTATTTATACCTGATAACATGTACATTTGTTATATATTATCTTTGTCTTAGATTGTATTGCTCCATCTTCCAAGCCTTGTTTATAGGAATTAAGGTTTAATCACAAATGCTGGGGCATAGTATGGCCCTGCAATTAATGTTGCATTAGTAGACTAATGATGGATGCTATACCTCATGTATGTTGAATCTTTACAATGTGCCAAGCCCTGTAAAGTAAGTGCTTTATTTGCATCAGCCAACTGAATTTCTTCTTTCCCAGCTTAGGCTTCATATTCATTCCCTTACACAAATAACCATAACATCCTTGCCCTTCTCTCCCCTCAATCATTATTCCCTAGCAAAACCTCACTTTGGCCAAAACCTACCCTCCCTTTCTCCATTCTACCATTTCCAGCTAAATGTTAAAGAAAACACACAACTATTTTGATTGGTCACACTCTAAATCCATGTCTACAAATGGCACAAAATGCAGCCTGGCCGATCTTATCAGTTCCCGCATCCCGGCGTTATCAAGGAGAAGTCCGCAGTGGGAACACGTCTGCCTACTTTAAGGAGCCGAGTGAGTAAGGGGAACAGTAGCAAGAAATGTGATTAGAGAAGTTGCAGATGCCCTAATAACATAGGGCATTGTAAGATATTATAAGAACTTTGACTTTCAACAGAGGTGAGGAATCATTAGGGTTTGAGCAGATAAGTCCCAAAGTCTGACTTAGATTTTAACAGCATCACTCTATCATTTTGAGAATAGACCACAGAGGACAAGGCCAAAAACAAAGAGATGGGAGATTATTGCCGCAAGTCAAGCAAAAGGTGATGGCGACTTGGACCCAGGTGTTTGCAGGAAGGAGGTGAGAAGTAATCTGATTCTGGTTATCTTTGAATTTAGGGCCAATAGGATTTCTGATGGTTTGGATGTGGGGTGTGGTGGTTAGTGAAGGGTCACCAATATGACCCCCAAGGTTTTGGGCCTGAACAATGTTAAGGCTGAAACTGCCCTTTACTGAAATGGGAAAGGCTGAGGGAGGAGAAGGTTCAACAGATAAGAGCAGGAGGTGAGTGAATGAAAAGCTTACTTTTGGGTAATTTGCACTGAAGATGTCTTTTAGGCATCTGCATTTATTTCCTAGGGCTCCAGTAACATATTACCACAAATTTAGTGGCTTAAAACAACATAAATTGGGGTGGGCCATGGCAGCTCAGCAGGCAAAGTTCTCGCCTGCCATGCTGAAGACCTGGGTTCGATTCCCAGTGCTTGCCCATGCGAAAAAAAAAAAAAAAAGAAAAACAACATAAATTGATTCTTGCACAGCTCTAGAGGCCAAAAATTTAAGGGAAGAACCTATTCTTTGCCTACTCCAGGTTTTGGTGGTTGTCAGCACTTCTTCACTTGTAGCCCCACCACTCCAATTTCTGCCTTCTGTAGACACATTGCCTCCTCCTCTTTTGTCTGTGTGAATCCTAAAAGGACACCTGCATTGGATGTAGGGCCCACCTGGATGATCCAGGATAGTCTCCTCATATCAAGATCCTTCACTTAATTATATCTACCCTTTTTGCAAATAAGGTGATATTCAAAGTTTCCAGGCATTTCATTGGGCACATCTTTTCAGGGGGCCTCACTCTACCCATGACAGCATCAGCTTGAGATATCAAATGCATAACTGTAGATGAGTCTGGGGTCAGAGGAGAGGTGTTGACTGACGATATAAACTTGGAAGTTCTCAGTCTCTAGGTAGTGTTCAAAGCCGTGATTCTGAATGAGATCACTGGGTAACCAAATGCAGGTAGAGTCCGAGCACTGATCTCTGTGATACCCTATTATTTAGAGGCTGGATGAGAAGGAGGAACCAGAAAAGGACTTTGAGAAGTAAATAATAGTTACAGAGGTAGAAGAGGAATCAAAAGACTTGGTGCCGCAAAAGCAGTTACAGAAGATGTTACAGAAAGGAAGGAGCAATCAACCATACCAGATGACCCAGGTGGGAAAGTAAGATGATGTCTCAGAGCTGACATTGACCTTAGCAAGATGGAGCCCAGAGGTGATTTTGGAGAGGAGTTTGGATGGAGGAATTGGAGTGAAACACGATTGGAGAAGATTCAAGAGATAATAAGTGAATAATTGAAGACAGTGAGTACAGACAACTGTTTTTGAGAAGTTTTGTTGTAAAGCACAGTGAGGTAACTAGAGAGAGATTTGAAGTAGTGTTTTTTTTTAAGATGGGAGAATTCATAGCATGTTTTTATACTGATGGGAATGATCTGTAGAAAGAAATTTCATCTGTAATACTAGAAGGAAGGGAGCTGCATAAACAAAGGGGAGGGAGGGGAGGAAATGTGATGGTGAGGTGTGGAGTTTCTTTTCTGATTGCCCCTGTTTTCTCAGTGAGGTCAGAAGTCACATCATCATCAGTTGGCAGTGAGGAATGAAGATAAGGTGTTGGAGGTTGAAAAAAGAGGCGTGAGAACCAATGACTGTGAGAGGAAGGGGCAAATGTACTATGACCACGGTTCTTAAGGTGAGGCCCCCAGGCCAACAGCATCACCTGAGTACTCATTAGAAATGCAAATTATCAGGCCCCACCCCAGGCCCACTGATTCAGAACCCAGGGAGTGGGACCCAGCGATCTAGGTTTAACAAGCCTCCAGGTGACTCTGATGTCTGCTCTGAGAACCACCAGCCTAGGGAAATGCAGTATGTTAGTGGATCCTGAGAGGCTGGCATAGTGGTTCTGAATATGGATTCTGGAGCAGAACTTCCAGGTTCCATTTAGTTCCTCCACTCACTAATTGTATGATTTGGGGGCAAGACCCTTCACCTTTCTGTGCCTCAGTTTAACCTTTACCTTTCTGTGCCTCATCTTGAAAATGAACATGATAATAGTATCTCATGGTGTTGTTGTGAGGATGAAATTACTTATTGCATGGAAAGCACTTATAACAGTACCTTGTCCATAGAGGGGACTGTGTGTTTGTGGCTGTTATTATTAATTTCTCGGTTTTGGGGGTTGTTTATTTTGACATGGGCAGGTACCAGGAATCGAACCCAGGTCTCTGGCATGACAGGTGAAAACTCTGCCACCGTGCCACCGTGGCTCGCCCTGTTTTTATTCATTTAAAGCAAGCCCACCGGCATGGTTGTGTAATTTTTTATTGCCATATGTAGTTGCAAAGGGGCAGTATAGATGGAGAGTTGCATTTAACAAGGATTGGGATTTGCCTTAAAGGGAGAGAGGGCAACAGAGTTGAGGGTATGTGCAGGGAAAGGATCATAATGATGAGCCATGGAATCTGAGCTATGTAAAGAAGCAAGTATGGGCATGGCAGGAGGTAGGTGGGAGAGTGAAAAGGTGGAAGGATCAAAGAATTGGGGACCCAATAAATAAAATGGTTGCTGGAATTGGGGGGCTAGAAGGAGAGAGCTGGAAAGGCAGGGGTCGTGATCAGAGCATGCAATGCTTGAAATGGATTAGCAATAAGAGAGTCCAAGTTTTGGCCATGGATGGAGTGGCTGAGGAAGCCTGGAGGACAAGCTCGTCGGAGAAAACCTCAACCAGAGGACTGAAAGACCTACGTCTTGGCTGGATCATCTGCCAAGATAATGAAATCACCAACAATTCTGATGTGGTGAAGTTGCAGATAGTAATAGTGAGTCATAGGCTCAGCTTCAAGAAATAAGAGCAAGTCAACTCGGGGCCCATAGAAGGCTATAATAAAATGGTCAGGTCTGATGTGAGTTTCTAAACTGGGGTGAGGGGGCTAGTTATGGAGGAGGGTGGGGAAATGTCTGGGTGTGGTGAGGAGGAGCAAGGGGGTCACCCGCCTCCCATTGGTTCAGGGGGTGGACAGAAAACAACACCAACTTTAGGGGGTTACAGTGGAAGCATCTTCTCAGTGGAAAGCTAGGTTTCAGTTAAGGGAGAATAGGAAGGGAAAATTCAAAGAGATTGATAGTATTAATTCACTCATCTAATTCTTTTCTTTGCACTCAGCAGAGTACTGAGACAGTCAAACTAAATTTCCTGCCCTTGTGGATCTTACATTTCAGTTAGGGAGACAGTAAAGAAGGTTAAAAAAAAAATCAAATATATAGTCTATTTGATAGTGCTAAGTACTAGAGAAAAAAAGAAAGCAGTGAAGACAGATTGAAGGGTCAGTAGTTGGGGATTGAAATTATAATAGGTGGCTGGGGAGGCCTCCCTGAGAAGGTGGCAACTGTGTGAAGACCTGGAGGATGCTGGACAGCTGGCCCTGCAGCTGTCTGGGGAGAGTGAGAAGAAATAGCAGGTGCAAAGTCTCTATGGTGGCAATGTACCAGAGAATCTGCGGGGAAGCAGGGAGGCTTGAGTGGCAAGAGCAGTAGACAGAGACGGAGCATGAGAGGAGAGGAGGTCAGGAAGGAAACAGAGGGGTGTGCAGACCATGCAAGGCCAAGTAGTTCATAGGAAGGACTTGACCTTTCCTTTTAGAGAGATAGGGGAGCCATTAAAGGGTTTTGAGCAGTGAAAGAATGTGAATTGCATTTCAATAGGATAATTCTGGCTGCAAGATTAAAGTCGCAGGTGCTGATGTAGGTAGACTAGTTAGGAAGCTTTGGCCATAAGCCAAGAGTTGGAGGCTTCAACAGGCAGTAGAGGAGGGCATGACTAAGGTGCCCAGGTGGATGGTGCATCCTTAATAACCAGAGAGCAGGGTATATAGGCAAATGCCTAGGCACAGGAGCAGTAAGGAGGGGGTGATGAATCAATGTGGTGTGGGAACTTGTGTGAGTTCCTCTGATTTCTTCTATTTCCCTAGTGAAGAAGGAAACAAGCTGAATGTGAGGCAGTGGGGAGAGGAAGTGGATATTTGCAGGGGGAGGAGAAATTATGAAATTGTCACCTAGGATAGTGGAAGAATGAATGTTGTAGGGCAATGGTTCTCCAACAGAGCAATATTTTTATGAAAATATTTAAGAGGTTATAATCCATGACCAAATGGGATTCATCCCAGGAGTGCAAGAGTGGTTCAACATTTGAAAATCCATCAAAGACTTGTTAAAGCAAAGATTGCTGGGCTCCTTCCAGAGTTTCTGATTCAATAGGTGTGGGGAGGGACCTGAAAATTTGAATTTCTAATCATTCTTTGGTGATGCTGACACTGCTGGTCCAGGGATTACCTTTGAGGACCACCAGACAAGAGAAATACTACAGGTTTGCCAAGCAGAATTGAAAGCCCACTTGCGCTTCATTGATGGTGAATTTCCTGGAAGGCCCTCAGGTACCAGTTGCTGGTACAGAGCAGGTAGGTGGGTTTAATCTGGGTTGAAGTTTAGCCAAGCGATTTTTTTTCTTTTTGAGATTAATGAGAGTCTCCATGTGACAGAACAATTTAATTGTCAGAAATCATAGGAGCTGAACTTAACCAGCGTATTTATGTATGATAGCTAGAGTCTAAAAATTTCCCTAATTGATTATGACCAATAAGTAATAATTTGGAAAGCAGTTTTCTGCTATACAAATAACTCATAATGGTTCATTGAGGTATTAAGACACTGAAGGATAGAATATCTGATTGACTAGATAAATCATAATGCAAGGCAAATAATTAGAGAGTTCATATTCCCAAGCAGAAATAGCTCATAAGCAACACTTGAAAGTACATCAAACAAAAGAAATTGTGTTTGCTAACTGAGCTCCCAGCTAATTGGGTATCACAGCTATGTTGCAGCCATTCTCCATTGAATCCTTGGTTTCAATCAAAGCGGCCTCATACACGTCCACTATAAGCCGCAGATCTTGTTGTGGATCCTGCAGCCATTCAGTAACAGGTATGAAGTAGGAGGTGATGGGCTGAGCATTGAGACTGGTGCAGGGAGTAGACTACAATTTAGCTGAGTTGTAACGTGGCTCCTGGTCCCGCCTTTAAAGGCCAAGGTTCTGACTGGCCATGGCCCAGCTTTGGGAATCCAGGGTAACTGGTGTAAAGTCCCTCTTGGCACCGTCCACGTTCTGGGGTGATCTTAGGAGCAGGTGGAGGCAGCTGCTTATGTGATGCAATATTAAGGAATCCTCCGTACCCAAATACATACCCCAATCTGTACTAAATTGTTCTCCATCTCAAATCCCATCTGTTTAATGCCTTGGCACTTGAGAGCATCTCAGATAAATATACTTAACAGTTTGTAGAGATGAGAGAAAGTCACTGCTGATAGGAAATGGGGGAGAGGTGTTGGGAGCAGATGTGTGAGAGCATGGCGGGGAGGGGGGAAGCCAAAGGGAAAGTGTGCTTAATTCACAGTTTTGCTGGTGGTCATCTCATAGCCAAGCGAATATTGCAAATCAAGAGAAAGACAAGAGGGTTAAGGGTAGATCCAGTGGAGTGATTCAACTGATTGACTTTGGAGTTTAATCTGGATGAGGTGAGAAGGGAGGAGATGAGACCACACAAACCCTCTTGTGTCTGTTACCTTAAGAAGCTCAGTCCACCCAAGCTTCCCTTCCCTCCCCCAGACCCAAATCCCCATGCCCTCATAACCCCTGTCTTTCCTGGCTCCTAAAACAACTCCTGAACAGTAAGTTAGCTCAAATGGGGATTTATTGGCTCACAATTTTCAAGCTGGAAGAAGTCCAAAATCAAGATATCAGCAAGACGATGCTTTCCCCCCAAAGACTGTGGCATTCTGGGGTGGCTGCCAGCGATCTTTGGGTACTCGCTTTTCTGGCACATGGCAATGCATGTGGCAGCTTCTTCTCCTTTTTTTCTGGCTTCCTTTGACTTCCAGCTTCTGTTCCTCCACCTGGCTTCTCACATCTGAATTTCTTTCTGCTTATAAAGAACTCCAGTAATCTGGATTAAAGCCCAACCTAATTCAGTTGAGTCACACCTTAACTAAAGATATCTTCTAAAGGTCCTATTTACAAAGGTTAAGATTGTGGATTCCCACTCCCCTCCCCCCCACCGTCCCGGGGTACATAATTTACACTCCCCTATCCTGATCCCATCACCTGAAACCTGCCACTGTGTTCTCTGGTCTTCTGAGGGTCCCCTTCACCTTCTAGCTGGCA
Source organism: Tamandua tetradactyla (assembly GCF_023851605.1). Lineage (NCBI taxonomy): Eukaryota > Metazoa > Chordata > Mammalia > Pilosa > Myrmecophagidae > Tamandua > Tamandua tetradactyla. Next base: position 41,558,734 of record NC_135346.1, on the reverse strand, counting down.
CTCCCTGGCTGCATGCTAATATCACCTGGAGAGTATAAAAATAGATGGAAGCCCAGGCTCCTCACTAGACTAATTTAATAAAAATCTCTGGTGGTGGGATCCAGGCAGTGAGATGGTTTGGAAATTCCCCCACGTGTTTCTAATTAACAGCCAGGGTTGAGAATCACAGACTGAACAGACCTCAGGCTCTCCCTGAGATCCAGGCTTCCCTGGCAGCTTCCCCAAGCTGCTGTGGCCATCTCTCTGCACCACAAGCCTGGAGGTGGGGTGGCATCCTCTGCTCTCCTCCTTGCTCCTTCCTTCACTGCCAGACCTTTCTCCTCCCTCCTTCTGTAAAACCTTCTGGCTTTGAACCTTATGTCATCAGCACACACCTCCTACCACCCCTTCTTGTGGCAAGCACCTCCAATCACCAGGTCACCCCCTCTTCTCTTGAGGATGTTAGATCCTGGCTCACTGTCCCTCTCTCTAACACTTCTCTTGTTCTAATTCTTGATGATTTCAGTATCCACACAGACAGGGGTACCTCCCAAGACCGTCTGCCCTCTAAACCCTTGACCTCCTGGCCTCCAACTGATCTTATCTTCTACCCTAACCTTGGCCTCTCCTTGCTATGGTGTCTTCCCATCCATAATCTTAATTTCCAGTCGTTCACTCTCCAGCCACCAATTCTCATCCTTCCAGCTCACTCCATCGAGGTCCCAGACCCCAAGTCCTTGATCCTACTACCTCTCCTTGTCTGATCCATTTCCCCCACTAGAGCATAGACCCTTGAAAATGCAGACTTAGTCTTTTCTGTTGACTGATGTATCCCCAGCACCTGCAACAAGAAAGGCATCAATAAATGCCAGTTGAATGAACTTTATCCTTTCATCAATGCAGTGGGGTAGGTCTTATTCTTACACTGGTTTTTAGATGGGGAAATTAAGGCTCAAATTCTTTGCTTACTGAGTCACCCAGCTCATACCCATGGAACAGCTGAAGTATGAACCCAGACCATCTGTCTTTAGACTCCAAGCTTTTAACTACAAGAATCCACTTCATCATTTGCTGTAGTTACTGCAGAATGCTATTAGAATTCATCGTCAAATTTAGTATTGGTTGCACAATGTCTTTAGACATAATTTTTAAAGATTGTCTTATATGGCTTCATGATTTGCATGTTGTATTAGAATATAATCAAAAACTCAAATGGCTCAGAAGGCTTGGAGGTCAAGATAAGTGCATGTAACAGGCCAGGTTTGATATGACAGGGACAGGTGTGGTGTATGACCTGGAGCAATGCTCCATCTAAAGGGAGCCTCTACTGTGTTCCACAGTTTGTCTCTTACAGCCGGGGGGTCAACAAACCTTTTTCGTAAAGGGGCAGATAATGAATACGCTTTGTGGGCTGGTGCCTCTATTGCAACTATTTATCCCTGTCATTGTAGCATGAAAACAACCACAGAGAATACATAAACAAAGGGGTGTAGCTGTTTTCCAGTAAAACTGTATTCATGAAAACAAGATGGGCCAGGTTTGGCTCACAGCAAGATTTGGCCCACGGGCTGCAGTTTGTTGAGCCTTGTCATATAGGAATATGGACCAGATCATCTGATGTGTCAAGAGAAAATGAAAATCAGGATTTTAACATGAAATTTCCCAATTCTAAAAATACAGGATGTTGGGTTCACAGGCTGCTAGTTTGCACTCCCTAAGTAGCTCTCCATATCGCGCCAGAAGTTTGTCTACTTCTGTTCCTGAAATAAGACACAAATAGCACATGACGTGATTAAGACTGCAGTCCAGAAGAGAGAGAAATTCCCCTGGATTGGGAAGTACTTACTAAAGGCTTTATAAAGGAAATGGTGCTTAGCTGAGATTTAAACATTAGGTAAGGTTTTCCCATGTAAAATTTAGGGTGTGGGGGCTTTTCCAACAAAGGCAATGGTACGAGTGAAAATATTTGGGGAATCACAAGGTGTTTATTTTGACAGGGAGCAGCAGGCAATGAGGCTAGAGGAGCAGGGAGGGAGGACGGTGAGGTGGCCGAGGGGATTGGAGCGTGGTCTGCAGCTGTGGGCAGCTGTACAGGTCCGAGCAGACGCAGACGCTGATATGAGCTCTGCCCATTAAGGCCTGGAGCATGGGGGGACCAAGGTCAATTAAGGACTGTCAGAGGTGGGTAGGATGCTTGCCTGCGGCATGAGAGACCTGGTTTCGGTTCCTGGCCCATGCTTCAAAAAAAAAAAGAACAATTGTTGGAACAGGCAGAAACAGTGTTTTGAAATGAGCTCGGAGCCAAAATGCTCAATTTCTAGAACTAGAATCCTAGAATGCCAGAGCTGGAAGGAAGCTCAAAGGTCTACAGAGACATAGCAGGAAAAGATATGGGTAAAGAACAGTTCGTGGAAGAAGAAATATGAACAACAGATAACCACATTTTTTAAACCCTGGTCTTGCAAACAAATGTGAACCAACAGCGTATTCAATTTCATAGTCAATTTGGAAAAAATGGAATTCTATGCACAGTTACTGGATACACATTTTTTTTTTCATGACGACTTAGTCTTGGTGGGGTCGAGAGAAGCGGGTGCTTTCTACCATTGTTGTCAGTGGGGGTGGGGTGAAAGGGACAGCTTTCCAAGAAGTCAATTCATACCTTTTATCACAGCAATTTCCCTTCTAGGACTGCTCCTCAGGATATAATTGGAGAAGCATAAAGTATGTTTTAAGGATTCTCATCCCAGTGTTGTTTGCAGTAGAGAAAAATGGAACAATGTAAGAACTACCAATAGATTGTAGTCACAAAATCAGGTTAATATAAATAACATAGGATTATAAACATTAAAAACTGCTAGATAATGATTTCTTTATCTCTATGATAGAATATTATGCAGCCATTAAAACTATTTTGGAAGGATATTTCAGATCCTGGGAAAATGCTCATGAGATAGATCATTTTGAGCTAAGGCTTGGAAATAGCAGGGTACAAAACTGTGTGTACAAATGATAACAACTTAATAACTATATAGTAATTTTGGCTCCCACTTATTCAGAGCCCTCTATGTATGAGGCATATATTACATGACCCTCACACAACCCTATAAAGAAGGGACATTCTGCAAATAAGGAATCCGGGGTTAAGTAACTTGCTGAAATCGTCAGCTAGAGAGAAGCAAGGCCAAGAGTGAAATGTGAGGCGTCTTACTCCAGAGCTCTAGCCCTGAGCAGGCAGGAGGCAGGAGGACAGGATGGGGCAGGCCCAGATGAGGAGAGGGGCTGCGGGAAGGGCAATGCATCAAAAATGTCCTGAATGCAAATCCCAGAACAGAGCATTCTCCAAGACAGCTGGCCCAATTGTTTCATGTCAATAACGTGGAAAAAAAAAAGAGTAGGGACCATCCTAGGTTAAAAGAGATTTAGGAGATGGAACCACGAAATTCATTTGATGTTTTAGTAGTGTATCCTTGTTGAAATAAACCAGTTACAGAAGACATTTCTGGGATATCTGGAGGAATTTGAATATAGACTAGATAATAGGGCCTTATCATTAATTTTTAAATGTGATATTTGTGTTGTTTTATGCAAACGACCTATGTTAGACCTAAAGCATTTAACACCGAAAAATAATAGTCCTGGGTCACGGGCATTAGTGCCCCTTCTCAGTACATGGAGCTCCATCCTTCCAGGTGCTTAGAACTAAAACCTTGCAGTCAAGGGATCCTGGTCCGTCTGTCACACTTCACATCTGATCTAACAGATCGCATCAGCTCTACCTTAAAATACAGCCAGAGGGCGGGCCCCACGGTGGCTCAGCAGGTAAGAATTCTTGCCTGCCATGCCCGAGGACCCGGGTTCGATTCCCGGTGCCTGCCCATGTAAAAAAAAAAAAAAAAAAAAAAAAAACACAGCCAGAATCAGGTCCCTTCTCACCCCCTCTGCTGCTTTCACCCTGGTGCCAATACCGCACTGGCTTTGCTGGATTCTTCCCATCGCCGCCCAGCTCATCTCCCCTGCCCTCGCCGTCTCAGTGACCAGCCAATGACAGCATTAGATTGATGTGACAGTGGTTACCTGTGGGTGGAAGGAGGGTGGGGTAAGTTCAAGAGCCTCCTAGGACTTTACTCACACTTTAATAGTGGTACAAAGAGAGTGATACTCGTGCAATCAGAAAAATTAAAAATAGATCTTGTGGCAACCTCCTTCCTGCCCTCCCCCCCCCACGCCACACCCAGACCCCTTACCGAGCAGCTGCCGCCCTACTCCCCAGTCCCTGGAAGCCCCTCCTGGGAGGTGACCTTGTGGTGGCCCCAGGAAAGCAGCATCCTGCTGATGGCTGTTAGGACTTCCTCCGGCTTGGGGGTCCCCCAGGCAGCTCCCATGGGCTTGTCTGGTACTTTTTACTATCCAGTCTCCAGTCTCCTTCCTGTTGATTGTTTGTGCGAGGAGGGGGGTCTGCCTGACGGTGAGACTTTGAAGTTAATGGCTCCTTTTATGTCCTCCTCCTGGAGTCTGGGGAGCCTTAGCTCTTGGTGCTTGGCTCCCACATGATCCTCAGTAGGCGGAGGGCTCCTTACTGCACACCCATTCCAGAGTTCACAAGCCTGGGTGACACTGTGGTTGGTCCACACAGCATTAAAAAAAAAAAGGAAAGAGGTCAATATTGGAAAACCAGGAGCTACCTCGATTTCTTCCTTTTTTTTGGAAAAATCTAACAATCTGGCAATAGTGGGCCCAAATTCCCCAGCGGGAACTAGCAGGGGGTGTGAGAAAGGGCTCCCTGTTGCGGATGCAGCAAGGGTTTTCTGGTTCACCACAGACCTCACCACTCCCTATCGTTTCCCCAGCACGGAGGCTAGTGTCGCCATCTACCATCAACTCACGCTGTCATTTTTCTCACAGACGAAATCTCTATCCCTGTGTATCTTTCAAAAGGTGGGAGGAAACCAGGATGGGAGGGCTCTGAGACTTTTCTTACACCCAGCGAGCATCTCTCATTCACATTCTCTCCCTGATCCTTAGCCTCTGGTTTGTGTCCCCTGGGATCTGATCCCACTCTCTCCTTTCACAGAGGGAGCAACTGAGACCCACAGAAAAAAGGCTGCTTTCCAGTTCCCCATAGTGAGTCTGCACAGAGCCAGAGCTCTGCTGCAGGTTTCTAAATAACAATGTCATAGAACAACTCTAGCCTGTTTTGTTAGTCTTATGAAGTAGTTTATGTTTCTACTTATGTTTCTTCTTTTCATAGTCCCAACAACCCTTTAAAGAAAGAGTAGTTCCTCCATTTTACTAATATGAACAAGGAGGCCTAAAGAGTGTGTTCTAGTTTGCTAGCTGCCAGAATGGAACACACCAGAGATGGACTGGCTTTCAATAAAAGGGGATTTATTTAGTTAATGCATAATTCTTCAGAGAAAAAGCAGCTAACTTTCAATTGAGGTTCTTTCTTATGTGGGAAGGCACAGGGCGATCTCTGCCGGCCTTCTCTCCAGGCCTCTGGGTTCCAACAACTTTCCCCAGGGTGATTCCTTTCTGCAACTCCAAAGGCCTGAGCTGAGCTGCGAGTGCTGAGATGAGGAATGCTGAGCTGCCTGGGCTGTGCTACGTTGAGCTCTGTCACTTAAGGGCCAACCAATTAAGTCAAACATCATTCATTACAGCAGGCGCGCCTCCTAGCTGACTGCAGGTGTAATCAGCAACAGATGAGGTTCTCATGCCATTGGCTCATGTCCACACCAAGAGAACTAGATGCCTTCACCTGGTCAAGTTGACACCAGAACCTATCTTACTCAGGGTCACATGACTTTCTGGGTCCCATTTTAAAAATGGGGACAATAACTCCTTATCAGCCTGCCGTATGGGCCAGGTGATTCCTTTCACCCCCATTAATCCCCTCATCCAGATGTCCATCTTTTATTTGTTTGACTCAGTTTCTCAGCTGCTGTACAAATACCACATAAGTTGGCTTAAACAATGGGAATTTATTAGCTAACCGTTTTGAGGCTAGGAGAGGTACAACATCTAGGTGATAGCAATGTGATGCTTTTCCCCAAAAGTCTATGACATTCTGGTGTTGACTGCTTGTGATCCTTGGGGTCTTCTAGCTTGTATCCCTGCCTTGTATCATATGCACTTCACTTCTCATTTCTCTTGACTTCTGCTTCTGGCTCTTCACTATAGCTTTTTCACTGACTATGTCTGTGACTGTAAGCAGAATTTCTTCTGCTTCTAAAGGACTCCAGCAATCCAGATTAAGGCCTACCCTGGTTCAGTTGGGCCACACCTTAACTAAAACAACATCTTCAAGGGGTCCTACTTACGGTAAGCTCATACCCACAGGAATGCAGATGAAGATCACATCTAAATTGGAGTATATAATTTAATCTACCACATTATTAATTCAATAAACATGCATTGACCACCTCTTGTATCTCAGATACTGTTCTAAGATATGAAGATGCAGAGTTTGTTTTAAAAAGCCTAAACTGCATGAGGGTAATTAGACATGGGTAGAAGGCACGAAAAGAGAGAAGACGGATAATAATTTGCAGGTCGGGAAGCCTATTTTCAGTGACTGCCTGGGCAGCTGGCACCGGGCCTGTCATATGCTAAGTACTCAACAAATGGTAGATTTTCTCATATTTAATAAGAAAAATACATCATCAGGGTGGGCCATGGGGTCTCAGCAGGCAGAGTTCTCGCCTGCCACACTGGAGACCCGTGTTCAATTCCTGGTGCCTGCCCATGCAAAAAAAAAAAAAAAATCAGCAGTAGCAATGGGGAAAAGTGTGCTTCAAGGATTGTCCATGTAGGGAAGACGGAGAGTTCAGGTTAGGAGTGACATGGTGTGCTGGTTTGAAACTGTTATGTAACCCAGAAAAGCCATGTTCTTTTAACTCAATCTTGGGGGCAGACCTATTTTTTGGAGGGACTTTTTGATTAGGTTGTTTCCATGGAGATGGGACACCTCCCGCCAACTGAAGGTGGGTCTTGATCTGCTTACTGGAGTCCTTTGGAGCTGAGAAAGAAAATGCCCCAATAGAAGCCAAAAGGACTGTGCTTGTTTAAAGGATGAATGTACCCTAAAAATTCATGTTTTAATCCTAATCCTATTTTGTAAAGGCAGCCATTTCTTCTAATCCCTATTCAGTACTGTATGTTTGAAACTTTAATTAGATTATCTCCCTGGAGATGTGACTCAATCAAGAGTGGTTGTTATACTGGATTAGGTGAAGATGCGTCTCCACCTATTCCAGGTGGGTCTTGATTAGTTTACAGAAATCCTACAAAAGAGGAAACATTTCAGAGGAGAGATTCTGAGAGAGCAAAGAAGAACGACAGAGCCATGAGAAGGAGAGTCCACCAGCCAGCAACCTTTGGAGATGAAGAAGGAAAACGCCTCCTGGGGAGCTTCATGATCCAGGAAGCCAGGAGGGAAAGCTAGCAGATGATGCCATGTTTGCCACATGCCTCTCCAGATGAGAGATAAACCCTGACCATGTACATCATGTACCTTCTCATTTGAGAGAGAAACCCTGAACTTCATCAGCTTACTTGAACCAAGGTATCTTTCCCTGGATAAATTTGATTGGACATTTCCATAGACTTGTTTTAATTGGGACATTTTCTCAGCCTTAGAACTATAAACTAGCAACTTCTTAAATTCCCCTTTTTAAAAGCCATTCCATTTCTGGTATGTTGCATTCCAGCAGCTAACAAACCAGAACAATGACACACAGGAGCTGAGAGGCATTTTTGGAACCAACCTAGGGGAGAAGGGCCAGCAGACTTTGCCATGTGCCTTTCCACGTGACAGAGGAAGCAGGATACCATCGGCCTGTCTCGGGTGAAGGTATTCTCTTGTTGTCTTAATTTGGACATCTCCATGGTCTTAGAATTGTAACTTATAACTTAAGAAATCTCCTTTGTAAAAACCAATCTATTTCTGATATATTGCATTCCAACAGATTTAGCAAACCAAAATACGTGGCATAGAATATTTTTGGAAGGAAACAAATGGGTTTGCTCTGGGGTGAAGTTCATAGGGGACAGTGGTAGGCACGACGTCAGCTACATAATTTGCAGGCCCTGAGCAAAATGAAAACGTGGGACACCTTGTTCCAAGAAGCAGCGAAAAGTGTCCTTTAAGGTTCTAAAATACAAAGCTTTTTCCTTTCTTCTTCTATCTCTCTTTCAGCTTGTCATGGTGTTTTTGTTTGTTTGTTTGTTTGTTTTGCATGGGCAGGCTCCAGGAATCGAACCCGGGTCTCAAGTGAGGCAAGCGAGAATTCTGCCACTGAGCCACTGTTCTACCACCCATCACGGTGTTTTTAATTTGCTATTTAATGACGCTCTAGGTAAAGAAAAATTAAGATTTTAAAGTACCAGCATGAGTTTTACCATTCATCTTTATATTGTACAATACCAGTTTTAAAGGCAAAAATAAGAGCACTTAACTCAAATGCAGAATCACTGAAATTACCCAATTTGCAACTCATTCACATGTCCTGTTGATGAAAATTCCATATTTTCCACATATGAAATTCATATGAAAAAATTCCATATTTGTGAATTCACCCGCTTACTAAAATTTATTTGGTAACCCCAAAACCAGAACGCCTAGTTTTCTGACCAAGTCTCTGTGTGGAGAGGGGCTCAGACTGGCACTCCTTCTGGCACTTTCCAGGTGCGCCTCTAGTGCCTGGTGTGCTGTCCTCATTTCTGTCCACTTCTGTACCTGTGGGCTGCCTGTGCTCTCACATTTAGGTACAGCATTGTGCATTCTTATATTGTCATTCCACGTCTGCTCTGAATTTAAAGAAATTCCTGGAGTCATCCATTTACCCTCTCATCTCCCCTTTGGTCATATATGGCCCAGAAAATAAAAGGAAAGTAGAATATAAGAGAACAGACATAAATGAATTACCAATAAAAGGACCAATGAAAATCGCTGATGAAAAGAAAGCCTAAATAAAATCGGATAGATTGAAATCTAGTGGTTAATAAGAGGGAGGGGTAAGGGTATGAGATACATGAATTTTTTCTTTTGTCTTTTTTTTTTTTTACTTTTTCTGGAGTAATGCAAATGTTCTAAAAATGACCACGGTGATGAATACACAACTGTGTGATGATATTGTGAGCCATTGATTGTATACTTTGAACGGACTGTATGTGCATGAAGATATTTCAATAAAAATATTAAAATAAAAAGAAAGACTAGTTCCATGCACTAGGGTAACTTTCCAGAAATCTACAACCTCCAGATGAATCCCTGGATCAGACAAGTCCTGAAACCTAGAGGGCCCAGCCTCTCCAGAACATCAGATAGTTTCATCTCCCTACCCCATATTATTGACACCCGCTTCCAACATGAAAAAATTAGAATGGCCATAGCCCAAATACCCCTAAAGAGTGGGATAGAAAGATCAAAGGTGATGGTGGAGTTACACAGAGAAGGTAGGGTTTAACAAACAAATATGATTGCTGAATCATTAAACTGTTATTCGTTTTAGTTTTCAGTATCTTAGAGTAGCTAGAAATAAAATCCTAAAATTGTGGAATTGTAACCCATACCAAACTTTGAAATCTGTTCTACAACTAGTGCTTTGAAATTTATTGCTTTATATATATATATATATATATATATATATATATATTTCACACAAAAAAGAAAAAGTCAATTGTGAAAAAAAAGTCAACTGTGATGATAAAAAAGTATTTATTCCTTCTCGCCTCCTATATTCTGAATCAGCTAGAAGGAGAAATCTGAGATGATGGTATGGTAGCCCATGACAAACTCTGGGATCTGTCCTGTACCTACTTGTTGAAGAGTGCTTTGAAAACTATTGCTTTTTTCTTTCTTTGCTTTGCATATATTTTATATTATACATAAAAAAGTTAAAAAAAAAAAAAAAGCCTAAAGTGATTATCCTAAATGATCTCGTTGTTTTAAAAATGGACCTGATAATATGAAGTCTCTTCTTATTAACTGTCTCTAATCTTTTTCTCTGAGGCCAGAATTTGGGATAGATAGTTTAGATATCTACCTGGTATTAATCAAGAAATACATGGTGTTTATATTTAAAATGTCTTTAGTAATATTTACTGACTTCATTCCTGACTTTCTTTTCTTCCTTGCACTTCTATTATTGCAATCTGAATAATAGGAGTAAATAGGTCTGTGCCAGTAGCAATCTCTATTATTATTATTAAATCAGTGCTTAGAAATCCTTGGGCCTCTAACATTCTTTCACACTGATACAACTGCTATTTGCTCTAATTTCTTTGGGCGCTTCTACTTTGAGGGTTACAACGTTACTGTGAAACAGTGCAGTGAGACTGTGCAGTGAAATGAAAAGTAGAGTTTTTGGAGATGATAATGACTGTAAACACAAAGATTATAATTACTTTCCAACACAACGGAGCAGTTTGTTTATGAGAATAGTAATTACTATTTCTTGCTCTGAGGAAGATAGAAAAGATGGGGAAATAGGAGAAACTTCTTTGAAAAATAAAACAGCTTTTGCATAAATGTCTAATGTATATTATGAAATTCTCATCTTTGTTGTTCCTTCTATACCCACAAATGGATTACATATTCAAGAAGAAAAGCAATCCTTGTGGCTCATTCACAGTCATTCATGGGCATGCACAGAGTAGCAAAAAATTGAGTCATGCAATACAAACATTCCCAGCTGAAGTCTAAAGAGGCAACTCTCTGCCTTCTTGCTTCACTTCTCCTACTGTAAACACGTGTTCTTTTCGCAGTATATTCAGTGACACATTTTTCACATTTTTGTGCTTTTTGTTGGTGATTTCACTACTTAAAATGGGCCCCAAGCATAGTACTGAAGGCTGTGACATGACTTAGGCAGAAAATACATGAGTTAGAGAATCTCCATTTAAGCAAGAGTTAAATGAAACAATGATATCTATTAAGGTGTCTTTCAACAGAAATCCATGTTTAAAAAGGTTATGTATTGATCAGTTGACAAAAATGTTGTGACCAAAGGCTCACGAGGACCTACCCTACATTTCGTCTCAGAGCAGTGGTTCTGTATTTACTAATTCAGTGTTCGTGGTGACGTAATAGAATATATGTACCACAAATACCAAGAATCAACTCTATTTATTTCTTATCATAACAGTGGAAATGCACCAAACAGACTCAAACTGTTTTTTTTCCAAAGCCTAGTGGTTTATTTATTGCAAAATAAAAATTCAGAGTTGCAAATTTACCACACAAATTCAAAATAAATAAATTATATGAAATACAGATTCTAGCATAGACATGTGAAAATCAAACCAATAGATTGAACCTGCATACAGACTCAACTGTTTTTATTTCACCTCTTGATACAAGGAAAGAAGGGCTGAAGGGAAAAGGAACTACGGATTGCTCCATCTTTCCCTTTCCTTCTGTGCCATAATACGTGGTTGGTTAATACAGGGAAATAACACCAGTAAGAGAAGATATGATAAGAATTAATTGGTCGTTGTGTTTCTTAAAATGCTGTTGCCTTTTTTCTGCATTCAGAGCAAGTTCTGGTTTAAATGGAAAGCATGGCCTCTCAAGGTCAACACCCCTAAGTTGTTAATGTAACAGGCTATGTTAGTCAGGGTTCTAGGAAAACAGAACCAACAAGAGATATCTGCAAATATGAGACTTTATAAAAGTGTCTCATGCAACTGTAGCGAGGCACAAGTCCAAATTCCATAGGGCAGGCTACAAGCTAACAGCTCTGATTGAAGGGCTTCAGTGAATGCCTAGGGAGAGGCTGGCAGGCTGAAGCTAAGAGAAAGATTCTCTCTTCTGCATTCTCCTTTAAGGCCTTCAACTGGTTAGATCAAGCATCACTAATTGCAGAAGACACTCCCCTTGGCCAACTGCAGATGTAGTTAACCACGGATGCAGTCAACATGCTGATGATTTAATAAACTAGCCTACTGGTTCATTAACCAGCCACAAAATGTCCTTACAGTAATGGTTAGATCAGTGCTTGCTTGACCAGACAACTGGGCACCATCACTTGGCCAAATTGAGACAATGAACCTAACTATCACACCATACAATAGGTTGGCTTAACAACAAGGAATGGTGGACATGTATCGTGGTTATCTCCTCTGTGCATGTGCATGTTCCACTGTCCATCAGACTTCACTTACAAAACACAAAATCAAAGACAAAAATCATTAAGAATGTCAAGATGGCAAAAGCAGAGCCTTAAACCAAGCACCGAGCTCTCCTGAATACGGGGACCTGTGTGACTACATGGATCACACATTCCTTGGAGCAAGTCTTGGGTGGGAGGAAAATTTATTTTTTTCACTTATTCCTTTTGCATTTTTAAAAAATTGTATACATTTTTAATTAATAAAAAAGTAATATGTCCAGGTTTTGAGTTCTGTATGAAATGCTGCTCTTTCATTCTTCCTGCCTGAATTTCAGACCTAGTGTATAGAAATTGTATCACAGGGATTTCTAGTCAAGGATCATAAAGCATTTGGTGACTCCTCAGGACTATGAAGAGTGCGCTCTTAGAGAGGTTTAAAGGGGCTGGTGTGGGTTTTGGTTAAATACCAAAGTAGTGCAAGGTTTATAGCTCTAAGTTCGTGGCCCAGATATCTCCCATCTGTCCCTTTAAACTTAGCCAGTCTTCCTGCTTTGGTTCCTAAATGAACTACAAAGCAAGCCATCACAAACCATCACAACCCTAAGGAAACTACTCTAAGTAGACACCTTTACTTCCCCTGGAAAGCTGAGAGATCAAGGAATTTATGTCACTGATACAACTGCAAGATATTCACTGCAGCATGGTTAGGCAGCAAAGGGCTGGAAACCACCTAAATATTCTTTTAATGTATCATGATGGATCCACACCACAGGACTACGGTATATTGTGAGCCAGCCCTGTTTGTCCTGACCTTAAACAAACTGCAGAATCTCCCAACTGCAAATAAACAAGGTGTGGAAAAGTGGGCCTAGTATGCTACCATTTCTGTAAAAGAAAAAAAAAGGCATGACTGTCTATAGTGGTAAATGCGCAGATCACCTCTCTGCCTAGAGACAGTGTAGGGAGAAGGAGGCCTGAGAACGTGGGCATATGTGCAGAAATGGGAGAGTCTATGGCATATGAAGGGATAAAGAGAGCAAGGAAAGTTGGGTGCAAAGTGAGAACTCAATAAAATAATATGATGGTGGAGAGAGTTGGCCAATTTGTACTCAGGAAGATTAGACAGGGCAGAGAATTTCTTTTCCTCGTTTTTCTCAGGGACAGTTGCAGGTAGTAGGACGTGCTTGGTCTGAGTCTGTGTTTCCCAACTGGGTGCCTCAGAGGTTGTGAGAGTAGGGAGAAGGGTTAATTGGCTCATAGCAAGTACTTGATAAAGAGGGTGGAAAGGAAAATGGAAAGAAGGAAGAAGGAAGGGAGGGAGGAAGGAAGGCAGGAAGGCAGGCTGGCTGGCTCCTTGGCTCCTTGAAGATGGAGTGGGTGGGAACAGTAACTTTAGTTGCAGTGTTCCCTGATCTCCAGCACCAGGAGCCACCCTCTCCTAAGGGCACAGACACCATTTCTACCTGTAAACAAACTCACGACCAAAACCATCAATTTATTGGTGAAATAGATTCTTACTCTTCAGAGCTCCTGCGAAAATAACAGATTCCTGAGAATAAAATACAGAGGAGTGCAGGTGTGCATGTGTTTAGAATGCTCTTAAAGTAGCCCCTGGAGGAAAGCCCAAAGTTTCTGCTTCCCTTTCTCCTGATAACTGAAAGCTGAAGTTTAGGTAAAGGGGAGTCCAAATGAGAGAATAATGCAGCTCTTCCTTTTTCCAGTGTTCTCTGCATACAACAACATTGTGAGTTGTTCAATGGAAAACCACACCTATTAAGTACATTATGTGATTATTTTAAAATAACATTCTCTCCTTTTATTTTCTGGTTGTGAAAATAATGCATGAGGAGTGACATCATCAAGATGAAAGTAATGCATGTTTTTTATAGAAAATACAGACATACTAGAATTAAAAAAATGAAAATTTCCCATAATATAATTAATATTTTCATGTACATTTTTCAGTTTCCTTCCTATGTACGTATGTGTGTGAATTAATGTGAGTATAACCGGCATAATACTTTAATCTCTTTTTTCACTTAATATATCATAAGTATTTTCCCAAGTCATTAAACACTCTTTAAAAAAGTTTTTTAAAGTGCTAAATAGTTATTTAACCAGCTTCCTGTTCTAATAGTTCTCTCTAATTAAGGAAGCATTGTGATGAAACCCCCTATAAATAAATTCCTGTGCTCATCTGCTTAATTTTATAGAATAAATTTCCAGAGATGGAAAAGTTGGATCACATGATACGTTTTAAACTTTAGGATTCATACTGCCTTTCAGAAAGATGACATTAATTTATATGCCCAAACGACGCTGTATATTTGTCAACCCTACCTGTATACTATATTTTTAAGAATCTTTGACAAAGATGCATTTCACTGTTTTTTAAACTTTTAATGTTTTTATTAATGAGTGTGAGCATTTTAAAAATTGTATTTATACATTTGAATTTCTTCTATCACACCATGCCTGTTCTTGTCCTCTATCCATTTCTGCATTTAGGGTGTTAGTGTTTTATTTATTGACTTACAAGAGGTCTATATAGTAAGACCAATCTTTTGTCATATTTGTTGTAAATGCTTTCTTCAATTTGTCATTTCTGCCTATTTTGGTGATGATTTTTGATATATCAGAATCTCACATACTTATTAAAATGTATCTACCAATCTTTGCCTTTGGTTTCTCCAATGCCTTAGTACTTGGGCCTTTCCCTCTGAAATAAGTCACCTAAGTTTTCTTCTAATTCTCTTCTGATCAATTTTGTAGCTCTTTGGGTTCTTACATTTATTTTGTGATTGTAAATAAACCCTAGTTTTGCTGTTTTCCCCCCAAATTAACTAATTTCTCAGCCTAATTTAGTGAAGGATTTATCCTTTTCCCCACCAAAATGAAATGCCATCTTTATCATATGGTCAATTTTTAAATATGTGTGTATGTTTCTAGACTTTCAACTATCCCACTGATACTTGTCCATCATTCTTGTGTCAACACCACAGTGTATTAACTATCATAGCTTTGCAATGTTTTAAGATTTGGTAATATAGGTCTATCACATTTTTAAAATATAAATTTTTTAGCTTCTCACAGTTATTCTCCATATGAATGTTAGAAAAATTGTCAACTGTCCCTTCCTCCATTTAGCATTAGAATTTTATTAAATAGAATAAATTGGGTAAAGTTGGTATGTTTATCCTCTTCTATTTCTTCAGGTCTTCAAGTCTATTATATTTCAAACTTGATAATTTCTTCATTTAGAGCCTGTACTAATTTATTAAGTTCATTTCTAGGTTACACTTTACAAACGTCCATGCCTTTTTACACTGACTTGTTTTCAAGCTCCAGGTGAACTTCATCACAGCTGATATATATACATATATATAATATATAATATCCCCACCGCCCCCCCGCTGGGTCTTTCCTTGCAGGAAAGCGTCAGAACTAAAAACTCTTTCGTGAACAGCTGTTTCACTGAGTGCTCATTACATAACCTGGCATGACGATAATCCCTTTAAACCTATTTATCTCAAAAGTACAATACCTCCAGTAAGTTGGTGCAATTCTTATTCCCATTTTATAAATGAACAATTCTAGGCTCAGATTTGAGGAACTTGTCAAAATTCCCCAACTGGTAGGTGGGAAAAGTTGGATTTGGTCCCAAGTCTGTGAATTTCCAAAAGTATCAAACACACACACACACACACACACACACACACACACACACACACACACACACACACACACACTCAAGTCAGCCAAGAGGACCGACCATGCTGTGCCATCAAATCGGCTCCAGAAGAGAGTCCCTTTTCGAAATCAATAAACTGAATAAAAAAGACAATGCTTTCCATCCGCCGGATTCTCCAAAAAGAAGTGGGCTTCCTCCAGTTTTAGCGTGGAACAGGAGCACAATAAATACCAGTTAACTAGTAGTGGGCATCCCTTAGAATTACGGACTCGTGGATAATCAAAAGTGACTTTTCTGGGACTTTCTTGAGAATGGTCCGTTTGTTAATCTATCTCCCTTTCTTGGGACAGGGTGTTTTCCTTAAAAAAACGGTTAGAGAAAAACAGGTGAAGCCGACGGAAGGTTGGCTAGGGCGCTGCACGCGGGGGCAGAACTTTCTGGGTGGACCTGCTCGCGCGTTTCTCGCGTGGTGCGCGCAGGTGACGCCTTGCGAAGCCCGGCGTGGGGCTGTCCAGGAGGCCACCGGGCGTCTGGGTGAAGGTGCGAGGAAGCTTTCCACCCAGGCGAGGGTGGGAGGCGGGCAGGAAGCCGAGCCAGCGCTGGCGAAAGACACACTCTAATTCCCAGCCCCCCGCCCCTCGGGGCGCGGGGCACCGGCGACGCATGCGCGAAGCCCGGCCCCCAATTCCCCCAGCGCGGGAGGGAGGCCCCGGGCGGCCGGGAGGCTGCGAGCCGCGGCGGGAGTCGAGCGCACGCCGGGGCGCGGCGTCTGCCGGGGCCAGCCGGGCTGCGGAGGCGGCAGCTAGAGTGTGGAGCGCCCGGGTCGGGGGCCCAGCCGCGTGCAGGCGCCCGGGAGCACAGCCGGCTCAGTCCTGGGAGGGCCCTGGCGCCCGCAGCCCCCCACGCCGGGAGAGGGATGTGTGAGTTTCGACCCCCGCTCGAGGGCAGGATGTGGGAGCAGGACAAAGGCTAGGCGGCGGGGGAGGAGCCCTAGCCTAGGGCGAGCTGGCAGAGTCGGCAACTTTCCCTGCAACTTTTGCAAAAGGGAAAAATCAAAATTCTGCAAGTTGTTGCAAAAGTCCAGATCGCCTCGGGTCCAGCGAGCAGAGGGAGGGGGCACCTCAGCCTTCCCGGGACGGGAGGCGACCGCCAGCTCCTCCGAGCCAGGCAGGAGGGGGCGCCCGTCCGGGTCCCCGGTACCCGGCGAGCGAGGATGGGGATGCTGGGGGTCGGAGCCGGGGGTCGCGCTCGGGCCACTGAAGTTGCTGGTGTCTATGCAGGGTGCACCCTGAGATCCCGGTAGCCCCGGACCGCGGCGCTGCGTCCGCGATGATGGATGAGCCGTGGTGGGAAGGACGCGTCGCCTCGGATGTCCACTGCACCCTGCGCGAGAAGGTCAGTCCCTCCCCGCCCATGTCTTTCACTAGACTGGGTATTTACAGTTCCTTTCACCCTCGACTCTGTGCCCTCACGTCGCCTCGCATGGGAACTGGGAACTGCGCGCCTTTCTTTTCTCCTGCCCTTGCCTTCTCTCGAAGTACCTAGGAGACAGTGTGGACGCTGCCAACCTGGGGGAGAAACTGGAGATCAGAGAGCTTGGAGTTGGTTTTTCTGTTTAGGCGCCCAGAGCTCCCGGACAGCTAAAGGGAGAAAGCCACTGCACCGCTAAGGCAGGAATTCCCATTGTATTGTCCCCCGAGATTATTTTAAACGGTACATGAATGGACTTTAAAAAAAACGATCACCGTGCGGGAGACCCAGATTCGATTCTCGGACCATGCACATCCCCCCCCAAAAAAAATCAAAACAGTTATGTATTTTAATGTACAATTAGAGTATATATATCTAGCAAGTTCTGCGTGGGATAGTGATGCAGATTTTCCGTTTACCCTAATGCCACAGTGTTTCCCTTTAAAATAAATGTAAGTAAAATTAATGACTCATTATAAAGAAATATTACGTAAATAGTAGCACAGGGAATACAATTGTGTTAAATATATATATATATAAGTTGAGACTGAATAATTGTAGTTTAAGAAACACCAGCCTAATTGAAAGAGAGGCTACAAAATTGGGAGACTGAATGGAGAAAACAAAAATTCCCCTGCCAGTTTGCCTCCTGTGGCAGAAGGTGGGGGTAGCTGAAATGTGATCCCTGCATCCCCCTCCCCTGGGAAACAGAAGTGCTGGTGGGCATTGGCAATATGGAAAAGTCCAGGTGGGTTGGAAGCCACGCCTGTGCATTGCCCTTCCTGCCCCTGGGCTGAGGCTGGGAAGGGTGGTTTGGGGACCAGATGTGAAGTAGGGGATGGGCGTGCCTCGGTCCCTACACAGGTCCCACATCGAGCCCATTTGTACCAGTTGTTTATGGGTGCTCTGTTGAAAAAGCAACCAGGTACTCAGAGATTTTTCCTTCATTAGAGACTGACTGTCTTCCAACCAAATCAGTGCTTTTTTTCTCTTATCCTGTCTAGTGGTGCCTATCCAGGCTGTGGCTTCTCTCTGCTTCCTTTGTTCTTCTCCCAAAGCAGAATGGCCCAGGTGCAACACACTCATTCTAGGTATCTGTAACAGAAACCCAGGTCTTGGTTGTTCTGTTAAAGATTGGGGACAGTGGGGTTGTGGGGGTGATAGCCTGGCAGTGTGATAGACCTGGCATGTCTTGGTCCTTTTCGGGGGGTGGTAGCTGAAAGGAGTTAGTGAGGGCTGTCATGGAAACTAGAAATTGGGCTTCCTTGTTTATCTTAGGTGCTAGCAGTTGTCATGTCTGCTTAGAGCTTGGGAGGAATGACTGGCCTGATTTGCCCCTTTCTAGTGGGATGGATTTCCAAGAGCTGTATAAACTCAACCACTTTCGTTGAGAATCCCCAACCTTTTACATATAGGCAAGGAACTTTCAACTCTCCTCCACACTCTCAAAGGAGCAGGGAAGAAACCTTCCCATTAATTGTGCTTTCCCCGTGCCTCATTAGTTGACTGTTGGGTGTCTCCTCTGAGGGAAGATAGGTATTTCCTGGTTTTACAGGTAGATAGAAAACTGACTCTGGGGTGATGGGCTCTTGACTTGAAGCTCTTTGAGTAGGGCAAATCCCAACATCCTTTGGCTCAATGTCATACCTCCCCAGTAAAGTGTTCATTCTTTTTTTTTCCTTACCTTTATGTTCCCTCCCTCTTCAGAGAAGATGCTTCTCAAGAATATTTGGCCTCATGGACAGTTTGCAGGGAGCAGTGAAGATTGAAGACTAGGAACCCAGTGTTCATTCTACCCTCACCTTCCATGAGGAATGAGGGCTGGCCCTTAGTTTTTGTCAAACAGGGTAAATTTTAATCAAACGTTTACTCTAATCATAAATTCCTAACACTGTAGGACAACTTTATGAGTGCCTGGCACACAGCAGACCCTCACTCTTCATCGACGGTTGCCAGAAGAACACAAAGTATGTGTATATACGTGTTCTCATTTAATTGTCATTATAGACTCCTGAGCAGTTACCCTCATTTGACTGGTGCAGAAGGGGAGGGCCTGAGAAGTTGAGGTTTGGCTAATGTTGTAGAGATCATGAGAGCCCCATTTTGTCAAATTTGAGATTCCAGTAAGCATCCTACTACAATATATAAAATGTGACTCAGCAGAAAGAACAAGTCTGGGTGCCGTTTGCAAACTAGTGGTGGTGGTAGGACCTTGACCTCTGAAGCTGGCCTCCCTTGTCCATTCTTCCCACAACAGCCTGAAATTAGATTGTCACTTCCCTGCTTAAAACCCTCTTGCGCTTAGAATAATATCCTACTCCTTAGCTCTGTGTGGAATACCCCATATAGTCTGACCCTTGCCTGCTCTCGGACCTTGACTCCTGTCCCCTCCTGCGACCCTCATTATTCTCAAACCACGCTAACTTCCTTTCTGTTCCTGAACACATCAAGTCCCTTTGTATCTCGGCCTTTGCATTGGCTGGTCCCTCTATTTGAAATCTACGTTTCACAGTTTCTTGCATGATTGCCCCTCCGTGGTTGTCACTATTAAATCACCCTGCTTTGTTTGCTTTATAGCATTTACCAGTGTCTGAAATTATTTTTGGTTCATTTATAATCTTTCTCCCACACTAGAATGTATGTTCCATGAGAATAGAGCTGTTTGTCTTATTCAGTACTGAGGTCTCGCTGTCTAGAACAGAGCTTCCCTGGTAGGTGTGGATTAGGGAGAAGAAAGAAGAAATCAGTCTTTGGTAGCTTCCTCTTGTGTAAACCGGGAGGAGATGTTTTATATGAATATTCGGATTAAGGGAGAGACTATGAGAACTGTGCGGGACACATGGTAGTACGCGAGAGGGTTGTTTTCTCCCTTGTAGGACTGCTGAACTTGAAAGTAGCAGTCCGTGCATGCGGTGTGTGCTCAGGTCAAGGCCTGGGGTGTGTGACCACCCTTCAAAGGGTTCACAAATACAATAGCTCAACCTTACAAGAAAAGCATTGTTATCCCATGGGAGGGGTGATGGGGTTGAGGCCGAGAGAGCCAGCAGTTTGCCCAAATTTCCAGCTGAGGCTTAGGACCTTGGAGCAAGACCCCATTATAAGAACTTCCAACCAGTCAGTATAGTGCCAGCCTCCCCCCTGCCCAAAAGGCTCTGGAGAAAGCTCTCTCCCTTTCATCCCTCTCTACTCTGGCAACCACCTTTATCCTGGACTCAGCCCTCAAATTCCTCCTTTGATACAAGTCCTTTCTGGCCCTCTTGCTTCTGCTCAAGCAAACTAGAACCTCGCTCTGGCCATCTCCTTTCGACTTTTCTGCCGGTGGCATGTGGTGCCAGGCAGTGCAAGGAGCCACGTTCTTACCTGATACCACACTTGTGCCCCTCACACCTCTTCACTGAACATGGTGGAGACACGGCCCATCACCAGGCCAGTGGAGACAGTGAGGCTGAGAGGAATATTTTTCTGTTGACCGATTCTGTGCCACTATGAGTGTTCAGATTAATTAGAATACTCAGATTAATTAGATTGAGAGTTGTTTTTTTTTTTTTTTTTTTTTTTAACATGGGCAGGCACCGGGAAGTGAACCCGGGTCCTCAGGCATGGCAGGCAAGCACTCTTACCTGCTGAGCCACCGTGGTCCGCCCGAGTTGTTTTTTTTTTAACTGCCAGATGTGTCCCCCTAAGTTTAAAATTAATGGGGCCTTAAAATCCAACAACTAACAGGTTTTGGCAGGTTGTGGGGGACACCTGATAGAATTAGGGCATGCAGTGGGACTGAGCCTGAGGACCACTTTCCTAGTCCTGCAGGCTTCTTTCACCTCTGCCATGTGTTGTGGGTCCGGCCTCGTGGTCACTTCTCTTGTCACGGTACTTGTCATCCTGCATGGTGACTCTGTGTCCTTGTGCTACCATTAGACAGTGAGCTCCTTGCAGGCAAGAGATGTGCCTCGTGTCTCAGCATCCTAGACCTCTGCCTGGTGTGGAGAAGGGCCTCCTGGCGTCCCCACCTCGTGGTGTGGGCACGGGCAGTGTGCGCGCACAGGAGGGGAGGCCAGGCCCAGACGGACTCCCCAGGATGCCTCAGACGGTTGTGCAGAAACGCGTCCCGGGGATCCTCGTGGCTTTTACCTAAGTCAGGTCCTTGGCATCTGTCAGGGCCGGGCACAAAGCCACCTGCGTGCCAGGCACAGGACCCCCTGGAGAATGCTCCCCCTGCTGCCTGAGACTTGTGCGTTCTCTCTGACAGTGCTCCGGGCCGGTGGGTGGGATTAGAAAAATAATCATTACCCAGAAAACAGATTGACTGGCCTGAGCCAAAGCGCCGCTTAAAGGTTTTAGGGAAATAACTACAGGCTGAGCCCGGATAACAGAAATCTTGACAGTCCCTCCCATACTTCTGCCAGGAGGTTCCATTTTTCTTCCTGAATTTTATCTCCTAATGAGCAGTAAAGTTAATTGAACTCAGTGTTGTCTCCTTTGTCCGTTTTATTTTCACCCTCCAGTTAGGAGGAAATGATTATGTTAGTCAAAGAAAACGTGAGGAGCCCTCACTGCTGTGTTTTAGGACCTGTTGAGTGTATGGAGGGTTGTCCGAATAGAGTATCCCTTCTTCCCAGCCCCACCGTGACAGTCCCTACTTGACAAGAGCTGGAGCTTGAACCCCTAGCTTTATCTTCCTGGGCTCTGGGGAGCCTGCATGCCAGAGGTTCCCTCCTCCTCCTCCCACGTCAGAGTCACGTGGTACCTTCGGGGTATTTGCCCCAGATTTGAGATCCTCAGAACAACCAGCCACCTAATGCACCTTTTCTCCTTGCAGAGGCCTGCCACATGACATACTCAGGGGACTTTAGCTGTGGGAAACCATGTTTCTTGTACCAGTGGATGCTAAAGGACATTTGTACTGATTTGTGACTGAATGTATACATAGATCTTCCAAAAAAATCACAGCAGCAACAGATTTATTTAATTATAATAATGTCAGTGGCTACCGTTATTTGCGCACTTAACTGTGTCTCAGGCACTGTGCCGAGTATGCCCTATGTATTCTCTCATTGAATCCTCACGTCAGCCCTAATGCGGGGATTCACCCCATTTTACAGATGGGGGAGCTGCAAGTGTCAGAGAGGTTGAGTCTTGAGATCAAGCAGTTGATTGTGTCTATCAGCGCTTGGTTGTAAATTAAGGCCATCAGATTTCAAAGTTTGCGCAACCGTGGCCACTGTATATTTGAAAAGACTCTATTTTAACAAAGAATGGAAGAACCAGGAAGGGAAACCTAGAGGCTCCGCCCTACGTAACATTGTGGGCCCTTGTGCTTTAGTTTGTTTTATACTCATTCTCCAAGAGCTGGGTTCTTCCTAAACCCCCCTGAAAAGCCTAGGGTACAGCCTTGCTCTGGGCGTTGGGATGGGTTGATTGCAGGGCAGGATCTGCCTTACTTGGTCCTGGTGGCTGGCTGTGCCTGCGGTCTCACCTGTGTGTGGTGCTTCTCACCTTGAGTTGATTAGGTCTCTTCCATGACCTGTCCATGGATAGACACCATGGGACATCTGTCCAAAATTCTGGCCTGAATTTTGATAGCTGGATGGTGGCAGAATCTCATCCCATTTTCACCCTGGACCCTTATGTTAAAATTGCATCACTGGGCGGGCCACGGTGGCTCAGCAGGTAGAATTCTCGCCTGCTGTACTGGGACCCGGGTTCACTTCCCTGAGCCTGCCTATGCAGAAAAAAAAGTAACTTCATCACCTTTCTAGTAACTGCTAAAGCATGTACGTCCTGTTATTTCTCTCTTCTAACATCAATATTTTTACTTCTGACCCCTCCCCCCTAAATTCCTTGAATTTTCCTGCTGCGAGGCTGAAAACATGTCTTCTTATAGAAAGTGGTCACTCAGGGCCAGGGTCAGGGAATGGCTTGACAAGTTGACCAGGCCATCTCCCAACTGACTTTTTCCATCCCCCTCCCATCCTTTTTGGGTTTCTGCGCCTCCAGAGGACAGGGCTCCCCCCAAATCACAAGATTCATCCAGATTTACCAATAATAAAGTGTTCCAGACACTGGCAGTGGGACATGTCTTGCCCAGCTTAGTTCCAGAAATGTGTGATTCAGGTCTTTCAAACCCAAATGCTGGTTTTGACAAGCACTTACCCACTGACAGGGCTGCTTTATAGTGTGGTCTTCAAGTGAGACCCTGAGCAGTTGGTCCTGATGGTCCTTCCCAGTGGTGAGGATACTGAGGCTCCTAGTATAAGGAAGAGTTTTCTGCATTCCAACCTGCAAAGACATTTGGGGCTGTCCCAAGAGATATATGCAGACAGAAGGTGGGAGGTGAATTAAGAAGGACTAATAAGAGTAAATGGAATTGAATTTTTTTTTTAATTTATAACTCCACTTTTTACTTCCTACAGAATCCAAAAGGCAAATGCATAAAATGTAATGATAAATAAAGGGTTTGGACTCAAAAAAAAAAAGAGTAAATGGAGCTAAGGCTGGAGGAGATGATGTTCAAGATTTTTCTATCTTCCAGATTCTCTCTGGTGCCTCACCTGTATTCTGTAGAAAAGCTGGTGATAAAGCTGAATCAGGTGCAACCCACCTAACTGTGGGTGGGGCCTTTTGATTAGATGGAGATGTGACTGCCCTGTTCAAGGTGGGTCTTAATCCTTTTACTGGAGCCCTGCATGAAGAGAATAAAAAGCAGAGAACATAAAGAGAGCACAGAGCCAGCACAGAGAGCAGAGAGATGAAACCAGACACAGACATCTGGAAATGCTAAGCTAGGAAATGAAATCCAGAGTTTGCCCTGGAGAAGCTAAGACAGGACCCGCAGATGCTTGGAGATGCTGAGAGAGCCATTTGAACCCAGAAGCCTGGAGAGGACAGCAGACGTCACCATGTGCCTTCCCATGTAACAGAGAAACCCCAGACTTGATCAGCCTTTCATATTTGTTTTTTATCCCTTACCCTTCCCTCTCATTGACCACTAGTATTTCCATCTACCCAATTTATTTTACCCCTTAACCCCCTATTATTTATTTTTTATCCATGTTTTTTTACTCTTCTGTCCATACCTTGGATAAAAGAAGCATCAGGCACAATGTTTTCACAATCACACAGTCACATTGTAAAAGTTACATCTTTATACAATTGTGTTCAAGAATCAAGGCTGCTGGAACACAGCTCAACAGTTGTAGGTGTACTTCCCTCCACCCACTCCAATATACCATAAACTAAAAAGGGATATCTATATAATGCATAAAAATAACCTCCAGGATAACCTCTCAACTCTGTTTGGAATCTCTCAGTCACTGAAACTTTATTTTGTCTCATTTCTGTCTTCTCCCTTTTGGTCAAGAAAGCTTTCTCAATCCTTTGATGCCAGGTCCTGACTCATCCCCAGGAGTCAGGTGCCACCTTGCTGGGAAGATTTACACCCCTTTGAGTCATGTCCCACGTGGTGGGGAGGGCAGTGAGTTCACTTGCCGTGTTGGCTTAGAGAGAGGCCGCATCTGAGCAACAAAAAAGGTTCTCTGGGGATGACTCTTAGGCCTGATATTAAAAAGGTTTAACCTATCCTTTGCAGGAATAAGTTTCATAGGGGCAAACCCCAAAATCAAGGACTTAGCCCATTTGATCGGCCTTTCTAGACTAAAGCTATCCTTTCCTTGGTGCCTTAATTTGGACATTTTCACAGCCTTAGAATTGTAACTTGTAACTTAACAAATTCCCTTTATAAAAGCCAAAAAAAAAGGCTGATTTAGAACTTGGCCTTTTCCCTTGAGTACTTCAGGTCTGAGAATATCAGAATGCTCAGTGTGCCTGCAGCACGGTCCTGACATGGTCTTGGGGCATCTCATCTGTGGAAGAAGCTAATTGGGCCAGCGATCCCGGCCCCGTCTGCCTCCTGGGTGCTCCAGGGAGAAGGAGGGTATGAGGGTGCGCTGTCAGCCTCTGGGGCCTCTGGGTTGGGTGAAGAAGGGGGCTTGGCTGGCGTCCTGGTTGACTGTGGACACCGGGGCCTCTGAGTGAGGGTGTGACATCTCAGGCTTTGAGCTGGCCCTGTGCCCTTGTCCTTTACTTGTTCTTTGTCTTCTTAAATCCCACAGCCTCTTGGGTAAAGGGAGTGCAGCCGGCGATTCTCTGGTGTGTCTGAGCCTCTGACAGAAAGAGGTGACATGTGGGTCTGCTGTTTTCTTTCTTTTTAACTGCTAGTCCACACGCGCGCATGCACGCACACAGTTTTATTCTTTTGCTTAGGAAACTGCAAAAATAAATGCAAGCAAGCAGAAGAAAGTACATTTCCCTGCCATGATCCCACCACTTGGAAATCATGTCTGTTGACATTTTAGTGTTTGTTCTTCTGTTCTCTTGTATGCTTATCACAATACATTTTTGAAATTTTAGTAAAAAATAGGAAATATTTCCAAACACTTTGTTCATTTTGTAGTATACCATGTGCATCTTTCCATATCATTCTTCTCCACCCATTTCTCCACCCAATCCTACTTAGTAGATATTACCCCCCAATTAGAAACAAGCTCTTTTATTTATTTAGAATAGATAATGTAGGGACATGGTTTAAAAAAAGAAAAGTCAAGCTGTATGAAAGGGTAGATAGTGAGAAGGCTTCCTTTCACCATCTCCCCTAGACCCCAAAAGGTACCACTGATCCCGATTTCTCATGACTCTTTCTAGAGTTATTCTGTGCATAAACAAACATCAGTATATATGTGAGTATGTTTTAACACCAGTGGTAGTAGAATTTACCCACTGTCTGTACCATTTCATTTTTTAATGTGTGTTTTTTTGATAGCTAAAAATTTTTTAAATAAAAACCACCCAACAGGGCGGGCCACGGTGGCTCAGCAGGTAAGAATGCTTGCCTGCCATGCCCGAGGACCTGGGTTCGATTCCCGGTGCCTGCCCACATAAAAAAAAAAAAAAAAAAAAGACCACCCAACAGGGGTGCACGAGTGGTTCAGTGGTTAGAATGCCTGCCTTCCATGTGGGAGACCTGGGTTCGCTTCCCTGACCATGCACCAAAAAAAAAAAAAAAAAAAAAAACCACCCAACAGAAGCTCCATAACAGAAAGGATTTAGTTTTTTCTCATTGCAACAATAACGGTACATATTAAGTTCTCAATAAACAGGTGTGAATGAGGGAATGGAATGTTTCCTTTGGGTTATTTTCTATCCAACTATATACATTTTATTTTATTAAAATGTGATCACAGTATATTACAGTTCCATAAACTTGATTTTTTTCTCAACTGTAAATACTAAGTGATTTTCTGTGTCATTCTTCTACAATATCATGCATAACGTTTTATCATGTGGATAAAACCATGATGTGACTAACTGATCCTATTGTTGGGTCTTTAGGTGGTGCTGGCTATTCATTTTTTTTTAATTTTACACATAATTTACCTACAATATGGTGTATAGATCTTAAGTGCATATATAGTTCCGTGAGTTTTGACAAGTGTCTACATTAATAACTACCACCATAATCAAAATATAGAGCACTGCCATCTGCTTAGAAAGTTCCTTTCTGCCCTTTTCAGTTAACCTACCCGTCTTCTACCCTCCACCTTAGGCAATCACTGATCTGCTTTTGGTAGTTATAGATTAGATTTGTTTTTCTGGAGTTTCATATAAATGGAATTAAATAATATGTACTCTTTTGTGTCTGCCTTTTAATTTAACAAAACACTTTTGAGATCCACATTTTGCATCTGTTAGGAGTTTTTCCTTTTTATTGCTTTAGTTGTTTTAGTTTCTCTGCTGCCAAAACAAATTCTGCACCAGGGATTAGCTTAATGATAGGAATTTACTGGCCTAGGGTTTTCAGGCTAGAAGGCTTGCTTCCTTTGGGGAGGGGTATCTTCTGGTTGGCTGGCAATCTTTGGGATTCTTTAGCTTTTCCATCACATATCAAGGCAAATGGTGGCATCTTCTCCTTTCTCTTCTAGGTTCCGTTAAATTCCAGCTTCTGGCTGTTCCCTGGGCTTCTCTTCTGTGTCCAATTTCTTTTGCTGATAGGAACTTCAGCCATTTTGGATCAGTCAGTTTGAACCCAACCTAATTAATATCCTCAAAGGTTCCATTTACAGATGGGTTCATGTCCACAGGACCAGGAGGCCTGAACGTGCCTTCTGTGGGGGATGTGATTCAACCCCCAACAGTAGTGTTCCGTTGTGCGCATGTGACACCGTTTGGTCATCCATCCCCTATTGATGGTCTTTGGGTTTGGTTCTGGGGCCCTGTTTAGTTTTACGTAGCTCCTATTGATGATCCTTGTCTAATGTCTGTGTGTGTCCTCGTGATGATAAAGTCCTCAAGTAGAACTGCTGATTAAAGGATATGATTTTAAGAATTTTGCATATTGCCAGTTAATAGATTCCGAAAAGGTTACACCGATTTACACTTCCACCCATGGTGAGGGAGACTGCCTGCTTCCCAGCAGCTTTACTGACTTTGGATATTATCCTTCAGGAAAAAAGCAGTGCCAATTGGATAGGGCAAAATGATGTCTTGTTTTAAATGTGGCTGTGTTTCAAAGGAGCAGGAACCAGATAGGGAAAACCACTAGAAGATGGAAGGAGTAGGGAACTCTCTCAGTGCTTTCCAGGCTGGGTGGAGCCCCATAGACAGTCCCAGCCTGAGATTACGTTAAGGCTGTGTGTATGCTTGGGTGACCCTAGGCCCTGGGTAGAAAATGCTCCATGTTCTCTTAGCCCATCTCTGCAGTTAGTTGGTAGATGAATCCTTCCAAGGCCAAATGTGAATGCCCTGGGTCTCTGGCAGTTTGCTGGAGCACGTGGTGCCAGAACCTGAACATTCTTTGCTAAAGACACGTCATGTCCTCATCACCAGCTCCTTAGACCTGCAGCAGTTATCCCACGACTTGGGCGGGTGAGTTAAGAGGAGATGAGTAGAGAAGGGAGAATGTTGCACAGAAGAGAAGAGTTGGGAATTCAGTGGATTCAGTGATGGTAAGGAAATGTTGGGTACATTACATGTACCGATCGGTGAGGAGTGGGCCACCTTGTGATTGATCTGTACCCTACAGTGCCCTGGAGTGTGAGATGTGATGTGATAGGTGGCTGTGTGCTTAATGTCAATTGATGTTTCTGATCATTGTAAAAAAAAAAGATTCTGAGAACTTCTGACTTCCGAGCTAACCTCTGCATTTTTCTTAACTTTATTATAGAAATGTTTAAAGATGCACAGACACCTAACAGTTCAGGCAAATACCCCATCCCATAACCCTCTCATGGAACCAAATGATTGTGATGCCATCAGTATGGATTGTGAGTGGGCCACGGTGGCTCAGCAGGCAAGGATGCTTGCCTGCCATGCCAGAGGACCCGAAAAAAAAAAAAAAGAATATAGATTGTTTACCTTCTGGTAAAATCCATCGGAAAGTGAAAATATTATTAGGAAGAAATAAAAGAGAAAATCTGGAACTAAATGTAGAATCAGTTAAGAAAAAAGGAGTTTCTTACTCCACAAGAAGAAAACAGAATTTATAGCTCACCAGTGCAATCTTTACTGAACGTATTTCAGACTAGTGAAGAAAAATCAGAATTTGGGGGCTTTACAAGCTATACTGAAAACAGTGGCACGTGCAATGTTAGAGATATTTGGGGAGAAGAAAATTCAAATGAGCTGTTGGCAATGTTTTTCTCTTCCCCTTCCATTTCTACATTTACTGACTTTTAGTCTTTAAACACTTTATACTTTTCGGAAGTGATAAGGATCATATTCTTGAAATTTTTATAAATATGTATGCAAATTCTTAGAAGTTTTTGCCAACTTTGTTTACAAAACTGAATGTAAATACTAACAATAAAGGTGGTGTTTGCGTTTTCTACAAAAAACAACAATACTAAAAAAAAGATGCACAAAAGTAGAGAGAAGGATAGAATGAAACCCATGTACCACCACCCAGCTTCAGTTTTGTGTTTCATCTGCTTCCAGTGTCATGTTATTTCACCCATAAATATCCATTAACAGATAATGGCTTTTAAAAAACAAACTTAACTATGCCATTAGCACACCTAACGAAATAAACAATAATTCCCCAGTATCTTCTTTTGCCCAGTCCATATTCAGTTTTCCCCAGTTGTCTCAAAAATGGCTTTTTAGAGTTGGTTTGTTCAAATCATCATCCAGAGAACGTCCAGCCATTAACATTTTGTTTAATGAAAGTCTTAAGTCTTTAATTTTTTAAAGCTCTCCTTTCCCCCATCCCCTTTACTTTTTTTTTTTTCCATGCCATTGATTTGTTGGAAAACCAGGTTTGTCCTGATGAACATCCCGTATTCTTCATCTGGCTGATTGCTTCCTCATGGTGACGTTGAACTTGAGCTAACCACTATTAACAATTTGATTCATGTACTTCCCTACTGTTGTAGGATTATAATATGCTACAACCTACTTGTTCTCTGGCTTTCAGCTCAAACGTCAATCCTCAGAGAAGTCTCCTCTGACTCCTAGGCAAAGCAAGACTGGATCCCTTATTATATGTTCTCAGACCACCCGTGACTGCACAATTTCCAACTATTCATTTATTTATGCCACTGTTTGATTTAGAGCTGCCTCCCTCACTAGATGATAGGCCCATGAGGGCAGGGGCTGTGTCTCCCCAGTTCTGAGCAGAGTAGCTGTTGCCTAAGAAGCACTCATTGCTGCCCCCTGATCTGAGGTTGGTACCCTACAGCCCACAAATTGTCCTTCCTGGACTTGACTGTGGGGTGGGTGACATAGCTGCCAATAATTCCATCGCACTGGTAGAGAAATGGCCTCCTAGAGCCTGAGCAGCTTGTCCAGGATTCCCCTCTTAAGTGGGAGAATTGGGGCCTTAAAACCTTGCAACCTTCTTTGCAGAATCTTACCTAAGACAAGACACACCCAAAAAGCAGAGGAATTTCCATGCAGCCTTGAAGTTGGTGATGATGTAACATAAACTCCCCACCCACCCACCCACCAAGCAAAGTAGACACCTGGGCAGCCTAGGAGTGAGGTTGAGAGGAGGGTGGGTGCACAGGAAAGCACGGGACTAGAGGCACAAAGAGGTGCAAATACAATTTAGCTCTGTTGAAATCTCTCTGTAGTTTCTCCTTTTGTGCTAACTTTCTGTTCTGAAATTATTTCAAATTTAGAGAGAAGTTGCAAGTATAGTACATAGTCATTAACATTTTACTACTTGTGCCTTAGTCTCTTTTGCTATATTTATATTTATCTTTCTCTGAACCAAGTTGCAGGCATAATGTTCTCTTATCTCCTAATATCTCAGGGTTCATTTCTCATGGTTACTTTTGTTTGTTTACTTTGTATGACCTTTCAAAAATTATGTATTGTATCTCATGTTACTTTCTTTTAAATAATATATACTATATATTTCCCATGCCATGTAATCATCCAAAGTGTAGAATCGGTTCATGTTATCATTGTATAACTGTGCATTTATCATCATGATCGACTTTTTCTTTTTTTCTGAGAAATAACGTATATATAGAAAAGCAATAAATGTCAAAGCATATCGCAACAATTAGTTGTAGAACAGATTTCAGAGTTTGGTAAGGGGTACAATTCCACAATTTTAGGTTTTTACTTCTAGCTGCTCTAAGATACTGGAGACTAAAAGAAATATCAATTTAATGATTCAGCATTCATATTCATATGTTAAACCCTACCTTCTTTGTATAACTCCACCATCACCTTTGAGCTTTCTCCCACTCTTGAGGGGTATTTGGCTATGGCCATTCTAGCTTTCTCGTATTGGAAGGGGCTGTCAAAAATATGGGCTAGGGGGATGGAACTAGTTGATGTTCTGGAAGGGCTGGTCCCTCTGCATTTCAGGACTTATCTGGTCTAGGGACCCAACTGGTGGTTGTAGGTTTCTGGAAAGTTACCCCAGTGCATGGAACCTTTGTAGAATCTTATATAATACCCTAGGTATTCTTTAGGATTGGCAGGAATGGTTTTGGTTGGAGTTTGGTAAACTATGATAGGTAGCAATGTTTAACTGAAGCTTGTGGAAGAGTGACCTCCAGAGTAGCCTCTCGGCTCTATTTGAACTCTTTCAGCCACTGATACCTTATTTGTTACACTTCTTTCCCCCCTTTTGGTCAGGATGGCATTGTTGATCCTATGGCGCCAGGGCCAGGCTCATCCCTGGGAATCATCTTCTATGCCACCAGGGGGACTTTCGCCCCTGGATGCCATGTCCCACATAGGGGGGAGGGCAATGATTTCACTTGCAGAATTGGGCTTAGAGAGAGAGAGGCCACATCTGAGCAACAAAAGAGGTCCTCCAGAAGTAATTCTTAGGCATACCTATAGGTAGGCTAAGCTTCTCTGCTACATGCATAAGCTTCACAAGAGTAAGCCTCAAGTTCAAGGGCTTGGCCTATTGATTTGTGTGTCCCTAGTGTTTGACACAGTATGAGGGGTTTCCCTGGTGGTAAAGTTTAATAGTTCCATAATTTTTCTCCCATTCCTTAAGGGACTTTGCCAGTACTTTTTTTAATTATTTCTTTAATATATTCTGGGATTTAACCAGGCATTTATTTCTTTTTTGTTTGTTTGTTTTTTGTTTTTTGGTGTTTTTTTTTTTTAAGATTGGCCATGAAGAGGTTTCTGGGGGAATTTTGTCAAAACACTAGGGCCACTTTCCCAGGTGTTATGGGGCCCCTTGGGAGGCTCTGCTTGGAGCACAGCCACCACCCAACCCTGGCCCTGGAGGTCTTAGCCAGGAGGACCTAGTCCTGTAAAATCCATTACAGCTCTGTGCTAGGGACCATAATAGTGGGTTTATTAGTAAAGTAGCCCACATTTAAGGGGTGCTTAACAGATGCTAAGAGCTTTACAGACACTACTTTCCATATCTAACTCCTCACAGCACCCCTGTGCACTTAAGATGTCCTAAAGCTTAGAGAAGTTAAGCAACTTACCCAACACAGCTAGTAGTGGCTGCCAGACTCACCCCTTAGCCATGTACCATTGGGTTGTGAAGAGCTTCCAAGAGGAGGTGCTGATTGAGCTGGGTACCGAGGATGAGTAGATATTTGGCAAGCAGAGAAAGGTGCAAAGAAAGCTGACCTCCTAGGCACAGGCCAGTGTGTGATTGTCATGGGCATGGTGATCTGGTGAGCAGGGGAAGAGGGGCATGAGAGCAGGAATGTCGACATTGGGAATGGGGGTCTCCCCAGAAGTTTGTGCTTCATCCCGAGAGCACCTGGAGAGCTAGCTGTAAGAAGGCTGTAAGGAGGAGAGTGAGGTATCACAGTGGAAATTGGAGCCTGGCCTTGGAGACTCGTAATGGGTGTTAAGAGTGGCCCAGTCTCCCTGGCAATGTGGGACATGACTCCCAGGAACAAGCCTGGCCCTGGCACCGTGGGATCAACTATGCCTTCCTGACCAAAAGGGGAAAAAGAAGTGTAACAAATAAGGTATCAGTGGCTGAGAGAGAGTTCAGATAGAGTCGAGATGCTATTCTGGAGGCTACGCTTATTATGCAAGCTTCAGCTGCATATTGCTCATTACCACACTTTGCCAAACCCCAACCAAAAACATTCCTGCCAGCCCTAAAGAACACCTAGGGCTCTATCTGAGATTCTACAACAGTTTCTTGTACTATGATCACTTTCCATAAACCTACAACCTGCAGATGGGTTCCCAGGCCAGATAAGTCCTGAAACTCAGAGGGCCAATCTCTCCAGAACATCAGCTAATTTCATTTCCC
This sequence comes from Tamandua tetradactyla, assembly GCF_023851605.1. Taxonomy (NCBI): domain Eukaryota; kingdom Metazoa; phylum Chordata; class Mammalia; order Pilosa; family Myrmecophagidae; genus Tamandua; species Tamandua tetradactyla. The sequence goes on along the minus strand of NC_135346.1, from coordinate 41,525,724 downwards.
TATCCCATATTATCGATGACGCTTTCCAACATGAAAAAGTTGGAATGGGCATAGCCCAAATATGCCTAAAGATTGGGAGAAAGATCAAAGGAGAAAGGGTTATACAGAGAAGGTAGGGTTTAACAAATAAGTATGATTGCCAAATCATTATATTGATATGTCTTTTAGTCTCCAGTGTCTTGGAGCAGCTAGAAGGAAAAACCTAAAATTGTGGAGCTGTAACTTATACCAAGCTCTGAAATCCATTGTATAGCTAATTTGCAATGTGCTTTAAGATTTGTTGCTTTTTGGTATATATGGTATTTTTCATTTAAAAAAAAAAAAAAGTGACCCAGGCAGGAGGTGCTTGAACCAGGACAGGAAGATGATAAGGCAAAAAAGAAGTGAAGGATTTCAAGCTTCTTACTTGTGGAACAAAACAGCTTCCCGTTGCTGAGCCCAGTCGGCCTTTTTCACAGTGAGCATTGGACTGGGAGAGCTCCTTCTGGAAGTGATTGGTGTCTGTGTAATCTTTAAGGGCTCCCCACTGCCCACTCAATGAAGGGTGTTGGTGTTTATTGTGCACCTACAATGTGCTAACACTGTTAAATATTTTATCTTATTTGATTATTAAAGTTGCTTGCTTAAAAAAAAAAAAGACCAGTTAAATGTTCTCACCAAGGTGGTAGTTTTTGAACATTGGTGGGTGTCAAGCAGGACCGACAAAACCAATCCAGTACAAAGATGGCAGCCTGATCCAATACGGGTGTCAGGATCACCAGCAAAAGCACGATTCACACAGACAGTGGTGCAAAGAGGATTTACTCACCTAGAGAAGAGACAGAGCAAGGCCACTTTGCTAGTGGGAGTTGCTTCCCACAGCCAGTGGATCTCATTCTGTAGGCAGTGCCAGGAGATGGCCTGCGTGCAGCACCCCTCTCATGTTTGTGCGCACAGGCGGAGGAGCCCTGCTCCCTCCCTTCCAGGGACAGATACACCCAGATGTCATAAAATATGCCCCCCAAAACCGGACTTTCTCCAGTGAATATGTACATATGCTCAGGACAATGGAGGAAGGAATGTTCCAGAAGTCCCCTTATCTAGGGGATCGTTTTTTATCCCACCAAGCCATCTCACCTCATCCTGAACACAGGATGTATTTGTGGGTCCCAGGGAAAGGCCACAGGCCGTGCCAGGACTACCCCGTACCACGTGAGCATTCACTCTTTCAACACATTTTTTGGCAGCTGACGGCATGCCGTACACTGTCCTAGCCATTGGGATCTGACTGGTAGAAAAAACAAAGTTCTCTACCTTAGCAGAGCTTCTAGTTCATCATTGGATTCAAATGAAGCAGTTGTTAAACATAGGTAGGTGCCTGCGCCCCAATGCCAGGGATTCTGATTCAGTAAGTCAAGTTTAAAAGGCTGGAAAGGAAATTATGATGCATGTGGTCAACTGACTACAGTTTGAGAAACGCTCATCTGTGGCTCTGGGGGGGTATGGGCTCCCTGCTGGATGTGACTGGGCAGGAGAGTGGTTACCCTACCAGCCTGCTTTGGGCTGCACTTTAGGGTTCAGGTACCCAGGAACATCCACCAGAGGGATGTGGGCCACTGGAAGTGGCGGTGAAGCGGGAGCGAGTGGAGAGTGGGCACGGGTGGCTCAGTGATAGCTCACGTGCCTGCCATGCAGGAGATCCAGGTTCAATTCCCAGCCCGTGCACTGCCCCCCCCCCCCGCCCTCCGGGGGGAAAAAAAATATGTGGACCTAAGTTGTTAAAAAAAAAAATGTTTGAGGGCACATCATGATGCCTACTAAGGAGTGGGGGGCATGCCCCTAGATAATGGAGGACATAGGAGAATGCGGGGCACCCCCCTAATTGAGACAGTGTAAGGGATGTGGTGGTATCAGAAAGCTAGGTAACGTGAAGAAGTTGAGGAGCATTTTACAGAGGCTGTGCGTGATGTTGGGGGGGTTTGGAGGGCCCAGTGGCTTGCGTTGTCCCTGTCCCTGCTGGATGAGCCCGCCACTGCAAGCCTGGGAGTGAGGGGGTGTGTCCAGAGCTGCCCCTGTGCCGTGCAGAGTTGTGGGAGCAGTTGTGGGGAAACAGCAGGTGGCCCAGCCTGCTCTTTCCCCTGCTGAGAGGAAGCTCCAGCCGTGCCTCAGCCAAGGGAGTGGGCCTCGCATTGTTCTCTTGCAGTGCCAGGGGCCACTGTCTCAGTGGTTTTGAAATCTCCATGGAGGTGTCAGTTCTTCACTGAAAGTGCCTCCTTGAGCTTTCTGAAGCAGTCAGGGCGGAGAGGGGAAGGAGGGGACCTCTCGGCCTTGTCGGGCCTCCTGGGTTGGTGCTGTGTACTCCTGAGGCCTCTGAAGAACCAAACTACACCCCACCCCCACCCCTTTCTCTTTCCCTTTAAAGTTGCAAGTTTCCACTTCCCGTTGGTCACCTCAGTTGCACATGGTGTTTCTTCAGCTCTCGCTGGTCTTTGTGCTCAGGCAGACCTGGCCCCTCTGGCTGTTTCGCAAGCAGCTGGCGCAGACCCTCTGGGGAGGCAGCAGTGGGATGAGCGCTGTGGGAAGCTCTGAGCTGGGCACCCGGGGTGGTTTTCTCCCAGCAGCTGGGGTTCAGAGCATCTGTCTGCCCCTGCACCGCACGCGGGCCCTTGATGAAGGGTTGTCACACTCAGAGTGGTGTCACACCCCGGGGCCCAGGCAGTTCCGTTGATGCCTGAGTCAGGGCTCGCCACTGGCCTGCAATGTGTGACCTTGTGCAGGTGCACCCATGGGCCTGGTTCCTGGGTTCTTTAGATCTCTGCTTGGACCCACCTCAAGAGGGTGGGTGTCAGGGTGGAGCTAATGCACATATTGAACCTGAATTGCGTTACATTTCTAAGGAGGAGACAGCCTCAGGAGGGACAGAAGTGGGGACATGGGTGTGTGTACAGGAACAAGGCTGGAAACAGGCACCCGCACGCCGGCGTAACCACAGTTCACTCGTGCTGGTGGGGTTGCCGGGGATTTTAATCTTCTTTATATGCATTTGTAGCTTCTAAAATAGTGATCAGATATTTTATAATCAGCTAACTAAGCATTAATTTGGGAGGAAAATAACCAAACCTACTGCGGAGGCCTCATGTCTTATCCTACCTGTGTTTAAAGTCAGAAAACCCAGGTTCACATCTATCACGTATTGACTGTGTGACCTTAAGCATGTTGCTTAGCCTCTCTGAGCTGTCTTTGTCTGGAATACTGGGATGCTGTATCAGACTTGCTCGGGGCCCTATTAAGAGAAGTAGAGGATGAAACACATGGAAAATGTTCAGCATAGAGTCTGGCAAATGATAAGATTTCACATTGTTTCCTATATATGTATGGGGAGAGAGAGCTGTTTTTGTTTCTGTTTTTTATAGAATTGGGCCAGGGATTGGGGTTTTACCCTGGGCCCCCGTCCTTGCACCTCCCAAATCAAGGCACCAGCGCAGCGGCTGGAGCTTCTGTGAGCCAGGCGTCAGGCAGCTTCTTTAACCTCCTAATGCTGTGGCCACGTGGAAATTCTTACCAGGGCACATCTGCAGGTGGAAGCTGTGGGTCTTAACCTCAGCAAGCTTTTCAGTAAATCTCTCGGGTTACAATCATCATATTATTCAGAGTTGAGCCAGAGATTTTCACTAGGGCCTTCCTTGCAGATGTGCTGGAGGTTAATTCTCCCCAAAGTGCCCATGCCCAGGGGCCAGCACCCTAAAGCGCCATTGCACTGAGTATGCTGTGGGGTATGTTATTATTCTGCCTACCTTCCCCCAAAAGCGGGGGCTGTTCTGTAGATAAACAGATTTAACCTAGAGTTGCCCAAACTTAATACGCATTTTGCTAACGAAATGTTTCAGAGCCTCTCATAGGTTAATATTTAGTTCCTTTTAGGAAGGGGAAGTTGTGGTATGCAGTGTTTCTCAAACTAATGGCCCGCAGAACCCTTTCTTCAGGGACCATGTCTTGGGACTGGTGTGCCGTGGAACACACCTTGGGAAGCATTGTCCTCAAAATGACTGACAGTTGCATTGTATAATTCTTGTAGCTCCCAGCCCTCCATGAACACTGGCCAGGCTCCTCCTTAGAAACCCTCTGATCGTTGGGTGGACTGAGGCACATGCCAACCTAAGGCAAGAACTGAGCTTTCCCTTTCCCCTGGAATTCACTTTCCCATGCTGAATTTCCGTCTTTATGATGTGGAATTGCCCATTATGTTGAGTAGTTCTATGCAACTGTAGATCAGGATCAAACCACTTTTTCCTCACTTTTTCAATCCGGATATTTGCTGTTCTCCCGATTTGGAGGCTTGGATAATTATTAAGTGTTCTTTTTATGTCAGGTATGGGGCCACAGAACTAAACAAGACAAATCCGGTCCCTGGTCTCATGACATTTACAGCCTAGTGGAGGAAAAGGACAATAAAAGTGAATGAATGAATGAATGAATGAAAAGTCTTGAGTGTTTGGGGAATATCTGACAGGGGCATGACCAAGGAACTAGTCTTCTCAGAAAATGAGTTTTTAAGTTGAGATCTGAAAGAAGAGTGGGTTAACAATAGAAGCAAAACAGTGAGACAATTAGAAAATGACACAGTGTAGGACATCAAGTGTTAAAAACAAGGACTCTTTCTCCCTTAATGTGAGAAACCAGTGGCAGCGGCCATTCAGAACACGCTAAAAGCTAGAACTTTCACAATACATGTGACATTCAGATGCCTTTGAGGTTATCCTAAACATGCCATTAGAGCCCAGTTTCTCCCCACCTGTCCTGCAGCGGCAGAGGGTTGGGGTCCCTCTGGCAGTCATTGCCCAGCACCTCTGCCTGTGGTCTCAGGGTCTGTTTAGCTGCACTTCGGGCTCGCCTCACCCCTGCTCCCAGCACAAGTGTGGCAAGTGCTCTCCAACTGCCTCAAGGCTGGCACCCGTGTGAGTTTGGTGGTGATTCGCACTCCCTCCCACCCTCCACCTGGAAACCTGTCCACACTGCGCAGCGGCTTTGTATGACCTTCCTTAGAGTGCCCCCTCTTTCAGATCATGTTTTCTACTTTCGAAGCCCCAGCCAAAGCTGTTTTGTTGCACAGCAAGTAGAGCAGTTTCACTTTCCTAAGGGGTCCATCCTGTCTTGATACCTCATCCCCCAGAATGACTCCTCTAGGCTCAGAAATGCTGGCTCCCCCTGAGGCATCGCAGTGGGGGTTCCCACACAGAAGGGCAATTAACCCTTTTCTAACCCCATGGAAGGATGCAGGGGTAGGAGAGGAGACCTGGGAGAAAGAAGGGCATAGAACACCACAGGTGGGGAAAGGGGTCCCCCAGCTGGTCTTTGCTCTGATCACCCCTGTGTTCATCACACCAAAACACTGCATTCATTCATTCAGCAGATAGTCATCAACCCTTACCTTGTGCCAGGTATTGGGGTACAGATAAGACCAGGAGAGAGATGGGGCTCCTTCTCTTGTAGAGATCACATTCTGTGCGTGTTTTGGGGTGGGGGTGGGGGGACAGTTAATAAACAAATGTGCACATCAATAAACAGCAATTGGGATTGTGCTAAGCCCAGTGAAGGGAATGCATAGGGTGCTGTAGGATGGGGGTCAGGGAAGTCCTCCCTGAGGAGTAGCCTCATCAGAGCCCTGAATGGAGAGAAGCAGCCCAGATATCCACATTGGGGGCTTGGAGAGGGCATGGCACAACCTTAGAGTGGAACGCTGTGTAGCCATGAAAAATGGCGTTACGACAGTCACCGCAGGAGGAGTGGAGAGCTGTTGTAAATCGCAAGTCCATTTTATGAAAGTTTGCACAGGGAATCCATGTAAAGCTGAATAGTACTTATCTCTAAAGGAGGGATTATAAGTGATATTTATTATTCTTTTCTACTTTTTAAAATTCACCGACAACGCATAATTTATAGGCAGTAAAAAAAAGGAAAAGAAAAATGACTTCTAGGTGAGGCCTTGGGGCTTACATCTTAGTGGCGGGACATCTTCCAGGGTTGTGAGGATAAAGTGGAATACTCAGTGCAGTGACAGGCTTAATGTTGTTGCCACTGGGCTAATTTTATGAAAGGGATGGTGTGAGACTTTCCTCAAGGGAAAAAAATTGAGCTGGGCCCTGACACCCATGGGTATCTACCTCCTCTCTATTTTTTTTTCCCAAACTGGAAATACAATAATTGAAATAATGAAGCAGTAACACTGAACGTTTAAACAAAATCCAGACTGTAGAAAGAGCAAAAGTAAAAAAAAAATCACACATGATCCCAACCCTCTGAGGTAACCACTGTTAACATTTTGGTGTATATCTCCTAGTTTTTTTCCTAGTTATTATTTTAAAAGATAAACTGACTGTAAGAACAAAGGCAGTTTTTTGTAAAATGGATTTTTTTTTCTAAACTCCGTCACAGCCATCTGCTCCCGTGCCACACCTGCTCATCAGCTCACTTCTAGATGTGTCTGCGGTAGAGGTGCTTTCCTCTCTGGCTCGGGTGAGAAGATAGAGGCAGAGTTGTCGGGAAGCCTCTCCCCACCACCCCCAGCCTTTCCGCTGGCCCCACTGATGCTGTCCAGCCCTCAGGCCGTCACCTGCCTCTTGCCCACCTGCCCTGGCTGCTGAGTGTCTGCCGAGTGCCTGCCCAGTCTGAGGAGAATTTCACAAGCCAGCTCATGCTGGCTGCTCTTTTGTTTCTGGAATCCCGGCTGCTCAGCAGAAGGGCTGGCTTCCAACTCCTCGGGCGACGGTGGCCTGCCAGCTGGGGAAGAATGTGGCTCCTTAGAGCAAAGTCCTTGTATTGAGTCCCTTTCCTCCCCTAAGTGGGCTCTCAAGCTAGACAGGACAGGCATGCCTAAGCCCCACATGGCTGTCTGTTTGCCAAAGACTGGCCCTTCCGTGAGTGATGGGAAGAAACTGAGGCTCAGGGCTACTAATTCCGTTTGGTTTGGGGTGCTCTGTGGAGGGCACCAATAGGCAGGTTTCCTTTGCTGCAAAGGAACCCGGGCCCCAGTTGTAAACCGTCAGCTGAAAGCTTTATTCCCTGGTGCTCGACACAGGTCCAGGGCAGCCCAGAGCCTTTGTCAGAGTCACATAAAGCCAACATAGCTCTGAGATTTGTTACCAGCTTGAGGGAAAAGGCACCCCCCCACACATGTTACGCTCCTTTGACATGCCAGGTACTTTACACTTACATGACATAACACTCATTTTTCAAGAGAAATAGTGAGTTTCAGAATTAACATGCCCAGTGTTAATAAACAGTGGAGCCGAGATTCCAACCCAGAACTGCTGGCTTCACCGCCCAATGCCAAGCTGCTCCCCCATTTGCGGGAGGAGGGTATGTTGGGCAGGAAGTGTTGTCCTTGGATTGAGTTTTTCTTACTCATACACATATTTTTTTGAGCCCCTGCCTCTGTGTCAAGCGTGATACCGATCACCGGACAAATGGTATGGACAAAATAGCCACAGCCCCTGCTCTCTAGAGCTTAGAGTTTAGTAGGAAGAGTTGCCTACATCAGTAAACATTTTGCCATGAATAGAGTGTGCTAGGAGAGAGAACAAGGGGAACCTGGTAGGAAATGAGGGAGTCAGGGAAGGCCTTCCTTAGGAAGTGACATTTAAGCCAATAGCTGAGGGACAAACACAAATAGGAATGAAGAATTCCAGGCAACTGTTCTAGCTTTCAAAATCCTGCCCCACCCCCCTTGGGACAAGCCTTCTGCAGGAAGCATTACTCCTTGACACGTATCGCTGCCCCTTCTAATGGCCTGAACTTTTTTCTTTTATGCACTGTGACTTCCTTTGAGACTGCTTAAGGCTATGGAGTCTTTTCTCAGGAAAATGCACTGAGGACGGATGTTCAGTGTGGTGCTTCGAGGTGTTTTCTCCCACTTGGCACAAGGGAAAATCCAGGAGTTGAGCTTGGCTGAGTTGAGCGGGGTGGGAAGTCAGGACTTCGCATATCTGACCTCTTGTATTTTGGGACTTTGAGCTGTATCCATGAGGGCATGGCTCATTTCCAGCAACTCCTGGCTGCGGAACAGCGAGGATCTGTGGTTGTGGTCATCCTCTTGTCAAGAGCCTGAACTTAGAGCTCTGTGCTTAGAGGAAATACTCAAGCAACGTGCAAGCTTGTGATGCTGTCAGGAGAAAAGGGACACTGATGGAAGATCTGCAGCCAGATGTTTGGCTGTTGCTGCTGGCTGTCAGACCACAGACCTGGAGAGAGCTGGCCTAGAGATCTTCATAGACAGCTGTTCTGACCAAGTTGAAGCCATGCTCTATTCTAAACCCTTCCCTGGCTCCCCATTGCCCTCAGACCAAGCCAGACATCTTAACAAGGCACACAGCTGGGACCCTGCCCATTTCTCCAGCCTGCTTTGTCCATCCTACCTAAACCTGATAGTGCCCCAGGTTTGCCTTATGGGACCACTGGGTGCATTTGCTGTTTCTCCTGCTGAGTGTTCTTCCCTTTCTGCATCTTCCATCAGGTACATTCCTAGATATGTCTTTCAAACTTGGCCCCTATCTCCTCTCTTTGAAGTCCTCACCGACCTGCTATTATATAGAGTTGGTCACACCTTCCAGTGGTCCAAGGCAGTCCGGAACCACCCTGCAATTCATTCCTTCTTCCCTCCTTCCCTCCCTTTCTTAATTCCTTCAACAGCTAGTTATTGGGCAGCTAAGTTCTAGTCACACCAGGTGCCAGGGAAAGAGTGATGAGCAAAATCAGATCCAGACTCTTACCCTCAAGGAATTTAAAGTTCTGTGGTAGCCACATAAATTCATCAAATGAAAAGGAAGAATATGCAAAGAAATTGGATGTTTCCTTAAAGAATTTAAGCTGAGGATAAAAAATCTTCTCCATAATTTAAGTTTAAAATGTAGACAAAAGAGATACTTGAAAGCATTTCTAGTCCCAGATCTGTTGCTAGTTAAGTAAAGCCCCTGAGGTGAGGGGACTTATGCAGACTCACACTCTTCATATGTAAACCTAAAGGAGATAAAATAATTTATTCATCCTTTGAGCACCTTCCATGAGCAAGGCCCTGGGGCTGCCTACATCACTGAGTGCCACCCATGCGACCCTCGGGAAACAGACCAGAGCAAAGGGATCTCCCAGGCTGTTCTAGTTTGCTAGCTGCCAGAATGCAATAAACCAGAGACGGAATGGCTTTTAAAAGGGGGAATTTAATGAATTGCACATTTACAGTTCTAAAGCTGTGAAAATGTCAAAATTAAAGCAAGGCCATAGAAATGGCCAAGCTAAGGCATCCAGGGAAAGATACCTTGGTTCTGGAAGGCCGATGAGGTTCAATGTCTCTCTCAACTGGAAAGGCACGTGGCAAACATGGCGATGTCTGCTAGCTTCTCACCAGGCCTCTTGCTTCATGAGGTTCCCCTGGTGGCATTTTCCTTGGTCTCTGAAGGTTTCTGGCTGGTGGACTCTTGACCTCATGGCTCCGCTGTGGTTCTGTGGCTCTCTCCTTGTTCTCACGTTCTTTCCAAAATGCTTCCTCTTTTAAAGGATTCCAGTAAACTAATCAAGACCCCCCTGAAATGGGTGGAGTCACATCTCCCTCTAATGAAAGGTTAATACCCACAACATGCCATATTAGTGAGCCTTCACAATTCCTTTTCTGCTAACTTCTGCTTTCCCATTTTCTCTTAATTTTCTTCTCTTTTCATTTCCCTACTTGACAAAGGGGTGAGTCATATCTCTATGGAGATAATCTAATCAAGTTTCCAACCTACATTATTGACTAGGGATTAAAAGAAACAGTTGCTCTCACAAGATTGACTAGGGTTAAAACATGGCTTTTCTAGGGTACATAAATCCTTTCAAACCAGCACGCAAGCAGAATCTCCCCTTCAGGTTTCCTTCCACAGGAGAGGTCTCCCTTCCCCCAGACAAGATGGGGTCTTTCACAAGACACATAGCTTTCCTTCATTGTTTGACACAGTTTTATTTGATTGCCATTGTTGTCTTACTGGGCAATTAATTCCATGAGGGTAGGGATGTGTCTACTTTTTGATTTATAATAGCTTTATTGAGCTATATAATTCACATTTTATAAATGTCACTGTTTTACAGTGTATAATTCAGTGTTTTTTGGTTTATTCACAGAGTTGTGTAACCATCACCACTCTAATTTCAGAACATGGTGTCACCCCAAAAAGAAACCCCATAACCATTAGCAGATCCTCCCTATTCACCCCTCCCACAGCGCCTGCTCACCTTGAGTCTATTTTCTATTTTTAGAGATTTGCCTATTCTGAACATTTCATGTAAATGGAATCATACGATTTGTGGGTTTTTGTGTCTGGCTTCTTACACTTAGCATCATGTCTTCAGGGTTTATCCATGTGGTAGCATGTATCAGTACTTCATTCCTTTTTTATGGCTGAATAATATTCTCATGTGTGGAGATACCACATTTTGTTTACCCTCATCTGTTGATGGGACATTTGGGTTGTTTTCACCTTTTGTCTTTCCTGAATAATGCTGCCATAAATGTTCATGTACGAGTTTTTGCATTGGACATGTTTTATTTGGATATGTTTTTTCATTTCTCTTGGGCATGTACCTAGGAGTGAAACTGCTCTGGGGTATATGGTAACTGTAATTTTTTTGAGAAACTACCAAACCGTTTTCCATAATATCTGTGCCATTTTGCATTCCCACCAGCAAACATGCTCACCAACAATTGTTAATGTCTGTTTTTTCTTTTATTTTGGCCATCCTGGTGGGTCTGAAGTGGTATCTCATTGTGGTTTTGATTTGCATTTCCCTCGTGACTCATGATTCTAAGCATCTTTTCATGTGCTTGCTGGCCACTTATGGAGTTGCATACCCTTTTTTTGAGAGATGTCTATTCAGTCCTTTGTCCGGCTTTTAACTTAGCTATTTTCTTTATTACAGAGTTGTGAGAGTATTTAATTTACTCTGGATGCTAGTCTCTTATCAGACATGTGACTTCTCAGCATTTGCCCCCATGCTGTGGACTATTGTTTCACTTTCTTGATGATGCCCTCTGATGCAGAAAAGTTTTAAATTTTGATGAGTTTAGTTTTTTTCTTTTGTCATGTCTACATTTGGTCCATATTTAAGAAACTGTTGTTTCACCCAAGGTCACAAAGATTTACTCCTCTTTCTCCTAAGAGTTTTGCAGTTGTTAACTCCTACGTGTAGGAGGGCCTCTCCTATTCAGTGTGGTATTGCCAGCATCTAGAACAATGCATCGCATATAGGATGTCCTTGAAACTGGAGTGAACTGCATGAATATGTCTTGAATGGATGGATGAACAGACATCTTTTTCTAGTCCCAGATGTGTTGTTAGGGAAGTAAAGTCCTGGGTTAAGAGAGAGAGGCATTATAAAGAGAAGGGGCTCTGATTTGTTTCAATCTCATCCACCAAGGAACATGCCATCTTCACAATTCCTTTTCTGCCAACTTCTGCTTTCCCCTTTTCTCTCAATTTTCTTCTCTTTTCATTTCCCTACTTGACAAAATGTGCCTAGGACTTTTCCTAAACAAATGGTGTCTGGTCTACTTTCATTACGTTGTCAATATGATAGATATTTAAGAAAATTTTTCCCATCATAAAAATCTTTATTTAATTTTCTTGGTGGTGATTTTTCTCATGTTAGACAAATACATTCGGATTACATGGCTGTGCATAAATTAGAAAGTGAAAGTACTCTCATGGGAAGAGGTATCATGATGTCTCTAACCTACTTCCAAAGGAAAGTGTGTACATGTAGAGAGAGGGTGGTGTCGGCAATGAGGAGTCCAGGTGAAGGGTATTGGGGAGGTCCTTGTATTATTACTTCAATTCTCTTTTGGTTGAATTTCTTCAAAAACCTGTCTCTCACAATCCCACGCACACAGAATTAAGCCTTGAGAGGTGTGCTAGGCGCGTTGCATGCATTTTTCATTCAATCCTCACCTGTAGAGAAGGAAGTGCAGCGGTTGAGTTACAGGACCAGAATTTGCATGCGGGTCTCCGACTTCAAGGCCTGTGTTTTTTTAGGGCCTTGGGTATCTCAGATGGCAAACCTGGCACTGGGGGTCCCTGGTTCCTTTGAAGGCCCTTTTCTCCTTCCCCTGCCTCTAATCATGTTGGTTCCTGATCATTTTATGAGCCTTTGCTTAGAGAGGGCTTTCAAGAGATGGCCCGGGATTTTCCGGAAGACAAGGCGCTGCCATCCCGGTACTCAACCAAATTGTTGGTTGCCCCGACAATTCACCACCAGAGGCATCTGAGGCTTTGGGATGGCAGCTCTGACCCTCCTACTGCCCTGTCTGTCCCCCAGGAACTGAAGCTGCCTGCCTTCCGAGCCCACTCCCCACTCCTCAAGAGCCGCAGGTTCTTTGTCGACATCTTGACCCTGCTGAGCAGCCACTGCCAGCTCTGCCCTGCGGCACGGCACCTGGCCGTCTACCTGCTGGACCACTTCCTGGATCGCTACAACATCACCACCTCCAAGCAGCTCTGCACCCTGGCGGTCTCCTGCCTCCTGCTCGCAAGTAAGTGGGCGCCCAGTTCCTACTCTGTGCTGTGTCTCCTCGCCCACAGCAAGCTTTGTTCTCTCATCATTTTACATACTAGTGGACTTTGCACAGCTTCTGTGCTCATCCTTAGCTGAGTGTGAACTACCTTGAATAACTTTTTTTTTAGCATCTACAGTGTATCAGACTCAGAGCTGAGTTTTTAGCATCTTGACCTTAATTAATCCACACACTGACCCTACAAGACAGAGGCTCTTAGTATCCCTGGTTTACTGAGGCACAGAGAGGTTAAGAAACTTGCTTGGCGTCAGCTAATAAATGGCAGACAAGATTTGAGCCAGGCCATTCTGATACCCCAGCCTGTGTCTCAGCCCCATGCCACCTGGCTGCCAGGTATGGGGGCTCCAAATGTGCTGAGAGGGGAAGCTAGCAACCACGTTTGTCATAAGCATTTAGAAATGGGACTCCTCGTTTTGGACTTGGCCCTCTCAGGGTTTGCATCCTGCAAAGAGACCTTCCTGAAAACACCACACAGCTTTGGTCGTCTGTCTGCCTCGGTACAGGTGACTGTATCAATTACAGCCACTTGAGTGATCTGCTTAAAACAGAGGATGTCATGCAATCTGCTGCTTCAATTTGCCCCCTATGGTTTACCAATGGTTTTAGAACAAAGACTGAACTATTTATTTTCTTTCTTTCTTTCTTTTTTTTTTTTTTTTAATTGAGAGTAGAGATCACTGGACAGGAGCAGGGTTTAAAACAATTTCTGCAAAGCTAATCAGTGACAGTGGCACCTACTGTGGCCTTGTGTCAACAGGGTACTGGAATGCAGGTTCCCTCCTCTTGGGGCTGAAGCATGTAAGAAGGTGGTTATGGGTGAGTCAGCACAGATACATTTCAAAGCAGAAAGTTATTTAACTTCTCTGTGCCTCAGTGCCTTAACAGCTCTGTACCTCAGTTTCCTCATCTGTAAAATGGGGTAATAATAGCATCTATCTCATAGGTCTATTGTGACTATTAACTATTTAGTTAAATGAGTTAAAGTAGGTAAACACTAAGAACGGTGCTGGTAGATACTAAGTATTGTCCTGTAAGCATTAGGTATTATTATTTCTATCAGGATTATTCTGCCTTCTTTTTAAGCTGATATTAGAATGCTATTTGTTAAAACAGTATTTTTTAAAATGCAGCCACTTTTTATAGTTCAAAAATATCTGAACTCCCATAAGTAATTTTTCTAAAGTTAAAAAAGGACAAACCAGTATTCAATGCCAGAGTTACTCCCAGGGAGATGGGGTCGGTCTTTTCTTGTCTACTTACTCTCTAGGGCCTGTAACTCCAGGTCTTTTTAAAAAGGCATCTTCCTGGCTATCTATTCAGGGTTTAATTGCTCTTTCTAATAACAGAATTTCTGATCTCCAGACAGGTATATAAAAATACTTAAAAGCAGACAATAACAAACAAACAAAAGAATCTTTTTGTTAGAATTCATAAACATGTTCAGTTTGGTGACTTACTGAAACACTTTATAATATAATTCATCAGAAACTTTTTTTAAAACTTTAAAAGTAAATTACTCATAACAAATACCTAGACCATTCACCATTAAAAACTTTATTTATTTATTTTTGATCCCAGAAAGAGAATTCTAGGCTGCTGTTTTCAATTTTTGCATTTAACGTTATGTTATTATTATTGTGCTGTGTTAAGTCTTTGGTCTTGATGTTATGTGTACCTTTTACAAAATCCGTAGCGCTTTTTTTATTTACCCTAGTGGGGAAATTCCTGAAAGACTGGAAATCTTAAGGGACACTCACCACTGGGGAGGGAACACTTTTAAATAGTTAATTTTACAATACCGACTACCTGTGGTTTTGAAAGTTTAAGCAGGTAGCACTGACAAAAGGACAGATGTAAAGACCGTTGGAACCAAATTGAGATTCCTTGCCAAAGGAGTCTTTGACAAGGCTGCCAAGTTTGGGACAGAATAACCTCTTCAACAGATGGTGCTGGGAGAACAGGATATCCACCTACAAAAGAATGAAAGAGGACTCTATCTCACACCATGTACAAAAATGAACTCAAAATGGATCACAGTAGTAAGAATCAGGACTATAAAACTACTAGAAGAAAATGTCGGGAAGCATCTTCAAAACCTTGTGGGAGGCAATTGTTTCTTAGACTTGAGGCCAATTGCACAAGCAACATGAAAAAAAAAATAGAGAGATTGGACCTCATCAAAACTGAAAACTTTTCTGCCTCAACGGACTTTATCATAAAACTAAAACAATCTACGGAATGGGAGAAAATATTTGGAGAGCACACATCTGAATAGAATTCAATATCCAGAATTTATAAAGAAATCCTACAACTCATTAAAAAGGCAACCAAATGAAAAAATAGGACAAAGTCTTGCCAAAAATTCTCTGAAAAAAAAAAAAAAGATATACAGGGCGGGCCACAGTGTCTCAGCAGGCAGGAAGGCTTGCCTGCAATGCCAGAGGACCCGGGTTTGATTCCCGGTGCCTGCCCATGTAAAAAAATAAAAAAAAACAAATAAATAAATAAATAAAATAAATAAGATATACAGATGTTGGGCAGTGTGATGGTAGCTCAGTGGCAAAATTCTCGCCTGCCAAGCCTGAGACCTGGGTTTGATTCCTGGTGTGCCTGCCCATGTTAAAAAAAAAAAAAAAAAGACAGATGCCAGAAAGGGCTAGTAAAGATAATTCAGCATCATTAGCCATGAGGGAAATACAAATCAAAGCCATGAGATACCATTTCATACCCATTAGAACAGCTGATATTAAAAAAAAAAAAATAGAGGACGCATGGGTGTTCAGTGGGAGAATGCTTGCGTTCCATGAGGGAGACCCAGGTTGATTCCCAGACCAAGCACCAGAAAAAAAAAAAGGAAAATTACAGGTGTTGGAGAGGATGTGGAGAAACAGGAAGACTGATTCCACCCATTGATTGTTGGCAGGAATGTAAAATGGTGCAGCCGCTGTGGAAGACAGTTTGATGGTTCCTCGGAAAGTTAAGTGTAGAATTATATGACCTGGCAATCCCACTGCTGGGATTTCAGAAGAACTGAAAGCAGGGACTCGAAAAGGTATTTACACACTGATGTTATAGCAGCATCATTCACAGTTGCCAAAAGATGAAAGCAACACAAGTGTCAAGCAATGAATGGATAAATAGAATGTGGTGTGTGTATATCTATATCGATATAGATAAAGATATATACACAATGGAATATTATTCAGCTGTGAATTGGAACAAAATTCGGATACATGCGACAATATGGAAGAACCTTGAAGGCATGGCTGAGTGAAATAAGCCAGACACAAAAGGACGAATATTATATGATCTCACTGATACAACATAATTAGAATAAATAGAGTCAGAAACTAGAATACAGTTTAGCAGGGGTCAAGGGAGGGGATAAGAAATGGGGATTTAAAGCTTAGTTGGTACAGAATGTCTGTTTGGGATAATGAAAAAGTTTTGACAGTGGATGGTGGTGATGGTAGCACAATATTATGACTGTAATCAACTACTGAATTATATATCTGAATGTGGTTAAAGGGGGAAATTTTAGTTGTACGTATGTTATTAAAATTGTTTTAAAAATCTTCCAAACCAGAAAAAAAAGGACATTATTGAGACAACTAAAAATATGGGAATATTGACTGAATGCTTTATATCAGAGATAAATTTCTTGAACTTTATAGCTGTACTGTTCTTCGGAAATGTACCTGAAAGTTCTGTGTTAGAGGAACCACTTACTCTCATATGCTTAGATAATAGAGAGAGAGAAAGAATGATATAATAAATGTCACAAAATGCTAAACGTTGTTAAGTCTGGATATCTGGGGGAGGGGTATTTTGGAGTTCTGTGTATTGTTTTTGTATTATTTTTGCAACATTTCTGTAAGTTTGAAGTTTTTTCAAAAAAACAGTAAGTTTAAATTAATGCCCTTGTCGAGCCTTCCTGCCTCCCCACTACTTAAAAGAAACACGCTGATGTGAACAAAAGTTCTCCAAACATTTTTTCCATTAGTCTTATTATTTTATACCATGATATATACCAAATTGGAAGAATGTGGCTCTAGGTTTGATTCTTGATGAGTAAAATGGTCTTGAAACCATCAGATGTCATCACACAGCTAGACTAGATAAAGCCAAATTAGCCTGTCTTGTATCCCATCTCTTGCTCTCTCTTTTTAAAATTTTTAGACACTCCCTCATTCCACCATCCTTCCTTCTGCAGTAACCTCTGATCTGCTCCTGATTCTGTGAATGCCATCTCTTATAAGTGGTATCATACAATTTTTGTCCTTATGTGCCTTGCTAGTTTCACTTAACTGATGTTTTCAAGATACATTGCAGCATGTCTCATAACTTTCTTTTTTCTTATGGCCAAATAAATATCCCATAGTGTGTATATATCACATTTTGTTTATTCATTCATTTGTTGATGGGCACTTGGCTTGTTTCCAGCTTTTAGCTGTTGTAAGTAATGGAGCTATACACATTTCTATGAACAGAAGCAAGTTTCTGTTTGCAACCCTGTTTTCACTCTCTTTGGTTATATACCTAGATGTGGGATTGCTGGGTCATGGGGTAATGGTATATTTTACTCTGTGAGGAACTGGTTTCCACAGTGGCCACACTAATCATGTACTAGAGTTGCAATTTCTCCATATCCTTTCCAACACTTAGTATTTTCTGTTATCTCATTGTGGTTTCAATACGCATTTCCTGAATAGCTAATGAGTTGTGCATCTTTTCATGTTATTGGCCATTTGTGTATCTTCTCTGGAAAAACGTCTTTTCAACTCCTTTGCCAATTTTTTAATAGGGTTGCTTATCTTTTTATTGTTTCATTATAAAAGTTCTTTATAAATTCTGGATATTATACCCTTATCCCATATGCAGTTTGAAACTGTTTTCTTCCATTCTGTAGATTATCTTTTCACTTTCTTGTTAATCTCCTTAGATAAACAAGTTTTAAATTTGGATGAAATCAATTTTATCTAGTGCTTCTTTTGTTGCTCATGCCTTTGGTATCATATCTAAGAATCTGTTGCTAAGTCCCAGATCATAAAGATTTGCCTCTTGTTATCTTCTGAGAATTTTATAGTTTTAGCTCTTATATTTATTTAGGTCCTTGATCCATTTTTGAGTTGATTTTTGTGTATGGTATGAGGTAGAGATCTAACTTCATTCTTCTGTGTGTGGATTTCCAGTTTTCCCAACACTATTTGTTAAAGAGACAATGCTTTCCCCACTGCATATACTTATCAATGTAATCAAAAATCAGTTGGCCAAAATTCAACATCCTTTCCTGTTGAAAACACTTCAAAGGATAGGAATAGAAGGGAACTTCCTCAAAATAATAAAGGGAATCTATGAAAACCCACAGCTAATTCATCCTCTGTGGGGAAAAACTGAAAACTGTCCCCCTAAGATCAGGAACAAGACAAGGATGTCCACTATCACCACTGTTATTCAACATTGTGTTGGAAGTTCTAGCCAGAGCAATTAGACAAGAAAAAGAAATACAAGGCATCAGAATTGGAAAGGAAGAAGTAAAACTCTCACTGTTTGCAGATGATATGATATTGTATGTCAAAAACCCTGAAAAATCCACAGCAACACTACTAGAGCTAATAAATGAGTACAGCAAAGTGGCAGGTTACAAGGTCAAAACTCAAAAATCTGTAATGTTTCTATACACTAGTAATGAACAATCTGAGGAGAAAATCAAGAAAAGAATTCCATTTACAATTGCAACCAAAAGAATAATATATTTAGGAATAATAAATTTAACTAAAGAGACAAGAGACCTATACAAAGAAAACTATAAGAAATTGTTAAAAGAAATCACAGAAGACCTAAATAGATGGAAGAGCATACTATGTTCATGGATTGGAAGACTAAATATAGTTAGGATGTCAGTTCTACCTAAATTGATTTATAGATTCAATGCAATACCAATTAAAATACCAAAAACTTACTTTTCAGAAATAGAAAAACCAATGACCAAATTTATCTGGAAGGGCAGGGTGCCCCAAATAGCTAAAGGTATCCTGAGGAAAAAAAATGAAATCGGAGGTCTCACGCTACCTGACTTTAAGGCATATTATGAAGCTACAGTGGTCAAAACAGCATGGTACTGGCATAAAGATAAATATAATGACCAATGGAATAGAATAGAGTGTTCAGATATAGACCTTCTCATCTATGGACAATTGATCTTTGATAAGGCAGTCAAGCCAACTCACCTGGGACAGAACAGTCTCTTCAATAAATGGTGCCTAGAGAACTGAGTATCTATATGCAAAAGAATGAAAGAGGATCCATATCTCAAACCCTATAAAAAATTAACTCAAAATGGATCAAAGACCTACACATTAGATCTAAGACTATTACTGTTAGAAGAAAATGTAGGGAAATATCTTATAAATCTTATACTACGAGGCAGTTTCCTAGACCTTACACCCAAAGCAAGAGCATTGAAGAAAGAAAGAAAGAAATGGAAACTACTCAAAATTAAACACTTTTGCACATCAAAGAACTTCATCAAGAAAGTAAAAAGACAGCCTACACAATGGGAGACAATATTTGGAAACGATATATCAGATAAAGGTCTAGTATCCAGAATTTATAAAGAGATTGTTCAACTCAACAACAAATAGACAACCCAATTACAAAATGGGCAAAAGACTTGAATAGACACTTCTCAGAAGAGGAAATATAAATGACCAAAAAGCACATGAAAAGATGCTCAACTTCCCTGGCCGTTAGAGAAATGCAAATCAAAACTACAATGAAATATCTCACACCCACCAGAATGACCATTATCAATTAAACAGAAAATGACAAGTGCTGGAGAGAATGTGGAGAAAGAGGCACACTTATCCACTGTTGGTGGGAATGTCAAATGGTACAACCACTGTGGAAAGCAGTTTGGCAGTTCCTCAAAAAGCTAAATATAGAATTGCCATATGACCCGACAATACCATTGCTAAGTATCTACTCGGAGGACATGAGGACAAGGACACAAACGGACATTTGCATGCCAATGTTTATAGTAGCATTATTTTCAATTAGGAAGAGATGGAAACAGCCAAAATGTCCATCAACAGACGAGTAGCTAAACAAACTGTGGTATATACATACGATGGAATATTATGCAACTGTAAGACAGAATAAAGTTATGAAGTATATAATAACATGGATGGACCTTTAGGACATTATGCTGAGTGAGATTAGCCAGAAACAAAAGGACAAGTACTATACAGTCTCACTGATATGAACTGACATTAGTGAATAAACTTGGAGAATTTCATTGGTAACAGAGACCATCAGGAGATAGAAATAGGGTAAGATATTGGACAATTAGAGCTGAAGGGATACAGATTGTGCAACAGGACTGAATGTAAAAACTCAGAAATGGATAGCATGATACTACCTAACTGTAATAAAATTATGTTAAAACACTGAATGAAACTGAATGTGAGAATGATGGAGGAGGGCTGGGGGCACAAATGAAATCAGAAAGAAAGATAGATGATAAAGACTGAGATGGTATAATCTAGGAATACTTAGAGTGTATAATGATAGTGACTAAATGTGCTATTAAATGTACTATTAAAAAACAAATTTAAAAAATATTTTTCCATAAGGAAGAACAAAGAAATGTCATTACTGCAGGATGTTGAAAATAGATGGTAATTAATATTTTAAAATTTTAACTTATGTGTGAGACTAAAACAAAAACTGTTTATTTGGTACAAAATTTATATTTTGACTAGTGCAAATATAATTTATGTAGACAGCTTAATTGAACACTGTAAGTGTTGAATAGGGCATGAAATTTTGTTGATTTGTCCAGAGTGATGCCCCGATAAATCCCAGAGTGATTTGAACAGCGAATAAAAAAGTATTTGCGAAGTCCCCTTTGGGGACTGGTGAGAAAGAGGGAAAATTCAACTTCCCCAAGTAGAATTCTTGATATTCTCACAAGCAGTGTGGGCAACCAAAGCTATATGCTGAGCCCTCAATCTTGGGGTTTGTTCATATGAAAGTTAACCCCCAAAGAATAGGTCAACCCTACTTAAAATTAAGCCGAAGAGTCACCCCCAAGAGAACCTATTTTGTTGCTCAGATATGGCCTGTCTCTCCAGCCAACACAGCAAGCAAACTCACCACCCTCCCCCTGTCTACGTGGGACATGACTCCCAGGGGTGTGAACCTTCCTGGCAACCTGGGACAGAAATCCTAGAATGAGCTGAGACTCACCATCAAGGGATTGAGAAAACTTTCTTGTCCAAAAGGGGGAAGAGTGAATTGAGACAAAATAAAGTGTCAATGACTGAGAGATTCCAAACAAAGTTGAGAGGTTATCATGGAGGTTATTCTTATGCATTAAATAGATATCACCTTGTTAGTCAAGATGTAATGGAGAGGCTGAAAGGAACTGCCTAAAAATTTAGAGCTGTGTTCCAGTAGCCATGTTTCTTGAAGATGATTGTATAATGATAGAGCTTTCACAGTGTGACTGTGTGATTGTGAAAACCTTGTGTCTGATTCTCTTTTCATCTACCTTATCTACAGACGAATAAAACATATGGAATAAAATGAAATACTAGGGGGAACAAATGTTAAAATAAATTCAGTTTGTAATAGTGGTAAATGAAAGCGAGGGGTAAGGGGTATGGTACGTATAGTTTGTTTTTTATTCTCTATTATCATTTTATTTCTTTTTCTAAATTGATGCAAATGTACTAAGAAATGATGAATATGCAACTATGTGATGATATTAAGAATTACTGATTATATATGTAGAATGGAATGATTTCTAAAAAAGTAATAATAATAATAATAATAAATGTATTATTTGACTCAAAAAAAAAAAGTTACCACCCATAATTGGGTAGGTCACATTTCTATGGAAATACCAGAAAAGATCCCACCTAACTATATTGAATGAGGATCAAAGAACATGGCTTTTCTGGGGTAGAAAGTTTCAAACCCACACATAAGCCTTTTGTATCCTTGGTTAAATTTATTCCTGGATGTTTTATTCTTTTAGACACTATTGTAAATGGGACTGTTTTATTAATTTCCTCTTTGGGTTATTCATGACTAGTGTATAGGAACACAATTATTTTGTGTGTTGAATTTGTACCCTCCCACTTTACTGAATTCATTTATTAGCTCTAAAGTTTTCTTGTGAATTCCTTTGGATTTTCTATAAATAAGATCACAGTAGAGCTAGTGTTACTTTTTCACTCCCAGTTTAGATGCCTTTTATTTCTTTTTCTTGCCTAGTTGCTGTGGCAGGAACTTCTAGTACAGTATTAAATAGCAGTGGTGAAAGTGGGCATTTTTGTCTAGTTCTTGATCTTAGGGGAAATTTTTTTTATAGCAATTGTAGGTTTACAGAAACATCATGCAGATAGTATATCTCATATACTCCTACCACACACAGTTTTCCCTATTATTAACAGTTTGCCGTAGTGTGATACCATTGTTACAACTGATGAAACAATGTTATTATAATTATATTGTTAACTATGGCCTATATTATTATTATATTTATTGTGTTATGTTATATTAGGGTTCTCTCTGTGTTGTATAGTTCTATGGGTTTTTTAAATTTAATTTTTATTCTGGAAATATATGCCACCTGCAATTTCCCATTTTATCCACTTTAAGTTATACAATTCAGTGGTATTAATTACATTCACAGGTGTGCCGTTAGCTACCATCACATTTCTTTGACAGCTAGAGTTTTAGCCTTCACATTTAATCAGGTTTTACACTTTCCATCAACAAATGGTGCTGGGGAAACTGGGACTCCACAAGCAAAGGAGTAAAATTGGATCCCTACTTCATACTCTATACAAAAATTGATTCAAAATGGATCAGTGACCTAAATATAAGAGTTAAAACAATAAAACTCTTTGAAGAACTTTTGTCTTTTCCTCTACAGCACATTCTTGTCCTGGTTCATTTTGTGTCCCCCTGGCCCTTGAGACCCGCTCATGTTGTGGGAAGATGGTACCCACTCTCTCCTGCAGCCACCTGCCATGAGCCCCCAGAGTCGTGATTACCCAGCTTGGAAAACGCAGCTTTGGTTTTTTCAAAATTCTGCCTTGTTATCAGCCCCTTCACCCTCTATTGTTTGTAATCCCTTTGGCTGGGAAGTTTACAGCCTCCCAGTTTGTGATTTTTCTTTTCCATGGGCCAGCTTGGTTTCACATGTTATACAAAGAAGCCAGTCTTGTCAGGAGCCCAGGCTGTTTGCTATTTCAAAGCCCCAAATCCACATCTTGCTCCCTTTTCTCTTGGGAAGAGGTGCAGGGCTTGCAAGACATGCCGCCAGCTGAAGAAAAAATGGGCATCGCATTTCAGCCAGCCCAGGAGGGATCCGCTCCGTGGCCTTTAGCCTGCTGCTGTCTGTGATCTCTGGGCTGCATCGAGGCCTGCTGGGGGCAGGGAGTTATATTTCCATGGGGCCATGGAGGCTCTCCCCAAGCATCCCAGGGGAGCTGGGACATGAGGCACACACTAGAGACTCCTTTGTGCTGACGCCATGGTGGAAGCGGGATGGGGGGGCATTCAGCCGGAGAGGCAGACCCCCCCCTCGCACGTGTGTGAGGGCAGCAGCCAGCCTGGGGCTGCAGGAGTGGACTTTTCAGGACACCTGCCATATGCTCCTGAGGCCCAAGAAAAGAAAAGTTTCCATGACAGCCTGAAATCCTATTCATCCCTCCCTGCCTGTTCCCCAGGCTCACTGTCAGCCTCACGGGGGTCACCAGGCCTCCTTGGGAAGTTCCGAGTTCTAACTCGGTGCCAGGTTATTCCTAGATAAAAAAAAGCTGTGGGTTCTTCTTGCCCCATGTGTTGGTCTCATGTTTTTAGAAGTGCTTCCAGAAAAGGCATGGATGAAATCTTTCCCCCATATACAGCCCTCTTTTAACTCCTATTAAAAAGGATAGTCAAAGACCCATGTGTGTAGGCCTGCAGAAGGAGGCAGAAAAAGCAAAAGCTTTTAGGTCATACCACTGTGGACGTGTGGGAAAGCCACCTCTCTGCCTCTCTGTTACTGAGTTAATTACTTGCGTATCCTCCCTTACAGGGTAGACTCGTAAGAGTTCATTGTTAAAAAAAAAAAAGAGTTCATTGTTTGCCTATCTTACCTTAATACACGGTAGAATCTTAAAATGAACTCATAGTAGAGCCCCCGCTGCTTTCATCTTACACATCACACACACCCCTCCAACTGTCTTGTTGATATTAAGTTAAAAGGATAATTTGACTGCTTGGAAGCCCCATGGCTTCCGGGTAAGCTGTAATAATTGTCATCATGGTGGTGGCAGCCTCGTGCCTTTCTGCCCCCTGTGTCCTTGCCCAGCCCCGTGCCAAGCACTTTACACACGTCACGCCAAATTCTGTGACCATCCTGTTGGTTGTGCTGTCGTCCTCCCCCTTTATACATGGGTTCAGAGAAGCTGAGTAACTTCCCCAAGGCGGGAAGTTTGGAGTATAGGTCTTTAAAAAAATGTAGGTGAAATTCATAATATAATATTCACCATTTTAAAGTGTAAAATTCAGTGGCATTGAGTACATTCATGATGTTGTGCAAACAGCGCCTCCATTTAGTTCCAGAACATTTTCATTGCCCCCCAAAAGAGATCCCATACCTACGAAGCAACCAATTCTCCATTGCCACTGCCCCCAACCCCTGGCAACCATTAATCTGCTTTCTTCTGTATAGATTTGCTTGTTCTAGATACTCCCTATAAATCGATTAATACAGCATTTGACTTTGTGCCTGCCATCTTTCACTTAGCGTAATGTTTCAGGTTCATCCATGTATCAGTACTTCAGCACTTTTTATGGCTGAATAGTATTTCATTGTACAGACAGATATACCACATTTTATTTATCCATTCAACTATTGACTGGCACTTGAGCTGCTTATATCCTTTGGCAATTGTGAACAATGCTGCTGTAAACATGTGTGTGCAAGTATGTTTTAGCCCCTGCTTTCAGTTTTTTGGGCATATATCTAGAAGTGGGATTGCCAGGTCATATGGTAATTCTACACTAAACTTTATGAGGAACCGGCAAACTGTTTTTCATAGTGGCTGCACTATTTTACATTCCCACCAATGATGAATGAGTGTTTCTATGTCTCCAAATCCTCTCCAACATTTTGTTTATCCATTCACCTGTGGGTGGACACTTGGGTAGCTTCTACCTTTTGGCAATTGTGATTATTGCTTCTTTGAATATTGGTGTGCAGGTGTGTTTGAGTCCCTGCTTTCACTTCTTTGGGTCTGTACTCAGGAATGGAATTTTGGGGTCATATGGTAGTTCTATGATTAACTTTTTTTATTTTTGTCTAGCTATTGCTGCTCAGAGATGACTGGGCTGTTGAGTTCTTAATCCTGGGAAAGCCTGATGAAAGAGGGAGGGTGAGAAAGAAGGTAGAAAGGAGAGGGGAGTGACCCGCAGCCATGGGCCTTTTTGCTAGGGTAGTATGGACTACTGTAAGGCTTGGTGAAGAAGATTTGGAGTTTGGGGTTGCACAAAAGAGATTGGAGACTTGGTGTTTTGCTCGTCCCTTCTTTCCCCTTATCCACTGTTAAACTAATTAGTTTGCAAGTTGCCAGAGTGTGGAGTACCAGAACTGGAACAGCTTTTACAAAAGGGTAGTTTAATGTTACAAGTTTACAGTTCTAAGGCAATGCAAATGCCCAAATTAAGGCACCAACAAGAGGTTACCTTAATTCATGTGTTAGAAACACCTTTGGCTGGCATCTGCCTCTCCAGGTTCGGGTTTGGTTAACATCTCATGGCAACATCTGCTGGACTCCAAGCATCTCCAAACAGCCGTGTCTCCGTTCACGTGTCCACATCTATGTCGGCTCTGCTCTGAGGTTTCTTTTGGCTCTGAGGCTTCTGTCATTTCTCTGGGCTCTGTTGTTTCTGTCAGTGCCATCATTTCTGAGATTTCTCCAAAATGTTTCCTCTTTTAAAGGATTCCAACCAACTAATCAAGACCCATCTGGAATGAGTAGCGTTGCATCTCCATCTAATCAAAAGTTAATACCCACACACAAAAAAAATTAATACCCACAATTGGGTGTGTTGCATCTCCATGGATATAATCTAATCAAAGATTTCAACCTACATAATTGGATCAGGATTAAAACACGGCTTTTCTAGAGTACTTAACACTTTCAAATCGACATATCCACCCACTTCGGGCAGCATTTAGCCAAGTGTATTATTAGTTACTTTGAGTTATTTCAAGTGGTTTTTTTTTCCTTTTTGGGGGGGTATTATTTGGATTTTTTTACAATCAATATATAAATTTTATTATATGATACAAGAAGTATGTGGTACATTTTCATTTTTTTTAATCTAAAAATACAGGAATTCCTGGTGTAAGATAACATTTTCCCTCTAAACCCACATCCCTTTCCCTCAGTTTGGCATGTACCCTTCCTGTCCTAGACATATTTAGGTATTTTCATAATTAGGAAAGTAAACCTACTTTCAGTAAGAGAGAGAAAACGAATCATAGAATCATTTACATTGCTAAACAGAATGGCCCGATTCCCCCCTTTTCCCTCCTTTTTGTCTGATCCCAGTACCATTATACTTTCTTTTTGCAAACTTCTGCTTACATTAATTGCCGCTCCCATACCCCCCACTCCCCTCCCTGGGGAAGCTGAGGTTGCTCATTGCTGAGTTGTCTTCCTCTGTGCTGAGAGCACCTCGCTGCCCTGCTGACTTTCTGGTTTGTGGAAAGCAGTGGCCCCATCCAGAGATGACTGGGTGGCCGATGTGGTATGTCCCTGCACTGGGATGCTGTTCAGCCTGAAAAGGAATGACATTACAGCATCGATGAACCTTGAAGACATAGTGAGTGGAATAAGCCAGATACAAAAGGATGAACAATGTATGATCTCACTTACATGAAATAACTAGAATATGTAAATTCATAGAATCAAAAATTAGAATGTAATTTACCGGAGTGGGGGTGGGGAACGGGGCCCTAAACTTATTAATTGGTTCGGTTTCTGTTTGGAGTGATGGAAAAGTTTCAGTAATGGATGATGGTGGTGCTGGTACAACACTGCGAGTGTAATTAATGCTCCTGAATTGTGTATTTGAAAGTGATTAAAATGGGAAATTTTAGGTTGTATACTTGTTACTACAATAAAATATTAAAAATGAAACTTGGAAAGAAAGAAAAGCAGTGGACCAGTGCCTCAAACACAGCCAGAGGACGAGTCTTCCTGTTTTGGGGGGTAAATGTCTCACTTACGGATTTTGTAGGTGAAGCCAAATCCTGTACTGGCCTTCCTCTTAGCGCCTCCTCCTCCTCCTCAGGAGAGGGAAATATCCAGGAAGCAGGTGGCCACATGGACTTTCTGCAAAGGATAGGAGACCTCTCTGGGGACTCGTCCTCCCACACGGCAGTGTCCCTTAACCCAGGTGAGTCCGTCAGGCTGGGCTGTGCTTACTTGGACAGAGGCCCTCCTCTTTATTATAGATTTTTTTCAATTAGAAATGTTACCCTCACTTAAAATATAATTCCAAGAATTCCAAGATTAATTAAAAGACTATAAAATAAAAACCTCCTGCTGTCCATCCCGCCCTCTAGAGGTAACCGCTAGGAACAGATTTTTTTGTTTTCTTCCAACAGAACTAGTGTGTTTTTCTAGAAATCTTCTGTGTATACATAAACATAGGTATTTACAAAATGGGTTAATACTAAGCTTGCTTTCATCCTTATACATTAGGGAAGTTCCTTCTCAGCCCATGTGCATTTACCTCATTCTTTTCATTGACTGCCAGGCCCTCCATTTTGTAGACACTCAGTCATTTATTCAGCAGTTTCTCCATCGATGGACATTTAGATGATGTTTTTTCTCTCCTCCTTTTCCCTTCTCTTCTCCTTCTGGGACACCCACAACACGTATATTTGTGCGGTTCATATTGTCCTTGAGTTCCCTGATACCCTGTTCAAATTTTTCCATTCTTTTCCCTATAGTTTCTGTTTCTTTTTGGAATTCAGATGTTCCATCCTCCAAATCACTAATTCTATCTTCTGTCTCTTTAAATCTATCATTGTAGCTATCCATTATTTTTTCTATGTTTGCTACTTTATCCTTCACTTCCATAAGTTCTGCGATTTGTTTTTTCAGTTTTTCTATTTCTTCTTTATGTTCAGCCCATGTCCTCTTCATGTCCTCCCTCAATTTATCGATTTCATTTTTGAAGAGGTTTTCCATTTCTGTTCGTATATTCAGCATTAGTTGTCTCAGCTCTTGTGTCTCATTTGAGCTATTGGTTTGTTCCTTTGACTGAGCCATATTCTCAATCTTTTGAGCGTGGACAGTTATCTTCTGCTGCTGGTGTCTGGGCATTTATTCAGATTTCTCTTGGTGTTGGACCCAGCAAGGTTGTAATATTTTTCTGTGAAATCTCTGGGTTCTGTTTTTCTTATCCTGCCCAGTAGGTGGCGCTCGTGGCACACGTTTGTCTGCGGGTCCCACCAGTAAAAGGTGCTGTGGGACCTTAAACTTTGGAAAACTCTCGCCGTCCTGGGGGTTCGCTAGCCGAAGCGGCTTGAGCCGGCCCTCGGTCCGAACGCAGGGAGGGTTGCTGGTCGCTGCAGCCAGGGAAAGAGCCCGTCCGAATTTCCTAGTCGGCCCTGGGCAACAAGCGTGGCGGGAGGGCGCCAGCGGCAGCGGCCCGCCCGAGAGAGTGCACGTTCCCCGGGAGTCACGGGTTTGGAAGGGGCCTCCCCCACCCGTCACCGTTCTCCGCGGCCTGGGGGTTTCCGATCCAATTCTCTCAGTTGGTCCGGGGGCTGCGCGTGGTGTGGGCGCCAGTCGCCTTGGTTTCAGGGGACCACCTCTCCAATTCTCCCAGCCGGCCCGGGAAGGGGGAAGGGAGTAACTCCGGCCGCTTGCCACCCCGCCCGGTAAGGCCCGCGCGCCTCGGCGATCTCACCCGAGCTGCTTCTCTCAGCCAGCCAGCCGTTCCAGGATGGGGTACGCTGTCTTTTTTATCTCTGTTGTGGCTTTGGGCGCTTTCTGTATCGTTTCTACTCCCCTAGTAGGTGTCCTGGAGAAGAAACTAAGATCCGCGCATCTTACTAAGCCGCCATCTTCCAGGAAGTCCTGATGTTTTTTCTCACTGCTATAAACAGTATAACAGTAACCATCCTTATCTCTGTATCTTTGTATGTTTACAGGAATATGGTGGAAAGATCAATTCACAAGGTGGAATTGTTTGTTTTATTTTGTTTTAATTTTGACATACTTTCAGATTTACAGGACAGTTACAAAAATAACACAAACCCCATACAGAGAACTACAGCTTACCCCTACCACCCCCCCCAGATACCCAGATCCACCAGTTTTAACATTCTGCCACATTTGCCATTCTAGCTATCTTTTAAATCTGTCTAATCTATCTATCCATCCATTTTCTGAAAACTTGTGTTGGTTGTACACATCATACCCCTTGAATACTTAATGCTGCCAGGTATGAGAGGTCTTTCTTTCTTCGTGAGGCATCCATCTATTGTCTATTGTCCTTTTTTTTCCAACATGCAGAACCCTTGGAATGGTGGTCTAATGGTGACGAACGGTCTCAGCTTTTGTTTTTCTGGGAATGTCAGAATCTCTTCCTCATTTTCAGAAAAGTTTTGCTACCTACGGAACCCTTAGTTGGCAGTTTTTTGCTTTCAGCACTTACATATGTCATCCCACTGCCTTCTTGCCTTCGTGGTTTCCAATAAGAAATTGGCACATAATCTTATTGAGGTTCTCTTGTATATGACATATTGTTTCTCTCGTGTGGCTTTCAGAATTGTTTATCTTTGGCATCTGACGGTTTGATTATAATATACTGTGGTGTGAATCTCTTTGGTTTTATCCTGTTTGGAGTTTGTTGAGTGTCTTAGATCTGTATATTCATGTCTTTCATTAAATTAGGGAAGTTTTCAGCAATTACTTCTTTGAGTATTCTCTCTGCCCCTTTCTCTCTTTCTTCTCCTTCTGGGACTCACAAAATGCGTGTATTAGTATGCTTGATGTCTCACAGGTTTCTCAGGCTCTCTTCACTTTTCTTCATTCTTTTTTGTTCTCCTCCTCAGACTGAATGATCCCTATTGTCTTATCTTCATGTTCACTGATTCTTTCTTCTGCCAACTCCCATCTGCTGTTCAACCCCGCTGGGGAACTTTTTCTTTTCTGTTTTCCAAAATGGGCAGCTCTTTATTGACTTTTAAAATTATTATTATTTATTTATTTAATTAGAGAAGTTGTGAGTTTACAGACCAATCATGCATGAAATGCAGGATCCCCAGACACCACCCACCACCACCACCTGCTTTGGTGTGGAAAATCTGTTACAATTGATGATAACACTTTTTTTTAATTCTACTATTTTAGGGAATTTCTAATATCTGTTATCTTCTGCTCTGTTTGGTTTCTTTTCATAGTTTCCATCTCTCTATTGATACCCTCTTTGTGTTTATATGCTGTTTTCTTGATATCCTTTAATTCTTCATCCATATTTTCCTTTAGCTCTCTGAACATATTTAGTACCTTTTTTTTTTTAAGTCATTGTAGGTATGTTCCAGGTCTAGTCTCTTTGTTGATGGTTTCTAATGCTTTAAACTTCTCCTTTGTCTAGGCCAACACTTCCTGTTTCTTCATGTCTTTTGTGACATTTTGTCAAAACATGGACATTTTGATATTTTAATGGGATATTGCTGGAATTTAGACTCTGAGGCCTCTGTTCCTTAGGCTTGTATCCCGCTGGGTGTTATGACAGAGCTCTCCTTGATTGCCAGGAGCTAAAAATAAAGGGGGGGGGGACAGAGAAGGAGGAAAAGTCTTTGCAGATTGACCTGTGCAGGCTCTCTCCTTCAGAACTTATCCATACACTGAAGTTAGAGGATAGCTCAAGGCCAAAGGAAAGGGGCCTTCCTGCTGCTTTCCGGTTTGCCTCTTTACATCTTATCTCTCCCACATGTCTGTCCGGGGTCCTAGGATGGCCCTTGGGATTCCGGGCACCGAGGGTTCCAAATGTTCCCACTTCCCTAGGAAACAGTTTCCTTATGGTTCTGGGCACTGCCCTGTGTGTCCTACAGCCAACACCGCTTGGCTTTTCTCCCGCAGCATTCTGTACGAGAGTTCCAGGAGTGGTCTTCTAAATGCAGGGCCAATGCTGGGACGGTGAGACCCTCAGAGCCACCACCAGAGAGAGTAGGCCAGACATGCATGCTCTCAGTAAATGCATGAGGGTTTCTCTGCTTCCTCCAGAACCAGGACCAGGGATCTGTACTGGGAACATGGCCCAGCACTGCACCCAGCTGGTGAGGGGCGGGGAAGGGGCCACCAGCGTGCCATGAGACCCTGCCACTTTTAAGAAGCCCTTTTTTCTTGATCTGGCACTCACACTGTTACTACAGCCCTTTAACTCTTTTCTGGGGCATTGAGTAAGATGCTTCTGCCTGTTCTCTCTGGTTATTCAAAGCTTCCGGAGGGGAACAGAACCCTGAAGCATCTCACTCCAACATCGCATTTAAGATATTGATAGGTTGCCCTAAATTGCATCGTAGTAGTTTGATTCAGTGATCGCTAATGAGATCCCTTTTTTTCTTAAGTTGAACTTAATTTGTGGGAACCTTTTGAAACACTCTTCTTCTCCCAAACAAGCTGTCAAAAGAGAAGTTATGGGGGTGCAAGGGTAGTTCAATGGTAGAATTTTCGCCTGCCATGTGGGAGACCCGGGTTCGATTCCCGGCTCATGCACTTCCCAAACAAACCAACGAACCAACAAACAAAAATTCAACAAATGGTGCTGCAATAATGGAATACATGCATGGAAAAAGAATGAAATGTGTCCCCACCAAAACAGCATACGAGAAAAAGGAAAGTCAAGTCTCCTCTCCATCCTGGTCCCTCACCAGTGTCCACCTGAGGCTTTTCTTCAGTGCCTGCAGCAGTGAGTGCGTTTGCATTCCGCCTTTCCATCTGGCTCATCCAGGATGCACAGACAAGGAGTGAGAGTTCCCAGACCAATTGCTTTTAGATCTCCTTAAAGCTGAAATCAATAGCCTCATCTCTTAGGGCAGTTTCCAATAAAAGCTGTCGCCTGCCTGGTGCTTGCACGTGGTGCCTCAAGAAATTCCAGGGGAGGCCTGTCTCTCTCCCAATAAACTGCCCCCTCAAACCACTGCCATTGCCCTGCCCCCACCACACACACACCCGTGTTCAAATTGCTTGGCAACTGTTGCTTCTGAGAAGCAGCTTCTTTGACAGGAGGGCAGGGGGCGGGATGGGGTTGGCCCCCGTTGGACATTTCACAAACTTGAAAGCATTCTTAATCCCTTCTTGTAGACAGGGATGAACTAATGAGCCGCCTTCTTCCTGCCTGAGGAAGTCATGCACACCAGCTCTCCCCAAAGCTGGAAGTCCTGTGAGCTGCCTGCAGGGCTGTAATTGCAGGCAGCGAATACAAAAGGGGAGATTTTTCCAGGTGGCCTTTTTTCAGGGTGTATTTCAGACAAAGCGAGAGATTTATTTATAGGATTAAACCCAAATCTGCAAGGCCTTGTGGCTACCCCTGTGCAGAAGATAATTTAACAGCTCCTTGCACCTCACGCTAGAGTGGCCAGGAGGAAAATATTTCCTTCCTTCCATGCCCAGCATTTAAAGATTTGCAGCAGTCCAGATAGGTCTTGCCATTTGAACGCATGCGTGTAATGTGACGGTGTTTATTGTTTCCTCCAGAAAGCCATATTTTAGACACAAGAAGATAAGGTGTCTCGGGTGGTCCTGCAGCACCGGGGCAGGCTGGAAAGGGCGGTCTGTCACGTGGGTACCATACGGAGCCCATCCGAATGTTACAGCAGAGTGAGCTGGGAACATGGTTATTCTCCATTTCCTATTCCGATCTCAGCAGATCTGCAGCCTTGGAGCTGTTTCAGGGGAGAGATTCTGTGTGAACTGCCTGCTGTGCTGGAAACTCCTAAATCCTTTAGTTCGGCTTAGTGAGGCTGGTGCCAGGTCCTGTCTGCCCAGAGCCTGGAGTTCTTGGCCCTAGGGGGTGGTTTTCCGTTTGGTTGGGTAGGTGGGCGGTTTTATTGGTAGGGGCAGGTGCATCAACTGCCTGCGTTAGTTTAACACGCAGTGTTCCTGCACACAATCAAAGCATTTGAAAAACCTTCGTTTGACCTCTGCTGTATGCCAGGCACCGTGGTGGGACCTGGGGAACGCAGGAGTGAATGGAAGATTTGTTCCATTCCGCCATGTATACCTACTGTGCATCAGAGGCATCTCCTCAAGGAGCTGCCTGCAAGCCTGCTGTTGCCAAGAACTAGCAGTTGTCCTTGTAAGGAAATCATAATGCCCGTCCATGAGAACAGCCCTGCCCGCACGGTGGGAAGTGTTCCGAGACTGCGTCGCTCACACAGCACTGGCTCTGCACACTACTGGAAGGCTGGCACGTGGGAGGGAGGCCTTCGCTTTTATTTATTTACATCTTGAACCGTCTTTGTAGTGACTTCCTCACCTCATCTCACCTTATTCACCCACGCAGACCAGGAGTATGTTATGTTCATTTTTTGGATAAGAGGCGTCCGTACTCATTAGACCCCTCCTTTCCCCAAGAAACCCGGAGGCCTTTTTGCACTGTAGCTCCTCCTTGCCTCACGTAGGAGGCTCAGCCCGAACACGGGAGAGTCCAGCCAGCGCTGGGCCCAGGACTCAGCAGCCTGCCCTTCCCTGAGTGCCTATCGCTTCATCAGTTTTGAAGGACACTTCAAGGGCAGCTTTGGTTGGTTTTAAAACCAGTTTCAAACGTGAAGGAAATAGGCCAACCTGCCACACCCCTCATGTGATGAGATGAGAGATTATTTTATTTTGGGTGCGCTTACCTGTGTTTTCGTGACTGTCCTCGAGGGCCGTGGGTTGCCTCCCCTACCTCCCAAGTCTTAGTTTTAATGACAGGCATGTCAGTGTCTAGACAGGAAAACGCTCTTCTTTTGTTGCTGGCCGGTGGGGGTTCCTGGGGCCCCAGGAAAGCCTGACTTGTGAACACCTGTGGCACAGGTTCACGCCGGAATATTCTTTCTGTTGTTGTTGTTCAGTGGGTACTGACAATCGTTATTTCTAAGTGGTAGGATCTGGATGATTCTTCTTGTCTTTTTTTTTTTTTTTTATGAGCATGTATCATTAAAAAAATTATTTTTTTTGATATAGCTTTCACAGTGTGACTGTGTGATTGTGAAAACCTTGTGTCGGATGTTCCTTTTAACTACCTTGTCGACGGACAAATAGAACATATGGAATAAAAATAAATAATAGGGGGAGCAAATGTTAAAATAAATTTAGTTGGAAATGCTAGTGATCAGTGAAAGGGAGGGATAAGGGGTATGGTATGTATGAATTTTTTTCAGTTTTCTTTTTATTTCTTTTCTCTGAATAGATGCAAATATTCCAAAAAATGATCATGATGATGAATATGCAACTATGTGATGATATCGTGAATTACTGATTATATATGTAGAACGGGATGATCAAAAGTTAAGAATGTTTGCATTTGTTCGGTGTTTCTTGGTATTTTAAAAAAAAAATTAAAATTTTTTTAAAAATAAATAATTGAAAAATACATATGCACACACATATAACTACATTGCTCCTTTGCTCAAAGTCTGTTCTCACTTTAAAAAAAAACAAATATAAAAGTTAGAAAAGATACACTTGGAAGTAATATACTTAAATAATCTGATAAAACTTTTGTTTTACTGTTAATGTACCCTCATTGTCAAAACTATGGAAAAAAGCAGAAAAGTGTAAAGAATAGATATTGCTTTTCAAAACTCAGTAATTTATTATGAACATCTTTCAGGGTTATTTAATATGCTTGGAAACCTTCAAACGGTGGTATAATATTCTTTGCCTTGACTATGTAACTGATCATCTCCTGCTAGATATTCGTGTTGCTACCAGTTTTTCCTTATAAATAGCGCTACAATGAATAATGCTGGGATATTCTTGGACCCGCGGTGAACCCGCACCCTGGAACCTTCTCTGCCAGTTTCTCCGCCAGTTCTGCCTCTCACTTCCCATAGTGGCATTTTTCCCTTCTGGAGGAGTTTAAAACGTTTTTCCTCAACATAAGAGCACGTCTGTTCCTGGTAGGGAATTAGAAAATAGAAAAAATATATAAAGAATAAAATAAAAAACACACTCTATCTTCCTTAGTTTCTTTTCTATACTCATAGATGCCTTGCATAAGTTTCCTAGGGCTGCTGTAGCACAGTGCTACTTGTTGGATAGCTTAAAGCCACAGAAATGTATTTCCTTACACTTCTGGAGGCTCAGAGTCTGAGGTCAAAGTCTCGGCAGGGCCGTGCTCCCTCTGAAGGCTCCAGGGCAGGGTCTGTCCCCTGCTTCTCTTCGAGCTTCTGGTGACGGCAGGCAATCTTTGGCATCCCTTGGCTTGTAGGCTCATCCATTGCTCCAATCTCCATCTCCGTCTCCACACGGCCCCCTCCCCTACGTGTGTGTTTCTCTGTCCACATTTCCTCTCATGAGGACACCAGTTACCAAATCCATGGTGGCCTCTTCTTAACTGTATTACATCTACAAACACTGTTTCCAAATAGGTCACACGCGCAGGTACGGGGGTTTAGGATTTCTCCATGTCTTTTTGAGAGACACCATTTCAAACCATAGCACATGAGGGAGGACACATCCTAACCTCCGTGATATAGAACAACTAACGCTTATTGTGTGCTTCCGGGCCAGGCAGCGTTCTGAGCTGTTTATGTGGATTTACTCATTTAACCAACAGAACAACAGTGTGAGGGCGGCAGATTCCATCCCCCAGTTGGCGGGGCAGGGGACTGAGGCCTGGCGAGTGAGGTGACTTACCTAGCAGTGTGGCCGGATTGCAGCCCAGCCCTGGCCCTCAACCCCTACACTGCAGCGGTCTTGGTCCTGCTTCCTTCCTTGGCTGTGCCGGGACACGCCCGCCGGTGAGGAGAGAGGGTGCCAAGAGATCCTGGTGTCCTCTGCTTTCTGAACTAGAGGGACCCTTAGGGCTGGGTCTGTGTCGAGAGGGGGTCCCTTCCTGACCTTTCCTCTGTCTCCTCCCTTCCTCCCCTTTCCCAGAGGATCAGCCCGGAAGGACTGGGGCCCCTCCTGCTGCAGCCGGCAGCCCAGTCCAGCCCCAGCCCTCAGGCAGCCCCTCGCGAGGTCATAAGGAGCATTCTGCAGAGCCCCGATGCCCCAGCTTTCCTTTCGGGAGAGAACTCTTTCTGCCACAAAAAGCACTTTTGTGGGGCTCGGCCCTGCCAGCCCTGTATGTGACAGATGGTCCCACCCCATAGCCCTTGCTTTCACAGGCAGTGGAATTATCTTTTTCCCTTGTAAAGCAGAGCACAGAGGAACCAGGGACTTGCCGCCATGGGAAGTCATTGCCTCCATTGCTTCACTCTGTGCTGGGGAAGTCCTTGCAGCCAGAAAAGAGGCTGCGTGTGACCCAGCTGGCTGCATGCCACGGCTCACCCGGGAGGCAGTTTTACAATTTCCTCCCGAAGAAAACAACCGCTCCCACCCTCACCTCTAGTATGAACTTCACCGGAGTTCGAGGCAGGCACTGATTCAACCTGTCGGAAATGTGCTGGCTTCGTTCTTTCATTCAGTATTTACAGAGACCTTCTGTATGTTAGAGACTGGAGATGCAGCTGTGAACAGAAAGAAGTGAGGCACTGGAAAGAGATTTACCTCCCCTTTGTTTCCTAAGAGAGGTTTATGGATTGACTTGCGTCCCCAAATATATGTTCAAGTCTTAACCTCCAGACCTGTGACTGTGACCCCATTTGGAAACCGTATTAGCTGATTTGAGGCCAAACAGGATTAGGGTGGGTCCTTCATCCATTATGACTAGGGTCCTTATAAACAGAGGGAATTTGGACACACAGAAAGAGAGAGAGATGGCCATGTGACAGGCAGAGATTGAGTTATGCTGCCACCAGCCAAGGTACACCATGGATTCCTGGCCACCACCAAAGACAAGGAACAGATTCTTCCCTTTAAGAAAAAGCATGGCCCTTCTGGAGTCCAATCAAGGAAGGTTCCCAGTTCCTCAGTCAAGTCAGGTCATCCCAACCCATCTCTGAAGCCCAGGTGTGGCTAATATTGGCGGTTTCGCTCCCCTGGATATTTCCTAACCCCCAGATCCCCAGACAGGCTGGAGATCCTAAGCTGCAGAAACAACAGCTGAAGATCCCCAAGGATCTTCATAGCTACTCCATACACTGGCCGAAGACCCCAGAAACAGTGTCTTATAGCTGGAGAGTTTCCTTGCTCTGTCCCTGACTCGCTATTTCCCCAAGTTATGTACATCCCATCCCCAAACTAAACTCATTATTTCTGTGACTCTGGCATGGGGTTGATCCTGAATCATACACAGGCTTAAAAAGATGAAAAGTTCCAGGGCTGAATGAGCTCCAGGTATTGTTTTATGCCCTCATGTCATCCTCACCACAATCCTATCTCCTTCTCTTATTCCCATTTTGCAGATGGGGAAGCACAGGCCTGGGAGGTTGAGTCCTGTCCCAGACCACACAGCCAGCACATGGTTCAGCCTCCATTGGACCTCGGAAGGTCATCATTCATTGCCCGTGCATGTGCTCTTCCCTGCCCTGCCGCAGCACCTAGTGGCACAGCCTGCTCAGAGAGTGTTGTCCTCGAAGTAGTTTCCCAGCTTCCCACTGACAGATTGCTCAAAATCTGTCTCCCCGGGTTCCTTGCAAAAACACCTGTCTGTTGGACGCATGAACAGTGCTCACTTCAGAGAAGAATAGGAAGCATGCTTCTTGCCTCCAATAACTACAAAAAGCTAGAGGTGTGTGTGTGTGTGTGTGTGTTTCTCCTCTGTTATAGAAAGTATCCTGTTAGAGATTTACTCCTTTGACTAGAATCCTGTCACTGGGAAGAAAAAGCTCAGTTCTGTTGATCATACAAATCCTTATTAGAAAAGCTGTGGGATTAAATTCCTATAAAGCAGAAGCAGAAGGGAGGGAAAAGACCAGGGTATTGGGCCGCGTGTGGATGTAGAGAAAGTGTGGCTAGGTGGGGAGGGGCTATAAG
This sequence comes from Tamandua tetradactyla, assembly GCF_023851605.1. Lineage (NCBI taxonomy): Eukaryota > Metazoa > Chordata > Mammalia > Pilosa > Myrmecophagidae > Tamandua > Tamandua tetradactyla. The sequence goes on along the minus strand of NC_135346.1, from coordinate 41,487,993 downwards.
TGGTCCACACCCCCACGTCCATGGGGATTCCTGCACCCAGACAGATATGCTCAGTGTGAAGGCTTTGTGGGGTTGCAGGGGCCTCTGTGACTATAAGGTTTCCTGCTTGTGGTATAGAAAGCTCAGGACTTCGGAGGCATTAATTGATTCATTAAAAAAACAATTAGTGAGTATTAACATTATGCCAGAGGTGGTGCTAGGTGAAAGGGATCTACAGAATTCTACAAAACCAATGTGATCCCTGCCCATAAGGAGTGATCAGCTGCCTTTTAATTTTCCTTCTTCACTTTCCAACTGGGTGATGAGGACAAGTCACTTATCCTTTCTGTGTTCTGTTTGCATGTGTGAAATGCCCCCAACTCCCAGAGTTGTTACTAGACCTAACTGGGAGACCGTTTGTTGACGGCAGACACAGCCGCGGAGGCTCTCCCCTCCCTGGCAGCGGTGTTTCTTGAGGCCTCCTGTGCGTCATCAGGCCAGGGCTGCAGCTGGGAACAAAATGTGGAAGCCCCCTCCTGGGCGTCACACCCTGGCACAGGGATTCTCTGCTTCTTCCTGACCAGCCAGATGATCTGGGAAAGGCCGGTCTCTGTCTGGGCCTGGCTGTGAGCCTTGAAACCACCAGCAGGAGGCTCAGAGTTCAGGGTCATAGTCTGGGAAGGAGGCCGGAGAGATTTGAGGTATCCATTCTGGGTCTTCATTCGGCACTTCCTCTCTGTGCCCAGCCGGTGGGCTTGGGGCGGGGAGGGGAGAGCCTCTTGTTGGACTTATTTCCACCTGGTTTTCAGAGTTTATAAGAAAATGTAGAATCAGCCACCAACTCTTAACAATTCCCTTGTGCCCAAATAACAGGACTTTTACAAAAAAGGTCCCCATCTAATTAATATTTTAAAATGTCACCTTATGTGTGAGACTAAAGCAAAAAATGTTTAATTGGTATGAAATTTATATTTTGACTAGTGCATTTCCTAATATAACTTATGTAGATAGTTTGATTGAACACCATAAGTACTTGGAATCTCAGGTAGGACATGAGATTTTGTTGGTTTGTCCAGAGTGATGCCCCAGTAAATCCCAGAGTGATTCGATGAGTGACTGGAAAAGTATTTGCAAAGTCTTCTTCAGGGAATGGTGAGAACGGGGAGAAATTCAACTTCCCCAAGTTGAATTCTTGATATTGTCACAAGCAGTGTGGACAACCAAAGCTATAGGCTGAGCCCCTAGTCTTGGGGTTTGTTCATATGAAACTTACCCCCAAAGAATAGGTCAAGCCTACTTAAAATTTAGGCCTAAGAGTCACCCCCAGAGAGCCTCTTTTGTTGTTCAGATGTGGCCTCTCTCTCCAGCCAACACAACAAGCAATCTCACCACCCCTGTCTACGTGGGACATGACTCCCAGGGGTGTGGACCTTCCTGGCAACGTGGGACAGAAATCCTAGAATGAGTTGAGACTCAGCATCAAGGGATTGAGAAAAACCCTGGAATGAGCTGAGACTCAGCATCAAGGGATTGAGAAAACCTTCTCTACCAAAAGGGGGAAGAGTGAAATGAGACAAAGTGTCAATGGCTGAGAGATTCCAAACAGAGTCGAGAGGTTATCCTGGAGGTTATTCTTACGCATTGAGTAGACATCACCTTGTTATTCAAGATGTAATGGAGAGGCTGGAGGGAACTGCCTGAAAATGTACAGCTGTGTTCCAGTAGCCATGTTTCTTGATGATAATTGAATAATGATATAGCTTTCACAATGTGACTATGTGATAGTGAAAACCTTGTGTCTGATGCGCCTTTTATCTACCTTGTCAACAGACGAGTAGAACATATGGAATAAAAATAAATAATAGGAGAAACAAATGTTAAAATAAATTTAGTTTGAAATGCTAGTGATCAATGAAAGCAAGGGGTAAGGGATATGGTATGTATAATCTTTTTTTTCTGTTTTCATTTTATTTCTTTTTCTGTTGTCTTTTTATTTCTTTTTCTGAATTGATGCAAATGTTCTAAGAAACAATGAATGTGCAACTAAGTGATGATATTGTGAATTACTGATTATATATGTAGAATGGAATGATCACATGTTAATGTTTTAGTTCGTTTGTTAAATTTTTTTAAATTAATAAATAAATAAATTAAACAAAAAAAGGTCCCCATCTGGAGTGCAAAGGATACTGTGTTCAATAACTGTTAAAGCAGAAGCTTTGATGTTTAGGTGGCACTTTCCACATTATCTGCAGTATCTCTCAGCCCTCCACACTGGCCTATGAAGTGATTTCCCAAAGTTGTGCAAGTTATAACAGAGGAGAGGGGATGGGCAATTGGCACCTGAGCCTGAACTCAAGGCCCTCAGGGAGGGCAGTCTTGCCCGTTTCCGGTCAGGACCTCCCTGGGGAGCTGGATTTCCCCTTCACAAGCTCCAGGGCACTTATCCTCTGGACAAGGCCGGGACTAAAGCTGGCCCCAGCCTCCCCTTCTGGTGGCCCTCCTCTCTCCTCAGAGGAAAAAGGAATTAGCATCTGAAAGGTCTCCCATCAGCCTGGCTCGCCAGGCATCTAATGGGCCTGTCCCTCCCCTCCTGGGAGGCCACCCCCCTCTCCTAGGCCTGGGCTGCAGCACTCGGGGAAAACCCTCTCCACCAGAGCTCCGCCCTTCCCCTTGCCCTCCCCACCACCACCACCTTTATTGGCTGGCATTTCCCACAGTCACCTGGGAGGGTGTCAGGCCCCACCTGGAGGGCAAGGCCGGGCTGGGACACATCCGAGAGGCTCTTTATTTCTCTGACCCCCACCTCCCTGCCTTTCCTTTATGTCTGCACCAAGCAAGAGAGGGCAGGGGGCCGCTGGTGGTGCACGGCAGCCAAGGGGTCTCAATTCCCAATTGGATTTCCCAGATGAAAAGAGAGGAAAACACACTTTAAAATAGAATCTGAACGTGGCCGTTGGCAAGGGAAAAGTCGCTTTGCCTGTTTTTCAACGCATTGCATGTCTTTAGGGAAGAAAAGTGGATGGCAATGACTTTAAAACCTGGTTCTCTTTGGCCAGGAGATTTTGTGGCTTATCTCTGAGCCTCGGTTTAGCACCTTAATAGGTAGCAGGAAACCGTAAGAGTGTATAAAATGGGCCTTATGCTGACTACTGGGGCATTAACTGGGAGATGGCAGCAGGCAGCCAGTCCAGCCCAGGGGGCAGTAACATTTTTTACAGAATGCAGTCTGTGTCTTTTTCTCTTTTACTTAAGAATTTTTTAAAAGGCAGCGTACATGTTGATGCTTGTTGGAGCTGGGTAATGCATTCATGGTGCTTCGTTATACTGTTTTGTCTAATTTTTTTTTGTATGTTTAAAAATTTCTAAAAAAATTTTTTTAAGCAAGTAAAAGTATTGCTCTCTTGGTACTAATTTGGAAAAGTCAGAAATTCTGTTTGGGCTGCCTCAAGGCTGGTTTGCTGGAATGGTGGGTGGTCCGAGATGTGTTCACATTGGTAGAAGGAACGCTAGTCTGCCAGTGGCCTTCCCGAGTCACACAATGTCAACAGCGCCCTGCCACCGACGCTTAGTCGTTGGTTAAAACATTCGGCCACTGGGCTGAACTCAAGGTCATCAACCCACTAGCCCTGTGACTGGGGCCGAAGCCCCCAGCTTCTCTGTGCACCAACCCCTGGGGTGGGGGGAGTCAGCTGGGGACATTTCTTCACCACCCGCCACACAAAGGCCATCCTCACATGTGTCCAGCCACAGAGGAAGTGCTTACTTTGTCTTAGGATTGCTTTTTAATCTTAAAAATATGTCGATGGGGGCGGTGTGACCGTGGCTCAGTGGCAGAGTTCTTGCCTGCCATGCGGAGACCCAGGTTCAGTTCCCGGAGTCTGCCCATGCGAAAAAATTAAAAAATTAAAATATATATGTGTGTGTGTGTGTGTGTGTGTGTGTGTGTGTGTGTGTGTGTGTGTGTGTGTGTGTGTGTGTGTGTGTGTGTGTTGATGGGGCTCCTGTTGCTTAAATTTGGGACAATGTAAATATCAAAAAAGAAAAACAAAGATGGGGCGGGCCGCGGTGGCTCAGCGGGCAAGAGTGCTTGCCTGCCGTGCCGGAGGACCCCGGTTCGATTCCCGGCCCCAGCCCATGTAAAAAACAAACAAACAAACAAACAAAATATAATAAAACAAGAAAATGTTTAAAAATGTTTCCCTTTCTTCCTCCCATCCTTCCTTCCTTCTCTGTCTTTAAAAAAAAAAGAAAAACAAAGATGGAATGATAGGATTTTTTAAAAATCCTTCTTCAACCCCCCCAGTATAATAGCTTATTCAGGAAAGGATCGGCAGTGGGTGCCAAACCACTGAGTTAAAGGCTGTTGGTAAACAATATTCACAGTATCAAGGTATCGTGACAAAAGTTACTTACAGGTTTCAAAGGGAAAATGGCACCTGAGAAATGGAGAGCTAAGAGCAAATACAGATGGCTACAGGGAAAGATGCTCAACTCCACTAGCTGTTAGGGAAATGCAACTCAAAACGTCAGTGAGAGGGTGCATGGGTGGCTCATTGGCCTGCCATCAGTGAGATCCAGGTTTGATTCCTGACCCATGCACCCCCTAAAAAAAGAAAGCCACAATGAGATATCATCTCACACTTACTAGAATAGCTGCTATTAAACAAAAGACAGCTACAAGTGTTGGAGAGGATGTAGAGAAATTGGAACAGTTATTCACTGCTGCTGGTGCAGCCTCTGAGGAAGATGGTTTGGTGGTTCCCCAGAAAGCTTAGAGTTGCCTGAGGACCTGGCAATCCCTCTACTCGAAATATGCTCAGATGATCTGAAAGCAGGGACATGAGCAGACATTTGCACACTGATGTTGACAGCAGCATTATACACAATTGCCAAAAGATGGAAACAACCCAAATATCCATCAACTGATGAATGGATAAACTGAATGTAGTATATACATACAGTGGGATATTAATCAGGAGTAAGGAGAAATGAAGTCCCCAAGCATCCAACAACATGGATGAACCTTCAGGACATTATATTAAGTGAAATAAGTCTGAAACAAAAGAACAAATATTTTGTGACCTCACTGTCATGAACTAATTATAATATGTAAGCTTAGAGACGTAAAATGCAGAATATAGTTTATCAGGATATAGAATGAGGCTAAAGAAGGGGGAGCGGTTGCTTAATATGTGCAGAATGCTTGACTAGGGTGAACTTAACCATTTGGACGGTAGCACATTTTTGTGAGAATAATTAACAGTGCTGAATAGTGAGTGAGTGTGGTGGAAAGGGGAAGTTTAGCATCATGTATATCACCAGAAGGAAAGTATAATACAGTGAATCTTGCGATGTCCGTGATTATGTACAAATGTAAAAAAGTTCTTTCATCAACTAGAGCAGATGTGCCATACTGTTACAAGGAACTAATAATAGCGGGGTATATGGGGGGAAATGTTCCTATTGCAACCTATGGACAATAGTTAACAATAATATTTGAATCTTTCATCAATAGCAACAGATGTACCACACCAGTACTATATGGATCAATAATAGGGGGGCGAGCAAAAGGAGTATGGGAGGATCTGGGTTTTCTTTTTTCGTTTTCTTTCTTTTCTGGAGTAATGAAAATGTTCTGAATTTGGTCATGGGGCAATATATACAACTATATGATGATACTGTGAGACAGTGACTGTATAAACTTTCTGGGCTGTGTGATTGTACCTCAATAAAATTGCATTAAAAAAAGAAGTGGAGAGAAGGTCTCGTGTCACCTCCTCAATCAAGGGACCAGACTTACCATCAGCACCATTACTAGGATACACTCCTGGCCACTCCTGAGGTGATATGGTAAGAAGTACCTCCTGTTTTCTCATCTAAACTAATTCACCTGTATCTAATCATGAGGAAACAATCAGGCAAATCTAGAAGGTGGGACATTGTAGAAGGCAGCTGGCCCACATTCTTCCAAAGTGTCAAAAACAAAGGAAAATGGGACTCATGAGACATAAACACAGTGAACCTTGTTTGGATTCTTTAAAAAAAAAAAACCCAAGATGGCATTGGGGAAAGTTGGATATGGACTGGGTGTTAGAAAATATTCTTGAATTTACCTTAATGTTCTTAGGATTGTTAATAGAATTATGATTATGTAGGAAAATGTCCTTATTCTTAGGAGATGGATGCTCAAGTATTTAAGGATAATGTATCATGGCTGCAACTTAATTCAAGAGGGTTCAATAAAGACCTTTATAAACACGCACCCACACAGAGCGCAGCTGGCTGTGTGGGAAACAGTTGGTGAATCTGGGTGAAAGGTCATATGTGTTCATTTGTTCTGTTCATTCATCTTTTCTGTGCATTTGAAAGTTTTCCAAATAAAAGGTTGGAAGGGAAAGAAAAAAGTCGAGGAGAGCCTGACTCTTGTCTGACTTGGAAGGACTCGCTCTGTGGCTGGCCCCTTCCCAGGCACCTGCCCGAGCACTTCCCAGCCTCTGATGTCTGTGCAATTTCGTGCTGAATTGGAGGCAGCTGAGTAGCAGTTTGGTGGAGGCACGGGGACAAAGGGCTGCCCCGCTCACCATCACGGGAGGCAGGGGGAGGAAATGTCTGCCAAAGCCGGACAACACCAGGAGGCTCATAAAATTTCTTCAGCTTCTGAGCCGAGCTGGGCCTGACCAGTGGTTATGAGTAAGAGCTCCGAGGTCAGCTCCTGCGTGCGGACGCCGTGTTCTGTCATCAGCTTGTGTCCTGAGCCTCTGGGGATCCTAATGGAACCTCCCTGAAGGGGTCCCAAGGCCCCCATGCGTGTCCAGCACAGAGCTCAGTGCCTGGCCCAATATAAGGAGCTGGGCGCCTGCTGAACACTCTCCATTCTGCATGATCTTTTAATCCCCCAGATGGGGCATATTCCTAAATAGTAAGCAAGCGCACAGCCTCTGGAGTCTGGGAGCGTGCTGTTAGGGCCAAAGCCAGTGCGTTGAGGATTCAGACCCAGCACCGCCTGGCTCCGGCCTGCAGCGTGTTGGGTCCCTGGGGAGTACAAGGAGCAGGTGAATTCAGGCTCCTCGGTAATCCTTGGCCCCTTCCATTGGAGGATAATCCTCTTGGGCCTGTAGCTGGGGGAAAAGCAGAGCTTTGAAAGGTTTGAAAAGCACCCAGTGGAGGGAGGAAGCTAATCTGATTTAGCACATCTGTCGGTCACAATGGATTGCTGGCTGCCAGCAGTGCCGTGGAAGGCACGGTTCGGCTGGGACTGTGACCTTCCCTGGGCTACCTTCTGCTCTGAGGAAGAAAAGAGAGCTGGTATCTGTTTTGTGCATGGAAACAAGCTTAGTTCAATTCAGCATGAGGGTCAGGGAAATCCTCCCAATTGGCCATTTTGATATATATACATACACATACATACATATATATATAGTCTTCCTTTTCAATTGTATGGTAATCGGAGGAAAAGCAGGGAATGCAGGCTATCAGAGATCATCTAAGAAACATTCAAATGATTCTTCAGAGATAATCGTTCATGCATTCAGTGAGTATTTCTCAGGCACCTACCATGTGCCAGGCCCTGTGCTGGGAGTCAGGGGCACTGCAGTGAGTGGGGTGGACGCGGTTCCCATCCTGATGGGGCTTACAGGCAGGTGCCGGCCAGGGAGAATAAACAAATACTCCAAGTGTGCAAAGTGCCCTGAGAAGGACATGAGATGAGGAGGGTGAGAGGAAGAGCATGGCCAGCTGGGGGGAGGGGGGCTGGTGCTGCCCTGTGTGGGGGACAGCAGGGGCCTGAGGCTGCAGAGGCCTGGTCAGCCAGGCCTCTCCCAGCATTTTCTGCCATGCAAGAGCCTCTTCCCCTTGCGCTGCTTTAGCCTTGTGTTCACCTACCAAGTTCCACGTGTGTGTGCAAGAAAAGAGGTGTGTGCTTGGGAGGTGATGCCACGCCAGGCTGAGAGTTCCTGCAGGATGGGGCCTCAGAGGGAGGTGGGGTTGGGGCGCCTGTAGCCCCACTGTCTCCTGTCTTGTACATTTCCTCTCACTCAGCTCCTAACCGTCAGAAACCAAAGCTTTGTTTCACTTTGTTTTTACCCACTTGGTGGACTGCAGCCAGGCTGCCTGAGAAGACGGGGGGCCTGGCCTTCACACAGCCCGCGTTTCACAACATACCCTGAGGCCTTATCAGGAATGTGCTGTATCTGCTGTAGGGACAGCCTGTAGCGTTTACTTCCTTATCTGTCCTACAAAACACAGGCCCTAATGAGAACTGGGTCAGGAGGCACTAACAGTTGCAAGCAGGTGTGTGGAAGCTTTGTTTGTCGTTCCTTGGTCGTTGCAGTCCTGTGCTTTGAGCTCACTTCCCACCGCCTCCTCTGAGCCCCTGCACTGCCCCCAGCCAAGTCAGGCTTGCAGGACAGAGGGGACCAGGCCAAGGCCAGGCCCTCAAGGGGCTCAGCCTCGGAAGTGGGAGTCAGACAGGCCATAGAAACTGTGCTCAGGGGAGCCTTCCCCAAGGCAGTGACTTCAGAGTTGTAGGACAAGGCCGGTGTGCTGAGTGAAACTGGGCTGGGGAAGGGAGTTGCTGGCAGAGGGGCCTCCTGGACAGAGGTTTGGGATAAGGAGCACGTGGTACCTTCAGAGAACTGCAGGTGTGAGGAGCACTGAGGCTGGAGGGGTCCCCAGCAACCCCACCCTCAGCCCTAGACCATGACCCTTGGTGCATGCAGGCGAGACTTCCAGCAGCGTCAGCTGCGTCTCTTTGACTGAGGGCATTTCTCTGGCCCCTGGAGCCCCTTCTGCCCCTGCAGGAAAGGCCAGAAGTGCCAGGTAAACATTGCCCCCTGGGAGCAGTCCTCAGTTGGCGACTGCCAGGGCTTGGTATATAAATAGCTCTTTTCCCTTGGCCTTGGGCGGGTTAATCCACGGCCCCAGGTTTATGTTGTTTCTCAGAATTCCCCAGTTGGATTAAACTTCAGTTGCCCATAATGGTGATGTGCTTGATGAGGCACCCTTATTGTCCCTTATTGTCCCTTTCCTGTCTACTTCCCTGACCTGCTGGTGTTTCCTGGACTCACCTTCCAGGGGGAATCCACACTAAGACCCCATCTGCACAGTTTGAACTCAGTACTGGTAGGCATGGGTAACCACTGAAGGGCTTTTATGCATCTAGAGGGACAAGCTCAGATTTTCAAGGTCATTCTGACTCTGGCCTGGAGGTTGAATTGGTGAGGGCCAGGCAGGGCCCCTCCTCCCCCCTCCCCCCCAGTTCCCCAGGCCCTCACGGCTGATGCTGTGATTGAGTGTCTCCTGTGTTCTGGGTGCTGGTCTGAGCATTGGCTGTGTGTTTTTTCACTGAATCTAACAAAAGCCTTTTGAAGTACAGGCTCCACTACTATCCATTTGCAGTTAAAGGAACTGAGGCACAGAGAGGGTGAGACACATGGCCATGCTCACACAGCTGGAAGTGATGGCATGGGGCTTCAGGCCCAGGGGTGACAGATGTGGATTGTCTGTCCTGAAACCCCCAGCCACCTGGCCTTTCTGCTTTGGGTTGTCGCTGCCAGTACCCATCCAGGCATGGTGGGACTTTAGCTTCCTGGGTACAGGCAAGTGGTGTCTTCTGGTAACTTCTGCTTGTCCCCCCAGGTAAGTTCGAGGACAGGGAAGATCATGTGCCCAAGCTGGAGCAGATAAACAGCACGAGGATCCTGAGTAGCCAAAACGTCACGCTCACCAAGAAGGAGCTGCTGAGCACGGAGCTGCTGCTGCTGGAGGCCTTTGGCTGGAACATCTGCCTCCCCACGCCCGCCCACTTCCTGGACTACTACCTCTTGGCCTCCGTCAGCCAGAAGGACCACCACTGCCATAGCTGGCCCACCACCTGCCCCCGCAAAGCCAAAGAGTGCCTCAAGGAATACGCTCATTACTTCCTAGAGGTCACCCTCCAAGGTGAGGGCGGCGGGGAGGGCTGGGGCACAGGTCAGGACCTCTCACCCCTTCCTCACCCCCAGGGTCAGGTGGTATCCAGGAGCACATCCATTCAGGGACGGGCTGCGTTATTTCTGAGTCCTATCCATCCAGCCCCTCACTTCACAGTAGAGAAAAAATGAGGAGGTGAGCAAAGAAGTGGCAATAACGCACAAAAGAGAACCAGTGCCCCATGCACCTTAGGCCGCCAGGACCCTACACGCTTACAGATAACCTGGTAGTTTTTCTTACAGCAACTGGGAACGTTGCAGGTGATTCATGTAGCACAGATTGACAGGCAGGTGATTCCTGCAGAGCTGTCAGCCTACAGAGAAGAGGAGGAAGGGGATTGTGTTTGTGTCTGCTTTAGCAATAAAGGTTACCCGTTTGGGGGCTCTTCTTTGAAATCTTATCCTCTCCAAGTTTTAAAATTTAGTTATTTAGTTCCTAGGTAAGATACTGGGCCAGAAATACTGTGGCTAGAATCACCCAACAACCCACCATTGGGCAAAACTTTCATGAGTACCAATAGCAATGACGGTGACACTGAGCATAAACTGAGCACTTACTGCGTACTGGCACTTTACTTCAGTGCCTTGCATACATTATCTCATTTGAACCTCATGACAACCCCACAGGAAAGCTAGTTCTATTTTTCCCGTTTTACAGTTGAGGAAATTGATGTGCAATGGGGGAAGTGCCTTAGGCAGGGAGGTCCTTGCAGGGACTTGAACCTGGGGAGTCTGTAACTCTGGCTGTCCCTGTAACCATTATGTCACACTGCCCCACTGATACTTTAAGAGATGTAAGTTGAAGTAATTGAAAATCCCAAGTAACACAAGGCAATATTTCAATGTTCTGATAACCAAATTTCAACTGTGGAAATTTTAACTGTTTGCCATTGCCTGTCCATGGTAACCAGCAGTTGCTGTGTTGCCACGCATCTTATTGGAACATTAAGCACCTCCAGTAAACCTCAGTTAAGTGCCAATTTTAGTTTAGGAGTATCAGACTCTTGTGGCCGTTCATTCTTTCATTTGACAGATATATATATATATATATATTTGGCCTGTAGTGGGCCCAGCACTTGTTACTGGTAAAAAGTGACCAGTAGTCACACTTGGAAATGGAAGCCTTTAAAATGGCATGTCATCTGCCCCTAGTAACCAAAGAAAGGACAAATATTTTATGGCCCATCACCAGGCCCATTGCAGCCCCCCTGGGAGCCTTCAACAATATTTTGAAAATTGCTGTTCTTGGCCAACATCAGAAATCCCAGATTAAAAGTCAGGATGTTTAATAGTCAAAGGTGAGACTTGACACTGTTCCTAATTTTTCGTCTTATATGTAGCGTAGCAGTGAAAAGCCTTGAGCCTGTTTGTCCACCAGTTCTCAGAGGGGCCCAAGACAGGAGAGGCACTGGGTCTCTGAGGGAGGCTTTTGGTGCTGACATCCCTCTGTGATCCTCTTTCAGATCATGTTTTCTACAAATTCCAGCCTTCGGTGGTTGCAGCAGCATGTGTTGGGGCCTCTAGGATTTGCCTGCAACTTTCTCCCTACTGGACTAGAGACCTGCAGAGAATCTCAAACTACTCGCTGGAACATCTCAGCACGTGCATCGAAATCCTGCTGGTGTAAGTCCCTCTCCTGGCATCGAGGTTCCATCTCAGGCCATGGGTGATCTCCTGAGGTCTGGGACTTATGGTGGTTCCCCAGCCCAAGGGTCTGTTGTAAAATCGACCCTGGTGACTCCTGATCTAATTACGGTATAGGGAGTCGGATCCTTCCTATTCTGGATAGCTTTGGACTTCAGTTTTTAAGGTCAGGGGGCCAGGGAGAAGAGGGCTGTGTGCCTGTCCTTCTAAATGTCTGGGTTGTTTGATGAGAGTCCCAGCATAATCTTATAATCACATTGAAGGACTCTCACGCTAAATTACTTTTCTCAGACATGGCCACTTAGCCGATCTCTCAGCCAGCTAAGCCTGGAGTGGCTTGACTTAAGAAGCCATGGCCTCCTAGCACGGGACCCTGGGAATCTTCAGGTAGGGACATTAAGTGTTTCAGAAAGATGCTGCAAGGCATTGTGGACTTAGCACCGTGAGATTGATATTGGGTGCCACAGGGCTCAGCAGTGACTGCACAGAGGTGGGTGTAGAAAGGACAGAATAGCTCCTAATTGTTCTGTCCCACCCGGCAGATAGTGGCATATCCTGGATGCTGGACAGGCCAGTGGTTCAGGCTGGTCGAAGTAAAGGTCTGTAGTCCCTCCAAAGAGCCCCCCCTCAGTTTCCTTATGTGGGAACCTTTGTTAATGGCTTTTGTCTTGTTCCACCAAAAACCAGCTCTGCAGCTTAAGCATTGATTTAAAATTTGAACTTTTTAGGAGGTTCCCCAAGTTAGGTTCCCAGTGCCCAGGAAACCAAGCCAGCAGCCTGGCCTCCTCCCTGTGGCAGGACTCCTCAAGATAGTCCCACTCTCTGATATCCCCTTTGGCACATCTGCTACAGCCTCCATTTCCTCGTGTCCTACATAAGCCTTTTTCTGTGATGGAAAAAAAAACCTCTGTGGAGAAATCCCAGCTTGCCTGGGATCTGGCAGCTAAGGAGTGGCCCAGTGAGGGATGGAGCCAAGCCTGGAAGCGCCTTGAAGGCTGGGTTTGTGCTCATTCCTGCACTGTGGGCACCCACTGTGCGCCAGACACACTGCTGGTGGACAAAAGCACAGCGCACAGGCTCCCTCCCTCACAGAGCTGGCACAGGGGCCCAGGTAGCAACCAGGACATTCTCAACCTGGGGCATTGAATGCTGAGATGGGAAGTGCAGGAGCAGGGGGGACGCCTTACCTGGTCTCAAGGGATCAGGAGAGACTTGGTGGAGGAGGCAGCCTCTAAGCTGAGACCCGTGGCATGCATGCAGCCAGGGCACTGCTGTGAAGTTCTGACTGCAGGCAGCAAGCACCAAGTGTACAAGGTCCTCGGGTTACAGAGCATGCGCGATTACCTCCTCCTAACGCCCCACCCAGCGAGGCACCTAGGCGGCTCACCAGGGAGCCTGATGTCATGGCCGTGGGTTGCACCTCTCATCCTGGTCCTTTCCTTTCAGAGCCTATGACAACGTCCTCAAGGATGCCGTCGCCGTCAAGAGCCAGGCCTTGGCGATGGTGCCCGGCACGCCCCCACCCCCCACCCAAGTGCTGTTCCAGCCGCCCACCTACCCTGCCCTCAGCCAGCTGCCCGCCCCGGCGCCCTTCCAGAGCCCCGTGCAGGGCCTGTGCCTGGTCTCCCGGGACTCGCTGCAGCCCCACCGTTCGGGGACCCTACTCTCGGGGGTCACCGGCCCAGCCCTCCACGCCACGTACCCTGCCCTCCAGCCCCTGGACGTGTGTCCCGTGGCCCTGCCAGCATCCATCAGCATGCACATGGCCCTCGCCGCCGAGCCCAGGCACTGCCTGGCCACCACCTATGGAAGCAGCTACTTCAGTGGGAGCCATGCGTTCCCTGCGGGCTGTTTTGACAGATAGAGCAGGTCCGGGCCGCACGTGCCGGCCTTGGAGACCCGGACAGAGGAGTAGGACATCGGGGACGGAGCTCATCCAAGTGAGGTGGCTGGCAGACCGTTTGCTCCGAGCCTCACTGACCTTGAACAAGGGTTTGTGCTCTTTTTAAATAAAACCGACCAAGAGTGAAACACGAGATGGATACCTCACCCAAGAGGCTTCCTCTGAAAAAACGGCTTCTGCATGCAGGCAGCTGGGGGGGCGGGGGATGGCTTGCTGACCATCCGCCCTCACGCAGGGGACCCCAGCTGGTCAAGAAAGAACTGGTGCAAAGCCAGGAGACTGGGAGCTGGGCAGATACCCCTGGCCCACAAGCATGTCCAGTTTTTAGCATCAAAGACTTCTTCCCTCTTGGCTGATGGCAGCTACACCACTGAAAAAAGCAGGGGCTGCTGCAGAGGTTCTCAGGACCCCGGAAAAAATGCCATATTGGGTGCTTTTCTTTCCCTGGCTCCCTCTAGAGGGGCCTGCGTGTGTGTGTGTGTGTGTGTGTATGTGTGTTTATCCTCTTGCATCTGCCTTCCATGGGGTCTTGCCTTTGTTACTGAACCTAAAAACCTTATTCAGCTTTTTAGATATTTCACGTGCTGCTTCTTCCAGAAGTGACCTAACCTTTCGTTCAGTAAGACGTCTTGTTTACAATCTGTATCAGGGATTTTATGATACTTGAAAATTCCTTAGGAGAAAAAAAATGTTTTCAATCACCACGCTGCCTGTCCCAGGCAAGGGCCGGAGGTTTTAAACTGTCTGGTGGCCGATCTGTGGTGAAGAGCTGGGGGTCAGGGAGGACCACTTTCCAGACTCTCAGTTCCAGGTGGTTCCATCAAGTCTTGGATGCTGTGTTCACCGGTAGAATTTCAGTTACTACCCAGAGGAAGAAGGTTGTTGGGAGATAGGCAAAGATTTAAAACAGGAAACCTTACCTTGCCTTTGTCACATGCTTTGGTGTATGACGTTAAAGCCCAGCCTGCATTTTGAGTTTGACTAAGAGTGAAAGATAATAATGTGGAATATTTGCCTAATGCCAACTGAATTTAGGGGGAGGAGGCATACCTGGGTTCCTGCCGCAACCTTTGATATGCAAGAGATTGGTTGTATCAAAGCCAGTATTTGGGTGTCTGCAGCGCGAGGGCTCTCAGGAAGACTCTTGTAACCGTGTGCAATATGTTTTTATTCTGACTCGCGGCTTGTGCTCTGTATGTTCTTTTGGTTGGTTGGACATCAGGGGGACACACTGTTCACCTGTCAGAACTGGGAGGTGCAAAGGACCGTGAAAGCATTTTTGTTGTGTTTTTTGTTTGTTTGTTTTGTTTTGTTTAAAGAAGAACCTGCCTTGGTTTTCCTGACTCTTTTGCTGTCCAGGAGACTGTGGTTAGGGGGCCATCAGGAAGGCGGGCACGTGCTGCTGAGTTGGATCCAAAGGTGGGACGGGTCCCCTCTGCCTCCTGATAAAGTTTTTCAGAGCAGATGAAAGCCTGAACATGGAAACGAACAAGAAACGAGACCGTGCATGGATAAGGTGCTGTCAATCTATCGAACTAGCATAGGAAACTGCAGTTCGGTTTTGTTTTGTTTTTCCTCTTTTTCTTTTGCCAACCCCATTCTATTTATGTGCAGCTCGTTTGGATTCTGAGTTATTGTATCTGTATACTCTGGGGCCGGTGGCTGGGGACAACCCCATCCCTCAGCCCCCATAAGAGCCTCCAGCGAGCCCAGCCCCAGAGAACTGTGTCCATAATAAACACATCACCTGTTCCTTGCATCTCTCAGTTGTCTTCCTGGGCTTCTCCTTTCAGGCCTGCCCCTCCCTCCCTCTCCCACATCAGCTACAGTGGGTGTCTCCTCTCATGCTGATAGGGGCGGGGATGATAGCAGCAAGGCTGGCTCCTTTTAAAGTGGGGTCCTACCCTCTGAGTTGGAGCTGGTCCTCCTTGGAGATAAAGGTGGGCAACAGGAGTGGGCAAGGCTTGACGTCCCAGCTCCACCACTTACTAGCCATGGGGAGGCATTGACCCAACCCAGAAACCCAGAGAGGCTCAGAGAAGCCCTCCTTTTCTCACCTGTTAAAATGGGGGTGGTGATAACATCTGCCTTAGGAGTTTCTCATGGGGACTGAAAAAAAAGATAATTGCTGTATTCCTTCAAACAAGGTCTACTATAAAGTACACCATTATTTTATGTACTGATAAGAAAAATTAGCTGCCAATTAATCCGTGACACAGTACTTAAGATACCATTGATTATAAATCACGTTCTTATTTCAGAAATGCCAAAATGTGGGCGTGTGTGTGTCTTGACATTGATAGACTATAGCATTAGCTATTATGAAAGGTGCCAAATTCTTATTCTCCCCTGAAGGGAGGTCCCACTGGGAAAACCCTGCCCTCCACTCACTCAGGTTCCTGCTGCAGAATCGCCCACAGGTAGCTGGCGTTACGGAGCTGAGCGCATTTACCAAGCTCAGGTGCCTTCTGTTAGGGTGGGGAGGGATGGAGATGTGTGCTCAAGGCATGAAGCTGTAGTCCAGATGGGATGAGTGTCTGGGAACCATGTGTGTTGACAGCCAGGGACTGAAGACACAAATCTGTGTGCAAGGCCAGGCTAGGCCGGAGGCTCTTGGGTTTTTAGGGTTCAAAGACAAGTCTTGGATTTGCCAAGATTATTCACTTCACATTGGGTAAATCCCTCCCTCTTCGGGCCTCAGTTTCCCAGTCCCTTATCCTGGAGATTTTGAGTTGACAGTTTTGAACTCTAGTGAGAAACTAAACCACAGAAGTCCTGGGCCCCTGCCTTCCTTCAACCAGAGGGAGCCACTTGTATTTCTTGCCCATAGGGGAGTTCTCTGCAGGAGTTTATTAGTTCCCATGCCCAGGTTGGGGCAGAGTGGCCAGTGGATTAGGAAAGTTTGAAAAACCACAGGGATGGCCGTAAAGGCCCTTCCAAGGCTGACATCCCCCGACACAACCCAGAGATTCTCATACCTTAGTGAACTGCAGAATGACCTGGGGCCTTTCCCACAAAGGGTGGGGCCCAGGAATCTGCATTTTTAACCAGCTCCGCAGTGGTTCAGATGCCCAGTTTCTCTGATGATTCAGTGAAGGATTGAATCTAGTACATGGCCTGGTTTCCAAGGGAAAGAGTAGGGAAACAGCATCCCGATCCAAATTTCTGACCTCTCTGAATTCTAGGTCTTAGTATTCTGTACTTAGTATGTCTTTGTTCTAATAGTATTTCTTTTCCCAGCTGTGTGGTATGTTGGAACACTTAGACCCATTTCCCAAGGAGAGCCTGCTCCCTTCCAGACTTCCTGTTGTGACTATCCGGTTTAGAGTCAGGGCCAGGGTTCCCCATTCCTCCATGCATACTCAGGTTCAAAGTCCATCTGCCCACAGCTCTTTGCTCCCACTCTGGAATGTTCTTCTCCCTTAACTCTTGCCTGGCTTGCTCCTCACCCTTTAGGTCAGCTTTGCTCCCCAGGAAACATCTGACAACGTCTGAAGACATTTCTTGTGGTCAAAACTAATAGTGGGGTGTGGCTACCGGTATCTAGTGAGTAAAGGCAAGGGACGCTGCTAAACATCCCACAGGACATAGGACAGTCCCCCGTAGCAAAGAATTATCTACCCCAAAATGTCAGTAGTTTTGTCACTGAGAAATCCTACCTTCTGCCTTAGCTCATGTCATCGCTCAAAGAGGCTTCTTTGATAACCGTGTCACTCTCTCTTTACCCCGTTTTATTTTCTTCATAGCTATTAAAACCATCTGAAATGATCTGGTTACTTTCTTTACTTGTGCTTGCTTAAATGGCTGTCCCCTGAAGTCCCTCCTCTCCCCACTAGAGCATGACTCCTGGAGGTGGTGGTGGTAAAAATTGCGGCTGGCGTTTATTGAGCATTTACTGGGTATCAGGCGTCATGCCAAGAACTTTGTCAATATGCTTCTTACTATCATCCCAAGAGCCCTACAAGGTAGGTACCTTATTAGCTGTGTTCTACAGATCAGAAGACAGGCATGGAGCTTTTGTCTGCCTGAGGACAACAGTAGTAAAGGAAGGAGCCTTGATTCAAACCATTCAAAGCAGCTGGAACCTTTACCATGGCCCTTTGCTGCCTGAATAGGGGTTTTTGAATGAATGGGTGAAAGGCTCCTGTGGCTGTGCGAGCTGGCTGTCGCACTCACGTGGGTGGGGAAGATGTCACCATGACAGAATAATGGACTTGGGGTCATAAAAGAGAAGAATTGCCTGGCTTTCACGCTCCTGATTTGCCACGTGGCGGTGGGTTCTCTCAGAGCCTGCTCACCAGCAGACATGCAGAGCTCCTTGTTCATCTGTCACGGACTAACGTGATTTACCACGCCATCTGTGGGCCAGGCGGCCCTGTATGTCTGTCCCCGGTGGACTTTGATCTGAGAGGGGTTCCCCGAGCCCCCAGCCCCATTGATGAAGGTGAATATTTGGGGCCTCCCCAGATCATCTGGGGAGTTCAGGCTCTGGGCACCATCCAGCTGGTCAAACAGCCTGGAAGCTGCCCTCCTCCTTGCTAGTAGCCAGCACCCCAGGTTTCTGGGCCAGTGCCTAGAAAAGAATATTGCCAGCCCTCACTAACCAAAGCTTATTCCTCAGAAAGACCCTTTAACTTGAGTTTCAAGAAAAAGGCAACAGAGCATGTGGCAGGAGTCCCCAGTCTAAATGCCCACTGGGACCAGGCAGGTAACATGAGTGATGGATCCAACAGGGCCACCAAGACAGTGAGTGGTGGGGATTGCTGAACTGAAGAGCCCGTGTCCCAAACAGGACATGCTTTCTGCTAAGTTTCAGTCAATTATTACCTTGCAGGGATTTAAGCTCCATCTCTCCAAACCTTGCAGGTTTTTTTCAAGGGAAGCTGGAAGTCTGCATTTCCTTTAAAGTCAACTAATTTTTAGTGATTTTAAAAATTAAATTTGAAAAATTGTATAAAGCCAGTAAACACATCTGTAAGACTGGGTTAGCATCTTGCATGGACAAGAGCATTGGGCCTGAGAGGCTCTGAGCTTATCTGCTTTTACCTGGATGACCCTGGGAAAAGCCACCTCTACTCTGACCCTCTGTCTCCTCATCTGTGGTGGGAAGGTTATCAGGATGGGCTACACTTAAGATTTATGGTAAGACAGCATGGAATATATGGTTTATTATTTGGCAGTGAGTTCTACAAGGAATATTGTCAATAATTGGGCCCTTCCCTTAGGGGCTCAGATGAGCCTCTGAACTTCACCTCCCTCCAGCCCAGCTCCAGCTTTACAGGAAGAAGAACCCAAGTAATCAGGCGTCTACTGCTCCAGCTATACCAGTATTTCAGGCCCCTGCCTTTACCAGAGACGCAACAGGCAAGATCTACAAGAGTTCAAGTCCTCTCCTGCTCTTTAGCTGTGTGAACTTGGTCAGGTCACTTCCCTTCTCTAGATCTCAGTTTTTTTAGAAAATGGGAGAGTTAGGAATGGAATGGTTTCCCAAAGTCACACCTAACTGAGGAGCATGGCACAATGACAGCTCCCAGATCTTCCTCCCTAAAGAGGCTGGTTCAGCAAGTCTAGGGTAGGGGCCTGTGCCGTTCTTTGAAAGGGAACCCCAGGAGAGGCTGGCACACTGCTAGATTTGGAAACTTCTCCCTATGCTGAAGGCTCTGAGCCTGTATGTGCGCATTTTCACCGGTGGAACCACCAAGAAAGACCTTATAAATGATAGCCCCCTGTAGTGGGCACTGACTATGTTCCAGGCCCTGTAATTGACCCTTTTCCTTATGTTTTTTTATTCCCTTCCTCTTCTTTTGTTCACATATCAATATCATTAACTAGTATTATAGCCATCTTTCAGATAAGTACACTGAGGCTCATGGAAGCTCAGGGTCTCAACATAGGTGGGTGGTGGGACTGGGTTTTGGATTTAGACATGCCCCACTAAGGAGTCCATGTGGCCTTCCACACCACATCACCCCCAGGTAACACCCACACACCCACACCAGGGCCCAGTAACTCAGGATTTCACTACCCCCACCTCTACTCCCATCTCCATTGCAATACTGGGAAGCAGGTGGGGTGGTGGGATGCCACCTAGTGGTGGTCTTTAAAGATACGTTGGCCAGCTGTCCCCCACACCAGATGAGAGGGTGGCAGGGATGAGGAGGCTGCAGAAGGGGCGAGATGACTCTCAAAGGTCAGGGTGAAGGTCACGAAGAGCCTGGGGTAAAAGGATGCCTGGATTGAAGTCTATGGAGTGGAGAGTCCCTGCAGCATCTTGGACAGGATGCAAAGTGATGAAGCTTCTCTTTTTGGAAGCCATTAATGTGGATTTTCACTCTTTATCCTTGCAACTCCCCTGTGACTAAGGAAGAGAAGATCTTCTTAGCCTATTTTACAAAAGAGTAAGATGAGGCTCAGAGAAGTCCAGTGACTTGCCCAAGAACCTTACAAGTCGGTGAGTGAGGCACTCCTACCCCATTAAACACATCAACTCAAGAATGATGGTCATTATGGAGGTGATGGTGGTGGCAGCAGCAGCTAATATTTAGTGAGTTTGTACTGTGACATCTCTATAGGTGAGTATGGGTGTTATCCATTTACAGGTGAAGAATCTGAGGCTCAGAGAAGCAGATGAACTCACCCCAACATGACACTGCTACTGAGTGGTAGAAGAGGTATCTGAACCCTGGTTGAATTGAGTCCAACTTCTTAACCATTATCTTGTCTACTGGTTAAGGAAGCCTCCCTGCCAAGATGCTAGCAAGATAGAAGCTTTACCCCAGCTCACCTTACTCCATTTGCCCTCATAAGCTGGACTCGGCAGCTCTGGCCGCCATCAGCTGGTGACACCCAACCCATGTTACTCTCAGCTGAAATTCATTCTCTACTGTGTGACCTTGTCTGAATTTCCTTCCCTTTCTGATCATCAGTTTCCATATTGTGAAACGCAGGGTTTGAACCAGCTGAGCTCTGAGGCCCTGCTATTTCATGAGTCTATGAATCTACAACAACACTTGGCTTAAGAATTGTTCCCTGCCAACGATTTGAATTTGTCTTTGAATCGATCACAAGCGTGAAAACGATCTCTGCCTCTTCTTCCCTCTCTCCTCTTCTGTCCTCTTCTCTCTCTCTCTCTGTTTTTCTCACTCTGGCTCTCTAAATTTTCAACCTAATTATGGCTAATTCTCTGTTATTTAGGGACTACTTATCCAAACTCATTATGAGTAATTATTCAGTCTGGAGGAGAAACAGCAGCACTGCTAGTTTAATTTAATGCTTACCTAGTTCACTTAATTAGCAGTAAGTCTTGGCAAAACGATGGAACTTGTGGGGTCCTGGCTTGGTGGGTGGATGGGGGGAGGCTGAGTGCTGTTCTTGGAAAGATAAACAAGGTTTTAGGGCAGAACTTGGGAGGAGGCAAGGAGCGAGTTGCCAGGGAGCTGGGCTGGACCATCTGTCCATGCCAAGGCTAGCCCATGAGAATGAGAAGCCATAGACTGCACAAAGCTGGAGGGACCTTAGGTCAAGTAGCACTTATTAATTGCCTGCTGGGTGCCAGACACTGTGCAAGGTGCTGGGCAAACTTGGTTTCTAATGCCTAATATATGGGATGTATATTTTGATATAATTTAAATATCACCTGCCTTGGATAATTTGACCCTCATATTGAGTACTACATTCTCTTTTCAGTAGTCTTCCAGTAATTTTGACTAGGCAAGGAGAAAGTTTCTAATTGATATTACTGTGTCTCTTACACCACTCTTGCCCTTTCACAAAGGAGGCCCAGGGCCTTAGGCAGCCAACAGAATCTAGCTATAAATCAGCGTCGTTGAACTTTGGATTTTTAGTTTTTATCTATTTATGAAAGATGATATTGGCTTTCCAGGTAGAGTGATGATATAAAGTTTTCATTGTAAAAATAAGTGAAATGTCATATGGAAAACTATTGGGTAAAAAGAAGTGAAGGTGGTACACGTGTGTGGCAAAACTCCTCAGGAGAGGGGGGAGTAGAAAGTTCCACTCAGTGCTTTGCAATAGGGAGTATCTACCTGTGGGCAAGCTGCCACTCTTCTCCTCTGCCATGCCCAGTGCAGACGTGGTCATTAGTCACAGGACATCTGCTGAGCCCGAATGCTGCCTCAGAATCCTTCTTAACCCAGTGCTCCAGACAGCTACCAATGACCTTTCTGATGGTGGCCAACCACCACCCCCAGGCCACTGCAGCCTTTCTCAGTTCCTCCCAGACCCTACTAATCCCCGTCCCTCCCTTTACCTCCTGTCACCCCCACTGTCCCTTTGCCATCTATAAACTATCATTTCCCCTCAGTCCCTCACTGGTCTTCCCAGCCCCTCTTTGTACCAGTGGGTTAACTGAGGCCTAAAGAAATGAGTCTTGCTTAAAATCCCACAGCAAGTTAGCAGAACCGTGGCCAAGCTGAAATGTCTTCCCTGGCTAAGCCCTGGTACATCCATCCCAGTGCCAGCCCAGTTCTGGAGCCTGGCACCTGGGCATCCTTCCTAGGGTTGCCTCCCAACCCCCATTCCTCCATGGTCTGATCTGCCTGCCCAGTGGTCCATCTCAGAATCAACGGGTCACTCCTCCCAGGTGACATCTGTCTCTTTATAAGAGCCTTCAAGCAACATAGTGTCTCCACCCACAGCAGTGGGCGACGAGGTGGGGCAAGGGATCTGCAGAAGGGTGCCCATCCTGCATCTCCGGCGCCACCTTTGGCCTCGCCCCAGGGATCAGGACTTTCACAGCTTACACCCATACCCTCCCCCCCCTTCCGAGGCACAAGCCCACGGGGAGCTCAGACCCAAGGTTTGGCCCCCATGATAACCCTGCGGGCCTCTCCCACCTCCAACTACCCCAGTCGGAAGCTGCTCCAAGACACCAGTAAACAAAAGCAAAGCGGCTCTGGAGCGAGGAGAGTGTCTGCTCTTATACAGCTTTATTGGTGGCTGTGAAGGTCTCTCAGGCCCCAGCTGGTAGCTCAGGCCAGCCTCTTGCTCACGCGCTCATAGGTCACGCCTCCGATGGTGGAGATCTGAAAAAGCCAATCAGAACAGAGGATGTCAGCGCCCCACCTCCAGGCAAGGTCTGCAAACTGACCAAGGGGCATGGGTGGAGGAAAACCGGCCTCCACTTCCTCCCCTGAGTAGCCTTGAGTCAGCTGCACCACTTCTCTAGGCCTGTTTCCTGACCTGTTACCGGAGTCACAGTGCAGCCTCAATGTGGTAAAATGGCCCAACAGCGATAGGGGATAACGTGGCTCCTGGTAGGTGTGCTGGTTTGAATGTACCCCAGAAAAGCCATGTCCTTTAATCCGCATTCAATACTGCTGGATGGGAGCTTTTTCATTATTTCCATGAAGATGTGACCCACCCAATTGTGGGTGGTAACTCTGGATTAGATGTTTCCATGGAGATGTGTCCTGTTTAAAAGCCATTCCATTTCAGACATTACATTCTGGCAGCCAGCAAACTAGAACAGTAGGATAACCTTCCATCTGTTTGTCCATTTTAACTCACCCAGGCCAGGCACTTCCTTTGCATGATATCATTTAATCTTCCCAACAACCCTACGAGGTTGTCCCTGTTTTACTGATGAGAAAACTGAAGTTTAGAGAAGTCAAGTAAGCCTCCTACTCAATCACCGCACCAAACAGTGTATATGGGACACTGTTATGTGCTTGGGGATGGGAAGATATGGCCCCTGCCCTCAGGAAGCCTAAAGTTTAGGGGAGATGCAGGCAAGATGATGTTTGCTATTGACGGCCCACTATGTGCAGTGCCCCAAGCCCCACAGAAACATGCGGTCCTTGGATGTGCACATGTCATTGGGTGGTTATGAAGACCCAGCAGAAGAAAGCAACATTCTCACAGGAAGCAGGCGGAGGGTGGGTGTCATACCCAAAGGTGTGGACAAGCCCAGAGGAGGCAGGGAACCATTCTGAGAAGGAGAGAGGGAAGCAGCTTTTGGACAAGATCCGGAAGAATAAGTGGGATTTGGAAAAGCAAACAGGAGAAAACAGAATTCAAAACAGAGGAAACCAGATGGGCAAATAAAGTGAGGTGGGAGAAGGTGAGACCAGCTCAGAAAGAGTAGCTGGTCCAGGGAGTCTATGCCAAGGGCGCCTGGAGAGATGGGACAGAACAGACCTGTGAAGGTCAGGCTGGAGTTTCGGTTTGATGCACTGGTTTGTGGAAGTAGTTTTGTCAAAGGGAAGCAGTGGGAGGTGATGCATGATTTGCACTGGGGATGTATGGCAGAGTGGAGGCAGCAGGCAGAAAGCAAGGCTGGGGTTCAGCCTAGAGGACAGTGATGGGAACAGGGATGCCACCGCGTACTGAGGGTAGGCCAGGGACAGGGGGACAGGATGCTCAGGGAATGTACGCTGTATTGGCAGGGGAAGCGGGAGAAAGAGGGAGCATTCAGGATGACCCTGGACCTCCAGAGATGGAAGGTTTGCAACCAAGTCAGTTTCTCTCTGGTGCCATAGTCTGTGTGTGTGCACATATGCACGTGTGTGTACATGTGTGTATGTACATGTCTGACAACCATGAACTCTGGACACTGCTCACAGCACACAGACTCCATGCTCAGGTACCTCTAGGAACCAGGGACCAAGTCTGTTCAGCTTGGGAGGATCAATTCTCTTGTTTGGCACAACGTGCTTCTGACTCTCTGGCTCTGTGTTCCCCTTGCACACTTCACAGGCCAGGGAGCTTTGGCTTCAGGGAGTCAGAACCCACTGACCCACAGTTAATGTCAAAATAAATCCAAAGATTTACACAAGAAAATCAATAAATGTAATACATCATATTAACAAATCAAAGGGGAAACCACATGATTATCTCAATTGATGCAAAAAAAACACTTGACATAACCTCGCATACTTTCTTGATGAAAAAACATCCAAAGATTAGAATAGAAGGAAACTTCCTCAACATGATAAAGGGATTTTGTAAAAAAGGCTGAATGAAAACTTTCCCTCTAAGATTAGAATCAAGACGAGGATGCCCACTGTTATTCAACATCGTGTTAGAAGTTCTAGCTAGAGCAATAAGTCACAAAGTAAAAGAAATAAAAGGCATCCAAATTAGAAAGGAAGCAGTAAAACATTCACTGTTTGCAGATGACATGATCTTATATTTAGGAAGTCCTGAAAAATCTACAACAAAGCTACTAGAGCTAATAAACAAGTTCAGCAAAGTGGCGGCATACAAGATCAACATGCAAAAATCAATATTGTTTCTAAACACTGTAATGAGCAATCTGAGGAGAAATTAAAGAAAAAATGCTATTCACAATATAATCAGAATATAATATCTAGGAATAAACTTAACCAAGATGTCAAGGACTATATTCAGAAATATACAAAATATTGCTAGAAGAAATCAAAGAATACCTAAATAAGTGGAAAGACATCCTGTGTTCACAGATTAGAAGACTAAATATCAGTAAGATGTTAATTCTGCCCAAACTGATTTATAGCTTCAATACAATCCCGATAAAAATTCCAGTGGTTTACTTTGAAGAAATAGAAATTTATTTGGAAAGGTAAGGGGCCCCAAATAGCCAGTAAACCTTGAAAAAAAGAACGAAGTTGGAGGAATCACACTGCCTATCTTTAAAGAATATTACAAAGCTACAGTGGTCAAAACAGCATGGTACTGGCATAAAGACAGACATCTTGATCAATGGAATTGAATTGAGAGTTCAGAAATAGACCAGCACATTTACAATCAGTTGATTTTTAACAAGGCTACCAAGTCCACTCAACTGTTACAGAACATCTCTTCAACAAGTGGTGATGGAAGAACTGGATATCCATATCCAAAAAAATAAAAGACGACCCCTATCTCACACCTTAAACAAAAATTAACTCAAACTTTATAAAAGACCTAAATATAAGAGCCAGGATCATAAAATTCCTCAGAGAATATTTTAGGGAGCATCTTCAAGATTTTGTGGTAGGCAGAAGTTTCTTAGACTTGACATCCAAAGCACGAGTAACAAAAGAAAAAACAGGTAATTGGAACCTCCTCCAAACTGAGGACTTTTGTGCTTCAAAAGACTATGTCAATGCCAATTTTGTGGGCCACGCCCACAATCTTGGGGCTTGCCCTTATGAACCATATTCCTGCAGAGGAGAAGCTAAGCCTACTTATGATTTTGCCTAAGAGTCACCCCTAGAGAACCTCTTTTGTTGCTCAACTGTGCCTCTCTCTCTAAGCCAACTCCACAGGTGAGCTCAATCCCCTCCCCCCCACATGGGGCATGACTCCCAGGGGTGTAAATCTCCCTGGCAACGTGGGACATGACTCCCAGGGATGAGCTTGGCCCTGGCAACATGGGAGTGAGAATGCCTTCTTAACCAAAAAAAGGGGAAGAGAAACGAAGCAAAAAGTTTCAGTGGCTGAGAGATTTCAAATAGAATGTGGAGGTCATGCTGGCGGTTATTCTTATGCATTACATAGATATCCCTTTTCAGTGTTTGCTGCATTGGAGTAGCTAGAAAAAATACCTGAAATTGCTGACCTGTAATCCAATAGCCTTGATTCTTGAAGATGATTAAATAATTATAGAGCTTTTAAGGTCTGTCCATGTGATTGTGAAACCTTTGTGACTTTAACAAAGTCACAAAGTACTTTCTTACTCAGAAGAATAAGAAAAAAAAGACAACAAATAAACAATAGCGGGATGGGGGGATGGGATGTTTTGGGTGTTCTTTTTACTTTAATTTTTATTTTCTTTTAAAAAAAGTGTACAGAGCGAAGAGATGAAAACAGCCAAAATGTCCATCAACAGACAAGTGACTAAACAAACTGTAGTACATACATATGATGGAATATTATGCAGCTATAAGACAGAATAAACTTATGAAATATGTGACAACATGGATGGACCTTAGACATTATTCTGAGTGAGATTAGCCAGAAACAAAAGGACAAATACTGTATGGTCTCACTGATATGAACTGACATTGGTGAATAAACTTGGAGAATTTCATTGGTAACAGAGACCATCTGTATAGAAATACGGTAAGATATTAGGTAATTGGAGCTGAAGGAACTGTGCAACAGGACTGATTGTAAAAACTCAGAAATGGATAGCACAATACTATCTAACTGTAATACAATTATGTTAGAACACTGAATGAAGCTGAATGTGAGAATGATGGAAGAGGGCTGGGGCACAAATGAAATCAGAAAGAAAGATAGATGATAAAGACTGAGATGGTATAATCTAGGAATGCCTAGAGTGTATAATGATAGTAACTAAATGTACTATTAAATGTACTATTAAATGTACTATTAAAAAACAAATTTTAAAAAATGTTTTTTCATGAGGAAGAACAAAGGAATGTTATTACTGCAAGGTGTTGAAAATAGATGGTAATTAACATTTTTAAATTTTAACTTATGTGTGAGACTAAAGCAAAAAATGTTTGTTTGGTACAAAATTTATATTTTGACTAGTGCATTTCCTAATATAACTTATGTAGACAGCTTAATTGAACACCATTAAGTACATGGAACCTTTAGTAGGGCATGAGATTTTGTTGGTTTGCCCAGAGTGATGCCCTGATAAATCCCAGAGTGATTTGAACAGTGAATAAAAAAGTATTTGCAAAGTCCCCTTTGGGGAATGGTGAGAAAGAGGGAAAATTCAACTTCCCCAAGTTGAATTCTTGATACTCTCAGAAGCAGTGCAGACAACCAAAGCTATAGGTTGAGCCCCCAAACTTGGGGTTTGTTCATATGAAACTTAATCCCACAAACGATAGGTCAATCCTACTTAAAATTAGGCCTAAGAGTCACCCTCAAGAGAACCTCTTTGTTGCTCAGATGTGGCCTCTCTCTCCAGCCAACACAACAAGCAAACTCACTGCCCTCCCCCTGTCTACGTGGGACATGACTCCCAGGGGTGTGGACCTGCCTGGCAATGTGGGACAGAAATCCTAGAATGAGCTGAGACTCAGCATCAAGGGATTGAGAAAACCTTCTCGACCAAAAAGGGGAAGTGAGAAATGAGACAAAATAAAGTGTCAGTGGCTGAGAGATTCCAAACAGAGTCGAGAGGTTATCCTGGAGGTTATTCTTACGCATTAAATAGATATCACCTTGTTAGTCAAGATGCAATGGAGAGGCTGGAGGGAACTGCTTGAAAATGTAGAGCTGTGTTCCAGTAGCCATGTTTCTCGAAGATGATTGTATAATGATATAGCTTTCACAATGTGACTGTGTGATTGTGAAAATCTTGTGTCTGATGCTCCTTTTACCTACCTTATCAACAGACAAGTAAAACATATGGAATAAAAATAAATAATAGCAGGAACAAATGTTAAAATAAATTTAGATTGAAATGCTAGTGATCAATGAAAGGGAGAGGTAAGGGGCATGGTATGCATGAATTTTTTTGTCGTCTTTTTATTTCTTTTACTGAATTGATGCAATATGTTCTAAGAAGTTATCATGATGATGAATATGCAACTATATGATGATATTGTGAATTACTGATTATATATGTAGAACAGAATGATCAAAAGTTAAGAATGTTTGAGTTGGTTTGGTGTTATATTTTTTTTTTTAAATTTAAAAATAAAAAAAAGGGGGATCCATTTTGGAAGAATCTTTAGTGCCGACAGAGCCCACAAAGCCAGAGATCTTTGGGGATGCAGAAGGAAAGCACGCCTGAGGAAGCATTATGAAATGAGGAGAGAAAGTTAGCAGATGTCGCCATCTGCTCTTCCAGCTAACAGAGGTGTCCAAAACCAAAGGCCAGCAGATGACAACCACATGTCTTCCCAGCTGACAGAGGGGTTCTGGAAAGCATCGGCCTTTCTTGAGTGAAGATAACCTCTTATTGGTGCCTTAAATTAGACATTTTCATGGCCTTAGAACTTTAAACTTGCAACTTAATAAAATTCCCCTTTCCAAAAGCCAAAAAAAAACTGTACAGCGCTCCTATTTGGAAATGTTTTGGTAATGGATGGTGGTGATGGTAGCAGGGCATTGTGAACACAATTAACAGCACTAAAATATATATCTGATTGTGGTTAAAAGGAAAATATTATATTGACCATATGGTTAATCGGATAAAAAAAATTTTCAAATCCGTGACACTGCACTATTCAAACAGTGAACCGTAAGTTAAACCATGGACTATAGTTAATAGCACAATTATAAAAATGTGCTCTCACCAATTGTAACAAACATACCACACCAATGCAAGGTGTTAATAACAGAGTGGTATATGGGAAAATGTTATCCATGATTTTTCTGTAAATCCACAGCTTCTCTAATAAAAGTTTTAAATATATATATATTTTTTTAAAAGACTGTCAAAAGATAAAAAGGCAGCCTATTCAATGAGAAAAAATATTTAGAAACCACATATCTGAAAAGGGTTTAATATCCAGGATATACAAAGAAATCCAACAGCTCAACAATTAAAAGACAACCCAATTTTAAAATGGGCAAAAGGCATGAACAGATGTTTTTCCAAAGAGGAAATACAAATGGCTAAAAC
This sequence comes from Tamandua tetradactyla, assembly GCF_023851605.1. Taxonomy (NCBI): domain Eukaryota; kingdom Metazoa; phylum Chordata; class Mammalia; order Pilosa; family Myrmecophagidae; genus Tamandua; species Tamandua tetradactyla. Next base: position 41,458,961 of record NC_135346.1, on the reverse strand, counting down.
GCACATGAAAAGATGCTCAACGTCACTAGGTATTAGGGAAATGCAAATTAAAACCGCAATGAGATTTCATCACACACCTACTAGAATGGCCACTAAAACACAGAAAGGAAATTCCAAGTGTTTAAAGGATGTGGATAAATAGGAACCCTAATTCACTGCTGATGTGAATGTGGAATGGCACAGCCGCTATGGAAGACAGTTTGGCGATTCCTCGGGAAGCTAAGTACAGAACTGCCATATGATCTGGCAATCCCACTACTAAGTATCTACTCAGAAGAATTGAAAGCAGGGATGTGAGCAGACATTTGCACAGCGATGTTCATAGCGGCATTATTCACAATTGCCAAAAGATGGAAACAACCCAAATGTCCATCAACTGATGAGTAGATAAACAAAATGTGGTATATACATACAATAGAATATTGTCAGTTGTGAGAAGAAATGAAGTCCTGATGCATGTGACGACACACATGGACCTTGAGGATAGCATGTTGAGTGAAATTAGCCAGACACAAAAGGACAAATATTGTAGGATCTCACTAATATAAAGTAGACATAATGAGTAAACTCATGGAGTTGATATGTAGGATATATGTTATCAGAAGACAGAATGAGGATACAGAATGGGTAGCTGATGCTTAATTTGTGCAGAATTTTTAATAAGGTTGATTGTAAATGGAAATGGATATAGGTAATGGCAGCACCTTATTGTGAGTGTAATTAACACCTGTGAATTGTGTGTGTGATTGTGGTTGAAAGGGATAGTTTTAGGTAGTGTATGTCACTAGAAGGAAAGCTAGAGGGTGAAACAAGGGACAAGAAGGTGGTTAATAGTACAAATATAAGAATGTTCTTCCATGAACTAGAACAAATATACAGCACTATTATAAGATGTTAATAATAGGGTGGCATATGGGGAAAAATGCACCTAAAGCAAACTATGGATCATAATTAACAGTAATAGTATAATATTCTCCCATAACTGTCACAAAAGGCACCACATCAATGCTAAGTATCAGTAATAGGAGGGTTTAAAGGATATGGGGCTTTTCTCTTTTGGAGCAAAAAAAAAATTCTATAATTGCTTGTCTAAACTGGATGAATTGCATGGCGTGGGAATAAGACTATGAAATCAATCAATCAATCAATAACCAGGCAGAGTAGTGTGGGGATATGTCCAAAGAGTTCATCTGATTCTCAAAGAGGTCAATTTCCATTCAGAAGTGGGATAATTGATTATATTATTTTTTAAAATACTGCACATCTATTTATTTCTTAATCTGTAAAACAATTTTTAAAAGGAGGGGAGGGGGAGACACCTAGGGCAATATATAAGATTCCACAAGGGATCCAGGCACTAGAGTAACTTTCCAGAAACCTACAACCTCCAGATGGGTCCCTGGTCCAGATAAGTCCTGAAACCTAGCCCAGCCTCTCCAGAACATCAGATAGTTCCATCTCCCTACCCCATATTAGTGACAGACCCCTCCAAAAACAAAAATTTAGAATCACCATTGCCCAAACAAACCCAAAGAGAGGTATGGAAAGATCAAAGGGAATGGTAGAATTATACATAGAAGACAGGACTTGAAAATGAATATGAATGCTGAATCATTAAACTGATATCTCTTTTAGTCTCCAGTGTTTTAGAGCAGCTAGAAGTAAAAACCTAAAATTGTGAAACTGTAACCCATGTCCAAGTCTGAAATATGTTCTACAACTAATTGTGGTGCTGTGTTTTGAAATTTATAGCTTTTTTGTATATATGTTATTGTTCACAAAAAAAGAAAGAAAAAAGTTGATTGTGATGATAAAAAGTATTTAAGCCTCCTATATTCTGGAGCAGCTAGAAGGAAAAATATGACAGGATCATATGGTAGCCCATGACAAACTCTGGGATCTGTCCTGTACCCACTTTTTGAAGAGTGCTTTGAAAACTATTGCTTTTTGCTTTCTTTGCTTTGTATATATGTTATACTATACAGTAAAAAAAAAGTTAAAAAAAGAGGCTAAATTGGACTTCATCAAAATTTTAATCTTTTGAGTTTCAATAGACACCTTTGAAGAAAGTGAAACAAGCCAGAAAATGGGAGAAAGTATCACAAATTATATATCTGAAAAGAGGCGTATTCAAAAATGTATGAAAAGTCTTGCAACCCCACACACACACACACAAAAAGATGAAAATATGAGAAATAATTTGAATAGACATTACTCCAAAGACAATATATAAATGGCCAATAAACATATGAAAGGATGTTCACCATAATTAGACTTTGGGGAAGTGAAAATCAAAGCCATAAAATCACAATGAGGTGACTGTAGCCAACAAGACAACTGCAATAATTTTGTTAATGTATAATAGCAAGTATTGGCGAGGATGTGAAGAAATTGTAACCCAAGCGCCTTGCTGATGAGAATGTAATGTGTTGTACCCCTGTTGAAAACAGTTCGGTGTTTCCTCAAAAAGTTAGGAGTATAGTCAAATAATTGAAAATAGTAATCAAAGTAGTACCTGTGCACACAAATTGATAGCAGTATTGTTCATAATAGCCAAAAGGTGGAAAAAGAGCAAAAGTTCCATCAAAACATAAATGGATTAAGAAAATGTGCTATATCCATGGAATGGCCTATTATTCAGCCATATAGAAAAGACTGAAGTACTGACACATGCTTTGCTATGGATGAAACTTAAAAAACTATGCTACATGATAAAAGGAAGACACAAAAGGATCATACTGAACTATTTAATGTGAAATATCTAGCGTAGGTAAATACATGGACAAAAAGCATACGAGGTGTGTCTAGGTCCCCACTAGAGGAGTGAATGGGGAGAACTACTTAGTGAAGAGAAGGTTTTACTTTGGAGTAATGGAAATATTTTGGAACTAGATACAAGTGGTAGTTATGTAAAATTGTGAATCTACTAAATGCCACTAAATTGTCCATTTTACAATGGTTAATTTTATATTACATGAATTTTACCTCAACTAAATTATTTTAGTAATAAAAAAAGGGGCAGGGGGAGAAACCAATGGCCTGGGGAGATCAAGCAAAAGCCAGCAAGTGACAGGATCTGTGTCCACCCACCAGTTATGAGCTGTGTGGCTTTGGGAAGGTCACACCCTGTCTCTGAGCCTCATGTGGCTTCTCTGGAAAATGGGAATGATGATAGAGCACCAAGCGTCTTGGGCCATGTGTTCCTTTTCTCTACACCAGGTAGAGATGAGAGAGATGAAGAAGCAAGGGACAGAGAGAGAGAGAGAGCAAGGAAGGGGAAGCAAGGAATGAGCCTCCCTGCCTTTTTCATTGCTGCCTTCCCTTCTGGCAGGTCTAAGGAACCTTGGGGAGGGGAAATGGTTCTTTCTCAGCTTACACTGGACCCCAAAGGACTCTGGCCCACGATCCAGGCTCACAATGGGGGAATGTGGAAATGCCCTCCTTTTCCTTTCAACTTCACATTAAAACTCTAGCGACCCATGGGAAGAAATGGAAGTGACATGAAGGGCCTCCCAAGACAATACCCCCAGCTGGTGCTTATGGAGCAGAGAGTACGGGATGAGTCCGTTTGTGGTATGTTTGTGTGACTGGCCAGCAATTTTTTTTTAAATGTTAAATTAGGTGCCAATGTATAAAAGTCTGGAGATTCCACATAGAAGTGCAGATTTCCTGGTTTCTCTTAAAAGTCGGAAGATAGGGCAGAAAGAGCCTGAAGTCCCTTGTGAAAATGGAGTGAGAGGGGCGGCTTCCCCTTGGAGGGTACCCCCGGGCCACCTCCTTCATTTACTCTTTTGGAAGAGTCCCTTGGGCTTCTAGACTTGTGCCTCAGTGGTGGCTGAGTGTGGGCTCTGGAGTCAGTCAGACAGCTGAGTGTCCAATCCCAGCTCTGCCCTAAAAGCTCTGTGCCCTCCAGCTAATCACTCGGCTTCCCCGTGCCTCAGCCTTCTCCCCTGTGAAATAGATTAAAAGTTCCTACCCAGGCGGGCAACAGTGGCTCAGTGGCACAATTCTTGCCTGCCATGCTGGAGACCCAGGTTCGATTCCTGGAGTCTGTCCACGCCAAAAAAAAAAGTTCCTATCCTTGGTAGATTGAGAACCATTCCCCACAAAGGGCAGGGACCTTAAAAAATCCTACTTGAATGGGGCCAAACTGGAGTGCTTAAAAGCAGAGGAAGTTCAGACACAGGAGGAGACGTAGCCAGCCAGCCATATGACAGAAGCAGAGACTGGAGTTTATAGATTGCAGACTAGCCATCACCAGAACACTACAGACTTCAGAGCAAGCCTGCTCCTGCAAATACCTTGGTTTTGGACTTTCAGCCTCCAGAACAGGAGGATGATACATTCCTGTGGTTTAAGCCAACCAGTCTGTGGTATGTGTCACAGCAGCTCTGGCAAACTAAGACACTCCCCATTAAGGTGGCTGTGAGGCTCAAATAAGATAATGTGTGTCAATTGCTTAGCACAGAGCCTGGCTCCTGGGAGGTGTTTATGCCAAGCCAGCTGCCCAGAAGGCCACTCCTGAGGGCCCACAGCCCTGAGCAGAAGAGCATTCCCATCGTCCCAGGGGCCAGCAGGACACTCACCTCCACCAGCTTGCCGTCCACAATCTCCGAGGTCTGGTGATAGTTGGGGAAGTCCACCACCACCTTCCCGCCCTCCATCCGCACGGTGGCCTGGAAGGGAAGCACAGCGGGAGCCTGAGTCAGTCTCAAGGATGATGAGCTTGCCTGCAGCCCCAGCAGTCCCTCTCTGCGGATTTACCTTGCAGGCACAGAGGCGTAAAGCAAGTCAGGCATGTCACCTAACCTCTGAGAGCTTCCGTTTCCTCATTTCTAAAATGGCAATAATTATACCTCATGGAACTGTCGTGGGGACTGAATGAGTTACTATGATACCTGCAAAGTGCTTAGAACAGTGCCTGGCACAGGCCAAACCCTCCACAGTGCCCAATATGGAGTTACTTTGGGAGCATCAGCAGTATTGTGATGGTGAGGGTGAGGGTGATGGGTCTCAGGGGGCTGACTGCTGTATTGTTTGTAATAGTGAACAACACGAATATCCCGCCAGGCTCATCAAAGGTAACCCTCACACCCTCCCCTCTCTACGTGGGACATGACTCCCAGGGGTGTGGACTTTCCTGGCAACGTGGGACAGAAATCCTAGAACGAGCTGAAACTCAGCACCAGGGGAATGAGAAAACCTTCTCGACCAAAAGTGGGAAGAACGAAATGAGACAAAATAAAGTGTCAATGGCTGAGAGATTCCAAACAGAGTCGAGAGGTTGTCCTGGAGGTTATTTTTATGCATTAAACAGATATCCCCTTTTTAGTTAAGGTGTAACAGAGAGGCTGGAGGAAACTGCCTGAAAATGTGCTCCAGTAGCCATGTTTCTTGAAGATGATTGTATAATGATACAGCTTTTACAATGTGACTGTGTGATTGTGAAAAGTTTGTGTCTGATGCTTCTTTTATCTACCTCATGGACAGATGAGTAAAACATAGGATTAAAAATAAACAAATAATAAGGGGAACAAATGTTAAAATAAATTCAGTAGAATGAAATGCTAGGATCAATGAAAGGGAGGGGTAAGGGGTATGGTATGTATGAATTATTTTTCTGTTTTCTTTTTATTTCTTTTTCTGAATTGATGCAAATGATCATGATGAATATACAACTATGTGATTTAAAAAGAATGTTCATATTGTATGTTGATTGGCTTTATTAATAAAATTTTTAAAAAAACGTAACTAGCCTAAGCCTTCACCAATGAAGGGAGCAATTAAATAAACTATGGCATTTCCATACTACAGGATACTGTGCAGTCATTTAAAAAGAATAAGGCAAATCAACACATGCTACTACAGAAAAACATTAGTAGGAGATTGCTACACTTTAAAAGAAAGCAAACTGACAGAATATGAATATTATGACTATTTGCTCTTCACCTTGGCAGCCTAATGAGCAAAGGACACTCATGGTATTAATTAGAGACTCCAAAATGGGTGGAAGACCTAAAGGACCTGCCTGGGTGACGTGGGGAAGCCACCTTTCACTTCTCTGCTGCCCAAGAGTTGCTGTCCTGAGCAAAAAGGAAATGTCTGTGTGTGATGTAAGGTAGGTCTGCGTGGAACATAGAAGGTCTAGCAAGGATTCATCGAGGCATCTAGAACCTTCTTTCGGAAAGACCTACCAAGCTTGATTAATCGGTGACCTGTCTGTTCTATGGAAACAGCCTGACCATTCCAGGTAAATCAAATCTCCATCCCACCACTCATTGGCTATGAGACTTTAAGGCCACTACTTTGCCTCTCTGAGCCTCAGTTTCATTACCTATAAAACACAACCAAATGGCTAACATTTTTTTGCTATTATAAACAGGGATGCAACCAACATCCTGTACCTACATCAACTTACACTTGTCTAATTTGATCTATCAGATTAATTCCTCGAAGTGAAATTTCAGAGCTAAAGGGTATGAGCATGGGGTGGGCCACGGTGGCTCAGCAGGCAGAGTTCTCGCCTGCCATGCCGGAGACCTGGGTTCGATTCCCAGTGCCTGCCCAAGCAAAAAAAAAAAAAAAAAAAACCCCAGTTCATAATGGGTATCAGCATTATAAATTTTGATACATACTGTCAAACCGACAGAAACATTAAATTAACCGGAACACCCACCAAAAATATTTAAAATTGCGCTTATTTTCCTAGCAATTACTATGCGGCAGGCACTGTACTCCATGCTTTCCGTGCATTATCTTATGTCATCCTCACCACTGAGCTCTGGGTCCCCTCTTGCATATTAGAGATCTGACGTTTGTGGAAGTGAAACAACTTGGCCAAGGCCAGGGGGGAAAAATCACGGTTTCAAATCCAGGTAAGTCTGACTTCAGGACCTGGGCTCTTCCTCTCTATGCTGGGGAAGGAGGGAGGGGCAGCCAGTGGCCTCTCACCTTGAACTTCTTGCCCCCCATGGTCTCTATGTCACTCTCCTTGTCAATGGTGAACTTGTTGGTCATGGAGTGGCCCCCGGAGTAGTGCTGGGACCAGGTGAAGTTCTGCCCATCCTGCTGTACCTCTGTGACGATCTTGAAGTTGCGGCCTTTTTCAATGGCTTCGCTGGGGAGCCCTGGGCCCAGAGACAAGCAGAGACATGTAAGTGCTGAGAAAGAGCTTTCCTCTTTGCTCTAGGCTGGCCTGGAGGGAGCGCACAGTTCCCAACACAGGCAGTGTGTTGTGCAGTTCTGAGCTCCACAATGAGCTGGCAGCAGGGAAAGGGGATGGGGGTGGCGGGGGAGTGATGCTCGGGCAAGTCACTGCTTCTGCAGGCCTCCGTGTTCCCCTCCACATAACGGGGATGATAAAGCCTAAGTCATAGGGTGGTGCAAGGGTCAGATTAAATGTGATTGTGTCTGGGATAGCATCGCGTTGGCATTCAATAAATAATAGCTAGTCTACTGATGGTAATAGCACGTAATTTAACAGAAACTTGCTAAGCTCATAGAGTTCTAGAATCAACGGGACCTTCATGACTGGTGCTTTTATTTTACAGAGACCCAGAGCAGGAAAGGGCTTCCCAGGGTCCTGGCACAGGTAGCAGCAGAGCAGGGTTTACCACTGAGGTTGGCTCACGTCCATTTCCACAGGTCTGGGTTGTTTGGATGAAGCCAAGTCACTGTTCTCAGAAGGGCCTCTCCCAATAATGGACTCAAAAGGACTCTGGCTTCTCCCAGTGCCTGGGGTGCTGGGCTCCTGCTCTCAAGGCCTCTCTGGTCCAACTGGTAGGCAAGACATGGCCACTTGGAGGGAGGGCACAGGCCCTCTGGGACTGTCCTCTGAATCTTAACAGTCTCACTGCCACAGACTTGGACAGCGCGTTGATGTTTCCACAGGATTATCAAACCCACAGTCTCATTGGTTCCTCACAACAAGTGTTGGAAGTTAAGCAGTAAGGGAAGGGGTGGGATCTTTGATCTCTCTGCCCCCAGGGCCTGGGATAGTAAGAGGCCCTTGTTTGTCAAGTGAATGGCTTGGCAAACCTGGTCTGTATACTAACACCAGATGGGATGTGGTGACACTACTTATCATAGCGTCCCACGTGCTATGACCTCTGCCACTGACTCACATGTGGGCAAGTCACACTGAAGTGCCCATTGATAACACTGGGATAGCTCTTGCCTAAGATTCAATAAACCTTTAATGAGTAGATAATCAAGCCTCTGCTTCACCAATTACTCACTGTGTGACCTTAGACTAGTAACTCAGCTTCTCTGGGCTTCAGGTTTTCCAGCAGTAAAATGGATGGCTAATATTCCATACGTTTTTTGAAAACAAGGACTGTGCATTCTTACTATCCCCAGGGCCTGGCACAGAGTAGGTGGTCAGCTCAACAAATACGAGTAAATGAATAAATAATGAAATCTCGCCCTGCTCTACTCCAGGGATTCGAGTTCCTGACCCAGAGTTAACTGTGACAAACCAGCCCCTACTCACCGAGGCACTTCATGAACTCGTCATAATTCTTCTCGCTCTCCACCTCATACCTGCCGTTGAAGGCCATGCTGCTGGAGGGCGGGAGACCAGAGAGAAGGGAGATGAGGAAGACGTCTGTGCTCGGGAATCTCGTGCCCCAGCTTATAAACTCTCCTGGCTGCTGAGGCATAACCCCTAAATCACCCCACCTTTCCTGCCCGCGGAAGAAGAGAAAGGGCATGTGGTTTTATGATATGGGCAGGACCTGGACGGGGGCAGAGCCCTGAGGTTGTTCGCCCTGGGGAAGCACTGACTGGAATCCCATTGTCCTTCCTAGCAAGACCAGCGCTGAGACAGGTCTCAAGGTTTGAGTCACCCAGCTCCCAGGCCAGCCCTCCTGCCATGCATTCAAGCCCATCATCATCCATGCTCTCCTCATCCCTTTGTTTATTCATTCACCCCCTCATTCACAAAGTGCACTGAGCACCTGCTGCAGTAGAGCCATCACTGAGGGAACAAAGATGAATGAGCTGTATATACATCCTTCCCTAAGGGAGCTTACAGTCTAGTCCAGAGAGCTGGGATATCTTTGGAGAGGTGACATGCCTGATACAGATCTCGAAGGAACAATAGGATCTGGATATGTAGACAGGCAGGAAGGCTCAGGAGATAGGAGAAGACATTTTAGCACGAGGGAACAGTGAGATGAAGGTGGAGCGGGCCACAAGGAGAATGGAAACTGGGTTAGGCTGCAGCAAGGAGCCCTTTAAGGATAACAGACACAAGAAGGCTACAGGTGAAGCAATCATAATGACGTGGCCACCCATGGACCCAAGGAGCCAACTTGGAGAAGAAGTTGCCAGGTGCACAAAAAACGTTCCACATGCAGGTGAATTTTAATGTGTCCAAGCTTCACAGCTGGGAGGGGCTAGGGGTTCAGAGCCCCAGCACCACTTCACACTCCGGGACTTAGTCTCTCCACTTGCCCTGCCTACAGAATCGCTCTCTGGATCAAACCAGTTTGCTATGCTAAGTATAAAGCACTCTATGAAGGCTCTCATTACTATCATTAGTTCATTAAGGAAATCTCTGCCAGTCTTTCCCTTGCCAGCGTCTGTACTCCATGAATCCCCATCTTTCTATCCATAGCAGATTCACCATGATTGCCTCTGAGACTCAGTGGTTTCTGAACTGATGAAACCAACTTTGTCACATTTTGCCAATGTTTACCATTCTCAGGATTCCTTACCCCAATCAGGGTTCTTATGTTAGTTTATGTTTATAATACAAAATTTACATAGTCTATGTACACATATAGTTTATGTGTGTGTTTATATATATATACATGAATTTTTCTAATAAAAAATTATAAATATTAAAATTTCAAATAATTCCGAGCAAGTGATACTCCTAGTCCTGATGAGAGTTTGGTATCCTTCCAGACTTTTAAAAACATGTATATGCATGTCTGTATCATTATTTAAAGATATATCTTTCCTTTTTAATAGCTCCAGAATATTCCATTGTATGTATGTTTCATAATTTACCTAATTATGCCAGATCCTTAGGTTGTTTCCAATCATTTTCTATTAGGAATAACCTTAATTCTTGTTCACACCTCAGAGCTCATGGTCTATATGTCAGATTATTTGTTAACAATAAATTGCTAGATGTGAAATTCCTAGAACAAAGGGTTTTTGTTTTTTAAAATGTTATTATCTATTACTCTATGTCTTTCAGAAACACTATAGTGATTTATGCTCCCATCTATGTAGCATATGAGAATTTCCTCTCATTGATGATAATGAAGAAATAATAATGACAACAATACCCAACATTTATTGGGTACTTATCATGCATTGGACACTCCACTAGGTGTTTTTACACAGACTATCTCATTTAATCCTCCCAACAACTCTTCGAAGTAAGTGCCATTACTGTCCCCATTTTGCAGGAGAGAAAACAAAGTTTCAAAGAGATTAAGTAACTTGCCCAAACTCACAAAGAACCCCCGTATATATTTCACATTTAACTACCAGAGCAACTCTCAATATCTTGTAAGGACGTTTTCAAAAACCCTCCACAACTCTGTCACCCAACACAATAACTTTTTTTAAAAACTTTTTTTATTGTGAAATACAATACCCACACAAAGAAAAGAAACAAAATGCAACAATTTTCAAAGCACACCCCAACAAGCAGCCACAGAACAGATTTCCAAGCCTGCCACGGGTCACTACACCACTACCTCAGATTCCTCCCTCCAGCTGCTCCAAATCACCAAAGGCCAAAAGAAACTTCGACACAGCGAGTCAGCAGTCACAGCTGTTCACCAAATCCCATCCTCCCTCGCCCTTCCCCAGCTACCACCACCAATCCACAGGGATCCCTAGGCAATGGTCGACCCAACTCCCTCATGCCGAGAAGAGCTTCTACACCAAAGGACAGGGGGGTGTAATCTTGGAGAGGCTGGTCCCTCTGGGTTTCAGTATTTATCTGACCTAAGAACCCTCTGGAAATTATAAATTCCAGGAAAGCAAACTTAGTGCATGAAACCTTCATAGAGTCTCAGTTTGAGCCCTAGTATTCTTAAGAGTTAACAGGAGTAATGTTGGTTGGGAATTAGCAAACCAAGGCAAGTATCACTACCTAACTGAAACTTGTAGAGTAGCCTTCAGAATAGTCTCTCGACTCCATTTGATTCTTCTTGGCCACTCATGCCTTATTTTATTACACTTCTCTTCCTCTTTTTGGTCAAGAATGCATTGTTCATCCCACAGTGCCAGAGCCAACAAACTAACTTTAAATTTTTCTATTTTTTTCCTCCTGCCTTCAGGTTTCTCTTTCTCTTTTACCCCTGCTCTGTTTCTTTTTCATCAACTCCAATTATAGCAGATGTATAACAGTCATAATCATCATGTAAATGCAATAGTGCCTTCTATGTTTCTACACACAGCATTAGTTTGTAAACACAGTCCCATGTCTCTATAAAGCTGTCATGTTTATTGTTAGAAATGGCTGCATAATAACACACCAATGGGAGCCTTAACCATCTGGACTGTTTGCTGTTGGACTTTTAGGTGGATCCCAGCTTCCTGCATTAAATATAATACATACCACAGTAAGAGTATTTGTACGTAGAGTTGTTTTCTTTTGTTTTGTTTTTTAAGTATTTTCTTAAGTGAGAGCCCCTGGATGGGATTACAAGGTCTAGGGGTCTGGGACATTCTTAAAGCTCTTAAGATGTTTTGCCAAGATGGAACTGAACTGGTTTATACCCAGCTTGCTTGCATGCTTGAATCTCTCAAAATTCAGAGTTTAAAACATCTTTGGTACTTTCCCAGACATCCTGCACTCAACACCACATATTGTGCCACCATGAGAAAATATTTCTTTTTAACAACCTTTGCAGTGGAAAGTTTTTTTTTTTCCTGATTATAAAAGACATTCATAGTAGAAAATTAGGGAGGAAGAAAAACAAACTAAAAGATACCTCTAATCCTATAGGGTCTTATATTTCAAGTTTAGGAGTTATACAAACTCATCATTTAAAATATATAAAGGCCCAAAACTGTGTAAAGTAAAAGATGAAAGCCCTGCATCCCATACCATCTCACTTTCCAGGAGCCAGCTGATGTTAAATTTTAGAATTTTCCACATGCACACAAACAAATTTGTGCTTATCTTTTTTTTTCCTGTTCTTTTTAACAACAACAAAAAAAAAAAAAACAGAGATTCTGTTTTGTGTCTCACTTTTTTGACTTAGCAATATATTATGGACATTAAAAATCTTATTTTTTCACAGAAAATGAAGACTATCCCATTTATTACCAAAATGGACTTTCCAAATGGACAGATGCACTAATTGAATGCTTTGTATTGCCCTGCTCTAGGCTTGCAAAACAATCAGGCATTTGTCATCTCCTTGGAGACCATGGAGGAAAAGAATTTATCTGCAGTAAATTGGGATGCAAGTCTGATGGAAGGTACAGGGTAAGCCAGAAAGGCTTAAGAGCTGGGGTACAATCTCCTTTAGTCCCCTGGGGTCTCTACTCTCCCAGGAAATGTGCACTTCATAGAATCCACTTTCCTGCTTTGGCCTACCTGGAATGCTACTCAACTTTCAACTGTCTTTCCAAATTCTAACTGTCCTTCCAACTCCACCTTCTCCAAGAAGCCTTCTCTGATGACTCCAACCTACAGGACTAGCCTTGCAGCAACCCTCATAATGTACAGCATCTGTTTGTAGTGACTCAGGACGAAACACTTGGGCTTTGAAATCCCACAACCTCTTCATATACCAGCTCTGAGCCTTCACAGCCGCCATGTTCATTCATTCAACAAACAGCTCAGCAGCCACTGTGCACTAAACTCTGGAAATGTCAAGTTTCTGTCATCAAGTCTGTGAGATACCCAGAGTAGTAAGCAGGCCATTACAACCTGGGGTGAAGATGAGATAAAGGCCATGGCCTGAGGATATTTTAGGACCAGAGAGACACAATCCGCCCGCCCCCCCTAGGCTTCAGGGAAGGCTGTTCTGAGAGGAACTGACATCTTAGCCCAAGCCTTATCATACTCAATATCAAATGAGGATAAACATATTTATAATTCAAGAGTTACTATGAGGACTGAGAGAATATAACTAAAGTGCTTAGCACAAGATCTAGCATTTTGTAGGTGCTCATTGATTGCTATCTATTATTCACATTCATTGGCAATTTGTCCAGCCTATCTGCCCATTGCTTTGAATTATTATTACATATTACGGTATTAATTTAAATCTTCAAAATTGTGTCTTTTATCCCCCAACTAGATGATAATCCCTTCAAGGATAGAGGCTGCATGTTTTGGGGATGGAGGGGTGGGGGGTGCATGGTCTGGGAATCCAACCCGGGTCTCCAGCATGGAAGGCAAACTTTCTACCACTGAGCCACCCATGCACTCCTAGAGGGTACATTTTATACTTCCTTATGTATTTATACCTGATAGGATAGTGTTGATTTGGTTTTATTTGATCAGATCAGTCTTAGGCTGTGATGCCGTGTTCTTTTTCTTTTTGTATGCTGTATGGCAGAGGTCACATTTCATACCTTTTCCTCGTTAGTATTCTCACTGCAGCACCATTTGCTGAATTTTTGTTTGTTTGTTTGCTTTCACGCATGGGCCGAAAATCAAACCTGGGTCTCCGACATGGCAGTTCCACCACTGAACTACCCTTGCACCCCTGAGGCTGTGTTCTTTAAAATATCATTTTCATCATACACCCCTGGGTGTGAGGAAGGAGGGTGTGGAAAATCCCTGGGCTCTGACCTCCAGATTTTCTGACTTAGTAAGTAAGTGTGGGGTGGGGCCCTCGGATCTGCATTTTTACAAGGGACCCAGCAATCGTGATGTACAGGAATGTTGAGAAGCTCCGGGCCTGTGCAAGTGGGCTAGAAGCTGGAAGAATGGTCCAAATGGTCTCTCCAGGCTCCTGCTTTACTCCCTTCCCCATTGACTCCCTACTGCACCTGTCAGAACTGTTTTCTCCTTAGTTGCTGCCACCCAAGGTCAGTGTCAACAGCAGGATGGGAGTGGTGGGGTGTGGGAAATGACGCCATTGGCACCGGGGACTCCTGACTCAGCAGTGCTCCCATCTCCTTCGCTAGACTCTAGAGAATCCAGCCTCCAGCCCTCCCCTGCCCATGCCCTGCCTCCTTCACTCTTCCCCAGGGTCCACCTATTTGTTGAGACACTCACCTGCCTTCCCTGGGAGGTAAATGAACTCAAACTGCCTCTATATTACAGTGAGGTTTTATGGGGTAATTGGAGCAATGTAGTTACTATGCCCCAGTGGAGATAAAGAAGGGCCCCGAGGCTAATACCCCCGGGCCATCCCAACTTCCCAAACTGGACTATGGCTCTGGCCTCAAATCCTCTACCATCATGGAACAGGCTTCCAAATGTCACGTGCAGCTGGTAGGCGGAGGAGCTGGGATGCAGACCCAGGCAGCCTGAATCCAGCTCCTGCACTCATTTCTCTAAATAAAGGCAGCAATTTGATTTGGATGCAGCCTTCAGAGGAGATCGCGCTCTCAGATTCCATTATCATTCACGCGGTACTTTGTGAGCGATCCCAAAGTGCCAGGACAGTGCTAAGCGCCTGGCATACGGCATCTCGTGCGTTAGGGAATGGAGAAGGGCAACAGAAGGGAAGAGTCCCCACTGAATGGAGCTCCCAGCCTCACAGCTCATCCCCCTTCCCCAGTTCATCCCTACTGTTGGCCTCACTTCCTTTCTTATCCAGCTGTGGATACATCATCTCTACAAGGCCTGTAACATCCACATTGGTTTCCCAGGCTCCCACACTTGGAAAAAAAAAAAAAGCATTTGTCTTCCTGTTTCCCATCTCGAGACTGTGAAGTGATTGTGGCTGTGGTTCTAACTACTTACCCTCTTCCATTGCTAATCATTTTCTAAGACTGAATGGGAAGCCAATACTACTGAAAATATAGTATCCTCCCTCAGCAGTCCTTCACCTCATTGCCGGGCAGCTCCCATTCCCCATGGCAACTGACTTGAAAAAAGTTTCACCTTCTTAGCAAGTCTCTGATATCATTCCTACCACCTTAATCACACACCCCAGCCCTGGCCATCACTTTTTTTTTTTTTTTTTTTTTTGCATGGACAAGCACCGGAAATCAAACCCAGGTCTCCTGCATGGCAGGCGAGCACTGTGCCATTGAGCCACCAGGGCCCACCCCCAGCCATCACTTTTAATGGCTGTATAATAATCCACTGCATGGATATACCAGAACTTAATGTAGCCAGTCCCCTATTGTTGGACACTTAGGTTAGGAAGGGAAAAAATGCACAAGTGAATAAGAAATACCACAGGGTGCAGAAAATAAAAACAGCATTGTTCAAGACCACATATTAATATGAACAGCATCTTCTGAGATGGAGTTGAAGCTCTGTGGATGCTCAGGGCTCATAAACTAGCAGGGGATGGTAATGCCAAAGGCAATGACTGGAGAGGAGATGCAAAGTCCCGAAGCCACGGGTCTGCAGGGCAGCAGGCAGGGAAACCCCTGGTTCCTGCTTCTGACCTGTGTCCCTGCCTTCCTACTTTTGAATTCATGGAATTTCTCTCAGTTTAGCCAAAGCTCTCTCTAGTAAAGAAACTCACATGAGCTAGTTTAGGTCAGAAGGGAAATTGAATGCATTTCATTACAAATCATATAAAATTGCTGCTATTTTACCTTTTTGACCTGTAAAAACAACAACTTTGTATGGTTCAACGAATATCATAAGGATGCAGTAGGCTTCTCAGGGAATCTCAGGGAGCCCAAGGGCAGAAAACATACTCAGACTTTGTAAGGAATTGGAACCAGGAACTGGAAAGTGTCAGCAACCAATCTCTCTCTTTCTGTCCTTATATCATGTTCTGCTTCCCTCTGTATGTTGACTTCATTCTATGCAGTTCTCCTCTCTCTGCTTACCCATGTGCTTTCACAGCAACCAACAGAAACAGAGTCAAATTTCTAAGGAGAAATAATCTGATCGCTCTATTGTAGGTCAAGTGTCTGCCTCTGCTCCAATCAGCTGTGAGAAGGGAGGGAGAGCTATGTCAGGGTTTTTAGTTGCAAGCACAGAAACTAATTAAAGCAAAAAAGAAATATATCTGGAGGATATTGATTAGCTCACAGAATTTTCAGTCTTAGAAAACAAGCAACAATGCAAGAGAACAAGCAGCTAAAACCACAACCACAATCACATCACAGAAATGGACTTGTGAGAACGCTACTGCCAGTACCACCAAAATCTGGGCTGCACAGTTGACACCTCTATGTCTGGTGGCACTGGACACTGCTGGCTTTGCAGTTTCCTGGACACTGGATATGACCACCGCCACTGCCAGATTGGATTCTCTTGTCCGTGCTTCTTTGCATTCCGAGCTGCAGAGGAAATGTACCAATGGGAATATCTGAAAGGCTAATCCCAAACCATGGTAGGTTCCCTCATTGCCAAGAGGGAACATGAAGGTCTGGCCTTTTCAGCTTTGTACTGAGAGGTGGACCCTACCTCCCACCAGGTCTCATGCAGTAGGGAACTCTCCAAACACAGGAAGGGATGCAGATCCTGGGCCCAATACTGGGGTCTGGAGGAAACGCCCTAGCCATCAGGGCCAACTGCTCTGAGTGGAGAGGGACAGTTTTTGAAGGAGGAACTGTGGGTTGGGCAGACATTCAAAAGGGTCTACTTACACTGACCTTTCCCCAAAAATCTACCCAGCTCCTGTGCCACCCCCTCCATGAAGTCTTATTCTCTTGCCTATCTAACCCAGCTAGCTCTCTTTCACTTAGAACGTGAACAGGGCACACGATTAAAATGCTTTAATCCATCTGAATTGTTAGCAGCTGGAGAGCAAGAAGCTTCCCTTATGCATCCATGTGACCTGTGTAGTCACTGATCCAGGGCACGCAGTGCAGGCTGTGCAGGTACCCGCTGGTCGCCTTAGGCATTGGTAGAGCTCTTTCAGACATAACAGACACTGACTCTGGATGATAAGGGGGAAGAAAAAGCAATTTTGTGGAAGGGTATAAGGTATCTCAGAAAGAATGGAAAAGCTGAACCACCAATCTAAAGTAACAAGAGGGAGCAGGAAGGATGACTTCCTTGGAACACTGCTATCCAGTGAATCACCTCCAACCATCCTCCATCCTTACAGAACTCCATTCAACTCTCAAAGTCCCAGTTCAGCCAACTGCTGACTGGATCACATTGAATGGGTCACTTAATCTCTGTGCTTGGGTTTCCTCTTGGCAGAATGGGGCTAATAACCAAACCTTCCTTCTCGGGGCCAAGGCAGGATTGGATCACTTGATACATGGAAAGCACTTAGAAAGGGGGCTAGCATACAGCAAATGCTTAATAAACGTTAACTATCTAAAAAAGAAAGAATTCTACTAAGGACATATATCCATTCCTGGAGGCCAGCAAGGTGGGCAGAGGGTCTTGATGGACAGTCCCACCAAGACCCATGTACAGCAGGGGAGGGACAGCTCTTCAGGGAATGCGGAAGTACCCTTACAGAAGAAGGGGAAATGAATACTGGACGGGGAAGAACTAAAAAGGCCCACTATGATTTCTCGCTTCCCCAGGACTGGGAAAGGACATTGCCCACCCCCTTGTCTGCAGATCTAATTCTGAATGGGGCCAGCCATGCCGAAAAGCAGGAAGGAGGGGGAGGAGGCAGGTCCAACAACAGCCAAGCAATCTAATCTCCAAGTTATGACCCAAGTAGCCTAAAAGCCTCAAAAAATAATGCTTCAGGCCAAAGTCAGATGTCAAAAGGTCTTTATCCAGCTCCCACGTGCAATTCTCCTGCTGCTGGCTAGCCGTGATTAATTCCTGTGGCAGCCACAGGAATCATTCCTAATGAATTTCTAATGAACTCATTTGGTGTTAATGCGGTGTGTAATTCCACAGGACACTCATTATAATTTAGCCTGATTAAGTCCGTAGTTATCGGGAACTACTATTGCTTTAAGCTCATAAGCAGGAGAAAAGTAATTATCCAGATCAGGTTGTTAAATTATGAAGAGGATTGGTCATTCTGAGAAATCCAAGGGGTTGCTGCTCCTATTTTTTTTCTCCTTGGGGTGCACTGCTCTAGTGTGGTGAACTGCTGCGCAGTCTTTAAGAGGAGGCAAAAATGCCCTCCCAGACCTCATATTCTGTAATGGCTGC
Organism: Tamandua tetradactyla; assembly: GCF_023851605.1. Classification (NCBI taxonomy): domain Eukaryota; kingdom Metazoa; phylum Chordata; class Mammalia; order Pilosa; family Myrmecophagidae; genus Tamandua; species Tamandua tetradactyla. The sequence continues at coordinate 41,440,759 of NC_135346.1, read as the reverse complement.
AGCCTATGTGGGAGAATTTTTAAGGGCCTTTCAAAGGTGACCCTGCCCTCAAATAGTCTGTTCCACTTGCCTGCTGTTGGCTACTGGCTCTGAATTTCCACCATAGGGGTGGATTCCTTTCGGTTTGAGGCACTGTTTCGGGTTGAAAGCTGACCTATACCTCACCTCAAGGTTCTCAAGGCCTTCACAGATATGTTATCTTACCTGATCATCATTTCATCCCAGATATCGTAATTAAACCCCTCCGACAGATAAGGAGGTTGAGGTTCAGGGAGGTCAAGTGACTTGTCCAAGGTCACTGGGAGCCAGAACTGGGAACTGAGCCCATCTCTACCCACCCTCAGGTCAATCATCTTTCCACATCACCTCTCATTTACTGCCTGGAATTCATTTCATTCATGTGTGACTGCCAGATCAGGCCTTCCTTGAACTTCCATCCCTTCTTAACTATTTGACTTGCCTCATTTCAGAAGATGGGCCCCTAAAGCTTTCTTGGCAAGGTCAGATCAGTCCTCTGAAACATTCAAAAGAGTACATCATTCACTGGTTGATTGCATGTCTCCTTTCCTACTTCTCCCAGAAATTTTCTCCTTATTCCCACTTTCTTATAACCAACTGCACACTTTTGGTTAAAATGCAGGTGGAGCTTCTTTTTAATTTTGAAATAATTTTCTCTCAATGATGAATTAACATGTTAAGTTGTATAAAATTATGAAAAAGACAGAAAAATCTAAGGACAAAAAAAGGACAAATGTATGATCTCATGTATATGGAATAATTAGAACATGCAAATTCACAGAGTCAGAAACTAGAATAAAGGTTAGCAGAGGCTGGGTGTGGGTGAGGAATGGGGAACTAATGCTTAATTGGTAAGGAGTTTCTGTTTGGGAGTTTTGGTAATGAATGGTAGGGATGATGGTGCAGAATTGTGAATTTAACAAACACCACTGCATTCTATACATATATAGATATAGATATATTTTTTGTATTCTATATTTGAGAGTGAATAAAATGGGAAATTTAAGGCTGTATGTATGTTACCAATATAAAAACAAACAAACATAAAACTGCACATCACAAGATGTAAACTATGCACCATAGTCAATAGTATAATTATAATAATATTATTTTATCTGTTGTAACAAAGGTACCTCACTAATGCAAAATGTTAATAACAGGGAAAACTGTGTGCATGAGGGGTTTGGTGTGTGGGAACTGTGTACTTTCTGCACGATTTTTTCTGTAAACCTACAACTGCTCCAAGAAAAAAAAAGTTTCAGAAAATTTAAAGATAAATATAATCTGTAATTCCATCACTTAGATGGATCCATTGCTTAATGGTGTGTAGGTATATCCTTCCAGACCTTATTATATGCACATAGAAATATATAAAAATGGATTATCAGAATTGGGATCATACCATCTGTACTATTTTGAAAATTGCTTTTTTTTTAACTTGGAATCATAAAATTTCTGAAAGATGAATTTATATAGTCAAATAATAAATAAAAACTAATTTAATAAGAATATTCATAGTAACTCCTCTGTGTTACAAAATAGTAAAAGTAGGGTAAATTACAGAATAAAGCCCAATAAATCTCACACAGAAGCCAGAAAGGGCATTTGCTTATCACGCCTTTGTTTCCCCAAATGTCTTGCTTATCAGTTTGATTTGGGAGTTTGGCATGAGATGGAAGATAAACACCAGTGGATGGAAGCTAAACGCTGAGGGGCAAAGTCACATGGCGCTGAGGGCCATGGTGAGTGAACCCCACCACAGGCACTTAGAGGTAGGCCTCCTGGCCTTGCTCTGGCCCTTGCTGTTAAGTCCCCCAGAAAGGAATGTTCAAGTCTGAACCCCCAGTTCTGTGTGTGAACTTACTTGCAAACAAAATCTTTGAAGATGTAATTGGTTAAGATGAGGACAAACAGGATTATATGGGCCCTCAGACAATACGACTGTGTCCTTAGAAGAGGGAATTTTGGACACAGAAACAAGCACTAGGAGAGGTGACCGAGTGATGGCAGAGGCAGTGATCAAACTGCTGTAGCCGCCAGCCAAGGGAAGCTGAGGACTGTTAGCAAACCACCAGAAGCTAGGAAGAGGCAAGGGAGGATTCTTCCCTACAGGTTCCAGAGGGAGCAGGGCCCTGCCAAAACCTAGATTTCAGCTGTCTAACCTCCAGAACTGTGAGGCAATCAATTTCCGTTGTTTTAAGCCTCCTAGTGCGTTGTACTTTGTTACTTCAGCCTAGGAAACTAAGACATTTGCCCACCTCCCCAGTCTCTCTTCTGTTGTACAGGCCCTCACTCTCTGCTGCCATCTCTTCCGTCATCTCTGGAATCCTCCAGACCCACTGCGCCATTTTTGCACCTCTCACCTTTACACATGCTTTTCCCTCTCTATAGAATGTCCAGGGACATAAACGGTAAAAATTGACTTTTGGGTAATGTCTAATTCGATGTTTGCCTACATGGAAAACATAAAGAGCTCCTTGAAGGGCAAACTGGGTTTGGGGTCAATATGGAAGGAGGTTCTGGGGCAAGTCGGGGAGAAACTTTACCCTCCTCTTTAAAAATGGAAGCAAGCTTTTGGAAGCCTAGCTCAGTGCTGTGTTTAATACCATAACCAGCAGGCAGCCTTGCATGTCCAAGCCACTCTGGCATTAACCCTCTGCCTCCTTGGCTGTCTTTCTGGTCTGCAGGTTCCACTTCCCTAACTCTCTTCCAAAGTCTCTGTCAGTCCCAGGTGAGAGGCTGCTTGCCTCTTGACAGTGGCTTCCCACCTTACACACAGCCAAGTGGTCCCTCAGAGGGGTGGGTAAGTACACTATAGCTGTTCCGATGTGGGCAGGAATGAGTGAGTTCATGTAGCTATTGATGTGACCACTGCGTGTACCTGTGTGCCTCTGTGTACCACTGCATGTGTGCTTGTGCTGTTGTACATAGGAATCATGTGCATGTGTGAGAAATCATGTAGACATGTCCTTATATCTGTGCATATAGGTACATAAGTACCACTGTGTGCATATATGGAAGTTGGATTACCTGCCTGTATGTACCTGCAAAGCAGTATACGTGTGTGCTCAGCTGTGACTTTCTGTGTACAGCTCTGGATCTGTTGTATACTGGTTTGTGACTGTGTGCATGTGGAGTGTGTGTTTATGTAAGAGAAAATCAGTTTGATGTCTTAGGTTGAAAATAAAAAAAAATCCCAACTCAAACACCAAATAAAGTTATCCCACGTACTTGGACTATCCCGTATTCGGAGACTACGGACTCCACTGACAGATAAATAAGTCTTCACTACTGGGGTGACTTCCTTGAGAATGAGGACATTTTCCCAGAAACCCAAGCCAACGTCCTCTATGTCTCATTGGCTAGAACTTGGTCACATGGCCCAAGCTAACCCAATCTCTGTCAAGGGACTTGGCCTGCTGCAGTGGGCTTGGACCAATCAGAATCGTCCACCTGGGGTGGGATCCGCCTCCCGGAACACAAGGCAGTCACCAGGCTGAGTTCTGCCATAAAGGGAAACGGGGATGATGTCAACTGTGTCTACTACAAAAGTGCCTGCGCCAGTGGGGGGGTATGTTTATCTATGAATGCTCATGGATGTGTGTATAGAGCAACATAAACGAGTATATATGCGGCTGTTTCAATTACCACAAAACAATTCAATGTTGCAGAACAAGCTAGCACAGCACGTGGTGGCTTAAGACAACAAACTTTCATGATGCCGCATGGTTGTGTGGGTCATGAATTTGGGCCAGCCGCGGCCAAGTGGGCCTCTGCTTCCCGTGGCCTTGTCTGAGGGCATTCACAAGGCTACATTCAGCTGGCAGCCGGGCTGGGCTGCAAGGTCCCAGAAGGTTTCCTCCATGTGGCTGGTTGTTCCTTAGTAAGGTCCCTCGTGGGCTTCCTCATTGCACGGTGGGCCCAGGATGGGTGGGCTGAGCACATGACAGCTGGCTTCCAAGAAAGGAGGTGCAAATACTGCCAGTCTGAAAGCCTGGGATGAGTTAGGACCTGGCATCAAGAGATTGAGAAAGATGTCTCCACAGAAAGGGGGAAAGAGAGAAATGAGACAAAATAAAGTGTCAGTGGCTGAGAGATTTCAAACAGAGTAGAGAAGTTATCCTGGAGGTTATTTCTATGCATTATATGGATATCCCTTTTTAGTTTATGGTGTATTGGATTATCTAGAGGAAAGTACCTGAAACTGCTAAGCTGTGTTCCAGTAGCCTAGATTCTTAGACACAATTGGATAAAGATATAACGTTTAAAATGTGACTGCATGATTGTAAGAACCTTGTGTCTAAGATGCTTTTTATATCCATGATATGAACAGGTGAAAATATATGAAAATATATGGATAAAGATAAATAAATAAATAAATAACAGGCAGGATAAAGGGTAAAATAAATTGGGCAGATAGAAGCACTAGTGGTCAACGAGAGGGAGGAGTAAGGTATATGGTATGTATGAATTTTTTCTTTTTTCTTTTTATTTCTTTCTCTGGAGTGGTGCAAATGTTCTAAAAAACGATCATGGTGATGAACGCACAACTATGTGATGATATTGTGAGCCACTGATTCTGTACAATGTATAGAAAGTATGTATGTGAAGATTTCTCAATTTAAAAAAATTAAAAAGAAAAAAAAATACTGCCAGTTCCCTGAAAGACTGGATTCATAAATCTTAGAACATTGGCCACTGCCAAAGATTCCAGTGGAGGGCAAACAGAATTTACCTTGTGACGGGTGGGGCAGCAAGCAGTATAGGCTAGAAAGGAATTGATGACAGCCGTCTTTGGAAACTATCTTCCATAGTGGGAATATGTACTGGGAATAAGGGTGGATGTATGAGTACACAGGTGTGTCTGAGTATATGCATTTTTGTTTGTATTTGTGTATTAAGGAACATAGGTATGTGCATATGGGAGTATGTATGCAAGTGTACATGCATTTGCTTATATGTGTATGTCTATTTGTAGATATAATGTACATGCAGTTGGGTAGGTGTGTGTGTGTCAGACTGTATTTACACACAAGGCCATGTGACCCTGCCCAGCTGCAGCCTTCCTGGGTAGTACGCTGAGATAGCAAATCTCCACCAAGGTAACAATCTAATCATTATTAAGATCTTGTCCTTGGCTGGAAGTCCTTGGGCTCCAAGCCAGTCAGAAGACTCAGCTCTTATCATAACCCTGAGAAAACCACAGTGTGGGCAATGAGGGAAGAAGCCATCTGCAGTTTTTTAAATCCCTGAGAGCCTTCCTTAGAAAACTCCAGAACCCCCTTAGTACCACTAAGTGGTATTGGACCACTAATACCAATAGGAAAGCTGAACTGTGACTCCCCCCAGCCCCCCACCACGATTCTACCCCTTCCCTCTCCTCAGGCTGTCAACCTTAGGATAAGATTTCAGAGAAAGCAGGCAGCTCTGAGCTCAAGGTTGTTGGTGGGGTGGGACCTCCTATCTCAGGTAGGCCCTGAACCCTTAGCCTCTCTTACACTGTTCATAGTGTGTTTCCAGGAAGGAAAATATGATGGGGGATGGGGGAGGGATGCAGGGAGGAGGGGAGGAAAAGTGTTTCCCTGTGCCTTTTCCATGGGCCACTGTGCATCGCCTATGGCTTTCACTCTGTCTTAATGAACTTTGTAGCAAGGATGCTGTGCATCCTTCTACAGATGAGGGATAGGATTCATTTTCCATGTTTAAACACTTGAACGAGATAAAATAACAGCTAAACCCGGCAATACATGACCTCTCCCAAAGCAAAGCTCAGATATGGAACAACGGAAGGCCCAGGTATTAAACTGGTGGTGGGGATGCAAATCATAAGGCAAGTTCAGGTCTGGATCCCTGATCCCGTGAGTATGAACATATTTGTAAATAGGACCTTTGACGATGCAGTTAAGGTATGCCCAACTGAGTGAGTTGGACCTTAATCCAATATGATGAAGTTCCTATAAGCAAAGGAAATTGGACACAGAAGAGAAGCTACAGGGAACAGCCTGAAGCTGGAAATCAAACTCAGGGGAGAAAGGAGAAGATGCCATCAGGGGTATTGCCATGTGATGGAAAAGTCAAGGATCCCCAAAGATTGCCCACCAGCCAGAAGATACCAAACCTGAAGGAAACCAGCCTTCTAGCCTCTGAAACCATGAGCCAGTAAGTTCCTGTTGTTAAGCCAACCTATTGCATAGTATTTGTTTTAGCAGCTAGTAAACTAAAACAATAGGGATTCTTTTTAGGGCCTATCAGATCATCTCTCAACATTGATTAAAGCCTTTCAGAATCTACTTATTGCCACTAAGATAAAGATCAAATCCAAACTCCTTACTGAGGCTTATAAGGCCCCAAACGGCTGGGTCCTGACCCCCACTCTGACCCCTGTCCTCTTTGCCCCAGCCACATGAGTCTTCCCTACGTTCCTTAAATTCCTTAAATAGTTGGTGTGCCTCCCTACCTGGGCCCTTTGCATCTGCTGTTCCCTGGTCTTGACCTGCTCTCAGCTTCAACATCACATTCTCTACTAAGGAAATGTTCATTTTGCTTAGACATGATAAGGTATTGTGATTATATTTTTCTTTTTAAAGAGCCTTTATCTTTTAGAGGTACACACTGAAGTATTTGCAGATAAACAATAGGATGTCTGAGATTTGCCTCAAAAATAACCGGACTGGGGGGGCGGTTAACGTGGGAAGGGGGGGTATGTGAGTGGGAGTAGACGTGAAACAGGATTGGCCCTGTTGACAATTCATAGTTGTGGGCCTGGGAGATAGGTGCACGGGACTCACTGTGCTAGTCTCTCTACTTTTGTATATGTTTGAATTTTTTCATAAGAGACTTTAAAAGTCTGTTCAAAAATTAACTGGAGAAAAAGTCACTTCCTCAGAAAAGCCTTTCCAACTCGAGGCCATGAGGCCACGAGGCCACGGCAGTCAGGTCCCCTTTTATATGCAGCCATTCATTTCTCCTTCACGGCTCTTATACCAATTGTAATGACATAATTGTGTAAGAATTAGAAATTAGAAAATAGAGACGTGTCTAAATCCCTGCACTATCCCAGGGCACATTTGTTGAATGAAGAAAGAAATGAATGAGTGAATGAATAAATGAGTTCTGAGGAGAAAGCTCACTGTATGCTTGAGGGGAGAGAAGAGGCAGCTCCCCATGAGAGGGAGGAGGGGAAGAAGGAGGGAAAGAGACCAGGGAGAAGGGGCAGGGGAGAAGGAATCCCAGCCAAGTGCTCTCCAACATTCCATATTATTTTTAAATTTTATTTTGTTTCAATTATTCTCCTTTGGCTATCATTTCTTTTTTATTAAAAAAAAAGCTAAATTAATTTTTAAAATAGGGAATACATCCACATTTCAATACTGAAGAAGAGCGAAAGGAGATACAGATGAACCCTCCTTTTCCCAGTCCCCCTGCCACCAGCTCCCCAACCTGAGGCAAACAAAATTATCCGTTTCTTATGTATCCTTTTAAAGATACATTATGCATATGCATGCCAATATGTATATATTTAAATGTATATGTACTTTCCCCACTTTATCACACTTTGATTTTTTTTTTTTTTTACTTAATATAGCTTAGCACGAACTTTCCATGTTGGTACCAGACATGCAACTGCCTGGTAATTCATTCTATAAAGTCTACCATAGTGTATTTAGCCAGTCACCTACTGATGGAACATTTAGGTTATTTCCCACCTTTTGTTATAATAAACAAAGTGGCAGTGGAAAATTTTTTTGCATTTACGTTTTGTAGGATCAAATCCATTGAAGTAGAATGGCCGGGTCAAAGAATACTGTGGTTGTAATTTAGCTAGATACCGGCCAACTCACCATCCTTCATGAAGGCTGTCCCAGCTTGTATTCCCCCAGCCAGGGGGAATATTATATATTCGCTGGTGCTGGGTTTGAAGGGGAATAAGATGTGGCAAGGCCTGGAGAAAGGATGGAGCTGTCCAAGGAAGCCTATGCTAGGAAAACAGACACTGGGGATGGTCCTGCGGTATCTGCTAGTAATGCAGACATCTCCCGGTAATAAGCACCCAGTGGGAGGTGACAGCCTCTACTACTCCCTGGGGTCTCTGCCCACCACAGCAGGAAGAGCGTGGGGTGGGGGGAGGGTGGGACAGAGTTAGGAAGAGGAGATTCCGGGCCCAGGTCTGCCACCTCAGCTCGACAGGTGGCCCCCAGGCAGGCTGCTTTCATAACCGGAGTGGCTCCCAGCACAGTGCTCAGCGTGAAGCATAATCTCCAGTAGCCCTAAGAGGCATGCATTTCTTCAGTCTGAGCTTAGAGAGGTAGGGAAACTGCCCGAGGTATTACAGCTATTAAGTGACAAAGTCAGGATTTGAATCCAGTCGTCAAAGTTGATTCCCGGGCTGGAGAAAGAAACAGAGAGCAAAGGTAGAGCAGGCAGGTGGGAGCCAGTGAAACCTGCTAGCGAAAGAGAAAGGAAAAATGGTTCCAACACTCTTTCTGACAGCTTGTGGTTTTAAAGGAAAATCACCCCAAGAGGGATGGCTAGCGGGAGTTCTTAACTCCATGTTTCCTGGCCTTTGAGGCTGAGCCTCAGTTTACCTTTCAGTGCAATGAGGCAGTTAGGTTCTGCCTAAGCCATTTCCATCCCAGACAATGTGAAGCTGCCAAGAATGCACAGTGAATAAGAAGGTCAGAAGGAGCAGGACTGGCTGGGGACAAAATGGGGGCGCTACGGAGCCCCCCCTCCGTAGAGAAGGCCACCTGGAACTCCATTTCTTCCAGGAAGACCCGTCTCCTCCACCTGTCCACTTCGCTCCGGGCTGGTTTGGGCTTTACGTGTAGGCTGGGAGCTCCCCGGTGGGCAGAGAACCGGTCCGTAGGCGTCTGCGTCCCTGCCTGGGCCTGGCCCTGGGACTTACCTCGGGATGGGCCCTGATGGAGATGAGGTAGACGGCCGGCCTGCAGAGCTGGGATGCTGTGACCTGGAGCGCCCTCTGGTGGGAAGCTCGGAGCGGCCTGTCCTGGGAGGGGGGGGGAGGTTGGCCCCCTGCACCCCCTCCCCCACATCATCTCTGGGTGCAGACGGCCCCGAGGCGTGTCCTTCCTCCTGGGGAAGTTTACCTGGTACTTGTACCAGTGAGGCTTTCACAAAGAGAGTCTCACAAAGGGACTGGTGAAAGCAGGGAAAGGACTCTGGAAGCCATGACCGGAAGTTAGAACCACAGGTAACAAGTCCCCCAAGCGTTCTCCTCACTATGTGACCTGGGATATCCTTTTATTTGCCCGAGATGACTTCTTTCCAGCTTCCCTGAATGGCGTGCCAGTGGTCAGCCAGCCCCAGCTGCTTCACCTTCCTCACGCTCTCTCCTGCCTGTGAGCCCCACAGACCAGAGATGACAAAGCCTATAATGAGACGGGGGACCAGAGCCCTGAAGGACGCTCTTGAGGTCATCTAATCATTCATTCTTTTGTTTATTCAGTAAATATTTGTTGAGCCTCAACTCTGTGCCAGACACAACTGTCTGGGCCGGGAGAGAGGAATTAGCAAGACAGGCGAGGTCTCTGACCTCTGGGAATTTACAGTCAAGGCCAGGAGAGGCAGTCAATAAACAAAGAAGCAAAATAATTCCTATAGTCAACAGTGCTATGAAGAATGTGCAATGGGATGCTGTGTGAATGTGCAAGGAGGTCACTTGCAGAGCTGGTGGGCAGAGAAGGCCTGTTTCCTAAAGGAATATGCCTGAACATGCCCTAATGCCAATGATGCAGGATTGGGAATAGCGGGAGAGGAACTTCAGGCAAAGGTTACAGCTTGTCCACAAAAGCTGTGGGGCAGGGGGAGAGTGTACAAGCCGGACACGGAATAGACCGAAGGACAGTGTGCTTAGTGCTTCATGGTGACAGAAAGAGCTGGGGGGGGGGGGGGCGAGGGGGAACACGTAAATTCAAAGGCTGCGGCCAGGGTTGGGGATTTGATGCTGAGTGCTGAGGAAGCCATCACAGGGCTCTGAACGTGAGGATGGCCTGCTCCGATCTGCATTTGTATAGGTATTCCATTTGCTTCATGGAAGATAAGCTGTAGGAAGAGCGAGAAGCGGAAGCAGGGAGAGTAGTGATCAGGCAATTCCAGGTCTCCAGATACAAAGATGGTGGCTAAACCAGGATGGAGAGAAAGAGTCAGATTTTGATGAATTTTGCTGATGGACTGCTCGGAAGGGGAGAGGGAGAGCAAAGGCGTGTGCCTGTGCATCAGCCCTAGCTCCTCCCCCTTCCCTCTCTCTCCCCTCCAGCATTTCCTTCAGCTGACTGAGAGGAGGGACAAAGATCCCCAGACTCTGATGCCAGAGGCCCCAGTGCTGTAGCTTGGTGTGTTGGAAGACTCGGGGTCTGGGGTTCCGTCAAGGCCAGAGGCACTTTCAACCTCAAATAGCTGCTTTCTCTCTCCATCTGCAATAGCTCTCTCTTTCTCTCCCTTTCCTCTCCAGCTCCTTCCCCCACCTCCTCTCATATCCTCCAGAGGACACACACACACACACACACACACACACACACACACACACACACACACGCAGTTTACTGCAGCCTTATCAGAAGGAAGCCTCCAGCAGAGACAAGCAGTCTCCAGGGACAGAGCAAGAGGAGGAGCTGACTGTGGAGTTTTCAGAGGAGGAGGGGGAGGCAGCCTGTGCTGTCTTCCACATTCCATCCACCCCCCCTGCTCTTGCCGCCCCAGCCTCCACACAGCCTCCCGCTCGCTCTGGCTTCCTGCAGCATCTCCCCCTAGACCAATGACTCTCAACTGTGGCTGATTTTGCCTCCGGGGAACATTTGGCAATATCTGGCAACATTTTTAGTTGTCATAACTTGGGAGGGGGGAGTGCAGGAGGGGTTGCTACAGGCATTTTAAAGGACAGAGGCGGACGTGCTGCTAACATCCTTTGAAGCAAAGGACAGACTTCCACAACAAAGAATGAATGACCCAGCCCAAATATCAGTAGTGCCCAGGTTGAGACACCCTCTTCTACACTCTGCTGCCAGGGCTGGAAGGGAATGTTCTCTTCCTCATTGTGGAGCTATCATCACGCAGGCATTTATCAAGTGCTGCCTATGTGGCTGTGCCGTCCCTGCATTATCTAGGTTAGTCTTCTCAGCCATGTAATGTGAGGTAGGTATCATCATTTGCCTAAGGTCACACAGGCAGTGCAGTTCAGAGCTGGGATTCAGACCTTTAAAGCCTGTGGTTTTAACTGCTCCCTCCTTAGTGAATGGGTTTTCACAGTAGGTGTTGCTGTTGATAGCAATGGAACACTTCATTTCAGCTGAAGCCTTATTGGGAAGTCCAATGTGTAAAAGAGATAAAAGTAGGTCTTCCACGGCTGGACCAGGAGGGTGTCAAAGCTCACAGGCCCACGCCCACTTTCCTCCATCCTCTCCCCGGAGCCTCCAAGGCCATCCATCCACCATGGCGGGGATACCATGGAAGGCTGCACAGGTTGTGCACTGCAAAATTCCAGGGGTGCCACTCCAATGGGCTACCTCATGGCTTGTGGGGTAAGGCAGAGCTGCCTTTAGGGCAGGGTGGCAAATAGGTTTCATGTCCAGTGGAAACATGCATTGCTTAGAAGATAAGGTGACATGATCAGTTAAGGAGGTCTGGAGTGGGAGGGGCCTGTGGGCTTGTAGCTGCCATCCCTGCCCTAAGATACGAGAAATAGGAAATTGAATTTGACCAGGAGATAGCAGGCACCTCCCCACTCCTTGCAACTGAGCAGGGACTCAAAAAGGAAGCTGTCATTGGGAAGGAAAAACAAACAAACAAGCAAACAAAAATAAATATGAAGAAAAAACCCACCATTGAACAAAAAATAAACCAGACTTGAGGTGAAAGTACACACCAGTCCCCCAGGACAGCCTTTCTCAACCCACACGAAGGGGTCCAACCGCACCTCTTTCCCCAAAGCCCTGTCAAGTTTTCCCTTTGGGTCCCCCTGACATTCATTTCAACCTAATATTACCCGAATTCGTATGTTTGGCCAGAGAGAGGAGCTGTAGTTCAGAGCTTTTATCCTTTCACAACCCCCTTGGGGAAGGTCTGGGGCTAGAACTGGCAGCGTGGCCCCCAAGGGGGATGTGTTTCCTCCAGGCCCCACATTCTCGAGTGAGATCCTTCCCACTGAGTGCCTGGGCCTCTCCTCACCCTTCATCAAACTGCCTGGGATCTCGGGTGGTTAGGTCTCCTGGGGCAGCAGAGACCTGTGATGGGAGCAGCGGTCAGTGCCGTCCTCTCTACAGGGGGTCTTCAGCTGCCTTGGAGCCTGAGAATCTTCCAGCCCAGGATAAACCATTCTGGCCCATGTCCCCTCTGCCTTCACCCCCAAAACTTCCCCCGCCTCGACCCGTTTACAGAACAAGGCTGGTAACTCCAGAGTGAACTCTCTCCCTTCCAGCCAACAGTGGTCCCTGTGGCTTGAGACCTGAAAACACAGGCTGCCGGCCCTCAAGTGAGTATTCTGGGAAGTGGAAGACAACACAGGGAAGTGGTAACAGCAGCTAGCTCTGGAGAAGGTGGCAGATTGGTCCATGTGTCTACTCCCTTGTACCTTCTGAAATGAGCACCATCATGTACCTATTTAAAAAACACAAAAAACAGAGAGAAAGAATCAGTTTGGGGGTTGGCCTCTAGTCCCCAGATGAAGAGGCAGCCAGGCCAGCTGCACACACACGGAGAACAGCCGGGACTCGGCAGAGAGGCCATTGCTCTCATCCCCTTGTCTCTGTCTCAGAAAGAAGATTAAATTCTGGCTCCCCAGGAGATTCGCCAACCATGCCTTTGTTCATTCCGTCAACAAATACTTCCTGAACGCCTACTAAGCGCTGAGCACTGTACTCGGGGCTGGTCAGAATTTTTGCTTTCCTGGAACCCACAGACCAGGGTTTGGGGCGGGGCTGGGTGGAGATACAGGCAGGGAAACGGGCCATCAAATTAGTATGGTAAGTGCGAGAGTTGGGATCAGCAAAAGTGATTTGGGGGAGGCATCCAAGTGAAACATGAGGGTCAGGGAAGGTCCCTACAAGAAATGGTATGGAAACTGGGGTCTGAAGAATGGATTAAAAACAGGATGAACAGGACTTGAACAGGAATCTGCACACTGATGTTCCTAGCAGCATTGTTCATAATCACAAACAAACCAAATAGCCATCATCCAGTGAATGGATAAACAAAATGTGGCTTATATTTATATGTGATGGAATATTATTCGGCCATTAAAAAGGATGACGTTTTGATACATGCTACCATATAGATGAAACATCATGTTGGATAAAAGAAGCCAGACACAAAAGGACAAATACTGTATGATCTCACTGATATGAAATAACTAGAACATACAAATTCATAGAGACAAAAGAAGATTACAGGGTACTAAGGGGCTAAGGTGAAGGTAAGTATTGCAGTTTGCTAAAGCTGCCAGAGTGCAAAATACCAGAAATGGCCTGGCTTCTATAAAGGGGATTTATTAAGTTACAATTCTAAGGCCATACAAATGTCCAAAGTCAGGCACCTACAAGAGGACAACTTCTTGGAGGAAACATAGCCAGTACCTGGAACACCTCTGCTGGCTGGGAAGACACGGGACAGCACCTCCCGGTCCTTGGCTCCCGGGTTGCTTTGCTTTCTGCTTCTGATTACAGTGACTTTCTATACTGATTCTCCAAGCATCTCCAACTGTCTGTGTCTAAAGGTCTGCTCTCTACGTCGGCTCTTTTAAAGACTCCAGTAAACTAATTAAGACCTGCCTTGAATGGACAGGGTCACATTTCCATGGAAATAATTTAATCAAAAGTTTCCAAGCACAATAAGTCAGCCCCCACAAGATTGGATTAAAAGAGCATGGCTTTTCTGGGGTACATAGCAGTTTCAAACCAGCACAAGAGGGAATGAAAAGTTAATGCTTAATTGGTACAGAGTCTCTGTTGGGGGTGATGGAAACGTTTTGGTAATGGATGGTGGTGATGGGAGGACAATGCTGTGCATGTAATTAATACCACCTGAATTGTACATCTGAAGATGGTTAAAATGGGAAATGTTATGCTGTATATACAACACCACAATGAAATTTTTTTTTAAAAAGTAATGAAGAACTGATACATGTTAGAACACTGATGAAACTCAAAGACATTATCCTGAGTGAAATAAGTCAGATAAAAAGGGATAAATATTGTACAATTCCAACCTACACGAAATATCTAGAATAGGCAAATTCAGAGGCAGAAAGTAGAATAGAAGTTATGGGGGGGTGGGGGTGGGCAACGTGGGTGGGTGGGGGGAGAAGTGGGGAGTTTGTTGCCTAATGGGTGCAGAGTTTCTGTTTCAGTGATGAAAAAGTTCTGGAAATAACAATGATTGTTACACATCATTGTAAATTTACTTAATGCCTCTGAATTGTACACTTAAACATTATTTGACAGAAAAATATAAGTTAAATATATCCTTATCACAATTTTAAAAGGTGGTGGGATGGGGTGGGATGGATGAAGGAGGGTATTCCGGACAGGGAGCCCCAGGTAAGAGGCCCAGCTCTGGGACAGAGAAAGCATTGGGATTTCCTACAGGACTCAGAAGACACATCAGCTTTCCCTCCTACCTTTCAAAACCAGACTGTCCTTCACCAGAACCTGGCCTTATTGTGTGTGCACGTCACATCTGCCCAGCAAGACCTGTTCCTCTGTGGCTGCCCCGTTGTCTGGCACAGTGCTAGGTAAATGCTTGGGGGCAAGTCTGTTGCAAGTTCATGATCTCCCTACAGAGAGGACAGAGATTGAAGCATAATCGGTGATTCATTCACCAGACACCTGTTGAGTACTTCCTGTGTGCCAGACATGGGCTAAGCACTGGGGATTTACAAGTAAACAAGATTCGTCCTGGTTTGGGGTTTACATTTCAGTAGGGGAGACAGAAAGTGAGTGTGTGCAGAAGCACATCAGACAGTGATGACGGCTGGAAAGAGGATAAAAGAGGGTTTGTGTTAAGATAGTGGGGATGGGATGGTCCGAGAAGGCCGGCTAGGGAGGCGTCATCTGGGGCTATTGCCTTATGAAGCCCTGTGGGAAGTGCAAGAGCTCAGGGCAGGGCAGGGGATTTGTGCCCTAGCAAGACAGAGGTACAGAAAGAAAGCCACTGAGGCTGGAGCCAAGGGAATGCAGACATGATGGGGGCACAGTAGGGAGGGGGCAGGGGCTAAAGGGTGCAGTGCCTTGTGGGCAAGGGTAAGGTTTGGGATTCCATTCTGAGAACTAGAAAACCTTCTAGGTTTCTAAGTAGGAGTGTGCCATGATTTGATTCACACTTTTGAAAGATGACGGTACAGCTTTTTTGAGCACCATAAATTACATGGATCTTGGAACAGGGAGTGAGATTTTGTTGGTTTGTACAGGTTGGTGTGATGTCCTGATACATCCCAGAGTAATCTGGACAGAAGATTAAAATGTATTTGCAAAGTTCCCTTAAGGGACTGGGGAAAAAGGCAGAAACATTAAACCTCCTTATCTGGGGAAAACCTGATCATCTCGCCAGCACTGGGGACAGCCAGTTTGATGCACCAGGCCCTCGATCTTGGGGATTGCTCTTATGAAATTTATTCCTGCAGAGGAAAAGCTAAGCTTCCTTATGATGATGCCTAAGAGCCACCCCCAGAGACCCTCTTTTGTTGCTCAGATGTGGCCTCTCTCTCTGAGCCAGCTCTGCAGGGAAACTCACTGCCCTCTCCCACCGTGGGGGACACGATTCCCAAGGTGTGCATCTACCTGGCGACATGGGAGTGAGAAAACCTTCTTGACCAAAAAGGAGAAAAGAAACGAAACAAACTAAAGTTTCAGCGGCTGAGATTTCAAATAGAGTCGAGAGGTCATTCTGGAGGTTGTTTTTATGCGATATATAGATATCCCTTTTCAGTGTTTGGTGCATTGGAGTAGCTAGAGGAAAATACCTGAAGCCATTGAACTGTAATCCAATAGCTTTGATTCTTGAAGATGATTAAAGTCTGTCTCTGTGTTTGCGGAACCTTGTGACTGATACTCCCTTTATCCAGTGTAAGGACAGATGAGTAAGAAAAAAAGAAAAAATATAAATAAGCAATAGGGAAAGGATGGGGGGATGAAATGTTTGGGGTGTTCTTTTTACTTTTATTTTTATTTTCTTTGGGGAAAAATGTACAGAGCTCCTATTTGGAACAATGGAAATGTTTTGGTTATGGATGGTGGTGAAGGTAGCATGACATTGAAATATATATATCTGAATGTGATTAAAAAGGGAAATGTTTTATTGCATATATGGTAACAGGATAAAATTCTTTTAAACATCCATGGAATTGCACTTTATAAACAGTGAACCCTAAGTTAAACCATGAACTATAGTTAACAGTAACAGTACAATTATAAAAACATGCTTTAATCGATTGTAACAAATGTACCACACTATTGCAAGGTGGTAAAAATAGAGTGGTATATGGGAATCCTGTATTTTATACATGATTTCTCTGTAAACCCACAATTTCTCTAACAAACTTTTTTAAAAAAGAATAAACAGGAGTCACTTAGAGTGCAAGAAGAAAAATCACGTGACTGAGAGAAAGAGAAGATTTGGGGTATACTCATACTTATCATCTTAATTTTAGATTTGGTGTTACAAAGAAGATAGTTTCAGAACTGCCAGTTTTAAGTTTTGTTTCATTTTCCTAAGAAAGTTAGATAATTTACATACAGTTAGTAATGATTAGAAATTCCCATTTTGCTCAAGAATTGAAGACTTATCCAGGAGAAGAGAGAAACTGTTTGCAAGAAAGGCTGAGGATAAATTAGGTTACTCAGAGCTTTTACTATCTGGAATTGTAAGTTGAATTGATACTACAGGTAGGGTCCCCTTTTGCAAGTTCTCTAGCACATGAGATTAACTACAAATATCACTTGACTCTTTTTGTACCCCTTTACAGCCTGTAGACTGAATGGCCATAGTTTTCCAAATATCTATGAATATATTAAATATTCAGATAAGAGAGGGATTAAGTTTGTAAAAAGAAAAAAATGGAAAAATTCCAATGTCCATTCGAAGATTTGTTATTTATAAATTATGACATGTGCTCGGGTGAATTAAATTTCACCTCAGAATTGGTCAAAGGACAGGGCCTCTGGAAGACCAAAGAGCCAAATGTCTACCCTATCAATATTTTTGAAATCCCCAAACTTGTTTGTGATTAATGATAGTGTGATTATGTACATCATAACTACAACTGGCAAGTGCACTAGTAATATAAACAAGGCACTGCATTTGGATTTTAATGTCTATCCACTATCAGATAAGAAAAGCATTCTTTCCTTATGTCCCCTTATGTCCTTTATATCTTATGTCCTCTATATACTAAATCCCCTTATGTCCTTTATATACTGAAATTCTATCAGTCAACAGAAGTATAACTGTGTATTTATTATAGAAGTAAAATGCTGTAATTTTAAATGAGGATTGTGAAATACATGCAAAAAGCTAGAAATAAAAACATAAGTGAAGACAACCATCTTAAATCTGTCTCTGAAATTACTTCTTCAAGTAGCGCTCAAAAACTTCATTAAGTGGGATTGTGTAAATGAAACTATTTCTGCCATCACAGACAAAATCTGCAAACCCAAACGCTGAAGAGAAGAATTTTTTTTATCTCAGTCATTATCAGAGAAAAGGGATAACTGAATAGCTTGGCGGTAACCAAGCCTCTTAAACTGGCAGAACTAGCTTAGAAATATTTCCTCTTCCACTCACCTCAGTGCAAAGTGATCATATATTTAGTATCACAAATGGGCAGAAAAGTGAATGCAGGAGCAATCCCGTGGCTGAGAAAATTATTGTTCTGGTAGTATGTCAAAATTCACTAAAATGTGACCACTAAAATCAACAGCCGTGTAGAAATTAAAGTAAAAAAACAAAGAAAACTTCAGGTTTATTAATCTATTTTAGAAGTTCCTTCCATAATGTGAAAGCCTTGCCTGAAGATTGATTTTAACACTTGGGAGCACTTGGTCAAATGCAATGCATCTCCAGAAGATGCAAAAATGGAATATTACATGGCACCTGAAAAATGTTTAAGAACTTTGTCTATTTGTGCTTCTGTTTTTTTGGCCTGTAAAAGTATCCCCCTTATAAGGTAGTGAGGATCTAATGAATTAAAAGCATACAGAATAGGGCATGACATGTGTAAGTGCTCAGCAAATGTTGGTGGTAATAATAACCAACATTATTATCATTAGGTCTAAAGTATCTTGCTGAGTGAAGAAATTTGTAAAGTTTGTTTTTCAGAGTTTTTAGTTGTAACAGAAAAAAAAAACTAACATACTAAATTATTACCGGTTATTATTTCGGGGCGGGGGCAGGGAGTGCTTTCATTATCTGTCATAAATTTCTGCAGTGTTCGAATTTTACAATGCTCTACTTTCTAGCTGAAAAAAAAAAAAGATATTTAAAAAATCTCTTTAAAAAAAAACAACCATAGCTCCTAAACAAAGAATGCTATGGCTCTCTACACAGGGATAGATTGACTATATATTTCATGATGAACCAAAAGAACTTGCCACAGAAATGTTTATTTGGTACAAATTTTATATTTTGACTAGTGCATGTTCTAATTTAACTTACATGGACAGTTTAATTGAACACCCTATGTACACAGAAACTTGAAAAGGGCATGAGATTATGTAGGTTTGTCAGGTTAATGTCATGCCCCGATAAATTCCAGAGTGATTTGAACAGTGAATAAAAAGTATTTGCAAAGTCCATTTGGGGGAATGGAGAGAAAGAGGAAAAATTCAACTTCCCCATTTGGAGAATTCCTGATATTCTCCCAAGCAGTGGGGACAACCAAATCAATAGGCCAAACCCTCAATCTTGGGGTTTGTTCTTATGAAACTTATCCCCAAAAAGGACAGGCTAAGCCTACTTAAAATTTAGGCCTAAGAATCACCCCCAAAGAACCTCTTTTGTTGCGCAAATGTGTCCTATCTCTATCTCAGCTGACATGACAAGCAAACCCACAACTCTCCCCCTCTCTACGTGGGACAGGACTCCTACGGGTGTAAACCTCCCTGGCAACATGGGACAGAAATCCTAGAAGGAGCTGGGACCCAGCATCAAGGGATTGAGAAAACCCTCTCAACTGAAAGGGGGAAGAGAGAAATGAGACCGAATAAAGTGTCAGTGGTTGAGAGATTTCAAACAGAATAGAGAGGTTATCCTGGAAGTTATTCTTATGCATTTAATAGATATCACCTTTTAAATTAAAGTGTAATGGAGAGGCTGGAGGGAACTGCCTGAAAATGAAGAGCTGTGTTCCAGTAGCCATGTCTCTTGAAGATGATTGTATAATGATATAGCTTTTGCAATGTGACTGTGTGATTGTGAAAACCTTGGGTCTGATGCTCCTTTTATCTACAGGATGGACAGATGAGTAAGAAATACGGATAAAACAATAAACAAATAATAGGGGGAACAAATGTTAAAAGAGTAGATTAAAATACTAGTGATCAGTGAAATAAATTGGGTAGATTAAAATAGTAGTGATCAATGAAAGGGAGTGGTAAGGGGTACAGAAAAAAATAGGGAGGAAAAGGTTAAAATATATTGGGTAGATGGAAATACTAGTGGTCAATGAGAGAGAGGGGTAAGGGGTATGGTAGGTATGAGCTTTGTCTTTTTACTTCTTTTTCTGGAGTGGTGCAAATGTTCTAAGAAATAATCATGGTGATGAATATATAACTACGTGATGATATTGTGAGCCATTGATTGTACACCAAGTATGAAATGTTCGTATGTTAAGAATGTTAGTGTTCGTATGTTGTTTTGTCAGTAAAAATATTTTAAAAAGTAAAAAAAGAACTTGCCATGTCTTGGAGCAGCTAGAAGAAAAAGACTAAAAATTGTGGAACTGTAACCCATATCAAATTTTAAAATCTGTTCTATAACTACTTGTTAAAATGTACTTGGAAATCTATTGCTTTTTTTGTATATAGGTTATATTTCACAATAAAAAAAAGTTAAAAAAAAAAAAAAAAGAGCTTGCCAATATATAGATTATGGGCTAAGGAAAAAAAGAAGATTCCTAGAGAGCCCCTAGTTTTGGGGCCTATGTAATAGGTTACTCTGAAGCTCTTCTCTTCAGAAGGAGCTCAGGTTTGGGCTTAGATCCAGATTTCAAGCCTTACTTAACCTCTTCAAGCCTCAGTTTTTTCTTTGTAAACTGGGGACAACAATAAGATTGCAATGAAGATGAAATCAGGAAAGGCAAGTTACTGTTGCAGATAGAAAGTGTAATTCTTGCCCTCTGACCAAACAGGTTACAGGAGCCCAGAAAGATAAGTGTTTTCTGTCCAAGGTCAAGCAGCTAGACCAAGCAACTGCAAGTTCCTTCAGAGGATGACCCTGGAGGCAGACTTATCACTCACTTCATATCTGGCTTGAAGTCTTTTTAACTGTCAGGTGGGAAAGCCTTGTTTCCATCTTCCAGGTCTGAAAAGATTAAATGAGATTGCCTGGTGAGAGCCTGGCAAAGTGCTTGTCAGATATTAAGCACTTAGGAAATGTGGAGGAGTGCATTGCCTAACAGGACATCATCCTAACTTCGAAGTCCCCTTCTGCTGGGAGACATATACTAGCAATAAGTCAACTACTATTTATGCAGCACTTCATCTGTCTCCTCCTTTCACTGCTGCCCCCATCCCCTGAGAAATGTCAATTTTGTACAGAAGAGGAAACAGCTTTAGGAAGGCCGAGGAAGCAGCTCCAAATCATGGATTAACTAAAGCAGGGTGGAGGGTAGCCTGTGGCGCAGTCACCAGGTTTTGTACAGCCTGCTAGCTAAAAACCGTATAAATGTTTTTAAATGGTTGAAAGAATCAAAAGTGTTAACATTTCTTGACACTCTGAGAATTGTAAGAAATTCACATTTCAGTATGCATAAACAAAGGAACACAGCTCCTCTTATTTGTTCATGTATCCTCTATGGCTGCTGTCGCTATAATGGCAGAGGTGAGTAGTTGTGAGAGAGAACTATGGCCTGCAAAGCCTAAAATAGTTACTATCCGGCCCTTTACACCAACAGTTGCCTCTACCTAAGGAGGCACAGCCTGGGTAAAAGCCACGCATGATAACCCAGGGCCCACTGGAAGTCTATGGACGAGGGAAGAGTTTCAAAATCCATAAAAGGGTGGACACTGCATAAACTGCTCCAGCTAAGGGGCCTTGGAAAAATCCAGACTTCTTGTTGCACAGATGAGAAAAAGTGAGACCCAGAGACAGGAGGCAACTTGCCCAAGGCCACCCAGCAGACTGGCAACAGCCAGAACCCAGCCGGGTCCGGGCGCTGTCTCGGGGGCGGTGCTCCGGGACCAGAGGCGTCTTTTGTTCAGAACGGGCCCAGGCGGCTGCGCGGCGCCAGGGCAGAGGGCCGGGCTGATCCAGAGGACCGTGGCGGCCTCTCCCGGGTAGGAAAGGGGCGGCGCCTGTGTCATGGCCTCCCAGCCTTTTGTGCACCGCGTCGGCCCTGCACCCAGCTTCGGTCCCTCCCTGGAGCCAAGCTTTCCACTCCCCTGCCTGCTTCGTCCCCCGCTCCCCCAACCCGATACCTGGGCCAGAGGGTTTGCCAAAGCCTTTTTCCCCCTTATTATTTTCTCTGTTTTGCAAAGCGTGGAAGACACACCCAGCTCACTATCACTCTGAAAGTCACATTCAACATTTGATCTACAAAAGGCTGGAGAAACTCGAGCTCTGGGTTGATAAGGAATGCAGAGGAGCTGCGCGAGGGCTCTTTGCCCGGGCTTCCGTGGAGCTCTGGAATCCTGGCCTGTTTCCTACTTGGGTGAATTGACCCAGGCTGTCCCAAAGGAATTCAGAAGGCTCCCTTCTCTTACAGCCTGGAGAAATAATAAAAAAATAATAGGAAACCTTAAAGCTGCGAGAGCGTTTGTGAAGCATTCATCCCTTCACCTGAAGCCCAAGTTTCCCATGAGCTTAGCCCCGCCTTTCTTGGTACATCGCCCATTCTGACCCAAGCAAGCGTCCTTCCGTGGTGCCCTCAGAAGCCCACAGTTCCTCATCAGGAAACTCCTGCATCCTCAGCCTCTTCTCTGGACATTCCCTCCTTCTTCCTCTCCTGAAACCTGACTCGTCAGGAGCCTTTCCTTTTCAGCCGTCTTAGGGAACACTTCTTTATTTTGCCACTTGCCCCTGTAGTTCAAGGTCCAGAGTGTGAGGGGCTCTCTTGCTTTCTTTTTGTGGTGCCTTGCAAGTTATTTCTCCTCCCTTCTCCTTCCAAACACATAATCAACCGTAATTTATTACCATCAGTCTTTAAGTCCCATAACCACCCTTTTTTAAAAGACATGTTTAATTGTGAAATATAATATATATACGAAAATCAATAAATTTCAAAATACATTTTAACAAATAGTTATAGAGCAACTTTCAAAGTTTAGTATGGATTACAGGTCTGCAGTTTCAGGTTTTTCCTTCTAGCTGCTGCAAGACACTGGAGACTAAAAAGAAATATGGGTGTTATGATTCAGTAGTTACTGTGAGATTTAAAGAAGGCTCAGAGACAGACTTGAGCACAGGAGAAGGAAATTATTCAGGCACGGCCAAGGTGGGGGTCTGAAGGCAGACCACAGGGAGAGCAATTAGGGGGCCTTTATACCTGAGGTCTGGACAGGGAGAAAAGTTAAACCCCACTGCAGTCTCGCAGGGCTGCAGGGCTGATGCAGGTGCCTGAGGGGAGATGTCGGGTCAATTATGGAACTGCTGTGGGAATATCAGTTAGGGGTTCAGCCCTCAGGGAACTGCTCTGTGGGAATATCATTTATGGGCTGATCACATCATGGGGGAAGGGGTTTTACCTAACAGTTATCCTCATTGGTTAAACCCTGAATTCTTCCTCCTTCTCCTTTGATCCTTCTCCCAATATTTAAGGATATTTAGGATAGGACCATTCTAAATTTTTTCATGTGGAAAAGGGGTGTCCCCCAGTAGGATAGGGGGGTGGAACTGGTTGGTGTTCTTGGAGAAAATGGCACTTCTGGGTTTCAGGACTTACCTGGCCTAGGAACCGTCTGAAGGTTTTAGGTTTCTGAACAGTAGACTTAGTGCGTGCAGTTTTTGTAAGATCTCAGATAGAGCCCTGGGTGTTCTTTAGGGTTAACAGGAATGATGTTGGTTTGGCTTTGGCAAACCATGGCAATTGCCAATATTTAACTGACACTTGCAGAAGAGTGGCCTCTAGAGTAGCCTCTTGACTCTATTTGAACTCTCTTAGCCATGACACTTTATTTTGTTACATTTCTTTTCCCCCTTTTGGTAAGGAAGGCATGTCGATCCCACAGTGCCAGGGCCAGGCTCATCCCTGCGAGTCATGTCCCACATTGCCAGGGAGACTCACACCCATGGACATCATGGCCCAAATATGTGTGTGTGTGTGTGGGGGGGGGGTAATGATTTTACTTGCAGAGTTAGGCTTAGAGAGAGAGAGGCTACATATGAGCAACAAAGACGTTCTCTGGTAGTAATTTAGCTATAATTGTAAATAGGCTTAGCTTCTCTGCTATAGAAATAAGTTTCATGAGAGCAAGCCTCGAGATCTAGGGCTTGGTCTGTTAACTTGGGAGCCCCTAGTGTTCGCAAGAGTATGAGAAGTTTCCCAGGTGGGAAAATGTAAAAGTTCAATATTTTTTTCTCCCATCCTTCAAGGGACTTTGTTAATACTTTTTAATTATCTGCCCAACATACTCTGGGATGAATCCAGACACTACATTAAACAATACAGAATTATAAGCCCTCGTCCCCATTCTGGACTCCCGTACAACTCCTTCTTGGAGGCAAGTCCTCATTGGCCAGCACCGAGCTCACTGCCATCTCCACCTTTACTCCATTCACTACCAGGTCAACCTCCGCTTGGTGGAGCCTACTGATATTTGGCCAATAGGGGTTCTGTAACCCCCTGGTGATCTT
This sequence comes from Tamandua tetradactyla, assembly GCF_023851605.1. Classification (NCBI taxonomy): domain Eukaryota; kingdom Metazoa; phylum Chordata; class Mammalia; order Pilosa; family Myrmecophagidae; genus Tamandua; species Tamandua tetradactyla. Next base: position 41,416,726 of record NC_135346.1, on the reverse strand, counting down.
GCCCTTCACCCACCTCAACCATTGCCCTATCACCAGAATCACACCTCCTCCAAAATCCCAACTTCGAGTTGTCCTTGTCCAACATCCACTTACTCTTCCCTCCCACATATCTTTAACTTCATCCTGACATTCAATCCATTGTCCTTATTAGTCATTTCCCCCTCCTTTCCAGCCCTGTTCCCAGACACCCAGTTCCTCTTTCCTGGTTTCTTGTGTATTAATTCCTCTTTCTAGAAGTACTTTCTTTAAAAGCTTTTTCTTCCACAAAAATGTCTCAGTTTGCCTCCTACCTCACTACCCACTCCTTCTCAGTCTTTTAAATTGGTTTCTCTTCTACTAGATATCAAAATAGAATATCCCTATATGAAAACCCACAGCTAACATTACACTCAGTGGTGAACAAGCTTTCTCCCTAAAATCAAGAACAAAACAAGGATACCCACTGTCACCACCATTATTCGACATTGAACTGGAAGTTCTAGCCAGAGTTATTAGGCAAGAAAAAGCAATTAAGATGCATTCAAATTGGTAAAAGAAACTGTGGACCACAGCAAAACACTAGGGACCTGGGCTCAAAATTTGAGCATTGTAGTCGATAGGATTAACCCACTAAACTTTTGACTGAAAACTAGTGAAATCAGAGATCGAACACAAACAAAATGTAGCTTGGATCTGAGAGGGGCTCACCAATGACCCTTGGAGACAGCAAAGAGGACAGCGAAATAAAAGGGCTCAACGGGCACCTTCACCTGTCTTTCTCATTATCCTCAGAGCCGTTGGTAGTTGCCTTCAGACTCCATCCTCCTCACCAAAACTATTAAAAGAAAAGCTTTTCAACAACTTGAAATTAGGATCTCACAGCTTTATTGATCCCTGCATGAATCAGGCAGCATCCCATTCAGAAAGTGAAAGGATGCTCCACAGAAGGGGTAGAAAGAGGAAGCTCACATAGGGTGAACGTGGGAGCAAGGGAGGATATGTTTTCATTGGCTGATGTCAAGTTTCTGTTTTACAAAGAGGGCCTCATTACAAAGTGGGGAGTAGTTCTGAAACGAGGAGAAAGCGTGAGAAAGAAGGAAGGTAGACCGGGAAATTTAAAGCAGGCGGGTTTATTTCTGCGCTCCAGGGAGAGATCACCGCATCCAGGATGGAGGGAGGTGAGTCTGCACCTGGGGGATGGCGTGGGCAGTTTTTAAGCAAGCGGGTCAGATGCCATCAGGAAGGGGCGGTTCTCCGGAAGTCAGGTGTCCAGAAGGGGCGGTTCCGGAGGCCATGTTGGGTGGGGCGACACAGCGTCAGCAGCTCAGCTGCAGTGTCTTTCCCCATTCCGCTGACCTAACAAGTTCTACATTGATTAGTATGGTATGCTTCATCACCGGGTGTTACTTACCTGCAGTTCTGCAGAGTATGTTGTATTTTATCAGAAAGCCCCTGCAGGTCATTTTTTTTCTTGGCCTGTACAAAAGCCCTTCTTAGAAAGGAGTCCCTCCTGGCAACACCCAGTGCACATGGCCATTTTATTTTACTTAACGGAAGTAAAACTTTCCCTATTTGCAGATGACATGATCCTGTATATGAAGTCATGAAAAAAATCCACAGCAAAATTCCTAGAACTAATAAATGAACTTAGCAAAGTGATGGGATATAAGATCAACATGCAAAAATTAGTAGTGTTTCTATATATTCATAATAAACATTCTGAAATGGAAATAAAGAAAAATTACATTTATAAAGTCAACTAAAAGAATAAAATATCTAGGATTCATTTATTTGTCATCTTTCTTTTTTTTAACTGTGGTAGAAATATATGTAGCAACAAATATATAAAACCACGGACTTTAGTTAATAGTACAAATACAAAAATGTGCTTTCACTAATACTAACAAATGTCCTACACAAATGCAAAGTGTTAATGATAGGGTAGTATATGGGAATCCTATATTTTATGCATGATTTTTCTGTAAATGCACAATTTCTCTAATAGAAAATAAAAAAATAAAACAAACCTAATATGGCTCCCATTTCCCTCAGAGTAAAAGTTCCTACAGTGGCCTTTGAGATTCCATGATCTGGGTGGGCCACAGTGGCTTAGCAGGTAGAGTTCTTGCCTGCTGTGCTGGAGACCCCAGTTTGATTCCTGGTGCCTGCCCATGCAAAAAACAAAACAAAACATTCTATGATCTGGGCCCCATTATCTTTCTGACCTCATCTCCTCCTAGTCCAGTTCAGCCACCCAGGCCCTACCTCTGTTCCTCCTTATTGCTTCAGCTACAGGGTCATAGACTCACTGTTCCCTCAGCCTGGGATGCTCACTCCTACACTTTCCATATTTTGGCTCAATTGTCACCTTGTCAGTGCTCAGATCTCATTATCTTAAAGGCTCTGTAGGGGTCAGACCCAGCACTCATCACAAGGGGAGGAATTTGTGTCCTGTGTTTCCTTCTGATATATACCCAGCACCTGACATGCAAGAGGCATGTCATAAATATTTTCAGAATAAATGACACCAAATTCTTCGCAGCCTTTAGGGCTTTTGCCCTAGCAATTCCATTCTGCCAGCTCTTTGCACGTTAAAAGTTAAGGCTCTTGGGTGCATGGCTGGTTCAGTGGTAGAAAGCTCACCTTTCGTATGAGAGATCCGGGTTTGATTCCTGGACCATGCACCTCACCCCCCCCCCCCCAAAAAAAAAGAGAAAGTCAAAGCCCTTTCCCTATACAGCAGCCTCTGGCTTTCCTCACATTTTCCTAATAGCATTTACCATCACGTAACATCTTTTTGTTCAGCATCTATGTCCCTCTCTAGAATGTAAAGTTTCAAGAGAGCAGGCCCTTGACTGATTTTGTTTCCTTGGGATATCTCGTGACAAGGTCACTAAATAGGCTTTTGGTAAATCTAGATCAGGGTTTCTCCACTTCAGCATTTGGGCTGGATATTTTTGTTGTAGGGGACTAAACTAGGCATAGTTGGGTGTTTTAGCAGCCCCCCTGATCTCTACCACTAGATATCAATAGCAGCTCTGCCTGCATTGTGACACCCCAAAATATCTTGAGATATTGCCAAATGTCCTGGGGACAAAATAGCCCCCAGTTGAGAATCACTGTACTAGCTGAATGGATGAATAAGTGAATGAATGAATGAACGAACTCAATTCTGAGACCAACCTTGAGCTGTTTCTTTTACTCCCTAGATTCAAAAGTGTTTTCATGCAGAGTTAGAGATCTCTCTCTGCATGAAAACACTTTTGAATCTAGGGATTCCTGCCCACCCTGACTTCTGCCTGTTAGCCTAGTCTGAAATCTGGCCTCCCACCTGCCCCTCACTTCCAGGTCTAATCCATCACCCAAACTCACCTTAACTCTAAGGAACCAACTTCCAGGCATCCATCCCCACCCCCAGAACAACCTTCCAGCAGACCCCCCAGCTTTCTAAATGCAAATTTACATAGCCACACCTAAATACCCTACAATGGTTCCCCCTTCTCTCCTGGATAAAGCCCAAACTCCAGCCACTTCTTGAATCTCAGTTCCACCTCTCACCCACCCTGCCCTTCTGCACACTACAGTTGTTGGAATCAGCGCTCTCCTTGACTTGGGCAGGTCCTGGCCCCTCTTCCTTTGTCTGGGCATTGTGTACTTGGCCTTTAAGACTCAGGTCACCCTTCTCTGGCTCCTAAGACTAGAACAGGCAACCCTCCTTTGAGTCATCACACCCGGTGCTCATCCTTCCCATACCACGTCTATTACACATTGGAATTGGTCGTCCTGACCTACATAAGATGCTGGGACACCGGGATCCCATTGGTCTTGTAAGCAAGGGCCTGCTGCAGAGCAGGAGCTCGATATCATGTCTGTAGAATGAATGAATGAAAAGATAAACAAATAGATACATCAGTCCTCAGCGCCACTCATGGAGCCACATATTTTTTCATAGCATGAGTGGCATGGCCTAGAGCCTTGCCTTTGGAGTGAGATAAACAGATTTGCATCCTGTTTCTGACACTCCTTGTGCATGTGACATTAGGCAAGTTACTTGGCCTCACTGTGCTTTGAGTTGTCCACATGTAAAATGGGATAATAATGTCTTCTTCCAGTGGTTGAAATAAAATGAGCATGACCTCTGATAAGGGCTCAGCAGACAGCACTTGTCATATGGTGATTGTGTCTTTCTATTCGATGACAAAGATGTAGTTTGGGGGGAGGCAGGCTGACTGAGTACAAATCTTGACTACCACATACCAGCTGTGTGATTTTGGGCAAATCACTCAACCACCCTGTGCCTCAGTTTTGCCACGTGTATGTCAATGCGATAATTCCTACCACATAGGGCGGCTGTGAGAATAAAATAAGATAATGTATGTAAAGCCATTAGCACAGTGACCTAATGATTGTTGGCTGTATTTTTAGTTGTAATTCCTTAGGTTATAATGTAGTGTCATGGGCAGTAACACTTGGTTCTCTGTCAGTAACTCAGACAAATTTCTTCTCTCTGCTATCAGTTTATATCTGCACAATGGATCGGCTAGCTCAGTACACTGTTTCCAGCTCTGAAATGCCATGACTCTGAGCCTTGTCCCCTCTTGGTCATCCCTGACACTGTCTGGCACCGTCTCACTGCTTTCAAGCCCACTTGAGGCTCTCCTTCGAAGGAAAGAGGAAAGGCTCAGTTGTTCTCCAACTCTGCTCCCTTGGCCTCATCAAGGCAGACTTGCACTGTGATTCCACCCCGCTAAGGGCCCAGTAGTTCTCGCTTCCAGGGGGTACTAATGGGTTTATCAGAGACACTAATGGAGCCTGCAGAACCCAGGGTTGGCTTGCTAATGGGTTACCCCATCTGCTCTCCCTGTAACATAATGCCTTCACCCTGGTAAAAGGCACTTGGGGGATTTCCTGTCGGCTCATATCTGCTGGTTTCTGACACCTTCAAAGGCAAAGGGCTGGTGGGGGAAGGAGATGGACTGATAGGAGAGGGGACAGAGAGGGAAAGGTTCTGAACTAGCAGTCAGACATCTGGGCTGACTTGTGTGAACTAGCACAAATCCACTCCCTCACCTTAAGCTCCATTTGCCTTATTTGTAAAAGCCTTGGCAGAACTGATGTTTTGGAATTGTCAAATCCTGCCACATTTGCAGCTATAAGGTAGATGTCCTTTCAGTGTCATTCAGTGTCCAATAGCTATTGAGCATCTACTGTGTGCAGGTCTATGCCAGGCACTGTGACCCTGGGGACAAATCAGGCATAATCCCCACCCCAGAAGCTTTCAGTCTCCGTGCCATTTTGCTGCTGTTTTTCTGTTTACAGAATGGAGGTGGGAGAGGAGAGGTCCCCTCAGGCTTCAACTTCATTCATTCATTCAAGCCATCCTTTATTGGGTGCTAGCCCATGTGCCAAGCTGTGCCAGGTGTTGGGGATGAAGGAGTAAAATAGACATATTCCATCTCTGCCCTCTTGAAGTGTCAAGATTCCTGTGGGAGGAAACAGTCAATTAAACAATTTCAAAAATAAATAAAATGATTTAAATTGGGATAAACAGGGACAGAAACAAAGGCTGAGATAGAAGGTGGAGTGAGTGCATCCTGGAAAAGGCAACAGCCTGTGCACAGTCCAGAGGCAGGAAAGAAAGAGGCTGTTGGAAGGATGGAAAGATCTATGTGGCTGGAGAGCTCTGAGAGGAGATGGGGAGGAGCAGGGCAGGCTGGAGAGAGAGGCAGGAGCAGACAGCCTGGAAGTCCTTCCTCGGGTAGTCGGAGCTCCCTCCCTGGCATATTCAGGTGGATTCCCTGTCTTGGGTGCCCAGCCCCCTTTCCTTCTCTATCCTAGCACCTATCACACTGGATTGTCATTGTCTGCTCATTTCCCTCACTCCCCACATACACTGTGACTTCTTGAGGACAGAGACCAACTACATCTAGTCAGTGTTACACCCTCTACACTTAACTCACTGCATAAAGCAAAATAGTTTTTGATAAGAGCTACGAAACCCTCTTCCTCCAGTTTGCTGCACTCAGTAAAAAGCCCACCACTCCCTCGGAGGCTCAAATAAAAAACCTAGGAATCATCCTGGACGCCTTGTGTATTGGTTTACTAAAGCTGCCAGAATGCAATATACCAGAAACAGAACGGCTTTTAAGAGGGAATTTATTAAGTTGCAAGTTCACAGTCCTAAGGCCACGAAAATGTCCAAATTAACGCAGCAATAAGAGGGTACCTTCACTCAGGAAAGGCTGATGCCATCCAGAACACCTTCTCTGGGAAGGCACGTGGCTGGCGTCTGCGGGGCGTCTTTGGCTTCTGGACCCCTCTCTCAGCTGGAAAGACACATGGCAATGTCTGCTAGCTCTCTCTGCTCATTTCATATGGCTTCCCCAGGGGCATTTTCTTTTGGCATCTCCAAAGGTCTCTGGCTGTGTAGGCTCTGTTCTGTGTTAAAGGGCTCCAGTAAGCAACCCCACCTTGAATGGGTAGAGACAAATCTCCATGGAAACCACCTAATCAAAAGGTCCCACCCACAACTGGGTGGTTCACATCTCCTTGGGAACAATAAGAAAGTTCCCACCCAGCAATATTGAATGAAGATTAAAGAACGTGGCTTTTCTGGCGTACACAATGGTTTCAAGCCGGCACACCTTGATTTTGATTTCTCTCCTCCAGGGTATCCAGGGCATAGGCAAGTCATGTCCCCTCTGCCTCTCAGGCCATCCCGAATCTGCCTGCTTTTCACCACCCCATGGCGAGCACCCTAACCCTAGCCTAGCTGCTCAACTATCTCTTCACATCATATCATTCCCCTGCTCAGAATGCTGGCAACTAGTTCTTTTTTTTTTTCTTCCATTCTTAACTGAAAAGCAAAACAAAAACAAAAGCACAGCTTCTTTCCATTGTACTACTTACTGATCTGGCTTTTGTCTCAGCTTCCAACCTCATCTCCTGCACTCTCCCCTGTGCTCTTCTAGACCAACTGGCCCCATTCCTTCCTTCCTTCCTTCATTTCTTTCTCTCCTTCCTTCTTTCCTTTTTCTCTTCCTCATTCTTATTTCTGTCTCACCCTTTACATGTGCTATTTTCTCTACCTAAAATGCTCTTTCCCTAGATTTTCAATGGCCGTCTCCTCCTAGTCCAAACTCAACTCCAATTTCCCCTCCTTGGAGAAGGCTTCATCACTCTCCCGGCTTCCCATCATCAGTCATGCCATCGCTCGCCATCCTATACCTTCTTAGTTCTGCTCGATATTTCCTTGTTTATTCTTTTAAAATTGTTATTTAGAGCAGTTGTAGGTTTATAGGGAAAAAATCAAGCAGAATATACAGAATGCTCAGATACCACTCCCTCACACACAGTTTTCTCTATTAATAACATTTTGCATTAATGTGGTACATTTGTTATAATTGGTGAGCCAATAGTATTATAATTATATTATTAACTAAAGTCCATGCCTTACATTAGAGTTCATTCTTTGTGTTCTACAGGTTTTATTTTTTGCTGTTGTTATGCTAAAATATATCTGACTTAGCATTTCCCATTTTAACCACTTTCAAGTATACAATTCAGTATGGCCCCTGAATTCCATACTCGGTGCTGTTAACTACACTCGGTGCTGTGCTACCATCATCGCCATCCAGTTCCAAAACATTTCCACCACCCGGGAGAGCAACTCTTTACCCATTAAGCATTAATCTCTCATTTCTCACCCTAACCCCTAGTACCTTGGAATGCTTTCAGCATTTTTTTTTTTTTATTGTCAGTCTTCCCTATCCTGAAGGTAACCTGGCAAATCCTAGGCCCTCAGTTTGTTGAATGAATGGAATAACATACTGATCTCTTTTATATGCACACTATATGCATTATCTGACTGAATCTCACAGCAACCCTGGGAGAGAAACCACCCCTTTGTGGGAAGCAACTTGTCCAAGTCCACACAGCTAGGAAGTGAGTGATGCAGCCTGGATTCAAACCAGCCCATCTCCCAAGACCACGCCAGCAATTACACCGTGAACCTCAACATACATTTGGTGTATGAATGAACGGATTAATGAGTGTGTAAATAAACTACCAATACCTGGACTGATGGGTGTGACTGAGCAACAGCCATTCCCAGTTTCAAGGAGCTCCAGTCTTCCTCTCCTTGGCGTGGGGAAAAAAGGGAGCGACACTACCCACTGAGGGGCCACGGTTGTGCCAAACCCTATGCCGCCTGCCCCTGAGATTATCTGCTCTGCCCAGGTGAGCAGCCACATCACTGGGAGGGAGTGAGGGGGTACGGGGGACATGGGGACAGAGTGGGGGGGGTGGGGACCCCAGGGAGCCTCTGGTAGCGGCCGGCCTACTCTCTAGAGCTGGCGGCTCTGCTGTCTTCTCTGGCTGGCCTTGTCTCTCTGGCTGGCTGCCCACCCGCCTGCCAGCCCGAGCTCCTAAGCTCATCAATCACGCCACCGTGTGCTCTGCAGGGCTGAATCTCAGAGGAAGACAGCGGAAGACAGGAATGGGCTGTGGGCTTGGGAGGGAATCAAAGCCACTGTGGGGGGAGAAAGGGCTGGCTCAGAAAGACCACGGAGAACTGGATCGATCCCCCTCTTGGCAAAGAAGGGTCGATGAGGGGAGGAGGGCGGAGGCAGGGTTTCCATCTGTAAAGCACTGGGGTGAGGGGAAGCGGTAGAGAACAGGGCTAGTGGGGGCGGGAGTGATTTCACACTGCAATGGAAATCCAGCCTCCCCCTGTGCCCTGCCACCTCCCACAGCCCCAGGGAGCAGACTGACAGCCCTGGGAAACTGGGCAGGTTCTGGTCGCTGATTTATCGCCTGGCCTCTGCCGTACATCCGCTGGCGCCCCGAGGCCTGGATTCCCGGCGGCCCCTGCTTCCCCAAAATGCGGGGCGGGGAGTAGCAGGGAGGTCCGGGTAACGCCTTCACCATAGCCCTTCCTTTCTCTGATCTGAGCCTCTTGGAGTTGGGATTTGCTCTTTCTCCCCAGAGAGGTTCTGCTGAAAGTCAAGATGTCTGAGTCGGAAACACCCTTGGAGATCTTCTAGCCCATAGAGGCAAACCCACGGCCCTTGGCTTTTGTTTCTGTTTTGCTTTTTTTTTGATCTGCACAATTAAAAAAAAAAAAAGCTGCTAACATTTAAACAGGAATCAGAAATATAGCACATAAAAATCTGGATTTCTGGTTTCTCTTGAGAAATCCAAAGATCTGGAAACTGTGGGCTGGCCTTCCTGGAGCTTTTATGGAGTTTTCCATTCCTTACCCGTTCCAAACCCCTCACTGGGGAAACTGAGACTCACATTGGGCAGGAAACGTGATCACAGTCTCATGAACTGCAGTGAGCCTCCTGGTTTCATATCCCAGAGGTGTCTCTTATGAGCTGTGTGACTTGGGCAAGTAATAAAGCCCTCTGGACCTCAGTTTTCTCATCTGTGAAATGGAGGCATAAATTAGGTACTACATATTTAATATTTAGCATGACCCCTTGCATATTTACAAGGGAGATATTCTTTTTTTTCTTTTAAACGGGAATTTATTAGTTTACAAATTTGCAATTCTAAAGCCATCATGAAAATGCCCTAACTAAGGCATCAAGAGGAAAATACTTTCTCTGGGGAAAGGCTGCTGGCATCTGGGGTTCCTCTGTCACATGTGAAGGCACATGACAATGTCTGCTGGTTCTTTTCTCCAAAATGTCTCTGGACTTCTGTGGTCCTTGCTTGTTTCTCCCGGGGCATTTCTATCTCAACTCTCTCTCTCTATGAGCTATATATATATATATACATATTTCATTGATATATCTTCATGCACCATATAGTCCATCCAAAGTATACAATCAGTAGTTCACAATATCATCACGTAGTTGTGTATTCATCACCACGATCATTTTAGAACATTTGTATCACTCCAGAAAAAGAAATAAGAGAAAAGAAAAAACCCATACATCCCATACCCCTTTCTCCTCCCTTTCATTGATCACTAGTATTGCCATCTAACCAATTTTTTTACCCCTTTACCGCCCCCCCATTATTTATTCATTTATTGTCCTTATTTTTGGAGGAGATATTCTTAATATCTCCATTCAGATGGGAAGGTCGCACCAAGGTCTCTGGTGTTGCTTGGCTGCTGGGGGATGTAATTATCTGAATGTTGGACTTGGGCAGAACTTCCTAAAGATTTGTGCACATGGCTGGCTGATGATGTTGCCAGATAGCAGTTCAGATGAGACTATCGACCAAAGTACCACCCTGTGGTCACACTATGTAGCTGGGGCTTCTCCCCAGCAGGGTCTGAGAGAGAGCATTCCAGGACAAAGCAATCCAAAAGAACCAAGAGGAAACTGGACATCCTTTTATGAAGGATGAAGCCACAAAGTATCACTCGCACCATCTCTATTGGCCTAAACAGTTGCAAGCCTGCTCAGATTCAAAGGAATGGGAAACAGATCCCACCTCTCAAAGAATTAAGGGGTCATGTTTTAAAAGCTTCACAATATACATATGTAAACTGTGCTGGTTTGAAAGGATGTATGTACCCTAGAAAAGCCATGTTTTAATCCTTATCCCATTTTGTAAAGGCAGCCGTTTCTTCTAATCCCTATTCAGTATTGCATGTTTGAAACTATAATTAGATCATCCCCCTGGAGATGTGATTTAATCAAGAGTGGTTGCTAAAGTGGATTAGGTGGAGGCGTGTCGCCACCCATTTGGGTGGGTCTTGATTAGTTTACTCGAATCCTATAAAAAAGAGAACATTTTGGAGAAAGAGAGAGATTCGGAGAGAGCAGAATGACATAGCCATGAGAAGCAGGGAGTCTATCAGCCAGCTACCTTTGGAAATGAAGAAGGAAAACGCCTTCTGGGGAGCTTGGTGAAGGGAAACCAGGAGAGAAAGCTAGGAGATGATGCCGTGTTCGCCATATGCCATTCCAGATGAGAGAGAAACCCTGACCCTCTTCGCCATGTGCCTTCTCACTTGAGAGAGAAACCCTGAACTTCATTGGCCTTCTTGAATCAAGGTATCTTTCCCTGGATGTCTCAGATTGGACATTTCTATAGACTTGTTTTAATTGGGACATTTTCTCGGCCTTAGAACTGTAAACTAGCAGCTTATTAAATTCCCCTTTCAAAAAGCCATTCCGTCCCTGGTATATTGCATTCTGGCAGCTAGCAAACTTTAATATAAACTAAAAAATAAGTCTCCTTTGCATCCTGTCCCCTGAGGGCTGAATTACCTTCACTAATAGCACCCAATGCTGACCAGTTTCTTGTGTATCTTCCCAGAGATTGTCCAATCATATATAGGCATGAGAATTATACATTAATATCCATTCTGGTAATATAAAAGCTAACTGTCCCAATTCAGGAACAAAAGGGCTTGGATAACCTCATGAATGAACTACTGACTATCAAACTCTTGCTATTTTCTCTCTGAAATATAATGCAGGAGTCAAAATCCAAGGTTGTGGCATCCTGGCTATCTGAACCCCCATTATCTGAATTCAGAAAAAAATAGGTTGGGATAGCAAGGGATAATCGTATAAATATACACAGAAAGTCTTGGTGCCTTTTCCCCACAAATGTGAGCATACTAGACACACTGTAACGTACCTTGTGTTATTCACTTAATTTATCTTGAAGATCCATCTGTTTTAGCACATTTAGATGGGCCTCATTTCTTGTAAAAGCACAGAGTATTCTATTGTTCAAATGTACCATGATGTGTTTAATCAAATTATCTCCTATTGGCCACTTGTTGTTTTTTTTTCCTCTAGTCTTCTGCTAATCATAAACCATGCTGCAGTGAATAGCTTTTTCCAGAAGTCTTCATGCACTTATTCAAGATTTTCTGTGTAATAATTTCTTCAAGACAGAAGGCTGAGTCAAAGGCAAGGCCTCCCAAGATCATCTCTATTATGCCCTAGCAGGGGCAGCTCAGCTGCACATCCTCTCCCGTGTTCTGTTCCAGCTCTCTCGCCTGTGCGATGAGGATTCCCATGAACCAGCTTTCCCTGCTCATACTGTCACTTCTGGAAACCTGCCTGTTTCCTGGGTAGGAGGTGGCAACTGCTTCCCAACTACTCACAAGATCATACAGAGGTCTGAAATGGTAAAGGGGATGAGGGGACCCAGCAGGAAGACAGATGATGGCATTTGCAAAAGGAGAGTGTGGGGAGCTCCTTTGCCTCCCAATTTTCATCAGCTCCTGCGTCTGTTTCTCTCAACCCCCGGAGTAGTTATTGGAGTGATTCAGGCTGCTACTATTCCCTTTAGGGAAGAGAGCATGCTTCTAGAGGCAGCTCTGCATCCAGCTGGCAGAGTTGGATGTAGAAGTTTCCAAATATGCAAAGGCCAAGGGGAGGAGGCATCATCAGAGACCCCAGTTGCTCCTTCCCCTGTTTTTCAGGTATCATAGGATGCTTCATAACTGCTGAGTTCTACTTCTGTACTGAGTACATCACTGAACCAGGAAACACACCCTAAATTCTTGCCCCCCGCTCTGTGGGTCCTCAACTCCCATTTATTGTACGATTGCCCTTATGTGACCTACTTTTTTTAAAAAAAATTATATTTATACAACATACAAGCACATAGATTCTTAACATACAAACATCCCATACATGGTGCACAATCAATGGCTCAAAATATCACCACATAGTTGTGTGTTCATCACCTTGATCATTTTTTAGAGCATTTGTATCACTTCAGAAAAAGAAAGAACTCATACATTACCCCTCCCTCTCATTGACCACTAATATTTCCATCTATCCAATATATATATATATATTTTAATTTTAACGTTTTCCCCCATTACTTATTTATTTTTAATCCATATGTTTTACTCATCTGTCCATGCCATAGATAAAAGGAGCTTCAGACAAAGATTTTCACAATCACACAGTCACATTATGAAAGCTATATCATTATACAATCATCTTCAAGAAAAATGGCTACTGGAACACAGCTCTACACTTTCAGGCACTTCCCTCTAGCCTAATATACCTTGATCTAAAAAGGAGATATCTATGTAATACGTAAGAATAACCTCCAGAATAACCTCTCGACTCTGTTTGGAATCTCTCAGCCAGACATTCTATTTTGTCTCATTTCACTCTTCCCCCTTTTGGTCGAGGTTTTCTCATTTCCTTGATGCTGAGTCCCAGCTTATTCTAGGATTTCTGTCCCACATTGCCAGGGAGGTTTACACCCTTGGGAGTCATGTCCCATGTAGAGAGGGGGAGGGCAGTGAGTTTGACTGTTGTGTTGGCTGAGAGAGAGAGAGGCCACATCTGAGCAACAAAAGAGGTTCTCTGGGGGTGATTCTTAGGCCTAATTTTAAGTAAGCTTAGCCTAGTCTTTGTTGGGATAAATTTCATGTGAACAGCCCCAAGATTGAGGGCTCAGCCTATTGATTTGGTTGTCCCAACTGCTTTCAAGAACATCAGGAGTTTTCCAACTGTGGAAGTTCAATTTTCCCCCTTTCTCGCCATTCCCGCAAGGGGACTTTGCAAATACTTTTTTATTCACTGTTCAAATCACTGTGGGATTTATTGGGACATCACCCTGGGGTTTATTGGGACATCCCTCTGGACAAACCTACAAAATTTCATGCCCTATTCTGTGTACTTACGGTGTTCAATTAAACTGTGTGACCTACATTTTGATAAGGAGGCGGAAAGGCCCAGTGGGTGCCCTGGTCATTTACCGTTTGCCCTTAGATTCATTTCCCACCCTATCCTGCTGTTCTCAACATCACAGATGGCTGACATCAACTACATTTCCCAGGCTCCCCTATCCACTGGCTTTTTGTTACGTATGGCCATGAGGGGCTCTGCAAACTAGAGAACAGAGCGCAGGGAGAAGTCAGGGTATATCTCCCCCAACCCATCTCTCTCTGCTTCAGGTGGAGTCGCTGACAGTGGCTGTGTCTCCTCTTTTGCTTCAGAAGATCCCCCCTTCCTCTAATGTCCCGGTTCCCACCTGATGGCCTTGGTGCTTGGGGCTCCAGTAACACCATCTCCTCCCTTTATTCCTCCAACCCTGGGTAATAGTGATTCTTTACTGCTGGTAATATCTAGGTTGCTCCACCTTTCCTTGGTTTCCAGCAATTCTAACTCTCCTTTAACTAGGTGCCTTTATTCAATTCCTTCTTTTCAACTCTCTGACATGTCTTTAATTTCCTTTCTTTTTGTTCTTTCTTTTTTGATGTGGCAACATATGTAAAACACAAAATTTTCCATTTCTCACATGGGTTTTGATTTTTATTTCCTGCCTGGACTGGCACAGTGGCTGAGTGCGTAGACCGAGGTCAAAATGCCTGGACTCAAATCTCAGCTCTGCTACTTCCTAGTTGTGAGTCCCTGGGTAAATTACTTAACCTCTCTGTCCTTCAATTTCTTCATCTATTAAGTGGGAATAATAATCCTCACAGGGTTGTTGTGAAGGTTAATTGAATAATTGTTGGAAAGTAACTGGAACTTAGTAAGCACAATTTGGTTGTATGTTGTTGTTTTTTTTTCTCATTTACTCTTCACAACTTTTAAAACTGGCTATTTTATTTATGAAGACATTATGGTTGGTCTGGTTTTATAGATAAGCAAACAGAAGCCCAACAGATAAAGTGACCTTTCTGAGGTCACATAGCTGTAGCAATGGAATTTAAACTAGCTTAGCCTGACTCGTGCTTATTCCCACTCTGCCATGCAGCTAATCCAAATCACATTCTGTTGACAGGCTGGGTACCTTGGCCGGGCTGCTGAAGCACCCATGATGACTGGTGGGCACTGGGTGATTTGGCCCTGTCTGTCATCCAGTCCCTCACCCGGGCCCATCTTTGCAAAGGAAAGCCAACACAGCCAGTAGCCCCTTCCTCAGCCACAAGGAAAGGAAAATCTGTGTTCTGGGAGTGAAAAGGGAGGGGTATAAAATCATTGTCTCACTTGGTCAAAGTGATCATTCGTTGAGCTCTTCTTAAGTGCAGATCTGCACCTGGGGCTTCACATGCCAAGTTACTTAAGATTCTCATGGCTGCAAGTAAAGGAAACCCAACTAAATTACTTAAAGAAAATGCTAATGAATTGGCTCTTGGAACTGGGAAGTCCAGGAGTGGATTTGGCTTCAAGCAATGCCTGATGAGGTCTACAAGTTTCCTTTCCATCATCTTGGCTCCATTTACTTCTGAGAAGCCACTTTATCTAAGAAAGACTTCAAATTCAGATTCTCCCAGTTTAGTGCTGGTCTGCTGGAGGCCGGAGCCCACTCCAGGGACCAATCTTGTTGCCAAGAAGGGAACATCATGATTGGCTGAGGATGGTCACTGCCCTGTCTGTAGCCAAGAAGAGGCTAAGGCTCTGTGACAAGCTCTAACAGATCACCTAGAACAGCCAGCGCCCTCCTAAGGGACCCTGTGCAGACACTATAAAAAGAACAATTAAGTGAATGAATACATGGCTGTTTCCCTATATATGCATTCATTTATTTAATGTGTACTCTTAATTGTCTTCATCTTACAGAGGAAGAGACAGACACAAAGAGGTTGGGTAGGGGGCGCCGCCCACTTTAATAAATGGCCCAACTAGGATTGGAACCTAGGACTGTCTGACTCCAAAAGTGCCTCCTCTACCCATAGTACTTTTCTTCCCTCAAAGACCCTGGAGAGCTCAAGGACATGCATGGGGAAGGGGAAAATCTTGGAAGAACCTGCAGTAAGAGAAAAGATCCTTGCTAAATACAGCAGGACCCTGTATTCAATAGCCCACATCAATTTCCAAGAGGGAA
Organism: Tamandua tetradactyla; assembly: GCF_023851605.1. Classification (NCBI taxonomy): domain Eukaryota; kingdom Metazoa; phylum Chordata; class Mammalia; order Pilosa; family Myrmecophagidae; genus Tamandua; species Tamandua tetradactyla. The sequence goes on along the minus strand of NC_135346.1, from coordinate 41,400,973 downwards.
AGGTCCACGCTCTGTCTATGGGCTAGGAGTGAACCGCTACATCTGTGTGAGGGCTCTGCCAAGCCCCCGTGGCTTGGGACCCTGGCCAAGGATCCACCAGCCTGTTTTTCCCCCCGCTGTGGGCATGAGTCAGACCCTGCCCCTCACTCAGGCTTGGAACTGGGCTGTGCTGCTTGCTATTGTGTGTTTTTACATGCAGGAAGTGGTCCTCGTCAAAGCTGGTTTGTCAAACAGCACCCCAGCCACCCTTTCCTGAATGGGAATCCCTTGCCCTGGTCTCACTGTGTTTTTTAGAAATCTCCCTACCTGGCCCTGCCTCCGTCTTGAGTCCCACCTCTTCTGACTCCCCACTATGCCAGCCAGTTCTTACAGGTCACAGCCTGTGGATTTTGAGCATCATTTTGCTCCTTCAACCCAGAAAGTTCTTTCTCTACCTTTTAACCTGGCTGACTCCTACTCATCACTTGGAATTCAGCTCACGGTTTACTTCCTCTATTGACTGCCTGCTGCCCTTCTCCTGATCCAGGGGTTCCTTCTTTGCTGCTTCTTTCTTTGTTTGTTTTTATTTTTTACCCACAGAAATTTATCCTGGGGAAATTGGGGTTAACTCTTTTTTTTTTTAATGCAGTTTTATTGAGATATAGTCACACACCATATATGCCATCAGAAGTATATAAACACTGGCTAACAGTAGCATCATATAGTTGTGCATATAACTCCCTGATCAATTTTAGAACATTTTCATTACTCCAGAAAAAAATAAAGATAAAAAAGCAAACCCAAGTCCTCTCATACCCATTATTCCCATTACTGACCCATAGTGTTGGTGCAGTACATGTTATTGCTGATAAGTGTCAAAATATTGCTTTTAATTAAAGTCCATAGTCTGCAATAGGTACATTTTCCCCATATACCCCACGATTATTAACTCCTTATGATTGAGCTGTACATTTGTTCTAGCTCATGAAATTACTTTTGCATTTGTACAGTTAATCATGGACGTTGATTCGCTGCATTATACATTCCATGTTTTAACCTCCAACGTTCCTTCTGGCTCCCCTTTCAACCACATTCACGCACCATTCAGCACTGCACTGCTAATTATTCTCACGATAATAATGTCATTCTTTATACTGGTATGTTTTCCTCACCAAATCTCAAGATCTTTGAGGATAAGAAGAACTTCGTCTCTGAACACAGATGGTGCTTCATAAACGTTGTTGAATCAATAGATGGATGAATCAAGGTAGCACTAGGACCCATGATGTCCAGCCTCCAAGGGGCAGGGCAGAGATGCAGCCAGGATCTTTGAGCTTCATCAGAAAATCTCTGGATATCAGACAATAGGGGCAGGTTTTCAGGAGTTCAGGTCACTGTCGGCATTTTTCTTTTTTTTAATCCTGAAAAAATAGATTAAGTAAAAAAGAAAAATTTTTAATATATTATGGTAACATATATTCAACTTAAAATTTCCCATTTTAACTACCGATAAAGTCGAATTTACTTCTTAGGTAAAGCCTTGAGTAATTCATAAATTTGCGTGGAATGTTGGAGTCATGGAAGGTGTCTTAGTTTCCTGGATGCTAATGGACTGGGCTTAAACAAGGAGAATTTATTGGCTCACAGCTTTGAGGCTAGGAGAAGGCCAAAATCCAGGCATCAGCAAGGTGATGCTTTCTTCTGGAAGACTCTAATATTGTGGGACTGGCTGCTGGTGATATTTGGTTCTTGGCTTTTCTGTCACATGGCAGGGCACTTTCTTTCTTCTCCGGGTTCTGCTGACTTCCAACTTCTTCCTGTTGACCTTCCCCATACGACCTCCAGCAAGGGGATTATGACCCATCCTTACCCAGCTGACCACAGTTTAACCAAAACAGTATCTTCCAAAGGTCCTATTTATAATGGGTTCACACCTACAGGAATGGATTAAGATTCAGAACATGTTTTTCTGGGATACATAACTCCATACCACCACAAAAGATTACATTAGAGTGTGAGAATCATGGCATATATGAAGTAGAGTGGAAGGATTGAAAAAAGTGACAGTGAGAACTTCTGGTTGTAAATGCCAGAAACCCAACCCCAACTGGCTTAAGGGGTAAAAAAAGGGGGGGGGGATATTTTTGCTTATGTATCTGAAAAATCCATGAATTAGATACTGCGTCAGTTAAAGCTGGATCTAGGGATTCAAACCATTTCATCAAGTGTCGGGTATCTCTCTCTCCTTTACATACTGAGCAATTAATCAATTAACCTGCCACTCTCCTTGGACCTCTCTCTCCCTGCTATTTCCCTCTGAGATGACTTCATTCTCAGTCATCTCTTCCCATGTTCTGGCCAGGTGGCACTAGCACCTCTAGACGCACATCGAGCCAATTGCTGGCACTCTTACCTTTCCCAATGGTTACAGCAAAATTCCTTGGATGGGGTCTCATTGGTCCCGGCAGGGTACGAAGCTGTTGATTGAGCAGGCCTGGAACATGTTGCCATCCTGGAGCCAGGAGGATAGAAAGGCAACTTCAGCCTCACGCAAATGCATGGGGTGGGGATGGAGGAGGTGTGGTTTCCTAAAGGACAACTGGAGTTACTGATAGCAGAAGATGCCGATTGGGTGTTGGGCAAGAGGAAACAACAGATGTCCTTTATAGAAAAAGAAAAGCTGAGTCATAGACTTGTGGATCAGGTTGGAGCTGAAAGTCCCCTACAAAATGGGTACATTCAGCTTTTTATTTGATAGCTCTTGCTTGGTGCCTGCGGAAAGCCCCATCCTGGGGCTGATGTATGAATGCTGGACAGCCGGGGAACCAAGTGAAATGTCCCCCTGGTTTTCTCCCTCCTTCCTCATGCCTTCCCGCTGGAAGATTCTGGGTCACAGCTGCCCACCAGGGGTCTTGTTTATGCTGCTTCCTAGTGAGCTCTGGGCTCCAGCCATCTGCCAGGCTGGCAGTCAGCCACGCCAACCGTGGCCACAGTCCCTCATTCCCTCTGACTCAGAGGCCCATTCAGAATGACATCTGGGGCTCCGTGGGATCTAGAAGCAGGCCAGGGAGCAGGGAGCAGTCCAGTCTGAGGCCGAGGCCCAAGGCCCCCCAAAGGCCTGGAATGCTGTGTCTCTGCTCTTCACCCTTCACCAACCCAGGGAAGACACAGCCTGACTGCCTCTCCAACCACAAAGCTGAGCGTCCTGTTCAGACCTGCTCAAACATGCCTGAGGCCTAGGGCCAGTACATTCTCCCAAGTGGGAGCATAAAGTAAGAGGAAATGAAAGGTTAACCTAAACAAAGCTTTATAGAATGGCCCTTCCTCTCTGTCTTCCCCAACTCATTGCTGAACCAGCCTTGGGGTTCCTGAAGATTCCACGAACCCTCTTTCCATCCCTCCTTCCCTCTTCACTTCTTCTGCTACAGAATGATCTAGCAGAAAGAAAACTTTAAAAATACTACATCCAGAGATTGCAGATTGGTAGCTTATAGCCCAGAACATGTTGTATTGGCCCTCCTACTGTCTAAAAAAATGTGAGTCAATATTTTAATAATTGTGAGTTTTCACATTAAAGTCCATGTGTCCAGATTCTCTAGAAAACTCATAAAATCAGTTAGCAGAGGCTTGCATGTCCACACAGACAGGATGTGGGCAACCAATTGGCCACAAACCCCTTTTGTTCCCTCTACTGAGGCTAAATGCCAGTTGCCATTTTCTTTTATCCTTACGTTTTTGTTTTTATTACTTTAGATACTTTGCCCACATGGCCCCATTAGAAACAGGAAATGAAACACAAAGAGGTTGGCATGTTCAAGGAAACCCAGAGAAAAAAATGTGGCATATACATGCCATGGAATATTATACAGCTGCGAAAAGGAATGGCACATGTGCAGCATAGACGAAACTTGAAGACATTATGTAGAATGAAATAAGCCAGACACAAAAGAACAAACATTGTGCAATCTAACTTATATGAAATAATTTAACATAACCAAATTCACAGAGTCAGAAACTAGAATAACAGTTACCAGGCCCGAAAGTGGGGGTAGGGACCAGGGAGTTTACTATACAGAGCTTTACTTTGTGTTGATGGAAAAGTTTTGGTAATGGATGGTGGTGGGATGGTAGCACAATTTTGTGAGCATGATTAGCAGCGTTGATCATATACTTGAATGTGGTTAAAAGGGGAAATTTTAGGTTTTCTATATGTTACCAGAATAAAAATTAAAACAATAACAACATAGGACTATACCATACAAACAGGGAACCCAAATGTAAACCATTGACTTTAGTCAGTATAGCTAAAGAATAGCTATAATAGTATTTTTTCATTAACTATAGCAGTATTCTTTCATTAACTATAACAAATATACCACACTAATACAAGGTGTTAATAATGGGAGGAATGTATATGGGAACTCTTTATTTTCTGCATGATTTTTCTGTAAACGTACAAATTGTCTAAAAAACAGAGACAGAGAGAGAGAGAGAAGAAAAGAAAAGGAAGTCCAAAGAGAACCTATCATTTTGTGGAGGAAATGAATACTCCTAGATGTTTCTATTATGTTCCTGGCCCTTGAAAGCATTTGGATTTGTAATCCTAACCTAACCAAACACCGCTCATTTTGAAAAAGGCTAATCTAGACCCAGAGGAGTAGAGTCTCTTAGCCAAGGTCACACAGCAAGCCAGTGGAAAGGTATCTACAGCTGCATTTCCTGGATAGAGGGGGCTTTAGGTTGCCTCCATTCACAGACCCTGCTCTTGGCAAAGACTAAGGGCCCAGCTACACAGCTTTCCCTCCTTGCATTGTGCTTGGACCAGGAAGGGGTTCCAGGGGGTCAGATACCACTTCATCAGAGAGAACCTTTCTATTGAATCTTGCTGCTTAAAGAATGTGCTGCCTGGAGAGGGGTCCAGGGTAGCAAGTTCCCTGTTCCTGGAGAGGGACAAGCCAAGGCTGAAGGCCACTGATGAGAAACTTGTAGGGAGGTAGAAAGTAGAAGGTCAGGTTTGAGTTAAGATCGTTGATCAGAGGTTCTCTGGAGGCCTTGGAACTCCTCTAAAATCGCAGAAGTTTATGTTTTTGTGGAGCGCATCTATGACTTTTTAGATTCATGATGAGTCACCTGGCCTTAAAGAAAGGTGATGGGCCAACCGGGTGGGTAGTCCATCAAGAGGAAGGACAGTGCAAAGTTAGGAGCGCCACATTGCCTGTATCCTGGGATTAATTCCCTGACCCATTTACCAGCCATGCAATTCCAACGGCCAATTAACCTTTCTGTCTCTGTTTCTGCATCTGTAAAGCAAGGCTAATATGAGTGCCAACAAAGTTACCTAGTTTGTATTTTTCTTTTTAAGGGTGAAATGAACATAGGGCAGTACTTGACAGGCTATTAGCTATTATTGTTGTTGATAAGATAATAGATTATCTAGTCTAAACAGATTCACACATTTTGAATGTGTGCATAACTGGCAAGGATAAAACGCCTTTGAATTTTTACAGGGGCTATGCTAAATTCCAAGGCCAAGCTCTCTAACGGTGGAGATTTTATCGGCAGCAAGGCAAGGAGGGAAAGCTGCGTAGGTGGGCTTAGAATTTTCTTAGTTCGATGACTGTGAACCAGTAGCTTAATCTTCTTATGGCCTTAGTTTCCACGTGTATAAAATGGGAGGCATTGCAGCTCCGACTTCCTAGAGTTGCTTTGAAGATCAAATAAGACAATCCATTTCAAGTATTTACCCAGTGTTTTGAACATAGTAAGAACCCAACTCCATCATTCTGGGTAAGGACAGGGTAAGACATTCTCTTTCCTGGAGATCTAAAATCACAAGGCACATTACTGCACATGCTGAATCCCAATCGTTACCCCTGTATCTTTCTCTGTCCCTCTCTCTTTCACTTTCTTTTTTTTATTTCTTTCTTCCTTCCTTTATTATATAAATTTTATCGCGACATTGCATATACTTAGTCAAATAACACTCTCCCTTTATTTATTTTATTTTTTAATTTAAAAATTTCCCCATATCCACTAAGCATGCATTCTCCCTTCCCTCCTCCTCTCATCTCTGGTAACCTGTTATCTCCTTCCTTTTTCTGTTCATTTGCTATTTTTATACATTTTTCTTATAAGTGACATTATGTAATATTTGTCCTTATTGTGTCTTGCTTATTTCATTGAGCATAATGGGTTTTCATGGTTCTAACATGTAACAGCATGTCTCAGAACTTCATTCCTTCTTATGGCCCCCTGTATGCTTCTGAACTTTGTTTTTATATATCTAGGCTCCCCTCTTAAGTAATGGACCTTAGAGAAAAAATGGCAGCTGCCTTCAAGAGTGGAGAGAGCATGAATTCAGGAGCCTCAGTTCTAGCATGAGCTCTGCCACTAACTGACAGTCGCATCTCTACAGTGGATCCCAGCATTTCATCTGGATGAAAATGTGGCTACAAATTATTCAGTTGCTCCCCTGAGCCCAGCATTATGTTTACTGTAGCCTGCCTGATCTCATTTAACCTCATGGGAACTTTGTAAAGTAGCTTGTGTTATTATCCCATTTTACAAAGGAGGAAAGTGAGGCTCAAAGAAGTTACTGACCTGACTCCAGATCACAGGGCTAAGGGATGAAGCTAGTTTTGGACCCATGTATTTCACTTCTAAGCTACACTGGTTCAACACCATATTTCTTTTTTTTTTTTTTTTTGGTGGGGGGAGCTTATGTTTTTTAAAAAATATTTTTGTTGAGAAATATCCACACATGTACAGTCCTACCATACTATACAATCAGTGACTCAAAATATCATCACATGGCTGTGTATTCTTCACTATGATCATTTTTAGAACATTTGCATCACTCAAGAAAAAGAAATAAAAAGAAAAAAATGCATAAATCCCATGCCCCTTACCCCTTCCTCTCATTGACCCAGAGTATTTCAGTCTACTTGATTTTTACCCATTGTCTTCCCCCTATTATTTATTTATTATTATATATTTTTACTCATCTGTCCATACCTTGGATAAAAGGAGTGCCAGATACAAGGTTTTCACAATCACGCAGTCACAATGTGAAAATTATGTTCTTATACAGTCTTCTTCAAGAATTAAGGCGATTGGAACACAATTCAACAGTTGCAGGTACTTCCCTCCAGCCACCCTAATACATTGTAAACTAAAAAGGGATACCTATATAATATGTAAGAATAACCTCCAGGATAACTCTTGACTCTAAAATCTCTCAGCCACTGAGACTATTTTGTGTCATTTCTCTCTTCCCCTTTTTGGTCAAGAAGTCGTTCTCAGTTCTTAATGCTCATTCCCAGGAGTCTTGTCCCACATTGCCAGGAAATTTATATCCCTGGGAGTCATGTCCCATATAGGAAAGAGGGCAGTGAATTCACCTGCCAAGTTGGCTTAGAGAGAGGCCACATCTGAGCAACAAAAGAGGCTCTCTGGGGGGGTATATAAACTTCATAGGGCAATGAGCCCCAAGACTGAGGGCTCAGCCTATTGAATTGGCTGAGATTTTATTTTGTCTCATTTCTTTCTTCTCCCTTTTGGTCAAGAAGCCTTTCTCAACCCTTTGTTGCTTGTGAGAATATCAGGAATTCAGGAATATTAGGAATTCCCCAGATGTGGAAGTTTAATATTTCCTCCTTTCTCCCCAGGCTCCCAAAGAGAATTTGAAAATGCATTTTTATCTTCTTCCCAGATTACTCTGGGATATATTAGGGCATCACATTAACCTGTAGAAACAGACAAGCTCTAACACTCTATTCAAGATTCTATGCAATTATGGTGTTCAGATAAAATGACATATGTCAAATTAGATAACATGCTACCAAATATAAATTTTACACCAAATAAACATCTCTCCCTTTGATCTCACACAGAGGTTGAAGTTTGAAAACATCGGCTATATCATCCTTTACCCAGTATTCTGATTTACTTTCTTCGTATCCAGATCAGCTTCATTCATATCTCTGATCACTTTTTCAGCTTTTTAAACAGTTGTTGAATGGGGTAATAGCTTTAGTGGTCTAACTCAGGTGTCACATAAATACCCAATGTTTCAGGGAATGACCAAGTTATACACAAATAGCTCAGTATCTCAGAATTTAGAAATATCGGTCACAACTCTTGAAAATATGTGACTGCTGTAAGAGCTTACAATCTAGGACTCTTTACAATAGACCCCAACCTGTATAACCCACGTTCTCAAATCTCGACTTAATTCTCTGAGTTTATATTTTCTAGTTAGTTAGTCCATATGAGTGAGATAATATTTGTTTTTTTGTTTCTGCCATTTCGTTCAACATACTGTCCTTAAGCTTCATTCACCTAGTTGCATGCCTCACAACTTCATTCCCTGCAGCCACTCAGTAGTCTGTGGTATGTATACACCATATTCCCCCTTCCATTCCTCAGTTGTTGTACCCTTAGGCCACCTCCATCCATTGTGAATCTTGAACGCTGCCTCCATTAACACCAGTATGCTAATGTCCATTTGTGTCCTTACACTCAATTCCTCCAGGTATATACTGAGAAACAGGGTGGCGGGATCATATGGCAACCCCACTCCTAGCCTCCTGTGGAACCTGCCTGCCAGAGGGCTGTATCTCTCAGCTTCCCTACCAACAGTGAATAGGTACATTTCTTCCTTCACATTTTCTCTAGCACTTGTTTCTCTGTTCATTTTTAACCAATTTTATTTGCACATCATACAATCCAACCTAAGTAAATAGAGATTCCTTCATGACCATAATCCATATGAAGATATTTCCTTTTTTTCCACATAGAATTCATATCCCTTCCCCATGCCACTCACCCTGCTTGTTGACATTTAGTTTGGGCATAATGCCTTAATTACATTCATTGGCAGCATATTATAATGTTATTGATGACTATAGACACTAGCTTGCTGTTCTAGTTTGCTAGCTGCCAGAACACAATATACCAGAAATGGAGTGGCTTTTAAAAGGGGGAATATATTTATATTTATTTTTATTTTTTATAACATTTGTTCCCCCTATTATTTATTTATTTTTAATCCATATTTTTTACTCATCTGTCAATATCATAGATAAAAGGGGCATCAGACACAAGTTTTTCACAGTCATATAGTCACATTGCAAAAGCTATATCATTATATGTTCATCTTCAAGAAACATGGCTACTGGAACACAGCTCTATACTTTCAGGCACTTCCCTCTAGCCTCTCTAATATACCTTAAACTAAAAAGGAGATATTTGTAAAATGCATAAGAATAACCTCCAGGATAACCTCTCTACTCTAATTGAAATCTCTCAACCACTGACACTTTATTTTGTCTCATTTCTCTCTTCCCCCTTTCGGTTGAGAAGGTTTTCTCAATCCCTTGATGCTGAGTCCCAGCTCATTCTAGGATTTCTGTCCCACACTGCCAGGGAGGTCCATATTCCTGGGAGTCATGTCCAACATAGAGAGGGGGAGAGCAATGAATTTGCTTGTTGTGTAGGCTGAGATAGAGATAGGACACATCTGAGCAACAAAAGAGGTTCTCTGGAGGTGACTCTTAGGCCTAATTTTAAGTAGACTTAGTCAACAATTTGTGGCAATAAGTTTCATATGAACAAACCCCAAGATTGAGGGCTCGGCCTATTGATTTGGTTGTCCCCACTGCTTGCGAGAATATCAGAGATTCTCCAGGTGGGGAACTTGAATTTTCCTAAAAGGGAGAATTTATTAAGTTGCAAGTTTACAGTTCTAAGGCCATAAAAATGTCCCAATTAAAGCAAGTCTATAAAAATGTCTAAATTAAGGCACCAAGAAGAGATTACTTTCACCTCAAAAAAGGCCAATGAAGTTCAGGGTTTCTCTCTTAGGTAGAAAGGTACATGGTGAAGTTTGCTAGCTTTCTCTAGCCTTTGATCTTGAGGCTTGTTCCTGTGAAGCTTATGTTAGTAGTGGAGAAGCTTGGCCTACCTACGGGTATGTCTAAGAGTTACTTCTGGAGGACCTCTTTTGTTGCTCGGATGTGGCCTCACTCTCTCTAAACCCAACTCTGCAAGTGAAATCATTGCCTTCCTCCCTATGTGGGACATGACAGCTAGGGGTGAAAGTCTCCCCAGCAGTGTGGGGGATGACTTCCATTGATGAGTCTAGTCCTGGCACCATAGGATCAACAATGCCATCTTGATCAAAAGGGGGAAAAGAAGTGCAGCAAATAAGGTATCAGTGGCTGAGAGAGTTCAAAAAGAGTTGACAGGGTGGGCAACAGTGGCTCAGTGGCAGAGTTCTCACCTGCCATGCTGGAGACCTGGGTTCAATTTCCGGTCCCTGCCCATGTATATATAAAAAAAAAGAGTTGACCTCCAGGTTGCTCTGGAGGTCACTGTTATGCAAACTTCAGTTAGACATTGCTACCTATTATAACTTGCCAAACCCCAAACGAAACCATTGCAGCCAATCCTAAAGAACACCTAGGACAATATATAAGATTCTACAAAGGTTTCATGTACTAGGGTAACTTTCCAGAGACCTACACCTCCAGATGGGTGCCTGGACCAGATAAGTCCTGAAATGCAGAGGAGCCAGCCTTTCTAGAACATCAACTAGTTCCATTCCCCTATCCCATATTATTGACAGAACTTTCCAACATGAAAAAGTTAGAATGGGCATAGCACAAATGCCCTTAAAGATTGGGAGAAAGATAAAAGGAGAAGTTAGAATTATACAGAGAAGGTAGGGTTTAACAAATGAGTACGATTGCTTAATTATTATCTTGATATTTCTTTTAGTCTCCAGTATTTTAGAGTAACTAGAAGTAAAAACCTAAAATTATGAAATTGTAACTCATACCAAACTCTGAAATCTGCTCTACAACTAATTTTTGTGCTGTGCTTTGAAATTTATTGCTTTTTTGTATATATGTTATTTTTCACAAAAAAAAGAAAAGAAAAGTTGATTGTGATGATAAAAAAAAAGATTTATTCCTTCCAGCCTCCAGTGTTCTGGAGCAGCTAGAAGGAAAAATCAGAGATGATGGTATGGTAGCCCATGGTAAACTCTGGGATCTCTCCTGTAACTACTTGTTGAAGAGTTCTTTGAAAACCATTGCTTTTTTCTTTCTTTGCTTTATATATATGTTATATTTTACAAAAGAACAAGTTAAAAGAAAGCTCAATAGCAAAAAAACAAAATACAATTTGGAAATGGTAAAAGATATAAAGGGGAATTTCATTAAAGAATACATCCAGACGGCAAATAAGAACACAAAAAGATAATCAACATCATTAGCCATTAGGGAAATGCAAATTAAAACCATAATGAGAGAGTTCTACAAACCTATCAGAATAGCCAAAACACAAAAACAAAAACCAACCAAACAAACAAACAGAAAGACAAAAGTGACCACATCAAATGCTGACAAATATAGGGAGAAACTGGATCACTTATACATTGGCTGGTGGGAATGCAAATGAAGCAGACCTTCTGGAAAACAGTTTGGCAGGTTCTTAAAAAAAAACCTAAACATGCAATTATCAGACAAGTTAGGAATTGCACTCCTGGGAAGTTATCCCAAAGAAATAAGAACTTATGCTTGCATAAATACCTGCATTTGACGGTTCATAGCAACTTTATTTGTATTAGCTAAAAACTGGAATCAGTCCAGATGTCTTTCAACTTGTAAATGGCTAAAGAAACTGTGGTATATCCATATCATGGAATACTACTCTGTGATAAAAGGGAAAAAGCCTCTGACACATGCAACAACTTGGATAAATTGCCAGGGAATCATGTTTAGTGAAAAAAATCAAATCCCAAAAGGTTTCATACAATATGATTCCATTTATATAAATTTTTTTAAACTGTCAACATTTTAGAAAAGAAGGACAGATTAGTGGTTGCCAGGAATTAGGAATGAAGGGTGATGACACAAGAGAGAGGCGGCTGTGATTATCAAAGGGCAATATAAGCAATCCTTGTGGTGATGGAATGTTATATATCTTGACCGCAGTGATAGATGCAGTAATTTACACAGGTGATAAAATTGTGTAGAACTTAATACATACATAAACAAGTACCCAGCAAACATGGAATCCCAGCAAAACTGGGAAAATCTAAATAAAATGAGTGGATTGTATCAATGTCAAAATCCTGGTTGTGTATTGTATTATGATTTTGTAACATGTTGCCATTAGAAGAAACTGGGCACAGTGAGTGAGGGATCTTTCTGTATTATTTCTTTCAACCAAAGGTGAATATACAATGATAGCTGTGCTAATTTGAAGCTATGTACTCCAGAAAAGCCATGTTCTTTTTCCTGATCCAATCTTGTGGGAGCAGACCTTTTGCTTAGGGTGGAAATCTTTCGATTAGATTCCTTCCATGGAGATGTGACACACCCAATTGTGGGTGTGGTCTTTTGAGTTGATTGCGATGTGACTCCACCCACTCAAGGTGGGTCTTAATTAGTTTCCTAGAGTCCTTTAAAAGGGGAAACATTTTGGAGAAACCTCGGCTGCAGACACTTGGAGAACAGCTGCTTCAGAGCCAAAAAAGAGACCCAGACGTTTGGAGATGCAGAAAGAAAACATTCCCAGAGAAGCTGTTTGAAACCAGAAGCCAATGGATCAGCAGATGCATGTGCCCTCCAGGTTGACAGAGGTGTACCTTTCTGGAGTCAAGGGGTCTTTCCCTGGATGCCTTAGTTTGGACAGTTTTACGATTTTCAAAATGTAAACTTGTAACTTAATAAATTCCCTTTCTAAAAACCATTCCATTTCTGGTATATTGCATTCTGGCAGCATTAACAAACCAATATAATATCAATAAAAGTTTCCATTGATAAAATCAAGCAAATGTTTCTCCTCCTTTTAGCCCTGCTCTTTAACTTTGCAATATTTTTACACCATCTTTAGAATATTTATATGGAATGCAATGCTCAGAGAAGTAATCCATTTGCCTGAGGACGCACATTATTATTAAGTGTAAGCTCCACATTTCCTCCTGTTGAGGTCTTCTGCCCTGACCCCTAAACCACTGACAGACTGTTCTGCCCACCTGGCTCTAATTTAATGCTGTTAGCCCTCGCTAACTTGTCTTGATTTGTCTGTGTTTTATTTTTTCAACTAACTCCTGGAAGGCCTTTGTTCCCCCAAAGCACTCTGCACAGTATCCAAGTACTCTGGAAACATTTGGGATGGAGGCTGAAGTTTCCAGATCAGTGCACAAGCTGGCCCTGCCTGCCCTTGAACCTCATGCCTCCCTCTAACTCCTTGAAGTCACACCAGTTTTCCTTCCATCCTTCCTGCCAAATGCCTTCCCTCCACGGGGACTACGCATGCTTCCTCTGGCAGGAAAATACCCTCTGTCCCCCTTGCTTTATTAACTCCAAGTCATCCTTCAAAGTCCAGTTCAAGGGTCATTTCCTTGGCCAGGGATGTTAATATGCCTTATAGGCCTTCAACATCCCCTGTAGTTTCCCTTTATGGCACTTCTCAAAATTATAGTTAAGTGATTTATGCATATGCATTAATTTGTTTATTGACTATCTTCCTCACTAGACTGTAGGTTCTCTGAGACCAGGGACTGTCCCTCATATGCTTACCGCTGTATCTCAAGTGTTTAGCTTGGTGCTTGCCACCTAGGAGGGGCTCAGTAAATACTTGGTGATTAGGATAATTTGTGGGAAGGGAAATGCCTGGACTAGAAGAACTGAGGTTATGAAATGCACTGGGGAAAGAGGACAATAGCTGCATCCAAGAGCCTTATAAAGAGATGGGAAGAAGGCTTCCTTTCCATTCTACCCTTCTGAATGGTCTGAATTCTTTACTGTGTGCAGGTATTAGTTTTGCTAAATATTTTAAACAGGGCTTAAAAAGAGAGAGAGAGAAAGAGAGAGAGAGAGAGAGAAGGAATCAGGAGACCTGTTTGTTTGTAAGAAGGAGGCTTTGAGTTTAGATCTTTGCCTTGGTTATATGTACTCATCCCCCCGGTTCTCACTATTGCTTGGGAAAGCGACTTCAGAAGTCCAGTGGTCCATCACCCCAGCAGGGGAGGTTCTGCCAGGTGCTCACATTGCCAAGTAGGAAGCTCACTCTCTCCCAAACAAAGCCCCATGGGAAAGTACTTGCCATCTTACTTTTTCCTTATGCTTAAACACGTCACAATAGCCTGACCCTACCTAGACACTGTCCTTCTGAGCTCGTCATGGGTGCCAGTTGACACTCTGGTCACTGGAAGTCCCTGATTATCTAGGAAGGAAGGGAGGAGGGAGGAAAAGAGGAGGAAAGAAGGAAGAAAGAAAACCTTTTGCTTTACTCCAGCTTTGTGCTTAGTGGCAGGAGTTGCTGCTCATTCCCTGCTGTTTTACCTTGGCTCCCTCTCCTAAGAGTTGGTGAGGAGCTCTCCAGCCTTGTTGACTCATATTTCTGTTTCTGAACTGCTGTTAAGGGAGAGGGCTTTGCAGGATTTACCCCAACTCTTGGAACAATTTTTTCTATTGCTTCTGTCCTTTTTCAGACTCCCCATGAGCTCACCTGCCCAGAGCCCACTCTGGCTGTATCGAGGAAGTCAGGTCACGCCTAACAATCCTCTTAGACCATCTGGGGAAAAGGGGAAAGGACCTTGGTGAGAAATGAACTAGAAATAGCAGTAATTGGTGAGGGGACAAAAAGATACTAGCAGAGGCTACAACTGCTTTTGTAACTCAGCTGTACCTAAGGGAGGGGCCATGTCCTCTCTGAACAAGGTCAGGAACAAAGTAGAGAGGGAGGGAGGGAAGGAGAAAGGGAGAGGAGAAAGGAAGAGAGATTAAAGAATGGAAACAAATGAATTGCCAGATATGAAGCACCATGCATGTTACTTCATATGCATGTTATTTCATATGCATTGTCATTAATTCCTCATAACTATCTTGAGGATGGAAATTGTTATTCCACATAGGAGATGGAAAAACTGAGGCCCAGGGAGGAGCAGAGGAAATAAGTGAAGGAGCCAGGATGTAATCTCAGGGCTGCCTCCCAGAGTCCTGGCCTTCTCTCTGACGGCTGGTCCGCGGCCCCATCATCTCGATAGTCTGACCAGCCTAGTTTTCCCCAGCATTGCCCGTCATTATGGATTCTTTTGCCCATACACTCAAATGATCAATTCCTTATACAAAGAAGCAAGGAGGCTTGGAGACCCTTGAGAATGTGCTTTGCGTGGACAGATGGGTTGCTTGGTTTGTGGCTACTCTCTTCTTAGAAGAGTTTTAGGTTAGCCCTTGTGCTGGATCAAGTCTTCGAGCTTCATTTTCTTTATCATGTATGGAATTTTATACTATTCCAAGTAGCGCCATGCTTTCTTTCCTTTTGGCCCTTCATTCAAGAAAGGCCAGTGAAGTTCAGGGTTTTTCTCTCAGCTGGAAGGCTATGTGGCAAAGTCTCTCAGCTTTCTTTCCCAGCTTCTTATTTCATGGAGCTCCCAAGGGGGCATTCTCCTTCATCTCCGGAAGTCACTGGCCGGTGGACTCTGCGATTCTCACGGCCTCGTGGCTCTGCTCAGCACTGCCGTGGCTTTCTCGTGGCTCTAAAAGGGCTTTTGCCCACTGTTTAATTGGGTTGTTAGTCTTTTTTGTTGTTAGATTGTTACATATTCTGGATGTGTAACCCTAATCAAATACATGGCTTCTGAATATTTTCCCCCAGTCTGGAGGCTATTTTTCACTTTGCAGGAAATGTCCTTTGATGTATAAGCCAGCGTTTTTACCAAACAAAGATTCTTATGGGACAGTGATGAAATAAGATTAGTACTAGGTTTATGGCAAGTGAGCAGTTAAAAGAGTGAGTTTTGGCTTAAGACTGAATTGGGACTGGGTCTTCATCTTTTGGTGAGCATCAGTTTACCTGTGGAGATTTTTCAACACATCCCACAGCTACACCCTGAGAGATCCTGAGTTGGGAACTTTAGGTTGGGTGTTTTTTAGGAGGAGAATTGTACATGGGCTTGGAATCCAACCTGCGTCTCTGCATGTTTAGGTTGGTCTTAAACGCCACATTTTTTCAAGCTTAGCCAGGGACCAAAACCACAGCGTTCTCACTTTGAATCTTGGCTCTAGCACCTTCCATCTGGATGACCATAGACCAGTTATTTTAACTCTCCGAGGCTGTTTCTTCACGTCTAAAGTTATCACAAAGATGAAATTATATTAACACTTGAGAAATGCTTATTAACACTGTCTCTGGCATATAGTAAACGTCTCAGATGTGGTAGCTATTTTTTTTAAAAATCATTTTAGCTAACAATGACAAATTCTTCAAGTAAGGGAGGCAATGGTAATGACTTATTCTGGGAATCCTGACTTAATATTGCAGGCTGCCAAATGGTTTTTAAACCAGGAGCCAGATAGAATAGAGATATTTTGAAATTAATTTCCTATTCTTCACTTCTCAGATTTTTTCTTTCGTGAACATAACAGCACTTTGCCCTTTGGGGAATGAAACAGTAAGTTCATTCCTTCTACAAGTCTTTATTGAGTTCTATAGAGCATTAGGGACATTTTTAGGTGCGAGGGGACAGAGGGGAGCAAGACAGAAAAGGCCTCTGGCCCCATGGAGCTGATACTCTAGGAAGGGAAAGAGACAACAAATAAGTATGTATGCAATTAAATGAGACTAATCATTACAGATAGTGGTGAGTGCTGAAAATAAGATAAATAATGATAGAAAGGAGTGGGTTACAGGGAGCAGAGCTATTATTTTAGTAAAACGATTGACGTTTCTCTTTTAACCCAAAATACCTAAATCTGGAGAAATTATCATATCCTCTTCAAAGTAGTCATTTTGAGCTGCTCAGATATTGGTATTACTCATTATGATTTTCCTTCTCTTGGAATATATTTTAGAGACCGAAGCAGATGTTTTTGAATATTTTTTATGGGATTCAATATTTAACCACTAAAAGATAAATATCCTTATGGAAAGTTTTTATCACGCAGAAAAATAGAAAGGAGAAAAATTAAAAGGATTTCTATTTCTATCATTCAAACATAACCTTCATTACTATTTTAGAGTATTTATTTTCAGGATTTTCCATGCATAGTTCCCCCCCCTCCCTTTTAAACATTGTTGTGGTCATACTTTTGATCCTTTTAGCTTTAGTATCATAAACAGTTCCCATATTAGTGCAAATTTTCATAAACATTTTTAAACGTTACATAATATACCATTGAGCAGCTATACTATAATTTATTTGCCAGTCACTACTGGTAGAGATTAAGTTGTTTCTATTTGTTTTTTTCCTTTAATAAAGTATGTTGTGAAACACATTTTTCAACATAAAGGTTTTTTTCAATTAATTCCCTAGAGCTAGAATTGAAAAAATAAGGGATGTATTATCAAATTGCTTTTCAAAAGGAAAGTATCAAATTGTAGAGGCTTGAATAACTCAGCATTCTCTCATTTTACCTTGACATATATTTAGCATTTTTTTTTAATAATCTATACAAGCTTGCTAGGGAAGGCACAATTGTCTTATTTTTGCTTTAATTAACATTCATCCTCCATCATTTAATAGATATGATGTCACCTTGAACAAACTAGTTTATGGTTCTAAGGTATGGAGTCTGACAGAGCAGATGTAGGATCCCAGTTCAGCTAGTACCAGCTGTGTGTCCTCGGGCAAGTCACTTCACTTCTCTTAGCCTCAGTTTTCTCATTTGTAAAATGAATAAGACCAAACTCAAATGTTGCTGTGAGACTCTGTTTGTAAAGCACCAAGCAAATAATCAGCATCATAGTCACAGAGCCCAACATGACCAAAAGGCAGTAAGGCTATGGCCTCGCCTTCTATTTGTGGCTTTAAAATGTCAGCTCTCCTAATGTCCCACCCTTCAAATCTACAACTTCCAGATTTGGATTTGGAGAAGCATTGATTCCCCTCAGCTTTAGAATTCATGCCTCGAGCTCCCTGTGGGCTGGGCTTCAGAAAGTGGGGAGCTGTACAAATTAGAAATTAGTTGTAACTCAGGCATGCGAAACTCTGTCCTAAATCCCCTCGGCAGCGGAAAAGGGCTAAGTGGAGTGGTTACCACCCTGGTCTCCCAGGGCCTCAGACACTGCCTGGAAGGATGCAGATGAGTCCTGGAGGCAGCCCAGCCACAGCCCTGGCTTCACTGTGGGCACTGGGTCCTCCTAGGTGGGCTCATTTTGGTGCAAGCTGCCTGACATCTCTCATCAGAGGGAAAATGAGAAGGGCTGCTTAGTTGGAAATCCCTCTTCCATATTCATGTCAGGATGAAGCAGATGTGTTGATCCCCTTTTAAGTCCATAGGTCTCTTCAGCTGTAATTACCTTTTCCTAAATTCAAGCACAGACTTCGGTGGGGGTGAGGAGAGGATATGAATGTATAATGTGATTCAAAAAAAAAAAAAACCTCATCAAATTTATCACCAAATGTAAACTACAATCACTTCCCAGGACAGATGGAGGAGAGCAGGCTTTAGAGTTTAACAGATAGGGGTTCAAACCCTACAGCCTCTACTTATTAGCCAAGTGTCTTTGGATAACTCACCCAACCTCTCAGAACCCCAGTTTTCTCATCTGTTAACAGAACTGAGCTTCTGGGATTTTACTAGGACTAAAGCATTTATTCGTGCAGAGTCAGTTACACAGCTCTTAAGAAATGCCAGCTGCTTTCATTATGGGAAAGCAGTTAATGGTTAAAATTTTCAATTTGGTTGGCATTAAAAATGGTCTATCTTTTTATTAAATGATGACAGTACATGTTTTTTTAAATGCAATTCCATTGAGATATATCCATGTAACATATAATCCATCCAAAGTATATGATCACTGGCTCATGCATCATCACAGTAGTTATGCCTTCATCACCACAATCAATTTTAGAACATTTTTGTTAGGTCGGGGGAATGGGGAGGGGCACTGCAACTGGAGCTGTGGGGGCTGTGTCGCCCCTCCCAACATGGCTTCTGGAACCACCCCTTCCCCCCTTGCTTAAAAACCGCCCACGCCATCACCCAGGCGCTGACTCACCTCCCTCCATTTTGGATTTGGTGAGCTCAGCCCGGGAGCGCAGAAATAAACCTGCCTGCTTTAAATTTCCCGGTCTACCTTCCTTCTTTCTCACTCTTTCGCATCCTAAACCTTTCAATTTTCATTACTCCAAAAAATAAAAATATGAAAGAAAACCCAGAACATCCCATAGCCCTTAACCACCCCGCTGCCCCATTGTTGACCTCGAGCACTGGTGTGGTACATTTGTTACTGTTGATGAAAGAACATTGAGATATTACTGTCAATTATAGTCCATGGTTTGCAATAGGTACATTTTTTTTTTACCATATACCACTCTATTATTAACTCTTTGTAATAGTGTCACACATTTGTTCTAATACATGAAAGAATTTTTTAAAATATCTGTACAGTTAATCATAGTCGTTGTCCATGACAAGATTCATTGTGTTATACATTTCAACGTCTTAACCTCTAGCTTTCCTTCTGTTGATATATATGACTCTAAATTACCCGTTTCAGCCACACTCACACAACTCAAGCACTATAAATTATACTCACAATCATGTGCTACCATCATCTGATACATGTTATCGTCAACGTACCTGGCATAATGTTAAGGCTGGCATCACTGAGCTTGTCCTACAGGGGTAAAATGCACATGATAATACCTTTCAGACAAAATTGTGAGAAATGTGGGGAGGTGCCTAGCACAGATCAGCTGGGCTGAAATCAGATTCCTGGAAGTTGCCTGGCAGCCACATCCAAAATGTAAAATGAAAAGAGGGAATATTTTAATAATGTATTGTATTTAAAATAATGTTTTGGTTTGCTAAATGCTACCAGAATGCAATATACCAGAAATGGAATGGCTTTTAAAAGGATTTTATTAAGTTACAAGTTTGCAGTTCTAAGTCCATGAAAATGTCCAAATCAAGGCATCCAGAGAAAGAAATCTTGACTCAAGAAAGACCAATGTCTGTCACATGGCTGGCATCTGCTGGTTCTTGTTCCAGTTACATTCCTTCCAGTTTCTGATGCCGTGGTTTCTTCTCTAAGTATCTGTGAGCCTTCACTTAGCTCCTCTGGGACACAACTCTGGGTTCTGGCTTGTTTAGCATCTCATGGGCTGCTGGGCTCTGCATCTCCAAATGTCCATGTCTAGACATCTGCTCTCTCTCTGTCAGCACTCCAAGCATCTCCAAATGTCTGCATCTTTGTTGGCTCTGGGCTTTTCCCAAGTTTCCCTTTTTAAAGGACTCTAGTAAAAGAAATTAGACTCATCTTGAATGGGCGGTGTCACATCTCCATCTAATCAAAAGACCACAACCACAATTGTGTATACCACATCTCCATAGAAACAATCCAATCAAAAGGTCACGCCTACAATTGAGTGGGTCAGTCTCCATGGAAACCACCTAACCAAAGGTTTCCGCCTTAACAATATTGAATTAGGATTAAAGGACATGGCTGCCCCCACAAAATTGGATCAGGATAGAAAACATAGCTTTTCTGGGGTTCATAACAACTTCAAACCAGTACAAATATCATTCCAAAATGTATTGAGAAATAATCGATGTCTCATAGTGTCACCACTTAGTTGTGCAATCATCACACTCAATTTTAGATGACTGTCATTGCTCCAACAAGAAAAATATCATATAGACACAGAAGGAAAACCTCTAACACTACAAAACATTTATGCCCCCTATTCTTGATCTCTAGTATTGGTGTGGTACACATGTTACTGTTGATGAAAGAATATTAAGAAATTACTGTTAACTATAGCTTGCAGCTTGCAATAGGATATTTCTCCCCATATACAACTCTATTATTAACTCTTTGTACAAGTGTCATACATAAATTCATGCAAGAACTTATTTGTTGAACTTATTTGTTGTGTTAATTGGTGACATGTCTGACTCTAAACACCCTCTTTCAATGTTTGGATCTTTTAAAAACATAAAACCAATATATGTAAAACATCTTTCAAGTTCACTTTACACACTTGTGAATGTCTTTTTTCAAACACTTGATTCCTAGGCTGATACAAAAGGCCTGGGGCTCTGTGAGCCTGGAAGTGGGATGTAGATTTTCGCTTTTTCTCTTTGGCCAGCAGTTCTAGCAGGAAGCTACTTTCTAAACTTGGAATAATAGAAGCTGCTTCTTAAATGCCAGACAGTGTGCTAAATGCTTTACAGACATTACCTTATTAATCTTCATAATGACCCAATGAATTAGGTTCTTTTGTAATGCTGTTTTTACACATGGAGAAACAGAGGCTCAGTGAAGTTAAGTAACTTGCTCAAAGTCGCACAGCAGGGTAGTGGCAAGATGAGATCCCACTGAATCTGAAGCCAGTACTCATTCTAATAGGCGATTATCCCATTCTTGAGTATTAGTAGGTTGCTGTTAGAATTCAAATTCACTTCTGACTACAAGTTGATCTGTTTAACCACTTTCTGAAGCCCCAGGTTTCTCAGTCTAGAAGGGAATAAGAATAGTCATCTTGCAGTCATTTTGAGGATTAAATGACCTAATTTACAAGTAAATCCGTACTGGAAATGGAGGTGCATTGCGTGACAATGGGAGTTCCTGTTCAGGCCTTTTCACAACGGGCTTCTGATCTGATTATCATAAACGGTGATAACCTTTAGTGACATATGAAGTGTGAGAGTAGTGCTTGGCACAAAAAGCAAGAAGTTAACAAAGCTGGAAGGAGACCGTGAAATGAACCTGCACACCTTGTACGTGACGGAGTGCAAAGAGCACCGTGCCGGGAGTCGGGGGACGCCTGTTTCAGACCGTGGCTGTTCCTCTGAAGGGCTGTAAAGCAAGTCCCTTCTCCTCTATGAACTAAGGGGTTACTACCAGATGTGATCTGAATTTCTTTCCAGCTGCAGAGCAACCCTCTGCCAACCCGCCTCCCTGCTAAAGGCCCAATGCATTCGCCGTGTGACTGCGAATGCATGCCGTGTTCCTCCCTCAGTAGGCGGAAAACTCGGGGGTGGCCTTATTATGAATGAATATCGAGCAATAACTACAGGGTTGAGGCTTCAGAGAGAAGTCACTATGGCGACCAGAGCAGAGCGAACGAGTGCGGACTCCTAGAGCCTCCACGGTCTCTTGCCTTTCATTCCAGAACTCTGCCGGGTGCCCGCCCAGCGAGCACCGCTGAGTTAAGTGCCCCAAGCTCAAGGAAATAATGGGAGAACGACATCAAAATTAACTTCGTCGGCTCCCTTCTTAGGGAGCATCTGCAGGCCTAGATGGAGTGGGTTGAGTCCGGAAGGAATTCGGGGGCCATCGGCACCGAACGGGGCACTTCTGTAGGATCCGGGGACGGAAGGGCTACAGCAGGGGCGGGGAGCGGCGCCACACACGCAGCGGAGACCCCAGCCTCGCCCCTGCAGGGGGAGCGCTCCTTATGAATCATCTAGAGTCCTTGAAAAACTCTTCTCGGATTTGCCTCTCTGCTTCCCGCAGCACACGTACCAGAGCAGAAAACGACATGCTGCGACCCGAAGCAGAGCGGAAACGGCAGATCGGTGGAGCTTCTAGGATGGGAATTGTCTCGTCCTTGCTCCCCAACCCAGTAATTCCCGCGGCTGTGCGCGACCCTGTCCGGAAGCCCCCACGTTTGGGATCCTCCTGCTACGGGGCTACGCAGGCTTTCACTATTTCCTTATTTATGGATTTGGTTACTGGAGTAAAAATATAACGTTTCCCTTTAAGAAACCATATGTTGATTGTAGAAAAATTAGAAAATTAGGAAAACTAGAAATGTATGTAACTGGTGGCCAAAAAGAAAAGAAAACCCATTGTGACCTTAACCACTTAGAACAGCCATTCATTGATTCAGGCAGTATTTATGAATGCTTCTGATGGTTTTGAAGATATGCTACCGACCAGGCACTGTGCTACCTGGGGAGGCTCAAAAATGAGCAGGACAGACATCACCGCCCGCTTTTTCCTATGCATAGCAACACACGTATTTGATTTTTTTTTCCCAGTTGCTGTTTTTATAGCAAACAAATGCAAATGAGACAAAGAGCTGGAGTTTGGTATAAAAATGAACTCAAGCCGCTTAGAACTGAATATTTAGGTCACTCTTGCCCTGGCACAGAGGAAGAATGGGGGGTAAACAGTAAAACAGATTGTTGGGGGTGAATGGCTGTGAAGTAAATGCTAAGAGGAGTGCCTGACCCTCAGTTTCTTGCTCCAGGTTTACCTCGGGTGAACGGAATAATATCCACACACCCACCTGGATTCTTGGAAGGGGTGAAAAGATGAGTTTCTGCTTCGCACACCTGATCTAACAATGTCACCTTCACAGCAACTAGATTATTATCACTCCCATTGCACAGATGAAGAAACTGAGCATTTCTACCAACATGAATTTGGGTATATGATTTTTTCAAGGATGACTCTCAGGCCATATGTACCTCCTTACTTTAGGTTTCCACCCATTTTTCAGAAAGCTTAGCTTAAGGCTTTCTGCACAAAGAAAATCCTTCCTGGAGGAAACACAGGAAGCCCTTTATAATTAATTAGCAAATACATATTATTCTCTGGTTCTTACACTACCACTATGTGATCTCAGGCAAGTTACTTAACCTTACTGCTTTAGTTTACTGATCTTAGGGATGTAGTAAGGTTTAATCGAGTTAATGTCTGATAGGTAGTAAGCTCTAATATATATTAGCTTTTATTACTAAGGCCAGTGCTATGCTCAGAAAACTATGTTTAAAAGTCTTTGTTTTATATAAGGGTCTATAATGTAACAGCTACCATACTAGAATGATGGGAGAATCCAATTGAGAGGAAAGTCAAAGTAAAATCCAACTAAGAAGAAAGTAAAAATAAATGTTCTAACAATTTTTGGTGGAGGGGAAATGGGAAGCTTCTGGGGGATGGTGAGGATGGCAGATAAAATCAGTGGTGTTTTCTTAGATTCTATCTCAGGTCAAGTTTAACCTGTGGGCTTGTGTATTCATTTCTTAATGCTGCTGGAATGCAATATACCAGAAATGAAATGGCTTTTAAAAAGGAAATTTATTAAGTTGCAAGTTTACCATTCTAAGGCCATAAAAATGTCCAAACTAAGACATCCAGATGAAAATACCTTGACTCAAGAAAGGCCAATATCTGTCACATGGGAAAGCACATGGCTGTTGTCTTTTGGTCCTTTTTCCCAATTCCATTCTTTCTAACTTCTGATGCCAGTGGTTTCTTCTCTCAGCATCTGTGGGACTTCACTTAGCTTCTCTGGGACAGAACTCCAGGTTCTGGCTTGCTTAGTATGTCATGGGAAGGCACATGGCAATGTCTGTTGGATTCTGCATCTCAAGTATCCGTGTCTAGATGTATGCTTTCTCTGTCAGCACTTCATGCTCTCCAAATGTCTGTCTCTGTCGGCTCTGAAGCAATTATGCTTTCTCCAAAATGTTTCCTCTTCTAAAGGACTCCAGTAAACTAATCAAAATGTTTCCTCTTCTAAAGGATTCCACTGAATGGGTGGAGTCACATCTCCATCTAATCAATTGGGTGTGTCACAACACCGTGCCATGAAAGTAGTCTAACCAAAAGTTCACACCCACAGTTGAGTAGGTCAATCTCCATGGAAACAATCTAATCAATGCTTTCCAAAAGTTTACACCCACAATTGAGTAGGCCAATCTCCATGGAGACAGTCTAATCAACGCTTTTCCACCCAGACCTAAACAATAGGTCTGGTCCCGCAAGATTGGATAGGGATTAAAACATGGCTTTTCTGGGGGTACATAATAGTTTCAAACTGGTACAGCTTGGAAATAGAAAGTTTGACATAAAATGAACAGTGATTTTGATTCATTGACATAAAATTAAGCTGTTTACCTGAAGGCTTCTGCCCCAGGGAATAGCTAAGGAAACGATATAGCCAAAAGATCAAAGTTGCCAAGAGTACATTCTTTGGGTTTCCTCAAAAAGATAAACGTGGAATTACTATATGGCCCAGCAATTCCACTCTAGGCTTATAACACAAAAAACTGAAAGCAGGGACTCAAAGAGATACTTGTACACCAATGTTCATAGCAGCATTATCCACAATAATGTTAAACAGTAGACACAACCCAAACCCAAATGTCCCTCAACAGATGAATGGATAAATATATTGTGGCATAACCATACAGTGGAATACTTTTCAACAAATCTAGAGGAATGAAGTTCTGATATATGCTACAAGGATGAACCTTGAAAAAACAATGCTAAGTGAAATAAGCCAGACACAAAAGGACAATTATTGTATGAGTCCACTTATATGAAATATCTAGAATAAGCAAATTCAGCCTAAGGACTGAGGAAAGGAAGAGAGGGGAGTTACTATTTAATGGGCAAAGAATTTCTATTTTGAATGATGAAAAAAAATTTTTTTTGCCCTAAGAATTTTTTAAAATAACACAGACATAACATATTTATACATAAGTTGACACCATATATGTATTTATATATATACAAATCACCTTGTGACAAAACCCACAAAATTGGCTTTCTGATAATATACTAACCTTGATATGGTACAAAGATGCTGCCGTGAAGCCCTTTAAACAGATAATGTATGCTGGTTTGAGACTGATGAAAAAGCTTTACTAATGGAAGATGGTGATGGTAGCAAAGCATTGTAAATGTAATTAAAGTGATTAAATTAAAGTGGATAAAGTGGCAAAAATTATGTTATATACACATTGCCACAATTAAAAAAGAGAGGGAGAGACCCCCCTACATGGGACGTGATTCCCAGGGGTGTTAATTTCTCTGGCAACGTGGGACCTGACTCCTGGAGATGAGCTGGGACCCAGCATCATGGGAATGAGAAAGCCTTGTTGACCAAAATGAGGAAGAGAGAAATGAGACAAAATAAAGTCTCAGTGGCTGAGAGGTTTCAAACAGAGTTGAGAGCTTATCCTGGAGGTTATTCTAATACAGATATTCCCTTTTAGCTTGTGGTGTATTGGATCGATTAGAGGGAAGTACCTGGAACTGTTGAACCATATTCCAGTAGCCTTGATTCTTGAAGACTGTATACCGATATAGCTTTTACTATATAACTGTGTGATTGTGAAAACCTTGTGTCTGATGCTCCTTTTATCAAGGGTATGGAAAGATTTGTAAAAAAAAAAAAAAAAAAGGGTAAAAAACAAATAAATAATAGGGGGAGATAAAGGGTAAAATTTGTGTAGATTGGAATACTGTGGGTCAAAGAGAGGGAGGGATAAGGTATGGGATGTGTTAGTTCTTTTTTCTTCTTTTTCTGGAATGATGCAAATATTCTAAAATTGATCATGGTGCAGAATACACAACTATGTGATGATGTTGTGAGCCTCTGATTGTATGATATGTTTGGATTGTATGTGTGTGGATTTTTCTCAATAGAAATATTTTTAAAAAAGTGAGAGGGAGAGAGACAGATAGTATTCTTTGGAAACTGACAGCCCTGGTTCCTATCCCAATATCCAGCTCTAGAAGTATTCTTTCAAAACATCTTTGAGACATCCTTTCCTTGCTGGGTTGTTTTAAGGATTAGTGTTCATTTCTACAAACCCATAGCAGGGGGCCTGGCCAACCATCCCAGTTAACCCAAGACTGGCCCAGTTTTAACACCGGAAGTCCTGTGTCTCAGGAAACCCCTCAGTCTCAGGCAAACCAAGAAGATCAACCTAGAACCACTCCCTTAAGAATGGTGCCTTTTAGGTCAATTTTAAAGGAATGATGTTGACATGGAAGTTATTAGGAATATAACGCAAGGAAGGGAAGATGTATCAGTGTGAGGGCATGCTCTGAAGCTGTAGGGGAAAATGAGAGAGCATTCCCTATCAGATATGTGGCTACTATATATGTTTTCCTATATTTTCTTTTAGAAGTTTTTATGGTACTGGCTCTTATAGTTTTTTAGGTCTTTGATCCACTTTGACTTAATTTTTGTATAGGGATTGAGGTAGGGGTTCTCTTTCATTCCCTCCTTTGGATATGGATTTCATTCATTCCTTTGGATATGGATTTCCAGTTCTCCAAACACCATTCATTGAAGAAACTATTCTCTTCAGTTCATTAGATTTGGGGGTCTTGTCAAAAATCATTTGGCTAGGGCGGGCCCTGGTGGCTCAGTGGCAGAATTCTCACCTGCCATGCCAGAGACCTGGTTCAATTCCCGGTGCCTGCCTATGCCAAGAAAAAAAAACCGATTGACCATAGGTCTGAGAGTCTCTTTCTGAACTCTCAATTCAACTTGATTAATCAATAATCTATTTTTATGCCAGCAAAAAAAAAAATCTATTTTTATGCTATTTGACCATTATGGCTTTATAATAAGTTTTTTTTTTTTTTTTTTAAGTACTAAGTTTTAAAGTCAGAGTGTGAGTTCTCCCACAGCATTCTTCTTTTTCTGGGATGTTTTTGGCTATTTGAGGCCCCTTTCCCTTCCAAATAAATTTGACAACTAACTTCTCCAATTCTGGAAAGTAGATTGTTGGAATTGTGACTGGTATTGCATTGAATCTGTAAATCAATTTGGGTAGAATTGACATTTTAATGACATTTACCTTTCCTATCATTCTTGTTTGCTAGCTGCAGGAATGCAATATACTAGGAATGGAATGGCTTTTAAAAAGGGGAATTTAATAAGTTGCTAGTTTATAGTTCTAAGACCAAGAAAATGTCCCAATTAAAACAAGTCTATAGAAATGTCCAATCAAAGGCATCCAGAGAAAGATACCTTGGTTCAAGAAGGCCGATGAAGTTCAGGGTTTCTCTCTCAAGTGGAAAGGTACATGGTGAACACAGTCAGGGCTCTCTCATCTGGAAAGGCACATGGCAAAAGCAGCAGCATCTGCTAGCTTTCTCTCCTGGCTTCCTGTTTCATGAAGCTCCCCGGGAGGCATTTTTCTTCTTCATTACCAAAGGTCGCTGGCTTTTGGGCTCTCTGCTTCTCGTGGCTACATTGTTCTGCTCTCTCAGAATCTCCCATTCTCCAAAATGTTTCCTCTTTTATAGGACCTTTTATAGGAGCATCAGACACAGTAAACCAATCAAGACCCATCCAAATGGGTGGAGACATATCTCCCTTAATCCATCTTAACAACCACTCTTGACTGGGTTACATCTCCAGGGAGATGATCTAATTACATGCAGTACTGAATAGGGATTACTCTGCCTTTACGAAATAGGATTTTGATTAAAACATGGCTTTTCAGGATACATACATCCTTTCAAACCAGCACACCTGGACCAAGGAGTATCTTTCCACCTACGTGGGTCTTCTTTGATTTCTTTTGGCAATGTTTGTAGTTTTCTGTGTGCTTGTCTTTTACATCCTCGGTTGATTTTATTCCTAGCCACTTGATTCTTTTAGTCGCTATTGTGAAAAGAATTTTTTGCATAATTATTTCCTAAGATAAAGCTCATTACTAGTGTATAGAAACACTACTGATACTGATCTTGTATCACACTACTTTGTTGAGTTTCTTTATTAGTTCAAGTAGGTTTGCCATAATTATTTTTGGTGGGGAGGGTTTTCAGATATGGTATCATGTCATCTGCAAATGATGAGAGTTTTACTTCTTCCTTTCCAATTTGGATGCCTTTTAGTTCTTTTTCTTGCCTAATTACTCTAGCTAGAACTCCTAACACAATACTGAATAGCAGTGCTGACAGTGGGCATCCTTGTCTTGTTCCTGAGACATATTTATCCTTCTCCATGAACCTACTTACCAGTGTTTGGGCTTATTTATTTATTTATTTAATTCCAAATTATTTTATTTTATTGTTTTCATTGTTTTTAAAATAACATTTATTTGTAAAAACATTTAAAATTAATTGTGCAATATAGAAAGTTGAAAAGCACAAGATGTGTCATTGGAATTTTTTTACTTAGACTTCCACAAATTTGCTTATTGGGAGTCAGTGTCCGTGGAGTATGATCAACCACAAGAGGAAATAAAACTGAGTTTCTGGACCTAGTTGTTAACAATTATTAAGCTAAGTTTAAGAGTTAGGATCTATGCTCAGTACTTCACATATGTCTCATTATTAAAACAAATCCTATAGGTGGATAGTATTATGAAGATATTTTATAAATGAGGAAACATGTTAAGCAACTTGCCTAAGACCGTGCTCAAGATAAGTAGCTAGTTAGAGACCAACTGGTGTGTCATACAGGTCTATTCACTCCTACTCTCTATGTTTTTAACCACCAAAGTATAGTATCTCCCAGATTCTGCTTGTGACAGTGAGGAACTGTTTGAGCAATCAGCTGAATTCCTTCTGCCTGTCATCCATCTATCTGTCTATCCATCTATCCATCCCTGTACCCATCCATCCTTTCAGCCATCTATCCATTCCTCAAATCCCCAGGGGCCTCCTTTTTGCCAATTTCATGCCAGGAGATAGCTGAATATAGAAGCAGTGAAGATACAACCACAGGGAACGCAAAGTATTCCCCATTGGATTTGGATCTCCTGGAGGACAAGGACATAGTTTTTTTGCATTTGTGTCTAGAGTATCTGACATATGGGCATTTGGTTAAATGTTTCATTAACATATTATTTCATTCCTGTTTTCCTTTTCATCTCATCTCACCCCACTCTGTTTCTTGCTCACGCCTCTTCAACCACACTGGTGTCCTTTCTGTTTCCAGAACAAGCCAAGCCCTCTTCTGCTCCAGTACTTTAGCAATTGCTGTTCCTTTTGACGTAACTGTTCATCCAGCAATGTCAATAGATGACTCCCTATTTCTTGCATATTAGCAAAAATATCTTGATCTCAGAGAGGCCTTTTATGACCACCTCGTCTAACAGAGGCACCCTTCTGCCCCCCCACCAGTTACTCTCTTTCATGCCGTTCTGTTTATTTGATGTCATTGTTTGCAATCTATAATCATCTTGTTTATTCAATTTTTTTCTTATTTTCTAGCTCCCAACTAGAAAAATAAGTTCCAGAAGGGCAGATATTAAGTCTTTCATGTTCTTTATTGTATACCTTGTCCCTGTTTAGCCCAGTAACTGATATATAGCAAACCATCTATATACATTTTTTTCTGTTTTTATTATTGCTGCTATTATTAGAGAAACTGTATGTTTATAGAATAATCATGATAAAATACAAAGTTCCCGTATACTACCTGTGTCTGTTTGAAAGTATTCTGTAGCATAGAAAAGCCATGTTTAAATCCTGATCCGTCTTGCGGAGGCAATCATTTCTCTTAATCCCTATTCAGCCCTGTAGGTTGGAAACTTGATTTAGATGATCTCCGTGGAGATGTGAGACACCCAATTGTGGGTAATAACTTTTGATTAGAGGGAGATGTGACTCTACACATTCCAGGTAGGTTTTGATTAGCTTATTGAAATCCTTTAAAAGAGTAAACATTTTGGAGAAAGCCTGGAGAGAAAGCTAGCAGACGTCGCCGTGTTCGCCATGTGCTTTTCCAGTTGAGAGAGAGACCCTGAACTTCATCAGCCTTTCTTGAATGAAGGTAACCTCTTGTTGGTGTCTTAATTTGGACATTTTTATAGACTTGCATTAATTGGGACATTTTCATGGGCTTAGAACTGTAAACTTGGAACTTAATAAATCCCCCCTTTTAAAAGCCGTTCTGTTTCTGGTATATCACGTTCTGGAAGCTAGCAAACTAGACCACCACCCTATTATTAACACCTTGCATCTGTGTGGCACAATTTGTGATTGATGAAAGAACATTTTTATAATTGTAGTATTATCTGTAGTCCATGGCTTACTTTAGAGTGCACTGTTTGTGTTTTTTAGTCCTATGGATTGTTTTTAACGTTTTTTAAATTGCTAAACATAACATATATGCAGAAAAGCAATAAATTTCAAAGTACATTTTAACAAGTAGTTATGGAACAGATTTTAAAGTTTCATATGGGTTACACTTCCACGATTTTTCATTTTTTCTTCTAGTTGCTCCAAGACACTGGAGATCAAAAGAAATATCAATATAATAATTCAGCAGACACACTCACTTGTTAAACCCTATCTTCTCTGTTATACTCCTTCTTCTCTTTTTTCTTTTATGTGAAGAATAATATAATATACAAAAAAAGCAATAAATTTCAAAGTACATTGCAACAATTAGCTGCAGAACAGATTTTAGAATTTGATATGGGTTACAATTCCACAATTTTAGTTTTTACTTCTAGCTGCTCTAAGGTACCGGGGACTGAAAGAAATAGCAATACAATGAATCAGCATTCATACTCATTTGTTAAACCCTATCTTCTTTGTATAACTCTACCATCACCTTTGATCTTTCTCCCACTCTTTAGGGGTATTTGAGCTATGTCCATTTTAAATATTTCATGTTGGAAGGGGCTGTTGATAATCTGAGATAGGGGAATTGAAATAGCTGATGTTCTGGAAAGGCTGGCCCCTCTGCATTTCCGGACTTATCTAGTCCAGGGACCCATCTAGAAGTTGTAAGTTTCTGGAAAGTTATCCTAGTGTATGGAACCTTTGTAGAATGTTTCGTAGAATAATTTCATAGGTGTTCTTTAGCATTGGCAGGAATGGTTTGGGTTGGAATTTGGCAATTTATGATAGGTAGCAATGTGTAACTGAAGTTTGCATGAGAGTGACCTCCAAAGTAGTGTCTTGACTCTATTTGAATTTCTCTTAGCCACTGATACCTTATTCGTTACAATTCTTTTCCCCGTTTGGTCACGATGGCATTGTTGAACTCATGGTGCCAGGGCCAGGCTCATCCCTGGGAGTCATCTCCCATGCTGTCCAGGGAGATTTTCACCCCCGCCTGAATGTCATGTCCCACATAGCAGGGAGGGCAATGGTTTCACATGCAGTGCTGGGCTTAGAGAGAGAGAGAGAGGCCACATCTGAGCAACAAAAGAGGTCCTCCAGAGGTGACTCTTAGGTATAGCTATAGGTAGGCTAAGCTTCTCTGCTACATAAATAAGCTTCACAAGAGCAAGCCTCAAGATGGAGGGCTTGGTCTATTGATTTGGGTGTCCCTAATGCTTGACACAGTATTGGGTGATAAAATTTAATAGTTCAGTATTTTTTTCTTCCATCCTGTAAGGGACTTTGCCAGTACTTTTTGATTATGTGCTTAAAATACTCAGGGATATATCTAGGCATTACATTAAGCTATAAAGGATTAAAGGCTTATTCTGGGCTCACTGTATTTGGATTATTTAAATGATCTATCCAGAAGGTTGAGTTAGATTATGTGCTACACATAATTTAGGTTCTGGACAAAATAAACCTTTCTTCCTTTGGTCTCAAAGAGTATGTGAAGTTCTAAAATACCGGCAATATCTTCCTTATCCCTGTGTTCTGAATTACCTTAGTCCCGAACTGATTGGCTCTGTTCTTATCTCTAAATACCAGGTTATACATGTATAAAACAGCCCCTCAAAATCCAGAAGTAACAATCACCACTTCGGACTAAATGCTACTGCTGTAAGAGTTTACAAATTAGACCCCAGTATTCTTATAAATCCTATATATTTAAAAAAAAACTATTGTAGTAACATATATATGATCTAAAATTTCCCCTTTTATCTACATCCAAATACATATTTTCACATTGTTAATTACACTCATAATGTTGTGCTACCTTCACTAAAATCCTTTACCAAAACTTTCCCATCAGCTTAAATAGGAATTCTGTACAAGTTAAGCATTAACTCCCCATCCCCAGCCCCATGCAGGTGCCTGGTCACTTGTATTCTAGTTTCTGACTCTCTGATTTTGTTTATTCTAATTATTTCCATCAGTGAGATCAAACAATATTTGTCCTATTGTGGCTGGCCTATTCATTCAACATGCTGTCTTCAAATTTCAATATATATCTGTGGAATGAATGAATGCATGGATGGATAAAGGAAGCATGACCAGATCTTCCCAATAGTAGGGGGCTTGAAGAACAGTGGAATATAGGTTTTGAAAGATGTGGTGAGAACAGAGAGGTAAGGAGGGCCTTGGAAGCCAAGCAGCAGAGGATATACTTGATATGGACATAAGCAACTGTGCTGGTTTGAAAAGCCATATTTTAATCCTGATCCAATCTTGTGGGAGCAACTATTTCTTTTAATCCCCTATTCCATAATGTAGGTTGGAGTCTTTTGATTAGATTATCTCCATGGAGATGTGACACATCCAATTGTGGGTATTAACCTTTGATTAGAGGAGATATGACTCCATCCATCCAGGTGGGTCTTGATTAGTTTACTGGAATCCTTTAAAAGAGAAAACATTTTGGAGAGAGTCTTGAGGGCCACCACAGAGCCACGAGAACCATGAGAGCCTACACAGCCAGAGACCTTTGGAGATGAAGAAGGAAAACCCCTTGGGGCACTTCATGCAACAGGAAGCCTGGAGAGAAAGCTAACAGATGTCGTCGCCATGTACATCATGTGCTTTTCCAGTTGAGAGAGAAGCCCTGAATGAATGTCATTGGCCTTCTTGAACCAAGGTATCTTTCCCTGATGCCTTCTATTGGACATTTTTATATCCTGGCTTCAATTTGGACATTTTCATGGGCTTAGAACTGTAAAGTAGCAACTTAATAAATTCCCCTTTTTAAAAACCGTTCCATTTCTGGTATATCACATTCTGGCAGCTAGCAAACTAGAACAGCAACCATCTGAATCTCTGAGGAGTTGCAAGATGAAAATGGTGATTTAGTAGGCCACAATCTGCTATAAATCCAAAATTGAAATTTTTCATTGCAGCATCTTACAATGAATCACTGTAAGAGGTAACCAGGACCCAAGTCTGGAACAGCACTCTTTTCCTTGTGGAAGATTTTACAATATGGGAACTCAGTGGGGGTCCAGTATTTCACAGAACTATATGTTATGTTTAATTAATTGATTATGGTGAATTATATAGATTATGGTGGACTCTATAGACACAGTCACTATGGTGAAAACATTGCTAGGCATGATCCATTACTGCAAGCACTTAGCCTACAGGAGATACATATTTGTTGAATGAGTGAAACAATCATGCACTGGGATAGATCTGGATTAGAAGGAGTTGCTTCTAGCTAGCTGTGTGACCTCTAAGAAAACCTTTAACTTGGTGAGGCTCAGTTTCCTCATCTATAAACAACTTAACTCATAGGGTTAAGTGAGAGCATATGGGAAAATCCCTGACACAGAGTGCAGTCAGTAAATTCATTACTTTCTGCTATTTGAAGTGAGAGTCTGATCATGCCTTGACTGAGATATCCTATGGCCTTTTCCCAAGAGTCACATGGCTTGAAATAGCCAGAGCATTTGGTTGTTACTTGTGTATTGCCGCTTTCAGTCTTTTCAACTTAGAGTTGAAATTCTGGCTCTGCAAGTTGCTAGCTGAGTGATCTTGGGTACCCTCTTTGTGCCTCAATGTTTGTTTATCTATAAAATAGGTATAACAGTGTCTGTTTTACAGGAATTTTGTAAGGCTTAAATGTACTTAGACTAGTACCTGGTACATAGTAGTTGCTCAATAAATGTTAGCTGTAATCATTGTTTAGAATTTCATTTTATTCCCTTTAAGGCTGTCAACTTTCCCTACCTCTCTCCTTATAGAAAGATCAGTGCTTATGATCTCTTCTGGAGAAAAGTCTGACTCTGCTGTGCAATTTGAGAGAAATAGGTTTAATACATTCTTACAGGCTGACTTTTTATTCCCATAGCATAGGGGAGGCCGAGAAAGAAAAAGGGTTAACCAGGGAACCAGATGATTCCAATTTCCAGGTTATGAGGCGAGAACAAGCAATCCAGCAATGCCTCCCGATTGCTCTTTGGAACATTTGTCAGCTCAATCCAGTGTGCATAGTGTCCCTCCTGTTTTCATTAACATTTTCCTTTTCTGAAATAGGGAGGCGCTTTGTTCCTAGAAAGTGGAGAGAAATCAAGGAAAATACTTCGGGTGTGGAAGCTGGAGTGATTGCCATGAGGTTATGCAAAATGTCTTGTTCATCGTTCCATCTCCAGGACCTAGCAGCATCTGGCATGTTAGGCCTCAAAAAAGTGTGTGTAGAATTATTTTTCAAACTTTAGTTGTCCTTTTCAAACACGCGTGTCGTGCCCACCCGCGGCCGCATGCAGGTCCGCGCCTAGAAATAACATTTATTCTAAGGACGCCCGCGCAGAGCTTCTTGGGAAACGAGCCCTTTCCCGCATTCTTAGATTACTCCTCCCCTCGGCCGCCTTTGAAAAAAGTGGCACGACACGTGATTCCCTCCTTTCTCCCACCTCCGAAAACCTGGCTGATAATGGGCAGGAGCGTAGGCCAACCAAAAGACCTTATGGCCTCCTCTGGTCAATAGA
This sequence comes from Tamandua tetradactyla, assembly GCF_023851605.1. Classification (NCBI taxonomy): domain Eukaryota; kingdom Metazoa; phylum Chordata; class Mammalia; order Pilosa; family Myrmecophagidae; genus Tamandua; species Tamandua tetradactyla. The sequence continues at coordinate 41,365,667 of NC_135346.1, read as the reverse complement.
AAGAGGCGATAAATGTACGGCTCAGCCTTTGTGATGTTGCCCCGCCTCTTTCGAGCCCGTCCCCTCCGCTTCTCCTCTAGGATCCGACATTTGACAACTCATCTGACCAATGAGAAGTTCCTGCTGTGCAATGGAAGGCCGAACCGCCTAAATGATAGACATCCCCTATCGGCCAATGGACTACCGAAAAGGCGGGCGGGGTGTAGGACGGAACCAATGGCGCAATGCCAATAACGAGCAGCAGGGAAGGGGTGGGACGAAACAGATCGCGGGAGGGAGGGGGAAGCCTAGGGAACCAGCAGCGCTGCCGCCGCCGCCGCCGCTGCAAGCCGGAGTTGGAGGAGGGAGAAGCCAGAGAGAAAATGGCGGCTGTGGCTGCAGAGGCGGCAGCGACTGCGGCGTCCCCCGGGGAGGGGGGCGCCGGCGAGGCCGAGCCGGAGATGGAACCCATTCCCGGCAGCGAGGCCGGCACTGACCACCTCCCGGTCACAGCCACTGAAGCATCTGTGCCCGGCGGCGAGGCCGATGGGCAGCAGTCTGCTCCTCAGGCCGATGAGCCGCCGCTCCCGCCGCCACCGCCGCCGCCGGGGGAGCTCGCCCGCAGCCCGGAGGCGGCGGGGCCAGAGCTGGAGGCTGAGGAGAAGCTGCCTGCTTGCGTTGCGGAGCCGGCGGCGGTCGCGCCTCAGGAAGGGCCCGATCCTCCACCCTCTCCTGCGCCGCAGCCCCAGCAGCCCCCGGCGCCTGAGGAGCGCGAGGAGCCGTCGCTGCCCCAGCCCGCAGCCCCGGCACTCGTGCCGCCGGCGGGTGGAGACTCTGCGGTGTCGCAACTGATCCCCGGCTCGGAGGTGCGGGTCACGCTGGACCATATCATTGAGGACGCGCTCGTCGTGTCGTTCCGCCTCGGGGAGAAGCTCTTCTCCGGAGTGCTCATGGATCTATCTAAAAGGTACCGCACTCGCCCCGGAGTGTTCCTCGGGGCGTCTTGGCCCGCTTGGTCCCTTGAGAGGCTCCCGTCTCCTCCGCGCCCGGGGCCCGCCTGCCTCCTCCGCCCTCGGGTCCTGCGCGGCGTGTGGCGCGCGCTCCGAGTGGGGCTAGAGGGCGGGCCCTGCCCCAGGTGGGCGCCCTCGGGGGCAGGTGTGGCACGGTAGAGAGGGGTTGCGGGTGCGAGATGGTGATGGGCTGGGGGAGATCTTACTTTCACCCCCCGCCGCCTTCCGCGACCTGACAGCGGGTCACCCACGCGGACGTTGGTGGGCAAAACGTAGATTTTTTTTTTTGGCTGAGACCCGAGTGCCGGGCGGGGGTGGGGTGGGGTGGGTTTTAGGGGGGAGTTGTCTGTTTGCCCTCAAATTAACCTTTAACTTTAGGGGGGTGTTCGTGAAAGAGGTGTGTGCAGTGGGCTCCTGAAAGCTTACCTGTCACTCCATTTAAGAGGAAGTTCACCCATTAAAATGAACCTTGCGACTCAGGGTTAATGTTAGAATACATTCCCTTTAGGTAATATTGTTCAATAGAGAATCATATTTGGCTAATTTTAATGATAGTTTTCAGAGAAGTCTAGGGAAGAAATCGGATTTCTTAACCTTTAATGTTAATATGATGTGGCATAAAAGTGCTCAAGTGACATCTAATACTGTGTAATACAATTTAAACTAAAGTGTTAAGGACATGAAGGACATGATTTCACCTGCCAGCAAGCCTCTCTTAACCTCTCTTATGGGCAATGCTTTAAACAGGTGAAAAAAGGTAATCTGTCTAGAGTTGACCTTTTTTTTCTCTTCTTTTGCAGTTATGAAGTGCAGAAACTCCCATTCACGGCTCTCCATTCTGTTTCCTGCAACAGCACACACTCTGATGGTGTCTCATCTGCTGGGAAATGGCTTATTTAGTATGTTTTACTTTTAATTCCTTTCCCTCCCATCAAGACACAAGACTCCTTTTCCGTTTGAGAAAAAAAGCCATTTAAAATTCACATCAAAGTATAGGGTTTTGTTCATTTCCCGGATCATGCACCCCCCCCCCCCCAAAAAAAAAAGCATTGGGTTTTTGGGGAAAAGATGGAAAAATGGGATACTTTATAGTTGCCTTGTACATTGTTTGATTTCAAGTTTTGCTTTTTTTTTTAACTGAATTTTGGTCAAGGCTTTTGCACTTTGCTGCCTTACTGAGAAAGCTGACTAAGACCAATGTGCTTTCTACTAATGTATGTAATAGTGAGAGACACTCAGTAGTGTGTATGCTATTGGATCAAACAGAAGAGAAGGCCAAGTGATTGTGTGAGAATCTGGATTTCAAATCTGCAAAAGAAAAGTGCAAAAAGGTAAGTTGTTTCTTGGAATTGGAGTGGATAGTGATCTCCTGAATTAACGTGCTTATTGTATTGGTGTTTTATTATTTTAACATTTTCTTTGGTAGAAAATTGCAATTCATTTTTTTTTGAGTTTTGTTCCATTTTGTTAACATTGCTTCTTGTAAACAGATTTTTTTTTTGTTTTTAGTTGGAAGAGATATTCTTAATATGAATATTTCACATTTGAGTGTTGTGAAGTGAAAGGATCCAACTGCTAATATATTTCTAAAAAAGCCATTAAGGGAACCATATCAACTTTTCACTCAACAAAGATATATATATAGTCCCTGCCCTCCAGGAAGTTATTTGGGAGGCACAAATTGTGGAGTTCTGAGGGGCCAACGAAAGAAAATAAAACACAGTATCTTCAAAATTTAGTAGTTCAAGGCATTATTATAAATAGGGTCAGTGATTGACTAGTTGAAGAAACCTTTTTCATAATTAAAAAAAGTGGCCCTGGTAGTGTTTTGTAATATGTAAGTTGCCCTGAGCTCATGCTTTCATACCTACTTGTGGGGTTAAATGATGACCTAGGGGGTACTTTTGTACAGGCTCTACTAAGGCTCTACTAATTAGAATTGACAATTTAATTAATAAGCCACTAGGTAAAAATAATAAAGCTTCCTACTGAGTGCCTGTTATGTGCCAGGCATTATACCAAGTGCTTTAATCTTTATAACAGTCGTGGTATTTTATATGGGAGGAAATTGAGCTTCATTTAGCTTGGCAAGTCTTTTAGGTTCCAAGTGGGAAGGAAGGGACCCAGATGTGGGTTGATCTAAAACCTATGCTTTTTCTACTTTTCACATTATTTAGTTGGGCCAGTAATTTTTCTTTTAAACAGTAAGGGAAGAATTTGCCTATCCGTGGCTGTATGGGATAATATAAAGGGTATGCGTATTGGAGCCAAGCAGATACTTTCGTGAGTAGCCATGGAGCCTTCTGCTCTGGTAACTCCTTACTTGGAACCTTCTGTCCTGGCAACTCCCCAAGCTGTATATTGGGGAATATATACATAATTATGAAGGCTTGGTTTTTACAAAGTGAAATAGACAGGAAAAAATTAATATTTGGGAGACTACTAAGTACGTCAGCGTATGTGTGCTTTTCTGAAATTTTCAAAATGGCTAGTTACTGCTTTTTAAAATTTAATTATTCTGATACTATGCATGGTACAGAAATGTCTTTTAAAGTTGAAAGAGTTGTTCACTGTGTGGCAAAAAGTGTTTGATCCTATAGAACAGGATGAACTAAATAGGCGAATTGACCAGTGGTCTGCTTTGGTGAGCATTTGAAATTCTTCATCTCCCTGATACTGTGATTTTTTGCCTTCGGAATTGTTTGAAGCACATATTCTTGAAGAGAATCTTTGTGAAAAGCAGAAGGGTACATGTAATCCCCCCCCACCCCGCAAAAAAAAGAAAAAAAAAGGGGTATTAAATAGTACGATAAGAGATCTGGACAGAATGTCAGAGTGCTGGGATTCTGGGTTCTAGTACCTGTTTCTCCCATTAACACTGAATTTGCGCAGACCACTGTGCCTCACTGTGCCTCTTTGGCTTCTGTTTCTTATGAGACTGATTTGTTTCATTGGGCAGTTCACTTAAACACAAACAAGCAACCAAACTTTATGCCTCAGTAAACAGGGTGACCAAGAGGCTTGGTTTTCCTATATTATCCTGGGTAATTCCTCCTCCTTTCTTCCTTAGAGGTAGTTTGCTTTGTCTGATAAATGAGGATATGTATTAGGCAAAAACAGGCATTTCTTAGCATAGTTATTTATTTGGAATTGAATTCCTTTAAGTGGTGTGTACATGCTCTAGTTTATCCTAGACTCTACCACTGTCGTGTTAAACCCAGCCCTCTTAGCTAATTTAAATTTCCTACCCCTTAGGCCATTTTCTTTTTATAATGGTTGTTATACAAACAATTGTCTAATAATAGATGAAAATAATCAATTTACTACAAAATTAATTTTGGGCTTTCTTACTCCCTTTTCCTCCTTCATGTTTCTCTGATTTTGACATAGGTACATTTGTTTCTTCATTTAGCATTATATAATAAGTATTCCTTCAGGTTGCTAAACTGTGTTAAAGATTATTTCAGATAGAGTAATAAGTCAGTGGCTGTGCCACAATTTTTGTTCAGCTTTTTATTAGGGAAATGAAACTGCATGCATGTATCTCCCAGCATCAACTTGTAGCCAAACATGTTTCATTATATAACCCCTCGTCTACTGGATTATTTGGAAACAAATCTCAGGCATTGTACTTTTTCCATATTTTGGTATAGATTTCTAAAAGATCAGGACTTAAAAACCATACCCATACTACCGTTATCGCACCTAAGACAGTAGCAACATTTCCTTTGTATTATTAGACATTCAGTCACTATTAAAATTTCACAGATTGTCTCAAAAACATCTCAATACTGTTTTCATTTATTTTGTTCAAATAAGGATCCATATAAAGTTCATTTGTTATAATTAGTTGATTTCCTTAAGCTTCTTTTCATCTGTAGTTCTGCCATTACTTTTATTCCCTTGCAATTATTTGTTAAAGAAAGTACAAACTTTGTTTTGTAGAATTTTCCATATTCTGAATTTTTTTCCAGTTGCTTCCGCTTAGATGCATTTCCATAATGTTTTAAAATAGTGAGTTCTTTTCACTCAGGAGCATACTGAAGGGGCAACAACTGCAGTGTTAGAGCCTAATAATAAGTTATTATTTTTAATATTTTTATCGAGCTATATTCATGTACCATACAGTAGTCCACCCAAAATAAACAGTGGCTCACAGTATCATCACATAGCTGTATATTCCTCACCATGATCGTTTTTAGAACATTTACATCACTCCAGAAGAATAAATAAAAAGAAAAAAGAAAAAACCCGTACATCCATGCCCCTTACCCCTCCCATTCATTAACCACTATTATCCCCCACCCCATTATTTATTTATATCCTTATTTTTTTGCTCATTTGTCCGTACCCTAGATAAGGGAGTATCAGCGGCAAGGTTTTCACAGTCGCATTGTAAAAGGTAAATAATTACACAATCATCTTCCAAGAATCAAGGCTAATAAATACAGTTCAATAGTTTCAGGTACTTCCCTCTAGCTGTTCAGTATACCATAAACTAAAAAGGGATATCTGTATAATGCATAAGAATAACCTTCAGGATAATCTCTCTACTCTGTTTGAAATCTCTCAGCCACTGAAATTTTATTTTGTCTCATTTCTCCCCTATTTGGTCAAGAAGTTTTCTCATCCTCCGGAGTTCTGTCCCACCTTACCAGGGAGATTTATACTCCTGGGAGTCATGTCCTGCATAGGGGGGAGGGCAGTGAGTTCAACTGTTGATTTGGCTTAGAGAAAGAGGTCACAATCAGAGCAACAAAGGAGGTTCTCTAGGGGTGACTGTGAGACATAGTTACAAGTAGGCTTAGCTTCTCCTTTAAAGCCTCTTTTCAAAACCTTCCTTTCCTATGTTTTGGGGGTCAGTAGAAATGCATATGGATAGCTCTTACCTGCATACTTCTAGACCAATCCTTTAAACGTGTCTTTAACTTCAGTAATTCCAAGTTTAGAAAAGTTTAACCAAATGAGATTATCTGCAAATGGTGAAAACCTTCAGCCCAGACTTCTGAAAGGGCCTTTGCAATCCATACCTGAAAGGGCAGTATTTACTAAGACCAATGGTTTTTCCCTACCCAAAGGTTTACTTACTTATTTATCAGTGTTCTCCATAGTAAAATAACACACAGCTGATATTATCCGTGAATGTATTGCATACATTTTACAGAAATGTTTATAAAGCCATTTTGAAATCGTGAAAAATCTGACATGAGTTAAGTAATCATGAAATGAAGGCTTGCGTTTAAATTTATTTGTACATTTTAAATTTTGTGGTACCTGCTTATTAAAGGCTGTAGCTAGTTGTATATCAAAATCAATAATTTTCAAATATTGACTATTTGTGTGTATGGGGGGAGACTATTACATTAAAAATCATTGAACTGATTTCTTAAGGAAACTTCAGATTTCAGTCTGTCTTGTTTTTTAACAATTTGTAGAAAATTTACTTGTTTTTTAAAGAAATATAAACCAAGACAATGATTTCTTTTCTTTACAGAGACCATGAAACGTATGGTGCAATAGCTCTACTTATGGTGGGAAAAATAAACAGCCATTCTGGTGAAGCAGTGAGTAGTAGTATCAGTAGCTCATACTAAAGCATTCAGGTTGAGAATTTAGGCCCTCAAGTAGTATGCTTGAATGTTTGTGTTGGGGTACACATATTTAAAACACTTAAACATTTTTTTGGTGATTTTTCTGATTATATCCCAAAGTGTTGATTAAGGGTTTCCATAGTAAATAATAAAGAGGCATGTGCCACTTACTTTCTAACCTAAGCAGCTTTAGGTCACCCACTACTGTGCAAATGTGGAAGAACTGCATGATGCACTGATGTGATTTTTTATATATATTTATATATATATATATGTATTAGGAAAATGATTAGTTGACGGACATTAAAAGCCTGGTTTGAATTTGAGTGTAAAGAATTTCGAAACATTATGATATTAAACATTTTTTATAGCTTAGATGTGTTACATACAGACTGTGCCAGGCATGTTTTATTGGATTTGGGGTTCCTAATAAGGTTCATTGTTAACCTTTAACATTTTGAATAAGATCATATTTCGCTGTCTACTGTTTTAAAGTAAACTTGTTGAAACTAGGCTTACTCTACTAAGATCAGCTTTTCTGTGGGCTGTTAAGAGTTTGTGTATTATATGCTCATCTTCAGTGTTAAGGCTGAGTTAATTTCATATAGACAAAAAATGAAAGCCAATTTTAGGAATCATTTGTGCCTACGAAGTTGATTTCTTGATATTTATAAGACATGTTCTTCCTAAATTCCTGAATTAATTCAGGCTCCTATTACCAACAGAACCGAAACACTTGTTCTAGTGACAGATTTGCAAGAATGAATAGGTGGAGTAACATTCCATACTAGATGGATTTAATACCAAATGTTTATTGCTGAACTCCTTTGGGCATTGGTCCTTAAAACAAATGTGCATGAATATCATTTTGGATGCTTGTTATCGTTGCAGATTTCTGAGCTCCTCTCCACTGATCTCCATTTTTAACAAGACTGTTTTGATGCAGATAATTCTTGGACCATATGTGGAGATTTTTTTAGGGGGAAGTTTTGCCAAAATAGAAAATAAATTTGCTAACCCTATTTTACAAGTTAACTGGTTAATTTAGAATGGGGCATTAGTATAAAGTAAGCAGTGCACATGGGATTGGACAACTTGGGCGACAAATCCAGATCCTTATGTGGAACTGGTTATTAGGCTTGCAAAGAGTTTGTGAAATTTGGTTGCCCACTAGAAGTTTTAAGTGGTAGTCCATAGTATTCATCTCTTTTCTCTTGAACCAGCTTGATGTAATTGGTTTACTGTACAATGGTAGCTTTTAAAACTTCATACCCCCTATGATACTTTGTTTAGCTTTCTACTTAATTTGTGCCATCCAAGACGATTGATTGTTAAGCTTTACTTTCCATAACTAATAACAGCTACTGTGTATTTCCCACTTCTCTCCTAGGAACTGTGTCAAGCACTTTGTATACAGGGTCTCATTTACTTCTTTGGAAAATCCAGTGAAGTAAATTCTATTAATCCCCATTTCACAGATTAAGGAATTGAGACTCAGAAAGATTAGTAACTTGCATAAAGTTATAAGTGGTTGATATTAGTATGTTGAAGATTTTTTTTTTTTTGCCTTGAAGAATGGAAATTTATTAATTCGTGGTTTTGAGGCTAGGAGAAGTCCAAAATCCAGGCCTCAGTAAGGCAATTCTTTCTCCCTGAAGACTGGTAATCTGGGGTTGGCTGCCAGCAATCCTTGGCCCATGGGTTTTTTTTGTCACACAGTAATGCAATTACTTTACTTTTACAATTATCTTTAAGATTTGAAAACAACCCTTTTTCTGAGTTGCCATTCTAATACACTTAGCTGTATTTTAGTATTACCTCTTGGTTTATGATTTTGTGGGGAATTAACCTTCTGATAGTTAGAAATGATAAGAGTTCTTTGTTCTTCACTTGCCCAGGCAACAGCTGTTTTCCTTTAAAATATTAATGGCTGTTTGGATCAATTTTGTAAACTCTTTGGGCATTTTGGAAATGGATTTTCTTTTTCATATATGCCCTGAGTCTTAAATTAGATATAATCCTATTTTACCTTCGTTGGTCTGGCCCTGGCAACAGTTCAGTTCACTTGTTGGGTAAGATTTTGTCATGAAAGGAAGTACAAATTGTTAGATTTGAAGCTTATGTTACAAGATCAGCCTTATTCAGCTGGATAGGGCTGAATTTGAAAGAAATTTAAAAAGATTAAAATTATGGTAGGTTGTTGGACCAGTGTATTTTTGGTTAAATGGGAATAGTGAAATAATAGACTTGAATAAGGTGCCCTTTTAAAAAAAGTTTACCTGTTGAGAAATGCTTAGGCCACTGAGTTGTGGACCCCATTGGACATAATACAGGTGAAGTGTTAAAGGCCTGTTTTCCAAAAGAGGAAAACAAGAAATTTAAAATTGTTCATTGGTATCTTAGAGCCAGGACCAATGGAATTCTGTTCAAGTGTTTGAAAACTGTGATGAGTATTTACATTAATAATTAAAAAGAAGATCTCCTCATATCTTTCATACCAGTATTTTATTGGGAAAATGTCAAGTATGGTGCTATAATAAGTGATATAATATAAAAGTGAAGTCAAGACTTGTGTGATCTTAAAAATATTTTGAAAATGCCTAGCTACTTTTTTGGATGGTTATTTTAAAAGAATTTACTTTTAAGAAATTAAATTAAGTAATTTGAATAATATGCAAATGTCATTACTATTTTTGCTTTTGAAAAGACTGAAGCATATGTTTTTTTCTCTATCTATATCTTCCATTTTTTTTTCCAAACTAAGTTATCCAGGTATGTTTCTTTAGAGATTGTTTGAAGGTACATGCTTGAGATTTTACAATCTAAATTATTAGTGTTTAAGCTCTTCTTTTCTTCTCCTCCAAAAGCCACCTGTGAATTCTATAAAAGAATGTTGCATAACCTTATTTTTTCATAATTGAGTGAATTCTTATGATTAGAGAGTTGTTCTCATTAGAATTTTTTATGCAGCCACCTTTCCACCAGTTATTTAAAAAAGATATTTCGAGGCTTGTTGTTTCATAATTGTTACATGCTTCTTTTTTCTTGTTTTTTTAAAATTTTATTTTTTTAATTAAAAAAATATAGCAACAAACACAAACATCTTAACTTATGATCATTCCATTCTACATATATAATCAGTAATTCACAATATCATCACATAGCTGCATATGTATCAATTCATAAAAAGAAATAAAAAGACAACAGAAAAAAATTCATACATACCTTACCCCTTACCCCTTACCCCTCCCTTTCATTGATCACTAGCATTTCAATTTAAATTTATTTTAACATTTGTTCCCCCTATTATTTATTTTTCTTCCATATGTTTTACTCGTCTGTTGATAAGGTAGATAAAAGGAGCATCAGACACAAGATTTTCACAATCACAAATCACATTGTGAAAGCTGTATCATTATACAATCATCTTCAAGAGACATGGCTATTGGAACACAGCTCTACATTTTCAGGCAGTTCCCTCCAGCCTCTCTGTTACATCTTGACTAACAAGGTGATATCTATTTAGTGCATAAGAATAACCTCCATGATAACCTCTCGACTCTGGAATCTCTCAGCCCTTGACACTTTGTTTTTTCTTTTTTCACTCTTCCCCCTTTTGGTTGAGTAGATTTTCTCAATTGCTTGATCCTGAGTCTCAGCTCATTCTAGAATTTCTGTCCTATGTTGCCAGGAAGGTCCACATCCCTGGGAGTCATGTCCCACGTAGACGGGGAAAGTGCAGTGAGTTTACTGGTGTTGGCTGGAGAGAAAGGCCACAACTGAGCAACAAAAGAGGTTCTCTTGGGGGTGACTCTTAGGCCTTATTTTAAGTAGGCTTGACCTATTGTTTGTGGGCTTAAGTTTCATATGAACAAATCCCAAGATTGGGGGCTCAGCCTATAGCTTTGGTTGTCCACGCTGCTTGTGAGAATATCAAGAATTCAACTTGGGAAAGTTGAATTTTCCCCTTCTCACCATTCCCCGAAGGGGACTTTGCAAATACTTTTTTATTCACTGTTCAAATCACTCTGGGATTTATCGGGGCATCACTCTGGACAAACCAACAAAACCTCATGCCCTACTCAAGGTTCCATGTACTTATGGTGTTCTTAAGCTGTTTACATGTTATATTAGGAACTGCACTAGTCAGAATATAAATTTTGTACCAAATAAACATTTTTTTGCTTTAGTCTCACACATAAGTTAAATTTTTAAAATATTAATTACCATCTATTTTCAACACCCTACAGTTATGACATTCCTTTGTTCTTCCTCATGCAAAAACATTTTCTAAATTTGTACATTTAGTCACTATCATTATACACTTTAGGCATTCCTAGATTATATCATCTCAGTCTTTGTCCAGTCTTTCTTTCTTTCTGATTTCATTTGTGCATGCTTTGTTTTTAATGTTTCAAAAGTCATTCTCCCTCTCCCCTCACCTATTTGGGTACTCCAATCCCTGAATGTTATTCTGGTATTACTTGGGGCTTTTAATTATAAAAAGCATTAAGTCATAGTTAATGCAGTTAAATACATTTTAATTTTACTGTAATAATAACTACCACATATTGTGCCTACTTGGCTTTGTACTAGGACCTATGGTAAACACTTACATAGATTCTTATTTAATCTTGACTGCATTTCCAAACCCAGAAAGGTCTGAAAACTGAAGTTTTTTTTCTTATCTTTCTGGTGGCTAAACCCATCTGACCTGAAATGATGTGAGACTATTTCTATTGATCTCATTTAGCATGAATGTTCTTTCATTTCACTGTTGAAATGTTAATATGCTTAATTATGGGGAGCTTATTATCTTTCGAAAGCCTGTCTACCTCCATGTGATTCAGAAAAGGGCGTGTTGGACCCATAACCTCCTCTGTTCTCTTAATTGAGGAAACAGGATATATGATTGAAGGAAAGCAGTTGCTAAGAATCGAATTTGGGATTGACTGTGAGCATTCATATCCTGGCTCTACTGCTTACTAACTGTGCTATCTTGAGAAAGTCACTTAGCCTTGCTATGCCTTAATTTCATCAACTATAAAATGGGGATAGTAATTAGTACTTTACTGATAGGGTGGTTGAAAGGACTAAGTGAAGTAAATAAGTGCATATTTAGAACAGTGCCTGGCTCATGGTAAGTGTTATATAGGTGTTAGCTATTGGTACTTTTATGAGGCAGCCACTAAGTGGCAAAGCTAGTATGCATATGACAACAGCCATTAAGTCACTTAATATGGGTTTGTTTCAATGTCCACTTAGCTTAAATCTCGTTATACTGTGGCCTATAGTATAATCTCCATCTCTGAAACCACTTGTCTGTATAAATTTGAGATAATACTTTTGAAATAAACTTTTCCCCTTTGATAAGGAAGGAGGACATTTTTCTCCAGTGTATAAGATAACAGGCTTGCTTACCCAATGGGGAGGGTGTGGTAGTAGCGTTTTTTTCTCTTATCCTCCCACTAACACCTCAGGGCAAATGGTTTGTGAGAAAATGGTAGGCTTTGTTGCTTATGGTGTCAGGGAAATTTTGTCCTGATAGTCTCTTTGCTTCCTATATGCTTTTTTTGTTTTGGTTTACTGTGCAGTGGGGGTTACATTTAATACTTTTTCCATGTGACTGTCCTGTTATTGCAGCATCATTTGTTGGATTTTTTTTTCTGGGGGGAAAGTGCATGGGTCTCCTGCATGGCAGGTGAGAATTTGACCACTGAACTACCCTTACACATTGCCCCCTCATATGTTTTTTTTTTTTTTGAATGGGCAGGCAAACGAATGTGGGTCTTCGGCATGGCAGGCAGAGAATTCTGCCTGCTGAGCCACCGTGGCCTGCCTCATATGCTTTTAAAATGTAATTGAAAAACTTTCACCTTTGAGATGACACACTTAAATAGTTAGGGAAAGGAAGATATTTTTATGTTTTTCCTTGTACTTATTAAATGATGGGACCAGACAAGTACAGCTAAGCTTCAGTTTTCAACAAAGTGACTTTTAAACACTGTTGATCACATCACTTTGTTTGGTTATAAGGCCTTATTGACTGTTTTGTAAAGGACTTGGTATTCTCCACCCACCGCGCTCTCATCCTAATTCTCACAACAGCCCTCTCCTCATGCGCATTTATCCCCATGCTCTTCTTTCTTCCTGTCGGATGGATTTTACTTTTATTTTGTTGCTTGTATTCATTTATTTAATTGTTTGTTTGTTTGCCCCTGATCCCTTTCCTGGCTGTGAGGGATCAGGTTGCTCACTGGTGATTCCTATGCTATATCTGGTTGTTTGATGGCTTATATCTAACCTGCTCTGTTTTATAAACCAATACAAATTGGTTACCAGAATTAAAAAAACCATGGTCTTTACCCCTCCCTGCCATTCCCTGTTTCCTTCTTCACTTAATCTATTTAGGCCCTTCTAGGTTGTAGTTCGATTTCCTGAACATTAAATCCACGGTGATTTTTCTCTGAAATCTGGAATCTCATGTGGTAATGATTGTTATATTCTTGTCTCACTTATTAAAGCTGGATCCTAGGGCTGAAACTATGTTTTATACTAACCAGAGTACTTATTTTTGAAGGTAGATTTTGTACTTAAGTACTTGAGATGAGTTGCTGGCATTTACACTTTGTAGGACAAAATTTTCTTTTTAAATAATTTCTTTCCTTAAAGGGTTTGGTGGAACTTAGGTAACCTGAATTTAAGATGTTGCTAAAAAAACTTTTTATATTGAAATAATTTAAAACATACCAAAACCTTTTAAGAATAGTATAGAGAACGCCTGTAAACTCTTTATCTAGATTCATTAAATTGTAACATTTTGATACAGTTGCTTTATCATTCTCTTTATAAACATACATGTTTACTTTTTCCTGGACCATTTGAAAGTAGGTTGGATACATCATTCAGCTTTATCCCTCAGTTCTTGAGTGTGTTATTTCCTAAGGACAAAATTATTCTCCTACATAACCACATATAGTTATAAATTCAGGAAACATTGATAGAATACTTTTATCTAATTTGCAGCCCCTATTTCATCACTTTTTTTGATACTGTCCTTTGTAGCTGTTTTCCTTCTCCAATGCTGATAATGTATTGCTTTTAGTTGCAATATACTATAAATATATGCAATAGGGAATATTCTTCAATTTGAGTTTGATATTTTCCATGTTATATACTCAGAGTATCAGACAGATCTGCAGACACTGTGATAACCATTTTTTTCTCAGTCATGTTCACATTCATTTCTCTAGTCCGATCATGCATGCTGTTGTCCTGTTTTACCCCTGTAGAGTTACTGTTATTTCTCTTACAATTTATAATCCCTTTATGATTATATGAATATACAGCTTCTAGTTAAACTTTCCTCTTTGTATTTAGCTTGATACATTTTTATTTTTTAGAATTTCCTATTGCATTTTAGCTATTAAATTAATCTCATTTTTCCTGACATTAAACTTTGATATAATGCCAATTTCTCAGAGATGAATGTGGAACAAAATAAGTTTCCTTCACAGTTCCCCCTTTTTGTGTGTATGTGTGTATGTGTATCGTTATTGAGATATATTCACAAACCATACTTTCCTTTATGTTTTAACCTGTTGCTCATTCATAGACCTCTTTTAACATTGTAAGGAGAGGTAGTTTCTGAAAGCATCTACTTGAAATAAATCTGGATATTATTTTTCAGGTGGTTAATTGCACATAATATTTTTCTTCTGTAGGGAAAGAATTGTGGAAGGGAAAGGTTTCTTTTTCTTCTGTTGATCTTGATCTTTCTGTTTGCTGGTTTAGAGGTTGGGACCAGCCAGAGCACTTGAATTTGTTCCAAGGAACCCTCTTTGATTTTATTTCTGAGCCTCAAATTCCTCAGTACCACTCTTTTTTTTTTTCCCTCATAGAAAGGATGTAATTACTGAGTTAAATATCAACTGCGTGTTCTCAATATTTCATTTTTTAAGTATTTTTATTGTCAGACCTTTTTTAAAAATTCTTTTAAAAAATATTTTTATTAATAAAACAACATATGGACACACATTTTAACATACAAACATTTTATACATGGCGTACAGTCCGTGGCTCACAATATCATCATATAGTTGTGTATTTCATCACCATGATCATTTTTTTGAACATTTACATCTCTCTAGCAAAAGAAATAAGAATAGAAAAAAAATAAAAACAAAAACAAAAACTCGTACATACCATATCCTTTACTCCTCCCTCTCATTGACCACTAGTATTTCAATCTACTCAATTTATTTTAACCTTTGTTCCCTGTATTATTTATTTCTTTATCCATGTTTTTTCCTCATGTGTCCATACCCTAGATAAAAAGTCAGCAGCACTCTTTGCTTGCCTAAAATTTGTGATACCTTTGCTTTTCATTTTTTCACTTTTGGTGTGTAGTTATCTTAACAGGAGTGCTTTCTTACAGTTGTAGCTCCATAGCCAGAATTGAAATGATAATCACTTATGCAGTGTTAAACTGTTGTAAACAACAATTTAATTCTAGATCAGGGATGAGTTTACTGAGGTTGCAGTGAAGTTAATGCTGATTTTAAAAACACTTTCAGAATAAGAGGTAAGAATTATAAAATAAGTCTGCCTTTCTTTAGAGAAAGTAGGTAGTTGTTGATAAACTTTTATTTTTTGAGATATTCCTTTCAAAAGGGAATTTGGATGATGTTTATGAGCTTCACCCCAAGAATTGATCTATTTTTTTGTATTATGCATATTATGTTAGCAAATAAAGCTTATTAATTTACTCATAGTTAAAAGCCAGCAATAAAGTTCACACATCTCAAATGAAATCCAAATACTAGAAAATACTATCATCCTTCTTTTAATAGTCACATTTTAAATTTTGACTAATGTATCCTTGAATTACTATTTGTTTTATCTTTGTATTAGGCTGAGGATTCTTTTTTATAGTGACTCTTTTTTTAATAATGCAATTTTATTGAGATTTATTCGCATACCATACAGTCATCCAAAGTATACAAGTAAGTGTGTGTAGTATCATCATATAGTTGTGCATTCATTAGCACAATCAGTTTTTGAACATTTCATTACTCCAAAGAAACTAAAAATAAGAACTAAAAATTAAAATAAGAAAAGAACACACAAAACATCCCAAATCCCTTATCCACCCCAGTTATTTATTTTTTGTGCTTATTGTTTTCCCCATCTGTCCATGTGCTTTATAAAGGGAATGTCAGCCACAAGGTTTTCACAAACACAGTCCCACTGTAAAAGCTATATAGTTATACAGTCATCTTCAAGAATCAGGCCTACTGGATTTCAATTCATAGTTTCAGGTATTTCCTTCTAGCTATTCTAATTCTATAAAAACTAAGAAAGGTTATCTATATCAGGCATAAGAATCACCTCCAGAATGACCTCTTAACTCTATTTGAAATCTCTCAGTCACTAAAACTTTGTTTTGTTTTATTTCTCTTTCCCCTTTTGGCCAAGAGGGCTTTCTCAATCCCAGGATGTCAGGGTTCGGGTCATCCCTGGGAGTCATGTCCCATGTAGTGGGAAAGACAGGAGTTTACCTGCCAAGTTGAGTTAGAGAGAGCAACCGCTTTTATTTAATCATCTTTGAAACTGATTCATTTAGCCCCCATATATATCCTAATTACTCCCTGGCATTTCTTGGTTGGACATTGACTCCTTAAAGCTTTTCAAATACTTCTTTCAGGAGTGGTTTCCTTAAACATTAATCCCAAAACTTAGGCTTTAATAAATAACAAATGCCAAAACAGTGTCTGTCATTTTGTCAGTAAAGTCCCTGAGCCTCTTCATATGCCCGACTCTGAGGTTCACATGTAGACCTAATAACTGACCTTTTGGAGTTCACAGCGAGAGGAAGTAGGCAGGAACAGTATTATAAGTAGCAAACATTTTGGTAAAAACACAGAGATACTGTTGAGCTTTGGATAGGTATCAGCCAAGGACTTGAATATTCAGTGGTGTCTTTGAAATTATTGATGCATAGGCCAGTATCTGAGAGAAGGTCGCGCTGGATGTTGGTACAGAGTATTCCAGGAATAGGAGACTACATGGGAAAATCACTAATGTAACTTTAAAGGTAGGAATCTCCCATTTGTATCACACATCCAGTTTTCCTGGCACTTCTTTTGTAGAGGGGTATCAGGTTCTCAGGATGTGGGACTGAGGTGTTTGGTAGTGGTGGGGGAGGGGTTCCCCAGGAAGCAAGGAGGTGTACAATTTGTAGTTTTCAACCTATTTAGCTGTGGGGAATATGCAGAAGTGCCCTGATCATCCTGGTATGCATAGGCAGATGTTGCCAACTCACTCTCCCTCCCCAAAGATGAAGGGCAGCTCAGGCTCACAAGGTTGCTGGTGGTGGCTCTCACACCTCTGGGAGGCCCTCCGTGCTCCAGTGCTCCAGGCAGGGCCAGCGACGTCCAGCCCAGGGGTGGCCCTTAGGAACAGCTCACTCACTTAATGAAGGCTGTAGTAGCTGTTGTCATCTTATGTCCACTGTGGCCAGTTTACTATCTCCTGTCTTGACTCAGAATAACTATTAAATCTAGAATTCACTCAAAATTAAGATGGCTTTTTAAGAACTTGTAATTTTGAAATAATTATAGATTCACAAGAAGTTGCAAAGATAATACAGACACGTCTCTTGCACTGTCTCTCAGTTTCCCCTGGCAGATATTTTTAATTAAAACACTCACAATACTCGAGTGCTTATCCTTTAGAATTGTTAGTTAGTAGTTAAAGGCTGAAAATGATTAAGAATTATGAGTCACTAGTGCATTAATAAATATCCTTATGCTATGCAAAGAAGTAGGGGAAGGAGTAAAGATACTTTGCTTCTCATTGCTCAACTCTTGGAGTATTTATTAGAAGTTCTTTTAGAAAAAGCTAAAACAACTGGTACCAATCAGCCTCTTTCCCTTATCCACTTGACAATTAAATTCTTCCCTTGCTGGGGTCACCCTTTGAATGCTCATATGAGACGCAAATATCTCCATTTCAGGAAAAGCTAAAGCAGAGTGCTTGCTTAAAATTCAAATCATGGACTTCACTGTAGGAGAGTCTTAATGATTAATCCTGGGTAGGATTTAGCAGCGATATTTCCAGCACCCTAAGTTTTCTACAGACTAAATTTGAGAAATTAGGATTTAAGATTTTTAAGAAACCATAATTTTGTTGCTATTTTGTATTCTTTATAGGGGTACAGTTTCCTAGATTAGTGGCTTTCAAAATTTGAGCATAGTTACAAATAATGCTTTATATCTCAATCCATATATAGTCATATGTGAAACAGATTCATTGCTTTTACAAATATTTACCTTTACTATTATACATTGACATTTTAATGATAATATCCTTCAAAACTGATGTCATGACCTATGTCTCCACCCTTAGTTTGTGAACACTGCCTTAGGTATTAAGTGTTGTGTATGTAAGGGTGACCCCATGATTACTTAAATGGAGTGAGGACATTTGATCCCTGTTTTCTTTCTTTCTTTTTTAATGTTTTTTTATTGTGAAATATAATATATATATATAAACAATAATTTTCAAAGAACATTTTAACAAGTAGTTATAGAACAGCTTTTGAAGTTTGATATGGGCTACAGTTCCACAATTTCAAGTTTTTCCTTCTAGCTGCTACAAGACACTGGATACCAAAAAGAAATATCAGTATAATGATACTGATATGATACTCAGTAGTCATACTCATTTGTTAAATCCTAACTTCTCTTTTATAACTTTTCTTCCTATGATCCTTCTCTAAATCTTTAGGGATATTTGGGTTATGACCATTCTCACTTTTTTTTATGTTGAAAAGGGTAGGGGGATGGAATTGGTTGATGTTCTTACACAGACTGTCTTCTCTGGGTTTCAGGACTTACTTGGCCTAGGAACCATCTGAAGATTTTAGGTTTCTGAAAAGTAAACTTAGTGCATACAGCTTTTGGAGGATATCAGATAGAGCACTGGGTTTAGGGTTTACAGGAATGATGTTGGTTGGGGTTTGGCAAACCATGGCGATTAACAATGTCTAGCTGCAGCTAGCAAAAGAGTAGCCTCCAGAATAGCCTCTTGACTCTATTTGAAGTCTCTGAGCCACTGATACCGTATTTTTTTACATTTCTAATCCCTTTCTGGTCAGGAAGGCATTGTTGATCCCACAGTGCCAGGCCCGGTTCATCCCGGGGAGTCATGTTCAGCGTTGCCAGGGAGACTCAAGCCTTTGGACGTCACGTCCCACTTTTCTTAAAGTGATTTTATCTTTCTTGTCCTTTAAAGAAGTTTTATTATTATTAAAAATATTTTTGTCTTGATTTAATATCTTTTTTTTTGCATGGGCAGGTGCTGGGAATCGAACCCAGGCGTCTGGCATGGCAGGCAAGAACTCTGCCTCTGAGCCACCGTGGCCTGCCTGAGTTATTATCTTTTAAAATGTCTTTATATGAAAAAAGAGAAGTGTTTTTGGCCCTGTCCTATTTAATTTTCTGGCAGGAGCTGGATGATGTGGCTGGCCTGGGGATGTGTAATGCTGGATTTCTCTTTTCTTATTTGGTTTTACAAAATGAAATGTAATGTTTGGGACATCTCCAGCCCATCTTCTTGCTTTTAAAAGTTTTTGTGTGAAAAATCTAAAAAAAAAATTTTTTTTTTTCTGCTTTTGCTAGTCATCCCCTAACTACAGTTACTACTTTGGCTTCTTTTTTTCTTTCATTTTTCTTTTGGTAGCCTGTAATTTCCATTTATCAATACATCAATACACAATTAAGTGCCTCCCTATGTTAATAAAATATTTAATGCTGAGCATTTTATATGCTTAAGAAAGAAAAAGGGAAAAAAAATCTAGACCTGAAACTGGTATTCTTATTAAAATGCTTAAGGTTAAATATCAGATTCTCGTATAGCTTGCTTGAAATAGCTTTAAAATAATTAACTGGGTTATCCTCACATTGAGGTAATTAAGGTATGGAAAGGATCCTTAAACCTAACCAACTACTGGTTTGAAAATAAGATCAAATTATTTAAATGAAGTAAACTAAAGATGTATTAATAGCCAATAAAGACGGCTCACATTTAATCACTTATTAATCTTCACTTGAATCCCTTAAGGTAGGAAATAACTTACCCCATTTTACACATGCAACACTGAACTTTAGAGGTTAGCCCAAGGATACAAAGAATTGCTAAGAGACTGCTCTGAAACCTCACATCAAACTTTAAGATGATTATGCTTTGGCTATTCCTAATAAAATGATAGAAATTTATTCTTTATTCAGCTTTGGGAACATCTTGTGAAAGTTTAATGGGAACAAAACGATGGTTTAAAAAAATTGTGGAGACATGGAAACTAAATGTTCTCATTTTACCCACTTTCTAATGCTTTTTTTTTCTTGCATGGTCAGGCTCCGGGAATCGAACCCTGGTCTCTGTCATGGCAGGTGAAAATTCTGCCACTGAGTCACCATTGCCCGTCCACATTTCACCCACTTTCAAGTATACATTTCAGTGGTATTAATAACATTTACAGTGTCGTAGCTAATACCACCAACATCCATTATCAAAATTTTTCCATTACTCTAAAATCCCATCCTCCCCTTCCCTGCTCCCCCTCTTTGGTCGTCTGTGCTCTACTTTCTGTCTCTGAATTTGCATATCCTAATTATTTCATATACATGAGTCATATAATGTTTGGCCTTTTATATCTGGCTTATTTCACTCAAATGATGGCTTATGAGTTGGAAAATGTTATTGTTAATAAAACAAAAACTGGTCTCACCTGAGATAATTTTATATAGCTTTGCATTAAAAAAAAAATTACTTCTCTGGTCCTGTCATCTTGAATATATGGTTTTTGAGCACCTATATATAAAAAGGTTAAATGCTCAAAGTGCCATGCCAATTCTCAACTATTCAGTACCAGTTCTCAACTAAACAGTAGTCACGCAGCAAACACTTAGGTACCAGGTGCTTTGCTAGAATGGAAAGCCAGCTTTTTGCACAGTCTGCTAAAGTGAGGTGGGTGGCCCTCCTTTGAGAACTAGCCCGTTTGTCCATCCTATGTAAAAAAACGACTCTCCTCTTCCTTTGTGGTTTGCAAGTATTTGCAACGAGTTGTTGGTTTGTGGTTGCCAGGCTAACAAAAACTTTAGGAAGAAAATTAGGTTATAAGTTTGACTCTAATTGGGTGTATGTAACTGTACTTAAACTCAAGATTTCTTCCCAGCAAAGGTATTCTGAATCCCTTTGGAGGCATAAGAACAATTTAGAGAATCTGAGGACCAGACAACTCTTCTCCAGAGAAACAGGCATATATAAAATATTTGCATCTAATTTCAAGGGTTCTATCTGACCACCTGAATCCAGTCTTTGGGTTCTAAGCACCTCTGCCTGCAAAGATCGGCATTAGAACAGTGTTAGAAACTGAATTGAATTGTGTGTGTAATTAACATGTTAATATTTGCTCAAGTTACTTGGTGGTATAATTTCATTTTTATGTGATGAGAACTGAATAGTGCAAGTTTAATTTTAAGTGTTGGGTTCTTGATGTTTAGCCTAAGCAAATTAAACCACAGTTATTTTGACGTCTATATGAGAAACAAGGTTTTGAACACTATTTTATTTGGAAACTCAGTCTGGACATATAGGGCAGTTTTGAAATCAATTTAATGGGCCTGAACACCATTAAAGCAAATGAAATAGACTGGAAAATAAAAAAATATCTTTGTGTATCACACATGGTAAGGTTAAGTATTTGGTGAAACTTTTGCTTGAGTATTGTATGCATGAATGTTTTTATTGGACAGCTCTTTACCTCCCTGTTTTTGAGGTAATTTGAATATTTGAGGACTTGATGTTTATATATTTTTTTCTTTTGGGGGGGCAGAGAGTTCGCTTAAGAGTTAAGATGGTAAAGGAGAACTTTCTATTAATTTCTAATTGATTAACCAGTAAAATTGGATGGGATTTCGGATTCAGTTTTTCCATAGTTAAGCTGATTTGATTTTTGAAGCTTCTGAATACTGTTAAACTCGGAAGATATGTATATTACAAATTTATAGTTGAATTTACTGGACATTTTGCACTTCAGTGAACATAACGTGATCACATGATATTTAACATCAAGCTATCTGTAGAGTAGCTTTTCTGATTCAGGACTGCACAGGTCAGTTATTCTGGCATGGATTAGGTATCCATTTGTGTTTTTACCTAAAGTGTAGGACCCACACCCCTTGCCTAAAAAAGATGGACGACTTTGGGACTCTGGTACAAGTGGTCATGGGTTTATTATTTTCTTTTAAAAAGAAATAGTTTTCAGGAAAGGTCATATCAATAAAGTATTTTTTAAGATATTTAATTATAGACATTAATTTAATACTTTTTTTCTGTCGTTTCTTTCAAAGGTTTGGGCCCCATGGGATCCCTGTGACAGTATTTCCCAAAAGGGAATATAAGGATAAACCTGAAGCCATGCAGCTCCAAAGTAATACATTCCAAGAAGGGACAGAAGTTAAGTGTGAAGTGAATGGTGCTGTTCCTGATGACCCTTCTCCTGTCCCGCTTCCTGAGACGAGTCTGTCTGAAACCCTGTGGACTTCCAAACCACCACCTCTCTTCCATGAAGGGGCACCTTATCCCCCTCCTTTGTTTATCAGGGACACATATAACCAATCAATACCTCAGCCACCACCTCGGAAAATTAAGCGACCCAAACGAAAAATGTACAGGGAAGAACCCACTTCTATAATGAATGCTATTAAACTACGACCCAGGCAAGTCCTGTGTGACAAATGTAAAAACAGTGTTGTTGCTGAAAAAAAGGAAATTAGGAAAGGTAGTAGTGCAAGTGATTCTTCTAAATATGAAGATAAAAAACGGAGAAATGAGAGCATAACTACTGTGAACAAAAAACTTAAAACTGACCATAAGGTGGATGGGAAAAACCAAAATGAAAGCCAGAAAAGAAATTCTGTGGTTAAGGTTTCAAATCTTGCTCATAGCAGAGGCAGAGTAGTTAAAGTTTCTGCTCAAGCAAATACATCAAAAGCTCAGTTAAGTACGAAAAAAGTGCTCCAGAGTAAGAATATGGATCATGCAAAAGCTCGGGAAGTGCTGAAAATTGCCAAAGAAAAGGCACAAAAGAAGCAAAGTGAAACCTCTACTTCCAAAAATGCACATTCAAAAGTCCATTTCACACGTCGATATCAGAATCCTAGCTCAGGTTCCCTTCCACCCCGAGTTCGTTTAAAACCACAAAGGTACAGGAATGAAGAAAATGACTCTTCTCTCAAGACAGGACTTGAGAAAATGCGGAGTGGCAAGATGGCGCCCAAGCCCCAGTCTCGCTGCACCTCTACCCGCTCAGCAGGTGAGGCCCCTTCAGAAAATCAGAGTCCCTCAAAAGGCCCTGAAGAGGCCAGCAGTGAGGTTCAGGACACAAATGAAGTGCATGTCCCTGGTGAGCAGGATGAACCACAGACATTGGGCAAAAAGGGCAACAAAAACAATATGTCTGTTTATATGACCCTAAATCAAAAGAAACCTGACTCTTCCAGTGCATCAGTTTGTAGCATTGATAGCACAGATGATTTGAAATCTTCCAACTCTGAGTGTAGTTCTTCTGAAAGCTTTGATTTTGCTCCAGGCAGTATGCATACACCTTCCACCTCTACTTCCTCCTCTTCAAAGGAAGAGAAAAAGCTCAGTAATTCCTTGAAAATGAAAGTCTTTTCCAAAAACGTCTCTAAATGTGTCACACCAGATGGCAGGACCATATGTGTAGGGGACATTGTTTGGGCCAAGATTTATGGCTTCCCTTGGTGGCCAGCCCGTATTCTTACTATAACTGTGAGCCGGAAAGATAATGGCCTTTTAGTCCGACAGGAGGCCCGTATTTCGTGGTTTGGGTCTCCAACAACATCTTTCCTTGCTCTTTCGCAACTCTCCCCTTTTTTAGAAAACTTCCAGTCACGCTTTAATAAGAAGAGAAAGGGCCTGTATCGCAAGGCTATCACAGAGGCAGCTAAGGCTGCCAAGCAGCTGACCCCTGAAGTGCGGGCTCTGTTGACACAGTTTGAAACATGAACATGAACAGTAAGGTAGGCAAGAAAAATTGGAAGGTACCACAGATTGTCTAATCTAGGTAGGATTAACTTCTACAAATTGCCTGGCCAAATTGGAGAGAGAAATTGCACTCTGTTTGCAGTTTTTTGTTTGTTTGTTTGTTTTAAAAAGCTTACCTCGTAGCTGTTTTTTTTTTTCACTGAGAAGCTTATTGAACATGGCCATCAAATTTTGTCTTAAGGAAGTGAGCTATTAGCAGTGTTTTTCAGTTGTGAAGTCAAACCATCCCAAGGCATAGGAGCTATGGCCTCAATTGAAAGTGAATTTTTGCAGGGACTGTTAATGGCTGTTTTGTACCTAGTACTGTGTGTGTGCATGTGTGTGTATACATATATATACACACACAATATATATATATACATATATGTAATATAAACTAGCTTGTCACTGTGTGACATAGGTTGCAGTCTTGGAATTTTGCAGTAAGTGTTGGTGAGCGGGGAGAGTAGTGTGGATATTTAATGACTACTTGTTTTGCTTTTTAATTGAACACAGCCTTCCTATTCACATAATGGCCTAAGAGTTTGATAATTAGGTGTTTGACAAACATACTTGCTATTCAGTTGCAGACTGGGGAAATAACCCAGTATTTGGGGTTAAGGCTGGATAGGTTTAAATCATCACTTTCTATCTTCTAATGGGGGTTTAACAAAAACTTTCAAGTTTTTGGTTTGGGAGTTTATATCAGTTTGTTTTTTGGTTATGTAAATAGCTAATTGCTAAATCTGATCAGATTTCTCCTGACTTGACTGGCTGTTCTAAATTCTTAGGCTACGTCCTAGTAAATTACACTTTGTGAATTAATTGTCATATGTGTAATTGTTGCATTATGGATGTACCTAATTTGATATTTAAAAAGAAATTTCCATTTAAGGTATCTGTTTGCAGGTCAGAAAATGAGAAAATGTAATTGTGTAATGTTCTGGAATGTAAAAAAACAAAAAAGCTGTAAATAAAATCGACTAAACCCTAATAATTTGTGTGTGTTTCTCAAAAAGCTTTAAAAATTTCAAGATGGTAGAAATAAGTTATTCTTTGTAATTTTAGAGGAGGTGAAAGGTAAAACTTATTTTCCTATTTGCCCTAACAGGGTGTATTATCTGCATTTAGGTAAAATTTACTTAATAAATGATTACTCAGTATACTCTTAAAGTGAGGTTTTGTAGTATAGCAGTCCCATTTGCTTCTAGATTTGATATCCTCCTCCCACCAGTTTCTCATAAATGTGTGGGCTTTAATTTAAAATTTTAACTTTAATAATTTCCTGTGTGCTTTTTTTTTTTTTTTTAACATTTGGGTCTGTTTTCTGTTTGATCCTCTGCCTCAGGTATTGTGGCTTTTGGCGGCTAGTAAATTAGCTCACTTTTTCCTATATGGTCCCTTCTGTTTCTGAGATTTGATTTCTTAATTCTCCATTTGTTTTTTTTATCTGGTGAAAAATGTATCTCCAGGGAGGCAAGTTTATCCCAAGATTTTAAAAGTTGCTTTAATTACTTTTGGTGTTTAGTTTTAAATTTGATAAAGTTTGACTTGACACTTTTGAAAACTTAAAACTTTGAAAGAGAGTAACTTTTTGTGGAGTTATAAATGATCAAATTAGAAATATCTTAGTTACTATGGAATTAATAATGAAGAAATTAATGGAGATTGAAAATCACTAGTCTTCTGTGAGCTTCCTTAAGATTATGAACTATGCTTTAAGTACTATTTTGTGCAAAAGCAAATAGAAATTTCTTCTGGGGAACTCAATGCTTTTTGATTATGATAAACACACAATTGAAAAAAAAAAACACATTTTATTTGAATAGAACATATTCTTTCCTGCAAACAGAAACAACTATTTTAAAAATTCTTTGATTAAAACAGGTTGAAAAAAATTCACAGTGATTGAAGGGTTATAGGAAAGTATCTTAAAAGATTTTCCAAGTATTGTTTTCAGATTAATGAGCTTGTTATATATTTTTTAAAGTTTGAAATCTAAAATTCATAAAGATTTTAGCAAGGCAGACCAAGTTACCTAAGATACGTAATCCCAAGGCTATGTGTGTTGATCCAGGTGAGTTTTTATTTAAAAACAGTTTTGAAAGTGTATTGCTTTATCTAGTCAGGTGCTTTGGCAAAGTACTTTGTGGCATAAAGCAAATTTGGTTCAATTCAGAAGCCATGGGGAAAAAGAAAATCATGTTTGTTGAGTAGAAAAATTGCATTTGATTTTATGTAGTCCATACCTTGAAAAAAAGATTGAAGCACAGTCACAGATTTGCATGATCTGTCATGCCAAATGATCCCTCCATATTAAAATGTCAGTATAACATTTCATTTGAAGTTTTAAAAGCATTTCTATACTATGTTAAGATGTATAAACACTAGTTCGATAGCTATATAATATAAAATAAAAGTTTTATTCATGGAAATTTCATAAGCAGCTGGATAAATTTATCAAATATCTACTGCAGATGGCGATAGTGGAATTGAGTAGTTTCAGACATCTTTGGCATTTCTCTTGAAATGATAAAAGGAGGTATTACTTGTTCTTTGTATTGAGAGAGCCTAGTGAGTATTTTTTTCCCTTGCAGAAAGAAAACTAAGTTGAGGCCAAATCTCCAGTGGTCTAGAAAAAGTAGCTAAAAGGAAGGATTTGCAAGGGGAGAAAACAAGCAGGGAATTGCTGTGGAAGCTAAGGATGTCTTTATTTCCACAGATTCTTGGGAATATAAAGCAACCACAGGATATTTTTCCCTTTTGGTTTTCTAGAATTTCTGGACTTTAAAACTGTTGTTCCTTTAGAAGGGGCATCTCTTCAGCTCTCATTTACAGATGTAGAATCAGAGACCTAGAAGAGATAATCTGGAACCAATTAGGGAAACTAGGATTAGTCTGAAGCTCTTGCATCCTTGGTGGTATGTTCCTAGGTGGTTTTGATAGGAATATCTGTAAATACGTGTTAATTGTAGATAAGTACTAAGAAGAATAGACAGGGTTTTATACATGAAGACAGACTGCAGGCAAAGGACATGGAACTGATACTGAAAAGTACCTGGTACTTTTGGTGTTTGTTTTGGCCAGTTACTTGCAAGTGCAAGATTTTATTAAACCTTGATAAGATTTTTGTTTTGAAAATGGAACAGTTTAACATTGTGGATTATTATTATCTAGGTTAATCTGTATTAGTGGGTCTGAGATTCTAAATTAGAAAACTTTAAATTGAGTTGCTTCCCTATTTGAACAGGTTGTACCTTTCTGAAAATTGGTGATGTTGAAGGGAAAGTACACATTTAAAGATTGCATAATGGCCATTTTCCTTTTTATAGAATAACTGAACAAGGGATTAGAAATGGTTTAAGAAATCTGTAATTTGGCTCCTAATTAGATTTTCTTTTAAATTGTCAGTTTTTCTGCAGTTGGTGCTGCATGGGTTTACTTTCTACAGTGTGGAGCAGGAAAGAAAACAGATGACAAAATAAGTTTGATAATGGTTTTATTCTGGAATTTGTGACAGTGATGGCCTCTACGGGAATTTACAGATAGACTGAAGACCCTTTTTCTAAATTGGAGCAAATTTAGTCTTTGCTTTGGGATTATACTAACGTGATAGCTATTAAAACAGTCTGTAATTGACATACCTGATGGTGAATTCAGAGATAGAAGCGGCTGGTGCCATGCAAATTGTTGGTTTAGGGAGGATAGGTACAACAGCTGAGCTGTATGAATTACTTTTACCTAGTTCTGACTGAATGTTTTTTTTTTGTATTCTGTATTTATGTTTTTTGTGTACTCGCTATGTTCTTTCATTCAGAGTGAATAGAGTTAAGAAATGTGAGCACATTAGCTAATTAATATTGATGCTTTTAACTTGCTATTTTGGATAAAGGAATAGGAAATTTCAAGTCAGTGATACAGATGATCTATATATTTTTAGTTTTCAGGATATCTTGGCATTTTTACCATAGACAAATTAAAAAAAAAATTTTTTTATTAAGATATCTTCAGCACCATATAGTTCTCCAAAGTATACATTCAGTGGCTCACAATCTCATCACATAGTTGTATATTCATCACCATGTTTGGTTTTAGAATATTTGCATCATTCCAGAAAAATAAATTGAAAAGGAAAAAACCCATATATAACCCTTTTCCCTTCCTCTCATTGACAACTAGTATTGCAATTTATCCAAGTTTTTTTTACCCCTTACCCCGCCCCCCATTATTTATTTTTGTCTTTATTTTTTTACTCATCTGTCCATGCTACAGCATGGATAATTGACTCTAAGAGAGAAACAACTTCATTATTTTGTTTACCCAAGTAAGAGACTTAACATTTATAGATTGAAACAGGATTTTTTTCCTTTACTTTTCTTGTGGCATTAGGTGAAAATAATTTTCTCCTTACCATATTAATAGAATGCTATTATTTGTTTTTGCTAGAAATCTTTTAAATTTGGGGTGGTAGCATGTAGAGACAGTTTGAAAATTAAGTTATGAGGTATTTTCGGTCGGCACTGTGATTGAGACATGCCACTGACAGTTAAGAATCTGGCTTCCAGGTTGTCCTGGGGTCCTGCACAAGGAATTAAATGAAGCTCCACCAAGCTAAATAGTGTCCCCATTTTTTTTTTTTTTTTTTTTACACATGGGCAGGCACCGGGAATTGAACCTGGGTCTCTGGCATGGCAGGCCAGAATTCTGCTGAGCCACCATCACACTGCCCTAGTGTCCCAAACACTGTAACTACTTCTTGGTAAAATTTTGAGTTGAATTAGTGTAACTGTATTACTATTATGTACTCTGTTACTTTCCAGTGACAAAAGTTTTTTGATGGTTTTTTTAATACGAACCATTAAAATTTGTTTAATAGAATTACTTATAAAATGTTAAACTATTTATGTGCCATCCCATTGCCATATTTTTATATGTGTTCAATTTGAATTATGTTTAATTAACATAGTTAATAAAAAACAAATATGCCTTGCCATATATAGATAAATTGAAATAATTATTAAAATTCTATGATCATTTTGTGTACCATACTTTGGTAGGAAATAGTGAATTGAATTAATTTTTACATCATGCCTTTAAATCCATCTTGAAATGGATTGAGTGAAAATTTTAAGGCATCTAATTAATCTCTGAAAAAAAGTAATTGCTAAGCTTATATTTTTCTTATGGATTCCCATATTCTGGCACAAATTAGTGATGAGTTGGGGTGGGTGTAAAGGAAAAGAAACCATAGATTTACTTACCAGGATTTATATTCAATTCTAATTCTTACTTTTCAACAGAATAACTAGATGGTTGTAGTTCACACTGTCTTAGTTTATGAACTGTCTGTTGGACACAACTTTTGGGAAACAATTTCATAAAATTCTGATATTCAGGTTGGTTTAAAAAACTTGGCTTAAACATGAATTAAATATTCTTCAAATTCCTTATCTTATTTTTATAAGGCCTCTTTAAAAAAAAGTTGAGCACAGCCATTATTTAAATATGGAATTTTCCCTGGGTCATAAGAATGTGGCACTTCCTCCTTTTATTGCCTTAGAAATCTGAGTCTTAACTAGAAATGATTATTTAGAATTCTTTAATTTTTTTCAGTTCTGTGTCATTATCTTGAAGGAAACCCAAACACTCCACAGTAAATGTGATAGGTTATTGGTATAATCACACTTTTTTCCTTTTCCCATAAACTAAAAAACTTGTACTTAGAATGCATATCAAGTTTTAGCAAGAGTTTGGGTTGTTATTTTTAATATTTAGAATAACTTTGTAACCCTTAGTTTTCCTCACGTTTAGTGCTCTCTGGCACAAAAATTTACTTCAGAGTTACTGTAAAAAAGTCTAGACGGAAAATTTTTTTTCCTCAGATAAAATATAATAGAATTTTTGCTTGCCTGAGAAGAATATTTTTAATAAAACTATGAGATCATCCAGTTGAATGTAACAGATACAAATAGATACTGATGAGCATACAACTTATCAGTGATGCAGGTGAGCTGGAGTATTTGTTGATATTTTGCACTGGTAGTGTTCCATCAGGCTTTTATTGAGCAGAAATTTTCATTTATTAGGCACATAGTTGAAAGCACATCTTCCTGAGCCATGTTTCCTAGGTTCAAATCCTGACTTGGAGCTGGCACTCACAAACTTACCTTAGGCAGGTTACCTCAATGTCACTTGTAAAATGTGGAGTAATGGTACCTTCTCATAGGGTAACAGAAAGAAAAATGCCTGGCACAAGACCTGTATAAATACTTGTAATCATTACCACCACCATTATGTGGATATGGCATAAAAATTTCATTCTGGTAGCTTTTGATATTATTCTGTAACATATATACAGTTTAAGTGAGAAGAAAATATTATAGCAGTGTTATTCTTCCCTGAAAATCCAATAACCATAATATTATCTTCCACAAATACTTAGAGGGCATATATACTCAGTAGTTTCATAGGCATGGAGGGCAACTGGGTTGGAGGTCATGGGGATTATGATAAAGGGAGAACTGCTTTAAAATGGTATTTCAACTTTTGTCAATTCATTTATGTAAAGCATACTCTAAAGATTGTTTCCTTGGGGGTCTAGTACTCTACTTCTCCATTTCTGCCCTGCATTTTGGGTCACACAGTTCCTGACATAACAAATGATGGTCTACTGGTGAATGAGCTAGGAAGTTGAGTACCAAATGCTGGGTTACAATCTCAGAAGCCAGGCACATTCCAAATGCTTTCAAAGGGTAGGTTAAGTGATTGAGATGGTGGGACTCACACAATGGAGGTCAGTGTAAGTAGAGCTTTACAGAGGTGTTAGCACCACAAAACTATACTTGACTGCTTTCAAGTAGTGTAAATTAGCCAATTTGCACAGATGATGTGTGTTCCCTGGGGTTTTTATTATTTTAATGTAGTACAAGATTGGAGTGAAAAAAATGGACATTAATTTAAACATTCTTTTTAATTTTTTATTGCTATTGGTATTGAGTAATTGTTTCCCCTTTTTCAGGAGGCTAATGCCTCCATTCCAAGGTCTTGATTTCTGTGCCTTGTGGCCCTAAAGGAGGGCAGTCCTTTTTACTCATGCCTAACTTTTGAGATGCAATTGATTATGAAACTATGATTTCTCTCCGCAATTTAGTTTTAGCAGAGAATCTGACTGGAGTGGCACATCTTGGTGTGAGTCCTTGTGTGCTGGGAAGAACTGTGTGCAATTTGTCTAAAACTTACTGATTAGAAAAATAGCACTAAGTTTAGAAAATCAGAATGCCTGATTGTAAAATGAGATATTGAGTATTCAGCAAGATAATAGGCACAAAAGTATAATCTTAAATGTTGTGTTTTTAATTCTGGGCTTTGTTCTTAGAGAGTAACTTCCTACATCTTTCATGCACTCTAAAAGAAGGGCTAGTGTGTTATACAGTTGTTTGCCCCTTGTATTTCTGCTGCCTCCCAGAAACAGTTGCCATTGTTGCACTTTAGCTTTCTCTTAAAGGACAGAATAATATCCAGTGAAATTGGTGCCTTTTCTTGTGACTGGCCCTCTATTTACTGCAGCATAGCTTATGTACTGGGCCTTTTCCTATATGGATATCCTGTATGACTGGCACATTTCCAAAGAAAAATTTTATATCCTAAATGCATTTAGGGGAAACTTATCTTAAACATGAGTAGTACAGAAGTAACAAGCCAGGACCTGGGAACCTGGGCCTGGCATGTTAATGTCTTACATGGCTTTGGTGAGGTTAGTCATGCACACAAAAGATGATCATTTTGATCATTCTTTGATGTATTTTCTTAATTCTCCTATTAACTAGAATTGAAATGAATGTTCTTTAGAATGATTGTTGGAATAACAGAATTTTTACTTTTGGTGGGAGAGGTTTTTAAAAAGATAAAATTTTTAGTGTATTCAGATACTTTTTCTCTTGTGTGATTGTTGTTGGCTTATGGTTAGTATATTTAAGCTTCCCTGTGAACAGAAGGGTAAATAACTTCATTATAAACCTCGTTTAATTTTTAAATTTTCCTCCGAGTTAAACTGAAGTTATATGGATCAGGCATATAAAATTTCTTTTCAGTGTCAGAAAAGCCTTTTTTGTTTTAAGTTTTGATTATATATTATTGTTTCTGAGTGAATTTAGCATTTAAAAATAGTAATTCTAGTGTAACAGCTGAACATTATCTAAATCAGTGATCCCAAAGTTGACTACATTCATGTGATAGATGAATTGCTTCTTACTTAAACTGAGAAAGTAACCAAATAAATATGTTTAAACATAAGGCTTAAATTTACAATCCTTCATTTGAATTATGCTTAGTATTTTTGACTTCTGTTCTGAAAGCCTTAAGTGAGAAAACTCATTTTTGTCATATTAGTATTTCCAGCAAGTATTACTTCACTTGATGGATGAGAAGTTCAGGTCCTGAACTGTATACAGGGGTGGCCATTGGGATTACAGGAGAAAGGGCTTCAGGGCAGTTTTGGTCATTCTGCCAAATAGGACCTCTGAACTCATTAATGAAGTAATACAGATAGGGATTAGAACTTTAGCCCTCATTGAATATTGAGTAGATGAGGACTACTCCAACACTTACCTCTGTAGTTAGTTGTGTTTGATTAGTAAAACATTTTTGTACGGAACATTAAATATGAGTTAGCATTTTCTCTTTCACTTGTTTAGTTTACTTGGAGGGCAACCTGTTGTTGAGCCCAAGGGCCCCTTGCTACTACATTAACTTGGGCCAGAGAGTGCCCTCTTCCGGCCTAGACTGGTGTGACGCGTGCCTCCAGTCTTTTAGTAAAGCTTCACATTCTGTGAAGCCAGCAGATTAATCCAGAATAAATTCATTATGAAAATTCAATTGAATTTTGGTCTTATTTTTAAATTATTTTTCGTAAAATGGATTATAAAGACTCGAATGACTGCTCTATTTTTGTTAACTTGGTTTTTTCTACCATAGGTCTCAACAAATGGCAGCTATTACATCAGACAGTGACGAGTCCTGCTGCTCCCTTACAGTGTCTGACAGACCACTGTGGATTCAGATTGGGAGCATTGAAGTTAACAGTGAAACGGGCAGGTCTGTCTGTTTTAAGCCCTGCCACAAAGTGAAGAGGGCATCATGTCATCACTTGATCATTCTAAAGTAGGATCAGGCTAGACTTAAAGGAATCCATTAGTTCTTTTTTCCTTATTTTTCATTAACGGTTGGTAGTTGGATGTACTTCATGTAGGTGATAGTTCTAATGAGTGAAAAGAACTTTCAGTTGATATACCTGCCATGCTAAAAAAATAGAGTTTCACATGAGCTTCCATGAATTGAGAGGAGTTTGTCCTAGATTGATATAAATTGGGTGTTAACGTTGCATACTTAAAAGTCAAATACTAGATTTTTAAAATCTTTTCACTATTTTAATCTTTGTCACTTTTATATCCATCACTACTTAGTTAAGTATCCTTAACTTCTTACCATATATGAGCATGTATATTCTTCGTGAATTAACCTTGAAACCATTTAATTTATATAGGCAAGTCAAAACTCAGAGGGTGGTAAAAGATAATGCTGAAATGTAGTTGTGATCTGTTTCTTTAGGCACAGTTATTAAAGTATGCTTGATACTTTCTAAAACGCTTATTTTGGGCTCTTACCTTGGTAAGAAAGGTTAGTAATTTTTTTGTTCTACTGCCTTTGAACTTATGTGTGTTCTGTTTTATTACTTCCTTGTATTAGGGTTGTTTTTAGCCATTTGGTATTTGTGAAGGTAGTCAAGAGCTATAATGGGGCTGCGTAAGTTATTTAGCTGTGATTTGCAATCTGGGTCAGACTTGGACGTTTTATATCAGAAAGTGAGGCTGGGATATTTTGCAGTTTTATCTGTGTAGGGGTGGTAGCTACCCTTATGGTGATCTTTTGAGGGACTAGTGTTTCTTTGTTTTTCTGCGCCTCTCATAGGAATAGGAAGAGCTGCTTGAACCCTTGGCTTTCCTGCCCTAGTCTTCAAATGAGCTTGAGTAGGCCTTACTAATATTGAAGTCAAATACTGAGAGTTGTAAACAGTAGGAAATGGAGTTGTACATGGGATTTGCAGTTTACCTTTTTAATGTTTCAGTTTATGAAATGAGAATATTTGCTTCTATAAGGCTGGTGATTAAACCTAAAATTCTCTGCGAGTCAAAATCTAATAGTATTATAATCCTATTAGTTTATATCTTAGTTTTAGAAAATGAAGTTTGTCTTAGCTCAGTGTTGATGAATTTGAAAAGAAACAGTGCTAATCATTCTGTTTCTTTAGAAGCAAGGACTGTATTCAGTTCCATTCTGATTTATTGCTAGAAGTAATTTTTCATTGCTTGAGAAAGAAACATGATAGAAGGCTCTGGGAAATTTATTGTATGGCTCTTGATCCAGTAAATGAATAAAGCATGGCAAAACCAGGGCAAGTTGACATAAAATCAAGATTTCTATCATAATGGGAAAGACACCCACTTTGAAACTTTGAAATGTTTGGAAGTCAAATATTGGAAAAGATGGGGTGGTTTTTCTTTTTTCCTTTTTGCATGCTGTGTTTCGCCTGTTATTCCACTTAAAATACCATATCTTTGGTTTAAAAGTACATTTGACCAAAAAACAAAAGATTTTTCCATGGATCACCTCTATTGAAATTCGGATTTTCATCATATCCCAGGTTTGAGAGGCACGACTAGGGATTGTAGAGGTTTTCTGTGGGTTTTCTCACTACTTTGTGGTGTTAAATGGGGGTCAGTAATGTTGAGCTTTCTGGTCATGCTACTTGGCAGTAATCGCTATAAGCCTTGCCCTTTATGAACGATATACTCCGAGTCCTGCTGTTTGTTGGAGTCTTGTTACAGAGTGCTTCTGCCGATAATCAAGATTGCCACTGTAACAAGGGATGTGATGATGGTCAGTCTAATCCGTGGACATAAGTTGTTTTCTCTACCAAAACAGTGCTATCAATGTGCAGTGTCCCTCTCTGGCGAGGCACCCTACACACCCGTCTTTTGCTCTTTGCACAAATGTAGACTGATCTGCAGCAGGTGATTGTACATAGCTTGATTCTGCATATAATTTGCTTCTTACTACAGCCTGTGCTAGAGGAGGGCTGCTGGTGCTTTATAGCAGTCCACAGCAGCCTAACTGACTTTGAAATCATAGTATTTTTACCTGTGAAATGGCAGCACGAGGCATAAAATTAAAATTCCCCATATATTAGGCAAGTATTCATAGCAAGTATTTAAAAAAAATATGTTCAAATGCAGATTGACTATGTGAAAGTGACAACCATTTTGTTTGTGTTGGAATTTGCCCAGATATACTTCAGAAATAACGCAAATGCTTCTGTTGGTTTAGAGGTGGCAGCAAATTTTTCTTGAAAAACACTCATCAGGTTTAACTAATTAAAGAAAGTCAAGTGTGATCCCGCAGTCTAGGTAGGGCTTAATTTAAAGGATGAGGACTTCATTTATCTCATATAATTACTTATGCTTAATTAACTACATTTTCTTCCTTTTCTTTACTATATTTCAGCACAAAGACATTAGCAGTCTGCTGGTTTCATGGACCTCTACCACAGTGACACAGAGAACACCAGAGCATCAGGACTGAATGAAATTGGAGACTCAAAATTTTAAAGCTGCATTAAGAAGTTAATGTTAAGGGCAGTGGTGAAAGCCAACAGTCTATAAAGGGGCACTTATAAATTGTGCTATCTTAAAACTGAAGAAAAGGTATTAGGGTAATATTTTATAAAAAAAACCTATTGCAATAATTTATGCATGAGATGAGGAGAAAGTGGTGTGAAATACACTTACAAGAACTCACTTGAATTTTATGTATGAAGAATCACTGACAGTAACTTCTTTTGAATGTGAAGTTCTTATCAGACCATTTGGACAGGCCTAAAAGGCATGGGATAATGGCAGAAATGTTGAATTATTTTTCATACTTAAAT
Source organism: Tamandua tetradactyla (assembly GCF_023851605.1). Lineage (NCBI taxonomy): Eukaryota > Metazoa > Chordata > Mammalia > Pilosa > Myrmecophagidae > Tamandua > Tamandua tetradactyla. The sequence goes on along the minus strand of NC_135346.1, from coordinate 41,329,989 downwards.
TCTGTGCTTTCTCCAAGGTTTATGTTAATCAGTTCACATATGAGCAAAAGCATTTCTAAAATTGTTCTGTGAAGCAGCAATAGTCACATATGCTGAGGTCGGTGTTCCTTTCAGGGTACCAGCAGAAACAACAGAATAGATTATCTTAACATCCTACTAAAAGGATTGCACAGTGCTCCCCAACCTCGATCCCGCAAAGAAAACATGGATCTTTTCTTTTTTTAATAAAGCAGGGTTGTATTATCTTGAATATATGTTTGCTTGTTAGGACATATTAAAATATATTTATTTGCCACCAGTATTTTAACATTTTGTGCACATTTTCATATCTACATTCTTTCAAATTTTGACTCAAATCAGATAAACCAGTGTGGATCTTGGAGTAAAAATGTACACTCCAAGAGCTAGTTTTAAATTCCACTGAGCTTGGAGAGGCTTTTAATATTCACCCTATCCTTGCTGATTTTATCTAGTTCAGAAAAAATACAATGTCTGAATTTTGATAGGGGCCTCTCTCTCCACAGAGATGCCCTCCTTCTGTCTTAAGTGTAAGAAATTCTCACAGGTGTTAGGTGGGACTTGACCCTGGGGGACAAGCGGCAGGAATAGATCCATAAAGATGGCGTCAAACTTCATGCATGGAGCATGAGTTTTTATTAATAGAGAATGTAGTTTTGTTTTGTTTTTCCCTTGTCTTTGGTAAATACACATTAAGAAAAACCTTAATTTTTGTTTTTTAATGTATGGAAAAAACAAGATCAGATGGACGTGCTAGTACTACATTTCTAAGGCATTTTATATTTGATGGTGCCGTACTTTTAATAATAATGAAATTAAAGTTTTTTAGTGGCAATACTGATTTATTTTTTAAACCAGAAAGATAATCCATATTGATTACTTATTACAAAAAAAAAGAAAAAAACACCAAAAAATATAAACATATAAATTCATGAAGCAACTTAACAGTTAACCAAGCATTTGGCTCAAGTTTTCAAACTTTCCTATAACCCTGTATAGTTTCAACTATTTAATAACCCCATGCTCAGGATTAACAAAAGGTTCTGGGTGAGAGTTTTAGAACATTTAATAAATTTGACTAGGATTTGTTTTATAACTCAAGAAGAGAAAAGGTAGGCAGTCTTGTTTCTAGTCAGATTAATGCAAATCCTGATTACACTGCAAGTAATAACATTTTTTGACTGCATTCTAAAATTGTCTTTTTGGAAAAAATCCTTATGACAAAGTCATACATTTTAGCAAATCTGAAAGTCAGCTCAGGAACTTGGAGCAGCAAGGAGTTGTAAGGATTGCATGCTCTGCAGTGGCACCCTGCTCTGGCTGGCCCTAGGACTGTGGTTGGGATTGGTCTAGTTCTGTCAGGTAGAACACCCGCAGGACTCTGAGGCTCACTTCAAGAACCAGATAGCTCCCCTTGCGTGGTGGAATTCACTTGGATTGTATAATTGAGATTTTTAATTAAGCTTTAGAATTCTTTATTTGTGTAGGGTGATAGAAATGACCAAGAAATAATAATATAAAGGCAAAAGAGTTCAGAGATCAGGTCATAAATATCTATTTTTTTCTTGTGACACGTTCTCAAGGTGTTTTGTTACAAACCAGATTTTCATTTTTAAGAAAATGAAAGTCGGTGGTATTTAAAATCTAGACATACCATATTGCTATTTTACTTTCATTGCCTTAGTTGCTTAATATTTAAGCTTTGCTTCATGCTACCTTTTGTGTCTGTATTCCAAATCTTCATAAGCCTATTTCATTTTGTAGACTTGAATGACATAAATTGTTTCTCATCTTAAGTATGCTCAGAGTTAAATGTTAAAAGAATGTTGTGTAACATTTATCCAATAAAATCTTGATTTTTTTTAAATTTAGTTATTTAAAAACTATTTGTTTACATTTTAGGAGTTAGCTTTTAAAGATTTAAAAAAACTATTAAAATTCAACCATTAGTACTTTAGGAAGCTGTCTTGAGTATCATTGCTTCCTAGGCAGAAGAGCTTGTGTGTTTGTAATCACTAGGAGTTTTTAATGTACTTCTTCCCTGACCAAGAATAGAGGAAGGGTGAATAGTTTGATTTTAATCAGGACTCTGCACAAATGGAACTACTTTCTTTTCTGGTGGAACAAATAACTTACCCATCTTCAGTTAGATGTAATTAAACCTGTACTTGTGGGCTCCTTTTTTGTTTTTTAAGGCAGTTCTGCCTTGTGGTTAAATTGTTGCTTCTTTAAAAGTCCAGCATGTCCAATGTGAGGTCAGGTGTTTGAGCTGAGAACCAGAAATAGTTGGCTCTCAGACAGCAATTACCCTCTTCAATTGACAAGACATTTGAAAATTTTCAGCCATGACCTAGAGACTTAGGTCAGTGTGCTCCCCTCCCCCACTTCAGTAAAGCAATCCTTTAGAAAGCTGCCTGTTGTTTCAGAGTATACATGGAGTCCTTCACCTGAAACATATCAGTTTATTTCAGTTTATCTAAATGACTACACAGGAGGCTGCTGGGATCTGGCTCTATCAGTGTCTTTTTTCCCTCAAGTTCCTCGTTAAAGAAATTGGAACTGGAGAGAACCGGGGAAGGCAGTCAGGCCATGTGCTCATCTGTAACAGCCTACCTGAGAGCCATATGATTTCTGGTCATTTTGTGTATACATATGTGTTAGTATTTATAGACACAACTCCTACAAAATACAAGGACTGAATGATGATACACATGGGTGCAACTTGCAGCCTTTAATGCTAATTTATTGAGATATATTCACATATATAAGCCACCCAAAATATAATGAACAGACTTGCAGCCTTCTTGATGGTAGTCTTCCTCATTTTTTTCTCTTCCAAGTAATTATTCTTCCTTTAGTGCTTTGAATAGAATGTGCTATATAATATTAACCTTAACTATAAGCATGTTCTGTCCCATCTTTGCTTATTCAGAATGAAATTACATGGCCTAAAAACTACTCCTTTGCTTTGCTTTGAAGAAGTTAATGAGCCTGAGGCAAAAGAATGGGCCTCAGGAATAGTACACCAGAGGAAAAATTGAAGTGGTTAAACATTGCGGGTAGATTATTGTGCTTAAGAGTTAAGAATACTTCTCGGGTTAGCCCCTTTTACTATTTCCTCGTGAGGCAAGTTTATACAAGTAACCTTACCTAAGGAAGTAAGTGAGTGATATTAAAACAAAGTGCTTTAGTCTGGACTTGGGTTCTAACACTAGTTCTGTTGCTAACTTTACTGACAGAAAATCACCTCAAGTTGCTCCACTGGCCAAGTTGCGATGTGAAAAGTCAGTATTTTTCATTTAACAAGCTCTCCGGTTCTACTCAGTCAAGGTGAAAACACTGGGGAGCGATATTATAAGGTTCACTCCATGGTAGAATTCTTGCCTGCCATGCAGAAGACCCGGGTTTGATTCCCGGAGCCTGCCCATGCCAAAAAACAAAACAAAACACTGGGGGAGCCATCAGGGCTTATTTTTTTTCCTTAGTTGAGTGAAACATTCCATGATCTTCTGAATTCTGTCGAAGCTCAGTACCTAACTCCTGTGGATCCTGAGTATTCAGACTAAATCTTGAGTGATCTTTTAAATAAGGTGAAATATTAGCAATGTGGAATGCCTTGAGGTAAATGGTGTCACTGCCTTAGGAAAGCACGGCCAAGTGACAGCCTCAGAAGGGACAGTTATGGGTGTGAGCCTTCCTGTTTCAGTGCAGCATGAACCCCACGAAAGGATATGGGGGGGGGGGAGCTTTGTAGCACAAGTTTAAACTATCTTCCCACCGCCAGCCTCTGATGCCAGCTCTGTGAATGCCCTAATCTCATCAAAGTGTCACTCAGCCTTAGGAAATAACCAGACCTTTTCTCCCAGTTAACTTCATGAGGCAAAGCCACAAATGGCATATTCTGTCTTGGGAGAAACCAGCCTTACAGAACAGTCTCATGTGATCAGTTGAGACCAAGTACTATATTATATACACACACACACACACACAGTCTGCTAAAGCCTGCTTCCTTAAAGGCTTCATGCTGTTCTCCTTACCTCACTTCTGTTCCCTTACTACCTACCCCTGGCCTCTATTCGTTTCAGGTTTGTAGACTTCTGACTTTGCTGTTTTGGAAGTAGGAAGGTACCTAGAAGCTGTGTGTCCATGTGCTCAGAGGTGTCAGGTGGGGTTGCCTGGTCTGAGTCCAAGTGGGATGTATAAAGTGGCATGTCTGGCATGGCACTCCACAGAAGATTCCAGTGTATTAAAATCCAGCTTTTCACATTTGGAACTAAAGGTTTCCCAAATAGTCGTTTGATTGGTTCCTTCCTTACCTGTTGTGATGGCTGATGGTTTAGGGACCCCTGTGCCTGAGAGGCATTCCCATCTTGGTTGACTGTTATTTTTGAGCAGCTGGGGCTGACAGGAATGAAGACTACAGACTACAGGCTTTCTTTGACAGTGGGGCAGTAGGTCTTGTGGTGCTGTAGCTAAGTGAATTGTGAGCTTCCAAAGTTCCATTTGTGGAAGGAAAAAGACGCTAGGGAGTCATGTTTTGTGTTTTGGCTGATGGGACTTTTGTATGATGGGACTTATTCCCAGTTTGCAAATTTTAGAGGACTGGAATATTTGGAAAATTTAAAATTTTTATAGAATATTTCAAACACTTGTAAAAGTAGACTAGTGTAACTACCAACATACTCATCCATAGCCTCAACAATTACCAACTTATGGCCAGGAAGATTGAAATTTTTGATGCTCTGAAATAGAAAAATAGAGGGTATTATCATTAGTTTTCATAAAATAATTTTAACAGTTTCTTTGCTCTTTGAAGGATTTTAAACAGTTGTTCTGATGCTGTGAGGTTACTTTAGTCTTCCTGTCGGGCTAGCTGGTAGTAAGAAATCCTTTCCTTGTTTTCAGGAGTATTAATGGACTCAGTCTAACTCACTACACACCACACAGAAGGAAGTGATTGGAACTTATCAATTCCTTTTCCTGTACATCTTTTAATTTGGAAGGTCACTGAATGGGCAGATTTGCCAGCTACATTTGGTGGAATGCACACATATCTCCTTTTTGAAAGGAAATCTAGGTGATCAAAGGACTAAGCTTCTTAGTATAGTAGTGCAGTGATGGCAAGCTGAAAAGGATCGCTAAGATACTTCTAGGAGCTAGGCCCTTACGAGACATTTTAATAGGTTGTGTGGGTTTCTCAAGTATACAGTAAAGAAATAGGAGAGCTGAGAGGAAGAGTTCAGTGCCTTAAGAACTAAGGGTAGGAAGGGGAAAGGCAGGAGAAAACAAAAGTGACTACAGAAAACAGTCTGAATGAACACAGCGGGAGCTGGCAGCCACTGACGGCTGAGGGCAAATCGGCTGCACCTGCACAGCCAGACAGGTTCCAGCAGCTCCAAGCGTTCCTTTTATGCCAAGGGCAAGCTTAAGGGAAAGCACATATAACAGAGGAAACAGGAACAGAGGTTGGAAGTGACTGGTTTTTCCCCATCCTGTGCGTTGTCTCAGATTTGTACTCTAGTCTTGGAGGGTTATGGTACTCTTCCCTTTCAAGATCTTTAAGGAGATTAAAGCAGCCACTAATTTACAAAGTGAGCTCAATAACCCTTCACTTTGGCTTCCTATCACAGCCTTCGCCTTTGACATTCCAAGCTTTGCTAAACTCTTTATAAAGGCAGGATTTGCAGGCCATCTTAGCTCTTGGGTACAGGCCAACAACCCTTACAAATACATCTTCCAAACAGGTGTGTATTTTATCCCCTGATGCCAGCTCCACACCCACATCAGTTTGTTCAGACAGTAAAATGCCTCTATAAAATTCTAAGCTGCAGGAGATTTTACCCAGCAATGTTCCCGGAAGCTAGCTCAGAGTCAAGGTGCACCAATGTTATCAGTAGGCCCAGCAGTATTTCCTAAAGCAATCCCCACCTTCAAATTGACTCCTGCCTTTCATGGACTAAACAAACATACTTTGACTCTACCGGAACAACTCAGAAGGTGTAGCATGTGCAGTTTTGTTATTTTGCTTAAGTTCAAATGCTGACCCAGGGCTGTGAAGTTCGTAAGGTCATTAGCCAGGAGGCTAGGCCATCATCCTCCAGCCTCCCTATCTCAGCATGGGGTTAGGCCTTCTACTCCTCATAAGCTACAGTAACTTGCAAAGTGGTAAAACGTGGCATTTTGGGGGTAGTGGGGTGAAGAGCAAAAGGCTAAAAGAAACCAGCTGCAGTGCTTACGATGGAAAAGAAAGCATGCCTGGGAAAGTCACGGTTCTTAGAGAAGAGGCTGGGATTTTAATAAAGTAGAAATTATCCACAGCTTGGATACATGTTGTGAATGAACTGAGCTCATCCACAGTGCATTCTATACAGAAAAAGTATAAGAGTGTGAATTTGTTGGAATAATATTCCCAGTTTCCTGGTAACCCTTCTGCAGAGACTTCAGCCACTGGAAAGGCTGCTCAAGTGAGAGTCAGCAAAGCAGAGTACAAGAACACAGATAGAATACACAAGACTCAATGAAAATGTGATGGGAGAAAAGGTGGGAAGACCAAAACTGGAGAACAATTTGTGAATTCTGGGATGTTTCAAGGCAAATCCTTACAGATATCAAAGATGCAGAAATGAAGACTTAAAAACTAGGTGACAAATGCTTCCAGCATAAGTTCAATGCACAACATCTGAGGACGTTCTGCATGGCTGCACAAGATGGCCAGACTGCTTAAATTGACCTTTTATAAAATGCTCTTTTTGAATGTCATGGGACACTGAGAATTCACTATGAGAAACCCTCGCTGAGCCCTCCAGAATTGCCAGAATTGCACTCATCCAAGTACGTGCACTAGTGGAAGTGGTTTACTTGATTAACTGGGAACATAAACTCCAGGGTGTCCAGGCCATCTTGGACAGTACACAGGGAAGTCACAAATCAATTAACTGGTCTTAATTAGGTAAAACCAAGCTGTCTTCCACTGCCTCCTACCACATTTTTTGGATTGTGAAAAACAGCATGTAAACTTTCCAAGCTGACCTTTGAATAATTTGCTGGTGTTAAAATTTATGGGAAGCAGCTAGTTTCTACTTATCCTGAAATAGTGGACATTGGTTTCTAGCAAAGAGACATTCTTAAAACAGGCACAGTATAAAGGGCACAGAAGAGACGTCTTGGGTGGTGATGGTTGTAATGTTGACACTACCTCTTGTGAAATGTCCTAAACTTAATGCCAAGTCAGAGTCTAGTAGAGCAGTATGGGCTAGTGCTATTAATAGAAATAAAGCCTTACCTTTTAGGGAGCTCATGGTCTACACACAGAGTCTTGAAGGCAATTTTATGAGACCCAAATTATTTTGATCGACTGCAATATTTCTGGAATAAGAATATATACAGTACCACAGTGTGATTATCTTAAAAGTGAATTCTGGTACACTTTTTTGGTAGGAAGAGGAGGAAGCCATCACAGAACTTTACAGTCCTACCTCTCAACAGCAGTAGGCACATACAGGCCTCCTTCCCATTCACACATTACCTACTTTTGAACCTTTTCAGGATTTTTCGGTTGTCAAGCATTTTCAAAAGGTTTTCCAGATTTTGGAAGCAGGGAAGTTACAGTGCTAGATTAAAAAGTCCTTGGCTTAAGCAAACCCAGACCCAGTGTTTCCCTTACTTTCTTTTCTGGATGTACTGCTTGGCCTACTCACTGAAGCATTCTATGTTGGTTTTGTTTATCATCCTGAAAGTTTGTGATGTAGGAAGTGGAGAAGGAAAAAGAGAGGGGAGAGGTGGAAGGTGAGGATCAAAAAGCAAATCCTTCTCACCTTATAGCAATGGTAGTCTTGGACAACTTCTCAGCCTTAATGAATGCTGATTCTATCCAGTTTATTTGCCTTTTTCACTCGTTCTGTCACTAGGTACAGCAGAGTTTTCCTGAGGTTACATACTGTATGACATGACAAACTGAGTATAGAAGCAGTTGAGAATTCCGCTGGCTTCTGTCAAGCTACACATCAAAAAAATTTGCAAAAATGTAAAACAATGCTGCTGGTCTCACTAAAATGCTTTTGTTTTGGAAGAGTTATTTTTCATAAAGATGTCATTTACATTAACATGTTATGTATTAGTTATTTTTAAAGGAATTAACATTTTAATTACCAATATGGCAAATAACAATAGATATAACCCTCACAAAACAAAAACCTTTAAATTTTATCTCAAGAATGTAAAAGGGTCCAGAGACAAAAATTTTAAGAAATTCTGCTATAATGTAATGCTGGGTATACAGAAAGCACCTAATACCAACTACTAGACCACACAGCTTTTAGCCAAGGTTTCTGTACATGTGGGATTTTTTTCACACACACCTTTTTGGGAAAATTAGATGCCAGATTTATCATAAACATAGCACAGCAAGATTAACATCTTTCTCTCTCTTTTTGCCTTCCATGAAGAATTGTATTTCAATTTGGGAGATAAACATGGCAAATCATAGTTAGGACTCCACGTCACTCTCCTCTACTAACATACAAGGGGCTTTTGTGAACAGACCAGAAGAACCAGCAATGTTCTTAGCACTGGGAGTATGACCACTGCATGCCACTTGAATTAGATGTGTAATTCATTTCTGAGATGAAATATGTGTGACACTGCCTTGGAAACAAACCAGAACTGGAAACTTTTTCCAACCAGCATCACCTAAGGACTAGGAAAAAAATCTATCTCTGAAATTTCTGGGTCCACAGTCTAAGGGAATATGGTATTGTTCTGGCATTCGCATATCACCATTGATCTGAATGAAGCCATTTTAAGTTGAAGTTATTAAAGTTAATACTTGATCCAAAGCATGATTTCATAATTATCTGCACAAACTGGGGGGGGTCTAACACAAACTCGTGAGGTGGTTTCTGAATTCCAATACATGGTACAAGGGCCAAGTCTTCAAGATCACCTTCAAGGTGGCAACTGAGAATTTGGGCAGATTTGTGGAATGCAGACCCAACAACATTGCTTGAAACCAATACCATTCTCAAAGCTGAAGATGCCTTCTCTTTCAGCTGTTATTGTGGGGATAAAATTCACAACCCAGCCCACACAATCACAGAAAGCTTTTATTACCATAAGAGGAAACCAGAAAATGCTGGAGGCCCTGCATGGCAGCGTTGTCAGCATATGTGTTCAGGGTGATGGGACAGCAGGCGGGACCCCATAAATCACGTCTGGACAATCTCCCAATTGACAGGTTTGCTCATTTCAGGAGAGCCTTTGCTGGGCCTGAACACCTGCTAATTGCCCTGTGGGTCTGTGGCTCAGGGGCCTGGCTGAGGAGGCTTCTTTCTGGACAAAAGGGACACACAGCCAGAACCGGGGTTACAGCTGCACAGACATCATCTTAAAATGGAAACTGAATCAGGCACATTACATCAGTAAGAACATCTTACCCTGATCATAAAATGAGGGAAAGGGGAGCAGTAGGCTATACTGGATAGCCTTTTTTTTTTTTTCAGATAGAATGCTTTTTAAAATATTGGCAGGGCCTTTCCTCTTGTTAACAGCAAGCAGCACACAATTTCCAAGCCAGCTTTTAAAGCTATTGTTATCTCTTGTTATCTGTTATTGTTTGGATTTTGAACAAAATTGATGGAGTAGGAGCCAGTAGAGGAATCCTGTTTGATCTGGAAATTTTCTGTGGAGAGTCCAAAAGGTCGGAGAACCAAGTTCCCAAGATCTTTTAGTTTACCTGCAATACAAAAGAAGAAACTTACACGAATATGGGGAAAGAACAGAAGCAAGACGACACCATGTGATCTTGTCTTGTTATCTGATTGAAAAATATAAAGAGGCTCTCTCTGAGGTTAAAGAAAGGCCTGCTTTTAAGAAGATGAAACCTGGACGGTGCGATGGTGGTTCAGTGGCAGAATTCTCGCCTGCCATGCTGAAGACCAAGTTCTATTCCTGGTGCCTGCCCATGCAAAAAAAAAAGGAAGAAGATGAAACCTTCTGGGGGAGTTCCTTGCATTCCCTTTCCCTCAGGGGTGTAATTAATGCCATGCATCTCCCTCAGCTCTGCTGGCAGAGATCAGAAGTGAGGGTGCCGGCAGATCAAAGCTTCCTGCCAAGACTGGCCAGAGCTAACAAAGAAGACAGGATTCTGGGTGGGATAATCAACCACTGCTCTTGGTGGTAGGGTTGAGGGCAGCTCACTTAGCCTTGTCACCCAGGTTTTGGGACAGTGGGCCCTCTAACAAGTCTGTTCTCTATAAAAAAAACAGTAGGAGCCATTTGCAGAATTCAATTCAACAAATTTCCACTGAGCCTGGATTCAAACTCGAGAGCCTCCTGCTTTTCTAAGCCAACCCTTATCTTCCACACCAAACTCCTCACTACTTGGAAAGTGCCTCATTAACCTCAATAGACTAGGCTTTTCTTTACAAGTTAATCCATCGCTTGGGTGATACCATGTCCTAAAGCCAAAATTAAAGCACATGGTATAACCAAGGATTTTAACACTAGTTCTAGGTTTAAGAGGGCCATGGAGTGTCATACCATAAATTGGAATTCCCAGAACATCTCAGTGATTTATAAAGGTTTCTGGGGCAACAGGATGGGATATTTGAAACCAGGACTGTTCTGGACGATCTTTGCTGTGATGGATGAATAAACAATTTTAATCCTTTCTAAAAGGTGTTAATTTTTCTTGCAGGTCGGCTTCCAATGGAGATGACAATGGGGGTGGAAGGAAAAGAAATCCTTAATCATTAGAGGTACAGATTCCTTCCCACCCTACCAGCTCGTTAGCAGTTTTTGTCACTTTGAGGCCTCCCATCTTAGAGAAAACCCCAGATAAAGAATTTAAAGATGGATGACCCTTAAATTTTAACTGCCTTGCCTAATAAATAACTCATGGCAAGAAATGGTAACACTCTTGGGCCACGGTGGCTCAGCAGGCAAGAATGTGGGCCCTGGGTCAGTTTGAATCTGTCATGTACCCCAGAAAAGCCACATTCTTTAATCCTAATTCAGTAGTGCTGGGTGGAATCTTTTTGTTTCCATGGAGATATACCCACCCAATTGTGGGTGGTAACTTCTAATTAGATGGTTTCCATGGAGATATGTCTCCACCCATTCAAGGTGTGGTTGTTTACTGGAGTCCTTTAAGAGGGAACCATTTTGGAAGAAGCTTAAATGCCTACAGAGCCCACACAGCCAGAGATCTTTGGAGATGTAGAAGGAAAACACCCCTGAGAAGCCTTATGAAATGAGGAGAAAAAGCAGCAGACTGTTGCATGTGCCTTCCCAGCTGAAAGAGAAACTCTGAACATCATCAACCTTCTTGACCCAAGGTATCTTACCCTGGAGGCCTCAGTTTGGACATTTTCATGGTCTTAGATCTGTAAACTTGCAACCCAATAAAATCGCATTTTCAAAAAGCCATTCCATTTCTGGTACATTGCATTCCAGCAGCTTTAGCAAACTAAAATAGACCTCTAGCCAGGCTGACAAAGAAAAAAGAGAGAGGATGTAAATAAACAAAATCAGAAATGAGAGGGGTGTTGTTACCACAGACACTTAAGAAATAAAAAAAAAATCAGTAGAGGATACTATGAACAACTATATGCCAATTAACTAGACAACTTAGATGAAATGGAAAAATTCCTAGAAATGCATGAACATGCTACACCGACTTGAAATTAAATAGCAGATCTCAACAAACCAATCACAAGTAAAAAAGATTCAATCAGTCATCAAAAATCTTCCTACAAAGGAAAGCCCAGGGCCAGATGGCTTCACCGGGAATTTAATCAAACACTCCAAAAAGAACTAACACCAATCCTGTTCAAACTCTTCCAAAATACTGAAGAAAAAGGAATTACTACCTAATTCATTTTATGAAGCTAACTTCATTCTTAATACCAAAACCAGGCAAAGACGCTATAAGCAAGGGAAACTACAGGCTAATCTCCCTAATGAATACAGATACAATAATTCTCAACAAAATACTAGTAAATCAAATTCAACACATTAAAAGAATTATACATCACAACCAAGTGCAAGTGGGGCTTGTACCAGGAAAGTAAGGGTGGTGCAACAAAAGAAAATCAGTGTAATTTAGCACATTAACAAATCAAAGGGGAAAAAAATCACATGATCGTCTTGATTGATGCTGAAAAAGCATTCAACAAAATTCAACATCCTTTTCTGATAAAAACATTTCAGAAGGTAGGAATCAAAGGCAACTTCCTCAATACGATAAAAGGAATATATGAAAAACTGATAGCCAGTATTGTACTCAATGGAGAGACTGAAAGCTTTCCCCCTTAGATCAGGAACAAGACAAAGATGCTTACTGTCACCACTATTTTTCAACATTGTGCTACAAGTTCTAGCTAGAGCAAGCAGGCAGGAAAAAGAAATAAAAAGCATCCAAATTGGAAAGGAAGAAGTAAAACTTTCATTATTTGCAGATGACATGATACTATTCTTGAAAATCCTGAGAAATCTATGAAAAAGCTTCCTGTGCTAATAAACAAAATCAGCAAAGTGATGGATACAGGATTAATGTGCAAAAATCAGTAATATTTCTATACGCAAGCAATGACCTAACTGTGGGGACAATTAAGGAAAAAAATTCATTCAAAAAAGCAACTAAAAGAATCAAGAATCTAGGAATAAACTAGTAGGGATATAAAGGACCTGTACACAGAAAACTACATAACATTGCTACAATAAGTCAAGGAAGATCTAAATAGATGGAAACTCATTCCCTGTTCATGGATTGGAAATTTAATGTAGTTAAGATGTCACTTTTACCCAAATTGATCTACAGATTCAAGGCAATAACAATCAAAATTCCAACAACTTACGTTGAAGATTTGGAGAAGCTAGTTTTCAGATTCATTTGGAAGGGAAAGAGACCTCAAATAGCTAAAAATATATAAAAAAAGAAGTATGAAGTGGGAGGATGAACACTTCCTGATTTTAAAAAAATTATGAAGCCTCCTTGGCAAAACAGCATGATATTGGCACAAAGATAGAAGTACTGATCAATGGAATCAAACTGAGAGCACAGAAACAGATCACAAATCTATGGTCAACTAATCTTTGATAAGGCCCCCAAATCCACTGAATAGGGATAAAACAGTCTTTTCAATAAATGGGCATGGGAGAACTGTATATCAATAGCCAAAAGAATGAAAGAGGACCCTTACCTTATACCCAATCACACACTAAAATTAACTCAAAGTGGATCAAAGACCTAAATATAAGAACCAGTACCATAAAACACCTAGAAGAAAATATAGAGGAACATCTACAAGACCTAGTAATAGGAGGGAGCTTCCTAAACTTTACACCCAAAGCACAAGGAAGGAAAGAAAAAGTAAATAAATGGGAACTCCTCAAAATCAAATGCTTTTGTGCCTCAAAAGACTTTGTCAAAAAGGTGAAGAGGTAAACTCAATGGAAGAAAATATTTGGAAATCACATATCAGATAAAAGGTTGATATCCTGTATACATAAAGAAATGATACAACTCAACAACAAAAGAACAAATAACCCAATTATAAAATGGGCTAAAGATATGTTTGTATTTTAGAACTTCACCTACTCTATGTGACCAAAGGAAGAGAGGTTTATTTTGCCCAAAACCTAAATATTCTGTAGCACATAATCTAACTCAACCTATCTGGATAGCTCATTTAAACAACCCAAACATAGGGAGTCCAGAATGGGAATGAGGGTTTGTAATTCTGTATAGCTTAATGTAATGCCTAAATATATCCCAGAGTATATTAAGCAGATAATTAAAAAGTATTGGCAAAGTTCCATAAGGATAAAAAAAAGTCCCATAAGGGATGGGAGAAAAAATATGGAAGTATTAAACTTTACCACCAGGGAAACTCCTGATGCTGTCTGAAGCATTAGGGATTCCCTAGTCAATAAGCCAAGCCCTTGATCTTGAGGCCTGCTCTTGTGAAGCTTATTTATGTAGTGAAGAAGCTAAGCCTACCTATAGTTATGCCTAAGAGTTACTTCTAGAGGACCACTTTTGTTGCTCAGATGTGGCCTCTCTCTAAGCGCAACTCTGCAAATGAAATCATTACCTTCCCCTCTATGTGGGACATGATGTCCAGAGGAGAAAATCTCCCTGATAATGTAGGACATGACTTCTAAGGATGACTGGCCCTGGGGACTGACTTTCCTGACCAAAAGGGGGAAAAACTGTAACAAATAAGGTATCAATGGCTGAGAGAATTCAATTAGTCAAGAGGTTACTCTCTGGAGGGCACTCTTCTGCAAGCTTCAGCTAGATATTGGTATTTATCACGATTTGCCAACCCCCAACCCTAAAGAACACCTAAGGCTTTATCTGAGATTCTATAAAGGTTCCATGCACTATGATTACTTTCCAGAAACCTACAACATCCAGATGGGTTCCTAGGCCAGATAAGTCCTGAAATCCAGAGTTACCAGTCTCTCCAAGAACCTTAACCAGTTCCATTCACCTATTTCTTATCGTTGACACCGCTTTTCAATATGAAAAATTTAGAATGGGCAGAGCCGAAATATCTCTCAAGACTGGGAGAAAGATCAAAGGAGTCATTATAACAGAGAAGTTAGAATGTAACAAATGGGTATGACTATTGAATCATTATATTGATATTTCATTTCAGTCTCCAGTTTCTTGGAGCAGACAGAAGGATAAACCTGAAATTGTGGAACTGTAGCCCATAGAAACTTTGAAGTCTATTCTATAACTACTTGCTACAATATACTTGGAATTATTGTTTGTTTGTATATATGTTATATTTCACAATAAAAAAATTTTAATGAAAAAAAATAGTAAATGTTGTTTAGCATGTGTTTCTAAAAATATGGACCTAAAATCTATGATTAGCAAGAAAAACAAATTCATTGATATTATGTCAATAAATAAGGAAAATTAAGTAATACAGCATACGAATAAAAACACATTATAAACTAATATGTATATAAGCATAAGATGCATACCCACATTATCAAAGAACCTTAACATCTTTAATTCTGATGCCGTTTTAAGTTTTTAGTCTTTCCTAATTGCCTAGAGAATAACTGTACTTGTTTTCCTATCACACATCATCTTACCACCCCCCACCACCAAACAAAAACAAAAATAAAAATTCTAGCACATAGGCTTCAGAAAGCAGGGTTGTTTGCCTGTTTGTTCACTGATGAATCCTCAGAACCCAGAATGTTTCCTGAGGTATAAGAGATGCTCAGTAAATATTGTGAAATGAAGCAAGATACTTCTGGGAAGGAAAAACTGGAAAAAAAAATCTAGCTCATTCATTCTGATCTCTGTCTTTCATTGTCTTTGACTAGACTATTTTACAAATCTGTGGGGAAAGAATTTAACTTATAGAAACCTAATACTAATACAAATAGTTCATGTCCATTGAAATGCATGATTTATCTGGTGAATGTTCAGTTAACTTCCCTCTTCACTGTGGATTAAGTTTTTCTCCTATTAACTAAATCCACTGCAGCATTTCTGATGAGCTGATTTATGTATACCGTCTTCGAATTCTTTCAAATGGATTTAACACCTTTCTGGTTGTGTTATTAATGAGTTGAATAAAATCTTTGACACATGTTCATTAAAAAAAAAAAAAGCTTAGTATGTGCTGGAGATATGTAAGCTATGAGACTAAGTAAGAGGAAGATTCCTTCCGGCTTGGATAAGGAGGACTGCAACACTTTGAAGTGGACGGGGTGGGCAGTACCAAGGACAATGGCTTGAACAAATGTAGAGGGACAGCCAGGTAAGGGTGAGCCGTGGAGGTCCATGGGCTGAGAGGTGGGTAGAAGGACACATCTGTTGGGCTCTCCCAAGCCAGGCCAGCAGGCTGTTTCTTGTACCAAAAAGAGGCCATGAGAGGTTTGAAAACTGAGCTTTTATGGTTAATAATCCTCTGGCAAAGTGAAGAAAGCCTGGAGGTAGTTCTGACAGTTAGGAAGTTACTGCAACAATATGGGAAAGAGGCCATTCATTCATTGAACAAACATTTGAACACCAATGATGCCAGTTAAAGAAACTGGGGAAAAGCCAGTGGAAATGTAAGGAATGGAAATGAAACGGTATAATCAACATGTTTTTGATTTCTGAAAAATACATCCTCTGCTGTTAATGATGAGGCAGAGACAAGCAGCAGCCTTCAGTGGAGATCATGTTCTTCAGTATTTTCCTACCTGCTGTTTAGAGTTAGGTTGGGTGCTCCAAGATTAAAGCAACTTCCTTGTACTCAAGATAAGTTCATTTGCCAAACTGGCCTGTCACATTTTTCACCGACTGCCAAGGTTTGTACCTCCCTTATCTGGGCAGTAATCAGTCTGCCACTTGCAGCAGGTCTGGCATTGGCCCTCAGCCTGAATGTGTCAACATGTTCTAACTATTAGGATCTCATGAGCAAGAACTAGCATCTAATAGACTAGATCCCAAGGCAAAGAGAAGAGTTCAAAACTTCATGTGCCTGGTCAAGAAAGTTTAGGATGAGAGATCGACTTCCGGAGAAGATGGCGGCTTAGTAAGACGCGCAGGTCTTAGTTCCTCCTCCAGAACAGCTACTAGGGGAGTAGAAACGATACAGAACAGCTCCCGGAGCCACGAAAGAGATCAAGAAGACAGCGTACCCCATTCTGAAACGGCTGACTGGCTGGGAGAACCCGCTCCGGTGAGATCGCCAAGGGGTGCGGGATTCCCCGGGCCGGGGCGGCAAGCGGCCAGAGTCCCTCCCACCCTCCTTCCCAGACCAGCTGGTAGAATTGGACAGGCGGTCCCCTCAAGCCGCAGCGGCTGGCGCCCCCACCACGTGCGGCCCCCTGGACCAACTGGGAGAATTGGATCGGAGATCCCCAGGCTGCAGAGAATGGTGACCGGGGTCCGTTCCAAACATGTGGCTTCCCGGTCCGGCTGGGAACAGTGCACTCTCCCGGGCCATGGCGGCTGGAGCCCTCCCACCACGCTTGGCGCCCCGGGCCGCGGCGGCTGGCGACCTCCCCGCGTTCGGATCCCCGGGCCGACTGGCACTCTTCCAAGCCACTTCGGCTGGCGAACTTCCCCCACGGCGAGAGTTTCCCAAAGTTAAAGGACCCACAGCACCTTTTACTGGTGGGACCCGCAGACAAACGAGTGCCACGAGTGCCACCTACTGGGCAGGATAAGAAAAACAGAACCCAGAGATTTCACAGAAAAATCTTTCAACCTGTTGGGTCCAACACCCAGGGAAATCTGACTGAATGCCCAGACGCCAGCAGAAGATAACGGATCACGCTCAGAAAATTGAAAATATGGCCCAGTCAAAGGAACAAACCAATAGTTCAAATGAGATACAGGAGCTAAGACAACTAATGCTGAATATATGAACAGAAATGGAAAACCTCCTCAAAAACGAAATCGATACATTGAGGGAGGACATGAAGAAGACATGGGCTGAACAAAAAGAAGAAATAGAAAAACTGAAAAAACAAATCACAGAACTTATGGAAGTGAAGGATAAAGTAGAAAAGATGGAAAAAACAACGGATACCTACAATGATAGATTTAAAGAGACAGAAGATAGAATTAGTGATTTGGAGGATGGAACATCTGAATTCCAAAAAGAAACAGAAACTATAGGGAAAAGAATGGAAAAATTTGAACAGGGGATCAGGGAGCTGAAGGACAATATGAAGCGCACAAATATACGTGTTGTGGGTGTCCCAGAAGGAGAAGAGAAGGGAAAAGGAGGAAAAAAACTAATGGAAGAAATTATCACTGAAAATTTCCCAACTCTTATGAAAGACCTAAAATTACAGATCCAAGAAGTGCAGCGCACCCCAAAGAGAATAGACCCAAATAGGAGTTCTCCAAGACACTTACTAGTTAGAATGTCAGAGTTCAAAGAGAAAGAGAGGATCTTGAAAGGAGCAAGAGAAAAACAATCCATCACATACAAGGGAAACCCAATAAAACTATGTGTAGAGTTCTCAGCAGAAACCATGGAAGCTAGAAGACAGTGGGATGATATATTTAAATTACTAAAAGAGAAAAACTGCCAACCAAGACTCCTATATCCAGCAAAATTGTCCTTCAAAAATGAGGGAGAAATTAAAACATTCTCAGACAAAAAGTCACTGAGAGAATTTGTGACCAAGAGACCAGCTCTGCAAGAAGAAATACTAAAGGGAGCACTAGAGTCAGATACGAAAAGACAGAAGAGAGAGGTATGGAGAAGAGTGTAGAAAGAAGGAAAATCAGATATGATGTACATAATACAAAAGACAAAATGGTAGAGGAAAATATGATCCAAACAGTAATAACACTAAATGTTAATGGACTGAATTCGCCAATCAAAAGACATAGACTGGCAGAATGGATTAAAAAACAGGATCCTTCTATATGCTGTCTACAGGAAACACATCTTAGACCCAAAGATAAACATAGGTTGAAAGTGAAAGGTTGGGAAAAGATATTTCATGCAAATAACAACCAGAAAAGAGCAGGAGTAGCTATACTAATGTCCAACAAATTAGACTTCAAATGTAAAACAGTTAAAAGAGACAAAGAAGGACACTATCTACTAATAAAAGGAACAATTAAACAAGAAGACATAACAATCATAAATATTTATGCACCGAACCGGAATGCCCCTAAATACGTGAGGAATACACTGCAAACACTGAAAAGGGAAATAGACACATATACCATAATAGTTGGAGACTTCAATTCACCACTCTCATCAATGGACAGAACATCTAGACAGAGGATCAATAAAGAAATAGAGAATCTGAACATTACTATAAATGAGCTAGACTTAACAGACATTTATAGGACATTACATCCCACAACAGCAGGATACACCTTTTTCTCAAGTGCTCATGGATCATTCTCAAAGATAGACCATATGCTGGGTCACAAAGCAAGTCTTAACAAATTTAAAAAGATTGAAATCATACACAACACTTTCTCAGATCATAAAGGAATGAAGTTGGAAATCAATAATAGGCGGAGCGCCAGAAAAGTCACAAATACGTGGAGGCTCAACAACACACTCTTAAACAACGAGTGGGTCAAAGAAGAAATTGCAAGAGAAATTAGTAAATACCTTGAGGCGAATGAAAACGAAAACACAACATATCAAAACTTATGGGATGCAGCAAAGGCAGTGCTAAGAGGGAAATTTATTGCCCTAAATGCCTATATCAGAAGAAAGAAAGAAAAGGCAAAAATGCAGGAATTAACTGTCCACTTGGAAGAACTGGAGAAAGAACAGCAAACTAACCCCAAAGCAAGCAAAAGGAAAGAAATAACAAAGATTAGAGCACAAATAAATGAAATTGAAAACATGAAAACAATAGAGAAAATCAATAAGACCAGAAGTTGGTTCTATGAGAAAATCAATAAGATTGATGGGCCCTTAGCAAGATTGACAAAAAGAAGAAGAGAGAGGATGCAAATAAATAAGATCAGAAATGGAAGAGGAGACATAACTACTGACCTCACAGAAATAAAGGAGGTAATAACAGGATACTATGAACAACTTTACGCTAATAAATACAACAATTTAGATGAAATGGACGGGTTCCTGGAAAGACATGAACAACCAACTTTGACTCAAGAAGAAATCGATGACCTCAACAAACCAATCACAAGTAAAGAAATTGAATTAGTCATTCAAAAGCTTCCTAAAAAGAAAAGTCCAGGACCAGACGGCTTCACATGTGAATTCTATCAAACATTCCAGAAAGAATTAATACCAACTCTCCTCAAACTCTTCAAAAAAATCGAAGTGGAGGGAAAGCTACCTAATTCATTCTATGAAGCCAACATCACCCTCATACCAAAACCAGGCAAAGATATTACAAAAAAAGAAAACTACAGACCAATCTCTCTAATGAATATAGATGCAAAAATCCTCAACAAAATTCTAGCAAATCGAATCCAACAACACATTAAAAGAATTATACATCATGACCAAGTAGGATTCATCCCAGGTAGCAAGGATGGTTCAACATAAGAAAATCAATTAATGTAATACACCATATCAACAAATCAAAGCAGAAAAATCACATGATCATCTCAATTGATGCAGAGAAGGCATTTGACAAGATTCAACATCCTTTCCTGTTGAAAACACTTCAAAAGATAGGAATACAAGGGAACTTCCTTAAAATGATAGAGGGAATATATGAAAAACCCACAGCTAATATCATCCTTGATGGGGAATAATTGAAATCTTTCCCCCTAAGATCAGGAACAAGACAAGGATGTCCATTATCACCACTATTATTCAACATTGTGTTGGAGATTCTAGCCAGAGCAATTAGACAAGAAAAAGAAATACAAGGCATCAAAATTGGAAAGGAAGAAGTAAAACTATCACTGTTTGCAGACGATATGATACTATACGTCGAAAACCTGGAAAAATCCACAACAAAACTACTAGAGCTAATAAATGAGTACAGCAAAGTAGCAGGTTACAAGATCAACATTCAAAAATCTGTAGCATTTCTATACACTAGTAATGAACAAGCTGAGGGGGAAATCAAGAAACGAATCCCATTTACAATTGCAACTAAAAGAATAAAATACCTAGGAATAAATTTAACTAAAGAGACAAAAAACGGACTTCCGGAGAAGATGGCGGCTTAGTAAGATGCGCGGGTCTTAGTTCCTCCTTCAGAAAAGCAACTAAAGAAACAGAAACAATACAAAACAGCTCCCGGAGTCACGACAGAGACCAAAAAAGACAGCGTACCCCATTCTGGAACGGCTGAACGGGTAGGGAGAATCCACTGCTGTGAGATACCCGAGGGGTGCACGTTTTCCCAGCTGGGGTGGCTGGCGTCTGGGGTCCCCTCCACGCACGTGGCTCCCCAGTCTGACTGGGAACATTGGATAGCGGGGCCCTCCCGTCACGCTTGGCGTCTCGGGCCAGCTGGGCAATTTGGACCAGCACTCCCCCAAGCCACGGCCAGCGACCCCCGCCTCCACGCGCGGTTTCCCGGGCCGACTGCCCCGCAGACAAACGACCGCCACGAGCGCCACCTACTGGGCAGGAAAAGAAAAACAGAGCCCAGAGATTCCACAGAAAAACCTTTCAACCAGCTGGGTCCCACACCCAGGGAGATCTGATCAAATGCCCAGACACCAGCAGAAAATAATGGATGACGCTCGGAAAATTGAAGATATGGCCCAATCAAAGGAACAAACCAATAGTTCAAATGAGATACAGGAGCTGAGACAACTAATGCTGAATATACGAACAGAAATGGAAAAACTCTTCAAAAACCAAATCAATAAATTGAGGGAGGACATGAAGAAGATATGGGCTGAACAAAAAGAAGAAATAGAAAATCTGAAAAAACAAATCACAGAACTTGTGGGAGTGAAGGACAAAGAAGAAAAAATGGAAAAAACAATGGATACCTACAATGGTAGATCTAAAGAGACAGAAGCTACAATTAGTGAACTGGAGGATGGAACAACTGAATTCCAAAAAGAAACAGAAACTATAGGGAAAAGAATGGAAAAACTTGAGCAGGGAATCAGGGAACTGAATGACAATATGAAGCGCACAAATATACGTGTTGTGGGTGTCCCAGAAGGAGAAGAGAAGGGAAAAGGAGGAGAAAAACTAATGGAAGAAATTATCACTGAAAATTTCCCAACTCTTATGAAAGACCTAAATATACAGATCCAAGAAGTGCAGCGCACCCCAAAGAGAATAGACCCAAATAGGCGTTCTCCAAGACATTTACTAGTTAGAATGTCAGAGGTCAAAGAGAAAGAGAGGATCTTGAAAGCAGCAAGAGAAAAACAATCTGTCACATACAAGGGAAACCCAATAAGACTATGTGTAGATTTCTCAGCAGAAACCATGGAAGCTAGAAGACAGTGGGATGATATATTTAAATTACTAAAAGAGAAAAACTGCCAACCAAGACTCCTATATCCAGCAAAATTGTCCTTCAAAAATGAGGGAGAAATTAAAACATTCTCAGACAAAAAGTCACTGAGAGAATTTGTGACCAAGAGACCAGCTCTGCAAGAAGAAATACTAAAGGGAGCACTAGAGTCAGATACGAAAAGACAGAAGAGAGAGGTATGGAGTAAAGTGTAGAAAGAAGGAAAATCAGATATGATATATATAATACAAAAGCCAAAATGGTAGAGGAAAATATTATCCAAACAGTAATAACACTAAAAGTTAATGGACTGAATTTCCCAATCAAAAGACATAGAATGGCAGAATGGATTCAGCTTTAAGACAAGATAAACTTATGAACCATGTAATAACATGGATGGACCTAGAGAATATTATGCTGGGTGAATCCAGCCAAAGACTGAAGGACAGATACTGTGTGGTCCCACTGATGTGAACGGACATTCGGGAATGGGCTTGGAATGTGTCATTGGTGGCAGAGTTCGGCGGGAGTTGGAAGCGGGGTAGGACAATGGGTGGTTGAGGCTGGGGGGATGCAGACTGTGCAGCTGGACTAGATACGGGGGCTCGGGGATGGACGGCACAGTGATGCCTAGTTGTGGAGTGGTCATGTTGGAACGCTGAGTGGAGCTGCATCTGAGCTATAGGTTTTTGTTTTGTTTTGTTTTGTTTTGTTTTGATTTTGCTATTATTGCTTTTGTTTTTTTCTCTATATTGACATTCTGTATCTTTTTCGGTTGTGTTGCTGGTTCTTCTGGACCAATGCAAATGTACTGAGAAATGATGATCGTGCGTCTATGTGATGATGTTAAGAATTAATGATTGCATGTGTAGAATGGTATGATCTCTAAATGTTGGGTTAATTTCTTTTTTTCCATTAATTAAAAAAAAAAAAAAGAGAGAAGGGATAATTGGAGATGAAGGGATACAGACTGTACAACGGGACTGGATATAAAAACTCAGAAATGGACAGCACAATACTACCCAATTGTAATGCAATTATATTAAAACACTGAATGAAGCAGCATGTGAGGTATAGGTTTTTTGTTTTTGTTTTTTTTGTTTTTTTTTCTTTCTATTATTGTTTTAATTCTTATTCTGTTGTCTTTTTATTTCTTTTTCTAAATTGATGCAAATGTACTAAGAAATGATGAATATGCAACTATGTGATGTTATTAAGAATTACTGATTGTACATGTAGATTGGAATGATCTCTAATTGTTTTGTTAATTCTTTTTTTAATTAATAAAATAAATAAATAAATAAATAAAAAAAAAAAAAAAGAGACAAAAAACCTATATAAAGAAAACTACAAAAAACTGTTAAAAGAAATCACAGAAGACCTAAATAGATGGAAGGGAATACCGTGTTCATGGATTGGAAGATTAAATATAGTTAAGATGTCAATCCTACCTAAATTGATTTACAGATTCAATGCAATACCAATCAAAATCCCAACAACTTATTTTTCAGAAATAGAAAAACCAATAAGCAAATTTATCTGGAAGGGCAGGGTGCCCCGAATTGCTAAAAACATCTTGAGGAAAAAAAATGAAGCTGGAGGTCTCGCGCTGCCTGACTTTAAGGCATATTATGAAGCCACAGTGGTCAAAACAGCATGGTATTGGCATAAAGATAGATATATCGACCAATGGAATCGAATAGAGTGCTCAGATATAGACCCTCTCATCTATGGACATTTGATCTTTGATAAGGCAGTCAAGCCAACTCACCTGGGACAGAACAGTCTCTTCAATAAATGGTGCCTAGAGAACTGGATATCCATATGCAAAAGAATGAAAGAAGACCCGTATCTCACACCCTATACAAAAGTTAACTCAAAATGGATCAAAGATCTAAACATTAGGTCTAAGACCATAAAACAGTTAGAGGAAAATGTAGGGAGATATCTTATGAAACTTACAATTGGAGGCTGTTTTATGGACCTTAAACCTAAAGCAAGAGCACTGAAGAAGGAAATAAATAAATGGGAGCTCCTCAAAATTAAACACTTTTGTGCATCAAAGAACTTCATCAAGAAAGTAGAAAGACAGCCTACACAATGGGAGACAATATTTGGAAAGGACATATCAGATAAAGGTCTAGTATCCAGAATTTATAAAGAGATTGTCCAACTCAACAACAAAAAGACAGCCAACCCAATTACAAAATGGGAAAAAGACTTGAACAGACACCTCTCAGAAGAGGAAATACAAATGGCCAAAAGGCACACGAAGAGATGCTCAGTGTCCCTGGCCATTAGAGAAATGCAAATCAAAACCACAATGAGATATCATCTCACACCCACCAGAATGGCCATTATCAACAAAATAGAAAATGACAAGTGCTGGAGAGGATGCGGAGAAAGAGGCACACTTATCCACTGTTGGTGGGAATGTCAAATGGTGCAACCACTGTGGAAGGCAGTTTGGCGGTTCCTCAAAAAACTGAATATAGAATTGCCATACGACCCAGCAATACCATTGCTAGGTATCTACTCAAAGGACTTAAGGGCAAAGACACAAACGGACATTTGCACACCAATGTTTATAGCAGCGTTATTTACAATTGCAAAGAGATGGAAACAGCCAAAATGTCCATCAACAGACGAGTGGCTAAACAAACTGTGGTATATACCTATGATGGAATATTATGCAGCTTTAAGACAGAATAAACTTATGAAGCATGTAATAATATGGATGAGTGAGTCTAGCCAAAAACTAAAGGACAAATACTGTATGGTCCCACTGATGTGAACCGACATTTGAGAATAAACTTGGAATATGTCATTGGTAACAGAGTCCAGCAGGAGTTAGAAACAGGGTAAGATAATGGGTAATTGGAGCTGAAGGGATACAGACTGTGCAACAGGACTAGATACAAAAACTCAAAAATGGACAGCACAATAATACCTAATTGTAAAGTAATCATGTTAAAACACTGAATGAAGCTGCATCTGAGCTATAGGTTTTTTTTTTGTCTGTCTGTCTGTTTGTCTTTTTTTTCTTTTTCCTTTTTTTTACTATTATTATTATTTTTTTCTCATATATTAACATTCTATATCTTTTTCTGTTGTTTTGCTAGTTCTTTTCCTAAATCGATGCAAATGTACTAAGAAATGATGATCATGCATCTATGTGATGATGTTAAGAATTACTGATTGCATATGTAGAATGGAATGATTTCTAAATGTTGGGTTAATTTCTTTTTTTTTTCTTTAATTAATAAAAAAAAAAAAAGAAAGTTTAGGATGAGATATCAATGTTCAACCTTTCTGGCTTAGTGGATCCAGTTCCTATAAATATTAACTTCTGGGCCTCTAAGCAATGCTTTATATTGACAACCCAATGGATTCATTATGCATAATTTCTCTTTGGTGACAGTGATAGTATACTTGGCAGTTTATCCTGAGGATAATCAGGAATGCCATTTACTTTTACCACCATAACATCACTGAGGTTGGGGTAGAACAGAATGGTTCCTTTAGGGCATTCTTTAAGATAACCAAATCGCAAATAATTGATTCCTCATACTGCATTTCCTCTTATGAATTAGAAAACGAACCCATGCAGCTAACTCACACTTTCCTCTTAGCAAAAGGTAAATCAAGAGAGAGCAAGCATAGAGAAAATAAAATTCATACCTAACTCAAATTCTTCCATTAGTTCTTAATAAGAACTAAGATAAGAAAGAAATAAGCCTTATCCAAAAAATGCTAATGAAACAGGAGTGACTCCCAAGAAGAGAAGCTAAGGAAGAGCCAGGAAATGAAAAAAGAAAGGAACTGAAAAATCTGCAAACCAACATTACCTACTGAGGGAACAAAAAAACCATACCAAAACAAAAGAGATTGGTTTAGAGAAATACTATGTGGTCAGAGCACACTTAACAAGTGTAGGGTCTATAATAAAGAATCTCGGGCAGGTGGCACAAAGAGAATGTGGAAAAAAGATTCTGGATTTCCACACACACACATGGTTGGTAGTTGTAAGAGACAGTAACAATTTAGAGTCATTCTTGTGCCCCTCGGGGAGGGAGGAGAGTTCTAGGAGTGCCCTCCAGTTGCAGAGAAGAGAAGCATGTAATGCACAGGTATAATAACCAAAAGAATCCACTGAATCCTTGCAATGACAATAGGCAAGGGACTTCCATCTCCTTATCTAGTTCTTGAAAGTGGCACAAACAGAAAGGTGTTCTTAATTCCCTTCAAGAAGGTGCCCTCACCAGGCTGCTAGTGGCTAGAAGTGAACATCTGGGCAACTTCAAGAATCATGAGACCAAGAATATATTCCAAGAGGATGGAATGTGATGGGAGGAGTGGAAAACCTAGGTGGACAAGGCCCACATGTGTGTCAGAGTGGCTAGGCCAGGGCAGCAGTTGGTACTAGAAAAATGAAGGTCAGATTGGTGGGGACCCTGTGTCTGTGGTTCCTTTGGGAGAATAAATGAGTTTCATGTAGCTACTCTATGTTTTTGTGGGGCAGGCATCTGGCAGCTGTTGGTTGAGGTGGGAGAGTGGCAGCTCACAGAATGTCTGAGACACAAGTTTTACATGCTATTGGGAGTTACTTCTTATCTCAGGACCCAGGACAAGGAAAGCAATTAACTCAGTTAACAGTTAACTCAGTAAGCAGTGATGATCTACAGGGAGCTGACTCTAGTTCTCCAGTGGCAACTAATTTCAACACTTATTTTCATTTTAACCAGAAATGAAAGCTGGCAAGGAATGCCTAGCCCAGAGAACTGAGATCTAAAGTCTAATGAATTAGAAGAGCACATGATCTGAAATGCCTACTTTCCAGTTTTTCCTTTACTGTGGGTATAGCAAAAAGGAGGGAAAGATAAAGCTCAGTGACATATCTGCTTCTACTCAGTAGGTATTCTCAGGGCTGAGCTGCTGAACTCTGATCAGGGCTGCCACTATGCCCTACTCTGGTCTTTAATTACTTAACCAAATGGCTTCCATACTTGCCCCCCACTCATCAATCACATCCCCAAACAGTAGATATTAACCTTGAGTGTACATAAGAAACATCTGGAAGGCTTGTTAAAACTCAGTTTGCTGGACCCATCCCCCAGAATTTCAGGGTACCATAATTTGAGAATCACTGCCCCAAAAGATAACTTGCTTTTGTATCCTGTGACTGGAATCTTGATCAGAAGCCTGATATTAAAAAAATTATAAGCACCTATATCTAGTGATCAGAGAGATGAGGCCACCTAGGTAGAGCTTCCCTCTTAGACAAAGGGAAAAGGGTGCCCAAATAGCCTATGCTACTTTTTGGGAAAAGCAGATGATTTCATCTTTTATCTGATGGTTCCATTAATTGAAATGACAGAAGAAACAATTCCATTTGTTTGAAAGATTTCTTGTCTGGGCCAGTAAATGGTTTAAAACAATTGGCAAATGATGATGACTTTTTTTTTCTGTTCTATTTGTAAGCTGATCACTGTGTTCAGAGACCTATGTTAGCATTAACATTGGGCCTCCTCCAAGTACACCCCTCTTACCCTCCCAGTGTGGCTGCCAGGAATGAATGGCTCATCTCATCACCCTTATGCAGAGAACCAGAGTCCAGGAAGCAAACAACCCCACCAGAATAACCAGCCCTACTCTCAAGATGTCCCCAAATGCTGAGCAAAACACTAAGAATTGGTCCTTGGAATCATAGAGTTAAGCAGAGGAATGTCAGGGTTTCTGAAAAAGTTTGATCAGTTTTACTTTAAAAGCTTTTTACTATTGACCTGTGTGAACAAAAAATTTAATATGGTGAAATCAACACAAATAAATGAATGAGACATAACTGATATATCTATAAGACTATGCCTGTCATTCCAAATTCTCTGATTTCAAATTTTTGTGTTCCTTAAAAATTGTTCTGATTCTGTCTAGAACTGACAATAGCTAGTAAGGTTCAGTTTGCATCAAATTTATAGTTTTGGACTGGCAGAAAAAATGAACCTAGAGACCAATGTCTAAGAGAAACGTCCTTTCCAAGTTCGGTATGGTCATACACAAAGTCATTTATTTTAGCATGTAATCTAGTATAGCAGAGCTTATCACTAAATGTAAATACATATATTTTAAATTTTGTTAGTTAATATATTAGTTAAGATGCATTATATATAATTAGTAAATATCTTTTCTAATAATATATATTAATTGCTAATATATGTTAGCAAATATATTATTTCAGCATCACTTAGTAGAAAGGGTGAGAAAATGCTCTTTTTCATTTTCTTTGAAGAGTACTTCCAAAATGTTTTTCAAACTTGGTGTCAAGTTTAAACATCTGAATTGTGGCAGTAGCCATTCTTAGAAAAAAATTGGGAAGGCTCGAGAAATATCAGAGTCTGAATCTACACAGCAGGGGCCAGAAGGTTCTGGATAGTCTAGGTTAATGGTCTCTCTGAATCAGCTTTGTATAAGAGTGATCCTTTGGGAATCCGATCGCATTTTTGGGATACAGGTGATGCCAGAAGGCCATACATGGCCAGGTCCAATTTATTATAAAGGTTCTTTCTTTAGGCCCCAAAATGAAATCAATATATTAAGCATAATTCATGATAGATTTAGCGACCATTCACAAAGAAGAACATTTACCAGATCTTAAGCGGAGAAATAGGAGATAGCTTATAAGGAGAACATGCTAGAGGTCTCTGTCCACGGACCTTCATTCCCTTAGTCAAGCACACTGTTCATGAGAGGCTCTTTAACTCTAACTACAAACGCTTTACTACATAAGAGAAATAACCAAACATGAATTAAATGAAGCCAGCCTATGCTCTGCCCCCATCCTCAGTCTTTTTTTTTTTTTTATCTTACTATTCACTCTTAATACTTGCCCTCTCAGGTATTCTCAAACATCAAAAGGACTCTCAATGCCATTTTCAAAACAAAAATTCTCTTTAATTCTACTGACTCAATGAGAACCAGCTAAAAACTCAACTGTTTTTATGGAATTCAGTGCTTATATAAGAGAGGCTGGCAAAGTATCAGGTTGGGAGTTGAACTATGTTTGTATTCCTGCAGGCAGGAAAATTTTGCAAGAGAAACAAAATGGAAGTTTGGTTTCTGAAAGCTGACACCTTCTCTAAACTACACTGTTATTCTGGAGTCAAAATTAGCTAAGAAAAGAACTGGCTAAGACATCACTTGCCCCACAGCATGTTTGCTGCTAACAACAAATGAAGAGCCCGAAGCTACCTCTGACTGTTGTCTTCCATTCTAGTGAACAAAAATACTGTTACCCCTCAGCCCAACTCCGTAGAGAAAGTAAGGGAAGCAACCTTACCAAACATCTCTTCCTTTAGTCTTTCATTACGTTCTTCAATTTGCTTAGGTAATCTCTGAAGGAAAAAGCAGAAAAGAGGATTGGTAAGTAACCTTTTGGCTGTACTTTGAATTAGAGAAATATTAAAAATATAATGAAAAAGTGAGATCAGGTTAAATACATATATAATACCATCAAGTAAAGAAATACCAAGTATTGTATGTTTGTGGATGAGCTACATAAAGACAAGAATTTTATTTGGTTTATTGCTGTACTGTCAGTTGTTAGTACAGCACCTAGTCCAACGAGGCCCTCAAGAAATATTTGATGAATACATAAAAAAAAGGATAAATACCAGAGGTTTAAATGGTATATTTAGATGGTGGAATTATGGATGAAATTCATAATTTTTTTCCCTCATTGGTATTTTCTAATTTGAAATCCATTATTTACAGAATCTAATTTGTTGAGAAAGCATCAGATTAATCTTGGAGGTTCCTAAACAATCATCTAACTCAGCGTTTCTCAACCTTGGCACTACGGACATTTTGGACTGCATGATTCTTTGTTGTGGGGGGGGGGCATCCTGTGTCCAGTAGGATGTTTGGCATTAGTGGTCTCTACCTGCTCAATGCTCAGAGTAGCCTCCCAGCTGAGACAATGAAAAATGTCTCCACATTATTGCCAAACGCCTGGAACCAGAATTGTCCCTACTTGAGAATCATCAATCTAGATTAGAATCTCCTATAGATCCTTTTAAGCTTTGTAATTGATTCCAAATACTCTGGGATTCTCCTACTAACTCATTATAAAGATTCAAAATAAATAATTTCTGCATATAACATTAAAAAAAGATGAGGGCGGGCCACGGTGGCTCAGCAGGTAAGAATGCTTGCCTGCCAAGCCCGAGGACCCGGGTTCGATTTCCGGTGCCTGCCCATGTAAAAAAAAAAAAAAAAAAGATGAAAGATTTGATCAGTTAAAAGAACTATGTTTAAAGAATACTGATATGGTATTTTCAGGAAATTTCCAAAGTTATAATCTATTGGAAAATAAAAAATCATGTATTCTTCTTAAGTTACAAATCAAAACTTTAAACACAGACAAACCCAAACTGAGGAACATACTACAAAATAAATGATCAGTCCTTTCTGAAAGTTTCAAGGTCATAAAAGATAAGATACCACCAATAAAAGGAGACTAAGAAGATACGACAATCAACTGCAATTGGATCATGGATTGGGTTCTATAACAAAAGCTGGTGAAATCTGAACAAAGTTTGTAGTTTAGTTACTAGTATTGTACCAATATTAATTTCTTAGTTTTGATAATTTTATTATAGTTATATTAGGGGAAGTTAGGTGACATGCATACATGAACTCTCTGTACTATTTCTGTGATTTTTCTATAAGTCTGAAAATTATTTCATAATATAAAATCTAATAAAAAACCTAACATATGTGATATGATTATGTATCAACTGTTACAACTCAGAGATGTTCAGAGAGAGATCAATGATTTCCAAAGTATCCCAAGATTTTCTGCTGGAGGAAGTAATCCCTAAAGTAAGATTTGGACCTATAGAGGATGGAATGAGGCCCTGTTGGGAGATTCAAGACACCAAGGTGCCCACATGTTGAGGCCTAAAAGGCTAGCATATGAGGCCAGAGAGAAGGCTATCCTTACTACATCAATGGATGTGTAATGGCAGTGGGAACAACTGTAAGCACTTGAACACGGATGACTTGATGGAAAAAGGAGTTCAATTCTATTTTCTTCCATATGTTGGGTACAGCTGAGATGAAAGGGAATAAACTTTTAGGTACATTTAAAGGTATGAAGTAGTGATGTTTGCAGAAAGAATGGAAAAGATGAGATGAATAAAATAGACACTGCAAATGAATCGGTAAGACCTGATGACAAGATACACCTACAGTGGTACGAGAGAGGAAAGAATTAAAGATATTTTCAAGTACTTTAGCCTAGAACACGGTACTAATGATGTTATTTGCCCAGAGGGGCAATGAAAAGGAACTATCATTTGAAAGAATGATTCGTGGTCAGTAAGAACTATAAAGTCATCTAAGGCAGACATGAACCAGGAGGTCTGGAAATACCCTAGAATGAGACATAATTCTATGCATACATGTATTCTTCTGGGGAGAGGGTCCACATAGCTTCCATCAGTGTCAAAAAGGTTAAGAACCACTGAAAGGTATTCAAGTTTATACTTTTAGGGTTTTAAATATGGACAAAGACTGCTAAACACTCAAAGATAGGGAACTTTATGAAAGTACTGCAGAGATGCGGAACAGACAAAAATAACCAGAGCTGATACAACTCTTCTTGCTACAGACACGTATAAGGCTTTGGTCCTAATTGTAATGCCTACCAAATGACTTTGCCAGTGGGAAGCATGGGGTAAAAGTAGCTGTGGAGCAGCTTCTTGCTAACTGGGTAGGAAGGAAGAGGTAAGAGATGAACAGGGTAAAAAGTGGACCACTCCCTCACTCTTTCAAAGCCCAACTCTGCAAGTGAAATCACTGCCCTCCCCCCTGGATGGGACATGACATCTAGGGATGAAAGTCTCCCTGGCAGCATGGGAGATGACTCCCAGGGATGAGTCTGGCTCTGACACCATGGGATCAACAATGCCATCTTGATGAAAAGGAGGAAAAAGAAGTGTAACAAATACGGTATCAGTGGCTGAGAGAGTTCAAATAGAACTAGTCTAGAAATAGGCTAGTCTGGAGGTCATTCTTATGCAAGCTTCAGTTTAGACATTGCTACCTATCATAACTTGCCAAACCCCAACCAAAACCATTTCCAGTCAATTCTAAAGGACACAGAGTGCAATATATTAAGATTCTACAAAGGTTCCATGTACTAGGGTAACTTTCCAGGAACCTATAACCTCCAGATGGGTCCATGGACCAGATAAATCCTGAAACCTAGAGGGGTCAGCCTCTCCAGAACATCGGTTAGTTTCGTCTCCCTACACCTTATTATTGACAGCCTTTCCAACATTAAAATGTCAGAATGGGCATAGCCCAAATACCCCTAAAGAGTGGGAGAAAGATCAAAGGTGATGGTGGACTTATACAAAGGTGAAGGTAGGGTTTAATAAATGAGTATGGCTGCTGAATCTTTATACTGATATTTCTTTTAGTCTCCAGTACCTTAGAGCAGCTAGAAGTAAAATCCTAAAACTGCGGAGTTGTAACCCATATCTGTTCTATAACTAATTGCTGCAATGTGCTTTGAAATTTATTGCTCTTTTGTATATATGTTATTTTCCACAAAAAAAGAAAAAACTAAGTCAATTGCGATGATTAAAAAAAATATTTATTCCTTCTACCCTCCAATGCTCTGGAGCAGCTAGAAGGAAAAATCTGAGAGGATGGTATGGTAGCCCATGACACACTCTGGGATCTGTCCTGTAACTACCTGTTGAAGAGTACTTTGAAAATCATTGCTTTTTTCTTTCTTTGCTTTGTATATATATTATATTATACAGTAAGAAAAGTTAAAAAAAAATGTTGGCAACTGGCTTTAATTAAAAAAAAAGTTTGGTCCAAATGAAACATATCTATAGCCTACCCTGGCCTGGCTGATGGTTTACAATCTCTGCTGCATACTGGAAATTCATGATGGACCTCTCCATCCTAATGGCTCTCTGAAGAGTCTGGCAGTGAAGAAACCTATTAAAGCCAGTGTTTCTCAAATTTACTTGAACATTCATTACTTGGGACAATGACACATACACATTTAATTCTGTAGTACATACTTTAGTATATGCTGCTCTGTATATTAGAGATAATCAGAAGCAGTAACAATGGCAAAAGAACAATCCAGAATTATTTTTAAAGGGAAAAAATCAAGAACATTTAACTAACTTGCAACTGAGATAAAAATAATCTTAAGATGTAGTATAAAATGGGTGGTAGAACCAAAGATAAGAATAAGAGCCATTTGGGGGTGGAAGGGTAGTTCAGTGGTAGAATTTCCACTTGCCATGCAGGATACCCGGGTTCAATTCCCGGCCATGCACTTCCCCCAAAAACAAATAAACTAGCAAACAAAAAACTAACCAAACAAAAATTCAACAAATGGTGCTGCAATAACCAGATACTCACATGGAAAAAGAATGAAATGTGAGTCCAGCACATAACATACAAAAAAAAAAAAAAAGAATAAGAGCCATTTTAAGAAAGATAAGGTAAGTTTGGGAGATAACTGAAAATGTGTTAGGTATACGGCAGAATAGAAACCTGGTGAACTAAATACTAAAAGATGGAAAGAAAACAAGAATTTATTACCTATAATACTAAGAATTATTCTAAGTTTATACTAAACTATATAACTCCAATAACTAGATTTCTCTAGTACAACAATGTCAATGCTAGGCCTTAAAAGTTTACAGATACTACTTTTTAGGATGGAGAGTAAATGGTACATGGTCACAGTGGGTATGTGGCCACCATTTCAAAGTTTTATCTATCTATATTTTGATAGGATCCTTGAAAGTATGGAACTTAAATGTCCCAAAGGATTATTTAAGATTCACCAAACAGCAACACAAAGACTAGAAGGAAAAACAGTAAAAATAAAATAGCTTTTACCATACAAGCTTCTCGTGCTTGATGTACTGATGGATCTTTTTCTAATATTGATTTATAGTCTTCCAAGGCTTCATCTAGCTTATCCGTTTTCTCGTACAATTCTGCTCTCCTTAACAGTGCCCTGATATAGCTGGGGTTTAAATGAATTGCTGTGGAAAGAGAAGAAAGAGCTGTTACATGATGAATAAAGGCCCATACACTCTTGGCTATATTAAGTTTCATCAACTCTTCCCCAAGGGTATGAAAGGGAGAGTCATCTGTCAAAGCCTATACCTGGGATTGGCAAAATGTTTATGTAAAGAGTAAGACAGGAAGTATTTTAGGCTTTGCTGGTTATACAGCCTGTTGCAACTACTCAACTTTGCTATTGGAAAGTGAAAGCAGTCCTAGGCAATACATAAACAAGGAAGTGTATCTGTGTTCCAAAATAACTTTATTTATGGATACTGAAATTTGCATTTCACATAATTTTCGTATGTCATGAAATATTATGCTTCTTTTGATCCCCCCCCCCCCGCACTATTAAATAAATATAAAAACCACTCTTAGCCCACAGGATATACAAAAACAGGTGGAGGGCTGAATTTAGCTTGTGGTCTATAGTCCGCCAACCTCTGGACCATAAATCTTGGCCTTAACTACTTGTCCTTCATCCAATCCCGATTAGGCCAGAATACACAGCACGGTATATAGTGAAAGAAAGAATCTGAAGATATAAATTACAGAGATGAGGGGAAGAAGTTTGGTGGCAGCCTCTGCTATCATTCTCTTTTTCCCCCTAGGCTCTGACTACTGAGGTTACATTTTTAGCTAAACTCTCACTATTTCTTTAACCAATCCCAGTCTCTAACCTCCTTCCCCAGAACTATCAGGTCATGGGAGTGTAATATCCTTTCCTTTATCCAGCAATAATCAGTCTTCGAAAATCCCTTACCTGTGTTCTAAGTAAAGTATACCACATTTTTCCTATTCTCTTCTGGGCTGTTCTATTTCTGGTAGAAAGCAATGTCATGGCTCTAGAACACTGCTTCTCTTCACCTCATATGCCCTTAATTTATGCTTTTAGTATAAATATTTATTTAGTACTTAATATTTATAACTAATATAATGTATTTCTCTGAGAATATAGTGGTAAACAAGATAAGGTCCTTGTTCTCACGAAGTAATATACTATTCTAGTACACAAAAGTAGACAGCACACTGATAAACAATTTCAGGTAGTGATAGTGCTATGAAAAAAACTTTAAAAAGGTGATGCAATCACACGTAATGGACAAATGAGGTGAATTCAGAGTGGTTAGAAAACAGTAGCAGAGAAGGTGCCAAAACAATTAATGTAAAGCAAAAAACGTAAGAGAATTCATGCTTAAGGTGAGAGGCTTTTCCAACTGTAGGATTCTCTCAGAGAATATTATCCAAAGAAGGAAAAAATACAAAATACAAAAATAGTAAATAGCTAGAAAGAGTCACAAGAGTAATAAAATACAAGGAAAAAGTGGTTATTTGTCTTCTCTACACCAAGTTGGTTAGAAGGCAAGATAGCTGTTTTGTGAAAAAACAAAAAACAAAACTAGCAATGCCTGGAGATGTCTCTATAGGTAGTGGGATGAAAAGAGCTTATTGTAATTCAAATGTCAGACAGTGAAGGCTCGATTCAGTTGTAGGACCTGAAAGGATAATTGAAAAGATGGGAAGTAGGTTTGGAAGAATTATTACATCTGAAGAGACGAGAGTTTACAAATAGATAGTGTCCCTCAACACAGCTGTCCCCCTCCCCAAACACACAGAGATTCAGATGCCCTAACAGGCGCTAAGATCTTTAATTTGAATCTCAAAGGGAAGTAATTCGGAGATCACAGGAAGTTAATTCCATTTCATGAGTGTCTGTTGCCAAAGCACGTTTGCATTTTGCCTCAGGTGTTTACTAATAAAGGAGAAACTGACTGAACTATGGATTCAGAAGAATGCTTACACTAAGATGATTACACAGTATCTCTGAAAATACTGAAATACAAAAAGCCTCTTCTTTAAAGGCCCAGAGAACACACACACATGTACAAGCGCACACCGGTCCAAAGTCTGTCTAGCATAGGTAAGGAAAAGGGTGTACCTTTGCCGCAGTCACTGATGGCCAGCTCTTTCTTGTCCTAAAAAGAAATAAAACATAAATATACATCACTCCAGTTCCACTTCAATGGTCCAAGGCTGCATGACATTAGCAACTGCTTAGGGAGATGCAGAATGCTCTTCAAAGAAATTACATGGAACGCTGCATATCTCTTCTAAGCTAGAACTCAAAATTAACATGTGGACAGCTCTGCCTTAAAAGCCTCCTGGTAAAAATTAATCAAGTAGTTTCTTTCCTAAAATGTCTTTCAAGATGGCTGAAATCGACTTATATTTAGAAGATACATTAGAATACTGACATTTAGAAAACCGTGGGATCAATAAACAGGGCAAATGACTGATACAAATAAGTCAATTAACTACCCTCTCTTTTGACTGTTATACTATCACACCCAAATTGGTATATTCCAGAAAGTCCACAGATGATCCATCTACAGACACACATAGTGTGGTATGCCATGGAGTCTCTATGGACTTAACGGAAAGATAAAACAATTCACTAAATAAAACACCTGCCAGTGATTATAACTTGTAGATTCTAGAAGCACCCAGTATAAAAAACACTACATGTCAAAAGGACTGGATTCTAGTCCCAGTCCAGACATTAACCTGCTTAACTTTGGTCAAGTCACTTGCCTTCCCCTAGGGCGTGGTTCCTCATCTAAAATAAGGGCAGACTGAACTAGATGCTACATAAGATGCCTTCCAGTTCTAAAGTCTATTTCCCCCAAATAAGAAGTTTTCTGCATATTACAGAAACAACTTAATTCAAATAAGTATGTTCATACTCTCATAATGACTACTGTAGCAAATACTAAATATTTTACAGAATGTTTTAGAACAATGTTTACCAAATTGTGCTTCGGGACTCAATCAAAAATGGTTCCAGGGTCAGTCTGAGAAAAACTAACGATACCATATCTCTTCTAATGCTCATTATACTAATTCATATAGTAGAAGCTCTTAAAGGTCTTGTGGCAAAGAAATCTGTATAATTTTGGTATAAATTATGTATACCATAATTTATACCAAAATCTGGTCAATACTTCTCCAGCTTATAAGATTTCCTGAAATCTAAGACATGTTTTTATATTTTAAAGTTTTCTGAAATAGAAATGCATTTTTACAAATCCTGTGTATAACTGCTGTAGTGGTATTTCTTTGCACCCCTAGCAGCTGTTAGTAAGCTGCAGTATATCTTATCAATTGGTCTCTTCAGATCAAGAAATTATGCTATTTTACTGCAGAATATTTTGTCTGAGGCTCTATTATTAACACGTCAGGGGATCTAGGTGTTGACTGCTACTTAGAGTGGTAGTCTCCAAAGTGGGGTGTGTGAACAAAAAATTAGATCTTATTTATCATCCTGTCATATTTTTGAACAAAACAAAACAAACAAACAAAAAAACAATCCCATGTATATAACATACAAAGACAGTAGTTATTAGGAATTTGTCTGCCTTTGAGTAGCTAGGCCCAGAGCTGGCCCTCACCTGACTCCAGTCTGCCTTCTCTTTCTTCAGATATGAAACATAAAGCTTGGTCAGGGGCACTCAGACATATTAAGTCAGCATTCTGCCTTTCAGAAATTCTACTTCTTAAAACAGAACTCATAATTTTCCTTGAAAATCAGAATATGTTCCTTAGATTGCTCTAGGGTATTACCATCCTGGAAGTTTTCAACTGATTTTAGAATCTTCTTAAAAGTGTTAAAGAGCATAACCCAAGCCTTGATATTTTGAGAAGAGAGGAGAAGCCATTTTTAGGAAAGTCTTTATAAACATTATAAACATTACAATTCTTCCAAAAACTTAATGTCACTTGAACAGATGGCTTTCAATCTTTCTAGAAGTCCACGTGAGGAAGATGTAACAAATAAGAGGATTACGTTTTTCCTTGTTAGAGCTTTTACTGTATTAGCCCAGCTACAGCTTAGAACATCCACATCCTTTCCTCATTATGAAGGCAATGGAGAAAATGAACTCTGCTGAGATTTTTTCCCAGTAAGACTTTTAGGTATAAACGTGGTAATTACCCCTCTGAGATGACAAAGTTATTTTATAAGGATCCCACCAGCAAGAGAATTTTGTGTATATGTGAACAAGAATTTATTTCTTAAATGTACTTAATGAGAGCTGATATATATGACAGAACTTTTACAAGAACATTTAAAGTTGTGTCAACATAAAAATGACAGCTGTGGTTATAATTAGTATGTGCAATTCAATGCAACAAGGTAAAAATACAGACAATACTATAGACAAGCTTTATATATGAAGTTAGATTAGATGTGGAGTAAAATCACAAGTGAACTTAGAAGTATTTTACTTCTGAGTAAATGGGGCAAAGCAAGGATATAAAAAGGAGACACACCTAATGCTAATCACTGAATTGCAGTATTAGTTAACTCACATTAAAAATAAATAACTGCACATCTATTTTTAGAGTACATTATTCAATATACATTAAAACTGAAGAATCTTCAAATACCCACCTTTAAAATATCCCTTCCTGACATATCCCATTTTGGGATTCATGTAATAGCATTCGAAACATGTAGTTATCATTTAGATAATATTCTGTGACCAAGGGAAAAAAGATCTAGAATGTCTATCACTGTTGGATTAACATATATTTTTATCATGATCTACCAACTTTAATGAACAACTAGGTGAGGAAGTTCAATTAACCAGTCTGAGGGAACTATTGACTACAAAAGGCCTTTAAAAATTTTAGGAAAAATGAACAATAAGAGTTCATCCTGGGCTTTTTTTTTTTAAATGCAATGAATACTATACTATAATGCTAATGCACATACTAGAAAATATATTACATTAGACTTTGGAAAGTGTTTTTTTTAAACTAACATTTCAACAGAAGTAGAAAAATTAAAAATATTTCCAAGGAAACTTGATGGGCTTCCCTGGGCCAAGTTCCTATTTATAAAGGAACTTCCTGAAAGGTACTATTGTGAAAGACCAGTCGGAAGAAGAGTTAGGCTGTCAGCTATACCTTCTTTGAAACCTATGACAATGCCCAGTTTAAGGCTAACTCTCATTATCTTCCCATTTTATGGCTTCGTTTCTTAATTTAAGGGTAGGAAACAAAGACATCAGTAACTAAAAACAGTAACACATGTAAAATGCCAGTTTTTTTCCTCCCAATCTTATAAGGGTAAAACTGCATCACGAGCAGTGAATTAGTTTTGTCCACATGGAGGCGGTTTTCTGATGTGCTAGCATTATTTTAAACAAAGATAAAATTTTGGGTTCCTAAAGATTAAAAGGGTAAAATCCACTAACATATACATAGATTAGTTTTCACATAAATATTTGTTCCTCTGTCTACCTAAAATATAATTTACATGCATCAAAACATGAATTATTCTAAGACATGCTCTAGGAAAATAATTTGTATTTAAAACAAATTTCAGGATTGCTTTTCTCTAAAAAAGCAAAGGCATGTATTAACATATCTGTGTTCAAATATATATTCATTTCTTGAATGACTTTTTGCACAGTGCTCTGGGGCTGGGGGGAGGGGGCAGTCATTCACTATACTAGGTTCTATAAGGTTTCAACATACAGATTGGTTTATAATGTCTTTTTTATTTTCAATTTTTAACTGAGATACAATGTATATTCACATAGCATATAATCAGCCAAAGTGTACCATCAGTGGCTCACAGTATCATCATATAGCTGTGTACTCATCACCACAATCAATTTTTGAACATTTTCATTACTCCAAAAAAATAAATAAATAAAAGTAAAAAAGAACACCCAAAGCATCCATACACCTCATTTCCCATACGGTTTATTTATTTTTTTGTCTTTTTTTTTTCTTACTCATTTGTCCATATACTGGATGAAGGGAGTGTCAGTCGTAAGGTTTTCACAATCACACGGACACATCTTAAAAGCTCTATAGTTTTTCAATTGTCTTCAAGAATCAAGGCTATTGGATTACAGTTCAACAGTTTTACATATTTCCCTCTAGCTACTCCAACATACCAAAAACTGAAAAGGACTCTTTATACACTGCATAATAACCTCCAGAATTACCTCTAGACTTTATTTGAAATCTCTCAGTTGAATTTTATCTTGCTTCATTTCTCTTTTCCCTTTAGGTCAACAATGCTTTCTCACTCCCATATTATCAGGAAGATCTACACCCCTGGGAGTCATGTCCCACATAGGGGGTTGGGGAAGGTAGTGAGTTCATCTGCGGAGTTGACTTAGAGAGAGAAGCCACAAAAAGGGTTCTCTGGGGATGACTCTTAGGCATAATCATAGCTTCTTCTCTGCAGGAATAAGTTTCATAAGGGCAAGCCCCAAGATCAAGGGCTTGGCCCATCAAACTGGTAGCCCCCAAGGTTTGCAAGAATATCAGGAACTTTCCAGGTGGGGAAGTTTAATATCCCTTTTCCCTCAGTCCCTCAAAGGGACTTTGTAAATACTTTTTAATCTTCTGCCCTGATTACTCTGGAATGTATCAGGACATCATACCAATCCATACAAACTAACAAGATCTCACTGACTATTCAAAGTTCCATGCAATTATGGTGTTCGAATAAGCTGACTATACAAAATAAATTGGACAGTGTGCTACAGAAAGTATAAATTTTGCACCAAATAAACAACTCTTCCTTTGGTCTCACACAGAAGTTGAGGTTTTAAAATGCAGTCGGCATCATCCTTTATCCATTAACATAGTCTTTCTTAATGACTCTTCACTCTTATTCCCTTAAGTCATGAATTCACATTTTATAACTCCCCCTGAAATGTACAAATTCCACTGTACAGTGTTCCTCACAATACTGCTGCTTGATATGAGCAAAGTTATAGCTAATAACACAATCATAATAAGATGATTTTATTTTAAGGAAATATATTTCATGACAGGGTACATGGTATTTCAGTGGTAAAATGCTCGTCTTGCATGTGGGAGAGCTGCGTTTGATTCCCAGACCATGAACCCAAACAAACAAACAAACAAACAAAAACTTCATGACAGACAGCAAGATAGTACTGACCTGGATTGGCCTCTGATGGCCACCTTAAATGGTGGATTTGGCATTATCTTGTAATGTGCATTTGGGTCTCTCTGCCCCTACTTGACCTCTCTGTAACTCATTTTCCTCATCTCTTCCTAACTTGGTCATTCTAACAATCTCATGTTGGCTTTATCTAAAATAGAAAACTCGATTTGTCAGAATAAAGCATCTGTTCTGCCTCAAAGGAGATAATAATATGAGAAAGAATTCTGAAAAATACTAAGCATTAAATAACTGCAAAAATAGAAAAGGTAAAATATAACAAAGTCTAATGTGGACTCTATCCTGAGTAAGAAAATTCTAACCTGTGCCTCTTGTCAAATGTGGTGGGTAGGGGATGGCATGAATGAGTAAGTGGGTTTAGTACTAAATATAGAGGCCTGGCTCACTTTTGCCTTGAAAAATTGGCAGGAAGAGGTTTCCCAAATTACAATGTAAAACTAAGTTCTACTCTATCTCAGAACTGGGAGATATTAAAATATTATCTGTTCGTTCAGTGCCTCTATCTGATGGTTAGGTTCTGGTGTCAATCTAGCCAAGTGATGATGCCCAGTTGTCTGGTCAGGCAAGCACTGGCCTAACCATTGCTGCAAGGATATTTTGTGGCTGGCTGATAAAAACTGGAAGGCTGATACATTAAATCATCAGGACACATCTTTCACCAGAACCTTGAGAAATAAATTCGTGAGACTAGCACCATCATCCCTTAAAAAGCTCTGTAGTCATTCCTCACTATGGGTCAGATATTACTGTGGGAACCGCTGTCACTGAACTGGAATCCTTAAACAGAATGCAGATGACTGGAACCTGAGTTGGCTGAAACTATGTGGTGACAGTTAATAACCACACACAAGATGAGCATGGCTACCATAATGGACAGCAGACTCAAAGTAGCAGTGAAAATAATCTAACTTGCAGAGACTTGTGGCGCTGGCTAGCAGATCATGGGATACCTAGAAGTAAAATAGATGGGCAGTCTACTAAATTGTCTGAGCTGTTTAAGCAGAATTCTAGGTCAAGTGAAGTCTAATGTGAATTACAAAAAACAGAGAGTCATGGCCCCTTGATCAATTCCCAGACTTGAGCCAGTTTATAGACCCAGAGCCCGGGTCCCCTTGGTGAGGGACCCTTCAACATTGTCCCAAATTCACACTCTTAACCTTCCCCCAAGCCTTCCCCAAGGAGACCTATGGCCTTTTACCAGGGTGACCATGCATTCAGGAAAAGAAAATAATCAGATATTTCATAGATTATTAGACACTGGCTCAGAAGTGACACTAATTTCAGGAGACCCAAAACATCACTCTGGTCCACTAGAATAAGGGTTTATAGAGGTCAGGTGACTGATGTTAGCTCAGGTCTGTCTCACAGTGGGTCCAGTGGGTCCCCGGACCCATTCTGTGGTCATTTTCCCAGTTCCAGAATGAGTAATTGGAATCGACATACCCAGCAACTGGCAAAATCCCCATGCTGGTACTCTGACTCATAGAGTGAGAGGTATTATGGTAGGAAAGGCCAGGTGGAAGCCACTAAAACTGCCCCTACCTAGCAAAATAGTGAATTAGAAGCAATATGTATTCCTGGAGGAACTACAGAGATTAGTGCTACCCTTAAGGACTTGAAGGATGCAGGGGTGGTGATTCCCACCACATCCCCATTCAACTCTCCTTTTTGACCTGTGCCGAAAACAGATGGGTCTTGGAGAATGACAGTGGATTATCGTAACTTAACCAGGTGATGACTCCAATTGCAGCTGCTGTTCCATATGCTGTATCACTGCTTCAGCAAAGCAGCACATCACCTGGACCTAGAATGTAGTGAAAGATCTGGCAAACGTTTTTCTCAATAGCTGTCATTAAGGACCACTAGAAACAGTCTGCATTCATCTGGAGAGGCAAGAAGTATATGTTCACTGTTCTGCCTCAGGGGTTTATCAACTCTCCAGCTCTATGCCACAATCCTGTTCTCAGAGACCATGATGTACTGCATTTCCATTTGTATGCAGGACAGCTGAGTATTGTTAGGTGAAACATGTCTATTAATGTGTCTATTTGGAAATTAAGCATGGTTCAAGGTGAAGTGTACAGCTGCCGAGCTGACAAGGGGTAGACGAAGGTTCTGGTGTTAACTTGGCCAGTGATGATCTCCAGTTGTTTAGTCAAGCAAGCTCTGGCCTGACTGTCGGTGCAAGGATATTCTGTGACTGGCTGATAAACTGGAGGGCTAGTATATTAACTCATCAGTCAGCTGACTGCATCTGGGGCTGATTACATCTGTCATCAAATAAGGTCCCCCACCCCCAACAAGATAAACCAATCAATTGAAGACTTTTTAAAGAAGAGGAGAGACTTTTGGCTGTTTGTGCCTCTCCTGTGGAGTTCGCCCAAACCCTTCATAGAAGCTGCCAGCTTCACAGCCTGCCCTGTGGATTTCGAACTCTTCCATTCCCACTTTGCATGAGAATGGAACCTCCTATCTCCTGTTGGTCCTGTTTCTCTAGAGAACCTTGACTAATACATTCTACAATAAAAATACTTCCTGTGATATTTACTAAGATCAATATGTACACTTGTTGGGTTGTGTTTTGTTTGTTTTGGTGAATACTGCCCAAGACCTCTAACTTGTTGTTTCAAATACCCACTAGAGAAAAAAAGGAATTTTTCAACCTTAGCCTGCTTAAAAATAAAAACAAAGTACACTGAAACATACTTTTAAAAAATAAAAACAAAGCATTCATGCGGGAGACCTGGGTTTGATTCCCGGACCATGCACTCCACCCCCCAAAAACAAACAAACTTTTTTAAAAAAGTACATTGAGACACCTTTTCTAGAAGACATAAGTATTAAAGTTCTTTGCCAGTTAAATTCTCTGAAGATTGAGAAATGTTAAAATTTAAGCCTTTTAAGTGGTAGCCAAGTGTTAACATGCTTAAGACAGTTTGTGATATGTACTCCCAGCTCTTATCTGGACACTGTGAATTTATGGAAATGGATCCTCAAAGAGGCTGTGAATAATGGCAAAAAGTAAATTTTTGAAAATTGAGTATGTTTGTATCTACACATAGGCAAATATCTTGCTTTCCTGTTATCCTATGATATAAGTCCTATAGTTCATGTTATAGTAATTCCATTACCCTCTGCCACGTTAAAATTCTGCCAATTCCATTTCTCCATTAACAACTGACAGCACTGTTACCAATGGAAGGGAAACAACAATTATTTTGTATGATGGCATAATTATAAATGAGCCCAATTTTTTGTTTTCTGTTGGACTATAAAAGCTGGGTTCACTCACAGTTATGTTGCATGGACTGTGGACCTCCTTTTTAT
Organism: Tamandua tetradactyla; assembly: GCF_023851605.1. NCBI lineage: Eukaryota > Metazoa > Chordata > Mammalia > Pilosa > Myrmecophagidae > Tamandua > Tamandua tetradactyla. Next base: position 41,285,609 of record NC_135346.1, on the reverse strand, counting down.
TTTATGTTTATTTTTATAATAATAAAAAAATTATTTAATATAAAAAAACAGACAATGATCAAGTTATAGTTTTGTCCTGAAGAGAAAATGATCATCTTCAGTAAGTGAAGATTATTTTTTAATCTGAAATCATAGAAAAGTATTTTTTGCTTCACTCTACAGGTACTGCTTAAGTTGTAGCAGGAACTAGTCCTTCACTGAGGCAGGTAGCCACCTTTGTCTTATAGTCTTAGGTAAAGTTCTGCTTTAATAAGAGAAACGTGATTAAAAAACATATGAAGCCTAATGTTTCATACCCTTCAGAGAATCATATTTCCCAGTGGTCTCCTCATTCACCTCCAAGGCACAATTTAATTCAAAAGAGCAAATGTATTTTAATGGCAACTTCATTGGTATAAGCATTGTGGAAATAGAAGCAAACAGCAAAAAGCCTTTACCAGAAGATTAAAGCCATTGGACCTACTTAAAAAGGGGAAAATTAGCATTGAAGGACACAGCAGTGGTTTTGGAGGGTCTTCGTGCATGTCATTATCCAGGCCAGGCATTGCCAGCAGTGAGGAAAATGAATCTGCACAAAACACTTCGAGCACTATCCATTATTCAGCTTTGGTATGTAGCGGCTACAGACATCAGGTTCCATCAGTCCAGGTATTCTCAAGATCTGAAGTAGAGTAACTTGATCATTGTTTGTCTATTTTTTTATATTAACTCTTCGTAAGTCACTTTATTTGATTATTCTCATTAAAATCAGTATAGTTGTGCTAAGTATATCAATGCTATGTTTTTTTTTTTTTTGCATGGGCAGGCACCGGGAATCAAGCCTGGGTCTCTGGCACAGCAGAACCCAGAACTCTGCCACTGAGCCTGAGCTACCCGCCCTCAATGCTAATTTTTTAAATTTCATTTTTTTAACTTTTTTAATTGTGAAATATAACATATATACAAAAAAGCAATGAATTTCCACGTACATTTTAACAAGTTAGTTATAGAACAGATTTTTAAAGTTTGGTGTGGGTTACAGTTCCACAATTTTTTGTTTTTTTCTTCTAGTTGCTTCAAGACACTGGAGACCAACAGAAATACCAATATAATGATTCAGCAATCATACTCATTTGTTAAATCCTATCTTCCTTGTTATACTGCTTCTTCTCTTTAAATAATACATATACATAAAAGCAATAAATTTCAAAGTACATCGCAGTAATGAGTAGCAGAACAGATTTCAGAGTTTGGTATGGGTTACAATTCCACAATTTTAGGTTTTTATTTCTATCTGCTCTAAGGTACTGGAGGCTAAAAGAAATATCGGTATAATGATTCAGCACTCACACTCATTTGTTAAGCCCAACCTTCTCTGTATAACTCCACCATCACCTTTGATCTTTCTCCCACTCTTCAGGGGTATTAGGGCTATGCCCATTCTAACGTCTTCATATTGGAAGAGGCTGTCAATCATATGGGATGGGGAACGGAACTAGTTGATATTTTGGAAGGGCTGTGCATTTATTTCAGGCCTTATCTGGTCTAGGGATCCATTTGGAAGTTGTAGGTTTTGGATAGTTACCCTTAGTGCCTCAATGCTAATTTTTTTAAACATCTGTTCTGTATGTAGCAAAACAAAAATGAAAGCTTTGTACACTTCAGACAAGCTTTCTGTTTTTCTTCAGTGCACACATCCTGAAACAGTACAAAGTCACTCTGCTATTCAAGGGATGAACTAGTTTATGCAGTGCTTAAAGTAGGTCCCTAGATATTCTAGAATGGAAATAGCCCATGTGAGATACAATATAGTCTTGCCCTGAAGAGCAAATGATCATCTTCAGTGAGTGAAGATTATTTTTTAATCTGAAATCACAGAAAAACATTTGTTTGCCTTACTCTGAAGGTACTGCTGAAGTTGTAGCAGGAACTAGTCCTTCACGGAGGTAGGTAGCCACCTTTGTCTCACAGTCTTAGGTAAGCAACCTTTAGGTATTCCTTCATCTATTGCAGCCTCCATAGCAACTATTTCAAATCTTTGCATTTGTCCTTCAGTACCTGGACCAAAAGCATCTGCTGCATAAACTTACTGACACATCTCATTTGCTCAGATACACAAGATTGTGAATTATCATTTGAACTCTGCTGTTGTTTAACAAATCTTCCTCATTGACCAATTCTACTTGTTTTGACCTTTCAAAATGTGAAGTGTCAAGACTAGTTTCACATCAACTGCAGTTCTGTTTGAAATAATGGTTGTTTGGGCAATCCCATAATCTACATTATCTACTAATTGTAGGTCTTTGGTTGTTTCTCTGAATTTAACAACGGCTGGATGGATTCAGATCTTGAGAATACCTGGACTGATGGAACCTGATGTCTGTAGCTACTACATACCAAAGCTGAATAATGGATAGTGCTCGAAGTGTTTTGTGCAGATTCATTTTCCTCACTGCTGGCAATGCCTGGCCTGGATAATGACATGCACGAAGACCCTCCAAAACCACTGCTGTGTCCTTCAATGCTAATTTTCCCCTTTTTAAGTAGGTCCAATGGCTTTAATCTTCTGGTAAAGGCTTTTTGCTGTTTGCTTCTATTTCCACAATGCTTATACCAATGAAGTTGCCATTAAAATACATTTGCTCTTTTGAATTAAATTGTGCCTTGGAGGTATATGAGGAGACCATGGGCAATATGATTCTCTGAAGGGTGTGGAACATTAGGCTTCATATGTTTTTTAATCCGGTTTCTCTTATTAAAGCAGAACAATACTCCCAAAAGAATTGTCAACAGGAATGTTAAACAATCAGGAACAACCCTGGCTTTGATTTCTCCTTGAACCAACTTCGGTGTTTCAAAAGTGAATTCTGTACCATTCTTTCCATTTTCATTCTGTGTAGGCTGTCCTTCGTAACATGTGCAATGTGTTACCAGTCAAAGAGGACAGTGTATACAGTAGGAAGAATACACATTCACAGCAGTTTCATTTCCAATGACAGTTCTTTAAAATATAGTATAATTTCTGATAAATCCATTCTGAACATCAACAGGAAGTTGGTCCCGTTCTAAGACAGCTTCATTTTTCTCCACTTTTTTGTCCAGAGAGTAGGTTCCTTTGGATGGTGGAGCTTGTTTAAGGTATGTCTTTAAAGACTCAGAGATTATTGGTCTGTCATTATATACTGCAATAACTGTTATCAAATAAATTTGCTCTTTGTTAGGTTCCCTCTTAAATAGGTGCGACGTATGGTAGCATCTTCTTCACGCCAGTATGGGATACAGGGCAACTTATCTGATAACACACACCACTCAACTATATATTTGTTTACAGACTCATTTGGAGCAGTCCATTCTACCCAAAGAATATAATCTTTAGGGAATGTTTTGAGATCTGTGAATGGGTAAGTAGCCTGGAAGTCATAGGCAGGGATAGGTAAAGCAGACGCGTCTGATCTGCCAACTAGATTTCTTGCTGTTGGATTTGCTATATAGGGATCATTTGTGAATATCTGTCAGTTTTGTGCCATTAAGTATTTTTTAAAAACAATTACAGTATATTTTCTAGAACTTGACAGTCAATGTCCTTTTTTTTAACTTCATCAATTATACTTTTATTTTTTATTGCCCACTTCAATACTACAGAAAAAAAAGATATTTTGTAAATATAATTTTTATCCTTTGAGAGGCACTTCATAATCCGAGATCTTCCCATTGACTTTAAAAGGAGGCAATGTCTTCCATGAGTTAAACATTCTACGCATGAGTATAGGATGGATCTATCTTATATCAGAAACTTGGTGCCTTGGCAGTCTATCTTCATATGTGATCCCACTTGCTTTAACACTCCAGTCACTCCAGAATCCCTTACCATCATCTTTCATACAATGACTCCTAAACATATATTCTGTAAAGGGTTTAAGATCCTGTACAGTAAACAAAGACTGTGTGGATATTGTATCTTCAGGAGGAATCTGGCTCCAAGTTGAGGCATCATTGGTCTTATATTGAATGCTATATTTTGAGTTGATTCATGTCATTTTTAAGATACCAGACAGTCCTGAGTTGGTGACTGATAAATTATGCGATGAATTAGGCTTCACTTCATCTACAGAATCAAAATTGATATGATCTGATATAATCTTCCCAAGGGCATTCTCTGTTTCTATCCAGACTTCAATGTTGACAAAATAAACAGAAGAATAATCAATAGTGCAAAACTGTTTTACAATCAGCAAACTTCTCTGCTGCCCATTCAGAGTTTAAAGTGAAGTTTGTTTTCAGGTATGTTTCCTTCTAGGATCTCACTGACACACCATTTTCCTCCCCATATTCACAACGCAACTGAAATATCTAGGGTTTTCTGAAGGCAAGCCTGAAATTACTGTGATTCCATAAATATTCTACTCCATTTGTCCAACTGCTAAAATGTTGCAAGTGAGTTGAATACTTAATGAAGATACAGCTGAAAAGGTGACACTGAATGCTGTTCTGTTTAAGACAGAATATTGTTCCTTAGGAACAGTAACATGATTTTTCAAAAAATGTAATTTGCATTTCCACAAAAATAACCCATACATTTTTCCGTTCACACATAAATAGCTGTAAAATTCTAAGATATATAACTAGAGATTCAGGGTTGATATGACCACATGGATCTAAAAGTTCACCTATAGATTCAGCAGTGAGGAAAATAAACAAGGCTTGCACTATCCAACTCCACAGAGTCAGCATTTTGCCTAGAAATTTCTCATCTCTCAAGATCACCATCTTTCATTGCTGATCCTGTGTTTTGAAACTTTTTCATATATTTTATCTGCTTTTTGGTTGTTTAGCACAGGAAGGTAAATCTGGATTCTACCACTTCATCAAAGGCCACGGTGCTTTGATTCTCTACGACTACAAAGCCTCCTCAGTGTGGGGCTGGGTTGGAACGGTCAGCCACGTTTTATAATGGTTTGGGTCTTAGTTGTCAACTAAAGAGCATTTCCTGGGACACAAAAATCCACAGCAGCCAGTGATAGCTCAAAAGGAAATTTTAATGTGTGTATTTTCCAGGGGCAAGTTTCATAGCCTTCAATAAATTCTTATATTTATGCCCTCTGTCCTAGAAAAATAAGAACTATTGATCTAACGGTATTCTCCTCAGTCATAAAGCAACACTTTTGAGTTCTCCTCCTCAGACGTGATAGACAAAATACTTGCAAGACCATACATTTTCCTAACTCAAGACTAAACTATTATGCTAGCCAGCCAAAACAATATTAATAAGTTGGCAATTACTCTACAGCTAACCAATTTTCTCTAACATTTAAGGTATCCTTGATCCCTTTTCATAATGACAATTACCAGTCTGAGAACATGGCAAGATGGAAAAGCAACAGTAAAAGATCAGAATTTTCCAGCTAAGTATAAAAGCTCTTAGGGGTGAATTCTGATGCTGGTAGACTTCGTAAGTGAATACTGCTTATATAAATTAAAAACATATATATTTCCCCCAATATAACATATCTATTTGTGTACTCTTTAAAATAATTTTTTCTCTCTTGTTATATCAATCTCTCCAAAAATACTTCACCTTGAAAACTAAATCAAATAATAAAATATACGTGTTTGGGTTAAAAAAACAAACAAAACCCTTCTTGCATGTTCAAGCATTCACGTATCATCTCCCTCCTCCACTTTTTAAAAACCTGTCTACCCGAAGTAACTTTCGTAAAGGCACTAGACAACTTCAATTTCAGGCAACATCAAAGAGAAAGTGACATAAGTACCTGACCTAAACAAACAGTAAACCATCTCACCCAATCTTGAGCTTCACGGTTGCTTAAAGATACGCTAAATAATCCATCCTTCACTGTATGGATGTAAGCAGCCACAGTTATTTTAAACAAGTGTTTTTTTTGTTTTGTTTTGTTTAAAAATTCTCATCACTTCAACCCAGTCAGATTCAGTATATTCATAAATAAGAAAATAGACAAATATACAACAAATCTAACTTGTAACATCAAAATGGTATAAAAATATATATATGTAAATACATATACATACATACATATATACGTATATACATATACGTATACATAATATTAGGAACAAGCATCTTTATTTAAGTCCAAACTTTTAATCAGTGTTTCTATCAGTGTACTACTAAGTGGCTGCAAGAAGGAAATGAAGTCTTTGAGTTTTTATCTGGAATTTCAGAGGCCCAAAATAAGCAGTGGCAGCTATTCTTGGACATGTAGTATTTGGTGCTTTGCTTCATTAACCTGCCATAGTTTAGTGGAAACTATGCCAATTTTCCTTCCATGGAATTATTCACCTAGCTATTTGAATTTAGCAGTAATTTGACTCAAGTTTTCCAAAATATTTTTCTATCCTCCCTATGCCCTTACATTAGGGGAACATATGGGTAGGAAAAGGGAGGTAGCAATTTTAAGCCCCTAAGCTAATTTTTAGAGGGAAGATACCCTATAAAGCACTGTTTATTAAAAAGAAAAGGTCAAAAATACATACCTGTTTCATTCTTGCAGCAGCTCTATTTGAAAAGAGAATAGACCTGTCTTTTTGGAAGCAGGATGGGCATGTCTGAAGGGCTCGACTATAAGAACGTTCAGCATCTATATAATCTAAGGATTATAAAAAAGGAGACATCATTGTAATTTTATTTCTGATTCTACTGTGTTCTATAAGACCTGAGAATGCATAGCTTTCCATTCATAAGTTTTAAATAAAAAAAGATAGTCTATTAAGTTTGGGGCAGTAAAGACCATTTCTTCCCCCCCCCCCCCCCCCCCACCTTAAAGAAACAGTGCTTGCTTATGCCAACTGAACAAGGCTCACCTGGTGAAGTGAAACTAGAGTACACTGTCAGTGAAAAGCCTTCCATGCTGAAGATTCCTATAATGCCTTATGGAACTTTCATCTGGTTTATCAATTTAGTGAGGAGTTTTGAAAGGGGGTTGGGGAACTGGACAGAAGAAAGAGACTTAAGTCTGGATTCATGGTCTGGGATGAAGAAAAAAATTCTACATATATTTTCATTAATATATATGGCTCTCTCTCTAAGCCAACTTGGCAGATAAACTCACTGCCCGTTCCATTACAATAGGACATGATTCCCAAGCATGTAAATCTCCTTGGTAACATGGGACATGACTCCTGGGGATGAGCTGGGACCCAGCATCATGGGTAGAGAAAGCCTTTTTGACCAAAATGGGGAAGCGAGAAATGAGACAAAATAAAGTTTCAGCGGCTGAGACATTTCAAAGAGTTGAGAGGTTATTCTCAAGGTTATGCCTATACATTATATAGACACTCCTTTTTAGTTAATGGTGTTTTGGAGTGGCTAGAGGGAAGTATCTGAAACTACTGAACTGTATTCTAGTACAGTTCAACATTGATTTTTGAGGATGACTGTATAACTACAGAGCTTTTACAATGTGACCATGTGATTATAAAAACTTTGTGGGTGATACTCCCTTTATCCAGGACATGGACAGATGAGTAAAAAATAAGGACAAAAAATAAATAAATAATAGGTGGGAATGGGGGACAAGGGGTAAAAAAAAGTTTGAGTGGATTGCAATACTAGTGGTTAATGAGAAGGAGGGGTAAGGTGTATGGGATGTATGAGCTTTTTCTTTTTCTTTTTCTTTATTTTTCTGGAATGATGTAAATGGTCTAAAAATGACTGTGGTGATGAATACACATCACCAAGGCTGAATTTTCTCAGCCTTGGAACTATAAACGAGCAACTTATTAAATTCCCCTTTTGAAAAGCCATTCCATTTCTGATATATTGCATTCTGGCAGCTAGCAAACTAGAACAGATTTTGGTACCAGAGAGTGGGGTGCTGCTGCTGCAGTTTGCAAATACCAAACATGTTGGAACGGCTTTTTAAATGGATAAAGGGAAGATTTTGGAAGAGTTGTGAGTAGCTTGATAGAGAAGGCCTAGAATGCTTTGGAGAGACTGTTGGTAGAAATGTGGACTCTAAAGATACCTCTGATGAGGCCTTAGAAAGAAATGAGGCACGTGTTATTGAAAACTGGAAGGAAAGTGAGCCTTGTTTTAAAATGGCAGATAATCTGGCAAAGTTAACTAATGGTATTGGCTGGAAGGCAGATTTTAAAAGCCATGAACTTGGATATTTAGCAGAAGAGATCTCCAAATTAAATGTCGAAAGTGCAGTCTGGTTTCTCCTTGCAGCTTATAGTGAAATGCGACAGGAAAGAGATAACCTGAAAACTGAACTCTTGAGTAAAAAGAAACCAGAAATTGAGGTCCTGTAAAATTCTGGGCCTACAGAAAGGGAGACTACAAAGTATAGTGTGGATTTAACCAAATGTGAAACCAGTCAGCCATTTCAGAGAAAGTCAGGATCGGACATGGCGTTATCCAGGAAAGATTTGTGGAAACTCCTTATGTCTGATGGGCATGATTCAACACTACTGCATAGAAAGCCAATGAGAGTGCTGTAGGACCTGTATAAACAGAGCTGCTGCCAGTCTGGACTGAGGGGTTCAGAGAAGGGACACATTGGAGGAAAAATAACTTCAGAGGCAAAACCGTGGAGGCTGAGGTCTGAAGTCAGGAAGCCTCGGGCCAGGAGAGTGAACCCACCCAAGCCTGTGGAGAGGGTGAGTTTGCCCCAAAGGCAGAGAATGGGTCTTCCACCTCATTGCAGTGGAAGAGTCATGCCGCCTCAGGCCTTGGAGAGGGTGAAGCACGTTTCTTGGGGTTGGGGGAGAGCCTGGTTGCCACCACATGGAGGGGCTGAAGCCGAGAGAAAGGTGGTCTCCCCAATATCCCCCAAGGTTGCATTCAGAGAGAGGCAGGCGTAGGCATTTGGAAAGGGTGGGACTGCCACTTTCTAAAGCCCTGAGGATAAATGAGTCTCAGACTTTGAAATCTAATGGACTTTGCCCTGCAGGTTTTCGAAACTGTATGGGTCTGGTGACCCCTGTGTTCCTTCCTCCCTATGGAAACGTGTCTATGTATCCTATGAATGTTCCTTCTTTGTATGTTGGCAGCAAATAACTTGTTATGAGTTTTCAAAGGTCCAGAGCAAATGGAGAGAATTTTGCCTTAGGACAGATCATGCCTGTAACTGACTTGATGAGATTTTATACTGTCCCTAATTTTGTACTTCATTGTATTGCTACCGATAAGTTTAAGGATTTTTGATGTTGTTATGAAATTAATGTATTTTGTATATGTTGAAAACATGTCTTTTTAGGGGCCAGAGGGTGGAATGTGCTGGTTTGAAAGGAAGTATGCCCCCTAAGAAAAGCCATGTTTTAATATAAATCTCATTTCTTAAAGGTAGAATAATCCCTATTCAATACTGTATATTTGAAACTGTAATGAGATCATCTTCCTGGTTGATGTGATTTAGTTAAGAATGGTTGTTAAACTGGATTAGGGGATGACATGTCTCCACCCATTTGAGTGGGTCTTGATTAGTTTCTGAAGTCCTATAAAAGAGGAAACATTTTAGAGATTCAGAGAGACTCAGAGAGAGCAGAGAATGCTGCAGCACCATGAAGCAGAGAGTCCACCAGCCAGCAACCTTTGGAGATGAAGAAGGAAAACGCCTCCCGGGGAGCTTCATGAAACAGGAAGCCAGGAGACCAAGCTAGCAGATGACACCGTATTTGCCATGTGCCTGTCCAGCCGAGAGAGAAGCCCTGACTGTGTTTGCCATGTGCCTTCTCATTTGAGAGAGAAACCCTGAACTTCATCAGTCTTCTTGAACCAAGGTATCTTTCCCTGGATGCCTTTGATTAGACATTTCTATAGACTTGTTTTAATTGGGACATTTTCTCGGACTTAGAACTGTAAACGAGCAACTTATTAAATTCCCCTTTTGAAAAGCCATTCCATTTCTGATATATTGCATTCTGGCAGCTAGCAAACTAGAACAGCTGGTAACTGATTGGCAATTTCAATATCACTCCCCCACACCGCCACCACTAAATTTAAGATGAGGAAAAGATCTCAAACTATTTGGAGCTCAACAACCACAACAAAACACAATTATTATGAGTAACCTGTTGGCTGATACTATCTAAAAATAAAAATCATTCTTTAAAGAGCAAAAAAAAAAAGAGAAAATGGTAATAAATTTATATAGTCATTGCTACCTGCAGAATTACAGTCAGAGAACCAAGAGAAAATTGGCTATTCATTCTTTTCTCGGGTTTGGAATACTTAATTCTAAAATACAAAGAGAATGGCTTTAACAATTAAAACTATTAGTTCTTTTAGAAAAAGAAGTGATGATTGCTAAGCCAGGAAACAAAAACAATTTTAAACATGAAAATAACTAGGGGAAAATATTAACATGCTTAGATTTCTAAAGTGTGTACACTCTGGGATTTGACAGAAGCAGTTATAAGATCAAATAGCTTCCCAAATTATCAGAGGGAACCCAGTTTTTCCTAAGCAAATGTAAAAAATGCAGAATGATACAAATAACATCTGCCTCTAAGGCATGCAAAGAAATAGAGTACAAACAAAAAAATCCTTCCCTAGGCCATGTTGGAGGGGTCAGGCCTGTTTTTACAGCACTATACAAATGAGGAATAGCAACACACAGTCTTTTAACACTCAAGGTTAAAGTTTTCCAAAGTTATAGCTAAAGGGTACCCCTATCCCTACCGCCTTGTAGATTGCAGAAAAGAAAACCTATGCCCATGTAATAACTGATCTCAGTCAGCTGAGAACAAAATTCCAGTGTGGTTGGAAACAAACAGGATTGTTAGCAGTTTAGGCGTATTCTTTGACATCTCTTTACAGATTCTGAAAAAAAAAAAAACAAAAAACACAATCGTCAATATGACCAGACATCAGTGCTAATATAAGGATCTCACCTCCTTTCTTAAATTGTTCATTCCCCTCTTCTTTTAGTCTAGTGCTCTCTTCTCTTCTCTTCTGAAAGAGAGGAGGGAATTATATAATTTCTCACAATTTTATGAGAAGTGTACAAAAGTCAGCTTTCTTTAAGTTTAGGCTATTTAATAAGCAGCAACTAGACTTTTGAGAACCAGGTCAGTTTTACTTTTATCTCAAACAGAGAGAAAAATACATGATCATCTGGCTAATCATCAACTGCATTCCTTATTTTTATTACACTAAATCTAAGTGTACTGGTATGCCCTTTGCTTTCTATGTTTTTATCTTTTGCATGGAACGGCAATTCAGGTTTTGTTTAATTTATACTCACTCAAAATGAAACTAAACAACATATGCACTGGTGTGTACAACCTTGTAAATTCAAATTATATGTTAGTTGCATGACCTTTTGACAAGTTTCAGGATTGATCAAAACAAACAAACAAACAAAACCCCCAAACTTATGAGACTTTAATAGTACCACTTCTTAGGGCTTTTTTATAGACGTATGTGATTATGTATGTAAAGTTCCCAATACTGTGCCTGGCAAAAAAGGGCTGAATGAATGTAGCTTTTATTTTTCTGAAAATGAATAATTTAATACTTCCTTAGCTACAATTGTGTCATGAAGGAGACATACAGTATGCTGTGTGAGTGCATTCAGGGAACCAGCCTAGTCTGAAGAGGCAGGTAAGTGTGCTGTTTACAAACTAACACAGGAGAACTTGAAGAAACCTAGATAAATCCTTTCCTAGCTTCTTGTAACAACTCAGAAATTCACACAGACGGAAAACAGCAATCAAACTCAAAGGCAGAGTGAATGTTAACTGCAAAGCAAATATGGCACATGCTGAGTCCGTGTGAGCTTCACCCATGAACATCTTAACAATATGACTGGCACAAGCAGACTGGCAGAAGTGCCGCCTGCCTGCCACCTTTTGATGGCACCTTTTTACAAAGAACCCTCCAAATCTCTCCCTTTCTTCTTGAAGCTTCTGAGTAAATTAAAACTTCAAAGGAAAGAAATGTAATTAACAGGGTGTTTCAGGCCCAGGAGGAGGCTACAGCCTAAACAATTTGTACTCTTAAATTTAAATTTAGGGACCAAAGTAAAAATATATCTCTGGAGAAAATTGTGAATATTATATTGATGAGACCACGGTGCTTCCTATGGAGATTATTATTATGTTCTTGATAAAACAAAGCACTTAACATCTCACTAAAGAACCCAAAAGGTAGTTATAAACTGAATCTAATCGTGTGCCTGATACATAGCAGATAGAATAACAGCTCATTTTAAGATGTATCTGAGGAGGGCTAGTCTAAGGGAATATGGAAAATAAATGAAATGGGGAGGGGGAATAGTCATCAAAACACGAGGGTGTAGTCATATTTACCCAGCACTAACAAAGAGGGAGGTGCATGGATTGTAATATCCTTTACTGTACTGGTCAGGATTTTTGGATGCAAGCAAAAAAAAGAGGGAGGGGGTGGGCATGAAGAGGGAAGATATATTGGCAAGAGGGAAGATTTATTAGGAGCTTAGAAAACAGGCAGAAGTAAAGGCAGCTCTGTCGCATCAAGATGCAGAAAGTATAATGTCTTATTAGTAAAAGAGTCTGGTCTGGCCAGGACCGGCCACAATAATAGCAAATTCTAACCATTCCTTTTTCTTTACCTCATTTGATCCAGATTCAAAGTCTTGGTGGGAAGCAGACAATGAGCCAAGTCTAGACCACATGCCTTGGCTAACAGAGAATGAAGTGAGAAATGTGGAGGAGTGTCACGCTAACAGATTACAACATAGCGGAAAATTCCCCCACTGAAGGGGCGTTGGATGCTGGAAAGCCAAAAGAACTCCATAACAATTCTAGTTAACAGTTATTTAAAAAAAAAAAATTCCTTAGACATAGGGCAATTCAAATTACTGGAGCTTAATGCCCATCCTTGAAGAACTTTCAATTTTCTTGGATTTAGTCCTAATTTCAAGAGACGTTCTAATCCAAAATCTGTTTTCTGGAACCAACTCACAAGGAATGTTCCAGGAACAGAGATGAATCACACACATTGCCAGATCAGAGTCTTGTAAATTCCAGGCTTTTCTTTTTCTTCTTCTTTTTTTAATCCAATCATTCTTTAAATGTATAACCTTTATAAATTTATCACCAGTCCCCAACTGGCAAAGCCGAGACCCAAGATATACCAGCAAGGAATTACTTATAAGGCTCAGTCCGATAAAAGCTCACCTTGTCTCTGTAATAAGGGAACTAAAAGTTGAACAAGCAAAGAAAAGGGCTTCAAAAACACATTTCTGAGACCATTTATTCTAATGAAGGCATTTTATTTTTTTGGCTGATAAATCACAACCCAGTGACCCATTAAGCAGGAAAAGAACTGCTGCTTCCCTCTCCACAGATTATACAAATTGAGGATAAATGCAATTATCAATATCAGGCTGAACATCTCCTTGGAAACAGCTAAAATTAGCACTTTGAGGAGATAACTGCACTATCTCCCAGCTGTGCCAAGAGACTGACTTGATTCTAGCACTAAGACAAGGGTTTATCCTGCTGCCTAAATATACTCTTTCTCCGAAGGATGGTACACAAACTGCATATATTACTGGAATCCAAGGACAGATAGTGTGCAGGCCTCTTTAGTGTGCAAGGTGCCAAGAGTGTTCACACACACATGAACTGGTAGTGCTGATATTCTGCAGCATTAGCAGACGCAAATCTTTCCAGGCTCTGTCGTATGAATTGAAGCCTCTAATGTGGTTGGGAGCCTCCTCACACACCTCTGCAATGCCTTTTAACACATTCCAGGGAGGCCTCAGAGGGAAACACCTGCTCTCGAATTATATTTCCATAGGAATGGCAACTGCAGAAATTTTACAGGGCTTTTTACTCAGCAATGCCAGAAAAGCTACTTCTTCCCCACCATTGAAAACTGGGGGAAATTCTGCATCGTAAATCATCACAGGAACTCACCACAAAAATCCTACTAACAAATTGAACATTTGCTACTAAGGATATATAGTCAGTCAGTGTCCAAAGCTTTTAGAACTATTTTCTCTATGTAATAAATTTGATATCATTATGATAATCCATTTTTTTAAAAAAACATTTTTTAATGAAACTGTAAATGCGAATGTTTTAAGGGTTTATAGGCTGTTCAAAGAGCTAACAAGGAAAAGTAAAGCCAAATTTTCCTAAACTACTAGATTTGTAAACAAAATATTAAGATTTATAAGTAATTTTAACAATTTCAGGATATTTTAAATTTATAATATTAATAAATTAAGTATTAATTCAAAACCCCAAATACCTGTAAACAGTATTTTCAGTGCACAAAAGCTATCAGACACTAAAATGTCACAGCTTGTACCTCCATTTCAAGATTCTCCCATTCCTTCCCCCAATCAACTACATTTTGATAACATCTTGGAGCATCAACTGAATTTTTTTTATTCGTTTTCTCTTAACATGAGTATTAGCTAGTACTTGGACTTCCGCCTTCCTAAAGACATTCACATTCAACTTGGTATTGTCATGTTAATCTTTCAATTTTGTTTCTATCTTGTTTTTCCTGAAATTATTCCACAAAATTCTGAAAAGCTTTGAAGTCCTCCCTCAAAAAAAAAATTACACTATTTCAATAACATTACTTTGCATAAGTATAGTAATCCAAAAGCATTTTAGAACTCTAAGACTGGAGGGACTTCAGTGGTCATATAATTCAAACCGTTTGTTTTAAAAAAACTAGGTACTGAGACTCAGAGCAATAAAGTAATGTTTGCAATCAATTTTAAGGCTTGATTTTTCCCCCTCATCTTTTCTGATTTAATTTTGTTTTTCAAACTGTATAAAGTATTTACACAGTTCAAATCAATACTAGCTGTGACTTCTGATGTGGTGAAGTGAGGAGGCTGACAAATCCTCTTCCTTAAAAGTAACTATACAACTGAATAAAAGTATCCAAAACAACCATTTCAGTGTCCCAGAAACTGAATAAAAGCTTACAATAAAGTGAAAATTATTTATTCATGAAAAATGAGTCAACTATGTGAAAGAATGGTGGGAATTTGTACCATATTTGCTGAGGACTGTGTCCATTCCCTCCATCCTCCAATCATCCTATGTGGCAGTTTTTTTGTTTTGTTTTTTTAAATATTTTTATTGACTAATCTTCACACACGTACAGTCCATCCTCACTATACAATCAATGACCCACAATATTATCACATAGTTGTATATTCTTCACCGTGATCACGTTTTGAACATTTGCATCACTTCAGAAAAAGAAATAAAAAGAAAAAAGAAAAAACTCATACATCCCACAGCCTTTACTTCTCCTTCTCATTGACCACTAGTATTTCAATCTACCCAAACTAACCAGAGCCACCAGTGCTCATATACTGCAGGGGAAATGGATTTCACAGCTGCAGTCCAGGTGAATTATTAAACAAATAAGCAAACACTCAAGATAGCAACAACAAAAACAATCAGGGAAAAGAAGTCAGAATCCAGAGTTGCTGCAATATAATACCTAAAATGTCCATCCAGTTTTAACAAAAAATGACAAGACATACAAAGAAATAGGAAAGCTTGACCCATTAGATCTAGTAAAGACTTGAAAGCAGCTATAATAAATATGTTTGAAGAACTAAAGCACACTATGTTTAAAGATTTTGAAAGGTCATGGTTCAAAATTAGACAATCATGATATCAAATCAAATGGAAACTCTGGAGTTGAAAAGTTCAACGATTTAAATGAAAAATTTGCTAGAAGGGCTCATTAGATTTAAATTGACATAAGAGAATAAGTGAACTTGACATTAGAGCAATAGAAGTTATTCAATGTGAAGAAGTGTGAGCTGGAAAGAGAATGAAGTAAAATGAACAGGGTTCTCATAACACGTGTATGACGGAAGTAACAGAAGAGGAAAAAGAGAGAAAGGAGTAGAACAAATATTTGAAGACATAATGGTAAAAAACTTCGAAAATTTGATGAAAAATAATAATCTAAAGATCCAAGAAGTTTAATCAACTCTAAGCAGGATAAACCAAAAGAGATTTACATCTAGAGGCATAATATTCAAACTGCTGAAAGAGAAAATTTCAAAGCAGCAAGAGAAAACAACTTATCAGGTATAGGGGGAACAACAAAACTACTAGTACCTAGTTTCTCATCATAAACAATGGAGGTCACTTAGCAGTGTGATGACATAATTTAAAATGGGGAAAGAAAAAAACTGCCAATCAAGGGAATGACTTTGGGGGGTCATAGGGTAAGAGGAAAGACACGGAAAATTGTACTTCCTTAAAGACAAAGAATGAACTTTGAAATATTACAGTGGAAAAAAATATATCTTAATAAGCACTTTCATGTTTTAAACTACTCGATTTCCCCAGTTATTTTAAAATTTTGTCACCACTCAAATCTCTGAATAATGATCCAATTAGAGTCTAAATGAGGTTCTTTGTTTTAGTGAACGATGCCACTGTAAAACTAAGTTATGTTTTAAATAATTTGGCAAACAAAAAATATTAGCATTTGGAAAAGGATACAAACTTTGCCTCGGCTACTATTAAAATTTAGCTAGATAATTGAGGAAAGGTTGGACTTTTAAAAATGGCATGAGGACAACTTGGTAGGCATTTGGAAAATGACAAAACCAGATTATTTTTTCACATCACACACAAAAATAAATTTCAAATGCACTGGGGATTTGAATGTAAAAAGTGAAGCCATACAAGTAATAGGAAAAAAACAGGTGAATTCTTCTTTAACTTCAGTGTAAAAGTGTAACTATGGGGTGGTGTGACGGTGGCTCAGTGACAGAATTCTCACCTGCCATGCCAGAGACCCGGATTCAATTCCCATTGCCTTCCCAGGCAGAAAAAAAAAAAAGGGTAACTATGGCTTTAACCATGATGTAAATCCTGAAGTAATACTAAGAAAAGATGAATAAATCTGACCATCGAAAAAAAATTTTTTTAATTATATGGCCAACAAAACGAAACAAAACAAAAATCCCACTATCAACTAAGTCAAAAGGGGAGAATACAAATGGGGAGAAGATACTTGCAAGATATGCCACAAAGAACTAATACCCATAATTATTAAAAAAAAAACTCTTAAAAATTGCGGGAAAAAGGACCAAACTTCCAATAGAAAAATGGAAAAAAATACATGCCTAGACAATTCACAAACAATTAAACAAAAATGGTCCTCAAAGTTCAAACTCACTCATAAGAGAAATGAAAATTAAAACAACACTGGGACATTATTTCTCTATCAGATCAGCAAAAATTTGAAAGCATGGCAACAAATTCTGTTGGTGAGGCTGTGGGGAAACAAGCACTCTCATATATTGTTAGTGGGGATGAGAACTGATACAAGCCTTCTGGAGAGGAATTTGATAATTTCTAAGAAAATTGTATATGCACTAATCCTTCAAGCTTGCAAGCCCACTTCTAGGAATCTACCCTGAAGAAACCGCCAACACGAAGAATCACCACCAAGAGAACCTGTTTTGTGGCTCAGATGTGGCCTCTCTCTCCAGCCAACACAACAAGCAAACTCACCACCCTCCTCCTGTCTACGTGGGACATGTCTCCCAGGGGTGTGGAACTTCCAGGCAACGTGGGACAGAAATCCTAGAATGAGCTGAGACTCAGCATCAAGGGATTGAGAAAACCTTCTCGACCAAAAGGAGGAAAAGCGAAATGAGACAAAATAAAGTGTCAATGGCTGAGAGATTCCAAACAGATTCGAGAGGTTATCATGGAAATTATTCTTACGCATTAAATAGATATCACCTTGTCAGTCAAGATGTAATGGAGAGGCTGGAGGGAACTGCCTGAAAATGTAGAGCTGTGTTCCAGTAGCCATGTTTCTTGAAGATGATTGTATAATGATGCAGCTTTCACAATCTGACTGTGTGACTGTGAAAACCTTGTATCTGATGCTCCTTTTATCTACCTTATCAATAGACAAGTAAAACATATGGAATAAAAATTTTCGTAGTGAAAAAAAAAAAGAAACTGCCAACAGTAGGAAAATACATATGCATGAGGTTATTCATTGCAGCAATTTTTATAATTGCAAAAATACTGGAAACAACCTAAATACCTATACACAGTAGTAGCTGAATAAATAAGTGTCTCTGCACAATGGAATACCATGCAACAGGGAAAAAGGATGTGGAAGATCTCTATGACCCGGTATGAACTGATTTCTGTGAAGGACATACAGTTAAGTGAAAAAAAGCAAAGTACAAAAATTTATCTATAATATAGTGCACTTCATGTAAGAAAGAAGAGGATATGAGAAAATATACACGTAGCTTGTTATGTGTGCAAAGGAAATATAGGAAGGAAAAACAGAAACTAAAGAGATTAGTTATCTATAGGAGGTGGACAGAAAAGAGGTAGAAAAAATGGGAACAAAGAAGTAGGGGTGAAGAAATGTCAGAGCGACATTTCTCAGCATATACCTTGCTGAATTGCTCTGACTTGTAAAACCACAATTATATTTCCTAGAGCCCCTAAATAAATAATTTTAAACCAAGATGCAAGGGGAATGGGGAACTCAAAATAGAATACAAATAGTAACAAATGAATCTAACTGTTTCACAAATGGATAACATAGTCACAATGAAGGGGATCAGAAAGAAAAAAATGAACAGGGCAACTTAGTAAATATCTTATCTCCCCTAATGTATTTATTAATTACAAAGGGAAATTTCCTGTAATCTACTTTGTAGCGGAGAAAGAGGGCAGATACCACGTTAACTAAGTAATCAAGTTTACCATCACCAGTAGTCTGACATAACAGCATGAACCCCTGAGAAGGGCACAACACTGTTTCTGTGGTATTCTTGTCAAAAATATATAACTTGAAATTAAAATAGCAAAACAAAACAAACAAAAAAAAACAAGCAAACTCAAACTGAAGGCCATTCTACAAAATAACTAGTCAGTTATAACAACTAAAACAACTCAACTAAACTAAATAAGTAAAAAAACTGTTAAGGACATGAAAGCCAAGGAATGAGATGCTGTCAACAACTGGAGAAAATTAAGGAGACAATGTGGGATCCTGGACTGGATTCTGGAACAGATAAAGGACAGTGGTAGAAAAGCTGGTGAAATCTGAATAAAAATGTAGTTAACAGTACTGCATCAACACTAATTGCTCATTAAACTATGCTTATATGAGATATTAACATTAGAGGAACTATAAAGGGTATACAAGAACTTTCAGTAGTATTTTTGCAATTTTTCTCTAAGTCTAAAATTACATTTCTTTTTAAAATTGTATTTCAAAACAAAAAGTTAAAATTATTTCCATTTTTATCTTTCAAGGACTAAATATGGTGTCTCCTGTAAACTGCTTACTCAGTAATGACATAGTCATTCACCATATTTATGGAACACCTAAAACGAACCAGGCACTGTGCTAAATGCAGTGGTATATAACTGTACCAGGACAGAGAAGGCTCTAGTCTACCCTCCAGCACTCCAGAGTAGCTGGGTAAAACACAGAAACTACCTAAAACAAAATAAGTATAGTTATCTAGTCTCCCTAGCTGGACCATGAATTTCTTGAGGGGGGAAACCATATTCTTTAAGAAAAATGTTTTTGTCTGTTTATTGTGGGTACTAATAAATGTCTCCCCTCAAAAACAACTCAATTTCCAGAATTAGCCTGAAACTGTGGCTTAAGTGGGTTAATTTTCATTTACTTGAGATTAGATAATAGTGAAAAGAAAAAAGGAGGTAGAAACGATCACAATTGTTATTTCTGAAGAATAAAATTAAGGAATAAAGAATTTCAAAATTATATAGCTTCAGGTAATTCTATAAAGATTATGAATTACTTTTTAAAACCGGTCAGAATGCAAGAATCTGTAAAACAAATAACTGTGAATTGGCTATATAATCTTATCTTTTAATTTCATATTTTCTAATGCAGTAATTCTATTTATTTAATTATCTATATTGGATTAGAAGTCTGATTCTATGACTTTGCATTTCATATCATTCAATGAGCTAAACACATAAAAATAAAAATCAGTGTCCACCTAGAAGAGACTTAACATTAGATGAATGTGACATTTCCACAGTAGTACCTTCTAAAACTTGCTGAAGTGTACAGAGTACTTACTATGTGCCAGGTATTGCTCCTCAATTTTTTTTTTAATGGAAAGGGAAAACAAAACAAAACAAACAAGCTAGAGAACTTCAACTGATAACAATTTAAAATTCTGGTATAACCTGGAAAATATGTCAGAAAGTGCTCCTCCATTTCCTCATTAATTATAAAAAACCTAGTCTCCACTTCTGCAATGTAGGAGCTGGCTAGGAATAGTCCTTTTACTCTGGGTCAGTGCATATAACATAAACACACTGACTAGTGTGTTTATTATAGTTTTTATTACTAAATAATAAGAACTCGTATTAAATATATTAAAAAAATTCTATTAATTAAGTAACCCTGTGGGGCACAAGTGTTTTACACAAATATCAGGAAGAAACTCAAGAGGTTCAGCAAGTTAATTTCCATACTGTAAAACTATCAACAGCTCTCTGCTTCCTCCTGCAGCTTTGTGTAGTAATTGCTACAAAATAAAACTTACATAAGCTTTAACTTAAGCATTCTACTCAGAGATCAATCACGCCTGGGTAAAAGGCAGGGTCACCTACTTGCCAAAGTGCAGGAAAATAGAGGCATATGCAACAAAACTTTCTGCTTTTGTCTTTCCTAGAAAGATGAGAAAACTACATTTGAAATGCAAATACTGAAAGGTTTAGGGACCCCAATCCTACAAATGATTCTGAAGGGAAGTTTTTATTATAAAAAAGGAAACAAAAGCTTTCAGGTGTATTTCCTATCAAATCAGATATCAACCTGCTATATACAAAGACACATTAGTTTTTTCCACAAGTCACTTTTAGAAGCCCCCCAAAGAGCCACCAGGGAGAATCGTGGATCTGAGTTAAGAAACTGAATTTCTCTTACAACTGGAGGCAGTTTTATGGACCTTAAACCTAAAGCAAGAACACTGAAGAAGGAAATAAATAAATGGGAGCTCCTCAAAATTAAACACTTTTGTGCATCAAAGAACTTCATCAAGAAAGTAGAAAGACAGCCTACACAATGGGAGACAATATTTGGAAATGACATATCAGATAAAGGTCTAGTATCCAGAATTTATAAAGAGATTGTTCAACTCAACAACAAAAAGACAGCCAACCTAATTACAAAATGGGAAAAAGACTTGAACAGACACCTATCAGAAGAGGAAATACAAATGGCCAAAAGGCACACGAAGAGATGCTCAATGTCCCTGGCCATTAGAGAAATGCAAATCAAAACCACAATGAGATATCATCTCACACCCACCAGAATGGCCATTATCAACAAAACAGAAAATGACAAGTGCTGGAGAGGATGCGGAGAAAGAGGCACACTTATCCACTGTTGGTGGGAATGCCAAATGGTGCAACCACTGTGGGAGGCAGTTTGGCGGTTCCTCAAAAAGCTGAATATAGAATTGCCATACGACCCAGCAATACCATTGCTGGGAATCTACTCAAAGGACTTAAGGGCAAAGACACAAACGGACATTTGCACACCAATGTTTATAGCAGCATTATTTACAATTGCAAAGAGATGGAAACAGCCAAAATCTCCATCAACAGAAGAGTGGCTAAACAAACTGTGGTATATACATACGATGGAATATTATGCAGCTTTAAGACAGGATAAACTTATGAAGCATGTAATAACATGGATGGACCTAAAGAACATTATGCTGAGTGAGTCTAGCCAAAAATTAAAGGACAAATACTGTAAGGTTCCACTGATGTGAACGGACATTCAAGAATAAATTTGGAATATGTCATTGGTAACAGAGTCCAGCAGGAGGTAGAAACAGGGTAAGATAATGGGCAATTGGAGCTGAAGGGATACAGACTGTGCAACAGGACTAGATACAAAAACTCAAAAATGGACAGCACAATAATACCTAATAGTAAAGTAATCATGTTAAAACACTGAATGAAGCTGCATCTGAGCTATAGGTTTTTGTTTTGTTTTGTTTTTACTATTATTACTTTTATTTTTTTCTCTATATTAACATTCTGTATCTTTTTCGGTTGTGTTGCTAGTTCTTCTAAACCGATGCAAATGTATTAAGAAACGATGATCATGCATCTATGTGATGATGTTAAGAATTACTGATTGCATATGTAGAATGGTATGAATTCTAAATGTTGGGTTAATTTCTTTTTTTCCGTTAATTAAAAAAAAAAAAAAAGAGAGAAGGGGTAATTGGAGCTGAAGGGATACAGACTGTGCAACAGGACTGGATATAAAAACTCAGAAATGGACAGCACAATACTACCTAATTGTAATGCAATTATGTTAAAACATTGAATGAAGCTGCATGTGAGGTATAGGTTTTTTTTCCTCTCTATTATCGTTTTAATTCTTATTCTGTTGTCTTTTTATTTCTTTTTCTAAATCGATGCAAATATACTAAGAAATGATGAATATGCAACTATGTGATGATATTAAGAATTACTGATTGTACATGTAGAATGGAATGATTTCTAAATGTTTTGTTAATTTTTTTTAATTAATTAAAAAAATAAAGAAAATTACAAGCAAAAAAAAAAAGAAACTGAATTTCATTAAGTCTTATCTTTTTGAGGAAAGATGACTTAAATGTCAGGAATTAATACTGAAACTATTTCTTTGTTTCTGAATTCAGAAAATTCTACTTTCCAAAACCAAATGTAATAGAAGTAACTCCTACTTAGGTACTACTTAAATTTTGAGCACGATGAGGAGAGCAAAACAAATTATCCTATTAGTATACCATTCTTATGATGTTGGATGCAGTCAGTGTACTGGTTAGGTCAATACTTCCTATTTTGGAAGCTGAGTCATCTAGGTTTATCTGGCTGTATTTCCCAGAGTCTGGCCATAGCACTACTTAAACAAAAATTACATTGAGATGCTTCTTAACAAAGCAGATTCCTGGCTGCTACCTCACGCGTCTGCAGAATCAGACAGTTCTCAGGGTTTTGCATGGCTAATATGTTTCCTGTGATTCTCGGGCACACTGAGGTTGGAGAACCACTGATCTACACAATGTGACCTTCCTTAATAAACACAGGAAATACAGAATGCCATTTTCATTATTCCACCAACAAATAAAGTAAACGTACTCCACCAACTTCCAAATGATTGGCGCAGACAACCCTTATTTTCTCTGGTGTAAACTCAGTAATCTAAGATCCATTCCAGTTCTTAAGTTCTAGGATTTGGTTTAACCTTTTGTTTTTTTTGCCAATAGTATTCATTCAATCCAATGCTGGTAATTCTAAGAAATGAACAAAAATGGCAACCTGAGTTTAAGAGACACACATTAGGAAATGAAAAAGAAAGAACAATATTAGAAAGGGTTTTCTCATGAGGTTAATAAGAATACGCAGGTCATTACTAACAATTTCTGGAAGCAATCAAAAAAGTGTTCTCAGCAAACATGCTCGCTGTTACAACAATGTGCCTAAGATTATAAAAATCATGTACTGAGGAGGTAAAAACATGGAAGCCAAAAGGAATAAGTGGAGTTTAGAAAAAAATGATACGGAAAAGACAGAAAAATTTCTGTTCTAAAAAAGAGGGTACTCTGATAATGGTTCCTGGTTTAAAAAAAATAAGCCTTAAAGCAAATAATACGTTTTCACAGTCTAATGGAAATGTTTTAAAATCCCAGATAGCATATCCTACACCTTCCATTCTCTACACCACCACCAGGATAATCTTATTAAATGTAAATAACATATGTATAACTCAGTATTTAAAAAGACAAGAATGAACAGAATCAGGCTGGGATTAAGGTAATGCAGAACACAGGGGTAAGGAAGACTTTGTCTGTATTTTAGAAACTCATCTACTCTTTGAGACTAAAGGAAGAGGTTTATTTTGTCCAGAACCTAGATTTCCTGTAGCATACAATCTAACTGAACCTGTCTGAATAGATCATTTAAACAATCCAAACACAGGGAGCCCAGAATAAGAATGAGGGCTTTCAATCCTGTATAGCTTAATGTAATGCTCAGATATATCCCATGGTATATTAAGTAGATAATAAAAAAGTATTGGCAAAGTCCCACAAGGGATAGGAGAAAAAAATATGGAACTATTAAACTCTGCCATCAGGGAAACCCCTGTGTCAAACACTGGGGACACCCAAATCAATAAACCATGCCCTTAACCTTGAGGCTTGCTCTTATGAAGCTTATGCATGTAGTGAAGAAGCTTAGCCTACCTATAGGTATGCCTAAGAGTTAATTTCAGAGGACCTCTTTTGTTGTTCAGATGTGGCCTCTCTATCTGTAAGCCCAACTCTGCAAGTGAAATCACTGCCCTCCCCTATGTGGGGCATGACATCCAGGGGTGAAAGTCTTCCTGGCAGCAAGGGAAATGACCCCCAGGGATGAGCCTGGCCCTGGCACCATGGGATCATAAATGCTATCCTGACCTAAAGGGGGACAAGAAGCGTAACAAGTAAAGTATCAGTAGCTGAGAGAGTTTAAATAGAGTCAAGAGGATACTCTGTAAGTCACTCTTGCATAAGCTTCAGTAAGACGTTGCTATCTATCATAGCTTGCCAAATCCCAACCAAAACTATTCCTGCCAATCCTAAAGAACATCTAGAGTATTATATAAGATTCTACAAAGGTTCCATGCGCTAGGGTAACTTTCCACAAACCTACAAACTCCAGGTGGGTCCCTGGACTAGATTAGTCCTGAAATGCAGAGGGGCCAGCCTCTCCAGAACATCAACTAGTTCCATCCCCTTATCCCATGTTATCAACAGCCCTTTCCAACATGAAAAAGTTAGAATGGGCATAGCCTAAATATCCCTAAAGAGTGGGAGAAAGAGCAAAGGTGATGGTACGAGAAGGTCTGTATGAGAAGGTAGGATTCAACAAAGAAGCATAACTGCTGAAACATTATATTACTATTTCTTTTCATCTCCAGTATCTTAGAGCAGCTAGAAGAATAAAACCTAAAAAAATTGAGGAACCAAATTCTGAAATCTGTTTTACAACTAATTGTTGCTGTGCTTTGAAATTTATTTTTTTGTATACATGTTATTTTTCACAAAAAAGAAAAAAAAAGTTGATTGTGATGGTAAGTGCACAGCTATATGATGATATCATGAACCACTGATTGTTCACTTCGGATGATTACATGGTATGTGAATATATACCAATAGAAAATGGAAAAAATATATAAATAACTCCCATTTCTCTCATGGCTTAAAATTACCCATGTTTCCCATTGTACTTTGCATAAACCCAAATTCCTTACCATGACTTACAAAGTATTCCATAATCACACCTTCATTCACTTTATCTTATGTTACTCTCTCTCCTGCTCATGATGCTCCATCCACTGGTCCTTACACTGAAGGGCCAAGAAATACAACAAGCCTGCGGTTACCACCTTAGGGGCTTTATAGTAATTGCTCTCTTTGTCTAGAACTCTTCTTGCCCAGATAGTCACACATTTGGCTCCCCCCACTCCTCACCCAACTCTCCTCTGAACTGTCACCTTTCTTCAGAGGCCTTTCCTGACAAGCCAATCTAAAATAGTTCTCTCCCATCATTCCAATCCCTCTCCTTGCATCACATCATCTTATCTTTTCATACCTCCCAATTAGAATATACCTATGAAAGAACAGAAACCCTGTCTTGTTCACTACTGTAATTGCCTCAAACAATACCTGGTATGAAGAAGAAATGCAAGTATTTCCTGAATAAACGAATGAGGCAAAATCTCTAACTTTAAGGCCAATTACCAGCTCTCACAGGAGAGATAACCATACTGTTCATTCTATAGCTAGTTTGTGAAGGAAGACTGTGCAAGACCCTACAATAAAGGGCCTTAGACTTTAGTGTGCATTAGAATTACCTAGGGAACTTGTTAAACAGGGTCTCCATAAAGTAGAGGATATTGCATTGTGACAAGGAGTCCACAAGAGGGGATTCTCTTTTTTTAAAAATGTTTTTATTGATAAATCTTCAAAAACATACAGATGTACACATACACCATGTACAGATGGTGTACAATCAATGGCTCACAATGTCATCACATAGTTGCGTATTCATCACCATCATCATTTTAAGACCATTTGCATCACTCCAGAAAAAGAAATAAAAAGAAAAAAGATGAAGCTATACATCCCATACCCCTTACTCCTCCCTCTCATTGACCACTAGTCAGTTTTCTTGTCATTGACCACTACCCCAATTTTTTTACCCTTTTATCCCCCGTATTATTTATTTATTATCCATAATTTTTTTTACTCATCTGTCCATACCCTGGAAAAAGGAGCATGAGACACAAGGTTTTCAACCACACAGTCACACTGTAAAAACTACACAGTCATACTATCATCTTTGAGAATCAAGGCTACTGGAACACAACTCAACGACTTCAGGTACTTCCCTCCAGCCACTCCAATCCACCATAATATCTATATATAATGCATGACATTATTATACATTATATATCAGGACAACTTCTCAACTCTGTTTGAAATCTCTCAGCCACCGAAATTTTATTTTGTCTCATTTCTCTCTTCTCCTGTTTGGTCAAGAAGGCTTTCTCAATCCCATGATGCTGGTTCTGCCCCATGTTGCCAAGGAGATTCACATCCCTAAGAGTCATGTGCCACTTAGCGGGAGGGCAGTGAGTTCACCTGCCAAGTTGGCTTAGACAGAGAGAGGTCACATCTGAGCAACAAAAGAGGTTGCCTGGCAGTGGCTCTCAGGAATAATTATCAGTAGCCTTAGCCTATCCTTTGCAGGAAAAAGTTTCATACGGTGAACCCAAAGCTTGTGGGCTCAGCCTATTGATCTGGTTGTCCCCTCTGCTTACAAGTATATCAGGAATTCTCCAAATGGGAGTAGTTTAAAATTTCAAGGGGGGTTTTCTTGAAGGGGATAAACCATCAAACTACAGTACATTCTATATGTTTCAAGACTATAAGAATCTTTAGCATAACTTTAGCATAAAATTGTAACAGCAATAATTCTCATCTGCTGCTAGATCTGTCCTTTACTCACCTCAGTCAAACCTTTGAGAATCACTTAGATGCCTTACATATTTAACACCTTGAGCGTTAACTAAAATTCCATTCCTGGGCATACTTATATCCATTTAAGTCTTCACACACAGTTAAGATTTGCTGCTGAATGTGACTGTGTGATCATAAAAACCTTGTGTCCGAGAATCCTTCTATCTACTGTATGGACAGATGAGTAAAAAATATGGATAAGAAATAAATAAGGGAATAAAGGTTAAAATAAATTGAGTAGACTGAAATACTAGTGGTCAATGAAAGGGAGGGGTAAGGGGTATGGTATGCATGAGTTCTTTCTTTCGCTGGAGAGATGCATATGTTCAAAAAAAATGATCACGGTGATGAATACCAACTATGTGATGATATTGTGAGCCACTGATTGTAGCCATGTCAAGAATGCTTGTATGTGTGTTTGTTGCTCAAAAAAAAAAAAAATTTGCTGCTGAAATAAACACAGTACTTTCCTCAAGAGACTTTTACCTGTTTTTATAGCAAATCTTAGTTGCCTTCCCTCTCCACTAACTTAATTTATGAGTTCTACTGAGAATCTAGCACTTCATTTGTACCTGAGCTATATTCTTAGCCAGAGGGCAAGCCAAGTAAACGTGAATAAAGACTTTGGCTACTGATACTTGAGATGCCCAAAGAGAAATATTTAGTAATATATGTAGATCCTATAACAGCGCTTCTTTCTCAAATCTTCAAAGGTTAGTTTTATATGCTTTCTTAGCAGTATGTCTACCTTGGTTGTAAAAAATCAATTTTATCTATATTCTTAAAATGCAATGTTTTATTGTTGTGGTTGTTGATTATAAGTGTAATACATGCTTATTTAAAACACAAATATTACAGAATTGTATTAAATTTAATTGAAAACTTCCTCTTCATCATATCCCTCAAAGATAATCAATGCTTATATATTGGTTTTTATGTTTCCAAATTTTAATTTATAAACATATTGCTATTAAGCTTTTAACTCAACAAAATCACGACTGTTCTATAACTTGCTTAATTCATGTAATATTACCTAGTAGGAATCTTTACATGTCAATGTCTACTGAACTACATGCTGCCACATAAAAATGACCAAAAAAATTTTTTTAGGTCCCCTTTGATTGGCAGTATCTCCAGTATTCCAAAATTATGAATACCACCACACATACTTTTATATATAAAGTTGGACATTGTTCTATTAATTTCCACAAAATAAATGGTTAGAAGAGAATTAGGGGTTTAAAACTGCACTGTCCAATACAGTACCCATTAGCTGTGTGACTACTTGAATTTAAATTAGTTAAAATAAAATAAAATTTAAAAAACTCAGTTCTCAGCCATACTAGCTACATATCAAGGGACATAACATATCATGTCAGTATAGAAAGAAAACACTGCCATCACTGAAGATTCTACTGCCAGCCCCCATCTAAAGAAATGTTCATATAAAAATTTGATACTTGAATCCTATAGAAATGTTGAACTATTTAAACTCCAAATATTAGTTATATGAATTCATATGCTCTCTTCTTGTCGATGTCAGATCACCATTGCTGATCTGATAGATGAGACATCCTGTTTTAATTTGCATTTTAAAAGTTATTAGTGATGCTGAAATTAGTTTCACATTTTTTGGCGATTTGTATTTCTTTTTTTTCATTGTTGAACTATCTGAACTTTGTTTATATTAGAAGAACCAAGTTTAAAAGCTATATCTTGTTCCCAATGACTTATAAAACCAAGCCATAAAAGCAGGTAAGAGACAGCTCTTCAACTTTTCTTTTTTTTTTTTTTGCTGGCTTCTTGATAATTTCACAGATTTTTATCAAGCCAGCATAAACAGAGAACAGAGTAGCACCACAATTAGCTCCAGACAGTCTGCACTCTCATGGGTTGTTTCCTAAAGGTAGAATTCATGGCTTACAGTTCTACAAAATTACAGGGCAATTACTGCAGTAAGTTACTATGCGATGTTTATAAATTTTAAAATTAAACTATGAAAACATTTAGATTGATAAACAAAATGTAAAGCAGTAGCGAATGTTTATACTTTAAAAAGTGAATACTCCTGTATGATTATATTTATATAAAATTCCAGAGCAGGAGAAACCAACTCTGGCAATAGGAATCAGAATAGTGGTTCTCTGGGTTGGTGGGGGTGAGAGAGAAGGAATGACTGGTTAAGGGCACAAGGAGAGGTTCTGGCATAATGGAAATGTTCTATACCTTGAGCAGGGTGTGGGTTACACAGGTGTATACTTTAGTCAAAACTCACGGAAGTGTACACATTAGAACTTAACAACGCTTTGCTATATGTAAATTATATCTCACTTTTAAAAAGGAGGGGAAAAAAGTGAAAAAATTATTTTGCTGTTTAGAATATTACATTAAATTTATAAACAATAAAATAATTAGCTAAAAAATATTTATAGAACTTAAAATGTGACTTCCTGGCCTAGGAGATGCAAAAAAGTTTTATGAAATTAGGGGTGGGAATTTGTGATACTTTGAGACAAACCACTTAATGGCCAAGCCAGATGCCCATGTAGAAAATTCACTATGATATCAGTGCAGATCACTCTGAAGAGTCAGAAAAGCATTGGTGAATTCTTAACATGGATGTTTAATCAACAACCAGTGAAATGAATTTGGTTCAATGAAAACTGAACCAAAAAATCACTTTCTAAAAAATCATTCCTCTAATGTTACTGAACAGAACCTGATTTACGTTTCCAAGCTATTTTTGTAGAAGTGGTTTATGAGCTGGGCCCACCTTTGTCCTTTACCCTCCCCTTCTGCTGGCACACACTAGCACAAAAGCCAGAAGGTCCAGGACAAAAACAACAGACCAGCTAATGAAAACTGTCCAAGACGAGACAAAGAAACGCTTCTCTTCACCCCCAGTGTTGTACTTTACATTTATCCCAGTCCATTACAAACCTGCTCAGTGAGTGAACTCTTCAGAAGTTGTTATGGGTTGAACTATGTCTCCCCAAAAGACATATTCAAGCCCTAACCCCTGGTCCTGTGCATGTGATTTTATTTGGAAATAGGCCCTTTGAAGAAGTTATTAGTTAAGACGAGGCCAAAATGGATTAAGGTGGGCAAGAATCTAATCCATTAAGAGGGTAAGAGGAGATACAGACAGATACCCAAGGGAGAATGACACGGACTGCCTCCCCAAGAAGCCCCCAGAAGCCAGAAGAGGCATGGATCAGAATCTTCCCTACAGACTTCAGAAGAAGCACGATTCTGCCAACACCTTAATTTTGGGTGTCTAGTTCCAGAACTGTGAAGCAATAAATTTTTTTATTACAAGTCACCTGGTTTGTGGTATTTTGTTATGGCAGCCTTAGGAAATTAAGACAGTAATAAGTATGAGCTACAAACTTCTTTCAAGTTCTTTATAGATGAGTTCAGATATTATGGTAACTCTACAGACTACTTTGCTTGTGAGAGCAGAAGGAAAGACGTATGAAGTTCACCAAGAAGACTTCTAATTTTCCAAAGGTGGAGGCTTACTCAGGTAAGGATGCGGTACAGGGACAAAGAAGCAAGGGAGTGTAGATTTTAGTAATTATCTGCTTTATAGAAAGTTAGCTGTTCTTGTTACTAAACGTTTCATTATAATTTGGTTCTGGAATCAAATAGATTTGGGTTTGACAATGAGATCGGTCATTTATTAGATGTGTAATCTTGGGCAACCTACTCTACCACTCTAAACCCTGTTCTTTTATCCATTTCATAAAGGTGTTGCGAAGATTAAATGAAAATACAAGTCATGTTTTAAGTTAAGAGGCTGGCATTTTTTAGATGCCAAACATGATAGCTACAGGATCATACACAATTCTGTTCCATGAGCATGATTATGTAAATGATACAGGTACCAGTGCCTCTGTGACCAAACACTACCAAGATATTCAGGCAGTTATTTTTTGCTAAAAAGGGATTAACATATATAGGCAGCATACCATACTCCTAGTCTTAAAAAAACCTTCATTACAGCAATTTCAGCAACGAAACACAGAGAAAGTCATTGAAGAAATGCTGAAAGACATATATACATACACATATAATAAGAAAATAAACAAACAAACGAACACTATAATGGTATAGACTCTTTAGGCACATGATGAACAGAAGAACTCAAAAGGTCATTCACAAGAAAAAAAAAAGGAAATGTCTTTGCTATGAAGACACATCCAATGCTTCCCTGACATTTATTTCAGATCCATCACTGGTATAGCAGTAAGGACATGAAGGAGCAAGTTATTCTTTATCATAGATGCAGTGGTTTATAATACATTATTAATTACATCTATTCACTTTAAAAAGCAGGTTTAGTGGCAAACCATCACAATAAATAAAATATTTACCTGTTTCTCGTCATCTGGCATGTCCTTTTCCAGTTCTATGAGGTATTCTTCATCTAGTTCAGAAGAATTCACATTATCATCAGGTTTGTCCTCAACCTTATCCACACCTGGCTCTTCCTTCTCAAACGAATCTTTGCAGTCATGAAAGCACTCCTCTTCTCCCTGATCCTCCTGGAGATGGGCCTGAACATCCTTGAGCATCTTGCTCTGAGAATGTTCATCTTTGGGATTAGAAACTGGAGGGCTGACACACACTGATTCCTGGGGATCTGTAACCTTCAAACCATTGAACAGATCCTCTGGAACCCTACAGTTCTCTGACTTCTCCCCCATGCTGGATTCAGTGGGGGAGGTGAAGCTGAAGCTTTGGGAAAGAAGGGAAAATATCTATTATGTAATGGCGCTTTTACAGACATGAAAATATACATAAATAAGAATTTCTATCACATCTAAACAAACCTCCTTTGGGGATTCTCTTAGGACCTGCTACTGCACTAAAAGTCTCAAAAACAGAAACACATTAGCTTTCTTTCACTGAAATTAACTTTTACCACAAACCCATACATAATGTCAAACATCATTTTAAGTGATGCCTCTTTCTGGCCAAATTTGGTAGCAGAACTATTCACAAGTAACAAAAGACACCGATTTTAACGTGACTTCTTCCTTCCAAAGCTAGCTTTGTGACCGGGTGGCAAAAATAGGTAGAAACGAAAAACACTTGCAAGAAAACTGCAACAGCCTTAATCTTTATTTGACTCAATAACCCGGTCATAGTTAAGAAACCACGGATGGCCTTCCCAACGTCGCCAAGTCAATCCCACGAGCAAGTTTCTCCTGGAGCTCAAAATGGAGGCCGTGACAAAACCGTGTCATCCACTTAACCCAAAAGCGTACGGTAGAGCCCACGCAGATCACAGAGGAAGAGGAGCCTCGGAGGAGGTGGTCCTAATAAGGATCCCCGCTGAAGTCAGAATGAGGCTATAGAGTGGTTCACAGCCGCGGCTGCACAACTTGGGAACACCTGGGACGCTTTATAAAATACTGATACCCAGGCTCTGATTCAGATTTAATTAGGTTTGGTGTCCGGTCAGGACAACTGTTTTCTTCTGTTTGTTTGCTTTAAAAGCCCGAGGTGTCTGTAATGTGCAATCAACTGAGAAGCATTACTTTAGGATTTGAGTCAGAGTCTCAGCACCCCTGCCCCTGCCCTCCCTGAGTCGCAAAAGAATCTCGCCAACGACCCCTGTGTCGCGACTCAAGCCTAATTTAGCCCTGGCTTGTTCCAAGAAAACCTAAAATAGCAAGCTCATGGTAGGGAGACTTCCTTTTCACAGCGACATCTTGTTCCTCTCCACTCTCACATCTAGTTTGAGCTCCCAGGACTAGGGAGATGCCATCCCATGCTACTGAGCTGACTGCCCCCCAGCTCCGTCCCTCACCGCCAAACCGCCAGACCCAGGAGTCTACTCACAGCTCCACAACCTCCTGCGTCTTCACCTTCCAAGCCACTGAGACCCTCCACTTCCGCTCATTTGGGCGCACTTCCGTTTGCGCTGACCAATAGCGTCGCTGTTGGCAAAACAGCCTGGAAAAGGTAGTGGAACTCTCAGAGAGATAGCGAATGGCTGTCCTGTGTGACGGTACTGTACGGACTGAATTTTGAGTGGCGGTTGCCATCTTGGGTTACGGCCAAATTCCATGTGTTTGTTATTAGAATGATAAATCTATATATGGAACTGTACAACACAAACAGTGAACTCTACATTGAAGGATGGACTATAGTTAATAGTCCAATTATAAAAATGTGTTTTGATCAGTTGTAACAATGTACTACACTAATGTAAGATAATAATAGGATGCTATATGGGAACCCTGTATTGGAAGCGTGATTTTCCGTAAACCCACAACTTTTCGAATTAAAAAAAAAAATTCGCGTTTCTCTCAGAACAAGATGAAAAGTGGAAGACAGAAAAAGTGTCCCTATGGTGTTCTTTTTACTTTTTCACTCTGACATCTCTCAGGCTAGCAATTTATAAAGGAACCCCGAAGCATAAATAGAGTTTTCTCTTCACTGGCTCTTAAATAAAGTGTGTTTTTCAAGGGGGACCACCTCGAGATTAAAAAAAAAAAAAAATTCATAATAATACTTAGATGTTATTTGTCTTTTTCACATTCATTCTTTCATGAATGTACAGTGGAGTTTTCCAAAGACTGTGTTGCACGATAACGGAACAGATTCAGTGCAGAAGGAGATATGAGAATCCAGTTGGTTTTTATTAAGCAGAGATTGGCAAAAATGTGAACAATGCCACTGTTCTTAGGATAGATATTTTTTGTTTAGGAAAATATTATTCAGAAAAATGTTATTTGTCTTATCAAATAATGGATTTATTATCTTGAATTTATGAATATTTAAAAATTTCAGTTCTAATTTCTAATCTTTTAAATATTAATTTTCTGATATTTTAAATATTAACAGGTATAATCCACACACACAAAAGCTTTGGGGAGTCCTTAATCATTTTTAGAGTGCGAAGGGGTCCTGATCCCAAACCATTGCCCTGTGCATTCATTCAAGAAATGTTTATTGAACATTTTTTAAATCCCTGGCACCGTTGCTTGGAATACAGAATTGAAATATAGTGCCCACACTTAAGTTAGCCATGCATATAACCAGGAATGTCAGCAAAGCATAAATAGTTTTCCTTAATTCACAGAACCTACTGCAGAGATAGCTGGGAGGCCTTTTTTTTCAGGAAGAGTAGTAAATTTGTTTTTGAATGTATGTCTAAGTGCATAAGCTGAAAGCTTTAATATACTAAAAGTAAACATCAAAAATATGTTGGGCTCGGTGTCAGAATTCTCGCCTGCCATACCAGAGCCTGCCCATGCCACATACACACACAAACACACACAAAATAATATATATATATATATATATATATATATATATATATATATATATATACCATGCCACATACACACACACACAAAATTATATATATATATATATGTTGGAAGGTGAAAAGACAACATACAGAGTGTGAGAAAATATTTGTGAATCATAGATATCTAATAAAGGTTTAATATCCAGGGTATATAAAGAACTCCTTCAATGCAACAACAAAAAGACAAACAGTCCAACTATAAAAATGGACACAGGACTTGAGCAGACATTTCTCCAAAGGAGATATACAAATAGCCAATAAGCACATGAAAAGGTGTTCAACATCATTAGTCATTAGGGAAATGCAAGTCCAAATTGTAGTGAGACATCACGTTATACCCATTTGGATAGCTATTATCAAACAAAACAGAGCAAAACAAAACCAAGAAGCATCCGTAAGGATGCAGAGAAACAGGATCCCTCGTACACTGGTGGTGGGAATGTAAAATGATGCAGCCACTGTGGAAAACAGTTTGGTGGTTCCTCAGAAAGTTAAACATAGAATTACCATACGACCTGGCAATTCTACTTCTAGATATACATCCCAAAGAATTGAAAACATGGACTCAAACAGATAGTTACACACCAATGTTCATAGCAGCCTTGTTCATAATATCCAAAAAGTGGAAGCAACCCAAGTGTCCATCAACAGATGAACGGATAAACAGAGTGTGGTATATATACACTGGAATATTATTCAGTTATAAAAAGGAATGCAGACCTGGTATCTACGACGGCATAGATGAACCTTGAAGATATCATGTTGAGTGAAATAAGCCAAATACAAGAAAACAAATGGTGTACTATTTCACTTATATGAAGCACCTAGAATAAGCAAATCCAGAGACAGAAGATTAGAGGGTATCAGGGAGCAGGGGTGGACGGATCTGGAGTTATTGTTTAATGGGTACAGAGTTTCTGTCTGGGGTAATGCAAAATTTTTTGGTAATGGATGGTGGTAATGCTAACAGAATATTGTGAATGTAATTAACATCACTGAATTGTATACATGAAAGTG
Organism: Tamandua tetradactyla; assembly: GCF_023851605.1. NCBI lineage: Eukaryota > Metazoa > Chordata > Mammalia > Pilosa > Myrmecophagidae > Tamandua > Tamandua tetradactyla. The sequence continues at coordinate 41,250,218 of NC_135346.1, read as the reverse complement.
GTTTAAATGGGCCATTTTCTGTTGCATACATGTTACCACAATAAAAATTCTAAAAATGGATAAAATGATGAATTTCACTATATATTTTTTACCACAATTAAAGATAGATACATAAAATCAGAAGTTTTGAATGCTTCTTTTAACATTTTAAATGCTTTTAATACATCAAGAACCTCAAAAATGGAGGTGGTTAGGCCCTGTATAATGGAAAGACTGTTCATTTTGGAGCAAGATAAATGAGTAAATAAATAAGAAAAATAAACGAGTTACAATGGCAGCTTTCTTCCTTTCTGGCTATCTGACTCTGGACAGTAATTCTAGTAGCTAATATTTATCGACTATGTGCTTACTATGTGCCCCATGCTGTGAAAAATGCTGTAGGTGGATTATTCGATCATTTGAGTTTTAATTCTCTTGACTAGCTGTGTGATTCTGGGGCAAGTTACTTAATGTTTCTAAGCTTTAGTATATACATTTACCACATATGTAAAAATTAGGATGGATAACAATAGTATTTACCTCAAATGTTTGTTGGGAGAATGAAATGATGTGTTCCAGCAGGCAAAGAGTGCAGGGTCTGTCAAAATGTTTAACGAATGCTAGCGACAGTAACATCCTGTGACTGGCCTTGTGTCAGTACTTAGGATAGGAAACCTGTAGGACCCAGTCCCTGCCTGCCACCATCCCTCAGCCTAGGGTGGGAGGATGGAGAGGGAAGCATCAAGGTGTCTCCAAGCTCAAAGGATGATGGGATCCATGTTGCTTCCTATGAAACGGAGCTAGAAGGATATTAAGGAATGATGAGGAAGGAAGGAAGGAAGGGAGGGAGGGAGGGAAGGAGAGAGGGAGGGACGAAAGGAGGGAAGCTTAACTTTAACAGACAACAGACTTCAGACAATTTTATTCTTAACCAGATCCTGGTTATATACTACAGGATGACAAAAGGCATGCATGCATTTCCTGAGGGAACAAAGTTCTTATCTTTCAGTGTTCTTCCTTTGTACTTAAAATAATCATTTGGGGTAAACAAGCATTCTCTTCCTTCCAGACTGTTCTACATAAATCAGATAACATAAAGCAGCTTACTGCCGCCACCACCCTAATGCCATCTACTCCCAAGTAGTTCCTCAGGTCTTATATTAATTCTATCTGCTACAGATCCACGCATTTCTTTTTTTTTAGTATGCTGTATGGCAGGGCCACTTTTCATTACTTTTCCATGTGAGTATCCTGCTATTGCAGCAGCACCATTTGCTGAATGTTTGTTTATTTTGGGGGGGGAAGCACATGGACCGGGATAGAACCTGAGTCTCCCATATGGCAGGTGAGAATTCTATGATTGAGCTACCCTTGCACCGCCCCATCCCCCATTTCTTTTTTTTTTTTAACATGGGCATGCACCAGGAATCGAACCCAGGTCCTCAGGCATGGCAGGCAAGCACTTTTACCTGCTGAGCCACCGTGGCCCGCCCCCCCCCCCCATTTCTTTTTATACCAAGGGAAACCAAAATCTGGCTTGGTTTGTAGGTTTTCACTAAATAGGATATTTGATCTAGGCTGTTGAAATATGAATAGTTCCTAAGAGAAAAAGAATGGAAGAGGCCTGAGGAATCATGGAATCAGTAGCATGAACAAGGGTATTTGGGGAATGATAAGTAGGATGCTGCTGAATTCTACAGCACAGAAGCATTTTTACTGATGGGAGTTTAATTTTTAATCCAGGCAGTTCCGGAAACCATGCAGATTTTGTCTCTTAGTCTTTATAACCACCCTGCCCAAGGAAACGTTTTTCATCTAGAGGGCAGTTCTGTTATTATTTCCCAGGACAGAGACCATGTTCATCTTGTTTATAGTTGTAAAGGGTCAGTGAACATCCTGTTATTTCATGGATGAATGATCCTTTGCAAAAATTTATGCCAAAACACAGAGGAACTCAGCTCTCTGAGAGTTAAGTAAATAGATTTTGAGACTCCTGGAATTACCTGATAGAGGTGTGAGAATTAAATGGTACCATGTATTAGCATAGTATCTTAAACACAGACAATGAAGTGTTCAAAGTAGAAGAAGTATTACTATCAATAGCTCTTAGCCAGGAGAGGGCTCAATAAATGTTGTCGCTATTGGTATTATTATTAATGAAGACCTCACAACTATTACTGTTATGAGCAATCACAAACAGTAATGATAATTTTATTAATTATTATCACTCTTGTTATTAATGATGATTAGGCCTATTATCAATAGTAGTGTATTAGTGAAGCCTTCACCAACACCTTCAAGACGGGTCACCGAGCAGCTAAATTTGTTGAAAGAATGAAAGCTAAATATGAATGAATAATGAATGAATATCAGGCCACATGCTAGGCAGGTATAGCCATAAATCAGGAAAGTAGCTGTATTAGCTAGGGTTCTCTAGAGAAACAGAATCAGCAGGAAATATCTGTAGATATAAAATTTATAAAAGTGTCTCATGTAATCTGTTGTGGGGTGCACTGAAAGAGAGACCACTCAATTCAAAACTGCAAGCCAATTGGGAGTCTTTATTAGCCAGCCAGCGACTGCCTCAGAAACCTCCTAGAAGGAAGATGCAGAGAGCAGCCCCCAGAGGTTTTCAAGGTGAGCTTATAAAGGCTAAAATCATGTGGTTTTGCAGTTGCTAGCAAGCAAGCGTATCATAGAAGCAGAAAAATGCCGTTAGCTGCTACCAAAACACATCCCATTCCCTCAGTTTCCTAACTTTGGTTATTGTTTAACTCTTGGGGACATTCCACCCCGATGTTGTGGGGACTTTCCCTGCTTGGGCCTGATTGATTGCTCCTGGCCCTCCACTGGTTTTTATGAGAGAATCAAATCATTGTTTTTTCATTTTGATTATAAATCTGTTGATATTGGATTGCAAGGACTAATAATTTAACAGTTCATATTTTTCTTTGCAAGTATGAGGTGAGACAGTTGATTACACAGAGTCCAAACATTAAGCCTAATCATATGAGAATTAGGGGCCCTGCTGCGGTGGGCGAGAGCGTGGTTACCCATGGGGACCAGGAAAACAAGCTTCCATACCAGCTGTTTTCAGTTTTTTGGCATTCTTCCCGCTCTCGTAACCTGCTACGGACTAGGGATAGACTATTTCTAATTATTCCAGAATGATTGGCATAGAAGCAGCAGGTTTCTCTCAGGGTCATGCATAACCCCCTTTGTTTTGGAAATAGGAGGTCTAAGCCTCTTCGGTTTTGGAGGATGACCTCGGCCAGTGAATTTAGGGAGTTTACCAAACAACTGCTGGAGGTTTCTAATTTACTAAGATCCAGATCAACTTGTTTACTAAGGGTTTTAAAATTTTGGCCCTTGGTGATAAGGGCTGAAGTTCCAACTGCAGTTGATCCTGCGATGCCCAGTCCGACAAGGAGGGGCACTAAGATTGGGGCTCGCTTTGCCCGGTAAGTGGTTTCTAAATGTTCCTTACCTCCTTCCCCAGAATAATAATATGCTTGGGGGATAATAGAACTAAAATACAAAATTCCTCCTCGACTGCCATTACTGGGGGAGTTACACAGGGGGTAATGCCGATGTTCAGGGAAACCAGGTACTGTCAGGGGCTACAAGGAGGCGGTCCCATCCCTCCGGGGTTGAAGTGAAAATGTCCTTTAGTGACATGATGAGACCGCAGGAGTCACTATAGGGGGATTTGGCTAGATTAATTTTCAGAATAAATATAGGTTCCCTGCCCATGGAGATCTCCTAGGGTGAGTTTCAGTTCCTGTCCCCACCTGCATAGGTGCTGGCCTTGTGCTTCCTGGACTGAGAGGTTTCTGATATGGGTATCCTAGGCCTCTAGGGAGATATTAGCTCCTATTCCGATGTAATAAGGGGGTTCGGGGTTTAAGCAAAGCCAACAGTCTTCAGTAATAAGCGGATTGGTTTGATTCACGAACTGGAAAACTGAATTTAACATGTTGAGAAGGGGCTTTTTAGGGGAGGGAGAGGAATTTATTTGGGAGTGTGGGGTAGCATAGGCTTTTGAGCTCGAGCCTACCAGAGGCGAGACCCTGAGTCTGGGAGGGCTGTGCTGGTTTTATGCCAGGGTTGAGAGCTCAATTAGGTCCTATGGGATTGTCTGCTTTATGGGGAAGGGACCTTTGAATTGTGAAAATGGTGCCTAGGTTGTAACCCAAGACATATAATCTTAATCCCCCAATTTTTCCACTCACCCAAGTTTGGCTATGCCAGGAAGGGATAGTAATAATCATTGGGTTACAGGCGCCTCGGGTGCAACTGTTGGGGTTATGGGCTGGTGCCCTTGTTAAGGTTATGAATGGGTCTCGGTTAGTCCATTCTGCGATTGTTTCACAACCCCAGTTGGCACAATAATATTGGCCTTTCCCTTGGCAGTTTAAACTTCCCTCCGTAGGACAGGCATAGTATTGGGTATGCCATAAGCCTTTTTCTTGGTGGGGGGTAGCACACCCGTATCTGATCATGTTACCATAACTCCCCTTCCCTAGGTGTCCAAACAGTTGGCAGAGATCAAAGTGGAGGGTCAATTGGAAGGGAGTGGTGGTTGTAGCCACCAGTACTCCATCCACCATTTTAGTGAGTTCTAAAGTTTGAACTCACTAAAGTGGCTGGCTGAAGTTTCTTTATCCAGACTAGGTCTCCGGGCTACACCTGAAATAGATCTTTTTTAAGGGCAGGATTTGTTGGTCCCGGATGGGCTGCCTTCACCAGTTTCTGAGTTTGCTGGGTAGTAGATTGCAGGGCCTGTAATGATTTTAGAAGAGAATGGTTATTTAATTCAGCTATTTTTTCTTCCCCCAATTTAGGGGTTAGTGGAGGTGGTCATCCAAACATGATTTCATATGGGGTAATTCCCTTAACACAGGGAGTACATCTAGTTTTTAGGAGGGCAAATGGAAGGAGACTTACCCAGCTTTCGCCAGTCTTGACTTTATTTAAAGTTTCCTTTTTGTTCTATTCATTCTTTCAACTTGCCCTGAACTCTGGGGCCTATAAATACAGTGTAATTTCCATTTGATATTCAATATTTTTGCTAACAATTGGGTAACTTGGGTGATGAACGCCAGCCCATTGTCGGACCCCATTGCAGTCGGGAGGCCAAATCGAAGGACAATTTCAGAAACTAGTTTTTTTACTACTATTTGTGCTGTCTCAGTTCTGGTAGGAAATGCCTCAGTCCATCCGGAGAAGGTGTCGATGAAGACTAGCAGGTATTTGTATCCATATGGACCAGGTAATATTTCTGTGAAGTCTGCTCCCCACTGTTCCCCTGGGGCTTGTCCCCTCAGCCTGGTTCCTTGGGGCATTTCTCTCCCTTGGCCAAAATTTACCTGGGCACAGATGTGGCATCTGGAAGATACCTGCCAGGCTTGTTGTCACAATCGGGGAATGTAGTAATCTCTCTGTAAGAGTTCAGTTAGTTTCATACTGTCCAGGTGTGTACTTTGGTGAACCTGGGCAACCAAATTGTGCCCCAGGTGCTCTGGCATTAGGATTCTCCCGTCTGAGAGAATTTTCCAACCATCCGGGTCTGTTTAGTGCCCAGAGTTTCTCCCAGTCTAATTTCTTCCCTGGTATATTCTAGAGGGCTCAGCAGCACTTGCCCCAGTAAAATAGGAAGTATCTGCAGCGTCCCCACTGGTTTTTGGGCAACTCTTTTGCCATTTTATCAGCCAGGGCATTTCCTCTGGTGATTTGAGTTTCAGCAGTCTGATGTCCTTTGCAATGTATAACGGCTGCCCTTTATGGTAACCAGATAGCCTCTAGCAAGGCGAGTATTTTTGGTATATTTTTTACTTCCTTTCCTCCTGATGTCAAAAGTCCCTGCTCCTGATATAGTGCCCCATGGACATGCACAGTTGTGAAGGCATACTTGTTGTCCGTGTAGATGTTGACAACCTTTCCTTTTTCCCACCTTAGAGTCTGGGTCAGAGCTATTAGTTCAGCCTTCTAGGCTAAAGTCCCATGTCCTAGAGCCTGAGCCCAGATGACCCGGTCCACAGTTACCACCGCTGCCCCCACATACCTGATTCCCTCTGAGATGTAATTGCTCCTGTCTGTGTATAATTCTACATCAGGATTTGGCCAGGGGTTGTTGGTGAGGTCAGCCCTTATGTTTGTGAAAGATTCCAAGCTCTCACGACAGTCATGGATGGGCTCGGACGGGTCATCATCCAGAAGCAAGGTGGCGGGGTTAAGAGCCACCATTTTTAGGAAGCAGATTCTTGGGGGATCCAATAGCAACACCTGATACTGGGTTATCTGGGCATTTGAAAGCCAGGAGCTCTCGGGTGGGCTCCTTAGTAACGTTTCTACTGAATGTGGGGCCACTATGTGTAAGTCCTGTCCCAGAGTTAATTTAGATGCTTCTTTTACCAAAATGGAAGTGGCAGCAATGGCTTGGAGGCAGCTTGGCCACCTGGCTGCCACATGGTCTAGTCTTTTAGACAGGTAGGCAACTGGCCTTTCCATGGTCCTAGCATTTGGGTGAGGACTCCTTTTGCTATTCCTTGGGTTTCAGTGACATGTAGTTGAAAAGGTTGGGACAGGTCAAGCAAGGTTAAGGCTGGAGCACTCACAAGCACCTGTTTCAGCATTTTAAAAGCTGTTTGCTCAGCCTCGGTCCAGGTTAGAGCTTCCTCCTCTCCCCCTGTGCTAGTGTATAGGGGTTTTCCTATTTCTGCAAACCTGGGAATCCAGAGCCGGCAATATCCAACTGCTCCTAAAAACTCCCGTACCTGCCTTTTTGTTTTTGGTTGGGGTATTTTTAGGATAGCTTCAATCCTATTAGAAGACAGAGCTCTTTTCCCCCCTTCTAATTCATACCCTAAGTATGCTGCTGAACTGGTGCAGAGTTGGGCCTTTTTGGCTGAGACCCAATAGCCCAACTGGGCTAGTTCCTGTAACAAGTTTTCGGTTGCCTTTTTGCAGTTTGACAAATCATTAGCTGCCAGTAAGAGGTCATCCACATATTGTAGGAAGGTTATCTCTGGATGCTTTTGTCTAATACGAGCCAGATCCTGACTTAAGGCCTCATCGAACAGGGTGGGAGAATTCTGAAACCTCACGGCAACTGAGTCCAGGTTAGTTGTCCAGAGAACCCCCACTCTGGGTCAGTCCATTCAAAAGCAAAGATGGGTTGACTTACCGCAGCCAGGGGAAGTGAAAAGAAGGCATCCTTTAAGTTCAGAACAGTGTAGACATGCTGGCCGGGAGGCAACAGGTTCAAGAGCATATATGGGTTAGGCACAGTGGGGTGAATGGTTTCAATTCTTTTGTTTACCTCTTGGGTATTTTGCACTGGCCGGAAATCGTTGGTCCTGGGTTTTTGGACCAGGAGAAGGGGGGTGTTCCAGGTCAAATGGCAGGGGACTAGAATACCTGCCTCCAGGAATCTTTTGATATGGACTGTGATACCTCTTTTAGCCTTTAAGCCTATTGGGTATTGTCGGACTCTGATTGGGGTGGCGGTGTTAGTCAGCTGGACAACAAAGATGGGCCGGTGGGCAGCTAATCCTGGTAGGTTAGTTTCTGCCCATATGCCTGGTATTTTTTCTTTAAATTCCCTCAAATAGGGGCCTGGGGCCAGCAGCGCCACCTCTGCCATAAGTAAATACTCTTCTGATAAGGGGCAAAAGAGGAGGATTGCTGAGGGGGTTGTATTGAAGGAGAGCTCAGCCGAATCGTTTTTGAAAGAGATGGTGGTTTGTAATTTCTGGAGAAGGTCTCTCCCCAAAAGGGGGTACGGATACTCTGGCATTACAAGAAACGGGTGGGTGACAGTTCCTTCCCCAAGGTTAGTGATCCTAGTCTTAGTCCATGGGTGAGACTTTGTCTTTCCCATTGATGCCTGTATGGGGATTTTTTCCTTAGATATGGGCCTTTCTGCTTGCTGGAGGATGGAGAAGGTCTCCCAAGTATCTGCAAGAAATTTTATAGGCTTGCCCCCAATTTCTAATGTGACCTTGGGCTCCCGGGGGCTCAACGGAATGGAGCCCTGGCCCCGTCAATTTGCCTCTTCAACCAGAACAGGGGCCGGTTTCATTCCTTTAAGTCCTCTTTTAGGGCATTCATTTTTCCAACATCTGTTCTCTTTGCAGTAGGTGCATTGGTTTTTTTCCTTGGTTTCCCTTTCTTTTTCAATGGTTTCCCATCTACCTTTTTGTTTTTCCTGTTCAGCCATTGCAGATACTAAAATTTTGGCTATTTGGGCGGGCCACGGTGGCTCAGCAGGCAGGAATGCTTGCCTGCGATGCCAGAGGACCCGGGTTTGATTCCTGGTGCCTGCCCATGTTAAAAAAAAAAAAAAAAAGATTTTGGCTATTTTTTTGGACTGCGTGGTCTCAGGGTCATCTCTGTTATTAAAAGTCTTTTGGGCAATCTCAATCAGTTTGGACAGCACTTTACCCTCAAATCCTTCTAATTTCTGTAATTTTTTTCTTATATCTGGGGCCGACTGGGTGACAAATGCTATATTTATGGCTTGCCTATTTTTGGGTGCCTCTGGATCTATAGGGGTGTACAAGCACTATGACTCAAAGAGGTGCTCGAGGAAAGCAGACAGAGATTCATCCGGCTTTTGTACGGTTTTGTTTACCCGAGAGAAGTTGGTTGGATTCTTGGCCGCTGCTTGTAGCCCCCAGAGCAGAGTCTGGCAGTACTGATTGAGAGCCTCCTTACCTCTATCAGTGTTGGGGTCCCATCCAGGGTGGGTGGAGGGGAACACAGCCTCCAATCGGGTTAATTCAGTAGTATGTTGTCCATCAGGTCCAGTAATTAACTTCCTCGCCTCTCTCATGACTCTATCTCATTTCTTGGAGATGAAGAGGGTCTGGAGGAGCTGTTGGCAGTCATCCCAGGTGGGCTGGTGGGTGAAAAAGACAGTCTCCAAGAAGGAGATGAGCCCTTGGGGGCTTTTCAGAGAAAGAGGGATTCTGGTTTTTCCAATTATACAGATCGCTAGAGGAAAAGGGGACGTAAACCATGAAAGGTGGGCGGTCGTCCCCCAGGGCAAGGCCAACCTGCCTCAAGGGTAAAATTGGAACTCCGGAAGAATCCGGTGATTGTGAACCAGAAGAAGGATGGTAAGCAGAGCCACTTCTGGTACGGGAGGGCGGGGGGATTGAAGGTCACCTCCTGGCCATCAGAGGGGCTGGTTGTCGCCTCTTGGTCGTTTCTTCCCTCTGGCCCTAGAGGGGGTGGAGGGGCTGTTTGGTATGGGGGAGGGTCCATCAAGAGAGGATCCTCTGGTGGTCCTGTCAATACTGGGATCCCATTAGTTTTTTCTTTTTGAGAGGTTTTTATTAAGAGGGTCATTTGGCTGTGGGGGGGGGTCTTTCTTTTTGGGACTCCAGGCAAGACCGTAACCACTTGGGTTTATCTGTTAAAATTTCAATCCAAATTAGTAATAAGGGATTTGGTCAGGGTGGCCTGGATCACAAAAAATCGTCCTTTGGACTTTATAAGCTATAGATAGGTCTGTGGTTCCCTCAGGAGGCCACCCAGAACCAAAAGTTGGCCACTCTCGTGAGCAGAATTTTTCCAAGTCGAAGGCGCTGACAGGGGCTCCGTAGTATCTGGCCTTCAGCTGAAATTCCTGGAAATGTTTCAAAAACATTGAAGGGGAGTACAGACAGATGAACTTGACTGACCCATGGCAATTATGACAGGAACAACACAGAGTGTGATGAGACCAACAATTGAGAGGAGGGACAAAACGAACCAAGACAAACAAAGCATTATCCCTAATGGATTCCTAACCAGAATCCCAGGCAACGTCTTGCTCTGGGACCTGACCTTGGAAGTAATGCTGTGTCCAGCCTTCCAGAGGTCCCTACTGGATCCAGTAACAGACCTGTACTCACTGGTGAGGTTTGCAGAAACACATGACTCCACCAGATTTTGTATAATTTCGGAGGGTCCTGTAGAACCGGCCCAGTTCCTGGTCCTTGCCTGGGGTGGAGGAAGGTCTCTCTAAGGCCTTTCCCTAGGCCGGACCTCAGTTCTGAGGGTGATCCCGAGGACTTGTGGTCACCAGATGTCCTGTTAGGGACGATCTCATTGGGGCCTCCAAATGTTGTGGGGTGCACTGAAAGAGAGCCCACACGATTCAAAACTGCAAGCCAATTGGGAGTCTTTATTAGCCAACCAGTGACGGCCTCAGAAACCTCCAAGAAGGAAGATTCAGAGAGCAGCACCCAGAGGTTTTCAAGGTGTGCTTATAAAGGCTAAAATCATGTTGTGTTTTTGCAGTTGTTAGCAAGCAGGTGTGATCATAGAACCAGAAGAATGCTGTTAGCTATTGCCAAAACATATCCCATTCCCTCAGTTTCCTAACATTGGTTATTGTTTAACTCTTGGGGACACTCCGCCCCAATGTTGCGGGGACTTTCCCTGCTTGGGCCTGATTGATTGCTCCTGGCCCTCCACTTAATCATGGCAACGTAGAGTCCAAACTCTGTAGGACAGGCTGTGAAGCTGACAACTCTGATGAATGGTCTGGATGAACTCCACAGGAGAGGCTCACTGGCTGAAGCAGGAAGAGAGCCTGTCTCTTCTGAATCCTCCTTAAAAGGCCTCCAGTGATTAAATTAAACATCACTCATTGCAAAAGACACTCCCCTTGGCTGATGACAAATGCAGTCAGCTGTGGGTGCAGCCAACGTGATTATGATTTAATTCTATGACACGTCCTCATAGCAACAGGCAGGCCAGCACTTGCCCAACGAGACAAATGGGCACCACCACCAGGTCAAATTGACACATGAACCTGACCATAGCAGTCCACCCCTTGTCAACTTGGCAGCTATACACATCATCTTAAACTATACTTAATCCCAAAACAGAAAACAATAACAGACACATTTTTTCCCTCACTAAACAATACTCAACTGTCTTGTGTACAACCAGAAATGCATTAAATCTCTCCTGAATAGGGTGTAAGTCCTTGGGTAATATTCATTCTTAAACTTGATATCTTATGACTTAAATACTATAACATGAACAAAACAGAATTACAGTCCTTGTTTCTGTAACTGATCATGTGGTCATAGTTCATATTTATCACTACCTTCTTCCACTACCCATTCCATGTTCCCTTTACCCTCAGCAAGCACTTCAGCAAAGCTGTGGTTCTTTGCCTGGTAGGGTGACCCAAACCTTCACTCTTGAAGTTTCAGAGCCATTGGTAGTCCTGCCTGGATTGTGTTATTGCAGTTTTTTCATTGATTTTAATCACAGGCCACGGTAGTACTAAAAGACACCCTAGGGGATCTCCTGTATTCCAGGAAAACTCTTCTTTACCTCCATTGTGTAGTTGCAGTCCTATTTTTCCCTTGATAGTCAGGGTCAATCACCCCAGTCAATAAAGTAATCCCCTCTTGCCTTGTTGACCCAAGGGCATGAGTAGCCTCAAAGTGACCAGGTGGCAGCCTTAGATTCCAGTTCAATGGAATCATTGTTGTTTCTCCTGGTGGAAGCATCCCCCTCCCCCCCACCCCTTTCTGGAACTAAAACCTGTAGACCAGCAAAGCTCAAAGTCACAGCGACAGGAAGCAAAAATTTTCTTAGTGGATCACTAGGGGTAGTAGTGAGTGGTGCCACTCCCATTTCCACCCCTTGGTTTCTGGGCCCATGGATCCTCGCTATGGGAGAAACAGCACCATACAGTGGATGCTGATTCAGAGCATACACAGCTTCCTGGAGAATATTACCTCAGCTCTACAAGGTATTGCAACCTAGCTGGCACCATAATTGAGTTTTCAAAAGGCGATTCCACCATTCTATCAACCCAGTTGCTTCTGGCTGATGGGGAACATGATAAGACCAGAGAATTCCATTAGCATGTGCCCATTCCCTCACTTTATTTGCTGTGAGGTATGCTCCTTGATCAGAAGCAATGCTGTGTGGAATACCATGACGATGGACAAGGCATTCTGAAAGTCCACAGATGGTAGTTTTGGCAAAAGCATTGCATGCAGGGAAAGCAAACCCATATCCAGAGTATGTATCTATTCCAGTTAGAACAAATCACTGCACCATCCATGAAGGGAGTGGTTCAATGTAATCAATCTGCCCCATGTAACCAGCTGGTCACCTTGGGGAATGGTGCCATATCAGGGGCTGAGTGTGGGTCTCTGCTGCTGGCAGATTGGGTACTCAGCAGTGGCTGTAGCCAGGTCAGCCTTGGTAAGTGGAAGTCCAAGTTGCTGAGCCCATGCATAACCTCCATCCCTACCACTATGACCACTTTGTTCATGAGCCCATTGGGCAATGACAGGAGTTGCTGGGGAAAGAGGCTGACTGGTATCCACAGAACGGGTCATCTTATCCACTTGGTTATTAAAGTCTTCCTCCTTTGAATTCACCCTCTGGTGCACATTCACATGGGACATAAATATCTTTCATGCCCACTCAGAAAGGTCTATCCACATCATTCTTCCCCAGGCTTCTTTGTCACCAATTTTTCAATTATGGTCTTTCCAAGTCCCTGACCATCAGTCAAACCATTAGCAACAGCCCATGAGTCGGTATGCACATGCACCTCTGGCCAGTTCTCCTTCCAAGCAAAATGAACAACCAGGAGCACTGCTTAAAGATCTGCCCACTGGGAGGATGTCCCCTTACCACTGTCCTTCAGAGACATCCAGGAAAAGGGTTATAGTGCTGTAGCTGTCCACCTATGAGTGGTCCCTGCATATCATGCAGAACTTTCTGTAAGCTAGGCCCGAGATTTCTCTTCCTCAGTTAATTCACTGTAAAGAACTCCCCAAGAGACCATAGATCTGGTCTGGGAAAGAGAAGGTAATGTGATGGGAGTGGAGACCATGGGCATTTGGGTCACTTTCTCATATAACTTACTTGTGCCTTCAGGAACTTCTCTGGCCCTATCTTGTATATACCATTTCCATTTTTATGATGGAGTGCTGCTGCGCATGCCCAACTTTATGGCCTGGTGGGTTAAACAACACCCAACTCATGATAGGCAACTCAGGTCTCGTGGTAACTCGGTGGCCCATGGTTAAGCGTTCAGTCTGTACTAAAGCCCAGCAGCAGGCTAAAAGCTGTTTCTCAAAAGAATAGTCATCTGCAGCAGTTACTCTAAAATCCTAAGGGTCTGCATTGCGATTCTTCTATAGGGGCCTGCCAAAGGCTCCAGACAGCATCTTTATTGCCACTGATACTTCCAGAACCATTGGATCAAATGGCAGAGCAGCTTGTACAGCAGCCTGGACCTGTCACAGAGCCTCCTTTTGTTCAGGTCCCCACTCAAAATTAGCAGCTTTTCTGGTCACTTGATAAACGGGCAGGAGTAGCACACCTAAATGAGGAATATGTTGTTGCCAAAATCCAGAGACCAACTAGGCATTCTGCCACTTTTTTGGTTGTAGGACGGGCAAGATGCAGCAACTTATCCTTCATCTTAGAAGGGATATCTCGACAGCCCCCTATGCCACTGGACACCTAGAAATTTCCCTGTATTTTTGTTGGATTTATCTCCTATCCTCTGACATGCAAATGCCTTACCAATAAGTCTAGAATAGTTGCTACTTCTTGCTCACTAGGTTCAATCAAGATGATATTGTCAATGTAATGGACCAGCATGATGTCTTGTGGGAGGGAGAAATGATCAAGGTCCCTGTGGACAAGATTATGACATAGGGCTGGAGAGTTGATATACCCTTGTGGTAGAACAGTGAAAGTATATTGCTGATCTTGCCAGTTGAAAGCAAACTGTTTCTGGTGGTTCTTACTAACAGCTATTGAGAAAAAAGCATTTGCCAGATCAATAGCTGCATACCAATTACCAGGGGATGTGTTGATTTCCTCAAACAATGATACCACATCTGGAACAGCAGCTGCAATTGGAGTTACCACCTGGTTGAGCTTACGATAATCCACTGTCATCCTCCAAGACCTATCTGTTTTCTGAACAGGCCAAATAAGAGAGTTGAATGGGAATGTGGGAATCACCAACCCTGCATCCTTCAAGTTCTTAAGAGTGACAGCAATCTCTGCAATCCTTCGAGGAATCCGGTATTGTTCCTGATTTACTATTTTGCTAGGTAGGGGCAGTTCTAGTGGCTTCCACTTGGCCTTTCCTACCATCATAGCCCTCACTGTACGAGTTAGAGAGCCAGTGTGGGGGTTCTGCCAGTTACTCAGTATGTCTATTCCAATTATACATTCTGGAACTGGGGAAATAACTACAGAATGGGTCTGGGGGCCCACTGGACCCACTGTGAGACGGACCTGAGCTAAAACTCCATCAATCACCTGACCTCCATAAGCCCCCACTCTGAATGGTGGACTAGAATGATGTTTTGGGTCCCCTAGAATTAATGTCACTTCTGAAGCAGTGTCTGATCATTTCCTTTTCCCCAGTGCACAGTTACCCTAGTAAAAGACCATCAGTTTTCTTGGGGAAGGCTTAGAGGAAAATTAACAGTATAAATTTGTGTCAGTGTAACACCTCCAAAGGGACCTGGCCTCCTACTCATTCAAGGGGTTCTGGGTCCATAAAATGTCTCAAGTCTGGAAATTGATTAAGGGGCCTTGACTCTGTTTTTGTAATTCAAGTTAGACTTCTGTTCACTTGACCTAGAACTCTTTGTTTATACAGTTCAGACAAGAATTTCGTAGACTGCTCATCTATTTACTTTTAGGTACCCCATGATTTACTAGCCAATATCTCTATAACTCCTATTTCCACAAAACTCTGTTAAGGTGTCAAAAACTTTATCTCCCAGAGGCTGGCTTCGTATAAGCGAAGTACTAGAAGAATACAAAGGTGATATTTTGACTATCTCTTTTGCCAATTCACCCCATGGATTGGAGTATCATTCTGATTACGGGAATCAGAGTCCTTAGTGCCTTTGAGTCCCATCAGAGTAGAAAATCAATCATAAAAACCCATTTTTAAGATTCTGTTTCTTAAGAATACCACTCCACTCCTGGTACCAAGCTGTATTTGCTAGGGTTCTCTAGAGAAACAGAATCAGCAGGACATATCTGTAGATATAAAATTTATAAAAATGTCTCATGTAATGTGGGAACATAGGGTCCAAAATCTGTAGGGCAGGCTGTGAAGCTGACGACTGATGAATGGTCTGGATGAACTCCACAGGAGAGGCTCACTGGCTGAAGCAGGAAGACAGATTGTCTCTTCTGAATCCTCCTTAAAAGCCTCCCAGTGATTAGATTAAACATCACTCATTGCAAAAGACACTCCCCTTAGCTGATTACAAATGCAGGCAGCTGTGGATGCAGATGACATGATCATGATTTAATTCTATGAAATGTCCTCATAGCAATAGTCAGGCCAGCACTTGCCCAACCAGACAACAGGGCACCACCACCAGGCAAAGTTGACACATGAACCTGACCATGACAGTAGCAAAGGAAGCAGGCTTCTCCTTGTTTTTCTTTCTTGAGGAGCAGTTAGGTAGTTTCTTACTGGCACATGCCATTCCTCAATCAGCAAGGCACTGCCCACTTGGTTTGTAGTCAGCTCTGTGCTGGCAGCAGGGCTGGAACTAAAGAGAGGTGAGCAAAGCACAGCTGCAGCTGAGAGTCATGGAGGAAATGAGAGAAGATGAAGCCTCAACCTCAAGCAATCTTCTTAGTCCTGTGGATCATAGGCATGACAACCGGATTGCTGTCCTGTGTGGTGGCTATGAGTGTAGGCTTGACTTCCCTGGTTTGACTTCTGGCTCTGCTTCCTAGCAGCTGTGTGGTCTTGGACAAATGAATGTTGGCAACATAGTTAGGATGTAAGAATGATAAAATTTCAGAGGCTTAAAAGAGATGATCCAAAAACATTAAGTAGAGACCCTGGCATATAGTAAATACCAAAAACATTAACTTAAAAGAAATTGCAAAGAATCTACAGGCAGAGAGGGACATCACTCCTCCCTCCTCTGGTTGACACGCTGCGCTAAACCTAAGGAAGCTGTGCACGTGCATATTCTTTGGAACTAGAGATTTAAATCTGTGCCAGACTGTCTCAATCCTTTCTGCGCCCAAGGTGGAGCAAATCATGAGGCTAACTGAGCCGGCTTTGGGAATAAGGTTTAGCACTCTGGGATCCTCTAAGTCCTGGACTCCATTTCCCCTCTTTCACCAGAGTTAGGGTTTCTGAGTTTGCTAAGGCAGGAAGCCAATATCTAGGAGATGTGTATAAAAAATATAATTAAGATATGGATCCTACATTCCTATAGCATTCCCAAAAAAATTTTTTTGTTTTTTGATTTTTCCCAGTTCCAATCTTCCAAGTGAAGTTTCTGATAGGAGATGTAATAAAGAATGAACATTTTGTGCATTAAAAAAGCTAGATGGCTATTTGTCCTTATATCAGCATGTCAATAGAAATATAATGTGAGGTACATATTTTGAATTTCCTAGCAGCATACAAACAGTAACATAAGTCAAATTACTATTAATTTTATTGAACACAATATGTCCAAAATATTATCCTTTTAACATATAATCAATGTAAAAATTAGAAATGACATATTTTACATTCTTTTTTTTAATGTACTGATCTAAATTATATTATGACATAAATTAAGATGAAGTTCTTCTTCAGACAAGGGTAGGCAAAGAACGCTTTTGAGCCTTTACCATGGTCATAAAATGAAATCATACCATATCTTTCCTTTTGTGTCTGGCTTATTTCACTCAGCATTATGTTCTCAAGGCTCATCCATTTTGCCATGTGCTTCAGGATGTCATTTCATTTTACCGCTGCATAATATTCCATCGTATGTGCATATCAATTATTTTACATTCTTCTTATACTAATTCTTTGAAATTATATATGTGATTTACTATTACAGCCCATCTCAATTCTAACTAAATTTTCACAGAAAATACTTCAATCTATATTGAGGTTTCAAAAAATTTACAGTTAAAAAGTAATTTCGCATATCCAGGTTTTTACAAACACACTTCCCAATAACCGAATTTAATTTTAAATTTAAATGAATTAAAATAAAAAAAATAGCTCCGTAGCCACATTTTGAGTGCTCAACAGTCACATATGGCTGATGGCTACTGTATTAGACTGGCCAGCCTTAGACTTTCCAGAACAATAACTAACACTCATAGCAAGCTCGTATGTGTCAGTGATTGTGCTCATTATTATCTTTTATTTTATTTGTTTATTTTGTATGCTGTATGATGGGGTCACATTTCATCATTTTTCTATGTGAGTATCCTGTCATTGCAGCATTTGTTGAATTTTCGTTTGTTTATTTTTTGGGAAGTGCATGGATCCAAAATTGAACCCAGGTTTCCTGCATGGCAGGCGAGAATTCTACCCCTGAACTACTCTTGCACCCCTGTGCTCATTATTTTACATTTATAATCACAGGTATTCTGTAGCCTCCTTACTTCTGCCCTTTTCTCCTATAATCGCTTCACCACACAGTAACCAGACTGACCTGAATTTCATACAAGGCTTAACCATTTCCACTGGCGTCCCACTCTGATTAGAATAAAATCTAAAATGTCTTACCATGGTCCATAAGGCTCATGTGATCTGCCCCAGTACTCTCTGACCTTCTCTCTGGTATTCTTAGTACCTAAAACACAACAATCCTTTTCCCATTTCCAGACCTTTGCACTCAGTGTTTCCTCTGCTTGAACCCATTAACATCTCTTCACATGGTTTGCTCATTCTTGTTCATCAAGTCTTACCTCAATTTCACTTAAGTGACTCCCTCCATGATGTCATCCCGTGTATCTCCATATCATTTGTCACTGTGCTGGTTTGAATCTGTTTACCCCAGAAAAGCCAAGTTCTTTAATCCTTATTCAATATTGTAGGATGGAAGTTTTTTTTATTGTTTCCGTGGAGATGTGAGCCACCCAATTGTGGGTGGTAACATTTGATTAGATGGTTTCCATGGAGATGTCTCCACCCATTCAAGGTAGTGATTTTTTTTCACTGGAGTCCTTTGAGAGGGAACCATTTTGGAAAAACCTTTAGAGCCCACGCAGCCAGAGACCTTTGGAGATGAGGAAGGAAGATGCCCCTGGAGGAGCTTCCTGAAACTAGAAGCTAGGAGAGAAAGCTAGCAGACTTTGCCGTGTGCCTTTCCAGCTGAGAGAGAAACCCTGAACTTCATCGGCCTTTCCTGAGTGAAGGTAACCTCTTGTTTGGACAATTTCATAGATTTGCCTTAATTTGGACATTTTCATGGCCTTAGAACTTTGAAATTGCAACTTAATAAGTTCCCTCTTTTAAAAACTGCCCTGTTTCTAGTATATAACATTCTAGCAGCTTGCAAACTAGAACAGCCACCATCTGTAACAATCTTGAGTATTTATATTCATTTACTCGATTATTATAACTCCCTCTACTAGACTATATGATTCAGAAGGATAGGGATCTTGTCTACCTTATTTACTGTGAAATCCCTAGTGTATAGCACAGTGCCTAATGCACAATAGGCACCCAAATATTACTTGTATAAATAATGAAATAGATAAGTGCTATTACTACAAGTGATAAGACCAGGCTCAGAGAGGTTATAAGTTTTTCCCAAAGTCACAGAGCTAGAAGAACACAGCATTGACATAAAGCTCGATCTAACCACAAAATCCATATTCTGCAAAAGGACAAAGGGGGATGGACCAATATAGTAATCTTAACTGCAAAAAGGAGAAGTGGCTTTGAAGATGATTTATATCTATAGGAATATATATGGATATATATTTGGCAGGAACGCTCAGCAGGTTTTTCAATGTCAGGCAGATGGCTCAGAGCCCAGCTCAGATGAGGCGTTTAATGCAAGTGATGGATGAATGAAGACACCTTATAAAATGGAGGCAGCCGGTCTTGGAGGGAATTGGGTGGAAGATTGCCAAGGCAGCATTCTGCTCCCACTTGCCCGACTGCCCAGTCCCCTTTGGACCAAGAAAGAGAATTCAGTGCTTCACAATTGGAATGACTGACCCAGCACATTTTTTTCTCCTCTGGGGCTGATCGGCAGGGCCAAACAATTTATCCTGAGTTATGAGACATAACTCCAACCCTCACTTTGTTATATTAAATGCCAATGTCTGTTTTAAAGCCTAATGTGTTGTGTTCACGATGTACAAATCTTTGGAATTTCAGGTGGAAGGACGATTTTTTTCAGCAGGTGGCAAGGACAGGAGTCAGAAGAGAGACGAAGGGAGGTTTGCTGAGTGCCAAGTGGAAGTCAGGCATTGTGCTGGGCACCTCTGGTTGTCATTGACAGCCTCCCTTTGAAGGAGAAAGAAATCTTTTCACGTCAGGGAGGGGACTGGTTTCTTTATCATCTGTTCAGATCAAAGCAGGGGTAGTGGATACTTGGGAGCTAAGTAATCGACAAATTCCCTCGGCCAGAAGCTCAGTCTGGGGATTTAGATCTCAGTTTAGCAGTCTCTTCTCTGAGGGCTCACATTTTAAAGGGAATGCCTCTAACTGCCCCTCAACACTCCAGTTGTTCTCTTTCATAGCACTCCATTTCATGAATCATGCCATTTGCTAGCTATTTATTTATTGATTGATTCATTGATTGTCTTTCCTACTGGGGAAAAAGTATAGCAGATTTCTAGAGGAGGCATCGGCAAACATTTTTTGTAAAAGACCATTTTTTTTGTATGAGACCATTTTTCATATTAGGCTTTGTGGGTCATATGGTTTCTGTTATGACTACTCAACTCTATTGTAGTGTGAAAGTGGCCATAGACATCAGATGAATGGATAAGAATGGCTGTATTCAAATAAAACTTAATTCACAAAAACAGGCATCAGGCTAGATTTGACTTCTAGGTTGCTAGTCTTAGTTTTAGAGCACAGATTTTGGTATCAGACTAGTCAGAACTGAATCCCAGCTCAGCCCCCAGTGAGTCCTGTGCCCTTGGACATGCTCCTTAAATTCAATAAGCCTCAATCTTCCCATCTAATATGGGGAGAACAACAGTGTTTTCCTTACGGAGTTATTGAGAAGATAAAAAGAATTAAATATGTAAAATATTGGAATGGAGCCTGACTTTTAAGTTTTTAATGTTATCAACATTTGCCTTTAAGTTTCATGAGGACAGGGGCAATGTCAGTTGTTCCCTCAATGTTTGGCATAGCACCTTGCGAAAAGTAGGCAGTCAAGAAATATTTCTCGACAAATGCCTGAGTAAATGCATGTATGAATGAAAGATCTCTTTTGAGTCTCCAGATGAGAAAGCCACAGTTTGCTTTCTGTTGACTAAAAAAAAAAAAAATACAAACATAGGCTTTAAAAAACTGTGTTGTTTTTTTTTTCCTGTTCAATAGCATAGAAATTTCCGTAAGCCTAGTTTTTACTTGGGCTTCCTATATGGCTGACATGGCATCATTAGGTTGAAATTCTCTGGAATCAGAAAAAAAAAGGCAGCTTCCGTTGTGCAAACCAAACATCCTCCCCAATACAAACATCCCAGAGTATTTGCATAAATCTTTGGGAAAACTGATCAAAATGTCATCTTGTTTAGGAACCACCTTGCTTAGCCAGTTCTGTGTCTTTGAATTCAAGACTGTGAAAGCAATTCAGTAGCATTCCAAACATAATTTGAGGACTTTTCTTAAATACAGATAAATAAAATATTTGTGGATCTTTGTTATTTAAAACATTAGTGATGGTGCTTTCAGTAGACTTGGAATAATATACTTAGTAAGTATTGCATATTTCAAAGGCACAGATTATAAAGTAAACAAACCAGCTTTTCCGACTTTTCTGTCCTTTGTCCAATTACCCCTGTGTTTTGATATTGCCTAGGAAATGACTGTGGTTGATCTATGCCATTTTTTTTAAATCATGGTATTTTGGCTTAAGTTTTCCAAAGAGGCTAAGATAATTACAGCTAAATGGCCTATTGGTGAAATCTTATATTATCTCCCTATGTTATTAAGTAGTTCCATGCAAGTGCATTTAAGATGCATTTTTCTTTTTACTATTGAATTTCACACAAATATAACCCCAATCTGGTCTGGCAATAGAAAAGATTTTACTGTGGCAGGACACTTTTCTGAAGTGATAGAAAAACGTTACTGGGAAATAGGACTAAAATTGAAAAATTTAATGATACTTCGCATTCACTTAACATTTCAAAAGTTGGCCAAGTTTGATATGCATAAGCTCTGCATTTGTGCATGCTTACACGTGTGTGCACGCATGCATCTGTGTGTGCTAACGGCGAGTCTCCTAACAGCTCTGAGCTGGACAAGGCAAATATTTTCCCATTTTACAGAAGAGAAAACAGAGGAAACAGAAGACTAAAGAACTTGCTTAGATGAACCATGCTAGCTAGTGGCTGAGATTTATTTACAGTCAGAGGGAGACAAAAATTTCTCGGTTTAGGGATTCTTCATCCCATTTGTGCCATGAACATTTTTGGCACTCTGGTGAAACCTATGGACCTTGTTTCTGAAAGGCATTTTTTTAATGCAATTTTATTGATATATATTATACATCACATACCATACAATCATCTGAAGTGTACAATCAATGGCTCACAGTATCATCAAATAGCTGTGCATTCATCATCACAATTGACTTTTGAATATTTTCATTACTCCAAAATAAATAAGCGAAAAAGAACACCCCAAACATCCCATATCCCCCGATGGTGTCTGGAGCACCTCTGTCAGCTGGGAAGTCACATGTTTGGTGTCTGCCAGCCCTTTGGCTTCTGGTTTCAAACAGCTTCCCCAGGGACGTTGTCTTTCTGCATTTCCAAATGTCTGGGTCTCGTATTGGCTCTGTAGCTTCTGTTCTCCAAGCATCTCTTTCAGCTCTGGAACAACCCCAAAATGTTTCCCCTTTTAAAAGACTCTAGTAAACTCATCAAGACTCACCTTGAATGGGTGGTGTCACATCTCCATGGAAACAATACAATCAAAGTTTTCCACTCTACAATATTGAATCAGGATTAAAGGACATGGCTTTTTGGCCACTCTCAAAACAGCACAAACCACATTCAGATATATAATTCAATCACAATGTGGTGCCGTCATCACCATCAGGCTGGTGCCTTTTACACTTGTTGCTTTTCTCTTCCCACCTGGAAGAGAGACATTATATCCTCACCTTGGGGATTGCAACAGGTGAACCCTGGAAGGGATGTGGGCCTCTCACGACAGTATGGAGCTTTCACACCACCTCTGGGTCACTTACCTCTAGGCTTTTTATGGGAGAAAGAAAGATCTGACTAGTTCAAGGCACGATCTTTGTGTTCTGCTATGTGCAGCGAAACTTGCCCCCTCGCTGACAGACACGCCTTCCTGGCTGGGTGACTTACTCTCTCTGAGCCTGGGGTTCCCCTTCACTAATAGCACCATTAAGGGTTCTATGGTGAGAATGGAGGATACAGAGGGCTAATTTATTTGCCCAGGACAACAAACAGTAAAAGGCAGCTGTTGTTGTCGTTGGTATTATTATTATTGTTGCTTGTGAATCATAGTTTTTTGCTCTTTCTGCCACTTGGGCTGGCAGCTTCAAAAACCACCCACTGTGCAGATGTGCGATGCCATCAACCTCCTCCCACGTCCTACAGCTCTGGGACACATGCCTTAAGTTCTGCCTTGGTTAAATGCTCGTCATGGTCATGGAAAGGAACTGTTTCTGAAAATGCTGACAGAGACAAAACACTTCATAATTATTGGCTAGAAACCACAGACGTGGAGGTAATAATGAGGTTTATGTATATTTAGAGGACTAAAGCAATTTCTCATTGAGTCCTCAAATTTCCAGCATGGTCCCAGAGATGCTGCTTCTGCCAGCGGTGCTGACTTTTCAGGAAGAATATGGGCTGAGAAGCGGGAGGAGAGGTTGGGGAGGGTGGTCACGAAGGGCGTCGGGACTCAGATGCATCCCCTATTCCAGCGGCCACTTTGCTGAACCTCTGCCATCAAAGATGAGATCCTGGGAGTCACCCACAGGGTGTGCAAGTCCATAGCATTGAAGGGGGAGAAAGAGTAAGCATGGTTTGGGGGTTCCCGAAGACTTGCATAGCCTACAATATGATTAAAGGATGGTGGCATTTCCCCACCTGGCCTTTCCTTAGCATCACGTCCCTTAGTACTGATGGACTGGGGACCAGAACTAGGACGCTAATGGCGCCCGAGTAGGCTTCCTTAGAACTGAGGAATGAGGCACGTGGACTTCTGATTCAGGGCCGGTTGGGCCCGTGGGCACGCTCTGCAGGCTAAAATTTGCATCCTTCCTATTATCATCTCCACCTTTATTAAAATAGCAAAAGTTTCCAAAATCCAAGAAGAATAAGACTAATTGGGAGCCCCAGTCCCACTCCCCAGAAGGGATATTAACAAGTTTCCTGTGTATTCTTCCAGAAGTTTTCCATACACTGAGTTCATTATATACGTACAGGAGCAGGGCGATTTATTGAAATATCATTTATTGTGCTTAACTTCTATATGTTTGCCTTTCTCCTCTTAGCAGCCGGACAACCAGCTTTTGCACTTCAGGGGTTGCTAAAGTGCCCCTTCCCCTAAGAGGTTTTAAGCACTTCTTTTTTTTGGGGGGGGAGGGTGCATGCTCAGGGAATCAAACCCGGGTCTCCAGCATGGAAGGCGAACGTTCTACCACGGAACCACCCCTGCACCCTGGTTTTAGTCACTTCTGTTCTCAGGAAAACGAGTACATGAGAATGTTTGTTTGCTCATGCTCTCACCACAAGTATATTGTTAGATTTTACCCTTGAGATTTTGTTTAGAGAGAATGCAGAGGAACTGATTTTCTGTAAATCAAGTTTCACAGAAACCAATTCGTGTCCACTTTCACTGGCCAGAGCAGATTTGTAGTCTAAAAGAAAGCACAGGAGAGCATCCCTTATTGTCCCATGGTACTTGTTCTCTCTTTGGTTATTTTCTGAACCAGGCAACCTCTGGGGAGGCAGATTAAAGGGGGCACATAAATAGCCTCATGCTGTGCATGATTTGGCTTCAGAATTTTAGCTGGGGATGAGGTCCCCCGTCACTTTGTGGGGCTAACTTCATCATTTTCAGCATATCCTAGTTCTAGCCTACTTGCATGGTTCAAATGAATTAATCTCTCATTACCACCTGGCACTTTAAAAGAAAAGAAATTCCTTATTTTCTTCTCTGGGTGTGGTAGAGTGAACTGTGCACCCCGGCTGACGTGTCCTTGGTCTTGGTTCTCACTCTGGTGGGCGCGGTCCCCCGGGAATAAGATGCCTTTAAGACGTCACTTCAGTAAGGGTGTGGGCCCGCTAACTCAGATGGCACTTTAATCTGGGTTACTGGAGTCCTTTATAGGCAGAAGGAAAGTCACACAGAGAAACCCGGAGAGGCTGCCATGTGCATTGCCATCTAACAGAAAAGCCAACCCTCAAGGATCCCAGGCAGCCTGTCTTGGGGAAGGAAGAGATGCCTTGCTGATGCCTTGATTTTGGACTTCTCCTAGGCTCAAAACTCTGAGCTGATACATTTTCACTGATTAAACAAACACACTGTAGGGTATTTGTTCTAGTAGCTGGGAAAAAACAGTGGCCAAAAAAGGGAAAGTAGGAAATGGCCTCAGTTGTCTAGCTCCCGCCCACATTGCCCTGATTTCAGGACCAAAGTCTCCTGTGGTTTGGGGCTTATTTCCAGATAGAGTTTCTTACCCAAAGTGAGTGGCTCTTCCAGCATCAGAGTTCAGAATTCAAGTCCCCTGTCTCCCACGGCGAGGGGGCCGGAGGCGGGGCAGGTGATGTCAGGCCCAGGCTGACAGGTGACTCCGTGCCTCCCGTGAGCAGCTCCACCGTGTGAGGGGGACAGCCCTCGGCCCTGAGCTCCCAGGCCTGTTCCTCAGCCTGGGACCAGCTTCTAACCATCTCCATTCCTTCCGAGTTTGCAAGCAGAAGCGATCCGCCTCCAGAGTTGAGTTTAATAGATGAGGATTTTCCTTGGGCTGGGTTCTGCTGGGAAGTCATACAAAATCATGTTTTGATTCATAGCACATTAAAAAAAATTATTGTGGAAACATATACCGCACACAATTTCCCAGTTTAACCACTTTCAAGGATACAGTTTAGCACTGTTAATTACATTCACGATCACCATCTATTATCAAAACTTTTCCATCACCCCAAACAGAAACCCCTGGTGACCTGCTATCTACTTTATCGTGACACATTTTCGAGCGAAATATAATCACGATTTGAGTACCTGTTTGTTTTTAAGGGGAGAAGAAGCATTTGTATGAGAATGTTCCCAAACAAATAGTACTAGAGATTTTTTTTTTTGGGGGGGGTGCATGGTCCAGGAATCACCAAGGTTTCCCACATGGAAGGCCAGCATTCTACCACTGAAACACCCAGTATGGAGCTTTAAGAACTATATTCTATGCTATGAGTAACAACCTTAGGTGGACCATGACCAAACGTGTATATTGCACAGAGCTAAATCTGTGGTGGCAATGTGGATTTTTGTTTTGTTTTAAATCTTCCCACAAAGGGCTATCGTCCATAACAGGAGTAGGACCACTGAATTTTCCCAGTGATGCTTTAGAATTTCTTAAGGATCCTGTCCAGCCCCCCTCCCGCTCCCTGCTTGCCCAGCAGAGGCACACACAGCTGGCTTGCTCCTAACTCAGCTCTGTCCACACTGCAATCTGGAGGCTCTTAAAGCATCGGTATGAAGCCCACTGGGAACTCTCTAAACTGATTTCTATTCTCTTGTCTGGGAACATTTTTCTTGAGAGTCAAGCACAGAGAGCTGCTTTTGCCTTTTCTTGTAATGAACAGCCCTTTAGATCTTAAACTTTGGATGGTGATCATTTCAGGCTTCTCGATACTCACTGCTCGGAGGGGCTCTGGAATTGGTGAGTGGTGAGAAGAAATTGCGGTGCATGGAGGGTGCTCTGATCGTCACTCTGACCTTCCTCCAGCACCCTCTTGGGAGGATAGCAGACCGGCAGCAAGAGCACATCTCAGGAAGACTCTCTTTCCCCTGGTGAATGAGGTGTGACTTAGGAGGCAGTGGGATCGACTGGGCTTCTCGTTGCTGTCCTTTCCCCTGCTGAGGGCTACTGGGATGGAGTCACAGCTGAGTCCCCAGTTACCCTCAGGGTCTGCACCAAAAGACCGTGGACCAGGTCCTGTCTCCTGACCTCCAGCTGCCAAGCCACAGGCCTCCTTGGCCCATTCCCCTTGCTGCATTACAGACACAGCGGGAGGGTTGGTGGGCCAAGCCTTTGCCCACAGCCTCTCATTTCTAAAAGTTTGATTGGCGAGTTTCTGCTTCCGGTTCCTGAGAAAGAACATCAGTAACTGAATGCTGTACTGTCCCAAAATTCAGTAATCAGGATAACCACACCATGACTTTTGCTATTTCTGCAGCTCTCTATTATTTACATTAAGAAATTTCATCGCTCTTCCTTTAAAAAATAATTAACTAATTAAATCATTCATTCTTCTGTATGCTTTGAGTACTGCTTCTCTGCAAAAATGAACCGACTGGCTTCTCTTTTTCTCTTTTAAATAATATGCTTATTTTTTATTTTTGAATGCTGTATGGTAGAGGTCACATTTCATTCTTTTTCCGTGTGACTATCCCATTATTGCAGCATCATTTGTTGAATTTGTGTGTGTGTGTGTGTGTGTGTGTGTGTGTGTGTGTGTTAAGTGCACAAGCTGGGACTCGAACCCAGGTCTCCCGCATGACAGGTGAGAATTCTACCACTGAACTACCCTTGCACACCACTATGCTTTATTTATTTTATTTTATTTTTTTACATGGGCAGGCACCGGGAAACGAACCTGGGTCCTCTGGCATAGCAGGCGAGCATTCTTGCCTGCTGAGCCACGGTGGCTCTATGCTTTATTTTTAAAGCAGTTTTAGGTTTACAAAAAGATTGCATGGAATGTGCAGAGAGTTCCCAAATACCACCCTCCCCTTCCACACATGTAATTTCAGCTACTACTAACATTTACATTAGTGTGGTACATTTGTTAAGTAGATGAAGTAATATTGACACATTATTAGTAATTAAAGACTATAGTCAATGCTGTAGTTTACTCTTTGTGTTGTACAATTCTATGGGTTTTAACAAATGTGTGATGCCGTGTATCTACCATTAAGCTATCAATGTAAAATTTATATTAAAAGGAAATTTTTATGTCATCAACATAGTTAAAAAGCCAGTGCCACTTGCTCTAAAGGGTTTTCAATAGAGGTAAATACAAGGAAAATGAAATAGCCTTACTAAATTTAAATTTGAGCTCCGGAATTGCCTTTTTCAGAGGCTGCTCAGCCTGAAGCTT
This sequence comes from Tamandua tetradactyla, assembly GCF_023851605.1. NCBI lineage: Eukaryota > Metazoa > Chordata > Mammalia > Pilosa > Myrmecophagidae > Tamandua > Tamandua tetradactyla. The sequence goes on along the minus strand of NC_135346.1, from coordinate 41,222,912 downwards.
TTTACCTGAGGGAGAGAGATTAGCAAATTTTAATTAGCTTGTTAGGAATTTACTAGCACCAAAGTTAGATTTTCAGTTTGAAGTAATTAGAAGGATTAAAAGAGTTTGAAAAGCAAATAACTTTCTCATTTTGTGATGCAATATTATTGCCCATCTGATGTTCTACTTAAATCATCCTATCAGTAGACAGAGTGCAAAATACACTGCCTGGGCAGATACAGCCTTTTTTTAAAAAACTTTCTTATATTTATCAAACATACCAACATACAAACACAAACATCCTTACCATATCATATGATCATTCCATTCTACATATATAATCAGTAACTCACAATATCATCCATAGCTGTACATTTATCATCATGATCATTTCTTAGAACATTTGCAAATACAGCTTTTTAAAGTTAGGACAAGAAGGGAGCAGTGAGGTCACTTTCCTTCCTGCATAGACGAGGGAGCGGGGGGTGCGCTGGGGAGCAGTGGGGACAAACTAACCTTAATGGAGAGCTAAATCTTCCTCTCTAATCCATTCTCTGCCCAGCAGCCAATCCGCCAAATTGATCTTTTCAAAATGCACATCCACTCACGTTCCCTCATTTTTTTTTTGTTTTTTTTTTTGCTTCCTAAGTTCTTAGGATGAAGACAAAAATACTTCCATGGACCCCAAGACTCTGCACGGCCTGACCCCACTTACTTTTCTTCTTGACTCTGCCTCCCCTTCTTCAATCGGTGCCCTCCATATTGGCCTTTCGGAAAGGCTCGTTTCTTCCAGAAACTGCATGAGTGGTTCCCTCTGCCTGGAATGCTTCCTTCCCAGCCCACCTTCAAACTTCAACTCAAGCTCCATCCCTAACCCCCCCCCCCTCCCTCCCCTGACCCAACTAGCCAAGAGCCTATCAGCTTTCAAAGCACTGCACATCTCTCCCTCGGAACACTCACCCTTGCCCATTGTTATACAGTCATTCCCATCACTATCGGATTGTGTGGGGGAGCTCCGCCTTCCCTCTACTTACAGGACTGAGTGAACCATAGAAGGACCAGTGTTTTCCAGGGAAGGAAGAGGGGAGAAGACTGACATGGGCATGAGAGCAATGTTGCGGGTGATGAAATGTTCTCTATCTTGATTGCGGTGGTAGGAGTTACATGACTGTGTACTTTTGTCAAAACTTATCAGACTGTACATTTAAAAGGGTAAGTTTTATTTTATATGAATTTTACCCCAATAAAAGTACTTTAAAAAGGTACTTGAGTACTGTAGGAATATATTATCTGCGTAAAAGAAAAGAGCAAGAGGTAGAGGATATATGAACTAGAAAGAGAAAACTTCCCTGTCCCTCTTCTCCCCAGAACACTTTTCTCACTTCCTGCTGGAAATCACTCATACAAACACACAATTTTAAAATGGATGAAAATGGAATCAAACTATATACAGAGTTAGATAATCTCTTTTTAGTATACACCATGTCTTGGAGATTTTTCCCTGTCTGTGCCTATGGAGCGAGCTCATTCTTTTTAACCACTGCATAGTACTTCACAGCATGGATGTGCACAATTTATTAAACTATTTTTCTCTTGATTTGCCGTTATATCATTTCCATTTTTCCTTACTATAGACAGTGCTCCAATAAACATCTTTGTACAATCTTGTGCCCTGGGAGTATCTCGTGGGTCAGAGGACTAGAAGTCCTGGATTGAAGTAATGTTCATTGAAAATGTCTTAGATATGGTCAAATTGCCCTTCAAAATGTACACTAACTCATATCACCCCCTAGCAGTGTATTAGGTTGCCCTTGACTTCACACTCTCAATAGAATATCAATTTAAAAAATATTGTCCTGCTGAGCTTTCCGAAGCTACAAGAAACCGGGCCACCGGCCCACCTTTATCCACAAAGGCCTGTGTGACACAATGGCTCAAGAGCATGTGCTCTTGTAGTTGCCGTTTCCGGGAATGTTCTCCCTGCACCTCCACCTCTGACTTCAGGACCCCATGCAGTTAGGCTTATCCAACTGTGCATTCCACTGCTTGTCCAGTGTTTCCTGTTTCTCAATCTGGAGCTTCTCAGGCTTTTCCCACTTAAGTATCCTCTAGAGGAGGATGAATGCATAACCCCAACTATCTGGGAAGCACAATTGCAAGCGTGAAGAGGAAAGTTTCTCTGAAGTTTCTTGTTTTATCTGAGTGGTCCTTGTTTTGTTTGAAAATGTTTTAATTCCTGTCTTGTCAAGCAAAATCGGTGCTCCAGGAGAGGTCCACATTTATTCTACAGTTTTGGGGAGTCCTTGGCACACCACTGTATAGCCCAGACAGAAATATGCAGTAGGAATTTTCTCTTCCCAACTAGTCCTGAAGTTTTCCTGGAAAGGGACTCAGATGTAGCCTTACCTCTTGCATAGGGGAGAAGTTCAACAAATCTACTTCCAGAATTAGCTGCTTTTTTTTTTTTTAATCTCTTTGTCCCCTCCTTGAGAGGGGCAAGGCCAGTGATTGAGAGGATTGTAGCATTGTAAAGAACTCTGAGTACGGAGTCTCATCACTGTGAGACCCTGTGTAAGTTTCCAATTGTCACTGTAACAAATGACCACAAACATAGTGGCTTAAATGCAAAATAATTCTCTTACCATTCTGGAGGTCAGAAATCTAAAATCAGTTTCGCTGGGCCAAAGTAATGGTGTCAGCAGGACTGGTTCCTTCTGGAGGCTCTGGGGAGAATCCATTTCCTTGATCCTTCCAGCTTCCAGAGGCTCCTTACACCCTTTGACTCATGGTGCATCTTATTCAAGGCCAGCAGCAAAGCATCTTCAAACCTGTACTGCTGTTACTGATTGGCTTCTGAATTGCCTGCATCCCTTGTGATTCACATTAGGCCCACCGAGATAATTCAGGATCATCTGCCTATCTCAAGATCTTTTACTTAATCACATCTGCAAAGTCCCTTTTGCCATATTAAGGTGACATTCACAGGCTCCAGGGATTAGAACGTGAACATATTTGAAGGGTCATTACTCAGCCTACTACAAACTGTAAGGTCCAAGAGTGGAAGGGACATGACTCCTTCGTCTCCACTTATCACCGTTGGCTTGCACTTTCCTTGGCACATGGACCACAGACCATAAAAATATTATTTGGACCCATGAAAGCCATGCATACCTTTCACAGAAAAATCCATATAGGCACTAAATTGTGCATAAAATTTTAGGGAGCTCCCAGATACCCTAAATACAGAACACGAACCTAAGACTAAGCATCCCTGACCGTGAATTCTAAAATGGTTGGCTACAGCTGAAACACCAAAGTGATGTCAGGGGAGATGGGTAGAGCAGCACAAACTGAATTGCCCAAACAACTCTTTTTTTTACTAATTCTCGCATCACTTAGCTACATCGGACAGCAGGTGGCGCCCGGATCCGCCGCATCGTGGAGTTTGCCCCGAACCCAAGCACCTGTTCATGGGAAGGGGGCGTGGAGCAGCGTCAGCCCTGCAGTGTCTAAGGAACTGTTTCCCAATCTCTACACGTACGCAAGAAGGATGCTTCGCTTGAGGCAGCGAGGGCGGCCCGGGGAGGCTCTGACTTCTTCGCGGAGCGCAGCTGGAGCCCCCGCGCGCCTGCCCGCTCAACTCGCGGGACCGACCCGGCGCGCTGGGCGCGCTCTGCGCCACCATCCGGGGAAAGACGATCAGAGCTCCTGGCAGTGGCAAAACAAAACAAAACAAAACAAAAAACAAAAACAAACAACAACAACAAAAAACCCAAAACAAACAAGCAAACAAAAACAGAAAACGAATGGCAATTATGTATGAGCCTGCAAAGGAGGAAATTGAATCCTCTTTGTGTGACTAAAAAGGCAAGGAAACAAATGCTGTTCGGTTTCTGAAAATGGGCTCCCGCGCTTCTTACAAGCCCGCCCTTTAGCCCTCAGGCCCAGCTCCCGACCTGTGGAAAGGAGTGGTGAGGCCTTCAGCACACTGGGAAGTATAGGCTAGATGAGAGAGAGGCTTACTGTTTCTGAAGCTATCCAGGATCTCAGGAAGCCCAAAGGCAGAGGTACCCTGAGCACCTCCAACCTGATGGGCCGACAAAGCAACCACCACAACAAAAACAACAAATAACTCAAAACAAAACGAACAACAACAACAAAAAAACACCTGAGTATAGAGCTGTCAGGGCGTAGGGGAGAGAGAAAGCCACTTTTCCAGCTCCGTGTTTTCCAAAGTGGATCTCGGGAGACAGTAGGCGCTATAGGGGATCTAGAGAAGAGTAAACCTCGTCCTTGTCCTGACTTAGTGCATGCTGAAGTACAGTTCTTCTCCAAGTGTGGTCCACGGACCCCCTGCATCACTCTATACAAATTCAGATTACTGGGTCTTACGTCCACAACTCTCTCACAGATGCAAACCCTCAAGGGCCAGATGGAGCTGTCTTCCCTTCAGTACCCAAACCATGCTCTGCTCCAAGCAGAGTGCTCTTGTTTCCAACTCAAGATCAGTCTTTGTTAACAGGACCCAGAGCCGGTTTTGTTTGGGCTCCCAGTGTGCCAAAGTCCTGTGGGGAAAGAGCTTCTTCAGCGATTACTGCCAGTCTTTTCCCAGACCCAATGGTGTGCTGGTGAACCAGCTCTCTGAAAAAGTAAATGAAGCCCTGATTTGTAGTTTGTCAATTTCCATGGTATAAATGCTCCCATCAAGGCAGAATTCAAGCTGCCAGTGTGACATGACTGAATAGAGTTGGAAAGAGATGCTCTCATAATCGGCTCTCACAACTGGCACTAGGGGGGCTCCAGCATGTCACTGCAGGCCAGACCCTATCCTTGGGGCGTCAGGGACCAGATACCAAGTCCCCATTCATTTATTCAACAAATACTTGTTGCGTGCCTGTTATGTGACTAGTCTCTGAGCTGAAAAGTAAACAAAACAGAGAAAGTTCTTGCCTGGCTGGAGCTCACATTCTAATGGAGGAGGCTGATCACAGGCAAATTTATAGTAAGTCAGGCTGTGATAAGCACTATTAAAAAAAGGTGGCACTAGATAAGGAATTCAGAGTGAAGGGTGTTAGAATAAGTGATCGGGAAAGGCCTCTCTGAGGTGGTGGCATCTGAACAGAGCCTGAAGGGTGTGACACCTGTAAATATCTGAAAGTAGCACAGGTGAGGGAACAGCAAGCAAAGGTCCTGGGAAAGGTGGGTACCTAGTGTGTTCGTCAAGGTGACCCTGGAGCAGGGTGAGTGGTAGGGTGAGGTGGGAGAGGAGTAGGGAGGGGAAAGTTGCATAGGGCTTTGAAGATCGTTGTTCAGAGTTTGGATTTTATCCTATGTGCAATGGGAAATCATTGCAGAGTTTGAGCAGGGGCATGGTCTCATTTACTTTTAAGAAGGATCATTCTACCAGCTGGGACTAGGGGAAGGCAGTCAAATGTACGATCTTCTAAGGTGGGAGTAGGAGGTTAGTTGGGAGGCAACTGCAGTAGTTCAGGCTAGAGGAGCTGGTGGAGGTGACAGTGCATATAGTGACAAGTGGTTGGATTCTGCCTATGTTTTGAAGATAAGGAGGAACCAAACTTTTTGATAGACTGATGAGGGGTTTGAGAGACAGAGACAAGTCAAGAATACTCTGTTTTTGGTTTGTGCTATCAGGTGTATGATGCTGCATTTGCTAGGAGTAGGGGAGGAGCCACTGTTGGGAGACATTAGAGGTTAGTTTGGACATAGAAGCCTGGAGTTCTGTGGCAAGAGCTAGGCTGGTAACATATATTCAGGAGTCATCAGGCATAGACCCCTGGGGAACCTCAACATTTAGAGGTAGGGGAGAGAAGGTTCAAACAATGGAGTGGTCCACTCCTGAGAAGAAGTGGTCAGTGAAGTAGAGAGAAAACTAGGAGTGGGCTGTGTGGAGCCTGTGTGAAAGAAGTGTTTAAAAATGAAAAGGAGCATGGCCAATTGTGCCAAGTGCTGCTGAGAGGTGCAGTAAGGTGAGAATGGGGAAGAGTTGGCTTTGGTAGCATTGAGGTCTTTGATGACCTTGATAAACATGGTTCTCAGGGAGAGGTGGGGATGAAAGACTGGCAGGGTGGGTGATGGGTGGATGGAGCATCAAGTTCAATGTCTGATGGGAGGAGGGGAGGGCCAGAGAGGTCTAGGATGGGTACGCATCAGTCTTGAGTTTGCAATAGAGAGAAGAGAGAATGGGCAGGGAAGCTGAGAAGTGGGGAGAGCAAGCAGAGACAAAGGAGCATTAACAACCCTTTGAAAGAATGTTTTTGTAAAGGGAAGGGAAAAAGTGAGTGGTAGTGGAGGGCAATGTGGGGTCAACAGAGGGAGGAAGCAAAAGCCTGGGGAAGCTGGAAAAAAAGAGAGTGCTGTTTTCGTGTCCCCAGGGACTTGCCTACAGAATTTCCCTTCTTGCAGACTCCTTTCACTCCATGCATGTCAATTTATGTAAGCAGATGCTTGGGAGGGCCACTGGGCCACCAACGCAGCAGGTACAATCAGACCGTGGATTCTAGTTTTAGTTCAGCTGGCATCACTGCCAAATTCCCATTGCCAAAACAGAGTAGCTAGGTAGGCTCCATCTTGTTCATTGCTGTGTGCTAAGCATACATGGCTTGGATGGGTGATAGATTCCCTCAGGTATCTTAGGAATGATGCTGAAGGGAAGTTGTGCTGGAGTACCTGGAGCCTGAACCTTGCCGTGGGGGGAGAACCTATAAGAAGGCCTCTGGTGCTCTGTGACATCTTCTGCAGGTATTTCCCAGTGATCGGGAGAGAAGGAAGTCCTTCCTGGGGTGTTCTTAGCTGAATTGCAGCCCCATGCCGGCCAGCCCCTCTGGCTCCCTGAGGCAGAAGAATGAGCCAGCTGGGAGGAAGGAAACCCTACGGACTCTGCCAGGTGGGAAACCACCCAGTCTCTGTCTTTGGAGCCCCTTCATGAGAATCTGCTGGGCTTGTACCAGGGTCAGCTTGAGTGAGAAAAAGTCAGCTTTCAACCCTCTTCATCAATCTCTGATGCTTCTTCACCAATCCCTGGTGCCATGACTTGTGTTGAGCGATGGCCTTGAGATGGATTATCTGTGTGGAGATGATCTCATCCATACCAGGCTGTCGGAGTGCTTTGATTTTTTTTTTTTCCTTTTGGCATGGGCAAGCTCTAGGAATCAAACCCGGGTCTCTGGCATGGCAGGTGAGAATTCTGCTACTGATCCACTATTGCACCGCCCAGAGTGTTTTGATTTTTATGCATGTGTGTATATACACACATGAAATATCTCAGTAACTATATTCACCCTTGGAATGGGGATTGATGGGCCATTTGGCAGTGATGAGGGACTGGATGATTTTTGTGATATATATGAATGCCTCTGCCCTCCACTCATCCCTTTTCCTTGATTTATTGAGGTTGCAGATTTTGAGCTTCACTCTTCAGGGAAGGGATGGAAAGGGGAGAAGTAGAAGCAACCTACCAGGTTCCCTGCCTTTTGTTTTCCAAAAGCCTGAGACCAGTAAGAGGGCAGAGTTGGGGGAAAGGGAGGAAGCTTGAAGAAGCAATAGGGCACGTCTTCGAAGATTCAAGAGGTTTATTCGGCTGAAAGTATGGAAAGCTGGGTCTGTGGGCTGCATGATTGAAATCCTGGCTCTGCTTCCTAGAAGCCATGCCATCTTGGACTAATTAATCTTTCTAAGCCTAAAGAATGAGACAATAAAAATGCCTGCCTCTTTGATGTGTTGTTCTAGCATTATGGTTTTTGTTCCAAGGTTCTGGAATATTGATACTCAATAGACTTTGGAGGAGGTTGGGGAGCATAAGTCTGTTTGCCCTAATTTGAGTGGGACAAAATAAAACCAAAAAGCACATCCTTTTCTGTCCTGATTTCCTACTTTTCCCCATCATGTTCTCTGTTTCCTCTACTAGACTTCAACTCTTTCCCAGAATTTCATTAGCTCTCTCAGAGAGAATGAACATTTATTGGGACCTGTTATGTATTGGAGGTAATGGTTTTGAGTGTGGGTTCCAGGGTCAGACTGCCTAAGTAGAAATCCTACATCATCCCTTCTTTTTCAGTTGTTGCTGTGTAACAAACTTGGTGATGTAAAACAAAAGCAATCATTTATTATTATTGTCTATCATGATACCAGGGGTTGACTAGGCTCAGCTGGGTGGTTCTTACTCAAGAGTCATCTATATGTCTGCAGGTTGAGGTTGGCTAATGGCTGGAACCTCAGCTGGCAGGAACATGTGGCCTCTCCATGTAACCTGGGCTTCCTCATAGAATGGTAGCTGGGTTCTAAGAGCAAGCATCCCGAGAGACAAAGAAAGACAGGTGGAAACTGTAGTGCCTTATATGACCTAGCCTCAGAAGTCCTGCCGGACTACTTCTTCTGTATTCTATTCAAGGAGTAGATAATTAGACTTCACCTCTTGACAGGAGAAATGTCAAAGATGCTGCAAAAATATTTTAGACCACCATACCTTGCTGCTGATGAAAACTTAGGCAAGTTACTTAGCTTCTATGAGCCTCATTTTGTCATCTGTGAAGTAATAATAGTGTCTTGTTCACAGAAATGGTGTAAGAATTAAATGAGAAAGTGTGTGTGTATAAATCCCTAAGCATAATGCCTGGAACCTAGCAATTGCACAATTAAAATTAGTGCTTATTTTGGTGGTTATCTCATTAATGTCCACCCAAGCTTTTGAATTAGGCAGTTGATCCCCATTTTTCAGAGGGTGGGATGGAGGTCCTGAGAAGGTTTGTGACTTTCCTGTCCCAAACATCTTGCCCATTCCCAGTAAGGGTTCCCTCTGGGAAGGGTGAGGGTCATTGGAAAATAGTTACAACTGACTTCCTGAGGCCTGGGATAAGGAAAACCCTTGCCTGGAAGAGTATTCCTCATACTATTGTTCCTGTACTGAGAAATCAAATTAGTGGGCAACAACGAATACTTTTTAAAAAATGAAATCTAATATACAGAAATATCAGAGTACATTTTGTAATGACATTTCTTTATGAAAAATTTGTTTCTTATATCTGTATGCATCAGTGGTTTTCAACTGGAGGCAATTTTGTTCCCCAAGAGACATTCGGCAATGCCTGGAGATACTGGCAATGTCTGGAAGCATTTTTAATTTTTCAAACTGGGGATAGGAATATTACTGTCATCTAATGAGTGGAGGCCAGAGATGCTGCTAAAGACCCTCTAATGCACAGGGCAGCCTCCACAACCAGGAGGTGGGAGAGCTGAGAGAGTGTCCATAGGACAAAATTACAACAGTGCCGGGATTGAGAAACCCTAATCTATGTCTCTATCTATATGTGTATTTCTAAATATATGTAGTGGGTCATGATGCAAACTGTATTTCATCCTGTGAGTTGCATTAAAAATGTTTGAGATCCCTTGGCCTAGAAGACTCCATGTAAGTCCAGACCCTGAGCCTACTTATGCCCAGAAGATCTTCTTGCCAGCTCAGGTGACATCTGCTTCAACTCAGAGAATCTGGATTCATGATTTATTTTCTCATACTTCTTTTCTAGTGTCAGGTCTCCCAGAATAGGGATGTTCCCAGGAGATTTGGCACGCAGACACAACATAGGCTCAGGTGAGTCCTCTGACACCCTGTCAACTCTGGTTCAGAGAAAAGGGTTTTCACTTTGCCGTTGGTTAATTCTATGACCCTTGATTTTCTCTGTTCACAGTTGACCGTGCTCACCTATTACTAATACTATTGGCTACTAGGTGAGCATTTTCTATATGCCCAGCACTTCCCGATTCTATGCATTGGCTTACGGAATCCTCACAGCAACCATGTGAAGAAGATGCTACTCTCAGCCCCATTTTACCAACTGGAAAACTGAGGCTCAGAGAGGTTAAATCCCTTTCCCAGAACCATAACTGGTGAGCAAGAGAACCATGGCTTGACCCACATCCTCAATGACTGGCCTGTGCTGCCACTTTTTCAAATTATATTCTGGACAATGAACTCTGGGGTTGCAATAGACCTATCACATATACAGATCTAGTAAGAGAAGAAACAAATTAAAAAAATGAGGTTGGGGTTTGGCAGCGTGGAGTCTTGTTCTAGCTCCCTCACAAGCTATGTGATCTCGGAATGAAGCCTCAGTTTCCTCATCCGCCATGTGGGACTATTGTACCTGCTCGGCCTGTCACAGGGACACTGTATTGGGGTAACACCACAGGGACAAGGAGCTGCTTGGGCCAGTCCTGTGCACGCTCACACTCTCTGCTCTCCCACCTCCTTTTGACTCATCATTGTTCAGATCCTCATATCTAGCCTCTTGTCAGAACCTCCTAATGGCCCTCCCAACCTGTCCTTCCTCCTGCCCCTGGTCTCTTTCTTTCATTGCCCACTGGTCCCCAATGCTCTCTCTCTTTTAATGGCAAGCCTTCGATGGCTCCCAATGATCCACACACACTCGTGGGGCTTAGAGTGGTGCCTTTGTCCCTTCCCAGCCTGACTTCTTCCTCTTCTCTGCCTTCCCTTCTACTCTGCTTGCAACCCCTTTCTTGCCATCTCTATTTAACTATATCCTTCAAACCACTTCAGCTGCCACTTCTTCTGTAGAGACTTTCTGATTCTCGGCAGGTGGACATCAACGCTTCCCCCCCTGAATTCCCAAAGCTCTTTGTTTGTACCTCTCCAGTGGCACTTAGTTATACCCACCATTTACTGAGCATGTGCCAGGCCCTGCAGCAAGCACGGTGTATGCCCTCTCATAACTGAGCTTCACAGCAACCCTCTAAGACAGGCATGGTTTTTTTTTTTTTTTTTTTCAATTTTAAAGACCAAGAAAACTGGCCTCCGTAGAGGACAGACAAATTGCCCAAGTAGACACATCTGAGAAATGGGAGCATCAGAACTCTCATGTCATTTTATCTGACTCTATGGTCCTAATGCTTAGCCGTTTCACTGTAGGAACCTCTTTCCACCTTGTGTGTGCTTTGTTGGCTAAATGTCCCATCTCCCCTTCCTGACTGAAGTCTTCATGAGAGCAAAGACTGTTCTTGTTTCCCTTTGCATTCCTGGATCCCAGCTTTATGCAGCTGCTCAATGATAGTTTGAGAGTCAACCAGTAAGGAAGGCACTGTACAGGTGTAAGTGGTTGCTGGGTTTTGGTTGGCATTTGGTGGAGGCAGAATGTGCTTCTGGCAGCAGCGGCTGATCCCTGTGCAAGGGCAGTTGCCAGCCTTGAGCACTTTCCGCTGTTCCCAAGCAGTTCTGGAAGCCTCTTGTTAAGAAGCCGTGTCCGCACTGCCTGAAGCCATCGGCAAGGGCCAAAGCTGTTTGTTTTACTAATCGTAATGAAGTTGTCTCCCAAAATAGCTTGTCTCTGAGGATTGTGCATTGAGAAGAGGAGAACAAAAGCTGGAAACACAGATCAGCAGCGCTTAGGGACTGGTGCTGGCTCATTCTTCCATCGATTAGACAGTAGGCAGAGACCCGGAGAGGAGTGGAGACCCAGGGCTTGTGCCTGGACCAGAAGCCTGACCTGCAGACCCCTCCTCCACTGTGGGGAAGGAGAGGGCACAAATAATGGAAATACTAGAGTTGTAGGGCAGCGAGGGTCCCGTGACTTTCTTCAGATGTCACTTCTCGACCGTGAACTGCCCCCCTCCCACTAAGGTAGAAGTAGGAGCCCTGCTATGGCTCCCAGAGCACCGTTTGATTGCTATTATAGCATTTCCACATGTCCATGCTCACGGCAGGATGATACACGCTTGTTCATTCAAAAATATTTATCGAGCACCTACTGTGTGTCAGATACTAGTTTAGTATTCACAATAGTGAACACTTCAGCATTCACAATAGTGAATGGAATGTACATTTGTAGTGGGGATAGATAGACAATAAGTATATAAATGAGTACAATATATAATGTTTTGAGCAGTATAAGTGTTATGGAGTAAAACTAAGTGGGAAAGGCCGTAAGGAGTGTCGGGGTGGTGTGGAGGTGGGGAGGTCGAGTTTAAATAGAGTGCTCAGAGAAAGCCACACTGCTTGCCAGACATGGGCAGGCTCTGGGTCCCCAACTAGTGTCAGGAGGTCTCTGCAGTACCCACTTCACCCTACCTCGCAGCCCATGACAACTTTACTTAGTCCAGATGAGGATGGGGTTGAGCGTGTGGAGAAAAGGTTGGGTCAATTTAGAAGAATCTGCATCCTTCCAAAGTTTTCCCATCTCAGATCTGGACCTAGTGTTTGAAACTTAGGAGCCGTGCACCTGACACCTGTTTCTTTGGCTTGCCCTAAACAACCTTCATCTGAGGCAGTGGCGACTTATTTCTGACTGGCTTGGCTGGGGCCAGAGCTTCAACGTACACGTTAATTCACTGAAGGGTGGGATGATAGGGAAAGTGGGACAAAGGGGACAGAGGTGCTCTCTGACCACATCTCCTGCTCTTCCCTTTCCAATTCTGCTCCACTCACACAGACCTCTTTGCTGTTCCTCAAATGAGGTGGGGAGGGGAGGACTGACTCCCCACCCAGGGCCTCTGCAGTTGCTATTCCCTCTGCCTGGGACTCCTTCTTTCCACGTGGCTTCCTCCTTTGCCTCCTTCATATCTTGACTCAAGTGCTTGGCAGACATGGGCAGGCTCATGTCTACTTTCAGGACCAGGCAGAAGTAAACCTGGAATGTCAGCTCAGGAGTAGGTTTGTTGTTGTACTTTTTGGCATCTGGTGGGGACCTCTTGGTGACAGCAGTCTGGAGAATTGATGCCCAGGTCTTTGCCTGGCTCCCATGCAACCCACCTCATGGGCAACCTCCTGCCAAGAGCCTGGGATGCTTCACCACCTCCACCCCTGAATGGAAGTTCTAGTGTGATGACTTGGGGTGTCCCCAGGTAAGGATGTTGGAGGACCATCCTGCTCTTGTCGCATAGTTGAATGGGATTGCCATTATCTGCCATGCTGGTTTGAAACTGTTGTGTACCCCAGAAAAGCCATGTTCTTTAATCCTGATCAATATTGTTGGAGTTAAGTTGATTAAATTGTTTCCATGTAGATGTGACCCATCGAATTATGGAGGGGATCTTTTGATTAAGTGGTTTCCATGGAGATGTATCTCCACCCATTCAAGGTGGTTCACTTACTGGAGTCCTTTAAGAGGGAACCATTTTGGAAACAGCTTCAGAGCTAACACAGACAGAGACCTTTGGAGATAAACAAAGAAAATGCCCCTGGGGAAGCTGTTGGAAACCAGGAGCCAAAGGACCAGCAGATGCTACCACGTGCCTACCCAGATCAGCCTTTCTTGAATCAAGGTATTTTTTTCTGGATGCCTTAGTTTGGACATTTTTATGGCCTTAGAACTGTAAACTTAATAATTCCCTTTATAAAAGCCAACCCATTTCTGGTATACTGCATTTCCTGCTGCATTAACAAACAAAATACCTCCTTACCTCTCTAGCCAGGCTGTAAGATCCTGAGGCGGGATCTTGATCTCATTCTCAACTAACATGGGTCGTTATAGTCGTTGCTCTTGTATATTCCTCTCTCTGGACTTGGCTATTTATTCCACATATTAAGGGAGTTGGATTCATTGAGAAGTTTATAACCTGTGTTCCATGTGTGTTGGGAGATTTGAAGGGCCACAAAGTACAGGCAAAGTTTAGGCTGTTATGTTACACTCTAGCTTTCATCAGATTCTGAAATGTGCTGCTGATCCAGGAAAACCTGAGAACTGCTGGAATGGAGGCTATGTAAGGTCCCTCTTGGTTAATAAAAGTGGTACCTACTGGACAAATAACCTATGATCTCCATACAGGAAATAATTAGAAAATGCAAATTTAAGGAGTCAGAAATTAGAATACAGGCTACCAGTGGCAGGGGTGGGGATAGGGAATGGGGTGTTAATGGTCAATGGGTACAAAGTTTCTGTTTAGGGTGATAGAAAGGTTTTGGTTGTGAATGGTGGCGATGGTGGCACAACATTGTGAATATAATTAACCCCACAGGATTGTATATTTGTAAGTGGTTAAAATGGGAAACTTTAGTTGTATATATATATTATCAGAATACAAATAAAAAAAACCTATTAGAGCTGTACAATACAAAGAGTGAGCCCTAACATAAACCAGACTATAATTAACAATATAATGAGAGTATTGTTTCAATTGTAACAAGCTACCACACTGATGCAAAATGTTAATAATAGGGAACACTGTGTGTGTGTGTGTGTGTGTGTGTGTGTGTGGTAAATGGAAACTACTTTCTGCATGATTCTTCTGTAAACGTATAACTGCTCTAATAAAAAAAAGGTGCGATTGTGCCAAGCTTTTTCATATTGTTTCATACACCATGCTTTTTCATATTGTTTCATATATTCCTCATCCCACTGTGTGAGGTAGGTGCTAACCGATTCCTCAATTTCTATGCAATAAGATGGAGCCCCGTTCAGTTTCCAGGTTGGGGTAGCATGGCTGGGATCTTGAGCCAAAATTGCGGAGCTGCTGTTCTATGCTTTTCCCTCCAGCAACTCCATCAGACTGTGTAGCATCTCTAAGGCATCCAGGCAGTCTCAGTCATCCATTTTGGCTTTTTTTCCCCTGAATGTTCTATAACTGTGATGAAATGTTATTTTTACTCATAGTTTGGGGTGGTCACTTCTTTGAGGTCACCTTTCTTCTTAAAAACTGAGTCCTAAAACTCCTTAATCTAATGAACAAAACTTAGTTGTTTTCTTTGTCCCAATATTCAGGTTTTCTAAACTTCATCTATCAAAGTAAAGAATTGCATAATGAGTATTTCTACAGAGAGCTGTCATTTATCAGATGTTTACAATGTGTCTGGCCCATTGCTAATGATTTTAGCGTCATTTGAATCTTCTAAAGCCCCCGTAATTAGGTACTCTCATTATCCCTGATTTATGGGATATATGCACGCAAAAATAAGCAGAGTTAAATGATGGGAGCTGGGCGAAAGAGTAAGAGGCTGTGAGAAAGTTGACAGCCTTGTTTAAGTCACTGGATGCGGCCATGCCTGATAACCCTGCATTTTTCAGCTACATGAACCACGGTGCCCCCCACCCCCACCCACTTTAAAATATTTTTTCCCCCCAATTTAAGCATTTTGGATTTTAGTCACCTACCGAATGAATGATTGAGGTACTAATATTATAGGAAGAGATTCTCGCCATTTGAAAAATTGTGGAGTTCAATTTAGCAAAACAAACCAGGAAGAGAAATGGATGGGGAGAGAGTTTCTTATATGCTTTTTGCCCTAAATCTTAGGGAAGAAAAATGCTCCCTGTTTGGTTCCCCATCTTTTAATGTCTTAGCAAACAGTGCGCTTTCAGGGACAGTAAAGACCTTAGAATCCATCCCATCATCACACAGATGGGAAATCAAGATCCAGAGAGGGGGAAGTGACTTTCTCAAGCTCAGGTGTATTCCAAGGTGTATCCATCTCTCCACATGATCTTTCTTAGTGCATCATTTCCTGGCAGGCTCCCCACTTAGCAGAGCTTGGGAGAGGTCTTGTCCCCGTGTTTGTTGCTGGGCCTCAAGGATCCATAGCATATCTAGAAACCTCTGTAGTATGGATTTCTTTTCAGGTTACACGGGCACAGGCAAATAATGGAGTGTTTGGCCTGGGGAGGCACTTCAACTCTCTGCCTGGATCCTATGTCCTGTCAGAGACTGGCCCACCTGGGTGCTGGTCAGGGATCTCCACCTAGAATTGGAGCCCTTAGGGGGTCAGGGCCAGGCGAGACATTGCCAGTGGTGGCCACATCAGAAAGCAGCAGCAGGAAGCTTTAGATGATGTGCTAAGGGTCAAAATCAGGCGAACAGGAATATGGGAAAAGTCTTGTTGGGGGGTGGGGAGAAGCTCTTTCAGCCAGGGGGTCAGAGTTGTTTAGCCCTGAAGGAAAGGCAGGAGGGTCCAGTACAAATCACTGCCCAGGGCACTAAAGTAAAGGCCCTTGGCCTGTTTGATGGGCTGCTGCTTCGCTGTGAGAGGAGGTGGAGGCTGCGGGGCAGAAGGCTAGGGGAGCGCTGACAGTTGGGATAAACTTGAAGGAGATGGAAAAAGAAACTCTAGACCCTGCCCGCTGCCCCATTCACAAACTACTCAAAGCCACACAGGAGAAATAACCTTTAATGTCTTTGTTTCAACCCCCACCCCCACCCCCCCGAAGGCGCCACCATTCAGTGAAGTACAAGGAGCGGCTAGAGAGGTACAGAGTCACGAGACAAAACAACGCCCCCGGTTGCCTCCTGGGCGCGCACACGCTCTGTCCCCGCGCGGGCGACCCAGCACACGCACACATGCAGACCACACGTACACCTCACAGAGACACGCACGTGTACCCACGGTTAAATACATGTAGAGAGGGACTCATTTATATATATACAGAGAGAGAGAGAGGGAGAGAGACGTAAATCCCGGCCGGCGTCGGGTCCCCCAGGCTCTCAGCATGCTCGGCCCGGCTCTCCGCGCTGTACCTGGCACCCATGCCCCTGCCAGAAAAGCAGCTGCCCCTCTCCCCGCCCCCCTCCCCGCGTTTCCCCTTGGGGTCCGTGTCTACCGGGCGCTGACACTCCCCTCCCTCCCTCCCTCCGCCCGCCCTCCCCCCCACCCACGACGATTTGCTCCCCAGGGAAAGGGAGCTGTGCGGCGGGGGCCCTAGAAGTGCCCGGCCGCCAGGGGCATGTTGGTTTTGAAGCCCGGCTGCCCGTTGCTGGCGCCCGCGTCGGTCCCGGGGCTCTCCGGCTCGGCCAGGAGCTTGAAGGTGAAGAGCGCGCCCGAATCCGAGCAGCCGCGGCGGCCCGGGGGCTCCGGCGCCGGCAGGCCCAGGAGGGCGCCGGGCGCCTTCCACTCGGGGAAGGCGCACAGCTCCACGGACGGCGCGGCGCCGCGGCCCAGGTAGCCCGGACTCGGCGAGGCCGAGGGCAGGGTCCGCTGGCTGCCGCTCAGGCAGCTGCCGCTGTCGTCCAGCGAGTCCTTGCGCGACTGCGAGCGCTCCAGCGAGCCGCCGCGCGTCCACGGCCGGTAGGTGTAGGCGCAGCCGCCCAGACGACGGCGGCGGCGGCGGCGGCGGCGACGGCCGCGACACTGGCACCCGAGGATGCGCACGAAGGCGCGCTTGAACTCCTTGCTGGAGCACGGGTAGATGATGGGGTTGAGGCAGCTGTTGAAATAGCCCAGCCAGAACACCACCTTGAACACGGCGTCCGGCGGCTTCAGGGTGGAGAACAGGGAGCCTGCAGTGGGGGGAAGGGGAAGGGGAGGGCGCGGGCAGAAAGACAGACAGCAGTTTGTGAGTACCGAGGTCCTCTCCGGAATATTGCGGAAACACTGTGAAGCGGCGACTTTTCCTGCCGCCAGGCTGTCGCCCGCCTCAAATGCCGCCTTCCTATCTCAAAACCAATTAAATCATTTTAGGGCCAAACTCAGAAATTTTCTTTCACTGAGATTATGGAAAGGTAAAATGGGGTGGATGCCCAGCCCCAGATAGCACTTCCGATGGATTTTAGCGCGTCATTCTTAGTGGAAAAGAAGAAAATAGAATGCGATTTATAATACCATTTAGGTACCAACCAACCAAACACACACATTTCTGTATATACTTTACATATATTATATACATGTAATACAAAATGGTTGCCAAAGGGTGGAGGCGGAAGAAAATGGGAATGGGGATGGCGATAAAAGGAAATAAATCAATGAAATAAGATTATCTGACTAGACCAGTGATGATAAGGTGTCATGAGTTGTGAAACATGATTAACTCATCCCTCTGAATTTGAGGTACAAGGACTTTTTAAAAAATATTAAATTAAAAAAATTCCCATTTTAAATGTAAGACAACTGAGACTCAGAGTTTAAGCGAATTGACCTAGGTCACACAACATGTTTGTGATACAGCTGAGATTTAGATTAAATTCTAAGTACCAAGTATGTTTTTTTCTTTTAAAAATGCTGTTATTAATACTCTTTGTGGAAAAATGAGAAAGCATAGAAAACAAAAAATATTTAAAAAGGAAATGTAACCCCACAATGCAGAGAAACCTCATTTTTGGTGCGTACACATCCAGATTTTTTTTCTGTTGTACATGCCTTTTTTATTTTTTTTGGTACATGGTACAGGAATTGAACTCCGGTCTCCAACATGAAATGCATATTTAATTATTAAAAAAATGGGATTATACTCTATGAAACATTATGTGACAAAAGGGAAACCGTATGTGGTAGTTAAGATTCAGTTGTCAACTTGGCCAGGTGAAGGTATGTAGTTATGTTGCCGCAGACATGAGCCAATGGTACATGAACCTCATCTGTTGCTGATTACATCTGCAGTCCGCTAGGACGTGTGCCTGCTGCAATGAATGATGTTTGAGTTAATTGCCTGGTGCTTAAATGAGAGAGGTCAACGTAGCACAGCCCAAGCAGCTTGGCATTCCTCATCTCAGCACTCACAGCTCAGCCCAGGCCTTTGAAGATGTAGAAAGAAATCACCCCAGGGAAAGTTGTTGGAACCCAGAGATCTGGAAAGAAGGCTAGTAGAGATTACCCTGAGCCTTCCCACTCAGATGAAAGTTAGCTGCCTTTCCTCTGAAGAACTAACAAAATAAATCCCCTTTTATTAAAAGCCAATCCATCTCTGGTGTGTTGCATTCCGGCAGCTAGCAAATTAGAACATGGTAGAATAAGATTGAGAAGTAAGGAGAGGGACCTAGTACACTCTCCTGGGAGGGTCAACTCTGATGACTGTGTACAGGTGACACCCTGCCTTGGCATGAGGACATTCAGGCCCCAGATGGAGGATAGGGGCACCTAGACAGTAGTGGCTGAAGGTGGGAACTGGAGCGCATGCTTGCTGCGGACAAACTTGTGACTTTGCTTGGTGCTGACCCCGTTTAAGATGTTAGTAAAATGCGCAATACATGAATGGAGGCTCATCCTGAGGGGTCTGTGTGCTTTGTACAGTTCCTATACTAAATACTTTTACTTCAGTAGCTCATTTAATGATCACAATAACCCCTTGAGGGAGGTGCTACTATTGTTCCCATCTGATGGATCAGGGCCCCACATATTTTAGCGGTAGCTATTTTTATTTTTATTCATTCATTCCACACATTTTGAGTGCATACCATGTTGAGGCACTATTTCAAGCTGTAGGCATACAGAGATGCATTGGGACATGATCTCTGTCCCAGGGTCGTGCCACAGGCTTGTGGGGAGGCAGGCGTGTTAACAGGTCATTGCAACAGAACACACGTGGTATTGCACTAGGAGCATGAATGTCATGCTGTCCCCCGCGCCCAGATGCATTTCTTTCTTAGGTCCTTTTTATATGTGCACTTCTGTCTGCCTCGCTCCCTCCATCGCACTGCAAGTACCTCTTCGAGGGCAAGGATGAGTTGCATCTTTGACTCATTCTTCTTTAAAGTTCTTTCTAGGGACCGTGGCCCTAAGAAACGTTTAACCAAAGGTGAGGGGGTTATGCTGACTTTTCTTATGGGCATTTACAGACATATTTTTGGGTTAGGCTCCTTGAGCTGTTTGTTCTTCTGACCAGAAGGCCATTCTTTGCTCTTGGCTGATTGAGGCCGTATGCTCAGTGGCTGGAGCACAGGGCTTAAGATTATGTAGATATGATTTTGAATCCTCGCTTTGTTTATCGGCTGCTTGACTTTAGGAACGTTACTTAATCTTCTCAGCCTCAATTTCTTCATCTGT
Source organism: Tamandua tetradactyla (assembly GCF_023851605.1). Classification (NCBI taxonomy): domain Eukaryota; kingdom Metazoa; phylum Chordata; class Mammalia; order Pilosa; family Myrmecophagidae; genus Tamandua; species Tamandua tetradactyla. Next base: position 41,203,222 of record NC_135346.1, on the reverse strand, counting down.
AAAATGGGGACAGTTTCATGGGGGTAATCGTGACTAGATGATAATATCCATATAAAGTGCTTGTCCATTTTATATTCTGGCCTGGTCGTCCTCCTCTTCCAGGAACTCTGCTCTGGTTAACTCCACTCACCTCAGTCTGACTTCTTTATCCTGTTCCCCACAGAACATAGACAATCACATCTATTCTGTTATTTTATTGCTGCTTATTAATGTTCTTAAGCCATTCCAGGGCTGGATGTGTTCTTGTTCACTGCCCAGGCTATAAATTCCTTCTGGGCAGGAACCACATCTTCATTTCTTTTTTTCCCTCCCCAAATGTGTATATTTTTTATTACAAAAGGGATACATGTTGAATGTAGAAAAGATTGCACATGGCTGGGCCATGGTGGCTCAGCAGGCGGAGTTCTCGCCTGCCATGCTGGGCGACCCGGTTCGATTCCCCGTGCCTGCCCATGCAGAAAAAAAAGGTTGCACATTACCAAAACCTATTAAGTATAGAGCGAATATCTTTGCTCCAACCAAGCAAAGATAACCAGAGTTAACTGTTTGATTTTTATCTTTGTAGAATTTTTTTAAATAGGGTCATACTACACGTACCTTTTCATAAATTGTTTTCTTCACTTAGAATATGTATACCTTTCCTCCACATCAGGACATACAGTGCTATCTCTCTCTCATTTTTTTTTTTCTAAGAGCTGCTTTTCATTCCATGGTCTGGATATATAGTAGTTTATTTAGTTCTAATGATGGCCAAGTAGGTGGTTACTAATTTTTGGCTTTACAAACTGCAGTAATGAACAACCTCACGTGTTTCCCTTTTTGCACGTTGGAGTATATCTGTAAATTCCTACATGAGGAATCACTGGATCAGTTCCACATTTAAGTGTTGACAGCTAGCCAAATTGCCTTCTGAGCTAGTTGAACCAATTTACCCTCCCATCTTGGTGTATGAGTGTGATATTCCTGACAGGTCCACAACTCTGGGGGCCCTCAGCTCTTTTAGTCCTTGCCTCACATGGCAAGTAAACAATGATCTCGCCCTCTGGTTCCATTTTATTCTGTCCTTCTGCAGACTTCAGCACAGCACTCCCACCTTGAATGCACCCTGACTGACTTTTATCTGGGAGTCCCCTTTTTTCATCAGAAAAATGCTTAGAAACCTGTCTCTCCCTCAGCAGCCGCATGGCCTTGGGCAAGTTCCATAATATCCCTAAACCTCAGTTTCCTCATCAGTAAAATGGGCTAATGATAGTATTGACCTTCCTGGATTGTTGTTAGGATTAAACCAGAGGAAACATGTGAAGTCCTTATTAGCACCCTGGGTACAGGGACCTGCTACCCAAGCTGCTCTGCACTATTGGTAACAACCAAATAGGAATTAACACTCCTGTAAGTCACTGACTGGGCTGGAGATCTACTTACCAGAAACTTATACTTGACAAATTGATATATCACTCTGAGTAAGTTGCTTTCCCTTTCTGGGCCTTAGTTTTCCTCCTTTCGTTGAATGATTTGAATGAGGTCTTTCTCAACCTTAAAATTCAGCCCTCTTTGCCCATCGAGGCCTGGGTGCGTGCGCTTCTCTAGAATCACCATGGAGGGGCAGTGTGGGGCAGGGGCTGAAACTCCAGGCTGCCACAGATTCCATGCATATTTCTGCTCCAGGGTTCCTCCATCCCCCACCTAGCAGCACAGAAGCTACTAGGATTAGGGGCGCTGTCTTTTACAGCAGTCTGGCCTGGTAGAAATCAAGAAGCTGTAGTTAATTAGGGAAGGTGCCCAACCTCTTTGGCGTGAAAGAGAATTGGTGACGGGGATCTTTTTCCCTAAGCACTCGGACTTTCACTGGGGGGAGCTGGCAGAGATGCCAGGAGAAGGGAGCAAATGTCAGCATGAAACGTGGGTTCCTGGAAGCCCTGTGCTGGGAGTCGGGGCTGTACTGGGCCCTTTGACATTGTTCTGTGTGTCTCTGTGAGCTTTGCTCCATTCCTCTTGCTCATGGAATCATCCAAGGCTCCTTGGCTTGAAACTTAGAGTCACAGCTTGCCAAGACTGGGAAAGCACCTTCCATCACTGAGGCTCGGTGCGGGTGAGGGCTTGTCCTCAGCTGGGGAATGGTAGAGTTGCCACCAGAACCTGTTCAAGTTGTCATTCATCTGATGCAGCAAACATTTATAGTGGCAATGCAGTTTAGTGATTAAGGACCTGTTCGAACATCAGAGTTAGGTAGCTATGGCTTCAAATCCTAGACTTGGCCTTTTCTGGCTGTGTGACCTTGGAGAAGCTACTTGAGCTTGGTGAGCCTTGGTTTCCTGTAAAGCGGGATGGTGATATCGTTCTTTTCCATGTCGGTGAGATGAGTTTACGCATGGCTAGTGCTTGGTTCCTTGAAAGCACTTAATAAGCACAGCTAATATGACTACTATGAACGCTGCAACTATTATTATTGTCAATACTACCACTACTGCCAGCGGTGCAACTAAAAAGACGAGGGAGATGAAAAGAGGATGACACATACTGTGCTGATCCAGATGTTGGGATCCAGCCTTGTGCGCTTTCCAATACAGGCCCAGGGATGGGCTCTGGTGGTTCTTGAACCTGCTGAAATCATGTGCAATGCTTATGCATTTTTAGCTGGACACACCATCTTGAAGGGCTCAGTGACCCTCCAGATGAGGGCTTCCTAAGCATCAGTTACTCTGCTTCCTGCAGGATGCTGACCAAAGCCCTGGCCTATCTGTACCAGCGTTTACTTAACGCTGTCCTTTAAATCAACTGGCTTCCAGTATTTGTTTTAATTTTCTAACTGCTAAAATGAATACCATACAATGGTTTGGCTTAATGACAGGAATTTATTGGCTCATGGTTTCAGAGGCTAGAAGGCTTGCTGCCTCCCTGAATCAGTATCTTCAGGCTGGCCAGCAATCTTTGGGGTTCCTTGGATTTTCTGTCACATGGCAGTGCACATGGCAGCGTCTTCTCTTTTCCCTTCTGGGTTCAGTGACTTCCAGCTTCTGGCTGCCTGCCTTGGCTTCTCTCTCTGTCTGATTTTTACTGTTTATAAAAGACCCCAGTAATCTGGATTAAAGCACAACCTGATTCAGTTGGGCCACACCTTGACTGAAGTAACATCTTGAAAAGATCTTCTCTGTAATGGGCCCACACCCACAGGGTTGGGGTTGGGACCTGAACATGCCTTTTGTGGGGGGCATGATTAAATCCCCAATGGTATCTAAACAGTATTCTTTTTAAGAAAAAAGCTTTTTCAGTGGTTTTGCATTACTATTCTTAAATCCACACGGAAGGTCATGGTAGAGAAAAATGGATGGAAACAAGGCAGTGGTTAGTACCTTCTGGAAAGCTCCATCTGGGGAGACCAACGGGGGTGGGGGTGGGGGGGCTGCAAGTCCTAGACTGAGAGGAATTCACCTTTGAGGAGTCTAAAAGATTGAAAGAGAAGTGAATGGAGAATAACCTTTTCAGGAGAGCCCAGCCCTGGCACATAGTAGATGCTAAATAAATCTTTGTTTAATGACCAACTGACTGACGGAATACATAACTCAGAATTTCTCATGCTGTCTCCAGCTGTTGTCTCCAGCTGTCTTGCACCTCACCTAAGCCCTTGTTGAATGCCATCAGCAGGACAGGTCCAACCATAGGAAACTACTTTTGCCTGAGGCCCTAAGGCTCCACTCTGATGTCTCTTGCTTAGGCTTATTAAGCAGATCAAATGAAGCCAGATTTCTGGGAGCATTGAAAGCTTGATACCTGTTTGAGGCATTTCTATTATTTCACTCTTTCATTGCAAGCAGAGATGTAGAAGTTGGGGCATGGGGAGAAGGATAAAGAGGGGGTGCGGTTGTTGCTATGAGCCCATTGTTTCATTTGGGCATTGCAGGGGCCTGCCCAAGATGGATTTAGAGGGATCATGAAGTGCAAGGATCAAAGGCTAGTGCTGAGCAGGCTCAACACTCAACACTCAACAAGGGAGAAGCATTTCTTGGCTAGCTGTGGTCCCAGCAGGTAATCCCTAAAATGCTAGTCAGCAAGTCTGAACCATGAACACAAGGTCACATTGCAGAATGGTATCTCCCATTCGATAAGCTGAATGCTTAACCATTATCGTGCCAGTTACTCTTTCAAGGGTCACTTTTCCCAGGTGTCTCAGGCTCCGAGGGCTGTCATAACAACTGACCGCAAACTGAGTGGCTTAAAACATTAGTGATTTATTCTCTCACTGCCCTGGAGGCCAGACATCTGACATCAAGGGGCCTGCAGGGCCAAGCTCCTTCTGAGGGCTCTAAAGGAGAGTCCTTCCTTGCCTCTTCCTAGCTTGTGGTTGCTCCTGGTGATCATTGGCATTCCTTGGCTTGAAGCTGTATGACTCGGTCTTCACATGATATTCTCCCGTCTGTGGATGTGTGCCTCCTCTTCTTATGAGGACACCAGTCACTGGACTAGGGCTCTCCTTATCCAATATGTACTTGTTCTAGTATGCTAGCTTTTCTAGTATGCTGGCTGCTGGAATGCAATATACAGAAACTGAATGGCTTGTAAAAAGGGGAATTTAATAAGTTGCAAATTTGCAGTTTAAGGCCATGAAAATGTCCCAATTAAGGCAAGTCTATAAAGATGTCCAAATTAAGGCACCAACAAGAGGCTACATTCACCCAAGAAAAGCTGGTGAAGTTCAAGGTTTCTCTCTCAACTAGAAAGTCACATGGCGAACATGGTGACATCTGCTAGCTTTCTCTCCAGGCTTCTTGTTTCATGAAGCTCCCCCAGGGGCGTTTTCCATCTTCATCTCCAAAAGTCTCTGGCTGCATGGGCTCTGCGAGTCTCGTGGCTCTGTGGCTCTCTCCAAAATGTTTCCTCTTTTAAAGGATTCCAGTAAATTAATCAAGACCCACCTGGAATGGGTGGAGTCATACCTCCGTCTAATGAAATGTTAATACCCACAATTGGGTGCATCACATCTCTATGGATATAATCTAATCAACTTTCCAATCTATAGTGCTGAATAGGGATTAAAAGAGATGGCTGCCACCAGAAGATAGAATTAGAATTAAAGCATGGCTTTTCAAGGATATATAAATCCTTTCAAACAGGCACAGATCTCATCTGTAAAGACCCTATTTTCAAATAAGCTCCCACTTACAGGTAATGGGGGTTAGGACTTGAACATATCCTTTGGGGTACACAATTCAACCCATGCCACCAGGTTTGCTCCCACACAGTTGAAGGGGTGATACCCTTTATGTAGTCTACAAAACTTCCTCCTGACGATGCATCCATCCTGCTTGCCCTGGTCTGGGGTGCCCTGACTATTATCCTCTGGGAACAGGAGCCCAGATTTGTTAGGCAAGTACTCACCACAGAGCTGGTGAGTACTAGAGCTAGGATTTGAACCCAGGAAGCATCTAACAGAGGCTCTTAACCACTAATGATACAATTCATGGAAAAAAAAAAGATCTATTTTTATGCATATAAAAGACTCCTAGGCAATAATGCTGAAACAATAACAGTGTTTATCTTGGGTGGGAAATTATGGGTGAATTTCCCTTCTCTGTGCTTTTTGGTGTCTGAAGTATTTTTGCAATGGAGAGAAAAGAATCCAATGAATATTACTTAAAAACAAACAGGCCAGAAGATGTTGTGTACACTGGACCCTTGTTGTGTGCTAGCTAACTTTCTCATGTCTTATTTCATTTAATCCCTGAGTTTATGGTGGGATTATCCTGAGTTATGGTGGGATTATCCTTGTTTTACAGATAAAGAAACTGAGATATGAATAGATAGAGGAACTTGCCCAGGATCCCCCTGCAGGTGAAAGAAGGAGACAGATTTGAAACGAGCTCTTTTGTTAAGCTCAACCTCCTGCATTAGCTCTTGGCAGGCCTGTGGGCTCCCTGGCATTTATCCCCTCACTCTAGGGCAGAAGTGGGGAGGGAGGTGTCTTTTTTATTCTCCATCCGCAGGCTTTCACTAAATATCGGTTAAAGGGATGAGCCAAAGAACAGGAAGCAGCGCTTGGAGGCTGTGATGAGGCATGGGGACCTAAAACGTGGTTTATCTCATCCAGAGAATGTCAGCATTGGGCTGGGTAGTTTGCAACACTCTTCTGGGCTCTGACTTTCTGGGACTCTAAGATTATAAATTTGATTTGACTTATTTCACAGTCGGTATCAGACAAGTTTATAGCCTCAGAGGAGACAGTGGGTGGTGAAGTGGTTTTGGCCAGCTTGTAAACAGAGTGGGGCTCTTCTTCAACAAGGCTCTCAGGAAAATTTGGCTACACCTTCAGCCAAGCTGCATAAAACAGTTTGGCCCAATATAGGCGCAAAAAAAAAATCAAAATAAATGGCTAATTCGTTCAGCACCAGCTTTATATAGGAGGTTTCCGTGGATTTGGAAATTCCCTTCGAGGCTCTTCCTTTTTTATTTGCCGCTTAACCCTGAAATGAAATCGTAAACTTGTCCTACAAATAAAATATCTTTAAGGCTAACAGATCCATGTTACGTTTTAAAGCAAATGTTGAAACCAGTAATAATCCCCAAGACTATAATTTGAAATGCACTAGGAACAATTTATTAGGTCCTCCATTTACAAATATTCTCTTATGCCATCCTCCCAGCAGCCTTGTTGTTATTTTATCTCATTTTACAGACAAGGAAACTGAGGCCCAACGTTTAACAAGGTCACATGTCTAGTAAGTGGTGGAACTGGGATCACAACGCAACTTTGTTTAATAATAAGAAAAGAAAGCTTCTATACATTTCCTTAAGCATGAGGCAATTTCTCCCTTAACAGGGCATAGCATGTCTCTCTACTGAACAGTCAAAGCACTTTATCAAAACCTCAAATACGGCATTTGTCATGTTCTACCTTGAATGACAATTACTTGGCCCTATGTCTCATCTGCTCTGATTAGACTGTGAGCTTCTAGAGGAGAGTTCATGTCTGGTTCTCTCCGTTCCCAGGACCCAAGTGGCAGGCACGCAACCACTATATGTTGCATGAATAATAATAGTAACACAAATAATAAACTCCAAATACCCAGCCCCCAGCTCCTTAAAGTGAGGTTTATAGATAAGTAGCATTGACACCACCTGGATGCCTATTAGAAACACAGAATCTCAGTGATCCAGCAAATCAGACTCTGCTTTTTAATAAGCCCGTGTGAAAAGCTTTGCCTTAGCTCACTTTACAAATTTTATTTTAAAAGTTATTTTCTCAGGGTATTTTGGGATTCACAGATGAGCCAAGGCTGGTCTGAGAGCACGTCACCATGGGAAGGACTCCCTTGACCCAAATCCTCCAGTGGCTTCTGTCATTTCCAAGATAAAGTTGAGACTATGAAGGTGAATTTAAGACCCTCACAATGTGGTTGCTATGGACTGATTCTTTTTTTTTGCATGGGCAGATACCAGGAAAAGAACCCGGGTCTCCAGCATGGCAGGCAACAACGCTGCCACTGAGCCACCGTTGCCAAGCCTGGACTGATTCTTTACATCACGAGTTGAATTCTCTGGCCCCCTTCCCTTTATTCATATGGTACACTGGTCTGAGATGCCCTTTCCTCTCTTATTCTTCTCCATCCTTTACAGGCATGGCTCACCAGCCTTTTTCTCATCACCACAGCCCACAGTGAACTGCTTCCTCTGAATAAGGAAGCAGGAGGAAGGAAAGAACAATCACAAAAACCTGCACCTTACTTGACTTCATCCTCACAGTAGGCAGGAAGGAGGGGAGGGTTCTGTAATTCTCAGTGTACAGGTGTGGAATCGAGGCTCTGAGTGGTATATAGCTGCACCGATGTCATAGAGCCAGCAAGTGGTAGAAAGTGGCCCCAAAGTCATGCTAGTTCCACAATATACAATACTGCCTCTAAACTCTTAGAACGCTTCCAGGGCAGGGGAAGGCTAGAATTGTTCACTTGGGTTATTCATAATAGTGTTTTAAACATATATTTTATTTGACTAGTGAAACTGGAAGTATCTAGAAGCCCCAAACTCTAGGATTTTGAGTCACTCTACTCCAGTGGTTCTTAACTTTTGGGGGAGGCATTTCACAGGCCCTTTTGAGAATCTGATAATGCTGGCTTTGCAGATAGTTTAGTACCCCACAATTTCAGGGGCTCTCCCCCTAAATAAAGTCTGTCCATGGGCACTCAGGAGGTGCACTCACTTTGGATTAAGAGTCTGTTATTCTGTTTACAGATTTCTATCATAACATCGACTGAATTATTTATTTATAAATCTGTCTCCTTTGATTATAAGCTCCATGAAGCCAGCGTCTGTCTTACTTGTATCTTTTCTCTAGTACCAATACAGAGCTTGGCTTAAAGTGAGGGATTAATAAATATTTGTTGAATACTTAAGATATATGTTCAACAAATGTTCTTTCCCTCATATATCTAGCCCAATGTTGTGTTTATAGTAGGTGCAGAATAAATGGCTGTTGACTGATTCCCTTGCTTGTACTTTGCTTTCTTCCTCTTCTTATCTAAATGGCAAGCGCATGACACCTAGCTCAGTTCCCATCTCCTTCCTGAAACCTATCCTAACTGCTCCAGGCCATTTCTCCTTTATTTCCCACCAAAAGAGCATCCACAGCACATAGGTTAATACAGAAGGCCACTGTTAAGGGAAGGGCCCCTTTTCTGTAAAGATGGGGTTTGTATCTTACACTTCTAGCGCAGGGCTGGGTATGTGGTCAGCACCCTTCAATTATCTATTGCTCACTTAACCAATCTATCGCAACTTCCAGCTAGGGAGCTACCTCCTGGCTTAGGCTGAGTTGAGAACAGATGGGATGTTATTTTCCCTGCAGTTCTTAAGGGCCCACCGGGGATGCCAGGCTGAATTTGTTCCATGCTTTGATATCACTGGAAACAGCAGTTTCCCTGCAGAATACTTTTAGAGACCAAGCATTGGAGGGACCTATGTGAAAGAGGATGTAAAACTTTATAAAGGGGTATGAAAAGCAGATGTATAAATGGAGATAGAGAGAGTTTGCTCTAGTACAGGAAGTCTCTAACCATGATAACTTCAGTTCTTCCTAAATTAATCTGAAAACTCCAAATAATCTCATTAAAATCCCAACAGAAGGAAGGCAACCTAAATGACCTAAAACCAAATGTATGGGAGGATAACCATGAGAAAATAGATAAGTTAATTAAAATGAATAAAGAGGAATGTGGGGTGGGCATGAAGCGATGGGTAACTTCACCCCTACATATATTACAACCTATTACAGAATCATGACAATTACAAATATTAGGACAGGAAGTTCAGGAAAAGGCAAATAAATACGTCCATGACAATTTTGTATGTCATTTCACATTCGTGGGAAAAATTAGATTATTCTATATGTGAGGTTGAGACAACAGGCTAGTTATCTAGAAAAAATAAAGCTGGATCCTTACTTCATTTCTTATGCCAAAATAGATTCATATGGATCCAATATTTTAAATATAAAACACAAAGTAATTAAAACAGAAGATGTGGGTGAATATTTACATAATTTTAAAATAGGGAAGACCTTTTTAAGCATGACAAAAGATCAGGACCTATAAAGGAAAGTATTGATGAATTTGCCTACATATTACCACAGAATCCCAAACTTCAAATCAAAGTTATTTGAATATTATTCCTTTTTTAAAATAAAAATATAATATTTTTGAATATTATTGGGATAATTTGAATATTATCCCAAACTTCAAATCAAAGTTATTGAATATTATTCCTAAAAAAGAATAATTGGGAGAAATATTTGTAATTCAAATGACAGTAAAAGGAATAAATTTCAAATACACAAAGCTCTTTCTTAAATCAGTAAGAAGAAAGCAATTCAAGTGTAAACTAAGCAAAACTGAGGAAATAAGAATAAGTATAATACAGACACAATGAATTAATAAAAAGATAAAGTTCCTTTATAAGATAAATAACGAATCAAAAAAGCAGCAAAATATTACTGGTCTATTAAAATATCTAGTTTGGTAGATATTTTAAAATTGCCTATGCTCAATTTGGCAAGGGTATGGGAAAACAGCATTTTTCATGAATTCTGAATGGAAGTGCAAATTTCTTCTCTCTTTTTTGGGGGTTGCATGGTGTGGGAACCTGGGTCTCCGGCATGAAAGGTGAGCATTCCACCACTGAATCATGTGTACACCCGAAAGTGCAAATTTTGAGTAGAAAATTGACTTTATCTAGTAAATTTAAAAGTTAATGAAGTTTTTTATCTAAGTTATTCCATATATAGGAACTTATCCTACAGAAGTACTCTTAAAGGGAACACAGATAAAAAGGCAAGGAGCTACAGTAATGTTTATAAAAGGAGGAATACTTAAATTTCCAACAATTGTGGTTTTGTGAAATAAACCACATACATTCTTACAGTGAAAAATCATACATCTAAGGCAGGCAAAGGTGGCGTAGTGGCAGAGTTCTTGCCTGCTAGGTTGGAGACATGAGTTTGATTTCCGGTGCCTGCACATGAAAAAAAAATCATACATCTATTAAAATGGTAAGGTCAGTCTACATGGAATGATGTCTGAGATGGAATTAAGGAGAAAAAGTAAATTTCAAGAGAGAATGCCTAGTATGATCTTATTTTTACTAAAAACATTGTGTGTGTGCATATTTGTATGTATGTATTGGTATATTCACAGATAAAACATTCAGTGATATATACCAAACTGTTTACGGTGGTTATCCCTGGAGGAAGGTTTATGGGAAGATTTTCATTTTGTATCTAAAATTATTTTTGCAATGAACAAATATCACTTTTGTGATCAGAAAGGGAAGAGAGAGAAAGAAAGAGATTAACTGAAAATACAGAAGTTAAAAAGGATCAGCAAAAAATGAAAATAAAAAATATAATAAAACAAAACAAAGGCATTGGGTTAGGGGCTGGCAGACCCTCAGGCCGGTTATCATCTTTCTGGACCCAAATCTCTTCATGTATGAAACCAGGGGATTGTATGAGTCTCCAGGGCTCTCTCCTTCTTTGACCCTAAGCTTCGTGCTCACCCTATTTTACAGGAGGAACAGAGATTAGGGGAGAGGGTACATTATGCCTTCAGCCAGAATTTCTTTGAGCCTGGAACAAACAGGCTGCACACTACTTGATTTATTCCTTCTGGGTAGCAGATGAACCCATCGGTTGGCTGAGAGGCCCGGGAGCGTTTGGATGAAAGGCTCCACGAGAGAACAGGGACAGTTACTGGTCGTGGGGAATCAAATGGTAAAATGCAGAGATTGGGCCACTTAGGCCATTAGATTCCATGCACGGCCTTTCATCCCTTGGCTCAGCAGCTCTCTGCTGCTTTACCTGCTTTCCTCTTTCTGACTTATCCCTTTGTTCTTTCCTTTGGCTGATGGTAATCAAAACTTTTGCCTATATCCTAAAAGTTTAGATTGGGCCCGCGGCCCCTGCAGGGCTCCACGCCTCCTCTGCACTTGTCTGGCCCAGTTTGCGATGTGCTGCTCCTGGAAGTGACTTCACATCTGGGGTCCGGCCTTCCCCTGCAGCCCTCAGTGTTTCTGGATCACATAGGGGGAGATGCCAGCCCACCGTCCCTAGGGCGTCTTGTCTTCTCACCAGAGCCTTCTCCTGCCTTTCTGAATCCTGGGGGCCAAGTGTAGTGTCTGGTGTCATTAGTGCCACATAATGAAATGACAAGTCCTTGCTGCTGCTGAATTCACGCGGATCTCCAGATTCTGGCGAAGTGCGGCTTTCTCCTGCTCCGCTGTCTGGATCCACTTTCTGTAGACTGATAGAATGGTCCTCAAATTCCAGGCCTTTCTCACAGCTTGAAGGCTCCCCACAGCTAGGAAACCTTCTAGGTAGAAGTGCCGGGAGAACAAGTCACTATCGAATTTGAAGATGTGCTACAGAACAGAGAGCTGGGAGGGCTTGCCATGGATGGACAAGAATGTTTTCTGAACACTTTCAGTGAAAAAAGAACTGATTGTGTTAAATAGTATTGCCTGTGCTGTTGGTATATGTGTAGCCCAAGTGTCAACCAGGGACCCTTCTGCTCCTTGAAAGCTATGTGAAGTCATCTTGAATGCACCTTTTCTATAATTTTGGACTTCCACTGCCTTCCCTTGGAGTTTCCTGATTCCTGAGTGGGGCACGGAACTAATGTCATTCTGGCCTCACCTGCCCACGGGCCTCCACTTCTCTTGAGAGCCTCCTCTGCTTATACCATGTTGAGCCAGTGATTTCCCCAAGAAAAAAAATCACCCACCCCAAAGCATGTAGCAGCACTACTTAATGCTAAGCTCCCTGTCCCTTCTCCTTGCTCTCTCCTATCACTGCTCCTTTCTCTCTCCATCTCCCCTCCCAGGTTGCTCCAAGAGTTCCAGATTCTTATTTATCTTCTAGGTTGAGCACTTCTGCTTTCTCTTCTGGTAGCCTTGACAGTAGCCTTGTTGAGTGAGCAGGGAGCAGAGAGAGGAGGGCAGTGATTGGAGGCAATTGGGTTTAACCTTCTACTTACAACTCCAAATAAGATTTTTTTTTCTCAAACAGAGACTATTTCTTTCCTCAAAGAGCATCTAGATTTTCAGAAAATATGCTTTTATCCATCACATGTAAATAAATGCTCTATTCTCAATTTGATTTATGCTTTTGAATTATTGCTCTCAGCTGGAAGTTCAGATGCTCTGATATACTTTACAGGAAGTTTTCATTGAATGCTTCCTAGGTGCCTAGAGCTGGGTTAAGCATTTAATCAAGGTGATTAAAACTGACCTGGGAAGCAAGGAGATTTCACCAATTATCTTATTGAGTCACCTCAAGCCCATGAACTGAGTACAGCTGTTATGCCTGTTTTATAGATGAGAAAACCGTGAGAGAAAAAATTTGGTCAGAGAGACCAAGTTGCTTGCTCAAGATTACATAGTGGTAGAGACAGGATTCAGTTACAGGACCAAGTCCAGAGCTACTGATCTTTCCACTACCCCAATGCTTGTCACTTTCCTGGAACATTCAGTGTGGATGGGCCTAGAAGAAAATGAAGGAGTACTGGCTACACATAGGAATGGCAAGATGCGTGTGGGTGATGGTTTGAGGAGGAAGTGTTATTTGCAATGAGTTTCAAATAACAAAAGACTGACATATCTACTTTCAAAGAACTTTCCTGCAAAAGTGACTCCACCTTCACACCATTTTAAGGGTGGTGGTGGTGGAATGGCCAGGAATAACAAGTCCCTTTATGGGAGGGTATAATGGCAATGGGACAAGTGCATCTCCGAGAGCCTGTGACTTAGGAAGGTTATTTAGCTCTTGAGGGGGGAGGCCTGACTTCTTACACAGTGTCCTGATCACAGGTGCAGGATGGTTAGGCTGACTCACAATAATTGGAACTGGACTCAATCTTTATGATGTTTTCCAAGACGAGTCAGAAGATGGTGGTGACCTGAATTTAGAAATAGTCAAAATAATAACAATGGCAGTTATTATTATCTAGTGAGAGCTTGTGGAAGGCAAGCCCTATAACCAACCTGTTCACCTTATCTCAGTAGTACCCAAAGCAATTCTATGTGGAAGGTACAGTTACTGTCCCTGTTTTACAGAAGTTGAAACTGAGGCTTAAAGGTGAAGTAACTAGTTAAGAGTCACAGAGCTCGTGCGAAATAGAGTCTCATTGGAACCCACGAATTCCTGCCCTCCCAGTGATTGCTGCCTTAACGTCATGAGCTGGGCCACCAAGAAATCAGGTACTTAAAGGAAATTTAAGAAATTCCACAGGGGAGTGGAAAGCGCTGGAGGAAAGAAGGAGAGCCATGTTTGGGTGTGAATAAACTCGTTTCCAGATGACTATCTTCCCAGTCAAATCAAAGAGAAGCTGTAATTATTTAGAATTGAGAAGTCAACCTTCTGTCATCTCCTGGCCTCATGAAAGTCGGTCTTGGGCATCTGGGAAAGTGGAGGGAGAAGGGATGTTTATGTCTCAAATTCTTCCATGATCTGCACATGGACAATGCCAGAAACAAAATTGAGAGGATAGGGCAAAGGGTACGTTTTCACAGGATGGAGAAAAATAAAATGGAGACCAAAAGGTAAGATTCAACCAGACAATAGAAAGTGCTCAACGGCCCACTTTTCCATTGCCACTCCTCCCTACGTACTGTCAAAGATGAGGCCCCCATGGTGGCCATGGTGGGTGGCAAGGCCAGGGCAGCTCAGGCTCCTGCTCTGAGGAGGTGCCTGAATTCTTTCTATATGTCTCATGGTGGTCTGGCAGTTCTGGCCTGTCCATCCAGATGGAGCTGAATTCTCTGCTGGGTCACAAAACAGGGCGATTTACTCAAGAGAGCTAATTCTTCTGTCTACCTTCTTTCTTGCAGGCTGGGACCAGATATTCCACCCTCAATTCTGAAAATGTCACTGAGCCTCAATGGATCACTATGAAAAAAATGGCCCCATTATTCCCATAGGCAAGTGCTCAGGCTGAGGAGAGCTCATAGAAAGATCTGCCTGGCACAGCAGCATTCACGGCGGATGACTGGGCAGTTGAACGAGACCTCACTGTGCCTTCTCACCTCATCTGAATGCACTGCTTCAGGCAGGAGGGAGTGGGTAGGGTTGGTGAAGATTTGGTGATCTGGGATGAAGCTTTCCAGGCCATAAAGGAGCAGAACGCAAGGAGAGAGAATGAAAAACACCAGCATGTGAAGAATTGCATCTGGCAGGAGGATGGATCCCAGACTTGTCCTTCTGAGGCTGTTGAAGTGCAGAAACGGAGGGAGGTTGGCCCACCTGCTCTGCGGTCTTGCTGGTTGGGTGGAGAGGACAGCACGACCTTGGGAGAGAGTCTTAGACAGGGTACCTCACCCCATGTGGCAGCAGATATACCGTTACAGTGCATGTGCATTTTATCCCAGCCCCTCCTGATGTTATTGCTTTTACTGCAGAATTGTTCAAAAAACAGCCTGGTAAGATCAGCATTTGAAGACTTGGTTTATTGCCCTACTTTTAGTTTTTGTCTAAATGTAGTTGCTCCAGCAATCCTCTATCAAGCACAGGAGTTCTTAATGGGGTCTATGAATCCCCCAAAAAACAAAGTATTCACTTGATGTGCATGTGGGCATTTTCTCTATAAATGTTTCATAGCTTTGATTGATTCTCAAAGAGATTCATGTAATGAAAGAGGATAAGAATCATTGATTTAAAGGAAATCACTGTTCTTCCATGTGGGAGACCCGGATTCGATTCCCGGACAACGTACCCCCCAGAAAAAATCTTGTAAAGAAAATCACTGTTTTCATCAGGAACTGGGTGGCATCCATGTTCTAAATAGCATGAATAAGCTCTCAGAAGTCTGGGCTTCCTTTCCCCAGGGAACAATATGGATGAATAGAATCCTGGGTTGGTGATGGCGTAAGTTGGTTGGAGGGTACATGCTTTTTGGAGAGCACTTGGGTAATGCCACTCAAAGGCCTTACAATGTTAAGTGTCTTGTTATCTTGAAATTGCAATTGTAGGAATGTATCTTAAAAGCAGAAGGTGCTGGCTCTAAAGACAGACTGCCTAAAGTTCAATTTCAGCATTTCCCTTAATTGGTACAGAATGTCTGTTTATAGTGGAGGGCGATGATGGTAGCACAATGTTGTGGGAATTCTGTATTATCTGCATGATTTTTCCATACACTTATAACTTCCCTAATAAAAAGAATTATAAACTAAAAAAACCACAAAACACAAAGTGTCAGCATTCCCAATTTTCATTTATGTCACTGTGGCAAGTTACTTCACTTCTCTCTGGGCCTCATTTTCCTCATCTGTAAAATGGAGATAACATTATTTACCTATAGGACTCTTGAGAAGAATAAATGAGATAATACACGTAAAACACTTAGCACAGTGCCTGAGACCCAGTAAGTACTCAATAAATGTTAGCCCTCCTTATTTAGATACAAGGATTTTACTGCATTATTTATTATAAATAAAATTGGAAACAACCCCAAACAACAAATATAAGTGATTGGTTTAATGATCCATACAATTCAACATTAAAGATTAAGTTCATGATGTGATAGGAGAAGTGCTCCATAATATATCAAAGACAAAGGGCAAGTTACAAATGTATGTATGATATCATTTCATAGAAAAATGATTGGACAAATATGCATTAAGCGTTTCAGTGGTTATGTCTGAGGAGTGGCTTTTTATTATTTTTTGTATCTTCTAAATTTTCTACAATGAGCACAGATAGCTTTTTGCAATAGGACGAAACTAATCCAATAGGTGTCTTTTTTCTTTTTTTTAAAGATGACTCATTTTAGGTGAAAAACATTTTGTGATGTTGACTTAATTCTCTGTAGGTTCCTTTCTTCATGTCTAAAATGAGACTTGTACCCTCCTCCTTTATTGAGATACTGGGATATTCGAATGAATGTACGAGGGTGAAGGTCCATTGTGAAGGGTGCTATCTAGCACAGGTGGAAAATTGGGGGTCCTTCAGCCAAGGGACTTTCACAAAATAACCTCTATTGTGATGGAGAAGGATTCAGGCCGCCCAGCTACCTGTGCTTTGAAAACTTATCTGTGGCCTGCTATGATGAATTCCCAGAAACTTGGTAAAGATCAAGGATGAAAGGCACAGTGGCTTTCAGTGAAAAAATTGGTCTGCAGTCAGGATCCTGAGTTTAATCTCTGTGAAACCTCGTTGGGCAAGTGTGGCCATGCTTACTAATTATGGCGCAGCAATGCAATTGATCAAATCAATTCCCTTCATGACGTAAAGCCAAATAACCCAGGGACAGCTTGGGCTTGGAAGAGTTTCCAGAAAGCTGGAGAACATGAATCACTTCCCCAGAGATGCTAGCGTGGTTAATCTGGATTGTTTTGCTAATTGCTGGCTCCTTTCTCAGTAACGGATAATATGGTGATGCGATGTAGCTCCTATGTCCCTCAAGCGGCCAGACTCTGGGTTGGACGATTTAAATTGCACTCATTCATTTCTCTCCTGGATTTACAGCCAGCATTAGACTTCATCAGGCTTAAAGAGCCCTTGCTTTCTGGAAAGAAGTGAAGTTATGGACAATTTCCCCATTTCGTTTATAAATAGCTTTACTTTTAATTTGAAAGTCAGGGTATTAAAAAAGAACATAAAAGGGAATCCATTAGAAGAAATGGGGCTTATTGTAGCAACCAAGTGCTGAGACCAATATTTTCAATCTATTTAGTGCAGATCAAAGAAAGAAAAGCACAAGAGAGGTTGCTTTGGCTGAGTGAAATGAGCATGCGATTTGGATTCAGACAGAGCTGGTTTAAAGCCGAACTCTGCTGCTTATGCGTTCTGAGAACTTGGGCCAATTATCTTACTTTTCTGAGCCCTGCTTTTCATATTTGTTTGATGGAGGGATTTATTCCATCCTCAAAGTGTTGTGAAGATTAAATAAGATTACATATTGAAACACCTAGCTCAGCGTTGGGGACAAAATAAGTGCTCAGTTAAGTGTTAGCTTCCTGCCAGAGTATCTTGTCCCCTGAACCAAACCCTGGAATCATGCCTTTGTTATATTGTACAAATCTGTGTGTCCTAGCCCTGTTCTCTATCCTACTGGATTCCTAGACATCCAGACAAGGTAACTTGTAGGCTTTCTAGAACTGGGGGCACGTACATATGTGAACTCTGATTTTTAAGAGAGGGCCACGGCAGAATTCTGGAGAGGAACATTAGGTCAAGTTTGAAAAATACATATTCAATATTATACTATAATTTTTATGTGAAAATCCTATTGTTTCCACAATGCATACAACAGAAAATAAAATTCAGCTACATCTTGTTGGCTGGTTGGTATAAGTGGATTTCTGAATGCAGAGGGCATGGCACCTTTAGTTTAGAAAAAAAGGGGTCACGATTTAAGCAAGACTTAGCAAATTGATTTATAGAATGTCATTCTGGTAAAACATGACAGAAGCTTTAAATGCCAAAGACTGACTGGAAGAGGGTGGGAGGGGGACTTTGCAGTGCAGCAAATCTTCTCTTTCCTGTCTTGAGTGCTGGTTAAAGGGAAGTGCTCACTCTGTGGAAACCTGTCAAAGCATACTCTTATGACTGGTGTACGTTTCCAAATGCATGTCACACTTCAATAAAACATTTACTTAAAGGACAACGAATAGCACAGATTTTGTATACATCCAGCATGAAATGGGACAAGGCCTGAAGATGTCTCATGTCAGTTTACTCAGGAAGGTAGGGATTTTCTGCAAATTCTCTATCTCACTTTTTCCTGGATTGTCTAGGTTTTTATATAAAGAACAAAGTACACACCCAAGCCACCATCACCTCTCTCCTGCATAACTGCTAGAGCCTCCCAACTGGCCTCCCTGCCTCCACTCTTGAGCCTTTACAACCCATTCTCCACTTGTCAGCAGAGGTCTTTAAAAATGCGAATCAGATTATGTCATTTTTTTTCCAAAACCCTCCAGTGACTTCCAATTGCTCTTAGGGAGGAAACTCTAGACTCCTTACCATGACCTACAGGGCCTTACAAGTTCTCTGAACTGCTTTCCTACAGGGCCATCATCTTTGACCTCTCTTTTCATCCCTCTCTCCACTGTACCACTTTATCTGCCACTTCCCCTACTCAACCTGGGGTAATTGTACCTCAGGGCCTTTGCATTTCCTGTTCAAGTTTTAGTCCATGGTCTCAAAGAACCTGTCTCTCTCATCCTTCTCATACAGTATTTTTGTTCATACTGTTTTTTGATCTTTACCTTCTCCTCTCTTTCTAGCATACAACCGCATTTTATTTCCTCTCTAGTACTCACAATTACTTGAGAGCATATTGTTCATTTATGTATGTACTTATTGACCATGTCCTTGCTCCCCAAAAGCTGCTTGAAGGGGGTGGGGAGCTTTGCTTGCCCTGCTCACTTTTGTGTCTGCAGTACCTAGCAGAGTACCCAACACATAGTAGGTACTTTATAGATATTTAGTTGTGTGACCTTAATAAGTTTCTCAATCTCTGAACTTCAGTTTCCACATCTGTAAAATTAAACTAATAATAAACCTCCCCACAACCAGGGTTGTTGCAAAGATTAAAGGAGATAATGTGTGAGAACCACCTGGCACAGTGCTTGGCACATTATCCAAATGGTGCCTGTGCTCCCTGGGTGTTAAATGCAAGGCTTTGCCAATTTCACACCCACCAGGGGCCTTCTGATTCATTTATCATGAGCAAGGAATCATCTTTTATTAGGAGCATTTTGACAAAATGTCTAAAGACCAGCTTTCCCAGTGTTTTTCTGATGTTTCTTTGGCTAAGTGTTAGCCATTCTCTGCATGTCGTACAATAATTAACTGATTAACAGGGACCCTGTGCTACTTCGGATCATTCTTCAAAAGACACAGCAGATGGAATCTGCCTCTAGCACAACAAGCCGTAAGAAGGACACTGCACGTTAATAAACGAAAACACAGGTAGCACTAGACTCTGGCCAAGAGAAGGTGGTCGGTGGGAAAGTGGATTGCCAGGGCTGTCCTCAGTTACAAATGGGGCCATTTGTTCCTGGGGTATCCTGAATAAATTGGTATCTTTAAAGAGTTTCATTTCTTAAGAAAAAAAAAAAAACAACAAAAAACCTGCTTCAAACGTTCAGAAGGGAACAGGTTCTATCTGCTTTAGGAATCTGAGTATTTAGGGATCAAAGTGATCTTTGGTAAGATGCCACGTAAATAAGCTGGTCAATCTTCTTGGGAAAAGAACCTTATTTTATGGCAAAGAACTACTGATTTGAAAGAAAGTGAGAATCCAGAAAAATAAAATTGGAGGAGGGGGAGAGAATGAATGAGAATGAGAGTCAGTTGCAGTAGTCAGCCAGTCACCCGGGTAACGACCTAGGGAGAAAATCATCACAGAATTTTAGATACAAAGTGAGGAAGAGCTCTATTGCGTCCTTTTTATTTAATCTTTTTTTCTTATGATCTGGAGAGGAACAGATTGGAAAAAGAAAAGTAGGGAAATAGCAAATGAAAAGCTGCTAACCTCTTTTTTTCTCTTGGCCCCCGAAAAAAATCTCCCTAAGTACATCCTGTGCAGGACCCTCAATCGTTACAGCTCAGACTCAAACTGCAGGAATCTGTTTGTTCAGGGCTTTTGGAGGGATAAGAGAATTTTGAAGTGTTATCTAGGTAGATGTGGTTATGGAGAGGGGATGACAGGTGACAGAGAGAAGAAGTCATGCCACTAATAGCTTTTAATCAGGTTGGAGATAAGGGAGTTAAAGAACGCTCAGGTCTAGGGCTTTTTTTTTTTTTTTTTAGCGGACCCTTAAACCAGAGGAATTCACCCTGAAGATGTGTTTTCAGCCCTAGAGAGTGCAGAGCTAAACAAAGTTTAGGGAGAATAGAAGAGCTCAGTTAACGAACAAGATTAAGCGCCTGGTTAAACGTAGTTTATTTCTTTGAAACTTGCTCTTTATTATATTTCTCTTTATTATGATTGAGAGCATCCATTTTAAGCTCATTTTAATAGACAGCTTTTAACATTGTTAATTATACACAGAATAAATGAATGCATTTTCCTGGCAAAAATGAAAAGCTTACCCTTGACCACTCCTCCTAATTCCAGCCCCCTCCTCAGCGGTAACTACCGTTATCTTTTTGGTGCAGAACCTTCCAGTTTTTTTTTTTCTATGTACATTCATACATATACCCATAGAAAATAGAATATTTAAGGTTTCGGGAATTTTTGAAATAACATTTCATTCTGTATGCAACTTTCTGAAATTTGCTACACCCCCTCAACAATTTGCCTTGAAAATCTGTCGTAATCAGTACACAGATCTACTTCATTCTCTGAAACTGCTGCACTGTACTCCACTGCATGCATGTGTCAGAATATATTTCCTCAACTGCCTGTGGATGGACATTTAGGTTATTTTTCAATTAGAAGAATATTTTTTAAAATAATGGCTTTGTTGGGATATAATTCACGTGCTATAAAACTCACTCTTTTATAAAAAGGTGCAATTTAGTGGTTTTTAGCATATTTACAAGGCTGTGCAACCATCATCATGATCTAATTCCAGAATGTTTTTATCATCCTGAAAAGAAACTCTGTACCTATTAGCAGTCACGCCTTTTGCCTCCTCCCCTTAGCTTCTGGCAACCACGAATTACTTTCTCTCCCTATGAATTTGCCTATTCTGGATATTTCATAAAGCGGAATCATACATTAAGAGGTCTTGTGTGCATTTAGCATAAAGTTTTCAAGGTTCATCCAGGTTGTAGCATGTATCAGTAAGTACTTCATCCTTTGAATTTTTCTTTGCTGAGTGACATTCTATTACATGGATGTACCACATTTTGTTTGTTCATTCTTCAGTTGATGGATGTTTGGGTTATTTCCGCTTTCTGCTTCTGGTTGTTATGAGCAGTGTTACTGTGAAGAGGCGTGCACACGTTTTGTGTAAGCATGTGATTTCAGCCCTCCTGGGTATACATCTGGGAGTAGAATTGCTGGGTCATAAGGTGGGACTCTATGTTTACTTTTTGAGGAGCAGCCAAACTGTTTGCCACAGCAGCAGCACCATTTTACATCGCCACAAGTATTTTCTCTCTCTCTCTCTCTTTTTTAACAAGAAAGAGCATATTTATGAGGCAAATGGGCATGCTTATCTTCTGGAGACATCATTATCAACCATTTTGTAGCAAGCTGAACACCGGACTGATGCAATGCTGTTCAACAATCTATTCTGAGGGGGCGAGAAAGCTCAGCCTGCACTGTCCAGCCCGGTAGCCACTAACTGCCTCCGCGGCTGCTGGGCACTCGGAATATGACGACTGAGACTGAGGAACTGGATTTTTAGCTTAATCAAAACTTGCTTAGCCCACGTGGCTAGTGGCTATTGTACTGGATCCCACAGCACTTGTCCTCTCCTGTCTGCATAAATGCACGGCACCCAAAAAGGAGGCCGGAAGGCTCCTGGGGAAGTGACCCGCCTTCTGGTTTGCATTATGCAGCTCTAAACTAGCTCTTGTCACAGGAATCATAGACAAGATATTCAGAGTTCATCACGTCTTAAATCAGAGCTCTACCACATCACAATTCCGGTAACTCCCAACTTCTTCAGGGATGTGTTCAGAAAGTTGACGTTTTATGTATCTCCTTTATACTTTCAGTCTCTAGGCTTAAAAAACAGTGTTTATTGTTTTGTTTCTTACTACAAGAGCAATACATGTTCACTACAAAGAAGCACAAGAAGAAAATAAAAATGACCGCAAATAATTACTGGTAATACCTTCGTGTATGTGTGTATACACAAAATTTATCTGTATTTAACTTTGAGGAGGAGTAGAGTGGACGTTTATTGGAATCAGCCTTGCTCTCATAGTTCCTTACTGTTTCTGTGATAATAATTTATAGTCCACATTGTGTGCCACGTCAGACCCATTCTCCTGGGGGAGATGGACATCGAAAAGCTCATTCCAGCCCAATGTGACACGGCTCTGATGGGGTGGAGCAAGGTCAGAGAAACTGGGAGAGGCAGTAACCACTGCTTGGAGAGTTGCAGAAGGCTGCAAAGGGGAACTGGCATTTGAGCTGGGCTTAAGAAGGAAGAATTTATGAAGCAAAGAAGAGGAGGCAGGAAGAGAAAGACAGAGGGAACAACATGTGCAAAGGCTTGGGGCATGAAAGAGGTAAGTGTGTTCAGAGAAGGTTGAGACTTCTCCTGTGTGGCTGCAGGAGAAACAGCATGGGCCATGCATGTGTTACACACCCCATTTTCATTTAATTCTCATATTAACCAAATGAGATGAGGGCTATTATCATTCCCATTCTTATAGGTAGAAAACTGAAGTTGAGAGAGGTTAAGTAGTTTACCTAAGGTTGCACAGCTAGGGAGGGGCGGAGCTGGGAATCTGGTCTGTCTGAGCACGCAGTTCAGACTTGAGAGATGAGGTAGGTAGAGCCTGATTGTGAAGAGACCCTTCTGCCATGCTCAGGAGCTCCGATGCCAGTCCATGGGTGGATCAGCTGGGACTGGCATGATCAGAGCTGTGTTTTAGGAAGATCATTGCAGCAGCCGTGTAAAGCCAGCTTTCAGAGAGTTCAACCCATTCGAGAAGTAGGTCATAATGTAAGTAGGTCAGCAAATTACTTTGGGCTAAATCACTTTCAGCAGGGAACACACACACACACACACACACACACACACACACTCACACAAGCACATACATGTGGCTTTAAAGAAAGGAGCCTCTGAAAATTTAGCACCTTTTGCTCCCCTTTCACCTCTCAAATGAAAATCCACACTAGCAGCCCCCTAGTTCTATGTTTATTCCAGTCTGGGCAGGAAGCAGATTCCTTGCTGCGAGACCTTGGACAAATCACTCCTTACATGACTTCAGTTTCCTCATCTGTAAAACGAAACACTTAGAATATTCATCTTTAAATATCATTCCCATCTTTACAATGATCTGGCTCCTAAGAGCAGTGAGGCCTGCTAAGGGATTTCATTCAGGCCACAAAGTGTTTTTCTGGAGAGCTAAGATAACTGCGGACTGGCTGCCCCTAAATTTGGAGCTCCTTAGTACTTCCTGCACAAGGCCAGAGACGGGCTTTTGAGGCATCACTGAAGACATAGCAGTCTTCTTTTGTTTTCAGGCTAGGCCAGTGGCAACAAATAACCTAATTAAGACCTCGCAAGCAGCTTGCGCAGTGAAAGTTAATTTAATGAGCATCTTATTAGTTGTTATAACTACTTTTTAATGATGCTTTAGTACATTCAACTACGCAGATTCCAAGCAATTTTATTAAATGTTAGCACATGATCCATTAGTCTTTGATTTCACTTCTTTTTTGCCCATTCACCTATCCTGAGATTCAGATGCCTGAAATGCATTTTCCCCTTCTAAGCCAGGGGCAGCCTTGAAGACATATTTTCCTTCCCTTTCTTCATTACCCATTTCTCTGGATTTCCCCAGCCACCAGAATTGCACTGGAGTGATGTGAGGGGTGAGGAAAGGCTCCCAGGTGGAAAATCTTCCCCACTGGCCTTCCACATTCCCTAACCTTCCACATTCCCTAACAGTTCCACCATTAATCACTTCTGGTGGAAAAACTTCGAAAGCCTCTGCTGACATGCAATTGTCATTGTGGAGGTAGATATAGAAACTGCTGTTATGCGTTAACACCTTAGTGCAGATTAGCTCAACATACTAGCTGTTTGGTCAATAGATACGACGTCAAGAGGATCAGTGCTGAATTGAGTAGGTTTTAATGGTTGTAGGCAAGTTGGGGAGGATGGGAGAAAAACAGAATTAATTAGTATCTATTGCATACTAGACACTGGGCTAGTGTCACATTTACTATCCCACTCAATTCTTTTAACAACTCTGATGTGAAGGTATCATTAAAATCAATTTACAGATGAAGAACTTAAGCACAGAGTAGTTGAGTAAGCTTTAAAGTAAAAGGGAGAGCTGGGGTTTGAAGTCTCAGGACATGGGGCCAAGGCTAGGACAGCATGGCAAATGTAGGAGCTGTGACCCCTAGAGGGCAGTGTTCGCACACTGGGGGTTAACCTCCAGGAGGACTACCTGTGGGCAGGTGAACTCCAGGAAAGCTGACCAGGGAGGCATTAAAGACAAACATAGCAAGAGTCACAATTTGGTCCCTGCAGCGCTGATCTCTTTTGTTCTCTCTCTTCATCATCAATGGGCAGTGTGACGTCGTCATTAAGAGGACAGGGTTAGACCTCAGGCTGATGCGGAATCAGGTCCTGGTTGACCCTTTTCTGTAGGTATGCCCCTGCACAAACAATTTAAGCTTTCTCAGCCTCAGTTTTCTCCTTCTTATATTCTTCTTGTGAAAGCGAAAGAACATGTGCAAAGCATACGGGGACGTGCCGGTCACCAGCCGCTGGCCCACGCAAGCCTTGGATGGGATGGCGGCACAGCGGGGCGGGCCCCGGGTCACAGGCGGTGGGCGCAGAGGGAAGCAGGATCTGGTTTTTATGTTTGCGCTTCTCCGATTTGAATGTGCATCAGAATCAACTGGGGGGCAAGACTCCCAGGTGACCTGGGCTGCGCCCGCAGGCTATGGTGCAGTAGGTGGGTGGGGTGGGGTGGGGGGCTATAACTTTTCACCTCTAGCCGGTCCCTGGGCCACCCTGCGGGGCTGAGGACCGTCCTCACAGATGCGCTCCCTGTGGTGCTCTCCGGCCACGGCCCCACCCTCTGGAACCGCCATTAGAAGAACCCTCCCAGTTTATCCCCGCCTGGGTTGAATCACAGAAGCCGAGCTCTGATCTGCCTCCGCTTGCTCATTTTTTTGCCCTGCTTCTGTGGTTTTCCTGAGCCCTGTGAGAGCCCATTCTTGCTAACAGGGACCGAAAACACAGTCTCCAAATCATGATGCCTTTTTTTTGGCTGTGTCAGTCACTGGACCTGCTTAGGTTGAAGGGATATTTGTGGTTTGAATGAACCAGTTTTGTGGCTGAAAGTGCTAATACAATTTGTTCTTCAAAGAGAGCAAAGAAGGGTTGGGCTCTGACTAGCAACTTCCAACTAATTTATAAGCCTGAAAATTTACACTTTTAATAAATCACTTAAACAAAATGGGATAACAGATATTCTTGGACATGCAGCAGGAACAGTAGCTTCTGTCATTCTTTTTACCAAGAAGAGGCAACTCAGTGGATAGCAGTGAGATAATGTATGCGAAAATGTCTGGCACAACGTTTTACAGATAAAAAATTATGATTAAAATTATGTTTATTGAGCAAATGCTTTTTGAATCCTTATAAAGTGACAGTTTGCTTTTATCAAGATTTCTCCACCTCAGCACTATTGAAATTTTAGCCCAGATAATTCTCTGTTGTGGGACATACCGTGTATTGTGGGATATTCAGCAGCACATCCCTGGTTTCTGCCATTAGTGCTGGCAGCAGCTCATGCCCTCAGTCATGACAATCAAAAAGGACTCCAGATCTTGCCAAGTGTCCCCTGGGGTGCAAAATCATGCCTGGTTGAGAACCACTGATTTATACAAATAGTTCCAATTTAGAGAGAGGGCAAAGGAGAAACAGAGAGGCTGAGCAATTTACCAAAGTCCACACAGCTAGTAAAGGCCAAGAGTGGGATTTGAACTCAGAACTGACCTAATCCAGAATGTCACCCTTGATCACTGGTCTCCTTGCTTCTTAGAGCTTATTTTTGAGAATGTGTAGAGGAGAAAGTCCACTCAACCACATGCATCCTGGTGGTCACCTCTGAGAAGGGGGGAAGGGAATGAGAAGAGGGAGGGGTTCTTTTAGCTGCATTTACATTTTATTTCTTAAAAAAAGAAAGGATGTCTGCAGCAAATTCAGCAATATGTTAACAGGGCTCATGGGCGTCTCTGTCAAATTATTTTTGTATTTTTTGGAATGACTGTAACATCTCAAATATGAAAACAATTTTAAAAAGAGAGAGAGCTGAACAGAAAAGCGTTAGTTACCATCTCCTGATATTTCTTAGCATCTGAACACCACGTCTAGAACTCTCTTTACTTAGGCTTTCACTCTTTTCATTTTTCTTAATAGAGGGATCCCCAACTTTTTAGTCAGATGGAATCAACCCAGTTTTGTTTGCCTTAATGACCTAGCCCATTCAGAGAATTAATAATAATGACAATACTATTAATAGGTATTTATTAAGTGTCTCCTCCAAAGCAGATACTATATTAGATGTTTCACACACATTAACAGCTGATGCTTAGGAAATACTTACTAGTGTTTGGCACTGAGCTTAGCCCTTTCCATTCATTTTCCCATTTGTCCTCACTGCAGTTCTGTGATGCAGGTGGTTGCAGCAAGTTACTTTTACAGATGAATTGACTGAAGCTTAGAGAGATGAGCAGCAGAGCCAGGACTGCAGTCCTAGATTTGTCTGATTTCACTGTTCACGCTCTTTCTAGTACTCTAATCTTAGTACCTTCTAGTACTTTAAGGAGCCACTCATTTCCCAGAGAAAGGAAGGAGCTCACCTCTTCCTTGGGAAGCCCGAATTGAGGGGGGAGCTATCAGAAGCAGAGGCAGGTACAGGCAAGGTTTCCCAGGTCAGAGGAATTGCTGCTGGCTCCAGGCCCCTGGCTTTGCGTCCTTGTTGATTTCTGACCCTGTGGCCAGTGGGTCTAAGTTCACCCCCTCCCTGCCCTGTCCTAACTGGTGATTCCAACACTTCTAGATTTAGTACAGTCTGAAAATAACCCTCCCTCTCTTTCCAGATCAGCAGTTCAAGGTCAGTGTTAAACTATGTCCCTGGCGACCAGGACCCATTGCTTCCCTCTAGAAAAGCCTCCTTCCCCAGTGGATTTGGCTCAACGTGTCGTCTCCTTGCTTCTTGAGTGCTGCTCAATTCAGTTTTCAGTTCGTGAGGCTGGCCTCCTCCTGAGCCAATCTAAAGTTTGCAAATAAAATGCGGTGCATTCGCTATGCCCTTGTCTAAACTTAGACTGTCTACCGTGCTCCCTGGACCCACACGGGCCCCACGGTGGGGTGGGGCCAGCTTGGATGCCCAGAAGACTCTCTTCTTATGAACTCATCCTCCAAGTGCCTCAACCGCGATTGTTTTCCTGGGGGTTGACAGAGTTTTCTTTTATTTTGTTATGCTTTTCAATCTGGACGTCAGTCCTGGAGCCTTGAAACACTGATGTGGACCACAGTAGGCCTGGCAGCGGGGCGAAAGATCAGATCCATTTACACACCGTGGGTGACTGCTTTTTGTTCTTGGATCCCGGGTGAAATACACACATTCTGAGGCCACTGCCTGCTCTGGCTCCCCTGACGGATGGGGGGTTGCATTCCAAGCGGGCAGCCCAAGCCTGGAGCTCTGGGACGCGAACGCCAAATCAGTTGGAAGTTTTGAAGCTTTCAAGCCATCTTATCACCACTGAGGGGCAGCTGCCTTCTCAGGCAGATGCCTGGTCAAGTGAGGAGACTTGTCTGATCCCAGCTAGTGAGGAGCTATCGGTATAAAAAGTACTTTCTTCAGCCAGGCTCCAAACCCCATCAGGGGAGTGCAAAATCGCTCTTCCCTTCCCAGAGGGTGAATTGACAATGTATGACTGAGGCCCTTCACCTGAGTCTACCACTTGATCTAGTGATGCGGAGTGAACTTTATCCTAAGGGAATCTTAAAAGGGTATTTATTAAAGGAAAAGTGAGTGCATAAGAACGCTCATCACAGCTAAAACCTGGAAACAACTTAGGTGTATAACAAGAGAGTGCGGATTATTAAAAAACATATGAAACGATGATTAATTTCATTCACAGAAATTTCCCCTACCAAATTGGCAGAGATCAAAAGTTCAATGAAACAACGTTGGTGAGTGTGTGGGCACATTGGTGTGCCAGTGACGGAAGTGTAAATTGACATAATCTCTAACGAGGATGATTTGGCAATATTTATAAAATTCAAAATTTACTCAGAGTTATCTACCTCCAGGATTTTTATCTTACAGATGTATTTACTCAGGTGGAAATGATGAAATATGTTCAGTGATATTCACTGCAGTACTGTATGTAATAGCAGTAGATTGGAAAGAAAGTAACTGTCCATTCACAGGGGTCTAGTTGAAAAAAAGATATAAAGGAATACTATGTAGCTATTAAAAAGAGCAACGCAGCTTTCTACGTTTTGGAGTAGAAAGTTCTCCAAGATACATTGTTCAGTGAAAAGAGCAAGTTATAGAATAGTACTTAGAGCATGCTATCATTAAAAAGAACATTTAAATATTATTGCATACATAGAATATCTCTGAAAGGACATATAACAAACTGGTAGCAGTGAGTTGCCTTGGGGGAGGGCAAATTGCATGGCTGTGAGCCACGAAAATGAGAGGAACACATTTTTCACTCTACATTTGTACCTTGCGATTTTGATAATTTGCGTATGTCTTATTTATATAAGTAGATTTTCTCTTCATAAGTGGATTGGTTAAGTACATTATGGTACCTTCTATTATGGAATATAATGTAGCATTAAAAAGATGAAAAATTAAGAAATTAAAAAATGAAAAGATTCAAATTTATAAGTATGGCTAGAGGTTCACACGTGATGCTTAGTGAAAAAGGCATTGAGAATTCCAATTTGTCTTAAGCATAAATATATACACACATATATGGATAATGGATAATGTAATGATTATGTATGTATGGATAATATAATTATGTGTATATTATTATATATAATATTATATATATATTATAACATATATAATATATATATAATGTGTGTGTATGTATATAATATTTTCCTCTGGAACTTTGCAGAAATATGTCTGTGAGTATATACAGACTTATTTCTGCAAAGTTCCAGAGGAAAATCTTGAACATGATTATATAGATGGTAGGATTGTAGGTGACTTCTTCTTTCTTTTTTATACCCTCCTGTTGCATCTGAAATTTTTTTTGCTGCCTAGAGAGGGAACATTCTCCTCATTTTGAAAAACATACAAAATAAAAAATCAACGCTCTGACAACATGTTTGTGAACTGGGGGGCGGTGGCAGGGCATGACCAGGGGAGAGGGGGGTAAAGCCACTTCTAGGTGTTCTAGGGCCGGGGAGCACAAAATGTACGTGTGCTCGTGTGTTTGTGTGTGTCTGTTTATTTTCAAACAGGTAAAACCAGATTAAAAGTGATCACATTTTCTTACTTTCAAATACAATATTTGCTCATTGCAAAATGTGACAAATTATAAAGTTGTGTAAAAAAGTTAATCATCTATTCCTTCTCACCCTATCCAATGCCTCAAGATGACCAAGTTAATAGCTTTGAAAAATGAGATTTCATTTTATGCTGAGACTTGCCTTTTTAAATTAAATATCATGAACATTCCTCTTAATCTAAATGGTAGGTCAACAGACATAGATCTAACCTATTCAAAAATGTTTTATTGTGGGGAAATATGCACAATGTAAAATTTGCCATTTTAACCATTTTTTAAGTGTATAATTCATGGGTAATAATTATATTCACAATGTCATGCTGCCATCATCACTATCTATTTCCACAATGTTGTCATCATCCTAAACAGAAATTCTTAAGCAATACCTTCTCATTTTCCCTTTTTCCCCAGCTCCTGGTAACCTCTAACCTACTTTCTCTCTCTCTGAATTTGCTTATTCTAGGCTTTTTATATAAGTGGAATTGTACAATATCTTACCTTTTGTGTCTGGATTATTCCACTCAACACGATGTCTTCAAGTTTGATCCATGATCGCACATTTATCAGAACTGCATTCCTTTTTATAGCTGAGTAATATGTCATCGTATGTATATACCACATTTTGTTTATCCATTCATCTGTCGATGGAAACTTGGAATGGTTCCATCATTTGGCAATTGTGAATAATGCTGCAATGAACACTGGTGTACAAGTATCTGTTTGAGTCCCTGTTTTCAACTCTTTGGCATACATACCTAGGAGTGAAATTGTTGTTTTCCACTGCTGCTGCACCATTTTTCATTTCTACCAACAGTGCACTATGGTTCTAATTTCTGCACATCCCTCTCAAAACTTATTTTGCCTTTTTAAAAAATAATAGCCATCCTAATGAGTGTGTAGGGCTATATTGTGGTTTTCTTTGCATTTCTAATTTATCTTTTTTAACACCACTTTACATTTTACTATTTTTAAAATTTCCTATTTAATGAAATTAAACATAATCAGGTTAAACTTAAAATATCAAATATTCCTTGTCTCAGTGATTCCATTTCTAGAAATTTATCCTGTATGTGTAGGCAAAGAGACATACACAAGAGTTTTCACAGCAACATTGTTTGTAGTAGCAAAAGACTAAAAATAACCTAAATATCAATCAAATGGGGTACTGATTAAGTAAAATAAGATGCTCCATAAAGTAGATGCATAAAGTGCAGCCACAAACAAGAAAGCATTACTTCTAAACATCCTGACATAGAATATGTCAAAGATAAGTTGCACGAAAAAAGTGAACTTCACTACAATGCTTATAAATAGATGCTATTTATAAAAATAAATCAGGTGGAAAAATGTACACACATTCCACACACATACACTAAAATATACACACATATATACAAACATATATATATGTGTGTGTGTGTATCCTTAAATATAAATGGAATATTTCTAGAAGCAGACGCCCCAAATCTTAACAGAGTTGCTTCTGGGGAAAAGGACTGAAGCTGTGGGGTGAAGGTGGACCCCTCCGGTCTGGTGTGGGCAGAAAAAATTTTTCGTTGTTTACTTTTTTTTGTTCTTTCTGATTTAAATAAAAATCAATTGTTATTCTTTAGTAAAGAAGCCAGTTGATTAAAAATTATCATATGTAATCATAGCAAAATAGTTACAAAACAGGATGGCAGAGTCCAAGTTCCATGTGGCTCTAAAATGATTTTTTTGTAAAGAGAAAATGATAAGAAAGCCTTACATCCGAAGCGTACCTTTATAATATGTTAAGGCTGGGTTCTCATCCTGGGGCAGGGTGTGTGGGGTGGAGAGAGTCCTGTGAATTTGGATGAGAAAACGGCACCTTTTAAGTTTTCAAAATAACCTTTGGCTGAATGTGAGCATTTCCTTCAGCAGGAATGTAGGCACCGAGCCATAGCAAAATCAACAGGATTTATCACCAATAGAGATCAGATTTGTAATATCACATTACATCTGTGGCAGATATCTTGAAATATTATTTCCACTTGTCACTACTTCAAAATTATAGCAGTTATTTGTTTGACTTGCTGCTGGGACTTGTTTGTTGAATATGTTAATGAAGAGGGACATTTATCGTTCTATAATAAATTAGCTTTTTCAACATCGTAATAACTGTATTACAGTATAATTGGATTTCTTTGAAATCCTGCATCTTTTATTTTATGTGTCTATTGTGAGAAGGGGCTTCGCCAGATTGCCGAACGGGTCCATGGGGGAAAAATGAGCACCTCATCTTGTGCTAAGATAAAATTCTGAAGGGTTGGGCACAAGGAGTCACAAATGGGCGTTGTGTACCTGGAAGTAGAGAGAGGAACCCCATCACTTTTCTCTTGTTGCCAGGGGGCGATTAATGGCCTGAATATATGTAGCAGATCTTTTTTGCTGCTCCAGTTGGTGGAACCTCCTCCTCCCCTACCAGCTGCCTCCCTGGCTCTCCGCCCCGCCGTGCTGGTGGTGTGAGCCTGGGGGCGATGCCTGTGAATGTGAGCCTGGCTTGCCCTTGGTTCCATTTTAATGTCCTTCTGGGGCACAGCTAGGTTGCTGAGCACAGCCTCTGCATGATGCCCATTAACCTGGCAGGAAACTCCATCTTAAAGAAGAATTTCAAAAGCAAAAACCAACCCCCAAATGCATCTTTGAAGGAGAGAAAGCTGAGGGGGAGCAAGATGTGGGGGCAGGCATCCCTGGAAAAAAGTTAAATGGGACTCTGTCAGGAACTGTCCACTTGCGTGCTCTAGAACATCCTGTTTCTGAACATTTTAGCCTTGATTGCTTAATGGTGCAACTTTTATAGCACAGCTCGTGTGCTCACACCAGAGTGGCACTTGAGTGTTCAAAGGGGCTCAGATGTTCTGCCAGTGGGTGTGGCCGGGAACATGCTGTTGACTGTGTCCCAAGACCACAAACTTGCAGCTGAGCACGAATCTTCCTGTATCTGGACTGACTCATGCCTTATCATGGCAAGAGGTATGATGATGGATGGGGCAGTTACCCAAGCCTTCCAAGTCCTTAAGACCCAGCTTGCTTTCCTTCAGCCCCATATCTTATTTCAGCCCACCCTTCTGTCTCCTCTATACCCATCATTCAGATTACACCAGTTGTCTTATGCTGAAACTGACTCAGTTCTTTACTCATTCACTAAATATTTAGAGCCAGTCAGAAATGAACTCAAATCCCAGCTCAGCCACGCATGTGTGCGACCATGGCAAGTTAACTAAATGAAAAATACCTTATTTAGAAATATCAAACCAACATTAGTAGGAATTCCTGCCACCCACAACACACAGACAGAGGAAGTTGTCTCCTCTTTAAATTGATGTTCTCTATGATTACTCTTTCTCGGAACTGTGGAGGGTATAGGTGGCAGTTTCTCTCTCCTCCCGTGGGAAATGGGAGTATTATGGCATGTCCGCCTGCAAACACTCTCACTCCAGACTTCAACATAGGGAGACATTTTTATCATTCAAAATGGAGACACTTTTGAGAATAAGAGGTGGGTTATAATAATAATCAGCCTTTGATAGTGGGCATAAATGGGACTGTCTGGGGTGCACTGGGATGGATGATCTCCAAGAGAGTTCAGGGCTACACCACCCAAGGAACAAAACCCATAGCTGGGGCACCTCCACTTTGGGGGGATATAGCTTGATGTGAAAAAAAAAATCAAAGGAGTCTTCCTAGATAAAACCAGAATGTTGTTGTCCTTTCTTACTTTTGTTTCCGAGCTGTATATGTGTGTGAATTTAGAATCACATTTGCAGGTGGCGGTAGCATTCACATCTCAGTAGCTTGGGTCTATAAAGGTCTTTTAATTTGGCCCTGCTGTAAAGCCACCTTGATGGGTTACTCCTCACCTGCTTTTAAAGGGACCAACTCTGACCATCTCCCTCCCAGAGGTGAGAGAAGGGTGATTCGGGCTAGTAAGGCAAGGGGAAACGGGGGCTGGTTGGTAATGGGCTGGTCTCCCTGGAGGTGAATGGAATGGCAAGGTTATCATAGTAAAGGCTCTCCGGACTTGCATCCACTCTGGTTTTTACCTATGCAGTCTTTTTCCCTTGGTGTCATAGCTGGGTCCACATGGCCATGTTGGTTTTGGAAGAGCTGTTCATGATGGTCTTCTTCTAATGTGCTTATGGCAGGTTCAGGGACTGGGACAAGTCACTTAACATCTCTGGGCCCATCTCCTCACTTATAAAATTGGCTAGATATTAATACCTAGTGTTTTGGTGTTTCTGATGGGCTGTCAGGAGGTTCAACATAGACAATGCCTGGCACACAAATATGAATTGTAGCTGCTATTGCTATTTCTACAGAGTCTACACATACACACCACTGGGCATGGGAGACACGAAGATGATTCAAAATCTGTCCTCGAGGAATGTGCAGCCAGGAATCCTGATTTCCATGGACAATGCCATAAATCACGTAAAAACGGAGTGACTGCTACTAAGGAAGTGTGGGAATCAGGGAAGACTTCATGAGTGAGGTGTCATCAGAACCGGGATTTATAGGTGGGTGGATTTAGATATTCAGAAGAAGAACATTTCTGGCAGAGGGGCAGTATAAGCAAATGTGCAGAAGATAGGAAATGCAACGCATATTTGGGAAATGGAAAATAATGCTAATTAATCCTCTTAATTCTTCTGCTGAACTCACAGTGCTGTTCATTCACTCATTCATTCACTCAACTTCTGGGAACACCTGTGTTCAGCAGAGATGAAAGATTGGGTCCCTGTTTGCAAGAAGTTCACAGTTTGCAGAAGAGAAAGATAAATAGATCAGTTACAAGGCTGCTAGAGAGTGCCATTCCTGGTTCATTTGGGTGTGAACAGAGGGCATTGAGCTGTCAGCCCCAGATTCCTCTCTTGCATGGGCCCTCCAAGGCCCTGGGAAGGGCCCTTGAAATGTTTCCTCACAGGTCTATGATTTTGCAAAGTTTTCCAAAGTAAGACATGAACCGTAATTGGCTAAGACCACTGTGTGTTCCTCTGTGGTACTTCCTCTCATGTGGGTGATGTTGCAAGGGTCATAGGCATTTCTGGGAGCTAAGAGGAAGTTAAGGTACATTGCATTTGGATTCTAGTGTATGTATGTGTATGGTCTGCTGTCTTTCTTTCTGCAGTTGGATGATCTCTAGCCAGAGTTACTGCAAGGTGGAAAAACGACTTCCAGAAATACACCCCGCCCACAGTGTGGATCCACCAAAGAAGCGTGTTCTCTGGTGCCAGAAACCACACGTATGGAGGTGGTAGAGAAGAACTGAGGCCTGAAATGTATGGGAAAGTATTCTAAATCTTATGTATTTTCCCAAACTTGATAAAAATCAAGGATATGGTGCCTCTCGGTTGCGGAGGGATGGACAGCCACCCTGCCCTTCTTTCCTCTTATTCAGAATTGACTGGTTTTCCCAGTTTCATCTTATGCATCTTTAAATTGGGGCTCAGAACCCTACACTTGGGGTATCTCCAATGATGAGCCCTTTCGCATTATCCAATAACTTAGATTTGAATCCTGGGCACCTCCAGTGATGAAACTTTAACCTTATCTGACTGCTCAGTGTTATGGGTTGAATTGTGTCCCCCCGAAAGACATGTTGAAGTGCTAACTCTGGTCTCTGTGAATGGAACCTCATTCTAAATTGAGTCTTTGCAGATGGAATCAAGTTAAGATGAAGTCACAATGAAATAGAGTGGCCTCTAATCCAATATGACAGATGTCCTTAAAAGAAGAGGAGAAGAGACACAGACAGGCACAGAGAAGACAATGCCACGTGAAGACAGAGCCAGAAACTGGAGTTTTGCTGCCAGATGCCAAGGAACATCTGAGTCTATCACAAGCTGAAGGAGGCAAGGAAGGATTCTTCCCTAGAGGCTTTGGAGAGAATCTGGCCCAGCTGATACCTTGATTTGGGACTTCTGGGCTCCAAAACTATGAGAATAAATTTCTGCTGTTTTAAGTCACCCAGTGTGTGGTAGTTTGTTCTGGTAACCCTAGAAAACTGGGACGACTAATTTCGAATCCAGGGTCTGTCACTAGTCAGCTGGGTGGCCTGAGGCAAGTTACTCAATCTCTCTGAGCTCCCATTTTCTCATCTGCAAACCGGAAACTGACAGCACCCACTTCATAAGCCTTTGGAGAGGAGCGAGCAAGAGAAGGTATAGAAGCACCCACCGCACGATGCTGCACAGGAAGCCCAGCCAACCCAGCAAGACCTACCTGATAAACAGGAGCTATTAGGAATATTATTATCAATGTGGTCAGGAGCACAGTGGCTGCAGAAACAGCCTGCAGATATGGGAGAAACCAATTTCCCAGTGCGGCCTGGCAGCCATCCATTATTTTTATGAGTCACACACATATCAGGTTAAGGGCATCGCCTGCCTAACAGATCTTAATAGGCCCATCTGTGATGGCATCACAGTGACACAAGCACCTTCTGGCATGTGTGTGGCCTGTTTTGCTCTAGCATGGTTAAGGGTCTGCACAACCGGCCCCCCGCCCTGCTGTTCCTGACAGGCGTAACTCTTCAGGCATGAACCTCCTTCCTCTCTGGTCCTTGGCTCCAGTCTACGGGAATCCCGCTGCAAAGCCAAGGCCATCTCGTTTATTCATTCCTTCCCTTCCGCCTTCCTTCTCTCTCTCCTCTTCTGTTTCTCTCCCTCCTTCCTTCTTTTTTCCTTAAACATTTATTATGTTTAGCCACCACGGCATCTTCCATGATTCCCAGACTTCAGGAGACACACAGTAAAATTTCAAAAAAACCAAACCAAAACTAAACAAAAACTGGGATTGGATTGATATAGGGTTACCATCTTTTTATTTTTCACCAAGTAGGACATTAAAAAAAAAACCACTGTCATCATGACATTATTCCACCAAAGCAACGTTATTTCAGTGCACCAAAGAGAAAGGACATTGTCTTTAGAAGAAAAGGACAGTCATTTATATTTAATACATTGTGATTTTTTAAAAAGCATTTTCCTAATGTTTTTCCTCTTTTTTGCAAGAGCCAGTGAAAATATCACACATGGGCATCAGACCTTAGACAAATGTTCCGGAAGCACTGTAGTAGCTGCAGAGATAATATAATAAAGGCTTACTGCATTTCAAATTTGTAGACAGATAGACTCTACTGTTTACAAGATGAGTGACTTTGGATAAGTTACTCAACCTCTCTGAACTTTCTCGTTCTTTCACCTGTAAACTAGGGACCTGATGCTTGCCCTGCAGAGGGGCTGTCAGAATTACAAATGATACAGGGCAGTAAGTATCGAGCAGTGCACCTACTACCTTGAAGGTGCTTCCACAGTCCTTTCCTCCAGGGAGGTTCTTGTCCAAAGAAATCACCTTCCTTTCTTCCAGTCTTGTTGCCTTCTTCCACCTAGAGGGATCCAAGGGACTGGGCAGGACTGGGAATGCTTCTGGCTGTATCTCCACAGGGTATCCATTCCAGGGGTTCCCAGGCATAGCAGGACTGGTGCTGTGCTGGCTGCATAAGCATCACCTGGGGAACTTGTCCAAACTTGAGATTCTCCCAACCCCCCACTAGAGATGCTGATGCAAATAGGTCTGCAGGGGAGCCCAGTAATCTTTAAAAAATCAAGACCCCTGCCAGAGTTGCAGCTAGGCTTGCCATCTCCTGGCTTTGGGTTGTGACATTTCTGTTGGCTCAACTCATAAGAATGTCTGGCAGGTAGTTCCTTGCACAGCATCTGAAGAGCCCTGGTGAATGCATCTGAGGAAGATCCTGAGAGTAATCTT
The DNA here is from genome assembly GCF_023851605.1 of Tamandua tetradactyla. Lineage (NCBI taxonomy): Eukaryota > Metazoa > Chordata > Mammalia > Pilosa > Myrmecophagidae > Tamandua > Tamandua tetradactyla. The sequence goes on along the minus strand of NC_135346.1, from coordinate 41,165,753 downwards.
TTTGGCCATGTTTAGCTCCTACCCCAGTCTTCCTCTTATGAATAAATGGTACCACCATCCACCCAAGTGACTCCACTGAGAAACCAGGGGATCATTCTGGACACGCTTCTCTCTTGCACTAACCCTCCCATACCATAACCAGCCCATCCCCAAGTCCCTGAATCCATCCACTTCTCTCCACTTCCACTGCTACCACTTTTATCTGTTACCACCCCCTCTTACTGTGAGTGTGTGGCCTCCCAAGCATCTCACCAGCCTCAGTTGTCTTTTAAAGACATAATTGAAATAGCATCTCTCCTCTACTTCAGACATATCAAGAGTGGCCAATGCACTTGAGATAAAATCTAAAGTTTTTAATTTTGTCTAAAAATCCCTGCATGATCAGGCTGCAACCCACATCTCCAGCCTTGACTTGTGGCTGTCTCCCCTCTACTCCCCAGGCTCTGTTGATCCCCACCACCTCCAGTCTCAAGACTTTCAGGTGTATCCTTCCTTCTGTCTGGACCTCTCTTCTATTTATCCCTTTCACTGAATTATATTCTCCAAATTATTCAGGATTCTGCTTATGCGTCATTCCCTCAGGGATCTGTTACATGCTTCCGTAGCATCTCACCTTTTTCCTTCAAATCATTCATCACAATTTGCATTCATGTTTATTTGTGTGTGTATATTTTTCAAAATACGTGTGTTCCCCACCAGAACTAACTTTTATGAGAGCATGGAACATAGTTGTTTTGCTCAGCACTACATCTCTGCACCCAGCAAATGCTGGGACATAGTAGGCACTCAATAAATACGCACTTCATTCAGTGAGTGAATGAATAATTAAAGACATGGACCCAGCTCCCTAGATAAATGGGCAAGGTCCACACTTTCCTAGATGGAAGGCAAGGTTCACTCAAAGTCAGGGGTGACTGATGAAGGTGCCCAACCTTGAGGGACCCACACCATAGTGCAGAAGGTGTGGAGAAAGTCCAGTCCTGAGTGACAATGTGGAATGACCTTCCCTGATGACTCTTGGGTGGGTCCTTTTTCAGGGGTAACTTGGAAGAAAGGCAGGGTTTTGCAACAGAAGCATAATAAAGAGCTTGTGATGGAGGCGCGGAGGTTCCTGGAGAGCATTTGCCATGAGAGAAGGTTGGGAGCAGATAGCAAAGAGGCCAGACATTTCCTTGGTGTGGAGGCATAGGCCCAGTCTATTCTGTCAGACCTGGGTTCAACTCTAGGCCCTATCATTTTCTTGCTGTGTGACCTTGGTCAGGTACTGTAGCCTCTCTGAGCTTCAGGATATTCCTGTAAAGCAGGAACAATTATTCTCCCCTGGCAGGGTGACTGTGAGAATGAATGGGACAATGCCTAAGAGGGTCTAGCAGAGTGTCTGGCATATAGTACATGTTCAATAATAAGATCTCACTAGCTTGGAAGGCTGCTGCAGGCAGGGGCCATGTTTATTTTTGGTTCAACAACTTGGAACCTGCCATAGTGACTAGCACATACAGGAACAGGAGAAAGTCTTTATGAATTATTTGATAAGTGATAAATTATTTTCCTTCTTCAATAAAATTTCCATCTTCCAGGAAAATCCTGTGTGAAAAATACTGCCCCCCTCCACCAAGGACTTAAAACAATTACTTTTCTTGTGGGCAACTCCACACTGGGTTTTGACAGCTGAGCACTGGAGGATTAGCACATGGGTTTGAGGGGAGTGGCCCAGCCTTGAGACATCCCTGAGACCCTCACCCTCTCTTGAGCTCTCCTGGGAGGTTGAAATTCATCAACCCCAATTTGAATGAGAGGGCTGGAGAAAGAAACCAGTGAAGAGAGGGATTCCTATTTAGTTCCAGTACTATAGAGAACACAACTGTTTCTTTGAAATTGACCTTCATTTGGAGGGGGAAGCAGTTAGTTCAATAATGGCTTCCTGGTGCCTTTCAGCATTTTGAAAGACGGAAAAAAGATTTGGAGCGAGGCAAGGTTCCAGTGTTTTCTAAACAACTCGCTAAGCCCAGCTACCAGTTGGCTGCCCAGCACTTCCTGCTACCCCCGTCCACTGCACAGCACATCCCTCAATAGCGGGGCCGCTTCTTGAGACCCTGGCCAGGCCTTCCCTGTTCAGGCTGGAGCAGGCCTCCATTATAATGCCTGGAGGCTGAAGGTTTCTTGGACATCGTGTCATGCCCATGGGGCAGAAATGCTGCCATATTATATTCCAATTATTTCCTGTACCTCCTTGGCCTGATTCCAGGGGCCAAATAAAGAAGTCCTTGTTTGGTGGAGTCCATCCCTGCTCCTGAGTGAGTGCCTGTCCCTGGGCTGACTTAGTCTGAGGTTGCAGGGAAAGGGTGGGGAGGAAATGGGGAGGGGTTCCAGGTGGGGAGAGCACAGCAGGAGATGAAATGTCCAGCTCTGCAGGCAGTCTGACCCTGCTCCCAAAAATAAAAATAAGGGAGGAAGGAAAACAAATGGGGCTCCTGAGCAAGATCCTGCTGGGGGCATAACTATTTTCCCTCCCTCCCAGGAGGCATCCCAACCCTTCTCTCCCACAGAGAAAACAAACACAGCTATGGAAATCTCATGCCATCCATCCACCTGAAGCCCACCTCCAATTGGAAGTCACTCCTACCTACACTTCTCTGCTCACCAAGCACTGTCTTCCCCAGCTCTGCTTTTTCCCCTTAGGACTGAAAAAAGCTTTCATGGAAAAGTTAGAATTTGAAGGCTTCATCAGCTTCCAAAAGAGTTGTTCTACATCATGCTACTTCTTTTTGAATGTTATTTGAACTCAGATATATAAGAAACCCATATCTTCATTTTGCTGAGATCCTCTTCCTAAATTAACTAAGAAAACATTACTTAAGCATCTCTGATTGAAGCTCTTTGGTATCTCTGAGTCCATCCCAAACCCAAGGCAGTCCTACCCAGAGCTCATATTCCTCACATGACAAGGTTTCCAGAGAAGAATGAGGACGGCTCGGGGACAGTATATTCGGGAATCTTCAGAGAGCATGACATGGATCATCAGAAGGTTTTCGTTCAAAGGCATCAGGGTGGGGAGAGCATCTCACGTTTGATGGTATGGGAGAAAAGGATCTGAGATGTTGAGGGGACAAAATCTCAGAAATGCATGGACAGAAAGGAGGGAAGAAGTGGGGAAAGCATGTGTGTGAGAGAGTGCTGGATCGGAAGAGTCTGAGGAGGTCTTGATGAATTGAGGATCCAGAGGGAAGCCACCTCATGCCAAACCACTGGGAAAGGTCAAAGCTTAGCAGCATATAAAGTCCTGACATCCAGGATGCTGGAACCTGAAGGGAGCTGAGGGAGTCTCTGGCCAGTGATTCTCAAAACCTGGTCTGTGGATCACTTCTTCAGAACCACCTGATAAGCAGATTAAATATGCAGATCCCTGGGAGCCATCTGACTTACTGAATCAGGTTCTTCATGGATTGGGTCCAGGAAGCGACATTTTTATCAAGTTCCACAGGTGATTCTGGTCCTTATTAAAGGTTGAGAGCCTGTGACCTAGTTGAACCCTCTTATTCTCTAGATGTGACTTCCGAGGCACAGAGTGGTAAAGCAACAAGCCTGGGCTCAAGGGAGCTAATGGATGGCAAAGCCCAAATGAGAAGTTGATTGCCCCTGATCACCAGTGCACTGGCAGCTCTTTCCTTTTCAGCACGCCAGAAGCCTCCTTACCTGTTTGGAGCTGTTTGCCCTGCCTTCTAAGACCAAAGCCCTCTCCTTTGTTGGCCCATACCTATATTCTTCTGGGGTAGGCTGGAAGGCCAGGACCGAATGAAGAAAGAGGAAATACCTGTTTCTTTTCTGAGCTTTTCATAGTAGATTTGTATTGGAAGGAGAAAACCAATCCCTGTTGCCTGAGAGGCAATAGGGATTGGTTTGTAATACTAATAGCTAACTTTATATCAGACGCCAGGTTAAAGGCTTCCCATGTATTAGTGCAAACCCTATGAATAAAATATAATTAGTCCCATTTTGCTGATGAAGAAACAGGCTCACAGAATTGCAGGTTTTTTTGCCCAAAGTCTCATGGCTAGCATAGCAGCAACATCGCTTCCTTGTGCAACCATCATTTTAAAAATGCCTACCCTGCCACCAGTCTAGTGTGAGCTGCCATCTACTTTAACACCCCCCCACCCCCAATGCCAGCAAAAAGATCTGGAAAGCTTGTGAAAGAAAAAGAAAGCTTCTCTGCAATGAGATTTGATCAGTTCTGAGAGTGAGAACTTCAAACCCTTTCCACTAATACTTACCATTGAAAACATTTTTGAAAAGCACCTGTGGGCAAGGCTGCTTTAGAAAACATGACATAGAGAGTAGATTAAATGACTTTTTTTTTCCATTTCTTTTTTTAAAAGGGAAACTCCTGATATCAGTTTATTTTCTTTCCATTTGTCTCTTTCTCTTGAAGCAGTATGTCTTCAGAATTCCAGCTACTTGAGAGCTTTGGCTATATTCGGCTCTAACAGACCCTGGAGGGAGTGCAGACGGATATGGCCCATGCATGCAGCTGCCATCATCTCTTCCGATATGACACAAGACTGTGCCATGATCACCTCTCTCCATTCATTTTCTGTGGTGTCCCCCCAGGAATATGAGAAGACATCAAAGCATATCAGTGCCTCAGAGAAGGGACGTGGGATTCCCAAGCCATGTGGAAAGCAAGTCACAATATCCTCCTCTAGGTTTCCCTCTTAGCCAGAGCTCCTTACAAGAAATCAGGGAGCCTTTTGATCACTTCACTTAGTAGGACCACCAAACAAAAGATGATGGGCACATTGGCATAGGAGGGAAGGACCCATTGAATCCCATTCTACTGGGATTTTGCTGCTGGCAGAGAAAGGTGAGGGATGACTGTGATTTAGTTCCGGGGCATTCCATAAATCACTAGAGTTAGGAATATTTTTGGGTAAAACTGAGAATGTGTGACCCTGTGATTATTTTCCTTCTCTTTCAAATCTTTGGGCTTTAGATAACTTAAAGGCTTGTAGGGGCTGTGTGGCTGTAAAATGCTCTTGTTAACTGATAATGAAGGGAGTGCATGAGGTGATAGCCAGGAGTGTGGGCAGGAGGGGGAGAACAGAGCCCTTGCAAAGCTCTTGAGAAGTGTAGGTCTCTGCAAAGGACCTGGAAGTGCTGAATGAAAACTGCCTTTCTGTGTACGAGCTGCCTCTCAGCTTCCCAAACGCCGTGTCTGCAGTAACTACAAACTATTTTGTATGCTGCATTAGTGACGCTGCCTTAGCAGACACATCATTACTACTGAAATAACTCCGGTGTGATGTTCAAACCTGGTGTCCTTTTCAATTATTAAACCGAGGCTGCTGAATGAGTCATTCCATATACCAGATTTTCCTGCCGTGGTTTTATCTTGTGGTTAGTAACCTCAGTGTGTTGCACGAACACCTGAGTTGGTTCCTAGCCAGCTACCCAATCTGCAAAGCCTTTGCAGAACAAACAATATTATCCCATCTCCAAACACACACAGACTGCATTAAACATCCACTACATACGCAAAACTTTACAGTAAGCTTCTCAGGGAAACCCAAGAATCAAAAATGCCCAGTTCCCCTCTGCCAGTCCCCAACTTACCAAGTGGAAGAGCAATGAAGAAGGGTAACCAACACAAGATGAACATGCCAACCACAATGCCCAAGGTCTTGGCTGCTTTCTTTTCCCTGGAGAACTTAAAAAGTTTGACAGCTATGGAACTCCTGGGGTTATGGCCCTTGGCCTTGGTACTGCTGAGGGTGTCCTCATGAAAGTTCTTGGAGTGGATCCTCAGGGTTAGCTCCTTGGAGTTGGACATCTCCTTCATGACTCCTGCCTCCAGGTTCTTGGTGGTCCTTTTGGCCACGATGTAGACCCTGCAGTACATGACCAGAATGACGGCCAGAGGGATGTAGAAGGAGCCCAGGGAGGAGAAGAGGGCGTAGAAGGGTTCTTCGGTGACCCCACATTCCTTGTCATCATTGGGTGCCGGTTCCTTCCACCCAAGGAGAGGCCCGATGGAGATGACCGTGGACAGCACCCAAACACTCAGGAGCGCCAAGATGGCCTTCCTCCGCGTGACCAGCGTGGGGTACTGCAGGGAATAGCGCACCCCGATGTAGCGATCGATGGAGATGGCGCACAGGCTCAGAATGGAGGCCGTGCAGCACAGAACGTCCACGGCGGCCCAGATGTCACAGAAGATCCGCCCCAGCACCCAGTAGCCCAGCACCTCCAGGGTAGCCGAGAAGGGCAGGACCGTGAAGCTCAACAGCAGGTCGGCGATGGCCAGGTTGACGATGAAGTAGTTGGTGGGCGTCCGCAGGTGCCGGTTGCAGGCCACAGACAAGATGACTAGGATGTTGCCCACGATGGCGAAAAGGATGAAGGCGCCCAGCACCAGGCCCACGGAGATGGCCCTGGTGATGTCCAGCTGGGGCAGTGTGGAGTTGCTGGAGGTCTGGTTGGGGCCAGTGAAGTTGGCATTTTTCAACTCTCCCCAGTGGGCAGGTGCTGATGTGTTGTGGCCGGTGTCCAGATCGGGATTCATTTTAGAGTCCGCCCTCCATAGCCAGGGGAGTGATTGGGCTCGGAAGGGCTGCGGCGAAGGCTCCTCAGCTGCCCTGAAACTTTGCAGCCACCGTGGTCTTCTTCCCAGAGGCGCCCTCCTGGTGAGAAGTCATCGCCCCCGGGCCGCCCAGCCCGGCAGCACGTCTCCTGCCTGCACGGAGCCGCTCGCTCTCGCCTGTCAGAGGGAGGAGGTGGAGGAGGAGGAGGAGGAGGTGGAGGAGGAGGAGGACGAGGAGGAGGAGGATTAGAGAGGGGACGAGGCGGCAGCTTCAAGTTTAATGGTCCGCGTCAGGCGCGCCGGGCCGGGCCCGCTGGGGAGCGGAGGGGCGGAGAGGGCGGCAGGGCAGGGGGCGCACGGCTCTGCCCGGCCCCCGGCGGGTCTGCGGCCAGCGGCGCCTCCTCCGCCGAGCGCCGAGGAGGGTCTGTTTCAATGAGCCGCCTCTGGGCTGACTGCATGGCGGTGACATCAGGAGGGGGAGCCGGGCGCCCTGACGCCGCGCGGCGCTAGGGGGCAATGCGGGTCCAGCCAAGGCGCCCGCAGCCTCGACGCCGCCACCCTGGTCAGCCGGGAGGCCGGCTGCGCCCCGCGCCGCCCCCCATGGCAAGCCCTCTGCGGGGTTGGAGAAGCCACTTGGGTGCGGGGATCCCTTTTTCCCACCCAAAGTGGCCGACTGGAATGACTTTCCTTCCTATTCACGCCTCAGTTTCAAAAGTGCGGTGGGGAAGTTTACCTCCTGGAGTGAGCCCCCTAGATGTAGGGAGATACGCAACTTGTCTGACACCTGAAAGAAAGAAGTCCAGGGTTAGGCAGCTGAGTGGGACGTGTGTCAGATCTGAGACCAGCCCCTATTCTTTATATCCGTATGAAACCTATCCAGCCTCATAATCCACCGCCTGCCCCACCAGGCTTCTATTAACTCACTCACAAATTGTTACCGATACCCACTGCCTACCACCAGTCCTGTTCTAGGCACTGTAGGCATAGCAATGGAATAAAATAGAAAACGTCTCCCTGCCCTGGAAGAGCTTACGTTCTGATGGGAGGAGACAGAGAAAATAAAAAAAGCAAAAGATAAGGTGCGTCCTGGGTTTGATTACGGGATCATGCAACGCCCCTCATTCCCCCCCCCCCCGCCCCAAATAAGATGTATCCTATGATGATAGGCACTGCAGAGAAAATAAAGCAAGGAGGGGGTAATGAAGTGGTGTGTGTGTATGTGGATTTGAAATTTTAAATGGGGCTGCTCAAGACCTCATTGAAATGATATTTGAGTCAAGGCCTGAAGGAAAAGAAGAAATTAGCTATTTGCCTTTCTGGGATGGAGGTTGAGGGGCGTAAGACACCTTAAAGCATCAGGGAAAGGACTGGGGTGGTGGTGGGGGAGGATCTTGGCCTTTTCTTGATTTTTTTTTCTTTTGAATGATATCCATGTTGGACAACCAGCTACAGGGACAGACTCCCAGAGGCAGGTGAATGGTGCTTAAGAAAGTTTAAGAGTTATTGGGCGGGCCACGGTGGCTCAGCAGGCAAGAATGCTTGCCTGCCATGCCAGAGGACCTGGGTTCGATTCCTGGTGCCTGCCCATGTAAAAAAAATGTAAAAAAAAAAAAAAAAAGTTTAAGAGTTATGGAGATTAAAAAAAGTGAAGGGAGAGTCTTTAGTTAGTTTCTATTCATCCAACACTTATTAGGTCCTAGGCAGTGTGTAGAGTTCTTTCTGCATTTCCTCATGACCCTCGGAGAGAAGTCTCTTATCATCTTTCCCATGTTGTGGGTGGGACTGCAAGGTCCAGGAACGTTGAACTCTTTGCCCAACTCCACACAGCCATTACGAAGAGGACCAGAAACTGGACCCAGCTGCAGTCACTTCTAAAGTTGAGCATGTAACTGCTGTGTCATGCATTTTCCCTGGGGACCTGGTAGGGGATGAACGGCGGTTATAGATGGAGCTGTCTTCCAAGGAGTAAATTTGGGGGCCCCAACTATTGGTGCCGGGAGGGAACTGATATTTATTGAGCTATTGAAATCCACTGATAGCCAAACACTTGTACTCATCTTCCCTCACTCCTGACAGCAACACGTTGAGAAAGGCACAGCCATTCTCCATTGACAGATGAGAAAACTGCATTTCAGAGAAAGTTATTTACATTCCCGAGGTCATATGGCTCATGAACAGAGCAATGGCAGAGACACATAGAGTTTGAAAAGTAAAGTTTCATCCCTCTTCTGCTGTCCTCCCTAAGCCTGCACCTTAGTCGTCATATGCCCTGGCCTGGACTGCCCCTGATATGCCCACTACAGCCTGATATTCAAGGGTAGGGAATGAGAAGGTCACTCTGGGTGGCTTATATCTCAGGTCCTCAACCTAGAGGTAAGTTCTTAACCTCTTTTTATTTTATTTTTTTTTATGGGGAAGCAAGTGACCACATACCTATTTGAAATTTTGGTGAAAGTATGGTTCTTCTCTGGCCCAAACCCGTAGACTCCCACATGCATCATTTCAAGGGGCTGTCTGAGGTTATGAAATCTCATCAGAGACAGCCCTGGAAACCGATTTGTTTTCCTATCTCAATTAAACTGGCATAAGTTGTATTTGAAGGTTTTAAAATAAGAGAGTGACAGGTTATAGTGATTTAAATCGTCAAGAGCTTTCAGAGCCCTAGCTTGTCCATCTTCCCATTTTGGAGCTGGTTCAGGAGACAAAGGGAATTGGCATGCTCACAGGGCTAGCCAGGTGCAGAGCAGCTTGTCAGACTCAGTTTCCCTGGTCTACAGGCCTGTCCTTCTCCCTCTGCTGCAGAGGGAGCCACTCACAACAAGCAGGAGTTCTTAAACTGTGGGTTGTGAGACTGGAGAAATTGCCAGAGGTAGTTATGATGAGGACAGATTGTCCAAGGTCCTGGGAGGCTCAAGTACTAATTTGTCTGGAGATAGGGGTCTTGGTCACATGATCTTTTGAGGTCCTCAGACTCCATGTGATTTTGCTTTCCTAACTGGATAAAGCAGCGCATAGAGCAACTTCTGCTGGCTCTTCTCCTAAGCACCTTCCAAAATGGGGTTTGGGTGATATACACTCAATTCTCACTGTTCCAGAATATCTTCAAGTCAAGGGTGCTGCTGCTTCTCTCGATCTGGTTTATACCCAGTGGGAGGTAGGAGGAGGAAAAAAAAAATCCAGTCATTTGGCACAAAGCTGGCAGTTAGCACAGACAGGGCTGACGGAGGGGGAGGGTGGAGCAGAACGAGCAGCTAGTTCCAAGTTCACATTTGGATTATGGTGGTCCATTTACCACTTCCCTAGGCATTAATTTCATCAGCTACTGACCAGCCAGCAACACGCCATTGGATTTACGGAGGCTGTCCACATAATCACAGTAACCAACTGTAATGTGCAAACTCAGCCTACCAGACATTTTTCTATGGTGGCAAAAGGCTGGGTGGGGCTGGGTGGGGAAGAGCAAATGTGAGACTCAGAGTCAGTTGATACTTGTTATGAAAGAGAATAGTTTGTTACCTAGATGAGAACTTACATCTTGATTCAGGTGTCAGGACATGAAAGAGATTATTAAGCCACATCTGGAGATTCAAAATCCTTCTAGACTTCAGACATGTTGTCATTTACCAGTGACTTTGATGAAGGCAAAACAGATATCCTACCATATGGCAAACAGGTGTTAGGCTTAATAGCAGCCAGGTTCCAGGACCCTACTAAGGAATCTTTGCTAATGGTCCTTTCTTTGCAGGTCCTCCCCTCTATTCACTGGAGATCCCTCTTCACTCCCCTGGCTGATATTTGACCCATGGAATTGACTGTTTGTTTAGGTGTCATGAGGATACAGACGATATTTCATTTTCTCGGTACTCCCTGGGGCAAAGCCAAGCACTGAGCTCTGACTCACTCCAGGCTTGGGGAAAAAGAACCTTTTCATTATCCATCTTATTATATTAGATGCAAACCTCTGCTGTTGCAAACTCCCATTTCTGCAAGCCCTCTAGGAGGAATTGCCACTGAGTTTGACCTGTGGGGAAACTGAGGCCATGGAGAGTCAGGGATCTGCTTAAGGGATCTATGGGAAGTGATTGCTTGTCTGGGCTCCTGCTCTTTTGCACCACTCTCCCTTTCTAGCTCTTTATGGTTTTCAAGTCAGCCAGCTGTTTCTAGAGCATCTGCTCTGTGTGAAGCACCATGCTAGGTGCTGCAAATGAATCAAAGAGGAATTAGATAAGTAAACAATAATCTAACACTGAGCTAGGTGCTGTGGGAGATGATGACATCAGTAAAGCCTCCTTCACAGACGTCTATTATTTGCCAGGTACTGTGCAAGGTACTCTATGTGCATTTAATCAAATCTCCATAATAATGCAAGGTAAGAATTATCCCTTTCTTATAAATGAAGAAACCGAAGTTCAGAGAGGTTCTGTGACAGGCCTGATGCCATTCAGTGGGAAGCGGCATTGATATTCAAAGCATTGTTGTCTGGCTCCAGTGTTTACATTCTTTCTGCCCCCCACCCTCTCCACACAAAGCTGAGATTAAAAAAAAAAACAAAAAATGAAGCAGAGGACTCAGTCTTAGCCCTGAAGGAAATTATAGCAGAAATTAGAATGTGATCTGGTCCTTGAATGAGTGAGGCAGAGATCAGGAGGGGAAGGCAAGGTAGAGCTTTTCCAGAGAGAAGGTTCTGTGGAGGAGCTTCTTAGACCAAGCTGCCTTGCCTCCCAGGCCAGCACTAGATCTGCTGAGGAGTTGAGAGCAGACTTAGATTCTAATCTCACCTCTATTATTTAATGCTAACGTCAACTTGGGCAGGATAATAAAGTGATTAAGAGCTTGAACTTTGGCATCAAACAGTCTTGGGTTTATGTCTCAGTTCCACTAATTTATTAGCTGTGTGTCCTTGGCCAAATCACTCAGCTACTCTGAGCCCCAATTTCCTCACCTGTGAAATGAGCATAAAATAGTCCCTACCTCAGAGTGCTGTGCTGAGGATTAAATGTGATGATGTGCGTGGTATATAGCACAGGGTAATAGCAATAACATTAGCCCCAGAATTATTGACTGCTTACTGCCACTGCGAGGGATTTACTTTTTAACTGCATATGTTGAGACAATGAAAGGTTAAAAAAAAAAAAAAGCTTAAGGAAATAGGCTCCTCACAGCTGGCTTTTCAAGGCACTGGCCCTTCTGGGATACATTGCCACAACTCAGGATCACAGACCTCCAAAATTCCAGCATCAGAAGGATCCTAGAGATCATCTTGTGTAGGGGCCAGCAAACTACAGCTTGCAAGCCATACATGGCCTACTGCCTGTCTTTGTAGAAAAGACTTTCTTGGCCTAGAGCCACGCCCCTTGGTTGACACCTGCTCTGTGGTTACTTTGGGGCCACAATAACAGAGTTAATAGTTGTGATCGCAACAGAGACCATCTGTCCTGCAAAGCCTAAATTGCTTCCAATCTGGCCCTTTATGGAAAAAGTTTGCTGACTCTGATCTACCCCAAACCTTTCATTAAATTTTTTTTTTTTAAACATGGGCAGGCTCTGGGAATTGAACTCCAGGTCTCTGGCATGGTAGACCAGAATTTTGTCACTGAGCCACCGTTGCTCACCCAAAAACAGTTTTTAATATTAAATATAACATGTATACAAAGAAAAAAAAGGAAAAAGCAACGATTTACAAAGTATACTTCAACAAGTAGTGACAGAACAGACTTCAGAGTTTGTTATGGGTTACCATTCCATTATTTTAAATTTTCTCTTCTAGCTGCTCCAAAACTCTGGAGGCTGGAAGAAATACGTATTTTTCTTTTATTGTGAAAAATAACATATATATAAAAAACCCAATAACTTTCAAAGCATATTGCAACAGTTAGTTGTAGAACAGATATCCAACCCTTTCATTTTATATGTGGGGAAACTGAGACCCAGAAAGGGGAGGGACTCTGCCTCAGGTCCAATGGCCAGTGGCAGAGCTGGGCTCAGTAGCTGGGAGATGTGACTCCATCTCTATGGCTCTTTTGTGCCGCCTCCTCCTGCCGTCGGTTCCTGCAGCCTGGCACCGGCTCTGGGGTCAGACAGGTGTGAATTTGAATCCTCAGTTTTAGCAGACCAGATGTGTGACTTTGGGTAAGTTATGTAAACACTTTCAGTCTCCATTCTTTCATCCATGACCAGGGATAAAGCTTTCTTGAAATAATGCACATAGTGGGTAGTTGTGAGAATGAAATGAGTCATAGCGTGTAATGCTCAGGGTAGGGCCTGGCTCGTAAAAAAACTCTCAAGAAGGTAGCTACCATTATTATATTGTATCCTCTGTGACAAGTGCCCCACACTTTTCCTAAATGCCTTATAAGGACTTCCTCAGTGCCAAGTTCTTGGCGGAGCCGCTGGATCAATTGATCTCCGCCTTGTTATTTCTTAATTTTGTTAGCTGAGCCTCTCCTTTGCTAACTTTTTCTAACTCAGTGTAACCTCTTTCATTTTTGAGCCATAGAACCAATCCAGTGTTTTCATCATTTATCATGGAGCGGAACCTGAACTGAATAAAATGAATTGATGCCAACTTTTCTTATTCTCCCGGAGTTCACTGTCTAAGACCAATAACGGGAGTGCACCTCTGAGGGAGTGCAGAGAATTGCATCTGACATTGAACAGGGGTGTGAGTCACATAAGGAAACAAACAAAGAATAATACATAATATGATAAATAATAAATAAAGGTCTCAAATGTCTCCATCCTTCCTCTTCTCCCTCTTTGTGCTCTCTGAATCAAACCATCCAACCTTTTTGGGGATTCCACCAACAAGTTCAGAAAGGTCTAAAGGAAGTGGTGGGAAACAGAAAATTGTGTCTGGACAAAGCTTTAGAGTCCAGTTTTGGAGAGAACAGACAAGGCCCCTGGGGAGTAAGGCAAGGAAGTTAAGTCCTAGCACGTTTTTTGTCTTCTCATCTCCATTCTCTGGCAGGGGTGACAGTGTAGGCCCTGGGATGGGGTGGGCGTGCTTGGGAAATGGCACATAGCATCCCTTTGGGCCCCATGGGTCTGGCAAAGCCGGGAGGAGGCTGAGAAGAGGATGTTTTCCTTTGCCCACCCCTTTCGTGCAATGAGGAATACTGGGACAGGAAATGCCCCGCGTTTCTCAGCTGTTTATTGAAGGTCAAACAGGCAGATTTGGAAGGTTGCTTTGGGAGTCTTGAAAAGTTGGAAGGGTAGGGGAGGTCTTTGGTTTTACTGTCTCTTCTGGGACTGCTATGGTGAGTGCTGGGGGTAGGGGATGGGGAGGGCTTTGTGGAAACATCTAGGCAGGAGCAGCTTGCTAAAATGGCAGTTAGCAACATGGTAGGTATTGCACATTCCTGGGAAGGCCCCCAGATCTCTCCCCTGCCCTTTGGTGTGTGATCCCTTAAGAGGTAAGCTTTGCCTTCTCCCTTTGGCTATGCCTTTACTGTAATGAGTGCTGTTATGTACCAGGCATCCTGCCAAGCTAATTCACATGCATCATCTCATTTAATCTTCCAGAGAACACTTTTATGTTATTGTTACTCCAATTTATAGATGAGGAAACTGAAGAGAGAAAAAATGAATTAATTTGCCCCAGGTTAGCCAGAGATGGGATTAGAGTAGAGGCAGTCAGATTTAAAAGCTGATACTTTAGAGATACTCTAGATACCACAGATTTGGCTATTGGGCTGGCCTTGCTGCTAAACAAACTAAAGAACCTTCCGGGCAAACACCAGCAGGTCAGGGATGACAGGAGTTGTTTGGGGCTGTCTGCTAAAGTGCAATGCAAACACAGGCTCTTCTCCAAAGTCAGATCCGAAGATTAAATATCTCCTTCTCACCCCTTCCTTGAAACCTCTGGTGAGTTCACAGGCTCATATCAGCCTGTGTTTCAACTCTTCCAAGGAGAAGTGTGGAGAAACCCCCTCCAATAATTGTCTTTAAGGGCTGGAAAGGTTTTTGATCTCATAATGGCAACCAGGTGTTGTCTTCCTTCAAGAGGGAAACGAGCAGCTATAGATTCCGAAGACATCATGACAGATGCTAGGTAGTCCCAAGGAAGTGGCTTATCACACATCAGATTGGTTTCATCCAGACAGATCAAATTCTAGCTCCTGCTACTTCCTAGCTTTATGACCTTGGACAAACTACTTCATTTATTTAGGCTTCTGCTTATCTGTAAAATGGGCATTTTAATAGTATTTACCATGTAGAACTGTTGGGAGGATTAAATGGGGCTGTATCTGGCACCTAGAAAGCTCTCGATGAATGTCAGTTACTGCTGATATTTTGTAGAATCTTAAAAACATGTGACAGTTTTCTCAGTATCTAGGGTATTCAGGTATAGATTTTTCTGGTTGATATATCAGGGATCCCTTATAAGCCTTGGCTTGCAATTGATATAATTGAGAGCTTTTTCTTCTTCTTTGGGATATAAATAGCCTTGGACAAACAGTGGCTGAAAAAATAACAATAATAAAAATAACAATAATAAAGAAAAACTAAAAATGTATAGCTAAATTTTATTGAGAACTTACTGTGCACGAGGCATGATAACACATTTTACGTGCTTGACTTCATTTTATCCACACCAGAACCCTATCAAGTGGGTAGAAATAATAAATATATGGCCTTTGAGATGCAATTCCCAAACTGGCTCTATCTCACCCAGAGAGTCCAGGCTTGCTGGGTGTGAATCTACTTGTGGAGAATTCCCGGTGAGGTTAGAGACCACACTGGTGGACACTGGTGGGCTTGGGGAATGGGGTGTGGTGGGTCACTGACCCAGTGGGCTTGCAATGCAGAGGGAAAGAGAAACCCAGATTGGTCTAGCAGTCTTTCAGCCCGCAATCCTTGGGCATGGTACAATTTGTGTCCATAGCTATTTTCTTTGTGTAATTAGATGAACAATCTCACAGGTTATGAATCATCATACCGGAGGCAGTGCCCTAGAAGCCCATATGAACCTCTACCTACTCCAAGACTCTACAGAGGGGACCAGGTCCACGAGAAGAAATAAAAGTTCAGGAAGTATGGTTGCTAAGGGCCCAAAACTCCAATGAATACTTATTTTCAATTAAGTTCCAGGTGCTAAGTTGAGTGTTGAAAATAACATGAAAAAAAAGAAAAAGAAAAAAAGAATTCAATCTGGAGCTATTTTCTCTCAAGTCAAGCTGGGGAACTTGTCCCTAAAATAGTTGGACCAGCCCTAAGAATGATAGCTCAGCCCTTTGCTGACACCAGCAAATTCCAGAATGCTCCTTTGTTCAATCTGGGGGATTGTCCATTTCAACCCTTTCTGGTGTTGTCCCATCAGGAGACCAGGAATTTAGAAAAGCAGAAATATGGAGCCATTGAGCAGGCAAATCCTGCTCTACATAGCCAGTGACACCTTACTGGGATTAGTCACCTAGAATGGCCCTTAACTTGTAGATCGCTAGGCAACACCCCCAGATATCTCGATTCACTAGATTTGAGGGGAGGCCCAGGAATTTATTTTTCACAAGTAGCCCAGTGAATCTGTTGCAGGAAACCTACAGACCACATTTTTTTGTTGTAAAATATAACATATATACAAAGCAAAGAAAGGAAAAAGCAGTAATTTTCAAAGCACACTTCAGCAAGTAGTTACTGAACAGATTTCGGAGTTTGTCATGAGCTACTGTTCCACTACCTAAGACTTTTCCTTCCAGCTGGTCCTGAACACTGGAGGCTAGATAGAATACTAATATAGTGATTCAGCCATCATGCTTGCTTGTTAAATCCTATTCTCTCTGTTATGCCTCTTCCTTCTCCCTGATCCATTTCCCAATCTATAGGGATACCAGGGCAACACCCATTCTGACTTTTTCACATTGAGAAGGGCTCTTAACACTAATGGATACAAGGATGTAATTAATTGATAATCTTGGAGAGGCTGGTCCCTCTGGGTTTCAGGATTTAGTGGCCAAGAGAGATCAAATCGAGTCAAGAGGTTACTACTCTGAAGGCAACTCTTATGCAAACTTCAATTAGAGAGTGCTGATTACTATGGTTTGCTAAGCCCCAACCAGCATCACACCTGTTGACTCCTGAGAACACCCAGGGATTGAACTGAGACTTTATAAAGGTTTCGTGCACTAAGTTTGCTTTCCCAGACTACATTTTGAGAAACGTCATCATAGTCCAATATCCTCATTTTACAGATGACCCAATGGAGACCCAGAAGTGCACATGACCTGTCTGTCTCATAGGGTTCTTGTGGGAGCTAGATCTTGAACCCAGGTGTTCTGACCACTGGTCCTGGTGGTCTTGCCTCCGCTGGACCCACTGAAAACCGTTTTAGCCTCCGCTTGCTGTCGCATCTTTACCTAGTAAAGATTCATTCTTCACTTCTCAGCTCAAGGGTCACTTCCTCTGGGAAAACTGTCTTGCTCCATCTTCCCACCCCAATGTAAGTGAGGTTTCTTTGTTCCCTAGTCTCAGAAAACCACAATCCCTCTCCTTCACAGCATTTACCTTGGTTTGAGGTTCCACAGTCATTCACGTGATTAGGAACTGCCCTCCTCCCTAGACTTCACACTAAATGAGAGCAGGGGCAGTGTTACTTTTCGCTCTCCCAAGGACCTAGAATAGTGTCGAACAGCTTAGTAGGCAGTCAGAAAATATTTATTGGAAGAAAGAATGAATAAACGAATGAAAAGGACAGGTTGATCTCAGCCTTAACCGAAAACTGAAATAGAGCAAAATTGGTGAAACTTGTGTCTTCCCACTGGCCTTCTCTTTTTTAGAACTTTTTTGTGTTCTTGTTTTAGGCTTAGCCTATTTGGATCCAACTGTCAAGCCTAGCCTTGAAACCAGAGCTTCCTGCAGACAAAATTGTGTAAGAAGAAGTTTGCTTTGTATCTATCTGTCTATCTATGGTAGTTAGATTCAGTTGTCAACTTGTCTAGGTCAAGGTGCCTAGTTCTGTTGCTGTGGACATGAGCCAATGGTTTGTGAACCTCATCTGCTGTTGATTACATCTGTAGTCAGCTAGGAGGCGTGCCTGCTGCAGTGAATGATGTTTGACTTAATTGGCTGGTGCTTAAATGAGAGAGTGTAAAGTAGCACAGCCCAAGCAGCTCAGCATTCCTCATCTCAGCACTTGCAGCTCAGCCCAGGCCTTTGGAGATGCAGAAAGAAGTCAACCCGGGGAAAGTTGTTGGAACCCAGAGGCCTGGAGGGAAGGCCAGCAGAGATTACCCTGAGCCTTCCCATGTAATAAAGAACCTCAGATGAAAGTTAGCTGCCTTTCCTCTGAAGAACTAACAAAATAAATCCCCTTTAATTAAAAGCCAATCTGTCTCTGGTGTGTTGCATTCCGGCAACTAGCAGATTAGTACTCTATCTATCTATCTATCTATCTATCTATCTATCTATCTATCTATCTATCTATCTATCTATCTATCTATCTATCTATCAATATCTATCACCTATCTATATATCTATCTGCCTACCTACCCAACTACTTCTCTCTCTCTCTGATCTGTGTATTCACCACTTTCTATTTTTCTAGTAAGTTTTGTATTGGGATCCATTCTCTTCTATGCAACCCTCCCTTTCTTTCAACTATAACCCCTCCCCAAGATTCTGATGCTCTTACATTGCTGCAGCAACCCCCAAAGCCTCACCTTTTCTAATTTTCTGTTCCTGGTCAAAGTATATTCATCCAATGTCCTATTTCCTCAAGGTCCAGTGAGTGTTAGGAACTCCTCAAAGTGATGGATTCCTGTCAGCAATGGATAATGGCCTAAAATGTTGACCCCGCCCCATGCTTTTATACAAACTGAAGTTATCACTTTTAAACCAAAGGTGTGTGCTCTTGTGACCTAGTTGAGCCCTAAATATTAGGGGTGATCCTCTATGGAACCCAAGAAACACTGATAATCGGAGGAAGATTCTAACAATCAACAAATTTTTGTTCAGCACTGTGTTAGGGTCTGAAGGATGTACAAAATTGAATAAAAAGCATTTCTTTCTCTTAAGAATCTTTATGAGGAGGTGATTCATGGTCTCACATTCAGTAATGGTGTGGCAGTTAAATAACACTTCACAGGTCTCCAGTCAATGTCTAGTTACTTGCCAAATGAATGATGGTAACCACAGGTGTTATGGCACATATTGGGCCCACTCAGTAATGTGATTCTTTCTTCTAAGGGATTGATAAGTTTTTCTGCGATGGAGTGTGTTGGCTGGTCACCACTGAGGAGGGGAATATTCTTTGAAGTTCTAGGAACAACATTCAACTTGTGAAGCAACTTTCTACTCCATAAGTGTACCCATTTGCAGTCAGAATTGATTTCTATTTAAAAACAATTGTTCTCTTTGCCTTAAAGTAAATCCCTGAAGACCCAGCTTTGCTGTGTGTACATAGAAGGAGAGAGACATTCAGAACCAAGCTGGAAAGGACTTAAGAACTTACATAGCCTTCCTCTCACTTCACAGATGGGGAAACTGAGGCCAGACAAGTGACATGAGCATGGTCCCTCAGAACCAGAACTGAGGCCTTTGTTTCCTAGTTCAATACTCTTAAAAATAAATATGCTAAAATAAACATCTATCATTTTCAATATTTAAACAAAGATAGCTTTTGTAAATTGTACTTACGGTGACACCATGGAAAGGTATAGAAAAGAAAAAGGAAATCACCCTTCATTCAACTATCCAGAGAGATCATCACGATTGATATTTTGGCAAATGTCTTCTAGACCTTTTGCAAGAATACACACACACACACACACACACACACAGACATGAGAACATCATATTTGGGCCTCCAGCTTCCACTCAACCTCCCTTTGTCCCCTGGGTTCCCCACCTCTCAGACCAGGCTGACCCTCCCTTTCAGCTCTAAGGGGGCACCCCTGACCCAGAGCTGATGGGTTTTTGAAGATAAGGTTTGGAGCAAAGCCCAGAGGTGCTCCAGCTACGACCACAGCAGGGAGCCTGTCAGTGTGGGGTGAAACGGAACCGTGTGACGTCAGCTCCTTACCACACGCTCCCACAGAAGTCACCAGACCAATCCCATCTTCTACAGCAGCCAGCTGGCCATTATCAGAGGATCTTCTTCTTAGGTACCTTGAGCAAATTACTTATTGTCTCTGCAACCATTTTCCTCATCTGCTAAATGGGATAATACTTTGTGGATTGTAGTGAGGGCACTAATAATAATGATTAAATTGACAGTTGCCTCTACTTTATTTAAAACGTTTTCATTGAGAAATCTTTACACACATATAGTTCATCCACAGTATACAATCAATTGGTCTCAATGTCATCACATAGTTGTGTGTTCATCACTGTGATCACTTTCTGAACATTTGCATCCTCCAGAAAAAGAAATAAAAAGAAAAAAGAGGAAACTCATACGTCCCATACCCCTTCCCCTTCCCTCTCATTGCCCACTAGTATTTCAATTTACTAGTGAAATTTCAATTTCAAATTTTTACCCTTTATCCCCCCTATTATTTATTTATTTTGTATCCTTATTTTTTTTTCATCTGTTCATAATTGGATAAAAGGAGCACCAGATGCAAGGTTTCCATAATCACATGGTCACATTGTAAAAGCTATATAGTTATACAATCTTCTTCAAGAATCAAGGCTATTGGAACATAGTTTAACTGTTTCAGGTTCTTCCCTCCAGCCACTCCAATGCACCATAAACTAAAAAGGGATATTTATATAATATATAAGAATGACCTCCAGGATAAGCTCCTGACTCTGTTTGAAGTCTCTCAGCCACTGAAATTTTATTTTGTCTCATTTCTTTTCCCCTTTTTGGTCAAGAAGGCTTTTCAATCCCAGAGGCTGGGTCCTGGCTCATCCTGGGAGTCCTGCCCCATGTTACCAGGGAAATTTACACACCTGGGAGTCATGTCCTACTTCGGAGGTATGGTAGTGAGGCCAAGTTGTAGCTGCCTCTGTTTAACTGTTTGCTCTGTGTGTAAGCCAGGCAGTTTAGTATATCGCCTCATTTAATCATCGCATCAGCCCTGGTTAATAAATGTGATAATGAATGTAAAACCCAGTAGCTCCTGAGAGAAATAGGATTAAAGTCTTTTTGTTACAGAAGAGAAAACAGGTCCAGAAAGGGTGCTTGATGCATCAAAGGGAACCAGCAGTGTGAAACAGGGCCAGGATTTGCACCCAGCCTGGCACTCTCTAAACACTGACATTATAACTAGAGGCCTGTGGTTCCACACTCATTATTTCAGTTGATTGCCATTTGGCAGATGAGAAAGCAAGGCAAGGAGGGACCTCCTTATGATTGCATAATGGTGAAGGACCAAAATGTGGGACCAATCCCAGCTCCCCTGATAGCTGGTACAGTCACTTTGCTAACTGATGTCTTCTCTCTCTTTGAATGCTTGGCATGGGGATCTGTGTGTTTTGTAGGCCCTCCTGGCTGGGGATCGCCTCTCTTCTTTAGTGACAGCAAGACAATAATTCCAAAGTAGACAGTGGGAGCTTCTGCAGAGTTGCCACAGGAGAGGGCTGGGACTCGAGCAGAGCCAGCTCTGTCTGTAGTCACACCCCCCCCTTCCTGGCTGTGCCCCAGTGTTCCCTAGGAAACTGCGGGGGACACAGCACAGATTTATGGGTCCACTGCTCCCAAGCAAGTACCTGACTTGTTCTGTCTGAGAGCAATGGTGTCTGGCTCCCTAATGACTCATCCAGAGGAGAACAGACATGCTGCTGGTGCAGCAGAAGGAAAACCCCCATGTTCTCACCTCCCACATGCAAAGGGACCAAGAGGAATTTCCCCACTGCAGACTGTTGAAAATATGCAAGTGTTCAAAGCTCCCCTTTCTTAGATGAGGAAACCGAGTTCCTATTCCGTTTCCTCCTTCTTTTATTCCATGAACATTGGTGGAGCAACGGCTTTGTGTCAGGTACCAGGCTAGACTGTGAGAGAAACACGGATAAAACACAGACTGCTATTCGCAGTGCTATTGACTTAGGGGAGTGGGGAAGTGTAAGGGGTGGAGGGGGTGGGGGATGAGACATGGAAACACAGAGCTATCGCTGAGGCCAGGACGGTGAAGCGTGGGAGGGTCTCAAAAGTTAGTATGTCAATCGTTTGTGTTTGAGCAGGTTCAACAGCACTTCATTTCAAACATTCTTCGAGCATCTACTTCTAGATGCTGAGGACAGCAAGCTGAGCCAAAACACCCTCAAGAAGCTTTTAGGAAGGTTTTTATTTTTTTTCTCACGAGATAACATGACTAGATGCGTGAACTATACACAGAATTGAAATTACGTTTTATAGCAGGTCCATGACTTCATGCTGGTATTTAGCAAGTCTTTTTTTTTTTTTTTTTTTTTTAATATTTATACTATTGGGGTCCCATTAACCTATCTAGCTGGCACTGGAGCCTTCAGGGGAAGCGCCTGCTGAGAAGTCCCTCTCTTCTCCCGTCCCTTTTATCGTCTGAGGAAGGGAAAAATAAGGCGGAGTTGGAAAGTAGGATTTCGCGGTGTTTTTCCAGAATGAACTCTCTTTGTTCTCTAATTCTTGGAGTTTGTTGAAGTGACACACATATTTTACCGAATGAATAATTCTAAGTTAAGGAGCCGACTTATAAGAACTACCTTTCTGCATGTCTGTTCTGGAAACCCACAGTTGATCTAATTAAAACACAAACCGCCAAAGCATCCATACGCAGGAGCTCCCCCTTCAGAGTAGTTAGCTCAGGAGGTTGTAAGCTAACATCACGAATCCCCTTAAAACTGTTCTTTCTCCTCTTTTGATCCTGTCCTCACACCAGCGTGCCTCTTAGGACCCTCACGGTGGAGTCACATATTCAGTATGAGAGCAGATGGGATATTTTCTTTTGAGGATACCTTGCACTGCTCCCTAGTCGGCCAGCCCCAGCTCCATTCCACAAGCTCCCCTGCTCCCTGTCAGCTGACTTCCGGCTGGGCTCGGGCAGGGGGTGCCCTCCGGCCAGTGGAGCGAGAGCCACTGGAGAAGTGGGCAGCTTCTTTCCTTGCCAATCTCCTGGGGTTTGTTTCTGGTAGAGCTTCATCACTTTCATGGCTCCCACTCCTGCCAGGCAGGTCCAATACTATAAACATACATATAAAAATCTGTTTTGCAGCATGGACTTGCTGTAAAATATAATAGAAAAAAGTATCCATTCATAAAAGTAACCAAATATATAATACCCAGGAATAACTTTAACTAGAAAATATGAGTCCCCATACACAGAAAATGACAAAACCTTACTGAGAGGTATAGAAGAGGACTTGAGTATATGGAAAGAAATCATGCTTCCTGAAGTCTTATAAATATGTCAGTGCCCCATAATTTAATCTATTAAATGCAATTCCATCAAAAACATCAGTGGGATTTGGAAGCGACTTAATGAAATTATTCCAAAGTGCTTCTGGAAATATAAATGCATAAGAATAGCTGAGGGAGAAAATGGTTATGTGAGGACTTGCCCTAGCAGATATTAAAATGCTTGATAATGTCACTGTAGGTAAAACAGAATGTTTCTGGCAAGGGTTAGCTGACTGATCACTGGTTAAGAATAGACTCTTTAAAACCAGGCCCAACTATGTGTAAGAAGTAATGTGTGATAAAAAAGTGCCATTTCCATTCTTCATAAATAGTGTGAATTTTGGATATTTGGAAAAACGAAATTATAGCCCTATGTATCACCTTACATGAAAATTTCAGATAAATTTAGAGGTTTAAATATAAACATCCACACACACATGTGCTTAGGGGAAAGTATGGGTGCATATTTTAAATTTCTTATTTCTTAATGACTAGGTACGCAAATAAAAATGCAAAACTTATATGTTGAAACATTATCAAGTTAAAAGGCAAAGGATAAATTGAAAATATATGACTAACAGATAACTAATATTTTGGATAGTAACACATACAGATGGTCAATAATCATAAAAAAAGCATAGTAAAAACATAAATGTAAGTTAAATCACAACTGTATCTTATTTTTAACCCATTGAGCAGATAGAAAGGAACCAAACTAAGAGTCTGAATAAGATGAAAGAAAAGTGATCATCTTCATATAATATTGGTATGAGTATAAATTGGTACATTTCCAAAGGGCTTTTGATGACGTGTCAAAAGTCTTCAAATACGTACATTCTTTAACATAGCAATCCCATTTCTCAGAATTTATCCTTAGAAAAAACATAGACAAATGTCTGTTTATCACAGCTTGAAAGAACAGTAAAAGCATACGCATGCTAACACATAACTCGTAGTAGTCTGCAGGTCTGATAATAGGGAGCTGGTTGAGATGTTGGTAGTATACGCAGACAAAGAACAACAAGCAACCACTGAAGTGACAATGCTGTAAAATTGTGATGTAGTTATATATTTAGTAGACTCAAATTTGTCCTTAAAATATTGAAAAATGAAAAAAATCAGGATACCAATCTCTAAGAATAGTTAAAATCTACCTTTACAATGTATGAATGTTCAGATAGTTAAAAAAGAGATAATAAGCATATATGCAAAAACATTGGCTGTGATTACATCAGGGTAGTTGGAACAACTTGATGCTTTTCTTTTCTTTTTTTTAAACAAGAGACACGTGATCATCCTTCTCTCACAAATAAATTCATTTTGAAAGGACAAAGTAAATTGTAGTCAAGGGTGTTAACATAGAAGTCGAAGTGGAAGCAATTTTTATTTTGAGATCCACTAAAGGTGTTCTTATCTGTTTTTCCACAAACAGAATGGGCTAACTATACTGTTCCTTCTGTTACAAATACTCTTTCCCCAATTCCAAGCTGCCTTCCACCCAATTCCAGTCCTCTTCACCTAATACAATCCTACCCACTCAATTTGGAAAGGATAGTCTCTTCAAAAGATGGTATTGGAAAAACTAGAACTCTATACACAAAAGAATGACGGTAGAGACCTACCTCACGCCATATACAAAATCAACTCAAAATGGACAAGAGACCTAAAAATAAAAACTAGAACTGTGAAACTCCTAGAAGAAAACTTACAAAAGCATGTTCAGGACCCTGTGTTAGGTAATGGTTTCTTAGACTTTAAACCCAAAGCACAAGCAACAAAGGAAAAAGCAGATAAATGGGACGCCATTAAAATTTAACATTTTTGCACTTCAGGGACTTTATTATGAAAGTAAAATGACAACTGTGCTGTTCTGAAAGCATTATGTACACCAGAAAAGTCATGTTTTAATCTTGATCCAATCTTATGGGGGCAGCCATTTCTTTTAATCTCATTCAATATTGTAGGGAGGAAACTGTTGATTAAACTTTCTCCAGCAAGATGTGACAGACCCAATTGTGGGTATGACCTTTTGATTAGAAGGAGATGTGACCCCACACGTTCAAGGTGGGTCTTGATTAGCTTACTGGAGTCTTTTAAAAGAGGAAACATTATGGAGAAAGCTCAGAGCCGATGTAGGCATTTGGAGATCGAGACAGAAATAGGCAGGGTGCTAAGCAAGGACTTGTAGAAATAGTCAGAACCAAAAGAATCTGGACCTGGCAGATGCTAAGCTAAGAGATGAAACCCAGAGTTTAAGTGAAGGCCCACAGATGTTTAGACAGGAAACAACTGGCATCAGAAGATGGAAGCAATAGAACTGGGAACAAGGACCAGCAGATGCAAGTCACGTGTCTTCCAGATCACCCTTCTTTGAGCCAAGGTATCTTTCTCTGGACGCCTTAGTTAGGACCTATTAGAACTGTAAACTTGTAACTTATTAAACTCTCTTTTTGAAAGCCACTGCATTTCTGGCAGCTTAACAAACTAATACAAGAACCTACACAATGGGAGGAAATATTTGGAAACCACATATCTGATAAGTGTTCAATATCCAGAATAGAAAAAGAAATCCTGCAATTCAACAACAAAAAAGACAAACAACCCAATTAAAAGATGGGCAAAAGGTTTGAATAGATAGATACTTCTCCAAAGGAGATATACAAATGGCCGAAAAGCATATGAAAAGATACTCAATATCATTAGCCACTGGGGAAATGCAAATCAAAACCATGATAAGATGCCATTTCACACCCATTCGAATGGCTATTGAAAAACAGAACATGATAGAGATGATGTGTAAACAGTCATTTTTTTCTAGTGCTATAATGGTGTAGCCACTGTGGAACATTTTGGCGGTTCCTCAGAAAGCTAATTATAGGATTACCATATAACTTCTAGTTATATACCCCAAAGAACTGAAAGCAGGGACTGAAACAAATATTTGTAGACTGACATTCACAGCAGCATTATTCACAATTGCCAAAAGATGGAAGCAAATCAAGTTTCCATTTGAGAGATGAATGGATAAACAAAATTTGGTATATACATACAATGGAATATTATTCAGCTGTAAAAAAGGAATGAAGGATGAAGTTCTGATACATGCAACAACATGGATGAATGCTGGAGACATCACATTGAGTGAAGTAAGCCAGACACAAAAGGACAAATATTGCATGATCTCACTGATATGAAATCAGTAGAATAAGCAAATTCGTAGAGTCAGAAACTAGAGGATAGGTTACTAGGGGTTGGGGTGGAAGTAGAGAATAGGTAGTTAATGCTTAAGTTGTAAAAAGTTTCTGTTTGGGCCGATGGGAAAGGTTTAGTAATGGATGATGATAATGGTAGCACAACATTGTGACTGTAATTAACAGTACTGAATTATATATTTTAATGTGATTAAAAGGGAGAATTTTAGGTTGTATGTATGCTATTAGAATAAAAATGAAAAAAAAAAACACCATAGGATTGTACAACACGAACAGCAAACCCTAATGAGAACAATGGATTGTATATAGTTAATAGCATATTTATAAAAATATTATTTCATCAACTGTAACAAATGTACCATACCATTGCAAGGTGTTAATAATAAGATGACATATGGGAACTCTGTATTTTCCGCATGATTTTTCTGTAAACCCACAATTTTTCTAAGAAAAAATCCTACCAGCTTTCAAACTTAGCTAAGATCCTATGAATACCCTGTACTTACAGCCTAATTTAATGACTCCCTCCTCAGCATTCCCACAACATGGTGGGCAAAACTCTGCCACAACTCTTCACTGAAGCTTGGGCCATGGTCTCTTGTGAACTACTTGTCCTATTTCTCCCAGTTCTCAGGGGAATCAAGGTGGAATTTTCTGGATTGCAATCAGGGTGGAGACAACTTACCTGAGATTTTGGGAACAGGCTCAAAGCTAAAGACTGTGCAGGTCCAAGTGCAAGAAAAAGAGCGTGGCTAAATCTGGATGGATGGATACCAGGGATCAGGATTTAAATTGGAACCAGAGACATAAGACCTATCTGGGCTATGTGATTGTAAGGACACTTGGTTCTACGTGATAGAAACCCAACTCTAAATGTCATAGACAAAAATGGGAATTTATCTTATGTAGGTTGTATATAAGAAGAAATTCAAAACCTGGCATGTATTTTGGCTTCAATAACAACTGGAACCAGGGACTGTCTGGACTTTTCCCCACATGCCATCTCTCATCTTTGCTTCTTTCTTTACTTAGCACAGAATGAAATCCTCTTTTTCTCTGATTTCCATGATGAGAAACAAGATCATAAAAGTGTCCCAATTTTTACAACTTAGAATACAACCACCAAAAGCTTGTCTGACACCCTCTTAGAAGGGTATGGATAGGCCTGCTTGAGTCTGGTGCTTACACATGGATTAATGGACTGTTTCTAGGCAACGGATTCTACAATTGGCTTGGTTTGGGAAGGTGACACACCTTCTGGAAATCACATTCTATGACCCAGTGGTTTTTAAAATCGGAGGTAAGGAGATTGTTTTCCTTGTTCTCATATCTTACGACTATCTTGTGATTCGGTCCCTCTTTCTCTTTCCTTCTCTTCTCCTTCCATCTCTGTGCATGGAGGAGACCACAAAACTTGTGGGGTAATGCTGGTTGAGGATTGGGAGAAGCAGCTCTTCAATGTTCTCACCGGTATTTCAGAAACAGCCAGACATATTTGGCAGGACCACAAATACCAGCATAACTGAATAGTCAGCACAGCCAGCAGAGATACCACAGAAGAGCTTTGCCCAGGATTTCTTTATTTGTAGTCTGCCTGTCTGCCAGGCAGGGCAATGAGAGAGGCAGGGAGGGCCCACTGAGGGATAATCAGTGCTATTAACATCATGGCATTGGGATTGGGAGCCATATCAGGCTCTGAGCTCTCAGGCATAACAGTCCTTGGCAGGAACATTCCTTTTTGGGTGTCAGTTCCTCTTGTCCTTACCCTGCTGTTGGGCCCCTTTTAGGTGGACAAGGAAGAGGTTGTCAAACTGTTTAGATATCTGCTTAAATGGAGAGTGACAGGTACTGTCCCATCAGGAAGGGACAGATTTTCCAGCTCATCTGATCTAACCTCTTCATTTTATAGATAAAGGCACTGGGAGTCCATAAGCAAAATCTGGACTCAAATGTTCACCAACAAGGACTGGCCTGGGATCTTTTGAAGACTCAGATGGTGCCTCCTGGAGTTTCACCTCTGACTATCTTCTTAAAAGTTACAACTCTGTGGGGAATTAGTGGTTGGTACTTGACCATGAAGAGAGGTGAATGGGTATTTCAGTAATTTAGAAGGTCATTGGAGAAGATATTTTGGTGGGGCAGGGGAAATTTAAAACCACTCTTCCTAGATGGCTACCTACTGCCATGGATGGTGCCAGTTCTAGGCACAGCCAGATAAGC
The DNA here is from genome assembly GCF_023851605.1 of Tamandua tetradactyla. Taxonomy (NCBI): domain Eukaryota; kingdom Metazoa; phylum Chordata; class Mammalia; order Pilosa; family Myrmecophagidae; genus Tamandua; species Tamandua tetradactyla. The sequence goes on along the minus strand of NC_135346.1, from coordinate 41,137,432 downwards.
CAGTAAGAGAGGCAGAAGAGTCCGGGGAAATGGCCCTTGGAGCCAAGATAGCTGAATTTCCACCCCAGCTCTGCCACACATCTATCCTGGCTCTGCTACCTCCTTACTGTGTGACCTTGGGCCAGTTATTTGGTTGTCTGAGCCTTGATTTCTTCCTCCGTCGTATGGCAATAATAACACCATCGTCAATTGACCTCAAAGAGTTGCAGGTGAGAAAAAAGGACAGAAAAGATGTGCAGACAACTTTCAAATTGCTCCATATTGGAAAAATAATTATTCAGGACCTGGACAGAATTTGGTTCCTTGGAGCGCTTTTATTATTATGTAGAGGAGTTCACGTGTTCTGGTACTGGGTCAAGTTTTCACACGTCATCTCGTTGAATATGTATAATGATCCTGCATCTTTCTGTCTTGGTGACTTGGAAAAATAAGTCGCTTTTTCTCCCCTGTGCTGGGTAGTACTGTCTGTCCTTGGGAATTTTGTCAAGGGGGTTGTTACATTTGAGATTCCAGTGGAGCGCTGCTGATGAGTATGCTGCTCTGAGATGATCACATCATAAAACAAGAATGGATTTGACAAAGGACCTAATGTGCTCGTCAACATGCAGTTGGTTTTCCTTCATATTCAATTTCCAAACCCTGAGAAATGAGGGGCTCCTGGACCCTTACCTATCCTCCCTACCCCTTCCACACTCACATCTACTGAACAACAGATCCTCAAATGTTTCCCCCTGTCTGAGCGCACACCTTCCATCTTCATTAGGAGGAACACTTGAGAATTCCAGAACACATTTAATCACTTAAAATTAGTAGGTGCTATTAGTCTCTGGTGAATTGACACAAGAGCTGGGGAATCACAGTGAGTGTATTTGTGGGAGCACATTGCCTAAACAGGTTTGGTTTAAAATCCAAGACTTCTAACATTTTAAGTTTGTCTAAATTGATCTTGAGGAACTGAATTGGAAAGTGTTCTCTGTTCTTCCATTGCCTGTTAGTAGGTTGTTTATTGATTTATTTTTTAACAGAAGAAAGTCTCATTTGAAATTCTTATTCTTTTGAATTCTAGAAAATAGAATTATAAAATTTTAGTTCTGTTTAATCTTTAAATAGCCGGGGTGCCATTTATCAATTCAAGAAATACATATTGACACCCTTCTATGTCCCAAGCACTGTGCTAGGTACTGGGAATACCAAATATCTGGGTAGATTCCTGGGTAGATAGCCATGACTGATATCCATCCATCCTTTCATCCATCCATTCATTAAAAAACATTATTGAGCACGCACTGCATTAGGTGATGGGGATACAGAGTTGAACAAGGCAGAACTGATATCTGCTTTTGTAGATCTTACAGTCTGCTAGGAGCATGAAACCATTGGCCCTGGCTTCTAGGAGCAAACATCTTGGTGGGTGAGGCAGATACATCGACCACTGCCAATCCATGTGTAAGGATTTTAATACAGTTTTGTAGTAGAGAGCTCTGTGGTATCTAAGGGAGGATGGAAATGACATTAAAGAAGGCTGGGACGAGAACTGTTGAGTGCAAGCTTTGGAAGCAGAGAGACCCGAGTTTGAATTCCAGCTTTTTCTTTTGGATTTGTGTGAACTTCTCTTTTCCTAGTCTTAGTTTCCTCCTTGATACAGCGAGTGTAGCAGTGGAATCTACTACAGGATAATGTTTATAAAGCACTTAGCAACCTGGTTACTGCTGTCCTTCTACCTGCAGAGTCAATTCTGATGAGGACAAGGTCCTTGAAAAGTGGAGATGTCACGGGGTGTGAGATGTGATCAGTTGGTCTTTGCTGCCATCTTTGTCTAGAAATGCAGTGCGCTGAGAAAGAAAAATCAGGCCTGGTCTCCACTTTTTGGTCTAGGTCAGCATTTCTCAAGTGTGGTCTCATTGGTGACTTTCAGGTGGTACAGAGGCAACATGGGACAATATAGAGAGCTATGTATTACAAAAATAGTCTTTTCACTTATGTGTGTTACTTAGTTCTACAATGCTTCCTTTAAAATACATTTATGTAAGTTAAAAAATCTAATTTGATTCTAAGGAGACTCATAAGGATAGTCGAATGGAATGTAGATGTGACAAAGTCGTGACCATTAGAACTTTGGGGAATGCTGGTCTAGAAGTTTCTTTTGTTTATTTTTTTATTAATAAAAAAATTAACAAACAAAACATTTAGATATCATTCCATTCTACATATACAATCCGTAATTCTTAATATCATCACATAGTTGCATATTCATCATTTCTTAGTACATTTGCATCGATTTAGAAAAAGAAATAAAAGGACAACAGAAAAAGAGATAAAATGATAATAGAGAAAAAAAAACTATACGTACCATACCCCTTACCCCTCGCAGTTTCTTTTGTTTTTTCTTTTTTTTTTTTTTAAGGACAACTGTTTATTGCTTACCAGAAGCTTTTATCATCAGTACATGGTTTTGACTGCAACACCTTCTTTGGATTGCACAGGGAGCTCAGGATCCAGAAGTCATCAAGAGAAATTTGGGAGTGGAGGGTGAGGGCAAGAGGCTATCAAAATCCTATAGCTGAGCTTAATATAAAACTTGGGCACCGAATTCAGTTATTACATGTTACAGACTCAAATCATAGACATCTAGACAGTATCCCACTGATTATAAATGAGTGAAAATTCTGATCAGTTACAAAATTTAATTTTAATTGTTACATATTTTCTTTGGTGAGTGCATGGATATATATTATCTTTATCACAAATTCTTTTATACAAATGCCAAAAATGCTTTCAACAAATCTAAGAGTGTCCTAATTATATGCCACTAAGTTTCACCTTAAAATAAACAAAAATGATAGCAGTAATTTTGTCTCTCTAAACTCTAGAGAACAAAATGAGATAAACACTAAAAGTCAATGTAACAGTGGGTCCTTTTTCTATTTTATCATCTTTAATTCATATGGGGCAATTAGAAGTTTCTTAATAGCACCAGTTTTCCATTTCCTTATCTGTCAAATAGAAGAGTCAACACTATTTTCCAAAGGTTAGAGATGTCATGGGAGATAATGTGGTAAAGGCCTACACAGTGTTTTTGATGAGTGTCCATCTGACCTAAAACTTCTCTATCCCTACCTCCCTCAGTGTATTACCCTTTTCTATTGCCTTGATAGCTAGCATTGCTAACTAAAATAATCTAGTTTACAATCCTGCTCCATACTTCTAAAATTCCAAAAGCCCTGAAAACTTAACATTAAAAAAAAAAAACAGTTTGACACTCATAAGTTTGTTTTTGGCATAAATTTGCATTTTTTTGTAGCAAAACCCGACCTGAGCTGATTGAAACTCTGTGTCTTCTTCACTTATCCCTCTTAGTGTAAATATTTATATGTGTGGCCACAGAACTGTTTGTGTTCTGTGGCCACAGGGTCTGTGGGGTATAAAATATTACCTGATATTTGAATTGCATTACCTATGTAAAATCTGAAAGATGCACTGTTTTCAAAAACAGCTGGCTGCAAGGGTTTCTGAAAAGGGGTTGCTGGCCTTTGGAAAGTTGTTTGTTTCTCAGTGGGAACATAAACCTCAACAGGGCAGGAGGTTGGTTTGTTTTATTTAATGCTGTATACCTAGGCCTAGACCGGCAACTGGCAAACAGTAGGCATTTAATACATGTGTATGGAGCCATTGGATGGATGTTTCTCAGTGGGGCACCATGACTGGGTGTTTCTGGCAGTTCAGCAAATGTGGCTTTTGCCTGGTTGGCCCCTTCTGGTGGTGGGCAGCTGTCTGTTGTGGCCACATGTAGGGCCAGGCTGAGACCCCCTAAACCAGGTTTCCCTGGGAGCTTGGCTCCAAGATGGGCTTATTCAAGATGGCCCAGATTGGACAGGGCCATCCAGAGAGACCTTCTTAGTTCAGTTCCCTGTGGCCTCTCAAACTCTTAGAACCTGGTGACAGATTCAGTGTCTGCAAGACCATCTGAACTATGGGGGAAGCTTGCAAGTCCCCATTCTGCTTTCTGACCCAAATCTGAGAGGATTTGCGCCCCAAATCTGAGACGACACTTCCAAAAGACTTTTGATGACATCTGTGCCCCTCGCTGCTTGTCTGCCTTGCTTTCTCAGACATCACCTGTCACCCTGCACCTTTTGGTACAACAGAACAGCTCATATATAGGAAGGGGCTGGAAAAAATTTATTGAATTACTTAATGGATGAATGAAGAGAGAATGAATTGCATCTTTCTTAACATGATATTCTCCCTGTTTCCTGGCTTAGTACAACCTCTAGTCTTCATCTCTGAGGTGCCGTTGTACATCCCTTGTTCTCCACTTAAAATTTTTTTATTGTTGATATATATATATGTACATTTTTATGTGTGTTACATAAATTTGCCATTTTAACCATTTTATTTTATTTTTTATTATTTTTATTTTTTTACATGGGCAGGCACCGGGAAGCGAACCCAGTTCCTCTGGCATCGCAGGCAAGCATTCCTGCCTGCTGAGCCACCATAGCTTGCCCCCATTTTAACCATTTTAAGTGTAACAATTCAGTAGCATTAATTATACTCACAATGTTCTGCTACCATCACCACCACCACCCATTACTAAAGTTTCTCTTCACTCAAAACCGAAACTCTGCACTTATTAGGGAAGAACTGCCCATTCCCCTCTCCCTCTCATCCTTCATTGGTCCCAATCTGCTTTCTGTATCTATGAATTTGCTTATTATAGATATTCTATATAAATAGAATCATGCTAGTACTTGTCCTTTTGTGTCTGGCTTCTTTCAATTAGCATAATGATTTCAAATTTCTTCCATGTTTATATATCAGATCTTCATTCCTTTTTATGGCTGGGTAATATTTCATTGTGTGTATATACTACTTTTTTTTTTTTTTTTTACCATTTATCTATCGATGGACATTTGTGTTGTTTCTACCTTTTGGCTATTGTAAATAATACTGCCATGAACATTGGTGTGAAAGTATCCTTCACTTTGTTTCGAAATATGCTCAACTGTCATTCTTGACTCTCCAGGCTCTGCTGGAGTCTCCATTTGGAGACCCTTTTCCAAAGCTGCATCCTCAGCTTCCTCTTCATCCTCACTAAACATTGCACAATCACTTCCTATGGGCCAGTTTGTTATCTCATTTGATCATTTATCCCCCTTTTTACAGAGAGATGAAGTAGCTCACCCCGGAGCACACAGTTCATAAGTGGTAGAGCTAGGACTCAAAGTCAGGCCTGACTAACTGCCAAGGGATCTTCCTGACATCCTCTCTGTTGGAGTCACCTCCAACAGACTACCAAGGTCAGTGTGCTGAGACCTGCAGCCCAAGGGGAACTCTTGGCTGTCTGGCACCAACCCCTCACCTCAGGTCACTACATATATACAAACTATCAGCGTGGCATTCTATGGCTTTGTGGCTGATACGTCTAACTCTTGTACTCAAGAGCAGCTGTTTGATTAATTAATCAAGTTAATACATGAAAAGCTCTTAGTTCAGTGACTGAACAAGACAAGCACTTTCAAAAGATAGCTAGTATCTTCATCCTTATGAAGCGCCCTTTCTCAGTTCAACATGATAACTCAAGCTTTTGACAAGTACAAGTTACTCCTCTTTTACATCATAGTAGGAACCAAAAGTGTATGTCCTTCACCAAGATCAGGGCCTAGCACCTCTGCGCTGGCTGAGCAGTGTGGAATTTGTACCTGACTCCCACTTTTCTGAGCCTCCCACTTTGCCCTTTTACACGAGTCAGGCCTGGACCTCCTGAAGGGTGGGGGCAGCAGGGCTGCAAGAAGGTGTTAGGAAAATTTTCAGCAATGAATCACTGATGCTTTGCCTGAGGGTTAAAAGCACAGTCAATTTCTTTGGATACTTTCTGCTTCCAAATTATCCAGCCACTGCAAGATCCTTAGCTTGGAAACATTAACTCAAGTTTGCTGGAGCTGCCCCTTCCTGATTGTGTAAGCCACCTTACCTGATTTCCTCTTTCACCTCCACAAGGTTGTTGATGTGGAACCGTATTTCACACTGAGGTGTCAGCCCCTGAGGGGTTGGGTTTTAATGAATGTAATTCAAGGAGGCAGAAGTTGAACTGGGGAAGTGTAGCGTGAGCAATTTTGAGTTGTGTTTGTACTTAACACCGTGCAGTTTTATTTATTTACTTTTCTCATCAGAAAAGTCATCTTGGAGCTTATTGATTAAATGCGCCTGTATAAGCAAAAGTGCATTGCAGACTATAAAACAGTATATAGCTCCAAGGGGTTATTGAAATTAGTATCTTTGGATTAACTTTTGTAGCTGGGAGCCCATTCAAGATGACATTTGCTTTTGCTTATTTGTTTTTTCCTTTCTTCTGAGGCAAGAGCCAGACTACCATTGGGACTCACTTAGAGAGGGTTCTGAACTCATTGAGGGTGGGTGTGCTTAGAAGACCAGGTGAAGAGAGACTTGTCACCTGGTCCTAGGAGAAGGAGTCCAAAAGAGACCTTTTTAATTTGGGAATTATTGAAGGCAAGTATGGCTGAGAGTGTTTTCCAAAGATCACCATACCGGTATAGACCCTATTCCATTGGCTGTTCTTACAATGTGAAGTTGACACTCTTCTACTGAGAGGTTGGGGATCTGTGTTCCTTCCCTTTGAAATGTGGTGCGCCTAGTAACTGCCTTGAGTAATAAAGTATGGAAGAAATGATGCCTCGTGACTTCCAAAGTTAGATACAGCTTCTACCTGGCTTTTGGAACCCACCCACCATATTGTAAGGAAGCCTAGGCAATGGAGAGGCCACGTATGTGTGAATCAGTTGATAGCCCCAGCTAGGCTCCAAGCTACCAGCCAGCATCAACTGCCGGTGTATGAATGAATGAGCCTTCAGATGATTGCAGCCTCTAGTCTTTCAGTCTTTTAGCTGACACTCTAGACATCATGGAGCTGAAATGAGCCATTTCCATTGTGCTGAGTCTGAATTCCTGACCTATAGAAACCATGAGAAGTAATAAATGATTATTGTTTTTTTAAGTTATTAAGTTTTGAGGTGAGCAATAGATGATTTAGAATGGGAGATTCTGAATTTGCAAAGGAATAGAGGTCAATCATTTTTGACACTGTCATTTGTGGCTAGTTATGACCTGGGAAAGCGCAGGAGAGGCAACAGAGCCAAGAGCTTCCTGAATGTAGTGAATTTCTGTGGGAAATATAGAAAGTCTCCCCATGCTCATAGCTAGGAAAAGCATGCTTTCACATACCTGGATGCTGGAGGCAGGCAGCACATCCCAGCTCCTTGGAACTTCTGGAGGCTTCTATGACAAAGTCTACTTATTTGCCACTGTTTATTTCTCTTAGCTATTGAAGAAGACGAAGCTCTCTGAAATTCATGGAAAATCATAGTGCTATAATTAAGACTTATGATCTTGAGTCACAAAACAAGGAAGGAGTTTATGCTAGTCAAGATTCTGGGTTGCAAGCAACAGACAATTATTCTGGATAATTTAAGCAGATAAAGAAATTTTTGAAAAGATCTGGGTAACTTTCAAAATCTAGAAAGACTAGCGTAGAAGGGACAAATCATATGATAGAAACAGCTCAGTCGTGCCCTTTACGACAACTATTGAAACCTATGTGGAGTCCCAGATGCAATCACTAACATGACCTCCATTGTGGGTGTGGAAACATGTTTGTGGCTGCTCCTCCAGCAGGATGGAACCTTTCTGTCTCTACTTCTTTGGGTGACTAGCTCCTGATCTAAGTAGGGAATCAAATGTATCTGATTGGGAAAGTCTAAGTTATATGCTACCTCTTATCTGCAAGTTGGGAAAGCAAGGATCTAGAGCTTCATTTTTGTATAATGGGGAATTCTCTCCAAATAGGAAGAGACTTCAGATGCTGGGTTGACAAAAAATTAAAAATATTCACTACTAGGCTGTTCTGGACTTGCTGTTATTCTGGGTATATTGGTGTGTGGATGCGTCTTTATGGGGGAAGAGGAAGGGCAGTCCTTGAATTTGAGCCCTATGGGAAAATTGATGGGACCACATATTTTGAAAATATGGTGGCCTACTTATTTGGCTATTTACTCTCAGGTCTTTCCCGACCTTCCATGCTCCGCTCTGTACCACAGGGTGATGAACTTGTGCAAACCCCAGATCTCAGGCTCCCCTGTAACTGATTTTTGGTAGGTTAGCCAATGGGAATCACTGATAAGACACTAGAAGTTGGGAGAAAATAAGAAGCTGTAGTTCTTTTCTCTCTCTCCCTGATTTTCATGTGTTCTCTGAAAGTGACTGCATCTCTGACAATTCTAACTTCAGTCACAAAAGCTCAGAACCAGCCTGGGTGAGTCCTTCTTGTTGGTCCTTGTTCTGGACCAGTGGCCCCTCCTTGGTGTTTCTATCACCCTTTCTGGCCTCCTAGTGGTACAATCGTAAATGCATTCCCAGGTTTGGATAATAACCCATTCTCCTCTTTGTTCCAGCCCTGGGCGTGTAGCTGTTTCCTGCAGTCACTAGTCTCTGGGTTACCTCACCTTTTCCTTTTGTTCTTTTAGAATTTATGGTACTTTTGTAACTAGTTCCCTGGATTAAATACTTTTTGTTTGAAATACCCAGGGTGTTCTTTTTCCCTGACTGGACTCTGACATAATGTGGTAATTCAGTAAGAACATTATACCCTACATTTATAATGTGGTTCTTAATTTCAAAGAGTTTTAATGCTTAGAATTCTCTATTTCTTTCTCTTTCTACCTGGTAAACTCAGATGCATTCTTTAAAATTTTGTACAGGCATTAGTACTTCCATGAAGCCTTCCCTGATATTATATTCAAACTCTGCATCTCCTAAATGCTAAGGGACAAAATACAGTGCCCTACGCTGATAGTAGGTAGGTGACATGGGTGTTCATTGATATTTACAGTGATAGTCATAAAGACTGGAGGTGTACATTTGGAAGAAAATGCTTCCAATAGCTTTTCTTAGAAGCGTGTAATGATCTGTACACCTGGATTTCTGGCCCAGATTTTAGTAGTAGTAGCTGTGCAAACTTGAGCAAATCAGTTAACTATTCTGGGCTGCAGTTTCTTCTCTTAAAAAACGTGTGTGTTCAATCAGAAGTGTAATTTTAAAGCTTTTTTTTCTTAAGTTTTATATCCTTTTGTTCATTTGTAAAATTAAACAGAAACCCAATATGGAAAATAGTTTGGTTTGCCACCAAAGCTCTAGAGCTGGAATTGGGTTACACGCCTGTCCTGGCTGATCACTGGTAAGAAGCATTTGCCCACTGATCAAGATGGCAGCATGAGGTGCTCCAGAGCTCTATCTCCCCACAGAAACTTTGAATGATAAGCAGAATTGATGGAAACATCTTTCTCAAAGCCCCAGAAAACAGCTAAAGGAGAGCAATAACAGATTGAGTGCTGAATCAAGAAGCCACAACTTAAAAACCAGGATTTCCCGGTGCGTTAGCTGGCCCCTCCCCTGTTCCCTTACTGGCTCAATGTGGAGTCAACATGTGCTTCCAGTGGGCATCCCTGGTCTGGTTCTGGAGGGAGCAGAGTAACATTTTGCACAAACTAGAGCTAATCTGTCTAGACTGATGTCACATATCATAGGCTCTCTATTTCAGAATTTGCCCTGTGCCTAGAGGTAGTTTACAGAGCTCTGCTACAGAATGCTATGGGAGAATGGTTAAATTGTAGCTTCTTGAGTCAAAAGAGTGTCTGCTGTGGGACATACAGTGTAGCACCTAGGGCTATGAGTGCTAGAGGAAATTCTGCATGTTATAAGGAAAGGACACTATACAATAGATGGAAGCGACATGAAGAAATAAAGATCTCTAGTGTAATGACATGGGTAAATATATATGTCAGTACTATTGTATTCTTTGCTTGTAGCTCCATTTTTGCTTCCTACAAAATTGAAAATGCAAATGCTAAAAAAGTAAATGATAAATCAATTGTTGTGGATTCATAATGTGTCAATATGTAAATTTGTAATCAATATTTAATTTGTGACAAGACTCACCAGGAATGGCTATTATTTAAAAAATGAAAAATAACAAGTGCTGGTGAGGATGCAGAGAAAGAGGAACCCTAGTACGTTGTTGCTGTGAATGTAAAATGGAGGAGTCGCTGTGGAAAACAGTGTAATGTTTCCTCAAAAAGTTAAACATAGAATGGCTATATGACTTGGTAATCCCACTTCTAGTTATATGCTTCAAAGATTTGAAAGTAGAAACTCAGACAGATATTTGTATATCGATGTTTTAGCAACATGATTCACAATAGTCTGAAGGTGGAAGCAAACCAAGTGTGAAGAGATGAATGGATAAACAAAATGTGATATATATATATATGTATATTAGCCTTAAAAAGGAATGACGTTCTTATATATGCCACTGTATGGATGAACTTTGACATCATATTGAATGAAAAAAGTCAAACACAAAAGGACAGATGTTGTCTGAGTCCCCTTATATGAAATAGCAAAAATATGCAAACTCATAGAGACAGGAAGTAGAGTACAAGTTACCAAGAACAGGGGGCAGGGGCTGGGGCCGGTGGGCAGAGAAAATGAGGAGTAAATGTTTAATGGTTGTAAGGTTCCTGCTGGGGATGCTGGGATGTTTTGGTGATGGATGGTGGTAAAGATAATGCAACATTTTGATGTGATTAATCCCACTTAGTTGCAAGCTTGGGTGTGGTTGATTTGGGACATTTCATGTTTGTATATCTATTTCTGCAGCTAAATAAAAGGAACAACTAAAGAGACAATGATAATTAGAGGCAATACCCGATGTTGAACAGGATCTAATAATGTAGGAGAAAAGGTTCAAAATAACATTATTCGGACTCAGGAACAAATTGGAATAAGGACTGTAAGCTTTACATTAATGTTTAATTTCTTGACCTTGATAATTATACTTAAGGTGGTTGCATAAGTAAATCCTTGTTCTTAGGAGATATATGTGGGAGTATTATGTGTTCAATGAGCATGTTGTATACAACTTACCCTCAAATATTTAGAAAGTAGATTAGATGGATGGATGGATAGATGGATAGGTTAATAGATACACAGATGGAATGATATGGCAAATATGGGGAAATGCTAAGATTGGTGGACCTGGGTATCTGGGAGAGGGGTAGGTTGGAGTTCTTTGTGTTGGTTTTGTAATTTTTTGTTGTTGTTAACTGTCCTGTAAATTTGAAATTATTTCAAAATAGAAAGTTTGAAGAAAAAAAAAAAGAAAGAGAAGCACTTGATCAATAGAACTCACCTGTGGAGTTGGGGGGTATAATCCCCTTCACTTTACCCTATAGGTAGAGGGGAGGTTGGATGCCTGAACAAAACTGAGGCTCTTATGTTAGGAAAGAAAGGAGATCTGGATGCTGGCTACACATCTGACAGAAATATCTAAAAGCAATAAATTTTCACTATTTTATTATTATTTTTATTATCACTGTTATAATTATTAATCAGTTTCTGCTTTGGATTGTACGCATTCCCATTTTCTTTCCCATTCTGAGGGCCCATGACTCTGTGATCCTACTCAGCATTTTCAGTGTGGGCAACTGAAATTCACATTTCTGCTTCCAACTTTCTTTCTCCTCTCAAAATCCTTCAAGTGTAATAGCCAAACACTCCAGGAGTGCAACACTACTAAGAACCAGCCAAAGGAAATTAATTTTGAGATCCCAGAATCTGTCACTCATGAGACAACTGTCAACGGTCTACAACTGAGCTGGTACTACAACTGATTATGTGCCAAACATCTGCCCTTTTCTTTTCCAGCCACATGCCTGGGTGTCCTTTCTCTACCTAAGATTGCAAGTCCCCCTGAGATAATGTTCTGGCTTGCAAGGCAGTTGATTTGAGCATATCTCACTCATTGAGTTAGCTCCTTCTGTTTTGTGACCACAGATTGTGTGGCTCACACATTTTTTAGTTTTTAATTTCAAGAAGAACCTGTGTGGATGGCTTAGTGAAAAACCATTCCCATTTTTGGAGAAACATCCCCAAACATAATGGCATGCCATTTGGGGGTTGGGAAAATATTTTTCAGTTAATGGGACAACCAATTTTATGTATGTCCCCCACCCCAAAGAATTTGTTCCACATACATGACTGATTTTTTTCTTTAAAGATTTTTTTCTTGGCTTTTGGTCACAATGAAGGTTGCTTGTTGAGCAGACAGGATGGATTGCTTCTCTTCTCTGCTGGAACTGTTCAGTTCAGTCAACTATCAGCAAACCCTCATCCAGTGGCCAATTGGCCTGGATTAGCCAGAAAGTGGTATGATTGGTCATGAGGGTAGAACATGGGCCTATTGTTTTATAATTTAGAGAGCATTTTTCCTTCAAGGGTGAGATCCTACTTCACTCTCTGGTATCACATACTCCCAGGCAAGTGGCAGAAATTCAGCACAATTAGAGTGTTCTCAAGGACCAACCAGGAAGTCACTGGAATATGGCAAAGTGAATTAAATGGTTCCTGGAGGAAGTTGTTCAGTATCCCCCCACCACTTTTTTTTTTCCATAAATAAATTCCTTTTTGCTTCATCAGAGAATTATGGACTCTTACAGCCATAAGTAATTTTGGATGCTATATGTTTAAATATTTTTGCATCAAAGTACATGAGGTGGTCCTAATTTGTATCCCATTGCAGGGACTCTGATGCGGAAGTTTTGTTTGTATGAAGTACACGTGGGTCTTCCAAGAGAACCAGTGAGGGGTGTGTTGGAGTGGAATGTCTGCTCCCAGCTGAAATTCTTGAATTAATAAGGGGAACAATATTAAGAATTACTGATTGCATATGTAGAATGGAATGATTTCTAAATGTTGTGTTAGTTAATTTTTTTTTCAATTAATAAAAAAAGAATCAATTTTTCTAAAATTGATTTCAGAGGCAGCTTACAGCTACTCAAGTGAAACTGTTTATGGTGAAAGAGGTTGGGAAGTAGGGAATCTGCCTCTGCAATGACTAGTTGTGTGATCTGAGCAAGTAACTCAACTTCCTTGACTCTCAGTTTTTGCATCTATAAAGTAGGGTATGCATGAAGAGAAGGGTTAGCACTGTGCCTGGCATATAGGAGTGTTCGATAGGCATTGGCAAAAGTTGATGTCAATTGGAAAACATCAAAAAAACGCAAAGGCACTTACGTGAAGCTTACTTCAAAAGGCTCATCCATGATATTTCATGGAAATATCAGCCCATGTGGGGCTGACAGGGGTTATGATCTTGTCAGAACTGAATCCCCAAGAGGTCATATGCTCACTTCTATGATTGCTGAACTGCATAAGGTAACCTTTAACTATGCCCAATTCCTAAAACACCACCTTTATACCTCTAAAGTCTTTGTGGATAAAAATCTGTGACAGGGAAATACGAAAATGCACAGGATACCTGCATCTGAGCTAAACTGAATTGTATTGCAATCAAGGAACTCCCCATTTCCTTCCTTACCTGTGGCATGTTAACTTCCCCAACCCTCAGGTTTTCCAGGTGTCAAATGGGGGATAGTGTGGAGACTAAAAGCAACATATGTGGAGATTTTAGCTCAGGATCTTGGTCATAATAAATAATCCCCATTACGAGGTGGTATATGTGAGGTGGTCTAGAACTCAGGCTTTAAGGTGAGATCTGGGTTAAAACCCTGTCTCTACCATTCACCAGATCTGTCACCTAGGGCAGGTTTTTTAGTCTCTCTGAGCTATTTCAAAGGGTTTGTAAAGATTATATGGTAAAGTATGTAGCACCTGGTATAGAGCAGGCATCAAATATTGTATTGCTATTATACAACGTCAAATATAATCTGACAATGAGGTCCTCCTTGCCTTTTCCTGATCATATCCCTCTCTTGCCTTTTGGACCCCTTGTAAAGCCTGAACCATGTAATATAGCACTTGACTATGCACTGCCAAGTACTGTCCTCTATTTTTTCCCCTCATCTGCTTTATCCTGGCTATTTTTTTTGGGGAAATTTGGATTTCTTGCAGCATCTGGGACATACATATATTTGGTGTGCTTTCTAGGACCTTGTGCATGCATGTACTTAATAAATCTTTGCTGTCTTGAATTGCAAAAAAAAAAAAAAAAATAAGGGGGATAAGGGTTGCCTTTTAACTCTTGAACTTAACTGACTTATGTTAGGGCCCAGTTCATGGATGGCCTGTCAGAGAAGGAGGTAATTTGGGATACTACACTTTTTGCATCTTTCTCTCCATCTCAATCCCAAGGAAACTTCTCTCAAGTTCTTAGAGGAAAGGGTGTGGTAAGAAATGTATATCTGAGTCAAATAAAATAATCATAATATCAGGGTCCTGCAAGATACCGAGAAGGAAACTCTGCATGGGAGTCTGATGAAAGTTAAATTTTAGGACTCTTAGAGTGGAAGCTTGACAAGAACCAGGTGGGACTGGGAGAAAGAAGAAGGAGAGATATCCTGTGACTGCTCAAATCTTGCCATTCAAGATGGTGCAGGAGGAATAGTAAATATGGTGACCTGGAGAATCTGAAACCTGTAGTTGTTCAAGAGAATTACAGTGGCCACCAAGGAGGTGGTCATATGTACTGACTGGTCTTATCTGACTCTCTCTCCAAGAACTTGAATCTTAAGAAGATTGGTTGAGCTTCATTCATTCCAGCCATGGTGCCTTGAAATTGTCAGCTCTGTGAACTCTTCAATAGTCATTTTTTCTTTCTCTCAAGCTAGTTAGAGTTGGATTCTGTGGATTGCAATTAAATCACCCTGACTGTTATAGATCCTTTCATCAATTAGCTAATTGCACAATAAACAGATACCCCAAAGCAAGTTTGGCACTTTCGGGGCTCAAGTCCTGAAACTACCACTTTATCACTGTCCTGCAGCTTGAACACTGCCCAGCCCAGCTGCATGCTTGAGCTATTGGGCTCAGGAAACATGGCAGTATTGAATGCTTGCTGTTTCACTGCAGGTGGAAGACACAGATGGTTAGCTATCATGGTACTTATCCTTGTCAAAATCACTGTTCAGTTTCATGTCTCAAAATAACCTGCATCAGCAGAAAGAAGTTCCTGGGAGTTAGCACAGCTAGAAACCAGCACAACTTAGCCCTAGGTGGCTAAGTGACCATGAATATGTCACCAAAACTTTTTTGCTATGAGTTGCCTCCCCCATTAAAGAGTAAGCCCCTTTTCAGAACCATAATATATAACATTAAATACAGCAGAATTGCCCTGTTTGCTAAAAGGATGATGTGGGCTAAGTTGTGGTGTTGGAGGTGGGGGTGGAGGGTGGAAACCCGCATACCCATCCTTTCTGTTACCTTCTATTTTGATCCCTGAGGTACTTCTGAACACACTTTGATGACCATAGGGCTACATATCTCTAAGGGCCTTTCCAGTCTGCAATTAAGTTAATTTATTGGACAAAGAGTCCCAGTCCCCTTCTCTTCCTCCTTTCCATAACCATAACCCTCATAACACACACACATACAAACACACATTGTCTAAGAAGATGGGTTGTTTTTGTGGTTAGTACTTATTGATTCATTTGGATCTACCATCTTTTTGGAGATGGTTGGGATCACTAGAAAGATGCTAAGGAGCCACTAGTAACTTCAGTGGACACCCTCCTGCAGGAGGGAAACTGGACAACTCTTCAGGACACCTATGGTGACTGGTGAGGTTTGCAGGGTTCCATGGTTCTGAAGCTGAATCACAGAAGGGCAAGAAGTTCTGAACCCATAACTGGACATCCTTAGGACAAAATCCTTCTCTGAGAGCATCCTGAGCCTCTCAGTTCAATTCTTTTCTTCATTTTTTATTCTTTATTGGAGAAATCATGAGCTTGCAGAACAGTGATGCATAAAATACAGGATTCTCATATTCCACCATATTACCACCCTCTTGCACTGGTGTGGAACATTTGTTACAATTGATGATAGCACATATTTATAATTGTTTTATTAATTAAAGTCCATGGTTTAACTTAGGATTCACTGTTTGTGTAGTGTAGTTCCATGGATTTTTAAAATAATTTTTATTCTGTTACCATATATATAATCTAATATTTTCCCTTTTAATCATGTCTATATTTCAGTGCAGTTAATTGCATTCACAATATTTGTGCTACCATCACCACCATCAATTACCTAAACATTTCCATCATTACAAACAGGAAACTTGTACATTTTAAGCCTTGATCTCATCTCATTTCCTGGTAACCTGTATTCTAGATTCTGACTCCATGAGTTTGCTTATATCAATTGTTTCAAATCAGTGAGATCATGCAATAATTGTCCTTTTGTGTCTGAATTATTTCACTCAACCTGATGTCTTCAAGGTTCATCCATGTCATAACATATATGAGCACTTCATTCCATTTTACAGCTGAATAATATTCCATCATATGTATATATGACATTTTGTTTATCCATTCATTGGTCGATGGACACTTGGGTTGCTTCCATCTTTTGGCAATTGTGAATAATACCATTGTGAACATTGGTGTTCAAATATCTGTTCAAGTTCCTGATTTCAATTTTGGGTTTATACCTAACAGTGGGATTATTGGGTCATAGGATAGTTCTATATTTAGCTTTCTGAGAAACTGCCAGACTGTCTTTCACAACAACTACACCGTCTTATACTGCCACCAGCAATGAGTGAGTGTTCCTATTTCTCCATCCTCTTCAACACTTATTTCCTGTTTATTTTTTAAAATTGCTACCATTCTAATAGATGTGAAATCATTTCTCATTATGGTTTTGATTTGCATTTCCCTGATGACTAATGAGGTTGAGCATCTTTTCACGTGCTTTTTGGCCATTAGTATCTTTTCTGGAGAGATTTCTATTCAAGTCTTTTGCCCATTTTTTAACTGGTTTGTTTGTCCTTTTGTGGTTAAATTGAAGCATTTCTTTACATATTCTGGCTTTAAACCTTTATTGAATATGTGGTTTCCAAATATTTTCAACCATTGTGTAGATTGTTGATTTACATTCATGATAAAGTCCTTTGATATGAAAAAGGTTTTAATTTTGATGAAGTCTCATTTATCTATTTTCCTTTTGTTGCATATGCTTTGGGTATATAGTCTAAGAAACCATTCATTGCCTGAAACAAAGTCCTGAAGATGTTTCCATGCATTTTCTTCTAGGAGGTTGATAGATCTAGCTCTTATCTTCAGGTCTTTGATTAATTTTGAGTTGATTTTTGTATATGGTGTGAGGTAGGGGTTCTCCTTCTTTTTTTACTTTGCAAATGGAGAACCAGTTTTCCCAAGACCATTTGTTGAAGTGACTGTTCTTTCCCAATTGAGAGGTCTTTTCCACTTTATTAAAAATCAGTTGGAAATGAAATCAATTTAATTTCATAAATATGAGAGGTGATTTCTGAGCTCTCAATTTAATTTCATTGGTCTATTTGTCTGTCCTTGTACCAGTGTCCTGCTGTTTTGATTACTGTGGCTTTGTAATAAATTTTAAGATCAGGAAGTTTGAGTCCTTCAACTTCATTCTTCTTCTTCAAAATGGCTTTAGCTACTTTAATATAACTTTTTTCACAATTATCTGTTTATTTAGCCACATGTTATGCAACATTGCTATGCATATATTACCTTCCATATAATTTTGATGGCTGGCTTTTCTATTTTTTCAAAGAAGATTGTTGGCGTTTTAATTGGGATTGTATTGTATCTATAAATTGCTTTGCATAATATTGGCATCTTAACAATATTTAGTCTTCCGATCTATGAATGTGGAATGTCCTTCCATTTATTTATATCTTCTTCGATTTCTTTTAGTAATATTTTGTAGTTTTCTGTATACAAGTCCCTTGCATCCTTGATTAGACTTGGTATTCCTAGATATTTGATTCTTTTAGTAGCTATTGTGAATGGAAATTTTTTCTTAACTTCTTCTCCCAATTGTTCATTGTTTGTGTATAGAAACACTATTGATTTTTTTTTTTTTTTGCATGGGCAGGTACCAGGAATTGAATCCAGTTCTTTGGCATGGCAGGCGAGAACTCTGCTACTGTGCCACCATTACCTGCCCAGAAACACTATTGATTTTCGGATGTTGAGCTTGCACCGTGTCAGCTTGTTGAATTCATTTTTTAGTCCTAGGGGATTTGTTGTGGATTTTTAGGATTTTCTGTATTTAGGACCATATCATTTGGAAATAAGGAAAGTTTTACTTCTTCTTTTTTGTTTTAGTTTGCTAATGCTGCCAGAATGCTAATATACCAGAAACGGGTTGACTTTCATAATGGGAATTTGTTAAGTTGCAAGTTTATAGTTCTAAGGCCAGAAAAATGTCCAAACTAAGGTATCCAGAGAAAGATACTTTGCTTCAAGAAAGACTGACATCTGTCACATGGGAAGGCATGAGGCTGGAGTCTATAGGTCCTTGTTCCTGGTTCCATTGCTTCCAGCTTCTGATTCCAGTGGCTTCCTCTCTTAGCATCTGTGGGCCTTCACTTAGTTTCTCTGGGGCAAAACTCTGGGTTCTTGCTGGCTTAGCATCTCATGGGATGTCTGCTGGGCATTGCATTTCCAAATGTCCATGTCTAGGCATCTGCTTTCTCTGTCAGCACTCCAAGCATCTCCAAATGTCTGCAACTATTTTGGCTCTGGCTTCTGTCTAGCTTCCGTTATCTCTCTCAGCTCTTTGTTTCTCCTGGAGCTTCTATGTTTTCAAACATCTGTGTCTGCATCTGCATCTGAGGTTCTCCAAAATGTTTCCCCTTTTAAAGAACTCCAGTAAACTAATCAAGACCCATCTTGAATAGGCAGAGTCACATCTCCATTTAATCAAAATGCCACACCCACAATTGAGTAGGTCAGTCTCCATGGAAACAATCTAATCAAAGGTTCCACCCTTAACAATATGTCTGGCCTCATAAGATTGGATCAGGATAGAAAGAAAATGGCTTTTCTGAGGTACATAACAGTTTCAAACTAGCACACTTTCCAACATGGATGCCTTTTTGTTTCTTTTTCTTGCTTCCAAGAAAGAACTTCCAAGAAGAACTTCCAATACATAACAGTGGTGATAGAGGGCATTCTTGCCTTGTTCCTGATCTTTGAGGGAAAGCTTTCAGTCTTTCACCTTTAAATAGGTTGTTAGTTGTGGGTTTTTCATGTATTCCCTTTATCATGTTGAGGAAGTATGCTTCTATTCCTAGATTCTAGGTGTTTTTATCATGAAAGGGTCCTATATTTTGTCAAATGCCTTTTCTTCATCAACTGAGGTGATCATGAGATTTTTTTCCCTTCATTTTGTTAATGTGGTGTATTACCTTAATTGATTTTCTTATCTTGAACCACCTTTGCTTATTAGGGATAAATCTCATTTTATCGTGGTGTATACTTTTTAAAATATGCTGTTGGATTTTGCTAGATTCCTTGGTTGTTGAAGACTTTCTGGCTCTATATTCATAAGAGGTACTGTTCTATAGCTTTCTTTTCTTGTGGTATCTTTATTTGGCTTTGGTATGAGGGTGATGTTGGCCTCCTATAATGAATTAGGGAGTGTTTCCTCTTATTCAATTTTTTGGAAAAGTTTGAGCAGGACTGTAATTGTCTTCTTGTAATGTTTGGTAGAATCCCCCTGTGCAAGTCTCATCTGGTCCTCAGTTTTTCTTTGTTGGGAGGTTTTTTATTTACTTATTCAGTCTCTTTTCTAGTGATTGGTTTGTTGAGATCTTCTATTTCTTCTTGAGTCAATGTAGGTAGTTTGTGTGTTTCTAAGAATTTGTCCATTTCATCTAGGTTATCTAATTTATTGGCATGCAGTTGTTCATAGTATCATCTTATAGTCATATTTATTTCAGTGGTGTCAGTAGTACTAGCTCCCTTTTCATTTCTGATGTTTGTTATTTGTATTCTTTCTCTTTTTTTCTTCGTCAGTGTAGCTAACAGTATGTCAATTTTATTGATCTTTTCAAAGAACCAACTTTTGGTTTTGTTGATTTTTTTTCTATTTCATTTATTTCCATTCTAAGTTTTGTAATTTCCATCCTTATGCTCACTTGTCAGATCTTTCTGTTGAATTGTCCCCTTTATCAGTACATAATGAGCATGTCCCTCATAATTGCTTTTGACTTAAAGTCTATTTGATCCAATATTAGTATAGCCACCCCAGCTCTCTTTTGGTTACTACTTGCATGATTTATTTTTTCCATTCTTTCACCTTCAACCTATTTGTATCTTTGACTTTAAAGTGAATCTCTTGCAGACAGCATATAAATGGGTCATGCTGCTCTTTTATCCATTCTGCCAATCTCTGCCTGTTAACTGGAAAGTTTTATCTATTTACACTTAAAGTCATGACTATTAATACAGGACTATCATTTCCTGTATTATTTGTACTCTTTTGTTTATTTTGTACTCTTTTGTTGCACACTGTGCATTTTAATATTTTAAAGTATTATCTTTTGGCTTTATTCCCGGAGGTGTGCGTTACTTGGTTTTGTAACCAGCTGGTGATAAGACAGAGATTTTCTTAAGTTTCAGCCCCCTTTGAGGAAGGTCTGCTCAAGCAAATGCAGTGTGCAGGGATTTCCCTTTCTTTCTAAGCCTCAGTCTTGTTCTAGGCTTTTGTTAGTTGTTTTGTAGTCATTCTCTTTGTAGGTGTTTGGTTGTCCCCGCTGTTTCCCTGGAGACAGACCTCCCTTTCCCATGTGTTTGAAGATGACAAACCTTTATCCCAAACTGTCTGCCTCTATAGATTTTTACTCCTTTTGGTATCTCAAGCTGCTTTTGCCTGGTAGGCAAATTCTGGGAGGATGGTCGCTCCAGAGAGGACTTTCCCAAGTCAGTCTTTCCCAGCCAAAACAGTGTTGGGGATGCATGAAGAGGGCACAGCCTAGCTCCAAAGTGCCCTGGGGAGGAGATCAAGAGGGGTGCTAAGTGCTTCTCTGACAACTCCCTAAATTTGAGCTTTCCTGGCCTGCCCAGTAAATACAGCCTTCAGTGAACTGTTCCTGGAAGCTCTGTAGAAGCATTGTATATTTAATTCTCCATTGCCACCTTTCCTGTCCAGGGAGAGTTGAAACAATGTCAACCCTGAGAGCCAGGTCACCAAATTTGGTGATCAAAAGCCATGATCAGTGATCAGCTGTGCCCACCATGTTCTTGGGAAAGAGGATTTTCATGTTCTTTTCAATCATCAGTGAGCAAGCTGTTGGCTGGACCCCATAGTGGCTTCTGCAAGAGTGGGGGATAGGCACTGGTAGCCACTGTGTGGAGAGAGCAATTTACTGTTCTTTACTGTAATTTATTAGCCTCTTCCTCTCTCTCTTCCCTTCATTCTGTACAGTATTCTTCTGGCCTCCAGAGTTTTAAAATAATTGTTTCAGATATTTCTGCCTCTTTAATAGTTGCTTTGGTGGAAGGACAGAATTCTAGAGCCTGGAGTTCCCTATTCCACATCTTCCCACAATCTTCTCCACCTTATATCAATTTTTTTTAACATTGGAATTTAAAGATGTACCAGAGGGTGATGCAATGGTGGCTCAGTGGCAGAATTCTCACCTGCCATGCTGAAGACTCAGGTGCGATTCCTGCAAAAAAAAAAAAAAAAAAGACGTACCTGAGATGCCAGCATTTCTATTCACCCATACACCCTGCTTTTCCCCTCCTCTGTAAGATAATCTTTTAATCCTTGGTAAAGTGTTGCCTATGGAGCCAAGTTTGTACTGGGTAACCCCATCACCAGCACTGTAACCTGCTGGTCATCACTGAGTGGTCTAGGAGTGGCTGTAGACCCAAGTTTGACCAATCAGTTTCTCTCTACTGAGACACAGAGCCAGTGTCATTTAGAAGCTGGTGGACACAGAGCTGTTTGAGGATATGACTTTGGGAGAGCCACCATGTTGGGCCATGTGCAATGAAGGAAGCCAGAATGCCAAGAGGAGAATGAGGCAGATAACCAAAAGGAAGGTAGACAGCAGAGAACACGGGTGGGGTGGGGACCTTCTGATATTCTTCTCATCCCACTGGCTCTGTAATCATCGTACATTTAGCTTTAAGTAGAGTTCCCTAGATTCTTGGGTCCTTCCAACAAACCTGAATTTTTACTTTAACTAACCAGACTAGCTTTCTATTCCTGGCAACCAGACAATACTTAATTAAGACAAAGGACTCAGTGAAACAAGCCATGGCATCAACTATGCTGAAAGGGTACATTCATCTCTTTATTCACTCAACTGATATTTACTTAGCCTAAATGTGCCAGTGCCACACGAAGTGAGAAGCCTACAGCGATGAACAGATATTAAGGGATTCTAAATTATTTCAAGCATGGGATGGTTAAAGCCTCTGGTGTGGTGAGGAAACACTATGATTGCTGATACCGGTTATTTAAAGGGCAGTGATAAGGAAGAGGAATTAAACTTGCTTTGCTAGACACAGAGGGCAGAAAAGAGTTTATGGTTGGAAATGAGAAGGGGCCTCAACGTAGTTTGGCATTGCCTAGAGATGAAGCAGGCTGTCCTGATGGTTGAGTTTCTCCTACCAGTGGGCCAAATGACAATTTTTCAGGGATTTTTTAGGGAAGAGGCAAGCACTAGATGAAAGTTTAGATAAGATGACCTCTAACATTCTGCTCCAAAGCCCTGAGTTCAAATTTTGGCTTGGACCCTCATGGACATATGATTTTGGGTAAGTTAGTTAACTTCTCTGAGGCTATGTCTTCATCTGTAAAACGCAGGACAAAAATCCCTCTCTTGCTGTGTGGTCGTGAGGAATAAACTATGTGGCACTTAGTTTATTCCTGGCACAAGCAAGGAACTCAAGTAGATACCTGGCACAAGCAAGGAACTCAAGAACTGAGTGTTTTATTAAGTCTTCTCTGTTATGGTTGAGGTTTTTCTTTTCATGAAATTCTGTTTACTTAGCAGGTGCTGTCACTTCTGGGATTTTATTAGCTTTAAGCGACCTTAGTCCATGAAGATATAGCTTGTATCTTGTTCACCTTGCTCAGCATAGGGCTGTGCAAAGAAGGGTTTTAATAAGCACTGGCAGCTGTGATTTAACATGGCGTCAGCTAACTGTCCCCATGCCACAATCTGAATGAGAAATGCAGCACTTCTCCACCTTATAAAAGGAAGCACTAAGTTGCAAGTAAACACATGTATGCCCCCAGAATTCCTCACAGCACATCCACGTATATACACACCCAGACTCCACCTGACTAAATGCACATGGTGTGCAGACAGGAATGGCCGTGCACACCCACTCCCTGTAATCAAGAAGATGGAAGAAGGATCTGCTTGTGAGATGAGTCACAGAGGCGGCCAGGATGAAGGGCAGGATTCAGCATCCCTGGGGAATCTTTATTTATAGCCCCGACTGCTGGAGAGGGGGCTGAAATCATTCCTAAGGAGCTTTAGTGATGCAGAGTGATAAGATAACCAAAAGATGTCATTGCCACCATCGTGCTCGCTAAGAGGCAGACGCCTGTTGCTGCCGGGATCCGGGAGAAGCGCTGTGTCACTCTGGGACCGCGGCCCTCCCAGAGGAGTTGGGCTGACTACATTCCAGCTGGTCCATCGGCAGCCGCTGGGCCCCATTCTCCATTGGGCAAGCAATCTCTATGCTAATCTTCCTAGCCCTGAACAAACAGAAACATCTCTGCACCGGCAGAGGCAAATGATGACAGTGGATACAGTTTAGATTCAAAAGATACGGTCTAATCCGCTAGCCTAACGGCCCTGCCTCTGTCAACAGTGTGGTTTCTGTACAGTGCGGTTTCTGTAATGAGCAGGCCAAGTGGAGTAGGGAAAAACAGCACCGAACTGGTCAGCTTTACCTACTGAGGGCTGGGGTGGGGTTGGGAGGAGGCAGCTACCTCTTTGTTGGGCTTCAGAAGACACCAGAAAAGTCTAATGTCAGGTGGACAGTGAGTTTCCTGGGTTCACCCTGTGTCTTGGCAACTGTTGGGGACCTAGCACCCAGCACACTGCCTGACATAGAGGTAGCACCCAGTAGATGTTGATTGAACAAATGCATGTTCTCCTTAACTTCCCAGTCTATGAAGACCCCACAGTTTCAATTTCTGGATAAGAAGCATGGAAGAGAAGAAAGAGCATTTGCTAGGGAGCCAGATAGATCTGAGTTCTAATCTTGGTCCTGCCTTGAGAGGACCTGGACAAGTCACCTAAGCTCTCCAAGCTTCAGTTACCTCATCTGTAAAATAGGGACATGCAGTTTTAGTAAGGATTATAGATGGTGAGAGAGTATTAACTGACTGTGATATATATTACTTAAAAGGGAAGAGATATTAAATTATTACCTGCCAATAACACTGGCACACTGTAGTTGAATTAGTCGATCAGATTGCACCCAGCAGAAAACAGAACCAGAACTGCCTGGGACTGTTTGGTTCATTGACCCCTTATTTCTCTGTCCCCCTCTTTGGCTCCGAAGCCCTGCTCTGATTGCGAGGTCTTCTCTCAGCTCCCTCACACTCATTTGACTCAAGTATGTGCCTGGAACTTTGTTCCTAGCTGGGGCAGATGACCATTTGGCTGTCCAGCGTAGCCTGCTCTATTCTGCCCCTCACACATACTTCCTCTTGGCCCTTGAATTTTGGCTTTTCTTTGGCTTTTGGCACTGAATATGGCTTAGGTAACAGCGGCTGCTCCTCTATGAACTCTGTTGATTGAAGCAGGTCATTCTGGAACTGTTGGGCCTGACCTTGTTGACATGTCAGGGTTGCCAGAGGCTGGCCTTGTGTTTGGTCCTGCCTGCTAGTTTCCATCTCTGATTCTCAGGTCCAGTTCAACCCCAGAGTCCAAATGGGACCTAGCAGAAGAGACCTGAATCTTATCTTCTAAGATATAGACCATCAAATCCACCACTTGAGCCTTTAAGTTATTCCCAGGAAGCTTAGAGGGCAAAAGGGACCAGGATGTGAGGCTTAGAAGAGAAGAAAGAATCAGAAAGTAGAGATCAGTCACCTATTTGTGTAGTACCAATTCTTTATCCTCCTTTATCACTTCAGCCACCATTAAATCACTACCTCCTAGACTGAGGGAGCCGTGGGTTGAAAGCCCAGACTTGGGGTGCAAGGGTAGTCCAGTAGTAGAATTCTTGCTTGCCATGAGGGTGACCCAAATTTGATTCCTAGTCCATGTACTTCCCAAAAACCAAACAAACAAATAAAAAACAAACAGACAAACAAAAGTTCAACAAATGGTGCTGCAATAACGGGATAGCCATATGGAAAAATAATGAAATGTGACCTTACCATACAGATACATGAAGTACATGAAAAGATGTTCAACATCATTTGGGGAAAAACAAATAAAAAACACAAGGAAGACAGCACTTCTTTGAAACCCAATAAGATGACTCTTATTAAAAAAATTGGAAAATAGTGAGTGTTGGTGAGGATGCGGAGGAATCGGAATCCTTATGCATGGAATGTAAAATTGTGTATCTACTGTGGAAGACAGTTCAGTGGCTACTCAGAACATTAAATATAGAATTATCATATAATCTGGCAAAGTGGATTCAAGGTATAAAATCAGAAGTGTTGAAAGTAGAGACTCAAACAGATATTCCTGTAACAATGTTCATGGTGGCATTATTCACAATTGCCAAAAGGTGGAAATGACCTGAGTGTCCATGAACAGGTGAATGGATAAATAAAATGTGGCATGTACATACAATGCACTATTGTTCATCTCAAGAAAGGAACTTTGAGGACATCCTGTTGAGTAAAATAACCCAGACACAAAAAGGCAGATATTGCATGATTCTACTTAACGAACTATCTAGAACAAGCAAATTCATAGAAAAAGTAGATTGAAGTTACCAAGAACTGAAGGGGTGGGATGGATGGAGAATTATTGCTTCATGGATATAGAGCTTTTCTTTGGTGTGATGGAAAAGTTTCCATAATAGAGGGTGGGGATGGTGGCACAACACTGAGAACACAATTGAAGTGTACACTCAAAAATAGTTAAAACAGCACATTTTTGATATGTATATTTAACTATAATATAATAAGATTTAAAAAAGTGATGACTGCAATTTAATCTTGTGATCCCTGTCTTAGTAGGCTGCTCAGGGTCATCAAGAGCATCCGATGAGATCAGGGGTCTGAATAGGTTTAGAGGAAGCTGGAGAGCATGACGTCAACAGAGTATTAAAATAATCATTTTGTTTCTTGGTGTTCGTAGGGGATTTTTGAGTTTGTCAACTGATATGCTGTTGGACATGATTGGGAATGTGGCAGCCAGAGGGTGCAAAGGAATCCCTCAGCCTGGCTCTGGGTAGGGCATTTCAATCTGGTGTGGAAGGATGGAAGGAGCTCAGACAGAGCCCTCCTACTGCCCCAGGGCCTTTCTAGGCCATCAGCTTAGCTCAATCTTGCCAGTTAGCAGGGTGGTTTATACCCACTTCCTTTTGGAGGGGGTGCAATATATACTACCAGGCGAATAGGCACTTAAAGCTTTTTTTGGTGTTTCCCAGAGTCTGTGCCTCCAAGGTTGCCTGAGTCAGCCAAGGAGGTGGTGATAATGGACCAAACAGAAGTCCAGATTTATGACCAAGTCTCCCATTCCAGAAACCACATCATCAGTTGCTTTAGGAAAGAGCTTTTTAACAAGAGGAGCTGCTTTTCTGACTGCAGAATTGAGTCCCAGCCCTCTCCCAAGGGCAGCTATCTTTTCTGCACCCCTTAGGGGAAGAAAACCTGGATAGCAAATTCTGGGACTGGGTCAAGATGTGAACCTGTTCTCTTACTGGCTGGGCAAATATGTGAAACAACAGTCACCAGGCCCCTAACAGTGGAAAAGAGCAATAGTAGAGCTTTAACCAAATGTTTTTACTGTTAGCTGAGCATAGACAGAGTCCAGAAGAAGGGGCAAATGGTCCTTTACTTAGTATTCAGGCCATATTTTACAACCTTTAGAGACTACAGTGGCTTATTCTCAGCTTAGCTACTTCCTCAGCATCTCAATTGACATGGGACTATTAGAGTAGAATCACAGGAAGCCCCAGGTAGGTGCCTGCCCTTTCCACAGATGGTAGGCATTACAAATACCCACCATTCTCCCCATCTTCCTTTTTAACAGAAATCTATGGGCAGATATGGACAGCAATGTGCTAAGCAGATCCTTTTGTCAGGGAATGAACCACGATTGATTTCATTCAAAAAATGGTAATTCCATTCCCATTGCTAATATTGGCTTGGAAGTGGACATATGGTCTTCTTTTGGCAAGGAGACCTGAGGCAAAATCTTCTGGAAAGATGTTGTCCTGTGATAAAAGAGAGACATCATAGGAAGAACGTGGTCTCTTTCTGCTTTTGTATGTTGTTGTGTAAGGATGTGGTGCTTGGAGCTCTTGCCACTAAAGAGAAAGCCAAGAGTATGGCAGAAAAGCTGACATAGAGCCTTGACATTGTTGCATCACTGGTCTAACCCCAGAGGTGCCAACTTGTAGACTTTCTATTAAATAAAGTCATGAAATCTTTATTATTTAAGCAACTTTTAGTCGTGTCTTTAGTTACATGCATCCCAAAGCATTAGCAATACATAGGGAAACCTCTCTTTTGACTCTCTCTTTTTCCTTCCCTTTCCCAGCCTTAAGGCAGGGAACACAAAATTGGATGCCTACAGTGGCCAAGATGGTAATATAGAGAAGTGAAACCGGCCAGGTATAAGAAAGGCAAACTGCAGAATGCATGTTCTTGGTAAAAGGGATCAATGCCAGGTACTCAGTTCTACTGACAATGTATAGGTAGGAATGCTAGCACTGTGTGGCCAGATGTTTTTTCTCCAAGAGAGAATAATAAGGAAAGATACTGTCCACAACAGATCAAAGAAACACATCTCTGGAGTATCTATGATCTGGGGTCACCAATTTGTGCCCTCAATGTTCCTTTAACCTCAATGTTCCATCTCTTCTTAGGCTTGATCATAAGTGTGTGCTGTCAGTGATTTCACATTTCTTGGTAGGATTGTGGTTGTATGGCTTTGATGATATGGGGGTGGGGGATAAAGGATAGGGTTAGGGAGGAAAAAACCTTAACTGTGGCTTGCCATTAAGTCAACAAACTTTCACCTTGCCAGCTAAATATTCTCTTAGCATGACTCCTGCATGTGATTCTACTTTAAGAAGTAGCTGTTGCTTTCTCCTCCATGAGCCCCATTACCAGAAGCCCCTTTCTCCTACCCAAGCATCAGTATGGTTCAGGATCTAAGACTAAGGTGAGAGTGGGAGGAGAACCTATCCTACCACATGGCCATGAGGTTAGGAAGTTGGATGTAAGGCCTCCTTGGAAATTGTGGTAGTTAGGTTCAAGTGTCAACTTGGCCAGTTGAAGGTGTCTAGATCTACTACTGCGGACATGAGCTAACGGCATGTGAACCTCATCTTCTGCTGATTACATCTGCAGTTGGGTAGGAGGTGTGCTTGCTGCGGTGAATGATGTTTGATTTAATTGGCTGGTGCTTAAATGGCAGAGCTCAGTGTAGCACAGCCCAAGCAGCTCAATATCCCTCATCTAAGCACTCACAGCTCAGCCCAGGCCTTTAGAGATGCAGAAAGGAATCACCCCGGGGAAAGTTGTTGAAGCCCAGAGGCCTTAAGAGAAGGCCAGCAGAGATTGCCCTGTGCCTTCCTGTGTAGGAAAGAACCTCAGTTGAAAGTTAGCTGCCTTTCTTTTGAAGAACTACAAAATAAATCCCCTTTCATTGAAATCCAATCTGTCTCTGGTGTGTTGCATTCTGGCAGCTAGCAAACTAGAACATAAGTGATGTCATCCTTTATAACTTCATTTGTGTTATGGAGACACAAGTTTAGTCTGCAAGCAAGCCTTTTCAGTTTTCTTTTAGCTTAATAAGTGCTCTATTTTTTCTCATGAAAAAAAAATGTCTGATGGGAAACCCAAGGAAGGCTATCTGTAGAAAGAGGCTTGCACTGAAATACCATTCCCCTTCCATGTTAACAGCATTTTTGTGGGTGGGTAAGCACCAATGGGTCCCTCCAGGGAAAGCCTGGATTGTTATGGGCATTTTAGACCTTTGCTAAACTAACTTTCTGTGGACCTAGAGACTCTGCTCCAGGGGTCAAGTTCAGAGTACTGGTCCCTGCATGACTCAGGCAGTTTAATTTAATTCCACAGGCTGTACAATTGGAAATCATCATGTTTGCTTCTAGGTCATCATATTAAAAGTTTTCAAAGTACTTTTGTTGAAAGGCATCAGAGAAGAGCTAACATGAACTTCCTGCAGTGTACTGAGTACAGCCCAATGATGCCCCTTGATGACAAGAGAAGATGAGTCACCACCAGCTTTAGGAATTTAGAAGAAATGTCAATGAAACCATGAATAATAGTGCTGTGATGACACCCAAGAAGCTTAAGGGCCGGAATTTGTTGGCAAGAAAGAAAATTGCATGGGGGAGTCCAGCCACAGTTCTATAGAGCTTCTGTAGCTTGTTGGAACCAGATTGGGTGGTGGTGAGCTAAGATATTCAAGAAATTAGGAAACTTATTTTGTTTTAAAGTAAACATGTGTGTTTGTGTTGGGGACGGTCTTTCCTAAGAGCAGAGTGGACTTGGTGGCTTCTGGAGTGCCCCTCCAAGCTCTGGGCTTCATCACAGGTTTTAGTGGTTGACAGAAATCAGTGAATTTGAGTACATCTTAAGTATCTGGGTTTTGCAGAAGGAACGTTTTGCAGAAAGGCTGAGACCAACCTAGGATGCTTCTAGAAGGCAGACCCCAACAACACAGAAGCTTAAGAAATGTTAAGAAGGTTTAACACTGGGGAGACTCCATTAGGACATTATTAAGTTCAGAAGACATTTTCTGCCCTTTTCATAAAAAAGCAAGAGGTGAAGGTAAAAGAGCTGATGATTGTGTTTCCACAACCTCCCAATCAAATACTTTCCTAGTCATTCATTCTGGGCAGGCCAGCAAAAGATGATCATCAAGAAAATGACAAAATACTTCACCATCTGATAGTATCTTCACTTGTTTGTCAGTCCAAGGTAATAGACAATCCTCAGTGAGGGCAGGGCTATAGAGGGGGAGGAGGTGAAGCTAGCCTTTGATGGTCATCTCCAGCGCTTCCATCAACTGATATGTGTAGCTCGAGGGGTTATATGCTACGATGAGAACAACAACAACAAAACTCATCATAGTTTGGCTTCTCTAGAAATATATGCTGAGAGAGGGTTTGACAGTAGGGATCAACATCTGTGGAAGGGAAAGGAAGCAGCATTGTGCAGAGGGAAAAGTTGAGCTGCAGTGTTCTTTAAAGATTTCCCCTCATGAACCAAAAAGACAGGCCTTCTTAACTTTGAAGGGATCAGTTATTAGATATGGGCTGCCCAGAGAATGGCATGGTCTTGGGCAAGGCTGTGCTCTGCAGTTGAGAGAATCCCAATAGATGATCCAGCGACAGCTGGATCATCTGCTAAGAGCACACCAGCTGCTGGTACAGTGAGTTCTTCCTTGAAGCAGAATGTGAGCCGTGCATCTTTCTGTGTCCATCAAAAAATCCAAATTTCAAATCCAGAGAAGTTCCCCTTTTCGATTTGATAGACATGAAACACATCCTCTCCGAACCCCGAATGATCTCCTGGCCAAGGCAGGGTGAAATGACTGAAATTCCCACGATGGCAATGACAAGAGCAAGACCTCAAGCTGCGACTGAGATAGACCTGATTCAAATTCCACACTAATACTACTTGTGTGACTCTGGGCAATTACATAATTTTTCTGACCTCCGTTCTATAAAGTGGGGATAATAATAGTGTGTTGGTGCTGGGCCTTTCTTGTCCTCGGATTCATTTCTTTCCCTTTCATCTATTTGGTATGACTGTGGACTGATCTTGGCAAGCAGCAGTTCCCAAGCTCCTGTGACAGCTGGTTTCCAATTGGATTTGAACAATGATGGGTGTTTGGGAGGCCAGAGGAAGGGAGAACCCAGGACATTTCTTCTCTTTTCCGTCTGCTTCAGGTGGTATCTTCAGCTGCAGTTGCATTTCCACAAAGGAGAGCTATTGTTAATGTCATCATACTCCAAGGGACATATGTGCAGGCTTTGAAAACATTGATGAGCCAGTGCTTTAATAAAGATTATTTAACTTGATTAATCATCATTTATGTAGAGGATAGAACACGGAATGGAATCCTGATTAGGACATAGAAAAACAGATGTTGAAGTATGTCAAGGGGCCTGATAAGTACCCAAAGTAGGAGAAGGAGGGCTTCAGGAAGCCAAATAGAGACAGTAGGGCTAAGAGGGAGCCCTCTAAGGAACTGTTTAAACAATCATGGAAATAAAAGTTGCCACAATCATAACTCCATTAAAGGATAGATATCCAGAGTCATTTGAAATTGGCACTCCAAGCTTCTCAGTATAGGTCATCAACCAACCTACTCTCCTTAAAGTGCGCAGTGGGTTAATACCATCTCCACAAAAGATATGTCCAAGTCCTAAACTCTGCTACTTATGAAGGCATATTTGGAAATAGGGTCTTGTAGATATCATTAAGTTAAAGATCTTGAGGTGAGATCATCCTGAAATTTAGGGTGAACATTAAGTCCAGTGACTGGTATCCTTCCAAGAGAAAGGAGAGGGAGATTTGAGATACAGGGAAGAAGGCCCTGTAAAGATGGAGGCAGAGATTGGAGTGATGCAGCCACAAAGAGGAATATCAGATGCCACCACAACCTAGAAGAGGCAGGGAAGGATTCTTCCCCAGAACCTTCAGAAGAAGCGTGGCCCTGCTGACTCCTTGATTTTGAACTTCAGGGTTCCAGAACTGTGAGGGAATAAATGTCTGTGGCTTTAAACCACAAAGTTTGTGGTCATCTGTTACAGCAACCCGAAGACAAACACAGACGCCAAGATGCAGTCGTATTGTGTCACCAGGCTATTTCCTGAATAGCCCAGCTCTTTACTGACCTCAGGCCTTTGGCCATGCTCATCAGATTGATATTTTATGCACACATTTAACTATTTGTGCAGCAAAAAAATGACAAGGGATAGAATGATCGATTGATAGAGATGGAAAGCAAAAATGAGCTAGAGTTATGCTACTAGGGCCAGCTCTGTCTTTTCACCCAGTCAGTGCCAATCTGGAGGGTGTGGGAGGTGTGACGATGACTCTGCTCCTCCTCTCCCTCCCGTGGATCTCCCCCAGGGTGAGAATCACTGTGTGTGAGGCCAGCATTTAAGCATTCCTACAATGTGACCCTTCCATGCCTGCTCATTAATATACCTGATGCTCAACTGAGGAAGCCTCAATTGATTTCAGCACTGGAGGAAACACTGGCTGTATTGGATTTCTTGAGAGATGGTATGCCATTTTCCAACTTGGTGCCCGGTGAAGGGATTGTCAAGGGTATTTTAAACTATTCAACCATTCATGATTTTTTTTTGGGGGGGGGGCAGGGAAGCTTTATGCATGGATTGTTGAACCTAAACACTGAGTTAGATTTGATTTCCTCTGAATTCACTGTCCTCAGAACACCCCCACATGCTTCAAAATGTCACCTTTTCCAAAACTTTCTCCCTTCATCCCCTCATCTGTGAGGAATTCCCAGCTTTTTTGAACTTATAGCACATTTACCTCCACCTCCCCATGTATCTTCACTTATAGGAACATGGGTATATACCAACCTCTCTCACAGGAGTGAAAGTTCCTTGCAATCAGGGACCATATATCTTTGAAACTCTCAGACTGGATGAACAGACCGATGAGTTTAGAGAGTTCAGAGAAAAATCAAATTGAAACGAATAGTCAAACCAAAGAGAGCCTTTCAGTATCTAATGTGAGGGTCAATGCACAAATTGGGAATCAGATGGCAGGTGACTCCAATCTTTGCAGTTAAGCCCTAGCTGGCCTTCCCAATCTGTTAAGGTAAAACAAAGTCAGGTATCCGGCAATCTTTTCAATGGTTGGTGCTTGATTCGTCTGTATTGCTACAGCTTAAAGGTCAGTTCCTCAAAAGCTCTTCCCTGCACCTCCCAAACTATTCACATCCCCTTATGACACCCTCTTTTTTATGCAATAGCACTTGTCACAGTTTGAGACAGTATTCATATTTTTGTAAGTTTTTGTTAGTCTGTTATCCCCCCCCCCCCCCCACCACCTGGATGGCTTTAAACTCAGTAAAGGTGGGATTCATGACTGTTTTGTTAATCTTGGTGATCTAGAATCCAGCTCAGGGCCTGGCACACACTGCTACTGCTACTAATGTCTAAAATTAATTAATTATGCATTATGTGCCAGATACTATTCAACTGTTCTTTACATAAATCATCTCATTTTGTCCTCATGGCAACTCTTTGAGGCAGGAACTATTATTATACCTGTTTTATAGATGAGGAAACAGATTCAGAAATGTTAATTTATCCAAGGTCTCAAATCCAGGAAAATGCAGGGTTGAAATTTACACCGAGGCATGCTGGTCTCAAAGTCAGGTGGTGTCACTAATTATTTGCTGGCTAAATGAATAACTCATGTTCAATACTGTTGGTGTTCACTGTGGGGGGTTGGGAACTTAGAACTGGGTGGGCACTTCCACGCCTTCGGGGCTAACCTTCTAGCCAGTGCAGCAACGCCTCCTACAACTACTCTGAGAGTTTTTCCTCTGGATGCTTCTGAAATACTTCTGGCAATGGGAACTCACTAAGTTTCTAAATGTTTTTCCCTGCATGAAGTTGAAATCCACTTCCATGGTACTTCCAACTGTGGATACTTGTTCTACTAAGTAGTTCACAATAATTTTAAGACCTCCCACAAAGCTCTGATAAGAGTTTCCAATTAGATCACGGCCTCTCTCCCAATCATATTCTCAGCTTCTTCTCAAACCATAGTGAGTCTGTGATGCCCATATCTGGATACAAGATTTTCTAGGCTTGGTTTGCCCAGGGCATATTAGGGTGGGATTACTCATCTCTAAATCCCTGGGGACTGGTGTGCTGCTTGTTGAATTGAAACCAAATGATTTCATAGTGGTAATAATAATAATAATCCTTTTACATTACAGTTGAAAAGTTACAAAACAGTTTTGCCTGCCTAATTTAGTAATTTTTTTTCCTGCAGCATGTCATTTGGTTGAAGATTTTAGGATATCAGAATGAAAAGTAGCCTGAGTAATACTCTGAGATCTAGAAAAGTTGAATGGATTGAATAAAACCAAGTTTCCTTCTAAAGCTGGGTCATTCCTGGAGACTGTACCCTTCTTACCATGATCTCTCTTAAGTCTGGCAGATTTCTGAAACTCTGGATCTCTTCAATATGTTAATTGTGTTCAAAATCGAATTGGCAATAAACCTCCTATCATTAGAAGTGTGCAAACTGATAACTAGATGACTTTTGGGCAGGATGTTGCACCTACAACAATTGAGACATCTGATGAGCTGTTGGATCAAATGATTTTTTGTGTAATGTGTCTGTCTTATAATTCTGCAACATGCATAGATTGCATAAGGGTCAGATAGAGTTTTAGATAGAGCTTTGAAGACTTCTATCAACCACATGATTTCCAGATATAGCAACTTTGTTTCTCACCTAAATTGGGAGGAGACAAGATCATCTTTCGAGACTGTAACACTAGCAGAAACACAATGTTTCTACATTGATTATCAACCCCTTGTGAGAACTTCCCAAGACCACCTGCCTAAATCCTACTCATACTTTATGCCCAGCTCAACTTCTATCTATTCTGAGCAGCCTCTCTCATCCTCTCAGAATTAATCTTCTCTCACTCTATACTTTGTGTCTTTTCTATAAAATTTATCAAAGTCTGCCTTTTATTGTATATGTTTTCCTGTTTCACTCAGCAATAAATATTTATTTATTTGTATTCCATTTATTATTGTTGCTAACCATGTGGCAAGCTGAGCCCTTTTCATGCCTTGTTTCTTTTTTTCTCTTTGCCTTATTTATTCTTCTCAATGACCCTATGAGGTAGCTGTTTATGACATGACTATTTTACAGATGCATTAACGGGCTTGGAGATGAAGTCATTTTCTTGAGGTTACATGTAAAATTGGGGTCAAAGCTGAGTTCATGAGTTCTTGGAGGACAGAGATCGTGATTCTTTATCCTCCCTGGTTCCCAGCGTAGTGCTTGTACTTAGTAGATGTTTAATGATTTTGTGTCTTTTTTCATTTTCTTATTGCCTCAGATCTATAATACATCAGACTATACTAAGGGTATAGAAAGCATGTGGTGCCAGAGACTATATACTGGGCATTGGATTGAAGTGAAAGCAGTCCTTAGATTGAGCAAAGAGAGCACTAAGGTACTGTTAGGATAGGGACTTTCTGTCATTTTCCATTGTGTGGCCAAAGGAAATAAAACAATAGGTGGGGCCAAAACTTTGATTTCATTCTTGGGTTGTATGAGAGGTAGAAAAGTTTTATTATCTTAGCAATTGGTCTGAGAACTCTTTTTGGTGAAAGCCCTACCTTGTTGGGATAAAAAAAAGTTCCTTGATAAGCCCACTTACTTACTGAAGCTGAGACTGGGTGTATACAGCTGTGCCTGGGAAAAGAGAGGGAAAGATGAGAGAGACTATTGAGGGGGGATGGGAGAGCCCGCAAGACGGTGGATCAGCTGTGCTGGGATGTGTACACTATAACCATTCCCCAGAACTGTCTGTCCTTCAGGAAATCCTCAAAAGCTAAGCACTTGGTACAAATAAATTTCTTGTGAAAAATAGGAAGGGGCTGTGCCCTGTAACATGGCATTAGAAAGGAAGCAGTAAGTCAAATCATAAGATTACCAGCATCAGGAATGAGCAAAGATCTTGAGGATGGTTTGTTTGTTTGTTTGTTTGTTTATTATTATGGAAAATAACATATATAGAAAAAAGCAATTAATTTCAAAGCACACTGCAACAATTATAGAACAGGTTTCAGAGCTTGGTAGGGGTGACTGCTGCAATTTTAGGTTTTTCCTTCTAACTGCTCTAAGACACTGTAGATAAGAAATATCAATATCATGATTCAGCAACATACCCATTTGTTAAATCCTATCTTCTTTGTTTTAACTCCACCTTCTCCTTTGATTTTCTCCCAATCTTTAGGGGTATTTGGGCTATACCCATTCTAACTTCTTCAGGTTGGAAAAGGTTAAGGATCATTTAAAACAGTCTCTCATGTTGTGGAACCTGGGGTTCAAGGCAAAATCACTGTGAACTTGAGGGTTTGGGCTGGGGGCATTTGTCTGTCTTTTGGTAACACGCCCATAAGAGATCATATGACTAATCTGGGTTCTATTGAAAAAAGAGTGAAATTCAAGTGAATTTCTTGAGCAGCAAACCAATGCCAGGCTAGGTTGGATGTGCTATTAAACATCATCTCAGGGCTGAATGAACAAAATTATGAAGTCATTCTATGGGTATGCATGCTTCTCTCATTCATTCTGCTGGGAAAACTTTCCTCATTCTGCTGGCTGTTAATTGGTTCCTACAGTAATTAAACCAGGTCCCACAATAGGCATAACCTTGGTTTGGGAGCTTTCTTTTCCTCATTCCCCCCCCCCCCCCCCAAAACTTATCCCTTTAAAATAAAGCTGTAGAATGCCTTTAGGAGTATTCAGAATTTAGACTTGAGAGACCTAGGAAGAAATCCCTCCCTGGCACTTTCTAGCTGTTTGATTTAGGGCAAATCATTTAACTTTTGGGGAACCATTCTTACATAGGTTTGTGTCTCTGGAATGATATTTATTTGTCTGTCACCCTATATACCATGATTAGCTCAAGGACAAGCAACATTATTATCTTGTCTGTACCTTTAGTACCCTAATACACTGCTAGGCAGTCAGTAACATTTGTTGTAGGTATGAAATTAATGAATGAGTGTACGCTTGTCCTCTCTACCTCTATGAAGCTCTAAGTTAATGAATATGAAAGAGTTTTTTTAAAACGTAATTTATCTGTTTCTTTGTTTATTAGAAATCTCATCACAGCTGCATTAGAAATAATTTAGCTACAACAATTTTATTAAGGCACTAAGTTTAAGAGTTAGTTTTATGGGTTACCTCTGCAAGAGGCTACTTATGTTTTGGTATGTGGATTTTGGGGAAAGGACTTATATTTTACAAAGGGAATTTAATTAAGTAATAGCAATTATGGGCAGCAGTGACAGACAGGCGTATAGAAAAAGGGATTTTTCGACAAAGAAGGGAATTTCTTGGTTTCTTCAAGTGGAAATAAATCTTCCAGCTTCATTTGTCACCGCAAATGCTGTGACTATAACATCTTTTCTAAGATTCCTGAAACAATGCAGCGCAGCTATGACAGGCTATCTCTTTAACTCAGTCTTCATTTAAAACCAATCACATGAGGTCAGAAACAAATGACCGAGCCACATAGAAATTGTGGAAATTACTGATCAGTGTGGGCTAAAAACCATACAAATCATGTTTTTTTTCTTTTGGGTTTTGTGCAAAAAAACTTCTCTTACTTCATTTTAGGTTGCATCTGCTTTGCACAGTTATTTCTTTTTCTTGGCGCACCATGAATGATTTATGACTTTCTGATGCCGCATCCCACCAGATTACATAAGGGACAGAGAAAAACAAGTGATTGAGCCAAACTTCAAAAAAAATTTTTTTTTTGAAAGTAGATTTCATTTTGGCTTCAGTCAGCTAATAGTTTTCTACTTACCGACGGTGTTCCCTCCATCCAAAGTGTACCCCATTTCTGTGAGGATCCCCCAGATTTCCTTTTACTGTTGACTGTACAGAATGATCAATTTAGTGTTTGGGCTGCAGGAATGTCCAGGAATGTCCAAGTGACCTGGAATCCTTCCCTTCTCTCTGCAAGTGAGGGAGTCAGCCTCATTAGTCTGGTTAATCATTGGACAAAAATATTAACGGGAGTACTGGCTTGTTATTTCTTTAAGTCATAGAATAACAAAATTTTAGAATGCCAGGGACCTGGGAGCATCTAGTTCTACCTACTCTTTGACAAATAAAGAAACAGACAGATAGAGAAACCAGAGAGTTTAAGTGACTTGCCCAAAGCCACATAGCTAGATTACCTCAAGCAAGGTGATGGATATAACTCAGTCTCAAGGTAGCATAATGCGTACATGTCTGTCAGCAAACTCATCTCCTTGTTTAAGCAAAAGTGATGAGTAGATGTTATTTTTTAACTATAAGGATTTTGGAGCATGTCTGATAGGATTTCTGTTGCTGACCTGTTTATTAAGTCAGGGTCATTCCAGGGAAATGAGGGAAGCTGGCAATTTCTGTCAAGGCAAAGGGTTGTGTTAAGGGTGAGAATACTGAGAATTAGCCTGGATGGAGCATGATGTTTCGCCAGAGTGGTCAGAAGTGACCGAATCACATGGTGCGGGTTTGTTTGAAATCCGAGGTCCCGGTCAGAGGACCAGCAATTGCTACCAGGTTTGAGTATAGGCCCAAGCAGACAAACAAGATGCGTCTAAGGACAGGAGTCTAGGGGTCTTGATGGAAGATGGTTGAAATGAGTGGTCAGGGTGTGGGCTGTGACCGAATGGTGGTGGCTGCAAGATAGGGCAGGGGCTAATTGTTGGCTTAAGGAGGGAGGATTGGGCCATCTTATTTCAAGTTTAAAGGTACGGATCTAACCCCTACAAACAAGAGAAATCAACCAGCCTCATAACAGTGTGTAGAGTATGACTCTATGTATGTATAAATCTGTCCTGACTTGCGGAGTGGGGTTTGGTACAGTTTCCTTGTTAAGGGCATGGACTTAGAAGTCAGAAATCCTGAATTTGATTTTTGGCTGTGCCTTTTACCAGCTGTGTGACCTGAGGAAAGTTACTTAACCCCTCTGTGCCTTATGTTTTTCAAAGGTAGAATGAGAGCTACTTCCCCAAGTTGCTGTAAAGGTCTGAGATAATATATATAAGGCACTTAGTACAGTTTCCAGCTACGTAGTAAAGGTAAAATAATGGTAACTATTGTTTTTAAGAGCTTGATTTTTGGAAACCCAGCTGTATTACTTACTAGCTGTATACCCTTGGACAAGTCACAATCTCTCTGCACCCAAGTTTCCAACCTGTGAGATGGAGATAATAACATCCACCCTGTGGGACTGTTGGAAGGATTAATGTGGTATGCTGCTTTGAATCTTTTATATTCTCCAGAAAAGGCTATGTTCTTTTAATCCATTCTTGTGGGACAGACCTGTTGCAGGTGGGACATTTTGATTAGGTTGTTTTCATGGAGATGTGACCCACTCAATTCAAATTCAAAGTAAGTCTTAATTCTTTACTGGAGTCCTTTTTTTTTTTTTTTTTTTGCATGTGCAGGCACTGGGAATCTAACCCGGGTCTCTGCGGCATGGTAGGCAAGACCTCTGCCACTGCACCCACCCTATTGGAGTCTTTTAAGAAAGCTCATGGACAGAAAAAGAGTTTAGACTGAAATGCCCAGGAAGAAACAAGAGAGGACCCACATAAGCCCAGGATATTTTTGGGAGAAGAACCAGCAGACATTGCAATGCCCTTTCCCACGTAACAGAGGAACCCTGGATGCCAGCAGCCTTTCTTCAGTGAAAGTATCCTCTTGTTGATGCCTTAATTTGAGCATTGCCATGGTCTTAGATTTGTAACTTGTAACTTAATAAATCCCCATTGTTAAAAACCAACCCATGCTTGGTATATTGCTTTTTGGCAGCTTCAGCAAACTGTAACATGAGGTAACCTAAAGGACTCAGCCCAACATACTTAAAAAGAGTCAGCTCTAAGGGACTAGAAACACCAGGATAAGGTGAAAATATTGGACTATGGAGTCAGAGAAGTGAAAGGAAGGATGCTTATAAAATGCTGACAGTGATTTTTTTCCTTCATTGTATTTACAAAAAATCTGTATTTACCAAAAATCTGTATTTACCTTGAGCCTGTTATATCGAAAAGAAAAGAATGGCTAGAAAACAGTGAACCCCAAATAAACAAAGATAAATACTGCTTACTTTGCCATGCTCAAGTACTCAGGATAACTCCGTAATGCCAGAGGAAGACTAGCTAAGGCTGCGATCCAGATGGACAGATGTTCAGAGACTTCTCTCTTAAGTGAGAATCTCTAGGTGCAGCTTTTGGGACCAAAGTAACCACCTTTTAGAAATCACCTTATCAGGCTGCTTAGGGTGTAGACATGATCCAATCCAGTAGCAGGAATATCCTGATTTTAAGTTAATGGTGCTGAACCTACGGAAATTTAGAGCTAGAAGTAATTTCAGCCTTACCACCAGGAAACTTCTTGACAGACTTCTCCTCCCTGTTGTGGGTATGGGACTAATCTAAGAAACCCCTGGGGAGATGCTGCTGTGATGACATCCTCAACTGTTACCAAACACTGCTCATTTTCCATCATTGTTTCTTATTCTGAGCTCCGAATTGTATCACCTTTCATCAAGTAACCTCAGCTTTCTAACAAGAATGTGGCCTGTCCAACATGCTTATGTTTGTATCATTTAGAAGATCTCTGAAAGCTGAAAAGAGTTTAAAAAAATCCTCAAGCTTTCCCTCAGAGATGAGAATCATCCATATAGTCATATGATCCTTTATTCAACAAATATTTAATGAGGGTTTATGTACCAGGCATAGAGCTATGGGGGAAAAATCAAACAAAGAAAAGGAAACAAACACCAACAACAAAAAACAAAGCTAAAATAAAAAAGAGCAGATTTTATTTAAAATTGATATAGAGAAAAAGGTTCTGGATCCGGAAAGGAGGCTGACATTTTAGTTCCAAATCTTCCAGTAAATAACGTGTGATCTTGGGTAAGTCACTTCTCTTCTCTGGCCTCAAATGTTTATCTGTAAAATGAGGCTGGACAAAATGTTCTCCAAGTTCCCCAGGCTGGAATGTTGCATGATCCATTGAGTTCTCCTTTTTGGAAATTAGTCCAAGATGGAGAGCTCATTTCAATTGAAGATCACACCAATTCACTCCTCATTATTTCTTTCTCTTGTCAACAGAGGGAATGCTTGGGTGTTCCAGAGAGACCAAGGGAAAAGGATTTTCCTCTATCACTGTTAAAACTGGTAAGTGAGAAGGTACAAGGACAGTGCAATGATAGAATTCTCACCAGCCATGTGGGAGACCCGGGTTTGATTCCTGGCCCATGCATCTCCCTAAAACAAAACAAACAAGCAAACAAACAAGCAAAAAACAAATAAAAATTCAACAAGTGGTGCTGCAATAGTGGTATACTTATATGGAGAAAGAATGAAATGTGATGTCTGCTATACAGCATACAAACAAAACAAAACAAAAAGCACAGTGAAACTGGTAGGTGGACATGGCTGCCTCACCTGATTTTTGGATGGATGTCAAGACTGGAACGAAGGCAGCTGGGCTGGGAGTTTTCATTGTTGGCAGTGAGAGATCTCAGAGACATACACCATGGATTTGCTCCTACCATTGCCACAGGAAACCTAAAAGCTCCTGGAAGTCAGGGCTGAAATCTTTTCTTCCACATCTCTCTTCCTTTTTTCTCCTGTCCAGACCAGCTGAGAGCTCATTCCAGTATACTGACATCACACTTGACTTTGTAGCACAAACTTGTGTTTTTATGTTCTTTAGGATTTTTGTTCTTGGCTGCTACCGCGAGATGCGTTTGCTCCACACACCTTCCCAGGAAAGAGGGGACCCAATGCTTCATGGAGATTTAGAGTCTACCCATCCAAGATGACAGTCCTCCTGGCAGCTGTGGAAAGCAGATTTGGTGATGTGGGTAATGGAATGTGCTGCTATCTCTTTTGGTTGCTAAAATTTGGGTGTGGAGGGATGGAATGTGAATGACCAAGGACTTAATCGCTTGCGTTCTTGGAGATGGTCTAGGTGTCATGACTTTGCAACAGATGCTTTTCCTTTCCTCTTGTTTTAGAGGAAGAATGCCTGTTTCTCAGCAAGGGCTTTCCAGGTACTGTCAGAAGAGCCTTGGGCACGTTGGAGCCAATGCTTAGACGTGCTGCCCACCCAAACTGACCAACTCTCCTTGGCTCGCTTTGTCTTCTGGCACTAACTTGTGGTGTCACCACAGAAATGGCACCTCAATAACACAAGGGGGATGAATTAGATCAGGGCTTTCCATCCTGTGCTTGGAGGCATCCTGGATGTTCCTCAGAATGTCATTGTACAGTGGGGAGAGGTGATGGAGGTTTTGGTCCTTAAATTAGGCAACTCCTCTTTAATCTCTTTTACATTTTAAATATGTTCATAAGATTTCTTTTGAAGAAAAGGTCTTTCTTTGTTAAAATAGAATGTTTTATAAGACCAATGGAATAAATGCGTTCATTTGTGTATTTTTTTTTTTTTAGCGCCATCTATAAGACCAGGCACTGTTACAGACACTGGGGATTCTAGCTGTATCAGGAGCTATTGATACCCTGTTCATACCCCACTTTCTCACCATTCCCTTTCTTGAGAACTTCTTATTGCAAGCACCTGTAACTCCACCAAGGCTTTCTAGGGCTGTGGCAGTGACTGTGAGCAAAGCCACCTGGAAATGTTCTGATAGTAGCCTTCAATTAACAGATGGAATGGTGGGAAATGCCCTGTAGTGGGGGTGTGTTAGTTAGATACAGTTGTCAACTTGGCCAGGTGAGCATACCTAGTCTTGTTGCTGCGGACATAAGCCAATGGTACGTGAACCTCATCTGTTGCTAATTACATCTGCAGTCGGCTAGGAGGCGTGTCTGCTGCAATGAGTGACTTTGACTTAATTGGCTGGTGCTTAAATGAGAGAGTGCAATGTTGTACAGCTAGGCAGCTCAGCATTCCTCATCTCAGTACTTGCAGCTCAGCCCAGGCCTTTGGAGATGCAGAAAGAAGTCACCCCGGGGAAAGTTGTTGGAACCCAGGGGCCTGGAGAGAAGACAAGCAGAGACCATCCTGTGCCTTCCATGTAAGAAAGAACATCAGTGGAAAGTTAGCTGCCTTTCCTCTGAAGAATTAACAAAATAAATCCCCTTTTATTAAAAGCCAATCCATTTCTGGTGTGGTGCATTCCGGCAGCTAGCAAACTAGAACAGGGGGCAACTCTGAGGCATGTTCTACATAGTCCCCTGGAGGTCCTCCCTGGAAATCAGACTCAGATGCTCATGAACACATCCAGTTTTAGTAGCCTTCCCTTCCATCTTACTTTCCTAACCCTCAACTGGTTTTTCCTAGGATCACCTCCCAGTTGAACTTCTTGTACCTGCATTCTTGACTCAGGGGCTGCCCCTGGGGAGAGAGGGGTCTCAATGCTGTCCTTACAGA
The DNA here is from genome assembly GCF_023851605.1 of Tamandua tetradactyla. NCBI lineage: Eukaryota > Metazoa > Chordata > Mammalia > Pilosa > Myrmecophagidae > Tamandua > Tamandua tetradactyla. The sequence continues at coordinate 41,094,217 of NC_135346.1, read as the reverse complement.
ACTTACAATTGTGTGTGTGTACTCATTAATTGGTGAGTAAAAGCACCTCTAGCTCTAGCCTAATCAAGGAAGTCAAGCCAAGGATCTTAAGCTGCCTTTGAGTGGAGCAAGTCCTAGACAACCTTTTAATCAAACTTCTAATTAAACTGTTGTGATAGTTATATTCAGGTGTCAATTTGGCTAGGTGAAAGTGTCTAGTTCTATTGCTGTGGACATGAGTCAATGGCATGTGACCTTCATCTGTTGCTGATTACATCTGCAGTCGGCTAGGAGGTGTGCCTGCTGCAATGAATGATGTTTGATTTAATTGACTGGCGCTTAAATGAGAGAGCTCAACGTAGCACAGCCCAAGCAGCTCAGCATACCTCATCTCAGCACTCGCAGCTCAGCCCAGGCCTTTGGAGATGCAGAAAGGAATCATCCCAGGGAGAGTTGTTGGAACCCAGAGGCCTGGAGAGAAGGCCAGCAGAGATCACCCTGTGCCCTCCCACATAAGCAAGAACCTCAGTTGAAAGTTAGCTGCCTTTCCTCTGAAGAATTATATGTTAACTAAGTAAATCCCCTTTTATTGAAAGCCAATCCATCTCTGGTGTGTTGCATTCCAGCAACTAGCAAACTAGAACAGTTGTCAAATAGTTACTGAGTGCCAACTGTGAGCTAGTCCTGTACTGGGCTCTGGGATAGGAAGCCAAGTTTTGGATGGGAAAATGGACCTTGAAGATCCACTGGAATTCTCTTGATTTAGGGATCTAAGAGACATTTCTAGCCGGAGAGTTTATAACCTGGTTAGAGAAGAAAAGACTTATCAATGAACCAATTTGAGAATAAAAGCAGGGCAATAGGAGAAATGTATATATGTATCTTTATATATAATGTTTATATTAATTATATATAGTTATGTGTATACACATACATGGACACATACCTAGATACTAAACTTCCTAAAACTGGGGAATATGTGTATCTGTAACAAATGGGTACCTGTCTTAGCCTTTGGAGGCAGTGAGGGGCTGGGTTCCTTCAGCCCCAACTCAGCAAGTGGAGAACCTCTCTGAGGGGCAGACCACAGAATTCAGGAGGTGTCATACTACAAAGCAGAGTGAGCAGCAGATCTAGAAATGTCTGTTTTTATGCATATTCCATCTTTAAAAGTGAAACTCCGTTGGAGGAGAATCTAACCACCTTAATAGGGTCCAGCTCCAAAGAGAGCTGTTTTCCCTAGCGTTTCACAGGCCTCAGAACGTCAGGAGGCATAGGCTGTTATGTTTGACTTTCTCCTCCAGCAATCACATTGGCTCATGGCCTGAGACAATTAAGTTGCCTGTTTCATCAGCCTGGGCAGGCGTGCGAAGCTGTTATGTGAGAAACTTTGCTGAGTTGCAGTTGAATACGAAGGCTATGTTGCTTGGCATTCAAACAATTGGTCTATTTGTTCGAATAAAACGGGTCAATTTGTTTAAATGAAACAAAGCCAATGTGGACTGTTGTTTGGCATGATGAAGACAAAGCCACTGGCTGAAGGAGGAAATCCTCTTCTTCCACTTGGCGGCCCATCATTGTGCCTCTCTATAACCACTCTTGATTGCTTTTACCCTTTCCTTTTTTATTATTAATAAAACAGACTTGTGTATCCAACAGTCCAGATTCCAGTTGACTGGAAAAAAATCTCTTTCTTCTCTTGGACCCTCCCATCCTCCTACCAAGGAGGATGTGAATTTTCAAGTTGCCAGTTGCTGGGATGGAGGGAATGGGTGGTAGGAGCTGCTTTGGGCTGGGAGGTGGAGGAAGCTGGTTTGGATGGAACAGTTTTACAGCCTGTGTCTTCTTTGCCTCGTGTCCAGGTCAGAGCCCCGGGCCAGCTGCAGCTTTGCTTACAGGCCAACAAGCTGCCCCATTTATCTCCCCACAGACCTAGGAAGAAGCCTGCCCTAGGTGCTAAGCAACATGGAGTTCTGGGAAGCAGGAGAGGATTGGCAGGATTCTGCTTGTAGAGTTCAACTTGATATAACCTAGGTCCTTGCAACTTTCAGAGATTAGATCCAAATACCAAGTTCAAACTTCTTAATCATTTGGCTCCTCAGTGATCAGCTCGGTCCAACCCCTCATTTTACAAACAAGGAGGCATCTCACTCCAGGCTGGTGGTTTAGTAAGGATCAGAATCTGTCCTTCCTGCCTTCTAATCAGGCTTCCTTTCAATTAGGAGAAAGGAAGCACAACTTCTAAGGGAGTTAGGTCCTAATGTGAGCATTAAGAGTGTGGACAAAATTTCCTTTGAATATCTTTCAGAAAGAATTGTCCTTATTGGAGACTAATGGAGTCGAAACACAGCCATTATTCTCCCAGTATTGGGTAAGACCACTGCTTTTCTTGGAGTCTGTGATGAAGTAGCCAACTCATATTTAAGTGAAATGAGAGTCACTCTTAGCCTCCTGGGTGATGATGCTATAAATGGTGTGTGGCTGTGGATGGATTTTCAGACCACAACTTAGAGCTCACACTAATTTGGGGTAGTGGGTGGAAGGACAATTAGGATTGCCTGGCTACAAGCTTATTTTTCTTTCTCTCTCTCTCTGGTTGTTTCGTTGGTTGGCTTGATTGAACATATATAACTGAACTTGATTAAGTTAATGTGACTATAAAGTGGTAAGGCTGGAAATGTGTGGGAGGCAGTCTACTGGATGGCTTCACGGTTAAGAACAAGGGGGTCCTGTAGCCTTGATTCATGAAGACGAGTGTATTACTATAGAGCTTCTACAATGTGACCATGTGATTGTGAAAACCTTGTGGCTGACGCTCACTTTATCCAGGGTACAGACAGATGAGTAAAAAATTAAGGACAATAAATAAATAAATAATGGGGGGCAGGTAAGGGGTAAAAAAAAAATGGGTAGATGCAATATAGTGGTCAATGAGAGGGAAGGGTAAGGGGTATGGGGTATACGAGTTTTTTCTTTTTATTTCTTTTCTGGAGTGATGCAAATGTCCTAAAGACGATCATGGTGATGAATACACAACTACGTGATGATATTGTGAGCCATTGATTGTATACTTTGGATGGACTGTATGGTGCCTGAAGATAGCTCAATAAAAATATAAAAAAAACAACAACAGAGCAAGAGGTCTGGATTCACAGGGTTGAATCCAAATCCCGTCTCTACCCCTATCTTGTAATATTGTGCTGCTTACTTAATTCTCTCTGTACTTCTTTCTTCTTCTGAAAAATGAGAAATAATAATATTTACCTTATAAGGTCAGTGAGATATTCAAGTGGGAAAAACATGTGCACCATGCTTGGCACAGGGCTGGGCCAAATAAACACCCAATAGTCCATCATTCTGAGAATGAACATGAGGACACGATGATAATACTTTAAATGTTTTTTTCCCCTGTGAAAAATATATAGAAAAAAATATAGATACACAGAATCTTCCTAATTTGAGATTTCATGGATTCTCTTTTCTTTTCCCCTTTACCCCTTATTTCATTCTGATTCATTTTAATTTGGCTTGTTTCTCTTCCATGAACCAGTTTGAAAATAGAAGTAAAAGCAAAGCAACAAGAGGTAGAAGTTCTTGGGTTGCATTGCAGCTCACAGGCACAGGTATATGTATGCCTAAGTGAGAGTCCCCACCTCTCTGGATGTGAGATAAAATCTTTTTAGTGTATGACTCAAAGGGGAAGGAGCATATTGAGCTGATTTTAACCTTGATCTGTTGGAGGACAGATAATTGCATTGGAGATATTAATTACCTAGTGATCAATAATGTCACATAACTATTCTTAACAAATGTTTGGAGACTTAAAAGCTACTCCTATCTCTGTCATATATTCACCATGTATCCTTGGACAAATCACTTCTCTCTGGGTCTCAGTTTCTTTCTGCGTACAATGAAGAGTGTGTCATTTTTACTAGAGTAAACCTTTCATTAAACAAGATACTACATTGAGCGCCAATATAGAAATAGATGAAGGTGGAGTCATTTTTGTTAAAGAGCTCATGGATAGCCTAGGACTTTTTCAATTTAAGATCCTCTTTGTTTCCCTATAAAGCTCAATACAGACTTTTAAGATGACCCTGGGCTCCAAGAAACAAAAAATCACAAAGACCCTCTGTCCTAAACAGTCTTAATTAAAGGATCTTCACACTTTTAATAGTCTAGAATCTCCTGGAGGCATAGATTCCAGTAAGAAAGGGGCTAGATCTAAAATGGAATTCCACTGAGACTGTGGAAGTAATAATAGCAGTACTATCTTCCTTTCATGGACTGTTTCTCTGAGAGAGGCACTGTGCTTAGTATTTGCAAATATCTTCTCATGGAATCCCAAAAACCACCCTATGAAGTAGCTACAGTTAATCCTATTTTACAGTTGAGGACACTAAGACTCAGAGAGGTTAAATGAGTGGCCCTAGTATTTGAGCCAGATCTGTCTGTCTCCAAAGCCCATATTCTTAACCACTTATCCATCTTCCAGCTGATGGGGTCAAGAGAGAGATACTCAGCAGGCTTGAGGATGGCTGATGTATTGTCTTCTTCACGGTTTAAAACCACAGCCACTGTAATTATTTGGAAGTGTTTGCCAGATGTAATTTTGGTTAATGGATCTGTGTAAACTTGCATGTTATGAACATAAATAATCCACGCACTGAATGAGCTTGTTGGTTGGGATGCCCTCTTCATCAACACAAAGTACCGTGGAAGAATTGTTACACGTGTGCCCTTGGAGACAGACTGTCTGATAAGAGATGACCTGGTTGTCCTTGGTGGATGAGGAAGGTTACTTTCTCTTGGCTGCTGTCTTAGCTTTCTCCAGGAACAGGCCAAGCTAAGGAGCTCCTCCCTGCACAGCCACCCAATAAGCTTAGTCAGAGTCCAACTTCTGGCTGGCCAGACACCTGTTAATGGGGGTGACTCAAGCCCAGGGCTAAGCTAACAGCCGTCTTGACACGTTAAATGATGCAGACAGCCCAAGAAACATGTTGGCTCTGCACTGTCCTTCTGACTCACCATCCTCTACGTGACTGGACTCTCCTGCTTCCCACTCCCTCTTCTGTGATGTTTTTCAGTTAACAAAGCATTTTAAAATTCATTATTTCATTTGATCCCTAAATCACCTCCAAAGGTAGTTAATCCGGCTCCCAATTTCCAGATGTAGAAACCCAGACCCAGCAGGGTTTGCCCCAAATCATGTGGCTACTAACTAGTAGAACAGTAACTCAAATCCAGGTTTTCTGTTGCCAATTGTATATCTCAACTTTGACTATGGGATTTTACGTGCTCAATCTTTCTCTTCTCCCCTAGTCTGACTTTTCTATCCCTGATGCCCTTTCAGTGGCTACTAATTATTGCTTCAGACCCACATCATTATTCCTTAAGAACAACAGAGTGACTCTATTTGTCTTCCAGTGTACTCCTTCATTTGTCATTCAATCCCAAACATTCATTAAGCACCTACTGTGTTCATCTTAATCTCTTCCACCACACTGGATACCACTGACCAGGTTCTCCAAATTCTTTCTTGCTTCTGCTGCTTAAAGCACCATTGTCTCCTGGATCTTTCCTTTCATTCCTTCATTGGCTCCACCTCCTTCATCCATGCCTTAAATGTTGGTCCAAGAGAAACAAAGAGAGGGCCTAAGCTGAGAAGTGTAGAGGTAGAGTGCTGGCCAGAGCCCTGCGGAAGTGTGGACTGGGAAGTCCTTGCTCATGCTTGGTGTTTGAAGCTCAGAACTGAATAAGACGGCTGAGGGAGAGGGTACTGAGCAGGCTGCTTGTGTTGAGCTCATTTTGAATTTTTGAAAAAAAGTGGATTAGTCACCAAGATTTAAAAATCAGAAAAATCTAGGTTTCTGGCTTTTTTTAGTGGCAACACTGGAGCTGAGCTGTGCTGCCCCTGGTCCCCACTATCCCCAGGGGTCTGCTCTCCTCATGCACATGTTCTCACTAGCCTCTGAAGGTTTTTGAGCTTGTGATTCTCAAATACAGTAGGAAGGACACCCAGGGCAAGCCTGGCTTTTCTCCCCATGCTTCCTGTTTTCGCTCCAAATCTCCTCCCTGTTCATAAGACATGAATTCGGTCTTCCTAAAGGGAAGGAAGAACCTTCTAGGAGGAAGAAAAATTTAATCTGCTGCTCATTGCAGTGAATACAAGGTGGAGGTGGCTATTCAGCTCTACTAATAGAATTCAGCCCACTTCCTGGTCTCTAGAGTGCGTGTAAATCATCAATTCCTAAAGAAAGTTGGAAATTAAAAGGCCCTTAGCCCTATTTATTAAATGGAAAGGATAAAGAGGGTCTGGAGTTAGTGTTTAGTTTTAAAGCCAGTAACTCCTCAGACCAGGGCAGAAGAGCCATTTATTTCTTGCTCTCCAAGTAATCTTGCTATGTTGTGGTTACATTGGGCCAAGTAAATTCATCCTTTGTTCTCCAATAAGACAAACGGCCTCTTGCCTGCCTTTTTTGCTTTTTTAAAAAAAATCATTACAAAATTTTCTATGTTAGCCTGAACATACATTTATGAAAAAAAAAAAAAAAGAAAGAAAAGAAAAGAAACCCAAAGGCATATCTTGCACATGCTCCAAATATAACAGTATCCTGGATCCTGAGTTGTTTTTTGTGCCCTGCCTGAATTCTTTGACAATCCCAAAAATGACATTATTTCTTTTTCTTTTCTTTCTCCCCTCACCCACTTTTTTTTGGGGGGGGCAAAGTTGCTTATTATAGCTGAGAATTTCCATGATAATCATCTCAATTCTAAGGCTTCAAAGGGGGCTGGCCACTTACTTCAAGGGACACCTTTTAATTCACCCTGTTCTTAAGACACAGTCAGTTTAGGACTTGAATACAATGTGTTGAATAAAACACTTGGCTGAGAGTTAAGGATCAGAATTCTAGAACAGCTTTGTCAATGGCTTGCTGTGTGACCTTGAGGAAGTAACTTTTCCTCTCTGGGTTTCAGGTCTTCACTTGTAAAATAAGAGAATTGGACTGGATCAGGTTTCCTAAAATTCACTCAAGTACCACTTTTAAGAATTTGGTCACAACCTCGTGTTATCTGTTGAATTGTTCACATACCATTTTTGAATGACTTCCAATTCAGTATACCACCTTAAAACCACATTTCATATTGCTATTATAAATGAAAAACCAGAATCAAGTCCCCCAAGTAGAAGGTGACCTTAAAAACAAGGCAATGAGAACAAAGCTATTGCATTCCAGTTAGATGCCACTGTTATGCCTATCAATGACAACTCACACTGCCCAGGTGTCACCAGTTGGCATACTGACTGACTGTGTGACAAGCCCACTTCCTAGCAAAGCAGCTCCTTTACTCCTTATGGTAACTCTATGAAAGCAGGATCACTATTGCCCCCATTTTACAGATGAAGAACTGAGCCACAGAGAACTCAATTAACTTGCTCAAGTTTTCAGAGTTGGTGCGAGCCTTAGCTGGGATTTCAGCCTAAACAGGCTGAGCTATACTGCCTATTGGCCCTGTGTTAAAAAAGAGAAATGAGCTCATGTCACTGGGTGTTAAAGACATATTCACACCAAAGGCGAGTTTCTTGTGTATGTAATCAGCAGGCTTGAAAGAGAATCTAAAGGGAACAAGCTGCTCACTCTATGATTCAAAGCCCCCTACCCCCCAACTCATCATGTGTGCATTAATGTCCACCTCATGGAAAAAGCTCTATTCTGTGATTTGCTTTCTCTGTACTTCAGCCCTTATCTTACTCATTTTCAATTGTTGAATATCACATTTTGCCCCTAGTTATTTTTCTTCAGCTAAAATTTTAGAAGAAAGGCATGAAATGGGATTTCTCACCCAAGGCCTCTCCCCTCCATTAGGAACACAAAGGCAGCCTGAGATTAGCTGCAATCAGCTAGGTCCCCATAATGTTGCAATAATGACTTTGAGTATCTTTTAATAGCAGTTAACAAATCCTGGAGGGCCAGTGTGGCTGGTTAGCAATTGTCATTCCCATCACTCAACATCTTTCTCTTTCATCCTGGGTTCCTGGGGGATTCAGGGAGGTGGCTGATGACAGCAGGTAGAAATAGTAGGAGGAGGAAGGGTTGCAGGCAAGTGTAGATAGAGCCATGGGCCTCAGGAACATCTCTGGAAGAGTGTGGCACTGGTTTGGGACTTCAGGGCTGACTCATAGCAGGCCTGGGGCCAGAGTCATGAAACGTTAATCCAAACATTTGTGCAAAGCACTTCCCTGATGTGTGATAAAGAGCCCCCATAAATGTGACACATTCCCGTCTTCTAAGAGAAGCAGTGTTGAACGCTGCTGGCAGGTGCAATGGCGTGGAACTTCCTGCCAGAAGTGCGATTCATTCCCAGTGCCCAAGCCCTCATACCCTGGGCAGCTTCTCAATGCATCCGAGAAAGGGGCTCAGATGGTGGTGGTGTGACAGGCTGATTTCACGGTGCGGGGGCTGCTGTCCCGCTCTTACTTTTGCCTTGATCATATTAGGAACCATTAGGAAACACATGTATTATGCTAAGTGGTTTGATTTACATGCATTTACGCTTTGAATCCTCTCAACATCTCTGTGGGGTCGGTACTATTATTATCCCTACTTTACAGATGAGAAAACCAGGCCTTGGAGCAGTTCAGTAACTAGTGAGTAATGAAGCCAAGATTCGCAGCCAGGCAGTTCAGCTCCAGAGCCAAGCCTTCAAGCACTGTGGTATGCACAAGGAAGGGCTTTACTGGTTGGATCGGAGGAGGCTCACAGAATGGAAGCAAACAGAATCTCAGGAGGAATAGGAACCAGGACAGATCTGGAACAGTTGCTCCAGGCCACTGCCATTGGATGACTCAGCTCTAACCAGTCCTCAGGAGTGGATGATGTATCAGCAGCTGTTTTTCTGCTCTGTGGTTTGCAGGGGCAGGTGACCACAGAATGTGCCTATATTTTATTGCCTTCTGCTCTGGGTTCAGCTCTGGAGTTGGTGGTATAAGGATTGTGTGTGATGTGACTTTGGCAAATCATTTAACCTCTCTGGGCTTTAGCTTCCTTATCTTTAACGTAAAAGTGATAACAGTACCTACCACATAAAGATGTGGGAACTGCAGGAGTAAATATTTGCCAAGCAATTGGAATAGTGCTTGGCCCTCAGCAAGCACCAGAGAATGATTATTAAGAAAAGGGAGGGTGGCTGGATGGCCCTGGCAGCTGTGGGTCCCAAGCACTTTCAGAGAACTCTCATTTTCCCCTAGACCACTCTGACAGCTCACGAGGAGGAAAGTGACCATTTTGTCTGAGTGGTCCTCTAGAGACTTGCTCAAAATGTGGCCCCTGGACTAGCAGCCTCATTATCAGCTCATCACCTAGGAGCTTGTTAGAGAAACTTCGGTCCTACCCAGACTTCTTGAATCAGAATCTGCATGTACTGAGATCCCCAGGTCATTTGTAGACACGGTTGAGTTTGAGAAGCACAGCTTTAGAACTCGTAAGAGCAAATGAAAAAAGGGAAAGATCTAGACTCTCCTGTTGATTAGAGATTCTTTCAGTCTAAGGCATGTACTTTTGTTCCCCAAACTAGAATCTTTAGGATCATAATTCAGACATTGGTAGCTTTTCATTTATTTATTTATTGGGGTAGATGGCCCGGGAATCCATGGGTAGCATTTTATAATGTGACTAATGGACCTTTCCATCTACTCTCTTGTTCGCTCTGCAGTGTCCTCCTGTGAGATGGTCGGAATAGCCAATGTAATCTCCATTTTACAGATGTGAAAACTGAGGGACAGCATCCTCAGTGAGTCTACAGAGTTGTCCTGCTACCATATGTCAGAACCAGGAGCCAAACTCCAGTCCGCTGATGTCCTAATTCAGGGCTCATGGCACTTCCCACACTGTACAACAATGAAGAGTGTGATATTGCCAGTTCTTTCTCCTCAGTCACCTAGGTGCAACTTGTGACCAAGTCCTATTTTTTTTTCCATGAGAAGACTTGGAATCAGGCTTTTGTCATGATTTCCCTGGTTCCAGCCTTAACTAAGCTTAAGATCATAACAACAATATTAGTTAATGCATACTGAATACTTGCTTTACTAAGAGCTTCCTTTGCATTAACCAACTCATTTATTTGAGCCTCCCTACCACCCTAGAGGGTAGGTACTATTATTATCACCATTTTATTACAGATGATGAAATTGAGGTTGTATGTGAGCAAGCTGTCCAAGATTAAAAAAAATAAGTAGTGGAGCTGGAATTTGCAAGGGGTTGGTCATGCTGCAATTTCTGAGCTGGTCTGTCTACCCTCCAAGACTTTGTAGCATGGATGCTTTCCTTCCCTTCTCTTCCTTCTGTCTGTAGGAAGCCTCTCTTGACTAGCATACTCCACTTAAAGCTCCCCTCCTTTTTCATTCCACAGCACTCAATAAAATCCCTTATGCTTTATTGTAAATTACTTGTTTAATTCTCTGTGGTGACTACAGGAGTGTAAGCGTCATCTAGGCACGGCCATGTCTTCTTGGCCATAGCTGTTGTCCCAGTACAGTGGCTGGCACAGAGTAGGTACTCAGTAAATACTTATTAAATCAGTATTGCACGTCATGTTAGTTTGGTTTCTTTATCTAGGCCAAAGAATACCTGCTTTCATATCCCCCACAGCACCTAAAATATTTCTGAAAGCCTATTGTTAACAGAGAGTTAACAATTACTGATACAAAGCCATCAGTTCCCCTCAACTATTCTTTTACTGAGGGCTGACACAGCCATTGGATTTTGATCCTCTGGGGTTCTTATCTCTACTGAGGACAAACGGAGGTGAGGCCTTTACAGTCACCCTGCTTATCACCACCAGAACCCAGGTGGAGATTTCCTGCCAAGGAGGGCCTGTGGTAAGGAGATACCCTACCCCAGATGACACGGTAGTCTCAGCTCAGGTCCTGTGTAATCAGCGACTCTATCGGCTACAGCCTGAGACCAGACTTATATGCCAGGCGGGGGTACGTGGGAGGCCTGAGCCTGTCCCCTCCCTGGACCTCCTTGCTGGAAATCAGGGCTGATGAACGAGGTGAGGAATTTCTGCCCCTGAGGCCTGACCCAGCTGGATGGCTGCTACAGATCAGGGGAAGAAAATAAGTTCTTCCAGCCTCCTCTGGTTTGCCCAAGTGGTTGGCCCAGATCTGGGGAGCGCTTCCTGGGAGGGCTGGGAGCTGCTGGAGATGATGGCTGTGCTCAGGTGAAAGCTTTCTAGATGGGGTAGCACAGGCTGGAGGGTGTGTGGTGCTCTTTAATCTTCAGATCACATGCCGACTTCTTAAGTCTATCCCTTGGCTTATCTTCTAACTGTTGAGAGGCCATAGCTTACTTGAAAGGATCTCCCCATTGGGTGACTTTGTATAATTTGGGTGGGCAGGATGCTTCCTATCTGTTCCTGACTGGTTTATTAGTGTGAAGGAGCTGGGCTGTGGTCCTTTCTGACCAGCTGTCCAACACTGGGAGGACTAGTCTCACCCATCCCTCACCTCTTGCAAGAGTACTATTGTTGAGTCCTGCCATTCCCGTCTTCCTTAGATAAACCCGGATGAATTTCAATGGAGGTTTATGCCGTTCTATCACCATGGTAGAATAGTGCTTCTGGGCAGTACAGACAGGGGAGGGAGGCGTGGCATGTGGGACACCCAATTCCACTTATTCTACATGAGGAGGGGGAAGAGGCTCCAAGTATAGGTTTTTGGGGGATCATCCCACCAGATGCCTGGCCTCCTATCTCTAAATCTTTTCAGTATTCCCCCAGTCCTTCATCAAGCCACTCTCTTTCTTCTGGTCTTCATTCCTTCCCTTGGACAACCCCCTCCCTCTCCCTACAGAAAGTCTAAGCCCCAGCTCTCAAAATCTTCTTGTAAATGGCAGTTGGCTCAGGCTCAGAGAGGAAATGGGGGCACCTAGGAAACCCATGTGACTTGTGAGGCAAGATAAGTTATTGGAGCATTTACTTGTTACCTTAATTCTCTTCTTCCTCCCCATTTTCAGGCAGGTGGCTTGGCCCCTTTTGGGCTTTTTGCTTCAGGGATCCCTGTCAGCAGCAGCAGCCTGCAGCTTATAGTTTGTCCTGAGTCTTTTGAAGAGACACTATTAGGTGTCCTTGGGGGATGGAGAGAAGGGAGGCATCTTGCAACTCTCCACTGGCAGAAGAGGGAAAGAGGCCTGGGCTGAGGGCAGATTAGAGTCAGGACCCAGGGAGGACACATCTCCTGGGCCTGATCTCAAACGGCCATACCTCCTGCTCTGAGGTGTGGAGGTCTCTCAGGCCACGCAGACCTGAGCACCTTTCCGTGGCAGCTCCCTAAGGGGGTAGGGAGCGCTCGTGGGGATGGTGCTTTGGTATCCCCAGGGGGGCAGGACCCTGGGACTGGGGACAGGGATCACAAGGGAGCCCTGTGGCCCATGAAGGGCATGGAAAGATGGCAGAGCTGCCCTGCATCCAGCTGCTGCAGGCATGGACTGGGAGGAAATCAGTGGGTTCCCTGATGGGCTGGATCTTGCATAGCCTTCTCCTGTTTCTGGAGTATCATACAATTGTCCTGTGTTCTTATTCAAAGCTCAGAGGTGGATGTGATGGGTGGTCCAATGAGGACTGAGAAGGGATTTACTTCTCCATCCCACCCTGGAAGACTGAGGGCTCCATGGAGGAAAGACATTTATTTCAAAAAAATAAGGGAGGTAGTAGTCCTTTCATGCTTGAGTTTGAGGACTACACTTTGTCTGTGCCTTCATAATTCCAGGCTGCAGACTCATTCAGAGGAAGGTGGTTGTCTTGGGGAAGGGGAATCTTTTCCTTTGATGTTATTTCCTTTACGACGTGCACACACTCTCTATTCCTTTGGTGTTTCCATTTATTCATCATTCCATAAACGTTCACTGAGGGCCTACCACTTGCCAGGTCTTGTGTTAAGTGCTAAGTATGCAATGATACCCAAAGCAGGCCCCTGCCCCCATGGAGCTTACAGTTTCGTGGAAGGAGACACATACTCATCAAAGAATTTTGCAAATATTTATCTTCACAAATATGAGCCTGGATAAAGACTTGAAGAAAAATAGATGTTGTTATATGAGTGAATAAGGATAGAGTGGGGTTGGAAGTTGGAAAGGGCATCAGGAAAAACTGGAAATGCTATTTGAGCTTAGCTTCAAGGACCAAATAAAAGAGGTATGTGTGTGTGTGCACACATGTATGTGTAGGCATGAGCATGCATGTATATATGTGTGCATGTGTGTATCTGTTTGCAAGTATGGGAGGTATTTTCATGAGAGGGAACAACATTCTAGAAGGTCCTGAGGTCAGTGTCTGGTGTCTTTAAGGAAACAAAAGTAGGCCAGAGAAGGTGAGGCCAGAGAAGCAGAGAAGAGCCAAGTTACCTAAGGCCTTGGAGATCAGGTTGGGCAGTTGGCCTTCGCCTTAAGAGTTATGGGAGGCCATTGAAGGCTTTTATGCAGGAGGTTATAGGATCTGATTTACATTTAAAAAGATTGTTCTGACTGCTACATTCAGCAAGGATGCTAAGGGCATAAGGACTGAAGCAGGGAGACTAGGATTTTGTAAGGAGGTAGATCTATTTTAACCATGTAGGAAGATACTCACAAATATTATTAAGTAAAAAAATAGAAGAAAAACAAATTATAGAACTGTAAGTATTATTCTATTTTTAATTTTAAAAATATATAAATATAAAATATTATTTATATATTATTATATACGTAAAGGTTGGGCATGCATAGCTTGTTCCAGTAACAGTTCTTTACTGTTACTGACATTTCATTACAGAATGGAAAACATCCTGGACTGGGGGGCCTTCAAGTGTGGGCTACTTTTAATAATTATTGACTTTGGGTAGGTTATGTAGCGTTTCAGTGCCTCTGTTTACTCATCTGTAAAGTGAGGGGATTGGGCAAGATGAGGTCTAACATGCCCTCGAGATTTGAAGTGCCTATAACTCTCAGTGGAAAGAATGTGCAAAGAAGAAAGGAGGCAGCGAACGTTATGCAGGCAAGTCGCGTACCCCAGCTCTATTTCAACATTGCAGAATTAGGGTGACATTCTAGAAGCATAGCAGCAGGACTGCAGAGAGTGAGAACATCTCACAGGGCAGCCTGATAGTAGGAGGAGTGGGCAGCAGTCTCCACACTGTGATTTACTGGCTGCCCGGACAAAAATAGCCCCATCTCCTGGCCTGCTCCAGGCAGCTCCTTCCTGGGAATCACGAAATTAACTTACCCAGGACCTGTGCTCTGTCTACATCAAGCTACTTGCACTCCAGGATCCTATGAGTCCAGGAGAAGTAATTATATTGGCAGAAATGAAAGAAAGGACCAGAAGAAGGGAAGACTCAGGGACTAGCTAATTTTGAAAGGGAAGACTTAGTGGCATTCCCATATGACTTATTTGAATGAGGTGAGGGGTATAAGTAGAATTGGGAGCAAGGTTGGGTATTGTTTCCACATGGCTTTACTTTGGAGCATAAGTTCTAGATGGTGCAAATTGTTTTTACTCAAAATGAAGGTTCTGCGGTCAAAATAAGCTAGAGAACTATTGAGTTAAACAAAGCCAAGTAAAGTTTTTCACCACAGGACTTCTCAGAGCTTTATTGAACTAACGTCATCATGAATCCTTGAGAATAGGGAAACAAATACATAGTGTATCCACCAAGCCAGAGTAGGTATTCCTCAGATCACACTACAGGAAAAAGAAATTTGACTATGAGTTGGATTGTAGCGGAAGGGACACTGTTCATCCTTCCATCTGGTCATCTAGTACCCACCACAGGGATAGTGAGTATGTGATGATTATTGAACTGAAAACTACTGTGATGGTTAATTTTATGTGTTAACTTGGCTAGGTTATGATGTCCAGTTGTTTGCTGAAACACTGGTTCTGACATTGCTGTAGAGGTATTTTGTAGATGTGGTAGGCAACTCTACAATCAGTTGACTTTAAGAAAAGAGATTGCCCTTGATAATATGGGTGGATCTCGTCCAAGCCATTGAAGTCCTTAAGAGCAAATAACAGGTTTCCCAGAGAAGAAGAAATTCTACCTCAAGACTGTAACATCAGCTCTCATTTAAGTTTCCAACCTGCTGGCTTTGCCTATTGATTTTAGATTCAAGACTGCAGCATCAACTCTTTTTTTTTTTTTTTAAATATTTTTATTGATAAAACAACATACTAACACAAACATTCTTAACATACAAATATCCCGTACATGGTATACTCTCAATGACTCACAATATCATCTCATAGTTGTATATTCATCACCATGATCATTTACATCACTCCAGAAAAAGATATAAAAAGAAAAAACTCATATATACCATGCCCCTTACCCCTCTCTCTCATTGACCACTAGTATTTCCATCTACCCAATATCTTTTAATCTTTGTTCCCCTATTATTTGTTTATTTTTTTATCCATAGTTTTTACTCATCTGTCCATACCCTAGATAGAGGGAACATCAGATACAAGGTTTTCCCAATCACACAGTCACATTGTAAACATTAAATCTTCATACAATCATCTTCAAGAAACAAGACTACTAGAACACAGCTCTACAGTTTCAGGTACTTCTCTTTAGCCACTGAAATACACCATAAACTGAAAAGGGATATCTATATAATGCATAAGAATAACTTCCGGGATAACTTTTCGAATCTGTTTGAAATCTCTCAGCCACTGACACTTTATTTTTTCTCATTTCTCTCTTCCCCCTTTTGGTCAACTAAGTTTTCTTAATCTCCTGATGCCGGGTCCCGGCTCATCCCAGGATTTCTGTCCCCTGTTGCCAGGAAGATTTAAACCCCTGGGAGTCATGTCCCATGCAGAGGGGGAGGGCAGTGGGTTCACTTGCCATGTGGGCTTAGAGAGAGAGGCCTATCTGAGTAACAAAGAGGTTCTCTGGAGGTGACTCTTAGGCTTAATTTTAAGTAGGCTTAGCCTATCATTTGCAGGAAAAAATTTCATAGGGGTGAACTCCAAGATCAGGAGCTCAGTCTATTGATTTGGTTGTCCCGGCTGCTTGTGAGAGTATCAGAAATTCTCCAAATGGGGAAGTTGAATCTTTCCCCCTTTCTCCCTGTTCCCCTAGGGGGACCCTGCAAATTCTTTTTTATTCACTATTCAAATAAGTCTGGGATTTATCGGGGCATCACACTAACTTGTACAAACCAAAAAAATCTCATGCCCTATTCAAGATTCCCTGTACTTATGGTGTTCAACCAAGCTGACCATACAAGTTAAATTAGGAAATGCACTACCCAAATACAAATACAAATTTTGCACCAAATAAACTTCTCTCCCTTTAGTCTCACATAGAAGCAGCATCAACTCTTGTCTACAGTTTCAGATTTCAGACTTGCCAGTCCCTACAATTACACATGCCAATTCCTTAAAATAAGCCTCTTTATATATATATATATATTCATTTATTTATAAATATATTATTTATAATTGTTTATTTATAATTTATAAGTATATTATATGTATATGTATTTCCTGTTGGTTCTGTTTCTCTGGAGAACCCTGACTGATACAACTCCCTAACTTTGTTTGTTTTAAAATCAGGCTGGTCTATCACCGGATGTCCAAATTCCATACAGAAGTCCTTAATTCTTATGGTATGGATCTGTTAATACTGGTAGAGTGATCACAATAACCTCACTCAGAATGGTTTCCTCATTAGCTCTAAGGCCTTTCTTTTTCATTCTCTGATAAAAATTTCACTGTACATCTTTTGAAGGGGTGAATAAACTAGATATTAGGATTCTATTAGCTTGAATAGAATTCAAGCTCTGTTTATTAAATAGCTCTGCTAACTTGCTAATCACCTAGCATTTGGGGGCCTTGATATCCTTGTGTGTGAAGGTTGTATCAGCCAGCTTTGCCATGGCAACGAAAAAGGTTTATTTCTTGCACATGTTACATGTTGGCTGTGGGTCAGCTGCCTTTCTGGGAAATGTCATTCTAAGCCAGACTGAAGGGGCAGCTCTGGTGAAAGCATGCTGACTTAGGCACTGGCTCTCACAGCTTCTGCTTGAACAGGACCTACTTCACATCTGCTCACACTCCCTTGTCCAAAGCAAATTACATGGCCTGGCCTGACGTCAATTCATGGGGCAAGGAACACACTCCACAGAGGGTACTGAAAACCACAGGACAGTGGGTGGAGGTGCCTAATCCTTTTATTGGGAATCACTGGGAACATTGATGCAATCCACCAAACACTAGATTAAGATCCTTCAGCTCTGGCATTAGTGCTCCTGGTTTCCTCTAGAATGGATCCAAGCTTGGTGGAAAACTTGGGAAAGCTGATTTTAAATGGAACTCAATGAGAGAGAGAAAGAGATGATAGATCTCCATTTGACAGCAGTTGGTAGCAAAATTCTAGAATTGCATAGGCAGTGGTGAGTGATTTTATGAAAAGCGGTCACTGTGAACCAGCCTAGATCTCTAAATCATGCCCCACATAGGCTTATTCGGTTTTGGAAGGGTGGTTGAGCTTGGTGGCTCTGGGAAATGACATTCGTGGTGAATCTGGTTTCATGGAACATTGGGAGCATTTCTTTTGGATGAAATAACGTATGTGACTTTGACACTTTTCAGGCTGAGCAACTGTATCTGAAAAGTAAGAATGGAGGTCATGACGTTGTGGATGAGAGGACGCTGGTGATTTACCTCAGGGCTTTGTTCCCAGGATTACCCTATTTATTCCATATGTTTAATAACATTTTTGTTGAACCACAGTTCATCAGATCTGTCTCTGACACTCACCTGGGAAGGGTAATGAAGGCGTACTGTGATGGAATAGAGATCCCAAAATGATCATCACATGTAAAATCAGCAGAATGAAATGGAACAGGACTAAATAGCAAAGTAAGATATTTACAGTCCAATAACTGATTACATAGAGTATTAGGAGACCTGACTTGATAATTGTCCTTTTGCTAAAAGAGCAAAAGCCTTGGAAGTTTGAGTTGAGAGTAAGCTTAATATGAGCCAATCTAAAATGGCTGCTGAAATATGATGTGGCTGATAATTTTATATTTTATTAATAGAAGTATAGTTAAGCCTAATTACACATATCTTACTCAAATTTTAACTCCTTGGATTTGGATGGGGCAGTGGGATTGGGTTGAGAAAGAAAGTGAATTTAAGTTTTATAGGGACTTTGCTTACTAGACCACGTCAATGAGCAGTTAGGGGTTGGGATTTGTTAACTTGATATTCCCTTAGCTGGATTAAATTCTTTTATATCTCTTTAACTATGAGTATTTCCCTGTGTTGAGTCTCATTCTACTATATATAAATACAAATTTTAATGCCAAGTATTAAAGTGTAAGTGGCCCCATAAAT
The DNA here is from genome assembly GCF_023851605.1 of Tamandua tetradactyla. Lineage (NCBI taxonomy): Eukaryota > Metazoa > Chordata > Mammalia > Pilosa > Myrmecophagidae > Tamandua > Tamandua tetradactyla. Next base: position 41,075,851 of record NC_135346.1, on the reverse strand, counting down.
GCAACATTTTATCCTGCGATCAAGCAAAGAGCAGTGATCTGTTCTAGCATTGGAGGAAAACTGTAGCTGTTGGATTTCTTGAAAGGTGATAATAACATTTTCCAAATTGGCACCTCTTTTCAAGGGTAGTTTAGGCAGTTCTCAGTTCTTGTCTAGTGTGCTGATTTTAGAGTTCATTTTCTACATAAGATATGACTCTATGGTTCTGGAACTGATGGAAATGATGGTTCTGCTCTAATGTGAGAAGGATATTGACAAAGAGGAGCTCACACAGAGGAAGGTGAAATGTCATTAGAAGAACAATTGAGGAACTGAGATATTTTGCCATTAGAATGGAAGTTTGAGAGGTTAATGAAAGCTGTCCTTGATTATCTAAAAGACAGTCGGGTGCCTGGATACATTCCTATATTGTTCTGAGAGCAGAAGCAGGGAGAGTCTGTGGATGCTATACTTGTCAGTACAACATAAGGAAGATTTTTCTAACAATTTAGCACAAAAAGTAGAGAGATTTGCCCTCCTAAGGTAGTGAGTTCTCTGTTCCTTGAGGTGACCAAGCAGAGACTGAATGACACGTGACTGAGAGATTCATAAGGGGGATTTTGTTTTGCCATCAAGTATCCATCCCCCTTGTTTTGGTTATTGTGCCTGATGCTCCTCTAAGAACTCCTTATCCCCGACTCTCAGTCCAAGTACTTTAAATGAAGTGGTGCTGTCTCTACTCTTAGCTTCAGGGATGAGCCTGGGGGATTCAGGTCAGGTATCTCAATACTCCTGGCTGTGGTACAGGTTGGGGAGGGGCATGCAATTCAATTTTGGTCAAAAAGAACAGTTGAGCAAGAAGCATGGTTCTCTTGTCCACTGGATCTGAGGCCGGAAGGGGACAAATTGGAGAGGGTAGCCTTCTTGACACCATGTAGAACTGGAGAATGGAGAAATTACCGAGGAGAGTAGGGGCAAGAGGTGCAGTGGGACCAGGTCCCGATGACGTCAAGCTGTGCCTGAAGTTAGCAGTACTACCGGGCTCAGGAGTTTTGTGAACCATTGTATTCCGGGTTATGGTAAAGCAGTTTGAGTAGGTTTTCTATGACTTGCAGGCAAAATATCCCTCGATAGCTACAAAATGGTTATGAGGTCAGACAAGAGTTTATGATTCTCTATGTGTTAAGTTCCAGCATTATTCACCCTTTCTCTCTCAGATGTATCAGTGGAAGAGCTAACAGCCTCATGAACCTCCTGAGCCAGAAACACATTGCAAATTGCAAAAAACTCCTGAGCACAGAGTTGGAATTAATTTCTCCTAATTATTCCAGGGTGCAGCTCCTCTTTCACTAGAGGTGGTAATAGTAAGAAAGAGAAAGGAGGTATTTGATTTTACCATCTTTGGGTGTGACCGAAGCCACTTAAAATTCTTAGCCCTTAGTTTCTCATTTAACCCAAATGGCCCTATATAATTATGTGCAGGTGGTGGTGATGATGATAGGTTAAGCAGCTGTATTGTGATGTGATACATTGGAATTGCATCAAAAAATTTAATGAACTCAGATATGAAAAAAGTAGGAGGCAAAAGGACTATGGGGTCATCTAAAGCCAGAGATGAAAGAACAACCTCATGAATTCCAGGCTTCCATGACGAAATAGTGTGGGTTCAGCACACCAGGAGCTGTTGGGGGTCCCTAGTAGCTTCTAATTCCAAGACTCAACTCCTTCTTTCTCTTTTATCTTTGAAAAGAAACACCAATTCAGAGTGGTTGTGCATTCATTCAATAAATATTACATATATTGGCTGAGCCATCTCAGGTGCTGGGAATATGGCAAAGAACAAGCTAAATCCCTGACCTCATGTAGTTTAGATTTTGTGGGGAGAGATATATATTATGCAACTAATATGCACCATAGTTTCAGTTAGTTTTAAAAATTCCTATTACTTTTGTAACAAATTACAACGAACTTTTAAAATGTTTAAAATGATGCAAATGTATTGCCTTATAGTTTTGGTGGTCAGAAGTTCAACATGGGTCTTACCAGGTTAAAATCAAATGTTGGCAGAAATTTATTCCTTCTGAGGGTTCTGGGGTAGAACTTGTTTCTTGCTTTTTTCTAGCTTCTAGATGCCACCGGTATTACTTGACTTATAGCTGCATCATTTCACCTTTGCATCTGTTGTCACAGCTCCTCCGACTCTGACCTTCCCTCTTCCCTCTTATTAAGATGCTTGTGCTTATATTGGCCCACTTGGAAAATCCAGGAAAATCTCCCTATCTCAAGACCCTTAGCTTAACAATAACTGCAAATTCTCTTTGCCATGTAGGGCAACGTATTCACAAGTTCCAGGGTTTAGGATGTAGACATCTTTGGGGGCCGTGATTCAGCCCAGGTAGTCATGAGTGTTAGGAAGAAAATAAAGCAAGATGAAAGAAGAGATAACGAGGTGGGGCCTTAGTCCCTCTGTAGCAATGACATCGGTGTGGAAACAGGAAGCAGAGAGGGAGTGAGCCATGGGAAAGCCAAGGGGAAAGGTATTCAGGCAGAGGGACCAGTGGGGGCAAAGGCCTGGAGTGGGAATTAGCATGGTCTATTTGAAAGGATAGAAAGAAGGAGCAGGGGGGTGAGGAGGAGGAGGAGGCTGAGAATGCAGAATTGGTCATGCTAAGGAGTTTATATTTTATTCTAAATCTGGTAAGAAACTTTTGGAAGCTTTTGGGCAAGGAAATGACATGTTCTGATTTAATGATTGAGATTACATTGGCAGTTGCGTGAACAGACTATGGAAACTGAGTCAGGAGTGGAAGCTGGGAGGCAAGTCAAGAACTCCTGTGCTTTTCCAGGGAGGAATGGTGGTATGGGTTCTGGTACAGGGTGGAGTGTTTGAAAAGTGGTCAGGTTTGGAATACATTTTGATGTTAGGGCAAACAAGGCTTGCTGATAGACTGGATGGGTGTTTGAGAGAGTTTGAGAGAAAGAGATGGGTGAGCAGGGCTCCATTTATTGCAATGGAGGGCAGAGGAGAGTAACACACACACACACACACACATATATATATTATGGCAATTGGGTAGGCAAATAATGAATTTGTTTTGGATATACTAAATTTGAGATGTTCAAAAGACATTCAAGAAGAGTAGGCAGTTGGGTAATCGAGTATGAGGTTTAGAGGAAGTGGTGGGGCCAGAGATATAAATGTGGAAGTCAGTACATGAAAGGTATTCATAGTCATGGGGATGGCAAGATCATCATGGGAGTGAGAATGGAAGTTGGAGAGAAAAAGGCCCAGGGTAGACTCCCAGGGGTCCTTCAACATTGGGAGGTCAGGAAGATGTGGTAGTAAAGGAAATTAAGAAGGAGAAACAGAGTTGATGGAAAACCTAGGAGATGATGGCATCCCAGAGGCCTAGTGAAGAAAATGTTTGTAGTAGGAGGGGGTGATTAAATGTGTCAAATGCAGTAATCAGGGTCTAAGAATTGGCCAGCCATTAGGTTGGTGACAAGGAGGTGGTTAGGGAGCTTGAGAGGGAGATGCTTGAGAAGGAGATGTTTTGTGCAGTGGAAGGGCTGGAAGCCTGGCTGAAGACAATGACAAAGAGAATGATTGAAGTTGGCAGCTATTTCAAGGAATTTTGCTCTAGAAGGTGACAGAGGTAAGAGGATAGTAGCTGAAGGGGGATGTGGGAGCTAAGGTGATGCAAGATATTAGGAATGATCCAATAAACAAAGGAGAGCTGTTCCCATAGGGGAGAGAGAGGATAAACATATCCGGGGAGTCCTCGAGTAGGAGAGAAGTAATGGGATCCCAATGTGAGAAAGGGGGTGTTGGCTTTGGGTGATTACCAAGGGAATTTGAGATTTGTGGCCCAAAAGTTAAAATGAGCTTTGACAGTCTTGTCTGTTAAAATGAGCTTTGACAGTTTTGTCTGCGTCTTCGTTTCTAGCTACAGTTAAAGGTTTGGATGGCTAGGAAGTTGGATTTATTCTGGGTTGGTAACTGCAGCAGAGTGAGAGGTAGGCAGGAGTTGGGGGATTCCTCAGAGAAGGATGACAGTGATTCCAGGGAGGGCAAGGGGGGATGTGAGGTGCATGAGATTTTAAGGCAGGTATGATTCCAATCTACTGCTGACACAAATCAGAATTGGGTGGACTCTCAATGAGTCTCTCTACCTCAGACCTTTTTTTTTGCCCCATCCCCTTCCTCACTCTAACTACTCACTCCCCTAGCCTAAACTCTTTGAGGCAGGTTGGGCCCTATCCCAGAATTTCTGAATCAGTCTTTGAAGATGGGGTCCAGGTGATCCCACTATGCTGGGGTTGAAAACTAATGCTTTTAGAGCATCAGCTTGCTTTTAAAAATGAAGTTTCTACTCAAGCTTAAATTAGCTACTTAACTTGGAGAAACTGCCAGGATAATTTGATTCTTCCTTCTCATCAACATTGCAATTCCTTTCTCTTTTTCTTTTTTACTTCCCTTCTCTCCTGAAATGTGACCACTGAGCACTGCCTTTCTATGGAAATTCTCGAAAGATGTTAATATTTGGAAGCTGGAGATACCCCGGGTATGGTATATTTGGCAAGATAGCAGAGCTTTGTCCCAGTATATCCCAAAGGACATACTCTTGTCTCCTTGAAAGTTTATTTCCCAACAGGAAAACCATTGGTTTTTCCACCACCACCTTCCACTCCACTACACATAAAAGCTTGTTTGACCCTTCCTTTGGGCCAGGAACATGCCATTTAGCTTCATGGAGTTACTCAGAAAGTTATTTCACATTTTTAAAATGAGGTCTAACAGGGTGTATATTCAAATGGATTTGTCCCCCTTGTGAGCCATGAAATATTTTTATTATGGGTCCTTTTGAAGGTCTTCATCTTTATTTTATTGATGTCTCAATTATTCTGGTCTGAAATCAGTTTCTTTTACAGATCAAGCTTTTTCCTGCCCCAGGACCTTTACATATGCCATTCCCTCTATTCACAAAACCCCCTCCCCATCCCTCTGTTTCACACAATTCCTTTTCATTCTTCATGCCTCTGTTTAAAAATCCCTTCCTCAGAGAGACATCTCTCACTCCCACATCTACAGTTGGTCTTCTGACCACAGCCATCTCCCCATTATTTTCTCAGCAGCCTGTTTGTTTCCTTTATTGCTCGTTTGTAATTAATTTACCATTTGTTTACTTAATAATCATCTGTATCCTCCAATACAGTGTAAGCAATAAGAAAGTAGGACCTGGTCTGTTTAGTCCTTCCTTTTATCTTTACTGCCTGGCACTTTGTGGGCCATGAGTTAGTTGATTGAATATGGCCAACTCAGGGAAGGGTGTAATTAAAACACATTTTACTCCACATTCGTCCTGTACCAGTTAAGATTAGGGTTAGCAGCGAGTGACAAAAACCTCAAACTAAAGAGGCCTCTGGGTACTGATCACAGCCTCAGTTAGGTTCTATCCCAGAATATCTGAAGGGTAGAAGTCTGCACAGTAAACCATTCCCTGGGGCTATTTTCACATGCCAACTTTGAGGTTGGACAGACCTGGAATTGAATGCTGGTTCTTCTACTTGCTAAATGTATATGCTTGGATATATTCTTTAACCTTGAAGTCCAGTTTTCTCATTATTTTGGGGTTGACAAGAGCATCTACATTGAAGATAACTCGGTGATATGTGGATGAAGTTGTCAACCAATAGAAGATACAGCGAACATTGCCACCACCATCATCATAACACTTATTGTGATGGACTTGGACTAGCTGTACTATTGATTTAAATGTACCATTGACTTAGGTTTTTATGTGAATTTGGGTATGGGAAAGGACAGGAGGGAGGCTCATATGAAAGAAGGTAGGGCAGTTGGGGGCTGAGAAAGCAGGGTGGAAATACACACAAGGCTGCAGTGTCTGGAGCTGAGTCGCGGCTTTCCTCCACCTAAGGGACATGCCTTCCTTGTGCTGGGACCCCCTCACATACTTACATTATCTGTGTGACCCCTGTAAGTGTTTGGTCTTGTGACCCATGCTCTAGAACCTTCCTGGGAAAGTGGCTGGGTCCACTTTGCCTAAAATACCTCCAGGGACAGAGAAATGCATCTTGCCTGGGTCAGCCCATTGATGGGTAAACACTACTATTAGCTTTCCTGTAATACATCTCCAGCAACCCCAGGCCTGTCTCTCGGGGCCCCACAGAATATATTGACTATCTCTTACACATGACAGTCCCTACAATTTAAAGTAAAATGGTCACCATTGTCTCAACTTCCTCTTAATCATAAGTACTCAGTAGCTATCAGTTTTTTCCATTCATCATATTAATAATATCATACTTGATCGCTTAATACCTTCCATGAACATTTAGTAAGTGAAATAGACCTGGGTCAGCAAAGGGAAAGCAGACTGTTGGAATTTTATAGGCACTGTGGAAATCTTTAGCACAGAGATAATAATAGACAGCTTCATGTGTTCATTGTGATAAATGGATGTTGGCTGCTTGAGGTATGGTGTTGATTTCCAGGCCATATCTGGGCTCACTGGAAAAGAATGCTGGGATGCATTAGTTATGGCTGCTACAGGTGAGGAGGGAGGGGATGGAGAAGGGAGGGGGTGGAAGAGGGATGCCAGTCATTTACCATTCCCGATTTCACCCAACTTCAAAGGCTCAGAGAAGTGGGCAAGGTCCTGTCTGGAGTGAGCTGCAGCATGGGGTCTAGAACTCCTGACTTCTAGAGTTTTCTTCCTGCAAACCAAGCTGCTCTTCTCTTTTTCAAATGCAATTTTAATGGCATATATTATATACTCACATACTATATAATCATCCACAGTGTACAATCAATGGTTCACAGTATCATCATATAGCTGTGCATTCATCATCACAATTGATTTTTGAACATTTTCATTACTCCAAAAAAATAAAAATAAAAATAAAAGTAAAAAAGAACACCCAAAGCATCCCATCCTCCACAACTCCCCTATTATTTATCTATTTTTTTGTTTTTGTTTTCTTACTTATCTGTCCATACACTGGATAAAGGAAGTATCACTCCAAGGTTTTCACAATCACACAGTTACACCTTAAAAGCTATGTAGTTATATAGTCATCTTCAAGAATCAGGCTATTGGATTTTAGTTCAACAGTATTATGTTTTTTCCTCTAGCTGCTCCAATACACCAAAAACTGAAAAGGAATCTCTATATACTGCATGAAAATAACCCTGAGAATGACTCTCAATTTCATTTGAAATCTCAGCCACTGAAACCATAATTTATTTCATTTCTCTTCCCCCTTTTGGTCAAGAAGGAATTCCCACTCCCACATTGCCAGGGCCAGGCTCATCTCCAGGAGTCATGTCCCATGTTGTGGGGAGATTTACACCCCTGAGTATCATGTCCTACGTAGAGGAGAGGGCAGTGAGTTTCCTGCGGAGTTGGTCTAGTGAGAGAAGCCACATCTGAGCAACAAAAGAGGTTCTCCAGGAGTGACTATTAGGCATAGTCATAAGTAGGCTTAGCTTCTCCTTTGCAGGAGTAAGTTTCATAAGGGCAAGCCCTAAGATTGAGGGTCTGGTCCATCAACTTGGCAGTCCCCAGTGCTTGTGAGAATATCAGATCTTCCCCAAATGGGGAAGTTTAGTATTTCCACATTTTCCCCCAGTCCCTCAGGAGGACTATGCAAATACTTTTATCTCTCTGCCCAGGGTACTCTGGGACTATATCAGGGCATCACACTAACCTGTACAAACCGTAAGATCTCACTCCTTATTCAAGGTTCTATGTAATTATGGTGTTTGAATAAGCTGAACATACAAGTTAAATTAGTGTGCTACCGAAAATATAAATTTTGCACCAAATAAACATCTCTTCTTTTTGTGTCATATAGAAGTTGAAGTTTTAAAACAGTCAATATCGTTCTTTACCTTTTAATCTGATTTACGTAAGTCCTAACCAGATCTGCTTCATTCATATCTCTAACTAGTCTGATCATTTTATCAGTGATTTTGACGGTTGCTGTATTTGGGTAATGCTGACTTTCATAGCTGTAGAACTCTAGCTTTGAGTTTCAAGTGTCACAAAGATAATCGAAGTTCCAGGGGACAACCAGGTTATACACATAAAGAGCTTAGTGTCTCAGAATTTAGAAAAAATATCACCATTCCAGGATAGATGTGCTTGGTTTAAGAGCTTACAATTTAGGAATCTTCCTAATAGGCCTTCCCCTGATAACGTATGCTCTCAAATTCAATTTTCAGAGTTTGCATATTTATAGTTAGTCCATATCACATTTATAGTTAGTCCATATTGGTGAGGTGGTATAATATTTGTCTTTTCATTTCTGGCTTATTTCACTCAACATACTGACCTCAAGGTTCATTCACCTAGTTACATGCCTCACTATTTTTTTCCTTCTTACAACTGTTCAATATTCCACTGTATGTGTATACCTCAGTTAGCTCTTCTATTCCTCAGTTGTTGTACACTTAGGCCACCTCCATCTATTGCAGATCTTGAATGCTGCTGCCATAAACATGTGTGCAGATGTCCATTTGTGTCCCCACCAAGCTCTCTTTGCTGTTGGTGTCTTCCAGGGAAATTCAGAGATGAAGGAAATGCTTATCAAGATTCCAGTGGGTGTAAATAAAAATTTTTAAAATTAGTGATATTATAAGTTTGCAGAAAAATCATGTGGAAAACACTGTGTTTCCATCTTACTCCTTCCTATTATTAACATTTTGCATTAGAGTGATGCAGTTGTAGTTGATGAAAGGACATTATTATAATTGAATTATTTACTACTGACTATACTCCATAGTTTACACTAGGGTTCACTCTTTGTATTGTATATTCCCATGCTGTTGCTTATTTAATTTATTCTAGTCATGTATATACAACCTAAAATGTCCCCCTTTGAACACATTCCTAAATATAAAACTCAGTGGCATCAATTACATTTACAATATTGGGCTACCAAGATCCCCATCCATTATCAAAACTTTTCCATCATTCTAAACAGAAAATTCTGTACCAATTAAACAATAACTCCTTATTCCGTACCTTTGCCCTGGCCCTTGTTAACCTGTAGTCTATTTTCTGGCTCCATGGATTTGCTTATTCTAATTATTGCCTATCAATGAGATAAAACTTTTTTTTTTTTTTTATGTCTGGCTTACTTCACTTAATGTGATGTCTTACAGGTTCATCTGTGCTGTCACATGTATCAGAACTTCATTCTTTTTCACAGATGAATAATATTCCATCATATGTATATGCCACATTTTATTTATCTATTCCTCTGTTGTTGAACATTTGGATTGCTTCCATCCTTTGGCAATTGTGTATAATGCCACTATACCCATCAGTGTGAAAATATCTGTTCGAGTCCCTGCTTTCAATTCTTTTGGGTATATACCTAGACGTGACATTGTGAGATCATGTGGTAATTCTGTACTTAACTTTCTAAGGAACTGCCAAAGTGTTTTCCACAGTGGCTGCACCATTTTACATTCCTACCAACAAGGAATGTGTATTCCTATTTCTTCACATCCTCTCTAACACTTATTTTCCATTTTTTTCCAATAATAACCATTCTAATGAATGTGAAATGATGATTTTATTTGCATTTCCCTAGTGGCTAATGGCATTGAACATCTTTTCATGTGCTTTTTGGCCATTTGTACATCTTTTTTGGAGGAATAAATGTCCATTCAAGTTTTTTGCCCAATTTTAATTGGATTGCCTTTCTGTTGTTGGATTGAAGGATTTCTTTTTATAGTCTAGATATTAAACCCTTATTGGGTATGTGGTTTCCAAATATTTTTTTCCCATTCTGTAGGTTGTATTTTTACTTTCATGATAAAGTCCCTTGATGCATAAACTTTTAAAATTTTGATGAAGTCCCATTTATCTATTTTTCTTTTCATTTGTTGCTTGTGCTTTTGCTGTAATGTCTTAGAAAGCTTTGCCTTATGCAAGGTCCTGAAGATGCTTCCCTATGTTTTCTTCTACGACTTTTTAAAAAAAATTTTATTGTGAAAAATAACATAGAAAAAAGCAATAAATGTCAAAGCACACCACAACAATTAGTTATATAACAGATTTCAGACTTTGGTATGGGTTACAGTTCCACGATTTTAGGTTTTTACTTCTAGCTGCTCCAAGACTCAGCAGTCATACTCACTTGTTAAATCCTATTATCTCTGTTATAACTCCACCTTTTCCTTTGATCTTTCTCCCAATCTTTAGGGGTACTTGAGCTATGGCAATTCTAACTTTTCCATGTTGGAAAGTGCTGTCAATAATACGGGATAGGAGGACTTCTAAGAGTCTTTTTTTTTTTTTTTTTTTTACATGGGCAGGCACTGGGAATCGAACCCGGCAGGCAAGCATTCTTGCCTGCTGAGCCACCGTGGCCTGACTTCTAAGAGTCTTATAGTTCTGGCTCTTATGTTTAGGCCTTTGATCCATTTTGAGTTGACTTTTGTATATGGTGTGAGGTAGGGCTCTATCTTCATTCTTTTGTATATGGATATCCAGTTTTCCCAGAGTTATTTGATGATGAAACTGTTCTTTCTCAGTTGAATGAAGTTGGTACCCTTTTCAAAAATCAACTGCCCATAGATGTGAGGGTTTATTTCTGAACTGTCAATTTAATTCCATTGGTCTGTCCCATGCTGTCTTGATTACTGTGGATTTGTAAAAAGTTTTAAAATCAGGAAGTGTGAATCATTCAACTTCATTTTTTTCAAGAAGATTTTGGCTATTTGGGATGCCTTATGCTTACTTATGAATTTGATGATTGACTTTTCCATATCAACTGTTGGAATTTTGATTGGGATTGTGTTGAATCAGCAGATTTCTTTGGGTAGGTTGATATTTTAACAATATTTATTCTTCTGATCCATAAACACAGAATTTTCTTCCATTTATTTTGGTCTTTAATTTTATTTTGTAGTTTTACATGTATAAGTCCTTTACATCTTTCGTTAATTTTTTTCCTAGATATTTGATTCTTTAGTTGCCGTTATAAATGGGATTTCTTCCTTGAGTTCCTCTTCAGATTGTTCTTTAGTAGTGTATAGAAATACTAATGATTTTTGGGTTGGTTTTGTAGCCAATCACTTTACTGAATTCACTTATTAGGTCTAATAGCTTTGTTATGAGTTTTTCAGGATTTTCTATAACTAGCTCATGCAACCTACAAATAGGGAATGTTTTACCTCTTCCTTTTCAGAGGAAAGGAAGCCTCTTATTTACATTCGGATGCCTTTTATTTACATTTCTTACCCAATTGTTCTGGCTAAAATTTCCAACAGCGATGACAATGGGCATCCTATCCTGGGTCTGATTTTAGAGGGTAAACTTTGTATCATTCAGAATTGAGTGTGATTTTTTCTTTTACCCATTGGTTATTTAAGAGTGTGTTATTTAATTTCCACATTTCTGTGACTTTTCCAGTTCTCTCTTTGTTATTGATTCCTAACTTCATTTTATTATTGTCAGAGAAGATACATTGTATGATTTCAATATTTTAAAATTTAGTAAAACTTGTTTTGTGACCTAATGTATAATCTAACCTGGAGAATGACCCATGTGCACTAGAGAAGAATGTGTATGTTGCTACTGTCAGGTGAAGTTTTTTATATATTCTGTTTAGGTATAGTTGGTGTCATTCATCATCTTCTATTCAGTACTGATCTTTTAGTTCCTTACTTATATTCTATCAGTTATTGAGAGTGGTCTATTGGATTATCTTACTATTAATGTAGAGTCATTTGTTTCTCCCTCCAAATCTGTCAGTATTGCCTCATATATTTTGGAGCTTTGCCATTAGATGCATATATATTTATAATTGTTATGCCCTTTTGTTGAACTGACTGCTTTATCAGTATCTAGTGACCTTCTTTTGACTTAAAGTCTATTTTATCGGATATTAGTATAGGTATCCCAGTTCTTTTTTGGTTACTATTTGCACAGTATATATTTTTTCTATCCTTTCACTTTCAACCCACTTGTGTCTTTGAATTTAAGGTGAGTCTCTTGTTTAGAGGCTGTAGTTAGGCCATGCTTTGCTTTTTTTTTTTTAATCCATTTCCCATTCTCTGCCTTTTGACCTAAGAGTTTAACCAATTTACATTTAAAATAACCATTGATGGTGTAGGACTTTCTTCTGCCATTATGCTTTGGTCTTTGTAAGTCGTACTCATTTTTTGTCCCTCAATTCTTCCACTAATGTCTACTTTCATATTTATTTGATTTTTTTTTCTTTTAGTATTTTGAATCCCTTCTCATTGCTTTCTGTGTATATTTTTTATACATTTTCTTTGTGGTTACCATGGATCTAAAATTTAATATCCTAAATCTGTAACTATCAAGTTTGGTTAGATAACAACTTGATATCAATAGCTTATATTTGTATACTTCTTATAGTTTTTTTTAAAAAAGTCTTTGTGCAGTATGTCCAATGCCTAGTCATCTTCATTGGTGGTTTGTGGATTTTCATCTTGTTCCTCTAGATGGGTCATCATTTCCTGCTTCTTTATTTTTCTTGTTATGATTTGTTGGACACCGTATATTTTAATATTTTAAAGAGTTAACTCTGGAATTTGGTCCCTGAGTTGTCTGTACTTTAAGTTTGTATTCAGTTAGTGATATGACAGAGATTTCTTTGGGTGCCAGGAGCTAAGAATACAAACCAACTGATGAAAAAACGAAACAAAACAAAACCTCTCATAATCTTTGCAAATTGGCTTTTCATTGGCTGGTACTTTCCTTCAGAGTTCGCCCTCCTATCAAGAAGAACACCCTGAGGTGAATGCAATTGGCAAGCTCTGTCTGTTCTTAGCTTTTTCTTGTCCTGGGCTCATGCTTGCTGGTGGTCTTAGAATTCCCCCAGTTTACCGAATTTTGAATGTTCTGTCTATGCCCTATGAAGGCCCTTCATAGGGACATTGTCCCATGCTCCTTCTACTTCCTTAGCTGTCTGCAAGCTGCTTTTCCTGGCATGGCAAATTGTGGGAGGGTGAGCCAAAGATGAGTTTTCTGGCTCAGTCGTTTGGGCAACTACATGATACATTGGCATGGACATAGAGACATCCCAGTGTGCATACAAGGGTTACTCTGCTCCCTCTGGACTAGCTCTAGTGACTTACAATTGGAGTGCAAGCTGGCTCCACACGGCACAAGCAAGGGCACAATGAGCTTCTCCTACTGTTTTGAAAGCTATACTTTCTTGATATATCCTTCGTGCTGTTATTATAACTCATTAACTATTTTCTGTAGTTTTGAGGAAGTTGCGCTGCCAGTACTGCTAGTTGTTCAGAGATTTGGTGGTGGTGGTGGTTGGGCATGGAAATAACATCCCAGAGCTTCTTTTGCTGCCATCTTTGTTCACTGGAAGCCAGGTCCAGTGGCTTTTACCCCTTTATTTACCTTCAAGCTGTCTCAGATACCTCATCTAAAGGCTGCCTTTTACATTAATCTGCCTATGGATCTTTCCCCCTAGTTAAATGAATGAAAATCAGCCTGCTTCTTCCACTGCAATTCTTTTTGGAATGCACAATAATCATTCTTTAATGAGCTTGTGACTCTGAACCGAGGTATAATAATTTCGGTGACTCTGCAGCTTCCGCTGATGGAAATATATTTATTTTAGAAGTTGATGACCTGTGGGAAAAGACTATTATTCTAAATATCATGATGAGGTCATGGGAGCTGATGGAGACCTTGAGGAAAGGGGGAGGAGAGGGGAAGAGAACTAGAGAAAATTAGAATTGCATATACATAAGAATAGACTGCTTTCTATTCTGAGTAGGAGAACTGTTTTTTGTGATTCTTTGAGGAATGTTGAAGCAAAATGTATGAATAAGATGTTTCTGATGAGCAGAAGTATCTTGAGGTTGCCTCAGCTCTTTCCCTAGAGTTCCATTAGGTGACATGAAGGATGGTAGAGGAGGTCAGCCTTGTGTCTTAGGATAAAAAGCTAGAGGGCACTAGGAATGGGGAATGGGGTGACTGATGATCGTACATATTTCTATTTATCTTACATATATTAGATTTGTTGCTCCTAAAAATTTTATGCAAAATACTACATTAGATAGAAAAACAAAAAGAAACTTGCAAACAAGCTAACAAAAGTGCATAGTTATTCATAATCCCATCCCTCACTCATTGCCACTAAACAGATTCATATATATATATATATGTACTATATGTATTCATATATGCTTACAGATAGTATATTTCGTGAATCAGTTTCATCTGGATTTCAAATCTAAGATGCAATGTGTGAAGAGGTGTTAGAGCTTGGGGTAGTGGTTTTCAAAGTGTAGTCTAGGAATCCTTGTGGGGGAGGGGGATATCTGAGTTCTTTTCAGGTTTGTAAAGTCCAAACTATTGTCATAATAATATTAAAATGGCTTTTCATTCTCATTCTGTTGCAAGTGTACAGTGGAATGCTCTAGAAACTATTTGACATGTGGTATCACAACAGATTGGATGCAGAAGTAGATATGAGAAGGAAACAGCTTTTATGAAGCCTGACATTAAGGAGATTTGCAGAAATGTAAAAAAATGCCACTTTTCTCACTAATTTCTTGTTGGGAAAATGCAGTTATTTTTCATAAATTGTGTTATTTGGGTTAACCTGAAATGTATTTATTATTTAAAAAATGAATTTAGAAATGCATAATTAACTTTTTTCTCTGTTTTGATTTTGAATATAGTAAATATCAATTTATATAACCTACATAAACCATAGCGCATTGGGTCCTCAAAATTTTTAAGAGTGTAAAGGGGTTTTGAGACTGAACAGTCTGAAAACTGTTGGGTTAAAAGGTAAATATAATTTTCAATTAAACTTCTTTGAGAAAGCTCATTCAGGCAAATCTAGTTCCAGTTGGCTTCTGACACCTGGGCTCTGGACCTAAAATACAAGGGAACTGGAGATTTGGCTGTATGGTAGAATTCCATCTGTATAATTCTGACCCAAGATTCACTTTAGTATCAAAATGAGTTGTCCCCTTTTATCAAATTGAATCAGAAAATGACTAGCTCTGTTCTGTACTTTGTGGTCTGTAGACACCGAAGCCATGGATATTCCATGTAAAGTAATGAGAGTTAACACATCATAGCATATCTATCAAGGTTTCTGGTGGCAAGCAATCGAAGCTGACTCTGACCCATCAGGTAGAGAAAGAGTTGATCAAAAGCCTATTGGGAGTTCACAGAATTGTTAGGAGTAGTGGAGAGCCAGGCTTGAAACTAAGCTTCCAGTTACAGTGAAAACACCCCACCATAGAACTGCACCCATGGGGAAACCATTCCCCAGGCTATTGTCCCGACAAGCCTTAAAGGAAACTGCCATTGTCCTGGTGTCAGGCACTCAACCTTGCAAACACTGTCACTACCAAAGCCTGACTCATTGACTCCAGCCTTGCCAGCAAAATGAATTCCCCGAGTTGTTCTTTTCAGAATCAAAGTCTTATGCGAGTATGCCTGATTGGCGGAACCTGGGATACAGGCCTTCCCTTGAGCTGCAAGAGAGGCTGAGATTTGATTTGACTGTTTCGGTCTTACCTTGAGAGGTGGGAAGTCAAACTGCTTTTGTTTGGGGAAACAAAGATGGGTCTCCATTTGACTTTCCCTTAAAGCTGAGCCCAAGACAAAGATTTAGTAGGGAGGCCATTTATGCAGAAGTGAGCTAAGTCTGAATCAAAGTCTAAATCCTGGTTTTCTAATGTTCTTAAAAGAGGTTAATCTAGATTAACACTTCCCCAGTGTGGATCAGTGATCAAGAATGGTAGCAGGGCTTATCCAAATACCAGGTCCTGTGGGGATTCACTGCAGGACCTCTTAGGGCCTTTGCCCTGCCAGCGTGCACTGAGGACTCTGAGAGGGAGGCACTCCATGGCCCCCATACTCCCACAGATCCAGCCCCCTTTGTCCCTGCAAGAGGACCTTGTAGGGTTAGTATTTTGATGAGTGCATTTTGGGAAATGATGGCTGAACTCAAGAGGTCAGTTCAAGATCTACATCTGGTGATTCCTATGATCTCATTTATTCTTTTCCCCAAGTTGTTAAGATGAGGAACTGTGGTCAAAAATCACTCATCAAGACCAGGCTGCTAATTATTAGCTGAGCTGGGACTCAAATCCAGATCTTTTGAACTTTTTGTTTTGCTTTGTCTTCCCCCACCGGGTATATAGTACAAGGAGGGCAGGTGTGACAGGAGCCTCAAAATATTGCTTGCGGGCT
Source organism: Tamandua tetradactyla (assembly GCF_023851605.1). Taxonomy (NCBI): domain Eukaryota; kingdom Metazoa; phylum Chordata; class Mammalia; order Pilosa; family Myrmecophagidae; genus Tamandua; species Tamandua tetradactyla. The sequence continues at coordinate 41,059,625 of NC_135346.1, read as the reverse complement.
CATTCTAAACCAGACCCAAGTCTGAACTCTTGAGCAGAGCTGTCCTCAGCCTGTCTGTTGGGAAAGCCGCAGGCCCCAGCCCTGGGGAGGGAGGGCTTCTGCTCAATGGCTATGAAGGAGGAGACTCTCCAGGCTTCCCTTGAATCCACCCCCTCCTTCCTCCTCTTCTCCCCTCAGCAGCGAACAAGAGGACCTGGAGTCTCATAAACCTTTTATAAACAAACAGGGAACTTTAGTGTTCACTTCTCCTGGTGTTTAGGCAGAGCTGACTCCTTGTGCAGGGCTATTGGGCTGAGCTATAGAATGTTACCTCAACCTGTGGAAAGAGCCAAGAGCAAGCTTTGCCAGCTGAGTTGGCAGGTAGCTTGAGCTGCCCCAGGCACAGGCACCTGTTGCTGGAGTCTATCTGTGGAGATCTCCTGGACACTGACTGCCTGCAAAGGGGCTGGGAACAAGTCACTTCCGCGCCATTGCAATAAGACCTCCCCATTACAGGCCTGTCCCTCAAGGTTACTTGAGGCCTCAAGGCACATGACCTGACTTGTTCCCTACCATGACTGTGTGCGAGGGGCAGGGCATCCCATTTTACTGACGAGGAAACTGAGGCCAGGGGGAGGAAGGGGTCAGAGCAGAGTTGGGACTCTCCTGCAATCTGGAGCAGCCTATGGAAGGGACTGGATGTTTACTGGAGAAAATATCCAGTGTACTGGTACCTGTGGGATGGAGGAATGGACAGCTTTCCGAGGAAAGCACTGAGAGATGAGACACTGGAGGGCAAAAGAGCCTGGGCTTTGGAGTCAGAATTGGGTTTGAATTTAAGTTCTACCAAATACAGGCTGAATGACTGGGCAAGTTGCTTTCTGTGCTTGGGGTAATTTATTTGATAAACAAAGAAAATTACTATATCCAGTTCATGGGGTGGTTCTGACAAACAGACGAGAGGATGCGTGCACTTGGTGTCCAGTGCATGGGAGTCACTCAATCCATCACAGCTATTTGTTGTTAATAACTGACTTGAATCATCCTGCGCCTCTCCCTGGAGCTGACCCCAGGAACGCTGCCCCTCTGTGGTAGGTAGGCTCAGTTTCAGTAAGAAAATGACCATGCTGATGAGGGGGCAGGGGGTGGCCGGCCAAGGAATCGGGCCAGGGGAGGCTCTCAGCAGTTCCCAGGAGCAAGGCGTGCTCAGGGAACAGAGCTCACAGAGGCAGTGCTTTCTGCAGCTTACTCTCATGGCCTCTCTGAAACAAAACAAAACCTGGGATGAAGTTTCCAAAATGCTCTCAAGTGCTGCCAAGCTTGGATATGTTTTCTGAGCTACACCGAGGCAGCTCCATCTCCCATTCTCCTCAGAGGCAGAGAACTGTGACCCTTTGGGGGCAAGAACGTGGCAACTGCCGAAGAGGGCCTGTTCCCCCAAGAAGGCTCCTGGCCGTCACTCCTGCACCCGTCGTGTTGAGCTGCACCAAATGGTGAAGGAACAGGGGATGGCAGGGGGTCAGGAGGGCAGCTCGGCTTAAGGTGAATGTTAACCCCACAAGCCTTTGGAATATCGAATAAGAGGATAAAGTCCTTGAACTCTTCTCACCTAGACCCATCTATTGCTCATTTACCCCTCAGTGTAACCAGCAGTCACCTACCCACTCCCTGGACTATACCTAATAGGATGAGGTTAAAATTCCTTACCAGGGTTTTTAAGGGCCTCGAGGATCTATCTCTGTGGCCTGTCTATCCCCTGTAGTTGAATCCTCACTCCAGCCATACCCAATGGCTGGCAGTCCCCACATGCATGCAGGAGTTTTGCTCCATTGGGCCTTTGCTTATGCCCTTGGGAAGGAATAGACAAGTGGAGACTCAGTAGGGGCTTGAGTCATACCTGTTGAATCACATCCTATGCTATTTTTTTCCCTCTCATCATCTTTAAAAAGCACAACAAAAATAAAGATACAGGTAAGGATGGCTATAAAAACTCTACCTTAAAACAGCAAGGATGATTGAAATAAATTCCCGAGGCTGCCATGTCATAATTGAAGAAAGCTTGTTCTGGCGTTAAGAATTGGAGCTCCCAGCCTTCCCTTTGCCTGCTGGTGCAGAACACTGGAGTGGGAAGTCCCACACACAACTAGCTTCCACCACTCTCTGTCCCCTTCACCCCTGTCTGTGTGTTAGTTACTCAAGCAGAGAACAAGCGTCAACAAAGAAGCCTGGCATGTCAGAGAATGTATGGGGGTGATGCAACTTTTTGCAAGAAAGTATTTGTCTTTTCTCTGTCAGGGACCAATCATGCTGTCTCTCATTTGGTGGTTAAAGCCATTTTAGATGCAAGATTCTTGGGCTCAGAAAGACCCGTGTCAGCTCCAGTAGTCTCATGGTATCAGCTATAGTAGAGTGTGTATCAGTGGTTCTCAATAGGAGGTGAGCTTGGAACCCAGGAGATGGTTGGCAATGTCTGGAGATAATTTTAGAAAAAAGATATTTTTATTGAGAAATCTTCACATACATAAAGTCCACCCACAGTATGCAATCAATGGCTCACAATATCATCAGCTAGTTGTGTATTCGTCACCATGATCATTATTAGAACATTTGCACACTCCAGAAAAAGAAATAAAAAGAAAAAATAAAAAAAACCCTCATACATACTGTGCCACTTTCTACTCCTCTCATTGACCACTAGTATTTCAATCTACTCTTTTTTTACCGCTTATCCCCCCCTGATATTTATGTATTTACTTTTGCTTATGTTTGTACTCATCTGCCCAAATCTGAGATTAAAGGAGCATCAGACACAATGTTTCCACGATCACACGATCACATTGTAAAAGCTGTATAGTTATACAATCTTCTTCAAGAATCAAGGCTACTGGAATATAGTTCAACAGTTTCAGGTACTTCCCTCTAGCCACTCCAATGCACTATAAACTAAAAAGGGATATCTATATAATGCAGAAGAATAACGTCCAGGATAGCTTCTTGACTCTGTTTGAAATCTCTCAGCTACTAAAACTTTATTTCGTCACATTTCTCTCTTCCCCTTTATCGTCAAGAAATCTTTCTCAAACCCATAATGTTGGATACCAGCTCATCACCAGGAGTCCTGTCCCACATTGCCAGGGAGATTTATACTCCTGGGAGTCATGTGCAATGTAGTGGGGAGGGCAGTGAGTTCACTTGCTGAGTTGACATAGAGAGGCCACATCTGAGCAACAAAAGAGGTTCTATGGGGGTAACTCTTAAGCATGATTATAAGTAGGCTTAGCTCCTCCTTTGCAGGAACAAGTTTCATAAGGTGAAACCCTAAGATCAAGACTCAGCCTACTGAATTGGTTGTTTCCACTCACAAGCAGTGGATTCCCCAGATGGGGAAGTTGAATATTTTCTCCTTTTTCCCCAGTCCCTCAAGGGGACTTTGCAAATACTTCTTTATTCACTGCCCAAATAACTCTGGGATATATTGGGGCATCACATTAACCTGTACAAATCAACAAGGTCTTATGCCCTGTTCAAGATGCCATGTAATTATGGTGTTCAAATAAACTACCATACAAGTGAAATTAGATAATGTGTTACCCAAAATAAAAATTTTGCACCAAATAAACATCTTTTCCTTTGGTCTTCATAGAAATTGAAGTTTAAAAAAATGGACAATATCATCCTTTACCCTGTTTTCTGATTTACCTTAGTCCTATCCAGATCAGCTTCATTCATATCTCTTGTCAAAGCTGGAGACAATTTTGATTGTCACAACTTGAGGGTTTACAATTCACAAATAATGGATAGAGGCCAGGAAAGCTGCTAAACACATTACAACGCACAAAATGGCCTTCACTGCAAAGAATTATTTGGCCCAAATGTCAGTGGTGCTGAGGTTGAGAAATCCTGATCTACATGATTCCAAACATTTGGGAATTGTCTAAAATCTTGATTATCTGCTGCAATAGATTATATCTTCCAAAGAAAGATGGTCACAACAATTTTTCTCATCTCACGTGCTCTGCTGTCATGTGACTTTGACACTTTCCCTCCAATGGGTGGTATGTAATTCCCCTGCCCTTAAATCTGAGCAGGCTGTGACCCTCTTGACCATTAGAAATGACACTGGGTCATTTCCCAGGTGTCTTAATTTGCCAGGGTGTTAAACTGACTTATTGGCTTAAACAGCAGGAATTTATTGTCTCAAAGTTTTGGAAAATAGAAGTCCAAACTCAAGATGTTGGCAGGGCCATGCCTTCTCTGAAGTCTGTAGCATCCTGGAGGTGGCTCACCAGCAGTCCATGACTCAATCTCTGCCTCCATCACATGGTTGTCTCTTTTCACATCTCTGTCCTCGCACTTTGTCTGAAATGCCCCTGCTTATAAGGACTCCCATGTATGGGATTAAGGCCCATCTCAATTCACTTTGGTCTCATCTTAACTACTACCATCTTCAAAGATCCTAATTTACAAATGGATTCACACTTACAGGACCAGGGGTTAGGACTTGAACATGTCTTTGTGGGGGATGTGATGCAATCCATGACACCAGGCTATATTAGAAAAAACAACAATCAACCGGTAGCCTCTGCCAAGTTCTCTTACAACATTCACTATAGAGGAAGCTGGATCCCTTGTAAGAATTCTGACTTCTCTGAGATGGCCATAGGCTAGAGGCTACATTTAGTATGTGTTGCCAGCCCCTTTGAGCACGCAGGCAGACAGCCCATCTAAACTGCCCGGCTGGGAGCCATCCTGGACACCCAGGCCAGTGGAACCTTCAGCTGACGGCAGCCCCAGCTGCCAGCTGACTGCAACACATGCGAGGCCCCAAGCAAGAACCGCCCAGTTGAGCCCTCCCTCCATCCTTGACAAACAAACTTCTGAACAAAATAAAATGGCTGTTTTAAGCCACTGCATTTTAGAGGAATTTGCTACACAGCAATAGACAATCAGAACATCAGCTTGTTTTAGCATAAAAAAAATCTAGGTTGTATAAAGATACAGCTTTTACAATGTGAATGTGTGACTGTGAAAACCTTGTGTCCGATGCTTCTTTTATACAGGGTATAGACAGAGGAGTAAAAAAATAAGGATAAAAATAAATAAATAAAGAGGGGGATAAGGGATAAAATAAATTTGGTAGAATGAAATGTTAGTGGTCAATGAGAAGGAGGAGTAAGGGGTATGGGATGTATGAGTTTTTTCTTTTTATTTCTTTTTTCTGGAATGATGCAAATGGTTTAGAAATGATCACGGTGATGAATACACAATTATGTGATGATATTGTGAGCCACTGATTGTATATCATGTATGGCTGTATATGGATGAAGATTTGTCCGTAAAAATGTTTTTTAAAAATCTAGGTATTGGTCATCCACTATTAGAGACAGGAGAGCAAGACTTGGTTAGAAAAATGAGGAAAACTTCATCTCTGAGATTTTCAGGGACAGAATGTTCAGCTGAGCAGGAAGTTCTGCTCGATATGGGCTTTAACAGGGAAGGGAAAATGAGCACAAGAAACGTGAGCAAGGGAACTTGTAGTCTCTGCATTCTAGAGTCACTGGCTAGTTTCCTCTCTCTTAGGAGATACCATGATGACAACCCGATACTTAGAAATAAATGAATTTAATTAGCTCAGGTGCATCTTTTCTAGCAAAGAGTAAAGAAGTCTCTTTCAGGATGGAAACCTACACTAATTATTCTAGAAGGAAGAAATCAGTGGTTTGTAGTCTTCCATTTTTACCAGGGATTAAGAGTATCTAAATGGCAAATGTTATAAGAGCATCTAAAGGGCAAAAGTTATAAAGTGACCAGCTGAAGCCAGAGTCCTTTTACCAGGATGAAGCCCATGTCATCATTCTCCTTTTTAAGATCCTTGTGATAAATCTTGCCAGGATATGCATTGGCCTCCTTATGGTGGCCCTACTTCCAGTTGGCCCCTGGAATCCATTTCCTACACAACAGCCAGAAGGGTCTTTGCAAATCAAGTGGTGGGAGGGTAGTTCAGTGGTAGAATTCTCACCTGCCGTGTGGGAGACCCGGGTTCGATTCCCAGCCTATGCACTTCCCCTGCTGCCCAAAGGGGGGAGAAAAAAACATTTAACAAATGGTACTGCAATAATGGGACAGTCACATGGAAAAAGAATGAAGTGACCCCCACCATACAGCATACAAAAGAGAAAAATCCATGAAAGCACTTAAAAAAATTATAAATCAGCTTGTATCCATTGACTTTCTATGGAAGGTTGGATTATACCCAAGCTCCTTTCTCTGACCTATGATATTATTTAATATTCTTCATAGCACTTAACAATATCTGAAATAATCTTATGTATTTGTGTACTTGTCCATGTCCCCCACTAGAAAGGAGGTGTAATGAAAAGAGAATACACACCTATCTTGTTAATCTTTATTTCCCTAGTACATGGGGCAGTGGTAGGCAGTAGGAAACTTTCATTAATTCCTTGGGGAATGAATAAATGATTGAAGCCAGTGTTCCTCCCTGCTCATCCTTATCCGTTGAACACCTATTCATCCTTCATGACCTATGAGACTTCTTCCTCTTTTGACTCCTCTTGGAGCTTTATAACTTTTATCTTACTGTTATATGTTGGAATTCAGCGGGCATTGTGTTAACCTCCCTGTCTCATTATAATCTCCTTGAGGGCAGGACTGGACTTCACTCATTGCCATATCTCCTGCTCTCCTCCCACAGTCCACCCCACACGCTGTTTGGACATTTGTCAATGACTTGCGGCACTGAATTTCCACTTTGTGTTGCCACTTCCCGTGTTGGCGGGGATCCTTCTTCTCCTCAGACATGTTCAGGGTACGGATGCAGTCCTTAGCAAACTAGATTTTACACCTAGGAAATTCTCAAGAATCCAAGCGATTGTGGAGGCAAGAGATTGTGTCAGACCATTTCTTGAGCCTCTCTAAGTGTATACACTCTCAGCAAAACCGAAGTCATTATGAAAAGATAAGGAGAGAGTTTAACAGTTGCAAAATCTCATGCTATCAATGAAATATGTTTTTTGATATTTGTTCAATTACTCTTCTAAGTTGATCCTGGACAATGTTCCCAGACTCTCTTCTAGAATAATTCCACTTAAGAATAGTAAGCATTGTAATTCAAGAGAGGTAGAGCTGGAAAGGACCTTAGAAATAATTCAGGCGACTCTCCTACACGCAACTCCAGAGGGGGAATTGGTTTGTCTTCAAGTCACACAGAAGTTAGAGGCAAATGTGGTGCACCCACACAGGCATGCTTGCCTTTGGGTGAGACTGTTTCCGTGCTTGCCCCAGCAGCTTCTGCTCTGTTGCATGATGCTTCTACTCCCAAATGCCAAGCTTAAGTCACCTTTGCATCCTGGCTGATGGAGTGGGAACCTGCTTCCATGAAGCAGAACAGCTTCCCCACCCACCCAAGTCTCCCACCCTGGCCTCTCACTGGCGCCTGAAATAGCACCATTAGAGACAAACTATGTTTCAGTGAAATCTGTCTTTGGACCAAGGGTTGCAAACTCAAATGCCTGTAGGGGTTGAGCAGGCAATATAAATGGTGAGTGGACAGTGCTGCTGGGGAATGGTGTGTGCAGTCTTGCATCGGAGGATCTGCAGGGGCAGTGCTGTCAGTGCCACCACACAACATCTTCAACTTCTCGGTTTTCACAATGTGGATGATTTCATTTGAATTCTTCTGAATTTTAAATATCAGCAACAAATTAAAAAAAAAAAAATTAACATACGATCTGGCCAAACAAAATGTTTATCTCCAAGGTGGATTTGGTCTTTTTTATGTGCATGTGAAACCATCTATAGATTCTTTCCAATGTCACACCTGCAGTTTGGGTTTGGGAAGAAGAGAGATCAAAGTAAAATGTTTCCTTTGGGAACTGCTGGGAAAGGCAGGTTGGGTGTGTGGGCAGGGTGAGGCGAGCGAGGCATCCAGGGTGCAGCGTTTAAGCAGGCGTTCCCTCCCAGGGCAGAACCTGTCCTTGCATGACCCTGAGAGTGAGCCGTTGGATGCCTCGCTTGCCTCACCTTACTACCAGGCCCTGAGCATGGCAGGTGGGGAAGGAAGGGAAGGGGGCCAGGTATGAATCGGGGGACCACATCTACAGGTCGGGGTGAATGGGAAGAGACCCCAGGAAGTGGAAACGTGGTGTGAAGGCCACTGAGGTTAGTTTTGCAGACCAGATGCTGCTTCTGACTTTCCTGCGGCGGAAAGCATTGGGCACAGTCTGTCCTGTGCTCATTGTCTCGCCACGGTTTGCTTCTCTGCTCTTGCCACACCCTCTGGAAGCCTTGACTCAGTCCTGCCCCAAGTGACCTCGGCAGAAAGTGTGAGAAAGCAAGGAGCAGCAGTTGTTTTCGTTATCTCTAAACCAAGCAAGGAAAACAAGTTGTTGCCACTGTGCCTGGGTATCGGGCCTCAGCTCCCCTGGCTGTCCAGGGGGCCCCCGGATCTGCAGGGGACCATGCGTGGACAGTGAGAGGGGGAGTGTCAGCTAACTCAGGGACCCCAGGAATGCAGCAGCTTCGGCCTCTGCCTCCTGGGAGAGCCCTCAGGAGAGGGCAGATTTGTGCCTTTGAGGTGCTGCCTGGTTAACTCTGGGCTTCTTTGGAGCCTGGCCTCCCTGCCTCCCGAGTGGGTCTTGGCAGGAATCTGGAAGGGCGAGATTCTGAGCCACTCCTCCTGCTGCCTCTTTGGCTTGTTATCAAAACGCCTGTGGTTACGGCCCAGTGTTGGGGACAGCTGGGTTTGTTTTGGTGTTCAAACTGGTGGTGGGGTGGGCTGGGGTGGGGGAGCGTGGTTTTAACATTGAAAAAATAAATTGTTTTCAAGAGAGAGAGAAGGCTTCTAACCCTGCCTGCTTGCTCCCAATGTCAAAGAATAAATGCCTGACAGGAGCCAGCAGTTAGCAAGCACCCGCAAGGAAATTAAAAGCAATGCTGAGGGAGTAGGACAAACCATCCCCGAGGTGTATGGAGGGTTCACATAGCCTCAGAGTGGGGGTCACTGCGACCCCCTCATTCACCTGGATCCTTCCTGCAAGCTACTTGCTATTTTTCATACCTGGACTTCTAAATCCTTAGAGGGCAGCGTGAGGGAGGCAGGAAGGGGGAGGAACTCTGGGGGATAGCAGAAATGTGACAGCTCTCTGCAAATGTTGATGTTGGAGAAGCTGTCAATTGGAAAAGGGAGGTAGCAGTCTTTCTTGGGATCCCAGAATATATAATTAAGGCCAGAGCTGAAGCTAAAGGAGACACATTTTCCTGTTAATATATTCCCCCTCCCCCACATTTTTTCCCCAACAATTAGAGCTGTCTACCAAATTGTGTCTTAGACCTCAGACACCTTCTTAGAGAAACCTTCCATGAACTCTTTCCCCCTCCCCTTCTAAAGTTGTTCTCCTCTCCTGTTGTTCTGTCTCATCAGTCTGCTTATATTTTGCATATTACTTATCAAAGTCTGTACATATCATGCCCATTGTCTGCTGACTTGTGTATTTTCTGTCTAGCAGTCTGGGCTGTGAGCTTCAGGAAGGTAGAAAACTTTGTGCCATGGTCATCATCGCTTCCCTAGTTCCTAGCACAAGGGCCTGGCAGAGAGTAGAAGCTCAATAAATATTTGTTGACTGAATGGATGAGAAATGAATGAATGTATCAGGAGAAATGAATTCCCCAACACTGGAAGGATTTAAGCAGAGGGTGGGAGGCTACTAGTTAGAGATGCTAGAGAATACCCCAACTCCCCATGCTCCTTGCATGGGTCAAAGTTACTCTACTTATGGTGACAAGCCAACCCAGACTATACAATGGCTAAAACATGAGTTATTTTTGTTCAAGTAAAGTCCCAGCTGGGTGTTTCTGGGAGGTGGAGAATTCTCCATTAGGGAATGACTCAGGGACCCAGGTCCCTTTCATCTTGTGGCTCCATCATCTTCACTACTTGGCTTTCTAGGTCACCATGCTGGATCTCATGGAACAGGTAGAAGGGTGAGAGGTCATTAGAGGCCAGGCCTGGAAGACCAGCATATCCCTTCCGCTCATACTCCCTTGGCTAGAACTCCATCTTATCCAATTGCAACGTTTGGGTCATGGCCCAGGAGGAAGAGGTGCTGACTTGGGTTCATAACTCATCAGGTTCTGCCACGTCTGTGTCAGGCAGGAGGTGGGACCAGACGGCTTCTTGGAGCCTCTCCAGTTCCCAGCATTTGTGGTTGAAGATATGAGTTTCTCTTTTGCAATAACTTAGCACTTAAGAAGTAATGTGCGTGTCAACTCCCCACCTTATCTAGCTTTATAATTCTTTTTCCGTCTGCTCAAGAGTTCCCTAGGGTGCTTCTGGTGTCATTAGGGACAGTAAGAACATTTGCTCATGCAGCCACAAAAATGCCTGAGACCAGCCTAGGAATCCCAGTTCTCTCATTTCTTGGGTGTGTGGCATTAGGCAAGTGACCTAACCTCTCTGTCCCTCTGCTTTCTTCTCCGGAAAATGAGGATCATCGTAATGATAATGCACACTTACTTCATAAGGTTGTCAGGTTTAAAAGAGCAGAGGTTTGCATCATTTAGAGTGCATTTATTCCAGGCCATTGTTCTAAGTGCTTTATTTTCATCATCTTTTTTTTTCATTTTCACAGCAACTCTATGAAGTAGATACTATTATTAGTCCCAGTTTTAAACAGGAGAACATGGAATCACTGAGAGATAAAACAGTTTGCCTAAAGTCATGCAACTAAGAGGTGGAACCTGGACCCAATCGGTCATCTGACTCTAGAGCTTGCCTGGCATGTAAATAGTTGGCAGTGATGGGGTTCTGAAAATGATGACTTTTAAAAATCTGCAATTATATTGAGATATAGTATATGCACACACCATATGTATTAGTTAGGGTTCTCTAGAGAAACAGAATCAACAGGGGACACTCGCAAATATAAAATTTATAAAAGCGTCTCTTGTGACCGCGGGAGTGCAGAGTCCAAAATCCGCAGGGCAGGCTGTGAAGCCGACAATTCTGATGGAGGGTCTGGATGAACTCCACAGGAGAGGCTTGCCAGCCGAAGCAGGAAGGGCCTGTCTCTTCTGAATCCTCCGTATAAGTCTTTCGGTGATCAGATTAAGCATCACTCATTGCAGAAGACACGCCCCTTTGGTTGATTACAAATGGAATCAGCTGTGGATGCAGCTGACACGATCTTGATTTCATTCTATGAAATGTCCTCATCGCAACAGACAAGCCAGCACTTGCCCAACCACCGCTTGGCCAAGTTGACACATGAACCTGACCATGACACCATATAACCATCCAAAGTGTACAATCGGTGGTTCACAGTATCGTTATATAGCTGTGCACTCATCACAATTGATCTTTGAACATTTTCATTACTCCAAAAAAGTTAATAAAAATAAGAATAAAAAAAGTGAAAAAGAATACAAGAAACATCCCATATCCCCCATACCCCCTATTATTTATCTATTTTTTGTCTTTATATTCTTACTCATCTGTTCATACACTGGATAAAGACAGTGTTAGTCGCAAGGTTTTCACAATCACAGGGTCACACCTTAAAAGCTCTTTGGTTATTCAATCATCTTCAAGAATCAAGGCTATTGGATTACAGTTCAACAGTTTCAGGTATTTCCCTCTAGCTACTCCAATACATGAAAAACTGAAAAGGAATATCTATATAATGCATAAGAATAACCTCAGAGTGAACTCTTGATTCCATTTGAAATCTCTTAGCCACTGAAACTTTATTCTGTTTCACTTATCTTTCCCCTTTTGGTCAGGAAGGCCTTCTCACTCCCACAGTGCCAGGGCCAGGCTTATCCCCAGGAGTCATTTCCCACATTGCTGGGGAGATTTACACCCCTGAGTGTCATGTCCCATGTAGGTGCGGGAGGGTAGTGAGCTCACCTGCTGAGTTGGCAGAGAGAGAGAGGCCACATCTGAGCAACAAAAGCGGTTCTCTGTGGGTGATTCTTAGGCATAGTTCTCCTTTGCAGGAATAAGTTTCATAAGAGCAAGCCCCAAGGTTGAGGACCTGGTTCATCAACTTGGCAATCCTCAGTGCTTGTGAGACTATCAGGTATTCCCCAAGTACGGAAGTTTAAAATTTCTACCTTTTCCCAAGTCTCTCAAGGGGACTCTGAAAATACTTTTTTATTTTCTGCCCAGATCACTCTGGGATGTATCAGGGCATCACACCAACCTGTACAAACCAACAAGATATCACTCCCTATTTATGATTCCATGTAATTATGGTGTTTGAATAAGCTGACCAAGCAAGTTAAATTAGATAATGTGCTAAAGAAAATGTAAACTTTGCACCACATTAACATATCTTCCTTTGGTCTTACATAAAATTTGAATTTTTAATATTCAGTCAATATCATCCTTTACTCTTTAGTCTCATATACCTTAGTCCTAACCAGTTCTGCTTCATTCATATCTCTAATTGAAGTCTGACCACTTTTTCAGTGTTTTTAACAGTTGCTGTATGGGGTAATGCTGACTTTTATAGCTGCAGAACTCTAGCTCTGAGTCTCAAATGTTAAACAAATACCAAAGATCCAGGGAGCAATCAGTTTATACGCAAAGAGCTCAGCATCTCAGAATTTAGAAATAAAAGTTACCATTCTGGAAGAGATGTGACTGCTGTAACAACTTACAATCTAGGAACCTTTACAATAGGCCCCAACCTGATAACCCCTGCTCTCGAATTCAATTCTCAAATTTTGCCCATTAAAATTAGTCCATATAATTGAGCCATAATAATATTTGTCTTTTCATTTCTGGCTTATTTCACTCAACATACTATCCTCAAGGTTCATTCATCTTGCATGTTGCATGACTCACAACTTCGTTCCTTGCAGCCGCTCAGTAGTCTATTATATGTATCAAACACAGTTGCCTTTTCCATTCATCAGTTGATGCACCCTTAAGCCACCTCTATCCATTGTGAACCATGAACACTGCCCGGATGAACACCAGTGTGCAAATGTCCATTCATGTTCCCATTTTCAATTCATCCAAGTAAATACCTAGTAATGGGGTTGCAGGATCATATGGCAGCCCCACCCCTAGCCTCCCATGGAGCCACCACACTGCCCTCCAGATGGGCTGTACCATTCTACTTCCTACCATCAGTGAATAGGTACATCTCTTTCCACATTTTCTCCAGCACTTATATCTCTCTGTTCATTTCCAAACAGTTTAATTCACACACCATACAAGCCAGCCTAAGTAAAAAATCAATGGTTCCTGGTATAATCACATAGCCATGCTGTCACCACCACAATTTATATAAGGAGTTTTCCAAAATGATGACTTTTGTTTTATTTTTGACTTTAGAGGCTGAGCCAGTCCTAGGCTTGCTTATAGTATTAGTAACAATCTGAAAAGCCTTTCATAGCTTACAAAGTACCTTTTTGGTTCTTGACTTACTAGTTCCTCACAATGACACAGAGGCAGTTTCACTATTGTACCCCTTTTACAGAAGATAAAAACAAGTCCCAGAAGGCATAAGTCACATGTCCAAGTTCACACATCCAGACACTGGTGGAGGAAGCTCTCAAACTCTGACTTTTAACAAGGCTGTTGCTTTTGTCAAATTCAAGTTAATACTTGTTAAGCACTTAGAATAGTGTGAGGAACATAGTAAGATGACATAAGTGTTTATTAAATAAATTAATTAAGTATTTCTCCAGCACCTGCTACCGCCTGTGAAGTTAGGGTAGCTATGACAGGATCCTCCAGGATTTCTCTCTCTTTTTTTACATGGGCAGGCACCGGGAATCGAACCCGGTTCCTCTGGCATGGCAGGCAAGCATTCTTGCCTGCTGAGCCACCGTGGCCTGTCCCAGGATCTCTTTTTGACCCCACCTCCATTCATTGTGCCCAGAGTCCTTAGCTCGCCTTCTGGCTGGACTATTTGCTCACCTTCTCCCTTCACTCAGCTCTGTTCTTTGGTGGAGTGGGGCGGGGGTGGGGGGCTCCCTAGGCTCTGAACTCCTACCTACAATTGACAAAAAAGACTGGCTGTTCATCGCTCCTGTTTTTCAAGCCCCTGCTTGCTGCAGTCTGGTCAAATCTCCTTCTAGAAAGATGATCTGTGTCATAGTGACCTCTCAAGTAGCTTATTTACATTCTCGCAGGGGTCTTCAATTACCCCCAAGGAAGGATGAGTAGCAAAATTTCAGGCCTCTGCAGGGGCCAAAGGAGGAGACATTTTGGATGAGAGGGGCTGAAATCATACCATAGTAACTCATGAAGGTGGAGGGGCAAGCCTGCTCAGGATCTTACATGGGCTGGGAGAAGATTGATGATGCTTCTTTTTCACCCCATAAAAACTTTCGTAAATGCTCTTCCTTAACTTGTTTCAGAAGATTCCTAACATTCCTTGTCAAATTGGGCCTCAAATGATTTCTAATTCCTACTTTTAATGCAACAGACCCTGAAACTCCCAAACGATGAGGAAGTAGAATTAGGGAACATGCATACATTTATCCAAAAAGTGTTAGTTGAGCCTTTATCATCCATTAGGTACCAGTCTAGGAACAAGGATAAACAAGTGAGCTGCATTCTCCCCAAGAGCTCTGAGAGTGCCTGCAAAATGGAATTTCACCCTTCAAAGTGGGAGTCGGGGCTGGACTAGGTGATCAGCTAAGGTCTCTTTGGCTTTAATATCTAGGATCACATGACATGCCAACTTATGAATTGCTGGTTCAAAGGACTCCTTCCTTCTACTAGTAAAGACAAAATGAAAATGGGGTGAGAGTTCTAGTTTCTGCCTGCTATGCCTTCTCCCTTTCTCATTTAGAAACAGAACCCCTGATATATTTCTCCTCCTCCTTTGCAGTTAAGAGTGGCTATGTGACTACGTTTTGACCACTGAAATGTAAGCAGAGATATGTGTGCAACTGCTGGTCATGCTCAAAAGGGAGGGAAATGCCACATCCCCGTTCCATCTTGCTGGATAGAGGGAAGACATGGGGATAAGCCATTGTGGGCCCTGGGATAAGGGAGGGCACTACTCTGGAGTCACAAGGTAGAATGAGAGATATAATCCCTTTTTTGTCTAAGTCATTGATATTTGAGGTCGCCTTTATAACCTAAATTGTAATTCTATCAATTAATGAGAAAGCAGAGCTAAATTTTCCTACTATGATTGTGGAACTACTTATTCCTTTAATTCTGTCAATTGCTGCTTCATGCATTTTGAAGTTTTTTCTTAGGCATTTATTTATTTATGACCACCATGTTTTCCTGATAAATTGACCCTTTGTCATTCTGAAATATATCTATTTATCTCTGATACTACTTTTCTATTTCAAAATCTATTTAATTTTAATTTAATAGAGCCACTCCACCCTTCTTACACTCATTGTGTGCATGGTACATACATTTACTTTCAACTTATGTGTGTCTTCATATTTGAAGTATGTCTTTTGCAGACAGCATATAAGTTAGTCTTGCTTTTATATTCATTCTGATAATTTCTGCCTTGGAATTAGAATGTTTAGCCCATTACCTGTTTTTAAAGATAAACTTTATTTTTTAGAGCAGTTTTAGATCTATAGCAAAATTGCAAAGATAGTATTGAGAGTTCTTTTATACACCTCATCCAGTTTCCCCCATTAATAACATCTTAAATTAATAGTTCATTTATCTTTTAATGTTCTAATTAATCATTATTAATATGGATGAATTTAGGTCTATCATTTCCTTTGATGGCTATTTTCCATTCTGTTTTTTATTCTTATTTGGGTTATTTGAAAAATTTTTTAGAATTCCCATTTAATCTCTGTATTGATGTTTTTGCTATATTTCTTTGCATTGTATTTTTCGCAGATACTCTAGGGATTACAACATGGTCTTTTGACTTTTCACAGTTTCATTCACATTTATTTTGTGCCACTTCATGTAAAATGTACAACACTTGCAATGATATAGCTCCATTTGTCCCCCACTCTGCCATCCTTTATGCTATAGTTGTCATATGAGGCACAGCTGCTTACATTATTAACGTTACAAGATAATGTTATAAATTTTCTTTAAACTGTCACAGAAATTTAAAGAAATTGAAAGTAAAAAATTAATCTTTTATACTTATCTAGTATTTACAATTTATGATGCTTTTAATTCCCTCCTAAAGATCCAAGTTTTCTTCTGATAACATGTCCTTTAAGCTTGATGAGTTTCCTTTATGATTTCTTGTAACACAAATTGCAGGCAACAAATTGTCTTAGTTTTCTTTTATCTGAAAATGTCACTTCAGCCTCGTTTTCAAAAGGTATTGTCCCTGGATATAGCAACCCGGAGTGATAGATTTTTGCTTGCAGTATTTTAAAGATGTCCTCTGTCCTCTGACCATCGTGATTTCTGATAAGAAATTCATGGTCATTTGTGTCATTTCTGTCATTTTCCCCTGTATATAATATGTTGTTTTTCTCTGGCTTCTTTCAGTTTTTTATCATTATATATATATATTGTCAGCAATTTAACCATGAAATGTTTAGGCATATTTTTCTCTGTATTTTATCACTAATTTCTTACATCTTAATCTTTCTATTTTCTTCTGAGGCTCTAATTACACATATATTCGACCTTTTGATAGTATTACACAATTACCTAAGGCCATGTTCTTTTTAAAATTTTTTAGTCTTTTTTCTCTCTTCTTCAAATTGCATAATTTCTATTGTTGTTTCTTCAAGTTTACTACTTTTCTGTCATCTTCATTCTGATACTAGACCTAGCCAATGAGTTTTTAAAATCTTCAGATATTTTATTTTTCAGTTCCAGAGTTTCTACTTATCAATTTTTTCCATTTATTTGCTTAGATTTCTTATCTTTTTCTTCATTACAAGTGTATTTTCCTTTATCTCATTTAGCATGGCTATATGAGCTGTTTTAAAGTCCTTGTTTAAGAATTACAACATCTGGGTCATCTTGGAACTGAATTCCATTGATGTCTTTTCTCTAGAGAATAATTCATGTTTTCCTGGTTCTTAATTTTGCATAATATCCTGGACATTGCAAATATTTTGTGGTGAAGACTCTGAATTCTGTCATCATCCACGAAGGAGTGTTGATCTTTGTTTTAGCTGGAGAGAAAAAGGATTTAACTTATCTGAACTTAGTAAGATTTGAACTGCAAACTCTTGCTTGTGATGGGTAGCTGCTCAAATCTTAGTGCAGCCTTACCCAAGAGATGCTTTGAGTCTGCTTTGTGCATCGTGTATGGTGCAGAGGTTAGCTAGGAACTTGGGCAGAGTTTATACATAGAATTTGGGGGACTTTTTTTCTAGGTCTCTCCTTTCTGGGATTTCCCACTCTCTGTCAAGCTTACTTTGTCCTGTGCTTGCCTGGTCTCTATCTTCTGGTCCATCAGGACAAGAAAGTTCATGGGTTTTCTTTGGAGTTTTAGCTGCTTCATGTTGTGACACTATTGTGACCTCACCTAAGGTTAAAGCTATAAAAACTGGAAACTCACTCTGCATTGGTTTTTTCTTCTAAATCTTGTTTTTCCTCCAAAATCTTACTGCTTTTGTTCACTTTTTGGAGCCTTCTGGTAGTTGTTTTTAAAACATGTTTTGCAGAGTACATAGTTATTATCTGTGGGAGGGTCAGTCTGTTAGAAGTTTACTTTGGGTCTTGGAACACATCCCTTTCCCTCTGAGGGCCAAGTTTGTTGCTCTCCAGAAATGGATCTCTGAATGTTTAATTTTCATGTGTATATATAAGTTACTTGAAGGAATTTAGAAATCTTGAACTTATGTTACGGGGCATCAACTTAATGGCATATTATGCAGACATTAAAAACAATTAGGAGCAAATAACTACCAGGAAACCTATTTTTGATGCCCGGATGAGTGAAATTTGCATGACATAAAAGCATATCTCCACTTTGATTAGCGTAGAAATTTGTGAATAGATGTAATTGAGAACTGGACGGAACCTTGGAAAAAATGAAAATGCTTTATTTTTAACATGGTTTCTATTCTTTATCTTTTCTTTAAAAAGCATCTCTACTTATTCAATAGATTATAATGCTGCAAAAAAATAATTCAGGAGAAAAATTAGATTCAATACTCTGCTGAATTTTGAACAGAATATTGGAGGATAAGGGAGAAGGATCCAGAAACAGAGTTTGATTCTGGGCTTTGAGAGAGGTGTGACTGGGCAGAAACTTCCCAAAGAGGGATGGAGAAGCAGACACCAGCCCGGTGTGATACTACATGCACTAGTGGTTTGGGACCTGGAACACATCCCTTTCCCACTGAGGGCCAAACCCTCTGCCCTTAATGGGAAATGTAACTTCCTGCTTCAAAGACAAGTAGCTCAGAGGAACTCCTACAGTCACGGACTTCAAATGGGCCCTGCAAAACTTGGTGAGAAGTTTGAGGAAGCGAATTAGAAACATATGCATGAATTTCCCCTAAAATTACACAGGGATCTTAATAGACCAAGAGGAACTTTCTCAAGGGAGCAAATATGCTTTGGCATTCCTTACCTAAATCCCAAACATTGGAGTGATACCTTTGAATAGCTTCTTTAAACTGATAATAATAAGTATCCAAACTTGAAACACAGGTTGAACTGTAATGTCTTTTTCATGGTATGTCCCCAACCACTAGGTCTGTGATAACAGTGTTTTCCTGGACTAAAACTGCAGAGGAAGAAAAAAGTTGATCTGGGTTCCAAATCTACTCTCTGACATTTACCACCTCTGGGAACTGGGTTATTTTACATATAACTTTATATATAAACTTGCCTGAGCTTCAGTTTCCTCATCTGAAAAATGGGGGCTATTATACCCTCTTTGTAGATTTGTAGATGAAAATGTCACCATATGAAATTTCTGGCCCATAGTTAGCCTTGATAAGGTCCTGGCAATTGCTGCTATCACATTGTTAAATAAATCTGTCTGCGCAACATAGGGTTTTTCTTATTCCTTAAACAAATAGGGTAATTTATTTTCTAATTAAGTTACTCAGTAAGTTAGAGTTTGCATAAGTAGAAGGCACAATCTCAGAATTAAGTTAGTAAGTAAACACACTATTTTGAAGTCATTAAAACTGGATTCAAACTCTGCCTGTATCAGATTTTAGCTTTCTGAACCTAGCTTTTTCTTCTGTAAAATGGGAACAATAATAGCACTTACCTCTTAATGTTGTTGTGTAAATGAAATGAAACAATGGATATAAACTCTTTGGCATAGTGCCTATAGGTAGTAACTGCTAAAAAATGATGGTGATGATATATCACTAGTCTATGAGATGGCAAATATTCTTTCCTTTCCTTACTCTTTTTTACCTTAGGTATATCGATCCACTTAGATACTAAAAATGGCCATCTAAAATGAAACACTACAAACGTGCTGAATACTTGGCTTCCTTCCTCCTTTTCTTCTAAGGTCATCTTAGCATTGCTCTTCAAATGTACACCCAGGAAGCAGGTACAGTTGCATTCTTCTGGAAAGATAATGTCTAACTATAGAGTCATTACAACTAAATTCATTATGACCATGCAATTGTAAAGCTTTATGTCATAGTGAGTGATCATGGAATAAGCCAATTTCATGCATCTTAATTTGAGATGTAGAATTCTCAGACCGTGATTCTACAAGAGGAACAGGTGACTCGAGCTACAAATTTACCTCCTGTAATGAGGGGAAATTTGTTAGACGCAGTCATGCCAGGTAAGTGCCAAGATGTAACTTGGTGCCAAACCCTTGGTAGGTGTTTATGTATGGAGCCTCATGCATTTAACAGATGAAGAAACTCAAAGCCAGAGAGGCTATATAATCTCTTCTACTAAAAAAAAGAAAGGTGAGCCCATTGCACGATTACGCTGAAAGTCAGACCTGCGCTGAAATAATTCTAGTTTAGGGGAAAAAGCAGGTCAAGCCTTTTCACTTTGCCCATCTTTAAATTGGGCTAATAGCTACAAGCAATTACAATGCAAGGACCAAAGGAGACAAAGTGAGACCTTCTAAAGGAATTTTTTAAAAAAAGAATACTAAAAAGTGCCATAGTTCATACTCAGTTATGATCTCTCAACTCATTCCTCTTTCTGTGACGACTTCCCTAAATCAAGTTGGCTTCTCTAGAGTGCTCTGAATGTTATAAAACATCATCCCACTTCATATAATAAAACACCATCCAATCGATATGTAAATCACTTTTCCAATAATGTAAGAGTGACAAAAATCAACAAGTTTCTTGTCAGAACATCTTGGTCATTAAAAATACATTAATAGCTCATTATTCAAGACATGGAACTAATTCTGCTCATTTCCTATTGAAGCTTATTAAATACGAAGGCACTAATCACCCAGAAGTAGGTGTTCAGTGGCCACGAAAAGTATGTGCTATTAAAAAAAAAAAAGGATATGACAAAAATGATAATTATAATATATTGTATTTATCTGGCACTGAGTTCCTCTAATGAACTGAATGGCTTTGTAATTCATATAGAAGAAGTTTTAGGATGCAGTTTATTCAAAATTAAAGGCATGGGTATGCAAAGGAAAGCAAGCAATGAGGTCTTAAGGGCTTTTGGGAATTCTTCAGAAAAGTGATGTGGTAATTAGATTCAGTTGTCAACTTGGCCAGGTGAAGGTACCTAGTTCTGTTGCTGCGGACATGAGACAAGATACGTGAACCACATCTGTTGCTCATTACATCTGCAGTCAGCTAAGAGATGTATATGCTGTAATGAATGATGTTTTGTTTAATTGGCTGGTGCTTAAATGAGAGAGTTCAACGTAGAACAGCCCAAGCAGCTCAGCATACCTCATCTCAGCCCTTGCAGCCCAGCCCAGGCCTTTGGAGATGCAGAAAGGAATCACCCCAGGGAGAGTTGTTGGAACCCAGAAGTCTGGAGAGAAGGCCAGCAGAGATCGTCCTGTGCCTTCCCATGTAAGAAAGAACCTCAGTTGAAAGTTACTGCCTTTTCTCTGAAGAACTAATGAAATAACCCCCCTTTTATTAAAAGCCAATCCATCTCTGCATTCTGACAGCTAGCAAACTAGAACAAGTGATCTGCTAAAGCACTTCCTCAATGGCTTTTTCAAAACCATTTTAATTAATATCTATGTATCTAGATTACCAGAACCAACTCTGAGCCACCTCTCAAGAATTCTTCATTCTACTAATGGGCGGTGGAACTTTGGACATTCTTGAAGTTGTATTTGATCTCCAAGTTTGATAATCAAACTTTAAGTGTCATTCTCTGAGCCTCAGTTAAATCATACTGAAATAATAAATCATACCTTGCAAGGGTCATGCTAAGACTTCAGATTAATGTTTATGGAATATAGGCACATAATAAGCACTCAATGAATGGTGGTGCTGTTGTTTTTACTCCCACTGAAATGATGGTCTTTAAAGTCAGAGCTTGTATTCTCATTCAACATGGTGCCCACAGCATTAGCACCAGGGTTGGCACATGCTTAGAAGAGGTCTACTGCCCTAAACTGAAGTCCCAAGTCCTGAACAATCGCTCATCTTTAAGACCTCCCTAAGCACCATAGCATTTTGTTTTCTGTGGTGCCTAATAAATTGTTGCTTCTGACTAATCAATAAGATGTAATGGTTACTGATTAAATGCCAAACTCTGTTTTCACCCTCAAGCAGCTACAAATTGATCTGGATAAAGCATGGTTTATACATCTGTAAAAAAGGGAACATTGTTTGTGGTGGATGTCTATTGGTTTTCTCTGCTCATCTTCCCTTTCCTTTTCTTCTGGCGACAGACCCTGGTTATCTTGGGTGGAATTGCCACTCCACATTCTGTGTCCTTAGGGGCTGCTCAGCATACCCCAGAAACATGTGGCCTATGAAAAGATTCCAGTACTATAGTTATTTCTGTCATGTGGCCATGTGGAACTCCTGAGGACGTCATGGGGTCCATCCTGGTCAACTGGAGTATCACATTTCTGCGGCTGCAGGAATTGGTTACAGATTACTCTGAAAAGCTGAACAGCTATGTCACCAGAAGAATATATCAGGGAAAACAGGCTGTGGGATGCTCAGAGACTACAGCTTCTTGAAATGCCCTCATTCCCCACGATGATGCTTTTCAGTGGGATTTGGCTTGTCAGGTGTGAGGTCCTACCAGCTTGCAGGAAGCTTCCAGTGAAGCCTCAGACTAAACCTCCAGCAAAAGGGTAGCAAAAACTGACTTTAGCCAGCTTTGTCAATTTATTCGTTTGCTATTAACACCGATATATTACTTTGTCCACAGTTGTGCAGTAATGACCAAGTGTCCCTAATTTGGCACTGCAATCATCTAATGAGGATGAATCTGTGGAGCTGACCTCTCGATTATTCCCAGGACCTAGTTGGAGATCAGCACAGTGGGCTTGCAACTGTCAGTCATGCCTCCTGCTGAAGTTCCTGCTGCTTAGGCCTCCATATTTATTATCATTTGCTCCTTCCGGTGCTCTTGCTAATTGGGCTGGAGCTGAGCATCTGGTTTGAGCTTAACCAGACCATAAGTAGCACAAAAAAGAGGAGCCTGGCCTATAAGATGCTCTTCCACTTTGACATTTGACTTGAGAAAGATAGAAATGACTTTCCAGTTAGCAGAGGCTGTGAAGGTGAAAGGATATTTTGTGAGTGGCTTAGGGACACTCTTTGGTTTGGAAAAGCCAAACCAGGTGCAGCCTGAAATTACAGGGGACCAAATTGCAAAAAAAGCAGGTCCCTCCTCACCACTCCCCACCCCAACTCCCCCACTTCAGGGCCATCGCACTTGTCATTCCTAAGGCCTGAACTACCTTCCCTCCCTCAAATAACAAGGCTGCATCTATCACTTCTTTCAGTTCTCTGCTCAAGTGGCATCTCCCTGGAGAGGCCTTCCTTGGCCATGCTGTCCAAAATAGCACCTCCTTCCCTACAATTTCTTTTTGTTGTTGGTCTCATAGCTCTCATCTCTATCTAACACTATAATGCAAATTTATTTGTTTATTTACTGACAGTCACCGATTTGAATGCAGGGACTTCATCTTATTCGCCACTTAATTCCCAAGCCTGCCATAGAGTAATTGATGAATAAATAGTTATTGAATGAGTGAATCAACAAATGTTAAGTAATGAGGGATTTATTTAAGCTCTTTTAATTAATCAGAAACACAAATAGCTGTCCATAAGAGTTTTTGATCAGCATGAGGAAATCACAGGCACCAAACAGAGCTGATATAACTCCAGCCCCAAACAAAGTCCTGACTTGTATGTGCCCTCATTGCTGATAAATGTGTAATATTTATCAGGCTTTTTAACATACTGAAAGTAGTTCATGGGCCTGTGCATTCAAAAAGCCCTGTTTGGGAATCTCCCATCTCTCTCAACCCCTTCCTTTTGCATATCATATATGGAAAAATATCTTTCTCAGGAGGTGTCTGAGATTTCCCTTTAAAGGGAGCTCTGGTGTTGTTGAGGCAATGCTCGGTTGAATAAGCCTGTTTGGGCAGGTAAGTCTCATGGTCCAGGAGTGTTGCTGACCTCAAGACTTCTCAGAAAGGGATATTTTGGAGGATCTGGGGGAAGGAGAGGGAAAGACAGGTATCAAAAGAGGGAAGGTGGACTGTATGTTGTGACCTTTCCTGTAACCTCTCAAATTGCCTTTGAAGTCACTAAATCCATGAATTCCCTATTTCATGCACATGCATGTGCACACATCCATGCGTTTTTTTTTTTTTAACATGGGCAGGCATCGGGAATCGAACCCGGGTCCTCGGGCTTGGCAGGCAAGCATTCTTACCTGCTGAGCCACCGTGGCCCATGCATTTTTTTTAAGGCTATGTGGTAGGGGTCACATTTCATTCTTTTTCCATATGAGTATCCTGTTATTGCAGCACCATTTGTCAGATTTTTTTTTTGTCTTTTTATCCACACAGTTATTTTGACATGAAGGATCTGAGTTTCACATCTAGAAAGTTCGTATGGAATGGGCGGGGACAGTACTTGCAGATCCAAAGTTCAAGACACCCATGATAAGGCATATCCTTGAGGACTTGGAGAAATTACGGTCTGCCATGGGCGGTGGATGGGGTGATGTTTGAGTCAAGATTATTTAAATATCTGAGGGCAGGGAGGCTTCAGCAGACACTGGGTTGTATGCTGACGAGGAAACTAAGGCAACGAAACATTGGTAAAAAAGCAAACAAACCACAACAAAGCAAAAATGATTCTGGTTCAAGAGCCAAATGTCCTGCAATTGAGTTTGAATCCCAGCTGTCATATCGATGACATAACCTTAAGGAAGTTGAAAGCCTCTGGTTTTGATTTCCTCTGTCTCTAACTCAGGAGGTTGTTATGAAATGACATGAGTGGAGACTTATAAACTCTTTGGCACAGAGCTGGATTATTGGTTATTATCTTGAGGTTAGAGATTTGTCCAAAGCACCCAGTCCAGGACTGGAACCTGGCCTTCCCACACCATGTTTGCTGATCTTTTCCCAAACTCTGAGGCTCTGCCTTGCTGTTTTCAAGATGACAACACAGATGGAAGTGCCAGCTTTTGTGTTGTGTAAAGACCCAGCTGCTACTTGTTAGAAAACGTCCTAACCAACGTGGTGTTATAAAAGCCAGGGCTTTGGGATGATTTTAAATAATAGCAGTGAATTATTACTTCCTTTGTATTTATTAGGACAACACTATAAATGGGAAAATGTGGTGATGTCCTTGGGGAGATGAAGAATTTAATTCCATGGGAATCCCATTGTATTCTCCCATCAGACCTCTCTTTGCTGAGGAGGAATCACATTTATCATCTGATGTCTAACATGACATTTATCGTCTTGCTGAAGCTGTTTGCAGTGTTGATGGGGTGCTGGCTGGAGATGTCTGAGTTTGGAGCTTCAGAAAAGCAGGGAGGGAGTCTTGTGGGAGAGACAGCCCAGTCATCCGGGTTCAAGAAGCAATCTGATGTATGGATGTAGGAGGATCATTTCCTACCTCTAGGCCTCAGTCAGTAAAAGCAAAGGGATTAAAGTTTGCCTTGGACAATGTCTAAGGGCACTTCCATCTGCAGCATTACATTATTCTAATAATTTGAAGCCAATTTCATAGCTTGTCTTAAAGAAAGTCACCCCCTTGCTGACATTTCCTTTGTATAGGGTCTCCATAAATTTGTGTGTTGACTGCACGGTAGGCAGCTTTCCATCTTCAAAGTGAAATTCCAACGCACTCAGCTCCCAGTTAACAACTTCAGTTGTCACCTGGCCACCTAGGATGCTCTTCCTGATGCTGCCCATGGCCTCTGGAGTCTGTCCAGCTTAGTCCAGGGGCTTTAGTCTTACACGGAATTCACACAAGGTCTTCTTTGACAAATATAAAACTTCTTAGAGTTGCAGAGAGGAAAATGGAGGATGTTGTGGATGAAAAATTGTGGAGATTCTAGAAGATTTCATCTTTTTTCTGGAAAAGACTTTCTTTTCTTCTGGCCAGAAATGAGAATAGGAGCAGATCACTTTTCTTCAATCTGGCATTGAGATGGTGCTAAACTGAGACTTAGTCTTATTGAGGATTAGTCTATTTCTAGTGTGTCTTTATTCCAGGTCTTAACTGGAGGTCTGGAGTGTTACCAGGGCCCCTCATTCTTAGCATCTATGAACTCCGACTTTTATCTTTCCATTGCTGCGAGTTAGTTTTAGCCTTTGAACAGATGCTCTCTGCTCGGTTTCTTGGCCTCTCACCCCTACACAACTTGGGATTTAGCAGATGCCTTAAAGGTAGAAAGTGGAACAAAATGTCAGGCTCACTTTTCTTGAGTCCCTTTTCTCTGGAAACTTATGCTCTCAAGTCCTGGCTGCCTTGCTTGCTCTCTGATGTCATCAAACAGACATTAAAAAAAAATTAAAGCAGGTTTTATACCTGTTTACAGTGGGGCCTGAATCAAGCTGCTCCGTCATAGTCAGAAAGCATTAGCTGTGTAATGAGTGGATTTTTTAAAATTGTAAACAACAAACAAACATGCAAACATTCTTGACCTAGTTACAACCAATGGCTCACAATGTCATCACATAGTTGTGTATTCATCACTGTGATCATTTTTATGAACATTCGCTTCTCTCCAGCAAAAGAAAGGAAACAGAAAAAAGAAAGAACTCATACATACCATACCCCTTATTCCTCCCTCTCACTGACCACTAGTATTTCAATCTACTCAATTTATCTTAACCTTTGTTCCCCGTGTTATCATTTATTTCTTATCCATATTTTTTTACTCATCTGTTCATACCATAGATAAAAAGAGCATCAGACACAAGGTTTTCACAATCACACAGCCACACTGCAAAAGCTGTATCATTATACAGTCATCTTCAAGAAACATGGCTACTGGAAGCTGTGTAATGGGTGGATTTTAATCATGACTTTCAAGAGGGAATTGCTTCTGTTTTATGGTGGCAAGAGCCCAAAAGTCAGACAGAATGCAGCTGGAATACCAAGGCTTCCTTTCATGAATTCATTCAGCAAATATTTATTGAGTGCCAACAATATTTCAGGCACTGTGTGTTTGACACTCGGAATACAATGGTGAACAAAATATGAGGCCTCCATTCTCATTACAGTCTCCTTGGAAAGGATACACATTAAGCAATACACAGGTACAAACTGTAATAAGGTTCTCTGAAGTAAAAGAACACGAAGTCCAGCAAAGAATAACAAGGTGGAAATAAATTGTGGAGGGAGGACTATAGTCAGGGTAAGATTCTTTGAAGAGTCCTTTAGATTGAAAGCTGAAGGCTGCCTTGGAGTTACATGGACGGAACGTGTGGGTGGTGAGTAGGCGGGCAAGCATTCCAGACACAAGGACCAGCATGTGCAATGACCGTGAAGTAGTCATAGAGCTGGGTGAGCCTGAATAACTAGAGGTGAGTGAGTGTGGCTGAAGCACAGGGAATAAGGATGAGATGAGGAGTGGGGCAGAGACTAGGCTTGTTGGCCTAGAAAAAAAGTTTAGGTTTTATTCCCTTGTGGGCTGGGAGCCATTGACAGGTTTTGAAGCACAGGTGTTATGAGCTGTGATTTATTTGATGGAAATTACCCCAGTGTTTGTGGGGAATGGATTTGGGTTGGGAAAGGGCAAAAATCAGGGAAATGTGATTTAAAGTGATTGTGGCTTGGGCTATAATGATGGTGATGGAGATGGAAAGAGGTGGTGAATTTGAGAGAAACATCCATAGGATTTGGTGATGGATTCCATACAGAGGGTAAGAGAGAGCAAGGAATGAGTAGTGGTGCCCAGGTTTGTGGCTTGAATACCTGGGTGGCCCTGTGTGGTATACAATCACCTACACCTCTGTGCCTCAGTTTCTTCACCTACAGATTGGAGACAGAAATACTCACCTCATAGAGGTGTCATGAGAGTTAAACAATAAGATATGTTAAGCGATAAGATATTATAATTTAGGGGTGCTAGTCCCTTTCTACCCTGTTGCCTAACCCAGAGAGAATGGGGTAACTTCAGGTCAGGAGAGAAGGAGGAGAGACTCCATTAGGAAGGGCTCCTGGGGCACTTGGGTTCTCCTGCTGTCCTTGATCACACTGTACTCTCCAAGGGCAGGCTTGATTTCTCATGGTGAGGCCAGCCCCAGAGGTGGAATACTTGAGACTGTACTGCCTAGGGCAGGGCAACAGCACAGAACTGGGTGTCGGGACCCCAAAGTTCTGGATAACTTTGGGCGAGCACTGTCTCCTCTGAGCCTGGGATTTCCATGAGAAACATCCAATCACTGTCTTTTTGTCAGCCGGACACATGCTGGTTGGACATATCATAGAGCAGTGACCACGTGCCTTACCCTGTGCTGCTTGGTTTACATCTGTGTTCCCATTTAGTTCTCTTACTAGGCCCCTGAGGTTTCACAGGTGGGGGGACTAGGCCTTAGGGGAACTTACTTAGCTTGTCTAAGGCTGCACAGTAAGTGATGGGCTTACACCAGGCCTGTCTGGCTGCACAATCTAGGTTCTAAACCACGATGCTCGTCTGCTTGGCCCGTTCCCAGGCTATCACATTCCCAACCTCCAAA
Organism: Tamandua tetradactyla; assembly: GCF_023851605.1. Lineage (NCBI taxonomy): Eukaryota > Metazoa > Chordata > Mammalia > Pilosa > Myrmecophagidae > Tamandua > Tamandua tetradactyla. The sequence goes on along the minus strand of NC_135346.1, from coordinate 41,031,600 downwards.
TACCCCGTGGGCACGTGTGCACTTCCTTCCTCGGGCTCTGGCGTCCCATCTGGAATGGATGGGAGGGAGAGCCCACACCTGGCTGCTGTAGCAGGGCCAGCTCGGTTCCCTAGTCTTGCCGGGGGAAGCCCATTAAGCGTGAAAGGAGTAAATTACAAGCTGCAATCAGAAGCACATGAATCAGAGATCCCTTTCCTTTAAATATTTTGACTCGTTTACCATTTACGTGCACTCTAATCTATATTTATGTCTCTGTCTTTCTGAAATGAATTTCTAAAGGAAAAGGAGAAGTGGGCAGGGAGACGTAAGCTTCTGCTTTCTGGACAATTAGCTGGGATTGTTTACTGGAGGGTGATTTGGCCCTTGGGTTACTGTGGGCCCCAATATTTTGTTGTGCCCGTAACATTCATTATGCTTTCAGATGCCAATATTTGAGTGTCCCGTGTAATGATGAGGAATTTGAGGCAGAAACCGTGCTAAGCATCATTCCAACATCAGAACCTGGAAGTTGATTGAATGGGGCCCCTGGTGTGGGATGAGGTTGTCATAGGTGAAGGACCTTCATTGTGTTTCCTCCAACAGTGGAGGGGTAAAAGGCACAATTGGGGAAGGGAGAAAGGTACAAAAGGCAGTGGGTAAGGGGTGAGGGACTCCTGGGGTCTGACCTAGAGGGAATTCACTCACAAGCTTAGATGTACAAAGAAAAGGGAAACGGTCCAGCACTTCCTTCTTACTAGTAACAATGATAACCATTTACTGAGAGGTAGGTTGTGTTATCATTCCCATTTTAAAATGGAAAAAAATTAAGGTTCTAATGAGGTCACATAAAATGCCCCAAATCACTCCTTTGGTGAATGGCAGACCAGGGATTCAGTCCTAAGCTGTCTAAATCCAGAACTCAGGCACATTTTACCACTATTTCCCTAAGCTCAGATTTGAAAAGGAAAGTCATCTGAGGTCACAGGATGGAGGATTGGCATCTTGGAAAAACAGTCCTGCCCCTGCTATAATAATCATGATCACAGCCTGAACCACTACCATTTATTGAGGGCTCATGATGAGCCATCAGTGCACTTAATAAATCCTTAAATGCATTATTTCATTTCATTCTCATTATATTCCTAATGAAGTGGATGCCATTAGCATTCCCATTTTATAGATGCAGACACTTCAGTTCAGAAATAAACAACATGCTTGTGCCTTGCTGCTGGTAAATGATAGAGCTAAGATTCAAAGCCGAATTTTATTTTTCTTTCATTATTCCAAGTCAACATCAATGACTTGGAAATTTCTTTATCAGCTGGGCATTTAAGAGGGAGGCCTTATCTTCAATCTAAAAGCAACCTTGTTAGCAAGTATTGGCAGTCTTCTTCTTTTGTAAGAATATATTCTGAGGAATGGACTCCGTTTAAGCATCTTAAACCCATATGGCTCTAATAATCACATGATTCTCCGGCAGCTGTGGAGGTTTTTGGTAATGCTGGCTCTCTTTCCTTCAGGCCTCAGAGCACATCACTCTGCTCTTGGATTCTCTGAGGGTAGGTGGCACTTAATCCAGTGTGGCCACTGGGCGCACAAATGGATCTGTTTGCACTATCTTCCGCTGCTCACTTGAAGAACAGAAGTTCTTTATTTAAAAAAAATATAATTGTGGTAGGATATGTGTAACATAAAATATATTCCATTTAATACATTCACAGTGTTGTGCAACCATCACCACTATCCAGTTCCAGACCATTTTCATCACCCCCCAAAAATCCCCTTCCCCATTAAGCAGTCACTCCCCATTCTGCCAGCCCCCAGCCCCTGGCAACCACTAATTTGCTTTCTGTCTCTATGGATTGGCCTACTCTGGACAGTTCATATAAATGGAATCATATAATATGTGGTCTTTTGTGTCTGACTTCTTCTTTGACTTAGCATGATGTTTTCAAGGTTCATCTATGTTGGAGCATGTATTAGTGTTTCTTTCCCTTTGATGGCTGAATAATATTCCATTGGATAGTGTGGCAGTATGAATCTGTTGTGCACCCTGAAAAGCCATGTCCTTTAATCCCCATTCAAAATTGCTGGTTGGGAGCTTTTTTATTGTTCCCGTGGAGATGTGACCCACCCAATTGTGGGTGGTAATTTTTTATTAGATGGTTCCATGGAGATGTGTCTCCACACATTCAAGGTGGGGTTGCTTACTGGAGCCCTTTAAGAGGGAACGATTTTGGAAAAAGCTTCAGAGCCACAAGAACTACAAGAGCCTGCGCAGCCAGAGACCTTTGGAGAGGAAGAAAATGCCTCCAGGGGAGCTTCGTGAAACAAGAAGCCAGGAGAGAAAGGTACTAGAGGCTGCCATGCTCATTATGTGTCTTTCCAATTGAGAGAGAAACCCTGAATGTCATTGGCCTTCTTGAACCAACTTATCTTTCCCTGGATGCCTTAGATTGGACATTTCTATAGCCTTGCTTTAACTTGGACATTTTCATGGCCTTAGAACTGTAAATTAGCAACTTACTGCATTCCCCTTTTTAAAAGCTGTTCCGTTTTCAGTATATTGCATTCCAGCAGCTAGTGAACTAGAGCAGAAGGGTATAACACATTTTGTTTATCCATTCATCAGTTGATGGATATTTGTTTTTTTTTCTAATTTGTGGCTATTGTGAATAATGCTATTTTGAGCATTCTTGTATGATTTGTTTTCAACATCTGTTTTAAATTATTTGGGGTAAATATCCAGGAGTGGAATTACTGGGTGATATGGTAATTCTATAATTAACTTATCAAGGAACTGCCAATGATTATCCACAGTGGCTGCACCATATTACATTCCCACCAGCAATGTGCAAAAATTCTAATTTCTCCAATCTTTATCAACACTTTTGTTTTCTGTTTTTTAAAAAGTATTGTATAATTTTCATACAATGTATAATTTTGTATAACCATCCTCATGAGTATGAAGAGTATTTGGTTGTTGTTTTGCTTTGCATTTCCCTAATGACTAATGATAGTGACCATCTTTTCAGGTATTGATTGGCCATTTGCATAGCTTCTTTGGAGAAATGTCTATTCAAGTTCTTTGTCCATTTTTGATATGGGTTGTCTCTTTGTTGTTAAATTGTAAGTATTTGGTATATTGTTCATATCTTAGGCTCTGTCAGATATTCCATTTGCAAATGCTTTCTTCCATTCTTTGGATTGTCTTTTCCCTTTCTTGATAGTGTTCTATCAAGAAATTCTTAATTTTGATCCTCCCTTCTTTTGAATAACCCTCCTTCCACCCAGATTGTCATCTGATCCCCTTCTCTTTGATTCTCACGTGCTCCCTCCACACCAGAAGCCCTAGTCACCATTTTTCCCCACAAAATGGTCTTTTGTGGTGCATTGGAAAGAAGCTCAAAGTCCCTTAAAACCAAATCAGATTATTTCATTCTTGCTCAAGGAGAGTCTCCTGTTTCCTTCCAAAGAGGCTAAGTAATGCAGAAAAGAAAAACGACAACAACAACAAATGAACAAATGGCTAAATTTTGTGATATACATGGTAAAGTGAAGAGTGCATGAAAGCAGAGTGTGGGATTCTGGGTAATGGAATTTGGGGGTACTTTAGGATTAACCCTCTTCTGTGTCCAAGTCTACCATCTTCTATCTGTATATCACCAGATATAACAGATGTCTGCTGATTAAGGGCTTTACATAGTCCTGCAGCCACTGTTGGCAACCATCATTTTCCTAGCTCCTCGGGCAGACTCAAAACTTGGATTTCCCTCCTTTTGTGGGATATGCTACATCGAAAGAGTTTTCTTTTCTCTCTTTGTTTTTGGCACTGGAGATTTTCCTTCTTGCTTTTCAGTAAAGCCAATGTTTTTATTTTTTAATGAAAAATAGTACTTAATCTGAGAGGGCAGGGCTTCTTTTCTCAGTTCATCCCGCCATCTTGACTGGAAGTTGACCCTGTGTCTCCAAGTGTCTGTTGCTCAGCCGTGAGACTGCCATGAAGATGGAAGGTCCTTATCTTTTTATTTTTTGTTTTTTAACTTGTTTTTTACTGTATAATATAACATATATACAAAGCAAGGAAAGAAAAAAGCAATAGTCTTCAAAGCACTCTTCATCACGTAGTTACAGGACAGATCCCAGAGTTTGTCCTAGGCTACCAAACCATCATTCCAGACTTTACTTTCTAGCTGCTCCAGAATATAGGAGGCCAAAAGGAATAAATATTTTTTTATCATCACAATTGACTTTTTTTTATGTGTGTGCAAAATAACATATATGTAATAAAGCAATAAATTTCAAAGCACAGCACAACAATTAGTTGTGGAACAGATTTCAGAGTTTGGTATGGGTTACAGTTCCACAATTTTAGGCTTTTACATCTATCTGCTCTAAGATACTGGAGACTAAAAGAAATATCAATATAATGATTCAGCAATCATACTCATTTGTTAAAACCTACCTTCTCTGTAAACTCCACCATCACCTTTGATCTTTCTCTCACTATTTAGGGGTATTTGGGCTATGCCCATTCTAACTTTTTCATGTTGGAAGGGGCTTCCAATAATATGGGGTAAGGAGCTGCAACTAGCTAACATTCTGGAGAGGTTGGGCCCTCTCGGTTTCAAGATTTATCTGCTCCAGGGACCTATCTGTAGGTTGTAGGTTTCTGGAAAGTTACACTAGTGCGTGGAACCTTTGCAGAATCTTATATATTGCCATAGGTGTTCTTTAGGATTGGCTGGAATGGTTTTGGTTGGGGTTGGCAAGTTATGATAGGTAGCAATGTCCAACTGAATCTTGCTAAAGAGTGACCTCCAAAATAGCCTCTTAACTCTGTTTGAACTCTCTCAGCCACTGATACTTTATTTGTTAAACTTCTTTTCCTCCTTTTGTTCAGGATGATATTGTTGATCCCATGATGCCAGGGCCAGGCTCATCTCTCAGAGTCATTGCCCATGCCACCAGGGAGACTTTCACCCCTGAATGTCATGACCCATGTAGGGGGGAGGGCAACGCTTTTACTTAGAGAGTTGGGCTTAGAGAGAGGTCACATCTGAGCAACTAAAGAGGTCCTCCAGAAGCAACTCTTAGGCATACCTACAGGTAGGCTAAGCTTCTCTGCTACAAGGTCAAGGGTTTGGGAAGGCCCTTATCTTACAGAATTTGTCCAATAACCCATTTCCTTGATATAAGGGGGAAGGAGAAGACAGCTAATGAGTTAAGCACCTATTATATGACTTCCTTTAATCCTTACAATAAACCTGAGCTATAGGCATTCATTATCCTCATATTCAGGCCTGAGGAAACTGAGACTTAAATAATTTAACTAACTTGCTCAAGGTCAGCAAAGAAGTGGTGGAGAGAGTATTTGAATCTAGAATTCTTTGTCTACATAAAGTTGCTCTTTCCTCTAGACCACATTGGCTAGGATGCAGTTCAAGTTTGGAATCTTTATAATCATGTTTAACTCCTTCTCACATGACCTATATGGAAGAGGTATATCATTATTTCCATTTTAGAGACAGAGAAATTAAGATTCATTAACTCAGACAAAGTCATATACTCAAGAAGTGAGGGAGTCTTTTTGAATTAAGAGCAGCTCAATCAAATACATGATTTGATTTACAATCAAATGCAATCACCTTCTAATAAACAGAGATACCTCATTCTCATTTTCTGAGGGAGAAGGTTGACGTACAGAGTCATCAAGAGATGGTATCAGCAGATAAAGTTTTAGAACCAGGGTGCCTTTACTGTATGGATGGAGCTTTTGTAACACAACCATACAGTGTCTTCTCAAACTCATGATGTGGAGACTCAGATATGCAGTTCTGGTTTCTCCATGGAGCTAATTATGTTTGGATGACGCCTCTAGGTACAACTTCTCTGCTAAGATCTGGAGGCTTCTTAAGGTTTTTCTTCAAAGGCACTTTGAACTGTTTTGGTCTTCCCTCCCTGTTGGCCCTGCTCCCAAAATGTGTTTGCTGGCTCTGTGCCCATGCCCAGGCCTGGGATTTATAGCTCCAGCCATGCTCACACCCCGGGGGAGCCCTCCCACAGCCTCCTGACCCTGGACTGTGGCCTGAGGTCCGAAGACCTGCCTCTCCCAGAAGTCACTGCTCTCTGCAGGCAAGGTGCCAGCCTTAGGGTGGGGAGGGCTAAAGCCTGGGATAGGAGAGGAACCATTAGAGAGACAGTTTGATTCTGTGCCCTGACCTTGGCAAGGAGAGGCATTTGGGGGAGCTCAACTCCCAGTGACTAGCCCGAGAAGCTTTCAGGGATTTCAGATTCCTGACTTGGCCCTGAATAACCCCCTGCTGGATCTGCTGATGTCTCCATTGCCAAAAAGCCCAAGGATGGTGTGGAGCCCTCCCCTGTGAAGACGTACAGCCCAGACCCCTTGGATGTACACACTGAAGCCTTCCACACAGAGACTTCTCCTTCAAGCCGTCCGCATCACTGAAGGTCAACTGAGGCTGGGACAGCAGCTTGGGAAAACAGCCCCAAGCTTCCAAGGGTTGATGGCTCTGTTTTATGCTTCAGATTTCTCTCTCTCTCATTCCTGCAATGGCTTATCTCTTTTCCCTTCTCTCTCTTTGCAGAGTCAGTCAATTCTGGGTTTGAATACCAGCTCCACTTGTAATCAGCTGTGTAATTGTTAGAAAACCCTTAAGTATTCTGTACCTCAATTTCGAGCCACCATGGCCGGCCCTGTACCTCAATTTCTTAATCTGTAAAATAAGGACAATAAGATCTGTGCAGTTTCTAAGAATCAGAAATAGTGTGCTAAATGCCATATCTAATAAATGGTGATAATGGTAATATTTGATAGTACCATTAAGTGCCTGTGGTAAGGAAGTTACCTAAAGAGATTCTACTCCCTCTCTAAGAACACCACGTGTCATTGCAGATCAGGCTTTTAAGAATAGGCCCCTAGTCAAGATTCAAAGGCTTCTAAAGACAAAAACATAGGTGTTATGGCTACAGGAAAACATAGCCAAGACCACATGAAGCTCAGTCACACATGTTGCCTCTCGGTTCTTCTGGCTTCTTTTGGTCACTGCACACATGGCTTTGTCTTCCTTCATCTGTCCCTGAACAACATACTCACAGAACATTCCGCCTTGGGCCTTCAACCCTGAAGAAAGCAGAAAAATGAATTATAAATTCATCACCCAAACTTATGAGAGAGCAAGAAATCCACCTGCTGATGGACAGGCTCAGAGCTCTTGTCAGCCGAAGACTGTTGGCTGACGAAGCTGACCATGAGGACGTGTTGCAGATGCACCAGCTCAATGAGTGGAACTGCTGGGAAGGCTGTGTGTTTTACTACCCCAGATCAGTGTCTACCTCACATTGCACCAAGCCCTCTGTTCTCCAACCAAGTGGAGATCTAAAGCTGGGCAAGCAGAAGGCTGGGGGCCTTCACGAGGTCAGGGAGGGGCTGTGAAAGCACTGAATGCAGGAGACAAAAAAATAGACTGTGTGTTCTAAATGCTCAAGGCCAAGTATTTGAGCATACGTCTAGAAAGGGGATAGAGGAGTATAGGTAAAAAAGAAAAAGAGAAAAAAAGATAAAGACAGCAGACCTTTTATCTGAAATGGAAATCCTTCCCCTGAAGAAGCACACATCTGGAATTCATTCCCGGCAGCAGCTAGAGTTTTCTACCCGGACCCTGCTTAGCCACCGTGCGTTTGTGACTGAGCCCAGCCTGTGCTTTGCGAGAGGCTGATAGAATTTTTCTCTAATAAATATTCCTGCCAAAGATAATTTTTGAGCCATGGTTCATAAATGTACAGTATTCCAACAAAAAAGTACAGAATGTCCTCCTGGGGTTGACAAAGCAAATAGTTTCATAAATAACCCTCTTGACACGTGCAAGATGTTAACATTTTTGAGGTTTGGGGCAGGGGCAGACACAAATTTTAATTGCTTGATTCAGTCTGGAGTTGCACATGGACTTGGATGTTACCTCTTGGGGGCCAGTGAAAATGTTTCCCTTGGCTTGAAAGTTCTTGTGTTGCTTGTTAGCACCCAGAACACAGGTCTCTCCTTAGAAGACTCTGGGCCAGTGTGAGCTGCTGCTCAGGTGAGTCTGGCCAGACTGCAAACAAGGACGAGGGCAACCCACATAGACACATTAAAAAAAAATGCAATCCCTCGCATAAGACAAAGGGGGCTGAACCACAATATTCACTGTTTTAGGTGTGCTGAGTGGCTGCTCTGGGTAATGTTTACACAGAAGAGGCACAAGTTTCCAATAAGCTCCTGGTTTTGAGAGTCAATTTTATTTTTAAATCAACAAAATTTAAGCAGATCCCAGAATGGGTCAGATCAAATAATGAGTCTGTGGGGAATTTAGCATTGGAGGTTGGATGGATCTTTAAGTAGTGAGTGGGACAAACTGAAGTTGTCAATATTGTGTTTCACACTGATTCTATGACATCGCTGGAATTTCTATCACTCAAGTGCATTGAGGTCCAACCACTTTATGTGCACATGCTTTATCTGGGCTTTGCAAATGAAGACAATATACTCATTAGCTCCTAATCATTTACATGGTGCTTAAAAAGTTTCCAAGTCCTACCATATCCATGACTGCCACTGAACTCAGAATCACCCTGCAAGAAAAATACGGCAGGCACCATCATTCCCATTTGTGCTGGTTTGAAAGGAAGCATGTCCCCTAAGAAAAGCCATGTTTTAATATAAGTCCCATTTCATAAAGGTAGAATAATCTCTATTCAATACTGTATGTTTGAAACTGTAATGAGATCATCTCCCTGGTTGATGTGATTTAGTTAAGAATGGTTGTTAAACTGGATTAGGGGATGACATGTCTCCACCCATTTGAGTGGGTCTTGATTGGTTTACTGGAGTCCTATAAAAGAGGAAACATTTTGGAGAGAGAGATTCAGAGAGAGCAGAACGATGTAGCCATTGAGATGCAGAGAGTCCACGAGCATCAACCTTTGGAGATGAAGAAAGAAAACGCCTCCCAGGGAGCTTCATGAAACAGGAAGCCAGGAGACAAAGCTAGCAGATGACGCTGTGTTCGTCACGTGCCCTCCCAGCTGAGAGAGAAGCCCTGACTGTGTTCGCCATGTGCCTTCTCACTTGAGAGAGAAACCCTGAACTTCATCGGCCTTCTTGAACCAAGGTATCTTTCCCTGGATGCCTTTGGACATTTCTATAGACTTGTTGTAATTGGGACATTTTCTCGGCCTTAGAATTGTAAACTAGCAACTCATTAAATTCCCCTTGTTAAAAGCCGTTCTGTTTCTGGTATATTGCATTCCGGCAGCTAGCAAACTAGAACACCATTTTACAGATGGAAATATCAAAGCTCCACGAGAGGAAGGGTTCAAGTTGAGGCCCTTGATCTCTTGGAGCTATGCCAGCAAATGGCTTATCAACTACACTAGGGAAGCAGAGAGCAGGACCCGGAGGCAATGAGCCCTAGGAGAGGAAGACTGTTGTGGGAGACAGTGAGAGGTGGGCTCCAAGTGTGCTGGGGACTCCACTCTGACCGCTGGCCAACAGCATCTGACTTTCATTAGGCCCTAATCAGTCCTGGGGAGGATAACAGGCCACACCAGTAATCACACACTCCCTCCTCATGGGTGAAGTTGGTGACTCACACAGCATCACCATGACATATGAGAAGAGTCCTGGCAGGACTCAATGACAATATATCAACAGACCATACAGTAGCCTAATTCTGAAGATGGTTCTGAATTCAACTCCAGACACTCTTTTCTATCATGAAATACATATATACAAAAGCGATAAATTTCCAAGTACATTTTAACAAGTAGTTATAGAACATTTTAAAGTTTGGTATGGGTTACAGCTCCATGATTTTTCATTTTTTCTTCTAGCTGCTCCAAGACACTGGAGATCAACAGAAATATCAATATAATGATTCAGTAGTCATACTTATTTGTTAAATACCATTTCTCTGTTATATTCCTCCTCTTTAACATATATACATAAAAGCAATAAATTTCAAAGTTCATCGCAGCAATTAGTTGTAGAGCAGATTTCAGAGTTTGGTATGGGTTACAATTCTGTAATTTTAGGTTTTTATTTCTAGCGCTGTAAGGTACTGGAGGTGAAAAGAAATATTAGTATAATGATTCAGCACTCACACTCATTTGTTAAACCCGACCTTCTTTGTCTAAGTCCATCATCATCTTTATCTTTCTCCCTCTCTTTTGGGATATTTGAACTATGCATATTCTAACTTTTTCAGGTTAGAAGGGGCTGTTGATAATATGGGATACCTCCGGATACTTTTTAAAAAGTTTTTAAAGCAGGGTGGGAAATCTCTCTATCCTCTCATTTACTAGGTATATGGTATTTCTATACATTGGCTAAAAGGCCTGAATCAGTTTGCAATGGAAATTAAGATAAGAAATAATAGTAATGTTCACTATTGTTTGACTGCTTAGCCACATATCAGTCCTTGAGTTAAGTACTTAATATATGTAGCCATTTATTTAGGGGGGCTGAACTCAAGGGTTAACAAATAGGAAATGGATTTCTTTTTCTTCCAACTTCTGCAATCCCCAAAGCTCTGCAGACTCCCCGCCCAGCCCCTTGATGATATCATGGATTGATTCACCTCCTGGCTTTCTCCTCAGTTCGGTTATGAAAAGCAGCACTGTTCTGGCCGTTAACACCCTATTGTAGGTGTCAATTGATTGTGTTGAGGCTACACCAAGACTTTCATCTCCCATCCTATTCAAAGCCTCTCCAGGCTGCAGCTGGGGACGTGATCTCTTTTTTCACTTGCAATCAAGCATCTTTTCTGTCCCTGCTGCTGACTCCTTCAGTGCCAGGATAGGGAATGGGGATTAAAGGAAAAGGGACACTCTTTCGGGAAGATCGGAATTGGGCCGTTCAGTGTCCTCTGGAGCAGGCCCCCACATGCTGACTGCCATGGGTTACAGCTGCAGATCCTCAGAGGCCCTCACGGAGCACTCAGGCTGACCTCTCACGACATTCTTCTGTCCTTGCCCTAGTCATCCACTCCACAGTCTTTTACTGCTGGGTTTTTTCATGACAACTTAAGCTCTGCTGGCTTCTGCAGCACCCCTTCAACCCATGAGAAACTCACGCATTCTTGCCTTGCCACATGGAGGAAGGGCAGGCTGTTTCTTTCCATTCCCTATCTCCTGGCATGTGGCCCCAATTCACCACCTATCTTCTGTAAATGACCAACCTCTGTGGTCATGAATCCCACCAAGCACAGGCCATACCATTGCAGGAGCCCTCCCACTACTCTTGTACAGGCATCCCACTACTCTTTGTGCAGACCTGACCTGACCAGGGTATGACTGGGCTGCCTGGGTTTCTTCCAGGCATCCTCCATTCTCAAGTTCTGTGAATGTTTCTCTTGGCTGTGTTATTCCCTTCCAACACATTTGACTTGTGAAGGGGCAGTCCTCTTTGCTTAAACTTTTCATTTTGAAATAATTTCAAACTTATAGGAAGTTGCAAAAATAATGCAAAACCCACACAGAGAACTTTGACATGCCACCTCCAAGATACCCAGATCCACTGATTTTACCATATTTACCATATCTAGCCATCTGTCTATCTATCCGTCAATATCTTTCAATCTATCTATCTATTTATCTATCTATCCAATCTATTTCCTAAACATTTGAGGGTAGGTTGCATCTATCACTTAATCCTTGAACACTTGATCCTTCTTGTACAATTTCTAAGAACATGGATATTTACTTATGTAACTACCTTAAGTACATTATCAACTTCAAGAAATCTAACACAGACATAAAGCTTACAATCTGTATTTCTATTTTTTCATATACCCTAATAATATCCTTTTGGCTTTTTTCTTCTCTGTTATTAGATCCAGTTTAGGACCATGTATTGCATGTAATTGTCATGGTCTCTTTGGTCACTCTTTTTTGTTTTTTAAATTGTGGAAACGTATATACAACATAAACTTTCCCATCACAACCACTCCCAGGAATACCATTCAGTGGGATTAATTACATTCACATTATTGCAGTACCCTCACCACCTTCCATTACTCAGACTTTCCCATCTCCCCAAACAGAAAGTCTACACACATTGTACATTATCCTCCTGCCCACCCCCCACTCCCACATACACACGCACACTTCCCCCAGCCCTGGCTGACTCCTCTTTCCCTATCCATGAGTTGGGAGAAGACATGCCACAAAATCCCTTTCTAGACTCTTCCAACCCCTTTTGAACCTCCAGTCTTTTCTGTTGCTGGAGCTGGTTAATGGGGTAATTTATTGGACTGGTTCTATCTTATTTACTAAATCTACCTACGTAACTAGCACCTCTGTTAAGTACATGGGCCTATTTACCTCCAATTGTATTTAGTGGGAGGATTTTAATTGAATTTCTGAGACAAATAGGAATTTAACACTTAGCATCCTATTTATACACCTAAGCCTTACAACCACTCTGCAAGGTAGGTGCTATTATCTCCACTTTAAAGATGAGGACACTGAAGCTCGGAAAGCTGAGCAACTTGCCGAAGGACCCAAGATGAGGCAATGGAAGAGCCTGGATTGGGTCTCACCCAGGTTTGTTTGACCGCAAAGTTGTTTCTCTGAACATAGGATGTGAAGACAGAGAAAAAGCTATTGGCCAAGAGGTCTGCAGATGTAGCTAAAGATAAAAGAGGCTGGAAGGACAAATTCTCAAATCTGCATCCTGTTTATGTTTGTTCTCTTTGGAATCATTATCATTTGATAGCCTTCAGGTTACCTTAACACCTTGATTTCAGTTGCCTGTAAGTGATGGTGGTCCCTGAGCCATTCCATTCATTCACATTTGTGTAAACTCAATCATGCTGGCCTTAATTGACAAGCACAAATGACTCGGACCAAGGTGAAGGAGCCAAGAGGAAATAACAATGTCATTAGAGTTGACAACAAGCTCAAGATTAAAGAATGTGCTAAGCAGAGTTCCCTGTGTGATGCCAGCCCTCTCGCTCATCTCCGGTTTGTAGTAGAATTAATAATTGGATTCTACTTGCAGATATAGATATCCCCTTTCAAAATACATTTGCATCTGTAATCGCTTTTTATCTGCCCTTTGCAATAAAGCCATCAGAGAAGGTACTGTATTATTGGCCCATTTCTGCTTCAGAAAACCAAGACCAGTGAAGTTGAATGAGTTCCCCCAGCAGGTGACTGGCTGAGCAAGGAACGGAAATCCTGCCTCTCCTCTTAGAGTCATTTGCTCAGGTGAGAAGCAGAGAGTGCTCAAGAGTACATTCAAAGAGGCATCAAGGAAAGCAACTATCCTTGGCTGACTGTGAAACTGAATTCCTGATGGGCTGCTTTGTAGGCAGAGGGGAGAGCCCTTTCTACCTGCCTGAGTCTTGCTTTTGTTCAATTTCCCTGTGTGCACTGCATTGTATGCAATCATTTCCATGCTTTTTGTTTTCCTTAGAAGAAAGCAGAAGACAAATCAAGGAGCTAAAAACCAACTGGGCTAAGCCTGAGCCTGTCCTGTACACCTCTCCTGCCTGCCCTTTCTCCCCTACCCCTGCAGGTTGGGGGAAACACTGGGAGGAGGAATAATGTCAGATTAACTTCTATTTCTTAAGCATCTATTTTGTGTTAGGTGCAGTGCTAAGTGTTTTACATGCATTTCCCCCTGGTCCCTTCAACTACCAGAGCAAGAGACACTATAAGCCTATAATTTCTTCTTTAAAACCCTTGGGCCAGGTGTATTTCAGAAGTGACAATTTTTCTACTTTTAGAAAAGTAACATGGTACATATACTGTATATTATCTAACACTCTCAGCAGGGTCTGGAGCAGCATTTTGCAATCGAACACATTCATATTTTTGTGATAAAACATAAAAATAGTTGCAAATGAGGGATAAGTAAAGGCAGTCACAGCCTTATGCTGATACAGGTCAAGTTTTGCCAACAGATCAATGTACACAAAACTCAGTTAAAAAACTCACATACTCCAGAGCTGTTTGTAATTGTGGAATTGTAGGTGAGGGCTCTGGATCTGTATGATGATGCTCACTTTACAGATGCTGATACAGAAGTTCAGAGCATTTCCACGACTGCTCCAAGACACATCACTACTAAGTTGGTGTCACTTGGAGACAAACCCAGATGCCTGGACTCTAGCACCTGCTCCCTTAACCACTACACCTCCACTGAATGCTGGCACTGGAAGCATCAGACCCAGATATTTGTATCAACACAGCAGCTAACTTCCATTCATCAAGGGTGGAGGCAGCAGGACATTTGAAATCTCTAAAAAATACATATAATCTACCATTGCTGGGACTATTTGTTTTCCATCCTTGCTACTAAAGCTTGGTTCATGGGAATCACCTGGGGGTTTGTTAATACATCACCTCAGGCCCTACCTCAGACCTATTGAATCAAAAATGCATGTTAACAAGAACAATTCCCCTGCACAGCCCAGTTTGAGTGGCTCTGGCCCAAAGCATTTTACTTGTACATTCTCAAGAATCCTGACAACACTAGGCACTCTTGTCATATTACTTTAGACAACTAAGGCAAATGAGGTCTGGAGGGATTAAATAACTTGCCCAAGGTCACACAGCTGGTAGGTTCTAGACATGAATGAATGGAGGTCTGCCTGACTCCAGCACCGAGTCTTTTCACTACTACACTGCCCTTATTTTTTGCAGGCAGGAGGTGAGGTCTGGCATACTCTTAGTGCCACTCCATGGGCTCACTCCACTTGACTGGTAAGAAGAGAGTCATGAGACCCAAACTGCAAATTTGGAGCCCCAAAGGAGCCCTCCTTCCACTGTCCACCACCTCCCCACACTCAGCTCTCCTTTATCTAATTATAGCAGCCAGGAGAGCTGTTTACATCTATTCCCTTTCTCCTCCTTCTGGTAAATGGTAGAATTTCACTTCCTCATCTCACTGGGACACAAGCAGGGTCATGTAACCTGCATTGAACAATGAAACGTGAGGGACAGTGAGATGCGTCATTTCTGGGCAGATGCAGCTAATGGCCAGTGCCAGGCTATTGAGCACCTCTTGCTGTTGCCAAGTGGTCCTCAGAGAACATGTGAAAATGGAACCTTTGCCAGCCCAGGTCCCTGAGTGATGACAAGAAGCAGAGCCCCTTCCAACCCTCACTAGACATGTAGCGTGATAAGAAATAAACCTTTGCCCTTCTGAGCCTCTAAGATTTGGGGGGTTGTTTGCTACCCTGGCATAACCTAGCCTATCCTGGCTGACTCTCTGACTCATCTTTCCTTCCTCTGGAGGGAGTGATTTACGCTGCAGGAATGCCAGCCAGCAGCTCTGTGGGTGGGAATAATGTACCTGCTTTTATGTACCCAAGCTAATAGCCTCTTTCCCTCTACTGCCTGAGATCTTGCCTCTTTCTCCTCTTTTCTTTCTCAGAGCCAAATTTATCTCTGATTTGTTTTCCTTGTTGAACCTCTACAACTCCTTATTTTCCAAAACTATTTTTAGTGGCTCCATTCTACCCTGAAGGAAATAGTTCACATCTTGGTGCCCAGGGCATTTTTAGCTCCTTTTAATGGGAGAGGATAGCACATATCAACAATTCTTTTAGCCACCATGTCATTTCCCCAAGAGGCTCAGAGAAGAACAAACTGTCTCCATCAAATGAGTTTTGGACGTTAGTCTCCAACATCCTTATTGTACATGCTTCTCCCCAGAGTGAGCAAGGAGTTTTTTTTAACTTTCCATCGCTTCCTTCCTTTCGCAGGTTAAGCCTGTGTTTCCTGCACCTGATGATTTCCCAGGTCTACTGAATCACAGTGGGAGTGGGATTCAAAAAGTCTCTGTCTTTTACATGCTTCTTGAGTGATTTATTTGCAGAGAACTGGACAACAGTTTGAGGGCAGGTGTTTGGGAAGCTTTGGGTTGGCTATGTACCCTATGAACTGAGGCACACGTAGTTGTTACAATGTGCCCCTGCTCACCACCAAGTCATCAGTGATAAGAAATGTAATTTTTAAATGACATTCTTCTCCATGCTTCTGAATGAAATTACGCCTCCTTGTGAGCAAGGCTGAGGTGAGAAGTTGAACACTCCGGTTCTCCCATGGATCTGCCATTTTGCCATTCAGTGCCTTCCTTCTGAGGGGAGGCCAAATCGAACAAGAGGAAGGGTCAGAGTGTTGCTGTTGTCACGGGAGGAAGTGCTTAAGCCATAGACTGGTGTCCTTAAGTCCCACCTGAGAAATGATGGGACCCATTCCTTGTCCAGCAATTTGTAGGCAGACTTCTATATGGTGCCATTCTATCACCTCAAGGGGATGTGTTGGCCACTTACGATCTATATCCTCTCTATTTGTTCGGTGGTGACCTAGCCCAGGATGACTTGTGGGGTCCAGGAAGAAGCCAGGCATGGGGAAATCAGGCAGAGAGTCAGTATGTGCCTGTGCAGCACCTGGATGCAAGAAGTTCCAACAGAGACAAGGGTGAGGAGTCAATAAACAGATAGAAGAAGACAGGAGATCAGGAGCCAGGAGGTCAGACTGGGCACTAGACAGGAGGCAGGAGCATCTGGCCAGTGAGAAAGCCTCTTACCAGTTCTCTACCACAGGGGACCCAGGGTCAAGCAGAGCCAGCCATGGGGAGTCTGGGGATGGCTGCGAGGGTGAAGATGCTCACAGGGACCTCCTTGTAGTAAGAAGTGCTCAGAGTTGAGACTGTGACTGGTTCATCAGAAGGAACATTTAACAGAGAATTTAACTGGTTTCCACAAAGCCCCCAGGAAGTCAGCTGCTGAGCAGAGGTTTGCTCATCACCAGGAAAGAAACAAAAAATGGTTAAATGGTCTAGTCAAGGAAGTAAGTGGCTTCACTTGGTGGTATTTTGTGCTTATTACCTGCCCCCACCCCCGAAAAAAACCCTTTTCTCTTAGCCCCAGTTTGATTAAAGTTTACTAGTTATCAAAACTTTTCCTCTGATAACACCTGTGAATATTTTAAGAGAACATCTGTTGATGCTTAAAATGAATAATAAAAGAAAAGTATCAGTCTCGTCTGTGGAGACCCTCGCGAACACAATCAGCAGTTCAGCTGACACTTAAAGAAAGAAGCAGAAGTTTGCTGGACTAGTTAGTGATTGTGCAGTAGAAACAACAGCAGCAATGCTAACAGTAGTGGTTGTTGTTGAAGTAATAGTGATAACACCAATAAGAACAAGATAGCAGTAACTGCTGCACCTGTCTGGTAAGGTCAAAAATTTGTTGCTGGGCAGGTCTAGCCTGGGACAAAATTTCCTGGAATATCTGTGGTTTTCCAGCTTTCCTTCCTCCCTATCATAAACCACTTTCAGCATTAGATCTGGTATTATTTACACTACAGTGTGAACAAATTTAAACATCAAGGTGATGCCTTGTTTCAGGGGAGGGGCTTTCTAAGTTTTATTTTAAGAGTAGAATGAAAGTTTAAATTTGCTGATGTTGGATTTTAAGGTTGAGGGACAAGTGTGTGGTAGTGGGTGGGTGGGAGGTGGGTGGCTGAGATTAGGGGCCATATTTGAGTGGGGCAGCCTGGGTGAGGCTGGGTGTGTTAGAGGCTCTTCCACAGTCCTTGAAATCATACTTCCCTTTAACAAGTGCAAACCCTTGCAAGCTGGAAAGGACTTCAAGGTGCCAAAATAAATTATTATTCCTATTACAGATGACTAAGAGCAGATGATGAGGGTGGGGGGAGACCAGGAGGTGGAGGTGGGAAGGCCAAAAAGTGAATTATTAACAATTTCCAAGCATAGGAAGCATTGGGTAGAGAAGCTGAGCAACAGTTGTTCTCTAGAGCTACCAAAGTTAGGAAAATCAGCACTAAGGGCAGCAGGAGGAAGTTCAAAAAAGGCATAGAACCACATGAAGATGTATGGGAGATACAGGAGGGGGTGGAAGATGGTATTTGCTCCCGCAGGCATTCAACAAACATTTATTGAGCACCTATTTTGCATCAGGCACTTTGCTGGGCATTTGGAGTGAAAAAGTAAAAGCCAAACTCTCTCTCCCCAAATAGCTCAAGTAATCAGGAACCTGCTAGCCTGTAAGCTCCTTGAGGATAGGACCGCATTAGCTGGTCCCCACATTGCAGTTATGTGCTTTCTTCCTAGTACATGCCTAATCAGGAGG
Organism: Tamandua tetradactyla; assembly: GCF_023851605.1. Classification (NCBI taxonomy): domain Eukaryota; kingdom Metazoa; phylum Chordata; class Mammalia; order Pilosa; family Myrmecophagidae; genus Tamandua; species Tamandua tetradactyla. The sequence continues at coordinate 41,013,457 of NC_135346.1, read as the reverse complement.
GAAGACACAGAAGTCATCAGATAATCACAGATCCCTGTATTGAGGCAGGGGCTGATTTATTTCTTCCGGAGGCAGGAGGGCAGCTGACTGAGATCTAACTGAAGACTCCTTATCTTTAGGCCTCATTCCCTGGAGTGCTGTTTCTGGAGAAAGTTGCCAGGTCTTTGGAAAAGGCCAAGTTTAACAAGTCAGACCTGAAACTTCCCCAACCCTCCAAGTCAAGTTCTCCCGCCCCAGTGTTTATATTTAATTACATGTTGTCACCAGTCATTTGCTGTTCCAAGAACACAGAACACTGCTTCCAAAGCAGATACCTTTTTTGGAGCTGCGCTTCCCAAATCTTGACGGCTGGAGTCAAAACAGCGCCTGGCAGCATGACTGACAATGGCACCTTGGAGAGGAGCAGGAGCCGAGCTCAGAGAAAAAACTGGAAATCATACACTTCGCTGCCTGCCTCAGAGGAAAGGGTTGGGTACAGCACGGTCCCCACAACGTTCCCTACACACCATTTACATCTGACTGGGTATCCACGAGGTAGAGGATGAAGCCCTATGCAAACCGGAACCTTCTCCCTCGTGCACATCCAAAGCTGTTCCCGAGCCCCTGGAAGCCCACTGGGTGATGCCCATACAAAGACCTTCTGTGTGGAAGAGCTCCTCCCGGATGCTTTGCCTTGCTGTTCTTCACATCTCAATAAACCCTTCTCATCTCGTATCTATCAAATGCAATCACAAAGGGACCACTTAATGAACAGGCTGCTATTGTGCGGAGGATGATTTGGAAGCTTAAAGCCATTTAAGAAACCTCACACTGTTCCAGACGACAAAAAAGCAGTGGAATGTGCCATCTGGGAGGGAAATTTCACCGAAACAGACGCCAGTGTTTTCATGATTAAGAGCCTAATATTATAACAACGTAGTATGTTGTGTCATTTGGTAAGGAGAGGCAGCCCCCCTGCCTGATTTGGATGCAGTCAAATCATTCAGCACCAAAATATTTGCTCTGGCAAAGGTCCCTGGCTTATACTTTTTTATTTGTTCCCCCATAGAGCCTATACAGGCCTGGACATATGGAAAGAGCACTATTAAAACTTGCAGATGAATTTATTGGCTGTGCTCATGTCATCTGATGAGGGTCAGGTTACTACATGCTATGAAGGCAACTGCGGGTGAATTCACACTTCCAAGGGATTGTTTCAAGATTATTGATTTTTGAGATGGCGACCTGACCTCTGTTGCAGAACAAAATGCTTTCTACCTTCTACCATCCTGCTTCACCTTAATGCTTATCTCCAACTGCTTAGTCCTTTAACTTAGTTTTATTGAGCCCCTATTATGTGCTGATATTGTACTGGGTTCCATAGGAGGATGAAAAAGTGCAACAGATATAGAAACTGCCTGCAAGAAATTAAAAAGCTCATATGGTCTCTTTAAAATAGAACTATTACTATTTCCCCTATTTACATAAGAACTGACTCTACATTATAGAAAATTTAGAAAACAAAGACAAGCAAAAAAAAAAAGTTTTTTAAATTACAGTAACCTTCAGAGATAAGCCTCTGAGAGCAACCTCTTTGTACATTCCCATCCAGTCTTTTCTTTTTTTTTTTTTTTTTTTTTTTGCTTTATGTTCTATGCAGGCAGCTCTTCCTGTATTGTTTCTTTCTTAGGCCATTCTTAGTTCCATCTCTAAATTGCTGTTGACTCCTCACCTTTCTGGGAAAAGCCTCCTTGCCTCCTTTCTGGCAATCCAAATCCTACTTTCTGCTAACTTCTGGTCCTACCTTCTCTGTGAGGCTGCTTCTCATTTCCACTAGAAAGATGGGTTCTGGACACTGAAGTTTGGACCCTGGAATGTTGCAGAATCTTGCAGGGTTATTTTTCGAGGTTAAATGAGGCAAGACCAAGCAAGGTCAGTAAAGATGGGTCTCTGCTTCTTCTCTGGCTGTCTGCTGACCCATAGCACTTGGAGTGTGTTGCCCACAGTTTTGTCCAGGGTACACCCAGATGGCGTAGATAACATACTTCAGTGAATTCCCGTTGTTCCTAGGAAAAATCTCCAATTTTTGTGGTTCATAAGGGCCAAACGATCTGTTACCTGTCAAGAAGCCTGCTTTTGTACCACACACCCTCTCATTCTCCATTCGTCATGCCATCCTTCTTACTACAGGGGTTTGTACATGCTGTTCCCCCTGCCTGGAACACTTTTTCCTCCCATCTCTGCCTTGTTACCTACTTCTTATCCTTCAGATCCTGGCTCAATTGTCACATTGTTAAAGAATCTTCCTGGGCTCTCCAGGACAAAGCAATCCTTTCCTGTTATGAGAATTCATAGCACTGCATACCTCTGCCTCAGGGAACTCTCAGGATGGGAATTATGCGCTTATTGCTTTTGTTTTCATTAATATTTTCTTTCTTGGGCTTAAGCACTATAAGTATATTGACCATGTCCCTTTCTGCTCCTCACTGAATTTCTAGTGCCTATCACAACACCTGACATATAGTAGGTGTGTGTTCTAGTTTGCTAGCTGCCAGAATGCAACACACCAGAGATGGATTGGCTTTTAATAAAAGGGGATTTATTTCATTAGTTCTTCAGAGGAAAGGCAGCTAACTTTCAACTGAGCTTCTTTCTCACGTGGGAAGGCCCAGGGTGATCTCTGCTGGCCTTCTCTCCAGGCCTCCGGGTTCCAACAACTTTCCCCAGGGTGATTTCTTTCTGCATCTCCAAAGGCATGGGCTGAGCTGTGAGTGCTGAGATGAGGTATGCTGAGCTGCTTGGCTTGTGCTACGTTGTTTTCTCATTTAAGCACCAGCCAATTAAGTCAAACATCATTCATTGCTGCAGGCACACCTCCTAGCCGACTGCAGATGTAATCAGAAATAGGTGAGGTTCACGTACCATTGGCTCATGTCCACAGCAACAGAACTAGGTGCCTTCACCTGGCCAAGTTGACAACTAAATCTAACTACCACAGTACGCAGTAAATATTGTTGAACAGTTAAATGAATTCTGTTTTCAGGTTCCCTTTACTGATGGATGGATGTCTTGTAAAGACCAGGACTGTGCCTTCTATTTACATGGTGCTCATTGTGGCACTGGCTGCTTTGTCCACACACCAGGCCCTAGAAGAATGATACTGCATTGGCCCTGGTCATGTGAATGAATTCCTGGCCTCTCAAGAGCATCTTTAAAGAGCCTAGATGCGATTCTATGCCATCTATGTCACTGCCTAGGCTGTTCCCCTGCCATGCCCCCCTTCCCTCTCTACAGAAGTTCCCTCAACCAGGCCCAGCCTAAATGCCCATCCCACAGTGAAGCCTTCCCTGGTATCCCTATCCCACCAGATAGCATTAATTCAGCCTTTGGCTCAGACAGAACTGATTTCACTCAGCTCCCAGTAAATGCAGTCGGCTGTGTAGGGTTGCTAGCTGCTTTGCACGCTGGCCAAGTCCCAAGTCCTTAACCAGGCTCCCCTTATGAACTGGCTACTTTTCCCCCACCTCTCTTCCTCCTCTGCACTCTCCGGTCCAGGAATGTTGAATGTTTTTCAGTTCCCTTCCACCTCCGGACAGTGGCACATGCTGTTCTCTTTGACTGGAACTCTCTTCTCACCTCCTTTCCATATGGCTAACTTCTAATTATCCTTCAGGCCTTGGCTTCAAAGTTACTTCCTCTTGAATCCTTTCTTGACGGCCTTGGTTAGGCGGGTGTTCCGGTTACGAGTCCCTGCAGCATCCTAATGCACGCTGTCTCCCACCTTGTTCATCTTCCCTGCCAGCAGGAACCATTCTCATCACCTTGCCAGCATAGCCCTGGACACATAGTAGGGGTTCTACAGTGTTGTGAAATCTCTATTTTATTGGGGATATTGAGAGGTTTGGCTGGAGAAGCATCTGTATCACCCAGTCTGGCAAGTCCCTTTGCCCTCTGGCCATAGTACTCTCATCTGTAAAACGGGAAAAATCATGTTAAGTCTCTTAGGGGTTGTTCTGAGGAATAAATGAATTAAGAGGCATGGGAGACTTAGCACATAGTAAGATCAACGAATGTGAGCGATTGTTGTCCCAGTTGCACCTGCCAGCTGAATTCTTCATCCCAGGGGTCGGCTCTACACTCAGAGCCACGGAACCCAAGTCCAGCGAGGGAGGCACAGGAGCCCCCGGGGCTCCTGGTTCCCGCTGGACCCGGTGCCCACGGTCCTGGCTGTTTTGCTTTCGAGACACACCTGGCCGAAGCCCCGCGCAGCAGGCGCCGCCTCCCCTGCGCGGCCGGCGCTCGTGGAACTTTCCGCAGCCAGCGGTGAGTCACCGCGCTTTTTTTAGCCGCCGCTCGCGAGATGCATCACAATTCACCTCGGCTCCCCAGAGCCCGGCCGCCGCCGCCGACGTCAATGCAGACGAGCCCCGCGCGGCAGAGGCGAGGCCAGCGAGCGCCGCCCCACCGCGGGTGCTGGGGGCCTCGGAGCTGCCAGGCCGCCGGCTGAGCCCCGAGCTCGCTGATAAAGCTCGTCGGTCGGGGGCGCCCTGGCTTGACTTCTGCAGTCCTGGAACCGAGGAAGCGTGGGCTGTGGGGATGGAGGGAGAGACAAACCAAGAGGCAGCCATCTGCCCTTCTGACCATTCATTATCCATCCGGCCACTAGCTGTTCCATCCAGCCAGGCATTTGCTCAAACACTATGTCTGTAAAAACCCTCTCTTCCTCCCATCCATTAGTCCGTCCATCCATCCATTCATCCATCCACCCACCTACCCACTCCTGCACCCAACCACCTGCCTTCCCATCCAGGCATTTAATATACTTAGTCTCTTAAAATACTCCCTCTTCCCATTCCCCCATCCATTTCCTCAGTAACTCGTTTATTTACCTCCCATCTTCTTGGTCCTGTGTCGTTCCAACCTTCCATGCTTCCATTCACCTTTCCATCTACCTGCTCATTAATTCATTAATTCATTCACTTCAGCTAGCATCCGCTATGCTGGATGCTGAGAGTACAAAGATGATTAGGATAGGTCTCCACTTTTGCAGAACCCAGAATCCAGAGATAGCATGTTATAATGTGCCCCAGAAAGTCCTTGCCCCCACTCCTCTCAGAATTAAAGAAATGTCTATTATAATAAGATAATACTGGCAAAAACTATAGTAGTATTAGCTAAAGTTTACTGAGCGTGATTAAGCAGTGTTCTAAGCTTTTTGCATGCAGCATATCATTAGATACATCAACCTAGGAGGTCCATACTATTATTATACCCAATTTGCAGATGGAAGAAACAGAGACTCAGAGAGGTTAGGAAACTCCTGTGGTTACACAGCTATTGACTAGTGAAACGGGACTAAAAATCAGACTCTTGACTCTTAAACCAGTGCTTCTAGCCACTTTACTTCTTTTGTTACCTGGGAGAGAGAATACATTAAAAGGGGGTAAAGTTGGATGAGCTATGCCGTCTCTCAGAACGTCAATTTTCTTTTCTGCACCCATTCACCAACACTGATGTCTGATAAACTTATTACCCAAGATTGAAGAATAAGAGTGGGACCCAGAGAAAATGATATTATTATTTTTATCATGCTCTGTAATTATTATTATCCATGCTCATTATAGAACAATTAAAAATAATTTAAAAAGAAAATCCCTTGTGATTTCATTATCCAGAAATAACAGTCGTTAGCACATATATGCTGTCCATGTGTATGTATGGATGTGTGCATATATTTTTCTTCACAGAAATTGGATCATATTATACAATTTTTTAAAATGTGGTATGCCGTGGACACCTTTCCATGGATTTAATATACTTTTAAGAAATTCATCAGAAAACTAAGCTGGCACCTTAGCTACTACTTCCTCTTTAGCTTATTTTCCTCCTCCATTTCCCTCTCTTTCTTCCTTTTTTTGCTTCTCCGTATTATTGGAGTTCCTAGGTGCAGACAACAGAATCCACTCTAATTACTTAAATGTACTTAAGAAAATAATTTAGTAACAGGTAGATCAAAAAGTGTTTATTATTATTTTTATTGATATTGTTAGACTATTATTACTAAATAGTTCATAAAATTGTTGGGTGGGGTAGGCAACGGTGGCTCAGTGGCAGAGTTCTTGGCTGCCATGTGGGAGACCCAGGTTTGGTTCCTGAAGCCTGCCTATGCCAAAAAAAACAAAACAAAACAAAAAAAAGTTGGGTGGGCTGAATAAACAGACTCCAGGGCAAATTTCCAGGAAGAAAATATCTCAGCCAACCATGGCACAGAACTGGCCTGTCAAAAACCTATAGAAGGAGGAAACTGTGCCATAGCTGCTGACTCTTGCACCGTGCCAGCTCTCCTCAATCCGCTGGTAAAGTGGATGCCCTGCCCTTCTCTACCCTGGATTCAGGTCCAAATCAAAGTCTTGTGTGCATACATCTGACAGCACTTAAATCACATCTGAACCCTGGCTGTAGGGAATTATGGGAAACAAAGTTTTTTAGCTTTCCAGTTTCTGTACACTAGTGTGAGGTTGAAGATGGTAGAGAAGAGACAATTCACGAGGATTGACCTGCTCCCCACTGCTTTACTGGATGCATTCTTAAGGTCTGTCCTGTTGAGCAGCCTCATTTTACAAATGGGGAAACTGAGGCCTGTAAATGGGACTTGTCAAGGCTACCCTACAAATTAATGCTAAAAGAAAACTAAAATGCAGGGTTGAAATGGGACAACCTGGTAGGACCTCTAGGACACTGGAGAGACAGTCTGTCATCTCCCTGTGCCCAGCTTTAGGATTATATATAAATTAATCTAATCTAGTAGGCAAGAATCTTAGTAGATTCATGCCTACTCCAAATTCATGAATGCATGGCATATCCTTGCCTGATTTCCTATAAACCAAACTGGTTGGTTTGGTTTGTTTGAATAATAGGCCTCTAGAGATGTCCACATAAATTTCCAGGTGGGTTTCCAGGGCTGATAGGAAATTCCATCTTGGTTGTTATTGAGGTCCCCTCTCTCCCAGGATTGTTAGTATTAGGGAAGATCTTATGGTAGATGATTGTTTTAATTGTTGCCAGCATTCTCTTTGGTTCTCTATCAGACTCAGAATATGGAAGGTCCATCTTCACAACAACCCCATGTGTTGTGATGCATTATTCCTCTTTTACAGCAGAGGAAACTGAGGCTGGGAAAGGTGATTTAACAGTTTTAAAAGTTGGGAGTAAATCTCTATTGGGTCACAGTTGATTCTTATGTTAGCTTGACTCCAGTTAAACACATTTGCACGGCAGACTCACTCTTGACTTCATGTTTCGTGCATGCCATTTCCTATTTCTGTGCAAGCCCTTGCTCCTAACACTTGGTCTTTTTCCTTTTGGGGTGGGAGGAAAGCTTAACTATTTTGAACAATAAACAAAAGCACACGAAAGTTGCAACTGCCAACCAACTACAGTGAGATGAAAATAACACCATGGTTGCTTTGCTAGGAGAGGTTATTCATTTGATAAATATTTGTTGAGCGCCTTCTGTGTGCCAGTTACAATGCCAGGTGCTGAGATGCAAGATTGAGGTTGAATTATACACAGCCTTTGATCTCATAGACCATGCATGCTAGTAGGAAAGACAGACAGTAAACAGAACAGACAGTTACAATACAGCAGGATGCCTGCTGAACTGTGACGGGTGCACAAAGCTTAATGTGGCAGCACAGAAGAGGAAATCTGGTAGTCAGATGTATCAGTTTTCTACTACCAAAACAATTCTGCACAGCAAACTACCTCAAAACTCAATGGCTTAGAACAATAAGTATTCATTTTGCTCGTGAGTCAATGGGTTAGCTTGTTAGTCTTTCTGGTCTTGATTGGGCTCACTCAAATATCTGTGGTTAGCTGCTATTCAGCTAGTTGGCCTGCAGATTTTGGCTGGGCTCCCCCATATACCTGGATATTGACTGGCTGTTCATTGATCAAACATGGTCTTGCCTTGGCAACTGGGACAACTAAGCTCTGCTGTACATATCTCATTTTCCAGCAGGCTAGTCCAGACAAACTCCCATGGAAAAGGCAGAAAAGAAAGGAGAGAAAGAAAGACAGGGAAAGAAGGAGAAAGGGAGAGAGGTAGGAAGGAAGGAAGGGAGGGAGGGAGGGAGGGAGAGAGAGAGAGAGAGAAGGAGGGAGGAAGGAAAGAAGGAAGAAAGAAAGGAGGGAAGGAAAGAAAGACAAAGACACCTTGGTGGGTAAAATAACTTCAAATTTGGACATGCTGGCTTTGAAAAATGGGCTCCCAGAGATAACCACATAAATTCCAAGAACCCGTGAATGATAACCTTATGTGGCAAAATAGACTTTGCAGGTGTGATTAAGAATATTAAGATGGGGGGATTCTCCTGGATTATGTAGGTGGGTTTCCAGTATAATCACAGAGGAGAGGTGATAACAGAAGCAGAAGTTGGAGTGATGGTGGCCACAAGCCAAGGAGTGAGGGAAGCTGGAAAAGGCAAGGAAATTGATTCTTCTTTGAAGTTTCCAGAAGGGATGCAGTGCTGCTGACACTTTGGTTTGAGTCCACTGAGACCGATTTTGGACTTCCGACCCCCAGAACTACAAGATAATAATGCGTACTTAATTCACTAAATCAAGATTGTGGTGCACTTGTTACAGCAGCAATGGGTGACTAACACAGGAGGCCTGTGGGATATCCAGGTGGGGATGTACAGCAGCTGAGGAGAGGCCACAAAGGATAGAGATATGGAGTCTAGAGTCATTGGCATGTAGATAGAATGACTGCATTGGACTCCCAGGAAGATAGTGTACAATGAGACAGCCTGGAAAGGGCTTAATTCAAGAATAACCTTTAAAGGAAGATGAGGAAGAAGACCTGGGAATACATGAGGAAATCTAGGACAGCAAAGTATCATGCAATCCAAGTTTCAACTAGAGTTTCAAGGAGACCCTCTCTACCAAGTACTGCAAAGTGATTTAATAAGATAATGACTATTAGATTTGACCCCCAAGACAACCTTTATTGTCTTGGTGAGAGCAGTTTCAGAGACTGAGCAGGAGTAGAATCAGTCCGAATTACAGGGAGAAGTAAATGGTAGGCAAGGATTTGGTGACAGCAGGGACAAACGCATTTTTTTTAGATCATTGGCTTTGATGAGGAGAAAGGGATGGGACTGTAGTTGGAGAAGGAAGTGGGATCAAGGGAGGGCATGTTTTTTTTAAGATGAGTGAGAGACGTGATCAGTTTAGTTGCTTCTGGGAAAGAGCCAACAAGGGTGGGAAGAGTGGCTGAAGATATGGGACAGAAGGGACAGTTTATGAATGAGGTCAGGTCTCCAAGGAGGTATGTGTCAGGGGTGGCATCCAAAGCACCAGCAGTGGATTAGCCTTAGATTGGAGAAAGTTTATCCTTCCACTGTACTTGAAGGGAAGGTGTGAATTATGGGGGACTGGGGAGGTGGGGGGGAAGGTTAAGGTGCCAAGTAGGGTTGGGGAACAACTTTTCATATGCTTGTTAAAGTTTTCAGACACTTTAGGACAATTCCTTTCTGATTTGCTATAGTAAATTGTCACCAAGATTTCACTACTTGGATAAGGAAATTGAATTTAGAGGGAAGAGAAAGACTTGCCTAGTGGTCAGTGGTTCAGCATCAACATGAGAGTCATAACTGAACACAAAAATTACCTTAAGAATCACAACGTTAAACATATGAGTTGCCCACACTGGGACAGACCCACGGTCTACCCAGGTAGAGATTCTGCTGCCAACAGAGGCCCCTTGGGAAGAGCACCCAGAGGGCACAGTCATGTTTACCCGCCTTGATCTTGGTTGAGAGACAGAGAAACCATTTCCCCCTGACGTCAACCATAAAGGTTAGGTATATCCCAGCACCCATTTATGGCTCTGCATAGATAAACATGGCCAAACCCTCTCGACTGCCTGCACCATCCCCTTGGGGTTATGTGTTTCACTAGTTTTTTTTTCCCACTGCGAGACACAGAATTTAAAAACCTATATTTCCTGCTTACTTTGTTTGCAGTTCAAAGAGTGGTCATTTAACCCAGTAGGCGGGAAACATACAAAGATGCAAATGACGTATATTTAGTTCATCATAAAACATGATACGTCATAAGAGAGTCTCAAGATGATGATGATGATGATAAAGCTAATGATGAAGATGTTTTACTCCTCAGCAACCCTGTTTACTAAGATGTATTGTTTTTCCCCATTTTACAGAAGGGCACACGAAGGCAGGCTCAGAGAAGTCAAATGACTGAGCGAAGGAGATCAGGTTAAAAAAAAAAAGATTGACAGTCAGAGGGTCACTCAGTATAGGCTTGGGGCTGGCAGTTTGGAAGGAATGGCCTCTCTGAGTCACCCCCAGCATACCCCACGCAATCTACCCCACACTCACCACCACCACCCCGGCCCCAGGTCTGCATTTGTGGGTCTGCTCCCTTTGTCACAGGTGGAGGGTCTGAAACGGGCTCAGCAAACCCAGGACCGCCCGGCCTTACATGGGTCTTTCAGGCCCAGCTGGCAAAAGGAACCATTTTCATTGATTCTACCCTCGTGATGGAAATAGCCCTCCCCTGTGAAAGTTTCTGAGTGCTTGCTAGGCTATTTCCCAGCCTAAGCCAGCCAGGGAATGTTAATTATCTTGTCCCCTTTTCCCTTCCATGATGAATTATTGACTTCCAGCTCGTGCTATCTGTAATTGTGAGGTATTCCAGGATGAGCAGGTTATCAAAAATGTGCAGAGGGGGAGAGCTTTGGTTCATCTGTGGGAGGCTGAGGTGGGAAAATTTATCCTTATTTATTTACATGGTAATGGGATGTGATTTTGCCAGCTTGCTAATAGGTTCTTAAAGAGAAACAGGCTTTCTATGGCCTAGTTAAAACGACTGGTTGCTCTGCTGTGCCATGAAATACCAAACCAAAAAAAGGCAGTGGCTTCTTTTATCGAAGTTATTTTTCTGTTTCGGGGCACAATCTACATTATTAGCACAGGGGAGGGGTTTGGGATTCATCTTAGGAGGCAGGATGGTAAGATGGAATGGTTGATACCTGGCTTAAAGGGACCAGCCTATGCCACCAACCAGCAATTTAACCTCAGTGCATTTAATCTCCCCTAAGTTTCAGTTTTTCTGCCAGTCAATTAGAGATAGTTATACTTTGCCTTAAACTAACTTACTTTGCTACAAAGTCAAGATTAAAAAAAAGTTGGTTTTAAAAGTGCTTAATGATAGTATTTTCCATTCTGAGAGGACATGTGACTTTCCAGAAAGCAAGAGACAGGTCCTAATCATATTTAAAAATAAGCCTTAGCATTTTCTAAGTGCTTGGCCAATTACTCCAAATAACGCTCATTCCAGAGGCTGCTGGGGAGTAAGTCACGTGATGACTGTATTAGATTGTGGAGCAGCCAGGGACGGGATTCAGCGTTTCATTCCAAAACCGAGAGGAAGCACTCTGATCCACAGATAACCCTAAATCTCTCTTGCTGCAGCTATTGGTTTCGACCTCTTCCCTAAAGATGCCAGGAAATCTCTTTGGGTTCCATTCTTTGTCTTCTTTACCCTTTTGGTCTTTTCGCTTATTCAGTGAATGCTTGTTGAGTGCCTCCTATGTACCAGTAACTAGGTGCTGGGTGGAGACCTGATGTGGGGGAGGGCAAAAATTAGACTAACACATTAATAAATACACAATTACAAAGGGAGGTAGGACTGGGGACTTTGAGGGCAAAAGGACATAGGGGTGGAACCAATTTAGATGGGAGGACTGAAACCCGCAAAAGCCACCAGCCAGATCAAGGGTACAGGGAAAAGCATCGCAGTCAGAGGGAACAGCATGTGTGAAGACACTGAGGGTGGAAGAGCTTGGTGTGTTGGAGGGCTGAAATCAGTGGTGGCATGCATTCCTGTGAACCGATCAGGCAGAGAGAAGGGGAAGTGGGGTCAGGTGAATGGGAGGGGCCAGGCAGGCCTTGCTAACCCTTGCTCTGCTGTCCACTGTCTGTAAATTTGGGCATGTCAGGTCACCTCTCTAAGCTTCAGACCCCATTGTTATGAGGAGGTGTGAATGACACATATCTCACTGATTCCACATGAGGCTCAAAGGCCGTTACAACAGGCCCTCTCTAAGCGGGTCCGGGTCCACGTCACCTCTCTGCCCTTCTGTCTCTCTACCTTCCTCTGTTCCAGCCAGCAGCCTAGTTAGTTGGTTTCTCGCACACACTAGGCCTGCTCCTATCTTGGGGCTTTTGCACTCACCATTCCCTCTGCTGGTGATGCTCTTCCCCTGCAAGACTCATCCCCTCCCTTCTCCAGGTCTTCCTTGACCACCATATTTAAAATCACCACCTCCTTTCTATTCCAAATATCCATCCTTACCCCCTGCTTTACTTTTCTCTAAATTGCTTGGCACTTACTTATTTTGTGCATTCTTTGCTCTCCCCACTAGAATGGGAACTCCACTGGGGCACAGAGATTGTCCATTTTGTTCACTGCAATGTCCTTAGCATCTAGGGGAGTACCTGGTAAATATTAGGTACTCAATAAATAATGTTAAAAGTTTGCAAAATATTTGACAAATAGAACAGTGCTTAGTGTAGGTAAGTACACTACATGGAATAGATATTACATCACTTTTAGGTGATTTTTCTTCCTACTCATAAAGTGCTGTCTCATTTGTGCTCATAAAAGCCTGAGCTCATTTGTTCCATTTATATGAATGCCAGTTTTGCCAACTGTGCTCGTCCCAACATCCCTTTTCTTCAATGTCTCATGTAGGTTCCATCTTCTCTACAAACCCTCCCTGACTTGTCCTTTTATGTCTGGCTTATTTCATTCAACCTGATGCCTTCAAGGTTCATCCATGTTGTGGCATGTATGCGCACTTCATTCCTCTTTACTGCTGAATAATATTCCATCGCATGTATCCACCATGTTTCGTTTATCCATTTGTCAGTTGATTGACATTTGGATTTCTTTCGTCTTTTGGCAATTGTGAGCACCTCTATGAACATTGGTGTGCAAATATCTGTTTGAGTTCCTGCGTTCAATTCTTTTGGGTATATACTTAATTGAGGATTGCAGGGTCAAATGATAGTTCTATACTTAGCTTTTTGAGAAACTGCCAAATGTTTCCATAGTGGCTGCACCATTTTGCATTTGCACCAAAGATGAATGAATGTTCCTACCTCTCCACATCCTCTTCAACACTTACAGCTTTTTGTTTTTTAAATAGTAGCCATTCTAGCAGGTGTGAAATGGTATCTTGTTGCATTTACCTAATAGCTAATAATATTGAGCACCTTTTTGGGTGCTTTCTATCCATTTGTATATTCTCTTTGGAGAAATGTCTATCCAAGTCTTTTGTCCATTTTTTAATTGTGTTGTCTGCCTTTTTATAGTTCACTTGTAGGATTTCTTTGTATATTCTGGATATTAAATGCTTATTATATATGTGGTTTCCAAATATTTTCTCCCATTGAGTATGTTGTCTTTTTCACTTTTGTGATAAAATCTTCTTGATATATAAAAGCTTTTAGTTTTGATGAAGTGCCATTTATTTATTGTTTCTTTCATTGCTTGTGCTTTGGGTGTAAGGTCTCAGAAACCACTGCCCAACAGAAGGTCTTAAAGATGCTCCCCTACATTTTCTTCTAGGAATTTTATAGTCCTGGTTCTTATATTTAGGTCTTTGATCCAGTTTGAGCAAATATTTTTGTTTATGATGTGAGATAAGGGCCCTCTTTCACTCTTTTGCATGTGGATATCCAGTTCTCCCAGCACCATTTGCTGAAGAAACTATTCTTTTCCAATTGAGTGGACTTGGCCTTGTCAAAAATCTCAGGGAATCTTGATCTATTCTGCTTGATTTTGTGGAGTATTTTTTCCCCAGCTTCGATGATTTGTTTAAATTCTCTCCCTCACTCAGTGCCCCTCTTCCTCACACTTTTCAGTGCCAGGACCCATCCGTCTTATAGCAGTTCAGTTCCCACACTCGCCCTCTTCCTCTTTTTTTTTTTTTTTTCCACCTGTGAGATTTTCTGCCTGCGTTTTCTTTCCTGTTAAGGTATCCTTCCCTGTTAGGGTTAATCCAGAAAAGTGGAAAAATCCAGAAAGGTCTGCTTTGCATTTGCATCTGGTGGTCCAGCAAACACAGACTGGATTGAATGTGCACGCCTCTTGCCAGCAGTTCTGCCGGGGGGTCACTATCCACCCCCCCCCCCCAAACCCTGCAGGCCCTTTTGTATGCAGCACTGCTCAGCAGCTTATGTGCTTCTCTGGGTTTCTGTGGACCTGGATCTCTGTGGGGTTGTAACTCACTGTGGTGAGTGCCTCTGTGTCCTGCATCTATGGCAGGAGGGACTGGGCCACTGCCTCTGTGCAACTCCCAAACTGTGCTGGACCGCATAGCAGGGAGCGGTCTGGATTGGCAAGTCCAGGCGAGAAATTCCTACCTGAACTTGGACATTCTTTTTCTTCTCAATTCAGCATTTGTTGGAGTCCTCCAGTCTCTATCATCCTCCAGAGTTCTAATCAAATGGTATGCGTCCTTTTATTTGTTAATTCGGGAGTGAGAGTTTTCCATGGGATGTCTTCCGTCACTATGTTGATGACGTCACTCCAAAATGTGACAGCTATCCAGTCCTGAATTAGGTGAAATGATGATGAACGCAACATAATTTGAACTCTCCAGTTCTGACATTTTGGTTCTTTATGTACAGAAGATGATGAAAAAAATTGTGCTATTGAAATAAATGAATGAATGTTCATAGCATAACATTTAAAGGTGGCTGTGGTTAATTGGTGGAAAATTTTACAATTTAAGGAATAGCAGTCTCTTTTTGGAATAGTGATTGCTATTCCACAAAGATCAGGGATGGGTAGGGATGTGGGTGGTACTTCTAAGTACTTCACTGAGATAGTGAGGTCCTAAATTAAGATTCCCATGAGTCCCAGAAGAAGTGATTGAATTAACCTCTGCACAGAGGGGACCATTAAAACTTAGAGAAAAGGCAGGGGTGGGATGGGAGATGATCACTCTTGTCTTAGGACTGTGTTAGTCAAGGTTCTCTAGAGAAACAGAACCAGCAGGAGACATCTGTAAATATGAAATTTATAAAGGTGTTTCATGCAACCATGAGTATGGGTGAGTCCAAAATCTGTAGGGCAGGCCGTGAAACTGGCGGCTCCAAGGAAGGGTCTGGATGAACGCCACAGGAGAGGCTCATTAGCTAAAGAACCAATGAAAGAGTCTCTTTCCTCCCTTAAAATCCTTCAACTGATCAGATTATCTCATTTTAGGAGATGCTGCTGTGGTTGATTGCAGATGTAATCAGCCACAGATGAAATCATCTCACTGATGATTTAATACACCAGCTTTCCAGATTATCAACCAGCCACAAAATATCCTTGCAGCAATAGTCAGGTCAGTTCTTGACTGACCAGACAAATGGACATAATCATTAGTTGACACCAGTATCTAACCATCACAGTCCACTCCTTATCAACTTGGCAGCTATGCACATCACCACGAAACAAGTTTCATTTCCAAATAAAACACAATAACAGACACGTGCTTCACCTAACAATACTCAACTGTCCTATGTACAACTGGAAATGCACTAAGTCTTAACTGCAAGGTATTGCCACTTAACTGGCACCATAATTGAGTCTTCAAAAGGCCATTTCACTGTTCTATCAACCCAGTTCCCTCTGAATGATGGGGAACATGGTAAGACAAGACCATGTGCCCATTCCTGTACTTTGTTTGCTATGAAGTGGGTTCCTTAATCAGAAGCAATGCTGTGTGGAATACCATGATGATGGATAAGGCATTCTCTAAATCCATGTATGATAGTTTTTGCAGAAACATTGCATTCAGGGAATGCAAATCCATATCAGGAGAACGTGTCTATTCCAGTTAGAAAAAAACCACTGCCCCTTCCATGATGGAGATGGTAAAATGTAATCAACCTGCTACCAGATAGCAGGCTGATGACCTCAGTGAATGGTGCTATATTGGGGACTGAGTGTGGGACTCTTCTGCTGGCAGAATGGGCATTCAGCAGTGGCCATAGCCAGGTCAGCCTTGGTGAGTGGAAGTCCATGTTGCTGAGCCCATGCATAACCTTCATCCCTACCACCATGCCCACTTTGTTCATGAGCCCATTGGGCAATGGCAGGAGTGGCTAAGGAAAGAGGATGACGTGTGTCCATAGAATGGGTCACCTTATCCACTTGATTATTAAAACCTTCCCTTGCTGAAGTCACCTCTGATATTGACGTTCACATGGGACCAAATTATCTTCAAGTGCTTTGGCCTCTCAGAAAGGTCTATCCACATATCTCTTTCCCAGACCTCTTTGTCACCAATTTTCCGATCATGCTCCTTCCAAATCCCTGACCATCCAGTCAAACCATTAGCAACAACCCATTAGTCAGTATACGAATGCATCTTTTGCCAGTTTTCCTTCCAAGCATAATGAACAATCAGGCCTACTTCTTGAAGTTCTGCCCACTGGGAGGATTTCCCCTCACCACTGTCCTTTAAGGACATCCTAGAATCAGGTTGTAGTGCTGCAGCTGCTCACTTCCAGGTGGTCCCTGTATATTGTGTAGAATCATCTGTAAGCCAGGCCTGAGTTTTCTCTTCCTCAGTCAACTGATTGTAAGCTCTCCAAGAAACCATAGCTCTGGTCTGGGAAAAAGAAGGTAATGTGGCAGGAGTGGAGGGCATGGACATTTGGGCCACTTATAACTTACTTATGCCTTTAGGACCTGCTCGTGCCCTATCTCTAATATACCATTTCCATTTTATGATGTAGTGCTGCTGTGCACAACCATCTTTATGGCTTGGTGGGTCAGAAAACACCCAGCTCATGATAAGCAACTCAAGTCTCATGGTAATTTGGTGGCCCATGGTTAAGCATTCTGTCTCTACTAAGGTCCGGTAGTGGGTTAAAACCTGTTTCTTAAAAGAAGAATAGTGGATGGTAAGGCTTTGCTCCAAAATCCTAAGGGTCTGCATTGTGAGTCTCCTATAGGGGCCTGCCAAAAGCTCCAGACATCATCCCTGTTTGCCACTACCACTTCCAGCACCATTGGATCAGCTGGACCATATGGCCTAAGTGACAGAGCAGCTTGCACAGCAGCCCGGACTTGTCACAGAGCCCCCTCTTGTTCTGGTCTCCACTCAAAACTAAATGCTTTTTTGGTCACTTGATAAATGGGCTGGAGTAGAACACCCAAATGAGGAATATGTTATCTCCAAAATCCAAAGAGGCCAACTAGGTGCTGTGCTTCATTTTTTGGTCATAGGAGAGGCCAGATGCAACAACTTATCCTTCACCTTAGAAGGGTATTTCTACATGCCCCACACCACTGGGCACCTAGAAATTTCATTGAGGTGGAAGGCCCTTGTATTTGTATTAGATTTATCTCCCATCCCTTGACATGCAAATGCCTTACCAATAAGTCCAGAGTAGTTGCTACTTCTTGTTCACTAGATCCAATCAACATGTAATGAACCAGTGTGGTGTTTTGTGTGAGGGAGAAATGATCAAGGTCCCTGCAGACAAGATTATGACATAGGGCTGGAGAGTTGATATACCTCTGAGGTAGGACAGTGAAGGTATGCTGCTGGCCTTGCCAGCTGAATGCAAACTATTTCTGGTGGTCCTTACTGACAGCTATTGAGAAAAAGCATTTGGAAGAACAATAGCTGCATACCAGGTACCAGGTACTGTGTTGATTTGCTCAAACAATGATACCACACCTGGGACAGCAGCTGCAATTGGAGTTATCACCTGGTTAAGTTTACGACAATCCACCGTCATCCTCTAAGACCCATCTATTTTCTGCAGAGGCGAAATAGGAGAGTTTAATGGGGGTGTGGTGGGAATCATTACCCCTGCATCCTTCAATTCCCTCCAGGAATACAGTATTGCTTCTGATTCACTATTTTGTCAGGCAGGGCTAGTTCCACTGGCTTCCATTTGACCTTTCCTACCATAATAGCCTCCACTCCATGAATCAGACAACCAATGCGGGGATTCTGCCAGTTGCTAAATATGTCGATTCCAATTACGCATTCTGGAACAGGGGAAATGAGCACAAAATGGGTCTGGGGACCCACTGGACCCACTGTGAGATGGACTTGCGCTAAAATTCCATCGATCCTCTGATCTCCGTAAGCCCCTACTTTGACTGGTGGGCTGGAGTGATGTTTTAGGTCTTCTGGAATTAGTGTAATTTCTGAGCCAGCGTCTAATAATCCCTGAATACCTGTTCATTTCCTTTTCCCCAGCGCACTTCCTTGGGGAAGGCTGGGAGGAAGGTTAACTGTAAATTTCGGGCAGTGTAAAAGTGTCCTTCTCCAAAGGTACCCAGTCCTCTCATTCGAGGAACTCTGGGTTTGTAAATTGTCTCAAGTCTGGGAATTGAATAAAGGGCCATGATTCTCTGTTTTTGTAATTCAAGTTAGATTTCTGTTCACTTGACCTAGAATTTTTCTATTTATACAGCCCAAACAAGAATTTAGTAGATTTCCCATTTATTTTACTTCTAGGAACCCTGTTAGCCTATGCCACAAGTTTCTGCCAGTCAGATTATTTTGACATGCTGTTCATTATGGTGGCCATGCTCACCTTATTTATGGTGATTAACTATTGCCACATGGCTTCTACCAAATTTGGAATCTGATCATCCCCTTGTGTTTAAGAATTCAGCTCAGTAACAGTAGTTTCTACAGTAATATCTAACCTACAGAGAAGGGCGACTACAGAGCTTTTCAGGGATGATGGAGCTAGTGTCATGAATTTATTTCTCAAGCTTCTGGCAAAAGGTACGTCTTCTGGACATTCCTGGGTTGTGTGAACAGGTCCTCCAAGATAAATCCTCTCTAACATTTTCATCTCTGTAAGCCTTTGGATGCCCTGATCTTCATTATACCAGGACAGTTCTGGCATTTCAACCTCAAGTAATGTCAGCCACCTTTTGATCCATCTTTCAGCCAATCATCCAAACAAACTGTTAATGCCCTTTCTAACCCCTTGAACTACAACATTGAATGCAGAATCTCTTCTTAGTGGGCCCATATCAATAAATTCAGGCTGATCCAACTTTATATTCCTTTCACCATTGTCCCACACCCTTACTATCCATTCCTGCACATAGTCCCCTGATTTCTGTATATATAGATTGGAAAATTCATGCAGTTCTTTTGGAGTATATTGTACCTCTCTTTGGGTCATACTTTGTACCTCATCTTTCAGGGACTTTTGGGATTTTAGTCTAGTTTCAGGTCTCAAAGTAAAGAAGGGTGGTGGGGATGGGTCGTGAAAAGAAATAGAAATCTCTTTCAAGCCAATTACCTCAGGACATTCCATTGCAGTTTCATCTGGTGAAACAGGATTAGTAGCTGCAGACAGAGGATGAGGATTATTTTCCCAGGGGAAGTGTTTACAAGGTTAGCAAGAAGTGAAGGGTTAATCTCTTTAGGTGGAGGTTGTATAGTGGACTCCTCTGAGGAGACTGGAAGCCAGGAAGCTGTTTCCTCAAGGCAGGCTGGAGGTCAGGAAGCTCTTTCCTCACTGTAGTCCATTACAGGTCTATCTAGCAAAACTCAGCAGATTCCAGGGATCCCATCTCTCCATCACCATCCTTACCAAGCTATATATCATCACTCCACATTTCAGGATCCCATTCTTTTCCAATCAAAGCTGAACCTTTAGCAGTAGACACTCTGCAAAGTGGAGATTTTAATTTACGTTGTAAATCTGCTACTTGCACAATGAGGCTTTGTGTCTGGTTTTCAGGCATCTCAAGTCTGTGACCATAGAAAGTAAGATTTACTTTCAGGGCACACATGCAAACTTTTACATCATTCATATGGTACTGAAGTTTCAAATTTGAAGCTTTCAGCTCATCCCTTTCCCTCAGCACTGTATCCAGCATATTTAAAAACAACCAGCTAACATCATTATACCTCTTAATTCCATAAAACTCTGTAAAGGTGTAAAAAACATTATCACCCAGAGACTTGACTCATATAAGCATACAATTAGCAGAATATAATGGTGATATTTTGAGTATCTCTTTTGCCAGCTCACCCCATGGACTGTCAGTGCCATCTTGATTTTTGGAAACAGAGTCATTAGTGCCTCTGAGTCTAGTCATAGTAGAAAGCCAATTGTAAAAACCCATTTTTAAGATTCTGTTTCTTGAGAACCACTCTTAGGACAAGCTGTATTAGTCAATCCACTGGTTTGAAATAATTTATTTGCCCTAGAAAAAACATGTTTTAATCCTAATCAATCTTGTGAGAGTAAGGGTTTCTTCTAATCTTTTTTCAGTACTATAGGTTGGAAACTTGATTAGGTTATCTCCACAGAGATATGACTCAATCAATTGTGGGTATTAAACTTGATTAGATGGAGACATGTCCCCACCCATTCTCTGTGGGTCTTGATTAGTTTACTGGAATCCTATTAAAGAGGACACATTTTGGAGAGAGCCCTTTTTGAGAATGAGGAGGGAGTTGCAGAACCACAACAGAAAGATAAGAGAACCACAGAGTCCACCAACCAGCGACCTTTGGAGATGAAGAAGAAAAATGCTTCCCGGGGAGCTTCACGAAGCAAGAAGCCTGGAGAGAAAGTTAGCAGATGCTGCCATGTTTGTCACGTGCCCTTCCAGCTGAGAGAGAAATGCTGAATATCATTGGCCTTCTTGAACCAAAGTATCTTTACCTGGATCTCTTAGATTGGACATTTCTATAGATCTGTTTTAATTTGGACAATTTCATAGCCTTAGAACTGTAAACTAGCAACTTATAAATTCCCCTTTTTAAAAGCGGTTCTGTTTCTGGTATTTTACATTCTGGCAGCTAGCAAACTACAACAATCAGGGCTCTCTAGAGAAACAGAACCAACAGGAGAGAGCTGTAAATATGAGATTTATAAAGGCGTTTCATGCAACCATAGGAATGGAAGAGTCCAAAATCCATAGTGCAGGCTGTGAAGCTGGTGGCTCTGATAAAGGGTTTGGACAAATTCCATAAAAAGGCTCTCTGGCTGAAGAAGCAGTGAAAGAGTCTCTCTCCTTCCTTAAAAGCCCTCAACTGATTAGATTATCTCATTGTGGGAGGCATGCCTTAGTTGATTTCAGATGTAATCAGCTACAGATGCAATCAACTCACTGATGATTTAATACACCAGCCTTCCAGTTCATCAACCAGCCATGAAATATCCTTGCAACAATGGTCAGGCCAGTGCTTGGCTGACCAGACAACTGGGCATAATCATTTGGCTGAGTTGACACCAGAACCTAACCATTACAGAGGTCAATGAGCTCTTGCTGTCAGTAGCATGTAGAATGCTACACTCTGGCATCTGAGATCCACGAGGTGCTTCTGATCTTCTCACTTGGGATCCTTTCTCAAATGGATGGAATTCTCATACTTTCTTGCATGCGACTACTTATGGGAAACTTTTTTTTTTTTTACTTGCAATAGCATAGGCTGTCAAATTCATTTTTTTGGTTCCAGTGAGTTCCCTGAGGGAGATGTTGTACTGCCAAGTGCCTCTGCCTATGTACCAGGCTTCAGTGGCTTTCAATACCTGGGGGTCTGATTTACAGAGATGCTACTCTCCATCACTCAGCCTAAGAACATCTTAATTTAACACAATGTGTGATTGCTATGGGTAAGAGCTGTTAAGAGCAAAGAATTGTCAGTGGTGGTCACGGCAGGTTGCAAACATGGTCAATCTCTGGGTCTTAGTTCCTCAGAGACTGCTTGCCTTTTAAAAGGAATATCCTTATTCCGATGCTGTGTCATTGTCATCATCATCATCATCATCATCATCATCACCTGTACTGATTAAATTCCTTCAAGCATAGGTTTATAATTATACCTTAGTAGGGGCAATTTTCTGGGTAGAGAAGTGCTAATCAACAAAATTTCCTTGGTTCTGAGGCTGCATCTATAAGGTTTGAAAGCTGGGGAGATGTTTCTATTGTACCAAAATCCAAATAGGAATCACAATTCTGGAACTAATGCTACAAAACTGGCAAGTACAGAAATGAAATGCGATGTGTGGTAAGGCAGTGGGGAAGCTGAAGGAAGATTTAATAAAAAGTACCTGGATTAAGAACCATAAAATCTGGACTCTGGTCCAAAATTTTTGTCCTAATTTAGGGACTCCCCTGGGAGTTTTAACAACTCAGCCTCTTTGGGTTAAAGTCAATCTTCTATGAATTGGGACAATGATACTTGCCTGGTTCTATATCAGAAAATTGTGGCAGAAATTGAGTAAATTAATGGATGGGCAAGCTTTAAAAGCATAAGTGAAAGGAGGTAGCATGAAATGTTATACTGAAGTGTCAAATGAGCTAAAGACCTTAATACTGAGAGCTCTTGGCTATAAATTCCAGAAACTCAACCCGGTCTGGATTAAGCATGAAAAGGGACTCTGTGCACACAATCCAAAATTTCAAGGTTAGACTTCAGGCACAGCTGGGTTCCAGATGAAAGCTGCCATCAGCATCTGTCTCTTAACCCAGCAGTTCTCTCTTCTATGTTGTGTCTTCAGTCTTCAGCTCCATATGATGGCAGGGTAGCTGGAGCAGGTACAACTTCTCCAAGTCTGGCTGGAAAGTATGAAGCTTCTTTCTTCTTGGCCATTCAAGCAAAAGTCACACATTTAACCTTAATTGAGCCTGATTAGTTTGGTTTAGGTCATATGTCTACCCTCAACCTACCACTGTGGCCAAGGAGTGAGAATGGCTTATCTTAACCTTGGTATGCATGTGTAATGCCAGAGTCATAAATGGGAAGTTCATGAACTTAAAAAAGAGGGTGGGTCACCATATGAAAATTCAGGAAGAAGATTGATGTTGAGTGATCAGAGCACTTCAAATATCTACTAGGAATGTGAAATTAAACACTGAGGAACACTTTAGAGAAAAAAAATCCAAATCAGCTATTACTATCAGCAAACAGTAACCCATTTAAAGTAAAATCTCCTCACTGTCTTACTGTCCCTCAGAGATAATGTGCTCACTTCTCACAGTTGTGTGTGCATTTCTCATCTTACAGTTTCTAGCAAGGGTCTTAACTCATTAATCATCTTCTTCTAATGACAGGAGTGATTAAGTCTGTAACAAATATCTTCATGTGTTCTCCATCACTCGAATTTGAAGCACTTATTGGGCAATTAACTATGCAGTGATTGTGTATAGTTTGCATTTTTCTTTGTGTTGTTATTTTAACCAATTAAAAATTGTTATTTTAACTAAAAAAAAATTAATGAATTCATATCGTGTCTCCCCATCTAGAAAGTGATTTCCTTGGAGACCGTGTTTCATACTTCTTTGCCTAATACTCTATGCTCAAGTAGTATTTGTTGAATATTCTAATTAAATATTCTTCATGAGAGAGCTACAAACTCTAATAAACAAAAATATTATCTAAAAGACTTCTGGCAAAAATGCATTTTCACATCAAAAATATAACTATTCAATGGTTCAAGAATGACATTGCAGCTATTCAGATATGCATGACTGAGATGGCAGAATTATAATGAGTGTTACTCATGTTTCCTGGTCCATGCATGCATAGCTAATCAGTCATGCCATTATTTTCTGTAAGTCTGGATGTAGCTTTAATATTTGTCTCAATATAGCACTTTAGGAGGATATTACTAATTGATTAAGGTGTTGGCCTGAGAATGAAACCTGTTTGTCATCCTGCAGTCCTGTCTCATGCATTGGGTGGTTGCTCTCTTTGACCAAGGAAAGAGCTGCAGCGGGCACACATAGGGAGCTCCCTTTAATCAAAGGGACATTTTCCCAGTTAGCCAGAGCAGTCAGCTCAACTCGGCAACCTGGGGGAACAGACAATACAGCCAAACCACCCTTGTAACTGACATTAAAGTATATACTCTTTTTGTTTTGTTTAAACTGCAAATTTCATTGAGATACATTCACACACCATATAATCCACCAAAGGATGTGATCAATGCTTCATAGTATCACCACTTAGTTGTGAAATCATTATCACGATCATGTTTAGAACATTTTCATTACTCCGAATAGTAAAATAGCAAAAATACATTAAAAAGAAAACCCCAGACTCCCCCTATCCCTTATCCGTCCCTACTGTTGACCCCTAAGATTGGTGTGGTGCACTTGCCACCATTGACGAAAGAATATCAAGATCCTACTGTCAACCATAGTCTGTGGTTTGCAAAAGGTACTCCCCTCCCACAACCACTCCATTTTGAATTCTCTGTTTCAGCGTCATACATCTGTACTAGTACTCATGCTTGTGGTGTTAATCATAAACAATGGGTATCATGAGGATCACTATGTTAGACAATCCCATATTTTAATCTCTCGCTTTCTTTCTGGTAGCATATATGACTCTAAACAACTCTTTCAGCCATATTCACCGACAACTCAGCATTATTACATATAATCCCAATAATGAAGAACTGTTACCTCTATCCATTTCCAAACATTTAAATTCAACTTCTCTTAAAAATTCTGTACGTATTAGACAACTGTGCCCCACTCTTTAGCTTCATTTTATCTCTTCGTAACCTATATTCTAAGTTTTATGACTATGAGTTTACATATTCTAGTTAGTTCATACTAGTGAAGTTATATAATATTCACCTTTTTGTGCCTGGCTTATTTGTCCTCAAGTTTCATCCATGTTGTTTTGTGTTTCAGGACGTCATTCCTTCTTACTGCTGAGTAATATTCGATTGAATGTAGATATCGCATTTTGTTTATCCATTCATTGTATGTTGGATTCTTGGATTGTTTCCATCTTTTTGGCAATTGTGAAAAATGCCACTATGAACATCGATGTATGAGTGTCTGTTCATGTCCCCGCCTTCGGATCTTTTGGACATTAAAGAATATACTTTTTAAAAACACCTAATCCAAAGTGTTAAGAGACCAGTCTCTAGTAACATGAAATTCTCATGTATATATACGAGTCTAAGAAGATGCATTATTCATATGAGCTTGTCTTAGAAAACTCAAACACTCGTTGAAGAATCTGAAGTAAAAACTACTAGGTATGACATTACTCAGGAAAATTCCTTATGGAGGGAATCAGGGAGGTTTACAGAAGAAATGGCATTTCAACTGGCCTTTGCAAGGTGTGTAAAACTTTTCCAGGGAAACAAGTATGTATATTAAAGAGAGAATGGGTAGGATGTTGGGACAGGGGAATGGGAAGAAAGTATAATATCTGCAAAGGAAATTACACAAAAAGGTGTGGTGTCAAGTGCAGACCATGATTAGGGAATAATGAGTTACCTGCTGTTGTTGTGTAATGTGGGGTTCCTGGACAGATGTGTCAGGAGAGGAAAATAGAGTGAGATCAGATTTCAATGAGCCTGAAATATTATACTAGGGAGTTTGGATTTATCCTATAAAGAATAGGGAGCCATTTACAGTATTAAGTATGAGAGGGAATGAATAGATTGATAATTAGTGAAGGATCGCTCTGGCTGCAGGGATGGCAGAGAGAAGGGCTGGGAAGCCACTGCACCTATCCAGTGAACATGGTTGTGCTGGTTTGAAAGGATGTATGCCCCTAGAAAAGCCATGTTTTGATCAAAATCCCATTTCATAAAGGTAGAATAATCCCTATTCAATACTATATGTTTGAAACTGTAATCAGATCATCTTCCTGGATGACGTGATTTAGTCAAGAGCGGTTGTTAAACTGGATTAGGGACGACATGTCTCCACGTATTTGGGTGGATCTTGATTGGTTTATTGGAGTCCTATAAAAGAGGAAACATTTCGGAGAAACAGATTCAGAGAGCGCAGAGAATGCTACAGCACCACGAAGCAGAGAGTCCACAAGCCAGCAACCTTTGGAGATGAAGAAGGAAAACGCCTCCTGGGGAGCTTCATGAAACTGGAAGCCAAGAGGGAAAGCTAGCAGATGACACCATGTTCACCATGTGCCCTTCCAGCCGAGAGAGAAACCCTGACTGTGTTCGCCATGTGCCTTTCTAGATGAGAGAGAAACCCTGAACTTCATCAGCCTTGTTGAACCAAGGTATCTTTCCCTGGATGCCTTTGATTGGACATTTCTATAGACTTGTTTTAATTGGGACATTTTCTCGGCCTTAGAACTATAAACTAGCAACTCTATAAATTCCCCTTTTTAATAGCCATTCTGTTTCTGGTATATTGCATTCCGACAGCTAGCAAACTAGAACAATGGTGTCCTGAGGACAGAACAGAACAAAGAAAGACACTAAGTTTATGAGAATCTTGAAGGAGTTCATGCATGATGACTTCTCTTTTTTTGTGAGCTAGTATTTCGGTTTGCTAAAGCTACCAGAATACAATATACCAGAAATGGGTTGGCTTTTACAAGGGATATTTATTGGTTTACAAATCTGTAGTTTCAAGGCCATGAAATGTCCAAATTAAAGCATTAAGAGGAAAATATCTTCTCTGAAGAAAGATCAATGGGATCCAGGTTTCCTCTGTCACATGGGAAGGCACATGGTAGACATTTGCTGGTCCTTTGTTCTTTGGTTCCATTGTTTTAGCTTCCAATTCCAGTGGCTTTCTCTCTGAACATCTGTGGGTCCTCTCTTAGCATCCCTGGGGCATTTCTGTCTCTCCAAACTCTCTCGGCTTTTCTGCCTTTTATCCTCTCATAAAAGATTCTAGTAAAGGATTAAGAGCCACCTTGAATGGGTTGGGTTACATCTCAGTTGAAGCAACCTGATCAAAAAGTCCCACCCACAATAGGTCTGTCCCCACAGGAATGGAGTAAAAAAACATGGTCTTTTCTGGGGTACATAACAGCCTCAAAAAAAGCACAGCTAGGAAAGTCTGTCCTTTGATGAGAGCTGATGGGAGGGGAGCTATGAGAGTTGGCTATTGAGTTTAAGGTAAATGGGGAAAAAAATTCTTGGGCACTAGCAAACATGGATTTGAAAAATCATTATCTGCTGACTGAGGCCAAACCAGACTAGAGTTTGGTGAAAAATCATTATCTGCTGACTGAGGCCAAACCAGTCATAGATGGAATCTGTGACTGAAAAGTAGATATCCAATTTTGAGGCTGATAAATCTGTGTATAGTTCTGGCTCTGTCCATCTGCAACCATTAGCTTTCATTAGGTCATGCTGTATAACAATCTTGAAGTCTCAATGGATTACAAAAACAGCTATGTCTTTCTTTCTCACATTACATAGTGATGGCCACAAGGATGCTTGGCCATCCAAGCAGTAAGAGGTTCAGGTTTGCTTATTTCACAATCCAGGAGCAGCAGCTATTGGGAGCATGACCATGTCAAGGCAAAGATCACAAGAATAAGAGACCAAGTTAAGCCGTGCAATCACATTTAAAACCTTTGCTTAGATGCAACTTATGTCGTGTCCACTCATGTGTCATTGACCAAAGCAAATCAAATAGACAAACCCAATATCTATGGAATAGGGAAATACTCTTCACCATGGAGAGAAGGAAGTGAAGATTAAAAAAAATAAGTCTAATGATTTTGTAACTCTGGGCAAGTGACTTCAGTTTTCTGAGCTTCATTTTCCTCATTTGTAATATGGTGATATTAGCATCTGTTTCCTACGATTGTTGGGAGGATGAAATGAGGCTTACATGTAAAAAAATCTAGAACAGTACCTGGGACATAATAGATACCTTACACATATGGGATCGCCTTGGTGCTGAAATTACATAGGTCCCTGACTATAGAAAATTCAATTAAGCTTTCTGTTCCACATTTTCTTGATGCCAAATGACTAGATGACCTACAGAGACCTTTCTGGCTCTGAGATCCTCTGTTTCTAAAAATATTATACTAAATAACCAACAGCTCCACACCTCAAAAGAACCTTCTGGTGTTAAAAGGAAACCACAACTTCCTCAGAGGTTTCAGTTGGCTTGTGTCTCCTTGGTCCAGCCAACTACCAAAAGCAGAATGAGACTTTGTTCAAATAAACCTAAGATATCTATAGGAGCCAAAGTGCCTGACAGATCTTCTCATCACCCATTAAACCGTGTTTAAGATTACAGAGAAAGGTCGAGATAGTCTCACTTCACCTGAGGGAAGGTATCCATCTTGAATAATAAGCTCTGTTGGTGAGATGTGAAGTCTGACAGTGAGTGAAGAATCGGTTGAGGAGGAAGCATTGGAAGTGCCTGGAGTCTTCCCAGGTATGACCTGCTGTCTTGTAAATGTGTGAAAACCTTGAAATAGTGTCTGGCAGAGCCCCAGAGACTACCCACCATATGTCACTGTTTGTTTCACGGAGTAGATGATGGCAGAGCCATGTCTGAACAATGTTGAAGTGACCAATTACGCAATTAGGATTGTGAGTGGCTTTAAGGAACAGAAACCAGACCACAATGGCTGAAATAGGACGGGAATTCATTTTGCTCAGATAGCCATATTTCCGGAACTGCTTCAAAATGACATTGGTATCACAGGTATTTCTGGTGAGGATCAGCAGAGAAGAGAGTTGGTATGGGAAGTTTTCCTAGGTGGAAGATTGAAATGTAAGCTTAGATCCAAGGACTTCATAGGTGCATTCAAAATTTAATTTATAGTTTCAGGGTATTCACCAGATGCCCAATTTAAATACCCAGCTTTAAAACTAAATAGCATCAATTGATCAAATATCTAAGTACTTACCATTAGCTCTATTCCAGTTTGGGTTTGTAAATAATGTACAAACTATGAGATGCAGCCCAAGTTTAAAAGTAAATATGTACCAGCTCTGCCCTAGCCAAATTGGCCATCTTTCTGCTCACATCACGCTAATTTCAGGGTCAGAGGCTTTGCAGTTACTGTACCTTTCCCTGGGGCTCGCTTTCCTTCAGAGAAGAGCTTGGATTCATTAATGCAAACGTCACCTTCTCAGAGATTTTTTCCCCCTAATTACCCTATTGGAAGTCGCCTTCTCTCATCCTCCTCTTCACTCTATCCCATTAGCCTATTTTTAAGTTATTATTCTCACAACCTGGCTTTGTGTTATTTATTGGTTTGGGACTTCACCATCCTCAATAGATTGTAATATCTCTGAGGATAGAGCCTGGCACACGTATGCACTCAGTAAGTATTTGCTAAATAAATAATTATGCAATCAAGTGTTCCACACTCTCTGGGAGTTCAGAAAGGGGGGATATTATGTGAGTCCCTGAGTCAGAGAACCTTTTAGGGAATGAGTTGGGCTCTGAAGGAAGAGGAAGATTTAGATTGGAGGGTACCCAGGAGAAGTCATGGGTGCGTTTGGGGGCAGGAAGGCACAGCCTTGGAATACGGCTGCTCCACACCTGAAATGAGAGCTGCAGTGCCCACATCTCTACCCTTGACTGATTGCAAAGGGACCAAGCTTCCTTAAGGAACTATGGCCAAGGGCATAAAAGCAAAATATTGTGATGACTTCACCAAAAGAAAACAGGCAACTCTTGCATCAACTAAAATAAATTCCCCAGACTGAAGGGGTGGGACCAAGGGACAGTTGTGGAGCTGAAGACAAGTGTAGGACCTTCCAAGGCATTCTGTGAAAAATGCACTTTGGATAAAACTGCAACTTAAAAATAACCTTTGTTGCGTGTGGATAAAAGAACAAATCAAATATTGGGGCCAGAAACCCAGAATGAGTGCCAAATTTGGGCTAAGAATATGTTAGATTCTAAGATCTTTGGAAAGCTACCCCTGTCCTTATTTATTTACTATGACCAAAATTCTTAGAAACAAATATGAAGAAATAGAAAATTTGTGATTTTTAACGTGTCAAACCAGTATGCTAGTAAATAGATCATCTTCCAGTATGATGGGAGGAAAACAGTATAAGAAAAACAGGTCCGTTATCCAAGATAAACAAATATGGCACCACTGGAGAACAACATGGCAGTTGGAGGTGGGCTGAATGGGGTAGTTCAGGCCATTGGTGTGATGGGTGAAAGATGGCTAAATGCAATGGAACTTGAGACCTGGCTGAGAAGCAGGCTTACCTGGAGGAGAATCCAGCTTTGCCACTCAAGCTGTGTGACCTTGAACAACTTAGTTTACTGCTCAAGCCTCAGTTTCCTTATGTGTAGAATAGGAACTCTAATTCCTATCTCCCAAGGATCTTGTAGAGATGAAATGAAACACTGCATAAAAACTGCCTCACAGAGTAACTGAAAGTTAGAAGGCTTTAAAAATTCTTGAAGTTTACTTCTCTCCCTTCCCTTAAGAAGGCTGTGAAATTGGAGAGCTTCAAACTTGATATCTTTACTGAAGACGAGAGTTCCATTAGCAAACATTTATCGAGTGAGTACTATTTGTATGACACGGTGATGGATAAAATATAGACAAGATTCTTCTCTCCTTCTTGGGGAGGATAGCAGTTATCTATTGCCATAATAATGATGTGAAACAAACCATTAGAAAATTTGTGGCTTAAAGCAATGAATTTTTATTTAGCTCCAAATCTTCAAGTTGGCAGTTTACTCAGCTGGGCAGTTGCTCAGGTTTAGGCTCTCCAGCCTAAGGGTTAAATGACTGTTGGCTGGTCTAGGGTAGCCTCAACTAAGGCAATGGACTGGTCAGCTCAGCTCTATTTCAAATATCTCATCCTCCAGCAGGCTAGCCCAGGCATGTGCTCGTGATAAAGGCAGAGGCGAAAGTGGGCAAGCCCATTCATGAAGGCAATTTCTAAGCCTCTATTTGTGTCACAAGTGCTTGTTCTTATTGGTGAAAGCATGTCATATGGTCAAGCCCAGTGGTGGAAGGGGAGGGCCATATGGTAAAAGGTGGGGATACAGAGAGGGCCGAAAAAATGAAGTCATTAATGCAATTAATCTGCTGTAGATGGATAAATATATAGATAATTAAATTTTATGTGTGCATGATAACAGATATACGTAATGCATAACATAAAATATAATAATATGTAATCATTTAGTAAAAGCACTTTTCCCCCAAATTTTCTAGCTTGATTATTCTCTGTGACTAGAGAGCAGATATCACTGCCCTCACTTTACAAATGAGAAATGTCACAAAGACAGGAAGGAGTGAAGCCTAAATGTGAGTGCAGGGCTTTTGATGAGAAGCTTCCCCAGTGACCGTGGAGCACACAGTCAAAGAGCCAGTGATTGCCATGCACTGGTGCAGCTAATAAATAAATCTTCAAAGAAGCCAATTCAACTGAGTCACAGATGTCTAAACAATGGTGAGTTTTCAACCTCTTTCAAGGTACCAAACCCTTTTTATGGTGGGGGGGGGGGGGTCGGGTAGTGACAAATTTTATGGAGAACTCCCAACCATATGGCCATTATGGGAAACACAAGTGTCTGAAATTAGGGACTGTGGGGGACATTTGAAATCTTGGTGTCCCGTGTGCTTCTGATTGCGTCTGGGCTATCCAAATAGGGTGGATTTTTGCTGCTTTCCTAGCCTGTCCTTATTCCTTACTTTCTATCCCCACTTCTGGCCATGTGGTTTTGGAGTGAGTGGTCCCACCTTTAGCTCCAGAGGTGAGACTGGGTGCCAAGCCAGGGAGCCTATGGTCTGAGGCTGCTGGGAAAAGGAAGCTCTTCCTGCTGCCTTTAACTGGAATTGCTAGGAGCTATCACATCACCACATAGAGGGGTCAGCTGAGGTGGAAACCAATCCAGGGGAAAGCACTGCCAAGAGAAGGAGGGCCCCAGAGACTTGATGTAACTGCTGATGTGTCTGGATCAAGTTGCTTCCTAATCCAGCCCTACTCCTGGACTTCTCTGTTATGCAAACCTGTAATATCCCCCTTTGTCTTTCAGGCCAGTTTGACTTGGATTTCTGTCTCTTGCAACTAAAATATTTCTGCCTATATACCCAGGAATAAGAAAATCTGATTCAAACAGATAAGTAGTTGCAAGTTAGTAATAGTCTTAAAAATTGTTCATCTTGCAATGTCAGAAAACTAGCTAGCTAGCTAGCTAGCTAGATAGATAGACAAGTAGATAGCAGGAGAAGTTTTATTCAAAGGTCTATACACATTCACACATACACAAATGTAATCTGACAGCACAAATTAGTATATATGTTAGACTCCGTGGGCTGAAATTTGATATTAGCATATTAAGGATATGTTTGTTTATTACATATTTTAAAGTGTTTTATATGTATTTAAAAATGTAATTTGAGTTTGACCGTTCTTAAAGCATTACCATAGAATTACCATATGATCCAGCAATTCCACTCCTATGTATATACCACAAATAATTGAAAGCAGGGATTTGAGCAGATACATGTGCACCAATGTTCATAGCAGCATTATCCACAAGAGCCAAAAGGTGGAAGCAACTCAAGTGTCCATCAATAGATGACTGGATAGACCATACAATAGAATATTCGTCAGCTGTAAAAAGGAATGAAGTTCTGATACATGAGACTTGAAGACAGAATGGTGAGTGAAATAAGACAGACACAAAAAGAGAAATAACATATAATTCCCACTTATATGAAATATCTAGAAGAAGTAAATTCACAGAGCAGAAAGTAGATTTGAGGTTACCAGAGGCTGGAGGTAAGGGGGATTGGGAGTTATTGTTTAATGGGTACAGAATTTCTGTTTGGGGCAATGAAAAAGTTGTGATGATGTAGCTCAGCATTGTGAATTACATAATACTGTTGAAATGTACACTTTTAGAAAGTTGAAGAATATTTTTAGAACCCCTGAGATGTCCTTCAGATCCCTTAAGTTCCCAGGATGCAGTTGAAAATCTATTGATAAATTGGAACAAGAAGGGGTCTACCAGAATGTTCTAGGCCTCTGACATTTGTCTTTTAGCACCAGAACACAGTCGGCAAATACCACCTATCAAACACCACCTAACAAACACCAAGTCACAGACAAGCCTCCCTGAGTTGTTCTGATTGAAGCCGGAGCAGTTCTGTAATTTCCCAGCGGACAGAATGGATTGCGTAGGAGGCGGTGGCAGGGGCAAGGGTGCTAAGCACTGCCCTCACTGCCTCCCTCTTTCTCTCATTTCATTAGCTCCCAGGTCCCAGCCTGGGGTGATGCACTCCTCTGTCTTTTCTCCTTCCCTAGGAAGGGTTTTCTAGCAGCAAGAGTGAATGACTAAACAGGGAGGCTCTGACCTCCAGCCCTGTGAATCATCGTGTTCCTGGCACCCCAGCCAAATACAGAGTGGAAAGGACCGAATCTCTGAAATGTTGGGCCTAAGGCTAGGCACAATCTTATAACCTGTGAAATTGTTCAGAAACCAGAATGGAAAGCCCTGAGCTGGTCTAAGCATTTTCTGTCTGATTCAATTATGTCCTTTCTGCACCTATAAACAGACCGTGTGCCTTCCTTACCCTCCTGACGAAAGGCCAGAACCTGCCCTTCTCTTTCTCACCCCAACCCCAGCCTGTTCTATGTGCACCTCTCCTGCTGCCACACTCCGGCTTCTCAGTTCCTGGTTAGCAGCCCTTCCTCTTGCACTGCTTTCCTGCTGCCCAGCATCTCTGCCCCTACCCAGATCTGCCTGCCTCCTGATTCCTTTGAGTTTGGCTTACTGCTTTTTTTTTTTTTTAATTATTAACTTTTTGTTTTGAAATTATTTCAAACTTACAGGACAGTGGCAAAAATAATACAAAACCCATACTAAAAACTCCAACATACCCCCCTCCCAGATACCCAGCTCTACCGACTCTAAACATTTTGCCACATTTGCCATATCGTTGTATTGATCCATCTGTCCATCTCACCATCTACTTAGCTATTTTCTAAACGTTGGAGAGTAAATGGCATATGCCACATTTTTTGAACACAATATTTCAATGTATATTTCTTAAGAACAAGGACATTCAGTTATGTAATCACTTTAAGTACAGTTATCAAATTCAAGAAACTTAACATTGAAACTTATGGACTATATTCCACTTTTTTACATATGTACCAATAATGTCCTTTTGAGCATTTTCTCCTCTGTTATTAGATCTAGCCTGGGATTGCTCGCTGCCTTTTCTTCACCCAAACTTACCAAACCTGTGATTCATGCCAGACCTTAGGTGAGGAAGCTAATCCGATAAAGGGGCTTTTCAGAGCGCTTTCCCAGACACGATGCCATTTGATCAGTCTGTCAGGCCTACGAGTGGACAAGGCAGCAGTGATGGTTCTCTTCCCACCTTACACATGCAGAAATGGAGATTTAGACCTAACAAAAAGCCAAGAAGTAGTTCTGACAAAGACAAAGAAGTGACACAGCTGAGACTCAAACATCAATTTTTATGTTTATAGATAATAAGATACAAATTGGGAATACCAGTTAATGTGCTGTGCTTTCCAGATAGCTTTTTATAGAGGAAGCGTGGCACCTTGTATATAGCTGGTAGTCAGTACATATATCTTGACTGGTTTAAAGTTTCCGCATACCTCAACTCATTCATGCAGTCACTTGACAAAGGCTTATGGACTATTTATAATATTCTAGGAATTGTGTGTACTGGTGTTTTAGTTTGTTAAAGCTGCTAGAATGTAAGATAACAGAAATGGAATGGCTTTTAAAAGGAGAATTTATTAAGTTGCAAGTTGACAGTTCTAAGGCTATAACAGTATCCAAACTAAGGCACCCAGAGAAAGATACTTTGATTCAAGAAAGGCGGATGGGTCCGGAACACTCTGTCAGCTGAGAAGGCATGTGGCTGGCGGGTGTTGGGGTTTTTGGCTTTTTGTTTCAAACAGCTTCCCCTGGATGTTTTCTTTCTGCATTTCCAAAGGTCTCTGGCTTTGTGGGCTCTAAAGCTTTTTCTAAAATGGTTTCCTCTTAAAGGACTTCAGTAAGCAACCCCACCTTTAATTGGGAGAGACATATGTCTATGGAAGCCACCTAATCAAAAGGTCCCATCCACAATTGGGTGGGTCACATCTCCATGGAAACAATAAAAGATCCCACCCAGCAATATTGAATGAGGATAAAAGGAAATGGCTTTTCTGGGGGGACACAAGGGTTTTCAAACCAGCACAACTGGGGATCCCAAAACAATGTCCACCATCACCAGCCTTAAAGAGGCAACAATAAATTAAAATCTAGTGGAACTAGAGTAGAGTGCATCCCTGATTGTCTGGGTTTGGAAAAGCTGCGAGAATGCAACATACCAGAAATGGGTGGGCTTTCACAATGGGGATTTTTTAGCTTACAAATTTACCATCAAGGTCTTCAAAATGTCCCAATTAAGGCATCCACAAGATGGTACTGACTCTGAAGCCTGGCGAGCTTGGGCTGGTCCATGGGAAGGCACACAAGGGAGAGTCTGCTGGTCCTTATCTCCTGAGGTTCGTGGCTTTCAGCTGCTCTGTCTCTCAGCTTCTCTGATTTTCGTATCTCAGCTTCTGTATGTGTTTTATCCTCTTATAAAGGACTCCAGTAAGCAGATTAAGACCCACCTTGAATGGAGTGGGTCACATCTCAATTGAATCAAAACCTAATCAAAAGTCCCACCTACAACAGGTCGGCACCCACAAGAATGGGTTAAAAGAGCATGGCCTTTCCTGGGGTACACAGTAGCTCCAAACCGCCACACTGATAGACAGGAGAGTAGTAGAGGAAAAAAGAATCAATCCCCATCCCTCCTCCCAGGTACAGAGAGTAGAGAAGGACCTAAGGCAGACCTCATGCCAAGGCAACTCATGAGTTAAGTTTGAAAGGATCTGCTGGAAGCAGAATGCAGACTTCCCAGCACAGGGCACAGCTTGAGTAAAGGTCTGGAAGTGAGAAAACATATGTCCCATTTTAGGAATTGGGACCCCTCAGAATGGCTACAGCATGGCACCTACGAAGGTAGAAGATCATGGGCATAGCAGGAAATGGGGCTGAACAATCAGGATTGGGTAAGAGGAGAACTCAATGACCTGCTAATAGCGTTAGATTTGACCTCTTTCTTAGGCCATGGGATCATTAAAGGTTTGTTTTTGATTTGCTTTTTAGAAGCAGAGTATGGGTATGATCCAACCTGTGCTTAAAAAAAAACAACAAACAACATCTGGGCAGCAGTTTGGAGACTATAGGAAATACAGAGTGAGTGGGACACAGGCATGGCAGGAAGATGGACATAGCAAACCCAGGTCACATATACAGTTGCCCTCTCTGCCTGCTGACCAGGTGGCAAAGTAAAGGTGTACTGTTAGCATCAGGCCAGGGGCTCAGAAATGCCATGCCACCTACACAGAAAGGTCTAGACAGATGGGAAACTGTGTACCATTTGACTTTTAGAGGGTCTTGTGCCTGGCACCCCAGTGCAGACTGACAAAACGGGGCTGGAAAAATGAGTTTCGGTTCCAGGCTAAAGCTGGTTTCTCTGTCCTCTAAGACCATTTCCAAATACACATCAAATTTTCTCCCCCTCTGGACTGGGGATGACCAAGGAGTGGATAGTGAAGAGGAGAGGGTAACGAGAAGGCGGGGCCTGCCCCTTACACACAAAGTAACCTTGTCTGCTGATAATGGACCTAATCAGCATCCTCAAAAAGGACCTATCAGATTACTCTTCTGTCCTGGAATGGAGTGGGGCAGGGAGGGGCAGGGAGAGAGCACCTGGGAACTTCTCCTTCCCTCCTCCAGTAACACCAGACTTCTAAAGGTTTGACTCCATTAATAAAGCAATAGAATTGACAAGAGGTTTTCATAAGAGCAGGAACAAAACCTCTTTGTTTTTCATCAAGCTTTTCTTTTTTTTTTTTCAGTAAAGATATAAAAGTTTTTCTCCATTTATGCAAATGTCCTAAAATGAGAAATTTCCTCCTCGAGATAAATATTATTTGGATGTGCGTGTTAAGAACCATGAGCTGGGATAAATATAGAATAAGGGCAATTCATGCTGTGGACCACAGACCACGAGTTGATAGGAAGCAGGGGCAGAGCTTGTCACTATGGACAGTTTCGAGAGCAGTCAAGCAAAAATGAGAACTTCTTTTATAAAAGTATTTGCACACCTATAGTGATGAAAATGGGAGCAGAGGATTCTGGTCCTGTTCTGGTGACTTCTGGAAATTTCAAATTCAAGGGTTTGGAGCTGTAACTTCTAAGGACCCCTATTCTATCTCAAGATAAGGTTAATCCTAAAATGCCAGGCTGAGATAGTGAAATGGTAGCCCATAACAAACTCTGAAATCAGTTCTGTAACTACCTGTTAAAGTATACTCTGAAAATCATTGTTTTTTCTTTCTTTTATTTGTATATGTTATATTTTACAATTAAAAAAACCACTTTTTTTAAAGAAGCCAAATGTTTGGGGGGGGGTGTTTCCTTAAATGTCTGGGACCCCAGGACCTAGGAGATAGAAGAGATCTTAAATCTCCAGTTTGGCTTTCTCCCACAGTAGCTTTCTTTGTTCTTCCTTTGCCCAGCAGCCCCTTGTTTCAGTTTGGCAAAGCTGCCAGCATGCAATATACCAGAAATGGGCTGACGTTTTCAATGAGGTTTATTGGATTACAAATTTACAGTTCTAAGGCCATGGAAATATCCAAATTAAGGCATTAAAAGGAAGATACCTTCTCTCAGGAAAGGCTGCTGGCATCCAGGATTCCTGTGTCACATGGGAAAGCACATGGCGACATCTGCTGGTCTTCTCTCCAAAAATGTCTCTGAGCTTCTGTGGGAGTTGTTCTCCTGGGTTCTGGTTTCAGTGGATTTCTCCAAAATGTCTTTGCCTTTTATCTTCTCATAAAGGACACCAGTGAAGGATTAAGACCCACCGTATATGGGCTGGGTCACATCTCAATTGAAATAGCCTAACCCAAAGGTTTACCCACAGTGGTTCTGCCCCCAGAATAATGAATTAAAAGAACATGGCTTTTCTGGGGGTAAATAACAGATTCAAACCCTTTAAGCTAACTGATTCAAAAGTTTCTCTTACACTGAGATTAAATTTGTTGTGAGAGATCTAAACCTTTCCTGCCAGCACATATCAATTGATTTTACCATTAGAGATAAAAGTAGTATTGGGTGAAGGACAGGGACGGCCCTTTGGTGGTGAAGTTTAGTGATGTTCCATGTATATAGGGAGGACCAACATCCTATGATTAAAGTGGGGGGTCAAGATTTCTAGGGGATTCTGCAAGATGGGGGTGGAAGTAGCATCATTTTTAAACCTACCCCAATTCCACGTGAAAACAGGAGGCAACTAGATAAATTCTAAAATAAAATTAGGTGGCAAGGTCTTCTCATGAATCCCAAAGACAAACTGGGGGGTGACAAAGCACCACAGTCCCAAGAGTCACATGATATTGGTATCTATGCAGGAGGAAGGAAAGGGAAGCAATGGAGTATCTTATCTACCTGAGAGACATCTGCTGGTAGAGACATCTTATCTACCTGAGAGACCCATCATAGGCAAAGGGACTTACTGTGAAACACATCGCATCAGTGTGAGGGTGGCAGCTGAACCTGGGAGGGGTTTTGTCCAAGCCAATAGCGGGGAGTGTAATGGGTAAGAGTGGAGGGGCTGAGACCGTCTGGCCCCTGTGAACTCCAGACGGTGACCACCTGGACTTCCCTCCAGAAAACAGGAGAAGCTGCAAGAAGTGCAATCAAAGTTGAACCGGATATAGACAATAGACACAAAGAAAAAGAAGGTCCAGTCAAAAGTCGGGGGGTGGGTGAGGAAAATGAGGTAGTCTTAGGAAACAAGTCAGCTAAATTATAAGAAAAAGAACATGGTGGGGGTGGGAACCTGTAGATTAAAAGATAAATGAAAGACATATGCTAAAAAAATATGGGCAAAGCTAAACTATATTGTCTAAGGATGTGCACTGGACGATAAAACCTGGAAGAAAACCGAGGAAGTTATTTCCATGAAAGTCAAGATCAGGTTACTTTTGATGTGTGGGTGTGTGTAGGTGGCTCTGTGATTGAATGAGGCCCATGGGTGGGCTTTTGGGAGCTGGGAAAGTCCTATTTCTTTACTTGGTGATGACTACAAGGGTATTCATCTTGTAATGACTCATCGAGCCATATAGCGGTTTTGCGTGGTTTTCTATAACTGCTTTATTTTACAATGAACAGGTGATAAAAAGAGGGCTAGCCAAGGCGACCTCGGGTTCCAACTAATATTAAATACTAATACTAAAACCACTAATAACACTGATATAATACTAGCCAACATCTATTAGACACGCATGACATGCAAAACACTGTACTAAATACCTTAACACAGTGGTTAAGAGCTCAGAGACGAGTCAAGCACTTCGGTTAGTTTCCTTTACTAGCTGTGTGACTTTGGATGAGTAACTCATTCCTTTTGAGCCAAACTCTGTATCCCCAACTGTGAAATGGGACAATAGTAGTGCGTCTCTCATAAGGCTGTTGGAGTAGATAAGATTTGCATGTAAAGCCCTTGGCACAGTCACAGTGCCTGGGTCTTGGTGTGTGCTCAACAAATGACAGCTGCTGCTACCTCCCTGGGAATTTGCTATTATTTCTCCAATATTGTGGGTGAAGAAATGAAGACTCAGAGAGGTTAAGTCACCTGCCTAAAGTCATGGATTTACTCAGTATTGAAGCCAGGCTCTCATCAACCTTTCCCTTTTGCCTCTGTGACTCCCCAACTCATTAACTTTCTTCTAAAGAAAAATGGGGAAATAGCAAACTACAGTGACCTGGGCTGGCCCCACAGCTCTTGTTTTGATGGCTCTGTGGGGTCTTGCTCCCTCCCCCGCCCCCAAAACCTGATGTTGCAATTTTGTTAAAATGGAGGGAATCCAGCAGGGCTATCCACAGCGTGGCTGCCTGCAGCATTCTTGGAAGAGGGAGTAAGGGCGGAAAGGAAGGACGAATAAGAGTGGGACGGATGTGTGGCCGGGCTGGTGCTTCAGTGGAGGCGTAAACAAGTCCCCACTCCCCGAGGGGGCCCAGAGCCCAGTGATGTAGCTGGGTGGATGCGTCACACACATCGTGCTGAGAGAAAACAAGTAGCATTCCCCCGTGCTGAAGTTTAAGCATAAACAAGAAGCAAGTAGTTTTCATGATAATTACCAAATATTAGAAATATATTATTCCTTCTCCACTCCCAAGACACTTCGAGGATCTCCAGCTGTGCTAATAATGTTACGTGCATCACTGCCAGGGCCAGGAGAATTGTTCCAAGACAAAGACTCTTCATCTGTGTTTATTCTTGTTTTCCATCAACACTCGAAACCTAGTTCACTTAAGTTTTCCTGGGGCTCCCTGTTTTGTTCATAAGTAGGGAGGAATAGAAAAACATAACAACAACATTTTGAGTTAAGCTTTTAGGCAAGGGCTTTATTTCTCTGATCCTCTGATCCCCATCTCTCTGGAAAAGCAAAATAACACTTGCCTCATGATAAGACTGGTGTGAAGATGCATAAGGGAATTGTATAAAGAGCCTAGCAGAGTGCGTGGCACAGAGTAGACACCCCAAACGGTGGTGCCCCAACCCCCACTGCCAACACCTCCCCCCAAAGAAGCCCAGAGGGCAGATCTGCAGAACACTGCCTCTTTCGCCTCTGGTATTGACAGTCGATGTTATTCATCCCTCGTGACATTCTTTCCTGCTTGTATTAGTTTTTTTTTTACTGCTGCTGTAA
Source organism: Tamandua tetradactyla (assembly GCF_023851605.1). NCBI lineage: Eukaryota > Metazoa > Chordata > Mammalia > Pilosa > Myrmecophagidae > Tamandua > Tamandua tetradactyla. Next base: position 40,972,898 of record NC_135346.1, on the reverse strand, counting down.
CAAATAACCACAGATTTAGTAGCTTAAAACGACACATCTTTATTATCTTACAGTTCTGTAGGTCAGAAGTCCAACACGGAAATCAATGTATCAGCAAAGTTGCAGTCCTTTCTGGAGATTTGAGAGGAACATCCATTTCCTTGCCTTTTCCAGCTTCTAGAGGCTTCTCTCCAGTCCGTGCATGTTGCCCCTTCTACCTCAGAGCCAGCCACAGGGCATCAAACCCTTCCCATACAGCTGTCTTCCTCTGACCACAGCCAGGAAATGTCCTCTGCTTCTAAGCACTCACATGGTTAAGATTGGGCCCTCCTGGGGAATCCAGGAAGAGCTCCTCATCTCAAGGTCATGATCTTAATCCCATCTGCAAAATCCCTTTTGCCACATTGTGCCAGTGTGAAGCCATTATGTATCCCAGAAAAGCCATGTCCTTTAATCCTCATTCAATATTGCTGGGTGGGATCTTTTTGACTGTGTCCATGGAGATATGACCCACCCAATGGTGGGTGGTAACTTTTGATTAGATGGTTTCTGTGGAGATGGTCTCCACCCATTCAAGGTGGGGTTGCTTACCGGAGCCCTTTAAGAGGGAACCATTTTGGAAAAAGCTACAAACCCACCAGAACCAACACAGCCCATGCAGCCAGAGACCTTTAGAGATGAAGAAGGAAAACAACCCCAGAGGAGTTTCATGAAACAAGAAGCTGGGAGTGAAAGCTAGCGCTTTGCCATACGCCGCCCAGCTGTGAGAGAAACCCTGAACTTCACCAGCCTTTCTTGAGTGAAGGTAATATCTTGTTAGTGCCTTAATTTGGACATTTTCATGGCTTTTAGAACTGTAAACTTGCAACTCAATAAGCTCCCCCTTTTTAAAAGCCATTCTGTTTCTGGTATATTGCATTCCAGTGGCTTGCAAACTAAACACCATGTAAGGTGGCATGTTCACAGGTTCCAGAGATTAGGACATGGGCATCTTTGGGGAACATCATCCTGCTGCCACACTTCCCCAGCAGGTTTCCAGGCAGCCAGCATCAGCAGATCAGAGTGTGGCCTGTGAGATCAACTCTGTTTGACCCATGAGATCAAAGCTACCCCTGCTTTGGAGAGTTATCTGGAAAGAAAAAAAAAACAAGCAAAGGAAGTCACGAGACAGTTGGAAGCAAAAGGAATGCCTCATATTTAGGAAAGAGAAATGTGTTCTGCATGGCTAATGACGTCAGTGATCCCTGGAGGATCTAGGGAAGAATCCATTTTGGGTAGCAAACCTGCAGGCTCCCTAGATCCATAGGCAGGACACAGGCTAAGCCAGGAAACATGCCCAGCAGGTAGGGTGGGCCCAGGGCCCTGAAGGTCGGACCACATCTCCCAGGGCGGCCCTGGCAAGGAGCTGAGGGAGGCCTCTGGCTGTGGCAGGACTTTGGGCTTGAACCAGTGGATCAGGGCCCAAACCATTTGGCAAGGTCTGGTGTCACTGGTGCTCCTCCTTGTAACTCACCCCCTGGTGAGTGAAGGAAGCCTGAAGCAGAGGAAGCCAGGGGAGGCTCCACAACTTAATGTTGGAAGCTTTGTGTGAGTAAGAGTCAGGGCAGGAGAGAGCCAGGTGGGGCAGGGAAGCTGTTGAGGCCAGCTCATGGCAAGTGCAAACTGGCAAGCCAAGAGTTAAGAAATCATCATCATAAGCATCCATGGGGAACATTTATCATGTGCAAAGCACTTTTTAAAACAGTTGTACTGAGGTATAGTTGGATACAATAACCTCGCATGCTCAAAGTATATCATTTGGTTAGTTTTGACATCTGTATATACCTTTGAAACTCTCACCACAATCAAACTTTGATCATTAATATATCAAAGTTTCTTTGTACCCTTGGTAATCCCTCCCATCCCACTTGCCATTCCCAGATAACCACTCACCTGCTGTCATTTTACATTAGTTTTCATTTTCTGGAATTTTACGTGAATAGGATCATACAATAACTTCCCTTTACTGTCTGGCTTCTTTCATTCAGTATGATGATTTTGAGATTCATTCATGTTGTTGTATCAGTAGTTCATTGCTTTTGATCAATATATGGATATAACACAATTTGTCAATTCCCCTGTTAATGGAACTTTGGGGTGTTTCCAGGTTAGGGCTGTTACAACGAAAGTTGTTACGAGCACTCATGCACAAGTCTTTGAATGGACATGTGCTTTCATCTTCCTTGCATAAGTTCCTAGGAGTGGAACGGCTGTGTCATACAAGTAAGTGTGTGTTTAACTTTCAAGAAACTGCCAAAAAAATAAAAAATTTAAAAAATTAAAAAAGAAACTGCCAAACTATTTTTCTGGAGTGGCGGTGCCATTTTGCATTCTCACTAGCAGTGTATCAGAGTTTCTACTGCCACTGTAACAAATTACCATACATTTAGTAACTTACAACAGCACGATTTTGTTATAGTAGAGTTCTGTAGGGCAGAAGTCCAGCTTGTCTTACTGGGCTAAAAATCAAGTTGTTTGCAGAGTTTTAGTCCTTTCTGGAGATTCAAGGGGCAAATCCATTTCCTGGCTTTTTCTAGCCTCTGGAAGCCTGTTTTATGTCCTTGCCAATACTTGGTATGGTAAGTCTTTTTAATTTTAGCCATCCTAATGTGTGTAGTCTTAATTTCCATTTTTAAATGACTAATGATGGCAAGAATATTTTATGTGATTATTTTTTCTTTGATAAACTGGAGACCAACAAAAATATGAGTATAATAATTCAACAGTCACTGTTTTGTTAAATCCTACCTTCTCTGTTATACTCTTACTTGTTATATTCTTACTTGTATATATGTATTTAAATAACATATATACATAAAAGCAATGAATTTCAAAATGTATCACAACAATGAACTGTAGAACAGATTTCAGAGTTTGGTATGGATTACAGTTCCACAATTTTAGGTTTTTACTTCTAGCTATTCTAAGGTACTGGAGGCTAAAAGAAATACCATACATTCAGCACTCACACTCATTTGTTAAACAAATGACCTTCTTTGTATAACTCCACCTTCACCTTTGATCTATGAATTAAGACAGCTTTATTCTTCTTTTCTAATCTGTATACCATTTCTTTCTTTTTCTTACCTTGTTGCATTGGCTAGAACATTCAGTACAATATTGAATAGAAGTGCCAAGAATGACATCTTGTCTTGTTCCTTATCTTAGGAGGAAGCATTCAGACTTTTACCATTAGTTGTTGTTTTCTTATAGATGCCCTTTATTAAGTTGAGGCAGTTCCCTTCTGTTCCTAGTTTTCTGAGAGGTTTTTTCCTTTCCTCAGGAATATTGTATTTTGTCAAATGCTTTCTCTGTATCTATTTGGATGATAATATGCCTTTTTCTTTTTTAGTCTGTTAATATGATTTTTTAAATGTCAAACCAAATTTTCATTTCTAAGATAAATCCCAGAACAATGCCATTTACTTGGTCGTGATATAGTATTATTATTTTTTAATATATTATTATTTTTATGTATTTTAATATTTTATTCACTTTCTATATAAGCGTTTTTTTGCCTCAAAGTTCATAAGGAATATTGGCCTGTAATTTTTTTATTTTGTAATGTCATGTTATCTGGTTTGGTATCAGAGTAATAGTGGCCTCATTGAATGTGTTGGGAAGTACTCCCTCCTCTTCGACTTTCTGGTAGAGCTTGCGTATTATTTCTTAAATGTTTGATTCGCTAAGGAATCAACCTAAGGTTGTTGTTTTTCGTTTTATATGTTTGTATGTGTTGGAAGATTGTTAACTAGAAGTTCAGTTATCTGCTTCTTCTTGAGTGAGCTTTGATAGATTGTGTCTCTTGGGAAATTTGCATATTTCACTTAACTTGTCAAATTTATAGGCATTAATTATCCATTTTATGGGTGTATCATTCATAATATTCTTTTATTATTGTTTTAGCAACTGTAGAACCATTAGTGATGTCACGTCTCTCATTCCTCCTATTTGAAAATTCATGTCTTCTCTTTTTTTCTCCTGTTCAATCTAGCTAAAGGTTTATTGATATTATTGATCTCAAAGGACCACTATTTTATTTCAATGACTTTATTGTTTTTCTGTTTTCTATTTCATTGACATCTCCACTGATTTTTATTATTTTCTGACTTTTGCTTACTTTGGCTTTAATTTGCTTTTCTTTTTCTAGCTTCTTAAGACAAAAGCTAAAGTCATTATTTGAGACCTTTCTTTTTTCCTAGAATAGGCATTTAGTGCTATAAATGTCTCCTTAAGTACTGCCTTAACAGCATCACATAAATTCTGGTATTCTGTGTTTTCATTTTCACTAGTTCAAAATGTTTTTTAATTTCTCTTTTATTTTTTAACCTGTGGGTTTATTTATTTTTTATCTTTTTTTTTTTTCACATGGGCAGGCACCGGGAATCGAACCCGGGTCCTCTGGCATGGCAGGCAAGCATTCTTGCCTGCTGTGCCACCGTGGCCCACCCCTGTGGGTTTATTAATAAGTGTTTTATGTAGTTTCCAAATATTGAGGGATTTTTCTAGACATCCTTTTGTTATTAATTGCTACTTTACTTCCATTTTGGTCAGAAAACACATTTTGTATGGCTTGAATAATTTTAAATATATTAAGACTTGTTTTATGCCCCAAACATGGTCTCTCATGGGAAAAGTTTCATATGATGCTAATCACTTTAAATACTTTTTCATATTAAAGGATGCAGCAATTCCCCCTCTCCTCTACCTATTGCTGGTAACCACTAATCTACTTTCTAGCTCTAAAAATTTGCTATTCTAGATATTTCATATAAATGAATCAAACAATAACTGTCTTTATGTGCCTTGCTTATTTTATGGACACAATTTTTTCCAGGTTGTAACATAAATTAGAACTTCATTCCTTTCTATATCTGAATAATATTCTCTCATATGTATATACCACATTTTGCTTACCTATTCATCTGTTGATGGATACTCTGGTTATTTCCATCGTTTAGTTATTATGAATAACACAACTATGAACATTGATGTACAATATCTGTTTAAGTTTCTGTTTTTATTTCTTTGGGTTAATAACTAAGAGTGGAATTGCTGGGTCATTAAGGCATTTTGAGAAACCACTGTGCTGCTTTCCACAGTGACCACACTATCTTACATTCCCATCAACACTCCCTCTGTTTTAACTTGCCAGGATCTATCTCCTAAGTTGTTTCTTCCTGCACATAAACACAATTGCTTCAGTTGCTCACTTTCAAACATGAAAGTGAGCTCTGCCTGACAGCCAGATATGCTCCAACTTCCAGCTGCTGATCCCAGCTAGAAAGCTTGCTGCTGAACCTACTGCTACCTGATGTTCAGTGACTATGTCATTCGGGTAACACTTAAGAACAAAGCCTGATATCAGGTGCATTGTCTGTTCTTAGCAGGTAGCAGAGCATTGCATGATTGCCCATCAGAGCTCAATGATGCTTAGGGAGCTGCTGGACTAGAAAGCTCTATTTATATGTTCCTTGAATTTGCATAACAGCCTTCATGAAAATCAACCTGGGTTGAAATGGCTTATCCTTACTCTTATCTTGAGTTTAACTGTCCAGTATTAAAAGCACAATCTTATCACTAATAAATGTGGCTATAGTCCTTGTTCAGTGGAACTGATGCCAATCTCGGAGCCTATTAGTCCAATTCAACAAAAGAGTTTTTGATCTTCTGCAGCTCCAATTATCCAAGAAATCCAGCCCTTTTCTTACTTCTATTATGCCAGTAATTTGACTAGCCTGATAATGCTCCTTTAAGCTGCATCCAAGGCCCTGCACATTGGGTACATTTGAATAGATGTCTTCCAAGAAATTTTCCTCCTATACATAAAGTCAATTTAACTTCTAAAGTTATTTCCAGAAGCCCAAATTGCTCATAGTCAACTACTTCCTAATGTCACTTTGGTTAAAATCTGAGAAGTAGCTCTCTTCCAGAATGAGTTGTTCGTGCTGCCATTTCTCTACCACTTGCAATATTTAATGGCCAGCACCAAAAGGAGGAAAAATGACTCCTGGGGATCTTCTTTGAATACCTGAGTCTCTTACCTCTCACCGAAACAGACTAGCTTCTGCATGCTAATTATTACCCTGTAGATTCTCAACAAAATCAAACTTATTGGTAAGAATGCTCAGTTGCCAGAAGCTAATGTGTGATGTGCAGCATCTGAGTTTTAATTTTTTTTTTTTGAGAAATGATACAGACAGTGTAGAATGTAGGAGTTGTGCACAAACTTCAAAACCCAAAGAAGCTACGATGACAGAAAACCAATGAAGTATTTGGCTGCTCCTAAATGGAAGGTATCATGGTTGAAAGAAAAAAATCATCTTTCCTAGGTGCCTGCAAACTTCCAATAACCCCTAGGCAGGAATGACAAATTGGTTTTGACTTGTGTGTCAATACTGATTGGCTAGTATTGGATTCGTGGAATTTTGCATTGAAAAGGATTCTGAGGCCACATCCTGTATCAATGAGAAAGAGCACGGCGATGGATTAGTAATGTTTGCCGTGAACACGGTAAGGAAGCATGATGGCACATACAGAGGGCTAGGCACTACACTGCACTCTGAGAACAGAGTAGCAAACAAGTCAGCTTTGGGTGATGAACTCGCAAAGCTTACAGGGTGAAAATCATTACTGAACTCACCTTTTATTTAGTGACTCTAAGATACTGTGGGCTTTGCTTGGCCCGTCCCCCTCACTGGCAATAGATGATTGTAACATGGCCTCAGTGTCAGTTGAAACTGTTCAGTCCAACTCTCTAAGCAGGAAAACCCAACAAGAGAAATGGTATCTGTCATAACAGGTGAGAGTTGCCTTTCAATTGTTCTATTTTCCTTCTCTTCAGGAGCACCCTGGTTAAGAACTTCATCCGGGTGAAGGCACATTTCTCCATGGTGGTAGGTGGCTCAACTCTCATTCGTGGGGCATGGAAAGCATGGGATGACAGAAGGTCAAGTATGAGGGTGAGATGGGGGGAGCAGGGTTACTGTCTTTCTGGGGCCACATAAATAGGCCATTTCTGAGACAGAGCAATCAGACCAGGACCGAGGCTGTTCACCTTCTTGCTAACTGACCAGCAGCTGTTTCCAGAGGGCTCCCTGTGCTGCTTATGTGAGCTGTTTTCACACACATGCAAAGCCCCTCTCTGTCTAGATCAGCAGATGCCACCAACATCTCTTTGTTCTGATGGAGACAGGCTCTCTCTGTGAGGGCCTCGTAGCTGCTACCCTGAGGTGCTGGAACCAATGATAGGGCCCAGAGCTCTCTGCAAAAGGCCACCCTCTGCCCACAGATGAAGCAGCGGATCGGTGTTCTCACCATGGTGACAGCAGTTGGCATGGAAACAGTTGTTCTTCCTTCTCCAGGTAAACATTATTCCTCACCAAAGCTCGCCAGATGTTGAAAATGGTTGCCTACCTGACATCCATCTCTTCTACCTCTAGGAAATGTGTCAAGATGATCTTTTAGGAAATCATCTTTTCTGAACTCCCAAACTGGTTGGTTTGAATAGAATCTGTCCCGTCCCGCCCCCGAACATATGACACAAACTTGATCAAACCAACTCAGAGGGACTGGTTGAGTATAAACATGTGACCCAATCTGAGTCCATGTGTGTCAGCTCCAGGATTCTGCTAAAACGTTTGGGAAAGGGACAGGATCTTTCCTGCTATTGTCAAGCTAATGGGATATAAATATGAAGCTATCAACTGTCTTTGCCATCATCTGTATAAAGCATGCTGGATAATAAAGGCAACTTAGAGGAAAAGCAAAGCTGAAGGGCTGCTGATGTAATTTGAGCACCCGGATGAAGCCTTACCTGACTTTGACTACATGTTTGGACTTTTCAGTTATATGAACCAATTTTTGCCCTTTTTTTGCTTAAGGAAGCTTGTGTTAGGTTTCTGTCACTTGTACCCTAGAAGGTCCTGATGAGTGTATAGGTGTTTTCCCTTCGTAAAGATTTTCATAGCAATTGGGTAGAACTAGGGATACGCTTCTGAAAGCTTCAGTATTAGAAAAGTCCATACATTTCTATAAGCATTGCTGGAACTCACCTCATCAACACATGGCAATTAACAAAGACTACATGCCAAGCATTGTGCTGGGTACCATGGTGGAAAAGGAAGGAACCGGGGCCTTTGTCCTCAAGGACTTTACAGGCTAACCGGGGAGGCAGAACTAATACAGGTCAACCATTAGATAAGAGATTCTTACCTTCAGAGTCACAGTACACTGGTGAGTCACAATATACGATGAGGCAAGTCACAAGGAATCTGTGATTCATGAAGCTAAAGTACTCATGTTGCCAGATAATTTAAAAAGAAACATAACTTAAAGTGGATTCAAGGTTATCACCATAATAATGTCATATTCATTCACTTTGATCTCCGGAATGTTTTCCCGAGTGGGAGAGAAAGGGTTGGCATAACAGCAACGCCTGGGCATGCACGTCTCCAGAAGTGTGTTGTTCTAGAGAGTGCCATCCACCTTGTGTGTCCAAAAAATGATAATGATATCGGTGTGAAGGGGCAGAGGGGCAGGAGCAGGCAAATGGCCAATGTTTATTGTGCACTAATTAGGCACCAGTTACTGTGCTGAGCACATTACAAGGATAGTTTCACTTAATCCACACAGGAAACCCAGAAGTAGTTATCTGCCTATTTTGTGACTTAGAGAACAACTAAGAACTAAACAGTGTGAGTTTGTCTAAGCATAACTAGAATTCAGAGACAGGAACGATCAAGGTAGTTTGGAGTTGTTGAAAAAGATTCCAAGGAAGGGAGATTCCAACAAAAAGACATGAAGTATAAATGGAATCTCAACAAGCAGAGGAGGAGAGGAGGGCATTCTAGGCTCTGGTATAAACTAGGTAAGCACAATAAGTCAGGTGCCAATTTCACCCTCAGGGTGGTCCCAGGACTTTGCATGGACAAGCAGGACCTGCCTACCAACCTACTGAAGGGTATCCCCTGGCTGTTTAGCATTTAGCAGTCTGCCTCCAGCCTTTTGTAGGCGTGCTTCCCTTTCTCTTGCCCTTTCTGGTTAAGCAGCTCTTTAGTGATACTCTGGATGCTCTGGGTTCCTTCTTACCCTCTCTTGAAAAGAGACACTGAGTCTTTCTCCCTCAGCTCCCAACAAACTTCAGCTTGTCTGCAGCTTGCAGCTCCCCAGGACTCCCCACCGCACTGCCCACGGGGCCACGCCCAAGCTGCAGCCCTGTCCCAGTCCTTGCCCTCAGCCTGCTCCCAATTCAAGACCAGCCCCGGCTGTAACCACAGAGAGGCTCTCCCAGGCCCTACTCTCACTCAGTTTCCTTCACTCGGCCAGGGTGTGTCTGATTAGCCACAGCCCTGGATTTCTGAATACAGAGCTCCATCTTGTTGCTTCTCTTATCAAAAAGTTTCAATGTTAATAGTCAACATTTATTAAATAAGCAGTTCGTGCCTTGCTTTGCAGAGTCTTCACGATGAGGCTTCACAATACAGGCCTGGCATTACCCACATTTCCTAGAGGGGAAATTGGGGCTTAGGGGATTCGTTAAATAACTGTGTGGGGACCGCAGTCAGGGCATGGCCGGATGCCAGGAGGACATGCTCCCAAGCACGGAGCCCTCCTGCCTTGCACACCTCCACATTTGCCTGCAGGATAAAGCCCCATAGCCCTGGCCCCATAGTCCTGGCCCTCCAGCACCAAGCTTTGGCTTAGTTCCCCAGCAGTAACTGCCCACAGCAGCCCTTCAGGATTTATCCCGACCACCATACCAGACAGTAGGCAGTGGTCAGTGGACTCTGCCTTCACCTACCTCTCTGCTTTTGCTTATGTGGGGTCCTCCCTTGCAACCTCCATGTGTTGAGCCACCCTTAGAATCTGTCTTTTCCACACGGTTCTTCAGTATGCCTTCTCACCTCACTGCCAGTCAAGATGGACTTCTCCCTCCTCTAGGGACATACTTCATTTCTCCTTCCAGTCGTGGCTCATGGTCAGCCTTGTTTTGACGTTAGTTCTGTGCAGTTACCTGATCGTGAATCCCTGACAGGCAGGAATTGGGTTTTGCTCTTAGTGGGTTCCACGTCGGAGCTTAGACCAATGCCCTACATGTGTGGAGCTGCTCAAGCTATTAGGTGAGTTTAACTGAATGGCTGCGAGCTCTTCCTTTCTCCAAGTATCTTCCCAAAGGGGTCCGCCAAAATGCCTGACATTTCCACCATTAGAGTCACCCTCTTAATTTAAAACCTTGCTTCCAGAAGGTCTCTGCAGAAATGTAGATAGCATAGCTGGGAGGGGGTAATGGATAGATTCATTAGTACCTTGGGTTATTGGTTATTTAGCTCTTGGTGTTAAATCACTAAGTGGTCTGGAAAGAATGGACCCCTTTTCCAAGGTGAGCCACGCCTCCGTCCTTAGTGGTGGACTCAATGGAGGAAACTCCTTCGCCAGTGAAATGACACCCACATGGTTCCGGGCTCCTAGCCTGCAGAGAGGGTGACCTCTGTCGTCTGGAGGTGTTGTGGATGGAGCACCTGTCACTCCCTCCTCAGCCTCTGACCACTGTGCCTGCTGAAGCCCACTCGGAAAGCTTTGCTCAGAAACCTTGCAATGGAGGAGAGGGGTTAGAAAGGAACTACAGTGGATTGACTAGCCTCCTCCAAACTCCAGGTCCTTCTGGAACCTTTGACTGTGTCTTTATTTGGAATTTGGGTCTTTGCAGGTGTAATTAAGTTAAGATGAGGTCATATGGACTAGGGTGCACTGTAAATTCAATGATTGTGTCCTGATGAAGGAGAAGGGGACACAAAGACACACAGAGTAGAAAATCCTGTGCAGATGGAGGCAGAGATTGGGGTGATGCATGTGCAACCCAGGGAACCCCAAAGATTGCCAGGAACTACCAGACATTAGGAATGAGGCATGGGGATTCTCCCTCAAAGCTTCCAGAAGGAACCAGCCTTTCTTGGTTCCTTGATTTCAGGCTTCAAGTGTCCAGAACTATGAAAGAAAAAAAATTCTGTGGTTTTACAGCACAAAATTTGCAGTAAGTTGTTATGTCAGCCCTAGGATAAACTAATACAGGAACCAACATGAATAGATAGGTAGCCTAGCACGTAGTGGGCATGTTGCTTTGCTATTATGCAACCCTCAGAAAAGGAATTATGACACCTTTTATACAGATGCGGAAAACTGAGCTCCAGAGAGGTTAAGAACTTGTCCAAAGTTACAAAGTTGGGAAGCGGTAAAGGTGGGTTTCAAGTCTATGAAGTTGTATTGAGCCATAGGTGATTTTCTTCCTTCTGCAATACATTCTTAATTTTCTTTCCCTGAGGTTTGCTAAGTGCCAGGCACCGCTCCGAAAGGTTTACACATTGGCTCCTGGGCAGACATCTTTGTCCTTTTGTCCACAGATGCATCCCAAGCACACAGGGCAATTCCTGGCATACAATGCTTGCTTAATAAATATTTGCTGAACAAATGAATCTCTACTCAAATCTCACAGGGTAGGTATTATCGTATTCCTTTTACAGAATTGCAAAATGAGGCACAGAGAGGGTCAGTAACTTGCCCAAAGTCCTGATCTTTGCTCTCAGATCAAGAGTCATGATTTACTCCTCACCCAGCAATGGGGTGGCCGAACCCCGCCCCCCACTCTCCCCACGCCAAGTGACACTGACATTTGTAAATCCAGTTCTTTAAAATTAACTGCTCCATGATGGTCTTCATCACCTCTTCCACCAGCATCAGCCCCAGCACCATCATTTACAGGTATTGTTGGCTGCCAGCACTGGGCTGGGTGCTTTGCCAGCAGCATTGCCTTTAATCCTTATGGGCTAGTTACTGTGAATATCCTGCTTTCCCATGAAGCACAGAGAAATTGAGTACTATTTTCACTGTCACACAGCTGGTCAGTGACAGGATCAGGATACTTTCTAATCCATACCCACCGAGCTGGCCTGTCTGGCCTAGCAAGATCCCAACCAACACAACATGGGAAGTGAAGACGCTGAAGAAGCTGACAGCTGCACGGCCCAGCCCCCAAAGCCTTCCTCCAGGCTCCGCCCTCAAGACTAATGGGTGTGGCCTCGGTCTCCAGGCCATTCGGAAACATCTGTGCTCACCCAGCTCAATCTGGTTGGATCTGCTTATCTCCTTCCAGAAGGCAAAAGGTCTCTCTCAGGACTTCTCCTCACCTTCCTTCACCCAAAGCTTAAGTTCTTTGTCAACTAGAGATAGGGTTAAAAATGGAAGAGGATGGTGGGTGGACTGGTGATAGAGCAGTGAAAAAGACAAACCCTGTTTCCCTCCCCTCAGGAGACTTGATCTAATGTGTTCTCCCTGCTGGGTCCCCAAAGCCCAATCTTACTTATTTCCTCTGGCAACTGCCAGCTTCACACCAAAAGGGAAAGTTTTCTTATGTGGTCCCAAGGTACAATCTCCTCTGGGCTAAGAATCCATAGAGCTAAGGTTCCATAATGATTTTTAATTTAACAGGGATTCAGTCTCCCAAGATGATGAACATATGGGGGAGTTTCTGGCACCAGAGACGAGGGTAGCTTTGGGGGCGGGGTAGGTGGGAGGGCTTTCCACCCCTGAAGTTGCAGAGAGCTAGATGCCCACGCAGCCTGTAAGAAAGACTGACTTTCCCCAGAACAACCCCACATCTCTGAGTGTCAAAAAGGATAATTCGAACCCAATAGCGAGAACAGTAAGGAAACCTGGAGAACACCTTGACCAGCCTGCCCAGTTCCCTAGTGGAAAATGGGGCCTGCAAAAGAGAAGTCTCTTTCCAAGGTGACAAGCACCAGCTGTTCTGAGTCTCAAACTTCTCACATGCGCTGTTATGCCGCTACCTCACCCAGGTTTTCTGGGTGGCCCTGAAATGACCCCAAGTAGGAGAAATGGGTTTGTTCCATGAAAGGGAAGGAAATTATGTTCAGCCAGGGGCCCTCCTGGAACATGCCATTTATGATAATCATGTCCAGGTGTTGCATTATAGACTTGGCTCTGGAGCCCAGAAATACGAGACAGGAGGTGGGGCTCGGCTGCATGAAGGGAGCCTTGACGTGGCTGGCGATGCAGGGCAAGTAAAGGCAGCAAAGTTTGTGTTGAGTGGGATGAAGGCCTGGGAATTTCTCATTCCCTCAAGAGGCAGACGATGAATTGGGCAGAGATCCTTAGTAGACTCCTGCAAAGAATGAAGGGTCCCTCAGGGCAGACCCTTCCCATTGAACTGCCAATATGTGTTGTCTAAAAAAGTATGATCCAGTTTAGGAGCAAGGCCAAATGGTAGAGTTTGTCTAGGGCCATGTGGTATGAGGAAGGGGCTCTGCTCATCTGTCTATCATGAAGATTCTAGAACCTTCTATATGCATCCTTACAACTACGGCACAATCATGGATGCTCAACCAATATTTTTATTAAGTGAATGAGCCTCTGGGGAGGGTAATATATTAACATATTATCTGCTGCTAACAGCTTTGTGCAAATGAGTTTAAAATTAAAACGAACACTTCTTTGGTACTTTGCATTGCATTAATGTTGCACATGCAGTGTTCCATTTCGTTTTCACAGTAATCTTAAGAAGGATGTATTTGTGATGTTGGGCCTCAGTTTCCTCTTCTATAAAATGGAGCTAATAGTAATATCTCTCTCATAGAGTTCTTAGAATTAAATAGGATAATCCATGTAAAACACTTAGAGAATCTTCATGTAGTCGGGACTGTGACCTGTGTGTTTTCGGAGGCTGTTTCTCTATTCCTGGGAGAGAGACCAATAAATAGTGCCTGGAGACAAGGCTGTGGCTGCTGTCAACGCCTTCTCATGGCCGCCATCTTGGATGAAACCCGGCTGGCAGGCTCCAACCAAGACAGGATGTGGGCTGATGGCTGCTTCTGACCTCTCAGCCCCAGTCCAGAATTTTGCTTTGGAAGACATTAGAGATTCCTTTGCCTTGGCTGTTTACTTCTTGTTCTTGGATAATGGGTCATGTGGAAAACCCTCCAGAACTTTCTGTAAGTGTTATCATGGAGTTAGAGAACGGATAAGAGCAAAGCTGGGAGGACAATGAGAGAAGAGTGTGTGGGCTGTGACAGCCTCTGCCTTCTTGCCTTGATATTTGTTCTCCATGTTTTCCTACACAGGATCTTCACAAGTGCCCAGGGCTGTGGCCAAATTGAGTTTATTCACTCTATCATGCACCTTTCCTGGCCTCCTGCCTCCATTCTAAGCCCTGGGGAATAAGCCCCAACCCTGCTTGGTCCACTTTTCTTCCTTCCCCTATCTTTGTATTACTGATATCTGATTCTGCTTTGGAGGCAAACACAGATCTCTGAACTTCATAGGCAAAGAGATCGAGAAGTGATCCAAAGTACAGAGATAGAAGAAAAAAAGAAAGAAAGAAAAGTTGCTGTTCAAGGTGGGTAAGTGAGAGTAAGACAGGAAGCTGAATACCTATATGGTGGAGCAAGTTCTGCCATCGTTAAGGACTCTGGGCCCATGGGGTTTCACATTCGGTGTTGCAAGTGGCCAGCCTGAGCTGAATCCAGTGACACGCTACTTTGGAGGCCCCAAAAACCTGGGAAATTTCCCATAAAAATGGAAAGATCTGGTCATTTTGCATTCACATTTCCTCATGGCAACAATGAAATGGAGCTACCTCCTCTTGTAGTACGTGCCCTCTCCAGTTTGCCACAGTGCCCCCACCCCCACCCCCAGACCCACTCCGTTAGCACTTGGCCTGCTTCTGGTACTTACACTATCTGCTCAGCTCCTACAGGCATCTGAGTTTGGGAGACTTGGTTTATATGTATCATTTTCAGCACTGGTTGGTGAAACCATATTGTTCTTATCCAGGTACCCCAAAATACAGACTTGAAAGCAAAGGTGATGGCTGAGAAATGGCTTTGCAAGGGGGAGTAGAGGTGAAAGGGGAGAGAGGAGTTGAGAGGAAAGGGAAGAAACAGGGCAAGGGAGTTGGAAAGTAAAGGGAACAGGTGGAGAGCCGGGGAGGAGTTAGAATTCTCCTTTCCCATCTGATGCAACTAGATACCTCAATTTCCTTAAACAAGGTATGTAATCTTTGTGGGTCAGTAACTTTTCTTACTAGTACAAAGTTGCATCAGCATGTTCATCATGAAATATTGAACTTTCCATCGGGCTCCTCTCAGAGTAAATCATGGGATTCTTAAATAAATTAATCAATGACAGCACATGGTTTATATTAGCTTTACTGGTTGGCTGATTTTAAATTTATTGAGCCTAAAATTTGTGCTATCATATAAATGACACCATTACTGCCTTCTTCCTGCATATACTAATTTCATGAAACAAGGCATTTGACTGCAAAAGTTTCTAGGTTAAAGCTGTCATAAAAGTGGTGAGTTTGAGCGGGTGTGTAGATAGAGGGAGGAAGGTGAGGCTTATCATTGATTGTTCCATTAAAACCAAGGTCAACTTCTAACCAGTCTTTCAACAATTCTCATCGTCCTGACTACCTCAGGTTTGCCAGTATTGCAGCTATTTGCTCTAAAATGCAGAAATTGTGCACTCTTTCCGAATGAAAGAGCTCTAAGAGGTTTATGGGCTTTCTTTCTGTTTATTGGGTTTATCAGAACTAGCTCCCTGATTAACTTTTTCAGTCGTCACCTCACCTTTCATTCATCGCAGGATCTCATATTTCATTCATTCAGTGAATAATTCCTGGGCACCTCCTATGTGTTAGACACTGTTTGAGGCACTGGGACAAAACAAGCAAAGCCTCTTTTCTCATATAGTCCCCAGTCTAGAGGGCAGAAGTGGGCATTAAATAAACCCACACTGATGAAGGATAACTCCCCAAAGTGGTTGGAGCTGTGAAATAATTTAAACCAGGTTGAGTATTGTCATGTAAGGGGAGAGGGCTCTGATTCCTAATGAGAATGGACATGCCCTGTGAAGATCCGGAGTGGGGTTAGAGGGTCCTCCAGGCAGAGGGAACAGCAAGTGCAAAGGTTCAGAGGCAGGGAGGAGTTTGCTCTGTGTGAGACACGGCAGGAATGGCAGCATGGGATTTGGGAGAGACTGGCTTGCTAGAACAAGTGTGGTGATAAATTATAAAATATTTTAAGGGATATACAGTTTTGTTCCTTGTAAGCACCAATGCTAATTGGAAGCAGACTAATAAATAACTGTACTGTAGAAACCCTTAGGGAACCTACTTTGATGAAGAGAGAAGAACTATTTGTAATTATCATAGCAGGATTGTCTGTAAAGAAATGCTTCTAAAAATGCCTAATTGTGACATTTTAAAAATAATTTATCCTCTTAAACAGTTTAAACATACTGTCTCCCAATTGCTGTTAAGATCTTCCATTTGCATTCTGAATTTTTACTCTCGCCCTCCCTCTTGCCCTCACATAACTTTTGAACAGCTCTAGGAGCTTATAAGGTTCTTCACAGATTTTAAAAGGTCAACACCAGCCAAGCTCTTATCTGCATTATCACAAATTCTTTAAAAAGCTGGGATTTTTGAGGCATTGCTAGGATAAAACAGTTTATATATAGCTATTATCTTAGTATATATATTGGCCCACATTTCAGTTTATGATGCAGGTACATTATTAATCGCATCTTACAAATGAAGAAAATGAGTTTAGAGAATGTGGTGATTGACTGGTCCCTCCCCACAGCCCCCACCCTGCACCCCTCAAATATGTCCATGTCTTGGAACCTGTGAACATGACCTTATTTAGAAAAAGGGTCTTCGTAAAGGTATTAGCTCATCCTGGATTACCCAGGTGGGTCCTAAATCCGAAGACAAGTGTTCTTATAAAAGATACGGAGAAGAGAAGGCCATGTGAAGTTGGGGGCAAAGATTGGAGTGAGCAGTCACAAAAAATGCCTGCAGCCCCCAGAGCATGGGAGAGGCAAGGAGGGGAATCTCCCTAGAGCCTCTAGAGGACCTTGGCCCCTCCATCACCTTTCCTTCAGACTTCTGGCTTCCAGAGATGTGAGAGAATGAATTTGTGTTTTTTTAAGATTACGAGTGTGATGGTTAAATTCACATGTCAACTTGGTCAGGTTATGGTGTCCAGTTGGTCAAGCAAGCACTGGCCTGATTGTTATTGAGTGTATTTCATGGATTTACATCATTAGTCAATTGACTGCTTCTATGGCTGATGACATCTACAATCAACTGAGGGGATTGTCTTCAGTAAGGAGTGCAGTCTCATCCAATCAGCTGAAGGCCTTTAAGAGAGAACTGATGATTTCAGCAGTCAGAGAGGAGAAGCCAGCCAGCTTCTCCTGGGGAATTCACTGAAACCTTCCCAGGAGTTCCCAGCTTGCAGCCTGTCCTACAAAATTTGGATTTTTCCACCCCCCACAGGTCATGTGGGCCCATTTTTATAATAAATTTCATAATATTTACATATATATAAACATCCTGTCAGTTCTGTTTCCTTGGAGAACCCTGACTGATACATTAAATACGTGATAAATTTGTTACAGCAACCCTAAGAAACAATTCGCAGAGGCTATATAATTTGCTAAGGTTAGATGGCAAAGATATGGAAGTGTCAAGATTAAAACCCAGCTCTTCCCAGCTACCCATTTATAAGTTTAGTTGGAAGGCTGTAATAGAAGTTAAATGACCTGGTTTCTAGGCTCTGCAGTGTCATTAACTAGTTGCATGACTTGAGTTACGTACTTAATCTCTTCGTGTTAGTAGTAAAACTGCTACTTGGTCCCACTGAAATGCATCCATTCCCCACATGCCTCCCATGTGCCATGAAGTGTGCTGGGTGCTGTGGATACCATGGAGACAAAATGCAGAAGCTTTCTCCATGGAGATTACTGTTCTGTGAAGGAAATGGACATTATTCAATGAACCCACAGATAAACGTAAAATTACATCTGAAGCAGGTACCCTAAGCCCTTACGCAGATGGGCCTGGCTTAAGCCAAAGGTCCTGGGGAGATGGGCTGAGGCAGGGACCTTGGAACAAATAGCTGGGTGTTAAGTGGAGTCAGCTAGATAAAGGGGGGTCTGGCCTATGCCGGGAGTTGATGCAGGAGGAGGTACAGTCTGTGCAAAGGTCCTACAGACGGAGGGAAGCTGGCCCTGAGATAAGGCCAGTGTGCCTGGAGCACAGGGTGTCAGGGAGTTGTGAAGGGAGAATAGGCTAGAAAATCAGACAACAGGTCAACCATGCAGGGGCCTGAAGGCCTTTTAGGGATTTGGGTCTTAAAGGAGCTAATGTTTTTCAGATTTTATGACTTCTTTCCACTGGCACCTGCCCTTCTCCCTTCTGTCCCAAGAACCTATTCTCCTAACTCTCCCCAAGGGGCGCCATACCTAAGGCCTTGGCATTGCTTCTGGCCACTCTTCATTACCACCAGTCAACGGGCAGCACAGAGTCCACGGCTCTGATCTGGCATGTGGGGCCCCGGGAACCTGCTGCAGATGAGTGAAACAGCACGTTCCTTTCTGAGTCCAGAAGAACTCTAACCTTCGTTCTTTGGCAAAAGAGACAGACCTGCCAGGAAGGCCCAGTGGCTGGGCCTTCAAATGCTGGAAAGGAAATTAGTTTCAGCAAAAACACAAGGCTTAATGTCAGGCCCTTGCGTTCCCTGCCCAGATGCTCATCTGATGGCTGACAATGGCCTACAGAAGACAAAAGCTCACACAGGCACTTTGCATTGTACCTTCCTCCCCTACACACACACACACACACACACACACACACACACACCTTTTTTTGTTGTTATTTCAGATCATGCGATGAAGGATTCGGGCTGCTGAGTTCCTGACTTAATCAGATTCCCCTTTGTTAGGGAGGGCTGTTTTCTGATGTTTCTGGGGAAATAAAGATGATGAATAGAGGGAAGTCTCATACTTTATTAGCACGGGTGTGCAGGCAGATCCCAGGAGTAATTAATCCCAGGGTGTTTACAAAGTTTTTCTTCTTCGTCAACCGAGAGTCTGAAGGTTTGCGGTCGTTGCCATGAAGGAAGAAGGGAGGCTGAGCAGGGGCGTCCTCGTCATGGAAGGGAAAGAGGGGCGGCAAAATATTGAATAACCAGCCCACGATGTTTAATCAATAGCACAGTGTCCTAAATGTCAAGATTCTGAGGCCCTTATGAGAAACAAGCTGCAGGCTTGCAGGACCCTTCTCAGAAAGCTGACAAAGCCCTGTAGCTTAAGTCGGAGTTAGCACAAACTCTCCTTTTGACAGGGGAAGGGGGGTGTACAGAAAGTAAGAAACTCCCGATCTCCCCACCCCCAAATAATGCAAAACAGCTATAAATCCTCACTGAAGTTGGGCCATTTGGGAACTTCTGTGAATAGTGAAGGGTCAAGGAGAAAATCCTTCTGTTCCAACGCTGCAGTTGTTCAACATCCTTCCCAGACAGCCAAGAGCTCTTTCTTGACTGGTAAGGCCTGGAGAGTGGCTTCAGGTCAGCCATTCTGGGGTGATGGGAGTTGTCATAAGGCCTCGGGATACTATTGTGAGCCTCAGTCCTCTTTCTGCTCTGACCCAAGGAAAGAGATTCAAGAGTGGGTTGGTCGTGGCTCCGTAAATCTTGAGCCACATGACTTGGGTCAGTTGCTTCATCTTTCTGAACCTGTTTCCATGTGCAAAATTAAGGGATCGTGGCCCTCTATGGCTTGAAATTTCTCTGCAGCTGAGTCTAAAGGTCTGCACTTACAGCAATTTTACAGTATTGGGTTTAATATATAACCAAACCAGGACAGACACCCCTCCTGCTTTATTAATACATTTTTTGCATATTACGAGTATGTTTATGTGCTGGTGGCAGAGGGAAGGAATTCACCTGTTTCATCTTAAACATTTTTGGAAAATTTTAAAAATAAGCATAATGTATATACATTATGCTGAGTGTGATTAAAAGGGGGAAAATATTAAATTCTCTATATGGCACTAGAATAAATTTGTTTTTAATCCATGAACTGTACAACACAGACAATTAAGCCATGGATTAAAATTAATAGTACAATTATAAAAATGTGCTTTCATCAGTTGTAACAAATGCACCATACCAATGCCAAGTGTTAATAGTAGAGTGGTATATGGGGCAAAAACAAGATATTTATACTACTTTATTTCACCTAAATAGTTCTATATCAGGGTTTTTAGTTTAATCACAAGTAATTATTTTAAGCATGGGCATAAGCATTCGTGAATTTTGAATCACTTTAGTTATAACTATGAAATATGAATTTTTTATATTTTTTATATAAGAAAGAAAACAATACACCTAGAACCACCAAAAATGGATGTTTTAGTTAACATAACTATAGGCATATTTAATAAAATATCCAAATAAGCACTGTAAAACTTGTGTTTGCACAGTAAGTTTCACGAACCAATTTAAAATCAAAGCAACAAGGAAAAACTCTACACATTCAGATAGCAGAGTTCTTAAATTCCAAATATTAAACACAAACTTAAATCCCATTTGATCAGCTATCAAAACTGTGAATGTTCTCAAAATATCAAGTAGAAAGTTATTGCAAATATCTACACTGCTACAGTAATGGCCCATGTTACTAAACATTTTCCTGATTTCAGGAAAATATGAAGATACAAATGTTTTTACAAATAACATGTGAAAATCGTAACCATCTAAAATGGGTATCTGTTAGCTTACCTTGTTTTTTAAATGAATGATTGTTCTGTAAACCCATAACTTCTCCAATAAAAACAATTTTTTTAAACAGGTAAGAATTATTGTAATTTGTACACAGGTTGTATGAGTGTTTCTAAAGAGTTCCACAGAACTTGAAACAGTCTGCTTTCTTGGACATTTCAATTATACTCCTCTAAGTGTATGCAAGTGTGTATATTCTCACTTTGTTTTCAGACACTTTGTTCCTAAAAAAATGGAAATCATCTTCAGCCAATAGTCTGAATTCGCACTGTTCAAATTAAAGATCACTTCTTGTGCTCTCTGGACCTCTGACTGTGCCATCTTGAATCTTCTGAGTTCTGGGAAACTCCAAATCCATTTGCTGAGGCAAGACGGAAAGAAAAATTCTTGGAAAGAATCCAAGAGAAAATTAGACGTGCTTCCAACGGTCTTCTGTTCAGCCCAAGTCTGTGTGACATCACTTACTGCTCATGAGAAAATGGCCAAGAACACCCGTGAGTTATAAGCAAACAACTCTGCTTCACTGGGGATGTGCTGGTATGTGTTAGACCACTGGGCAAAGCTTATATTGCCAAACAATAAATAAATAAAGTTTATTTATTGGCTTGGTTAAAGATGGAAAGTGGAAAAGAACATAATTTTCTCTCTCTAGGGACTTAACCTCCACTGTGAACCAAAAACCAGAATTCACCACACTAAAATACTAAACCTATTGAACCAGATCAAAATCTCCATATCTAAATATGCTATCAGCTGAACCTGAACAAGGCCAATATTTCATTTGGTTCAAATCCCTGTTCTTTTTTCTACTCACAGAATTACCTAAGTGATTTGGTAGCTAGCATTATCTCACTCGAAGATTCTTCAGAAATGGTGTGTGTGACAATGAAAAATATGTTTGTTTTAA
This sequence comes from Tamandua tetradactyla, assembly GCF_023851605.1. NCBI lineage: Eukaryota > Metazoa > Chordata > Mammalia > Pilosa > Myrmecophagidae > Tamandua > Tamandua tetradactyla. The sequence goes on along the minus strand of NC_135346.1, from coordinate 40,951,331 downwards.
AATAAAATATTTCTGAAGTTCTACTTCAGGTCCCTTATACCTTTGGAATGTAGCAAAACACAATTTTGTGGATTCGAGGGTTTTCTTTCCTTTTTGTTAGAACAACCAACACAGCTATGAGGACTTTCACATACAATAACCCAAGATAGTTCCTGTTTGCCCAGTTCCCAGATAAAAGAAAAACAAAACGAATGCAGGGCGGTTTATCGCTTTTTGAAACAGGATACATTTTTCCCATGTTCAGATCTGAAAATACTCTGCTGTAATTTAATCCACCTTTATTAGATTACCCAGTTATATCCACAAAATTGTGGAAACCATCTTAAATTAGTAAGGTCAAGAGAGAAGCGGGCTGGATGTGAGAATCCCAGCTGTTTTCGCCTAAGATGTCTTCAGAGCCTGCCCTTCCAACAGTACAGAGGAGCTCAGCACCCCCTTGAGTAGACCCAGTGGGAAATCCAATCTTGTAGTCCTTTTGTGATGACTTTGGAGTATCCCAGACCTCAAGGACTTCGTAGGATAAGGCCTACATAAGGTTGCTAGAGAAACTAGAGGACACTCAGCTAAATTTAAATTTTAGATGAATAATCAGTAATTATTTGATATGAGTATGTCCCAAATATTCAAATTTGACTTGTATCCTATATTTTTATTTGTTAAACCCTCCAACAAACTATAAATCACCCAAAAGGTCACAACACTACTCATAACAGCTGGAGGAAAATAAAGTGAAATAATAACCTGTGTAGCAGGTATAAATCTTAGGTCACAAATTCACGTGTGCAAGATGTATCATCTTCTTCATTTTTACAGAGCAACCTCTGGGTTCTCAAGCCAGCAGGAAATTCAGCCTCAGTGATTTGGGGGCCCTACAACCTCCTAGGACCCCATATCAAGCCAGGAGCCTTAGGGGGTGGGTATAGAGCAGGGATAGGGCTCAATCTCCAAACTATTATGGTGGTCAGAGGTATCTTTATGACAGGGGGGCCCAATGGTCACTTTTGGGATGGGGCTTTAGCTCCCAGTGCAGCAAGGGAATTTTTGTTGAGGCAAAGCAGCTCTGCACTTAGGAGCCATATTTTGGCTGATATTTTCCCCATCCTAACCCTGACCTCTTTTTAAATTCTAAGAACTCTCTTCCTTTCATCTCTGGTTAACTTCGAAGATATTCCCTCACTTCTGGCTGACCTCAAAAGTACAGTTTCTTCAGGGGTTCTTAGCCTTTTAATAAAAAAGTGACTAGCTAGTGTCCTTAGGTAATTTCTACTCCCCCTGCATTCCATAACACACAATGTGATCCCTGAGACAGTAGGTCCTTACAGGTCTGACCACCTTTTTGAAGTGGAAGAAGGGAAAACACATGGGGGCTGTAGTAGATTAGATTATTGTTGAATAAATATTCTCCTTCTCTGCCCCCACTCACCTCCATGGCGGGAATCTTCTTCCCCCACCCACTGATGTTGGGCTGTGTCCTGGGACTTGATTTGTCAATGAGATGTTAATGAACATGATCAAGTGAGGGCATGAAATATGCTCATTTAGTTCAACATGCCTTCTTGTACCTCTGTCATCAGCAGATGAGCAGGCCCCAGGGGGCCACTGGTCTAAGGAAGACAAAAGACATGCAGCGCAGACCTGGACCAACTCCTAGCTCAAAACCGAGCCCAGTCTAGATCAGCCAAATCCCAGCCAATTCCCAGATACATGAACAAGAAGAAGCTAATGATTACTGCTCTACTGAGTAAGTTATTAAGTTTTGGGGTAGCTTGTTAATGCAAAAAACTAATGGATACAGGAACAAAAGAAAATTCATAACCCAGTAAATTAGTAAACTGTCGGACACACAATGTTCAACTATGATAATATTAAAATATTTACTGCATTGAAAAACTACAAGGCATAATGTTGTGATACTGTGAATGTTCTCTCTCTCTCTCTCTCTACACACACACACACACACACACACACACACACACACACACACACACACATATATACTCATACATAATCTTTGTCACCAGGTTATTTATTCCTTGCAATAGCTAATATTCATATAATGCTTGGCAGTTTACTAAGTGCCCTTACATCTGTTATCTCATTAGATCTTTTTAACAATTCAGCAATGAGGCAAGGTCAGTATTAATAGCTTCATTTGTCAGATGAGGAAATTGAGGCTGAAAGAGGTAAAGGGGTTGGCCAAGGCAACAAAGCTAGTTTTGATTTCTAGGTCAGAGTTAGGACTCTTTTTTTTTTAAAATTTATAAACATAACAACATACGAACACAAACATTCTTACCATATGGCCATTCCATTCTTGATACATAACCAATACCTCACAATATCATCACATAGTTGTATACTCATCATCATGATCATTTCTTAGAATATTTGCATCAATTCAGAAAAAGAAATAAAAAGAAAACAGAAAAAAATTCATACAGAGCATACACCTTACCCCTCCCTTTCATTGATCACTAGCATTTCAATCTACTAAATTTATTTTAACACTTGTTCTCCCCATTATTTATTTATTTTTAATCCATATGTTTTACTCATCTTGTTGATAAGGTTGAAAGGGAGCATCAGACACAAGGTTTTCACAATCACACAGTCACATTATGAAAGCTATATCATTATACAATCATCTTCAAGAAACATAGCTACTGGAACACAACTCTACATTTTCAGGAAGTTCCCTCCAGCCTCTCCATTACACCTTAACTAAAAAGGTGATTATCTATTTAATGCATAAGAATAACCTCCAGGATAACCTCTCCACTCTGTTTGGAATCTCTCAGCCACTGACACTTTATTTTGTCTCATTTCTCTCTTCCCCTTTTTGATTGAGAAGTTTTTCTCAATCCCTTGGTGCTGAGTCCCAGCTCGTTCTAGGATTTCTGTCCCACATTGCCAGGAAGGTCCACACCCCTGGGAGTCATGTCCCATGTAGAGAGGGGGAGGGCAGTGAGTTTGCTTGTCCTGTTGGCTGAGAGAGGGAGGCCACATCTGAGTAACAAAGAAGGTTCTCTTGGGGGTGACTCTTAGGCCTAATTTTAAGTAGGTTTAGCCTATCCTTCACAGGGTTAAGTTTCATATGTTCAACCCCCAAGATTGGGGGCTCAGCCTATTGCTTTGGTTGTCCCCACTGCTTGTGAGAATATCAAGAATTCTCCACTTAGGGAAGTTGAATTTTCCCCTTTTTCACCACTTTGCAAATACTTTTTTATTCACTGTTCAAGTCACTCTGGGATTTATCGGAGCATCACTCTGGACAAACCTACAAAATCTCATACCCTACTTAAGGCTCCATGTACTATGGTGTTCAATTAAGCTGCCCACATAAGTTATATTAGGAAATGCACTAGTCAAAATATAAATTTTGTACCAACTAGACATTTTTTGCTTTAGTTTCACACATAAGTTAAAGTTTTAAAATATTAATTAGTGTCTATTTTCAACACCCTGCAGTATTGACATTCCTTTGTTCTTCCTCATGCAAAAACAATTTTAAATTAGTACATTTAGTCACTGTTGTTATATACAGAGTTAGGACTCTTGACAAAGCCTCCTCACTGCTCCTGCAGGCTCCTCCACTGTGCCACGGGTGTTCCTGCAACACCTAGCCTAAGTCTGGGCACGCTGTAAATGTCGGAAGACAGTTTATGAGTGACAGAGAGACAAACCTCTTGACCAAAGATGTAAGTACAAAGCCAAAGGTCTCTCTAGTAGCACTTGCCCCAGAGTCCATGGTAAAGTTTCCAAATGGATGTGTTAGTGAGACTTGGGAGAGAGAATGAGGGTGGTGGGGCTGGGGAGGATTAGATGACTCTAAATGTTTGGGAAATTCTGGTTTAAACAAACTAGATGTTTCTTAACTAAAGGGCTTTTTTTTTTTTTTTTTTTTTTTTTTTACATGGGCAGGCACTGGGAATCGAACCCGGGTCCTCTGGCATGGCAGATGAACACTCTGCCTGCTGAACCACTGTGGCCCACCCAACTAAAGGGCTTTTAAGTGTGTGTGCCTATCTGCACGACTTTCTAAAAGGGGAATAGAATATTCTGTATTTCTCAAATGTATTTGACCGTGGAACCCTTTTATAAGACATCATCTTACTAGGTCAGGGTTCCCTGCCACCTGCTTTGGAATGTTACGACTCTCCCCTTTGGCATCTTCCTTTTGCACCATACACGGCTGCTTGTGCAGCAGACATTCTCAGGTCCCTTAGAGCTTTTGTTAATGACTCTACTCAATTCTAATTCCAACAAGCTTTTAACTTAAATAGGCTAGTAACTTGGTGTATTAATTAAGGTTCTTTTGGTTGTATACACAAAGAAAAAGTCTGACTATTTCCTTGAAGATATTAAGAAAACTCACAGACTCAGAAGAGTTGCTGAACAATTAGGATTTGAAAAGCGCAGGAACCAGGGCAGCTTGGGGATTTCAGCACCAAGAGTCGTTGGAGCTATCGCTATGCTGCAGAGATGTCCCCGCCCTAGTCTGCATCTTCTGCCCAGGTTTCAAGTTCCTGGGAGGGAGAATCTGATCATCCCATCACCCTCAAGTCTTACTAACACATCCGTTTGGAAACATTACCATGGACTCTGGGTAAGTGCCACCAGAAGTATGTTGCTTAGGAGCTTTGGCTTTACACTTAGACCTCTGGTCAAGAGATTTCTCTCTTTGTCACGTCTCATCTATCTTCTGAAACCTATAGCATGTCCAGCCTTAGGCTAGGTGTTGTAGGAACACCTGTGGCATGGTGGAGGAGCCTGCAGGAGCATTGAGAAGGCCTTGCCAGGAGTCCTTGGCTTAGGTCAGATGTTTCTGCCCTGTGATCAACCAGCCACAGGAGATGGGGCAGACTGTGCCACTGAGGAAACTTCTGTGATCTGGGCAACCACCCCAGCCCATGTCTCCTGCATCTGGCACGCAGTCATGACCCACCTTCTGTGGGGGCTGTTCTGAAGTTGGTGCATATAGCTAAAATTATCCTTGAAAATCCATTACATTCCCTCCAGAGCTGGAAGACATTACTGTTTTTTCTTTCAATCACTAAATAATTTTTTTTCTGTCAAATGAAGAAATTTAGACCATATGTTATAGGTTGAATTGTGTCCCCACAAAGGACATGCTCACGTCCTAATCTCCGGTCCTGTGACTGTGGCTTTGTTTGGAAATAGAGTCTTTGAAGACATTGTCAGTTAAGATGAGGCCAAACTAGATTAGGCTTGGCCCTAATCCAATATGCCTGTTGTCCTTAGAAGAAGGGGAGAGGACACCCAGACAGACAGGCAGAGGGAAGACACCGTGTGATGACTGGAGCAGAGAATGCTAGGGATAGCCAGCAAGGTCTGGAGAGGGGCATGAAACATATTCTTCTCTAGGGATTTCAGAGGGAGCATGGCCCTGCTGACATCTTAATTTCAGATTTCTAGCCTCCAAACTGAGACACTAAATTTCTGTTGTTTTAAGCCACCCAGTTTGTGGTACTCTGTTACAGGAGCTCTAGGAAACTAAGATACCATACTATATTAAAAAACAAACAAACAAACAACAAACAAACAAACTTTTAACACTAAGACTCACACTTGGCATGGATAAACAATTGTGCAATTAGTCTCCACCTCAACCAACGAACAGTTGCTCGGCGATAGGGGAATGAAGGTGGGACTTGCTCACCCTTCAATTCTCTCTGGCTCTCTCCTCTTTTGACTCATGCATGATGTTGAATTCACAGAACATGATATGTATACCATGCAACCATGCTGTAGCCACTCATTAATTAATATCATAATTTTAAGTAGACCTCAGAAGTAAGGAGCTAATATTCTCCTTGTTTGCTGGTGAAAACTGGATGAAGTCAACAAAGACCTTGTCCCAGAAAAAGGGAGGAGCTCTGGGGGAAGGTGTCATTCTTTTGCATTGGTTCAAAAGCAATTTAATTATCTACATTTTTTTTTTAAGTTAAAACTAAAGTTTTCTCCTGCCTTCTGAAATTTCAATTTCAGAAGCAAATGAAGCATTAAAAAAAATAAGCCCCAAAGGCGCCATCACCCACTACTATGCTATATTGTGGGGCTTTATTTGAATATATTTTGCTTTTATTGTTTTGTTCTCTTTCCTCCCCATGATTTACAAAGCAGTGTGGGAAAATGGCTAATACAGAATAAAAGTTAAAATTAAACCACTTTTTCCACTATAGTTCTGTCTCCTTCCCATTCCCTCATCTCATCCCTGGAGGCCTGTTCAACTGAGTTTAGTAGCACAAAGGCTACTGAGTTCTGGAAGTATATTCATAAGCTCCCTAAAATGGATTGATTTCCTACCTTCAGGATGAGATAGATGATGAGTTGATTATGGTTGATAATGCAGAGAGACTTGCCAAAATATGGAATAAGCTCGTTATGGGATGCCTGTAGAATTCTGGAAAATTGTGGCCTTTATTAAACTATTCAGCTCAAATAACTTTATTTTTGGAGATAAACCCAGTTTGGGTTCAAATGGCCCTCCAGGAAAATTACAAGTATTCACAGTCCTGTGCCATAAGACTCGTTAGACTGGCAGGAACAGTTTCTCCTGCTTCTCTCTGCCACCCCAATATGGTGCCCAAACCTTGTCAGGAGATCATCCCATCACCACCACCAGGGTACCAACCTGGCTCTTCCACTCACCTAAGACTTCATCAAGAACTTACTAGGAGCCAGGCACAGGATTGGCCAGTTTTATCATCCAACATTTGATTTAACCTAGAGAACAAGTGTTTGCTATGTTCTTATTTTACGTATGAGAATACCAAGGCTTCCAGTGGCAATGACGCTTTCCTGGGTCAAACTGTTCTACTCCCAATAATAACAATAACCAAGTGGACAGAACAGAAGATTCCCAGAATACAGGATAAATGGGGAAGACTGAATTGGGGTGAAGCATATTAAAAACAGTATGGGTAACTCATGGTTCTGAGTATCTTTAGGTCCCATGTTTAATTTAACCATCATGTTGATGCTATGAAGTGGAAAATCAAATGGACTCTATTTTAGAGGTGGGAAAATGGAGGTTTATGGGGGTTTAAGCCAATTGCTGGTAACTGGGCATTGGGCTTCAGTCCTCATGCAGCAACCGCACCAAGAAAATAATTATTTCAAGTATTTTGTACTAAAGTGCAAATATATGTAAAGTATTTTCTTTATATTCTTATGAAATATATTGCAGAAACCAAAAAGTATTGGAAAGAAATCTTAGATTTAATTTAGTATTCTTATTGTTAGTATTAGATTAAATCATATGAAATTGCCAGTATCATATCAAAATGGCAGTTTCTTATGTTGCAAACTTATAGTCATATTGGTATTATTTTTTGAAACTTTTTTGTTTAAATTGTAGGATAAAGAAAATAGCAATCATGTTACTATTGTTAGGAACCCATGCCTCTAACCCCTTGGTCTTATGGTGCTTGGTATTTCTCTCTTTGAATTCCCTGAAATTAATATGCTGCATAGCACAAGGTAGATGCTCAAAGATTTTTGTTAAATGGATGCTGACAGCTGGTGTGAGAGTTAGGTTCAGTTGTTAACTTGGTCAGGTGATGGTGCCTCGTTTTGTTGCTGTGGACTTGAATCATTAGCATGTGAAACTCATCTATGGCTGATTACATCTGCAGTCAGCTCCTTAGCAATGAGCTCCCTTCTGCAATGAGTGACATTTAATTGAATTAGCTGGATACTTAAAAGAGAGAGGTCAGAAGAGAGCTCAGCACAGCACAGCTCAAGCACAGATCTCATCTCAGCACTCTCAGCTCAGCCCAGAAATATGGAGATTCAGAAAGGAATTACCCTGGGGTAAACCGCTGGAACCCAGAAGCAAAGAAAGAAGGCCAGCAGTCATTGCTGTGTGCCTTCCCATGTGGCAGAGAAACTCAGATGGGAGCTAGTTACCTTTCCTCAGAAGAACTCTAAATTTGTAACTAAATAAATCCCCTTATGAAAATCAGATCCCTCTCTGGCATGTTGCATTCTGGCAGCTTTAGCAACCTAAAACAGATGGGTTTCCACATTTTTGCAGTTTTCTTATCTTCTCATCAATTCTATCGTATTCCAATTGATAGTCCCATTGATATTCCAATACTATCCCATTGATATTCCCATACTATCATGATGATCCATAAGCACTTGCTAAAAAGGAACAGACAAACCTGGAGGGAAGAAGACCGGAAATGGCCAAGTCCTTCCTCAACACAGCCTTCCTGTGGCTGCACTTTCTCACAGTCTGTGGCTCTCAACGCTCTGTAATTCCTTAGTTATTATGTATTTGCCTCTTGTCTCATCTGTGAGCTCCGAGAGGTCAGCGACTCTATCTTACACATTTCTCAACTCCAATTCCTAACCTTGATTGGCATACCTTGAATGTGTGTTAAGTTTATCAGATATACAAATGCACAACAGATACTAACAAACTCCTCTATTCTTCAAAGCCTGGCTCAGATGTTGCCTCTGTAGAAAATTTCCTGCTGCTTTCCAAACTTACCTGCTCCCTCCAATGTACCACTCTTGCACCTTGCATGCACATTCATAATTCCACGGTATTTTTTTTTTTATTTGCCAGTTTATCTCCTACTGTGAGCTTTGCAAATCAGGGAATGTCCTTTATTCCTCTCTGTCTTGCTTCTACCAGCAACATCTCTGGCTCAGAGTAGGGACACAATATCATGTGTTCAAATACCCGACTACTGAAACATAATATATTGTTATATACTCATATGCTGTATTTAGGGGAAATTGCTAATAAAGGGATGTATTACATTCTGGGCCTTGGGAAAAGATTCCTGATGTGACTTGAAACATGGGAATGCTCCTTAGTAGACAGAATACACTAATGACCATTTCAAGTAGTCACTTGCTTTTGAGATGTAGGCTAATCATCGTCACTCTGTGTTTGCGTTGCCTCTTCTCTGCCAAGATTGCCATGTGGCCATTAACCTATTAGTTATTTTTCAAAAGATTCCTGCATGGGAAGTTTGTTCATCATAAGTGGGGAGATAAAGTTGGAGAAAGAATAACACAAATGAATGTGGCATGTGGACTGACAGGCAGCCTGCATTTCCCTCTGTAACTTCAGACAAGCTATTTCCCTCTTTTGGGCTTCACTTTCCTGGTCTATAAAATCAATCCTAAGATGATCCCCAAGACAATCCTAGATGTTTCTCCTATGTTCCAGAATCTGTGATATCCTTACCTTACAGAAACCAAAGAAAAGGCAATAACAGGTTTCTGCAGCTTGGCTGGTCTTAAATACTGTAAGGTGCGTGTTTGGCAGGGTGGTTGTGCCAGTTTGAAAATGTTGTGTACCCCAGAAAAGCCATGCTCTTTAATCCTCATTCAGAATTGCTGGGTGGGATCTTTTTTATTGTTTCCATAGTGATGTGACCCACCAGTTGTGGGTGGTAACTTTTGATTAGATGGTTTCCATGGAGATGTGTCTCCACCCATTCAAGGTGGGGTTGCTTACTGGAGCCCTTTAAAAGGGAACCATTTTGAAAAAGCTTTAGTGCCGACAGAACCCACACAGCCAGAGACCTTTGGAGGTGCTGAAGGAAAATGCCCCTGGAGAAGATTTATGAAATGAGAAGAGGAAGTTAGCAGGCATTGCCATGTATCTTCCCAGCTGAGAGAGAAATCCCAAACTTCATCAGCGCTTTCTTTGGAGTTAAGGTATCTTTTCCTGGATACTTTAGTTTGGACATTTCTATGGCCTTAGAATTGTAAACTTACAACTTAATAAATTCTCCTTTTAAAAGCTGTTCCATTTCTGGTATATTGCATTTCAGCAGCTTCAACAAACCAAAGCAGTGGTTATCCTATAAGAGAGGAGGAGCAGAAAAAAGCTGGTATCTGGCTGGCCCAGGACTTGATGCTGCAATATATCTTTTTCTCTCAGTTAGGTTGGGGAGTGATGATTCTCAGTCATGGTAACCACCATGCCCATTGTGTAAAATGGAGCACCCAATGGGATAAATATAAATACAGGGGCTGCCTAGGAAGCAGGATAGAAAGTACAACAGGTGACCTAAAATTGTACCCTCCAATGTTCACCCTTGCTACGACCACTTTATTGGCCCAGAATTCAAGGCCAGCAATCAGACATTGCTAACTGAACATAACACTCTTTTCTTCTAAAGCTAGATTTGGAATCGTTCTCAATACCTTGATGGTCCCCAAACACCAACAACTGATTGCAGTTGGCGTATAAGCTGAAATCTAGTTGCCGTCCTGGACTCAAACTTCCTCTGATTCAAGCAGAGAAAAGTAATAAAAAGAAGTTTGTAATTTAAACTAGATAAGAGGCCTTGGGCAAGCTCCCTACTTTGGTTGCTGATTTGTAAACAGAGAATTCACAGGCCCCTTCCATTCAAGCAGTCTGTGCCTTTTGGATTCTAGAGCATGTCCTTTTGGGGAGCATCTATGTGACACTGCTGTCTCAAAGCTCTGGCTTCTTCATGACATATCAGGATTACACAGCCTAGAGTCTATCTGTAAACATCCAACATGCAAAACGTTAGCTGTCCACGGCACTGCTGAGCTCATGGGTTATATTTTGTTAGTGCTTTCAACATGCAGACAAGTTCTCCAAGGTTGGAACAACCCAATTAGGTTTAGGTGAAGCTTGGCTGACAGTGTCAAAGAAAACCCACGGGGCTGGCATCTGTTAAGCAGTCATTGCTAGCATCTTCTCTGGCAAGAAACTACTTTTTTCTTGTCTTGTTTCAGGCTTAAATTGCTTTTTTTGTCCTGGAGCCTAGATCAATATTCTCAAGCTCTCATTCTCCCCCCCCCCACCCCCGCCGCTCTCTCTGTAACTCTGAAATAAATCATTTATGGGGAAAGGAAAGTAGCTCAAATGGCAGAATGGCAGAGGGCAGAAAAGGAGGTATAATACCCATTTTACAGGTGAGAAAATGTGAGTAAGCCCAGGGTAGCTAAATAATTTTTCTAGAATCATACATTGAGTCCATAGTAGAAGAAAACCTATGAGTCACGTTTTTTCTTCCACCATACCACACTTTCTCACCCAATCCAACTCTGCAGAGCTTTTCTCAAATGACCCTAAGTGCATTGGCCAAGGCTATTTGAGTACAAATAACAGACTATCTATCCTCAGGAAACTGCCCCTCTGCATCCATTGACTCTCCTTCCAGCTCCATTCTCAGGCAGTCTATTGTTTCATGGTGGCATGATGGCCACCATCAGATTGGGTTTATATCCTATTCCTTCAGCAGCCCCAGTAGAAGGAATGAGTCTCCCTCCTCACTGTACTGAGATTATATCTTCTTGGCCTAGCTTGCAAACAGTGCCTAATCCTGAGCCATCAGTACGGAGAAGGAGATGATTAGACTGGTCAGACTTGGGTCATCAATGGCCCCTCACTAGAGCTAGTGGGATGGAACTTAGGAGGGGATATTCCCCAAAGCAAAATTCAGGTGTAGTGTGTAGAAGAAATTTGGATGGATATCATCAGGTAGGCAAAGCCGATAGATGTCTACTCACTAACCTCCTACCTCTGCAACAATCTCCATATTTCCAATGATCTAGCCTCCTGGTCATGCTTTGTATATCAGTTAGAAGCTTTGTCCTGGAACTTCTGGTATCTGAGTCTGTCACTGTGTTACTACTTTCATCCTGGGAAACCCCTCCTCATTGTCCCATCCTGCTGTACCTACCAATGTTTCACATAGATTTCCCAGCTTCCAGAGTCAGAAGCAAGGGTGACCTCATCTCTTAATTTTGGAAAAGGTTGGACCTTTGTCCTAAGACAGCTCTAAGTACTGCCTTGCTAGTAGGCTAGGTGGTAGGAGGGGCCCTGAGATCACTCACCACCCAGATTAATTTCATCATTCTTCAAATTCAAGGAAATCACCCACCTCTCCATGAAGCTTTTTCTAATCCTTTCACTATAGCACTTATCCAATAGTCCTCATTATGCTGGATTTTCCTTCTTTGAAAATACTTTTTAAAACTTCAAAATCCTTGATATATGTAAAGAATAACATATGTGTAACTCGTAAAGCATAATTATAACACAAATGCCCCTGATCCCACCACTGATGTAAGAACTTCTGCTGAAGTTACTTGGGTGTCCCTTCTCAATTCCATTCTCTTACTTCCTCAGGCAGCTACTAGCCTGAAATTTTACCTTACATGTTTCTTACTTAAAAAATAATAATTTTATAATACATGGATGTCTAAACAATTTATAGTTTAGTTTTGATTGTGTTCGTTTTTAAAATAAGATACTCTGTATAGTCTTTTATAATTTGTTTACTTATTTTTCACTTAACATAATGTTTCTCATATTTATCCATGTGGTTTTATAGCCATATAGTTTGTTCATTTTCATTGCTGCATAATATTTCACATGTGGATGTACAATTATTTATCTGTTCCCCATGAACAGATGTTTGGGTTGTTTCCAGTGTTTTTCTTTTCTTTTTTTTTTTAATTACACTGATTCAATGAATATTCTTATACATGTCTTCTGGTGCAAGAGCTTCTTCAAGAATGCTATCTGTTTCAGCTGGTATTAGGAAATGGAATTAATTTTTGCATTTTAATTTTCGTCCAGCCATTTTGTCAATCACCTTTTATTTAATCTAATAATTTTCTGTAGCTTTTTTTGCATTCTCAGTTATCTTGATAATTTTTTCAGTTCCATCCTTTAGTGTATTTATTCTCTTTCAAGCTGTTTACTATATTATTTTGCTCCTATAATGGGTAAATAGCAATACTTATATTTATCATTTCTAAAATTTTCTTTTTTTTCATATTGGCTAGTTTATTTTTGATTTAAACATATTTTATATGCTGTATCTGATCATTTCAAAATCTGAACTGTATTGTTTGATATTTTCACTGCTTTCCTCGCCTGGTGGTTTCTTTCCTTGTGTTTCTGCTTACTTTTAAAATGGTGAGGTCATATTTGGTTAAACTTAACAAGAATCCTGACAGCCCAAATTGAGAGTGTTTTCCTCCAGAGAGGGTTTGTGTCTGCTTCTTCAGGGAGCTAGTAGTCTCACTAACCTGAGACTACTTTTCCTTCCCTGAAGATTCCAGCTGAAGGAAAATGCCTCCGGATCGGATCCCCTCCTTGTAGGCCCAAGTCTCAAGTTGCCTCTCCCAGCTTTGTTACTGGCAGTCGCCACCTAAGGCAATGCTGATTTTTGAGGTAACTGCTCACTGCTCCCTTTCTGAATTTCAGGGCTCTGTTTTATCTTGTTTTCTTTTGTTTCCCTTAAACCTAATTAATTTAATGCATTAACTCATTTTAATGCATTTATATGCATTAAAAAGTGTATCATAGCAATTTATCCAAAACAGTTTTGGTTACTAACTACTGTTGTCCACCTTCAAACTCAAGCATCTATCCTACGATGTATGATGCTGGGACAGGGGCTCTGCAAACTCTATTATCCCTTTACCATCTGCTCCTTTTTAGGGTCTGCCAACAGAGGTGCTGGGGGGAGACTGGAAAGCTGGAAGAGGAAGAAGGGACGCACTGTTCCTTGTTTGCTTAACAAGGAGTTCCTGTTAGCATTTCCTCAGCCACAGACCTCCACCTTGGCTGTGGCAGTTGAACTGGTATCCAACCTTTCTTCAGTCCTAGTGATGTTCTTTGGATGGTCTGAGCCCCAGCTCCATGGGGCCCCTCCTCTAAGGTACCAGCCAACAAGAACCCCTTCCTCGTGGTTCTGAGACCCAGCTTCTTGAGGCCCCGCCATCAAGCGTCTAAGTTACGGAAACCTCCACCTCTTCCCTGGGTTCTCCCTGCCCTTGCAGTAATACCTGCCTCCTACAGTTCCTCTATCTCTATTTCTTCAATGTTGCCTTTCTGCCTTTTCAGTACAATAGCAGCTGTTTCAGTGATTATGTTAAATTCTTTTTTTTTTTAACATAAATTCTCTTTTTTGAGATAATCTGTGGAGTTTATTTTGTTCCTGACTGGATGCTTTCTAATACAAGGATCTGACTGTAAAAAAAAAAGAGGGCTTTCTTAAATAGACTGACTGCCTGTCTTTGGAAATGATAAAGAGAACAAAATTAAGCTGAAAAGACTGCTTTTGTAGATGATCTAGAGCTAACGGTTATTTGAAAGAGAGAAGGGGGCTGGGGAGTGGGTGGTGTGCAGGGGAGAAAGAAAGAAAGTAGGAGGATGGGGAGGATGGGAAAAGAGAATTACCACCTTGGCACTAATCTTGTTTGGGGTGAGGAAAGGAGGCAGGGATCCCTAGGTATCGTGTGAATATATCGGTTGAGTACCTTTCCTGGTACTTGGAAAGAGCACCACGCTTCCTCTTCCTACAAGGGCAGAGGCTCACTTGTCACCTTAACCGCTTGCCTGGTAGTACAGTTTCCAGGGGTGAAGAAGTAAGGAATTAAAAGATGTTTAGGGGGAGAACTGGAAGGGAGAGCCGGCAGGAAACACGAGGCCACCACCACCAGCTCTGAAGATCCTTGTTTAACCAGACTGCACAGCTGATAAGTCTCAGAGAAGGCAGCAGCTGTGTGGGGGGTGGGCACCAGGCAAAAATAGGTAACCAGAGAGCAGGCAGGGCAATAGAACTGTAGAGCCCACAGAGAACCAAGGAGCCTAGGTAAGCTGTATCTTTAGATCATTAATGCCCAGCAATCCTCTACAGTCTATCCATCTGTACTGCAAAATGGAAAGCAGGGCAGGTAAAACAGGCTTCTAGTTAAAGCTAGAGTCCAGTCCAGGTGGTGGTAGCCACACCAGCGGTCTAAGCATTGAAGAAAAAGGCAATGCAATCTACGGCATATTTCTTCTGGCTTAGAAGTGGTGTGAAGTACTGTCATGCCATAAGTAATGTAGAAACACCTAGAAGGTTCAAAGGGAGATAGATCTAGATGGAACAAAAGGCAATTTCTAATTTAGGCTGGATGAAAGAACTGAAGAGATTGTGGTGGGTGCCACAAGTAGAGAAAACTGAACAGAAGGTCAGAGGCCAAAGTGAGCTAGGTGGAAATTGAGTCTAGAAGTAAGACTGTACTGAGATCCTGCAAGGAAGGCATACTTTCTTGGTCAGATTTTGTGGGAGGAAAAACACTTTTCTCAGGATTGGGGTGGGAGAAGAGAAGGGGTTAGATATATTGCCTGGAGAAGGGTTCTTTAAGGAAACCCAAACAATGCAACTTTGGGTGTTTTTCTCTTGTTTTCATGGAAGATTAATACTGTGTTCTTTATTTCACTAACATTTAGTAAAATCGATTACTTTCTGTGTTTTTGCTTACTAGAAATATTAAGCTGTACAGACTTTTCTTTTGCTTTCAATTGGGAACTTTTGGAAGCTTACCAATCTTACTTTCTTGTACAATATAGAGACTTATGTGCGTATTTGTAATAGTTTTCAACTTGTTCTTGTTTCTGTTCAAACTGAATCTTTAGTTTGAATAACTTGGTCTTGTCAGACTCTGAAAACTTTGAAAATTGCTGTTTTTCTGGAAAAATAACTACAAAAAATGTTGTGGCTCTTATTGTCTTACTCAATAATTTGCCTCAGTAACAACCTAGTAATTGATGTGTCTCTTTTCCTAAGCAGTATAAATACTGGTGAGATTACTTTGTCATATTGGAAATACATCATTTGCATATTTGTCTTCCATTATATGCATGATGCTAAAATAAAAGTACATCACTCTGCTAAAGTAAAAAAAAAAAAAAAAAAAGAGGGTTGTGGCAGATGACTTCAGAGATCCACGCTAACAAGTCCTCCCCTCCCTAAGTGCGCATGCTGCTCGTCTCATCGAGGGGTGTACTCGATTTTTGCTTTTCTGACATCTGACCCAGCCTTGTGATATGCTTTGACCACGGAATGCTGTAGAACTGACACTGCCCAATTTCAGGTCTAGGGCTTTAGGAGCCTGGAGCTTCCCCTTTCACTCTCTCGGAAACCCAGATCCACCATTTAAGAAGTTCTGGCTAAACTGCTCCAGAAGCCTGGGGTGAGAGCAAGAGGTCTTCTTGGAAGTGCCAGACTCAGCCGAACTCACAGCTAAATGCAACAATAGAAGTGACCAGAAGAACTGTCCAGCTGAGCCAAGCCAACCGATATAGGCATGAGAAATGATAAAGGATTGCTGTTCTACACTGCTAAATCTTGAGACTGTGTGTTATTAAGCAATAGATTACTGAGACAAAGGCTCTGCAGAGTATACTGTCCAAAATACCACTGAAAGCAGAAATCCTATATGGTGTTTCCACCTTGATGTATAGTTTCATTTCATGCATCTGTTTTAGTTTTTCCCTTTTAGGGCAGAATTATGTAGTGGTACAGACTGTGGACAAGGTTCCTATTTTGGATTACCGCTTACTAGTTGTGTGTCCTTAGGTACATTTCTGAGCTTCAAAATTTTCATCTGTAATGAGGACAATAGTGGTATCTACAAAAAAGTTTGTTAGGTGGATTATATAACAATATATTAAGTAGCTCTCCAGATCCCAACACATAGCACACTCAGAAAATGTTTTCTGTGTTTATTATTCATCTTGGTTATTTCCAACAATGCCAAGCCTAGTAGATGTTCAAGAAACTTTTTTTTTTCAATCAATGGATCAATGAAATAATTTGTAGGTAAATTTCTTTGAGTCCTCCTTACCCGATTCTGTTTCAGCAATGATTTATCATTGTTTCTTTTTGCATTGTGGCCTGCCCCTTCCCAGTAAAGAAGTTCCAACATTCAGAATAAAGTCATCATTCATTTCTTTTCACTGATTGTTACTAATTTCAGAATTGAACACATTTTAATCAGGGCCATGTTAGCTCCCAGCAGAGAGGAATTTTTATCATCCTCTTTCAAATGTACATATAAGGGCAGAGTTCAAAGGCAAAAAATGCTCCCCTGGCTTGCTCCCAGGTCAAGAAGCTCATTCTGAGAAGAGTCTCATGTAAATCTGAAATCTGAGACCACTGATCAAAAAAATACCATTTGAATCTGGTGTTGCTTTAACATGAGGCCTGCTGAAGTGTTGATTATTTTGTCACTAGCTTTTACAGTTCTCAAATGGAAACCTAAGAAAAATAACTCATCGGAGGCCGGGAAGAACAAAGAAGAGATAATACCCTCCCTGACAGTGCTAATGAGGTGCAACTATTTTGAGGGCATCTAGCAATTGCCATTGGACACTCTTACAGCTCCCGACAAATGTGTTCCAGCATTGCCTCGAAGAAGGAAGCAAGGATAGGGTCAAGCTGCTGACCCATTTTCAAATGGTCAACAGCTCTGCTGTGGTGGATACCAGCAGTCTCTACGGAAGGCCAGCAGGGGGTGGAAAAATGAACAAGCTGGTGGCTTTTTTTTAATCCCAATACCCCAGCCATGATGTTTGCCTGGAGTCTACAGATAAAACTCTCTGCATCCTCAACCCAGCCCATCTTAGCTGAACTTTTTACCTGACTGAACCAAGTAGTAAGAACTTGCTTCTCTCTATCTTCCTTCTCCCACCTGGTCAGAATTTTGCAAGATTTGGCCAAGAGTCTTGGCAGGCTCTCTGGATTAGGGAATTAATTGGACAACACTTGGTGAACCTGGCAACTCTGTTCATTTCAAGCATCCCAGGTAAAGGGAAAGGAGAAGGATTCTGTGTTCACCTGAGAATGGAAATCCATCACCTGGGAGAAAGGAGGATAAGGGAAGAAGAAAACAGAAACAGAAAAGAATAACAACAAATGACCTAACACCACAATTAGGCTGGGAAAAAGAATCGGTAGAGCAAAAGTGGCTGAGGCAAAAAAATTGCATTCAAATCCCATATTTGCTATTTACTGCCTGTGTGACTTGGGAGAAGGTACTTAACCTTTCTGAGTCTCATTCTCCTCTTCTATAATATGGGATAAAAACATGCACCTTTGGTTTTATTGCAAGGAAAGTACAGGGCATAGTATGTGATGGTCCTTCAGTAAATGATCATTATTGCTACTTTTATCCCTTTCTTGAGATTGGGTCTACCTAGTTTTCTAAAGCTGCATGCTATCTACACATTACAAACAACATATGGTTGTAAGTAATTTTCTATAATTTGAGGACCCAGAAAAACACCCCTTTCCCCAACAATTGTCCCCTAACAAGCCTGGGAAATGGGACCTGAAATTTGTATCACTCGACTTAATCCAATAGACATGAAACGTTCTCTCCTATTTCCTGTCCCTCATTTAGTTATCTAAGTTGTCCCAATATGTTATCCAAAAGTATGTAATGTCATAAGGCCATGAGTCTTAAACAATGAGTTATTAAACAATCCTGTTTTACCCTTCTACTCTCCCTTTCTTTGACGGGAGGATGGGGGCTTGTCTGGTTACTCAAGAAATACAAGTACCCTGATCACTTTAAATCAGGAAATGTCATCTCATTTAGTCCTCAGAAGGCCAAAGCTCCCAACATCCCTCTCCCAGCTTCTGGGAGCTCCTTCCACATCTCCAGATGTCTGTGTCAGAGCTTTCTCCAAAATGTTCCCCTCTTAAAGGAATCCAGTAAGCTAATGAAGACCCACCTTGAATGGGTGAGGTCACAGCTCCATCTAATCAAAACGCTAATTAAGACCCACAATTGAGTGGGCCACATCTCCACGGAAACAACCTAATCAAAAGGTCCCACCCAACAATAGATCCACCCCCACAAGATTGGATTAGGGTTAAGGGAACATGGCTTTTCGGGGGGTACATTACAGTTTCACGCAGCACAGCCCATCTCTCACCCTTTAGAGTTCAGTCTCTGGGCACCTGGCAGCAGCAGGGGTGCTGTCGTGCCCCCTGACCGTCTTTAAAGCTCCTGTCTTTGAAGTGGGTGGGTGAGGAGGGGGCAAGACTCACAGCTCAGCTCTCTCCAAAGGAATGCTCCCCGCAAACCCTCTCTCCCAACCCTTTTGTAACCTCACCATAGACGAAGGATTTAAGTCTCTACCAATTCTCAAAGGAAACTTTCTGCATTATGGTCTGTCAAAACTCTCTTGAGAATGTGATATCTATTGTGTCTTGGGCCTCAGTTAAAACTTCTATTTTAGCATCCTGTTACATAAACCTATTCCCAAGGGCAAGCGGCAAAATGTGCCCAGCAATAAACCTGGTGCCTGTTCTTAGTGCATGAATTTTAGTCACAGATTTGTGGTAGGGAAGGCGGTGTGGGAGGAAGCCTGTGCAGGGTGTTTGAATGCACTCTGGTAAGTTATCCAAGTGAAAAATTAAAACAGATTATATTATGGAGTAGAAAATAAAATCGAATGCATTTTAAAGCAAAACCTGAGGGTTCAGAGAAATGTCTTATTTGGGTGACCTTTTTAAGCAAAGTCTTTAGCCTCTCCCCACTGCCCTCTGCCACCAGGAATAACTGTCCACTCTGCTCTCCCATTAGGACACTGCTCAGGAGAGGGCGGTATTTTTTAAAGTACTGCAGGAAAAGCACTGAACTGTTTACTAATTACAATGGTGATAGTAATCCAGTCACTCAGAAGCTGCATTGACCAAATGACATGTATTATCGCACTTTTTGCCCACATATATTAAATGATCAAGAACAAGGAAACAAAACAATCGTGCTTTACTTTGTGTTCTTTTGGGTGCATGTGGGAGTTAGGTGTAGACTTATTTTTAGAAAGAACCTCCTAAAGCTTCACTGTCCAGTGAGGTACCCTTTAGCCACACCAAGTCACAAAGCCCTTGAAATTTGGTTGAATGAAAGTTACATTTAGCTTTCACACAGGATGGCGCGGGAAAGGGCTGCAGAATAACTCAAATGGTTTTTGCAGGTAGGCAAGGAAAGTGCCTCTGACATAAGCCTAGAATTGGCGCGAAATAGGTAGAAATAAAGTTTAAATAAGTAACGCCAAGGTCATTGAAATGCAAATGTAATCAAAAGCAGGAAGCTTCCAGGGGAAATTTGAATTAGTTAGACTATATGGATAGGCTGTGACTTCTGGAGTAGTCAATCAGTGGAGAAACAGGGGAGGGGCCTGCATGCTAAGCTTGGGGTATAAATACCTGTGGCATTCTATTGTTTGGCGCACCAGTCACCATTTTTTGGGTGCGGGCCTGTTCATGCAAGATTGTTAATAAATTCTTCTTTTCTCCACAGTCGGGTGAGCACTTATTCTCTTTCAAGTATGGTGTTCTTTCTAATGTGGTGAGCCCCTCCTCCAAGGTCATGTGGATGGCTGAGGACAGAAGCTGGGCTACATCTCCCCTCCTCCCCGCCCTGCTCCTTGCACTGTTCCATGCCTCAACTTACATGATGGGGATGAGACGGAGAAGGGCGCTTCAAGGATGAGGGCAGGCCCAGCCCACACCCCACAGAGGGAAGCTCAGGTTCCATCCTAGGGCATGAAATGAGCCTGATAGAGGGCAAGACACAAGGAAAAGCCTTCACAAAGAAGGCTGGACCCAACTTGGGGCAAGGTGGAAGTGAGAATGCCTATGGAAACCCAACCTGCTGCACTCTTTTGTTTCACATTATTTCAGAAACCTCTTTACTGGGTCACATTTAATGCTATCTCTCCTACACCTTTGAGGGTTGATACAAAAAACTATTTAAAGAATAGTGCTGAATCTAACGCAAACCTCTTTTCAAGAAAGTCATTGGCCATAATATTTCTCAATGGTCTTTAATGACTACCCAGCCACATGATATGTTTCTCCTCAGACTCTGTGCCAGGAAAAATGTTGCCCTTCCAGATGGACTTTCATAACTTTTACAAGTAGATCATGAGAACTTCATGGCCCAACAGGTTGCTATCTTGCACTGGCTGCCAGGAGGATCGGAGCTAAAATCTGTGCTTACTTTCGTTACCAGCTCACCCAAGTTGTCTGTTATATTTATACCCTTCCTTTAGTTTCACCCAGTTTTAAACTTTTATATTAATTTCTCTGTTTTAGTAGCCCACTCCTTTTCACACTTACTATATGCTTTTCAACAAATATTTATTTAGAGGTATCCTTGAGATGCAAAAATAGATGGTTTCTAATCAAAAGGGATTTACAATATAAATGTTGAAATTAAGAAAAATGTTTACCCTCTGGGCATGTTATCAATAGCGGCAGTAAATGTTTTGAGTGGAATACCCAAAACCCTACACAGTGTGATTTTGTGAACCTCAAAACTCTCTCTGTTACCCCAAATATTGCTCTCCTACAAGTTACAGTCAAGATGGTAGATACATGAGTTATATATGGTCACTCCCAATTTCTGTGCCTATGGCATGCATCACTAACGTATCAGTTTTATTTTTCACTAACCTGTACAATCTGTGACATAAAGTACCCAGAGACTGCTGATTAATCAGAGACGGATCTCAAATAAAACTTATGTGCCATCTCCTAAAATCCACAAATAGAGGATCATTCAGTGGGATAAAATTTCAGCTTTCTATTAAGGAAGAAATAATTGTGGAAAGAGTAAAGCTAGATAGGTGGTGACATCAATCATTAACATTCTAGTATAAATTAAATTATTTACTTCCCCCCCCACCCCCCCCCGCTTGCAGTTTCCTGTACGTGGTTTGATTGTAAAGACTTTCACCACCAGGTGCTAGTAAAGAAGGAATGATTAAAATACTGGAGGAGTATTCCAGAACAAACTTTGCTTACTCCACCATATAGCAGATCAATAACATTCCACCTGGGTAACAAAGAATCCCCAAACTCTTTTCCTGGCTCTTAAGAGCAGGATTTCCCCTCCTCAACTACCACTTTGTTCCATTTGCTTTTGCTTTTTGTCTTCCTTCTCATTTTGCTTTCTTCCTAATTATAAAATTCCTGAACACATGTGTATTTAAAGGATATTAATCATTCAAATACCATAATTAGTTCAAGAATTGTGTCCTTTCAAGACGGAATAAGCTAATCATTTTTTTCTCCCAAGGAAGCTGCTCTCAGATGTGAGCTAATGAGAAAGCTGCACATCAAAAAAAAAGTGAAGTGTATCATGTAAATAAGATTTCATTTAAAACAGATTTACCCAAATCTCCCCTCCTCCATCCTCTGATTTCTGCAAGCCTCAGGCAGACAGTGAAGAGAACAACGCATAAATGAGATGCGCACCTCCAAAAGAACAACTGTGATATCCTAGTCAAGTATTAATGAGCAGAGAGAATGAAAGATGTCTAGAGATTGGATTTCATTTCTCAGAACTTTTACAGTTGGGTTTCTCATCCAGACCAGCAGTGATCTGCATCTGTGAGCTAGTGTGTTAGTGTGAAAGTATGGTTGGTAGACTTAGTTCTCTGACTGGTAGGCTGTGTGACCTT
Source organism: Tamandua tetradactyla (assembly GCF_023851605.1). NCBI lineage: Eukaryota > Metazoa > Chordata > Mammalia > Pilosa > Myrmecophagidae > Tamandua > Tamandua tetradactyla. The sequence goes on along the minus strand of NC_135346.1, from coordinate 40,929,037 downwards.
GGGCAGGTTGCTTAACTTCTCTGGGGCTCAGTTAACCCATCTGCAATATATTAATCCCTGCTCCCAAAAGACTTGTGAACTTGAAGTGAGTTGATTAATGTGACAAGGGTTTGGAAAAATTCTAAAATGTCTACACAAATGTGAAGCGTTTTTGGCATTATTTACAATGTCTCCATAGGCAGAATAAATGAGAAGAAGAGGAAAGTTTCCCAGATAAGTTTGGCTAAAATTCCAGCTCCTGAGGAAAAAATCATCCCAGTGGGCTGCCTCTGTAGCTCAGATTCACAGCATAATTGCTCAAACCTCCTTTCTCCTGTGATTACAGTTAGAAATTAGCTTCCAACGAAACAACTCAAACCAAGGAAAGGGATGAAAAGGTCTTTTTGCTTTCCTTTGAAGATCCAGTTTTCCGAACATGACAGATTTTGCAATACCATCTTATTTGTCATTCTAATCATTTGGTCATGTGTCCATCAGCCTAAAAATACAAATGGGGCTAAAGCAGCTGGTGATTGACACCAAGAAACAGCCTTTGTTTTGAGTTTAAAATGCAAACTGATATAAAGGAAATCAACAAATAAGTTTTTGCTACAAAAATAGCTTCATGTTATTTTTTGGCAGTTGCTGTTTGTTTTGTTTTGCTAAAGCTGAGGAAATGCAATACATCAAAAATAGACTGGCTTTTAACAATGGGAATTTATTAGCTTACAAATTTACACTTCTAAGGCCGTGAAAATGTCCCAGATAAGGCATCAACAGGATGATACCTTCTCTGATGACCAGTTACTGGCAAGCTGGGGCTCCTTTGTCACACAGTAAGGCACATGGTGATGTCTGCACATCCTTCTCTTCCAGGTTTCCTTGCTTCAGCTTCTAGCTTCTCCATTCTGAGGCCTTTTCTCTAAACTTCTCTGGGTATTTTTCTTTTAGCTTCTGTGTCTCTGTCTTTTATCCTCTTATAAAGGGCTCCAGTACAAGGATTAAGATTCACTTTGAATGAGGTGGGTCATATCTCAATTGAAATAACCTAATCAAAAGGTCCCACCCACAATAGATCTATACCTGCAGGAATGGATTAAAAGAACATGATCCTTTCTGGGTTATGCACAGCTTCCAAACTACCACACTGTTGAACACTAAGAATTTCAAGGTGGGTGAGAAAGTGGCTAGAATGCTATGTAAAAGTCTTCCCCAAAGAAACAAAGCAATTCACTCCTGCAAGTGAGAGCATGGACACTTTTTGAAATTGTGATGCGTACTCACTTTGGGAGCAGCTGTTGAGAAAAGGGTGGGCTCTGGGCAGCCCTAAAAGGGCTTCAGGTTTATTTATATGCCTATTATAGCTGCTAACCATGTAACCACAGAGCTGATACGTAGGGCCATGGACACACTCAAGACAAAGACATGAGAGGGTTCACTTCCTTTCTCCAGTGTCACCAATCTGGGAAGGCACATCTCTTTCCACGCGGAAGAACAAGTAATAGAGAAAAGGAGGCTGGAAGCTACCTTCCTGCTGCTTCAGATAAAGCGGAAGTTCCTGTTCAGTAGGCGTAAGCAGGAAGAGGGGTAAGAGTGAGAAGTGGGAGAAGATAGTTACTCCTTTGAATGTTCATTTTTATGTTCAGCATTCATTTTTATTGAGGTGAAATTCATATAATATATAGTTAACTATTCCAAAATGTGCAATTTAGTGTCATTTGGTATATTCACACTGTTGTGCTGCTCTGTCACCTCTGGCTATTTCCAGAATATGTCATCACCCTTAAAGGAGACCCTGTACCTAATTAAGCAGTCACTATCCCCTCCCCAGAGGCAATCTCTTTGATGGGGCCCTGGGTAGCCCCCCTCCACCCCTTCAAATCACACTCAAGGCTCACTAGGTGTTTTCTTCAAGCCTTGTACAAATCCCCAGTCCGTGTGTCTGTGCCACCACAGCCCTTCATCTCTGGGCACAGGGAGGAAGTTGGCTCAGACAACCAGAGATTCCTAAAACCCTGTCCCAGTTCTGTTGCAGGTGTCTTTGCCCAAAGATTCACATCTCTACTGGAGGCATGGCAGGGCTTTGGAGAGGAATTTGCAAGTGTTCAGTAGTAGAATTCATAGCACCTTTAAGGCTGGCTCTGGACTCAGCTTAGGAGAAGGAACTTTTCTCCCAAACACAGAGAAATTTGCCGCCGGCTGCAAGATCTTTGCTCAAAGTGATAACAGAAAGCTTTGTGAGGGTGTCAGCCAGGTCACTCATCTCTCGTCATGTCCACAGAAGGCCAGGGCAATGTAGCAGGAGCTTGGTCAATCCACAAGGAGGGAAAGGTGAAGCATGCTTGTATATCCAACCACATGGTGCTAACAGTCTAAATCTGGAGTCAGTCAGAACTAGGGTAGAATCTCGACCCTGTTCCCTTGCACCAGTCTCTAGTTTTGTAGCAAGGAAGCTCCTGGCAGCAAGCAGCCCCCTCCCCCCACTCCACCCCTCCCACCCCCAACCGCTCACCCGCTTCTGTGAACTCAGCTTTTGGAGCGCTTCTGGTTCTGGCCACCAGTGAGCAGCCAATCACCTCCCTCAAGTGTAGCCAGTTACCGTATTAGGAAAACTTAGCCAGTTACCATATTAGGAAAATGTTGCCAGCTATTCTGTATATAAATATCTTGTATCAGCCCCTAATTGGGGCTCCGACTTTGAGAGGTTACTCTGCTGAGCCCTATGGCCATAGACTAATAAAACCTACTTTCTGAGACTTTGGAGCCTTGATCCTGGTTCCTTCTGTTTGCTTTACTACCTGGAGGCTTGCAGCCTCGCTCCTGGTTACACACTCCAGTCCTGTTCTCATGTAACGTTCCTGGAGGCTCTGGCAGAGCGTTGTTCCTGGTTTCGTGCTACAATTTTTCTGAGTCTCGGTGTCCTCATTTGCAAAATAAGGTAATAATGATGCTTCTCTCTTGGGGCCATGGTGAGTATCACATGAGTTAAATAATAGATGCCTAGACAGCCTCTCTAAAGTCAGAAGTCACTGCACACACAGAAAAAAAAAAGATCTCAGTTGTAGAACTTAGCAAGATGGCTAGTAGGCGCATTGCATTATTTAAAAAATTAGGAAGGGCTTGGCTGGAGAAACAAGGCCACGGGGTTAAGTAGAGAATAATGGGATGTTTCAGGGCAACGCAAAAGAAATGCGATATGGCAGCTGCTTCTTGCTTCTACAGTCCCAGCCACGATCCTCTCAAAAGCCTCTTCAAGGAGTTGGGGGCGAACCAACAAGACTGGTTGGGTCTGTCCAAACAACCAGCCCTGCCATTGGCCCCATGTGTTCTTAAACAACTGGAAAAATGATCTTTTTCTATTAACCTCCTATAATTGGAATCTAAGGTCCCAGGAAAGCCTGGCTCCATGGGCTCCTGGGCTGGGCTGTGAGAACAGAATAATCTGTTTTAAGCAGCAAGAGACAGATTCCCAATTACCGGGAGGAGCGTGTATTAAGATGTGAGTTTATATTCCCTTGCTCTGCATATCTGCATTCCCTTGGGAGGCAGGGCACATTTCTCCCACTCCATGTATGCTCCTAAATTCTTCCTACATCAGGCTAAATAAACTGTTGACATGAACCAAACTGTTTTTGCTTCACCCAAGCAGATTGAATTCCAGGTCTTTGATGCTCCTTTATACTTGTCATGCTGGGGAAAGATAAATATTTTATTTTGGAATTGTCTCTTCTTTGTTAGAGAACTGCCTTCGGTCCTGATTGAACCCTGACTGATAGATTTTGGTTTGACCTGTTTATTTTACAAAGTCAATCAAAAAATAGGAAAAAAAAATGGAGATGTAATAACACTTGTGTGCATAAATTTGTATTTTCCTTGGACATATTCCCGTTCTAAAATATCAACCACGTTTTTGTTCATAATATAACTGGAGAGAAATATTTTGAGATGTACTGAGGGCTCAGACCTTGGTCTCTCCAACCAACAATGATCCAAACAGACATGGCCCAAAATTGTGGATGGTACACTTGGATATATTCAGATGACAGAATCAAGATGGAAGGAGAGCTTAATAGACCAAGACAATAGGCTAAATGCAACAAGATAAAAAGCAATAGGAAAAAAATTATGATCGGAACTGAAGTTTAAAAAATAAATTAGAACAGATGGAGAGGCAATAGCATGGTCTAAGAGTTCACCTGAAAATGACCTTGAGACAGAAAATAGTTCCATCGTTCATGGCACTTCTGTCTATTTGTACTAGCTGCCAGGAGCACTGGGCTGAGAATGATTCTGAAGTATTTTCTGAACTCAGTGGACAAGAGTGCCATGACTGATTAGCAGTGTTGGCTGCAGTCAAAGGATCAGAGGGTACCACTACCTACACTGCCTACTTGCCATAAATCTATGGTGGAATATTGCTGCTCCAAAACTGACATGCATCCATTGAAATGTATAGCTTTTACCTGCCCAATTGTTACCTATTGTTTTTACCTGCCCAATATCTATACACTGTTCTTCTGGTAAATGAAACTTGTGTCTTTGGGATATATACCCCTCCACCACTCTCAATACAAATGATTCCAGTAGAACTCCCTGCCCCCAGCTCTGTGTAGAAGAGATGACCAAGACTTGCCCAATCAGGTCCTCATATCTTCTTGGCCATCACGGGGATGATTATGTGATCCCATCAGAACAAGCAAAATGTAATTCTTGGATTTTTTTAGAAATGTTGGGAAAAGGGAAATCTCTCTGCTTAGTGGGTGTGCTGGTTTGAAAGGATTTATGCACCCTAGAAAAGCCATGTTTTAATCCTAATCAATCTTGTGGGTGCAATGGTTTCTTTTAATCCCTATTCAATAATGTAGGTTGACATTTGATTAAGTTATCTCCATGGAGATGTGACTCACTCAGTGTGAGTATTAACTTTTGAATAGAGGGAGAATTGACTCCACCCATTCTAGGTGGGTCTTGATTAGTTCACTGGAATCCTTTAAAAGAGAGAGCATTTTGGAGAAAGCTTCAGAATGGCAAGAGAACCACAGTCCACCAGCCAGCAACTTTTGGAGGTAAAGAAGGAGAATGCCCCTGGGGGAGCTTCATGAAGCAAGAGGCCTGGAGAAGAAGCTAGTAGATCCACTTTTGCCAAGTGCCTTTCCAATTGAGGAAGAAATTCTGAATATCATCGGCCTTTCTTGAGTGAAGGTAACCTATTGTTGGTGCCCTAATTTGTACATTTTATAGACTTGCTTTAATTGGGACATTTCCATGGCCTTAGAACTGTAGTTCTAAGCAATTTATTAAACTCTCTTTTTAAAAAGCTATTCCATTTCAGGTATATAACATTCCCGTAGCTAAGAAACTACAACAGTGGGGTTACTGAGAAAATAAGAGGCAACCCTGGAGTCTTTGGCAACCTTGTATCACCACAAGGGCAAAACAACCTGATAATGGAAACAAACAGAAGAAAATGAAGACTAGAGATAGAGAGTGAATTCTGATGACATCACTTGGGCTGCTGGATTCAACTGTGCCTGAAGCCTAACACTTTCTGATCTTTCATTTACTTGAACCAGATCATATATTTTTTCCTTTTTAAGGAAAATGTTTTTAAGACATTATGATTTTGATTTTCTAACATTTTTGACCAAAGAATCCCTAATTAATATTTGTGTATTAATAAAAGTGAAGAGAACACATCCCAGGAGGCTATGTTCCCACAGTCTTCTTTTTTTTTTTAAAGCAGTTTTATTGAGGTATACCTCATGCACCACCCCAAACTTCCCCCTTCAATCACATTCACATATTAATTTAACACTGCTAATTACATTCACAATAATGTGCTTCCATCACTGCCATCCATTTCCAAACCTTTACAATCAACCTGAAAAAAAGTTCTGTACAAATGAAGCATCAGCTCCCCATTCTCTACCCCCAATGTATCCCTCATTAACCTATATCCATGTTCTAACTCTATGAGTTTACTTATAATTGACTCATACCCCCAATGTCTTCTTTCTTGGTCACAGCAACTCTAAGTTAAGAAAGAGATTCTTAACTGAACGAGGGGGAGAGCATTATAACAGAAACCAGCATTCCCTAAGTACCTTCTCCATGCCAGTCACGTCCTTTATTATTACAAGTCTAGGTAGAGATGGGTATTAATATTGTTTCTCATATTACAGATTAGGATACAGAGGCCTAGAGAAGTTGGATTTCCTTATGGTCACACAATTGATACTTGAAGGAGCCAAATGTGAATCTGACTGTCTGCCCCCAGTGCCCATGCTCTTTGAAGTTAAATGGCTTGCTCCTTTTAAGACTTTTCCACTGCAAAGTTCAGAGAAATAAGCACTACTATTGCTAAATATGTGTCTGTCTGAAAATAAAGTGCATGTGTGCGTGCGTGAGTGCGTGTGTGTGTGCGTGTGTGTGTGCGTGCGTGCATGCGTGCGTGCGTGCGTGTGTGTGTGTGTGTGTGTGTGTGTTTATTGCTTCCAACACATAGGCACCCTTCAGATGGGTTCTGGTAACAGAAGGTTTCTAAGCTGAGGCCAATGATGGATTGTATGCAAATCTTGGAGCTCTGTGACCCTGATGGAATTGTTCCTCATGATAAAAGAGTGGAGCGAAGGGAGGCCAGGGGATGGTCTAGAAGGATAAAAAGTCCAGAGAGGCTGTGTTCATACAAATGAGAAAGGGGGAGTAAAAGGATCCCCTCCAGTCTTCCCTTACGTCCTCTGTGCTCCATACATCTCAAGAAGAAGAGAGGAAAAAGGGCCTGGGTATTGAAAACTATCTAGGGAGTATATGGTAGCCATTATCACTGTGCATCACGTATCTCCACTTCTCTTAGGTAAAGGCAGAATTACATTTCCCTACCTCCTTTTTTTTCGTAACATTTTTTATTGTGAAATATATATTTAAAAAGCAACACATTTCAAAGTACATTGTACCAAGTAGCTATGGAACAGATTTCAGAGTTTGGTAAAACTTGGTGGTAAAAATCACAATTTTAGATTTTTCCTTCTAGCTGCTCCAAGACACTGGAGACTCAAAGAAATATCAGTATAATGATTCGGCAGCCATACTCATTTGTTAAATCCTATCTTCTCTGTTATAAATCCTCCTTCTTCTATGACCCTTCTCCCAATCTTTAGGGGTATTTGAACTCTGCCCACACTAACTTCTTCATACTGGAAAGGGCTGTTGATAATATGGGATAAGGAGAAGGAACTAGTTGATGTTCTTGAGAGGCTGGGCCCTCTAGGTTTCAGGACTTATCTGGCCCAGGAAACATGTGGAGGTTATAGGTTTCTGGAAAGTAATCTTAGTGCATAAAACTTTTGCAGAATCTCAGATAGACCCCTAGGTATTCTCTAGGGTTGGCAGGAATGGTTTTGGTTGGGGGTTGGCAAACCATGGTAATTTGCAATATCTAGCTGAAGTTTGCCTAAAAGTAACCTCCAGAGTAGCCTCTCGACTCTATTTGAATTCTCTTAGCCACTAATAAATTATTATGTTACATTTTATTTCCCCTGTTTGGTTAGGAAGACATTGTCGATCCCATAGTGCCTGGGCCAGGCTCATCCCTGGGAGTCATGTCCCACATTGTCAGGGAGACATCACCCCTGGATGTCATGTCCCATGTAGCTGGGGAGAGTCATAATTTTCCTTGCAGAGTTAGGCTTATATATAGAGAGGCCACACATGAGCAACACAAGAAGTTTTCTGAAAGAAACTCTTAAGCATAACTAGAAATAGTCTTAGCTTCTCCGCTATACAAATGAGCTTCACAAGATCAAGCCTTGCAGGCTTGACCTACTGATTTGGGTGTCCCTAATGTTTTACACAGTATCGGGGATTTCTGTGATGGTAAAGCTTAATTGTTTCGTATTTTTTCTCCCATCCTTCAAGGGACTTTGCTAATACTTTTTATCATCTATCCAACATTCTCTGGATATATCCAGGTTTTATACTATGGTATACAGAATTACAAGCCTTCATTTCCATTCTGGGCCCCATGTGTCTGGGTTGTTTAAATGATCTATCCAGACAGGTTGAGTTGATTATGTGCTATAGAAAATTTAGGTTTTGGACAAAATAAAGCTCTCTTTCTTTGGTCTCATATAGTAGGTGAAGTTCTATAATACAATGTCCTCCTTACCCTTGATTTCTGATTTACCTTAGTGCTGACCAGATCGGCTTTGTTCTTATCTCAGATTGAAGTCTGATCTCTTTTTCAATTTCTTTAACAGTTGTGGTATGTGGCAATGCTGACCTTCGGAGCTACAGAACTCCAACTCTGAGTCTTCTGTGCCACACAGGTATCCAAAGTTCCAGGGAAAACCCAGGTGGTACATATATAGCACAGCCTCTCAAATCCCTACCTCCTTCGAAGTTAGATATGACCCTGTGATTGGATTCCATGAAGGAAATGTGTGCAAAAGTGAGGGGAAGAGACGCGCGCTATTTCTGGGTCTTGTTTCCCTCGCCTTGCCAAGCTGGCTGTGTGAGCACATATCTTGATGGCGTCCCCATCATCCTGTCTCCTGAGTGAGCACACTGAACAGAACCTCCCTGCCAGCCCACTTGGGACAATTAGAGTGAGTGAGAAATAAACGTTTGTTGTGCTACAGCCCTAACATTTGGGGACTATTGTTTACCACGATATAACCTAACCTCACTGACTGATACAGAATATTTTGAACTGTTTGCTGCGGGCTGTGCCTGGTAAACCCTCTGTGTCATCTCTCCTGTGAAATCCTCAGTTAATTCAGCCTCTGGATGTCAGGGATCCCTTTGGAAGATGGTGTGATTGTTAAAGTCTGGGTTTCATACATGTCTGTGTTTGCGTCCACATCTGTCTGTGATCCCAGTTTGACGTCTTTCTTTGCTACCTACTGCAACATAGGATCCTGGAGGATATTGTATTATTTATAAAGTCAGGAAAAAAACAGTTATTGAGTAGAAAATGTTTTAGAAAAAGGAAAAAAAAACAAATAAGAATATCTGACAATTTACCATAAACACCAGAGAGAATTACTGGAGTGAAATTTACTATCTTTATTTAAAGGGCTTTAGAACCAATGCTGTAATTTACAGAACCATGTCCTCATTTTCTTTAAATTTTACATTTCAGCTTGCTTTCTTTGCTTTGCTTGCTTAATAACACCACTTTACATGTTTGAACCCAGTGAGCATTTTTACATTCCATCACATTCATCATTTCATTTGTTCCTGTCGATGACTTTCCTTTGAAGTGGTCAGGACAAGTGGTGTTTCCCTTTCTCCAAAGCAGGGATCTTGGACAAAGACATCCATCAAGTTCAAGGTATGGGTGAGAAGACCCCAGAATCTTGATGCCTGTTTACCACATCAGGCTGCCTCTCATGATGAATCCCTTTAGAAAATTGCCAACTTCTTCACATGAGATACTGAGTGACCCTGAGACCATGGCAGAATTATTTTGTTTCAGATTTTCATATCCATTCTTCTCATCTGCTCCATCCAACAAAAGTCTATGAGATGGGCACTGTATGTATTATTATCCCCCCTTGACAAAGGACACTGAGCCTGAGAGAGGCCATGTGACTTGCTTGTGGCAACAAAGCAACAGAGAAAAACATAGAAAAGAAATGTCCTGGCTCAGGAATCAATAGGAAAAACAGAAAGACTAAGATTATTGTTACATTAAAAAATACCTACATTTGGGAAAAGACTAGAAAGGATGTAAAAAGAAATGAGTTATGCAACAGACTGTAGATTGTGGGTAAGTGCTTATTGCTTAAAACCTTTTCTTTGATTTTTTTGTAACAGTGCTTTAAACGTGAATAAAAATTGGACAAAGGAAATAGAAAACTTGTTGAGTTGGAGTTGAAAGTGATTTCAACACAACATTCCCAAATATTGTAACCCAAATATCTCCAGAGCTCTGAATTCGCCCCCTGGATAACTTTATACTTGTAAATTTGGGGAATAATTCTTAACTTATATTTCTTGATCACTTATTATGCCCTAGGCAATTGGCTAAGTGCTTTACATGATCATGTTATTATCTTCCCCACAACAACGTGATGACTTAGGTTTTCAGATCCGTTTTACAGATGAGGAGACAGAGGCTCAGAACAGTTAAATAACTTGCTCACAACTCCATGGCTAGGAAGCTGTAAAGCCAGAACAAGATCCCAGTCAGCTTGACATTAATTTTCATGTTCATAATCACTGTACTGCATTGTCTCCCAAGCTAATCTATTTTCCATTGTTGGGAAAAGTTGAAAACATAAAACTTACAGTACTTCCTTAGAAAGTGGATGTACCCCTTCCTCTATATGCCTACTTATATATCTGTCTTCTTGCACTTGTTTAGTTTTTTCATGCTCAAGACAAAAAATGTCATCATAAATGCCATCTCCTACTGATTGGCTGTGTCTGTCTGGAATATAGTATTGACAAGGCTTCTGAGGCAACAGGAAAAATTGCCATGATGGATGAGTGATGTCTGCCATGGGCACAGAAGTGAAGGCTCAAGTGCAAGCAACTTGCCTTACAACATTTGAAGTTGAGAGAAACAGGCATTCTGATGGCAGGTACAGAATCATTGTTCTTTAAACACCACAAGCCAGTCAAGAGGAATGGAAGTTATTCTGACTCCAGACTCCTTAAACGTCATTAGGGAGAAATCATAAGTCTCAACTAAGTGCCAGGAATGTGCCCCATAACAGGTCTTTCATTGTTCCCGCTTATCACATGTGCCAGAATTTTCCTTTTTTTCTCTGTCAGGTTTATTCATTATTCAACCAATATTGAGGGTCTATACATGCCAAACATTGTTCTAAGTACTGAGGAAAGAACAGAGAACGAGATGGACAAAATCTCTGCTCTCACAGAGCTTACATTCTAGTGGAGAGAGGCAATGCTAGTAAACAAAGAAACAATTTAATATAATGTATTAGTGATAAGTGCTGTGAAAAAGTAAGCAACGAGGGCTTTTGGTGTGATGAGATCACCTACCTTCTGACTCGAAGGCCTCATCTGGTCGATTCCATCTCACGTCTTCCATGAATCACTGTTGCAGGGGCCATGTCGGAGTCTCCTTTGTAGCCTCAATGCCTAATGCAAAGCTTAGTGCATACAGAGGAGAAGATAATGGGAATGGATGTGTCTGTGGGTCTGACACATGTTCCATGCTTGACTTCTCAGAGGTCATTTAAGCTCTCTGAGCCATAGCTCCCTCATCTTTAAGATGGAAATAATAACACCCAATTCAAAGCATGATTATGAGTATTAAATAAGATGATTCATATAAAACACTTGACTTAATATCTGAACCAAAGTTAAGCTGCAATAAAAGATAGTAATTAATAGTTGTAATAGAAGTAGTATAACTGATAGATAATATACCCTTGGATGAATGAGTAAATGCATGGGTGGATGGGTGAATAGATGGATGGATGGATGTTTCCGATTTTGCTACTGTGCTGGACTTTGAGCAATGCCCCTATTCTGAACTGGCTTCACATTCTCCTTGACCTAGCACCCCTTCTAGGACTAGCATTTGCCTTAGACCCCTTGGTTGGGGCTTACAGTCCTATCATGTTAATGCATGCTCATGGCTTGAGGTGACATCCAGAGATTCGTCAAATATGGGACTGATATCCGTACCATATATAGTTGTACTATTTTTACTGCTTCCTTTCATGTTTTCTCTTTCTCATATACATGTCAATAACCAGTCGTTTGTGTGGCATTTAATGTTTCTTAAATATGATGGGCCGTCACACAGCACTGACTGGAAGGGATACACTGAAAGGAGTGCGCTTGGTATTTTAAATCTAATTTCTCAATGTTACCCTTGCAGTTTCTCCCTGGTCGTTTGCATAGTTAAGTCCAGCACCAGGGCTTTGCCAGGCAAATTGTTATTGATGTGTGGCATTAAAAAGGCAGGAGCGAGAGGTTTCCTACTGTGCTAACTGGTAGCTCCGCCTGCCTTAGAATGAATCACACTGAGAGCAGCCAGGCCCTCTTGGCTTTATGTTTGCTCAACTGTGACAGGCTTTGAGGGTTCCCTGAGCATGTGTTACAGCCCCCTGGCCGCAGAGTCCCCCTGCCGTCTGCTTCTGGGCAGAGGGCTGAGGAGCAGCCGGAGCGCTTCTGTCTCGGATCTGGCTGCCTGGCTGTGGCGGGGGCTGGGGTGGGTTGTAGGGCTGGTCACCAGGACCCTGAACACCAAGGCAGAGGTCAGAGAACACGGAGGAAGCCAAGCCCGTCCTTACAGCCTTTTGTATTCTTTCTGTTCCAGAGAAGAAGGTTAAATCAGGAAAGAAGTCAAGTACCAAGAAGAACATAGAAGTTGATGGAAAGACACATACACACACTTAAACACAAATTAGCTGCTGATGAAATTATGCTGTCAAAAATACTTAGCATGGGGGGGATGCTTATGAAATAATGGTAAGTAGCAAAGGAAATGTAAGAAGCAGATAATACACACCTTATATTCATATATATTTATATGCATTATTAGGAAAAAGACTGGAAGAAAGCATAAAATGCTAATTATTATCTCAAATTGTGTCACGTGCCCATTTTTTCCTTCACGATAACTTTTTTGTATTTTCCAAATTTCTACACTGTGCTGAGATTATTATTTTTTTAAAAGCAAATCAGTAAGAAAAGGGGTAGTGAAAGTGAGAGATGATAGGAGGCAGACGTTTTAGTCAATATGGCAGGGACAATTACCCAACACAAACTGGCTTAAGTGAAAAAGGAAATGTATTGGGCCACTTAACTGGGAATGGAGGCACCTTGGTTTCAGGCATGGCTGCAGCTAAATGCTCTTACAGTGTCCAGGGGTCTGTGTCTCACTCTTCCTTCTGTCTCCCTCCTCCCTGGTCACTCCCAGAGGCACTACTCAGGGTGGAACCAGGCTGTGTCCATCAACTCTGCCTGCCCATTTAATTGCTTTTGTAATCTATTAACCCCTCAGTGTCTTAGTTTCCTCATCTGTAAAAGAAGGATAACACAATAGTATTTATGACAATTGTCATAGTCATAATGATAAGATTTGTGAAGATTAAATAAGTTAATGCATGTAAAGCCCTTGGACTAGTTCTTGACGTATGGGTAGCACTCAATAAATGTTAACTGTCATCATCATTATCGTCAGCAGCAGCAGCAGCATCACCTGTCTTTGTTGACTTCATTTTGCATCTAAGATCTCACCAGTAGCAAGATGGCCACCAGCAGCCACACACCCACATCCTGCAAGTTTGGTCCCCTCAAAGAGAAGAGGATTTATTTCCTCTGTGTTCAGCTATCACTCCCTGAGAGACTCTAATTGGCCTCTCTTGTTTCCATGTCTAGACTCGAACCCAGGACTGTAGCCCAGGACATGGGCCAGTGTGGGTCACACGCTTTTCCTGTGGTGGAGCTAGGATACCTGCCAGGGCTCGGGGGATGAAAGAAAAGTTTGCCTAAAGGCAAAAGAAGACAGGGAATAGGCAATCAAAAATTATAGTGTCCGAAGGGAGCCTTTCTGAAATAGAGTCTCCTAAACCTCTTGGTGTCACAGAAACTAGTCCTTGAATCCTTAGGGCACTGCCTCAACTTGGATGCTGTAGGTCCATAACTTGCAGCAGAAAAGTAGACTCTATCATAGCAGGGATTATGAAATGTAGGCTAGGATGGAATGGACAAGTACATGAAATCTACCCACCCATCATGTCCCTTAGGTAGATTGGCATTTGGCATCCAGATTCCTAGAAAGGATAATAGGCACTTGTTTATCTGAATTAAGATGATACAGGTTGGACAAAATCATTGGAAATAAAAAAATGAACTAGAAAATGTCAGCTATTTTAAGACTTTCCCATTTTGGTCTTAGTTCAACAGTAGGAAAGGTTTGGCAAATGCGGTGCATTGAATTAGCTCCTCCAGCCCTTAGTGAATGTGAGCGTTTGGTGTCTCGTATTGAGCTGTTAAATGTTTGAAGCTAACGTGATAACTTTAGCCAAGCATGTATCAATTTATGACTTGGATGATCATGTCACCTTACCTCTGGAATAAGAACTACCTCATTCTAATCTCAGATATACATACCATCAACTGATGATGTTGGCCCCTTTGCTTATCCTGTATGCAGCGTACAGGATGAAGCAAGGAGTTGGAATCAGAAGACGATGGCTGGAGCCCCAGCTGTGCTCTTCACTAGCTGTGTGACTCTGGACAAAGTTCGCAACCTCGCCTAGCCTCAGTTTCCTCAGCTGTAAAGCAAGGAGAATAGTAACGCCTACTGAATTCCAGCTAGAAGATTGTTTCAAATTGAGTAAGTTATTTAACATCATTGTGTCGCATTTTTCCCATATGAAAACTGAAGACAATTATTGTATCCGCCTCAAATGCTGGTGTGAAGATTTATAATGAATTTGGCAGTGCCTGGCTTATAATAAATGCTTAATAAATGTTCATTACAAGCACAGTGGAGCTGCAGGTATGCCTTTTGAAAGTGCCTATTCAGCTATGGAGTCATGAGTTATTCACAGGAGTGCCTATACGTAAAAGTGAAAAAAAATCGTAATACATACAAATGTGAACAATTCTTGCTGTAGCCAGACACTCTCTTTATATATAGTGACAGACACTGTTAGATGCCCAATACCTACTCCCCTATTATTTTGTTGGGGCCTTTGTGCTCAGCTTAAAAAAAAAAACCTGCATTTCCAGGTTTTCTTGCAAACAGGCCTGGCCATATGACCTAGCTCTGCCCAACATATGTAGATGGAAATTGTTAGATGGGGTTTCCAGGAAAACTCCTGAAAAGGAAGAACTAGCTCATCCAGTAGGCCCTGTGCCGTTCCCTTTTCTATTTATCCCATTTTCTGCCTGGAGCATGAATATGATGGCTGGAGCTGCAGTGACTTTTTGAAAACTTGAGTCAACCTTGAGGATGGAAGTCGCATACTAAGGACAGTGAAGCAGGAATAAAGAAGGCATCTGGACCTCTGAGGACTTCTTGGAATTGGCATACCAGCCCTGGACTTCCCACCTCGGGAAATTTTATATTTTGGGAGAGAAAAACAAACTCCTGTCTGGTCTAAGCCTTTATTCTTAGGTACAGCCGAATCTAATTCTAACTGATAAAGACGTGAACAAAGATAACTAAAGAGCAAGAATGACCATGATAGAGAGACTCTATAAACTAAAAGGAAAGGATTAAGATTGATTGGAATCAGCAAAATGAGAGGCCTGAGTAGATAGAGGTGGAAGCCCACAGAGAGACGGTCTTTGGACTCTCATTAGTACTTTCTCTGTACATCAGTTAAGGCATTTCTCACTTTTTTCTTCGTATTTCAGTTGTGTGTGTTTTATCTTTATTTTTAGGCTGGGCGCCTCTTAAGCATATGAGTCTCTGATTTGTTGCTGTATGCACCACAGAATTTTGCCTATCACCTTGGATATAGTAGGTGCTCAGAAAATATAGGAAGACAGAAAGGTGAAGGGAGAGAGGATCAGGAAACATGTATTATTTAGGATCCAAAGAAAAGCATTTTGTACTAAAAATTAGTTGGACTTACATGAGGACTGGCAAACATCAGAAAAGAAATACTCAAACAATCTCTCTTTGTCCTGTCAATGTGTGTTGCATTAGTTCTAAGAATTGTGTACTTTTGCTATCCATTCTATAAAAGTTCTTTTTTTTTGTCTTCAAGTAATGGACATTCATTTATTTATTCAATATGAATATGATAGCAAATGACTATAGCTGTAAGCAAGACCCAGCTTCTGCTCTCCCAGTGTTCACAGGCTGATAGGGAGACCAACAAGCAAGTGGGCATCTGCCCTAGAGAGTGACGGATCTACGTAGACCAGGTCTGGGCAGACCCATGGACGTCCTGTGGGCTAACAGTCTGACTGTTCTTCAAATTGACACTTGTTCAACATTCATTTGGGGTAGATGCTGATTTCTGTGTGGGAACAGTGGTGGGAAAGAAGGATTGTAGAGGTAGAGAAGGACACAACCAGTTTTGTGCCTTGAGAGCTCTCTTTGCACTGGAGTAGATGCAAGAGTGGAGGCAGAAGAACCAGTTAGGAAGCTGTCATGGTTAGGGACAGGTGTCAACTTGGCCAAGTTGTGGTACCTGTTCATCTGATTGGGCAAGCGCTGGCCTGTCTGTTGCAATGAGGACATTTCATAGGATTAGGTCATGATCACGTCAGCTACATCCACAGCTGATTCCATTTGTAATCAGCCAAAGGGGAGTGTCTTCTGCAATTAGTGATGCTAAATCCTATCATGGGAAGCCTTTTAAGGAGGACTCAGAGGAGACAGATTCCATTCCTGCTTTGGCTGGTGAGCCTCTCCTGTGGAGTTCGTCCAGGCCATCCATTGGAGTCATCGGCTTCGCAGCCTGCCCTGTGGATTTTGGACTCTGCGTTCCTACGGTCACGTGAGACACTTTCATAAATTTTATATTTGCAAGTGTTCCCTGTTGGTTCTGTTTCTCTAGAGAACCCTAACTAATACAGAAGCCACGGCTGTCATCCAAACAAGAGATTCCAGTGTCTTCAACCAAACGCAGTGGACAGATTTGAGAAGATAAAGGAATAGATTCAACAGCTCTTAGGGGTGGGCAATTAGGAGAGGAGTCCAGATGGTGCCATTGATTTCCTCTTTGCTCCAGGGGTGAATGGGCTTCATTCAATGAGATGGAAACACACTAGAAAGAAGAGAGGTTGGTGACAATGGGGAATGGAGGAGAGATGATGACTGATGATGAGGGAGTCCGTCACCACGGCCACCCACCATCATGCAGTGCCTCCTGTCCATATTCCAGCTGACCCTGGTGGCAATACTGCTCAAAGGTAATTGGAGATAACTGTTTTGCAAGCATTCCATGCTCTAGCTTTAAGATCAACAATAATTTCTTAGGTGCATCTGCCTGCTGGTGAGTCTGTAACCTAGGCCCTGGTCCTCACGATGCATTTACAATATTTCCAAACCAGGAGAAAAACTGCACAGTGTTTTAGTGATCAACATATTCAGCTCAAACAACCAATTTGTCATGAAGTAATCTGTGTAAATTGCCAAAGTGAGACTATTTTCCATCATCTGCATGGTTTACTAAAAAGTATTTTCTTCTATTATTTCATCCCGTTGGCCTCAGGGAATTGTTTTATAGTGATCTAATGTAGCAGAAGCTGGGTTTATTTACAGACATTTTAGAAATAATACCTCTTTGCTCTCTTCGTGGCTTGGAGGCTAAATTAATGGGTGAAGAAAGCAAGATTTTTGAGAATTCTGGAGAATAAGGAAGCTCACATATAGCGTTGAAATCATCCACATTCCCAAGGCCTTTTAAGAACCCTGTGTTAATTTTAAAGATTGACATCTTTAAAAATGACAGACAAATATATATGAAATCAATGGTTCCTAACTCTTAAGGATCACAGACTCCTTTGAGAATCCTACAAAAGTTATGGAATCTATCCCCAGAAAAATCCAGGTGTGTGTGTATATATGATGTGTAGGAGGTAGTGAGGGTTCATGGACTACCTAAATTCTGTCTGTGGACTCCAGGAGAAGGATGCCTACTATGAATTGTCATGTCCTCTCATCCACATTGTTCTCCATTGTAATTTTGGAGAATGAAGACAATGCACAACATGGCTCTGTTTGTTTCTATGTAATATACACTCCCTGCCTGTCAATAGATCAGTGTACAGCAGCCTAAATGACCAGAACACAGCTGAGAACCGAGAAGGAAGCAAGATAGAAGAGTGCAGGAAGATCACGCATTAAACCGATACCTTACACTCAAGGGGAGGCACTCTGGTGCCCTCTTGGAACCCATTAACTTTCATTTTTCACAAAATTCTGTTTTCATGTCAGTTATCTGTTTTCCTAGCCACAAGCCAATTAGAAGCTAGGAATTAGAAGATGGAAGATGGGTTGCTACAGACAGGCAGACTAATCATCTGGTGAGTTTAGATGGTTCAAATCCTTTCAGCAAAGAAAGAGAAACAAAGTCCGTGAACACAAACACAGAGGGCCTGCTGTAAGCCTGGCTGTGAGCTAGAAGCTATGGACAGAAAGATGAGTAATTTGGCAGTTTGCTTTGGCAATTGGGGATTGGTGAGGAAGAAATGAATAACTACAGTGCAACCGTGGTAAATATCCCAGGAAAGATATGTGCAAATTGCTATATTGGGCACAAAGGAAGAAATATTAGGCTCTGCCTTTGGAGCTGAAGAAGGCTTTCTAGTAAAGAGAACATTGATTTGGAACTTGAAGGATGACCAAGAGTCAACCAAGCAGCTTTAGAAGTGAATGAATTTCAGACAAAAATATGGAGATGTGTATGGGCAGATATATATGGGCAGGTGTGGGTGGGCAGGTGCGGGTGGACAGGTGTGAAGGGGCAGGTGTGGGTGGACAGGTGTGGAAGGGCAGGTGTGAAGGGGCAGGTGCGGGTGGACAGGTGTGAATGGGCATGCTTGGTATCAGAAATGGAGGAAGCCTTGCTGAGCAAGGACATCAATGTTACTTTATAACAGTCACTGGATACCAGGCCAAGGGGATTGGACTTTTCCCAGTGGGCAAAGAGGAGCCAATAGAGGGTTTTCTCAAAGAGTAGGAGACTGAGAGAATCAGTCGGGTTACAAAAGAGAATTTAAGAGGATGGGTTACAGTCAGTATGATGAGACTGGCATAAAGAGCAGTTAGGAAACTATTATAATGGCCTGAGTGAAAGATGATGAGGACCTGAACCAAGACAGTGTGGGTGAAGATCGAGAGGTGTGTGTATGTGTGTGTGCGTGTGTGTGTGTGCGTATGTGTGCATGCATATGCATATATGCAAGTGGGAGAGAAAAGAGAAGGAGATAGGCATTCTGTACATGTCTGAGGACAGTTGATTGAAATACTTTTATGAAATAACAACTTTGGGCCTTGGTGAAAGGTGAGAAAGAAGGCAGAGAAAGAAGGCAGGCATGTAATAAATCAGTAATTCCACTGCATATATAAGTGAACCTCACAAATTCAGGTCCTTTCCAGTTTAGAAGATATGGTTACTTGGAAGGGACAATGTCCAGTTTGCTTTGCAAATATCCTGGAAAACTGTGGTCACCAAATGCTAACCCATGAACTTCCCTTATCAGAATTCCCTGGGTCTTTCTTAAAAAACACAGATTCCTGGGACCTTAATCCAGACCTACTAAATTTCTTGGGGGGTGGGGGGTGGGAGGGTAGGAAATGGAATCCTTGGTTTTAACCAATTTGCCAAATGACTTCGCTGGCTAGCTGCGATGGAGAACCACTGCATTATACAACTCAACTATCATTCAACTTGAAGAGGGATGTATAAGTGCTTAGGAAAGCAAATACTTTGTGTTCATTCGAGCAATGCACATGCTACTTATATTTTCATTATATAAAGAGATGCAAGGTCCTTCACTTGAAACCACTTTGTGGGGGCCATGTCATGGTAACTGCATATGCTTAAGAATAATATGTTGCATTTCTCTACATTCTTTAATTAAGTCTCTTCAGAAATTTACTTTTAGCTTGATGCTTTCATAAATAGCAACAAGAAACAGGGCAAACAGAGGCTAAGCAGCCAGCGGAAAGTCATCAGCTGTGTGTCCTGTTTCCTTTTCTTTTTATCTCCAGCCCTAGGTGAATTTCTCCAGTCCCATTGCTTAAATACATCTATATGCTGATGACTCACACATTTTTATCTTCAACCTGGGCCTCTCACCTCTACTTCAGCGTCATATATCCAACTGTCTCCCTGTCATCCCTGCTTGGAGCCTCATACGAATCTCAGATTTAACGAGGACAAAAAGTACTGAACTCTTAAATTATACAGGCAACCTTCTCCTGCCACAATCTCAGCAAGTGGCACCCCATCCACCCCATAGCTTCAACCAGGAACCTGAGAAGCATCATTCCAGATCCCTTTCTTTTCCTTACCATCTAACCTCATGCTCAATCTATTTCTAAATATAATCAGTTATGCCTCCAAAATATAGCCCAAATCTGCCCACAACTCTCCATCTCTACTGACATGACTTTGACCTACGCATCAACATCTTTTGCCTTATCCAACAGACGCCTGCGCCATTGCCTTCTGATCCACGCTTGCCACAGAGGCCAGAGGGCTCTTTAAGAATTATATCCTATCACACCTATCACATTTCTGCTTACAACCGTCCAAGTGGTTTTCCAGTGCACTCAGAATCGTACCCAATCCCTTTCCAGGGTGTTCTAGTTTGCTAGCTGCTGGAATGCAACACACCAGAAATGGATTGGCTTTTAATAAAAGGGGATTTATTGTGTTGGTTCTTCAGAGAAAAGGCAGCTAACTTTCCACTGAGGCTCTTTTCTTACGTGGAAGGCACAGGATGGTCTCTGCTGGTCTTCTCTCCAGGCCCCTGGGTTCCAACAACTTTCCCCAGGGTGACTTCTCTCTGCATCTCCAAAGGCCTGGGCTGAGCTACAAGTGCTGAGATGAGGAATGCCGAGCTGCTTAGGCTGTGCTACATTGTGTTCTCTCATTTAAGCACCAGCCAATTAAGTCAAAGTTTACTCATTGCAGCAGACACACCTCTTAGCCGCTGCAGATGTAATTGGCAACAGATGAGGTTCAGGTATGGTTGGCTTATGTCTGCAGCAACAAGATTAGGTATGCTCACCTGGCCAAGTTGACAACTGAATCTAACTAACATACAAGGTATGAATTATGAGCGTCTGGGTGAAATGGGCCTCCCTCCTCTTCCGACTTCATCCAGGCCCTGTGTCCTTCCATCACCACCCTCCAATTCAGTGAATCATTTCCCAGGGCCTTGAGGACACCAAACAGGTCCCCATGGCGGGGCGTCACTCCTGCTCCTCCGCCTGTATGTGACCAGAGGCTCCTCCTCCTCCCGGTGCAAACTAAAGCTCGTCTTCTCAGAGAGGCTTTGCTTGACCCCCTAAGCCAGGAAGCAATACACTTTTTCTGTGACGGGCCACAGAGTAACTATTTTAAGCTGGGGGGCCTTGCGGTCTCTGTGACAACTGTTTAGCTTCTGCCACTGTAGCAAAAGCAGTCATAGACAACTTGTAAACAAGTAAGTGTGGCCATATTCCAATAACACTTTATTTACCAAAACAGGCAGAGAGCCGGATTTGATGGCTGAGGCTTGCTGACCCCTGGACTGAGTCAAAGTAATAAATCAGTAATTCCTCTCTGTTATTCCTTCTCAGGGCTTCTCACAATTCATAACTAAGTCTCCTCCTGCTAGTGGAAACTTGGACTCTATTTGCAACAGAGTATCTTTGCCCAGTATAGTCCTTGCCACACAGTCAGGCCTCAGTAAGCATTTGTTGGATAGAGAAAGAGAGAGATGAGCAAGGAAGGAAGGATTTCTTTTTTAAGTCCAGGCACTTTTGGAAAAAAAGGCAACAGTCATGCTGACCCATTCTTTCTGGCTTCTTCTCTTTGCCAGGAGAGTTCCAGGGTTAATTGCTTACTCTTTCATTGCTCTATTCATTCCTTCAGCCATTGGGTGTTCTGTGCAGGGCTGGGAAAACCATAAGCCCTGCCCCCTGTCTTCTGAGCCTCCCATCCCAGCAGGCTGAAGGCTCTTCCAAGATCTCTGTTCCTGGCGGCCTTCTTTCTGGTTTTTCTTTTGGGAGGTCAGGAGAAGTTTTGTGGCAGTGGAAGTGAGAGGTGGGAGGCAATTAAATGTGAAGGAGACCAATGGAGGCATTTCTCAGTCACGTGGAGCCCTGCCCTGTCCTTCCAGACTCATTACTGTAAGGCCGTCTTCAATGTAATTCTTCATAAGTTCTCCACTTTGGCAGATGAAAAGTGAGTAATTGGGTACCCCCAAAGTTTAGCACCAACATTCCTTTGAAGGAGACATCCCACCAGAGATGCACGTTACCCTTCCCCTCTCCCTCCCTACTCCCACCGCACCCGCCCCTCCCGCTCCCCCCACCCCCCTCCAAACTTCTTGGAACACTAGTGAGGAAGCTGAGAGCTGGGCAGTCATTAAACATCATCAACCAAAGAGCTCTTCACCGGCGGGATTATGTTTAATAGATAGCAAGAGTATTCCTGCTGGTTCCTGTTAAGTTTCATCAAAACTGTGCCTAATTAAAATCTTCAACTTAATTATGCTCTTCTGTATTACAACTTTTGATCAAATTGGTTTAATTTGGTGGAAGGAATGATATTCCAATGTCATGCAAAGCCTATCCGGAGGTAGATTCTGTCCGGACCCTCCTATATCATGGGCTTGCCCACCCCCTGCGTCTCCCGTCCCTGGATTTGGTGAATCCAGAATCTCAGGGAATTGGAAGCCCTGGCTCTGCCCACACCTGCAAGAGCTGCACTGAAGTCACGCTTGAAGCTGACAGTTGTCTTTCCCCAGCTCCCCGCCACTCCCAGCCTCCTTTTCCTCCTCTGGTTTTGAAACTTCCCATTCTCGGGAAAAACCACACCCAATCTGTCAGCAAATACGCCGTGGCATAGCAATTCTGGCAATCTGTTTCCACCGTGGAGAGAAATCCAGCTGTCCACAGTCCCCACGGCCCCCAGGCCAACAGTGCCCTGACCCCCCAGCCTGAGATTCCCTCCCTTCCACCCATGGTCAAAGGACACTGCCAAGTGTGGCTTCTCGACACTTCTTTATACCTCCCACGGTCCTCATGCCATCCTATTTGTCTCTGTGACTGTTGTCCTCCAGGCACCCCATATACCACTGAGGTCACATATCCTCCAGGCAACCAGGCCTGTCCATCCTAGCTTACCCCCATCAAAACTTCAGGGTCTGGCGAAGCCCTCCCCAGGGCTTCTCTTGTCAGATGACTAGCCAATCTGAGGGTGGAATTCCCACCTCCACCCCTCCATTCCCGCCCCCCACCCCCTAAATGTGCCTGGCTAAATGGTTTGCTTTTCATGTTAAAGTTTGAGTTCCTTTCCGTGGGGATGTGCCCAGGAAAATTTATCCTAGCGGAGTCACAGACTAAATGCCACCTGCCATCCTGTGGAGCTAGTTTTACTTGACAGTCGTTTCAAATCTTATTGGTGTACTGTGGAATAGAACGTAAAAGTCACAGGATTTTTAAAGACCAAGTAGACTTCAAAGGTAAGCAACTGAGAGCTGCAGTCCCAGACTCCTTGGGTCTCAGTTAAATCATTTCCATATTGGGTGGAACAGTCTAAGAAGCTTTGGTGGCACGTTACTAAGCCAGGCAAAATGTTTGCCCCCATCACAGGGATTTCTGAAGCCAGAAGGCTTTTATATAAGGGATAGCTGCCTGTGTCTACTTCTTCCCTGTCCTCTCCAATTCGGTTCCCAAATTGACAACTGTTTGATTAGACATTTTCACTTACATGTCTTTCCATGGCCTTAAAATTAACTGGTCCATAATTGCAAACTTACCATTGCCAACCAGCACCATCAAACCTGCTTTCCTTCACCATCTCCCAGCTTCTCTCGAGGGTGCCCAGACATTAGTTTTGGAAATGCTGGAGGCATTCTCAACATCTTCCTTAAATAAATAGACAAACATAATTTTAACTTCTTTGCTTTAATACTGCTATAGACAAAAAAAAAAAACAACACAAATAAAATTTTAACTTCTTCGCTTTAATACTGCTACTTTAAAACTATTACACCACAAGTCCTCACTTGCTCTTTAACGGGTAAAATGAACTAGATCTTAGACAGCTTTTATTTTTATTTTTAACAAACATGCTTTGGGTTTCTGATTATATTTGAGCATGTACTCCAAAGAAACGTAATAATGGTTGAGGGCTAGGTGCTTCATCCTGATTTAAAAATCCTCTGTCCCCTAGGCAAGAACATTGCCAGTACAAAGTATGGGCTCAGTAAATGTGAGATGCTAACGGAATTAATAATAAATAAAAGTAAAAATAACATGGTAAAATATGCCACTGACTGGTGGACTGTTAGCTGCCAAATGAACAAGAAAACTTGCATATGGTGCATTAAATGGTCCAGGGAGATTAAGAGAGGTGCTGCACAGATGGGGGAGCCCGTTTGTAAAATGAGACAAACTAGCTTCTCCAAGGATTATGGTTTGGGCTTCTTTGGCAAGGTAACACTGACTCGGGAGGACAATTTAATGGAGGAAGAAGAGTCAGGCGCTGAGGCGATGGCTGGTATGGCATGAAGCCAGAAAGGCTGGAAATAAAAAGAAGGAAAGATATCGCGGAACAGACACTCCAGTATTTGTGGAGTGGATTAATTATAATAATATCATAATGGCTAAAACATTTATTGAGCACTTGTTCTGTGCTGAGCAGCATGCTAAGTGCTGTCTATGCATTATCTGTTTAATCCTTGCAACGGTCCTGAAGCGGGCGTTTTATTATTCTAGTTTTAGAGATGGGGATCTGGGCCTCAGAATTGCTAAATTACTTGGCAGGGTCACAGAGCTAGTAAGTGGTGGAGTTAGGATCTGCCTCCAGATGCTGAGGGTCTCATCCTTGCATTTTTCTTCCTCTTATCCAAATGCCTGCATTATTATTTTATTTCTTCTAGTATGTTTGGACTTCACAGTTAGTAAACTCTTTGAAGGTAGAAATGGGATCTCAGAGTTCCTTAAATTCTCCTTAGAACTTCACCCAGTGCCTTCCTTATAGTATACTTAATACATCTTACTACTTTACTGATGGAAATATTCCTAATGGATCAATGTTGAGAAAATCAGGCACTGCAGCAGGCAGGGAGAGCTTTCTGGAAAGGATCAGTTAGTGCTTATCTGGCAGTGTACTGTCGACAGGTTGTAGGTAATACACTCGCCCTTCGCTCTCTACTAGTCCCACTGCCAGGAACAATCTTCTGCTTTCCTCCTTCTCCTGCTTTGCTCTCTCCTGTCCTATGGGTTGCTGCATAGATGCCTCTTCCTCCAGGAAGCCTTTCCTGAATACCCCCATATTTGGTGGGAGAGTTACAAGGAATCCCATTTCTCCCGTCACAGCACTTACCCACTGTATTACAATTACCTATAGGCACTTCTCCTTCCCTCACTAGATCATAAGCTCTTTGAGAATTGGGCTCCCCTCAGATACCAGTTCATGATATGTTCTCAATATATAATTATTGAATAAATGAAACAGATGTAATAAGAGCCCTCCTATCCCACCCCAAATCAATGTCAATATTCCCAAAATCTTCAAGGAATGATATGGGAACAGAGAACATAAATTTTCCCTATCTCCCAGTATTGTCTCAGCCAGGACTGGTAGTATCTCAGGATATAGTAAGAGCAACAGAAGCAGACAGAAATTGGAAGAGGCCAACCAGGAGGCTGAGCTCACTTACTGGCGAAGCCTCAGTTTCCCAGGCTTTGTGATTTTGGGTAAATTCTGTAACCTCTTGGAGTTTAAAGGAGAATGAAGAGATTGCTATAAAGATTCAACGAGATGTAAAACAGCCCAGCATCTGGCACATAGTACATACCCAATAAATGTCAGATGCTGTTATTTTATCATCTGATGCTGGAGTGTGAGATTTCCCACTGAGTAATTCTGCCAGAACACTTCAGTGTCATTCGTAGATTTTATGTAATTAATTAATGCACCAAGATACTTGGCAGCAAAGTCAGGCTCTGACTGGCAAACTCCAGCCTATTCTAACTGACCATGAGTGTGGAATGAAGCTTCCAGGATTCAATGGGACCAGAGGACCCATCTAAAGGCTCAGATCTCTGGCTCAGCAACATTTCTCTCTCCTCAGCATCATTACAATTCAGTCCACATGGCTGAGAACTAAAACAGTTATAAAGGGCCGTAAAATTTAGATAGCAATGAAATGTTATCAAATTTTTTTAGCCATAAAGCTTTTTACGGCAGGAGGGTAGTGAGTAAGTTTCCTTCTAATTTTTTAAGCTGTGAGCAGCAACATCAACAGTAAACAATGAAGGCTGTACATTCAAGGACAAAGTTTGGAATTGTGATCAAATAAATTAACAACAAAGCGAACCTGACATATTTAATGATAAATCTTATTGTCATGCTGCATGATAATTAGACAAAATGAGAGGTTCACATAATGTCTGGAATTATTTATTCATATTACTTTCATATTGTCAAATCAAACTTTAATGGGTTTTCTCTTTTTATTTTGTTCATCTTTTTGCACTTGTAAAAAGCCTTGTCAACTCTTTTCTTTGGCACCATTTAAGATTTAAGTGGAATTCATATTGTGCAAAGGCACAATTAGACACAGGCACACTCATATATGTTAGAAGATGGAGATTTGAAATCCGAGTCTCCAAGAGCTGGAGCTCTTGCACCTCTGGCTCAGGGTTTCAGCTCCTGGGACCACCTCTTCCTGGCCTGTGATATCTGAAGATCCGCCTACACTACTTACTCTGCCCTGAGGTAAAAAGGTTTTGGATCAATGCTCTATCTAACCCTTTTCCATAGAAGGATCGTTAAACTCATTTGATGCTGTTGGCTGCTTAAACAAATAGATCCCCAAATGTATAAAGGCTCAAACATAATAGGAATGTGGTTTTCATTCACCTAACAATCTAAAGCAGGTGTTTCTGGTTGGCTGAGACTCTCCTCCACTCAGTGATTCCTTCTATGGTTTGGTTCCACTACCCCATAAAGCCATGTCTTCATTGTCTATGATCAGGTAGCCAAAGGGGAGAGCATGAGGATGATCCACCTACTTCTTAAAAATGTTGACTGGTGTGGCAGATTAAGTTATGCACCCCAGAGAAAAAACATATTCTTAGTCTTAAACCCACATTCTTGTGCGTACAAACCCATTATGAATAAAATCTCTTAATGAAGTTATTTTAAGGATGGTGTGGCCCAAATGAATGAAGTTGGGTCTTAATCTGGATTTTTTGCTGGAGTTATTTATAAGCAGAAGAAATTCAGACATAGAAAGAGAAAGTCATGGGAAGGAACTGGAAGCTGGAAGTCAGCTAGAACCTGGAAGAGAAAGGAGAGGACATCACCATGTCATGGGAAGACCAAGAAATGCCAGGATTGCCAGCTAGCTAGAACACTACTGACTCCGTGTGGAAGCAAGCCTTCTAGTCTCTGAAACAGTGACTCCATAAATTGACTCATAAAGCCAACCCATCATGTAGTATTTGTCTTGGGAGCCTGGTTAACTAAGAGAGCTGAGAAATTGCACCCATCACTATCATTAAAACTCAGCCACTTGCCTATCCACAACTTCAGGGAGGTTCAGAGATGAAGTCAAGCTGTGTCTGCAAGAAGAAAAGAACATAGGCTTTGGTGTACGGCTCACAGTCTCGGCAAATTCCCAAATCGGTGTGGAAACAAGGAAGCAGACTTGGCAAATCACATGCAGGGGCAGGGAAGTGAAGCAATGAGATATCAGGAAAACAAAGCAAAACAAATCAAAAAGCTATGAAGCTCACTATTGGGACAACTGGGGAAATATGAATATGATCTGTAAAGTAGCATATCAATGCTAAATTTCCCAAGTACGATAATTACGTTGTAGTGATAGAGAAGAATGACCTTATTCTTAGATGATACCTGCTGAAATATTCAGGGATGACATCTCAGCTTACTCTCAAATGCTCCTCCAAGTGTATACACACCCATATTGGGGAGGGGGGTAAGGAGGATGAAATGTGGTGAAAATGTTAACAATTGGTGAATCCTAGTGTTTCAGTTTTCTACAGCAGCCAGAATGCAACATACCAGGAGAAGTTGGCTTTTACAATGGGGATTTATTAACTTATAATTCAAGAGTTCTTAGGCTATGAAAATATCCAACTCAAGGCATCAATGGTATGATACCTGGACTCTGAAGACAGGCTGCCAGCATCCGGGACACCTCTGTCACAAAGGAAGATACACGGCTGGCATCTGCTGGTCCTTTTCTCCTGGGTTTTGTTGCTTTGGCCTATGGCTTCTCCCCATCTGTGGCTTTTTATGGGGATTCTCTATAAGTGCTCTGCTTTTTCTATCTTTTGTCCTCTCATAATGGACTTCAGTAAAAGGATTAAGACCCACTTTGAATGGGCTGGGTTTCATCTTAATTGAAATGACCTAACCAAAAAGTCCCACCCACAATAGGCAGATCAGCACCCACAGGAATGGGTTAAAAGAACATGGTCTTTTCTGGGGTACATAACAGCTCCAAACCACCAAACCTAGTATCATCTAATCAAGGAGCAAAGGTCCCTAAGTATGACATAGCATGCTCTGTGGTGGAAAGAGGACATGGGCCTGGGTTGTTGGAGCATAAAGTGAAGGCAGGAGTTGAAGCCAGAGAATGGTAAAGATCACTATGAGGCTTGACTTCATCCTGCAGGTGACCGGGAGTCATTAAAGGCAGTACAGGGACATAGTCTGGTGGGTATTTTAGTAGAATATGTTCAGGGTAGATATGACTCAAATAACGCTGCAGGAATGGGAAGCCATTTCTTTCACTCAATAATTATGTGTAATTAAGTGTTGGCCTCATGCCAGAGGCTAGAGATATTCAGTACCTGGGAGTCACAGGATACTTGGAAGAGTGGGTGAAGATATACATCTGTTACTCACAAGAACAAACATAAAATTACAGCTGTGATGAGTGCTAGAAAGGAGAGGGCTCATGGTCCCTGGGAGCCCATGATGGTTGGATTTGATCTGCTCAGAGAAGGAAGCATCTCAGAGAAAGTGGTGTCTGGGTTAAGAGTTAAAAGATGAAGGGAAATTATTTACGGTGGGTGAGCAGCATGAATAAAGGCTCTTTGGTTAGAGGGAGCATGCCATGTTTGAGTAATGGAAAGAGACCAGCATGGCATGCTGTAAGGGGAGGTAAGTATACATGATGGGATCAGAGAGACAAAGAGGGACCATGTTGATGGATTTGGTCCCACAATCCATGTGTACTGGGAAGCCGTGAATAGCTTCCATGGAATAGATTCCATGAATCTTGGGGACTGGTGAACAAAATGATCCCCCCAGCTGCACAATGAAGAGTGGATTATAATACAACTTTTGGGAGACTGGTGAGAATGCTGCTGCAGAGATCCTAAGAGAGATGATAAGAAATGAAGAGAAGGGAGGGACAGAGCCATACCCATTCATGGCTCCAATCAGAAAATGGGTAGAATTTGGTGTTTGATTTGAGATGTCAGAGTCATGAAGGATAAGTTGACAAGAACTGGCCAGGTGGTGGTGTCATCAAGCGAGAGAATCCTGAAGAGAAAACAGTTCATGAATAACATAGCAAGGTCAAATATCATAAATAACATTTCAAGATGAATTTGGGATGCCAGCTAGATACTGTCTGGAAGAAGGTTAGATAAATGGGTCTGAAATTTAGGAAGGAGGCTGAACTTAAAATAGACGTTTGTGAGGCCTCAAGATAGGATTTGAATTGGTGTCAGTGTTTAAGGTACACCCTACTTTAAAGAGGGGTCAGAGAAAGCGGGGCCCACTTCAGGGAGAGGGAAACACAGACCAGAGAGAGATGAAAATAACCAGTAGATTATGGCATAATGAAAAGCCAATAAGGTTGTAAGATTCAGGAATTGTCAAATGCCCAAAAGGTCACCTGAAGATAAGAACTGAAAAATGTCCATGGACCACGGTAATTAGGAATATCATATCAGTAAGAAAAATTCCAGCAGAATAGTGGAGCTGAAGTCAGAACCCAGTGACATGAGAGGTGAGAGGTTTGGAAAGAGGAGTGAGTGAGTGTAAGTTGGTCTTGTGAGGAGTTTGGTTGACAGAGGGCTGAGAGAGATTTGACAGTGACCTCAGGGATTTGGGATCTTGACCGGAGACACTTCCTTCCATTGTTCATCTTTTCACATGGCTTGAGTGTATTTTATGTACCAGTCATTGAAATAAGCCCATTAAACATTAAGGCAGTGCCCTCTCAAGAAGTGATTTTCAAACTGTATTCCATGAGACCTTGGGTTCTAGAGCCATCATCATGGGGTGAGGCCAAAGAGAAGGCTGAACAGGTGGGCTCTAGGACTCCTAGTCCCTCCCATGTGAGTCTGCCACAAAGAGACCTTTGTTCTTATCTATTTCATGAGCATCCACACTTAAAATATCCTGTGAAAAATGCATTCAGTTGCTAAGGATAAAGTTGTTAAATTGCTCTAAGGGATAAAGCACACTAGATCGGGAATAGGCAAGCTTTTTCTGTAAAGGGCCAGAAAGTAAATATTTTGGAATTTGCCAGCCATATGTTCTGTTGTTGCAGGGTGAAAACAACTGTAGACAATATGAATGGGCATGGCTCTGTTCCAGTAAAACTTTATTGACAAAAGCAGGCAACAGGCTGCAGTTGCTGACTCCCTAGATGTTGCTAAGATGCAACAGCCCATTATTCCTGAACATTTTTCTGGGAGTCATGGAATATCACGCTATCATAAAGGAACAACCATCTGGTGTCCATCTCAGTTTCACTTAGGGATTCTTTCATCCTTAGCTGCCTGACTTTGAAGTCTTTCCAAATGAAATTTCTGTCACCTTCCATCCTCTGTTAGTCTTTAGTCTTTACCTCACCTTTCCCTCCATATTTATCTTGTCAACTTACTGTCCATTTTGCTTCTTCTTTCATTTGAAAAGAAATTAAAAAAGAAATCATGCCTCAGAGTAAGCAAAAACAGCCCTTTAAAATATTGGCTAAAGACACACTGCTCTCATCAAAATGCAGTTCTCATGGAATGCGTTTTCATTAATGTTGCTTTGGGGAAACATTGGCTTTGAGAATTCAATGAGCACACTATGACACCAGAAATTGGGAAACAAAAAAACAGGGCCCCCTGGCTCAGGCCCAGCCCCGGAAGGCGGCTGCCAGCCCTGGGGACAATGAATCCAAGGCATGAGGAAATCTATGACTGTCATGTCAGTTCAGGGCTGAGCTGGATGCTCTCTGGAGCTGGGTAATAAAATGATCATAAGCCAGAGGAAGGAGACCTTCCATGTGCAGGGAGAGGAGACACCCTGCTGCTTTTTCTTGGAGCATAGAAGAAGGCGGGGATGATAAGTCCACGAATCCACTGCTTGGAATCGGGCTGACAGGCATGAAGCCTGGCTCATGTGGGCTGCACAGGTTGGGGGACATGGGGCCCTGGTCCCAATTATCATGCTCAGTGACCTGAACTGAGGACCACCAGAATGCCCTCTCTTTCCTTATAGTGTTTGCTCTTTCTGAAAGCCTTGATAAAATATAGTCTGTTGAAACAAAACAAACAAAAACTGAGTCTTGAGAGGGCCAGAAGCTGTACTGGACACCTTTGTGTGAACTGGATTTGAGGACAGGTAGCTTGAGATGTGACAGGCAGGAAAGGGATGAGTTTTGACAGAGGGAAGGACCTTTGGAGCAGAGGGAGAGGGCTTCCAAAGTGTGCCGCTGAACCAACCAGGGCAACGTGTCAACAACAGACAGGGTAGAGGAGAAGGACAGGAACAGAGGAGTGGCGCAGGCACCAGGCCACCTTCTCCAGACCCGTGGAAGCAGGAAAGAGCCTGCATGGCCATAGTCAGCTCTTAGGCCCTGAGCTCAGTTATTCCCTGACCCAGCGACACTCCCACTTTTAATATGCATAAGAATGATTTCTGGCATTATTAAAATGGGACTTCTACCCACAGCCCCAGAGATTCTGATTCAAGATGGAGCCTCAGCTGGTGCTTGTGACAAGACCCCCCCCCCCCCCCCGCCCAGGGGCATGCTGCCAGCTGTTTGCTTCTGCCCTTGAGGCATCCTGGGCTTCCTTGGGAGAGGCTGATCCTGGAGGTGGGATTGAAGGGGGAAAACACAGCCTCTTTATAAATGTACCGTGACGCCTAACGTGGAATGTTTTACAAAGTCATTGCTCATTTGCTCCTCATGACCCAGTGACAAAAGCAAGGCATGAATTACGGTCTCCATTCTGCGGGCGAGGCCCTGAGGCTCCCAGGGACGTTCTCTCCGGGTCATGCAGCTAATAAATGATGAGGACTGGAAACCGAATCTTCCGGCCCTGCCTCCCTTGTCCTTTCTCTCCATCCCACTGGCTCTCACCCCCTATTTACGAGAATCCTTATAATAGGCAGATGGAGGCCACTGAGTTAGAAGTTAACTGACTTGGGCTGCAACTGAATCCATGGCTTTTGAACTTATTAATACTATATTTTCATACTGTAGGTAGCAGATTAGAATCATGTAGCCCTCCTGTTAAAGATACAAATTCCCTGGCCCTAGTCAAAATGTGTTAAATCAGAATCTCTGAAAGTAGATCCAATATGACCTTTCCTTAACTCAATTCCATCTGCAATGACCCGATTTTCAAATAGGAGGCTAGGACCTCTACATTTCTTTTTTGGAGAACATAATTTGACCCATAACAGGAACCAATGGAATAAACCAAGCAAAGAAACCACAGAGACTGCTTAGTTCAAAGTCAGTGCTCAACTATTCAGGGACTCTTTACCTAGGGAATAGATCATTCAGTTTTAGATTCAACCCCTACTCCCAACCCCTCCCACTTTTACTTTTTTTTCCATTTAATTGTTCATTAACCTCATCTCTTAAGGGAAAAGAGAGGCAACACAATTTAAGTCAGTCTTTTAATTTGGGAGTGCCTCTGATGATTTTAGTAAAAGGAGATTGAGATTCTTCTTTCCCCCACCCACAAGTTGTGGGCAGTCTCAGAAACTTTGGAAGAGAAGGATATGGTTTTGAAGGCTGATTAGAAAAAAAAAAAATTCTGATGCTTCAAACACACACCTGGTGTGATTGCTCATTCTGTGAAGGTTCTGCATGGAAAAGATCAACCTGCTCTCAAAATAGAATCTAGAGGTACAAAGGAATCAGCAATAGCCTCACGTATTTGTTGTACACAATTCAGTGTAGCTCCTGGTATTTTTATTACTAATCAGAAGTGGCTTGTCACAGTCAGCCATCTGCCTGAGTCACTGCCTGGCTGCAATGGCTGTGACTTCAGAGAGGGAACACTGGAATCAAAGCCCCGGCTTATGGACGAGTCACAGAGCAAGGAGCCGGCTGTGCCCTGAGAATGACATCTTCCAGTGTCCTGAAGGACAGTCATAGTCTACGTCAAGAAAACTCGCCTACACATTTGGATCCTCAAAGAGAGCAGGCAACTATGACATCAGGTGGAAGCTTTTATATTAGTTCTCGTGGAGATATTCGCTATTTCAAAGTGGTCTCTGTAGTCCCATTAAAATCACAGACTTTTTTTCCCTGCTGCCTTTCTACATTCTAAAGAGGCTTCTAAAAAATATGAGTGAGCTAGCATGAGGTTTTTCTCCAGAGTCAAAGAACCCCTGAGTCTGATTATTGGCCTTACATCCAAGGAATCATCTTTTTTTTTCTCTGTTCTTTTATTTCTAAAATCAATGCACAAAATCCTTTCATGCTGATAGAAATTTCTCTGAATCTGAGATTATTGCTTTACTACCAAGTTAATAAAATGTTTTAAACTCTTTATTCCACACCTAATCTCGATATCAGAGGTTTGGGGAGCCAAAAAAAAAAAAACATGCCAAGTCAAGTGCTCACCTCTGATGGTCTGTATCAATAAAGATCTGTAGCCTAAAATAAAGGCCTTAAGAAAACAGGATTTAAAAAAGAATTATAATCAACCAGCATCAAAGAGAAAAGTGTTTAGAGTTGGGGCTCAATGAAGAAAAGAGCTAAAGGAAAAATTACTTTGAGATCTGGAAATACTGATGAGTAGGCCCAGAAGATAAAAGGGTGGGGTGGGGGGAGAAGGGTTTTGATAGGTAAAGAAATAGCACAAATGGGCGGCTGTTGTCAGGAATGCAGTCAACCTCTTGGGATTCAGTCTGCCGTGGAGGAGAGACGTGATCCCAGAGGGTCTCCAGCCTTTTCTGTGAGGGCTACTTGGCATTCCTGCTGGGTGAATCAGGGACAAAAGAGGTGCGGAAGGGTAACAGCTATTTCTCCAAAAAACGATCGCAGATTTGTGAGAGGAGGTCAAGGAACAAGCAGAGCTCAGACCCACTTCAAGGAAATCGCCCATCCTGGATTTGAAGACCCACGTTGGCAGAGCAGGTGCTCAGGCCAGACTGGAGCTGGCCCCAGAACTCAAACCTGAGGATGGCTGGGCTGTGACCAGCAACCATGGCCGCTGTTTCCTGTGCTTCTCAAGGCCATCACAGTTAGAGGGGACCAGGAGCGCCAGATACATTTTTTCATTTGTTTTCCTTTAGGGGAAAAAAAAAAATTCCAATGTCTATTCCAAGCCAACAGTCAGATTTAATCTTTTATTATTATTATTATTTCTTAGTGGTAATTGTCAAGAAGCAAAAGATTTGAAGTGCAAAATACCAATTGCGCAATTTTAACTGTTTTCAAAGGCAGTTAGAATAAATGTCAAGTCCAAGGAGGTCATGTGCCCCTTCAGCAAATAATTGTATCCACGAGCCTCTTTTGATGTATTGAAATTGAAGTAGATTGTGAGTGTCTTTCATTTGCTGAGGGGAGTTATGCCTCTGCAACATCAGATGGCTGGGAGTCTGAAGCAGGCCCCCCCAGCGTTAATCACCCTTTCTGGGTAATCATCTAAAAATAGAAATGGCCTTTTTGGCTTTCTTTTTAGAACCTTGAAAATGGGATAACAGTGGTGCCTTCTATTGTCCGTTTCATAGACTCATGGACTCTCTGGCACAATTTCTTTTCTTCTCCAAGCTCTTGTATTTTGGGGGATGGAAGAACTTTGTATTTAGGGTTAAGAACATTGATATATATGTCACCACAGTAAAATTTTTAAAAAGAAAGGAAAAATAAAATTGGACTACATATCTAGACTTGTGTCTTAACCAAGACTGGTTCTATGTAAATAGAAACCCACTCAAACCAACTTAAAAAGATAGAGGGAATTGACTAAAAGGTTACAGGAAAGTGCAAGAGGGACTCACACAGGTTCAGTGGAACCAACAAGTGGAAAACCACTGGAAACCAAGGTTACTCCCTCTCTGGCACAGCACATTCTCTTGTGTCTGTACCAACCTGCAAAAGTTCATCCTTCTCCTTTGACCAGATCTGTTCACATACTTTGGTCAAAGAAGGCTACTCTACCACTCTCAGGTCCAGGTAACCAACAAAGACTGCCGATGTCTCTTAACATCAGATCTAGACTCTGTTGAGAGAGAATAAGATGAGCTGAGATGGAGATTGGTGACCACCTCTGCTAGGATTACTCAGATGAGGGAGCAGAGTCATGTGGGATGTGCATGGCTGTCAGGGCCCACCACTCTAATATGGGGCTGTACTCAAGAAAGGGGAGCCATGGGCTAGGCAGACTCCCCCACCTGCCCCTATACAACCTCCCACAAGCTTAATTGCTTCATCAGGAGAAGCAGAGACCTGCCTGTACCCAATAAATTCTAACAAGCCCTGCTCTCTAGTCTGGTAAACTGACAATTGAGAAAGGGACCAACCTAGATAAGTAAATCCAAGATTTAGGCAGTGTGATAAGTGCTATGATTGAGGTAACCACAGAGCAGGGCTTCTCAACCTTGGCACTCCTGGCATTTTGGATCAGAGAATTCTTTGTGGTGAGGTCTGTCCTGTGCATTGCAGGATGTTCAGAGCATCACTGGCTTCGACCCTCGAGATGCCCCTCCCACACCAGTTGTAACAACCACAAACGTCACCAGACACTGCCAAATGATCCCTGGTCATTTGGTCAAAATCACCATCCATTGAGAATCACTACATTTCATACTACTATTTCATACAGCAATATGAAATAATAGAAGGGGACACTATAATAAGACCTAGTGTTCCAAAGAAGCTACCTAGAGAAGGTGTGCTTGGACATAACGCTGAAGCTTTGAGCAGCAAGGAAGAATTAGCGAGGGGAAGAAGAGTTGCTGGACTGGGGAAGGGCATGGGGCGCCCATGTTTCTTTACTCACAGCCCTATGCTTTTTCACTATACTAATGTTTTCAGAAGGGTATTACTCAGGATCCTAGGCTGTCAGAGTCCTGTTAACAATTGATGAGTGAGTAGAGAACTCGGTGCTCAATGATTTAAATCGTCCTTTTGAAGGTTCACAATATATTTTAGCACAGTAAAATCTCCAAGAAGTCTTGGGGCAAGACTTTACTTTTTTAACTTCATAGTCTAGTTGATAAAGATTGTAGACTTTGGAAAGAGGTTTTCTTGATCTGAATCGTGGTTCTATCACTTACCAGCTGTAAGACACTGAAAAGGTTATTTAACTTCTTGAAAGCTTGGATTGCCCATTTGTAAGGAGATGACTGCAATGGTACCTACCTTATAGGATTGCCCAGAGGAGTAAATGTGACAGTATGTCTTGGGCTCCTAGCACAGTTCTTATCATGTACTGAATGGTCATAAATGCTATATTTTCTAAACGTAGTATTTCTCAAAAAGATTTTGACAGTGAAATTTACTTCTTTCTAAGAAACACATTTTAGAAAGCTAAGCAACTCTTGAGCCACTCACTTACCAGAGAGTAACTTTACTGATCTGTAATGGACAGAACCTACCCGACTCCTGGGGAGTTGTGAGGCCGGACTAGGCTAGAAGAACGGGAAAGAACACGGGGAAAGAGCGTTACGTGTACTTGTGGCTGCCGCTGTGGGGAGCCCACCCAACATCCACCCTCAGTTTTCTCCCTGCTAACAGTATCTGGATTTTATTCAAGGAAGCCCTTTATCCAGTCTCAAGGGTTGGATTTAAGCCAATCTCACCACCCTTTCGCCTTTACTAATCAGCCTTTACTTCACCTTTACTAATCAAACTTTTTTTTTCAGCTTCCCTTGCTTCAGACCCAGTTCTGTTTGATGCCATATATGCAAAATTCCTCTGGAGGACTTTTGGGAAAGAATTTGTTTGTTTTTAAATAAAATTATAAGTGAATAAAGAGAGTGTGCTGGTGCTTCCCCTTCTTCCTGCCTTGAACACAGATGTGATGTCTAGAGCTGTGACTTCTATTTTATGATAGTGAGGCAACACACATGAGGAGACAAAGCCAACAGTTAAGGATGGTGAAGCAAATAGAAAGATACTGAGCCATTATCAGTAGTGTTGAGCTGATGAATTCGCTCAGGAACCATTCCTTATAGGTTTCTTATTAGGTGAGACAATAAATATCTATATTGTTTCAGCCACTGTTGATCTGGAGTTCTATTAGTTATAGACAAAAGCACCCTAAGAGATGCAACACCAACATGAGAGCCAATCATTGTCATTTTTCTCTTGAAATTCCTAGTAAGCCAGTGGTGAGTGTCTGCAAATTATGGATGGATGATCTTGATACAGTATTTGAGAAATGCCAACAATACTTAACATGTATGAATTTAAGAGGAAATAAATATTATGCCTTCCAAGAAAGCCTCAAATACCAAGAAAAATTAATCCCGTTTTTTCCTCCATATTCTTTTCCTCCGCATCCTCTATGCTGACTATACTTTCTGAGGTGAAGGCCAATTGCACAAAGTGATACATGCATTCTAATTGCCGTTTCCTTTGAATTTTTCATGAAAAATTTTCATTCCCACCAGCTCTTTTCCATGCAGCTGACTTCTCCAGCTGCAGGCACGCTGGCATGAGCTGTACATGTGCGTAGGAGGTCGCTCTTCCCCAGCAGGTGTGTCTAAGAATCTGAGGCAGAATGGCATAGAAGACCAGATTCTCCTCATTTGGACTATGAAATGCAATTCTCTGCATTTCAGATCTTTGCATTTGATGGGTTTAGATCTTGAGCACTTGGTACTCCTGACAATTAGAGAAGGCTGGTTTCCAAGGGGAGACTAATTTTAATCATGCCAGGAGCCTGAATACCCTTGGCTTGGCTAGGGGGATAACTGGTTCTACCAGCGATGCGTCATTCATTCCACAAACATCCTGTGGGTGTCCAGCACCTCCTAACACTATTCTAGGTGCTAATGACACCAAATTTAAAACAACAAAAACAAGTCCCTTTCTTCATAGAGCTTGCAAGTTAGTAAGTAAAGACAGGCAATAAACAAATAAAGAGACAAACGAACTTTTTTTTTTCATTTTTGTAGATCAATTTTTATAGATTCTCTGCTCTGCTTCCTAAGCATCCTTCTCCCTGATGTAAGTTGATCTAAGCAATTGTTTCTCGATTCCACCATCAGGGCCAGGTGCATGTTTGACTTCTTCATGTTGAACTTCCACTTTAACTCCACTCCAGGCTCCTCTCTACTTTCGGGAAGTATGGCAAGTACATCTCCATTTTTTTAAAGAAGAGAAGTTGTGGGTTTACTGAACAATCGTGCATAAAATATAGGATCCCCATATACCACCCTATTGCTAACTCCTTGCATTGGTGTGGAACATTTGTTACAATGATGAAAGCATATTTTTATAATTGTGCTATTAAATATAGACCATGGGTTAACTTAGGGTTTGCTGTATTGTGCAATTACATGTATTTAAAAAAAATTTTTATTCTTGTACCATATATACATCATAATATTTCCCTTTTTAATCACACTCAGATATATGTTTCAGTAATGTAAATTATTTTCACAATGTTTGCCCCTCTATTTTTTTTAAATGGAGGCCCTCTTGGAATTGTTCAGTGTAATTTGATTCTCTTTCCCCACTACCTTTTAAACTCCTAGGTATCCCCCTTACAAACTACCTCCAAAATCTATGCTTAAAGGATACCTCCCTGCCGCCTTCCAAAAAAGAGATGCTTTTATCTTAATTTCCCAGTGATTACTGGAGGCTAGAAGTTCCCTAACACTCTGGTTCAGTTTCTCTGGCTGCCAAACCCCCAAGTCAAGTAGTAAATGCTGTGTAAACAAACATTTAAATGTTCCCGGTGGCGTGCTGGATTTAAACAGCACTATGTTCCTTGGGTGAGGAAACACATGTGCTTTATAGCTCCAGGTTTTCCTTTATGTGGTTTTCTTAAAGAAAGGCACGCCCTGAAACAGCATCCCCAACCCTACCCCATAATAACAGCTCAGAGTAATGGAGGCTGCGGAGGCACCATGGAGAGTGGCCTTAAAGACTCCAGGCTGAGTCTTCACAGTGGGTCAACTTCTCTAAAACTTCCGTACTTTACCTGCAAAATAAAAATGAAAGAGTCCCTGCCTTGTGGGCTATGGTGAGGATTAAATGATATGCCTGGCACAGAGTAGGTACTCAGTGTTAGCATTGCTCTCACATAAGAAAAAGTGACTAGACTAGCTTATTGACATGAAAAGATATTATCTGAAAAAAAAAGAATGAGATGAACACAGTTTCTCCCCTCTATCCTGATGTCATGACTCCATCTGGGAACTGGGACACAGCGTTTAAGGGTGAATGCCAAGGCCAATGAGAAATGGGGGTTAGAGAAGCCTCGAGAAGCTTGGAAACACAGTCTATCCTCAACCCCCAGGCAGCGGCCAACACTGGGGTATCCAACTCATCATCTCTACCTAGAAACCCTCACCCCAGGACTCGGCGGCATGGATGGATTAGCAGTCTGGTCACAGGCTGATATGAGTTGTTTATTCTCTCCAATATCCTTGACCATCAAGTTTATCAGTGAAATTTGGACATTATGCTGAAGAAACAGCACAGGGAGGCAGAAAAAGCAAAGGATTTGTGGACAGGTGGCTTGAGTCCTAGTCCTACCATGAGAACTAAGTGGGAGATTCTAGAAAACACACTTCCCCTTGCTGGGTTAGTTTCCTCATCTATATAAGGAGGAGATGGGATGGATGACCTTGAAGGACTCTCCTTCAGTTACAATTATCTATGATGGTGAAAACATGGTCATCCTTATTTTCTCAAATTCCCTAGAGAAGGGAGTTAAAGAGCCACGTAAAACTGGAAATGGCCTGGGACAAGCCAGGCAGCATCTTGTAATTAACTCCTGTCTAAGGGTGCATTCACTCTGAGAACAAGCTGGCTACAATTCAGACATGAACTAGAATGGCTAAAATGAAAAAGGCAATTGATATCAAGTCGGGGGAAGGACATGGAAAGACTGCACACTCGTACGCTGCTGGTGGGAGTGTAAATTAATTCAGCCAGTTTGGAATACTGTTTGGCATAGCTGCTTCAGTTGAACCATACACATTCTCCATGGCCAGCAATTCCACTCTTAGGATTATCCTCAACAGAAATTCAAACCATTGTGCACCAAAAAGCATGTATGATCTTGCTCAAAGCAGCACCATAGGCAATAACCCAAAATTCCCAAGTGCCCAGATGCTTACCTACCATAGAATAGATGCATACATCACGACATATGCATGTGATGGAAATGCCTTACAACGATGAGAATGAAATGAATGGTGATGACACATGACACCATGGGTGAATCTCACTAACATAATGCAGAGCAAAAGCTGTCAAAATGAATGTATTGGAAGTCAGGATATTGGTTACCCTTGAGAGGTAATTAGCAATGGGCAGTAGGCTTCTGGGGTGCTGGGAACGTTCTGATATTGAGGGCTCTATGATTGAGCTTACTTTGTGAATATTAATTGAGCTGCACACTTAAGATTTGTGCAGTTTTCTGGAAATATGTTATACTTCAGTAAATTTAGAAAAAAAACAACAACCCTCAAATATGCAGATCAAGTCTGAGCTTATTTCCCCTGGGGAAAAGAAGCAGCCATATTCTTGCAGCAGGTACATATCTCTGTACTCAACCTTGGAATATAAAAGAAATGCCACCTTTGGTTTTCTAAACTGAGCTTCATCTGCATTCTGGGTCCCTCTCGTCATCACTCCCACATGTCCCATCTGTAGTGGTTGAAGCGATACCATTTATCTCCTCTCTCCGTCTCTCCTGGACTGTGTCTAAGCGTTAGGGGTCCTAAAGTGAGGCTGAGTGGGACTGAGGGGGGCTGGCACCTAGTTGGCATCCACGGGAAAGTCTGTTCCCAGTGGTCTCCTATTGGTGTCCACACAGGCCATGGCCTCTCCTTCCCAACAAAAGCCTCTTCTGCTCTACTCTGTAATCTCAAAACCAAGAGCTGACTTGTGTGTTCTTCTGAAGCAATGAGAGCTAACAGTCCAGTTGGCCAGATGTGGGGGCTGGGTGGGAGGAGAGGCAGTGGTTATAGAGAACACCAGGGGAAAGCCACAGATCCACATTTCAAAGTTAAAGTCTCTGCACAGTCTCATCTGGTCAATCTGCCACTCATGTCAGCCGCCTGTGAATAGATTCCCTTAAAGAAGAAGAACAAGAGTCTATGGAGAGGGGGAATGGAGTGGAAGGAGGAGCAAGACAAAGAGTCAATTTCCACGAATCCCTAAGAACCTCCAGACTGATTCTAGGAAAGCTTTGACCAAGTACCCATGTCCTGATTTCCCCCAAGATCCTGCATGAGCTCTGACATAGCGCTTACTGCATTGTATTAAAATATGTGAAATCTGTCACATTTCCATCCTCACCTCCCAGGATTGTCAGCTACTCCAGGACAGGGACTAAGCTCTATTATTCATCTTTGTATCCCCAGACCTAGCTCAGGGCTTGGCACCATGTAAGTGTTCAGTGATATTAGACTGATTTGTTTATCACTTACAAAAATTGTCTTCTTTCATCCTTTGCCATCAGTCATGAGCAAATAAGCAAGCTAAACATGCTCTTGAATGATTATATAATCACAGGTTGTCAGAATCGAGGGGTACCCTTGAGGCTTTCTAATCTAGGAGTGGCAAATAGTCAACATGCATCTCACCATTCCCAGCACTGCCCTATGGCAAACATCACGAATCTATCATGGCGTTCCCACTGAGCATAGGAATAGCTTCAGAATCATTCTCAATATTTAACTTTATGAAGCTGCTCCCAATTGTTCTGAACCGGCACCAAAGGTGAAACCATACTGCTATTTCTTAAGTTCAATCCCATCTCTTCCAATGGATGAGAAAATTGAGACCCAGACTAAAGAAATGTTTCCAAGGTGGCACAGTGACAGGGACAGGGCTAGAGCTAGAATGCCCATCTCTTAACTCTTAGGGTCATGTTTTTTTCTGTCCCACTCCCCCAGAGCTTTCCAAATGTTCCAAGGAAACATGCACTGTTGGTTCACTGTTGCATTAGACAACATTGGATCACAGAGCGAAAAAAATTCCTTTTTCAATCTATCTGGTCATATCAAAGAAAAAAAAATCTCAGTTTGATGTCATTATGTCTTTAATAGTCTAATTCTTTTTCTCCTCTTCCTTCTCCTTCTCCTCCTTTTCCTTCTCCTTCTTCATCTTCTTTTTTAAGAAAGAGTAAGTGCAAGTCCAGTAGGCAATGATATCAAGTTAGAATTCAGTATCACCACATTGCATTGTTTTCCTTTTGTATATGTTCATGATCACCACTCAATTATGACAAACTTTCCACATGATTTTTCTCAGTCATGAAACCTTCCTTTTTAAATAAATTTAAGTTTTTCAGAAGTTATTATAAAAAAAAACATTAACTCAATAATAGTGTAGGTAGCACACAAATGGGACCAAAAAAGGGAAATATTGGTTCACATCATGCAAGAATCTTTGTTCTGGGTTCCCTGATACTCTCTTCTTCAAGACAAATTATGTTTTTCCCATTTCTCTACTGGAAAATGGTATTTCCTTTTGCTTTGTCTCCTGTTCTTAAATTTTCCTCCTGTTCTCAACCAGCCTCCCTCTTTGGATCTCGTCTGCCAGCCCCCTTGCCTCCCCAGTTACTAGACTCTGTCATTTTCAGCATGGTTCCCTCCATCTGCCAAAACCCAGTCTAAGTCTGCCTCTCTGCAAACCATCTGGCCTGGCAGACAAGGCAGGATCAATGTTGATTTAAGAGATGAAAGTAAATCCAGTTTATTCCACATCCTTCTTAGCAGGAGAGGAGGCAAATGTTGTTGTCCTGCATCGCCCATTCTCAGCCCAAAGAAGGCAGCCCTCAGCAAACTGAAGAGTGCCAGCCACTGCCTAATCCCTTCTGATCTGGATTCCTGCTGCCTCCCTTCCCCTCTATTCTTAGACCTTTCTGGGCCTTCTTTTAGAAAGGAGCATTTGGTGCTCCTTATTAAATGGGCTTCAGGCTGACATGCCTTCCTCAGGTCAGGAGGAAATGGGCCAGCCAACATCCCTTGTGGTCCAGAGCAGTGAAGACCCTTAAAGGCTAGCTACAGATGGGGTGAGGGCCAAGGGGCATGCCAGATGGACTGAAGGGTTATGTGCACAGTCCTTGTAGACACTAGCCTCATAAAACAAGCAGATGGTTCTGGAGGCCAGCATCTCCATGTGTCCTCTCCCAATGGAGGTGCTGGTAAAGGTGAAGTTAAAGCCACATCAGCCCACTGGAAAGAAAGAAAAGAAGATAAGAAAGAGGAGTGAATGGGAAAATGAGGAGAACAAAGGAAAAGAGGATAGTGGAGAAGAGAAGCCACACAAGACCAGGTAGAGTTTTCTGAGACCAAACGAAAGGTATAAAAAGACATCTTGTACCATTAGTGGATGTAACTCATCTATACACAAAAGTTCTGTGATGAGAGGTAAATATAATGTCTGAGCCCTACTGTATGCTGGGTGGATATTATTCAACAAGTGTTTATTGAGTTTCTACTTTGTGCTCAATGCTGGAGCTCCAGCAGTGGACAAGACAGATAAGGTCCTTGCATTCATGCAGATGACAGTTAAATGTAATAGAGTCATAAGCACAGAAGTCATACTGCCTGAATTTAAACCTGCTGCACTGCATCTTTGCTGTGTGACCCTGGTGTCCATTTAAGGCAAGTAAATACTCTCAACTATAAAATGGGAATAATAAGAGCTCTAACTCAAAGAGTTCTGGTAAGGATTCATAGATATAATTAATGTATGGCACAGTGGGTGCTTGGTAGTAGTGTAATTTGCATTCCCCTAATGACTAATGAAGTTAAGCACCTTTTTATGTGCTTATTTGTCATTCTAATATTTTTTTGGTGAAGGGTCACCT
Organism: Tamandua tetradactyla; assembly: GCF_023851605.1. NCBI lineage: Eukaryota > Metazoa > Chordata > Mammalia > Pilosa > Myrmecophagidae > Tamandua > Tamandua tetradactyla. The sequence continues at coordinate 40,885,146 of NC_135346.1, read as the reverse complement.
TAAATTTTTGCCTTTTTTATTGGGTTGTTTGCTTTACTGTTGAGCTGTAAGAGATCTTTATACAGTCATGATGCAAATCATTTATCAGATAGATATTTTGCAAATATGTTCCCTAGACTGTGGCTTGTCTTCATTTTCTTAATGATGTCTTTTGAAGAGCAAAAGTTCTTATTTTGGGGAAGTTTAATTTACCCACTTTAAAATAGATTGTGCTTTTGATGTCATATCTAAAGAGTCATTGCCTAAGTTAAGTATTATAATTTTAATTCTTACATTTAAAACTATAATAAACTTTAAGTTAACTTTTTGTGCATGGTGTGAGGTAATGGTCAAGATCCATTTTTTTTTTTTTTTGCATAAGGGTAACAAATTGTTGATTACTGTTTCATAAATGAAAAAGTGAGACCCAAGGACTCCAAGTAAGGAGCCAAAGTCATACAGCTTATAAGTGGTTGTGTCACACGTGAACCTAGGTCTTCTGATTCCAAATAAAGTATTGTTTGAATGCTGCTTCCCCTGCATTGGTGCCTATATTTTCTTTAAAATAGTACCAAGAGCCAGTTTTGGAGACAGCAGCCTCATTTCAAGTCCCGGCTCCATCAATTGCTGTTTTAGTTCCCAGGCGGATCAAAGCAAATACCAGGAAACAGGTCAGGTTAAACAATGGGAATGTATTTGCTCACAGATTAGAGGCCAGGAAAAATGTTCAAATCAACCCATCATCAAGGTGATGCTTTATTCCCCAAAACTAGCCACCAGTGATGCTCGGCTCCTCTGTCACATGACAAAGCACATGGCAGCTTCTGCTGGTCTCTCCCTTCTCTTCCAGGTTTTGTTGATTTCAACTCTTGCTTCTATGGCTTTCTCTCTCACTGAATTTTATTCTCTTATGAAGGTCACTAGTAATAGGATATAGACCCATCCTGAGTATGGTTGAAAGGGAAAGTCTAGGGTCATGTATGTCACTAGAAAGAAAGCTAGAGGCTAAAACATGGGACTGTAAAACATAACAAAACCTACTTTGGGTAGTGACTGTGGTAAATTGTATGAATGTGAGAAAATTCTTACATGAACTACAACAAATGTATGCCACTTTCACAAGTTATTAAAAACAGGGTGGTATATGGGGAAAATACAGTTAATGCAAACTAAGGATTATAGTTAACAGTAATTTTGTAATATTCTTTCATTAATTGTAACAAAGGTACTATACCAAAGCTAAATGTCAGTAATAGGGGGTTATAAGGGGTATGGGATTTTTTTTTCTGAAGCAGCAAGAATGTTTGCAAATTGATTGTGCTGATAAATGCAAAACTATGGGATTATACCTAGAGTGACTGATTAAATGCTTTGGATGGATTGTAGGGTATGTGAATAAAACTGCTTAAACAGAAAAACCCGTCCTGATTGAGATAGGACACACTTTAACTGAAGTAACCTCATCAAGAGGTTCTACTTACAATGGGTTTATATCCACAAGAATGGATTACATTTTAAAATATATTTTTCTGGGGTACAGACAGCCTCAAAACCATCACACTTTCTTTCGGCAAGTTATGTAGATCTTTTAGGCTTCCATTCTTTCATTTGTAAAATGAGGCTAATATTACTTACTTCATAGTGTTGTTGTGAGTACTATTTGAAATAAATCATACACAGTGCTTAGCATAAGGCCTGACATGTAGCTTGTGCTTCATTCAGGGATGTGTCACTTCCTCTTGCCTCTGATCAGTGAGACTACCACCATTCACTGGTCGATATCTCATGATAGTAGAGATGGCTTTCCCTACCTGCTGAGCTCTTAACTGGAACTCATGCCCAGAGCCTCTGTGCCTTGGCTCTGTCTAAACTGACACAACAGAAGGAGATTTAGGGCAAACTGAAGAAAGGAACAAATAGTTTCTAGCATAATAATCCTCTGGGGTTGTATTATATGAGTTGCTTGATCTTAGCAATGAGATGGAATATTTGGTCTAGTAAACATGTCACCCTGAGGCTGTTTTAGCACCTCACCATCCCCATCCCCTGTGCTTGCAATAAACAAGGAACAGATTAGCAGCGCTTCTAAACAACAGAATATGACAAAGATGGTGGGATGCCATTTCAGCATTTACATTACATAAGATTGTAATACTTATCTTCAAAAAAGATTCTTGCAAGCCTTGATGAAACAAGTAGCCATGTTCAAGTGTCCCCACATGACAAGGAACTGAGAGCAGCCTTTAGCTAACAACCAGCAGGAATTGAAGGTAGCTGCCACCTGAGAGCCACAAGGAGCTGAATTCTGCCACCAACCTTGTAAACCAGGGAGTGGATCCTTCCCCACTAGAACTTTGAGATGAGACCATAGTCCCATCCAACCCTTGACTGAAGCCTTGTCAGGGACCTTAGAACCAGATGCACACAGCTAAGCCATGCCTAAACTCCTGACCCACAGAAACTGAAATAATACGTGGGTGATTTTTTTAAGTAACAAATTTGTGGGAAATTTGTTATACAACAATAGATAACTAATACAGAGGACAATAGGCAGCAGCATTATGTTGGAGAGGCTTGCTGACAGTGGCACTAGTTTCTCTACTGTTGGAGTACGAAAAGGTATGGAATAGAATGGCTGAAGCTAAATGCCTATTTGTCTGGCACTGTTGTAAGATGACTCTGTGTTCTCTGGGCTGGCAGGAGTTTAAACCTAATTCTGTACTTTCCAAGCTCATTAAGGGTTCTTCATTGGATTCTCCTGCTGATACCTCTGTCTGCTATTCCTGTGATGTAGGCAAAAGTTCTCCTTCAATTTTTTCTGAAGGGCTATATCATACAGACTCACTGTATAGGCAGAGCTCTCCAGAACATGAGTTTTTAAAACAGCCCCATGCTACCATGGAATCTACATCTGTTGCCCGGTATTTATGTATCTTTCACTTGTCAATGGAGGGGACAACAGCCACCCATCAATATGGCAGCAATTCCATTTCCTCCTGCTGGGTCACCTAGGATAAAAATCCTTCATGTCTCTCAAGGATGTATCAAACATTAGTCTGACATGCACACCCCTATCTCCAGAAGACTTGATTCAATACGCCTAGTGGTCTTCTGATAAAACTTTCTGCCCACACTGGAAGAGAGTTGTATACCACCCCCTCCTCCCGCCTTGGCTGAATGGGATTCACTGAGCAGCGGCAGACCAATCCAAAAACTCTTCGTCACAAGACACCTTTGAACATTTGGTGCCTTGAAACTGGTTATTTCTCTTTAAAAATTTGTATCCTGATTTATCACTTCACTTTGGAATTTCGTATGTATTGCCGTGTGGTACTTCAGTCGAGATTATTTCAATTTGACATTGTGTTAGGTGATAGCATTTGTCTGGAAGTCTCCCCAACAGCCATTTCCCTTCCCTCCTTAGCAAACTCAAGTGAGACGACCCTAAGCTAACTTGGCTATTTGGCAAGTATCAGCCTCTTTTTAGTGAATATAGAGTCTCTGGTGATTAGAGGCAAGAGGAGGAGATATGTCCCTGTTCCTGCGAACTTGCTCCAAGACAATATCTTCAAATGAAAGCAAGGATCAGATCAAATGCCACCAAAGCCTGCAGAGGTAGCAAGCAGACAAACAATATCTCTATTTTGGGAGAAGATCCTTCTCTTTCTGCTACAAACCCCTAGCAGAAACAGCTCCCTCAAATAGACTTCCTTAAAGAAGGATCAGATGCCTTGTCATTGTGCCAGCTGATAATCTTCTCCATGAGTTGGAGGACACAGGGCCAGTGAGGTGGCTGCAGAACTTCCACCTCTGGTATTGACTGCTGTTATGCTAGTTTCTTCCAGCTTATTCATGCACAAGCGGTAGACCCTGCTTCCCCCTCCCAACCGCTCACAGACACAGCTCATTTCACCAATAAGAAATTATTCTTAACATTTCTTATGCTAATGAACTAGCTCAAAGGTATTGATTCAGATAAGGACTCTTCATATACTAATTACTGCCTCCTCCCTAGACTGTTGATTAGAACTAACTTACACACATATACATCACACCACTTTAATGAAATATTTTAAAGTAAATTACCACACGTACAATATAGCACTAACAAAATCCTGATTTTGTTTGGGTTGGCAAGTACCCAGCCCTGAGAGATGAATCGTGATTTTGTCTCTTAATTTAATCATGACATACTCAGTCCTTTTTATCAGATACTCACTTTTCCAGATCCCTTGCAGTCATAAGTGGCTGTGTGATTGAGTACTCATCCGTGAGATGGAAGGGAAGTCTTCTGAGAAATAATCTCCCCCCGACAAAAGAGGAAATTTCTCAACTCTTGACTGCCTCTGTTTCTTGTCTTTGTATGTAGACTGGAGAAGACGTGATGCTTGTAGCAGAGGCAGCCATGTTGCATTCATGAGGCCTCCAGGCTGAGGATGAAAAAATTAAATGCAGGGAACAGCAGAATGGAAAGGCCTGGCTTGTGATGATCTTGTTAAGTTGCCAACTATCCCTGGAACTTCTGTACTTTTTTAGTGAACAACAAATAAACCTATGGTTTTAGTCACTGTTAGGTTTTCTACTGTTTTCAGTCCAACTGAAACACTTGGCTTCCAGGATAGAGATGTAAGGGAGAACTCTTTCTTAAATATCTACTACCCTAAGGAGATAAACACAAACACACACACACATCCCCACCTCTGAGCTTGAAGGCTGAAGAGTTAAATTGATCTAAGACTTAGGGAACTAAAGTTCTTTCTGCCCTCTGGATCTCTGAAATTCCTTATCACCCAATGCCATTGCCATTACTTCCAATATCCACTCACCAGTGAAAGAAATGAGGCAGTTTCTAACTTTTAGTGGTGAATTTGAGATGCTCTAATTTACTTGTATTTTATGGTGTGGCCACAGAGAAGAGACTGCGACCAGCTGCAATTGAGCTCCCTGGTCCCCAAGTCCTCTTTTATAGAACTTCTTATGCTCCATTCTGCCAGGTGAGAATTGAACTCTGGAATTTAAGTTGCTCTTAAGTACAAATGATTAATTTTACATTCACTCCCCATCTTTATCCTCTTCCAAGATCCTGTCGGTGGGGGAATTTTGAAAGATTGCAGGAATGAGACACATGAACATTTGGGGAAGAGAAGAATTTAAGAATTTGGAGTACTCAGGCTAAGATATGACTTTATGAAATTGTAGGCAAGTCTATACATTCAAAGTGTTCTGGTCAGCTCTAGCTTCAGTTTATCTGTAAAATAATTATAGCAGCATCTTCCCTAAATATCTCATGAGCTTAAGATGAGAATTAAATGGGGTAATTTAAATGATAAGTGATTTTGGATATTGCTTAACAGCACATATCCTGGAGCTAGACTTCTGGGGATAAAATTATGGCTCTACTACTTCTAAATTGAATGACCTTGAACAAGCTACTTAACTTCTCTGTGTCTTAGTTTCCTCATCTTCAAAATGAAGAATTATTAATCTTCAATGAGTTAATATATGTACTTATAATAGCAGACAGCAAAGGTCAGCTCTTTACCAATATTTATGGTTATTAGTATTATTATTACTATATCTGAATGGACTTTGAAAAATGCAAGTGCACTATACAAAAGTGTAGAAGGATAATGAAAGGATAACATTTATTATCCCAAATTAAGAATGAAAAAATTGAAATGAACAGGACCTCTGATTTTAAGAAAAGAAGGAAGGAAGGAAGGAAAGAAAGAAAGAAAGAAGGAAGGAAGGGGAGGAGAGGAGAAGGGATGAAGAAAGATGGGAATGGAAGGGAAGAGAAAATATATGGCAAATGCAACTGCACAGTGTAGAAATAAGGGCTAAGTGTCAAGAACAAGTAGAAACTGCATATTTTATTTTCAGCAGGAATAACTCTAACTTTGGAGGAATGTCATTCAAGTGTACCATTTCCCACAGAGTATAATGCTGTTTACTCACAATTTCAAACGTTGTGCCTAAGCTATATTAAATGCATAGAAGCTAGCACTTCACTTCAAGGCATGGCCAAGTGGTGTCATTATTTCTATGACAAACAAAAAATTCCCAAAGTATTGGAATAGAAATAACTGAAATGTTCATGACCTAAGGGGAAATTCAGGATAACTAAACATCCCACATTTATGAGACAGTTCTGTGTTTGTGATTGCCATTCTAGTGGTGGCTAAGGATCCTATTATTGAACAGAGAACCAAGAATCAGGGTGTGCAGCTTATGTGTGGGGTCTAGACACCTTGTTTCCTAGTTTCTGGTATACACCAATTCAGGAACAAGTAAGTCCATTCTCAAGTTCAACACCTAAATTTTTAGCTCTACTCCTCCTTTAGGAAAACTGCTCTCTCATCTTTCTTCTTCTTCTCTGGCTGAGGTCTTGACCCCATAATTCCCATGCAACCTTCATCTCTCCCAGTTTTGTCTACTCCAATGTGAGTGACCAATAAATATTTTTTCATTTTAGAAGATAAAGTGATGTATGTAAGGGCTAAGCAGAGATTTTAGAGACATCCTATATCCTTCCACTCCCTCCTAACACTCATAAATGTTACATTTCACTTCTCTTACTTCCCTTCTATAAAGTAGATTTCTCATATCATCTTCAGTTCAACCTTTCAAGGAGGCAAGGAAGTGCAATTTTGAAAGTCTGAGTTGGTTGGCTTTTGGCAATGCAGATGGGAAATATCATCTGCAAGTGGATTATAATTTGATGAATTATTAAACACTGTGCTTTTAAAATAAAATGGAAGTTGAAGAAATGTGCTATTTAACTCAGCAGAATCTAATTCAGGAGTTTCATATTCAGGATATATAAGTTCATAAAAGACCATAACTCCATAATAACAACAACTAGTTAAACAAAAACAAATATTATTTCTCTTTAAAACCATTGAAGACTGTGGCTTGAAAAATATATAAATAAACTGAAATCCAGAGAGGGGTAACGTCTTTCTTAAGTAAGAACAAACAGGAGACCATTTCAATCTCTGCAGTGAAGTGCTAAGTCTGGAGGAAAAGCAACCCTGTTGCAAACAGAAGAATTTTGTGGGAACAAGGAAAAATCAGCCAACATTTTAAAGGTTGTGTGTGGGTTGGCATGGTATATTGGAATCTGGAGAACCCAAACTCTAAGTTAACTTTTCCCATCCAACCAATAGTTCCACATGGAAATTTTACTCAATAAGTGGAATATCAAAAGGGCTGTTATCAGGTCTGGAAATCAGAAAGAGAACTCACAGCTTGGTGGTGTTTAGATCCCAGTATCTTGCTGGAGAGGGGAACTTGACCTCCTGAAAACATGTTAAGCCAGAGGTGAACGAACACTGACTTAATTGCCAATTCATCGCCAGTTCAGCTCAATCGCTATTTAGATCAATGATATCAGCCCCTAACACTAGCAGTATATCAGACAAAAGAGTAAACCCTTTCTGGAGGAAATTATAATATAATTCAGTCTCTGCCGGTATTTTACACACTATGTCTGACATACGATAAAAAATTAGGACATGTGAAGAAGCAGGAAAATGTGGCCTATAGTCAAGAAAATAAAAGTCAATAAAATCAGACCCACAGGTGATTCATCTGATTAAATTTTTATAAAAAACTTATTTATAATTGTAATAAATATATTAAAGAATTTAGAGGAAAAGAGATAAAATGGGGAAGGCGATGGAGAATTTCAACAAATAAATGAAAACCATAAAAGAGAACCAAAATAGAAATTCTGTAACTAAATATACTATTCCCAAAAAATAATAATAATAATGAAGGATGGGCTTAGCACTCGGATTGGATAAGGAGAATAAAAGATTAACGTACTGAAAGCAAGTCAATGAAATCATCCAAACTGAAGCACAGAGAGAAAAATAAACTTTAAAAAATGACAGTATCAAAGACCCATGGAATAAATATAATTAGAGTCTCAGAAATAGAGGAGAGAAAGAACAGAGAAGAAAATTTTTTTTCTTCTGGAAAGGATGATGACCCCAAATTTTCCAAAATGGATGAAATACTTTGACTCACACTCTAAAAACATGGCAAGCACAAAGCAGAATACACTCAAATAAACCACACCTTGGATATTATAGTTAAACTGCTGGAAATATACAATAAATTCTTAAAAGCAGTCAGAGCTAAAAAAATCATTATGTTCATGGGAACAACAATAAGAATTACAACTTAAATTTCATGAGAAATGTTGGAATCCCAAAGATAATAAAATGATATCTCTAATATACTGGAAAAAAACCCTATAACCTAAAATGTTGTCTAGTGAAAGCATCTTTCAGAAAATGAAGATGAAATTAAGACATTTTCAGACAAACACAGAGAATTTATTACCAACACACTCTACTTCAAAAATACGGAAACAAAAAAAAAAATTTCAGACTGAAGGGGAATAATTCAGATGTAAGTTTAGATTCGTATGTAGGAATGAAAAGCACCTGAAAGGGTAAAATGTGTATAAATACAAATTATTATTTTCAAATTTTCTTCATAAGACTATTAGCTGATTAAGGCATATAAATAACAGAATATTCTCTGGTTTATATTATATTAGAAGTAAAATACATGACAATAGCATAAAAGATGGGAGGGGGTAAATGGAATTATCCTGTTGTAAGGTTCAATCTAATATTGTTCATAGATTATAATGATATATTTCTATATTAACATGTTAATATTAGTATTATAGTATAACAGTATAGATTAATTAATTTTTAGTATAATAATAATTTAAAGTGATTTGTGATAAATTAAGGGAATAATATTATAATTTCTAGACAAGTAACCACTAGAAATGATACAACAATGTGAAGCTAAAGGTAAATAGAGATGGTGAAATGTAATAATAGAAAATATTTTAATGTTCCAAATATAAGGCAGGAGAGGAGGATGGACAAATAGTGAGACTGTAAACTTATTGGTAATTACATTAAATGTAGATGGACTAAATATTTCTATAAATCAACCATTTAAAAAATGGGAACAGACTTTAACAGCTACTTCACCAAAGCACATGAAAAGGTCTCCTGCTTGTTCTCATCTAAGAAAAGTCTTCCTTGTAGTAATCAGGAAATAAAAATTAAACCCACAAAACGATACCACTATGCACACTGAAGAATGACTAAAATTTTAAAAAAATTAACAATACTAAATGTTGGTGAGGATTTGGGGCAAAATGAATGCTGATAAACTGCTGGTGGAAGTGTAAAATAGTACAAAACTTTGGAAAAATTTAACAGTTTCTTATAAAGTTGAAAATCACCCAGTGTATGACCCAGCCACTATTCTCTGAGAGAAATGAAATGATATAAAAAGACATGTATGATAGCTATAGCTATAGCTAGCTAGCTAGCTGGCTAGATTGATAATAAATGTTGTAAAATGCTTAAGGTTGGTAAATCTGGGTATCTGGATGAGGGGTGCATATTGGAGTTCAATGTATTATTTTAAAATTATTTTTGCAACTTTCCTGTACGTTTGGAGTATTTAAAAATAAAATTCTAAAAAAAATATAATGTGTAGGAATGTCTACAGCACCTTTATTCATAATAACCCCAAAGTAGAAATGATCCAAATATCCATTAACAGGACACTAGAGAAATAGTGTGATATATGAATATAATAGAATACTACTTAGCAAAAGGAATGACATACTGACAATGCAACCATGTGAATGAATTCCAAAACCTTATGTTGAGCAAAAGAAATCAAACACAATAGAGTACATAGTATTTTATTCCATTTGCATGTAATTCAAGGATAGAGAAAACAGTATATAGTGATAGAAGTAAGAATACCGGTTACTTCTTTGGAGAGTAGGGTGTGCCGTGGAAATGCTGATAAACTAACTTTCTAGATTGATGAAAATCTTCTACACTTAGATCTGGGTGGTGATTATATGGATATGGGTATATACATGCGAAAAGACCTGGAGCCAGGTGCTCAATATGTGTGCATTTCACAATATGTAAATTATACCTCAATCAAATGCTGAAAAAAAATAACTGAAGGATTGGGTCATGTGATTAAACTCTATTCTCTTGGCATTCTCTTGGACACCATACACTTCTGGATTTCCTCCCACCTCCACCACAGACATTCCTTCTTAGTGCCTTCTATGGGCTCCTCTTCTCTAATTGATTATCTCTTTAGGGGGCAGGAGGTGTTATTTTGTTTTATTTAAAAGAAATTCCTACTTACTCCTAACAAATTAAACAATACAGCAATCCATAAAGAAAATTTAATCTCCCTTGCCATTCATTATTGCCTCTTTAAGAGAGAACCAAATGGCCCATCAGCCCTAATCATTCCAAGAAGACACATCCAACTCCATCAGATTCTAACACAGAGCAAGAGAACCCTCAGACCATGGGCTTGTCTGACCATTTGCTACATTTCATTAGGCCATAGAGCATGTGTCCCGAACTAAATGCCCAATTTAGGCTTAGGGTTAGAAAATACAGCATCCACCTTCCAGGAGTAATAGAGAGCAATGCTATACTCTGAACATGTATATGCTGCTATCATGTTTATATATTTGTATTGTCTGTCTCATTTTTAACTTTTACTATTTCCCTCTATGCCTCTTTGCCTTCCTTTCTCTTTTTTTCCCACTTTCTTTTCTTCCACTTTTCTACACTGTGTTTGTCAGTTATATTTTCCCATTTATTTTATCTGTTGAATAGGGTTTATAATTTCCTATTTTTTTTCATATAAGGGTGAAATGCTATATATCTTTCTTTAAAAAAATAGTGGCCCATTGTTAATTTTTCACGTGAGTCATATTGATCTTTGGTTCTAGGATTACACATGAAACTGGTAGTTTATTTTCTGAATGAGCTCAAGAGTATATAAATATATCTTGAATGCAGGCAAATTCCAAGTCTATATTACAAAAAATAAATTTGTAAACTTCCCTTGCTTCACCCCTGGGTGACTGGGAGAAAGTAAAAGGATGAAGAAACATAGCGCTTGGTAGTACAAAAAGTTTTACATTTCTCTAGAGAAGGAATTTGAGATATAATCAGATAGCTGATTCATACAATTTTGAAGTTATGATTACTTACTTATTTTAAAGAGGAACCTGCTCATACATACACACACACATACACACACACACACACACACACACATGCATACTTGGATATACTGTAGGATCTTTCAAGATAAATAGACAAATATATCATATAACAAATTCATTCTTGGAATCAGGACCATCATTACCAATATCACCTTACAGTTTCCGAAGTGAGTTAACTTTCCTTGGGAACCACATTTTCCGTAAACCAAGGCTGTCCACGCTCATATTTTTTGCAGTCAGGAAATGAGTTGCCATCGGGACAACACACTAGCTGTTGGAATGTTCTTATCTTCCTGGAAAATTTACAGGAGAAATATTTCACCTTGGCTGCTTCACAGCACAGTTGCTGTCACTCCAGCATGGTATGTGTGGAGGGATCCAAGTGTGCTGCATATTTGCCTAGAAACTTGCCCATAGTTCATTTCCAAAGAGGCCAGTCTATTTGCTCTTCACCAAATTCAGGCTCAGGATGTATTTGTTTGGGGGTGAGTCCAATTTTTTCTGTCATTGAACTTTTTTCTTCCTCTCAGAGAACCAAAGTGAAGAAGTTTAGTTATTCATAAACATAGCATATAAATTAATCCTCATTTGGGTCCTGAGTAGTTGTTCTCTCATCTTTAACAGTAAAAAGTTCATAGCAAATGCCATGATACAGCCAGTCTTGCTATAACAAACGGTTGCTTTCCTATACTAACAAAAATTGCTTTATAATGATATCTACTGTTTATGACTGCTAGGCTGCCATTTATTAGCTGCCAGGCACTGTGTTAAGGCCTCACAAGATTAGTTCATTAATCCCTCATAACAGCCCTGTGAGATAAGCACTATTATTATGCTTATTTTACAAAGGAAGAGACTGAGACGGAGAATTTAAGTCACTTTGTTCCAGTTTGCTAGCTGCTGGAATGCAGTATACCAGAAATGGAATGGCTTTTAAAAAGGGGAATTTAATAAGTTGCTAGTTTACAGCTCTAAGGCCAAGAAAATGTCCCAGTTAAGTTTACAGAAATGTCCAATCTAAGGCATCCAGGGAAAGATACCTTGGTTCATGAAGGCCAGTGAATTCAGGGTTTCTCTCGCAAGTGAGAAGGCACATGGTGAACACAGTCGGGGCTTCTCTCTCAGCTGGAAGGGCACGTGGTGAACACGGCGTCATCTGCTAGCTTTCTCTCCTGGCTTATGGTTTCATGAGCTTCCCGGGAGGCATTTTCCTTCTTCATTTCCAAAAGTCGCTGGCTTGTGGACTCTGTGCTTCGTGGTGCTGCAGCATTCTCTTCTCTCTCCAAATCTCTCATTCTCCAAAATGTTTCTTCTTTTATAGGACTCCAGTAAACCAATCAAGACCCACCCAAATGGGTGGAGACACATCTCCCCTAATCCAGTTTAACAACCACTCTTGATTGGGAGACATCTCTAGGGAGATGATCTAATTACAGATTCAAACATACAGTATTGAATAGGGATTATTCTACCAGTTCACAAAATGGGATTTCGATTAAAACATGCCTTTTCTAGGGTCCATGCATCCTTTCAAACCAGCGCACACTTTTATGCTATTTTTGATGGGGTCTGATTTCAAGCTCGCAAAGTCTGATTCACAGTGCTTTTTCTTAACCACTATTGACTGCTTCCCATTTAAAATAATCAAGAGAACTGTTTCAAGGAGGAGAAAGAGATTAGAAATTAGAGAGTTTCGTTTACAGGGTTTTATCACCTTTACCATCCATTGTTAGGACAAAATAAAAATAAATTGCAGCACAGTTCACAACCACCCATATCAACAAAACAACACCTACATGGAGCAGCCACCACTCTAACAGCCTTTTTCCCTCAAGTTGTGCCAATTCTTCCTATGACTGTATCAGAACCTTAATGCTCTACACAGTGAAAATTATGTGCCCTAATCTGGATACTACTACACCCAGTTTTCCATATGAAAACTCTAGCTGTGGGAGAAATACCTGTACACTAGGATAGATTTTCTAGCTATGAATAAATGAGATCTTTTTAGGGAGTCCCATGTCATTTCTTGTCACATCTAGATCCCAAGCTTCACAGTGTATGGAATAAAGCACTGAGTTCACTGCCCTGACTTTTTATTTAATGGTTTTTAAGGGAGAAGAATTTAAGGCATTTTGTGCCTGGGAAATAGCCACAGTTGCATACCCTTTTCTCATAACCCACTTCAACATTAGATAAATATTCAGTATATTTGACAAATTTCTGCTACAATACTGCTATGTAATAAACAACCACTTCCACCACCCCAAATCTCAATAGTTTACCAAAATAAGTATCTATTTCCATGCTCTTGGGAATGTAGATGGACTGTAAACTGACTTGGATTAGCCAGGCTTGGCTAGATTATAAGGTGTGATTTGTATTTTAACCAACTCCATGTGTCTTAATTCCAGGACTCAGCGCAATGACTACCTGGGGTATATAACTCGTGGGCAAGGGCAAAATTTCAAGAGGACTGGCAAAAACTTGACATATTTCTTACCATCTTTGATCTGAGAGGCACATTGCCACTTCTGTCTACATTATCAAAGCAAGTCACACGGTTAAGTCAATGAGGGTAAAACTAAGGCTGTAGAGTCTGCCTACTTTGTGACAGAGACTATAAAGTCACATGGCAAAGGGCATGGATGCATAATTCTTTTTAGAAAGGAATACCTTTATAGGTGAGAACAATAATGCAATCTCTCACACTTTATTCAAACCTCTTTTATACTACATATTGTATCTATGCCATTTCTGGAAGTTAGTCTTATGTGAGCTTTGGCTAGATATTGCTAATTATAATGGTTTGCCAAACCCCAACCAAAACCATTCCTGCCAACCCTAAAGACACCTGGGGATTTATTTGAGATTCTACAAGGATTTCATGCACTGTGATTATTTTCCAGAAACCTAAGCCTCAGATTGGTTCCTAGGCCAGATAAGCCCTGAAACCCAGAGGGGCCAGCATCTCCAAGAATATCAACTAGTTCCATCCCCCTATCCCAAACTATTGGCATTCCTTTCCAACATGAAAAAGTTAGAATGGGTAGAGTCCAAATATCCCTAAAGATTGGGAAAAGGTTCAAAGAAGGAGGAGTTATAACAGAGAGGATAGAATTTAACAGATGAGTATGACTGCTAAATCATTATATTGATATATTTTTTTGATCTCCAGTATCTTGAAGCAGCTAGAAGGAAAAACCTAAAATTGTGGAAGAGTCACCCATACTGTTCTAGTTTGCTAGCTGCTGGAATGCAATATACCAGAAATGGAATGGCTTTTTAAAAGAGAAGTTTAATAAGTTGCTAGTTTATAGATCTAAGGCTGAGAAAATGCCCTAATTACAAGTCTATAGAAATGTCCAATCTAAGGCATCCAGGAAATGATACCTTGGTTCAAGAAGGCCGATGAAGTTCAGGGTTTCTCTCTCAAGTGGAAAGGCACATGGTGAACACGGTCAGGGTTCCTCTCTCATCAAGTGGAAGGGCACATGGCGAGCACAGCATCATCTGCTAGCTTCTTCTCCTGGCTTCCTGTTTCATGAGGCTCCCCGGAAGGTGTTTTCATTCTTCATCTCCAAAGGTTGCTGGCTGGTGGACTCTGCTTCTTGTAGCTATGTCGTTCTGCTCTCTCCAAATCTCTGAATTACTTTTATTCTCCAAAATGTATCCTCTTTTATAGGACTCCAGAAACTCATCAAGACCCACCCAAATGGGTGGAGACATGTCATCACCTAATCCAGTTTAACAACCACTCTTGATTAAATCACATCTCCAGGGAGATGATCTGATTACAGCTTCAAGCAGTATTGAATAGGGATTATTCTGCCTTTATGAAATGGGATTTAGAATAAAACATGGCTCTTCTAGGGGATGTACATCTTTTCAAACCAGCACACATACCAAACTCTAAAATCTGTTTTGTAACTATATGTTACAGTGTACTTTGAAATTTATTGCTTTTTGTATTTATGTTATATTTCATAATAAAAAATGTTTCAAAAAAAGGCAAGGGCAGAGACAGTGAGGCTATTGCATTAATACAGATGAACATACAGGGGCTTGTGCTAGGATGATGAGTGTGGAAGTGGAGAGAACGGTAAGGGTCCAGAGAGGACTGAAGATAGAGCCAAGAGCATATGTTGGCTTTGAATGTAGGACATGAAAGAAAGTCAACTGTGACTCTAAGGTGTTGGCCTAAGCAAATGAAGAAGGGGTTGCTATTTCCTGAGTTGGGGAAGATTGTGGCAAGAACAGGTTTGGGGCATGTTTCTCTTGCCTCCATTGACCTCCATCTCAATGAGTTCCACTCTCCTTTTATTTTCTCTTGTTTCTTTGAGGCCTGGTGTCCTTGAGTTTAGTCTCACTAGTTAGCAAAATAACCCCACCCATTTGCATTATTTAAGCAGTATTTTCCTGGAAAGTATTAAAGATAATATGTAGATCACAAGGACATTCTATGGAACTTGAACTGAATTCCATAGTTCTCAAACCTGAGGTTAAAGAATTATAAACTAATTCATTAAATATTATGTGGTTTGAGGCTCCATTGCTTAAACTGTGTTTCCCAAAGAAACAAAACAAAAACACCTGAACAGTTTTATTGCCAAAAGGGAGTTTAGGGATCATCTTTTATATCCTCTCTCACACTTTTTTATCCTACCCCAAATTCTTTTAGCCAGAGAACCTAAGTAAGTACTTTAAGACCATACAGCTTCTTTACTTTAAATGCAATTTTAATGAGATATATTACATATTCACATACCATTTAATCATCTAAAGTGTATAATCAGTGGTTCAGAGTATCATCATATAGTTGTGCATTCAACATCACAAATGTGCATTCAACATCACAATAGGTTTTGAACATTTTCATTACTCCAAAAAAGGTAAAAATAAGAATAAAAATAAAAGTAAAAAAGAACATCCAAAACATCTCTTAGCTTCATTACCCCCCCCCATTTTTTATTTATTTATTGTCTTTATTTTCTTACTCATCTGTCCATACACTGGATAAAGGGAGTATCAGTCACAATATTTTCACAATCACATCATCACACCATAAAACTATATAGTTATACAATCTTCAAGAATCAAGTCTGCTGGGTTACAGTTCAACAGGTTCAGGTATTTCCCTCTAGCTACTCCAATGCACCAAAAAACTGAAAAGGGTTGTCTCTATACTGCATAAGAATAACCTCCAGAATGACCTGTCGACTCTATTTGAAATCTCCCAGTCTCTGAAACTTTATTTTGCTTCATTTTTCATCCCCCTTTTGGTCAAGAAGCCTTCTTAATCCTACTATGCCAGGGCCGGCTCATCCCCAGGAGTCATGTTCCACATTTCTAGAGAGATTTACACCTGTGGGAGTCATGGCAGTGGATTTACCTATGGAGTTGGCTCAGAGAGAGAGGCCACATCTGAGCAACAAAACAACTGACCTGCAGGGGTTTTCTGAGAAAATAAAACATACTTTACAAAACTAGAGATAAGTAGCCCCTAGTGATAATCAAAATGGACAAGTCTACCATAAAAATCACTGTATATCTGATCCCAATTTTGTGAGACATCCCTATGGAAAATGGAACCTTAAGGTCAGCCAATCAGAACATTTCCTCACTTGCCTCTCCATTTGCCCTATAGGAGCTTCCCCTCTCTACCTCCTCCCTATAGCTCTCTTCTCCTTTCTGAATGGGATGCTGCCCGATTCCCGAATTGCTCAATAAAGCTGTGAGGTCCTAAATTTAATGTTGTTGAAAAGTTTTTCTTTTAACATTACTTCTATCCGAATCCCAATTTGAGAAGGTCACACTGTGTGGGGTCTTTCTTGATAAGACCAGCCCTCTTTGCACACCTCCTCTGAAGAGTTAATGCCACATCAGTGATATTCAATCTTTTATCACCACGGCTTTTCAATGTAGTTCTTAACTCCCCCATTTAATTGTAAGATCTTGTGGGCAGTACTGGATGCAATGTTTAGTCTTCTTAGACCTCTCTCTTTCTTTTCTGGTACTGATACTGATATCCCCAAGTTTTCCCCTCCCACAAGATACAACAGTTGTCCTCTTAGAATGACACGTGTCCCCAGGTCACAGCTGATTGGTTCACATTGAGTGAGTAGTTCTCCCAGCTCCACCCCCGCCGTGGTTGATTGGACCACTGGTTGGCACCTGATCCCAGTCAAACCAATCAGAGAATTTCCATAGTCTTCAGAGTATCTACCCTAAGAAAGCATTATTTCTCCCTCCTGTGGTGGGAGCAAAGGGGTAAAACTCAGGAAACATTGGTGAATCTTTTTCTGCCACGTAGAGAATGAGGCTAACATGCAGGGAGAAGCTGGTGTGAGAATTAAACACTCCTAATATTGCTGAAATTTTGACTTCCACTTGTTCCCAAAGACCAGCTGTGACCCTGCCTTTTCTATGACTTGATAGTCACTCGTTCCTTGTATTCTAGGAGCCGATAAATTCTCCCTTCCACTTAAGTGACATTGATAGGGTGTCAGTCACTTGCTGTAGGAGGAATTAAATGTAAATATAATACTTCTTCAGAAAGCCTGAACAAAGATCAGGGGATTAATAAATACTTGTTGATTGCGTGCTTGCCATTTATTGGCTTATGTCTTGCTGAGAGACACCATTCTGGGAAAATATTGACTACCATAGACTCCAACTCAAGGCAATTCACACATATAGTACTTGTGAAAAATCGAGCCTGCTGAGGAGCAAAGAGGATAAAAACAAAGGTGGGGGGAGGGGGAAAAGACAGTGCTAGCTTCATCCCAGAATAACATGCTCCAGACACTAGCCAGAGAAAAAAGGAACCGGGAGATAGTCCCAACCAGCAGTCAGAAGACCTACATTTTCATCTTGGATCTGCTCCTGACTCGGTGTGGGACTTGGGAATAATCACAGAAAATTTTTCGACTTGTGGAGGTTCGAGTGGAAAATTGCCAAGAACTTTTTGAGATGTAAACGGTGGGGATTTCCCTGCCCTTTACTCACAGGTGCTCTTACACCCATGCCTTTATCTGTTGGCCTGGGTGGCCTCTGGGGGGAGAGAGCATTTATAGCTTCAATCCATAGCACATGGCCTATGATAATCCTCTGTCTAAAATCTGGGTACCATGGCTTCCCCCTGCCCCAAAGGAATACATTTGTGTCTATGCGGTATAGCCTTATGGAAAGGTCTGGTGTAGAAAGATTAGAGAGTTCTATATTGGATAATCTTTTGTTGTGTTCAACAATTTCATAATGAGCATGAACCATCTGAAAAACCTACACTGTGAGTTTCCCCTTTTTACATCAGAGCCCCAGAGTGAATGTAATGTGATTCCCTGAAGGTCTTAGACCTCTAAGCCTAAAGCAGGCCACCACTGAGGGTGGGATCCATGCCTCAAAAAAAACCACTCTTGCTTTTTTCTTCTTTCTCTTTTTCTATCTTGAATCCAACCCCCTTTTTTTTTTTTTTTTTTTACTTTCCCAAGGTCAAAAAACCCAAAAGAGTCCAAAGCCCTTAACCAAAATCTCTCTTGTGCAGAGAAACAAAAAAAGGTGTGTGTGGGATGGAAGTGGTGGGCAGTCTAAAATTAGGTGCCCTGTCTATACTTAATTCTGTTGATTCTTAATGCAGTTGGACATTTACTTTCCATTTACCTCTATTTGGTTGATAAGGAAGCAAAATTCGGACATTTAGAGTGCCTGGAAAAGAAGAATATTCCAGCCACCATTTTAGATAAGCCTCTTGGACATGTAAACACATACCTCAAGCCAGGTACAGAAGAAACAGATCAGAATTTTCACTAAGTCTCCAGTGTTAGGGGTTGCCAACTGTTATCCTCTAGCTTGTTGATTTTCCAGGTGTTTTGTTTTCTGGCTGCATCCTGTCTATAGCCTGAATTGGCACTGTGTGCAATTCTTTTTTGGAGAATGAAGGGGCGAAGAAAGCAGAACTTAGGGAAAAGAGCAGAAACATGCTTTCCAGCATGCTTGAAGGAACCCTCTGAAAACTTACCCCTATTCTTAAAGTGGAGCCGCTCCTGTCCCTCCTGTGCACTTAAGCGTACCTGAGGATATCAGTTTAAGCAGTAGTGAGCTGTACAACCAGTGGGCCCAATATCCCATCTTAATGGTGTTCTAGACCTTTCTTCTCAACCCAGGGCTGGAGGCCATCTAAGAGACATAGAAGTGCAGCATGAAGAGCCGGTAAAGGCCTTACAGCTTGGAAGATCATAAACTCATCTTGACAGCTTAGAGGGCTAAAGGAGCAATGTTCATAATCACACAAGGGCAGCAGGCATGACTTGTGAGCATCCAGTGTGGTCACCAGACTGACTGATCTTGGAAACCAGCATCCTACCCTTGCTAAGACCAGGGGTTCTTTTGAAAATAAGATGAATGTTTTGGACTTTCTCCCCAGAAGAAATGCAAATACATACATTCTTTTGCATAAAAATAGCATCCCTTTGACCCATCTATTGACCCCAAGCTAGGAAACCTTTTATAGCAAAGATAATGCAAATAATAACCTGAGTTTCGGTTTGCTAAAGTTCCAGAATATACCAGAAATGGATTGGCTTTTACAAAGGGGAATTATTAAGTTACAATGTACAGTTCTTAGGGCATGAACATGTCCAAATTAAGGCATCAAGAGGAAGATACCTTGATTCTAAAGGAAGGTCACTGGTACCCAGGGTTCCTTGGTTACATGGGAAAGTGGATGGCATCATTTGCTGGCCCCTTGCTTCTGGGCTCTTGTTGCTCGCAGCTGCTTCCAGTGACTGTTTCTCTGAGTGTCTGCGGTCTTGCTTGCTTCTTGTTTGCTTCTCTGGGGACACCTTCCTGAGCTCTCTATGTCCTGTGGGTCTTCTCTCTGTGACTCTGGGGCATCTCTCTCCCTCTGTGTCCTTCGCTTGGTTTCATCTCTCTGCTCTCTGTATCAGCTTTTTCCAAAATGTCTCTGAGCATTTCTTTTCTTTCTCTCTCATAAAGGTCTCCAGGAAAAGATTAAGACCCACCTTGAATGGTTGGGGTCACATCTCCGTGGAAATAATTTAACAAAAGTCCCCACCCAACAATAGGTCTACCTCCACCAGAAGGGTTAGAAGAACATGGTTTTTGGGGGGTACATAACAGTATAAACCAGCACAGCCTGTAAACCACTCCAGTCCTACCTCCAATATTTAATGCCAGGGATCAAGAGGGGCCCCAGAATGCTATATACTCCTGGAAAGCCCCCCAGCTTCATTCTACCCCAAATACCTCTGCCTTGGCACCATCATGGCAGCACTAATCTCTATACCTCTTATCCCAATTTTCTTCAGCCATCACAAGCTGCCCAGAGTTCCCCCATCACTCTTTGTACCCCAGACTCCATACAACTCAGTTGGGTGGCCAGGAAACCCAGCCCTGCCCACCTGTCCTTACCAATCCCTCTTCCCTGCTCCATTTTTTTTGCCATAGCACATATCACCACCTAAGTTGCATTTTACTTATCAGCCTCCCCTTAGTCATAAAAGCAGGAAATATTACTAGTTTATTCACTGCTCTTCTTTTGGTGCCCTGAAACAGTGGTGGGTGCATAAAAGAGACCCCACAAATGTTTTTTTTGAATGAAAACCTGATGAATGGAAAGCTAACATTTATTGCCAGGCATGTAAGTACTTTCATACATATAATTTCATTTAATCTTTGCAACGGTTCTAGGAGGGAAATTCTATGGTTTCCTCTCATTTTGCAGATGAAGAGGCTGAGAACTGGAAAGGGTCTGGAAGGCTCCGAGGCCACAGGGACTGGGTGGTGGCAGCAGGATTCACAACCTGTAACTACACTTCAACACCTGTGCCCAGAAATACTGGGGTTTTACTGTGTTTAAAGTCATTACAGAAAATAGCCTAAGCCACAGGGTAATCTGTGTCACAGATAGGGTGTCTTGACCTCTGTTTCTTTCTTTTCCTGAGCTGTGTTTTCTGCTTCTCTAATAGATTAGAAGGTAAACCTGGTATGTTCCCAGCAAACACACACACACACACACACACACACACACACACACACACACACCATTTCTTCCTATAGCACATACTGTAATGAGATTTGGAACACTGGACCCTGAAATATTTGATTAGAGCAAGTATCTTCGTGAACCTACATGACATTAGGCACTGTTCCCCACCCCCACGCAAACACTACCCACCGCATGAGAGTCAGCTAGAGAAGCTCAGTGGTCATCATTGAGCATTCACGTCACGCTCAGTGTATAAGCCGAGGAGCTGCACACACTCAGAATGATGCATTGCATCGTCTGCATCATCCTGCAGACCTGCAACAGCGCATTCATTTCTCATTCATGGGGAGAGGTGGGACACCTCTGGAAAGAATGGGTCTGAGGCAGGCGACTGGGGACAGACCAAAAAGCAAGCAAATTATTGACTTGAAAGGATGGGAGCACCTTCCAAAATAAAGCTTTTGCTGCCTCTCATGCTGCAACTCAGACGCTGCTGCAGGGGGTGAGGTTTGGGAAAGCCTAAATCACCAAGCAGAAAAAAATCATTTGTACAACATTTGTATTAATCTCCACATTCCTATACATACCTACCCTTTGTGCACCGACTTACCCTTATTGTACTGCTGAGATTAATGAAGGTTCATGTCTAGTGGAGTCCCTCCCTTCCCCCAAAGCCCCACTGGAGCTAGAAATGTCCACATTAAGATTTCTGATAACATTCACTCATTCGGTATGCACCAACATGCCAGGAATTGTGCTGGTGAAAACAGCAATGAACAAACAAGCAAACCACAAAACACACCAGAGCCCTAATTCACCTGTGGCTCTCTCAGGGGCATAATGTGAGGTTATTTTCAGCATGGAATCTGCAAGCACTGTGGTGCTTCCAAATCATTCGACAGGACCAGACACCTGGAGGTCGGTATCCCAAAACATCTGAGCTACAACCAAGTCTGGCTGTGGGGTTTTACATTAGGACCTCGGAGGTGGCAGTGCTTTCTGCTCATCCGGAATCAGGAATGCTGGTTTAAATGCGGATTTCTGGGTCCTGCCCATGGTGGAATCAGAATCTCTGAGCACTGGGCCCAGGAATGTGCATGTTAACAACCTCCTCAGGAGATTCTGATACTTAGCCTGCATTTGACCTCTGGCCTAGTGATCGCAGCTCCAGACCCCTAAGCCTACAATTAGGATCAAGGGGTTCAACCTGGTACTGTCTGTTGTTTTTCCCTTTGGTGACTTTTCTCATTGTATTAGTTTAAACTATCTGTTTGGAAGGTAGTGAGGAGCTTACTAAGAGTTTGGGACTTATAAATTAGGAGAAACTGGGTCCAAATCTGTCACTCAGCGGTTACGGTAACGTTGGTTAGGGAATGCAGGCCTCTAAGCCTCTGTTGACTCATCTGCTTGGTGGGAGCAATTCCTCCCTCTCAGCGTTGTTGAAAGGATTCAATGTGATCATGTCTGCTGGGCATTAAGCACAGTTCCTGGCACAGAAGAGGATGATGACAGTGGTGGTGGTGGGTGACATCCAGTCCAGAGTTGGGGGTGGAGGGGCTGGGGACGGGGTGGGCACAGACAGGAGGGGTCTTGGTCTTGGAATCCAAGAAGCTGGTGAGGTAAGTAAGATAAGAAAAAGGATGGGTGAGTTCATGTGAGGGTGCATGTCAGGGACAGAGGGACACCTTAGTGCAGGGAATTAGCAACCTCATTTCCAAGGGCCAAATCCAGCCTACTTTTATTTTCTAAAAAAATAAAATCATATTAGAACACAGCCACACCCACTCACTTACATACTGCCTGTGGCTGCATACCTCACCCCTCTCCCCACAAACACACCACACTCTCCTCACAGAACAAGCCTCCCATATGCCCAGATGTGTTGAGACACAACCCACCACCATACGTCCCCCAATACATTACATACATGCACACACACACTGTTCACACTACACAGTCCCACTGCATCGCCATACCCAGGAAACTGCCAAGGCTTGTTCAGTGTGCTCTGCCTAAGGGCTTCTCAGGACACCCACCACCCAGCCTGGCCAAGGGAAAGGAGCCAGAGGCAGGGAGCCAGGATGCTTAGACCCAGTCCTGGCCCTGCCGCTAACCATCTCTGCAACCTTGTGCACATCACTTTATCTTTCTGAGTCTTATGGTGTCTGGCTGCAAAGTGAGGATGGATGGACTTGTTTGGGCCATTTACAAATGCTTTACTTGCCCTGAATACTTCCAACCCTTCTTGGAGTTATCTGACTTTAGGTGTCTGTTAGGGACCTAAACAGACTGGGAATTGGGACCTAAACAGACTCAAGGAGTTGACTAGGTTATCACATTTGTGGAGCAAGGACTGCAAGTGGATAGCCTTTTGTTCCTTTCCAGGATCAAGTTCCAGGCCCATGGTCTGGGAATGGCACCTTTAGCCTCTGCACAGCCTTGGGTATGGTGGTAAGTCAATGGGCATTGATTAGATTCATCCAGGCTGTGTGGCTTTGTAAGGAATAATGCTGGCACTGGCCTTGGCTCAAAGGGCTTCTCCCACAGATAAGGGTTAAGGGGGGTTGTAGCAGATACTGACCCTCACTGTGGTTTACCCGTTATCTCTTTCGGTTTCATTTCAACTTTCTTTAGCCCATGGGTTGGTGGATCCAGTGGTTAATTTTATGACTAACAGGAAAAAAGCTGGGCCTTGAAATCAAGAGGTCTGCATTCTAATCCTAGCTCCATGGTATTATGCAAATCAAGCCTATCTTGGGTTTGAGGGTTGATCAGAACAGAGGTCAAAGACCTCTCTATTCCATCTTTAACAGCTTGACCTTGGAAAAGTTACCTAACTTTTTTGACAGACAGTTGCTTTATCTATAAAATGGGAGTAATCTCATATATAACTTTACAAGGTTATTTGAAGATTAAATGCAACTGGGCATGTAAAAAACCTAGCTCATAGGAGATAATGCCACATAATGTAATCAATATGGCTTGTGAGAAGGCATTTGCATTAGTTATCTTTTGCTGTATAACTAATTACCTGAAAACTTAGTGGCTTAAAACAACAAACATTTATTATTTCATAGTTTCTTTGGATCAAATCTGGGTGTGGCTTATCTGAGTACCTTTGGTCCTAAGAGTTTCCACAAGGCTACAGCTAAGGTGTTTTCCAGGGTTGCAGTCCCACCTGAAGTCTCAACTGGGGGAAGATCTGCTTCCAAGATCACTCCTGTGGTTGATGGCAGGACTCATTCCATAAGAGCTGTTAGACTAAAAATATCAGTTTCCTCTGGCTGTTGGCTGGAGTTCTTTCTCAATTCATTGCCATATTGGCCTCTCCAAGATGGCAGCTTAAAGCATTGACAGCTGGCTTCCCATGGAAGCACTCAGAGAGAGTAAAACAGAGTTGTTTTGTAACCTAATCTCAAAAGCCACATCCTATTACCTTATGCCGCATCCAATTCACTAGAATGAGTCCCTAGGTCCAGTCTATGTTCAAAGGGAGGCGATTGTGTACACCAGGAGGTGGGGTTCTCTGGGGGCCATCTTAAAGGCCACTGTTCACAGCAGTGTAAAGTGTGAGGAAGAGTATAAACTCTAGAATAAGGCCACTGGGCTTGACATTCAACAATACCACTTTCTCAGCTGTGCCATCCTGGGCAATTTACTTACCTTCTCTGTTTTATTTTCATTAAAAATGAAACAGGAATAACAACAGTATTGACAAATAAGGATTTGAAGGAGAATACACTATAATGTACTGTTTTGGTTTGCTAAAACTGCCAGAATTCAATATACCAGAAACAGAACAACTTTTATAAAGGGAATTTATTAAATATCAAGCTTACAGTTCTAAGGCCATAAAAATGTTGAAACTAAGGCATCCAGAGAAAGCTACCTTAACTCAAGAAAGGCTGATGCCCATCACATGAGAGGGCAAGAGCCTGGCATCTGCTGGTCTTTGTCCCTGTTCCATTGCTTACAGCTTCTGATGCCAGAGATTTCCTCTCTAAGCATCTGTGGGCCTTCACTTAGCTCCTCTAGGACATAATTCTGAGTTCTGGCTTGCTTAACATCTCATGGGAAGGCACATGGCAACGTCTGTTGGGCTCTGCATCTCCAAACTCCGTGTGTAGGCATCTGCTCTGTCTGTAGGCTCTGTCAGTTCTGAAGCAACCATGCTCCAGGTGTTTGCATCTGAGTTCTCTCCAAAATGTTTCCTTTTTTAAAGCACTCCAGTAAACCAGTTAAGGCTCACCTTAAAGGGGCAGAGTCACAACTCCAGCTAATCAAAGGTCCCACTCACAACTGTGTGTCTCATCTCCATTGAAATAACCCAAGGTTTCCACCCCAAGAAAATGAATCAGAATTAAAAGAAACACAGCTGTCCCCACAAGATTGGAACAGGCGAAAGGGGCATGGCTTTTCTGGGGCACATAACAGCTTCAAACTAGCACACATACCCAGCACAGCACTGAGGCATCATAAATGTTTAATACATAGGAGAAATTATTATCATCATTGCATGGGCCCAGTTTCATCTGGATTAGAGCAAATTTTGTGGGCGTGTCTCTTCTATCCTGAAACTGTGCTGAGCACAGAGTAGGCCTCAGTAACTGCATACTGAGTTAAATGAGGATTCCCTGACTTTCTCCAGTGGAAAATCTATAGCTGGAGGCAGGCAAGGACTTCTGTGTCTGCCTTCTGAGTTTGATATCATAATTGTGGTTGGTGGGGGTAAGAGTATATGAAGCATTATAAAAACGCTCACACCACAACCACATCAAGACACTCAATCCATAGTATCGACGAAACATTGACTCACATCCCCCAGGAACCAGCCAACGCCCGGCAGATGGAAATGTACTCAAATTGTAACCGCTGTGGTATTTTCCTTACGTCACCAGGTATGAGGCCAGAAACATCTGCCATCAATCTTAAATTTGGCCATAGTACACACTGGGATCAATCATCTGTAAACAAGTCACCTATGTTATCTCAGAGATGATTTTTCATCTCTAAATGCCGAGTCATTCCATAGGAGCTGAGGTGTAACATCCATATGTCCTCTGAGATTGGACTTGACCTTGGTTTTGCAAGTTGCTCTTCAAACCAAGGACTCTGTCTTCCCCTCAACCCCCAAAAAAGGAGAGCATTTGGGAGCTTTCCCACACAGACTGTCATAAGGAGAGAGCACAGGTGGATTTCAAGGGCCACCACCAGTAGCCCTCTGTTGGGAAGGCAGAAAAGTTGTTCTGGGGGAAGGGGTATTAAGGCCACTGCTGAAGGAGGAGACATTGTATCTGGTTTCTTGACAGAATCCTGGTGAATCTGTGTGACTCAGGATCAGTTAACCTCTCAAAGACTCAATTGTATCATCTATGAAAAAGGAAGTATAAATAGCATCTAATGGAAACTCACCCAGGTGGAGGAGAAAGTAACTTAAACTTATTCCCAGTAGAATCATATCACTACCCAGCCTTTCTACTCAAAGTTTAATAATTGTTAACATTTACTGAGTACTTATAATGTTCCAAGCACTATCTCATATACTCTTCCCCAAATACTGAGAGGTGGGAACTATTATCATCTCCATCTTACAGATGTATGAACAGAGATGTGAAGTAACTTGTCCCAGATTGCACAGCTAACACATGGCAGAACTGGGATTTATCCCCAGGTCATGGCTCCAGAGCCTGTGCTAATGCCTTGCACCTCCCCTGCAAAGATGTCTTCTTCTTTTTTTTAACAAGGGTGTCTTGGAGATAACATTTTCACTTAAATTCATGGTAGAAATTTCAGGTGGTATATCAAGCAAGTAAGAAAGATGTCTTGGGAAAGTAGATCCTACATCATACCTCATCAGTGATTATCTTACCTCCATTTGAGAGCTGACCACTTAAAACAAAGATTGGAAAATTAACTCCATCCTTATTTCTGCCTCCCCAGACATCTTCCATCCATCTTAAATAAGGAGCTGTGATGGATTTGCTGTGTTAAGGGATTATAGGATCTCGGAGCTTAGAGAGCTGAGGCATGGAGAGTGGCAGGCCTTCAAACTCCACAGACCTCTGCCTCCACTTCATTTTTTAATAAAGCACCATTTATCAAACACTCAGTGGCAAGGGCTGTACTCAGTGCCTGGCAGGCCTTATTGCTACTCCTGATGGTATCTTCTGTGCTAGCTGCTAAGATTCCCATTTTACAGATGCCGGGGAGGTCAGAGCAGTTTTGGGACCTCCCAGGACAGACAGCTAATAGTAGGTGATTGCAGGGTTCATGCCCATGGCTGCTTGGCTCCATGGTCAACGCTCCCCCTTCACCACACTGCAGACCCACAAAGCTTCCTTGAAGCCCAAAACCTTTTCCTTGTGCCTAAAGTCTTCATTAGTCTGCCTACTGCCAGATGGCAGCTTCACCTGCCAGGCTAGATGAAAGGCTGTTGAGTGTGGTGGAAGATGGATGTGCCACATAAAACAAAAGACTTTGTGGAGACAGAAGAGATGTGGCTCAGAACACCAGCCAATATACATCAAGGGCATAATGTGACTTGGGCTGTAAGTTAGCTTTCATCACACAGAGGAGAGGTGGGGCTGGAAAGGCTCACGTGCCAAGGTTCCTAACTTGCGTGTCAACCACAGTTTTGAAGAATGTTCTTTTTCCGCCACAAAAAGATCAACTTATAGGCCAGCACCACAAAAATCCCTTCAAACATGGAAAATCTTTCAAGCAGCCATGGAGGTTAAAAAAAGACATAGAACGGATTTTGACGTCTAACTCTGGGGCAATATGGTGTCTACTGAACCAAAAATGGCTGCAGCAGCATGTCCTGGTGGAAGTTGAAATTGGAATAACATTTCTGGAGGGCAGTTTGGAAATATGGTTCAGAGAGCTTAAAAATGTACGTGGCCTTTTTTCCAATTATTCTGCTTTCAGGATTGTATCTTAAGGAAACAATCAGAGTTATGCACAAATGAATTCATCACAGCATTAACAGAAAAATAACAGAAACGATCTAAATGCCCAGGAATAGGGGATGAGTTGTATTAACCCACTGTGGTAAGGAGGCAAGTATTACAAGGCTCATGACCCCTGCTTCTTCTTCTCCAGTATAGCCTACTCAGCCAATAACATATCCATCCAGGTGCACCAGGTGGAAATCTGGGGGTGGTCCTGAATGTCCCTCTCCCTACCTCCCTTATCTAATCAGTCCCCACATTCTGTCTTCTGTAAGTAAAGGCATCTCAAGTCCAGCGATTTCTCTCTGTGTTCACTTGGCACCACCCTAGTCCAAACCTCTCTTTGTTGGATACTCTGTCTGCACTTTGGTCAGAATTCTCCTTTTAAAAGGAAATCCAGCCATATTCTCTCCTTGCTTTCCTCTCAAAACCTTCCCATTGTACTTGTGATCAAACAGTTCAATGACCTGCCCTCTAGCAGGGTCAACAAACTTTCGATAAAGGGCCAGATATTAGGTGTGGTAGGTTTTGTAGATCATACAGTCTCCGTAGCAACGATTCCTCTCTACTGTTGTAGCTTGAAAACACCCATAGACAATCTGAAAATGAATGGCTGTAGTTCTGTTCCAGTCCATTTTGTTTGTAAAATAAATGAATTTGGCCCAGAGACCATGATTTGCCGAACACTGCCCTATAAGCTCTGGCCACAATTTTCCTCTATGACTTCCACAAAGCCACTTTATCCCCCATCTAGTCATCGTTTCACCATCAAGATCTACAGGCAAGCTGTCAGCCAAGAATTTTTGCATTTCCTTCTGCTCCCTGCCTGCCTTCTCACATCATCCCTCAACCTAACACATACCCCCCTTCCCTGGCCAGCTATTCTTCACCCTTTGGTCTCAGATCTAGGTCCTTTCCTTAGGTGCATTCCCTGATGTAACCACTAGGTTGGGACCCCCTTATCTCTCAAAAGAGTCAAAGTTGTAGAGCTTCTCAAATTTGAAATTAAATAATTATTAATGCTGTTATGTGTTTATATCTTACTTCTGCTAGACCCAAAGTTTCATGTGATAAAGGTTTATGCCTACTATTGATCAAAACTGTATTACTAATGCCTAATGCACACGGAATGAGTTAACTTTTTGTTGGAATGTTGTTGATTGAATAAATGATCACACGTTTAAGACCAAATGTGCAAAGATACATACCAAAATATTAGGAGGTAAGTCTATAGGCAATTTTTATTTTCTTTCATACTCAAGGATAAAAGAAAACTTTTTCTCAAGTTTTCATAAAGAACGTATATTATTTTACTCAGAAGAATAATGTCAAAAGAGAGAAAGAGACAAGTCTTGCTACTGTAATAACATGTAAAACTAGCTCATTATTGGCACACCTCACATTTTGTACCATCATTTTTCTCTCCTTCATCTGTTTAGAGCTGCCTAGTAAAGCTCTCTTCCTCCCTCTTGCTGCCTTGACCTGGCCGGTTCTCATGTTCTGCAGGTGATCCCATCAGGTCCAAGAGAGGAACAGCAGCGTGGTGTGCCGGGCAGTGATTTGAGTTAAGCCAAAGCTTCCAGGAATGCCCGTGACAAATGGACTCCAGTGTGCACCCATTCACACACTTCTACTCCCAGGGCTTCCAACCCCAAGTACAGGAAGGGGTTAAGATCTCAATTGCTGCCATGTGAGATTACAGGCACCAGTGGTTTTGCAAAGCAAAAACGTCCATGCAAATGGGAAGTGTGACAGCTAACATATTTATTCCACTTACCAGTGGCTCCGCGTCAAACATCTGGTCATTTCCATGCCAGGCTGGTCTCCAAGTAGCGCTCGAGGGCAGCAGGCCACATGACCAACATGTTCCCACTCACTCATCCAATTATTTTCTCCACATTCAAGAGGAAGCAAATGAAGATGAAACTAATTATTACCTCCAAACTGAGATAGCATTTTGATCATTGTCTAAAAGAACCTGTAAGGGTAGGATAAAGAGGAGACCAGTAATTGGCAAAATGCATGGATTATTAAAAAGGACTGTGAGGCTACAAAGTTTTAAAGGCGTAAAAGGTTCAGCCCCGTCCTTGATTCTGAGAGGTTCCAGACTATTTGGATATTCAAAACAAACACGGAAAGATAAGCCGCAGCACATGGTGAAATAAATAGCAGCGATGGTAATGACAATAAGTGACAGGAAGGCCACACTTACCCCGGTTTTCATAAAGTCAAGGTCACTACTTCACATTCTTAACTTTCACTTTATATTAGAGTGTTGTTGGCTGTAAGTAACAGAAAATCCCAACCCCAGATGACTTCAGTAATCATGCAAGTATCATTTCATACTTGATGAAGTCCAAAGGCAGTACAAATTCTTATTATTTTAGTAGCGTGCAAACTCATTTAGGATCCTATTTTTTCCATCTCTTCAACATGTCATCAATGAGTGCTTCAACCTCAAGCTTGCAATTAAAATGGCTGCAGCAATTAAAATGGCATCTAGACATGAAAATTCCCTCTTATGGTTTTCTTTTAGGAATGGATAACTTTCCTTGAAAACCCTTCAGAATATTATCCTGATGTACCACTAGCTGGAATTGGGTCATGTGCTCGAAGGGCCAGTCCTTGACAAAGGGACAGAGATGACCCTTAGGTCAGCTAGACCTACCACTGTAGCTGGGGGTAGAGTCAGCTTCTCCAAAGGCATATGGCTACATGGCTTTATTCAGAAAGGAGGGGGGAAATGAATGCTGAACAACCAAGAACATCTTTCATAAGTTAATCCCAAAGGTAAGAAACATTTTCATATCTGTAAAATCTGACATTGCAATTGAATTTCCAGATTCATTTCTTACTACTCCCTCAGTGCAGACACACACACATATACCTTAGACACACCAGACTGCAATGCTTTCAGTTCTTCAAAAGTAGTATGGCCTAACCACTCTGCATTTCTTTGTTTCTCAACTCTGGGATAATCACACATCCCTGTTTACACAGAGTAGTCCTGCTTTACACCTGTTGTCCTAGAATAATTCCTAGTAGGGTTTACATCACTCTCACAAGTGAAGTCAATTTAAAGAAGAGGATGGAAAATATTAAGGAAAGGGAAGAGTTTTAAGGTATAAGAGTCAAGGAGAGAGAGGAGTCTAAGATGACCCTCAGACATCTGACAGGGAAGCTGTGTCAATTGTGCTACCAGTCACCAAAACAGGGAATCAAGGAGGAAATATCATTTGGGGAGACGTTAGTGAGTTCAGTTTTAGACTTGGTAGACTATCAGGTGTAGATGACCATGTAAAAGTTAACTGTATACATTTAGAATTCAAGAGAGAAAGACCTCAGAAGTTTGAGTCAATACATCTAGATACCTTAAGTCATGAATATGGATGAGATATTCCAGAAGAGACAGAATAATAAGGTATCCATGGCAAAGATCCAAGTAAAGCCAATGTTTAGAGGTTATGCACAGGGAAGGAGGCAGTATGTGACATTTGTAAAGAGCGGCCAGAAAGGAAAGTGGAGAATCAAGAGAGGGAATGATGTCACGGAAGCCCAGGAAGAAAAGTGTTTCAAGAAGAAAGGAGTGGTTAATGAAGTTTGTAATGTTACAGAGAGTTCAAATAAGTGAAGGACCAAAGAGAGTTCATTGGTATCAGCAATTCATTGGTCCCCTTTCCTCGAGCATTAGAGAACATAATAGAATCATAGAATTTTAGGATGAATAAGCCCATGGTTAATGATGCAAGTTTTCTTTCTTTCTTTCATTTTTAATGAGAAAAGAGAGTCTTTGCAAGATTAGTTAAGACCCAGTGGCATAGCCTGGACTAAAACTCACAACGCTGGACCCATCACCCAGGAAACTACCTACCATATTATGCCATCTCACGATGTGTGCTGAAATGTAGAGATGGGTAAAAGTGTGAAACATGCAAGATCAAAGCAAGTCGGTATGTCCATCAATCTAAATGAACTATTCCACTTCTTCTCTCCATCTCTGCTACTGTTGCTTTCATTGGGCTACTCTCCTATCGGGCCTGAACTGGTGCAGTAGCCTCATTACTGGTCTCCCTATCCTTCCAACCCATTTTCTTCCCATCTGCAGATACATCACATTACTTCTGTGCTTAAAGCCCTTTAAAGAAGCACTAACATGGTTTCAAACAGAGAAAGGAACAGGTTGTATAAACACCTAGAATTAAAAAAAGAAACTCAACTTCTACATATTCAAAAAATATAAGCCAAGACTGATCAAAAAATCTAAAGAAAACTTAGGGAAAATTTTCACAACTTTGGAGAAAGAAAAGGTTTCTAGATATAAAATGTTACTTCAGTGACCATAAATGTAAAAAAAAAAAGATCAAGTGGACTTCACCAAAATTAAAAACTTATGCTCACAAAGGACACAATTAAGAAAATGGAAAAACATGTCCCAGACTGGGAGAAATTATTTTCAATATGTCTATCTAATAAAGGAATTGTATCAAATATATAAAAATCTTGTTCAACCAATAATAAAAGACAAACAACCCAATTAAAGAAATTTCACAGAAAGTAAGTTAAAATCCTAATGAGATTTTACACCCAAAACCATGGCTACAATTAAAAAGGACAGACAACCCAAAGTTGAAAAGTTGGTGGAGCAACTGGAACACTAGTACTTTGCTGTTCGAAGGATAATAACAGCCCAATTTCTTTGGAAAACTGTGAGCAGTTTCTTATGAAGTTAAATATATACTGAGCAAAAGAACAAAATTAGAGGACTGACACTACCCAATTTCAAGACTTACTGTAAAACTATAGAAATCAAGACAGTGTCAGACATATAGAACAATGGGCCAGAATAGAGATTCCAGTGTTAGAGCCACAATATATGGTAAATTAAATGTTTCCATTTGTTAGAGAAGTTGTGAGTTTACAGAACAATCACGCATAAAACACAGGATCCCCCATATACCACCCTACCACCAACATAGGTGTAGAACATTTGTTACAATGGATGATAACACAGTTTTTAATTGTATGATTAATTAAATCCATGGTTTTACTTAGGGTTCACTGTGAAATGTAGTGCAATGGATATTTTTAAACTCTATTATCATATATACAATTTAACATTTCCCCTTTTAATCATATTCAGACATATATCTCAGTGCTTCTAATTGTGTTCACAATGTTATGCTACCATCACCACCATCCACTGCCAAAAAAACATCTCCATCATTCCTAAAAGGAAACCTGCACATTCTAAGCTGTAACCTCCCAATCCCTTTCCCCACCCCATTCCCTGGTAACCTGTATTATAGATTCTGACTTTGAGTTTGCTTACTCTAATTGTTTCAAATTAGTGAGATTATACAATACTTGTCCTTTGTGTCTGGCTTGTTTCACTCAACAGGATGTCTTCAAGGTTCATCTATGTTGTTGAACGTATAAGGACATCGTTCCTTTTTACTGCCGAATAATATTCCATTGTACATATATGCTACAGTTTGTATATCCATTCATCAGGTAATGCACATCTGGGTTGCTTCCATCTTTTGGCAATTGGGAATAATGCCACTGTGAACATCGGTGTGCAAATATCTGTTTGAGTCCCTGCTTTCAGTTCTTTGGGGTATATACATAGTAATGGGATTACAGGGTCAAATGGTAGTTCCATAACTAGCTTTCTGAGGAACTACCAGACTGTCTTACAGAGTGGTTGTACCAGATTACATTGTCACAGCAATGAATGACTGTCCCTGTTTCTCTGCATCTTCTCCAACACTTATTTTTTATTTTTTTAAATAGCAGCCATTCTAATAAATGTGAAATAGTATTGCACTGTGGTTTCGTTTTGCATTTCCTTGATGGCTGATGATGTTGAGCAACTTTTCATGTGCTTTCTGGCCATGTGTATACCTTCTTTGGAGAGATGTCTGTTCAAGTTTTCTGCCCATTTTTTAATTGGGTTTTTTGTCTCTTTGTTATTAAGTTGAAGGATTTCTTTATATATACTGGAAATTAATCCTTTATCAGATATGTGGGTTCCAAATGTTTTCCCTTGTTGTACAGGTTGCCTTTTTACTTTGAGTATAAAGTTCATTGAGGAAAAATGTTTTTGATTTTGATGAAACGCCATTTATCTATTTTTCTTTTGTTACCTGTGCTTTTGGTCTAAAGTCTAAGAAATCATTGTCTATCACAGGGTCCTGAAGATCCTTCTCTACTAGAAGTTTGATAGTTCTACCACTTATATTCAGGTCTTTGATCCATTTTTAGTTGATTTTTGTATATGACATGAGGTAGGAACCCTCCACCTTTTTTTTTTTTTTGGCAAATGGAGATCCAGTTTTCCTAGGACAATTTTTGAAGAGACTATTTTTTTCCAATTCAGTAGTCTTTGCCACCTTGCCAAAAATCAGTTGGCCATAATGTGAGGATGGATTTCTAAGTGCTCAATTTGATTCCATTGGTCTGTATGTTTATCCTGTGCCAGTACCATGCTATTTTGATTACTGTTTCTTTGTAATAAGTTTTAAGATTGAGAAATGTAAGTCCTCCAACTTCATTCTTCTTTTTCAAGATGGCATTAACTATTCATGGCCCATTACCAAGACATATGAATTTGATGATGAGCTTTTCCATTTCTTCAAAAGAAGTTGTTAGAATTTTGATTGGGATTGCATTGAATCTATAAATCATCTTGGATTGTATTGACATGGCAATGATATTTAGTCTTCCAATCTATGAACATGGAATATTCTTCCATTTATTTAGGTCTTCTTTAATTTCTTCTAATAATATTTTGTAGTTTTCTGTGTCCTTCACTTCCTTGGTTAGATTTATTCTGAGATACTTAATCTTTTAGTTGCTATTTTGAATGGAATTTTTATATTGATTTCTCTTTTTTTTTTAAACAGAGTTTCCTAAATTTTTTTCTCATACTGATTGATACCTTATTGTGCATAATGCAACTTAGAAACCAACTTTTCAGTATAAATAGCCATTTTTGAACTTCATAAAATCCATTTTGAAATATTCATTCAAATAAGATGCCATAGTGTTTTCATGGGAACAGTAATAAAGAATCACAATATATAAAGCAAAATTAAGAGAATTGAAAAGAGAAATGGGAAAAAACTCTCATAAACAGTTTAAGATTTAACTCAAATTTAACTGACAGAACAAATGAGTAAAATTAAGAATAGATAAAATACATGAACAGAACAATTTACCAAAGAAACCTATTTCAAATTTTTGGAACATTAAAACCCAAAACTGCATATTATCTCTTGTTTGCAAATACACATTGGACATTTGCTATATAAACTGTATACTGGGCCATATGGAAAATATTTACAAAGATCAAAAAACTGAAACAATAGAGACTATTAACTTTTATCTCAGGAATCAATTAAAAG
Source organism: Tamandua tetradactyla (assembly GCF_023851605.1). Taxonomy (NCBI): domain Eukaryota; kingdom Metazoa; phylum Chordata; class Mammalia; order Pilosa; family Myrmecophagidae; genus Tamandua; species Tamandua tetradactyla. The sequence continues at coordinate 40,849,707 of NC_135346.1, read as the reverse complement.
AGGGCGGGATGTCTATCTCCAACTAAATTGTTCATATGTCTATTTTTTCTTGACAGTTTTTATTGTGTATTTTGTAGCTCTATTATTTCATGCATATAATTTTTTGATTTTAAAAAAAAGTCATCCTAATGAATTGACCCTTTATTACTCTGAAGTGACATTCTCTAACCCTGTTAATATTTTGCTCTGGTTTATGTTATCCTGATATAAACTTAATAAATTAACCAGTTTTCTCTCAATTAATGTTAGTATTTTATATATTTCTATCTTTCTTTTTAAAATGTATGTTGATAATTAAAATGCATTGTTGAAGGCTGCATAGATATGGGTCTTACTTTTCAATTCTGTCAGATAATCTCTTTCTTTCAATTGTGGTGTTTATACTATTCACATTAACTATAATTATCCTTAGGTTTAAGATTAATATTTTTTGTCTGTTTAGACCAAACTATGCTTTGTTCATTTTTCCTATGCTTTTGCTTTGAGTTGAATTAAGTATATTTTATCTTCCATGCTTCCTTTTTAGTTATATTTTTTCTTTTCCAATTGATTGTTGCTTTGAAGTTTATTGTATGCATGTTTTAACTACATTTACCTTCTTTTGATAACATTTTAATATGTAGTATAAGAATGTTACAATAATGCATTTCCATGTATCCCCTCATAGCCATTGGTCTATTTCCAATATGCATTTCACTTACAGATATGTTATAAATTCATGATACATTGATATTGGTTCTGTTTAAACAGTCAATTATCTCTTGCAGAATTTGTAATTATAAGGAAATGCATTATATATTTAGATACTCAATTACCATTTCATATAAGAGCATGGAATATATACTTTTTATTATCACAATTGACTGTTTTTTCTTTTTGTGAAAAATAACATATATACTAAAAAGCAATAAATTTCAAAGCACATTGCAACAATTAGTTGTAGAATGGATTTCAGAGTTATCTTGATTTCTTATTCTGATTGTTCATTGTGTGTGTATAGAAACACTACTGATTTTGGGGTATGGATCTTGTACCCTGTCACCCTGTTGCATACATTTATTAACTACAGGAGCTTTGTCATGGATTTTTCTGTTTCTTTTATATATAGGATCATGTCATCTGCAAAATAAGGAAAGTTTTACTTCTTCCTTTCTGATTTGAATGTCTTTTATTTATTTTTCTTGCCTAATTGCTTTGGCAAGAACTTCCAATACAATTTTGAACAACAGTGGTGAGAGTAGGTAGCTTCGTCTTGTTCCTAATCTTGGAGGGAAAGCTTGAAACCTTTCTCCATTAGGTGGCATGTCAGCTCCGGGGTTTTTATATATCTCTATATAACCTTGAGGAAGTTTTCTTCTTTTCCTCGTTTTCTAGGTGTTTTTATCAGGAAAGGGCACCATATTTGTCAAAAGCATTTTTCTTCATTGATTGAAATGATCTGGTGGTTTTTTTTCCCTCATTCTGTTAATGTGATGTATTACATTAATTGGTTTTCCTATGTTGACCCATCCTTGCACACCAGGGATAAATCCTACTTGATCATGGTGTATGATTCTTTGTTTGTTTGTTTGTCTTTTTGGCATGGGCAGGCTCCAGGAATCGAACCCAGGTCTCTGGCGTGGCAGTTGAGAACTCTGCCACTGAGCTGCCATTACCTGCTGTATGTTTCTTTTAATATGTTAGATTCTGTTTGCTAGTATTTTGTTGAGGATTTTTGCATCTATATTCATAAAAGTTTATGAGTTAATAGTCATAGTTTTCTTTTCTTGTGGTAACTTTATCCAGCTTTGGAATGAGAGTGATACTGGTATCTTTGACTTTGGTATGAGGATGAGGTTGGTCTCATAGAATGAGCTAGGAAGTGTTCCTGCCTCTTCAATTTTTTTGGAAATGTTTCACCAGAATCTGAGTTAAGTCTTCTTGGAATGTTTGGTAGAATTCCCCTGTGAAATTTCCATCTTGTGCTGGGCTTTTCTTTGTTGGGAGGTTTTTGATTATTGATTCAATCTCTTTACGAGTAATTGGCTTGTTGAGATCTTCTATTTCTTCTTCAGTCAATGTGGGTAATTTGTATGTTTCTAAGAATTTGTCCATTTCATTTATGTTATCTAATTTATTGAAATAAATAAATAAAAGAACTATTGTTGTGAAAAGTTGAAAACAGGATCTTCCAATAGTTCTTTTATTTCAACAGTGTCAGAGTACAGTCCCTTTTTCATTTTTATTTTTTTATTTGTATCCTCTCATTTTTTTGTCAGTCTAGCCAGATGTTTGTCAATTTTATTGATCTTTTCAAAGAACCACCTTCATGTTTTGTTGATTTTCTCTATTGTTTTCATTTTTATTTCTATTTCATTTATATCTGATCTGATCTTTGCTAGTTTTCTTTTTTCTGCTCACTTTGGGTTTAGTTTACTTTTATTTTTCTGGTTCTTCCAGTTTTGAAGGTCTCTGATTTGAAAACTTTCTTCTTCTTAATGTAAGCATTTATATCTGCAAATTTCCCTCTCAGCACTGCCTTCACTGCATACCATATATTTTTGGTATGTTGTATTTTCATTTTCATTCACTGAAACATATTTCCTAACTTCACTTCTGATTTCCTCTTTAACTCATTGTTTGTTTAAAAGTATGTTGTTTAATTTCCACATATTTGTGATTTTTTTTCCTTTCTCCTTCTGTTATTGATTTTCTAGCTTCATTCCTTTGTCCTTTGTGGTTGGAGGATATACACTGTAAAAGCTCAATATTTTTGAATTTGAGATTTATTTTGTGACCCAACATATGGTCTAACCTAGAGAATGGTCCATGTGCACTCAAGAATAATTTGTATTTCATTTTCATTGGGTACAATGTTTTATATATGTCTATTAGGTCTCATTGTTTTAGTGTTTCATTGAAATCCTATACTTCCTTATTAATCATCTACCAATTGTTCTATCCATTATTGAGAGTGCTGACTTACAGTCCTCTACTATTAATGAGTAACTTTCAATTTCTCCCTTCAAATCTGCCTTTTGACTGGAGCATTTAATCCATTTAAATTCCCTACTGATAATACAGGACCTTCTTTTGGAATTTTGCTATTTTGTTTTTGTAAGTCTTATACTTTTTGTGTCTCTCTCTTCTGTTAAAGCCCACTTTTGTATTTATTTGCTTTCTTATGTTGTACCAAATCGAGTGCCTTCTCATTTCTATCTGGGTATGTTTTTCATCTTTTTCCTTGTGGTTACTCTAGGGTTAAAATTTAACACCTGACGTATATAACAAATAGATTTGGTTTGATACCAATTAAACTTCAATAGCACGCATATACACTTTTTAATATCTCCCCTCTCCACCCACCCCTTTTTGTACTGGCTACCACTTATATCTTTGTAGATTGTATGTCTAAAAACCCAGAGTTATCATTACTTTTTATGCACTCGCATTTTAGCATTTGTAGGATATCAGAAATGGAATTACATACCAGACAATACAATATAAAAATATAGTTACCAAATGTTTACTTTTACCACAGGTCTTTACTTCTTTATGCTGCTTTGAACCACTGTCAGGTGTCCTTTCCTTTCCATCTGCAGAGCTCCTTTTAGCATTGTTTGTTTGGCTAGTTTAGTGATAATGGGCTCAGCCTTTGTTTATCTAAGAATGTATTAATGTCTCCCTCATTTTTGAAAGAGAGTCTTGCTGGATATATAATTTTTGGCTGACAATTTTTTTCTTCCAGCATTTGAAATATTTCAGCCCACTGCCTTCTTACCTCCATGGTTTCTGATGAGAAATCATTGCTTAATCTAATTGGAATTCCCTTGTATGTAGCATATTGTTTTTCTCTTGCAGTTTTCAGATCTCTGTCCTTGTCTTTTGTATTTGATAGCATGATCAGTCTATGACAATGTTTATCTTTCTTCATGTTTATACTGTTTGTTGTTCTCTAAGCTTCATGGATAAGCATATTCACATTTTTCCTAAGTTTGGGAAGTTCTCTGTCATTATTTCTTTGACTATTTCTTCTGCCCCTCCCTTTCTTTCTTCTCTTTCTGGGATTCCCATGATGCATATACTGGTGTGCCTGATGGTGTCTGTTCTAGTTTGCTGGCTGCCGGCATGCAACACACCAGAGACGGATTGGCTTTTAATAAAAGGGGATTTATTTTGTTGGTTCTTCAGAGGAAAGGCAGCTAACTTTCCACTGAGGTTCTTTCTTACGTGGAAGGCACAAGATGGTCTCTGCTGGTCTTCTCTCCAGGCCCCTGGGTTCCAACAACTCTCCCCGGGGTGATGTCTTTCTGCATCTCCAAAGGCCTGGGCTGAGCTGCAAGTGCTGAGATGAGGAATGCGGAGCTGCTAGGCTGTGCTACGTTGCGTTCTCTCATTTAAGCACCAGCCAATTAAGTCAAACATCACTCATTGCAGCAGACATGCCTCCTAGCCGACTGCAGATGTAATTAGCAACAGATGAGATTCACGTACCACTGGTTTGTGTCCGCAGCAACAGAACTAGGTGCCTTCACCTGGCCAAGTTGACAACTGAATCTAACTACCACAGTGTCCCATAGCTATCTTAGGCTATTTTTACTCTTAATGTTTCTTTTTTCTTTCTACTCCTCAGTCTCATTTCAAGTGTGTTGTCTTCAAGTGTGTTCTCATTTCAAAGAATCAGAATTGTCTTCACTGATTCTTTCTTCTGCCTGCTCCAATGTGTTCTTGAAAGCCTCCTGGGTATTTTTTACTTCAGGTATTGTGGTCTTCAACTCCAGTAGTTCTGTTTGGTTCCTTTTTAAAATTTATATTTCTTTTTATAGACTCTTATAGTTTATTCATTGTTTTTCTGATATCTCATGGCTCTCTTTTTGCTTTCCTTTATCTCCTTAAGCATTTTTAAGATCAGCTCCTTAAAGGCTTTTTTATTTGTTATGTCCATATACTCTTCTTCTTCATTGGTATTTTCTGTATTTTTATCCACTTCCTTTGGATGGGCCATCATTTCCTGTTTGTCTTGTACTCTTTTATTGCACACTATACTTTTTAATATTTCAAAATGCTAACTCTAGGATTTACTCCCAGAATGTCAGTTTCCTGGTTCAGTAATCAGCTGATGATAAGAAAGAGATTGTCTTGCGCTTCAGTCCTCCTATCAGAAAGGTCTGCCCCAGGCGAATGCAGTGTTTTGGAGTTCGCCTGTTTGTAGGACTTTGGTTGTCCCTTCTGTTTCCCAGGGAACAAATCTCCCTCTTCTGAATATCTGGATCTGGCAGGCTTTTGTCCCAGATTGTCCACCTCTATAGTTTCTTATACTCCTTTCATTGTCTCAAGCTGATTTTCCTGGTAGGCAAATTCTGGGGAGATGGTCACCCTAGGGATGACTCTACCAGTTGAGTCTTTCCCTGCCAAAACTAGGCCAGTAACCCACAAAAGGGGTGCAGACCAGCTCAAAAGTGTCCTGGCAGTGGGTCAGGAAGAAGACCAAAAGCTTCTCTGATGGCTCCCCAAAGCTGAGTTTTTCTGGCCTGCCCAGCAAATGCAACCCTTCAGCAATCTCCTGCCCCTGCCTGAGGATCCTTAAATCTCCATGTCCTTCACTCCCGTCCAGGGAGGGTTGAAACAATGGCTGCACTGCTTTTGTCTGGACAGGTTGAAACAATAGATCCCTCAGAGCTGGGACATAGTGATCCAAATTTGCTGATCAAAATCCATGATCAGCAATTAGCCATGCACTCTCCTGTTCATAGGGAAGAAGATTTTACATCCCTTTCTGTCAGCCCTGAGTTGGCCCAGGGCCTAGACCCTGCAGTGGCATGCTGTGAGGGTGGGGTATGAGCACTGGTAACTGCCATGCAGAGAGAGCACGTTACAGTTCTTTACCATAACTTCTCAGCCTTTTATTTTCCTCCACTGCACATTGTACAATGTTCTTCTGGCCTCTGGAGTTTCAAAATAATCATTTCAGATAGTTCCTGCCTGTTTAATAGTTGTTTTGGTGAAAGGACTGAGTCCTGGAGCTCCCTACTTTGCTATCTTCCCTGGAAGTCTGTTTGTAAATTACTAGTTGACAAGTTGTCAAGAAAATTCAGTGGGAGAAAGAATAGTCTTTTCAACAAATAGTACAAGACCAAATGCTTATACATATACAAAATGATGAAGCTTGACTAACATTATACGCAAAAATGATGGGTGATATGTCTAAACATAAGACTAAAATGAAACCTTCTAGAAGAAAGCCTTGGAACCTTTTGTTAGGAAAAGATTTCTTAGAAAGGACATAAAACATAACCACAGAGGAAAAACTGATAAAATACATTTCATCAGAAATGTATTAAAGACATGCTTTTTGAAAGATACTATTAAGAACATGAAAATACATTCTTCAGAGTGGTAGAAAATGCTGGCAAATACATATCTGATAGATGAATTGTATCCGGAGTATATAAAGAACCCCCCAAAACTCCCTTACAGAAGGAAAACTCATTTTATTTTTAAAAACTGAGAACAGATGGGAGCAGGTCTTTCTCCAAAGAAACTAATAAAAATGACAGTTAAGCACATGAAAAGTTGCTCAACATTATTAGTCATTAAGGAAAATTCAAATTAAAACCAAATGAGGAAAATAGCAGAGTAAGGATGGCAGAAGATTCTCTCTTCCATAAAAGCAATAAGAAACCTGGCAAAATCATCAGAATGTGCTTTTTCAGAACCCTGGCATTAACAAAAGGCTTTCAGCAATTAGAGAAGGATTTTTTTTTTAATGGCTGAACTCAGTAAAAATAATGTACTTTGTGAAATTTTAATTTGCCCAAGTCCCATCCCCCCATTCTCCAGCTCTGCAGTGGCCTTGAAAACTAACATCCTGAAATAATGGTGAAAAACAGCAGCTTCACAGTTACTAGAACATGCAGAAAGGTATCGGAATTATTTCAATCCACCATTACCAGGGAACCTGGGGTTCTCCGGAATATCTTACTTGCAAGACTGTATTTAATTGACCTAATTCAGAACTTTCCCAGTAGGAAAAATCTATCCTTTCCTGAGCCATTTATCAAAATAATAATAATAATAATAATAAGAGCAATTCCTAAATTGGGGCTCAACAGCATATTTGAATTGGCAGAAGAAAGAATCAGTGACTGTGAAGATAGGTCGGCTGGGATTATTCAATATGAGAAACAGAAAGAAACAAGAATGAAGGAAAATGAACAGATCCTCAGAGGCCTGTAGAATATCATCAAGCATACCAACATGTACATAAAAGGAGGAGAGAGACAGAGGGAGAAAAGAAAGAAGCAGAAAGAATGTTTGAAGAAATCAGGGACGAAAATTTCCGAAAACATTAACCTACATGCCTACGAAGCCCAGTGAACTCTACTTAGGATAAATTTAAAATATCTACACCTAGATACATCATAATCGAACTGTCGAAAGCCAAAATCAAAATGAGATTCTATTACACACCAACCAAAATGGCAAAAATTAAAAAGACAGGGTACAAGACCACTGTAATTCTCACGTGTTACTGGTGGGATGCAAAATAGTATAGCCACTTTTCCAGTTTCTTATAAAGTAAGCATGTAATTATCATATAACCCAGCAACTCCATTCTTAAGTGTGTACCCAAGAGAAATGAAAACATATGGCTTCACAGAGACATATTTGAATGTGCATAGCAGCTTTATTCATAACAGTCCAAAACTGCAAACAACTTAAATGCTTACCAACAAATTGTGACACATCCAAACAAGGATTATTACTCAGCAATATAAACAAATAAAGTTCCAATACTTACAACAAGAAGGATAAATCTTAAAAGCATAATAAGTGGAAGAAGTGAAAAATAAAAGCTTACATAACATATGTTTTAATTAGTTACATGAAAGTCTAGAAAAGACAAAAACCATGGTGACAGAAAGCAGTTCAATGGCTGTCAAGGGCAATAGGTGGGAGAAGCAAATTGATTTCAAAGGGGTATGAGGGAACTTTTGGGGATGATGTAAATATTCTATGATGAGCTTGCAGTGTTAATTACGCAACTCTATATATTTGACAAAACTTATCAAATTGTTTGTTTAAAATGGGTGCATTTTATTTTATATAAATTATACCTCAATAAAGCTGATTAATATGAAAGAAAATAATATATCTATGCTATATCATATATACATATACTATACATATGCATATACATACACATATACCTATATATGGAATTGGCTTACGTGATTGTAGGGACTAGCAAGCCCAAAATTTATATGACAGACCTCAGGCTGGAAATTCCAATAAGAACTGATGTGTAGTCTTGAGTTTGAAATCCATAAGGTGACCTGACAAACTGGGAATTCAAAGAAAAGTTGATGTTGAAGTCTGGGGACAGAATGTCTTCTTTGGAAAAGAAGTCCTTCTTAAGTCCTTCAACTGATTGACTGAGGCCCACCCACACTGTTGAGAGTCATCAGCTTTACTTAAAGTCGACGTATTGTAGATGCTATCTTCATAGCAACATCTAGACTGGTATTTAACCAAACAGTTGGGCATCATACCTTAGCCAAGTTGACATACAAAATTAACCACCACATTGTCTCTCCTTCCCCATCTTCTAGCCACATCAGCTTCTTCCAGGAGCTCAAACATGTCCAAGTTCTTTAGAAAATCAAGGCCTGGGCACATGTTGAGTCCTTTGCCTGGATGCTCTCTTCCTCTGTCCCTTCACATGGCTGGTCATTCTCATGCTTCAGGTCTCAGATAAATGCCACCTCTTCCAGGAGGCCTTCCTTGCCACCTATGCAAAGTAGCCCTTCTTGATTGCTTTACTTCTGTCCCACCCCCCATTTTTTCCCCTCACAGTGCTTATGAACAATTATTATTTTCTTGTCTATTTACCTGCAGACTGTAAGTTCCTGTCTCTGTCAATGGTAGTTCAGTGTTTTGTTTCTCTTTTTTGGGGAGGGAGTAAATTCGTTACTATTAAAAGGTAACATATAGAGGATGCACAGGTGATTCAGTGGTAGAATACTCATCTTCCATGTGGGAGACCTGGGTTTGATTCCTGGACCATGCACCCAGAAAAAAAAATAAAAGATAACATATTTAACTTTTACTCTTTCAACCTGTCTCAAGCACTTTTCCATCCATGTCAGCCCTGACTTTCCAAATTGAATTGAAAGTTTCCGAGGTAGGAGTTGGATTTAATGGGGCTCCTTAGACACTCACTCAGTTTGATGTGATGGGCTGTAGCATTTTCAGCTGACCTGATACTATGTCAGAATCCTCAACTTTAAAGTCCCTTTTTTAGGTCAAGACACAATATCAGTAGAAGGCCCCTATGGAAATACGAATGTATTCTATAGGAGTAGATAAAATATTCTGTCATGTAGGTATAATTATTTATAAGATGCTCTTTAGCTTCCCCAAAGTGTCCTGGTCTGGACCCTAAATTATACCATCATCCATCAGGAAAACTCACTGACTCAGTGGCATGGAGGAAAAGTAAGTTTTGGTGGGAACCAAGGCACAGGTACACAAAGTCAACAGAAGGTATTGGGTACAGGAATGGCAAATGGTGGTGACAAGAGAGGCCCCAAGGAGGGAACAGGAAATACTGAGACAGACTTTGCTGCTTAACAATCTTGTCAGGTAGCAGTTTCACCTGCAACAGTTAAAATACAACATTTACCTTTCCTCAAGGCAAAGGTGATTAACTACCACCAGACTCGTCCAGAGGAAAATTAATCTATTTTGACAATTTATATTCAACCCACAACCCTTTTTTTATTCGAGAAAAGGAGTTAGGAGCTTTTCTTTGAGCATTGAATCCTTTGGCAAATCATTTTCCAGCAGTGGCTGGAACCATGTAGAAGGAAGTGCTGACGGATGGACGGAAGGGGAAAGTCAGTCTCAGAACAAAATGTTGTCTGGAGAGCTCCAGTTTCTCAGCCTCTATGGAAAAGTCAGTGCAATTTCCATTAATGCTTACCTCAGTGTTCCCTGGCCCAATAGTCTCCCTACTGGCCTTCTTAACCAGAGCTGATCGACAGAGAAAAACTTTCCAGATTTATTTTTCCCCTGAGCCTGGAAAAGATTCTCCTCCTTACTGTCACCTCCAACCATGGCTGTCATCAGGAGATGTAAAATCCAGGGCTCATCAACCAGTAAAACGCTTCCACTTGTTTCCAATAAATGTCTGCCAAAGAGCAGCCGGACTCGCCTTTCTATTCCATTCCCTTCCACAAGCCTCAAGAGCAAAGGGCAGCCACGTGCATGCCCCAGGCCCCAGGCCTACACTCACTGCCCACCAAGCAAAGGGGGAGAAAAAGAGTAAAGGTCTTCGCGAACTGTCGAAAACGTCACCCGAAATGCGTTCATTTGGCAGCTTTTTGGATCACTTCAATTTTTTCTCCCTGCCTGGGCTCCTCCTCAGAATTGTTTTCCAAGTAGCAGCTTGTGTTTATTCTTCTGGGCTTTTGGAGAATGCAGGGGAAGGAAAAATCAACAAAATGTAGCTATGCACATGGAAAACCATATGCTTCATAAAACTACATATGTGCTGTGTTTGAAATGTAAAGGAAGATGTGCAAAAATAACCACCTGTCAACTCTCCAATCCACCTAGATTAAAAAATTCAAAAAGCCTATGTTCATATGCAAAAAGAAAAAATGCAATGAGGCCCTAAATTTCACAGTCTGTTAAAGCTGAAAGAAATCACTCAAGAACTACAAATTCCAATTCCTCCAGGACCCAGGCAGAAACTATAAATGAGTGAAGTGGGTCAGCTGGGACCGGCTAGGACCGACAGGAAAGGGTCTGCTTAAAAGGGTTCCTTTAGGCAATTGTCACGTGGGAACACAAGAAAGCCAGAGATCCAGATTCTTATGTGAATTCTCCTGATTTTTAAAATGTTATTGGGTTATTTGGATTTATTTTAAAACACTGAATAAGCCAAACAAAACACATCTGTAATAAGATTTGGTTCAGAGGCACTTCTGCTTGGAGACTTCTGTTCTAGATCAATTCCTTAATTATTTAATAGAAAATAAGTTTGAGGTAAAGAAAGAAACTTTCTCAAACTCACACTGATTATAAGTACCAGAGATGAGTCCAGGGTTTAGTTCTCTGAACTATCACTCTGGTGTTCTTGCTCCTAAGTCTGGTATGCTTTAACTTGTGAGGTTTCATGGACAGGTGTTCAAGGGACCCATTTAGTTGTGTTTATCCTGGCTATTTTTTGTCTTCCTCTCAAGTTCCATTCTGCCCCTTTCTTTACTTCATTGTGTTTCAGGAGTTTGACTTCTATGGACTAGGTCAATGAGCTCCCTTGTGCTTTGATTTCTAATTGAGGTTAGCCAGTGAGACGCGCCAACAGGAGATCAGAGGGAAGGTGGGAGCAAAGAGTGAAACTGGTGTGTTTATTATCCCTGCTTCTTACCTATTTCTCTCTAAGAAACGCCATAGTCTGCTCTGTGGAGCTCATTTCTCTGGGTTTCAGTAACCACACTTCACCTGTGCCCCTTTAGGTTTTGGGGTGGTGATGGTTCCCCTTTGTTATTAGTTCCAGGGTGCTGCATCATTTTTTTTTGGTTGTTTCTCCAAACCATCAACAACTTTCTAAATATTTCCTTCCTTAAAAGCTCTAGATTGCCTAGTTGAAGTGGGGTAACTAACCATTCTGGTTCGCCTAGGACTCTTCTCCCTTGTTTTCACAATGAAAATCTTGTGCCCTGGAAAGTCTTTCTGTCCTGGGGCAAATCAGGACAGATGGCCAATCTATGTATGTATTCTATCTATCTATCTATCTATCTATCTATCTATCTATCTATCTATCTATCTATCTATCTATCTATCTATCTTTCTATCTATCTATCTTTCTATCTATCTACCTATGTCAAATCTGCTGGCTCTTTTATACTATTCCTTCTTTTATATCTTTAAGAATTTCAAATATTCTTATTTTACAGCCTCTTACTAGATAACTTACATTATTTCTGATTCTTGGGAAGTGCTGTTTATTCTTTTACTGTTCCTGCTGACTCTCTCTCATGGTAGTTAATCTCCTTGTGAAATGTAAACATTTTTCCCCTGGGCAAGTCCTTTGTGTCCTAGGTTGTGCAAATACCCCAACAAAGCAGTTTTGCAATTTCTTCTATCACACTGTAGGGGCTTGATAGACCTGAGCACTTTGCTACCTACCCATATGTGTCACAGCCTGGAGTTTCAGTTTCTTGCATATGGCTTTCCCCCTCCCTCAACCCCCACCTTTTTCCAGGGCCCTAAACAGGTGGCAGTTTTTTGTTTTTTTTTTGCTTCTTTCCTGGGCTGAAATGTGGAATCTTTGTAGTTGTCATCTCATGAGCTGTGCACATTTTCAAGGCTCATGGCTTTTGCTGAAGCTCAATTTTCACTTCCCTGCCTAGCAAGGGCTTAAGAGTACACCTCCTATATTTCAGTGGGTGGTAAATCTCCAAACTTCAGCTCTTAGGACCTAAATCTGGGTCTGATAGTTTGCTGAATTAGCTCTCTCTTACTGTCCTGGCTTTGAATTCTTTCTTTATTTCTCACAACTGGGGACTTTTCTTTCTTCTGGTCAGAGAGTTGTTTTTAAAATTCTATGTCTATTTTTTATTCAGCTTTTCTATAAGTTTAGTTCATCATATTGCCAGAACCAGGGGTCACCTGCAATTCTGAAGTTCATGCCCAGCATAAACTTGAGATAGGGTTTGTGGTTCTGTCTCTCCTCTTGCATAGTCAGTAGCAGAAGTCAGTTGACAAATTGAGACCAAAATACAGCAAGTCTGGAGTGGGGGTGGCAGCAATACTTGGGTACCTAGCCGAATATGAGTCACTTCTGATGTTAATCTAGTCTCATTTAAGGTGAATGGCACCAGGAGGCAAAGTGGAAATGAAATATTCATTGCTCATTCAATATTACCTAATTTGTATGTCCAAGTGTTGACAAAAGAGAAGACTTTGCCGTCTACTTTATGAGTAATTGTAAATTAATATGCAACCCCCGCACCCATTCCAAGTGAGAAGAGAATCACTTGGATTTGCCAACTGCTCAACAACATGGCCTGGTTTCAAATGCAGATGCCACCCATCCTGTTTCCTACTATTGGAAATTCAGAACAGATCCACAGCTTTTCTAGGAGAAATGACTTTGGATAATATCATAGAATCTGGAATCTATGAACCTTAAATAGTCAAGGTGAAAAGAACCTCAAAGATGTGTTGCTTTGTAGCTGTTATATACCCCAGAAAAAGCCATGTTTTTTTTAATCCATTCCTGTGGATGCAGATCTTTTGTGGGTGAGACTCTTTGGTTAGGTTATATCAATTAGATGTGACCCATCTCATTCAAGGTAGGGCTTATCCTTTTACTCAATCCCTCTGTGAGAGGACAAAGGGCACAGAAGAAAATAAGAGAGAGCTCAGAGAGAGAAAAGCCCAGAGAAGCTAAGAAAGTACCCACAGGACACAGAGAGGAAGCCCCTGGAACCAGAAGCTGAAAACAATGAAACCGAGAAGCAAAGGACCAGTAGACATCGGTCATGTGCCTTTTCACATGACAGAGGTGTCCCAGATGCCAGCAGTCTTTCTTCAGAGTTCAGGTATCATCCTATTGATGCCTTAATTTGGACATTTTCATGGCCTAAGAACAGTAAATTGTAAGTTGATAAGTCCCCATTGTAAAAGTCAACCCATTTTTGGTTTTTTGCATTCTGACTGCTTTAGCAAACTGAAACAAAAGATCACCTTCTAATTTAATTGATGAAGAATTAAGACCTAACTTATTTCTCTTGTTCTAGGTGTAGACATTTCTTCAAACTCTTGCAAGCAACTTGCAGCCTTGCCAAACACAGTCATTTTGCTCCTGCAGGTATTTTCTCAGTATGTGGCTTGTTGGATTTTCTTTTTTCTTGTTCACTTGAAAAGTTGTATTGAACAGATTCTAGAATGTTCAATATTTACACAGATCAGCAGGCAGGACAGAATGCTACATCCATCAGCATGACTTACAGTCAAGGCAGATTTTCCTTCATTTGCTTAATACATTGGACCCTGTGGCTTCCTGCGGCTTGGTTAGAAAGGAAATGCTCAGGGCTTTGACACTTTGCAAATGTCAACTTGAAGTTCTGGACATTTCTCCAAGCACGTAGGCTCTCAGTACAAGAACCGGGGCCTCATTGCGCAGAACAGGCCCAGCCCTGGCCTCTCTCTAGGGGGATTTAGCTCAAGGCAAGAGCTGGGAATGGGGTGGAGTGGGGCCCTCTCTCTGAATCTAATTTCTTCACTCAATAACAAGAACAGGGTCCAATGGGAGAGGAAATTAGAGGAATAAGAATATGTGGATGTGAAGCATGAGAGAAAAGGCTTACTATAATTGGAGAAAGGGGAAATGGTAATAATAGCACTAATAAATATTGTTTATGTGCTTTGCATTCGTTATCTTATTTAGTCATTGCCAAAAATGCTGTGAGTTAAGTACCAATATTAATTTCATTCTACAGATAAGAAAACTGAGGCATAAAGCAGTCAAGTAAGAGGTGAAAGAGCTAGTAAATGGCAGAACCAGACTTTGACCCAGGCATTCTGGCCCTAGAGCCTCCAGTCTTAGCCACTACACATGTTATGTCATATATTCTGGGGAGCATCATAATTCAAACAATGCTTCTCTGTTCCTTTTGATCTTTCTTAGGTCTGTTCTCTTCCCTTATTTGTAGTTTTAAGTTTGAATAATAGCAATAGTTCCTGAATACCTGTGATATATAAAACACTGTTTGAGTACTTTATGTGCATACATTATCTCATTTATCCTCACAAACTATGAGGTAGGTACTGTTATCCACATATTACTGATAAGAAAACTGAGGTTGAGGGAATGTTTACTTGACTAAGGACAGACAGGTATTAAATGGCAGACTAGATTCAAACCCAGATCTTCAAATTTCAAAGTGTGAATTCTTACTATGTAATGGTGTGCTGGTTTGAAAGGATGTATGTCCCCTAGAAAAGCCATGTTTTTATCAAAATCCCATTTCATAAAGGTAGAATAATCCCTATTCAACACTGTATGCTTGAAACTGTAATCAGATCGTCTCCCTGGATGATGTGATTTAGTCAAGAGTGGTTGTTAATTTTCTGGAGTCCTATAAAAGAGGAAACATTTTAGAGAATGAAGGAGATTCAGAGAGAGCAGAGAATGCTGCAGCACCATGAAACAGAGAGTCCACGAGCCAGCGACCTTTGGAGATGAAGAAGGAAAATGCCTCCTGGGGAACTTCTTGAAACTGGAAGCCAGGAGAAGCTAGCAGATGATGCTGTGTCTGCCCGTTCCCTTTCAGATGAGAGAGAAACTGTGACTGTGTTCGCCATGTGCCTTCTCACTTGAGAGAGAAACCCTGAACTTCATCAGCCTTGTTGAACCAAGGTATCTTTCCCTGGATGCCTTTGATGGGACATTTTTATATAGACTTGTAATTGGGACATTTTCTCAGCCTTAGAACTGCAAACAAGCAACTTTTTAAATTCCCCTTTTTAAAAGCCATTCCGTTTCTGGTATATTCCATTCCAGCAGGTAGCAAGCTAGAACAGATGGACTTCAAACTGTAACGTGTACCCTGGGAAACTTTTAAGAAAGAAACTTCCAGGGCTCCACTCCTAGATTGTGAGTCAGTAGATCTGGGTGAAGCCCAGGAATCTGAATTCTTAACAAACTTTGCAGAAGACTCTGATGCCAATTTTCGAGTACCTGTTTTGCCAAATATTCCAGGATGCCATACTACCTCTCTGACTACACAGGTCAAGCAGAAATTGGTCCATTGTATTTTAAAGGTAAAAAAATAGTGTTGCTAAGTCTTCTCTCCTCTTCCTGTTAGGGTTATACAAACCCAACAGGCTGTATGCTAAGGCTCCCTGTATTTGCTCATTATATTGCAGGTGGCTCTCCATTTTTCAGTTTTGTTTTCCTCCATGTGGGCTTCTTTCTCAGGTTGGGGCTTCCCTCAAGAGCTGATTGCTATCAGCAACTTCAGACTCACATTCGTGTAGTTTTTAGTGACCGCAGTGGAAAAAGGCAGCCTCAGTCCCAATTGTTTGGGCAAAAGTCCTGAGACTGATTTCCATTAGGCTCTCTTGAGTCAAGTTCTCATCCTTAAACCAAATACCATAACCAGAAGCTATGGAATACTCTGACTGGCTACCCATTAATCAAGTATCCACCCCTGGTGGAGGAGTGTCAGCCTGACCATACCTACAGGTCTGAGAATGGGGTCAGCTGATAAAGGGAATGGATACTTGGCAGGTAATGTGCTGAAGTCCACAACATTAGAGCAAGATATCTGATTCCTGGAGCAGAGATGGCCATGCCCCAATTTGTTCTTTTCTAAAGAAGATGAGCCTTTAGGATTTTCCTGCATCCATAACTGAGTTAGGCTAATTTTCGGTACTACCAAAACAAAAACAATAACATTTGGCCTTTTACAAACATCATAGAATATATCACAGAATTCTTGGATTGAAAAGAACTGTATTGATCTTCCAGTCCAGCCACTTAATTTTGACATTTTTAAG
Organism: Tamandua tetradactyla; assembly: GCF_023851605.1. Classification (NCBI taxonomy): domain Eukaryota; kingdom Metazoa; phylum Chordata; class Mammalia; order Pilosa; family Myrmecophagidae; genus Tamandua; species Tamandua tetradactyla. The sequence continues at coordinate 40,833,153 of NC_135346.1, read as the reverse complement.
AAATTAACAGTCTTACCCTTTTTCAGTTAAAGAATCAGTAAATGATTCAGTGAGCACACAAGTGATGAACACGTTGTTGATGTCTGCGGAAGTGGCAGTCGAAAGTTTCGAGTCTTAGATTCTGATCCCAGGTGAAGGAGGCAAGTCACTTAGCAATATGGATCTTACCTTCCCTTCATTTGGTGATTTAAGAGACTTTTCTCAGTGAAGTAACATCAGACTCAGAACTAGAACCCAATTTGCCAAGCCTAGCACTCTTTTCAACACAGCATGTTGCCATCTTTCCAGTTCTTCCCATAAGCTCCTGTTCTTTCTTTAGCTTGGTCCCACTTTCTTCCCTGTTTACTATAGTTATATTTCCTACTAATTGAGGGGTTGAACCACTTATTCGATCAGCATTTATCCACTGCCTCCAGGATGCGCAAAGTGATACTAAGGCTGGTGGAAAGGCAATGATAAGTGAGACACCGTTGAGTCTTAACTATTTTCTTGGAAAATGCCACTTTTCTGCCAATAACTCACCTCTTTTCACCACCCTTTTCCCTTAAGTCTCAACAAGTGGGAGTTTTCACCTGCTTTTTTCCCCATTTCTCTAAATGCCCTCCTTCTTAGGGAGATTGTGTGAAGAGAGATTGGCTGCTCCTTCTCCCTTCTTCCCCACTGCAGAGGCCCACAGTAACCTTTCTGTAAGCTCATTTGGCACCACCTGAAAACCACACGTTAAAATTTAATGGCAAGTGCTTAGCAAAAAGATGACAAGCTTTATTGGCAATTCAGAAGAGGTTATTGGGCGCCATCTGCCTTCCTTCAAATTAATGGGAAGAAGGAATGGATCCTTTGGGCTTTGTTTATTTTTAGATTATCGCAAAGGAACCCAGCAGGCTGCCTCTAGATCATGTTAGTCCCCACGGTAAATGAGGTCAAAATACCATGAGGGAGAATAAGTGACTATAAACAGGTCTATATATTCATATGCAATAGTTATGGGAAAAACAGAATAAAGTGTTCCTGTCTCCCTCTCTTCATCTTGCCCCCCACCCTGAACCTACTGGAAAAGAAACAAATAGACTTATAATCCCAAGAAGAGAGCTGACTGAGTTCTGCTTGACTAACGGGAGTGCAGCAAGAGTAGCTTGTCTCTTCCACAGTCCATATCAGATTCAGGCCAAGTCATCTTTCCATTTTACCTTCAATTTCAGTTCCTGGGGCAGAGAGAACTCCAGAGGAAATCCTCTCTGAATACTAGGTGGGTCAAGTTTTGATCTGACCCATCATGGAAGGGTGATTCTGCAGGGGTGAAAAGAGGAGACTGAGCACCAGTGGGTCTCAAACTTGAGTGAGGGCATGATGTCTCTAGAGCACTGTTTCAAAGGCAGATCCAAGGACCCCGTTTCAGAGACACAGTTCAGCACATCTAAGATAGGATCAGAGAATTTACTTTTTTTTCATTTTATTGCAGAAGTTGTGGGTTTACAGAACGATCATGCTTAAAATACAAGATTCCCATATACCACCTTATTATTCACACCTTGCATTGGTGTGGAACATTTGTTATAATGGATGAAAGCACATGTTTGTAATTGTACTAACTATAGCCCATGGTTTAACTTAGGGTTCCATGGATTTTTTAAAAATTTGTATTCTATGACCATCCATGCACTATAACATTTCCCCTTTAATGACATTCAGATATATATTTCAGTATTGTTAATTATGTTCCCAGTGCTGTGCTACCATCACCATACTATTACCAAAACATTTCCATCATTCCAAGTAGGAACCCTGTACATTTTAACCCTTAACTTCTCATTCCCTATCCCCAACCCATCTCCTGGTCATCTATATTCTCGATTCTAACTCTATGAGTTTGCTTATTCTAATTATCTCAAATCAGTGATATCATGTCATATTTGTCCTTTTGTGACTGACTTATTTCACTCAGCATAATGTCTTCCGGGATCATCCACATTGTTTCATATATCAGGACTTCATTCCCTTTTATGGCTGAGTAATATTCCCTTGTGAGTTGTGCCAGTTTGAAAGGATTGCGTACCCTAGAAAAGCCACGTTTTAAACCTGATCTGTCTTGTGGAGGCACCCATTTCTTTTAATCCCTATTCAGCACTGTAGTTTGGGAAATTGATTAGATTATCTCTGCAGAGCTGTTGCTCCACCCATTTCAGGTGTGTCTTGATTAGTTTACTAGGAATCCTTTAAAAGAGGAAACATTTTGGACAGAGCCACGAGAACCACGAGAGCCCAGACAGCCAGAGACCTTTGGAGATGAAGAAGGAAAATGCCCCTGGGGGAGCTTCATGAAACAAGAAGCCAGGACAGAAAGTTAGCAAACATTGCCATGTTTGCCATGTGCCTTTCCAGTTGAGAGAGAAACCCTGAACTTCATTGGCCTTTCTTCAGTGAAGGTAACCTCTTGTTGGTGCCTTAATTTGGACATTTTCATAGACTTGTTTTAATTGGGACATTTTCACGGCCTTAGAACTATAAACTTGAAACTTAATAAATTCTCCCTTTTCAAAGCCATTCTGTTTCTGGTATATCGCATTCCAGCAGCTAGCAAACTAGAACATAGTTATATATGTTTTTTATTTATCAGTTGATGGGCACTTGGGTTGCTTCCATCTTTTGGCCAATGTGAATTGTGCTGCTATGAACATTGGTATGCAAATATCTGTTTGAGTCCCTGCTTTCAATTCTCTTGGGTATCTACCTTAGAGTTCACTATTAGCAAAACCCTCAATGACTCTGAGGCAGGTAGCTGGGGGTCCACCTTGAGGAATCCTCTCATGTTGGATACCTCCTCAAGCCTGATTTTCTAAAACTGGTTACCTGACAGGCATTGGCTCCAGAAGGCTCTAGTTAAAAGCGAAATAGATTACCCAAGAGATGACCAACAACTCATTACAACTGTCATCCCTGCATCATAGATTTGTGAGCAGGTAAAAACACTGAGGGAAGAGCACAGGATTGATAAGTGTTGATGGACTAAAAATGCCTGAACACAAACCTCCTGGAGCAAGGACGTAAAGAAAGATTGAGAAGGCTGAGAGTGGGGGGTAAGTGAAGACACTGAGCATGTAGGTCTTAGGGGGTGTGGAGGCAAGGAGGGAACACTGCCAGAAATAGAGGGAAGAGGAGAGAGCTGGAGAAGTCATGGGAAAGGACAGGGAGATCCCAAATACAATTTCTGCTATCCCTCAGTTTTTTCTAGAGTATTTTCAGGGTTGGTTAGGAGCACCAAAAATAATTTTCACATCCATGATATGGTAACAGGTATGGGAGGGCAGGAGGGGGGAGTCTATGCTAACCTTCTTTGTATTAATAATTTAAATGATCTTATTACTCTAATTTGTTTTGTTTGGGCATTGTAAAGTATATAGAACAACTTGTGATCATTTCTGGCAGCAGTTATTTCATTGGGGAGCATTTTGTGACATCTGTTTTATTTAATGCAATTGTACATTGTATTTTACAAGCTTCCGTTGGTGCCCTTTCAGTACCTCATAATTATAAAAGTCTTTCGTTGTTAAGTAAGCTTAGGAAATGCTGAAATCCTAACTTCCATTCCTTCTTCAAACAATCTTCTTTGCATACATCCAGTAATGGAGAACTCTAAACCACCAGCAGGGGCAGCTCAGCTTACTGTCTGAACACTCCACTGAGTAAGAAATTGTGGATCTCAGATGTGTCAGAATCGGTGGTGGATTTGTGAAAACGCAGCTTGCTGGGCCCCACCCTCCCAGGTTTCTGACTCTGTAGGTCTAGGTGGGGCCTGACAATTTGCACATAGAACAAGTTCCTAGGTGATGCTAATGCTCTGACCTAACCCCATCCACTACTCTGTGATTGCCACGCCTTCCCTAGTTCTGACTCCCAGAAGGACAGAGCAAGTCAACTTCCTTTACTATCACCCGGAACTTCAGACACTTAAGCCCATCTTCCTCCTTGCAGTATAAACACCCACAAGGGCAGGGATCGGTTCAGCAAGCTTTTCGTTGCTTTAATCCCAGTGGCATAAACAGAGCTGGCAAGTTGGTGTGTATGTAATAGAGATCTACTGATTCATTGGCTGGCACAAAGCAATCACTATATACATGTCACTCATAATTTTTACTATTCTAAGGAATAAAAATCTCAAAAGACAGAACTTCTTTCTTGAGAGTTCCAGGATAAGCTATAAATGCACTCAAATTCTGTCTTCTATAGTGTTTCCAGACCTTAGTAGGGTCTGGAATCACTCAAAGAATTCATCCTTGCCCAGGATTAGGAGTTTCTAGAACTTTCCATATACAAGCCTGGCAGGGCTTATGTTACTCTACATCTCCTTAAAGAATTATCTCACAAAAAGAGTGAAGAGGTGGATAATTTCACTTAAGAATTCTTATTGGGTGGTGGGAGATGGAAGAGAAAAAACAGTATCCTGCAATGGATAGCCTCCAGATTTCCTGACGTTAGTTCAGCCTGCCACTCAGACCCCGCAGCTAGCAAAGAGCAAGAAAGCTGCCCTACAGAGGGTCTGGTGTGTGAGCGGCAACTTCTTATTCCTGGCCTTTTCCAGGGAACAAAGTTCCTTGCGGTCTCACTCGTCACTACTGGTGTTGCCAACACAGGCATGGTGTCCCGCCTGAGGCAGTCAGGTTGCTTTGCACCTTGGTAGAGGAACCACTCATGGGGTTGTAACTGGTGTCCCTGCTTCCCAGTTCCCAGCAGGGTTGGAAGAATTCAGCTTGACCTAGAAGAAATTTTAAAAAAGCCTTTGGAATGAATAACGCTGAAAGCAACTCCTTTTCACCCTAAGAAGTAAGCAGGGTATTTGAGAGTTAAGTGGAAAACTTTCTCTTCAAAACCCTTCCCAGCCTCAGGAACAAGTTTTTCCAAAATGATCACAAGCTAATGCATCAGCCAAGAGACAAAACTGAAGAAATTATTTCTATAATTGCAATTAATTACAATCCTGTGATTCCATTTAATCTCCACGTAGGAAGTTCACCAATTGGAGAGTGGCAAAGATCCTCTGTGCCTGAGCCAATTAGATATTTTGGTCCAATCCAGAATGGTTGTCCAGCCTTTGCCAGAATGAAATTGTGTTTAGAATTTTATTTTTATAGCCTCAGAGGCATCCCAGATTTTAACAGGACATTGGAAACCATCCATGTGTGGTACATCTGCTCCAACAGGATATGCATATTTTAAAAATCATTAAGAAGTTAATACTGAAGCCATTTCAACTTTCTCCCAGATGAGAAGGTTTGTTTTTGTTTTTTAATTGTCAAGTATATAGATTTCCTTAGACAAATGAAAATGATTCCTTAGCACCTCAGAATTTTGATCCAGATATAGTCTAGGAGGGAAGAGATTATAAGGGACATCTTAATTTCAGGCATCTTATTGATCAGGACAATATGATTTCAGATGATTGGTCTTCTAATTGACCAGCCCCGACTGCTGCTGCCTGGTATGAAGGGCAATTCCACAAATCCTTGTTTCAGCTCTCCAGGGCTCATGGGGGCCTCTGGCTCTTATCATTGAGGGCCCCTGAGCCTCAAGAAATCACAGAAGACAGTGGGGACTCTGTCACTTACCACTCCTATAATCTTAAAGCAAGTTCTTTATCCCCTCCTCAGAACTTGTGCTTCCCTGATGGTGTAAAATGAATAAAACGCCACCTACCCTGAATGCTTGCTGTGAGGACAAGTGATATGGTATGTGCTGTTGTAGGTGCTGAGCCCAGAATCAATGCCCAAACAAAATGGTTTATTTGTTTATTCAACCAAAAGTGCAGCACAAGCATGAGCATAAAATATATAGGCCTTGCTTTCTTGCCAATTGTTGTCTGGGGGGAAAAAAGATAGGAGTCAAAAAATCATACAAATTAATTTAAAACAGAAGTAAATGCAATAAGGGAAAGAAGGCATGTGATTCTGTGAGAACTCACAGCAGAGTTACTGCTAGTGTGGAGGGGGAGGCAGGAGGAGGGAAGGTATCAGGGTGGTGGGTGGATGGAGAGGTGTGGAAGAATCGAACCCAGATCCAAAAAGTGAGAAAGGAGTGGGAGAGGAAGCCCCATTCTAGGCAGGGAGAACAGCATCAAAGACTGTGGAGGCAGGATTATATATTTACTTATATGTATGACTGTATAGTTACATACATTAGAGAATGAATGATTGGATGGATGGAAAAATGAATGAATGAATGGATTCTAAATTAGAATAAATTATAAGAGCATGTGGACTTGGAGTTGATGAAAGCTAAGTAAAATAAAATGGCTTCCTGCATTGGGCTCTGCCAGGGAGGCGGAAGACACCCTACAGGGTTGCTGAAAAGCAACATCTGGTGATATAACTAGTTTTAGTCAAGTACAGATAGATTACCAGAATGGACAAGTCATGCTAATCAATGAAATCTGTTCCCCACTTTTTCAGACCACCCCCCCCCCATGTAAAATGGAAACATAACATCAGTCAATCAGACATTTCCTCACTTGCTTCTGCATTCACTCTATATGAGTTTTCCTTCTCTGCTCCCTGGGCAGAGAACTCTTCTACAATCTGGATAGAATGCTGTCCAATTTATGAATCTCTCAATAAAACTGGAAGATCCTAAATTTACTGTTGTTGGAAAGTTTTTCTTTTGACTTTAATGATCTTGGACAGAAGCTCAACTCTGCTGGTTACTAGTTGTGTCCTCTTGAGCAAGTCATTTACTTAGGGTTTACTCAATGCCAAGCACTGCGCCAAGCGCTTACATGGCACATATGGTTGAATTTTCACAACTACCCAGTGAACGACCCTAAATCATCATCATCATCATCATCGCCATCATCATCTTCATTTTACAGATAAAAAGTCAGAGGCTTGCAAAAATTGTTAATGTGCCTAATTTTGCATAGCTAATAAATAAAGTTGGCACTTGAACTCCAGCCGCTGGCTCCAGAATCCCAACTCTTACATCACTGCGTCATTTGCTCTGTCTAGCCTGGACAGCGGTTGTGAAGATGAAACAAATGAACAGTCGTGAAAGTCCTTTGTAAAACTTGCAAGACCCCAGACTAATATAAGAGCCATTATGACGAAAAATTCTGCTTTCCTTCCAGGAAACCCATGCCTTTTTCAGCTCCCCTCCAGCTTCATTTCAACCAACCAAGCTGGGACTCCAAAAGACATTTTCTGAAGAGATCCAAGGAGTATGGATGCATTCCAAAGGATGTGTGGTCCCACTGAAATCATTTGCAAAGTTGTATGTGCATGGGCATGTGTGCATTTTTTCTCTGGGTTGGTTACCCAAAATGCTTATGAACTTCTGGGAAGAGGAACCTTCTTTCCAAATTTTGATTCTATGAAGTTGACTCAGGACTATACGGACCCATTAAGGAGATATTTTTAATTCAATCTGGCCCCAAAGAGGAATCACTTGCTCACCAAAGCATTCAGGTGGGTCGTAATGTGTATGTCCCAGAGGACTACCCCCGGCTAGGCTGCTGTAAGAATCACTCCTGATGTACTCACTTTCCAAAATACTTTCTTACTTGTCCATGTACACTTGCATTTTTAGAAGCCAAGTAAACTTGTAGAAAAAAATAGTCTAAAACACATTAAACTCTGAACTATCTGCATGCTACAAATTCTCTACAGTCTTAACCAATGCATGCTGACAATGTTTATACAGAAAGTTGCCATCAGTCCATGCATTCCCTCTTGTACTAGTTTTTCACAAATATTATTTCACATAAGCATTTTTATGCATTAACATGGCCCATATACATGTCATCTTAATAACCTGATTTAATAACAGCATTCCCTTTTGTTAACATATTCTGAATGCATTTAAGTTTAAAAACAAACTCAATTTCAGGTCCTTGACTCCTTGATTTTTGCTTTAAAGATTTTAAAAGAAAGCTGATGTAAAAATGCCTACAGTGTATCACTTAGTGGTTTCCAGGTATGGGCTTTGGAATCCAACAGACTTTGAATCCCATTTCTCTCTTATAACTATGTGGCCTTAGGCAAGTCATGCAAGCTCTCTGCCACAGTTTCCTCACAATAAACAGGAATGATAAAATATTTCCCCCTTCAAATTGTTGCAAATTAGGCACCATAATTTTTTTTTTTTTTTTTTTTTTTGCATGGACAGACACCGGGAATCGAATCTGAGTCTCTGACATGACAGACGAGAACTCCGCCTGCTGAGTCACGGTGGCCCGCCCAAGCACTATAGTATCTTTAAAGTGCTTTGCAGAATTCCTGATATGTACTAAAAGCTTGGTATGTGATAGTTATGGGCATAATAGACTGAAAATAGAGACTAGGACCCACTTACAGAATTTTCTTTAAGAGGGATGAAAACATTATTTTTCCAAGGTCACAGGAAAGGAAATCTGGAGAAATAAGGAAGAGTCTGAATTGGCTACATGTTAGTATCAAATGACTTGCCGATACCAAGTTTGGGTGTCTGAAAAGAACATTTTCAGTCCTAAAATAGGGGTGGGAACTTGGAGCTGGTGAACATGAATAAATATAGCCAGGGAATAAATCCACCCTCTGTGTCTCTGGCACAGTGCATCTGCTCAGCCACACCGCTCCCTGTCTCCTTGCAAAGCAGCTCTTTCCAAGCCAAGTCAAACTCCCAACTCCTACCACCACCACCACCACATGCTTTCAGACCAAATATTAGAACATGCAAGCTAGACAGAACTGTGGAGATGATGCTTGTTCAACTAATTCAATTTAAAGATCAGAAAATGGGAGGCTCAGGCAGATGAAGTGAATTTCCAGCGGTTACACAATTACTTAATGGCAGAACTTGAACCTGGTTGCTCCTAAACATCAGACCTCGACACATAGATTTTCTAATCAGTTGTTTGTGTTTCACCTTCATTATTTTTTATAACCATGAACCTACTACATTATTTACCTAATTTTTAATTATGTCGCTTTCATTTTTTTTTTAGCAAAAATAAATTTAAAAGGAAACTTACATTACTAACCATTTATGGTTGGGAAAGTCAGTATCTTTTAACTTAAATAGGAGGTAGTCATAAAAATAAATCAGAAAGAAAAGAATTTCAGCTAAAATACACAGTGGTCTATTCAGGGATCAGAGCCTGAAGTAAGGGCTCTCTTCCTCAAAAAGGAGATATAGCTCAGGTTCAAAAGGCACTGCACAAGGACAGACATGCACCATATTAAGATTCACTAAACTGAGATTTTCCTCTTTAGGGATGAAAAGAGAATCAAAAGAGAATAACTGGGATCAGGGATGTGAATTTGGAACTTATCACCCTGCTTTTTTTATGTCCTGTTCTACACTGTCCTTCATTTGTCACCTACCTTGGAATTACCACCTGGAGACCTTATGCTTTCAGATTGAGTCTAAGTTCCAATAAAGCATTTACTTCGTTGCTTCTTTTTATAATCTTGAAGCTCCATTCAAACTCTTTGCATTCTTGTGCAGTTAAACTGTTCACAGCCTAGTCTGCAGCTATTATTAGCTGTCATTTAGCCTTGTGCAGATACATTATCTTATTCAACTTTCAACAATATCTTTTCAAGTTGGTACTTCTACGATACCCCAATGAGGGGAACCAAGGCACAGGGAAACTATTAAATTGTCCAAGTCCTTAGCTGGTAACCTAGAATTGCCAGATTCCAAATCCTATGCTCTTAATTACTGTGCTATACTGCTCCGAGTCTAATTTGAGTTTAATTTAATTTGCTTCAAAAATTTGCTTTATTGAATACTTCATATGATTCCATCAATGGGCTCAGTCAGATCAGGCAAAGAAGGATATAATGTGGTCCTTCTTCTTGAGTTTTATATAAGTCATTAATTAATACAGCCAACACATATCTATTTACTGCTACCAAGTTGCAGCCTCAGTGAAGAATCAAGGCATAGAAACCCCTGATCTTGAGGCTTGCTCTTATGAAGTATATTTCTGTAGTGGAGAAGCTAAGTCTACCTATAATTATGCCAAAGAGTTACTTCCAGAGAACTTCTTTTGCTGCCCAGATGCGGCCTCTCTCTGAGCCCTACTCTGCAAGGAAAATCATTACTCTGTGATATTCAGGTTTGTATGTCTCTGTGGCCAGGTGGGATATGAATCCCAGGAATGAGCCTGGTCTTAGCAATGTGGGATTGAGAAAACCTTCTTGACCAAAAAAGAGGAGGGAAATAAAACAAAATAAGGTATCAATGGCTAAGAGACCTCAAATAGAGTTGAGAAGCTATTCTGGTGGTTACTCTTATTCAAGCTTTAGCTAGATATTGCTAATTGCCATGATATGCCAAGCCCCAACCAACATTATTCCTGTAAACCTTAAAGAATACCCAGGAGTCTATCTGAGACTCTATTAGAGTTTCACACTAAGTTTATTTTTCAGAAACCTAAAACCTCCAGATGATTCCTAAGTCAGATAAGCCCTGATGCTCAGAGGTACCAGTCTTTCCAAGAGCATCAACCAGTCGCATCCCCTTAGCCCATAATGTCAACATCCCTTTACAACATGAATAAGTCAAAAGGATCATTGCCCAATATCCTTAAAGACTGGGAGACGGAACCAAAGGAGAAGGAAGAGTTGCAACAGAAAAGATAAGATTTAACGAATGAGTATGGCTACTGAATCATGATATTGATGTTTCTATTTAGTCTCTAATGTCTCAGAATGGCTAAAAGAAAATAGCTGAAATCGTGGCACTGTAACCCATACCATATTTCGAAATTTGTCCTAAAATTACTTGTTCAAATGTACTTTGAAAGTTATCACTTTTTGTACATAAGTTATATTTCACAATAAAAATATTTAAAAGAAGAATCAAGGCATATACAAGTGGAAGAAATGAGCAAGTAAGCTGAGTATGATAGAATACTGGCACGTACAGAGCCATGTAACGTCAGGGTCACGGGCAGGTTCAGGAAGGAAGGTTAGCAGGGTGATGCAGCACTATTGGAGAAGGCTCTTTTTCTTAATACTTGATAAATTAACAACCACAAAATGGCCACAGGGCAGAGAGTCTTACACAACTGAGCTACAATTCTCGTGAATCAACCACAGTAAACTTTTTGAAGAAAAAAGTTTTTCCACTCTTAAGAATAGCATTGGGTCAGAGGGCAGCTTTCACTAAAGGTGCTTTAGATTTCAGCTGTTTGTCTGAGAAAGCTCTGCAGTCAGTCTGGTCTGGATGACCAACTCAGGGACGGGACGCTTTCAGTCAGGCCCCACATGGCAGAGGGTGAGAGAAAATCAACTTATTACGGTGGCTCACTTCGGGAGCCTTGTGGTACAGCAGTAGTCAGGAAAGAGCCGAGGCAATGAGACCTACTCTTTACATGAAGTGCAAAACACTCTCAGAGACTTGGGCTGGCTCATTAGGAATCTATTTCAGCTGATCCTCCCCAGGCAACAATCCTCTTTTCAGGGACTAGGGGAGTCTGGGGAGGCCAGGCCTTTTCCAGTCAGGTTTAAGGAAAATGAGCCATTCATCTTTCATAAATCCCCAGGCTCCTGGGGCTCTGCATTGTAACTCGTGCTGACCAGGGCTGCATGTGCAGGTCTCTGAAAGGTCCAACCCCTTCTATACCTTCCTGATAACAGCAGCAGCCACAACCAGGAGGGAAATCCCCATCTGCCTTACCTTCTCTATTATATGATAAGTCTCTAGAATAGTCATCCATATAGTCACTGACCTATGTATTAATTTAAGCAGTAACCATGTCAATTGTACACACCTCTTTCTTAGCACCTCACACATTTTATTGTGCTCACTTACTTCTACTTAGGGTCAGGCCCTTACCTACATCCCCACACTCATCTCCACCTCTGCACACCTAACATTCTAAGCTCCAGCCACATGAACTCTCCTTGAATCGTGCCTCTACTGCCACAGGCTTTCACGCACATTACCTCCTGTGCATGGGCACGGAGCACATATTCCTTTCCACCTCCCTTCTGTATCTGGTTACCTTCTATGCATCTTTCAAATCTCAATTCAAGTCTTACTTTGCCACTTCAAGCCCAACTTCCAGACCAGGTCGGCTTCCAGGGTAATATGCAAGTCTCCCCACTAGGCTTTTAGGCAAAGATGACATTATTTTTGCTCCCCAGGACCTACTACAGTGCCTGGCTCAAAGTAAACATTTAATACGTATTTGCTGTCTGAAAGAATGAATGCATGAACAGATATAGCCTTTTCCTCCAGAGTTCTATCACATCTTTGAAGGCAAGTTTCTAGTACCCAACCCAATGCCTGGCATATGAGCACTTAGTAACTGTTTGCTGAATGAATGAATGAAATTTCCACGTGCCAGTCACCAATTTAAAGTACTGGGAAGGACTAAAAATAAGCAAATAAGCAAATAAACAAATAGCCAGGCATGTAAGACATAGTTCCAAACCTCAAGGAGCTTTCAGTAAACTAGAGGAAAGTGAGCAGACACCCAAACAAGCATAATACAGGGTGGAAGGAAAGAAGTGGCACAGGAGGAGAACAAAGGGGCTGTGAAAGTTCAGAGTAAGGGAAGATCATCTCTGAGAAAGGGGCAAACTCTGAAATCAGTTCTACAACTAATTGTTGTGATGTGCTTTGAAATGTATTGCTTTATTGTATACATACTATTTTTCACAAAAAAGAAAGAAGTCAATCGTGATGATAAGTAAAAAATTAATTAATTAATTATTTAAAAAAAAAAGACTCACCCTAAATTCAAAGACAAGCAAGTTAAAAATGAAAGGATGGAAAAAGATACACCATGTGGACAGTAACCAAAACAGAGCTGGGGTAGTTACACTAATATCAAATAAAATAGACTTTAAGTTAAAAAGTCTTACGAGGGACAAAGACGTTTGGTATATACTGATAAAAGGGGTTAATTGAATAAGAAGACCCAGCAATTATAAATATATATATATATATATATATATATGCCTAACATCAAAGCCCCAAGGTATATGAAGCAAAAATTGGCAGATTTGAAGAGAGAGAGATGGAATACACTTCATTAAAGGATAGAAATATAGACAAAGAACCATAAGGAAATAAAAAGATGATGAATGATACTAATCAATCAATTATACCTGACTGACATATAGAATAGTTCACCCAACAGCAACAGCATACAAATTCTTCTCCAGTGCACATGGGTAACTCTCCATGATAGAATGTTAGGTCACAAAACAAGTCTCAACATATTAAAAAATAATGAAATAACACAACAAATTTTCTCCAGCCACAATGGAATGAAGCTAGAAATCATTAACAGGGTGAGACTGGAAAACTCAAAAAATGTAGAAATTAAACACACTCTTAAATAACAAAATGGCCAATAAAAAAATCAGAAGGCAAATTAGTAAATATCTTGACACAAATGGAAATGAAAATACAGCATACCAAAACTTATGGAATGCAGCAAAACCTGTGCTGAGAGGGAAATACATAGGTCTAAATTCTTACATTAAAAAAAGGAGCGATGTGATTATGTCTCAGTGGCAGAGTTCTTGCCTGCATGCTGGAGACCCAGGTTTGATTCCCGGTGCCTGCCCATGCAAAAAAGAAGAAGGAGAAGAAGGAGGGGGGGGGGAGGGACAGGGGGAGGGGGAGGGGAGGAGAAGGAGAAGAAGAAGAAAGATCTGAAATCAGAGACCTAACCTTACAATATAGAAGATCTAGAAAAACTAGTAAGAGCAAGCTAAATCCAAAATGAGCAGAAAGAAAGAAATAACAAAGATTACAATGGAGGCATTTGAAATAGAGAATTCTTAAAAACCAATAGAATCAAGTAAACCAAAAGCTGATTCTTTGAAAAGATTGAAAAAATAAACAACCCTTTAGTTATAATGACTAGGAAAAAAGATGATGCAAATAACTAAAATCAGAAGGGAAAGGGAGTATAATTCTATGGACTCCACAGAAATAACAAGAATTATAAGAGGATGCTATGAACAAATGCACATCAACAGATTAGAAAACCTAGAGGCAATGGAAAAATTCCCAGAAATACGCAAATTAGCTGCATTTACTTAAGATGAGGTAGAAGATCTCAACAGATGAATAACAAGAGATTGAATCAGTCATCAAAAACCTCCCAACATAGAAAAACCCAAGACTGGATGGTTTCACTGGTGAATTTTATCAAACATTTCAAGAAGAATTAACACCAATCCTGCTCAAATTCTTCTAACAAAATTGAAGAGAAAGGAAAACTTCTTAACTTATTCAATGAAGTCAATGCCATCCTAATACCAAAGCCAGATGAAATACCACAAGAAAAGAAAATCACAGACTCATAGCCTATATAGATGCCAATATAGATGCAAAAATCCTCAACACAATATGAGCAAACTAAATCCAACAGCACATTAAAAGAATTACACACTGTGATCAAGTCGGCTTTATCCCAGGTATGCAACAGTGGTTCAGTATAAGGAAATGAGTAAATATAATATATGTGTGCCAGTTTGAAGCTGCTATGTACCCCAAAAAAGCTATGTCCTTTTTCTTGATCCAATCTTGTGGGGGGCAGCCATTGTATCTTTTAATCCTGATTCAATATCATGAGGTAGAAACTTTGATTGGATTGTTTCCATGGGGATGTGACAACCCAGTCATGGGTGGGACCTTTTGATTGGATTGTTTCCATGGAGATATGATACACCCAATTGTGAATGGAACTCTTTGATTAGCAGGAGATGTGACTCCACCCATCCAAGTAAGCTAAAGGGCTCTTAGTTTACTGGAGTCCTTTAAAAGGGGAAACGTTTTAGAGAAATTTCAGATGCAGACACAGACACAAACTTTGGAAAGGCAGGAGACACTTGGAAAACAGTTGCTTCAGAGCTGACAGATATGCAGACATTTGGAGATGCTTGGAGTGCTGACAGAGAGAGCAGATGCCTAGACATGAACATTTGGAGATGCAGAGCCCAGTAGACATTGCCATATGCATTCCCATGAGATGCTAAGCAAGCCAGAACCCAGAGTTGTGTCCAGCAGGAGCTAAGTGAAGGCCCACCGATGCTTAAAGAGGAAAACACCGACATCAGAAGCAGGAAGCAATGGAACCAGGAGCAAGGACAAGCAGATGCCAGCCACGTGCCTTCCCAGATCAGCTTTTCTTGAGTCAAGGTATCTTTTCTGGATGACTTAGCTTGGTTATTTTTATGGCCTTAAAACTGTAAACTTGTAACTTAATAAATTCCTTTTTAAAAGCTGTTCCACCTCTGGTATATTGCATTCTGGTAGCTTTTAGCAAACCGAAACAATACATCATTAATAGAACAAAGCAAAAATGAAACAAAACAGTTGATCATCTCAATTAATGCAGAAAGAGACTTTAGACAAAATACAGCATTCTTTCTAGACAAAAATGCTTTTGAAGCTAGGAATAGAAGAAAACTACCTCAACATAATAAAGGGCATATATGAAAAACCCACAGCTAACATCATTCTC
Source organism: Tamandua tetradactyla (assembly GCF_023851605.1). Lineage (NCBI taxonomy): Eukaryota > Metazoa > Chordata > Mammalia > Pilosa > Myrmecophagidae > Tamandua > Tamandua tetradactyla. The sequence goes on along the minus strand of NC_135346.1, from coordinate 40,817,693 downwards.
AATGGTGAAAACTGAAAGTTTTCCCTTGAAGATCAGGATCAAGACAAGGATGCTCACTGTTCTAGTTTGCTGGGTGCCAGAACACAAAATACCAGAAACAGAATGGCTTTCAAAAGGGGGAATTTAATAAGTTGCTAGTTTACAGTTCTAAGGACATGAAAAGGTCCCAATTAAAGCAAGTCTATAAAAATTAAGACACCAACAAGAGGTTACCTTCACTCTAGAAAGGCCAATGAAGTTCAGAGTTTCTCTGTCAACTGGAAAGGCACATGGTGAACATGGCGACATACACTAGCTTCCTCTCCAGGCCCCTTGCTTCATGAAGTTCCCCCAGAGGCATTCTCTTAATTCATCTCCAAAGGTTGCTGGCTGTTGGACCCTGCCTCATGGCTTTTTCATTGTTCTGAAAAGGGACTCTCTCCAAAATGCTTCCTCTTCTAAAGGATTCCAATAAACTAATCAAGATCCATGTGAAATGGATGGAGTCACATTTCCTTCTATTCAAAAGTTAATACCCACAATTGGGTGAGTCATATCTCCACGGAGATAACCTAATCAGTTTCCAACCTATAGCATTGAATAGGGATTAAAAGATCCACAAAATAGATCAGGATTAAAACATGGCTTTTTAGGATACATAATCCATTCAATCCAGCACATTCACTGCCACTACTGTTATTCAAGATTGTACTAGAACATCTAGCCACAGAAGTTAGGCAAGAAAAAGTAATAAAAGACACTCAAATTGGAAAGGAAGAAGTATAAAATTTCCCTACTTGCAGATGGCATGATCCTATGTATACAAAATCCTGAAAAATCTACAACAAAGCTACTAGAGCTAATAACCAAATTCAACAAAGTGACAGAGTGCAAGATCAGCTTAGAAAGAGCAATACACTAGTAACAAACAATCTGAAGAGGAACTCAAGGGAAAAAATCCGTTTACTATAATGACTAAAAGAATCAAATATGTAGGACTAAATTTAACCTGATGTAAAGGACCTGTACATAGAAACTATAAAACCTTGCTGAAAGAATTCAAAGACCTAAATAAATGGAAGGACATTCTGTGTTCATTAATTGGAGGACTAGTCAATTCTGCCCAAAGTGATTTATAGATTCCATGCAATCCCAATCAAAATTCCAGCAGGCTTCCTTGCAGAAATGAAAAAAAAAAAACACCATCAAATTTATGTGGAAGACCAAAACTGAATAACAAAAATCATCTTGAAAAATAAAAATGTAGTAGGACTCACACTTTCCAATTTTAAAACTTATTACAAATCTATAGTAATCAAAATAGCATGGAGCCTGCCCATGCCAAAAAATATATATAATAATAAATTGCATGGCAATGGCACAAGAACTGATATTATATCAATAGAATTTAATTGAGAGTCCAGAAATAAACCTCACATATATAGCCAATTGATTTTTGACAAGACTGCCAAGTCCACTCAATTGAAGGATAAAAGTATCTTCAACAAATGGTGCTGGGATATCCATAGGCAAAGAAAACAGAAAGGCAGGTGAAACCCCACCCCACACTACATATAAAACTTCACTCAAAATGGGTCAAAGCCCTCAATATATAAACAAAAACTATAAAACTAGAAGAAGGTGTAAGGAAGTATTTTTGAGACCTTCTGTTAGGAAATGGTTTCTTAGACTTTACACCAAAAGCATGAGCAAAGTAAGAAAAAATAGATAAATGGCACTTCAAAATGAAAATGTTTTGTGCATCAAAGGACTTCATCATGAAAATACTAAAGATAACCTACAGACTGGGAGAAAATACTGGAAACAACTTATCTGATAAGGGTTTGATATCCAGAATATAGAAAGAAATCCTTCAACCCATCAATAGAAAGAAAGCCCAATTTAAAAATAGACAAAAGATTAATAAAAAGTAAATAAGTAAATAAATAAAATGGACAAAAGACTTGAATAGACACTTTGCCAAATATATACAGATGGGCAATAAATGCATGAAAAGATACTCAACATCATTAGCCATTACGGAAATGTAAAAAAAAACTATAATGAAATACCATTTCATACCCACTAGAATAATTATTTTTTTAAAATGGAAAAAAAACAAGTGTTGGAGTGCATGTGGAGAAATAGGAACATTCATTCATTGCTAATGGGATTGTAAAATGGTACAGCCACTGTTGAGAATACTTTGGCAGTTCTTCAGAAAGTTAAGTATAAAACTACCATATGACTTGGCAATCCCACTTCTAGTATATATAAGAAAGAATCTAAAGCAGGGATTCAGAAAAAATATATTTGCACACTGATATTCATAGCAACGTTATTCACAATTGTCAGAAAATGGACTCAAGCCAAGTGTCCATCAGTAGATGGATAAAAAAATATATAGTATATACATACAATGGAATATTATTCAGCCATAAAAAAGAAATGAAGTTTTGATACATGTGACAACACTGAAGACATCATGTTGAGTGAAATATGCCAGACACAAAAGGAAACATTATATGATCTCACTAATAAAAAAATAATTAGACTTCAGAAAGTTCTTAGAATCAGAACCTAGGGGCCTGGGTAGGGATTGGGAACGGGGACTCAATGCTTCATTGGGACAGAGTTTCTGTTTGGGGAAATGGAAAAAGTTTGGTAATGGATGGTGGTGATGGTAGCACAACATTGTGAATGTAGTTAACGTGCTGAGTTACACATTTGAATCTGGTTAAAAGAGGAAATTTTAGGTTATGTATATGTAATTAGAATAAAAATTTAAAAAGAAAACAAACAAACATAGGACAGTGTTCCAACCCAGCTTTTGGAGAGCTCAGGTCATCACAGCCCTAAGACATGGTTAGGTTAGAGAGTTAGGCTTGGATTTTATTAGGACTTATGAACAGGAAAAGATCTTTCCTGGTGGTTTGCAGTCAGAACATGGAAGTCAGTGCTCTGCAAAGGGGCAGGGAGAGCAGGGGCTTATAAGGGTTTAGAACAAAAGTGAGAGAGCAGAGTTGCGCAGGGTCTTGTGACACAGAGGTTTAGAGATCTGTAATCAACAGTGATCAAGGGAGAGGACTTTCAATGCTTTGCTTACCATACCATCTGTACATTCTTCCAACCCCCCACCCCCACCCCGAAGAGATCTGATGAACTTTAATTTCTGTCCTGGTCATCGTAGGCGGCTACATGCAGTAACTTATTCTTAATATGGAGGTAGGCGCTGGACCCTAGGTCTCTACAGATGGCACAACACTAACAGTGAACCCTAATGTAAACTATGGCCGTAGCTAATAGCATAATAATATTGTTTCATCAATCGTAAGAAAGGTACCACACGAATACCAAGTGTTAATAATAGGGAGAACTGGGAGGGGAGGCAGTATACTGCAAACCATTTTCTGCATGATTTTTCTATAAACCTTCAACTTCTCTAATAAATGAATAAAAAGAAAGCTGTTTGTTAAAGCCATTCTGTGATTTCTTTTTTTCAGCTTCCAAGTCACAAATTATATCTCTAGGCTCTTTTCATATCTATATATGTATATTATATACAAATATATAAATACACATGTACACACATACCACAATATCCACACATTCACATAATTTCAGAATCTAATTTAAAAGTATTCTGATCTTGCTTTTTATCAACTGAGCACAGCTCATATGTTACATTAGTTTTTTTAAAAAATTTCCTCTCCTGTGTAATTATAAATGGAACAATAACTGGCCCCTTGCAACGGACCCCCAGAGGCCTCACATTTATCACCATCACCTTTTAAGAACAGGTGGGCTGTATTTTAATCTCAGCAACAGCTTTCACCAAAACCCAACCATTACTAATTTTGTAGTTAGATTCCACAAGACCTATTTGGTGTTTGGCTAAAATTCATGGAACATCTAATTTCCCCTCAATTTTTCATTTGTTTGAATTAAAAAAAAAAAAGCTAAGAAGCATGACTTGCATGGATAATTCTAAATTAAAACATACCAGTATTCTCATTCATTCTGTTATTTGCAGATTGACCCTTATTCCCTTTTCGTTTCCTGCTTGAAACCCTTCTATATCCACAGTCAGTTTGGCTATACCCTCTCTGTGCTTTTGGAAGAACATAACCTGGTCTTGTTTTAAACAGAAGATGCAGAGAATGGATCTTTCCTATTTCACAACCTTGTGCTTTTTATAGTTGCCTTTATCTTTGCAGTTTTTTTTTTTTTTATTTGCCAGGTGCTGGTCAATGAACATTTGCATTTTAATCTCATACAGAACAGCTCCTGTTTCTAAGAGATGTAAATGTAACTAGCAACCAAGCAGGGGTGGGGTTCAAGGAGGATGCAGAATGGAGTATCCTGGAACTTTGTGTATATGAATTCTCTTGCAGGAGTCACACCTGAAATGTGTCTGAGAAATTTCCCCAAAAAAACAAAATGTCTATTTTCATGACCTCACGAAATTCATAAAGTTCGCTGTTGTGTGCTGTCAGATACTGGTTTGGGAATTGTGAGGCCAAATCTTTCAAAAGTTCCACAACTTTGCCTATCCTTTGATTTCTTACCTTCCTGACCATATTCGTTTATTCATTCAACAAATATTTTTGAGTACCTCCTAAGAATCGGAGATTGTGCTAGGCACTAGGGTTACTTTGGTGAGAGGCTTAAATTATTGTTTGCCTTCATTTACCCCCACTCCCCCACTCCCTACACACACACACATCTCTGTTAGAGGATTATGCATTCACCCCATGCCACTTAACTTGCTGTGCTTCCTGATGGTTATTTTGGGCTTGGTCATCTGATAGACTTTTGCCATTGGAATGAATGACATAAACCACATCCAGGTTAAAGCTTTAAGGGGCATCACCAGTTTCTGCTGATCTCTTGATTCTCTCTTCTTTCCTGAGAACAGCATGTCCCAGATAGAGGCACCACTGGACCATGGAATGAGAAGACATACAGAGCGAAGTGCTGTGCTTCAGTTTGTTAAAGCTGCTGGAATGCAATATACCAGCAATAGGTTGACTTTTACAATGGGAATTAATTAACTTACAATTTACAGTGCTTAGGTCATGAGAATGTCCAATTCAAGGCATCAACAGACAATAGCTGGACTCTGAAGAAAGGCTGCTGGCATCGGGGACACCTCTGTCACGTGGGAAGGCACATGACTGGCATCTGCTGGTCCTTCTCTCCCAGGTTTCATTGTTTCATCTTTTGGCTTCAGTGGCTTCCTCTCTGACCTTCCATGTGTCCTCTCTTAGCTTCTTCAGGGCTTTTTTCTGGACTTTTCTTAGATTCATCTCTCTACTTCCGCATGTGTTGCATCCTCTCATAAAAGACTCCAGTAAAAGGGTTAAGACCCACCCTGATTGGGGTGGGGCACAACTCAACTGAAATAACCTAACCAAAAGGTCCCACCCACCACAGGTCTGCACCCACAGGAATGAATTAAAAGAACATAGTCTTTTCTGGGGTACATGACAGCTCAAACCACCACATGCTGCTGGAACAGAGTCACAGTTGACATAAAGTGAGTGTTACAACAGTGAAAAAGAAATGTTTCTTGAAAACCACTGAGAATTTGGGGGTAGTTTGTTAGTGTAACAAATATGACTAATACACTTATTAAGAAGCAAAAACAGATTTGATCCCTGCTTTAATGCATCTTATGATCCAGTCAGGGAGCCAACAATAAGCATATGAACCAACAAATAATAACCTAATTATTAAATAACATCTCTTCATTCTATACCAACTCCTCTTCCTCATCTAACCAAATGGGGCCCTTGGTTCTCCTCTTTTCTGGCTGTATTGTTTCACTTGATATTTCTATGGATTCCTATAGCTTCAAGAAGTTCACCTTCTCTGATGACCCTCAGATCTACTTCCCTAGTGTCGTCTTAACTACAAGTGCCAGATCCGTATTCCCAACAGATGGTTGGATATCATGCCTGGAGGATCCACTTACAAGTTCAGCACGACAGGAACTGAAGGCATCTATTATCTCTCATGGTTTCTTCTGGGCTAGGAATTCAGGAAGGGCTGAGCTTGGTGATTCACCCCTAGGGTCTCAATGAGACTTCAGTGCATCTCTTATCTCTCATGGTTTCTTCTGGGCCAGGAACTCAGGGAAGGCTGAGCTGGGTGATTCTACCCTAGGGTCTCAATGAGACTTCAGTTAGACAGTGGCTGGTGCTGGAAGTATGAGAGGTTGCATCTGCTGGGGACTGTTCAGGTGTGTTTCTGAGTTATAGTCTTAGAGCCTGTCTCTGTGGTTTCACTGAGTAGTCTAACTTGGGCTTCCTTACAGCATGGCAGCCTCAGGGCAATCAGGCTGTTTATATGGTGACTGAAAACATCAAGGGTGAAATTATTTCAGACAACAAGGCAGAAGATGAGTCAATTCTAATGCATTGTTACTTATATCACACTCTCTTGGTCACAAGTGATTAATGAGCCCTCTCAGATTCAAGGGGAGGGGAATTAGATGTCATCTTTTAACATGGTGGGAAAGGAGAAACTGTTGTGACCATCTCTGGAAACTGCAATTTTCCACACCATCTCACAGATCCTCCTCCTGACTTCTTTTCTGTGAGTGGTACCAAACCCTGCAGTTTTGCTTACATACCTACTCACTGTTCTCTATTCCCATAACACCTTCAAGAGCAGGCTCAAATAATTTTGAATATAGGTTAATGGTGATGTTAGCTGTCTCTCCAGCTCCAACTCCTCCCCTTTTCTATTCACAGCTATCAGCTTCACATCCTAAATCACAGCCTTGAGCACGTCACACATCTGCAGAATGGACAGCACATAGTCAGTGCTCTTTAAAAATTGAGTTTTTCCTGAACATCTTTGAGGGCTCTCCATTGTCTGTTTAGCTAGGTACAAAGCCTTTGGTCTGGCATTTCAATAATATTTATTCATTTATTCAACCAATATTTATTGAACACCCACTCTGTACCTGACTCTGTTCTAGGAGCTGGGGATAAAATGGAGACCAAGACAAATATGTTCCTTGCCTTCATGGACCATCTATCTAGAGGGGGAAAGGGGTTAGCATTCTTTTATTCACTTAAAAAAATATTTAATTTATGTTGAGCATACAACTGTTCAGCAGACATCACCCCAACCCATTCTGAGTCACAAGACAATAAATATAACATTGATTTGGCTACACCATGTGTGCTGGTTTGAAAGGAAGTACGCCCCCTAGAAAATCCATGTTTTAATCAAAATCCCATTTCATAAAGGTAGAATAATCCCTATTCAATACTGTATGTTTGAAACTGTCATCAGATCATCTCCCTGGATGATGTGATTTAGTCAAGAGTGGTTGTTAAACTGGATTAGGTGACGACATGTCTCCACCCATTTGGGTGGGTCTTGATTGGTTTATTGGAGTCCTATAAAAGAAGAAACATTTTGGAGAATAGGAGATTCAGAGAGAGCAGAGAATGCTGCAGCACCACGAAGCAGAGAGTCCACCAGCCAGCAACCTTTGGAGATGAAGAAGGAAAACACCTCCCGGGGAGCTTCATGAAAGCAGAAGCCAGGAGAGAAAACTAGCAGATGACGCCGTGTTCACCATGTGTCCTTCCAGCTGAGAGAGAAGCCCTGACTGTGTTCGCCATGTGCCTTCTCACTTGAGAAAGAAACCCTGAATTTCATCGGTCTTCCTGAACCAAGGTATCTTTCCCTGGATGGATGCGTTTGATTGGACATTTTTATAGACTTGTTTTAATTGGGACATTTTCTCGGCCTTAGAACTGTAAACTAGCCACTTATTAAATTTCCCCTTTTGAAAGCCATTCCGTTTCTGGTATATTGCATTCCAGCAGCTAGCAAACTAGAACACCACGCTTTATTTCATTGCATTTTCTGCTATTCCCTCTTTTTTTTTTTTTAATTTTTATTCTACTAACAGGTAAACAACATAAAATTTCCCCTGATCCTTCCCCTTGAAATGCATGCTCCAAGAAAACTGGACTCTTCATTTATTCCTTCTGTATCCAGAAAATTTCCATTGCTATACTTCAGTTTATATTGGTCTCTTTGACTGGAATTCTTTTCTTTCTACCTGAATCTTCAAAATCTATCTCAAATACTGTATACCATAAGAAATATTTTAAACTGCTCTCCAATTGAGTGTGGATTACACAGTATACTGTTTGCATCTTTTTCAGACCATTTCTTATATTATGCTTTGTAAATAGGCAGGTAGGTGGACTGACAAGAAGGACCAGAGACCAGTTAAGAGGTTATTTTGAGAGGCAGCCCTACAATGGTAATGCCAAATAGAAGAGGGGAGCCAGAGATGACATTTGAACTCCAAGACTGAGTCCTTACTTCCTCCTTTACAGGCCAGGCCAGCCAAAGCAGAGGAACAGAAAGCGTTCTAGGAGAGCTAAAACAAAAGGCCACATGGCAACCTTTGGAGAGAACTTGCCCTCAGGCCCAGAAAGCCTTGAGGGAATCTGGGATGGTCAACAGAACAGGAGTCAGGAAAGCTAGGTTATCTCCCTGACTCTGTCACTCATTTACTATATGACCTCAGGCAACTCACTTGACCTTTCTGGAGCTCAATTTCCTCCATCTAAAATAAGCGAGAGGGCTGCATGGTCAGTGAGATCCTTTTCCGCTCCGACATTCTGCACTATTTCTGGAGATGAGCATAACCGATCCTTCCTTTATAATAGCTTGGGAATTCACTTCTCCCTGCCCATGGCCTGAGTCTTCACATAGTCATTAAGGGTTTGACCTCTTTCACTGCCAGCAAATTGCCTAATCTCTCATTGCCTCAGTTTCCTCATCTGTAAAACAGGGATAGTGACAGTCCCTAATTCATTGGGCTATTTGGAAGATGAAATTAAATGAATATATGTGAAGCACTTAGGACATGTGCAAACTGCAAGTGCAGTATAGTTGCTAGCTATTATTAGAATTATCCACTGTGCTTCCTGACTTCTTTTAGGATGAGGGTCTCTTGAAGCCTGGGACCTGGAAAGATGCACAGCACTCGGCAGATATATCCCCTTGGTCATGCACAGGTTTCAGAAGTGGCCGCAGTTGTAGTCTTCTTTGGGCTAGAAGAAGCAAAGTAGTGCGTTAGGCATTTGGGATATATTTTCAGAATCCTAAATCAGACTGTGTGATTTCACAAGTCTGAGCACACTGACTCACACAAGTCTGAGCAAAAGTGAAAGATCGTTTGAAATGAAAACCACCCTGCTTCCTCATCATGATATGGGTAAATTTCATTAACTTGAATCCACAGACATGCCCTTTTAATAAACACTTCAATAGCCTAAGAAGAATCACCAGTTGCATTAGTCCCAGACGCAGTCATACTGTGCCCTTGTTCCTTGAGAACTGCTTTCTAGATGCTGGGGGAGGAAACAGCATTTAGGGACACAAAACACTTCACACAGACACACACATGCACACACACATCACAGCTTCCTCTGTGTAAAAAGTAACAGCATAAAATTTAAAAAGACATGAAGTTGATGGGTTCTGCTAGATTCTAGAAAAAGCCCTATTTCAGTTACTATAGCTATTGACAACTGTTTCCCAAGCTCAGGTTCTCAAAACAGTGCCTCTCTACTACAAAGCTGTCTTGAGGTCAAGACGAGTGGCCCACGTTGGCCCTGAATACTGAGGACTTGGTCAGAACAGCAGCTCACATGGGGGTTTAATGCTTCCCAAGGGCTGTTGTTTCTATTACTATGCCTGTTTCTCTCAACAAACCCTTGAATAGGTACTGTTATTCTTCTTCCCCTTTACAGACAAGGCAACTGAGCTCAGAGACAGGAAGTGGTTTGACTAAGGTCAAAACAAACTCATGTTACATCTAGACTAAAAATCCATGCTACCGCTGACTTCTACTTCAAGGATTTTTCCCATGTGACATTTTTAGTTTATTGGTGGTAATTGGTCAGAGATCTAGCATAGAAAAAGATTCTGAGGCCATGCCTCCAGTTGTATTTGATTAGCAATGTCTGGCATTTCATGGGATAAAAAAAGCGGCTGCATAAGTATTTGCCATTCTTATGCTATATCATTTTTATCCCTATATAAAGTTATCTATAGAACGTTATGTCTCAGACATACCTCTTTCAGTTATAGGTAAGTTCAAATACACTCATGTCAAAAAAGGACAACTGATGCTAATATACGGGTGTGTCTTGGAATCAATGATAGGAAATACTGGCTGGTCTCTCCAAGGACTGGAGCCAGGAATTGAAATGTCACCACCAGATGCCCAAGCAAAATCTCCGTCACACTTTCTTTCTCTGGTCTGACGTTCTCTTTCTCTAACTCTTTCTGGCAACTGATCTACCACCCGCAACTCCACTCTCCTTCTCTCTCCTTCTCTCTAACTCTTTCTGGAGCCATGCATTCATTCTCTCTGAGAATCCACTTCATTCTTCTTTCTCTATGGATCAGCTTCTTTCTTTCTCCAGGAACACATAGGCATCTAACAGCACTTTACAATACCAATACAATGTGAGCCATACACATCATTTTAAGATATCTGGTAGCCACATTAAAAAAAAAAAAAAAAAAGAGGAAGGGGTGCACAGGTGGTTCAGCTGTAGAATGCTTGCCTTCCATGAGGGTGACTTGGGTTCAATTCCTGGACCATGCACCTCCTCACCCCCCACCCCCCACAAAAGAAGAGGTATATGAAAAAGGTGAAAAAATTTTTTGACTTTTTAAATGGTATAGTATAACAAAGCAAAGAAATAAAAGGCAATAGTTTTCAAAGCACTCTTCAACAAGTAGTTTCAAGGACAGATACCAGAGTTTGTCATGAGCTACCATACGATCCTCTCATATTTTTCCTTCTAGCTATTCCAGAATATAGGAGGCTAGAGGGCTTAAATATTTTTTTATCATCACAATTGACTTTTTTCCCTTCTTTTTTTTGTGAAAAATAACATATATACTAAAAAGCTATATGTTTCAAAGCACAGCACCACAATTGGTTGTAGAACATATTTCAGAGTTTGACATGGTAACCAATTCCACAGTTTTAAGTTTTTACTTCTAGCTGTTCTAAAATACTGGAGACTAAAAGAGATATCAATTTAATGATTCAGCATTCATATTTATTTGTTAAATCTTACCTTCTCTGCATAAATCCACCGTCACCTTTGCTCTTTCCATCCTTCTCTTTAGGGGTGTTTGGGCTATGGCAACTCTAAATTTTTCATATGGGAAGGGTCTGTCCTTAATATGGGGTAGGGAGATGGAACTATCTGATGTTCTGTAGAGGCTGGGCTAGGTTTCAGGACTTATCTGGACTAGCAACCCATCTGGAGGTTGTAAGTTTTTGGAAAGTTACTTGAGTGCCTGGAACCCTTGTGGAATTTTATATATTGTCCTAGGTATTCTTTAGGATTGGCTGGAATGGTCCTGGTTGGAGGTTGGCAGGTTATGACAAGTGGCAAGACCTTACTGAAGCTTGTGTAAAAGCAACCTCCAGAGTAGCCTCTTGAATCCATTTGAACTCTCTCTGCCGCTGATACTTTATGAGTTACACTTCTTTACCCCTTTTGGTCAGGATGGAATTGTTGATTCTATGGTGTCATGTCTGGATTCATCCCTGGAAGTCATCCCCCTCATCACCAGGGAGACTTTCACCCCTGGATATCATGTTCCATGTAGGGGGGAGGGCGATGATTTCACTTGCAGAATTGGGCTTAGAGAGTGAGACCACATTTGAGTAACAAAAGAGGTCCTCTAGAAGTAACTCTTAGGCATGCCTATAGGTAGTCTAAGCTTCTCCACTACCTACACAAGCTTCACAAGAGTAAGCCTCATGATCGAAGGCATGGCCTAAAGTTTGACACAGTATCAAGGGATTCCTTGATGGTAAGGTTTAATAGTTCCGTATTCTTTCTCCCATCCCTCAGCCAGGATGTGTCCAGGCATTGCAATAATCTATAACAGATTAAAGGACCTCTTTCTTATTCTCGGCTCCCTGCATTTCAATTGTTCAAATGAGCTACACAAAGAGTATGTATGGTTCTAAAATATAGACATCGTCTTCCTTGCCCCTATGTTTTTAATTACTTTAACCCCAACCTGCTCAGCTTCATTCTTCTCTCTAAGTATCAGGTTATCTATATAAAACAGCATCTCAAAGTCCAGAAATAATGATCACCACTTCGGACTTAATATTTCTACTCTAAAAACTTACAGTCTTGGGCCCCTGTTTTCTCATAAGCATTTTCTAAAGGTAGCCATACCATTCTTCTTCTTTTGCTTCTGGCTTATTTTGTCCCATGTGTTCATTCACATCACTGCATGCCTCATGACTTTGTTTATTTTTGTAGTAGCACAACCATCATTCATAAGTATACACCATCATTCGCCAATCTATTTCTCCATCAGTGCATCCTTCAGCCACCTGCATTCATAGGGTGTCATGTAGAGGGCCCAAAGTCCACAGTCCATCAACATCCTCAATTTTAGATAATTTCATTGTTCCAAAGAGAAAGAAAACCAATAAACACACCCTCGCCAAATAAGAAATCTAAACCTCCTCTTAACTCTTGTCCCTCTCCCCATTATTTACCTCTGCTATTGCTGTGGTAGGGTTGATGGTTTCCTTTTGAACATAGCTCATAGCATGCAATAGCATTTTCCCCCTGGAAGCTGGACTTAAATACTCTTTGTACAAGAATCATATCTTTGAAGTAGTTCTTGCAAGAACTAGTTCGTATTTCTAGTGTTAATCAATGGGGCATGTAATCTATATAACCTCTTTCAATCTTGTTCATCTTCAATATGGTAATATTACTTGTAGACCCACTAAAGAAACACCTTCACTCCTATCCATTCCCTTACATGAGAGTTAAATCTCATTAGCTAACTGTTCACCTGTTTCTAGCTTCTGTGTATTTCTAAGCCCCCTATATTCTGTAATATAAGCCTCTGATTATACCCTTATGCCTGTGATAGAAGTGGATTCATACAGTATCTATCCTTTTGTGTCTAGCTAATTTCACTCAGTACTATTTCCTCAAGGCTCATCCATCCTGTCATATGCTTCAGAATGTCATTTTGTCTTACTGCTGCATAATATTCCATCGTATGTATATAGCACATTTTGTTGGTCCACTCATCCACTGATGGGCATTTTGTTTCCATTTTTTGGCGATTGTGTATAATGCGTCTATGAGCATTGGTGTGCAAAGGTTTGTTTGTGTCATTGTTTTCAGCTCTTCTAGGTATATATCAAGTAGTGCTATCGTTGGGTCGTAGGGCAACTTGATATTTACTTTCCTAAGGAACCGCCAAACAGTCTTCCATAGTAGGCTGTACCATTATACATTACTACCAGCAGTGCATAAGTGTCCCAGTTTCTCCACATCCCCTCCAACATTTATAGTTTCCTGTTTGTTCAATAGCTGCCATTATTATAGGTGTGAGGTGGTATCTCACTGTAGTCTTGATCTGCATTTCTCTTATAGTCAATGAAAATGAGTATCTCTTCATGTGCTTTTGAGCCATCTATATTTACTCTTCAGAAAAATGTTAATTCATATATTTAGCCTGTTTTATAATTGGGTTGCTTGTTCTTTTGTTGTTGAGTTGTATGATTTTTTGTATTTGGAGGAAATCAGACCTTTATCCAACATGTGATTTCCAAATATTTTCTACCATTGAGTTGGCTGCTTCTTCACCTTTTTGACAAGGTCTTTTGAGGTGCAGAAGCATTTGATTTTGAGGAGTTCCCATTATCTATTTTTATCTGTTGTTGCTTGTTCTTTGGGTATAAAGTTTAGGAAGCTACCGCTGATTACTAGATCTTGAAGATGTTTCTCTACATTTTCCTCTAGAAGCTTTATGGTGTGATTGCTTGTATTTAGGTGTTTGATCCACTTTGAGTTAATTTTTGTGCAGGGTGTAAGATAGGGATCCTCTTTCATTCTTTTGGCTATTGATATCCAGTTCTTCTGTGGCCAATTATTAAAAAGACTATTTTGTCCCAGTTCACAGGATTTGGGAACCTTGTCAAAAATCTGTTGACCATAGATTTAGTGGTCTATTTATGCTATCTCAATTTGATTCCATAGGTCAATACTTCTATCTTTGTGCCAATACCATGTTGTTTTGATCACTGTGGCTTTATAATAGTTTTTAAAGTCAGGTAGTGTTAATCCTCCCGCTTCACTCTTCTTTTTTAGGATGCTTTTAGCTATTCAGGATTTCTTTCACTTCCAGACAAATTTGGTAATTAGCTTTTCCAAATCTTCAAAGTAGGTTGTTGGAATTTTAATTGGTACTGTGTTGACTCTGTAGATCAATTTGGGGAGAATTGATATTTTAACTATATTTAGCCTTCCCATCCATGAGCAGGGAATGTCATTCCACCTATTTGGATCTTCTTCGATTTCTTTTAGCAATGTTATGTAGTTTTCTGTGTACAAGTCCTTTATGTCCCCAGTTAGTTCATTCCTAAGAATTTGATTCTTTTAGTTGCTATTTTGAATGGAATTTTTTCCTTAACTGACTCCTCAGCTAGGTCATTGCTTGCATATAAAACAAGCAATGAGTAAGTAAGAAAAACAAGTAAGAAAAAATGTTACTGATTTTTGCACATTAATTTTATATCCTGCCACCTGACTGAATTTGTTTATTAGCTCAAGTAACTTTGCTATAGATTTCTCAGGATCTTCCAAGTATAGTACCATATCATCTGCAAATAATGAGAGTTTTACTTCTTCTTTTCCATTTTGGATGCCTTTTTATTTTTTTGTCCTGCCTAATGGCTCTAGCTAGAACTTCTAGCACAATGTTGAATAATAGTGGTGACAAAGTGGGCATCCTTTTCTTGTTCCTGATCTTAGGGGGAAAGCTTTCAGTCTCTCTCCATTGAGTAAAATGCTGGCTATCAGTTTTTCATATGTTCCTTTTATCATATTGAGGTAGTTACCTTTGATCCCTATCTTTTGGAGTATTGTCATCAGAAAAGGATACTGAATTTTGTCGAATGCTTTTTCAGCATCAGTCGAGATGATCATGTGATTTTTTTTTACCTTTTAGTTTGTTAATATCCTGTATTACATTAATTAATTTTCTTGCATTGAACCATCCTTTCATTCCTAGTATAAACTCCACTTGGTCATGATGTATAATTCTTTTAATGTGCTGTTGGATTCGATTTGCTAATATTTTATTGAGAATTTTTGCATCTATGTTCATTAGGGAGACTGGCCTGTAGTTTTCCTTTCTAATAGCATCTTTACCCGGTTTTGGTATTAAAATGATATCAGCTTCATAAAATGAGTTAGGTAGAATTCCTTTTTCCTCAATTTTTTGGAAAAGTTTGAGCAGGATTGGTGTTAGTTCTTTTTGGAATGTTTGATAAAATTCCCCTGTGAAGCCATCTGGCCCTGGGCTTTTCTTTGTAGGAAGATTTTGGGTGACTGATCAAATCTCTTTAGTTGTGATTGGCTTGTTGAGATCTTCTATTTCTTCTTGAGTCAGTGTAACATGTTTGTATGTGTCCAGGAATTTGTCCATTTCATCAAAGTTGTCTAGTTTGTTGGCGTATAGTTGTTCATAGTATCCTCTTATGATTTCTTTTATTTCTTCAGGGTCTATGGTAATGCATGCCTTCTCATTTCTGGTTTTGTTTGATTCCTCTCTCTTTTTTCTTTGTCACTCCTGCTAGTGCCTCATCAATTTTATTGATTTTCTCAAAGAACCAACTTTTGGCTTTATTGATTCTTTCTATTGCCCTTTTGTTCTTCCATCCATTTATCTGTACTTTAGTTTTTGCTATTTCTCTTCTTCTATTTGCTTTGGGGTTAGTTTTCTGCTCTTTGTCCAGTTCCTCCAGGTGCACTGTTAAGTCCTTGATTTTTGTTCTTTCTTGCTTTTTAATATAGGCATTTAGGGCAATAAATTTCCCTCTCAGCATAGCCTTTGCCATATCCCATAAATTCTGATAAATTGTATTCTCATTTTCATCCATCTTCAGATAGCTACTGATTTCTCTAGCAATTTCTTCTTTAACCCACTAGTTGTTTAGGAGTGTGTTAATCTCCATATATTTGTGAATGTTCTTGTTCTTTGTAGTTATCGAGATCCAGCTTCATCCCATTGTGATCAGAGAAAGTCCTTTGAATAATTTCAATATTTTTAAATTTATAAAGACCTGTTTTGTGTCCCAGCAAATGATCTATCCTGGAGAATGTTCCATGAGCACTAGAGAAGAATGTATATCCTTATGCTTTGGGGTGCAATGACCTATATATGTCTGTTAGGGCTAATTCATTTATCAAGTTATTTAACATCTCTATTTCCTTGTTGATCCTCTGTCTATAGATAAATTGGTGTATTGAAGTCTCCTACTATTATTGTTGAAACATCTATAGCTCCTTTCAGTTTTACCAATGTCTGTCTCATGTACTTTGGAGCTCCTTGATTGGGAGCATAAACATTTATGATTGTTATATCTTCTTGGTGAACTGACTCTTCAATTAGTGTAGTATCCTTCTTTGTCTCTTATGATGTCTTTACATTTAAAGTCTATTTTGTCCATTTTAGTATAGCTACTCCTGCTTTCTTCTGGTTACAACTTGCATGGAAAATATTTTTCCATCCTTTCACTTTCAATCTATTTGTATCCTTGTGTCTAAGATGAGTCTCTTTCAAGCAGCATGTAGCTGGATTATGTTTCTTAATCTATTCTTCCAATCTGTATTATATATATTTTTTTCACATGGGCAGGTACCAGGAAAATCTGTATCTTTTAATTGGTAAGTTTAGTCTTTTAACATTCAAAGCTATTACTGAAAAGGCATTTCTTGAATCCACCATCTTATCTTTTTTATTTTATTTGTCAGATCTATATATCTTTTCCCCTTTTCTCTTTGTATTCTTTAAATTACCCTTGGTGGTAGTCTTCAGTTCTGTACCCTTCTCCAGACCTCCTGCTCCTGCCTCTTTTTTTCAGCTGGCAAAACTCCTTTCAGTATTTCTTGTACAGCTGGTCTCTTGTTGACAAATTCTTTCTGGACTTCTTTGTCTGTGAAAACTTTAATCTCTCCCTCAATTTTGAAGGATAATTTGACTGGGTACAGAATTCTTGGCTGGCAGTCTTTCTCTTTCAGGATCTTGAATGTATCATTCCATGCCTTCTCGCCTCCAGAGTGCTAGGAACTCAGTTTTATATGGTTTCCCTTGTATGTAGTCTATTTTTTTTTCTCTTACTGCTTTTAGGATTTTCTGCTTCTCTTCAGCATTTGACAGACTGATTAGTATGTGTCTTGGGGAAGGCCTATTTGGATTTATTCTGTTTGGAGTTCATTGGGCTTCTTTGACTTGCATATTTGTATCCTTTATGAGGGTTGGGAAGTTTTCCCCCATTAAATCCTCAACCACTCTTCCTAGCCCTTTACTCCTCTCTTCTCCTTCTGGGACACCAATGATTCTTATATTTGTGCATAAATATCTTTTGTCCATCATTTCCCTGGGATCCATTTCAAGTTTGTGAATCTTTTTTGTCATTTGCTATTTTGAGTCTTTGATGTCAGTTATCCTGTCCTCTATATCACTTATTCTTTCTTCCATCTTCAAATCTGCTGTTGTGTGCCTCTAGTATGTTTTTTATTTGGTCAACAGAGTCTTTAATCTCAGTGACATCCACTGTTTTTCTATTTATTCTTTCAAATTCCTCTTTATGCTCTTCTACTGTCTTCTTGATCTCCTTTATGTCATTTGCTATCCCACTTATGTTGTTAAGTAGAATTGTATGAATATCTTTAATTAGTTGTTCCAATGTCTGTGTCTCCTCTGATGCTTTAATTTGGTCATCAGGCAGAGTATATTTGTCTGCATTGTGATATGCTTAGTGATCTTCTGCTGTCTTCGTCGCATGTAAATATCTTGACTGATCTATTTCAGGAGTTAATTTCTTTTATAGTCTAAGGCCTTGTGTTTGCAGAATGGGAGGGAGGCATGGAGCACTCAGTGCAGTGATTTGTTTCAGGGCAGATATAGGTGCAGGTTGGGGATGTTATGCTGATGCTTGTGAGCGTGACCATCCAGGGAGGATGCATCTACGCTGTTGCACCAATCAGGGGGCATAACCCTGGTATGCACTAATCTAAGGCACGGGGCCCTTTGTGCACATGTGTAGAGCTGTGGCAGGAGGTTGGCATTATACCTTTGTGGATTGGGGGCAAATGTGACCCAGCTGCACAGGTCAGCCCTTTCTTAGAGATGGAAAACGTGGCTGAGGGCCTCGCACATGCGCTGTTCTAGGACTGCTGTAAACAGAGCTGAATGACTTGATCAGGGGCCCATGCATATGCATGGGTGCAGTAGTGCCATAAACCGATGTGCGGAGCTCGGGGGAGGGGGCAAAGGGGTTGTGCGACACTATAGGCAGGAGGGCAGCGGTAGCCTAGGTATGGAGTCTAGTGCCCACAGCTTTTACATGCTGGCAAGAGCCTACGGGGAACAAGGAGAGGGAGGTAGTGTTCTGGAGGTGTGTAGGAGTGGTGGGTTGGGCTGCACTTGGATCGGGGTGAGGGGGGACAGATACATGCACTGGGGCTTGGTGGGATGGTGGCACCTGGAGCATGGGAAATGGGAGTGGTTGACGGGGTTTGGTGTCTTGGGTGTGGGGGTGAATTCCCAGTCATGGGGCTGTGCTAGTGAAGGTAGCACACCCGAGGAACATGGCCTGGCTTACTTCCTAGTTCCCAGCTCCCATTCGTGCACTCCTGCAGGCTCTGTGGGCTTCACACCTCCGTGTCAGGCTCCAGTCTTCTGTCTCTCAGTTCCTTGTCTTCTGCAACCAAGGCTGCCCCATGAGGTGCAGAAGGCTCTTATAGGTCAGCTGCACTCCCGAATTGCCACCTCAGTTGCCCTCCTGTCCCTTCTCTAAATTTTCCATGGAGCAGGGCTAGTCTTGAGCTACTGTATTCAGCCATCTTTCTGGAAGTCTCTGGAATTTTTTTAATGTATATTTTAATCAATATACCCCAAATATAATTTAACATACAATCAATATAAAATGTTTTCATGAGATATCTTGAATTCTTTCTTTGCACTAAGTTTTTGAAATCCAGTGTGTAGTTTATACTTACAGTACATATCAGTTTGGACTGATCACATTTGAAGTGGCCACTGGTTAGTAGCTACTGTGATGGAAAGCACAGATCCAGAGTTCACAAGTCCTTAATTCTAGCAACAAGCAGAGATTGTCTATCATCTCTGAATCTTTATTTCAAGCATCCAGGACAGAAACTCTGATTGACCCACATTGAGTCAGGTGTCCTTGGCAAAGGAGTAAGAGTCATACTCTATGAACATGACAGTCACAGGGAAGGACAATTCTCAAAGATGAGGATGGAGAGCTGGCCTGGTGTAAAAGGTGTATTGCACAATGTTTAAAGAGGACTTGGTGGGAAGAGCCAGCTAGTGTCACCCAAATTCCTTGGAAGATTCCAGGAGATGTGAATAACCTTGCATTTGGGAGATATAAGGCAAGAACAATCCATGAAGAATAACGTGCTGCCACGTGGGGGAGAGAAACCGAGCATGCATCCCTAATTCAAGGGGGACCCAGAGCTGCCCAGGGAGAAGATGCCATACAGGATAAACTCCATGGTGCATCAGAAGTCTGATGCAGAGGCTGGGAAACAGGCATTAGTTTGACCACTTCCTCAAGTTCAGGACTCATCTGCCAGAACAAAATTAATCCAGGAAGGACAATCCCATGCAATTGGAGAACCTGCCCTGGTCCTCTGGCTTCTAGACCTCAGGATGGAACATTTTTCATGCCATCCGCCAACACCAAGAGCTCCCCTTTGTACAGACGCCTTCCAGTTACACAAACAATTTTTGTGGGAACATCCAGTAATCTCTGGTTTTGTTTATGGAAGCTCTTCAATATGAAGAAAGCTTAAGTCCTTAATGAGAGCAAAGGAAGCAGCTGTTCTTTCTCTCCTCTGGATACCAGGGCCTCTGAAGGAGCGTCATGCTGCTTCCTGAGCCAGCCACAAACGTTTTATGAGGTGATTCCATCAACCATCTGCCACGGCTTCTGACTCAAACATCTACACTTAGCCCACACATAATGACTGTGCAAGAGCAAGACGGCCGCAACCACACATGATGACTACTCTGAGGAGGGGAAATGGAGGGAGAAAAGAGAGAAGGTGAGATTCCTGGGAGCTCACTTCTCTGACTGACATCACTCTTTTAGTATCTCTCAAAGTGCACTCCACGTGTCATGGTTTTCTGTTACTTGAGTTCCTTTTAAGGCTTCACATGGCTCTTGAGACAAAATCCAAACTCCTTACCATAGCCTACAAGGTTCTATATACTCTGGCCCCTGCCTGGCTGTCAGACCTCATCTGACATCATTCCTACAATATTGCTATCCTTTCTGTTCCTTGCCCATGGCAAACCCCCAGAACATTTGCTTGAACACTATTCCCAGCTCTTTCCATGGCTGGTTCATTCTCATGGTTCCAGAATCAACTCAAATGTCATCTTTTTATAGAGGCCTTCCTCGACTCCCATAGACAAGGAAGCCCTTTACCCCTTGTTGTAGTTTGCTAGCTGCCGGAATGCAATATACCAGAAATGGAATGGCTTTTAAAAGGGGGAATTTAATAAGTTGCTAGTTTATAGTTCTAAGGCAGAGAAAATGTCCCAATTAAAGCAAGTCTATGGAAATGTCCAATCTAAGGTATCCAGGAAAAGATACTTGATTCAAGAAGGCTGATGAAGTTCAGGGTTTCTCTCTCATCTGGAAAGGCACATGCCAAATACAATCAGAGTCTCTCTCTCATCTGGAAAGGCACACGGCAAATACAGTCAGAGTCTCTGTCTCATCTGGAAGGGCACATGGCAAACACGGTGTCATCTGCTAGCTTCTCCTCCTGGCTTCCTGTTTCATGAATCTTCCCAGGAGGCATTTTCCTTCTTCATCTCCAAAGGTCGCTGGCTGGTGGACTATGTGGCTATGTCGTTCTGCTTTACACTCTCTGAATCTCTCATTCTCCAAAGTTTTTCCTCTTTTATGGGAATCCAATAAACCAACCAAGACCCATCCAAATGGGTGGAGACATGTCATCACCTAATTCAGTTTAACAACCACTCTTGATTAAATCACATCTCCAGGGAGATAATCTGATTACAGTTTCAACCATGTAGTATTGAATAAGGATTATTCTACCTTTATGAAATGGGATTGTGCTTAAAACATGGCATTTCTAGGGTTCATACATCTTTCAAACCAGCACACCCCTGCAGGCTTTTTTACAGCACACAATCTGTTTCATAACACTCACCCCAACTTGTAATGATCTTGTTTATTCACCTGATTCATTCTTTCTTTCTTTCTTTCCTTCCTTCCTTCCTTCCTTCCTTCCTTCCTTCCTTCCTTCCTTCCTTCCTTCCTTCCTTCCTTTCCTTCCTTCCTTCCTTCCTTCCTTCCTTCCTTCCTTCCTTCCTTCCTTCCTTCCTTCCATCCTCTCTCTCTCTCTCTCTCTCTCTCTCTCTCTCTCTCTTTCTTAATGGTAAGGACATGTCTTAATTTGTTAACTGCTGAACCCCCTGGACCCAAGGCAACCCCTGTTGCTTAGTAGCATCTCAATAAATATTTGTTGAATGAATGAATCAATTACCTGGAGTGCCCCAGGCCCAATAAATCATAACCAGTGGGCACAGGGCCTGGTGTCTGCATCATGTACAAGCATCCCAGATGATTTTGGTATATTCTGAGTTCTCACAACAATGACATTGTTTGTACCTGCCTAGTTAACAGCTCACCTTTCTTTCTTATCTTTGGTCTAAAGGCCACGTCCTGCCCTACATTATGAGGCAAATTAGAGGCCAAATAATGTTCTCCAGCTTGGTGGATGTTTGTCCTTGTCACTATCCATTGACTGATGATGAGTGTGACATAATGTGCCCAAAGAGAAGAGGAAGCGTGTGTGTCTTTTTCATTGCTTATCCCTGACACTCACAGAGTACTTAACACAGAAGGCCCATGATAAGTACTTGTTTAATCAACAAGTAAACAAATTAATAAGCACTGATATGAGCACCTGGCACTGTGCCAGATACCAAACAAGGAGCCCACAGTCTGTTGGGAAGACAAAAGTGAAAACTTATCTTGAGAATATAAGCTATACGTATAAGATGCTGTGGGCTTCACAGTGAAGGTAAAATTTGAGGTGGAGTTGTTTTACGTCTTCTGCATTACCTGGATAAGTCTGATAACCTCTCAGATCAATTATCTCCAAGTAAAATGGTTTATTTTTCTTAAGAGGTAGTAGACATCAGTAGTTTGTTTCTTGACTCCATCTTTTTTTTTTACTAACTGTGCAAAATTCGGCAAATTGATTAACCTCTCCAGGCCTGTTTCCTCCTCTGTGAAATAGGAACAATACACTTGAATCAATCACACAGAGATGAAGTATTAGATAAATTAATACACATCAATAGCTTATCCTAGTACCCGAAATCAAGTAAGCACTCAAAAAACCATTAACTAGTGTTATCATGTGTCTTTAACACCCTCTAAACACCATTCTAGTCCCCTTCCATGCCCACCGAAAATATGCATTTTTATAATTTCATTTACCTATTTAATTCCTTAATGTACATTAGTCCCAACCTCTGGGACTAATTATCAGTCCCAGCCTCTGCTCAAGTTTATGCAAATCCCAGGTTAGTGGAGTCTGAAATTAATTGGCTTTCTTCTCTTTGTGACATTATAATTTAGAATGTAAGTATTTTCTCCTTGGAGAAGGAGAAGAATTTCACTGTTACATCACACAGAACGGTTTCCCATGGCTTGCTGGAGCTTCAGCAGAGCAAAATTCTATTATAAGGCAAGCCCATGGTCAAACCAAGTATTTTGTTATGTGGGATATTGATTTTAGCAACAACAAAAAAATTAAATAGGTAGATTGCTGTCCATGCCTTGGAGAGGCTTTGAATTCCTTGAAATATGGGGACAATGGTGTTTTCTAAGACCTTCCATTAGCTGGTAAGTTTCTGGATGGTAGACCCAATAGCCACATCAACCACTGGCTTGTGGGTCCCAGTTTACACATGCCAGCGCTGTTTACTTAATAAGAACACTTTCTTGAACTCTTAGAATTGCCCCAGTTTGGGTGATATATTATGTAGACATCCTCTCATGGCTCTTTATGTCCCCGTAGCAGAGAACCCAAGGCTTGGCATGAGGTAATAATGATGACAACTACAATTGCGGAACCTTTGCTGTGAGTTGGGCATGGAGCTGAGCACTCCATTTGTCTTATTTCATTCATTCCTCCCAACAGGCTCATATAAGTCTTGCCAAAGACAAGAGCACAGAAAAAAAAAGACAGTGCACCTCTCAACCATATGTAAAAAAATATTAAATGTGGTAAATCAAATAGAAAAAGCCTGCATGCTTTAAAAGGTGTATTTATTTATTTTAATTCTGTTTTATTGAGGTATATTCACACACCATACAAACCAGTCGAAGTATACAATTACTGACGCACAATATCATCACTTAGCTGTGCATACAACCCAATGGTCAAATTTAGAATTCTGAATTCATTAATCAGGCCTGAACTTTTCACAAGTTTTTCCTTGGTGTACCTGCTTTACTGGTACCTTACAATCATGCTTGGTTTCCCTGTGTTCACAGATCTAGAGCTACTCATGACAGCACAGAGTTAGATGTTATTACACCCGTTTTACAGATGAGACACCTGATGTTTAGACAAATCACCCACTGTTGCCCTATTTCCTTGATTCTAAAGCACCATATTTTTCTCCCTGACATTTTCACATACTGGAATGAAGATAACCTCACAAAGATGCACATTTTTTTATGAGCATTTTTTTTATTAATTAAAGAAAAAAAGAAATTAACACAACATTTAGAAATCATTCCATTCTACATATGCAATCAGTGATTCTTAACATCATCACATAGATGCAAAAGATGCACACTTTAAGTGTAATATTTCCCTCCAAACTATCTTTATCACTTCAATGGAATATCTTCCACCTAATGACTTCTTAGGGTTCAGACATCTGACTGATGGCAGAGTTGACATCTCAAACCAGCTCCATCTGATCTCTTGCCCGAACTACTGTATCGTACTTCACTTAAGGCTTGTTTATAAACTGTCACTATAAATAAAGATAAAAAATTATTAGCAAAACCTAGCAGGTTGAGCTTGGAGGATCGACAAGTAGAAGAATCCCACCTCTACAACTGTCTGCCCTTCCACTTCTCCTTTCTAATAATCTAATAAACACCAATGGGAATAAGGGATGAGATGAGGGTGGAGGGTGAGAAGGTAATAGCACCTAACGGGGGAGGAGAGGGAACTTAGAAAGAGCAGGTCATAGGGAACAGGGTTCCCAATTAAAGTTTTCTGATTTCCCATCTTTCAAGGAACAGACAAGGAAAAATATTAGTAGATTTGGTCCTTCTGACTTTAACCTGATTAACTCTCCTGTACCCGTTTCATCATCTATAAAATAGATACACGCATTGTCGTGAGCATTAAGTAAATTATTACTGGTGAAGGACTTAAAACTGCACCTGGCATACTATAAGTTCTCGAGAACTGTTGCCCATTTTTTGTCAGCCATCTCTCCAAACTCATTTGGCATCGCAACCTCCCATCTCCTCCCCAACCCAACCAACCCCAGACACATAGAAGCCATGTTGGTTTCTTTCGGTTATTCCAACTAGATAGTCTTCAGAGTCTTTGCACACCCTATTCCTTCTTCCTGGAATGTTCTTCAGTTCTTTGAAAAAGAGTCACACTTTTTAGCTCAAATTTTGGCTAAATTATCACCTCCTTACAGAGGTATTCCCTGACTCTCTTCAAAAGACAGCCTAATTCTGTTTCTTTTTACTATATTTCTTTATTTACTTCATACTCCTCATCAGAATCTAAAACGGGCATATTTGTCTGTTAGGTTATGTACTTACTATCTGCCTCCCCCACCCCCGGAGTGTAAACTGTCTTGTTTATTTCTGTGTTCCTGCACCTGGCAGGATGGATACTCAATAAAGACTTGTTGAATTGCATTCCCTAAACTCAATAAACGAAATCTTCAGAATCTAAATCCAGGTCAGGTTACAGCCAGAGGCCCCACAATGACAAGGGAAATGGTCATGCAAACAGTTCCTCTCCCACAGGAACCTTGGTCAACATCAAGAGCGCTGAGCCCATGGCTCCTCAGTGAGTCCCAGGAGCCCCTTTCCATTTCTCTCCCAGGGCATGTGTCCTGATAGTCGAGTTAGATTTCCATGCTCATGTATTTGATGATTTGGGTCAGCTTCCGACACCTGAAGGGAAATAGGAACCTGCCAACATACATTTGCTTAGAAAACAATGAAAGCTGCCCCACAAAGCTCTCATTACCTGTGCTGTTTAGGGAACTATAGTTTTTTGAAGGCATCACCGCATAGCTTCCTCCTGCATCAGACATTTTCAAACCCGATGCCTGTGGGATTTAGGGAACTTGAATTAGGTTAGGGGTTTTCCTGTCCCTGACAGAGACAGAGTGCAGGGTTATCAACTTTCTTGTGCACAAGAGTCACCCACAGATCTTAGTTAGAAATGCAATCCCAAGTGGGATGACCCCAGGGGGCAAGAGACCCTTTGTTACAGTGGTATTTATTTAAAGTATGTTTTATGAGTGCTTGCCTATATGCCAGCCGCTGTGGTGAGCAGTCTAACAAATATTATTTAGTTGGATCTGCCAAACAATCCTAGATGTGGGTACTACTTTTATCCCTCTTTAAAGAACCTGGGGCTCAGAGAAATTAAGAAATTTTCCCAAGGTCACACAGCTCATGCATGGAGCTCAAAAGCCTTGCTACTCACAGTATAGACCCCAGATCAGCAACACCGATTGCTGATTGTTAGACATGTTGATTACCAGGCCCCACCCAGATCTACACAGATATGAATCTGTGTTTTCACAGCATTCTCAACGGACTAATGTGCACACTTAGGTTTGAGAACCTGTCCTCATTTATCTGATTCAAA
Organism: Tamandua tetradactyla; assembly: GCF_023851605.1. NCBI lineage: Eukaryota > Metazoa > Chordata > Mammalia > Pilosa > Myrmecophagidae > Tamandua > Tamandua tetradactyla. The sequence continues at coordinate 40,791,642 of NC_135346.1, read as the reverse complement.
GCTGTCATCCTTGATCTCCATTCTCTTCCCCAGAAGTCATTCTCAAGCATAAGTTCCCACTGGGGGTCCTTATTAAACAGACCCTTATCCAGGCCTCACCTCCAGAAACTTTGATTCAACAGTCTGGCTTGAGGCCTAAGAATGTGTATTTTTAAGCAGCAGCCCAAGTGGTTCTGACGTGGAGGTCTGAGGATCATCAGACTTTGAGAAACACATGTAAAAAAAGCTTTGACCTCACTTTCCTTATCTGTGAGGGAATGGCATAGGATATTTTTTTATGAGTCTTTAGCTAAGAAGATTAGGCTTTTAAGACTGATTTCTGTTGAGGAGAGAGGGCAGATGCATCAGAACACTGAAACTTGAAGGTGGAGGATTTAGAGATCACGGTGTCAAAAGCCCTTCCCTTAACAAATGGGAAAATTGAGGCTCAAAGGTAACAGATAACTTGCCCATATAGCAGTTTACTGGTAGCAGAAACAAACTGGTTCTTTCCACCCAAGCACAGAGATCGCTGAACACAAAGCTGGTCGGAAGCAACATCACAACTGACAGTTATACAGTCCTTAGCATAAGCCTGGTACAGTCCTGGGTGCTTTTGCATATTAATCCATTTACATTTGACAACAACCCGTGAAGTAGGAACTAGTATTCCCATTTTCCTGATGAAGAAATTGAGGCACAGAGCCGGCAAGTCACCTGCCAAGTTGGTTGGTAAGGGGCTTTAACTAACTTGATTCAAATCCATGCATTCTGACTTTAGAGTTCAAATTTTTAAGGCACTTAGTCATCAAAAAATGGATGGATGGATGGCTGGCTGGATGGATGGATGAAAGAAATAGCAAATGACTTTAGATTTTTCTGGAATACCCTTTCTCCTTTTTCCTTTTCTTTGTCCCCAGATCAAATTAGCTCAGAAACAGGTCAGGGAACTTGGAGTCAAACAGACTTAAATCTAAACCCATTTTTTTCTGCCCATTAGCTTTTAAGTTTGGGAAAGTCATAAATCTATTTAAGCCTTGGATTCTTTATATGTAAAATTAGAAGCAACAATAGTAGTCATCTCAGATAGCTGTTATAAGGAAAATAATGCCAAATAAAATGCATTATTGTTTAAAGGAACTTTGGGCACCAACACATTTTTACAGCCATGTTTGGTTTTAAAATGAGCTTGAAATTGTTTAGTTTTTAAAGCTCCCTGAGGGCAAGGGACTGCGCCTTGAACTTCCTTATCATCACTATTCCCTCCTGGATCTATTAATGAGCACTTGCTCACTGATACGGATCAGATCCGGCTGTTGTTACTATGTTTGCATACCAAGTGGGGGAAGAAATTCTTTTTCAAGGCATAGTTTCCCTGACCCGTCCCTCACCCAGTTTCTCCTTTTACAGAGAGGATGCAGGATGTGCAGAGAAACTTCTACCAACTGTAGAAGATGAACTTTGCTTTAGGGAAAAGTTGCCTTGCTAAATAATTGACAGCCTTTTTATTTATTTATAATTATTTATTGCTAAATAATTGAGTCAGCCTATTAACGTTGGAATTCTGAGTCCTTATAAAATAACCCTCAATTCCCACCTTCACACCCTTCTTAAGTTTCATTGTGAGACATCGAATGAGGAATGACAAAAGTCTCATAAAATGAGAGGTATGTAAAAATTATCAGTAATTATTATACCTACTTAAAATCACTAGTGCTTCTACACTTGGAGCACTTACCGTGACACCCACTGTGCCAGTGCTTGCACATGCAACCCTAGAAGGTGGAGATTATTGCCCTCATTTTACAGTTGAGGAAACTGAGCCTCAAAAAAGATTAAAATACCTGCCCAAGGTCACATAACTAATAAGTGACATAAGAGGGATTTGAACCCAGCTTTTTATAATACAGGAGGCATTAAATTAGGGGGGAAAAAGCAAGATGGCAAAAATATGTATAATAAGCTATTATTTATCTAAGAAAGGGGAGGCAGTTGATATAAATTACAAACACAAAACAAATTATATATGTATATAAATAATAGAAACAAATCGTAAATTTTTTAAGTGGTTACTTATGGGGAAGGGAGGGTATAGGGTGGGGGTGGCAGAGATTTCTTTTAATACATCTTGTTTAAAATGCATTCCTTAGTCATGAGGAAATGCAAACCAAAACCACAAGATACTATATCACACCCACTTGTATGGCTATTATTTAAAAAAACAGAAAATAATAGGTGTTGGTGAGGATGCAGAGAAATTGGAAGACTTACACTTGTTGGTAGCATTGCAAAATGGTGGAGCCACTGTGGAAATCAGTTCATTGGTTTCTCAGGAAGTTGAAAATAGAATTAATGCATAACCCAGCAATCCCACTTGTTATATACCCCCAAATAATTGAAAGCAGGGAACTGAACAGATGCTAATGTAACAATGTTCTTAGCAGCATTATTCACAATAGTCAAAAGATGGAGTCAACCTAAGTGTCCATCAACAGATGAATGGATCAACAAAACGTGGTGTGTACACATAATGGAATGTTATTCAGCCATAAAAAGGGAATGAAGTTCTGAAACACGATTCAACGTAGATGAACCTTGAAGACATCAAGTTGAGTGTAATAAATCAACACAAAAGCACAACTAGTGTTTGATTTCACTTATATGAAATACTTAAAAGAAGCAAATTTCATAGAGACAGATAGTAGATTACATGTTAACAAAGGGCAAGAGGTGGGAGGAATGAAGAGTTATTTCTTAATGGATGCAGAGTTTCTATTTAAGGTGATGAAAAAGTTGGGGTAATGGATCTTGGTGATGGTAGCACAATATTGCGAGTGTAAATAGTACCACTGAATTGTACCCTTGACACTAGTTAAATTGGGAAAATTTGAGTTCTATATGTGTTACTACAATAATAAAAAGCTTTAAAAGACCCATGATGGATATAGTTAGGATAGAAAGGGGAGATAACTTGGGAAAATGAATGTTAATATGCCAATATTAGAAACCAAATGATGACAATAATCTTAATAACAACAATTCAGTTGTTTTAGACTAAATTGCATTTTCTACTTCAGGAGTAGATTGGTTTATTCTTCCCAATTCTGCATTTCCTCTCTGTATGAGAATTAAGCATCCAAGACCTTTTGCCATGTAAATTTATTGCACCTGCCACAAGAGTAAGTAAAGTACAGGTCTTACCCTATTAATGTTAAGCTTCATTAAGTGAATTACTTTATGAGCTCTAGTGAATATGTTGATGCTGACAGAGGCTTTAATGGACTTGCAGGGCTCGACTAGGCCTCTGTGCTTCCAGCAGTCATCCTGGGAAGATTTTGCCCCAGGCAACAGTGCCAGAATAAAGACAGGTGAAGCAGATCTGAATGCCATCAGAGTTCCAGCTAATCAACAACACCATGAGCAAGAAATAAATGTCCACTGTTGCAATAAAAGAAAAGAAAAGAAAAAAGCACTCCCTAAAAAAAGTCAAAGTAAGATGAAGCAAAGGAACTTAAATGTGTGACAGTTGGCGCAACCACATAGAGAGGGACTATTCAAAGTGACTTTAAAACACAGTAACTGGGCTTCACATCCCTGCTAAATTGCATCCAAAAGACAGAAAAAGAAAAAAAAAAGGAAAAAACCAAACTGTGTTTAGTTATCATATTAGCGGTGGTAGAATTGGTATTGTTATTCCAAGACTATTGTGAGTGGGATAAATCAAATGAGTAATTTTACTAATGTCATCGAAAACTAAGGTTTTCACCATGGGAGAAAGGAAATACAAATATAAGATCAATGATGATGAGTTAAACTCGGTGATCCTGAATTTTAATAAAAATCATCAGAATGATACATACCAGCATCATATCTATGTCCTAGTTCTATCCTCTAGAAAGATCTAGAAACAACAATGAAACATTGAGCATTGCTTGTGCCTGAATATTATCTCTAAACACCACTTATCTGTCACTAAAGGAAACCAGGGCTCCTTAGAGAATTGGCTGATTTCATGTCTAGGTCAGGAAATGTACAAAATGAGCCTGGATCATTTGTCATACCAGAAAGCAAGAAAACTATCAAAAATTATAAGTATTGTGTCTTAAGGACTCAGGAGCCAACTTGAGGAGGGTCCTATCAGACAAAGCTGAGATCAACAACCTGCAAAATCCATCTGTTTAAAGTCATGATACTTACTTTTTCATCACCTTAAATAGAAACTCTGCATCCATTAAGAAATAACCTCATTCCTCCCACCTCTTGCCTTTTGTTAACATGTAGTCTACTATCTGTCTCTACGAAACTTGCTTCTTTTAAGCATTTCATATAAGTGAGATCAAACACTAGTTGTGCTTTTGTGTCTGGTTTATTTCAGTCAACATGATGTCTTCAAGGTTCATCTATGTTGTATCATGTTTCAGAACTTCATTCCCTTTTTATGGCTGAATAACATTCCATTATGTGTACACACCACATTTTGTTGATCCATTCATCTGTTGATGGACACTTAGGTTGCCTTCATCTTTTGACTATTGTGAATAATGCTGCTAAGAACATTGTTACATTAACATCTGTTCAGGTCCCTTCTTTAGTTACCCTTAGAGATTACTGTGGAAGCAACGCAATATTTAGAAAACTGATAAAGAAAGGGAAAGAATTGAGCATTTATCATGTTTTTCTATAAGACCTATGCCTTAGGATAACCAAAATGTTGATGAGAAAAAGTTCCTCTTATAGAAACATTCTGGCTAATAGAGGAAGGAATACAGAACGAGTCCATCACACTTTGTGCATCCCTAATGAACTAAGGGAGCTAAGTAATAGTCAATGACTGCTCGCATCCTTGCAGAGAGAAATGATTAGACACTGAGGACCTCCTGATAGTAGAAAATGGCACAGCCAAGGAAGTAGACTTGCAAAAAAAAGCTGATTGTAAATTTAATCAAACGCCTAAATTCAAATACAAGTTTACAGAAACACAAAGAGTAGGGGAATCTGCTGAATGTCACCACAAGATGTCATTAGCAAGATTGCAGTATGGAAAATCTTTAGGCAAATCACCCTGTGTCTTCAAGGGAAATGTTTTATTTTTGCTTTGTTTTTCTTCATTTTTTTATTGTTAAAAAATAATATATATACATAAAAGCTAAAAAATCTCAAACCACACTGCAACAATCAATTATAGAACAGATTTCAGAGTTTGATATAGGTGACTGTTCCATAATTTTAGATTTTTCCCTCTAGCTGCTGCTCCAAGACACTGGGGACTAAAAGAAATATCAAGATGGTGATTCAGCAGTCATACTCATTTGTTAAATCTTATCATCTCTGTTATAACTCCACCTTCTCCTTTGATCTTTCTCCCAATCTTTAGGGATATTTGGACTATGCCCATTCTAACTTTTTCATGTTGGAAAGGGCTGTTGATAATATGGGATGGGGAAAGGAGCTAGTTGATGTTCTGGAGAGGTTGGGCCCTCTGGGTTTTGGACTTATCTGGCTTAGGAACCCATCTTGAGGTTGTAAATTACTGGAAAGTAATCATAATGCATGGAACTTTTGTAGTATCTTAGACAAAGCCCTACATGTTCTTTAAGGTTGGCAGAAATGGTTTTGTTTGAGGTTTGTCAAACCATGATAAATAACTATCTAGTTGACGCTTGTGTAAGAGTAGCCTGTCAACTGTATTTGAACTCTCTCACCACTGATGGCTTATTTGTTACAATTCCTTTCCCTTTTTTGGTCAGGAAGACATTGTTGATCCCATGGTGCCAGGGCCAAGCTCATCCCTGGGAGTCATATCCCACATTGCCAGGGAGACTTTCACCCTGGCTGTCATGGTGGAGGCTAATGACCTCACTTGCAGGGTTGATCTCAGAGAGAGAGAGGCCCATCTGAGCAACAAAAGAAGTCCTCTGAAAGGAACTCTTAGGCATAATGATAGTCAGGTGCAGCTTCTCTGCTATACATAAAAAAAGCTTCACAAGAGCTAGTCTCAAGATCAAGGGCTTGGCCTATTGACTTCGGAGTCCCTAATGTTTGATACAGTATCAGGGGTTTCCCCAGTGGTAAAGTTTAATAATTCCATATATTTTCCTCCCATCCTTTAAAGAATTTTGTCAATACTTTGAAATTATCTGCTTAACATACTCTGGGATGTTTCTGGGCATTGCACTAAGCTATACAGAATTACAAACCCTCATTCCCATTCTGGGCTCCATGGGGTTGATTTGTTTAAATCCAGTCAGGTTGTGTTAGATTATGTGCTACAGGAAATTTAGGTTTTGGACAAAATAAAACTCTCTTCCTTTGGTCTCATAGTGGAGGTGAAGTTCTTATATATGAACAGTGTCCTCCATACCCCTGTGTTCTGACTTACCTTAGTCCTGACCTGATTGGCTTAAGAAAAAATGTATTAGAAAAAGAAAGATGGAAGGAAAACCTATAGATTACAAGAGATCTAAAAAGCTAAGTAATTAATTGCAATTACAGCCCTTATTTGGATTCTGATGCAAACTAAAATAAACAACAACAAAACATTTTTACAAGACAATTAGGAAAAAGTGCAGACATACTATTTGTTTAATAATATTTTATAATTGTTAACATTTTTAAGTGTGAAAATGGTATTACTGTGTTTATATATTTTTTTCATTAAAGTGTCCCTAACTTTTAGAAAACTGTGTTACTCAGGGTTCTCTAGAGAAACAGAACTAATAGGATATGTATGAAAATATGAGATTTATAAAGGTGTCTCATGCAACCCTGGAAATGGAAGAGTCCAAAATCTGTAGGGCAGGCAGTGAAGCTGGCTGCTCCGATGAAGGGTCTGGATAAATTCACAGGTGAGGCTCGCTGGCTGAAAAGCATTGAAAGCGTCTTTCTTCTTTCTTAAGAGACTTCAACTGATTGGATTATATTGTTTGGAGAGGCGCACCTTAGTTGATCTCAGACGTAATCAACCATAGATACAATCAACTTACTGATGATTTAATACACCGGCCTTCCAGTTTTTCAACCAGCCACGAAATATCCTTGCAGCAATGGTTAGGCCAGTGCTTGCCTGACCAGAGAACTGGGGATAATCACTTGGCCAAGTCACCAGAACCTAACCGTGCTAAAGTATTTACAAATGAAATTATACGCTTTCTAGGATTTCCTTCAGAATAATACAGAGAGAGAGAAGTTAAGGGTATAGATAAAACAAGATTGGTCCTGAGCTGACAATCTTTGGAGCTAGGTGGTGGGTACTGGGGGGTCATTATACTTTTCTGCTTTTCAATACGTTTGAAATTTTAGATAATTAACAACGTTCACAAGACTCTAGCAGAGCCACTGATGTTGAATCCTAGAAGGCCTGGTCACCTGTTTCTGTGGGCTCGAGTGCCCCAGAGAATTCAGCAATTGACTCACTATCTTGGAACAGCATAGACTTGAGTAAAAACACCCTGCTCACCTCCCCTCAGCCCTATTCACAGCTATTGATCTCTGTGGCTGTTATCTCACACCTCCCCAGTGTAAGAGTAGTATAAGATGAGAGGCTTGGAAGCAAGTGCCAAAATCGTATTTTCAGCTACAGAAATCAATATTCCTCTTCATAGCTTGAGGAAGAGGAGGCACCCAGGAACCTAGCCTGAACCACAGCTCCAAGGTGGGAAAGCAGCAAATTTGTCTCATCCTCATTGTCTTTCCTTGACAGTGCTTCAATTTGCCTTCAGGAGCTCAGACCCTGTTGTTCAGCCCAGAAATCTACAGATTTCTGCAGGTTCCAGGGCAGTAGGAGCTTACAGACCAGTTCAGAGTCTTTTCTTTCCCAATCTATGAAAGAACTCATAGAAATTTTCTCCAACTCTACTACCATCACCTGGACACTGCACTGCCATTGCTTACCTGGACTGCTACAAAGCATCCTGACCCGTCTCCCTTCTCCCCCTACCCCTCTGCTCCTCCCACCCACCACCCACCACCCACTCCTCCAAACCATTTTATTATCCAAATTACAGTCAGGGTAACCTCCTCAAATCCCAACCCTTCCTAGACTAGCAATGCTTAAAACCCATCATTCTAGGGCTGAAGACCCAAATCCCCAGCATGACCTTCCAGTTCTACACAGGCCATCCTCATGTGGCATCATGTCATTCCAAAACTCTCCACTCTTCCTCTTCGCCAGCCACAGGATTTTTACATGTACCCATCACTCACTCATTCATTCATTCAACAAATTTTATTTGAGGATCAATCACATGCCAGGCATACATACAACTTAAGTAACTTCACTGATTGCTCAATATCTTAGCTTGTGTGGTAGTTAGATTCAGTTGTCAATTTGGCTAGGTGAAGGCACCTAGTTCTGTTTCTGTGGACATAAGCCAATGGTACCTGAACCTCATCTGTTGCTGATCTATATCTGCAGTTGGCTAGGAAGTGAGCCTGCTGCAATGAATGATGTTTGACTTAGTTGGCTGGTGCTTAAATAAGAGAGCGCAACATAGCACAGCCCAAGCAGCTCAGCATACCTCATCTCAGCACTCACAGCTCAGCCCAGGCTTTTGGAGATGCAGAAGGATAGCACCCCAGGGAAAGTTGTTGGAACCTAGAGGCCTGGAGAAAAGGCCAGCAGAAACCATCCTGTGCCTTCCCACAGCTGTCTTTCCTCTGAAGAACTAACAAAATAAATCCCCTTTTATTAAAAGCCAATCCGTCTCTGGTCTGTTGCATTCCGGCAGCTAGCAAACTAGAACAGCTTGTATGCTAATTTATCAGTTTAGTCTTCTTTGACTTTCCTGAACATGTCTTGGTCCCCCTCTTTTATGCTCTGAGGGCATCAAGCCCTTCCTTTCATGCCCTTTGACTTATACATTTACTTAGATAATTAAATAATTAACTGATGTTTTCTCCTGTCACTAGATTCTAAGCTCCATATGAGCAGACGGTGTGTCTGATTTTGTTCACTATATCCATTTCCCAAGAACTTGGTGCTGTGCCTGGCACATAGAGGGTTTTGGCGGATTAAAGGTGACCATAAATTATTTGCTGCTCTAATTTATAGGTGAAATCTAGTTCATCTTCCCCTAAATCTGGACTGGTCACATGACTTACTTGGACCATTGGAACACTATAGAAATGACAATGTGTAATTTCTGAGGCTGTGCCTTAAAAGACCTGCACCCTCTGTCTTCACTGCTTAGAATGCTTCTTTTAAGGCTCTAGCAGTCCAGAGGGGACAACCAAATTACTGTAAAGATAGAAACTCCAAAACAAATAACAAGCAAAAGCCCAGGACAACACAGAGGCTCAGAAAGTCAGAGAGAACCTTGCACACTGTATTTGCCTTGGGCAAACCTTCCTGATAGAAGGGCTGAGGCTCAAGAAAGTCTCTTTCTTATCCATCTGAGAGAATAAATCCCAGAGTTAATATTTTTAAATATTACAATATTACAATGTACAGCATGCAACAAATGAGTGCAAAACAAAGAAACCCATTGAAGAAGACAAGAATCTGGATATATTGAACAAAGCATATAAAAAACGGTCTAAAAAACACTGAAGAAGATGAAGGAAAATACAGAGAAAGAACTAAAGAATTTCAGGAAAACAATGGATGAGCAATATGAGAGTCTTAGTAAAGAGATGGATAATTTAAAAAGGAACAAAACAGAACTACTGGACTTGAAAACCACAATAACTGAAATGAAAAATGCCCAAGAAGGTTTCAAGAGCAGATTGGAGCTGGCAGAAGAAAGAATCAGTGAACTTGAAAGCAACATGTTTGAAATGAGTCAGTCTGAGGAGTTGAAAGTAAAAGGAATTATTAAAAGCATTTTTTCTAAATCGATACAAATGTACTAAGAAATGATGAATATGCAGCTATGTGATGATATTAAGAATTACTGATTATATATGTAGAATGGAACGATTTCTAAAAAAAAAAAAGATGAATGAGGTTCTGACACATGCACAACATGGATGAACCTTGAAAACATCATGTTGAGTGAAATAAGCCAGGCACAAAACAACAAATAGTGCATGATCTCATTGAGTTGAAATAATGAGAATAAGCAAACTCAGAGTCAGAATCTAGAATATAGGTTACCAGGGTATAGTGTCAGGGTAGAAAATGGGAAATTAAAGCCTAAAATGTAAATGGTACCTATTTGGAATAATGGAAAAGGTTTGGCAATGGGTGGTGATAAAGACAGCACAGTTAAGCACCATTAGCAGCATTGAAATATATGTCCGAATGTGACTAGAAGGGGGTATTGTTAGATAGTATATATGATAACAGAATAAATTTTTTAAATAAAATCTAAATTACACTACACAAACAGTGACCCTAAATTAAACCATGGGCTACAGTTAATGATTCAGTTATAAAAATGTATTATCATAAATCGTAATAAATATTCCATCCATTGCAAGGTGTTAATGATAAGGTGATACTTGCATGATTATTCTGTATATTTTTATGCATGATTGTTCTGCAAACACACAACCTCTCTAATAAAGAAGAAAAAAAATAGCCATTCTTCTGTTTCCCCAGGGGCCCTCCCGGTGCCCTAGGATAATCACCGCCTGACACCTGCCCAACAGCTCAGCCCTCAAGGCCACCTAGCCAGGAGGTAAATGAGAGGCCTGGAAAGTGGGAGAATGAGGCTCAGACAGCTTAGCACTGATAAGGCTCTGCAGGGAGCCAGGCCCCAAAGAGTGAGTTTCTAAAAACAAACATCCTGGATAGTTTGCCCTCTGCTCTTGGCAAAACCTCCCTTCTGGAAATGGGGCCACAAGGACTCTGTGTTCCCCATCTTCAGGCAGCCCCAGGGGAGGTTCATAAACCAAAACCATCCCCTGCCATGTGCTGCTGGGATGCCAAGGCCCTGGTAGAAGATTAATGTCCATTTGTGCTATAAGCCGAAAATTAACACGAGTGCTCCCAGTCCTCGACATATCTGCAAAAGAAGAGTCTGCCTTTGCCTTCTTAATTTCTTCCCCTTCCCCGCCATTCGAGGAGGCTCCCACTATTGCTAGAGGTGGATCTGGAAGGAAAAGGGAAGGTGGAAAACAGGTCCAGTGTAGGGTGTGAAAGAAGGTGTCTTTTTAGGGACATTTTAAAGAGAGCACATAAACAGCTGAAGGGTTTGAGAGTTATTGATGGGCGAGGAAAAGAAAAATTGATGAAGTGATTGTATAAATCAATGATTCTTAAAGAGGGTTCCAAACCAGCATCCACATCATCAGGGAACTTGTAGGAATGCCAGTACTCAGATGCACCCCTGACCTACTGAGTCAGAAACTCTGGGGTGGGGACCTGAAGTCTCTTTTAACATCTTCCATGTTCTAGTACGCACTACTTGGAGAACTGTCATCATAAATGCTGTATTATTTCCACAGTGACTGAGAACTGGAGGTAAAGAAACCTGAGTTCATTTGGAACAGCTGTACTTTTTGGCCACAACACTGTGGCTCTAAGACTGGAAGATGTGGATTACTGACATGATACGTTCCTCCCTTCTCAGTGGCATGTGCTGCAAGAAGGTGTGGTCTGAGGCTATGAACCTTCATTCTGAGACGCTGACTTCCTTTTCTGCAGAATCACCCTTCCAGACTTCTGTCTTGTCCCTGCACAGGCCAGCACTGCTGCGTGGAAAATAAAGCACAGGATACATATAAAGTTGAAGGTCCAGTTTTTCATCCTTAGGGCTTTTGTTCAAGACCTAATGTTTTCAAAATTCTGTTTTCATTCAACCATAGATGGCTCATCTAGCTTCTGCCGAAGACTGCGATCCTATCTAAAACTTTACCCAAAACTTGGCAGAGGCCAGAGAGCTGGTGAGAAAATATATACACCAGACCAGTGACCCAAGTTTTCCTAGTACAGAGGAGTTTCAGCATTAACCCAGACATTTCACTGTTTTTGCTCCACGTTTTTCGGCTTTCCAAGCCTTGCTCTAGTATCCCATGCGTTGCTCAAACTCAGGCTGGTAATAACTACATGTTGCCTGCCCACACAGGCATGCATGCCTTCTGCTGGACACCACCCTATCCAGCAATTTCAGACTCACATGGATCATAGACATGTAAATAAACTATTGTACTACAGGGGGAACCTCTATAAACCTTTTTAATTTTTTAAATAAAAGCAAGACGTCCAAACAGTTGAAAAATATAATGGAGATATAGGAAATAAAAAGCAAAATTGCTTCCTCCCAATCCTGACTTCCCATTCCCTGATCCCAAATGTTTCTGCTGTGTGTGTGTGTGCCAACCCGGAAATATTTTATGCACAAAATAGCATGTATAATCTTTTTTATTCACACAAATGGGGCCATTTTATGCATACTTGGTTCTTCTCCTTTAGTAGCTTGGAAATAATTTAGCATATTCCTTTTAATGGGTGCTTAATAGTCCATCAATAAATGCGCTGTAATTAGGTTAAGTAACCCCTATCCATGACCTTTTCTCATTTTTTCTTTTACAAAGTTGCAATGAACATTATCATACCTATAACCTGGTGTGCCTTTGTGAATGCATATGTGTATTAAATTCTTGCCAATGGATTAAAGGGTATATGCATTTAAAATGATGATTAATATTGCCAAAATGCCCTACTAAAATATTACACCCAGTTTTATGCACATTGACTATGAATGAGAGTCCCTTTATCATCACAAGTGAGTATTAAAAAACTTTTTTAATTTTTGTAAATCTGATAGGTGAAAAATGGTATCTTGGCGTTTGGATTTGAATGTCTTTAATTTGAGGGAAGTTGAATATCTTTTCATGCACTTATTGGGTATTTGCATTTGTGTTTCCGAGAACTGGCTTTCATATCCTTTGCCCATTTTTTTGGTTCATCAGTTCATATTTATTCTTATTGATTTGTACGAGCTCTTTGTAAAATAAGGAAATTATTTCTTTGTCTATTGTGTGTGTTGCAAATATTCTGTACTACTCAATCATTTGTCTCTTGACTTTCTGTATTTTCTTCCATAGAGACCATTTAATTTGTATGCAGTCTAATTTATAAATGTTTATCTTTATGGAGCCTAGTGTGCTGGGCAATGTAGTTAGTTACTTCAGATGGCCTTCATCTGCCCATTTGTTATCTTTGAGGCCACACACTTTGAGCTGACACAAGGCCAATCCAGGGGTGGGTGGAAGGCATGTGGGTTGAGTAGGTTCACCTACTCTAATTGCTGGGACTGGGGCTGAGTCAGCCATAACCTCAGACCTAGAAAGAACACTCCTTTGCACTTCTTGCCTTTGATGCAAAAGCCAGTCCAGTGACTCAATATCCTTTATCCTCATAGGGAACTCCTTTTATAGGGTCTTACTACCCCTTCTACAATTTGACCTTGGTGAGGTCACCACAGACCATAACTCTAATTCCCCAAGAGGTTCAGTTGGGATATTTGTTTCTGTCTTAGTTTTCCAGGCTGCTATGACAAATACCACACAATGGGATGACTTAAACAATAGGAATTTATTGCCTTATGGATTTGAGTCTAGAAGAAGTCTAAAATTGAGGCATCAGCAAGCTAATGCTTTTTCTCCATGACTGCTGGTATCCTTAGTGTTCCTTGGCTTTCCCGTCATGTGGGGAGGTCCTCTCCTTTCTCTTTTGAGTTCCATTGACTTTGGAAATCTCTTTCATCTGGGGGTTTTAAATATATAGGGGCAAATAGCACGTCCATCTCTTCCCAGCAGAAACTGAGGCCCCCTCTTACTAATAGAGGGATAACTAACGGATCCTTCATTCAACCAAAATGTCCTGTACAAAATTAATGAACAAACTGATCACCCCTTAAATCTTGCAGAGAAATATGTTAGCTTAATTGCACCTCTTATTGGTGGCATTTCAAGAAATGTAAAAAGGGAGATGAAAAATACTTGGGCGCTGTGGGAAAGGATGCACATGGAAAAAGTAGAAGGGAGGTAAGGTGTGCCTGGGCTTAACTACCTTGTCCAGTGATCTGCCCCATGGTTAGCTCCCCTTAACCATCCTTTACTTCCTAAGCCACCCTAATTCTAAAAATGCCATTTTAATTTTTCTAACTACGTCCATGGCAGTAGCTGTCAGTAGGGAACTGCAGCAGTCTCTACAGCTGTTTGGAACCAAGATGGTTTGTCAGAATGGACTTAGTGAGTTACTGGGTAGATGTTTTGGAGTTGATGTTTAGATAGGGTGAATGTTTTGGAATTGGGCAGGAACTTGGTGGGGGAACAGCAATACAAAGATCTATTGAAATGAAAAGCTTATATAATTCATATAAAATTAATATCTTACTATAACCCATGAGTCTGGTCCCCAAGGAGCAAGTATGAATTTTGCTTCAGAGCTCAGATGGAAGAAACAGAACATTACTTCAAGTCAAATTAAATCCAACTCTAAGCTCTCCCTTACCAGGTTGATGAGAAGCTCTCTCTCAGAAGTGATTTTGAGAGTTCTTGCACTACTTGGGATCAGACAAGTATCCATGATCTTATTTGGAAGTCAGATAACAGGAAAAGGGTCTTCTAGAATTATCTCATTGCTGAAATGTTGAGTTTTCAAATTCGTGGCCCTTTTGATAATGAGTCATCTGCCCCCCACCATACCTGTGGTGCTGGGTCTTTTCTGAGACAGGGGTCTACAGCCATGATCCAACTGCTATTCTCTGAGAGTCTTCAATTTCCAGGATATTGGGTAGAGGTGGGACATGGGCTCTGCTAACTTATCCAATTGTGGTGGTTTTAAAACATGCCTGCAAATTATCTGACATTCCTCCCAAGACAAGGTGAGGTCTAATATCCCTCCCTTTGAACATGGGCCAATATTGGTGACCCTTTTCAAGTGAATAGAATGAAGTCAAAGTGATCCTGGAGGACTTCCAAGGCTGAGTTAGCAAAGGCAATGCAGTTTTTCTCCCGATGCAACCCAGCCCTCTCTCCCAAGATGCTTGTCCTTGGAGCCCAGCCTCCATGTTGTGAGGGTGTCCAGGCCCCATGCAAAGGTGGAGGTGTTCAAGAGGAAGCCTCAGCTAAGACCCCATCTGATAGTGAGCATTAATTGCTAGACGTGAGCAAGCCAATGGAGGATTCCACTCACCAGCCTGCAAGACGCTTGAGATGATGCTGAGTGGAGAGAAAGGCACGCTGTTCTTGCCAAGCTCAGGCCAAACTGCCAATTCATGAACAAAATAAATGTTGTTGTGGGTTGTTTTAAGCCACTAAGTTTTGGAGTTATTTTTAAAAGCAGCAATAGATGAAAGGGACACCAATCTTGAAATATCAACAGTTTCTGCCTTTCTAATCTTAGGAATACTTCCTTTTTCTTCCTCCTCATTTGGAACGATCCCATATAAGCACCCTCAATTGTTCTTTAGACATAGTGCTGGCTTCTCTGTCCAGGGGATAGGGGTGGGAGGAGAGTTTTATACCAACCTGTTTTTCTTTTTTTTCACACTAATACAGTAATTTGAGCGCTCTCTGTGTAACACCTTTTTTTTTTTTCAGGTGAAGGATGAGACGTATATAAGTAAATGAGTTACTGCACTTTTATATAATGGTGATCAATATGGGCTGGACTCCTTTTGGCAGCTTCAGTTCTTGCTTAATGCCAACCTTGAGGTTGCATTCAGCACTCTGCCACATCTGCCACAACATATCCAATTCCCCAAACATTTGACATTAATGTAGATGTTGCTGAAAGTTGAACAGGCGTTTGGAGAGAGGGTCATATTACATGCTACAAAAGAAAATTTTAGAATTTACCTTAGACATCACCTTATAAGTTTTCCCACAATGTATGCCACCTCAGCAGAGTTCTAGTCTCTGCTCTTCTAATAGTGAAATTCTGATTCTCTTCAGCTAGCATCCTCCACCCAGCAAAATAAAACCCCTCTAGGCAGCCGAACAGCAGCTTATTGCTCCCCAAGCATGGCCCGAAGGCTTTCTGCTCACTCCAACCCACCTCCAATTTCATTTTCATGTTGTTACTCATGTTACTTGTTTCTATTTCTTTCTCTTGGAGCTCAAGGAACTTGGCAAAAGCTGCATTGTTTTATCTTACTTGGGCTGCTCTGAAGAATGCAGCCATGGCAGCTCTCCTCCACCTCCACTGCCAAAGTCAACAACTGGGCGGAGAATTGAGAGCAGCACACCCTGCGCATGGCACGAGGCATCCAAATCCTGTATGGCAATGGGCTCACGCGCAAAAGGCGCTCAGCACACAGTCATGAGACAGCAACAAAATAGCAGGAAAGGCAGGCCCGGGCAGAAATGGTCCCAACATATCGGTCATCATTTTATTTGACAGAGGGCTTTGGAGTCCAGTTCTTACCCCAGAGGTAGACAAACTATAGCAACAATGCCAGTGGGTGGTGTCAGAGTTGCTAGTTGGTGGAGGTCTGCCACCTCCCAGAGAGGCAGCAAGATGAGACCATTATAGTAGGAACTCCCAGCTACCATTTATTCAGCACTTACCGCATGACGGGTGTCATGCTAGGTGCTTTGCATGCACTGTATCAGTTAATACTCATAACCTCATAAGGCAGGTACTATTATTACTCTCATTTCACAGATTGCAAAACTGAGGCTCAGAGGACATTCAGTGTCTTATCCAGGAGTGCAGAGTTAACGAGGTCAGGGGATTTTCCAGAGGACTTATCCTAGAGGACTAGGACAGGTCTCCTAGTCAGTATCAAAGGAGCGAATATCAAAGCAATCTGGTCCACCAGGGCAGGTCCCATATAAGGAGAGCTACTTTCCAGAGCACTTACTAGGTGCTGAATCTTTTAGGTAATGTCTCTCTCTCTTTCTTTTTTGATGAAGTGTCTCTTTTATTGGTCACATCAGCCCTATGAGGACAGTATGATTGATCCTCCTGTTCCTCTTACCGATAAGAATTTTAAACAAAGAAATAAACTGACCTGATTTATATTGTTAAGAGTTCTGTCCAGATATTTGCTCAAATCCATAATGTGACTCCCTGCTGTGTAGAGAATGGATCCAAGGAGAGGGGTTATAGTGTGTTGAACAGTCCAGGTGACCAGGAGAGCATCAGGGAAGATGAGAAGAGGGCCAGCTGGGATACATGATGGCAGCAGGAGAAACAGGACCTTCCAATTAGAGAGATCAGGGATGCCTTGTAGGTTTTTGGATGGAGCAAATGTGGGGCCATTGTAGGTTTTTGGATGGAGCAAATGTGGGGCCATTTGATGAAGCTGGTTCAACAGGGGTGAGGACAAAAGTTGGAAGGAGTGGGATGAAATCAAGTGTGGAGTTTTGGATACATAAGTTTGAGAAGTCCATAAGTCATTCAACTGAAAGTTGGTGGGTTGTTTTTCAAGGTCTCCAATTTTCAGGGGTCAATTTCCCTTTACTACACAAATAGCAATAGTCTGGGCCCATCCCTCTACACCTGACCACCCAAAAGGATGAGTCATTTTCAGCCCTCTTTTAATGCCACTCCCTGAAGAATGCTCACCCATTTGCCCAAATCCCTGCAAGTCACTTCTTGTCACCTTTTGACAACTGGGGCTTTGCTGATCCTGCTTTGCTTCAAGTTGGAAATTTTAGAGCATTTACTGCACAACTTCGAAGGTGACAGTAAGTTCTGTCCTATAGTGGTGCATGAGACTTAGGCCCAGCTTGCTGTATGAGCCCAGGGGGGCACTGCTGTCCCACCTCCAGCACTGCGTGAATGCAGCAGGCCCAAAGAGAGGGCCATCTCCCATTTCCCCACAGGGTCACCAAACCAATATCCGTGTTTTAAAAAATCTTTGACATGTAAAAAATGGGTTGGATTTTGCAAAATAAATCTTTCAAACTGCAAAGCACAATGTAAGTTCCAGTCCAACATACAAAGTCAGTTAAATATTTAACAATATTTAAGATTGTCTGGATGTGGATAATAAAGGTGGCACTTATTAAGTACTTGCTAAGTACCAGGCAGTGTGATAAGCATTTATACTTCAATTAATCCCTATATCCACCATATGAGGTCGCCACTGTGATAAAATCTTTATCTGTGATTTTACAGATAAAGAAACAAAGAATTAGAGAGGCTAAGTGGCCTACTCCAGGACTCACAGCTAATCAATAACAGAGCCAGGATGCTGTCCCATGCAAAGGCAGTCAGAGTCTGGGGCAGGTGTTGGACATCTCTGTCTCTCCTCTGCCACTCACCCTGGTATGATTTTGGCATGTGATTTCCCTCTCTCTGAGCCTCAGCTATTTATCTTTAAAATTTTGTAATCCCACTCACCTGCCATGCAGGAGACCCGGGTTCAATTCCCATTGAAAGTGCCCACGCACTTCCCAAAAAACAAACACAAAACCAAACAAACAAAAATTCAACAAATAGTGCTGCAATAACGGGATACTCACATAGAAAAAGAATGAAATGTGACCCCTGCCATACAGCATACAAAAAAAAAAAAAAGTTGGAAGCCCAAAGAGTTGCCATGAAGACTTGATGGAGGGGGCAGAGGTGGGGCACAAAGGAGAAAAGAAGAGGAAAAAGGAAGGAAGAAGGTGAGAGCCCTGAATGAACTGTGACACGAGCTATATAAAGTATGCCGCACTCAGATTATTCCCACCAAATCTCACGGGTGCACTGAACTCAGGGGGAATCAGTCCATTGACTGTGGATATGGAACCCACACCTCGTGACTTTCCATTCCTGGGATCCTCTCTGTAAACAAAACAAAATGAACTAATGATGATCCCATCCCACCACACTCCCCAAGAGCCCAAGGAGCTAAAGCCTGTGCTATGTTTGGGGCCTCAGTTCAGCCCCTCTTTGACACCCCTTCCTTTCTCCATCCATGTCACCTGCCTTTTGCTGGCCAAGCACCAGTTTGGTCGGTGGCCACCAGTGACACCTGCAGGCAGTGGGAGACACTGCAGCTGCTGGGGTAAAAGGCCCAGCTGTGGTACTTCCCAGACTGGAGAAGGTCTTGGGTTTTCTTTAGATCTTAAGTCTGGGAGAAGAGTTTGTGTTAACAATCTTACAGATCAAGGAATAGAATTCTCGGGGAATGTCTGTTACCTGTTCTGTGAAAAGCAGTGAAGAGTTTTACACTGCTCTCTTGCACACACCTTCAGGGCTGATCTTAATTACAGATGGAGTGGAACAATGGTCTTTGTTTCATTACTTTAAGGCTGTGGGAAAGGCATTTCTTGTCCCCCCCAATAAAATTCTCTCTTCCCCAAGCCTGTAATGAATGCTTCACTTGCCCCCACTAGCGATTACTTTCTTTGACCTAAGTTCTGTCCTCTTTTTTAAGACCCCCATGAAAATGCAAACGCAGTGATGCAGATACTCTTATAAGTCTCTACCTGATGGTATAAATGAATATCAGACACTGGTGTAAAGAGTATCCATTCTTCAATCAGCGGGAATCACCTTGACTCTTCGTGACTCCCTTTTCTTAGCTATGAAGTAGGAATAATGATTGTGGTGATGATTCGGTGTCATCACCCACCTTAAGGACGCAATGCCTGGCAGCAATTCAGCACTGCCATGGTGGGATGTGGTGACATAAACAGTAGCATCCGCAATAATAGCAGGAGTTATTGTCATCAATACCAGGAGAGATGAGGAAAGATGAGACCATATAGTAACAGTATCTGGGTGGGAAAGGAATGCTAAAAGGAGAGAAGACACAAATCACCAACTTGGCCATTTTGCTGAGGTCTGAGTATGATGGGCATGTAGCAAATACGAGGAACAATGATTCTGACCACCGATCCAGCATTTATCAGGGTCTGTGCTCATTGCCTCATACATTAAATTTATTATTTCTTTGAACCTCATAAGAACTCTAAGAGGTGGGTTCTATTATTATCCCCTATTTAGAGTTGAGGAAACCGAGGCACAGGAGCTGAGGCAAACTTGCACAAAAGTAATCAAGCCAGGGAGCAGCACAGACAGGATGGAAACCCGTTCTGTCTGACCTCAAAGTCCAGGGGGTGAACTCGGCGCCAAGCCCCTGGGAACGATATGGGTCACCAGGCAGCTTCGTTTCAGCCTCGTGCTCACCCAAGAGGCTGGCAAAGGTGGGGGCACTCAGTTCTTTTCTCTTCAGGGTCTGGGGATCGTGGCCCTGCAGGGAGCAGACAAGCCCAGGGCTCATCCAGGGCTAGATGGGAAGCTCTGCTATCTCCTCGTTTCATCAGGCTGCCAGCGGCCGAGCACAGGAAATTAAAAGCAACTCGGAGATCACAGAGCGTGGCACCCAGTGATCGCAGACAGAATCTTCCTTCTTTCCCTCACACTCCTCCCTTCTGGAAGATGGCTCTTAGCAGTGGGTTGCTGAACTCCTGCAGGGAGCTCGGCTGTCCTGGTCACTGGTGTTTCAGAGGCATCAAGGGGACCCTACCGTAGGACTCGGAGTCTCGGGAGGCTACACCGCAGTGGCGTGTATGAGTCCTAGAAGGAGGCACAGGAAAGGATGGCCTCTGAAGGCTGGGTTCAGGGGGGAAGGGAAGTCAATCTTTTCTCATGATACCTT
The DNA here is from genome assembly GCF_023851605.1 of Tamandua tetradactyla. NCBI lineage: Eukaryota > Metazoa > Chordata > Mammalia > Pilosa > Myrmecophagidae > Tamandua > Tamandua tetradactyla. The sequence goes on along the minus strand of NC_135346.1, from coordinate 40,771,168 downwards.
TTTACATGTGCCTGTGCTTAATGTTTTTACAAACAATGACTATTTTAGAGATGAAATAAAATAAAGATATTCATAGAGAAGAGGCCACTAACTCAGCCCAGAAGGAAGATTAGGAAAGATTTTCTTCAGGGGAGACCCTTAAGTTGAACCCTAAAGAACAAAATAAGTTAACCAAGTAAGGAAGAATTCCAGGAAGAAGGCATGGCTCAAGCAAAGGCTTGGAGGTGTGTGGGGTACCACATCGATCACGTGGTGTAAAGGAAAGGGTCTAGCACCAGAAAGATGTGATGGCTTGAAGCTATTATGTACCCCAGAAAAGGCCATGTTCTTTTAATCCATTCCTATGGATGCAGGCCTATCATAGGTGGAAACTTCTGATTAGATTTTTCAATTAAAGCTTGTCTCAGAGTGGTTTTTTCTTGGGGGGGGGGGGGGTGCATGGTCTGGAAATCGAACCCGGGCCTTCTTCATGGAAGGCGAGCATTCTCCCACTGAACCACCTGTGCACCCCAGAGTAGGCCTTAATCTGCTTACTGGAGCCCTCTGTGAGAGATGAAATTAAGGGAGGCTCAAAGAGAAAAGTCCAGAGAAGTTAAAAAAGAGGACCCAAAGAAGCTCAAGAGGAAGCCACTAGAATCAGAATCTGAGAGCAACAGAACCCAAAAGAGAAGGACCAGCAGATGCCGGCCATGCACCTTCCCACATGACAGAGATGTCCTGCACAGAGGTGTCCAGCAGTCTGTTTTCCGATGCTAGGTATTGTCCTATTGACGCCTTCAGCTGGACATTTTCATGTCCTAAGAACTGTAAATTTTAAGTCAATATATCCCAGTTGAAAAAGCCAACCCATTCCTGGTATTTTGCATTCTGGTAGCTTTCCAAACCAAAATAAAAAAGACAAGAGACTGGATTTCCACCCTTTCCTTCCTCTGCTACCTTGCCACATGACTAGGAAGCTAATGTAGCATCACTCAGATCTAACATAGGACAGATGTGAAATTAATTTCAGGAATTAGGGGGTATCTCTCCCTTCCTTATGTGTCAGCAGCAACAACTCACTACAGAGGGACCCCGTGAGAGGGCACATCTGCTGTTTCTGCTTGTGAACATCCTTTCCTCTGAATTTTGGCAGAAGTACCCACTTTCTTCCATTGTAGAGTCACCCCTTATTCTCTCATGAGGTCCTAAGAAAATGGTCATTCATGACACCTCCACTTCCTGCTGTCCAGTCAAGTGGGTGGAAGGGAGAACAACTGACTCAAACTCAGTCCGTAAGATTTTCTCTGAGTGATATCTGAGGCATGGCAAACAGCTGGGGCTGATTCACTCTGAAGGGGTTTCCGCTAGGTTCTGCTCTCTGGAACAAGAGCACCGCCCTGCTCTTGTCCTTCCTGGGCCATCAATGTCCAATTTTCTGGTCTGTTCTGTGAGCCACAGTACCCTTCTGTGCTGGTTTGAAAGGATCATGCACCCTAAAAAGCCATGTTTTAATCCCGATCCAATCTTGTGGGAGCAATGTTTCTTTTAATCCCTATGCAATAATATAGGTTGGAATCTTCTGATTAGATTATCTCCATGGAGCTGTGACTCACCCAACTGTGGGTATTAACTTTAGATTAGAGGGAGATGTGACTCACCCATTCCGGGTGGGTCCTCATTAGTTTACCCGAATCCTTTAAAAGAGGAAACATTTTGAGAAAACAAGAGGCAGAGCCACGAGAATCACAGAGCCCATATAGCCAGAGACCTTTGGAGATGAAGACGGAATATGTTCCCAGGGGAGCTTCATGAAACAAGAAGCCTGGAGAGAAAGCTAACAGACATGGCCATGTTCACTATGTACCTTCCCAGTTGAGAGAGAAACCATGAACTTCATTGGCCTTCCTTGAGTGAAGGTAACCTCTTGTTGGTGCCTTAATTTGGACATTTTATAGAGTTGCTTTTTTTAATTTAATTTTTAACATTTTTTATACACTTGCTTTAATTCGGACATTTTCACAGCCTTAGAACTGTAATTCGCAACTTATTATATTTTCCTTTTTAAAAGACATTCCATTTTTGGTGTATTGCATTTCAGCAGCTCACAAACTAGAACACCTTCTAATAGAGTATTTTATTTCCTCAATTTTTATTACTTGTAACCAAAAACACCAGTGAATGTTCCTATTCTTTGAGGGTCAAATAAAAATTATTTGAGACTTCATCCTATAAGTGATGGATAATCCTCATTCCTGCTTACTTTTCTGGGGAATTCCTATTACCACTTGTTTTAATCACTTGCTTCCACTGAATTACTTTAGTTTATGGATGGACTCACTATCCTATGCAGGCTGTGCTGATTCAAACAAGGGAATTAATGCCTTTTCCTCAATTTTTCTCTGCTCCCCCAACAAAATCCATGTACAAAGGGGCAGAGTGTGTGTGTGTGTGTGTGTGTGTGTGTGTGTGTGTGTGTGTGTGTGTGTATGTCTATCTGCCTGACTTTACTGAAGAGACAGAGGAGTTTACAGTACACACACACAATGTGCAAAAAAAGGATTTTAACATTCTTATTCTTAAAAAGTTCCACCTATGCAACTTACAGCTGGGATCGCATCTCCTTGGTTTCCTCTCTTCTTTCAAATTCCCTTACCTCAAATTTCAAGTTTATATTTATGCAAAAAATACCAATTTACTCCTTACTACTTTATCTCCTAACAACTTTTTTTTTTTTGCTCTCAGGGTCTCAAGACAGTTCTCCCCCAAAGAGAATTCTGGAGACAAGTGTTGAAATATTTTCCACCTCTCTACAATGATTTCTGCAGATAGGAGATTAGAACCTGGCCAAATGATCTGAGGCCCCTTTCCAGTCCCAGGAGTTAGGATTCTGGGCACAGGAAGGGTCACAATCCTTGTTTCTATTTTAATTCACATTTAATTAGATCATTGTTCATTTCTGCAACAACTCAGGGCTTTTCGCAGTCCCCATTCATCTCTCCCCAGAGGCAGAAAGCCCTGGAAGAGAAGGAAGCTATGGGGATGGACAACTATAAACAGGCTGAGAACTTGGCCAGGGTCAGCAGTGATTCTGGACAGGGTGGGTGTCTGGTTGGGTCCTACGTTCTCTCCCCTGAATCCTTCCCTTGTTATTTTGTGTGCATAAGTCCTCAGGCCCTGAGGTCATGAGATCTACATGGCATTTATTACATGCTATTTACTCTTCGTGGTGGGTCCTTGACCACCACTTGTGGAATTAGCATATTCATTCCCTAGAACTCATACTTCTCATTAAGCATTCCATACGCATGCACTAAATTCCTTTTGTGTACCAACAACAGAAACTGGTTGATTTGGTCCATGAGAGTCTAACAATTTAGAAGGGATGGAGGAAAGAAATAAACTCAAAAGTGAGGTAAGTTCTGAGCTATGCATCCACTCATCACATAGCTATTATGTATCTTCTGTGCATCAGGCAATGTGTCAACCAACAGGAACCCAGGTGAAAAAAAACATGGCAGCTCTGTAAGAAACCCTGTGATTGTGTGCTGGGTGCATAGAAGGTAGGGGAAATGAGCAGAAGAAAATTCACAAGCACCTAGGACAGTGCCAAGCACACAGTCACTCAAATATTAAATGAGCATTGAATAAAACAAATGATTACAGGGTATGATACATACTATGACAAGCAAAAGGGTATCGTGGTTAACAATTTAGACATTAGAGAACATCTTCCAAAGTGAAATGGCATCTGAAATGAGTCTGAGCAGGAACCTGCCAGAACAAAGAGAGAGGGCCAGAAGTTCAAGAATAAGGAACAATACATGCAAAGGCTCCCAGGTATGGAAGATGTGGCCTACTGGAGAAATAGTGAGTGGAGAAATGGGGTGTTGAGTAAAACATGCGTGGTGGGATGATGTAAAATGACAAGCAATGACCTTTGAAAAATACATCTGGGGCTACATCGTCAAGGGCTTTATATGACATACAAACAATGAGAAACGATCAGCCCTATCTTCCAGGTTAATTGTAGTGGGCACCAACTGCTGCCCCTGTGTATCTGAGCTTTCACAGCAGAAAGTGGAAGGCACCACACACCCACCTAAAAACAGAGAGGCAAGAATGCGAGCTTTGGAATCAAACAGACCCAGGTTCAAACCCCAGCTCTGCCACCTTTTAAGAAAGAGATGCAGGGGAAGTAACTGAACCTCTCTGAGCCTCATCAGTTTCATCCCCAAAACAGGAATAATAATATCCATTCCAGGAAAAGTGTTGGAAAGAATTAAATAAGACCACGTTCATGAAATTGCTACTACAGTGCCTGGTTCATAGAGATTATTTTTTTAAAATGGTTGTTTGTTATTGTCATTATGATAATAATTATTATTGTTATTCTTTTTGGAATAGTGTTGCTTCTCTCTCACTCATCCCTACTGCCAATAAAGAAGGTTAGCTGTGAGGGGCTTCTTTTTCATGTGTTACTAAATAGAGCAAGTGAATTTAGAGCAATAATTTGATGTGAAATATGGACTACTCAAGCTGTCAGGAACCTCCTACCATTTACCACTGAGGAAACTGATATTCAGAGAAAATTAAGGCTTACCGCTGGCCCCACTACTGCTTAGACAAAGAATTGAAGCTAATCTCAGAGTCTCCAGACTTAGTCCACAGCCCCTTCAGTTAGAGCTCACTGCCTCCTGCTACACTCCAGAGCCATGTAAGACAGGGCCAAGACTTCAAATGTCAACCTCCCAAAGCCAAGTCCCCTGGAAGCCCCAAAATTCAGGCCCTGCCCTCTGCTCCAGCCCTGGGGCTAGGTTTTGCTTTCCTCACCCTCTGAGCCTGCTGCCGGCATCTGAGAACCTACGCGCCCGCTGGGGAGAGCCTCTCTGACCCCACTAGGAGGAGGCGAGAGGTCCCTCCCTCCCAGCAAGTGTCAGCTCACAGTGGGAACAAAGCCTGGGGACAAGCCAGGCTGACACCCGTAATGTTATGATTTCCCCAGGCTCGCACCCCCAGCGAGTCACACTGCGGCCTCACTGCAGGGCGGAGGTGTTCCCACCAGCAAGCTTCGGCGGGGTCGCTGAGGAGTCAACCCCTTTTCTGGCTGCTGCATCAGGCGTTTTCCCAGAAGCCCACTCCCACCCTGCCCTTGTCCTGCACTGCGACTCTCCTCTGGAAGGGAAGCTCAAGGAGAAAGCCGCAGCAGGACAGGAGTAGCATGTTTGTTCTTTTTTTTTTTTTCCTGGAGCTCCCAGTACTTCTTCAAACCACTCCCTGAGTGCTCCACGGGCGAGGACTCAGTTGCCCTAGACAAGCCAAGCAAAGTGCCCGTTTGCTATTCTGTTCTCTTCTGGGATTCTGAGTGCCTGCCGTATCTACAGTCATATTTAAAGAATTCCTTAAGCAAAACAGGTCATTTTTTGCCCTCACAGGTCATTTTTTTGCCCCCACGGACACCTAGCCACGGTGTACCTGACCAAGAGCTAGCAATAAGAGTTCATTTGGAGCCAATGGCCTAGCAATGGGAGTCTCCTATACTGGATAGCCTAGCCAATGGGAATCTCCTATGCTAGATAGCCTAACCAGTGGGTGTCTCCTATACTGGATAGCCTAGCCAATGGGAATCTCCTATGCTAGATAGCCTAGCCAGTGGGTGTCTCCTATACTGGATAGCCTAGCCAATGGGAGCCTCCTATACTGGATGGTGGCTTACTGACTGAACCAATCAGATCCTCTCTCAAGCACGCCTGGATTGCCCTTAGTATATGTTGGGGAACTTCACCATGGCGAGTACTGTGCTAAGTACCAGTGATACAAATGTGGAAAGACTTTGTAAACCCAGATGTTTTTGCTCTTAATAAGAATTCACTGTATGACTCTATTCCCTGCTAGCAACTTATACTAACCATCAGGACTTTGCTGTGACATGTACATAACTCAAATTTGTAAGGTTGCCACTACCATGAAAAATCAATGAATATACTGGGGCCGGTAACTTAAGGGACAGAAACTTAACACCATCTGGCTTAAGGAAAAATAAGAATGTACTGGATCATAGGAAGGCCAAGACTAGAGTGCTCGTCAGGAAATCAAATGATATCTCTGTTTCTCCAACCCCCTACTGTGACTCTCTGCCTTTCTCCATTTGTACGACTCATTCTTTCCTATCAGGGTAGAGCTTTATCTGCACAGCAGGAGACATGGCATAGGCAGCTACCAGCTTCATCAACTCGGATTGGCAACTTCGAGTGAATAAGAGGGTCTCTCTCTCTCTCTCCCAGCACCCACACAGAATATTCAAGGGAAGGAAGCCAATAAACCAAACTCGGGCGTTGTGCTGGTCTCTGACCCAATCCTTGTGGCAAGAGGCATAACGTCACATGACATCTCTTAGCCCACCAGAACCTTATGGCAGTGAAAGAGGAACAGTTCCCCAAAGGAGGGAGTGTGGTAGTCCCATGGGACAATAGAATGTGTAGTGAACAGGATGGAGGAGTGAGAGCAGAGGACAGATTTCTATTACACTAGAAAGAATTAAAAAAAATAAATAACTGGCACACAAAAGAAAAAGTAGGGAAGTACTTTGTCAAAGAGTGGTTAGTTTTAGAATTGTCAATGGTCAGCTTCTTTTGTCTCTGGCAAACAGGAATATATTTTAAAATATTGAATGAACTGGCAACTTCGATATGATACATACATGTGATTAGTCAGTGCAGAGGTAATACTCAAGATGAGAGAGGTCAAATCAAATATCTTTGGAGGGGGGAAGAGAATTCACATCCATTGCACATGCATTGGGCGTTGACCCTTATGCCTTCATATTACTCACGATATAGGTGTTATTGTTTTACACCATTTACAGGAACGGGAGCTAATGCTCAAAGAGGCATTAAAAAAAAACCCTCCCAAGACCCCACGCTAACTAGTATGTGATGAAGCTGGGATATAAACCCAAGTTTGTTAGCTTGTGCTCTTTTCACAGGTCCATTCTGCCTGCCAAAGGCAAAATATAGCCCAGCAGAAAGGTGGAATATGCCAACAATGAGTCCCTCTTCTATTTATAGACAGAGAACAAAACCAGACAGCTCAAAAGGGCAGAAGTGCCAAGAAGGGAAACAGTTTTTTTGGGTCCTTCACAAAGACATTCTTTGCTCCTGAAATGGAGACAGTGCTAGAAAGGAAGATTGCATTTTATAGAATGGGGAGCAGCCAAGAGAATGAGGCTGAAAAAGGGCAAAAGATTCAGCCACCCGGAAGCCATTACTGGTCTGCGAGAGCCTGCTTCAGCAGAAGAGTATGTCCAGACCCAATATTTCCAGCAAGTGGCTAGTCAGGAAATGGAGGCTTCAAGGAAAGACCTACTCGCTCTAGAAGTATGGCAACAAATGTGAAGATGTCCACATGTTTTAAACTTACAGGGAAGTAACAACTGAAGAGGAAGGGTGTTCAGAAATCAGACTTTAATAAACACAGTGTTTCTTTTTATTTGCTCATAGAAAAACATGAGAAAGAAAGGAAAATAACGAGTCTGAGCTATGATAACATTCTTTGTTTGTTTTGACTTCCTGACACACTCTCCCCAGCCCCTTTCTTCAGGTGACAGATCCGCTCTCCTGACCAAATGCAGTGTCATAGAAAATGGTCTGACCACACATGATACTTCATTCTCTTTGGCAAAGTGGTTGGTTGACTCAATGCAACTCAAGCTAAGTCAACCAGTCCTCTAGGATTGACATAAGGATGTTAGGAAAAAATGCTCCTCCCTCCATCTCCACTAGGTTGTTAAACTGGGATGATGCCCACCTAGGACTGCCAGCAACCATCTCTCTTGACCATATGAAGGTAGCCCATTTACAAGTAGGCCAGCATGTGGCCAGTCCAGAAAAAGAAGAACTGAGAGAAAAAGAGAACGAGAGAGCATCCCCCATGTCCTAGTTTGCTGGCTGTTGGAATGCAATATACCAGAAATGGAATGGCTTTTAACAAGAGGAATTTAATGAGTTGCTAGTTTACAGTTCTAAGGCTGAGAAAATGTCCCAATCAAAACAAGTCTATAGAAATGTCCAATTTAAGGCATCCGGGGAAAGATACCTTGGTTCAAGAAGGCAAGCGACATTCAACGTTTTTCTCTCAGCTGGAAGGGCACATGGCGAACAGGCTCAGGGTTCCTCTCTCATCTGGAAGGGCATATGACAACCATGGCATCATCTGCTAGCTTCTGCTGGCTTCCTGTTTCATGAAGCTCCCTGGGAGGTATTTCCCTTCTTCATCTCCATAGGTCGCTGGCTGGTGGACTCTCTGCTTTGTAGTGTTGCTCTCTCTGAATCTCTCATTCTCCAAAATATTTCCTCTTTTATAGGACTCCAATAAACCAATCAAGACCCACCCAAATGGGTGGAGACATGTCATCCCTTAATCCAGTTTAAGAACCACTCTTGACTAAATCACATCATCCAGGGAGATGATCCGATCACGGTTTCAAACATACATATTGAACAGAGACCAGTCTACCCTTATGAAATGGGATTTTGACCAAAACATGACTTTTCTAGGGGGCATATTTCCTTTCAAACAAGCACACCCCAAAACTCTAAATCCAGACATATCTACTTTTTATTCTGGATTCCCCTTTTTTTACATAAAAGACTTTGAATTGGATTTTTGCAGCTGGCAACCAAAATAGAGCCCACTCACATTACTGCTCTGAAACCTCAATCAGTAGAATGGGGAAGCTCTGAGTACAAATGAATGTCATAACCTGACAGAGCCACTGAGGATAAATAGGAGAAGGAGGAGGAGGAGGAGGAGGCGAGGACAATGGTGACATGGGTCCATGTCCTCAAGACCTCTCTAAGCCTTGGTTTCCTCAGCTCTAAAATGGGGATAATAAAAGCACCTATTTCATAGGGTTGTTGTGAGGATGAAATGAAATATGTAACTCTAGGCATTACACATGTTTCTAGGATGTAATAGTGTCAGGCATAAGGGTACATGCCATTTAAGTATTAACCAGATGATCAAGTGCCTCTCAATGTTGTTTGAATTGGCAACATTTTAGAAAAATGTCTAATAACTGGAAATTGGCTAAAAGAAACTGTGGTGCATCTGTAAGAAGGAAAACTGCACAGCTGTTTTTAAAAAGCATGTTTTAGAAGGATACTTGAAGATATGTGAAGATGTTCATAAAAATTTAAGGCAAAAAAAAATCAGGTTTCAAATAGCCTCTATACAGTATTTTCCAAATTTAAACATAAGCGATAAAGGAAATATTATTAAGTGCTATTGATGGGGATCTGCAAGTTGATGGTTCAACATGGCCTGCATACTGGAATTGCTTTAAATTCCCAATGCAGTGCCCAGCCCTTGAAATTCTGATTTAATTGAACTGGGATGGGGCTTAGGCCTCAGGATTTTTATTTTCTTCGGTGTACTTGGTTTCATTCCCCAAAATTTTTGTGCTAATTTTCTAAAATAAATAAATGCTACTTTTCTGATTAGAGATTAAAACCATAAATGTTATTCAAAAGACATTTTAATTACCCCCGTGAGGGTAGCTGACTAAACAGTCACCAGTCACTAGTTTACTAGTTTGTTTTCTCCTGGGGAGAGTTTGGAGAGGGGAGCGGGGGAAACTGAAGTTTGGCAGAAGAGTGAGAGGTAGTTTCAGAGTATGAGTCAGTGCCTTGGAGAACAAATCTGGGAAGGGGCACTCGAGGGGGGAAGGAGGATGTAGGGCTCAGAGTAAGGACACTGGATCCTGAGGAGGGCTGGGCAGGGGACAAAAGAGGACCCGTGGACAGGCTTCCCTGGCTGAGCAATGACGCACGGATGGGTCTATTATTTCACTGCAGGCCTTGCTTGGTGCCCACTGTGATACTGAGATCTTAGTTATGTGTTTACATCAGGTTTTCTGTTTTCCAGCACATGATCTTGAGAAAGGCTTGAGAGGAACAGGTGCAACAAGGAGAAAGAAAGCAAAGGAGGGTCTGGAGCTGCTAAAATATATAACTGACAAAGAGTCCAGGGCTGTTTGCATTTTTCTCCCTCCTGTCTAATGTTAAATGTTTTGGGTCTGCTGATCGAGCTGCTTCAGCCTGCACTGTACTTATTTTTCCATTCATTCAGCAAATACTTACTGAGTTCTTATGATGTGCCAAGCACTTTTTATCATTTAATTCTTGTCTAGAACCTTAAACAAATGACTTGACTAGTTTTATTGCCTTGCTTTTTACAGATGAGGGATTTGAACCTCAGGGAAGCTATTGGTCCAGAGTCACCCAGCGTGTTGTTAATTATCACCATCATCATCCGAATAGCGACCATCTTTGAAGCACCTACTACACGCTGGGCACTGTACTGAGCTTTATACCCGTTTCTTATTAACTCCCTCCCAGCCTCCCCATCCATAGCCCTATGGGGTAATGGTTATTATTATCATCATCTTTAATTTAGACACAGACCTAAGGTCACACAGCTTCTGAGCCATGGGAAAGGATTTGTACCTCAGTGTGACAAGTTCCTGGGCCCCTATGCTGCTCCCACAACTCAGTGACTACGCTTCAGAAGTCAGGCCAGACTAGATGCCTTTAGCCTGCAGGATAATAGAGATGTTCACGCCAGTCTTCTCTCAGTCCCTGAGATGGCTCCATCCTACAAGCAGATTGTGTGAGGGGCTGGAACCCTGCTCCAAATTCATTTGACTTTTGTAAAAAAAAAAAAAAAAAAAACCTAATTATTTTTATAACTACTATTTCAGACATGTGCCCATTATCATCCAAAGAGAATTATGGGAGGATGAAAGAGAAGGCAAGAAAAGGGCACCTGCTGGTTGCCACAGCAGAGTGCTCCAAAGGAGCAGGAGGCAGCCATTAGTATACTGTTTAATGCTGTGTTTAGCCCCATCCATAACTGCAAGTGTGTTTACTGTTTCATATTTCCTTTGTGAGTGGGAGCCACAAATCTCACTCTCCATATTGAGAAGTTAATGGTTCTAATTAACCCATCAACTCACACTGTTGCTCAGCCGAGGGATGGGGCAATCAGAGTTCCCTGGTCACCCCATGCTGTCGTCACACAGATACCTTGCGGTGGTCCAGAAGGACTGACCGCTTACTGTCCGGTGGTTGCTGGTGATTCAGAGCAGCGTGGGATGTAGCGTGGGGGACCCCACCCCCCTGCACACACTGAAACTGAAATGGGGTAACAGCAAAGCTCCAGGAACACCTCATCCTGATCCTTCGCACTGAAACAGCACATCACAAGCTGTGTCTGCACTCTACCCCCTGCATGTCGTCAAGCTCCGTTGCCCACACACTGCAATTGGGGATACGAAGATAAAGGTACACCACCTGGAATCTCAATCAGCCACTTCTGAGGAGGGAACAGAAAAGTTCCCAACCATGAGGAACTGGCTAAGTCCCTCCCAAACCTTCCTTATTACCCAGTGGTTCTCAAGTCCCCCTCCTATGACAATCACCTGGGAAGCTCTGGCCCCATCAGAGATCAATCACATCAAAATCTTTGGGTGTCACCCCAAGTGTCTGTACTCACAAATGCTCCTCAGCTGATTTTGCTGGGCACCTGAGCATGAGAGCCATGGCTGTGACCCCTCCCCTGTCTCTCACAGCCTTTGACATTGTACACCTGGCATCTCAACCCCTGTTCTAAACAGACTTCCTCAGTAAGCCAGAATTTCCAGTAGACAGTATGGTTAAGTGGTAAGCATGGGGATGTTGAGGCCCAACTGACCAGGATTGGAATCCCAGCTCTGCTACTTCCTGGTTGTGTGACTTAAACATACCCAGACCACAATTTCCTCATCTGCTAAACAGAAGTTGTAAAAGAATTTGCCTTATGGGGCTTTTGAGAGCATAACTTTCCTGCCACATCATTAGTGCCTGAGGCAGTTTGGAGCTGTATGTACCCCAGAAAAGCATGTTATTAAATTTAATCCATTCCTGTGGGTGTGAACCCGTTGTAAGTAGGACTTTTGGATGAGGTTACTTCAGTTAAGGTGTGGCCCAATTCAATCCGAATGGACCTTAATCCTATTACTGGAGTCCTTTATAAGAGAATGAAATTCAGAGAGAGAGAGAGAAAGCCACAGAGGGAACAGCCAGAAGCTGAACTCACCAACTGAATGCGGAAGAGAAAGGAGAGACCAGGAGACGCTGCCATGTGCTGTGCCATGTGATGAGCTGAGGACAACGGATCACCAGCAGCAGTCCTAGAGCCACGGTCTTCAGGAAAAAAAGCATTGCCTTGATGATGACTTGGTTTGGACTTTCTTTCAGCCTCAAAACCATGAGCGAATAAATTACCATTGTTTAACTCGATCCGTTTCATGGTATTTGCTTGAGCAGCTAAAGAAACTCAAACACTGTCCAATAAATGGTGTGGGTAGCCATGAGCTGAGTTGTTTCTTACAGAATATAAGGGGAGAGAGAGCTGTCCAGGGTCAATGTGCACCTGGCACCTGTCAGGCTAGTGGAGCAATGCTCAACTTTATAATCTGGAAACGTAGTTCTTTCCCCCTTGGAAAAATCAATAAAAGGGCTGTTCTTTCTAGCAGCAGAAAGGATCGGAGACTGTGTATTTCAATGACACAAACACTCAGAACAACTCTGTCCTTCTTTTTCCAAGTATGAAAACACAGAAGCAAGCTAGGTAAAAGAAAACAACATACAATCAATTATCTGGTCTGTGGCAACAGAGATAGATTCAGACAGTTGGCCCGATTTTCCATTTTCCATATGTATAGATAGATTCCTCACAGGGAATAGCATTGAATAAATGCTTACTGTATGCCAAAGCTAAACTCCTTCCTTCCATGCATTGTCTCATTTAATTTTTAAGTTTTGCATTTTAAGTATGAAACCAAATTTCAGAGAGGTTAAGTAACTTATCCAAGTGGCAACCCTGGGAACCTATACAAACTCCAGTCTTAAGCAGTATAACTCAAGTTTCAGGCAGGAAAGGTAAATATATTGTGATTATTATCCCATGACCAGTGGACTGCAAAGGCTTACCTGCATATGGCAGCCAAACTCCAATCCCCAAACTCCAGCTCTCCAACCTCACTGCCACCTCTCCCACTCCCTGTTCCTTCTTTCACTTTAGAGCCTTAGGGGAACAACTGCACCATTTCACAGAAATATCAGGTGACCTGAAGACCACAACCATCATGAAGTCAGCTCAAGAAGTAATATCACAGCCTTTACTTGCAAGACTCTTCAAATCTAGTTCCTACCTCTAAACAACCATGGAGATAGATGTGTTCCCATTGCAGAGAAATGACAAATACAGCAGGAGGGAGTGAAAGTCAGGACCAGAAATGAAACCAAGTATTTCTGCCTCCTAGTTTTTCTCTCCTCCCACCTTTTTTTTGGCCTCTCTTATGGCTGGGTGTTGCTAGATACCACACCCGATCCCTTGCAGACATTACTAATTGATTTCAGCACTCTTTTCCACTAAGTCAGTACACTGCCTCAATATTCTTTCCAGTTAAGGGCCAACAGCAACAACTGCCAGTCAATTGGTGTGGCATTGCAGATAAAGATCCCTGATACGGTGATTAAAAGAATATACTTTGGAACTAGTCGGACCTAGATTAGAACCCTAGTTCTGGTTGTTTGACCATGGACATATAACTTTGCTTCTTTGAGCTTTAGTTTTCTTAGTTAAGTAATGATTATCACAGCTACTTCATGGAGTTTTTATCAAGAGAAATGAGGGGGGGAAAAAAAGAGCAAATGAGCAATACCTGTGCAGCTCTGGGCTCCACAAAAGAGGTCCTCAATAAATGGCCTTCATCCACCCCATTCATTCAATGAACATGGGGGAAGGGGTTGCATAACCATGTACTATTCCAGTGGGACCGGGGATGGGGCGATGGGAGTGAACAAGTTAGATGAGTTTCTTGATCCCATGACACCTTCTAGTGGAGAAATTGCTTTTGGCAAATGATTGTTTATCATATAATCTCGGCTTGTGATAAGTGGTATGGAAGAAATGGGCTGGGTGATGAGATAAAGACCTTCAGAATGGATGGGGAGCAACAAAAGGGTGTTTCAGACACTACAGAATGTTTCATCCCTCTCAAGTGCCCACACTTGAATCTCTGGAAGATGGAAAAAAAAAAAAAACAACAAGTAGAAATGGGACTAAGTGGTGTTTTGAAGCCTTGTGATGGTAAAGGAGCCAGGTTACTCACAGTGCTTCCCTGGCTCTGACTTAGTCAGGTTTGATTGGCTTTGTCCCCAAGATGAGAGAACTAGAACATCAGCACTGTATTCTTGCACTTTGAGACGCCCCTTTTAGACCCCAGCTAATTCATGGCAATCAGCCTGCAATCTGCAGCTCCGTGCCCCAACAACCCCACAAATCAGCGCGGACCCCGGGGGACTTATCCCGACACATTGTCCCCTTCCCTCCCCTCATCAGCACCACTGCCCGCTCCTTCCTGCTAACCACCTCTCTCTACTTCCCCATGTCTGTGCATGCAGAGCCCTCTGAGGTCTGTAGTGGGGCCCCTGAGCCCCCTTGACAACTACCCATTGCAGGATTGCATTTTATTCCCTGGCTATGGACTTGATAGCTAGAGGCAGAGACAAGAAGCAATGTCTGGGAAGAGGACATCTCTATAGAAGTGCACACCTGGGGGCTGTCGGTGAGTGACCCTGAGGAACTGTGTGCATGCAAAGGAAGATAGACCCAAATAATAATTACCTGCTTGTAAATGATGCTTGACAAGTCATTTTCACAGTATCTCTCTTCCTGGCAACCTTGAGAGGCACTGAACAGGTGGGGAAACAAGATATTCATTCAGTGGTATTAAGAGCCCTGTGTATGGGCTTGGCCAGTCAGTGGAACAGCCAGGCCCCAAATCTAGGTTTCCTGACACCCTTACCTAAAAAACAAAGCAAAACAAAACAAAAAACAGTGCTTGCTTTCCCTCCCTGAGGCTTTTTCACACATAGCCTCACTTAATCCTCACAACTTGTGAATGGGCTGCTGACATGATCCCATTTTACAGGAGAGGAAACTGAGGCTCAACGAGATAAAATAACTTACAGTAACTCACCCAGTTAGCAGGAGGCTGAGCCAAGCAACTGCCTCCCATTACAGAGGCTTCCCAGGGTCCCATCTTGAGACCTGTAAGGCTGAGATTTATCCCTAAGGCCAAGGAACAACAAAATAATGGGACTGGGGTTTGGCATAAATATACCAGAACTTACACACAAAACGGAAAGGGAAAAAAGCAACACTAGAAGTGCTCCAATCTTTGACAGATGCCTATCTGTGCCTTTTTCAAGGCCTTTAAAGAATATGTGTAGTCTTTCTGGAAGGATACATGGAAAACCAGAAAGGGAAATTGGATGGAACAAGGATGGAACAGAGACTTATTGCCATAGATCCTTGCGTGTCTTTTGAGATTTGAACCATATGACTATGCTGTTACTAAATTAATGAAATTAGAAAATAAATAAAATTTATTTTAAATAAATAACTATTTTTAATAAATAAAATAATAAAACATTTTAGAAGAAGCCTACGAGGATTCATAATTGTATGATTATACTTTGTTTTGGGCACAGAGAAAAAGATGAAGCCGCCGTACCCACCGTTCTGTTAGTCAACACTCGGCTCTCGGTAACTTCTGGCCTCTTCCAAAAATCAGAACCATTTTCAAAGCACAAGAATTTGCCACCACTGAGGATATTCAAAGAATCTGCTTTGGGTTCTGAAAACAATTCCAAGAAGAATTTGAAATCCCTTTGAGCAAAAACAGTATTATTTGAGAAAATGTTCAGGGCTTGCTCCACCCCCGGGTGATGCTTTGAAGGAGACAAAAGTCACTGGGTCAAGTTCAAGTGCTATTCTGTTTTCTTGCTCTCTTTTTTTATCAGTCACAGTAAGTTCCTCAAGTGTCTAATTGACTACTGCATGACAAGAATTGCAAAATCAAATCCCTTCCCAGTCCAGGGAAGTAATGTAAACACATATGCAGCTGCCAGGGAGTAAGATAACAGGAAGGTGGGGGAGGGAGGCGCGGGGAAAGGAAGAGGACAATTCCTGCCCGCCTGAAGGCATACATGCTTGATGGTGTATAATGCATTGTGCTAGCCAGTAATCTTGTCTAGGGTCAGATTTGGCCATAGCCTCGTAGTTTACCTCCATTGAATTACACTTCCTCTCTATGGACCAACAGCAGAGTTATAGGGATAAAGACTGTAGATCTAAGGACCAACATGCTAATATGCTAACAATGAGAGATGGTCAACAATGAAATGATTAGCTAAGGAGAGTGAATTTCCCATCATTGGGAGGCATTCAAGGACACTTGCTGATTATATACTGGCTATATGGCTGTTCTGGGTTGAATTGTGTCCCCCAAAAGGACATATTGAAGTTGTAACCCCAGTACCTCAGAATGTGACTTTATTTGGAAATAAGAACATTGCAGATGGAATTTGTTAAAATGAGGTTATACTGGAGTAGAGTGGCACCTTCATCCAATATGGCTCTTGTCCTTATAAGAAGAGACAGAGGAGGGGAAAAGTCCATGTGACAATGAAGGCAGAGATAGGAATGCTTCAACTGCAAGCCAAGGAACACCAAGGATTTCCAGCTAATGACCAGAAGCTAGGAAGAAACAAGGAAGGGTTCTCTCCTGCCGATTTCAGGGAGCGAATGGCCCTTCCTAGACACCCTAACTTCAGACTTCTGGCCCTCAGAACTATGAAACAGTAAAGTTTTGTTGTGCTAAGCCACCAAGTTTGTGGTGATTTGTTACAGCAGCTTTGGAAACAAAGACACTAGCTGAAGGAGCTTCAAACAGTCAATAGCTATGTGGAATTATTAATGACCTCTGAATTCCTCTCTAGCTAGAAATGTAATGGATATGGGACTGCTAACTAGAGGACAGGCACAAATATCCACACCTAACCAATATTAAATTCACAGCCCTTCCTTTTCTCTCCCTTTTCCCTTCCCAGTTCTAACACCCAAAGCACTACATGACATAGGTTTATTTTTTACGTTTGTTAAAGGGAAATAAAAGATATCTTCCTCCTCCCCTCCCTCCTGCTTTCTTTCCTTCCCTTCCTTCCTGCCTTCCTTCTTTATTTCCTCTCTTCTTCCTAGATTTCTTTCTTTTGTGGTTGTTGCTGATTTGGGTGTTTTTTTTTTCCCCAGCAAACATATGGAAAACCTTGTGATACCTCTTAAGATAATTGGAGACATTTGAGAAAAGTTGCAAACCCACAGTTGAGGATCTCTGCTTGGGCTGCTGAGAATTTGTAACCAGCTAGCCAATCACACATTTTGAGAGACAGCCTGTGATCTGAGAGACCAAAGTATGTCACCGGTGCTATTGGGAACAATTCAAAGGCAGGATTGATAAATACATATTATTTACAATTTCCTGTATGGCATGATGTGAGGACAAAAGAAAAACCATCCCTGACTAAAAACATCTTCCTCTATTGCCCATCTCAGAATCTGAAAAGCGACTGCAGTGGATATTTCATGTGGTTGTTGTTTAACATCCCCCGTACCAATCTCTTATTTTTTCTGCTAAAAGCTCTTCACCACCACCACCACCCCACCCCCAGATTTCCATTAGGAAACCACCTCTCACCCATTCTAAGTCATGGGGTCCAGGTAGGGTTCCACTTCCTGCTCCAGGATTGGATCCTGTGACCCAGGTCTCTCCAATCATTGTAATTTTATTTCCCTGGCCCCTGACTGTTCAGGGATGGGCACATTGTATAAGATATTACAGAAGAGTGAATACCAAATCGGTGTGGTAGCTTCAGATGAGCAAGCCTCTTTTCCATTGAATTTGAACATGGAAGATGTTATCATGAAGATTCTGGCCTCCATGTTAAGCCTGAGAATGAAGATTACTCAGAGGTCAGAAGAATTTAGGGATGGAGAGAGGTTAAGTCCAGAGCCTCTGGATCAAACTTTCTCTGGGTTTTCCTGTTATCTAGCATACTTAATTCCTTAATTTGCTAAAGTCATCTTAAGTTGGGCTGCCATATATAACAAAATAGTCCTAATAAATGCATCTGTCAGTAGCAATCTGTTTCTCTGGGTTTGAAAGAGTTCTAATTTTGCCGAAATCTCTATTGAAGATGCAAATCTTTTGGAGAACAGACTGCTATAAGTGGCCTCATAAACTTCCTTTGGGAAGCCACCAATGGTTTTGAGTTTTATTTCAATGAAACAACCCTTTCACAACTAAAATCATACACATACCTCATTAATATAAATATATCTTTTCCTTCCAGTTCCTATCTGGTTGTGCAAGTACCTCATCTACATTAATCCAGGGAAGGTAGTGGAGTGGCTTTGGGCCTTTGCACATGCTGTTTCCACTGCCAAGGGCATTTTACCTACCTTGCCGTTACTCCTCACTCACCCTAAGCTGGTGTGCTAAATAAATTCCTATCAACCACCAGATAATTCCGTTTAAATGCCACTTTCATTGAGATGTTTTCTCTGAGGAATGGGGTTGGGTGTCCTTGATGTGTGCCCCCGAAACCCCGTCATGGCACATGTAATACACTGAGATACAAATGCCCATGTCCTGATCTGCCTGCCTTCCTGGATGTCAGCTCTGGGGGTACGGATTGGGTCTATACACCATCATGTCACCAGACCTCACGCAATATATGACATATATCGGAGTCCACAAGCATTTGTTGAATGAATGCATGCATGAATGAATGAATAAAGAAATAAACAAGACCCTGTGGGGAAGACAGTGCCCTCACGAGGCAGTAGACATCTGTTTCTTCAGATGAGTTCTTACTTTAACCTCGACTCAGGCAGAATTAAGAGTAGTCTTCCCTCTTTGCCCTAAGACAATCCCTTCCCCCTGGACTTTCTCTGTTTTTAATAATTCTATTTTAGAGTTTCATTTCCTTGAGTTAAAGGGTAGCAGTCACCTCTCTAAGTGCGAGCACTGTTTGGGTGAGCATCATCGACACTTGCTAGAATGCGAGCTCCATGAAGGCAGGATTTTTTTGTTTTTTACATGGGCAGGCACCAGGAATCGAACCCAGGTCCTCTGGCATGGCAGACAAGCATCTTGCCTGCTGAGCCACCGTGGCCCACCCTGAAGACAGGATTTTTTAAAAATCCATTTTGTACACTGATGTATTCCAACACTTAGAATGGCCCCTAGGATACAACAGAGTCTCTATAAACATCCGTTGAATGAGTGAAGGAATCAGAGGGCGTTCCAATTCTAAGGGATCTCAGAAAAGAGATTGCTCAGTGATTTCCAAAGGACTGTGTTCTGAGAGACTAATATTTTGAGAAAAAGAAGCATTGTGTCCAAATAAGTATATGAACCACTGCACACTATTTCCCAATTATAAAGATTCATAATGCATATTAAAAAGTAAAGGTTCTAATAATTCTAGTAGTAAAGATAACCATTTGTTTGTTTATCCCAGAATTTTCTAAAATTATTTGAGAACACTTTTTTGTTATTTGATGGTTTTAATATAATACCTCTTGACATCCCGTGGAACTAAAGCTCCAAAAAATATACTTTGGGGAATTTTACCCTGAGTCAATTTGCACATTTTTTTCCAGTGGAATCCTAAAGATCTACAACTCTGTAATGTTTTATTTTTTTTTTATTTTTTTTTTTTTTTCAAGCCTTTTTTTTTTTTTTTTTTTTTTTTTATTAATTAAAAAAAGAATTAACAAAACAATTAGAAATCATTCCAATCTACATGTACAATCAGTAATTCTTAATAACATCACATAGTTGCATATTCATCATTTCTTAGTACATTTGCATCGATTTAGAAAAAGAAATAAAAAGACAACAGAATAAGAATTAAAACAATAATAGGAAGAAAAAAAAACAAAAAAAAACAAAAACAAAAAACCTATACCTCACATGCAGCTTCATTCAGTGTTTTAACATAATTGCATTACAATTGGGTAGTATTGTGCTGTCCATTTCTGAGTTTTTATATCCAGTCCCGTTGTACAGTCTGTATCCCTTCATCTCCAATTATCCCTTCTCTTTTTTTTTTTTTTTAATTAATGGAAAAAAAGAAATTAACCCAACATTTAGAGATCATACCATTCTACACATGCAATCATTAATTCTTAACATCATCACATAGATGCATGATCATCATTTCTTAGTACATTTGCATTGGTTTAGAAGAACTAGCAACATAACCGAAAAAGATATAGAATGTTAATATAGAGAAAAAAATAAAAGTAATAATAGTAAAATCAAAACAAAACAAAACAAAACAAAACAAAAACCTATAGCTCAGATGCAGCTTCATTCAGTGTTTTAACATGATTACTTTACAATTAGGTATTATTGTGCTGTCCATTTTTGAGTTTTTGTATCTAGTCCTGTTGCACAGTCTGTATCCCTTCAGCTTCAATTACCCATTGTCTTACCCTGTTTCTAACTCCTGCTGAACTCTGTTACCAATGACATATTTCAAGTTTATTCTCGAATGTCCGTTCACATCAGTGGGACCATACAGTATTTGTCCTTTAGTTTTTGGCTGGATTCACTCAGCATAATATTCTCTAGGTCCATCCATGTTATTACATGGTTCATGAGTTTATCTTGTCTTAAAGCTGCATAATATTCCATCGTATGTATATACCACAGTTTGTTTAGCCACTCTTCTGTTGATGGAGATTTTGGCTGTTTCCATCTCTTTGCAATTGTAAATAATGCTGCTATAAACATTGGTGTGCAAATGTCCGTTTGTGTCTTTGCCCTTAAGTCCTTTGAGTAGATACCTAGCAATGGTATTGCTGGGTCGTATGGCAATTCTATATTCAGCTTTTTGAGGAACCGCCAAACTGCCTTCCACAGTGGTTGCACCCTTTGACATTCCCACCAACAGTGGATAAGTGTGCCTCTTTCTCCGCATCCTCTCCAGCACTTGTCATTTTCTGTTTTGTTGATAATGGCCATTCTGGTGGGTGTGAGATGATATCTCATTGTGGTTTTGATTTGCATTTCTCTAATGGCCAGGGACATTGAGCATCTCTTCATGTGCCTCTTGGCCATCCGTATTTCCTCTTCTGAGAGGTGTCTGTTCAAGTCTTTTTCCCATTTTGTAATTGGGTTGGCTGTCTTTTTGTTGTTGAGATGAACAATCTCTTTATAAATTCTGGATACTAGACCTTTATCTGATATATCATTTCCAAATATTGTCTCCCATTGTGAAGGCTGTCTTTCTACTTTCTTGATGAAGTTCTTTGATGCACAAAAGTGTTTAATTTTGAGGAGTTCCCATTTATTTATTTCCTTCTTCAGTGCTCTTGCTTTAGGTTTAAGGTCCATAAAACCGCCTCCAGTTGTAAGATCCATAAGATATCTCCCAACATTTTCCTCTAACTGTTTTATGGTCTTAGACCTAATGTTTAGATCTTTGATCCATTTTGAGTTAACTTTTGTATAGGGTGTGAGAGATGGGTCTTCTTTCATTCTTTTGCATATGGATATCCAGTTCTCTAGGCACCATTTATTGAAGAGACTGCTCTGTCCCAGGTGAGTTGGCTTGACTGCCTTATCAAAGATCAAATGTCCATAGATGAGAGGGTCTATATCTGAGCACTCTATTCGATTCCATTGGTCGATATATCTATCTTTATGCCAATACCATGCTGTTTTGACCACTGTGGCTTCATAATATGCCTTAAAGTCAGGCAGCGTGAGACCTCCAGCTTCGTTTTTTTTCCTCAAGATGTTTTTAGCAATTCGGGGCACCCTGCCCTTCCAGATAAATTTGCTTATTGGTTTTTCTATTTCTGAAAAATAAGTTGTTGGGATTTTGATTGGTATTGCATTGAATCTGTAAATCAATTTAGGTAGGATTGACATCTTAACTATATTTAGTCTTCCAATCCATGAACACGGTATGCCCTTCCATCTATTTAGGTCTTCTGTGATTTCTTTTAGCAGTTTTTTGTAGTTTTCTTTATATAGGTTTTTTGTCTCTTTAGTTAAATTTATTCCTAGGTATTTTATTCTTTTAGTTGCAATTGTAAATGGGATTCGTTTCTTGATTTCCCCCTCAGCTTGTTCATTACTAGTGTATAGAAATGCTACAGATTTTTGAATGTTGATCTTGTAACCTGCTACTTTGCTGTACTCATTTATTAGCTCTAGTAGTTTTGTTGTGGATTTTTCCGGGTTTTCGACGTATAGTATCATATCGTCTGCAAACAGTGATAGTTTTACTTCTTCCTTTCCAATTTTGATGCCTTGTATTTCTTTTTCTTGTCTAATTGCTCTGGCTAGAACCTCCAACACAATGTTGAATAATAGTGGTGATAGTGGACATCCTTGTCTTGTTCCTGATCTTAGGGGGAAAGTTTTCAATTTTTCCCCATTGAGGATGATATTAGCTGTGGGTTTTTCATATATTCCCTCTATCATTTTAAGGAAGTTCCCTTGTATTCCTATCTTTTGAAGTGTTTTCAACAGGAAAGGATGTTGAATCTTGTCGAATGCCTTCTCTGCATCAATTGAGATGATCATGTGATTTTTCTGCTTTGATTTGTTGATATGGTGTATTACATTAATTGATTTTCTTATGTTGAACCATCCTTGCATACCTGGGATGAATCCTACTTGGTCATGATGTATAATTCTTTTAATGTGTTGTTGGATACGATTTGCTAGAATTTTATTGAGGATTTTTGCATCTGTATTCATTAGAGAGATTGGTCTGTAGTTTTCTTTTTTTGTAATATCTTTGCCTGGTTTTGGTATGAGGGTGATGTTGGCTTCATAGAATGAATTAGGTAGTTTTCCCTCCACTTCGATTTTTTTGAAGAGTTTGAAGAGAATTGGTACTAATTCTTTCTGGAACGTTTGGTAGAATTCACATGTGAAGCCATCTGGTCCTGGACTTTTCTTTTTAGGAAGCTTTTGAATGACTAATTCAATTTCTTTACTTGTGATTGGTTTGTTGAGGTCATCTATGTCTTCTTGAGTCAAAGTTGGTTGTTCATGTCTTTCCAGGAACCCGTCCATTTCCTCTAAATTGTTGTATTTATTAGCGTAAAGTTGTTCATAGTATCCTGTTATTACCTCCTTTATTTCTGTGAGGTCAGTAGTTATGTCTCCTCTTCCATTTCTGATCTTATTTATTTGCATCCTCTCTCTTCTTCTT
Source organism: Tamandua tetradactyla (assembly GCF_023851605.1). Classification (NCBI taxonomy): domain Eukaryota; kingdom Metazoa; phylum Chordata; class Mammalia; order Pilosa; family Myrmecophagidae; genus Tamandua; species Tamandua tetradactyla. The sequence goes on along the minus strand of NC_135346.1, from coordinate 40,748,000 downwards.
TTTGTCAATCTTGCTAAGGGCCCATCAATCTTATTGATTTTCTCATAGAACCAACTTCTGGCCTTATTGATTTTCTCTATTGTTTTCATGTTTTCAATTTCATTTATTTGTGCTCTAATCTTTGTTATTTCTTTCCTTTTGCTTGCTTTGGGGTTAGTTTGCTGTTCTTTCTCCAGTTCTTCCAGATGGATAGTTAATTCCTGAATTTTTGCCTTTTCTTCTTTTCTGATATAGGCATTTAGAGCAATAAATTTCCCTCTTAGCACTGCCTTTGCTGCGTCCCATAAGTTTTGATATGTTGTGTTTTCATTTTCATTCGCCTCGAGGTATTTGCTAATTTCTCTTGCAATTTCTTCTTTGACCCAGTCGTTGTTTAGGAGTGTGTTGTTGAGCCTCCACGTATTTGTGAATTTTCTGGCACTCTGCCTATTATTGATCTCCAACATCATTCCTTTATGGTCCGAGAAAGTGTTGTGTAAGATTTCAATCTTTTTAAATTTGTTAAGACTTGCTTTGTGACCCAGCATATGGTCTATCCTTGAGAATGATCCATGAGCACTTGAGAAAAAGGTGTATCCTGCTGTTGTGGGATGTAATGTCCTATAAATGTCTATTAAGTCTAGTTCATTTATAGTAATATTCAGATTCTCTATTTCTTTGTTGATCCTCTGTCTAGATGTTCTGTCCCTTGATGAGAGTGGTGAGTTGAAGTCTCCAACTATTATGGTATATGAGTCTATTTCCCTTTTCAGTGTTTGCAGTATATTCCTCACGTATTTTGGGGCATTCTGATTCGGTGCGTAAATATTTATGATTGTTATGTCTTCTTGTTTAATTGTTCCTTTTATTAGTATATAGTGTCCTTCTTTGTCTCTTTTAACTGTTTTACATTTGAAGTCTAATTTGTTGGATATTAGTATAGCCACTCCTGCTCTTTTCTGGTTGTTATTTGCATGAAATATCTTTTCCCAACCTTTCACTTTCAACCTATGTTTATCTTTGGGTCTAAGATGTGTTTCCTGTAGACAGCATATCGAAGGATCCTGTTTTTTAATCCATTCTGCCAATCTATGTCTTTTGATTGGGGAATTCAGTCCATTGACATTTAGTGTTATTACTGTTTGGATAATATTTTCCTCTAACATTTTGCCTTTTGTATTATATATATCATATCTGATTTTCCTTCTTTCTACACTCTTTTCCATATCTCTCTCTTCTGTCTTTTTGTATCTGACTCTAGTGCTCCCTTTAGTATTTCTTGCAGAGCTGGTCTCTTGGTCACAAATTCTTTCAGTGACTTTTTGTCTGAGAATGTTTTAATTTCTCCCTCATTTTTGAAGGATAATTTTGCTGGATATAGGAGTCTTGGTTGGCAGTTTTTCTCTTTTAGTATTTTAAATATATCATCCCACTGTCTTCTAGCTTCCATGGTTTCTGCTGAGAAATCTACACAAAGTCTTATTGGGTTTCCCTTGTATGTAATGGATTGTTTTTCTCTTGCTGCTTTCAAGATCTTCTCTTTCTCTTTGACCTCTGACATTCTAACTAGTAAGTGTCTTGGAGAACGCCTATTTGGGTCTAATCTCTTTGGGGTGCGCTGCACTTCTTGGATCTGTAATTTTAGGTCTTTCATAAGAGTTGGGAAATTTTCAGTGAAAATTTCTTCCATTAGTTTTTCTCCTCCTTTTCCCTTCTCTTCTCCTTCTGGGACGCCCACAACACGTATATTTGTGCGGTTCATATTGTCCTTGAGTTCCCTGATACCCTGTTCAAATTTTTCCATTCTTTTCCCTATAGTTTCTGTTTCTTTTTGGAATTCAGATGTTCCATCCTCCAAATCACTAATTCTATCTTCTGTCTCTTTAAATCTATCATTGTAGCTATCCATTATTTTTTCTATGTTTGCTACTTTATCCTTCACTTCCATAAGTTCTGCGATTTGTTTTTTCAGTTTTTCTATTTCTTCTTTATGTTCAGCCCATGTCCTCTTCATGTCCTCCCTCAATTTATCGATTTCATTTTTGAAGAGGTTTTCCATTTCTGTTCGTATATTCAGGATTAGTTGTCTCAGCTCTTGTGTCTCATTTGAGCTATTGGTTTGTTCCTTTGACTGGGCCATATTCTCAATCTTTTGAGCGTGGACAGTTATCTTCTGCTGCTGGCGTCTGGGCATTTATTCAGATTTCTCTTGGTGTTGGACCCAGCAAGGTTGTAATATTTTTCTGTGAAATCTCTGGGTTCTGTTTTTCTTATCCTGCCCAGTAGGTGGCGCTCGTGGCACACGTTTGTCTGCGGGTCCCACCAGTAAAAGGTGCTGTGGGACCTTAAACTTTGGAAAACTCTCGCCGTCCTGGGGGTTCGCTAGCCGAAGCGGCTTGAGCCGGCCCTCGGTCCGAACGCAGGGAGGGTTGCTGGTCGCCGCAGCCAGGGAAAGAGCCCGTCCGAATTTCCTAGTCGGCCCTGGGCAACAAGCGTGGCGGGAGGGCGCCAGCGGCAGCGGCCCGCCCGAGAGAGTGCACGTTCCCCGGGAGTCACGGGTTTGGAAGGGGCCTCCCCCACCCGTCACCGTTCTCCGCGGCCTGGGGGTTTCCGATCCAATTCTCTCAGTTGGTCCGGGGGCTGCGCGTGGTGTGGGCGCCAGCCGTCTTTGTTTCAGGGGGCCGCCTCTCCAATTCTCCCAGCCGGCCCGGGAAGGGGGAAGGGAGTAACTCCGGCCGCTTCCCGCCCCGCCCGGTAAGGCCCGCGCGCCTCGGCGATCTCACCCGAGCTGCTTCTCTCAGCCAGCCAGCCGTTCCAGGATGGGGTACGCTGTCTTTTTTATCTCTGTTGTGGCTTTGGGCGCTTTCTGTATCGTTTCTACTCCCCTAGTAGGTGTCCTGGAGAAGAAACTAAGATCCGCGCGTCTTACTAAGCCGCCATCTTCCAGGAAGTCTGTTTTATTTTTTAAGTGCCTGCTTTGCCACCATTTCCTTTAAGCCTCATGAAACTCTTGAGAGATCACCCCGACAGTATCCCCATTTTGGAGATAAAGAAATAGAGTCCAGAGAGGTTAAGGGATTTGCTCTAGATTATGCAGCTAGTTAGTGACAGAGATGAGACTAGAACCCAGGTCTCATATTAAGCCAGTTATCACCAATTAACACCTTAGCTAGTGTCCATTCCATCTTTTCCCACACCAGGACAACAAGTTGAAAGCAGCATCTTTTCCAAAGACACGTTTTCCAAAAAGAACTATTCAAGAACATGAGAATTCTCATTAAGAATTTGGTTTAATTGACTGCCTTGTTAGAACCTCAAAAGATTAAGGAAGACCCCAAGTATTTTTTCCCCTTTATTAGAGAAGTTGTGGGTTTACGGAGCAATCATTGCATAAAATACAGGATTCCCATACAACACCCTATTATTAACGCCTTGCATTGGTGCGAAACATTTGTTATAACTGATGATGGCACATTTTTATGATTGTACTAACTGCTTGCCACCTACATTCTTCCAGACCAGAGATGGCACGTCCATGGCCACCACGCTGCCCCCCTTAACCATGACAGGAACGGCTAACTCATTACCTCCCACGGAATCTGGGCATGGGCCTCAGACTTTCTCAGTCAAGTGCTTTGGGAAACCACTAACAGTTGATCAGAGTTGGCTTCAACTTGAAACTGTTGGCCATCGTTGAGTCCCCCTTCTCCACTGCTCCACCTCTACTTTCCACTGTCCCTTAGGTTAATGGAGGCTGTACATTTACTTCTCACTGTGCCAAACAGTCTTTCCTTCTTATTCACCTGGAATATGCATCTTTCAAACTTCAGAGAATGGATGCTTATTGAATTCTTTTTGAATATAAGAATTCAGTGATACATAAATATATCTGAAAGAGACGTGGACAAAATAAGGAATTATACTATCATATTATTATAATCATTGCCCTTTTGTCTGGACTGGGGCCAGCATGTTTTATCTTCCTACTTTCTACTTCTCACTTGGATCCATTCGTTCTAACTTTTGGATGCTCCATACCTAGTGGCCCCAAGTCATTAAAAAACAAAACTAAACTAAATTGGGCTTTATTTTAGGGAAGACTTCCATTAGAACAGCCTTAGATACTATATTTGTAAATGTTTTACTTAAAAGAAAGAGTAACAAAGGCATGAATTGAGGAGTCATCAACATTCAGCTCAATTCCAACTCTCATTAGATTTGATACCTCCCTTAGATCCAGGCATCAGGGACTCTGTTTTAGAGTTCCATGCCTCAGAGAGTCCTGCTTGCTCCCAGCACTGACAATGCCTCTCCCCAAGGAGTAAGGATTCTGTGGGCCCAAGGAAACGTGTCTACACAGAGCCTGCACTGCCTCCTTCACACCAAGGACCCAGGACCCTGGAAGTTCCTTTCTCAATGGCCCTGCATTCATTCCTGGGGGGCTTTCAGGCCTCTTCCTCAAAGTCCACCCTCTTTGGGGAGGGAAGGGGTAAAGAGACTGCTGGACCAAATGTACAGATGCCTTTACTCAAGGCCCCCCGTAGTGTGGAATGAACCTAGGGGTGATAAGAAAGCAGGGGGAAGACCAGTCAAACTCACTTTACCCTGCCACGTTCTAGGTGGGAATCCTGAGACATCCAGGGATTCTCAAGTCAAATGGAGTCTTTCCGGGGCATTTGGAAGGTCTACCAGTCAAGGTAGGCAGATGAGATAGATTTTATTTCACAGTTTCCCGTCTTGGTTTATACATACTATGCCTATGTAAGTGGGTCTCTGTTGGTAGGGACTCTCACTCTGGGGCCCCACAAATGTTAGGCTTGGACTTGAATGGACCTTTTAACAAGAAGAGCCATTGGTTTCCAAAACCACACAAAAGAGCTCCCCGACTTCCACCAAACGAAAAACAAACAAACAAAAAACCCTGCTTTTTTATGTGATCCATCATTTAAAATAACCTAACATATAATACTAACTCTAAAAGAAACATGCAACAATGACTCTGTCTTTATACTGTGCTTGAACAAGCATTCATTTATTTATTCTAAGCAAAACTCTCAGATGATTCTTCAGTTTTGTGAGTTTACTGGATGATTTATCCTTTCCTTACTCAAATGATATAATATAGGTAGAAGTGCTTGTAAACTGCAAAGTGCCATTCAAATGTAAAGGATTTTTATTTCCAACCTCTAATAAAAGAAGAGTTTACACAAAAGAAAGGCTGTGGTTTTGTGCATCACTGCATGGCTGAGGTGTGGAGATTTCATTTGTGATTCTAATCAGGGCACGAATGACTTGTAAAAATGCTCTAGTTTACCCATGTTCACTTCATAAATTTGTTAATTAGGGGATGCAATCACTGAAAACACACATTTACTTAAGGTGAGCAATTTTAATTTAATGTCACTCAGGAGGAGGTACAGAGAAGACACCAACCATACTGGCAAAGTCATGGCTTCTGTATATTTCTACTTTTCCAGACTGCTTTCAAACATATAGACAGGGGGTTGAACTTTCCCTCAGCCTGGACACTTCAAGGCTGGGGTGAGCTGGCCACTGCCAATCAAATCAGTCAAAACCAAATGTGACTTCACAGCACCCATGTGACTTTAGAGGGAGCAGAACAGTTTGTAGATAAGAAAGAAAGAGTGAATGGAAGGAAAGAACTTTCTAAGCAATTGCTTCTCAAGTATTCATGCAGTGAGGCATACACATGATGGAACTGAAGAGAACAAAGGTTTTATTACAGTCTGTAGTTCCTGCCCTCATCTCTGCTGAGTCTGTTTACCTCAGACCTTGACAAGTAGGCCATGGATTTTAGCTATAGCCACTCTCAGAACAAATTGATGTCTATTTTCTATCTTTGAGTCCTTGGCTGGTAGGGGCTTACTTATTCAATGTATTTTTAGTGAGCAGCTACTCTACACCAGGTTCTGTTCTGAGTACTGGGAATAGTGGTGTCTAGATGAATAAGATCCCTGCCTCAAATTAAATTAAATTCAGTAAATTGTTTTTACCCTTTAAAGAGGGATCTCTTTGAGACACTTTTCCCAAGCCCTCACCTCTCCACCCCTACCTCCCTCCCAAAACTGGATCAGGTGCCAGGCAATAAATAACGTTTACATTATAAGTGCTATGAAGGGAATAAACCAGGCAGTGTAAAGCAATGTGACCGAAAAAGGTGTTCTTTTAGCCCAGCTGGTCACGGGAGACCTCTCTGAGGATGGAACATTAGAACTGAAGCTGGGATATAAAAGGAGCTGCAGGCAGCCCTCCTGGGCGGGATCCTTTCAGAGCAGCTTCTACCTGCCTACTCTCCACTGTGCCTGCTCGGCCCGTGCAACATGCATGGATCCGCCTACCAAATGGTATATGATATAAACACCACTACTCCCGCTGCTACCCTCTCTACTGGCTACTTCCACCGTCACATGCAGCCTCCAGTCTTTTAGGTAGGATGATACTGTCCCAATACCTTTATTTATTTATTCTTGGAGCTCTCTTACTCCACTGGAAATGGTGGAGAGGGGAGAGCCAAAGTTCTCTCTACTCCCCCATCTCCTCAAATTTCTGGTCGTCTTTGTTTTATACAGGCTGGAGGTGGATGATAGAAGTGAGGGACCGTTTTTGTGCTCTCTTAGTAATGCTACATGGCTGTCTAGCACCTCTTTTTTTAGAAGGTGTGGGTATTTATCATCCGCTGTCCCAGCTTCGGGGCCTCATTTAAACTTCTCAGACGACACGAAGAGTCGATTTAACATCCTGGTACACTAGTCCATGAGCTGAAAGGCACCAAACTTTGTTCCTTCGATCATATCTAAAAAGTTGCAAGAGCTCCTTTCTTCTCCAGCAGAGGGACTTCCCATGAAGACAAGTTGGTGGGCTCCACAGGGCAGAGAGAGTGATTGGGTCCTTCTTGCAAGTCTCCTTTATGACTGACTGGTGATGGTGAGAAGGATTTTCAGCAGGAAAGAATGCCATTTCCAAAGTGATGTTAGCTCTGGGCTGGGAAGGGAGAGTTGAGGCACAAGTGCCCTGCTTGCTCTCCCTAGACTAAGGTCTTACAGCTGTAAGGACCTCGTGCAGAAAGAACCTCGGGAAATGCTAACTTCCTGCTGGGCCTTCATGAACTCCTTCCCACACTAGCCTAAGAATATGAACCACAACTTCACTGCACATCTCTCTGTATCATTCGCATTAACGAGATGTGCGTAAATTAGACAAATACAAATGTGCATATGTTTTCAGCCTTTCTTCGGGGAGAGGTGGACATTTTATCAGAGAATTGGACATGATCTGGTTTTGGGCTGTGTCAGATAATTACATAGGGAAAACTGAAAATGATTCTGGGTGATATGAACTTTTCAATGAGTTTGACATTCCTTCAGGCCCAGAGAGAGTCTTACAGCTGTGTCCTATGGACGTGCCCCATCCCTGGGACCTAAGGCCATGGACCCAGGAAAGCACGCAGCTACTCAGCTCAGCCCTAACGTGGCTGTGCGGCCACCACAGCCCCCTAGGGATGTGTGCTCCATACTAGTGATCCAAAATCAGGATTTAACACTAGTCCTTGTGAGTGGAATACTTAATCAGCCACATAAACCCGTTAGAAAGGTGACTCACCCATGGTTAATGACCAGCCATAAAATAATATGGTTAAACCCATTGCTTGAATGCCTACAAGTAGGAAAGAACTTGACAAGGGCAGAACATTTGAATCAAATTTTGAAAATAAAACAAGGTGGCTTTCTTTATAAAAATTCAATTTGCCTTATGTCTAATTTTTATCTAGCTCTTAACAATACAAGAGATGCCTCTGAGTCCCGGGACAAGAGAAAAATATGTGTTTGTATTCATTCAGTTATTTGTTACCAGACGGCAAAGTGAAGTCTTCCATTTGAAGTCAGAAGAGGAGGGAAAATACAAGAGAAGTAATCTTAGTATCTCAGGCTATCAGAAGTAGAAGTTGCCTCAACAAGATCATGCGGCCCGAACCCCTGGTAAAGTTCAGAAAGGTGAAGTGACTTGTCCAAGGTCACACAGTTAGTTAACGGTAGAGCAGAACCAGCATTCTGGGACCCCAAGTCCTAATAAAGTTGTCCTTCTTGGACCCCACTTGGACTGTCTCTGTTTCTTTTCAAGAATTTTTCAAGTTAATAGACTTAATTTTAAGCACAGTTTTAAATTTATAGGAAAAAAAGAGCAGATAGCACAATGAGTTCCCATAGATACCCTCTCCTCTGCAGTTTCCCATATTACTAAAATTTTGCCTTCGTGTAGTACATGTGCTACAATTAATGAACCAATATCGATACATTATCAAGTAAAGTGTATAGCTTACATTACGGTTCATCCTTTGAGCTGCTACTGTTCTATGGATTTTGACGAATGTATAATGTCATGTATCCACCATGACAGTATCATAGAGAATAGTTACACTGTTCCTCAAACATCCCGAGTTTGATTCCTAGTCAAGTGGTTCTTCCTGGACTCCACTCAGACTCTCATGATAGAAATCCAACTTCTAACCATTTTCTAGCCTTTCAATTCCTTACTGAAAGGATGTTCTGCAAAATTAATAGAAAAGTCACAAAATATTTAATCTCCTCCCTGGGTTTCATGTTCACCCCAATTTTAGGGGCTGCTGGACTCGTGTGACTGTCCTGGCTTGCTAAAAGGATCTGCTTAGGATGTGCTGTCCTCTTGCCTCAGGGAAGTCTGGGAGAGACAATCCAGGCAGCATCAGCAAGAACCAGTGCTGAAGGAAGGTGGGAACTCCTCCCAGGACCCTGCCTTCCAGGACCTAGTCCTCTATTTTTTCAGATGCAGTTACTGTTTTGTAAATATTTCCGTTCCAGAATGGAAAAAGAAACAGCTTCTCTACACCACGTTCAAAGAAGCATCCCCTGAATTAATCAAATTAATGGAGAAAAAAAAATCAATAAAGGTACTGATCACAAATAAACTCAAGAAGATACACAACTTATTTACTGCACTGTTCACTTCGCTACTTGGTGTTTTGACTTCAAAGAACCATAATTTAAATGACGGACAGACTGCATATTTATGACTAGAAAGGAGTGGGCATGAAACAGATTTCCAAAATTTATAATGCTTAATATGGCTGAGCGTACAGAGAAAACAGGGACACTCATACACGCTCCAAAAGTGAGCTTAAATTTATGCAACTTTTCAGAAATGTGATTTGACAACACATATCCAGAGACTTAAAAATGTCTATGTTGTTACATCCAGAAATTCCATTTCTAGGGAATTTCTCTTAAGGAGATAATCAGAGAGCTTCTCAAAGTGTTTACAGGAGAATGTTCAATAGTATCATATTACAAAGGTTAAAGAAGAAAAGAAGCAACCTAAAGACCTAAAAACAGAGAGGTAGTGGATATTCTTGTTTTTCTTCTGCCAATGAAATTCTAACACCCTTCCTGCTTGGCAGGAGGCCCCAACTGGATGAGCCTGGGAGGGAGTCAGGGCCCCATTTCTCATTACAAAAACTCAAATGCAGCAGCTCTTCTGCCACCTGTCCCCTTGAGGTAGGGTGGGACACCTAGCTTGGCCAGCCAGATATCTTTCCTCAGAATATTAAAAGCTAAGTAAACAATCAAAAGCTCCAGGGACAGATTGTTTCTGCATTTGACCCTGGCTAGGGATCCCACTGCAGAGCTTTCTTTTTCCTGTTCTTTTTCTCTTAGCCTACTTTTCCAGGCCCCCCACACATCCCGGAGTTCCCCAACATCATTCTAGTAAATCCTTCTTCCACTTAATTAAGGCAGGGCTGATTTTTATGGCTTCTAAACAAAAACTCTAATGGACACAAAGGGAATGATCAAATAAATCATGAAACATCTATTCAATTGAATATTATCCATCTATCAAAACTCATGTTTTCAACACGTAAGCATATGGAGAAGACAGCATTAAAACCTGTATAGAGATTGTAATCACATTTCTGTAACTCTATGTGCCTCTAACTGCTGTTATTATCCCTCCATCTCTCTCATCTATCTGTGTGTAGAAAAAATTATTGGAAGAAAATGTATGTAATCGTTAACAACTGTTTCATATGAGAAGGAGTACAGGTAATGTAAGATGTTTCATTCATCGCCCAAACCATTTTATCTGCAGAACTAGCTTAGCTGTGACTTCCTCCAGAAAGCCTCCCCCAGTCTGTTAGGCCTTCTCCTTTGGACTTTGAGAGAAGCTAACACAGACTTGCCAGATGACATTGAATTGTGATTACCTTTTAATTTATCTGCCCCCCTGACCATTGTTTATAGCCCACACTATTCCCAGTGCCTCACAATGTGCCTGCTTATGGCAGAAATCCAATAAAAATTTTGTAGAATAGACACATGCGAGAATTATTGTTAAAATAAAAAATGAAATGAAGTGGCTAGGAACAGAAGATATTCAAGTAAGAAATCAAGAGAGACAGAAGACTATTACTTTACAATAAGTAAATTATACATAACAGTGAATTAACTGTCTTGGACCCAGGGAAATGGACAGGTATTGTGTGGTTTAGTAAATTAGATTGGTGTGGACAGATAAACCATCACTTTTTTCTAATCCTAAAGCATAACAATAACTGCCTCCTTTCTCCAGTTTTACTTTGCTCCCAGAGATATTGCCTGTTCATCCAGATGCTGCTGTCTCCTGAGTATATCTTCTGAGATTACCATCAGCTAAATATTGCATTGTCTTTGGACGATTTTCCTACATTGTAGCTCCTCACCACATTTTCAATGCTATTCTAGTTCCAGACAAGCTACAGGCTGTTAATTTACCCTTGCCTTTGCCTTGCCCAAGGAAATTGAAAGTAAACTTTAATTTCCTAGTTGAGGGTTATGGGTTTTTTTGTGCATGTGGAGAGAAAGAATAATTATTGTTTGATGGAATTAGGTAATATTAGGAGAGTTTCTGAAGTCAAAGTTGCAAAGTAACTGATCACTTGTCCATATGTTTTGAGGTCATTGCAAGGAGCAGGGGATTTATCAACACCTGAGGTCTGTTTGATACCTGGCCTCAATCTGTCAATCACTCCCAGTAACCAGATTTATAGACTTTTAGATCTGAATTTGGAATTCCATCAAAGGCTCTCAACCGGCCTTGGAGAGAGGCCTTGTTGAGGCCATCCTCACATTTAGTCATTTAGTTGGTTACCTCTCTGACTACACAAAATAAAAGAAAAATTTCCTTTGGGGCAAATCAACAAACTCTGGCAGGAAGATAAACACGGGTACTTTCAGAATTCCAGAAGCCCAAGCCTGAGCACCTAGAAGCAAAGGAAGAGCAGAGAAGTCTTTGTTGGTTAAGTGTGACTACCTGTCGGAATTTAAGGAAAGCTGAGGTTTTTACAGTTGCTCAGTTAGGTCCTGGAATGAGCTTAAGTGTCATGCAGGCAGACTGGAGGAAAAAACAGAACAAAAAGCAACATATTAACTTTGGTGACTTGGGTTTGTTTTGTTTTTTTAGTTTTGCTTTTATTCCTTCTCTGGGGAGATATTTTTATTGTAAGACTATATATAAAGCTGGCAATAAAGCAGACAACTATTATTGATTGAGCACCCACTACAGGATGAGAACTGGGTTTCATAAACCAGTGACTATGAAAGAAATGGCTCCTGCCCTCCCAGGACTAGGTTTAATTGGGGAGACAAATATTAATCAAAGAATAGCACAGGGCGGGCCGCGGTGGCTCAGCGGGCAAGAGTGCTTGCCTGCCGTGCAGGAGGACCCCGGTTCGATTCCCGGCCCCAGCCCATGTAAAAAACAAACAAACAAACAAAATATAATAAAACAAGAAAATGTTTAAAAATGTTTCCCTTTCTTCCTTCCTTCCTTCCTTCCATCCTTCCTTCCTTCTCTGTCTTTCCTTCCTTTAAAAAAAAAAAAAAAAAAAAAAAAAAAGAATAGCACATTCACACAAATATAGATAAAGATATAGGTGATACATATATATATATATCATATGTCTTTTTACCTACTTGCAATCATTGCATGTACATAAGTGTTTTCATTTTACTCAACTTTATTATGTTCCACATTTTCTTGTGTTTCTACATGTGGTCTTCATGGCCAACCACTTAATTCTGACATGTGACCATTCTCCTTCTGTAGGACAAATTACTGCCATAAATAACATTGAAGAGAACACCGTTGTCATGCAACCCTTTTCCATGCATTGAAGTTGTTCCCAGCAATGAGAATCTTGAGTCCCTGAGGATTGCAAACATGGTGGATAGATTTCACCATGCTCCGTTTCTATACCACTGCTTCTGGCTGAGTCCAAACACAGCTTGAAAACCCTTTTTAACACAATACTCCAAGCAGCCTCAGAAGCAATCCCCAGCAAACAGATTTATGATATTGATATGTATTGCCACACTAGAATTGTACCTTGGAGCTAAGTCAGGGAAAACTGCCACTTTCATTTACTTTCAATAAATCAGCAGATTTTCCTTTCAACTGATCTAAAGCTCCCTACAGTTCCTTTGTCCATTTTGAGCTTCTAACTATCCAAAACCCTCCCCATCCATGGTGCTCCATCAGAACCCACTGCCTCATGATGCAGACTGCCCTTCTGGTTGCAATGAATTTTATCAGGGTTTAAACAGCAGTGGTGAAACTGGAAACTCCCCTGCAGCTCAATGATCATCAATCAGCAATAGGAAAGAAACTTCCCAAAACCCTGTAAAAGGGCCCCTGGCATCTTGGGTCTTTAAAGTAAAGAAAATACATTAAAACCACGAGGCCACCAAGGGGCAGTATCCTGGTCCATCCAGAAATTCCCAGGGAAGAAGGTGGCTCTTGGAGTCACTTTTCCAGCAGGGGTAAGGCCTGCCCAATGCCTTCAACAGCTTCCTTTCCATACACACCTAAAGCCTCTAGCACCCTGAAGAGGTCTTCTGAATGTACTGTCTTCTGCCTTTCCCAGCTCTACTTTATACTTTTCATTCCAGACTTTGTTGTTCTTTAGTCTGGTTTTCTCACTGTGGTAAACAACTTCTTTGTGGTCTATCTAGTACCTTTTTGTGCTGGTTCTTTGAATAACAGCACCCTCCATTCATGAACTTGCTCCCACAGCACTATGCTTCCCATATGAGTCAGATGGGGCAGTGGACTCTGGTTCCCTGCCCTTCTTGCTGAAGAAATCCATGCCTGGCCCATCCTCAGTGCCCTGGCTAGAGGAATAAGGTCAAAAGGCAGGAAAGGGACATAAGCCAAAGTAATCAGAGCCTTTCCTGGGAGTTCTAGCACTTCTAAAATGTATTGACGGGACTTGTCTTCCTATCAAGGTTGATAGGCTTGGTTAATGTGATCTTTTTTTAATGCAATTTTACTGAACTATTTTATATATTCACATACCATATGATCATCCAAAGTGTGCAATCAGTAGTTCACAGTATCATCATATAGTGGTACATTCATCACCACAATCAATTTTTGAATATTTTTATTACTCCAAAAATAAATAAGAATAAAAATTAAATTTTTATATAATAATTTATAATTTTATAATTATAAAGAAATATACTAATATATAATACATTTATTATATAATATAATTATATAATTAATATAATATTTTTATAAAATAAAAGTTATTTTAAAAATATAAAAGAACACCCAGAACATCCCATACCCCTTAACCCCTTTTTATTTATACTTTTGTCCTTATTTTGTTACTCATTTGTCCATACACTGGATAAAGGGAGTATCATCACAAGATTTTCACAATCACACGGTCACACCTCAAAAGCTGTATAGTTATGCAATCATCTTCAAGAATCAAAGCTACTGGATTACAGTTCAATGGTTTCAGATATTTCCTTCTAGCTATTCTAATACAGTAAAACCTGAAAAGGGATATCCATATAATACATAAGAATTAACCTCCAGAATGGCCTCTCAATTTTATTTGAAACTTCTCACCCACTGAAATTTTGTTTCATTTCTCTTCCCCCTTTTAGTCAAGGTTTTCTCAGTTCCATGATTTCAGAGCCAGGTCAGGTCCCTTGTTGCCAGGAAAATTTTCATCCCTCGGAGCCATGTCCCACATGGGGGGAGGGCAGTGAGTTTACCTGCAGTGCTGGCTTAGAGAGAGAGAGAGGCCACATCTGAGCAACAAAAGAGGTTCTCTTGGAGTAATTCTTAATTATGCATAATTATGAGTAGGCTTAGCTTCTCCTTTGCAGGAGTAAGTTTCATAAGGGCAAGCCCCAAGATCGAGGGTGACCTGTTAAATCGGTAGTCCCAAATGCTTGTGAGAATATCAGGAATTCCCCAGGTGGGGAAGTTTAATATTTGCACCTTTTTCCCAAGTCCCTCAGGGGGTACTTTGTAAATATATTTTTATTTCCTGCCCAGATTACTCTTGGATGTATTGGGGCATCACACTAACATGTGCAAACCAATAAGATCTCACTCCCTATTCAAGTTTCCATGTTATTATGGTGTTTAAGTAAACTGACCATACAAGTTAAATTAGATAGTGTACTACAGAAAATAGAAATTTTGCACCAAATAACATCTCTTTGTTTGGTCTCACACAGAAGTTGAAGTTTAAAACACTGTCAATACAATCCTTTATCTTTTGGTCTGATTTATCTTATTCCTAACCAGATAAGCTTCATTCATATCTCTAAATGAAGTCTGTTTTCTTTTTCAACTTTTTAAACAGTTGCTGTATGGGATAAAGCTGACTCTCATAGCTGCAGAACTCTAGATCTGAGTCTCAGGTGTCACACAATTACTGAGAATTCTAGGGAACAGCCAGGTTATAAACAAAAAAACTCTGCATCTCAGAATTTAGAAATAACCGTTTCAACTCAGGAATAGATGTGACTGCTGTATGAGCCTACAGTCTAGGAATCTTTACAATAAACCTTCGTCTGATAACCTATGCTCTGGAATTTATTTCTCAGAGTTTGCCCTTTATAGTCAGTTCGTATTAGTGAGGCGTTACAATATTTGTCTCTCTGTCTCTGACTTATTTCACTCAATATACTGTCCTCAAGGTTCATTCACCTAGTTGCGTGCCTCAGAACTTCATTCTGTTTTGCAGCTGCTCAATATTCCCTTGTGTGTATGCACCACAGTTCTCCCTTCTGTTCATCAGTTCAGGTACCTTTAGGTCACCTCCATCTGTTGCAAATTGTGAAACTACCACTATAGACACCAGTGTGCAAATGTCCATTCATGTCCCTGCCTTCAGTTCTCCCAGGTTATGTATCTAATAACAGGGTTGCAAGGTCATATGTCAACCCTACCCATAGCCTCCTGTGGAACCACCACACTGCCCTCCAGAGAGGATGCATTGTTCTGCTTCCCTACCAACAGTGAATAGGTGCATCCTTCTCTCCACATGTTCTCCAGCACTTATATCTTTCTGTTTATTTTTTTAAATAGTTTTATTTACACACCATACAATCCAACCTAAGTAAACAATCAATAGTTCCCAGGGTTAATGTGATCTTGGAGCTGACTGAGATCGCATCTTCTTTGCCCTCTACCTCCTGATGGAAGCCCACCTACTGCAGAAGGGAATGAGGTCTGCATACAGAGATGGGGGGCAGGTCCTGAAGACAAATGTAATGCTCTCATCTAGCACAGCCAAAGGAAGGAGGAAGATTCTGAGGGCTTCCTTTATCCCAAAGCACCAAGGGCCTCCCCCACCAACACAAATGTGAGGTTGGTATGGTCACTCTGAGGAAGACCTGGGCAGTGTAGGTTTGTTCACCGGCGCATCAGGTGAGGGCCTTAGTCTGGATGAAGCCTGCTGGTCTACTCCGTGCTGGAACTGCCGGCTCCAGAAAGAGAGGCCGTGAACTGAGTCACCCCAAAATCGCTTCTCGTGGGAGGTTATTTGTGGGGAGGTGCCAAATTTGATTGTCCACAGATATTAGTAATGTCCTTCAAATGGCCCTAAATTTCTGTCAATAGCCTCTTCCCCCAAGAAGGTAATTTCCCTAGGAAACCAGAGTCAAGTACTTCCTTTTGACAGGGAGGCAGAGTGATTAATGGGATTAGGGAATCAGCCAAATGGGTGTGCTCACCGCACCCTGTATGGTCCTAGCACAACCCCTCAGCATACACAAGTCTCCCCCACTCAGGGACCTTCCTCCTTCCCTCCATTGACTCTGGGGTCATCCAGGTTTTCTCAATTTGGAACTTGTCATCCAAAGCCAATGTGTGGTTTGGGCTGGTGGCGGCGGCGATGTATTGACAGGAATGGTGAGTCGAGAGGATTCATATTTGATATATGATTTTTGCATGTGGTTCAATTGTTCATCAAGTGTTCATGAAAGTTTTATTTTTTCTTCTGTGAGTAATCCCTTAGAAGGCCAAGTTTCATGAGGTAATTTGAATGGAATGAATTTAAGTACTTCTAGATCATATCATTCAGTTGTATTCAACTTCAACGACAATTACTAATTGATCCCAAAGTTCCAGCCAACACCCAACCTAAGAGATGACAGGTAATTACACTCCACTGACACAGACTCAAGTGTGTGTTATTTACTAAGAGAAACATTTTAAGGAATGCATACGGGGAGTGAGAGATGCATAGCAGACCTGAGTCTACCAGCAGACCTGAGCTAAGATGGCAGGCCTGCCATCCTGAGCATGTAGGTCTCCAGATTTAGATTCAAGATCGGAAAGAGAGGGCTTATTTACCTTGGGCCTTAGGCTTGCATCCTATTCATTGGGCACTTACATGGCTTCCAGGACTGGGCTTCCCCTCAGGAGGTTGAACCTCCTGTGTGGTCCTCCTTTGGCTAGGTGGACACAAGCACTGAGGGACAGACCCCGACTGCCAATCCCAAGAGGCATCGTACTTGCATCTTTTCTTGTTTGGGTGACAAGGTGGCCAGAAGTAAAACTGAGTCACCCAGAGTTTAGGATATGCATGGGCCTCAAACTATTTTTTGATAGACTTGCCTGGATCACAGGACCTGAGGATTAGGTAGGGCTTCCCCTGAAGAAACCTGGCCTTAGTCCTACCAGTCACACCGGGAAGAGGCCCATCCTTAGACATCACTAGGGAAAACACTTCCTCCTCTCTCTGGGGTTTGGAATCAACTTGGGTGATATCTGGAGCTCCTCAGGTGGGAAGGTGGGAGGAGCTGCTCAAAGCCATGTCATGAGCAAGGCAGAGCTGGCCCAGACCCAGGAGGGCTGGTCCTGTCGGTATTGTTCCTCCATCATCCCTACCCACCACTAAGTTCTCCTGAGACACTGCTGCTTGGCTCCCAGGCACTGTGGGAATGAAAGGACAAGGCTGAGGCCCAACCTAAAGTGGAGATGGACAGGGAGGGCCGAGACCCACTCCAAAGCCAGAGCGCAGGTAGCAGGAGTGGAGAAGAGCATGGCAGCAAGACAAGGTGGCTGGAGGAAGAGTTGGGATGAGGCTTGTGAATACGTTCAGTTTGCCAAGCCTGGGGCATGCACCCTTGCCAGGGCTGTGGGGAGTGGGGCAGGACGACACTGCTTCCTACCTATACCTCACACAGTGGGGTCTCCCCTTGCTCAAAGAGGGAGCAGGGTCAGAGTTTAACAGAACAATGACAAAAACCAACATATCTCCCTTAGAACTCCTCTACACAAGAACAATTCCTTCTACTCCCTGGGAATGCACTTGAAATTACCTTACTAGAAGCTCATTCTTAAAATTCTGTTGTTGATGTTATTTAATCTTCAGGATCCAACCATTAAACTGGGAAAAGCCACACTTTATTGAGCCCTCATTGGTTTAGATTTGAGATGATTATGAAGCCAGTTGACAAGGAGGCGCCAAGAAAATGGGGCGCTTGAGTGTTCCCCCACATTGACATGAGACTATTTCTCCAAGGTATACGTATAGTTGAGGTTGTGACTAATAAAACAAAAATTTATTTAAAACTGTTATTGTTATCCTTTCAAGCCTGGAAAAACATCCAAAATACAAGTGAAAAAGATACAGTGGAAGGACACTTTGCATAGTACAATCCAAGCATGGGAAACAAAAATACATTTCTGTGTACACATAGAAATCAAAAGCCAAAAAGAATATTCACCAAACTATTTACCAAACTATCTCTAGAGGGTAAAACTAGATGATGCCTTTGTTTTCCTTTGTTAAATTTAAATCTAATTTTATCCAAGTAATTTGTGTAAAAACTTTAGTCAAATAGTACCAGAGGGTTTATAACAGAGAAAGAGTTTCCTGTATCACTATTCCCTACTGTGCTTCCCTTTCTGGGGCCATGACCTTCAGCTCTTTGGGTTGTTTCTCCTGATATTTACTTCCATATTTTAAAATGATGTGCATAAGCCCTGCTTCCTGATCTTTCCCTTTCAGACTTTGTCTATTTCCTCCCACAGTGTTCTTAATCCTCTCACATGGGTCCCCTTACCGAAACCCTTCCTCTCTCTCTGTTCTCCTTATGTACTTAGAGCACGACTTTGCGTTCTATCAGGCAGCATTTATGTTATTACAACAAATTCTATATTGCTCGTAGCAGTGAGACGCCTCGCCTCCATTTTTCTTTCTTGCACAACTTACAGGAAGCCTTACAGGTGCTTCCAATTCCTCAGTCTAAGAAGAGTTGTCACTATTTTTTTAAAAAATTTTATTGACAAATCTTCACACACATACAATCCATACATGGTGTACAATTAATGGCTCACAATATATCACGTAATTGTGTATTCATCACCATGATCATTTTTAGAGCAGAAAAAAAGAAATGAAAAGAGAAAAAACTTATACATCCCATACCCCTTATCCCTGCCTTTTATTGACCACTACTATTTCAATCTACCCGATTTACTTTACCCTTTATCCCCCTATTGTTTATTTTTTTTTATCCATATTTTTTACTTATCTGTCCATACCCTGGATTAAAGGAGCATCAGACACAAGGCTTTCACAATCACACAGTCACATTGTAAAAGCTATATTGTTATACATTTGTCTTAAAGAATCATGGCTACAGGAACATAGCTCAACAATTTCAGGTACTTCCCCCCAACCACTCCTATACACCATAAACTAAAAATGAATCTCTATATAATGCATAAGAATAACCTCCAGAATAACCTCTCGACTCTGTTTGAAATCCCTCAGCCACTGAAACTTTGTCTCATTTCTCTCTTTCCCCTTTTCGTTAAGAAGGTTTTCTCAAAACCATGACATTGTGTCCCAGCTCATCCCGGGATTTCTGTCCCACGTTGCCAGGGAGATTTACACCCCTGGGAGTCATGTTCCACGTAGGGGGAAGGCAGTGAGTTCACCTGCCAAGTTGGCTTAGAGAGAGAGGCCACATCTGAGTCGTCCATTCTTTAGGGCTTAAAACCCTTTCCCCTGGCAGACTCTTAGGTTTCAACTTTGCTTCTTCTTTGAGAAGACCCTTCTCACTCCCACGTCTTACCTTCCATTCTGTTGGCTTCCCTCATTTTCCCATTTTTTTACCAACTTAATTTAATTACTGTCATTTAGCTGGGTTTGGGGGAGGAAACCAGGATTCACACATCTGCTCATTCTGCAACATTTAAATGGAAGTTTCCAGGGCACCATTATTATTTATGTGAAAGCATCTTTATTTTTTATATTATTTATTTTATATTCAAATAAGTGGACTTGTTTGTTTCTTTCCTATTATAATCAGGAAAAATAAATATTTTAAGAGTTTTTCTGAAATCATACTAGCTTGAGCCATATATTTTCTCACACACACAAATAGTGGCACTCAAGTACCGTGTCTATCTGTTTCAGCATTTTTATATTAAAACTCTATCCATGCCCTAGAAATGACTGGAGATTCCCTGGTTGCAGGACTAATTCAGGGTTGGACAAAGAGGGAAAAAGAAAGTATGAGGAGCAGATGAAAACCCAAAGAGAAGGAGTGTTTGGAGGGGAAAGAGGGCAGGGAGTTGTTGCCAAACAAATCCCACCATTTTCCAAAGAGTCAGGCTCCCAGTAAAACAGACACCATCATAAACAACTCTCCCCAAAACAAAAAGGGTTTGAAAGCCCAGCCAATGTCGAACCCAACAGAAATCAATACCACAAAATCCCAGCAGAAATCACGAAGAAGGCGGTCCCCAGAAATCTGCTGTGCAGGGCTGTGACATGCTCATTCACCTGAGGTGGCAGGTGGGCAGGTACGGCATGGAATGGGACCAAAACTGTGTGGTTATCTCAACTCCCTCTCCCACCCTCTCTATGTTTCTCCAAGGAAAGTTCATTCTTCTCTTTGGTTTTGTTTTCCTGACAGAGATAAGCTGAGCCACAAAAAACATCACCTTATCTCTTTTAGCTTTGGTAAACTGCGTTTAGGTGCAGAGTCTGAAATCCAGATACCATTATTCATTTAACTGTTGTTTGAGAAGGCAGACAGATAGGTTCTGAACTCTCTTACAGCCCACCTGTGTCTCCTCCAGCCTTGCGTGTGCTGTGTCGCCCTCACGGGATGAATTCCTATCAATATTCACCACTCACCGTTGGCCATCTAACTCTCTCTCTGTCATGTTTCAACCACTCATTGCAGCCTAAAAACACACCATGGTAATTATGGACTTAAGACCTTGCATTCTTGGCCCTTGATTCTGAACCAGGGAGGGAAACCAAATAATGATCAATTCATAAAAGGAAAAGCCCAAACTAGATTCTGTCCTTCCTGAGGCCCAGCCACCAGGATGGTGGTGGCAAATGCCCCAAGTAGAGTGAAGAGCAGAGGTGTAGGGCCTGGGGAAGCTCAGGCTTCCTCATGGGGTCAGGACCCAGGGAGGGAGCCCGCTTGAGGAAGTGTGGAATGCACCATCGTGGCTCTCCCATTCAGTTCTACCTGAAACTCCTTCCAGCATTCTCTGCCCTTCCCCCTCATTTTCACCTCCATTTCTACTCAGTTGCCAAGTTCCAGCCATCGTTCCTCAGACAGGCTGCCTGCCATCCATCTGCACACCTGCCAGCCCAGTTTATTTCTGTCCCCTTCTCTCACATCCCCACGGGCACCACTGTTTTCTTCCTGATAGACTACTGCTCCAAACCTGTACTGCCTTCTCATGACTACTTGGAGCAAATAGAAACTTTTTCTCCAAGATTTGCAGAATCTCCATTAACTGCCCTTTTCCTATCTATCCAACCCTATCTAATAGTCTTCTCCAACAGCAACTTGCAATTCCAGGGATGTTCCCAATATGTCAATTCACTCCTGTCTTTGAACACTCCACTTTTCTCAGGCAGAAATGCTTTTTCCTTCTTTAAGTTCATAAAATACCTCAATTGCCCACAAATCTGGCCTTCACCAAGAATCCTTCCTGGCTATACCAGCAAAACTCTCCCCTATTTAAACTCAATCACACTTTTCTCTCTATACTTGATTTTGTTACATGGGCTGGTATAATTCATTCATTCATTCATTCATCCATTCTGTAGTGAACATTTGTTATTTTGTTTCAACTTTATAGCACTTTTCTCCCTACGCTTTTATAATTAATTAATTAATTCACTTTGTTTATTCATTTATTCATTCATTCTATAGTGAACATCTGGTGTCCACTATTGATGCATGTCCAGCATGCATTCACCCCACTTCTGATACAGTATCCCAAATTTTTTCTTGGAAATCACAACTTTCCTCACCTTCAGGCCATATGTTCCAGGGGAGGAGCATTCCACTCTGACTCCACTTCCAGCCATCGTGACTATTTCAGGGGTGGATATGTTGACCCAAATCAGAATAGGTGAGAATTTTGGTAGGACTAATGGCAAATGTTCTTTGCCACTGGACTTGGATTGGAAACATGGGAATCTGGAAGTGCCAAGAACATCATATGCAGCCTGGAAATGAAGCCAACACTAGGGAAAGGTGGAGCTGAGAGATGAACAGAAACTGTATACTATTGCTATCATTTCAGCCCCTGGATGGAGCCATGCCTGAAGTCAGAAAACTGGGCTTTTCAGTTATGTAACCTATAAATTTACTGTCTGATTAAACCAGGTTAGATTGGGTTTTATTATCATCTCCAACCGAAAGAGTTAAAAGTCAAACACATTCACTCATTCACTGACTCCTTTATTCAACAAGTTCATGCTATACCCCTACTTTGTGTCAGGCACTCTGCATAGGAGTCAAAACAGAAGGACATGATCCCTGCCCACAGAGCTTACAATCTAGAAGGAAAGACTGATGAAGGAATTGGAAACTGCAATATAGAATGGCTGAATGTGAAGGCATTCAGCATAGAGAGATGACCGAAAATTGGGGGACAGGGAAGCAACTTATCTTGGAGAGTAGGAATAATCGGAATAGACCAGGCTAAGGTTGGAGAGGTAACTGCATGTGCAAAGGCTAGGAGCCAAGAGACACTATAATTGTTTTCCAAGTATAAATCTGGCCTCTATAAGCACAGCATAAGCTCCTTACCGTTTGTATCTTGAACTTTTCCTAGATTGTGAACAATATCTGACATGGAGGACTTGTTCAGAAAAAATATTTGCAGACCCATTAATATCTGTCCTAATATCTAAGGATAATTCAGGCCCACATTTTCCTTTTCTTCAATGACACCCCATGTCTAGGATGCATTAAAACAATAATAACTAGAATAAGAACAGTGCCAATAATAGCTAACACTTTTTGAGTCCTTACCACAGAACAGACACTGTTGTAAGTGTTTTACATGTATTAGTAAATCCTCAAAGCAATTCTTTGAGGTTGCTATCATTATCTTCCCCATTTTACACATGAGGCTACTGAGACAAGGACAAGATTAGTCATCTGCCAGGGTGGCAGATACTTCTGGTTGACTGACCAATAGCCATCCCCCCTGTTGCTTCCTTGCTAACAGAACGTTGGTTTCACTCAGGGGATCTTGTGTTTCAGGGGAGGTGGAGGCCGTCCCTAGGCCCAGGGCTGAGTCATAACTGACCTAAATCAATGACAATCCCATTCTCATTGGCAATGACTATGGTGTGAGGCACAATTACAACCAATGGGCCATGGCGGGGGCAGTCTTCCAGGATTCTTTGCTAACCAAAACAAGACACATGAATGGAAATACTCCCTTTCTACCTCTGGACATTGTCATCTGCATGGGGTGCCTGGAACTGGGGCAGCCAGCTTGGAGCTATGCAGGGAACCAACTAAAGCACAGGCTGACTGATAAGAATGATGGCATGGAAAGATGAAGAGTCCGAGTCCTCTGAAATGTTACTGAGCTCCCGCCTTAGCCAGCCTTGGTGGTGGCCTTCCTCTGGCCTTCTTGTGCTATGACATAATATATCCTTTCTAATCTAAGAGGCCATCGATTATAAGAAGCACTATCGCACTGTGTTCAACTAAGATAGAAAAATGTGTTGCCAAGTATACTATGACACAACCTTTCTTATCATTCAGAATTTTTATTTTACATTTACTGAAAGCTCTTTTAGACTTATTTATGCTCAGAATTCTTTTACCATGTATCACTCTCATAAAAAAGGAAGTACAAAGAAGTAAATTAGTTAAGGTACTTCTAATGCTGGCTGTTTTGCTTTGAAAGTCCAACTCTTGTCAATCACATTTCCACTGAGTCATCAGTGCCCAAGCTTCTCCATACACACCTGTCCTCTGTGCCACCAGGAGCATTGATGATGCAATGTTTCTTAAGAGGGGGCTCCATTGCGATCTCTGGGGGTTGTTTCCAAAATATCATTGCCATTCTCCAGGTTTGGTGCGTAGGAACAACAATTTCGTGACATACCCAATATCAGAGATGTTGAAAATGTAAAATGTTTGTGTGTACTTGTGGGTGATCCTTACGTCAAAATTATGACCTGAAATTCTTTTTGTTAGAAACACTTTTCGCTTGGTTTCTGTTATTTGCCACTAAGAGATTCCTTTCTGCTTCAGCAAGGTCTCCAGTATAACAAGTGGCAGAGCTTGAATTTGAACGCAGTCATTCTGACTGCAGAGTGGACCGTCAATCACTGTTAAATGGCTTTGTGTGTTAGCTAATGTGACTGATCTGATCTTTTTGGGGGGATGTACTTCTTAGTACAGCTCCCTGGGATGCTGTACTAAGAAGGATTCAGAGGCCATGGTCTATTGCCTATGACCGCTATGGAGTCCTTAGTGGTGAGTCATGTAGTATAAGCCACGTATTTACCACTCCTAGACAATCAGGCTAACTCTCAACTTTTATACAGAGTCATGGGTTCCCACAGCTGGAATGGGACCAGCTTCAACCTAAACACTTCGGGACCAATAGGTAGGCCAGCCTGCCGTGAAGGGCCAGGTAGAGTGTACCATTCATAGGTAAAGGAAGCTCCAGATTTTGTGCACTATGCAGCCTGCACAATTGTACATGGCAACCCTTCAAATGGTAATTCCCTATTTAAGCCTTCACATCCAATTGCAATCATTTATTCTGGGATTTTATACGCATTATGAAGGTCAAGTTATTTTTATGTCTAATAAATTTCTCCTGTTTAAATTGAATTCTCTTCCTGAATGACACAGACTTAAGAATAATACAAAGCATTTAGTCTGGTTCTTTAGAGGCTCAATATTCATCAGATATCCTGAATGAATACACATATACAGATATAATGATTTTGAATCATTAAAAATTCTTCATATATTTGAAGATAATAATTCTCCTATTTCACTAACTTCTCTAAGTTTTCAGCTTTTTTAGCTTCTCTGAGATAAGCAAACTCAAATTTATTTAACAAGCTATAACCACCTGTCAGGAACCGTGCAAAGCACCTTCATTTATGATGTCAGTTCTTCTTTCCCGTAACCCTATGAGGTAGATGTGTGATTATTCCCATTTTACAGATAGAGGAGATTGTGGTGGTTAGGGGGCAGGTGCTGCAATTAAGTGCCTTTGACTCAAAAAGCCCATCTCCAAGATTTGCCAGCTCTGTGATCTTGTGCACATCACTTAATCCCTCCCTACTCCAGCTCCCTACTGTGAAGTGGAGATGATGACAGGACCTACTGCCCGGGGCTGCCCCAGAATGTGAAGTATTCAGCAAATATCTGGCCCTTAGTAAATAATCAACACTGTTTTGCTGCTATCGTTATTTAAACTCCATCATCCCACAACTGGGAGGGAATGGAGCAAGGAACTGAACTACCACCTCTCTAACTCCAACACAGGTGTGAAAAAGACCTGAGAGACCCTGCGATCAACCTCCTCATTCTACAGAGAAGGACCTGAAGCTCATGGTGGATAAGCAGCACAAACTTAGCTAATGGGGAGAATTTGGTTTTCAGAATAGCCATCTCTCCCCTCTGCTTCTCTGCTACCTACAATAATGCTTCGAACTTTATCTGATGGGTCAAGTCTTCACTTTCTTGTTAGGATAAATGGCAAAGTCTTTGAGGAAAGAAAAATTAGCCAACTCATCAGGAAGAACTTAGAGCCAAGTTCTGTGTCACAGAAAGACTGTCCTCCTGCAATGCCGTGCTGACGGTGCTTCCAAGGAGATCTGGGATCTGGTACCTATGCACAGGTCTAGTCCAGGGGAAAATGCACGCTGGGAAACCTCCACAGCCCCACAGCAATTACAGGGCATCATTAGCTCACCCGGGGGACTGCTTGTGTGAATTAGTACCTCCTATTTAAAATGAAATCCAAGATAATAAATTGTCCTAAAGGACTCAGATGTCTTTAATCACGGTTCTATCTTCTCCCCCAGGCCCTGTGACTTCTAATGAGTCCCAGCTCACATCCTGGATGAATTACTATTGAAGGAGTGTGTACACTCTGAAAATAAACCAACAGCAAGACTCAAGTTTATTCTTTAATTCACTCTCTATCCAAAAATAGTTTCTTTTTAAAGAACATTTCTTTAAATAGAAGAATAAAGGCTGATTAACCCTTTATGCTTCATACCAAAAAAAAAAAGTCAGATTCATGACATGTTGATTTATGAAGTGATGTGAACTTTAAACATATGTGACCCTTGACAAGTTTCTTCCCATCTTGGCCCTCAGTTTACTCATCTATAAAATGAGGACAATAATCTCTTCCCCTCATGGTTGTTATGACAATTAATGTAAGTAAACTGTCTAGTTCAATCGCCAGCATATAGAGGCAAATGTTACATCTTTGCAAAGGCTAATATTTTATGATGCCGTGGAAAGTTGTGTGCAATTTGAATTTGGGAAATCCATCTTGTTTCCTGTTGATTTACATAATTTCAGAGGAACTTCATCTTTTTGCTTCATTTCTCCTGGGTCTGTAGCAGATGACAGCTCTTAACTCTGTTTTTCTATCTCTTTCCAATTTCCGTCAAATACTCATGATATATAAGCAAAATCTTAATGGCTCTAGGGAAGTACTGCTTAAAGGAATCCTGTGCTGAAGCAAAGTAGTTGCCTGTAAAATGAATGATAACTTCTTAGTGTATCTGATTTGTAAGTAAGTCTATTGCGTTTCCATCAGATGAGCCAACATGTGGGAATCACTCCATTTGGATTTTCCCAGCCACCTCATTTGGTGCAAAAGAAATGAGGTGTAATTCCCTATCCTCCAAGGAATTGAAAGATGATGCTGCCCCCATTGCCCTCAAGAGAGTGGTGTGATGTTGTTGT
Organism: Tamandua tetradactyla; assembly: GCF_023851605.1. Taxonomy (NCBI): domain Eukaryota; kingdom Metazoa; phylum Chordata; class Mammalia; order Pilosa; family Myrmecophagidae; genus Tamandua; species Tamandua tetradactyla. The sequence continues at coordinate 40,721,433 of NC_135346.1, read as the reverse complement.
TGCTTTTTTTTTCCATAATTCCTTCCTTTTCCTGCATTTGGAAGAGGAAAGGGCCCCCGGCAGGGTCATTCACAGCAGTAGTTATGAGAGAGGGTTTTGTGTGTGAGTGTGTGAAACTGGGAGTGGGTGTCTGAGAAGGAAGCTGAACTTCTGGACTAAAGCCTGGTAAGATGGAGCCACTGACAGGAAGAGCCCCTTGCCCAAAATAGCTACCACCTCCCTTCCCAGCACCTCTTGCCCCCCTTCCCTCATGTGCTCCTCATGGGGCAGACCCAACCCCACCGTGAAGAAACCAGAACCCAGAGGGACTCTAGTCAAGGACACCATGACTTCCTCCTTGGCTCTAAGGGGATGAGTCAGCCCCTGGGTTCTCCATTGTTTTAAAGATGAATATGAATATGCACTCCCTCAGGGGAACCGTGGAGTTTAAAGATGAAGCCTCAGCCATTATTCATAGATTTAATATATACCTTGGTCCTGGCGGGCACTTCAGATTATGAGAAGGCTCTCTGAGAGGGAAGCTAAGAGTAAATACTAGGAGAGGAAATATTTGAGGATGTTTTTGCCTAAACTTCTGTTGTGGATATAAAATTCAATCACAGTTCTAGAAGCTCCATTCCTACAAATGGCAAAAAATGTAAAGAGATGAGCTCTTCACATCAAGAAAACCATCACTTCTCTGGTAAAGTCCATCTGTTTTTGGTAATTATTAAATCAAATGGAAAGTTCTCTCTCTCCCCCTTCTCCTTCTTGTCTCCCCAAAAGGGAAGTTCCCAGAGGGCTTGTTCTTGCCCTCCTGGCCTCAGGGGAAAGTATCTGTCCCAGGTACCACGTGTGGTCCTACCTGGCCCAGGTACTCTCCAATGCCATGATCACCTTTCTCTGAGGCACATCATTCCCCTGGGGTTGAGTATTGGATTCTCCCCTGGCCGTGCCCACTGCTGAAGTGTCCACAGCTGATGTGACAGTAGCACAAAGTATGTTGTCCTCCTTCTGACTCAGCCCTCCTTGGCCCTGTTGATCCTGAGACCCAACTGTGTTCTCTCTCCATAGGTCAGCTTTGGCTCTCCATACCCACGAGCTGCTATGATGTCCTCTCAAACACATAACAATGACCCTATGGCAAGCACCTGGCTCTTACTGCCTTCCTCTCCCCTGTCAAGGGGCTTGGAGACATTTTCTGATCTCATCTATGTCCACTGGAGCTGAGAGGAACACGAAGGTAGCAGGACTTCCATCTCCACCTAAAAGTGCCATGCTGCCATTTCTGCTTTACTGAAGACACCCCTTGTTGGCCAGGGCACCTCGACAGGTGGTTTCTTCCTAGAACTTCAGCTCCAGTTTCTAGATCTCAACTCCCTCTCCCATTTCTTCATTATTTCAACAAAAAGTTAGAGGTCAGGGGAAGGTAAAACATAAATATCCTGTCTTTTATCTGCTTTGGAGTTTTGCTGTGAATCTTCAGAGGATCCAAGGAGAAATGTATCTAAAGCACTAAGCCTGATACCTGACACATAGAACATGCTCGATCAGTCTTACAAAGATAAAGATTCTCCATCAGCTAACAGAGTCTAATTAAATATTTAATCAGTTGCTTAATGGATTTATTAATATTCCCGTATTCTTGTCACCCATGCCAGCACAATATCTCACATATAATAAGGGCTCAGAAATTATTTGCTGAACTCATTTGTTTTGAGGGATGAAATCCAATCTGCCTGAAGACGAATTCTTTCCTTTCCCCTGGGAGTGGTGGTAGTACAGGAAGTTCATCTGGGGACCCCAAAGGGACCAGGGCATGAGCTGGCTAGAGAAGGGGTGGGTAAGTATGGGGCTTCCCCACCTACAATAGTCTTGCTCTATGTTCTTCTTTCTTAATTATTTGGCAGGAGTCCCCTTGAAAGCAATGGCTGAATCAAGTTTAGGGAATGGTTTTGAAATTGATGGGCTGAAGGAAGTCCCCTTGAGTCAGAACCTGAAGAAAGTGAGTTTTGCTGAGCAAAGGAACTCATCTTATCTCAAGGTGGGAAGACGTTGCGGGAAGTAACACAGGAGCAAGATATTCATACTCAGAACTGTGTCTAGCATACAGCAGGTGTTAGATTGGTAGAATGAAGAACAGATGAATGAATGAATGAATGAATGAACACTTAATTCTTATTAGGCTTTCTAAACTTTACCTTTCACCTCCCCTTTACTGAAGGTCACCATGTGTGATTTTTCTTGACCATACTTTGGCTGTCTTAGTTTTGAAAAACAATGTAAATAGGACAGCAAATGCCCAAAAGGGCATGATTTTTTTTATTTTTATTGTATAATATAACATATATACAAAGCAAAGAAAGAAGCACTCTTCAACAAGTAGTTACAGGACAGATCCCAGAGTTTGTCATGGGCTACCATACCATCCTCTCAGATTTTTCCTTCTAGCTGCTCCAGAAGATTGGAGGCTAGAAGGACTATTTTTTTATCATCACAATTGATATTTTTTCTTTTTTGTGAAAAATAGCACATGTACAAAAATGCAATACATTTCAAAGCACATTGCCACATTAGTTGTAGAAAAGATTTCAGTGTTTGGTATGGGTTACAAACCCACAATTTTAGGTTTTTACTTCTAGCTGCTCTGAAGTACTGGAGACTAAAAGAAATGTCAATATAATGATTCAGCAATCATACTCGTTTGTTAAACCCTACCTTCTCTGTATAACGCCACTGTCACCTTTGATCTTTCTCCCACAAGAGCATGATTTATTATTGCACATACACAAGGAAATCCCTGGCACACCACATCCCCAATCCTACTGGCTTTAATCCTATTTAAAAAATCTTATTTTTTTAAATAAAAAATATCTCAGAAAACCCTATAATCTATTCAACATGAGCATCTACTCTAGGTAAGAATCAGTACAAAAGCTTTGAGGCAGGGATGTAGAAGTAAAACATAATTCCTGCCCTCAAGAAATTAAAACCTAGAAAGGAGAAAAAAATAAGTACACAGAAAAATATTTAGTTACAGTAGGAAAGTTATGTTACATTGCATTGGAGAGATATAGTCATTTCATGTTCCAGGGTTTCAAATGAGCAGGTGAGACTCTTGAGGACAGACTGGTGAGGGAAGAGGAGAGGAGATTCCCTGAGTCACGAGCATAAATCAGACTCAGCATACAGTGGTGGCACCAAGAGGACTCCCAGGACGGTGAAGGTCTCCATTTCTCACTTGTAGGGGTTCCTGAGAAGACATTGGGGGAAGTCTCAGTAATAACAGTTGCCACACATAGGTATGAAACCAAGAGTTTGATGTGAATTGTTATCAGGGAATCCTCTCAATGACTCCCCAAGACAGTGGGGGAGACGTGTTGGGGTCTCCCCTTCTTCTTTTCTTGTATAACCTCAAATTGTTTGAGGCAACACTATATCCAGTTAAAATACCTTTTATCCTGGCTCCCTTTGCAGTTAGAGTTTGGTCACTGGGAACAGTTCTGACCAGTGTGGTATAAGATGAGGTCACCAAGTGGGGCTCTCAGGACAGGTGCTGCTGGCTCGTCTCTTCACCCTCTTGCCATTTTGCCCTTTCCCTTTGGTTGTACCTGGTTCTGGGGCCATCAGTGTCTGGCCCTGAGGCTACAGCCACACACTTACGGTGCTTGGAAGACAAGAAACCTGGGACCTCAATGAGTCCCTTCAGCAACAGGGCCAACCCTGAACTGCCTACCTATGAACTACTTGTTACATGAGAAAAATAAGTTCCTATTTGGCTAAGGCCTGGCTGCCAGACCTGTTATTTACAGCAGAACGCAATCTTAACAAACACAGGTTGGTGATATTAACATCCAGTTGCAGACTAGAAGACCCAGGCTGAGAAAGAGTTTCACAACTCGTACACAGCTAATCCAGTACTCAAATCAAGACTAAGGCAGAACAAGACTGGATGACTTCGAAACTACACTGAGAACCTACGAAACTACTCCAGAACCACAATTGTGTTTGTTTTTTTTTTTTTTTTGGTGCATGTTCTGGGAATCGAACCTGAGTCTCCTCCATGGAAGGCACGGAAACATATTTTTAAAATAACTTAGGGTGCACGGGTGGTTCAGTGGTAAAATGCTCACCTTTCATGAGGGAGACCTGGGTTCGATTCTCGGACCACGTACCCCCCCCAAAATATAATTAACTCAATTAATAATTAATTAAAGAAAGCAAACTTATACAATTTTTAAACTGCTTACATAAGCCTTATCACAGCCTACCTTGTATTAGCTGTTGGTTGGCTCTCTGTCTCCTAATACATTGTTTTAGAATCTCCTAGAAAGTAAACCAAGACATAATCATGCTTATAGTACTCCTTTCTCCCTCCTTCCCATTGCTTGGCTTGGACTAAGAAGGCAATCAATAAAAGCTGGTTAGATTGATTTTTTTTATAAGCTAATATCACTTGGGATGATAACCATTCCTGGGAAAGCCTAACCCTTTGGGTATGGATAGGTGTGGCTGTGCATGTGTGTGGTTGCACTGGTACATGTGTGTGAGGTAATGTGTGTGTGTGTGTGTGTGTGTGTGTGTGTGTGTGTGTGTGTGCGCGCATCTGAGAGGGAGGACCCGCGGAGGGATGTTTTTCATTGTGTCAAATCCCATCCTCCCATCGGCCCACTGCGACCTATAGTGACAGCACCAGTGATTATTTTAGTGATAACTAAACTTTTATGCAGGACCTGAAAATTTAATTTCCTTGTGGGAAGCTGTAGAGAACTAAGCTTATTTGGGGCCAAGAACCCACGAACTTTTCCAGAACACCAGAGACAGTTCTCGGCCTCTGGATTTTCTTGAAAAATACGAAGGCATCAGCACATATTTGAACACCCGCTATAGAAACGGCTCCCGATCCATTTTTTTCTCTATGCCTTTGCACGTCAGAGTAGGAGGGAAGACACAAGTAAAGCTTTAAGAAATCATTTAACTCATTCCATGACCTGTGAATTTCTTTTCTCCTTTGTTCAAATACTTTTCTTTTCTCTCAAGTTGCTTGTGTGGTTGGGACCCTGATGAGACTGAGTGCTTACCGTATGGCAGGCACTGTTTTAAAAGGGTTTACATGTTTTAATTTATTTAGTCCTGCCATTTTAAAGATCAGGGAAATGAGGCAGAGCGAGGATAAGTAACTTGCCTAAGGTCACACAGCTAAGAAATGGCTGAGCTGGAATCCTAGCAGTGTAGCTGCAAAGCCCAAAACTTAACCACACGTGTTGCCTGATAAGTCTGGAAATACTCCTCCTGGTGTCTGAGTGTGTAAGTTCCCTGCATGCAAGCAAGAAACTCGCTTAAGTTAAGTAAGTAAAAAAAGGAGGGAGAGAAGAAGAGGCACATTTCCTACAACTCACTGCCTGAGAGGCTAATTCCCAGGGAGGGTCTAATTGTCCAGCCTTGGTCACGGTTCACCCCTTGACAGGGGTAGGTCACCAAAACGGACCATCTCCAGGCTGCTTTTGAGGGAAATGGAGAGGTTGCTAACAGACCAAGGTGATGTGGGTGCCAGGCAGGAGAAAATGACTGATACACATGCTACCATGCCCCTGGGGAAGGTCTCGCTGAATTTAATAAAGCTGGTGTTGAATCCTGACATAAACTCGGCACCATGAGATTGACAGTCATGTATTTTCAAGATGTCCAACCTTAAAGATTCATCCTTTCATACATTCATCTATTCGCTAAATAGTCCCCTCTAGGTCCGACCAGGATGCTGGGAGATTCACTGCTTCCAAAGATATACAGTCCACATGGAGACACCAGACATATAAGCCCATTCATTCTGCAAGCTCTGTCACATACCACCACAAACGAGGCACTGTGGAAGCACCGGGCAGAGAGCACTGAACACGTCAGACACAGTCCTCACCACCGCGAGGCTTATGCTCTACGGTAACTTAGAATGAGCATTATGATGGGGCAGTGCAGAGATCTGCGGGGTAGGGAGGTGGTTGTGAGGACACAGTGCAGAAGGGCTTTGTGGATGTGCTGCATAGCCTCCTTTTGTGTCTCCCAGATCCACTCCACCTCCCTCCATCCTCCTTTGCGCCCAAAGGAAGCTGGCACTTAGGTCTGTTTCACCAGGTTCTCTTGAGCCTTCCGGCCAGCCCATCAAGGCACCGGCAGGAGACTACAGAGCAGATCAAGGTGCCTATTTGCTCAGCTCCCTGAGTGGCCCAGGTTGGCTGCCTCCCTCCATCTAAACTCGCAGGTCCAGCCAGTCCCCCTCTTCTGTAACTCCCTACTGTGACCCCCACTTTCTCCAGACCTAAGTAACTTGCTCTTCCCCAGCTCAGTGAGACCCAGCAGAGGGACCCACCTCCAGCTGCTGCAAGCTCCAGTGTGCTTCAATTTCCCTTGTTGAAGGTAAACCTGCGCTCACCTTTGGAAAAAGTCCCCTCATTAAATTCTCTTCATTTACTTGGCTGAGTGAACCATCTGCTTCCTGCAGATGGTTTACCAAGAAAGTGACATCTTGGCAGATACACACGCTGTTAAGTAACAATAGGAAATAGTAACATCTTAGGTGATGTGCAGAGCAGTCAGCCGCAGAAGGAGCTACCAGGTGCTTCTAAAAAAAGTCCTGCGAAAGAACTATTATCCTTGGTTTTATTAATTCAGTATTCTAAATGAAATGTTAAAATTGGGGAATTTGTTCAAAACTATGAGACACCATTTCATACCCACTATAATGGTTACTATTTAAAAAAAAAAAAAGACCAGTATTAGAGAGGCTATGGATAAACAGGAACACTCGTTCCTTGCTGCTGGGTATGTTAAATGGTGCAGCCGCTACAGAACAGAGTTTGGGAGTTCCTCAAAAAGCGAAGCACAGAATTATAACCTGGCAATCCCACTTCCAGGTATATACCCAAAATAACTGAAAGCAAGGATTCAAACAGGTATTTGCAGACTAATGTTCATAATGGCATTATTCACACTTGCTAAAAGATGGAAGCAACCTAAGTCCATTAAGTGATGAATGAATAAACAAAATGGAGTATGTACATACAGTGACATTATTTAGCCATGAAAAGGAATGAAGTTCTGATACATGTGACTACATGGATGAAGCCTGAAGACATCACGTTGCATGAAATAAGCCAGACACAGAGGGACAAATATTGCATGATCTCACTGCTGTAAAGCCAGTCCATAGAGTCAGAAACTATACTACAGGTTACCAAGGGCTGGTTAGGGGTAGGGAAGGGGAAGTTAATGGTTAATTGGTACAGAGTTTCTGTCTGGGGTGATGGTAGCACAATCTTGTGTGTTTAACTAACACTGAATTATTTATTTGAATGTGGCTAAATGGGGAAATTCTGGAGTTTTATACGTTACTAGAGGAAATTTTTTTCTAAATATAAGACTGTACAACACAGTGAACCCTAATGTAAACTATGGGCAACAGTTCTGGTACAATTATAATAGTCACATAGTCTTTCAACAATTCTAACAAAGACACACTAATGCAAACTGTTAATAACAAGGGGCAGGGAGATATGGGAACACTGTATCCTCTGCATGATTTTTCTATTAACCTACGGCTTCTCCAACACAAAGAAAACTATGGAGGGATTTGCTAAAGATAACCTGAGGGTGTCTGTCCAACCACTTCTCTGAAGATCAGTTGTCCTGGTGAAGGCGGCTCCCTGCCAACAGGTGACGGAACCACAGGTAGACACACACCCCCCTCCACTGGGAAAGTGAGGCCTTTCTTTTTGGGATGTTAAGACTCAAGAGCATTGGCTCTGCTCTGCTGGCTGCTCCTGAGGATAAGCAGAGGCCAAGGTTCCAGGGCATCCTCACAGCCCCCAGGTGAAAGCATTCTGGTTGTTGACAGAACCACTCTTGGGGAAGATATTCACATTCACGGTCCTCACTTATGTGTATATTTTTTCATTTTTTGTTATTTATTTATTTATTTATTTTTAGGGTGCATGGGCCAGGAACTGAACCCAGGTCTCCCACATGACAGGCAAGTATGTGTATGTTTGTAATACAATGTTCTGGCAGATGGTAGTAACATATTTTAGTGAAGGGGAAGTTTTCCTAATTGGTACAAAGTCCACATGTGGGTTACAGGCAAGACTGGGTATCCATCCATACATCCGCCAATGCCCGTGTAGGAGCATGGGGGTAGGGCGCGAGGGGAGGGAGGACTGAAGTAGAAAAGAGAAAGAGGCAGAGATGAGAGATCGTGTGACCCAAAGAAGAGGGACAGAGTGAGAGCACCTTTCTCCTTCTCCTGCTCTGTCCTGGTCCCCTCCTGTGTGACAACCAGCTATTTCACCCCACTGAGTTCCCAAAATTATGTTCTTACATAATTCTCCCCTATTTTGCTTAGACTAGCTTGAGCCAGTTTCTGTTATATTTATGTAGTGGGACAGCATTTCCAATATATTAACCAACGTATTTCTTGATTCGGGCATTTCATCACACTGCCAGGCCCCTCCCATGTTTGCTTGGCCTGTGGTCTGCAACTGGAAGGAGGGGTGACATAAAAGAAAGCAGAGGGAAAGAAAAAAAGTGAATGGTTAACCTCTGGGCTCTGAATCTTAGGCATAGGTGAATACACCTGTGTACAGGAACAATCTATTTGAGAGAACACAAGAGGAATAAGAGCGAAGCTTCCTGTTTTGAGCCTAGAAAGGTGTCCCTGGGTGAGGATGACAGGGGCCAAATAGGAATCAATTAGGACGTAATTTGGAGGACCCAAATCATTGGAGGTGGCTGGGCCTCCACCCGAGTTGGCACTGTCCTTCCACAACCTCCAGACGCCAGGGAATCACAGAGCTGCCGGTGGCCATGTGAGTGTGCCACGTGTTCCTGGGCTAAGCAGTAGGCTTTGGGTGGAAAGGTCCCTCCTGAGTGCAGAAGTGGTGGCCTTTAGGCTCTGCAACTGTGTTCAGTCCACTCTGACCCACCTACCCGCTCTGGGGCCCACAGAACACCCAGCGACCAGCAAGCACCAAGCATAATATTGCTAGACAAGGAGAATCAAGTGCTGGGACCACTGAGAAAATTTGTAGTCCAAGAAGAAATCAGACATCACAAAGATACAATTTTATCCTTGTGGGCAAGCTGGAAAAAAATGTGGGTTAGATGGCAGTACATTGAGGGGGATAAGGAACCATCTGAACAACCATTATGCTAGAAGCCTGATTAATTATGCCAGTGTCCTCTTAGAAAACAGTCACTGTCCTCGCGGCTCTCTATCCTCTTTTCTCAGCTCTGTTCCATCCAGGTGGCAGCAGATCAAAACCGAGGCCATGTCCAGACTTGGCAGAAACAAGCGTTGTGATGAACTGTAACGTCTGCCCCAGGCTTGGGTGTGGGGTGCTGGCAAGGAGCACCGGGCATTGACTTGCCTTTTCTGCAGCCTATCATGTCATCTGTGCCACCCCTCCTTTTTTCCTACACGTTGGCCTTACAGAAGTCCGTCTATGGCTTGCTTTTTGTATTATAAGAAACAGTAAGTCACTAAAATAAATTTAAGACAAAGGGAAGATATATTGAAAGGATTCAGGGTCACTCCAGACAGGCTGAAAAATGAAGCAAAATCTAACAAGGTAGACAACTCTGCAGTCCGGTTTTGTACATCTCCAACTGCACCAATCCTAGATGGGAACGAATGCAGCTTAACCTGAGCACCTGTGGCAGAAACACTCAGGTTTTTGACTGCAGGCTCAGGATGAGTCAGCAGCGTGCTGGACTGCCAAAAACGCCAGTGTAATCTTGGGCTGCTCTAATAAAAAAGGAGGGGACAGAGCTGTACTCAGTTCAGGGCATCACATATCCAAGGCACGGTGACAGGAAAGGACGGCCAGGTAGGACTCCAAAGAACACCCTCTAGGTATAGATGGAAGTCCCTGGATGATAGATATCTGTCCTCCTTCTGGGGGATTGGTGGGATTTCCAAGACTTGGGCTCACCAGTGTGGAGTGTGTGCTCAGACTATCTGAGCTGAAGCCCCAACACACCCACTGAAGTAGCTTTTTCTGCAGGCTAAGCACGTCTCATGAATTATCTGATTCAGTCCTCTCCACAACACTCTAAACAAGTACCGTCTTCATCCTTCTTTTACAAATGAGAAAACTGAGGCACAGAGAAGTTGCTTACCTAAGGTCACAGAGTCAGGATTTGAACTCAGGGAAAGTTTACTCTCTGGGCTCTGCCCCTGACCAGCTGTACGAGCTTGAATTTTGTCACCTCTCTTCACTGTGCCTCAGCTACTCAGCAGAAATGTGGGTGAATATTCCTGCCCTCGTCCATTCTGGAGGTAAACGGCATGGCTATAATGACATCATTGAGATGAAAGTGTTGGGGAAAGTGGTGTGATCTCCCAAAGGATGTGTTTTTACCATAGATTACAGGGGCTTCACAGAGAAGAGATAAGGGACGAAAGAAGTGAGGGAGAAAGTCTTCCCTCCCTGCGCTGCCACATGTAAGAATTTCCTTCTGGTTGTCCCTCATTTGAACATTTTCAAAGCATCTGGTGTGAAACAATCAGGTTAGCCATTATAGCCCCTCATTAGCTCCCAAACAGCAGTTGTAGTTGACCTACATTTTGGATTTTCCTGGACCAAACACATTCCATCTCAGGACATCCCCCCCTGATTCACAGGGCCCTGCTGGAATCAGCGACAGCGCACATCCAGAAAGAGGTAATAAGAGCCACAGGGATTTATTGGGAACTGTTCCAGTTATCTAGTGCTGCATTGTAAACCACTCCAAGACCCCAGACCCTTAAAACAGCTCTTATTTTGCTGGGGACAGCCCTTCTCAGCTCCTCTCAGCTCCTCTCAGCATTAGCTGGGCGGCTGAAAGGCTGGGGACAGAGTTCTCTGCAGCCTCCCCCACTAGCCGTTTGCTGGGGGCTGAGACCACCAGGGCTTCTCAGGCATCTCCCTGTAACTGAAGAGCCTCCCCATGGACTCCCTCCAGCCCCGTAAACACAGGGTAACCGGACCGCATCCCGTCAGCGCTTAGCTTTCAAGGCGCATATTGCGGACGGAGCCTAAGGGCCGGAGTCTTTCATCTCATTCGACCGGTCAAGGCGGTTACACATCTGCACCCTGCTGCACCAGGAAGGCAGGCACCTGAGGCCGACGCTCAGTGGAGGAGGTCAGCGGCGCACGGAAGGAGAGCACGTGGGGCAGGAGACAGACGGACGCGGCCATCTTGGCAAAACACAAGTCTGCCCGCAGACGCTGCACGTGTTCACTGAGCCAAGGCTCCCCGGTCATTAAACGCCCCCAACTTACAGGCGAGGGGAACTGAGAAAGTGGGGAGTTAAGCCAGCTGGGGGCGGGGGACCAGCTAGGAATGCAACTCCCATTCATCGGGGCGCCTGGGTGCTAATGAATGAACGTGTGCGGCACAGCTGGGCGGTGACGAACGTGGGACTGTCAGCCGGCCTGGTACGCCTGCTGGCCCCGCTACTTACAAACTGCACGACCTCGTGCAAGCTTCTGAACTTGCCCCAAGGCTCCGCACCTTCTTTAGTAAAATGGGAATATCCACACGGCCTGCCTGCCAGGATGGCCTGAGGCGATGCAGGTAAAATGCTTAGCACGTTGTCTGGTCTATAGTGAGTACTCTGTCAATGTTAGCTGTTATTATTTTTAAAGTGGCCCAAGAAAGACATCTTAAAAAGACAAATGTGCCACTACTACCAGTGTCAAGCCAGCAAATGCTTTTTTTTTTTTTTTGACGACTTCACGGAGGAGTAAGTCTGCCCAGCGCCCCCTCCCCACCGCTCCCCTCCCCTCCCTCCTCCCTTTTGACAGGAGGGTGGTGCTGCCTGCTGGAGCGCTCGGTTGTCCTTCCCGGAAGGGTTTATCAGGACTGATTCAGCCGGGTGGGCGACCAGTGACGCGTTAAATATCAAAAGCTGACGAAGCACCCTAGGGTCTCAGGAAGGGAGCTAACACCCAAGAGATTCCAGGTTTTCTCCTCCACGTGGCCAGTGGCTTCTCAGACAGGAGAACCTGGGCATGGAAATTAAATGGCAGAGGATTCAAGGTTCCTGTAACAGCAGGAATGTTCGCACACATCTCCAACTTTAATAGAAAGAGTTTTTGGATCACTTCGCAATATTAAAACTCAGAGAGAACACCCCTCCCTGGGCCAACCCCACAACATCTGTTACCATCCAGACCTAATGAGTCCGAAATGCACGTTTCCAACCCAGATTTCTTTCCAGGGCTGGAGACCAGCCTCCTTTTAAATGACTCACAGGGTTCTCAAATTCAGCAGGCCCAGTCCCCTTAACTCATCTCCTTCTCTCCCCCAAGCATCCTCCCCTCCCAGGTCATAGCCTGAAGATTTCCAGGGTACACGCAGTAGCCCGATACTGACATGCTGAGTGTCTCCCTCTGTCAAGAGTTCTCTTGGAGAACATACCGGATAGCTTTCTGGTCCCATCTCTGGATCCTCCTCCAGAGATGTAAGGACTCTCTCTGTTCTGTAAGGACTTTGTAAAATGCAGATGTGAGTATTATCACTCTGCCTAAGACTCTTCAGTGACTCCTCCTGGCCTTCCAGATAAGTCCACACCCCTGCATGGTGCTGAGGCCTTGCCTGAGCTCCGGCTGCCTGGCCCTGTGGGTGTGGCCTCCAGATGTGTGCACCATTCCCTCTCAGCTCCAGGCTTGCCCCTGCCATCCCCTGGGATCTAGTGCCCTTCCCACTCCTTTTCATCCAGGGCCTCCTTCCGGCTGGACGTTATTCCTGCAGGAAGCATTCTTGACTACCCCCCACCCGTCTTTAAGTGTCTCCCCAAACACCCCCTATTTCCCCTCCTGTGGCCCCATATACAACCACCTATTTCTTATGAGTGTCCATCGCTAGACTGCTTGCCACATGAGGGTGGGGACCGTGTTTGTCTTATTCACGCTGTATGTGTAAACGGAAGATACTCCAGAAACCCTTTTGAACGACATTGTTTAAGTAAACAGGTACAGAAATATCTTCATAGGGATCCCCCAGGATCACTTACGCTTCCGAAGTGAAGGCCACTCTCTCATAGATCTCTGTTTCTTGGGTCTCCAGGGAGATCAGGAAAGTGGTAGTAATCTGTGGGCTCTGAACACAAGGCTGGCCGACGCAGGTTCAGCCCAGGCACCGGGGCCATGGTTAACACGTGGCAATGTGAATGGCTTAGAGTCACAGTTCGTGTCTCAATCCCTGTCTCAGGGACACCCAGCCCCAGAATGGCAGCCATTTCAGTGAAAGTCAGGGCGAGGCTGACCTCCTCCACAACACAGGGTGAGAAGCCGAGTCTCCAGGGCAGCCCACAGTGCCTGGACGCGTTTCCCTTCTGGCCGTGACTTCTGAGATGGTGATGGAAGTGCTGCCCTCACACCCTCCCTTGTGAGGTATGCCCTGTTCCTGGGCGAATCCCCTTTCCTGGCAGCTCAGTGATAATGACCCTTCGTTCCCCCTGAGTCCTCTCTTGGAACTTGCATTTGACCTGGGTTCTCTGAGTAAACACCCGGGTTCTCTGAGGATCTGCATTCTCTGGATATCTGCCTATCTGGGTTTGTTTTATCCATGGCACTTGTCTTCATCCTCCAACTTCTTATATATCTGGGGTGTTTTTGGCCTGTTAACCTTCTCCAACATCACCAGTAGAATGGGGGCTCCATAATGGAAGGGATTTTGTCTGGGTTTTTTGTTTGTTTGTTTGTTTGGTTAATGAGCTTTTATTTCTCAGTGCTATTTCTCTACTGCCTAGAACACTGCTGGTATATAATAAGTGCTCAGTGTGTACCTGCTGAATGGATGGATGGGTAGATGGATGGATGGATGGATGGATGGACGGACGGATGGATGGATGGATGGACGGATGGATGGATGGATGGACGGATGGATGGATGGATGGACGGATGGATGAACATGCTCTTTTCTGAGACACATCGAGGTGAATTTTCGTTCTCACTCTACCTTGGTGATTCCCCTTAAATCCACAGGGGTGAATCCCCTCTGGAGCCCCTCTTCCCTGCTCTCCTCTAAAGGTGATTTCTCTCTGTGCCACCAGCAGTCCCCAGCCATCTGTGGGTATTGCCCCAGGCCCTGCACATCCCCCCTCCACCACCAAGGCACTTTCTGGTCTCTGATGTGAACCCAGCCACGATTCCACTGATTCTAAAACTCATGAAAACTAATGTAATGCTCCAGTGGCCTGGAGTTCTTGCCCTACAAAAGGGAAAGTTCTCTGGTGGCAGGAGCTGAGGCCATGCCCTTGGCTGTGGCAGCAATGCTGGGGACATTCAGGGTCCATTGCTGCCGTGGAGGGGTCAGACTGAGGAAGGGGTGGCTGCTGGGAGACCCAGGGCGTGGGATAGCAGAGAGGACACTGGAGGGGGATGCAGGACTGCGGCCTCGTGTGCTGGTCCCACCCATCACCAGCCATTCAGACTTCCTAAGCCTCAGGGTCCCCACTGGCCACATGTGAGCCCCCCTGTGACCCTTGTGGCGCTCTTCTGAGAAGCAGGATGCGGCTTAAAGAGAGGGGAATGGTATCGTGGCGAGAAGCACAGTCTGGGTTTGAATCTTCCACCAACCACTTGTTTGCTCCGTTACCTCAGACAAATTTCTAGACCAACCTCATGCCTCGTTATTGTTCAAGTGTCTGGCACACGGTTAATGAGCTATCATTATTAAACGCAAAAGAACTCAAGATAGTAACCTCATCGAAAGGTGGGCGTGGTGCAAAGGCACAGTTTCTGTAGTTATCTTAGAATGTGAAATTTGTCCTATTTCTCACTGTTCTCCCCCCACTCCAGATCGTGTCACCACCGAACCCCCCCCCCCCCCACCGCCTTATTTCCAGGTAGTGGGGGAGGAGGGAGGTTATGCTGGGTCTGCCATAGCTGGGCTGCGGAGCCCAGGAACCACAGGTACTCCAGCCTTCCCCTTAGATAGTGACTGCTCCAAAAGGAATCTCCCCATGAAGACGTTCTGGAGCCAGGCAGATAGCACGTCAAATCCAGTTCTGCCACTTAGCTGCATGACCTTGGCCTCATTAAGTACCCTCTCTGGTCTCAGTTTCCTCCTCTGAAACATACAAATGGCAGACAGCACCTACTTGGCATCATGGTCCATTACCGGACACATCGTGTCCCCAAAACAGCCCCCGACCTTTCCAGCCTCCTTGCCTCTGCTCTCCATGGGTCTTCTGCCTCTAACGTCCTCATCGCTTCTCATCCCCGCCTGTTGGAACCCTGACTGGTCCTCAAGGTGCCTCTCAAATGCCAGCACTTCCAGAAAGTCTTTCCGGGTTTCTTGGTCTCCCCTTCCTTTTAGTCTCCCCAGCATGCTACACCTTTTATTGAAGTGACTCTGGAGCAAAGTGAAGGCTGCCCATATCTTGTCCAGAGTCCCTTCTACATGGTAAGCTTTGGCATCAGACCTGTGTTTGAATCCACCTCAGTTATGCCTCTTAGCAGCCCTGAGACCTCACCAAGCTACTTAATTTCTCTGGATCTGTTTCCCTATCTTTAAGAACATAATAACACCCCTGTTTCATAGGGTGGTGGTGAGAAAGAAAGGAGATAATGCATATGAACCATTCAGTATGGTGCTTAGCACATATGTGCTCAGTAAATGTTGTAGCTAAAATGATTATTAGGTGTCAAGTTGAAAGCCTGCCATTTGAAATTTAATCTTCTGGGCCCCTCTTCAGGCATCCTCCAGAAGGTAAACCCTGGGATTAGTAGTGGTCTCAGAGTGGGGCAACCGGAAATTCTCACTAAAGACCTAGCTGTCTTTTCAACAAGAGAACTTTTGCATAATGGTAAAGTAGATACGACCTAGGGAAGGGAGAAGGATAAAAGAGGTTACAAAGGAGATGTGTACCTGCTTCTCAATTTTAGCCCAACTCCCAAGCATGTATTGAGGGCTCTGCATTAGGCACCAAGCTGGGCCCTTTCCACAAAGTCTCTCTTTAAACCTCATGAAAAACTTTCAATGTTGTCATTTGTCTCTCTCTTTTCCAGTTGATGTCTCTTGAGTCTCAGAGAAGTTAAGTGATTTACCCAAGGTCACACAGCCAGGTATGACACAGAACCAGTCTGTCTGACTTCAGGGTTCATGGAGAGAAGAGGGGGCAGGTGGAGGAGGAGGAGAGAATGTTCATCAATGGAGAGCACATACCCCAAGATGGGGCAGAAAAAGCAATCAATGAAAACGTATGGTTTTATTTATGGAAAATTAATTCAGCATGCAGCTTCATCATAATACCATTTCTCGAAACGTTAACTCCCGTCAATGTTGTAAAAGTCTGGGAAGCTAAAAAAATGTCTTTTTAAAAAACCTCCTATTAGCTATAAACATCCCTTTTCGGGCAGACCAAGACTTCTCTGCTTTTCCCCTTGATCTGTTGATTTTTAAATTTAGAAAGGTCAGCCGTGGCTCCAAGACAGACCCACGTTTTCATGAGGCTTGCCAGTCCAGGGGAAAGCAGCCTCACTTCAATTGTTCTGTGAATTAGAGCCTCCCTTTTTGGTTTAAATTCACAGCCACAAAAACAAAACAAAAAAAAAAACCACGTTATGTATTATTTTCTTCAGTCCTGAAGATAGCGGTGAAGCATTTCTTTCCTTTCTCTTGTCCCTTATCGCCCTCTAGTGGTCACAACTGCACTTGACAATGAAAAACAGTAAACCTACCAGAGGAGTGCGCCACCTTAACCCCTTCCCTCCCTTCCTCATTCACCACACAAAACGCTCAGGTTCTGCATTAGCAAGTGAGTCACAGAGCACCAATGGCTTCCTGGAATCTTTGTTGCTTGTGCCTGGCACATAGTAGGCTCTCAAGCAATGATGACTAGATGGATGACCTGAGGGCCAGGGGAAAATGCCCAGATCTGGAGTCCAGAGAACAGGCTGGAAATCCCAGTTCTGCCCCTTAGAAGTCCAGCGACCCTAGGGACAAGGGCAGGTCACCACTCTGGCATCTTTCCTCACCAGGGGGCTGGTGATACTTGTCCATCTTCATGATATATAATATTACATGCAACCCCTTAATTTTATCTTTATTCCATTTTTCATAACCGCCTCCCCCTCTACGTCTGGGGCACACGTAGGTGTCATCACAAAGGAAAGAGAGGGGAGCTAATGGGTGAGCCCAGACTGTACTGTTAGGAGCCCTGGGTTGGAATCCTGGTTCTGCCAGTTATCTCTGATTCCTTGTGCAAACTATCTAACCTCTCGTGGTCTCTACTTTCCAATCTGTAAAATAGGCGCATCATAGGGTTCAATATGATAATTCGGGTTTTCAAATGTGGGTGTAATCAAAATCCTTGAAGAGGTTGTTAGCAGGACAGACACCTTTCCAAACTTACTGATCTGAAAATCTCCGAAAATGGCTCTGGGGCACCTGAACTGTTAAAAAGCTGCCCAGGTGATTCCAATGTACAACATTAGCGAACCAGTGTAGCAGAGCTGAAAATCGGAATCACCTAGAAAGCTTAAAAAGCCGGAGAGGCCCAGGCCCCACAGATTCTGATGTTACCAGTCCCAGTAGGGTCTGGGCATTGGGGTTTTTAAGGCTTCCTGAGTGATTCTCATATGCAGGAGAGGTTGAGAACCACCAGTATAGCTCAGTGCCAGACATACAGTAAGTAGCTGATAATGTTAGAAGACAATTGACCCATACATCCACATGATTCAACACTATCCATTTATTCAGCAACAAAAATTAGTGGGCCTCTATCAAGTACAAGGCTCTGTAGAGCAACCCTCAACCCAACACATAAAGATGAAATTCTCTCCCTTCAGGGAGATGACAATTAATGTGGCTGGGCCGTGTTCTGGCTTTCACTGGGTCCCACAAATTATGAGCCAGCCCATGATGGATGGGGGCTGCATTTCCTGGAAGGCATCCTGGGTCACTGTAAGAGCTCTGACTGTCGCTTTGAAAGCCACTACGCCTCTCATGATTATCTGTCTTGGAAAAGAAGAGGCCCAGAAAATTACCTCTCTAATGGTAAGATTTCAGTCAGGGAGACCTGGGGGGAAGGGGACATCTAGGGACAGCAGGGCCTGTTCTGACTTCCTCTCCTCCACAGAAGCTGTCTGAGGAGGAGATAGATGGCCACGGCCTGAAGCTGGCTACACCTGCTTCCCCTCGGCACTCCTTGTCCAGCTGTCCAGTTGTCCAGCTGTCCACAGCCTCCTTCCCCCCACAGACTCAGCAGCCCAGCTGTTTCCAACTGTACAGGCAAATGGGAATACTTACTCTTCATCGGGATTTGGGCTTTGCACCTGCTTCTCTTGGCTGGGGCCGAACCGACTTTAGAGGCCAGGGATCCTGAGAGTAAGAAGGAAGCCTTATTCATCACAGCAGCTGTGAATGGGGCCAGGGAAACCCAAAGAAATCTCGTTAAACCACAGAGAGCATGGGAGGAGGGTAGGAATGGCTTTCCTGGTCTCGCAACCTAAAATAACCATCTCCATCACTCTCTCTCCCTTTCCCTGCATTATCTTTATTCACAGCACTTACCACCACCTGCCATTTTAATGTATGTTTGTTTACTCCTAATAGTCTGGCTTCCCCACTGGAATATAAACTTCACAAGGGCAGGAATTTTCTCTGTCTCACAACCGCTGTGTGGGCTGCACCTAGCCCTGTTCTGGTACCTAGAAGGTCAATAAATATCTGTTGAACGTTTGAATGATGGAATGATGGAACGTTTGAATGATGGGCCCTTTCCACACAGTCTCTCTTTAAACCTCATGAAAAACTTTCAATGTTGTCATTTGTCTCTCTCTTTTCCAGTTGATGTCTCTTGAGTCTCAGAGAAGTTAAGTGATTTACCCAAGGTCACACAGCCAGGTATGACACAGCCTGAATGGATGGATGGATGATGAATAAATGAGTGGCTCATTTGCAGCTTACTGTGATGACAACACCAACTTTGCTGCTACTTAGCATTAGAGCAAGGAGAGTCTGGGGTTGCGGGAAAGAAGAACTGACTGAAGAGTAAGGTCATATAAAAATCAGACAGGAAACAAACAAAAGATAAATAAATAATTAAAAAAAACAAAATCAGACAGAAGAGTCTACCTGTCCTTCCTTCTAGTATTAGGAGAGGCACTGGATTTTCATCCCTTAAAGACCAAGGATGGGTTAGATGAGTTTGCAGGACCCTCTCCCACTGAGTCAAAATGACCTTCCCCACCCTCATCCGGGCAGAGGCAAGGTAGGGACGTGCCTGGAGCCACCGATGGTGCGCAGCCACCGGACACGTTCTGATGCAGTGATGCCACCTTACACCTGGGACTGGCAGCTTCTCTGGGAAAGCTGGGAGGTGGCGGTGGGCCACGTTCCCAGTGGGCGATAGCAGGCTGAGCTGAGGGGCTGCTGCCCCTTTAACAGGGAAGAGCTGCCCCCAGCCCCAGCCCTCTCTGGGCGGCCCTACTCTTTTCCTTGGGCCCCTCTGCACCCTACCGGCTTTGCTCCTTAACCCAGACCTGGGCGCTTGCTTGCCCACCCTCAGTGGCTGAACCGAGGTGGTGCTGAGCAGCAGAAGGCGCCTGGTAGGCGGAGGCGGCGACAGCAGCTCTGCCCTCCCCCCGAGGCAGCCAAGCAGGATGCAGCGTCCAAGCCCGCAGAGCTGCCTCCGGAGCACCAAGGGCACTGGGGGACACCCCCCCTCCCCCGGCATCCCTCCACGCTGCAAGCCAAGGAGGGTTTTAATTCTCTTTCTCCTTCCTGCAGGTGGCTTCTAAGAATTCAACCACCAGGATGCTTTAATTCAGGTCCCTTTCCCTAGCTCAGAAACAAACAGCCCCCCCCCCCCACATACTTTTTGCTTGGTGAGGTAAACATGCACCCCTGGCCTTTATGATCTCTGGTCCCCTCCTCCTACCAACCCCCCCCTTAAATATTTCTCAACCAATCTCAGTCCTTTTCATTCTTTTCTGTGGCCTCAATCCTGCAGACCCGCAAATCTCCTCAACTATCTCTGGCACACAGCCTGTTCCTCCTTGTTATTAATAAGACTGAGAATAATGGATAATAAACAAGGTCTTGCTTTCAAAGGGCCTTCGCAGCACCACACCAGAGCTTCAGGAGAACCATATGAGGTAAATAGTGACAAGCAGCATTTTAAGCAACTTGTCTGCCATCAACAGCTACTTAGTGGCTGAGCCAAGCCGGGGAACCTATTTTAAGGGCTGTTATTTATGTCTTATCAGGAAATTATTATTTTAAAAAATTAAGTAAGTGGAAAGACAGTTCAGATTTTAAAGTATGACTTTCTTATATTTCAAGGACAAGATTTATTCCCACTCCTTAGTATGGTAATTCACTCAGTCAACACATTTTTATTGCTCTCTGGTTATGTATCCAGCCCTGGGCTAGGGACAAGGCAAACATTGGAGAGCAAAACAGGTCCTGAGTTTGGTGTAATCAAGATCCTCTGATGAGTTTGTTAGCAGGACAGACCCCTTCCCAAACTTACTGATCTAGAATCTCTGAAAATGGCTCTAGACATCTGAACCCTTGGGCTCTTAGAGTCTAGTGGAGAAATCAGGGATTAAATAAGATTCGAACCAAGAATGTATGATCAGAAATATGAAGGAGAGGCACGTGGGACTCTGGCAACTTCTAACAAAGGAATTTACTTAGTCCAGGAGTTCAGGGAGGGTTTCCTGGGGGAAGTGACGATGACCTGGAAAAGAAAGATGATAAATTAACATGAAGAAGAAGGTAAGGAGGGGAGATTAAAGCAGAGGGGACAGCATGTGCAGTGCTCTGTTGCTAGGAAGAAGCCAGGGGAGTGTGGTTTAAGATGAGGCTGAAGAGGTGGGCAGGACTTTGTAGGCCCAGAGGAGGATCATGACTCTTCCCAGAGGGCATTAAGACGCTGTTTGAAAGTTTAATCAGAGATTGACATGATCAGATTACTCCAGCTAGGTGCTGTGTCTCCCTGCCGCACACAGAAAGAAGAACGTCTCAACTCTCAAAGAACTCACCATCAGATTCTCTGGCATTAATGAAACTCTGCTCTAAAGTAGGATATCAATTTTCTCAGAAATATAGGTGCCACTCGAGCTGGAAATAATAAAATAAGAATAAATTAAGACCTACCAGGCATTTGGAATTTTATACACATTATTTCATTTAGTCCTCCTCTCACTACAACTTATGGGACAAGCCACAATGTCAGCCCCATTTCACAGATGAGGAAAGTGAAGTTCAGACAGGTTTAATAAATGTCCCCAGATCACACAGCTCCTGGCAGATGGAAGGTTCCAGATCTAGGACTCTAAATGTCGGTTTCATCACCACTAATCTCCATGATCATGGGAATCCTTGCCCAGAATTCAAGGTGAGTCAACATAATGGGTCTAAGCAGTTTATCACCACTGGAACAATGTATGGTCAACAATGGACCACCCTTGGCTAAAGCCAGGAGTTAAATCCCTCCTGGTTTTAATTGACCTTCAGCAGCAATGACCACGTGATCACTCCCTCCTTCTTTAGTCATCACCTATTTTTTCCTTCTCAGTCCCCTCTGTTAGCTACATCTCCTCAGTGTGGCCTTTCAATGCTGGATTCTCCAAAGCCCTGTCCATAGCTCATTTCTCCATTTACAGCCCTTCATTTGATGATGTCATCCACCCCAGAGCATTAAATTCCACCAATAAACTTATGGCCACCAACCTACATCTTCTCTCCCTAACTCTCACCTGATATGTGTCACCGAATGGCTGTCCAGTGGACCCTCTGAGTTAAGTCTAGACACATGCCCCCAAATCTGCTCCTCCCCTTGACTCCCCTGACTCAGCAAATGGTACCACCAGGCGCTTCGTTACTCAGGCCAAACATCTTGGTCTTGTTGGTTCACATCCTTCCCATATGCCTCATATCCAATCCATCAACAAGCACTGTTGCTTTGCCTTCAAAAATATATCCTGAATCCAACCCTCCAACCACTTCTTAACACCTCCACAATACTTTGCTAACCCAAGCAATCATTTTTTCTTACCTGGGCTACTGCAATCACCTCCTACCTGGTCTTTCTACTTCCACCCTTGCTGTCCTACAGTCTACTCTCTGCACCCACACAGGGGTGCAAGTGTTCAGTTTGTGCACAGAGGTGTCTCATTTGGGTTCAAATCTGGCCTTGGTCTGAAAGCAGGCCACTTAACCCCTCAGTCTCCCCATTTCTAAACCAGGGTAATGAAACATATCATAGCATTATTTTAGGATTAAATGAGATGGTGCTGGTTTGAAAGGATTATGTGCCCTAGAAAAGCCATGTTTTAATCCTGATCTGTCTTGTGGGAAGAACCGTTTCTCCTAATCCCTGTCCAGTGATTTGGGTTGGAAACTTGATTAGGTTATCTCCATGGAGATGTGAATCACCCAACTGTGGGTATGAACTTTTGAATAGAGGGAGATGTGACTCTACCCATTCCAGGTGGGTCTTGATTAGTTTACTGCAATCTTTTAAAAGAAGAAGTTTGAGAACGGCAGAGCCATGAAGCAGAGAACCCATGCTGCCTGAGACCTTTGGAGATGAAGAAGGAATACATCCCTGGGGGAGCTTTGTGAAGCAAGAGGCATGGAAAAGAAGCTAGTAGATGTCTCCATGTTCGCTATGTGCCTTTTCAGTTGAGAGAGAAATCCTGAATACCATCAGCCTTTCTTGAGTGAAGGTAACCTCTTGTTGGTGCCTTAATTTGGACATTTTTATAGACTCGCTTTAATTGAGGCATTTCCATGCCTTAGAACTATAAACCAGCAACTTATTAAATTCCCCCTTTTAAAAGCCATTCCGTTTCTGGTATATTGCATTATGGCAGCTAACAAACAAGAACAGTGTGCATACAATGCTTAGCCCAGCACCTGCTTCATAAGGAGTACTTGATAAATGTGAGTCATTCTTACATGCTACTCATGAGCACCAGTTGATGGTAACACTGGTCAGAAAACTAGGCAATGCCTAATTCATGACATGCCAGCTCCTCAGGTCTTCCCTAGCCTATGGTGGTCACTGAGCATCATTTCAGGCTCTATCACTTGATATCTATTATCAACCACAGGTCTGTACAGACTCTGTGATGTAGGGGCGATGTGGTAATGGAGTAAGCTGGGTCCTGGACAGAAGTTTTCTTTGTGCATAGAGAAACCACTCCCTGAAACCATGTTCCCTAAGACCCAGAGGGGAGCCCTGACACCATCAGGCTCCAGCTCTGAGACAGGGTTTTGCTGTCACATCCTGGAAGAACCGAAGTCTTGGCCAAGAGAGGAGTTGGCTGTGACTGGGGGCAGAGCTGTTGCTCATGATGTTTGTGTCCCATTGTGGAATTTCCAAACTATGAAAACAAAAATTCTCATCCTTATGAAAACACAAGATTCAAACGTCATATGCTAGAGTTCTCTCATCCTCAGGTGAGAGCGCCCCCACTGGGCCCTTCAATTTCCCCCTCACTCATCTTTTCTTGCCACTTCCTGGGAGGCAGGGCTGTGTACACATTCAGTGCTCAGCCTCCAGACTCAGGCAGTCCTGGGTTCAAGTCCCAGCTCTACCACTCACTGGATGTGTGATGCCAGGCAATGATAAACAGTCTCTGAGCCTCAGTTTCTCCATCTATATAGTAGGAAACAATAATAGTCATAAAAGGCTATATAGTAAGAAACAAAAACAGTGCCTACTTTATAAAAAGCTGTTATATTTATAAAACATAATAAGCTTAATATCTAAAAAGGAAGAGGCAGGATAGTATGACCTCTGGAATTTGAATCCAGCTCTTCCACTCTCTGGCTGTATGAACTTGAGCAAGTTGCTTGATCTCTCTGCTGATTTTCTGATTTGTTAAATGATATGTTCTGAGAACTGAATGTTGGTACATGTAAAGAACCTTTGTGGCTGATGCTTAGAAAGTGCCTACTCTTGGTTTCTATGGCCCCCATGTGACTGACTAGGAAGAACTTGAGTGAAAGGGAGATCCCAAGATCAGGCGGATGATAACCCCATTACATGCTCTGTTATAATGAGACTCACTGTAATTTTGCTTGATTCCCAAAATGCTTTGCAACCAGTAGTGAACTAACTGCTGAAAAGGAGGCTACTGGGACCCAGGCAGTACAAGTCTTCCTGCAGCGCTCTAATGGAAGACATGCGGGGAAGTACAGATTTTCATATCATCTACTCCTAACCCCCTTATTTGCAACAAGCATGCAAGATGAGCTGGCTTTGAACAGCATCTGGCCCCCACCTCCATCCATTTTCCAAACCACAGACAGAAGAAGCTTTCTAAAATGTAGGGCTCTACAATGCCCATCGTACTTCTGCTTCACAAGCTTCCATGACTTCCCAGAACCCTCAGAACAGAGTCCAAGCCCCTTACCTAACTGATGAATTCTCACAATCTGCCTCCAGCCCCATTCACTGCTGCTTTCCCTCCAAGTGCAACCCCCAACTCCCATCCCCACCCCACCCCATACACCACACTATTGTCACTCTGGACTATTTATTGTACCAAATATAAACCATATGTTCATACCTTTGGGCTTTTCCTCATTTGGTTTGTTCAGTCTGAGATACCCTTTCCTCTCTGGCAAATGCCTACTGATCTTTCAGGACCTGGCTTCAGTATCACCTCTTTGGGGAAGCCTGCCCTGACTTAGTAAGGTAACATCAGTAGCTTCATCTTTGTATTCCCCAAGCACTTTATAGACACCTTTGTCAAAGCCAGTGGAGGGCTGGCAGATGTTTAACAGCCAGTTCTCAAGGGAGTGGGGCAGCCCTGATTCTAGTGTCTGCCAGTTTTCATGATGCAAATACTGTCACCCTGGCCAATTTCAAGTTACAACAGCCAACTCTCATGAGCTGATATAAACCAGCTCCAGCATTTCACATTAGATATTTTCATGACCCTCAGTGACTTCCTCATCCCCTTAGGATGAGGTCCAAACCCCAAACAGAGCTCACGCAACACTTCATGGCTTCTGTGTTCCTCCCCAGCCTTCCAACCCTTGCTCTGAAATGGAAATGGGTCCTGACTCTTGAAAGAGCCCCTTTCTCATTCATCTCTAGCCTTTGCTCGGGCTTTTCCTCATTCATGAACCCTATCTCCTCATTTGCTTCTTGTGGCTAATTTCTACATAGCCTTCAGTTCTCTGTTTAAATACTCCTTCAAAAGCCTCCCTGGCTGCCCCCATAACTGAGTTGTGTGCCCCCTGTATGGCTGTAGCCGCCTCACCTCCCCTATCATCATGCTGGTTTTTAAAGTGTTTGTTTCCTTGTCTCTCCTCCTTTAGATCATAAGATGTATTTTTTGTCATTCACCATTATATCCTCAGTCCCCAACATAACGCAGTTTGCAAGAAGGGCTTGAAAACACATGTTGAATGAATAAATTAAAAATTTACTGATAAATGAAGAACTTAATATGTGAATGAAAGTGTTGTTTCTCTAGGTAGATTGAATGCTTCTTGAGAGCAGGTATCTGCTTCTTCATTTTCGTGTCTCGAACACATGGTACAATGCCTGGCACAAAGTAAGTGCTTGATGAATGTCCATCAAAAGAATATGTAAATAAACATAGCACATTCCGCACTGCAAAGTGCCCTAACTCTGTAGGTTTGACCCTTGTCGGCAAACTCAAATGAGGCTGCCAACAAGTACATCTGTCACTAAAAGCCTGTGTTAAAAGCCCATATTTAACTAATATTTATTTACTGCTTACTATACCCAAGCCCTGCTTTAATTGCCTGTTAACTCATATAATCCTCGCACACAAAAAGAAAACCTATGAGCTAAACACTATCTGTAACTCTGTTTTATGGAGGAGGAAGTGAAGCCCAAGAGGTTGACCAACCAGCCGTGCATGTTGAGATTAGGTCTTGGGTACTTTTGCTCCAGAATCCAGATTTTCAGCCTTTATGCCTCAGCACAGCAGACCAAACAATCAGGAAGAGAGTATAAATATGCCACATTCAGATGTCTATTCATCTAGGTGTATGTGTATGCACATGCACACACACACAAACACACATATTTATATCCATTTATCCAAAAATGTTTTTTGAGAATCCCCTCTGTGCCAGGAGCTATTCTAAGAATGCAGCAATGAACAAGAAAAAGTGCTGCCTTCACCTTCCTTACATTGTGCTGGGTGAGGCTGATAAGAAAATAAACATAGATGTCAAAGTGGATATAAATACTAAAGAGAAAAATCGAGTAGGGTCAGGGGATATAGCAACCTGGAGTAAGGAGTGCTGTGTCATATAAGGTGGGCAGGAAAGGCTTCACTGATAAGGGGGCATTTCTGCAGGAAGAGAGGGAGCCAGCCATGAGGAAATCGAGGCAAAAAACTTTCAGGCAAACCAGCAAGTGCAGAGACCCGAGGCAGGAGAGGACTTGGAGTGCTCAAGGTCAACATAGCTAGAGCAGAATGATGAGGGGCCGGGGGTGCTATAGAGGTTGGAGCAGCTGGGGTCAAATCCATTGTGATGACTTAGCTTTTAGTCTGAGAAAGGTGGGGAGCTATTGGAGAGCTCTGAGCAGGGGAGTGATATGATCCCACTTGTTTTTAAAGGATCGTTCTGTGAAACAATCCAGTGCTGGGTTGAGAGCACTGACCAGGAGCCAGGTGACCACCGAGTCCCAGCACAAACCAGAGAAATGACATTGGGTAAGTTGCCTCCTCACATGGCTGTTAGAAGGATTCGGGTGAGCTAACATCTATAAAGCACTCAGAAGAAGGCCTGGCGCATAGGCCTAAAATAAAGTAAAAACCATGTGTGAACTAATCCTGTTCAAGGCTCACTTTCACTGCTTTGAGAATAAAATGACTGGGGACAAGGGTGGAAACAGAGAGATCAGGTAGGAGGTTAAGATGCAGGTGAGAGACGATGGACCAGGAAGGCAGTGGAGAAGTGGTAAAGTTTGAAGGTTTGTCCAACACCACTTTTTAGGGTGTGAGTAAGAAGGGAGTTGAGGCAGACACCGGACCTTTTGACTTTAGCAAATGGAAGGTTGTAGCTGCCATTTGTGAAGATAGAGAAGATCCTAGGAAGAGCCAGTCAGGGGGAAGGATGGGTTTGGCAGAGAAATTAAGAGTTCGGATGGGGGCATTGAAAGTTTGAGCTGCTGTGATGCAGCCATCTGAAGATGTCCAGGGGCAATTACATTTGTGAGTCTGGAGTTCAGGAGAGAGGTCTGGGTTGGAGATTCAAGTATTGGTATCATCAGCAAAGATAGGATTTCAATAGACTAACCACATATCCCACCTATACCAGTTGTTCTGGGATAATGATTATTAATGCATCCTTTTGCTCTCAGAAGTGCCCCGATTTGGAAGATAAATTACAGGATCATCCTCTATTTAGACAAGGCTGAATGAGATCACATGCAGAGTGAGCATAGCTAGTATATTAGTTTCTTGTGGCTGCTGTAACAGATTATTACAAACTAGATGGCTTAAAGCAACCAAAATGTATGCCCACAGCTCTGGAGGTCAGCAGTCCAAAATCAGTTCCACTGGGCCAATGTCAGTGTGCCCACAGACACCGCTCACTCTGGAGCCTCTAGGGGAGACACATCATTGCTGTTTCAAGCTTCTGATGGCTGCTCTTTGGCTTGTGGCCACATCACTCCAATCTCTGCCTCTATGGTCACATTGCATCCTTCTTTTTAATGAATCAATCTCTAGTGAAATCCCCCATCTCTGTCTCTCTTATGATTGCATTTAGCATCCACCCAGTTAATCCAGGATACTCTCACCATCTCAAGATTCCTACCTTAATTACAGCTGTAAAGTCTTTGTCATATAAAATAGCACCTACACGCTTCAGGGATTAGAACTTTGACATATTTTTTCTGGGCAGTAAAGGGAATTATTCAACTAATAAAGAGAAGAGAACAAGGAGCATTCCAATGCTTTGAGTTTAGGAAGAAGAAGAGAAAGCAGCAAAAAAAGACTAAGAAGGGCACGAAAGAAAAACCAAGGGAAAATTAAATGTTTGGTGAAGGAGACAACGATTCACTGCACCAAATGCTTATGAGAGCTCAGCAAAGATGTGAAACAAAAACTGAGCCTTGAATTTTCAAGAGGGAGATCCTTGCTGACCTTGACTTGTTGAGGTAAATGCCCAATTGGATCAGATTCAAGAAAAAATAGGAGAAGAGAAAAGGAATGATAGCAAATATGTAATTCCTTGAAGAATTTGTACTGTAAAGAAGAGCAGAAGAGGATGGTAGCTGGAGAAGAGTATGGAAGGGAGTATCTTTCATGATAAGAAATTTTTAGCCTAACTTTCTGCTATTGGGAATGAGACCATTCTAGAAAGAAAAACTGCTTATGCAGGAGGATGAGGGAGAATGCGTGAGCAATGTCCATGAGTAGGCAGGAGAGCAGAGATGGGATCTGGTGCATGGTGAGGGTTTGGTCCAGACAAGAGCACAGACAGATCATCAGCAGTAGCAGAAGGAAGGCCAGGCACAGAGGTACACGGCAAGTATAGAGAAAGGAGATTGCCAAAGTTCTCAGTGAAGTAGAAAGCAAGATAAGGGCCGGGAGTGGAGCTGAACAGGGTTGGCATTGTAAGCTCTGAAGCCTATGAAATCAGCATCTGGGGGGACTAGAACAGCAAGTGGCCTGGGGACATACACCAGGGTTGCCAGAAGCGTTGCACCTGGCTTTAAGTCGTGATCACATTTTCCATATATTCTCCGTGACTAATCCACAAGGTGCTCACATGGTAGGTATTATTATCACCACTTAGAGATGAGGAAACTGTGACTCAGAAATGTGAAGTAACGACACCAGGTCACACAGGTATTAAGAAGTAGCAGACTAAGTAGGTGACTGCAAAATTGCATGCTAAGCAACTTGCCTTTATGGACCCTGGGGAGCCCTGACCAACACATGTGCTGGATTCGCGTGGCCTTACAGCTTAATCAGAATTAATCACATCAAGATGATGTGATAAGAGTTCAGAGGTCAACAAAGGTGGGGAGAAGGCTTTGAGCCACATCTTGGCCAGCAACTGTAATCATAACATAAACAGATTCATTACTATCCCCATTTCACAGAAGAAGAAGCTGATCCTTAGAAGAGAAGAAATGACCTCTCCAATGAAACACAAATTGAAGAGGTGGAATTCGGACTTGTACATCAGTCTGCCTGACCCTGGCACCTGGGTTCACAACCTCCAGTGCCCACAGCCTGAGCTGAGAGGACAATGAACTCACACAGACAAATGTCAGGTTAGTATATCCCCAGCAACAGTGGCAGAATGAGTGATTTGGGGCCATGCTGTGGGACCTTTCTCTCCAGATCCCTGGTGTGGCTGTTAAAGCTAAGTCTGAGAAGAATGGAAGGGGTGGCTTGTCAGAGGGCATGGAAAAGGCTATTCCTAGTCTGGGATGCTCTCATCTGCTTGCTCATCATAGGTACAGATGGTAAGCCAGCCAATGGGTTGTCCAACCATCTGGCGAAGAAGATGCACAGAGAGGCTATGGCTGGCTGCCCAGCCAGGTCGTTCCTAAATGCACAGATAATACATGGAACAGAACCTGGAAAGCTGGGCTGTCAGCTCTCCGGTGCTGCTCTGGAACAAAGGGGACCTGGCATAGCATCACTTTTCACCAGGGAGCTCTTAGCCTCCTCTCCTTATACTCTGTAGCAAGTGATTAAGAACACAAGTGACGTGTCAGACAGATCTGGGTACAATTCCAGCTATGTAACCCTGGAGCCATGACTTAACCTGTCTGAGTTTTAATTTCCCCATTTGTCAAATGGAGTAGATGGTGGGGCTTATGACATAGGGTTGTTAGAATTAAATGATTCATTGCACGTGAAGCATTGAGAACTACACTGTACACAGAATTTCCATCCACTAAGTGGTAACTGTCATTGTCATTTTTTTTTAACTCTTTTGTTGTATAGTATAACATATATACAAAGCAAAGAAATAAAAATGCAATAGTTTTCAAAGCACTCTTCAACAAGTAGTTACAAGACAGCTCCCAGAGTTTGTCATGGGATGCCATACGATCCTCTCATATATTTCCTTCTAGCTACTCCAGAATATAGGAGGCTAGAGGGCTTAAATATTTTTTTATCATCACAATTGACTTTTTTTTCCTTCCTTCCTTTTTTGTGAAAAATAACATATATACAAAAAAGCTATAAATTTCAAAGCACAGCACCACAATTAGTTGTAGAACATATTTCAGAGTATGGCATGGGTTACGATTCCACAATTTCAGGTTTTTACTTCTAGCTGCTCAAAAATACTAGAGACTCTATCAATTTAATGATTCAGCATTCATGGACCAAGGACCCATCTGGAGGTTGGCGGTTTCTGGAAAGTTACTCTAGTGCCTGAAACTTTTGTGGAATCTTATTTATTGCCCTAGATGTTCTTTAGGGTTGGCTGGAATGGTCCTGGTTGGGATTGGCAGGTTATGATAGGTAGCAAGATCTACCTGAAGCTTGCATAAGAGCAACCTCCAGAGTAGCCCCTTGACTCTGAACTCTCTCTGCCTCTGATACTTTATTAATTACCCTTCTTTCCCCCCTTTTGGTCAGGTTGGAATTGTTGATCCCAAGGTACCAGGTCTGAATTCATCCCTGGGACTCATTTCCCATGTCGCCAGAGAGACTGTCACCCCTGGATGTTATGTCCCATGTAGCAGGAAGGGTAATGATTTCACTTGCAAAGTTGAGCTTAGAGAGACTGAGGCCGCATCTGAGCAACAACAGAGGTCCTCCAGAAGTAACTCTTAGGCATACTTATAGGTAGTCTAAGCTTCTCCGCTACCTACATAAGCTTCACAAGAGTAAGCCTCATGATCAAGGGCATGGCCTATTGATTTGGGTGTCCCTAAAGTTTGACACATTATCAGGGGATTCCCTGGTGGTAAGGTTCAAAAGTTCCGTATTTTTCTCCCATCTGTCAGGGGACTTTGCCAATGCTTTTTGATTATCTGCTTAATACATTCTAGGATATATCCTGGCATTACAATAATCTACACAGGATTAAAGGACCTCTTTTTTATTCTGTGCTCTCTGTTTCAATTCTTCAAATGACCTACACAGATAGGCCGAATTAGATTATGCACTACAGAAAATTTCAGTTCCAGACCCAATAAACCATTCTTTCGTTGGTCTCAAAGACTATGTCTGGTTCTAATCTGACCATTTTTATTCACCAGCTTTCACCACACATCCGGCCTCACAATGACCTAGCACATTGAAGCATCCACTCTCTCTTTAATCTTCAGAAAAATTGAGTAACTGTCCAGAGAGAAAAAGCATGATGAAAATGAGGTCTGACTTAATGTTTACAGGAAATAGATGAGCAGATGTGGGGTTGGACTGAATTTGGTCATTCACTTTTTACATTCACGCTGTTATCCAACAGTAATGTGTTGGGGGGGGTGGTGGTAATGGTATGTCAGGTTCTGTTCTGGCTCCTGACATCCATAGCAAACAGGACAGAGATGGTCCCTACCCTCTAGGAACTCACATCCTAGAACAGTGATATGTTTAACGTAAAACATATTAAAACTAGCATTAAAATTAGGGATATCATGTGAGTGCATATGTGACTTTAATTTTCTTGTGCCCGAGTTTCTTTAAAAAGTAAAAAGAAACAGGTACAAATAACTTTAGTGATATGTTTTATTTAGCCCAATATATCCAAATATTATGATTAGTAACTCATTTAGTTGTGGTTGTAGTAATAATATATTGATCAATTCATGCATACTTATTCAAAATGGAATGTCAAGAGTATCTCAGAACTCTGATAGTTGTATTGTTCTTAGGAGATACATGCTGGATTATTTAGAGATGAAGGTGGTATACCTGCAAGGTACTCTCAAATGATTTAGCAAGGAAAAATGTGTGTGAATGTGCTTGTACATGTAGAGATAAAAAAGATAAAGTAAATATGACAAAATGTAAAAAAAAAAAAAAAGCCTAGTGAAACATATGAAGGGCCTATGAGTAACCACTGATTTATTCTTGCAAGTTTCCTGTAGATTTAAAAATTGTTTTAAATACATGTTGGGGGAAAAAGAAAATATTTCATTTCAACATGCAATCAATGTAAAACATATTAAAATTCGCCTTCTTTTTTGTACAAGTCTTCTAAACCTGGGTGCATTTTACTTGTTCAGCACACCTGAGCTCAGACTGGCCGCATTTTAAGTGCTCAATGGCCACATTGGTTGGTGGCTACCATATTGGATAACACAGCTCTAGAGCTTGTGTGTCCACTAGATTTTGTTAGAAAGACATTGTGGACTTTGCAAGATAGGAAGGGAGCCAAAGCATATTCATTTCTGTGCCCCTAATGTCTAACACAAAGGAGACACTTGGTACACCTTGGATGAATGATGTAGGATGAATGCAAAGGACCACAAACTCCAGGGCTAGCGACCTGGGCTTCCATCCACTTCTTGGAAAATTGGGCAAATTTCTTAACTTCTCTGTGCCTCATATTCTCATTTGAAAACTTGGAATTATGAACATTCCTAATCACAGGGTTTTGTGAGGATTAAATTCATGAAGACACAGGCTGGCCATGTAGAGTGTTCTCGCTGTCAGTAATCATCTTCGCGTCGTCGGCATCACCGGTTTGCAGGCACTCTGTCTCTCTCTCAGGCTTCATCCCCGTTCTTCTACAGTCTATACCTTTGCTTGGACTCACCCCTCAGCCCAGAATACCCTTGCCTCTGACCCACCCAGCTCAACGCACCCACCCTGGAGACACCATGGCACCATGTAACAGGCAGAGCTGTATAGGACAAGCCTGGGTTCAGAGCTCAGCTCTGCTACTTACTGGCTGGGAAAATGTGGACAAGAACCTTGTTTTGTTTTGTTTCTTCATCTATAAAATGGGTTCAACAATGCCCACCTTACAGATCATTGTGAGGATTAAACAATCCCATGTATGTTAATATTTAACCTCTCACAGTTGTTCCTTTTCTATGTTACTTCAGACTTTCTCTGAAGTTCCATGTCACCAAAACATTTATGTAAAGATATAGCAGCTATGTCCATAATGCCCAAACTAGAAACAACACAAATATCCTTCTGTGGTAGAAAGGATAAATAAATTGTGGTATAGTCACACAATGGAAGACTGCCCAGCAATGGGGAAAAAAAAAACTAATGCTACAAGCAAAAACATGGAGGAATCTCCCAGAAATAATTATCAGTGAAAAAAAAAGAGGCAGAGACAAAAGAATACATTCTTTGTGGTTCCATTTATATGAAATTCAAAAACAGCTAAGAACAGAACAGTGGTTACCTCACTGAGATACTGACTGGGAGGGGACAGGAGAGAGGCTGCTGGGGGGTGGGCGGGGGGAGCTGGAAGTGTTCTTTATCTTAATCTGAGTGCCGAGTCCATGGATGTATGCATATGTACAAATTCATCAACTTTTATCAATGAGATTTGTGTGCTTCCTTGTATCTAAGTTGCATCTAAAAAAACGAAAGTTAAAAAACAAAATGACATGACTGGGTTGAAGAACAAAGGAATGTCTTAAAGACCCATTTGTTGAGGCTCACCTCACTCCTCCTTCCACCCTCCTCCTTGGTGATCTCTAAGGTTCCACAGTTCTTAAAAACCACTGGTCTAGACAATCTCTAAGGTCCTTCTAGTCTTGACAGTCCATCATTCACCTTTAGAATTCAGATCCAACCATCTTGCCTTTGACATCCTCCCACAGCTGACCGCTGTTTCAAACACGCAATTTTCCATTCCACAGTTATCTTGTCTTGCCCTTGTTCTTGTTGAATTCTTCCCTATCCTCTGATAACCAAAGCTCACATGCTATTCCCAGGACCAAGGCCCCCTACTCACACTCCCTAAGCATCACCATCTGCCTCCAACTTCCAATGAAACCCCGTTGATGCTTACCTTCTGGTGGTGTGAATAGCCTTCAGAGTTTTTCCACCTGGGTTCAAATTCTGGATTGTTCGCATCACAGCTGGATGTGCTTCTTATCTATACGCTAAGGGTGCTAATTGGACATTCTTTGTTGAATTGTTAGGAGGACTAAATAAGTAAGTGAATAGTCACGTATTGAGTAGATTCAGGGGGTTTACATTACACAGCTGGTCAATGATGGAGTCAAAACTCAAACCCAAGTCCTTCTGACTTCAGAGTCCATAGTGCAAGCTTCTGGTCTGCCTTACTTAGTAAACCACTTAACAGAGCTGCTGAGAGTGTACCTAATCCTAAAGGAGTGAGTGTCCACTGGGGCTGTTGGTAGGATAGAAACACATTGAAATCAGACAGACCTCAGTTGGAATCCTGGGATGCATGGCTAACCAGCTATGTGACCTTGCACTAAACTGCCTTAGCTTCTCCATGCCTCAATTTTCTCATATGTACATTGAGAGACATCATTATGAAAAGTATTAAATGAGCTTGAAAATTACAGCCATAGGAAAGAAAAGTTAACCCTAGGAATTTCTAGTATCATGGGATGTTAACAGGGAGTGATTTGGGGGGAGCGACCATATCATCCACGCTTCACCCAACTCTTCCTCTATTTCAGCACAGAGCCCCTGATCCTGGGACAACCCCTTCCTAAGATCTGGGACTTTTTAAAAAATCAAATGATGCTAAAGTGCAAAATGTTAACTTTGACTGTGGTTCTGGTCTCTCTTCCTCTGTTGTCAGTTTTAAAACAGTTGCTAAAAACTAACCTCCCCTCTCAGCCTGCCTTCCTCTTCCTGTTTCTAAGACAAAGCCTATGATAGAATTCAAGACAGTTTTAGTTTTCAAATTCTCCAGCTTTCTAATTCCCTCTTCCTTCTCAGCCCTCAACATTCTACTGGCACAGCTGTGCTTTGAGTGAGGAGAATTGGGGTGATAACCTGGACCCCATGTTTGTAGAACTCACAGGTTGCCACAGGGAGCAGGTGCCTGGAGCAGTGACTCTGAGGGAGTCATAAGGGAAGAAGAATTTGGCAGTCAGTGTAGGTGAAAAGAGACCTGAGTCTCCTATTTCCAATCTGAATATAACCCTTCTCCACCTTCAAGAATTAGGTAGGGTCAACCATGAGGTAGTTTTGGCCATAAGACCAGATAATTTAAAAAAAGGATTCCCATTAACTCCCGCTGCACCCAGTTTATTAGGGAGCCTCAACTTGCCAGGATTTAAACCACAAAATTGCCACCAATCATGTGCCTTCACATCCCCTTTAACAGTGTTTTACCATCATCTCCAGCCAATCAATTTGTTTCCAGTCACGAGCAGTTATTCAGCCATACTTTGTTTCTATAGGATTTAGTCCTATACATTTCAAAACTTTAAGCTCATTTTCAAATAATGACTCTCTTCTTCTCACTGCCCCCCCGCCCCAACCCCAAACACATACACAAATGCTAGATTTGTGTCTCTAAGCAGCTTCAAGCACTGGGGAGGGGTGAGGGCATGAGTTATTCTTACCACTCCACATATTTTCTACAACACACCCTCTGATTTGGAGGCAGGAGAGAAGGGCAGGCAAAGATATCTCTGTCCTAAGCTGTCCATCATGAAGAACCATTCCTCTTTATTTCGGTGGTTGTTGCTTTCTTGGATAGAATGGACTGGCCTTTAGCTCCCTCTGTGTGGCTGCCTGCTTGAGGGGGAACGTGTGTTGGATTCTTCGCATTGTGTAGTATTACATAATCACCTACACAGATGACCTATCTCAGACTCTGCCTTAGTTTTCCAGGGCTGCTGTGACAAATACTCCACAATGGGTTGTATTCAAAACAACAGCAATCTGTCATCTCATCAATTTGGAGCCTAGAAGTCCAAACCAGTGACTCAGCAGGCTCTGCTTTCTCCCTGAGTCTGTAACATTCAGGTGCTGGCTTGTTGCAATCCTTGCCTCTGTCACATGGCTTCTCCTTTGGGCTTCTACTTCTCCTGCTCAGTCATATGTGTTGGTGTCTAGATTTCCTCACCTTATAAGGACTTCAGCCTTATGATCAAGGCCTACCCTGATTCAATTTGGCCTCATCTAAATAGGGTCTTGAGAGATCCTATTCAGAAACGATCCATACCTTAATTAATCATATCTTCAAACGTCCTACTACAAATGGGTCCACACTCCCAGGTAGGCAAATTAAGACTTGAACATATATTTTGTGAAGTACATGCTTCAATCCCAACAGGTTCCAAATGCTTCCTTCCTTCCTCCTCCCCAACCTGAGACAGTCCACCCCACACCCTCCACCTCACTCAGTAGACAGACCTCTTGGGGAATAATGACAAGACAGCTCAAGACCCACCTGCTAAGATGTTCCCTCAACCTGGGAAAATGTATGTATCCTTGCAACACCTGAGGGCTACAAGCGCCTATCTCCTGTCTCTTTCTCCATGCATCAATACCACTAGGTACTCTGCTTGCCCATGGCTCAGAAACTGTCAAACAAAAGATAATCGCCAGTATCCAACTTAGTGGAGTAGGATACTTGTGGGGTAGGACTTCACTAAGTCCCCAACTTTTCAAATAATTCTCTTTGGGCCTCCCTCCTTGGGCTTGGAGGAAGAGAAATATCCTCTTCTATTCTCCAGTGGAGAAGTGATAAGAAAAATCCAATAATAAAGGGTCGTTTAAATAAATTATGATACATCCCCAGAACTGACAAATTATTTTAATGGCATGATATAACGTTCCTGATATGTTAAATGAAAAGAACAGTGTAGCCAATTATATCTTCCAAGATGGGAGCAATAATATTTCCTATCTCACAAGCTCTTATTACAAGGTGACCTTGACACTCCTTCCTTCAAATGATGGGATCTGTGTCACCTCATCTTGAACCTGAGCAGATCTTTGTGTCTGGGTGTATCCTAAACATGCCATGTGCTTCCACCTTGCTCTCTTGAGATGTTCACTCTTGGAATCCAACCACTATGCAGCAAGGAAGCCGAAGGCACCACATGGAGAGGCCATGAGAGTATTCCAGCAGACAGCCCCAGCTGAGGTCCCAGCTAATGACTGGCATCAACTGCCAGACATGTGAGTGAATGAGCCTTCAGATGGCTGCAGTCCCCAGCCCTTGAGACACCCCCAGCCTTTGTGGCTCCTCAGCTGAGGCCCTAGACCTCCTGGAGCAGAAATAAGCCACCTCCGCTGTGCTTTGCTGTAGAAGCCAAGAGTTTAAAGCAAGACCTACAGAATTTGTTGCAAGCAGCTGGCCTCAGGATGGCGGCGGTAAACTGTGGAGATTGTTATGTAGAGCAGTCTGGGAGGAAGAGAATGTTTACCCCAAATGGTTATGTTAAGTATGAAGAACACTGTAAGATAAGAATTTTGCTCCCTCAGGAAATGCCTGCATATCTATTGACATCCTGTGGTATATAACTAGGATCTGGTTGAGAATAAAGTTGTCTGAAGTCTGTCTGAAGTAAACTCAAGCTTCAGACCCCCTGAGCCCGTCTGTGTCTTTCTTTCTTTCTTTCTTCCTTTCTTTTTTTCTCATCATTCCTTAATATCCTTCGAGCTCCGTTTCAATAGGAAGCAACACTTTGCCCAAATTTTTGACTCACAGAATCTGTGAGCATAAAAACTCATTGTTGCTTTACTCCACTAAGTTTTCATGGTTTATTATGTAACAGTAATAACTAGAACAAGCAGGATACCTAATTGTACATATAGCATGATCCATATATTTCACATATATATAATATACAGTAGAGTGAAAAACATTTAAAACTAAAGGTGACTGTAGCTACCTCTGTCTTCTAAGTAGAGAAGTATAGTTTATATCAAGGAGAAAATAAATCTCTATAATGCTCCATTCCACTCACAAAGACTGGTGGATAGAGAGAAAGGTGAGAATTTCAAAGCCTCTACGTTTCCTTCTCTATTAATAAAGATGGAACTCTGGAATGGAAGGCCTTGATTTGAGCAATACTCATTAGTTGGTCTTTAGATACTGAAAGGAAGCCCAGGACTGTGAAGGAATTGGAAAGCTAAATTACTTTCTATAGAAAAGTGAGAGAATTTGAAAGTCATCAAGGACAGAGAAGGCAGGAGCAACGTAGAAGACTGGAATCCTCAGAAAAAGGTGGTCAGTGAGAAAGAAATCCCCATCAGCAATATTGTTAAAGGTCTTTTCAGGGGACAGATAGCTAATATCTAACTTTCGTTGATGTTATATGGGGCATTATAGAGATTTATTTTCTCCTTGATATAAACTATACTTCTCTACTTAGAAGACAGCGGTAGCTACAGTCACCTTTAGTTTTAAATATTTTTCACTCTACTGTATATGTTTTAAATTGCTCTGGTCCCCACATCTTCAGTAAAGTCTGCTGAGCACACATTCCTTGGGAGGAAGGCCTGCTGGGATAAAGAGCAATGGCTGAGTTCTTGGCAGGGCTCAGGGCGGGGCAGAGGGCTGCAGCAGTCCCTGACTCCACAAGAATCCAGAATTCCCAGAGTGGACCAGGAGAATGTCAACCCCAGAGACTAGTGGAAATCTCGAGGGGGGGGGGGGGGGGGACACAGACTTCCCATGGAAAATAAGACGAAGGGCTTAAGTCATACTCATTTAAACCTAATGTGCAGGGTGACCTCAGCTAACGTCTGAATTGCAGACAATGGGTGAGTGGCATCTTGTCAAGTCAGCGCTCCAGGTAAAAATTTCAAAGAGTGAAAATATTCTTAAAACCTCTCAGCATGATGCCCCACAGAAGACAG
This sequence comes from Tamandua tetradactyla, assembly GCF_023851605.1. Taxonomy (NCBI): domain Eukaryota; kingdom Metazoa; phylum Chordata; class Mammalia; order Pilosa; family Myrmecophagidae; genus Tamandua; species Tamandua tetradactyla. The sequence continues at coordinate 40,682,707 of NC_135346.1, read as the reverse complement.
ACACTTCCTGGAAAATTCCACCAGCCAGTATTTTCCTGAATGTCCAAGTAAACTCTGGACTCTTAGTTTGGGCATCAGCTGGAGTACTAGGTTTGACTTAGGGACTGCATTGAATCAGAAATACATCTTTTAAAACTTGGAACCATAGTCTGCACGGCCAAACACTCACCCAGTGAGAGGCCCCAGGAACCGAGGCCTATGGAGGAAAGAGCAGACCCCTCAGGGAATCCTCTAGTTGAGTGGGTTGGGGGACAGGATGTCCCACACTTTATGCCCTCTGTTCTACTTTGCTAGCTATTGGAATGCAACACACCAGAGACGGATTGGCTCTTAATAAAAGGGGGTTTATTTCATTAGTTCTTTAGAGGAAAAGCAGCTAACTTTCAACTGAGGTTCTTTCTTACGTGGGAAGGCACAGGGTGATCTCTGCTGGCCTTCTCTCCAGGCCTCTGGGTTCCAACATCTTTCCCCGGAGTGATTCCCTTGTACATCTCCAAAGGCCTGGGCTGAGTTATGAGTGCTAAAATGAGGTATGCTGAGCTGCTTGGGCTGTGCTACATTTTGCTCTCTCATTTAAGCACCAGCCAATTAAATCAAACATCATTCATTGCAACAGGCATGCCTCCTAGCCGACTGCAGATGTAAATCAGCAACAGATGAGGTTCATGTACCATTGGCTCATGTCCACAGGCACGTTCACCTGGCCAAGTTGACAACTGAATCTAACTATCACACCCTCTCTCTTCCTTCCCTCTTCTCTCTCAAACTTGTAGAGTTGAACATGTGCAACTTTACAGCATGTATCATGCAACTCCTCTGAAAGTAGAACATACCTAGACCAAAAAAAGGGGGAAAAAAAATATTAGAAGGGAATACACCAGAATCTTAGTAGTACTTGATTATGCAGAGCTTTTACAATAAGCACATGCAATTTCTAAAATGGTAAGAATACCATTGGGGAGTTCCTGGGATCGGTGGTGCTTAAAAGAGAGTGTGTGTACCCAGTGGGCCCTCAATTCATAATTATTATTATCAGAAAAAATAAAGCTTATCTCACAACTGTGTGAGCAGGGAAGAAGGGTGGACAGAGGAAACGGACTTTCAGCCAGGGAGTCCCCTTCACACCCCGTGAACCCGTGGGAAGTTTTGTGGGTTTTCATTACCACAGATGACTTGGGTGTTTTTGCGGAGGGAGGATCCCAGAGGGCCGCACTGACAAGATGTCCACTAGGAACAACCCCCTAAAGCGACTCTCAACCCAGGAAGAGAACCTAGGAAGGTGGAAAGATGAGGGTAGGTGGTGACAAGAATTTCCAGGAGTCAGATTAATACTGTCATCCTGGGCGGGGAGTCGATCTGGGCTGGCCCCGGGAAGGAAGGAAGGCAGTGATTAGGAACTTTAGCTCTGTGTTTCCCACAGACCTGGGGTGTGAATCCCAGCTTTGCTGTTTGAACAAGTTGCTCAATTTCCCTGCACCTCAGTTTCCTCATCTAGAAAATGAGGGAGAATAATGACATCCATTGCAGCAGGATGTCGTGAGGATTAAAAGATGGAACAACATCTGCATGTGCTTTTAGTACAGGGCCTGGTAGGCAGTGGGATTTTAATAAATGCTAGCCAGAGTTATTATCTACACCCAGAGTGACTACACGAGGCTGGCAGAGGAGAAATACATAAACTCAGGTGAATCTATGGCATCTGCAAGGTTTTAAGGAGTTCTAGAAATTCCAGGAAGGAGCTATTATAAAATGGTCCTGTGTGGTCAAACAAAATAAGGGCTCAGGCAATGGTTATTTGGGTGTTAAAAAGAATCCTAATCCTTTAAGGCTGGAAACACTTTTAAAAGAAGTACCTGGAACCTCCACCTGCAAATCCCACCTGAATGCCTCACAGGCATCCTCTCCTCACCAGCCCATGAAGGACGTCCTGACTTGCCAGACCCTGCACCCAAAGCTCTTCCTCTCCCAGGTTCCAGTCTCCACAAAGGACAACTCAATTTCTCTGGCTGTCCAAGCCCCAACCCATCCTTGATTTCTGCTTTCCCTTCCCCAGCATCCTCCGAGACACCCAACATCACCCAAACTCTCAACAGGTCCCAATTCTTCTGCTTCCAAAATAAATCCTGAATCCGGTTGCTTCTCCTAATCTACACCGCTACTGTCTGACTCGACACCACCAGTACTTCTCACCTTCATTACAGAAGGAGACTCGTTAGTGAGCTTACTTCTACACTTAATTCCTCCAAGACATTTCTCTGTGCTTTTTTAAGAACATAAACTAGGAGGAGTCACTCAATCAACCAGGTTGATTAAAATTCAGCATTCTCTCTCTGTCATCTGCCTCTCTGATCCCACCTACAGTGTATCCCCTCTCACCCACTCTCCTACGTTCACACGGACTCTTCCTTCTGCTCTGTGGACACAGCACACTCAGGGCCTTGCTCCGACTCTCCCTCTGCCTGGAAGTTTCTTTCTTTGGGTCTTCTCAACATTCAGGTCTCTTCTCAAAGAGGTCTTCCCTCGGCCCTAAGTAAAAGAGCCTCTCCAGTCACCACCTCTTTGTTTCTGTTTCTAATTTCTCCTCAGCACTCCCTTTTGCCTGAAATTCTTTGTTTGCCTGTGTGTGACCCCCTCACACTACTTGAATGTGAGCTCTGCAAGGGCAGAAGCATGCTTGCCCAGCACCCAGCATCTGGCACATGTTAGTGCTCAGTACTTCATTGTGAACAAATCAATGCATTAACATATGGCTCACGTAAGGTTCTGGCCCCTCACACTCCAGCTTCCGCCAGTCATTTATGAACAGAATGTTGGTGGTGGGGAGAAGAGGACAGAGAAGTGGAAGAGGAGTTGACCAGGAGCGCTGATGGAGAGACAGACAGGTGATTCTCGTTTAGTGAAGGGAAAAGCACAGAGAAGCTTGGCGTCTGGTCTGAAGTTGCAGAGCAAGCGAACAGCAGGACAGTAACCTAAGGTTTCCAGGCCCTTGGCATTCATCTAGGTGATTGTTCCAGATGTGCCTTGTCATCAACCCTGCAATGCTATTTCACAATGGTGTACAAATGATGAGAATGGACTCCATCCCAAAAGAACTCCTCTTGCGACATCAGGTCTCGTGGCACGTAGGAAGTTGGTCAACTAAAAAGCATTCCAGTGATGAAGTATTAAACATCATTGTCCTGCCCAGCAGAGTTGAGGTCCCTTAGTTTGGGATTCAGAGCATTTCACTCATCAGCCTCTTTCCAGATTTGGGATTCCTCTCTTGACCTCAATTTCTCCATCTGTACAATGAGAAGCAAATGATTGGCAAAGTCCCTTCCAGCCCTGATGTTATAGAAGGCTACTGCCTAACATGAATTCCTTCCTCAGCTACACTGGCCGACTTACCATCCTCCCTGCCCCCAGGCCCACCTACACATGCAACTAAAACTATTGCCTTTGTTTCTACTGCTCCACGACCGAGAATGCTGTCATTTCCTCTCTGCTTTTTGAAATACTGTGCATTCTTCAATGAGCAATGGAATATGCATACCCAGTCTTCATTATGTGTCCCAGCTGAAAATATTTCCTGTTTATAAGTTCTTGAAGCATTTATTGTCTAATCCAGGGATCTGTAAGCTACAGCCCACAGACCAAATCCAGCCCACTGGTTAAATATTTTTGTTTTCTGTAGATTGAATTTTATTGAAACGCAGCCACACCCATTCATTTACTTATAGGCTATGGCTGCTTTCACATTATAGTGACAAAGATGGGTAGTTGTGGATATGGCCCACAAAACCTAAATATATACCATCTGGACCTTGACAGAAAAAAAAAAAAGTTTGCGGACCCTTCCACCCCTCAACTAATCCCTGCTTCTCAAACTTGGGTACTCAAAAATCTAGAAGGAATCAAAAACGCATATCTTTGGAAGGTATTTAAAATCTCAGGGTCAACATGGTGTACCTTTCGGGATCAACAATTTTAATAGAAGACAGGTAAGAAAAAATTGTAATAGGATATAAATGTGGACATTATGGCAAATATGTTTATATTATAGAGTAGAATTCAACATTTGCATGAAATTGCAAGCTAAAATCCTCAGTATGGCTGAAATTTCAAGCTTGGGGAGGACCTCTTTACATCGTTGCCACTCTTATGTTAATATATTTTACTATGAAATTTGGGGGAAAACTGATCTATGCTCTTCAATTTGAGGCAAGAAGACGTATCTTACAGGCCTTTGGAGCCTCATCCCTTCTGGCACAGTACTTCACTGTGACAGTTCCGGAGGGACTAGGGTCATTCAAGCTCGATCCTAAAAGGCCCTGACCTGTCAGGGATGTTTTAATGGGATCCCACCTGAAGGCAGAGGGATGGCCCAGATGACTTCGCTGCAGAGGTCATATTCACTGGGTTTTTTGTTAGTGCCTTGACCAGCACTAGGGCAATGAAAAGCCCAACAAGATTTTGTTATATTAACAGTATTCTCAACAATGTCATCACTAATAATTTCAAGTGCAAATTAGTTTCTTCCTGAGGTGAAGGCCCAGCGAATCAAGGAACTGGGTGATAACCTACCCAGGGTTATTTTGTTGTTTCTATTGTGGTGTTTGATTTGGGGTTTGGTTTGGCTTTGTTCTTGAAGATTCTTAAGCTTTATTTCATATGCAAAGAGCTAGCACTGTTTCCTTAGTCAGGTAGATATATGTCTTGAACAGGTCATTCTAGGAAGATCACTTTGTCCAACTTGACAATGCCTTTATCCCCCGTGTACTGACAGAAGCATTAGTAGCGCACACAGTGACTATATTTCCAAATCAGACTGGGCCATGTGAGCAGACACGGCCTGAGTGGGATCCCTGGCCGAATTTTCATGGGTGGCTCCAACAGAGTCACTGGTGACCCATCTTACTTTTAGGGATTCAACAATACAAAGATGATCATTTCCTTTTTGTTTGCCTTTTTCTTTTTCTTTTTTGGGGGGAGGGGTGTGGAAAAGGAGGTGATACTAGAAAATTTATTCCATCCCTGGCCCCCACACCACTGCTATTATGTCCCACCTCACACCCATCACCCCAAAAGATATTTCTCTTGGACCTCTTCCGGGATCTGAATAATCAGCGTTTGCATTAAACAGTGACCGCTCAGTTTTGCTGTTCGCTGTTTTTAAAAGGCACATGTCCCTAGCAAAGGATAGAATATTACGTTTGGTAAGAGTTGGGAGGTGTTTTTGGCACAGGGAGGCAGACCCAGACTTGCAGCCAGAAGTCAGAAAATCTGAAGCTAAACTCCAGTTGTGCCCTTGACCTGCGGGGCAGCCCTCAGTAAGTCACTTGCCATTTCTGCATTTTTGTTTTCTTGTTTGTAACATGAAAAAAGGGGGCTGGTGATCTCCAAGGGCTTTTCCAGTTGTACAGTTCTACCGTTCAAGAAAATATAATTCATGGAAAGAATAGCTGTATGGATAGACTTCAAAAAATGTACACTTGATTTGAGAAAGGATAGATGCAGAATGAAATGTTTTTAAGTCTTTAATTAATTTTCTAATGTTTAAAAACCTTCCTCCCACCCATCTTTCCTCCCACAGGCAAAACTTAACCAGTTTTCATATGTAAATGTTCAGTTTCTTTATGAATAAATATGAACACATAGACTTATTTTCATATTTGCTATACAAAATATAGCATACTGTACATATTTTTCTGCAGCTTGTTTATTCTCCACTTAATATATATTGGAGAACTTTTCACATTAGTATAGAGAGTGTCTTCATTTTTCTATTTAACTGCGTAGAATCCCATTACAGGGATACATTATATTTTATTCAAATTGATGGATCTGTGGATTGTTTCTGATCTTTTCTTTACAACAGTGCTGCAGTGAATAATTTCAAATGCATGTCATTTTGAATATGTGAAGATATATCCATAGGCCAATTCCCAGAAATGGAATTTCTTTTGTAATTTTGTACATTTACATTTTTGATAGAGACTGTCAGATTGCCCTCTACAGAGATTATAATCAGTTTTCCACCACGATCAGACTTTGAGTGCCTATTTTCCTACAGCCTCTTCAACACACTGTGTTATCAAACCTTGGGTATTAGCTAATTCGACAGGTTAACAAGTGGTATCTCAATGTGATTTAAATTCTCAATGTTCATAGGATGAATGAGGTGGAGAATCTTTCCTTATATTTAACAGCCATTTGTGTTTCTGTTTTTGTAAATTAATGCCTTTATCCCTCTTTCAAGAATGTAAAAGTTGACAGCATATAGCACCATAAATGGTTTAAGACGATGGACTTAGGTACGGGCGGTGTGGGGTGTGGCTGGGCAGGGCCAAGGGGCTGCCTCCGGGGACAGGAAGGCAGAGGAAAGGGCGGGGAGGAGCCCAGAAGGACTTCTACTGCGTGTGTGGTGTTTTACTTCTTAAAAAAAACAAAGAAGGAAAAATAGAGGAAAAAGGAGGGAGGGAAGGAAAAGGAAGGAGAGCGGGAAGGAGGGAGGGAGGAAGGAAGAAAGACTTTACAATCAATGAAACTGAGCTCGAATCCTCAGCCCAACCATACAGGCTGTGTTCTATTTTTCTGATGTCTCTCGTTCTCAGTTTCCACACCTATAGGATATAAAGAATGTCTAACTTGCAGAACTCGTGGAATGACTAAAGCTCACCCATGTGAAACAGTGTTTAGCACATGGCTGTTGCTCCATAATCATCTTATCATTGTTCATATTAATTTGATTATTATTATTCAATGTGTACAGCACCTCAAGCCAGAAGTAAAGATCTGGTGACTTTCCTTCACTCATCAACCTCTTTTACCTGTCAGAGTTCCCTAAGGGTAGCTTCTTGGTATGATTAGGCCAATGGGTTCATCCTCCCTCATTTACAAACGTCCTCCCCAGAGCTGCCCCAAAGCTGCATGACTTGTGGGACTGGGAAGCACAAGTGTGAGAGGAGAAAGAATGTGGACGGGGCAAGAGGGGGAGTTTCCGCTGTGTCGCAACCATGTTGCCTAGAACTGTGACCTCTGTTAGCACCCGATGAGACCTTGGCTTCCCAATACAGCACTGCATAGAAAGTTGAAGCCCAATGCATCCCTTCCCTGACAGCAAACTGTGGGCAAGGGTCTTGCCATAACCCCCTGAGTAGGGGTCGTTGGGAACGGTATCCATGGTTTCCCTGCCCCTGTGATCCCCACGGCCTCAGAAGAAGTCATTTCCTCCAGCTGGCCTTGGTGTGCCTTATGTCAGCAGGCACCAGGCTGCCCCCAGCCACCCTCCAAGGCAATGCTACATCTGGCTTCTTAATACTTTATTTCCCCAAAGCCTTGGAGAAACAGAAGAGCTGTCCCTTTGCTCTAAACTGTTTTCATCAGGGCAGGGGAGCTCCTAAATTGAAATGGTTTCTGTTCTTTTTCATTATTTTGATCCTAAAATATTACAAAACTAGAGAAGAGAGAAGCTAGGAGGAAGGAGGATGTCAGAGACAGAAAGACAGGAAAAGGGAAGCACTTGAAGCAGATAGCAATTTGGCAACAAACTTATTAAACTGCCTGGAGAAGAAACTTCTGGAGGGATCTGAGGGTCTGCATGGAACACCACCAGGTCCCTGAGTGGGGCAGAACCTCTGCTATTGGAGCCGACACAGGCAGGCACAGCTAATGCCAGGTGATCTGGGAGAGGCTACTGGGTGAGCCTAAATCCAGGAGCACCTGCCGTCACAACATCTGGAAGCTTCTCCAAACCAGCAAAGACAATATCCTTCAATTATAGGCAGCCACAAACCAGAAACAGCCCATCAGTCAACTAATGAAAATCTTGGAGAAAGGTATTGCAGTTATTCAACGCAGGTACTTTATCCTTGGCAGAACTAATGCGAAGGGAAACTGTAAGACATGCAAAGTTTAACTTTCGTGACATTTGGATTTCTTTCTTCTTTTAATAACCTCAATTCCACAAAGCCAGGAACCTTCTTCAATAGTATCCCTTCCAGACCTACCATTGTATTTACTGCCAATTCCTTATCTTTCTTCCTTTCATACAAATTCCCCTCTCTTTGACCTCATTCCCTCCAGAACTTTTTGCTGGGAGATAGCTACTGTGGTAGTTAGATTCAGTTGTCAACTTGGCCAGGTGAACGTGCCTAGTTCTGTTGCTGTGGACATGAGCCAATGGTACATGAACCTCATCTGTTGCTGATTATACCTGCAGTGGGCTAGGAGGCGTGCCTGCTGCAGTGAATGATGTTTGAGTTAATTGGCGGGTGCTTAAATGAGAGAGTGCAACGTAGCACAGCCCAAGCAGCTCAGCATACTTCATCTCAGCACTCACAGCTCAGCCCAGGCCTTTGGAGATGTAGAAAGGAATCACCCTGGGGAAAGTTGTTGGAACCCAGAGGCCTAGAGAGAAGGCCAGCAGAGATCACCCTGTGCCTTCCTATGTAAGAAAGAACCTCAGATGAAAGTTAGCTGCCTTTCCTCTGAAGAACTAACAAAATAAATCCCCTTATATTAAAAGCCAATCCATCTCTGGTGTGTTGCATTCCAGCAGCTAGCAAACTAGAACAGCTACCTACTTTGAGAAACCAATTCACTGAAAGTTGATAATGGACACTATGGCAGAATAATGACACTTCCTCCCAGAGACGGTCTTACCCAAATCTCCTATCTAAGAATATGTTACCTTACATGGCATAAGGTCATTGAGGTTCAGGACACTGAGATAGGGAGACTTTCTTGTATTTTCCAGATGGGCCCAATCTAATCACAATCTAATTAAAAGTGGAGAACCTTCCCAACAGGGTCCGAGAGATAAGACAGAAGAAAAGGAAAATATTGGAATCCTAAAGAGGGACTCACTGCCCCACCCCCTCCATTGCTGGCTTTGAAGGTCGAAGAAGCAGCCACAAGCCAAGGAATGTAGTGACCCCTGGAAACTGGGAAGAGCCCTCAGTGACAGCCCGCAAGGAAATGGGTATCTCAGTGCTGCAACCACAAGGAACTGAATTCTGATGGCAGCCTGAATGAGCAAGAAGACGGATCCTTCCCTGGAGTCTCCAGAAAGAAATGCAGCTCTGTTGGCAGCTTGATTTTAACCTGTCAAAACCCGTGTCAAATATCTGACCTACAGAACTTTAGTATAATAAATTTGGGCTGCTTAAGCCACAATATTTGTCATAATTGGTTATTTTTCTAGAAAAGGTACACAGATATATGAGACTCCACCAGTGGAATTATTATGGTACCACAAGAGGAAAGGAACTTATAGGTAGGTTGTTTTCCCATGATTCATGACCAGGCATGTTGTCTACTTCCTTCTTTCCCCTGTTCCTTAAGTATATTATAGAATGCCTGCTTTCCACCAGACACATTGCTCCCTGCACACGTGATCTAGATCATATCTGTGCCAGTGGATTCAGGTAGCCAGCAAATCAACGAAAGTTCTCTAAGCATCTACTATGTGTCCGGTACAAGGCAACTCAGTCAGAATTCACTGAAAGTTTCTTATAACTGCCAGGTAAAGGCTGGGAAGACTGAGATTTCAAATGCTGCAAAGGAAGATTGAAGCCATTGCTATAATTTATTACTGTCTCCACTTTACATGAGGCAAACCTGAGGCTCAGAGACACTTTATGGTTTCCCACACTGCAGCTGACCAGACACATGAAGTTTTTTGTTCACATTCCATTCTACACAGGTCAGATGGAGCTAGTTTTATTCTATGACTATTCAGTGATTAAAATCCAACTTGTTATACTTTGCTAATAATTAAACAAACTCCTTGGGTCTATCTGATCTGACCCCTCTCTACCTTTCCAACCTCATTTTCAACTGCTTGCTACACTTCTGCAATTCTTGCTGTGTTTATACTCTGCAGACAGGCCAAGCCTAATCCCACCCCAGGGCCTTTGCACTGGCTGTACATTCTCCCTAGGACTGTGCTTACCTGGCCCTTCTCATCATTCAGGTCTCTGCTCCACTGTCATCTCCTTGAAGAAGCCTTCACCAATTGCCTATCTAAAGTAGCAAATCCTATCCCCATCTATTACATTATTTTGTTTTATTTTTCTCATAACTAGCTTAAAGCAATTTTTTGTTATTGTTTTCATGTTTATTAGCTGTCTGCTTCACACGAATGTAAATTCCATGCAGAGACGTTATCTGTCTTATTGTCCTATTATTCCCAGAGCCTAGAACCATGCCTGGCACATGGTAGGTGCTTGTCAAATATTTGTTAAATAAGGAAATGTAAAAGGATCTTCATTGCAGCATTGTTTGTCATATCAAAAAATAGAAACAGTGTAAATGTCCATCAGTGAGAAATAGTTAAATAAATGAAGGTACATAAAATAGAAAATTCTACAGCCATTAAAAAAGTGAAGTAGACTTGTAATTATTGACAGAAAAGAATATCTTCAAAACAATAAGTGTACTATAGTTTTAGTCTTGTAGAACATTAAAAATATATATCAATGTTTGGAGCTGTACACACTAGTAGTTATGCCTGGGAAACAAGACTGTAGTTAAAAAAGAGGAGAGAATTTTTTTTTACTTTATATACTTTGTATTCTTAGAATGTTTTACAATTAGCTTCCATTGCTTTCATAATAAAAAAATATTAAATATGCTGAAATGTTTAGGGGAAAAGTGCTCTGATGTTTTCAATTTACTTGATGGTTGCATAGACATGTGAAAAAGCAAATATAGCAAAAGGCTAATTGTGGAATCTAGATGATACATATATGGATGTTCATGGTACATGTCTTTTAACTTTCTCTAGGTTTGAAAATATTCACAATAAAATTTGGGACAAAAATCTTACTATTTATTCAATGCATATTTCTTGAAGGCCTATTTTTTTGTCAGACATGGACTATGAGTTTCTTAGATGTTTTTCTCATGCTGCCACAAAGGGACCTGTGGTGCTTTGAGGCTGTATGTGCACCAGAAAAACACGTTCTTAAATCTAATCCATTCCTGTGGGTGTGAACCTATTGGAAGTAGAACCTTTTGATGAGGCTACTTCGGTTAAGAATGGCTCTTAATTCCATTACAGGAGTCCTTTATAAATGGAAATACAGAAAGAGAGAGAAAGCCATGGAAGCAAGGGGCTGAAATCAGTGAAACCCAGAAGTGAAGAGAGAGCTCAGCAGATACCACCATGAGCCTTGACATGTGGCAAAGAAGCAAGGATTGCCAGCAGCTCGTCTCCAGGAAGAAAGCATCGCCTTCATGATGCCTTGTTTTGGACATTTTCTTGGCCTCAAATTGTAAGCTAATAAATTCCCATTGTTTAAGCTCATCCAGTTCATGGTATTTGCTTCCAGCAGCCTGGGAAACAAAACAGCACCTACATGGCATACAGATCAAATGCCATCCTCATGCCTCCTCCTCTCCATTCATGCCACCATTTACGTCCACACTCCAGGCCACATCCCTCCAAGCGTCCTAGAAAACTGAGATTTACCATGAGACTGCCTACGTTTGGAGTCAAGTTTTCCCTGTATGAGAGCCCTGTGTTCCAAGTGAGGATTGGATAAAAGTTTCATAGACTCTGTATCAGTTCAAGTCCCAACAGAAAACAGACAGTATATGCAAAATGGTAACTTAATAGTGGTGTAGACTGTGATGGTCACAAATCTAGGGACATTGGTGCCACATGTCTTTGCTTCCAGGCTGCCCTGACAAATACCAAACAATGGGTTGGTCCGAATAGCAGGAATTTGTCTCACAGTTTCAGAGGCTAGGCTTCTCCCTGCATTGGGTCAGCAGCATTCTGGCTAGCCTGCAATCCTTGGGCTCCTTGGCTTTCCTATCACATGGTGAGGTCCTCTCCTTTCTCTTCTGGGTTCCATGGAGCTTCTGTCACCTCGCCATGGCTTTCTCCATCTATGTCCATCCTATATCTGCTTATAAAGGACCCCAGTAATCTGAATTAAGGCCCACCCTCATTCTGTTGGGCCACACTTTAACTAAAACAACATCAAGAGATCCTATTCACAGCAGCTTCACACCCACCTTGTTTTGGACATTTTCTTGGCCTCATATTGTAAGCTAATAAATTCCCATTGTTTAAGCTCATCCAGTTCATGGTATTTGAACTGGATGAATTCATGGTATTTGAATGGGTCAAGACAAAGAACCTGTCTAGACTGGAGTCCACAATTCAGCCTGCCACACATTAGGCCTGGAGGGGGATGGGCAGGAGAAGTCAGTGAGATCAAGGAGCTGCCATGGAAGTCATGGGTGTAGGAAGCAGCCACTTCCAAGAATGCACTGGAAAGAACAATGGGAGATTAACACCTCTACTTCCCTCTCCTCCTACACTCCTGTATTCTGCTGATGGCTCCTGTGATGGGTTGAATCGAATTCCCCAAAAAGACCTGCTGAAGTCCTAGTCTATGATATCTGTAAATGAGACCTTATTTGGAAATGGGGACTTTGCAAATGTACTCAAGTTAAGATGAGGTCACCCTGGAATAGGATAGGTCCTAATCCAACATAACTGGTGTCTTCATGAGAAGAGGAAAAGAGACACAGACAGACACAGAGAGGAGAAAGCCATGTGACGATGGAGACACACAGGAGGGGGAACACCATATGATGCAGAGGCAGAGACTGCAGTCATGCTGCCACAACCAAGGAACACCCTCCTTGGTGAGAAGGATTTTTCCTTACAACCAGAGCATGGCCTGCTGGCACCTTGAGTTCAGACATCTACCTTCAGAACTGTAAGAAAAATCATTTCTGGTATTTTATGCCACCCAGGTGCTTTGTTACAGAAGTGTTAAGAGACAAATACACCTCCTATCCACCAACTGGAAGCCAGGGAGCAGGGGAATCCAAGTGAGACCATCTTGGAAGATCAACATCCCAGGACGCAAGCAGGGCAGGGTGCAGACTGGAGTCAGGTAGGGATAGGGATGGGCAATGATAAAAATTTTTTAAAAAGCAAGTACACATCTGCCATGCAAAAGAACTGGATTCAATTCCTGGATCCATGCACTTCCCCCTACCCCACCAAAAAAAATTCAACAAATGGTGCTGCAATCAATGGGATACCCATATGGACAAAAGAATGAAACGTGATATCCCCCGCCCCATACTACATACAACAAAAAAGCAAATACAAAAATAAAAATAACCCCAGTGAGAAGATGGCACCATCCCGACTATAACACAAATGAAGAAATCGAGAATCCCATCCATGAAGGGAGCATTTGCAGGGTTAGAACCTTTATATTCTAACTCAAAAGTTCTTTGTTTTCTGCTCTCCACATTTATGCCTCTAAAGAAGGTACTTATCAGACAGTGAATAATGAAACCCTGTTTTGTTAAAACCATATACTGACACTCTTCAAAACCATCAAGGTCATAAAAATCAAGAGAAGTCTGAGGACCTGCTGCATGCCACAGGAGACTAAGAAGACTTGACGACCAAATGCACTGCAGTGCTCTGCATTGGACCCAGGAACAGAAAAGGGATATTTGTGAAAAAAAATTGGAGAAATTCAAATAAAAGACTGTGGTTTAATTAATAGTAATGTACCAACATCAGTTTTTTGCTTTTGCCAGTGGTACCCTGGTTATGCGAAATGGGGATATTAAGGAAAACTTGGTTGAAGGATAGGTAGGAATTCTCTATACTACCTTTGGAACATTTTTTTTTGCACATCTGAACTATCCAAAATACAGTTTATTTATTAGATAGATGATAGATAGATAGATAGATAGATAGATAGATAGATAGATAGATAGATAGACAGAGAAAATAAAGCCAAGGACAAAATGCTACAACTGGAAGAGACTTGAATTAAGCTGATCTTTTATCATTTATCAATAAAGGTCACCTGAGAATGAAAGAGTGTTATAAATAATTACACCACATTTACAAGCAAAACCAAGATGGTACAGCCACTCTACTCATCTATTCCCATGCCCTCAATTTACAGATGAGAACACTGAAGAGACCCAGAGAAGTAAAGTGATAGGATCAAGGTTGCACAGCAGGTTAGGGGCAGAGATAGAACTAAAAGCCCAACCAGGGCCCTGGATCCTCCACCGCATGGTCACTCCTCAACCCCTGAGTCTTCCTCTTTTTGCCCTGAGCAGGCCCAGTGAGCCACCCTGCAGTCTTCTGAAAGGTCCTCACACGATTCTGGGAAAAGTTAGCTCATTTTTCTGTCCCAAGAGACATAGTTTGGCACTCCATTTTTTCCCTCTTGTTTTTTCCTTCCCCATTTTTGTAGTCAAACACTGGCCTGGTTGGAGGGGAAGCACTGAGGTGCCTGGGGGTTTCACTGCTGTTTCATTACATAAGTGAAAGTCTACAAGAAGTCAGGCCTAGCTGACAGGCCCCTTGGTTGGTCCCCGGGAGGCTTCCGAGACTACTCAGCCACCCCAGGGCTGGCCATCTTGACTCTGAGGATGGGCTGCCAGGACTTCCAGGAAATGTTCAGTCAGTACAAACCTCACCCAACAAATATTTCTTGAGCATTTTTTATGTGCCAGGCACTGGGCTAGGCACATGGCCTATAAGATTGGATGAGACAGACATGGTCGCTTATGGAGATCACATTCTAGAAGGGGTGAATGTTGGATAATAAACACATATACAAACAAATGACATTTAAATAAATTACAGGTCATGATTAGTGCTAGAAAGGAAATAGAATTCTCTGACAAACAATAATAATAGCTAATATCTATTAAATTCATCATTTATCCACAGCTACTTTATGAGGTAGAAACTATTATGTCCATCTTATGGATGAGGAAACTGAGGCACAGATGCTAGGTGATTGCCCAAGGTCAAGGAGCTGGTATATGCCAGAAAGGAACTTGAACCCAAGAATCTAGCTTGAGAACCTGGGTTTTTAACCACTAGCTCTCCTGGGGAGTGGAGGCTGGGAGGGGAGCTCATACTTTAAATAACTGAAGGACGCCCTCTCTGAGAATGTGGCATATAAGCTGAGGTGGGGCAGAAGAAGCCCTGGGAAAAGCAGACAGAAGAATGTTCCAGGCAGAAAGAGGAGCCCATGTCAGTGTCCAAAAGTGGGGAAGAGCCGGAGAGTTCTGTGAACTATGAGAAAGCTTGGAACACGGGACGAGAGGGTAAATTTTATACTAGGTGCATCTTACAAAGTGTCTTTGCAGACATACTCTCTCATGTGATCATGAGATGCCAGGCAGGCAAGTGCTATTATTACCCATGTTTTACAGAACACTGTTCTTTAAGTACATTGTCTTTGGGAACTGGAGCGCTCAGGTGATACTGGAACCCTGTCTTTGGACTCATGACAAATACTCTTTCTTCTCAACCTCCCTGCCCAGGAATGAGTTGCTTCTTTGCTGCTTCTAGTCCCCTAACTACGATGCACCATGTGTGGCCACCAACTCTTGTTTCATTCTCTGCCAGCTCCTCCCAACTCAGAACTTACCGTCCCAGCTCCCCTAACAACTCAATTTCTAGAGGAATCTGACTTTAAAAAAGTAAAATCCATACTCATCTGCTAATGTGTAATAAAGCCCTGCTAGAAACTTATAGTCAACTTGTCTGTACATCCCTGGGAGAACTAACAGCCTTTCTTTTCTTCCAGCCTCGAGCTATTTGCATTTCCTTCTCTGCCAAAGTGGGAGGCATTAGCTGATGAATGGCCTAGTAGTCCCAGAGGAGACTTAGCCAGAATTTGAGCCTGGGCCCTTTGGTGAACAGGTGGCAGTTTGCAGATGCCAATAAACCAGGCATCCTTCAAGCCAGCTAATTCCGTCTGCGAATGTGATTTGATTCCCCTTCAAACACTGGCCCCAGAAGAGCACGGCAGAGAGGCCCACCTCCTCCAGGGTTCTCAGCTCCTTGTGGCACACAAGTCCTCCCAACCCCAACACTGCCTTCTCTTGTCCTCAGCTTGTACCACATCCTACCAGACCTCGGTACCCAGACAACCCAGAACCCTTGGCAACTCAGAGCACAGCATGAGCTTTCCCACCCCCACGCCCTTGCTGGTACTGCTCGCTCTGCTTGTGACATCGTCCCCACCTTCTTCACTGGCTACATCTTTTACATCTCCTAAAATATCCTTGGATGCCAGCCGCCTAGGAAGAGTTTCCCGGCAGTCCATTCCCCACTGGGTCTATTACTTGTCTCTTCTTTGTGTTCCCATAATAATTTGAGTGCCAATGGCATGCCACACACTCTGCTAAGCAGCCTACATGGATCATCTCAATCTGATAGCAATTCAAAGAGATAGATTCTACCATTCTCCTGATTTTTACCAATGAAGAAACTGAATCTTAAGCCATATATCCACAGTTGAGCTGTAAACGCTGGTGGTGGGAGACAAACCCAGTCAGAGTTCAGGATCTGAAGCAGATGCTTTTGATCATGGTCATCAATTGTACTCACCATCACAGCTAACATTAATAAGGCGCCAATTGTATACCTCACATAGTTCTAAGCCTTTGACATGCATTTTCTCGCTGAACTTTCATAGCAATCCTATAAAGTTTAGTTATTACAAGGTAGCCGTTATTATAACTATTTAGAAGGCATGAATATTGAGGCATGGAAAGGCTTACCTGTTCAGCCAAACCACACAGAAATTACCCAGATTAGCTGAGACCACTAGTAATCTACAACACTCCTTTCCACTTTTTCCATAATAACAAAGACTTATTGTTTAAACATGGCAATATACTCAGCTTAAAAAAGAAACAAAAAGCACAAAACTAAAGCTAAACAACCTCCTTTTGTGATTGGGCAGCCAATGAAATGTAAGTCAATATTTTGGGCCCTTCAGGAAAGTTGGCCAGCATGTAGCTTTCTGCCTTTTCTCCTTTCTCCTACTTCCTCTAAGAGGCGTGAAGTCTGGATCTCCAAGAGTCATCATATTATGCAGCAATCCCACAAAAAAGGGCAGAGCCAAAGAGAAAAAGCTGAACCTCTGATGACACACTGAGTTGTCAGACCAGCCCCAGACAGCCTAGCTCCAAACTTCCAGAAATTTGGAAGAAAGATAAGTCTGTTTCTTGTTTAAATCATGGTGACTTTGATTCTCTATTACTTGAGGCTAAGTGCAATTCCTAGCTCATTTACTTTGCCTTGTGTCTGACCACCCATACCTCCTTTCTGTATATACAGATGTACCTAGTACAGGACCTGGCTCCAATTACTGATCTGAATTGGCCCTGACATTTTGTCATTTACCTACTCTTCCACATATAGACAGAGGAGCCTAGTTACCTGAGAAGCTTCCTTCCTGAAGGGATGGATGAAGAAAGACAGGAGGTTGGCTCTAAGTGAGTGAAATGCAGCTACAGGGAAAAACCAGCCCAGCTTCCAAACTGCCTAGGTCTGGGGAGGGCAGTGCTGGCTGAGTGCCATAAACAACCTTTCCTCCTCTGTCCGGGAAACCCAGGATCAGGAGTCAAATTATACCTGGAAAGTGAAGTCATCAGAGTACCCTAGCCAAAGCTGACTGTCATACTTATGCAAATAAGAGAGCCTGCAGTGTATATTGCACATTGAGATTCTCTGGGAATCACCCCACTTCTCCACCTTCTCCTAGCCAAGCTTGAAATCCCTCCAACAAGGCTGTGGATGCCACAGTTATCGTGAGACTTGTCATGCCTATGGCTTTGAGATATGAGGATATTGGCTGTTGGGCCAGTCATTAAGGGTCAACCACTAGGAACTTCAGTTTCCTCATCTGTAGATGGGTAGTTTACCTACCCCTGTTTCCTTACGAGGAGCTGGTAAAAGGGCCAACTGTAGTAATGAACATGAAAACCTGTTTGTAAAATGTTTTGTAAAACATTCTGGGGCCTCAGCTTCCGCAAATATAGAAAGCTACTTCAAGCTCCCAAATTCTATATACATTACACACTTTTCTACACTAAAGTACACACTAAAGTTTGTACACTAGGTTCATACACTAAAGTATAAACCGCTGATCTTTTTCTAAATGGAAAACATAGGAGGGAGGCTGGGGTTTCTATAGGAATGGAAAGAGAAAGCCAGTGACATGGAAGACAAAATACATAAGAAAGAGACCATGCTGTTAGCATAATTTGTAGCACTGGAGAATGGAAGGAAAGAAAGAAATTCTTTTTTCTTGCTATTATTGTTTTTGGTGAAGTTCTCCTCTGAAGATGGAAATATTCAAGCTGCAAATGGTCTTCCTTAGCTTAAATATTAACAAAAAATTATTTAACAGTAGTTAGTTCCTTCAGGGTAATGGGATTAGGAGGAAGAACAAAGAATTTTACTCTTTTTTTTTTTGAGAATACAGTACAATAGTCATCATGAGTTTAACAGTCTATATCATCCACATCCTACAATTAAGAATATCATTTTCTTCTATTTTCAAATATTTAAAAATAACCTCCATGTTATTGTGTCTTTAAGGTTTTCTAAAAATTTTCATAAGTTGAAATCAAGATAAGAGACTAGGCTTACTAACTTTCTAAATTCAGAAAAATCAAAATTTGTTGAAAATTTTGGAATCCTAGTAACCTTAAAACTAAACATGCTTTCCTTAAAGAGATGTTTACTGTGTGTGTGTGTACACACATTTCCCAAGGCAAACACACCCTGTCCGGTTTCTTCGCCATTTCTGTGCTGTTGAAAATGGACTGTGCCGGACTTCTTCTGACACTTACCTTTGGTCGATTTCAGAAAAGTGTGGGAAACCTTTCCCACAATAAAGATGTGCCAAGAGGACTAATCTGCTTTTTGTAATCTTGTCAGAAATGTGATACTCTAATGTGGTTCGTGACTGAAATCTAACTCCATTTAACTTTTCCTGAGATTGTGACATGGAAGTCACAATCTCATGGACATGAAGTGCTCCATGTCTCATGACATGGAAGTGTTGCCTCTTGTTTTCTGCTCCCCTTTGCTCTTTTGTATCTACTGTGCTGTCAGAAACGAAGCCATTAGCAGGACCTTGAAATAACTGTTGCTGGCTGATTGAAGTTGTCATGCGTTAGGGGTGAAAGCAAATTAAGTCAGGATTCTTTTTTCCTAAAATCTGTTCATCAGAAGGAGCTCTCTGAGGAAACCTACGGAGTCATGGTAATTGCTTGGTAAATTACCGTAAAGATGCAGCATGGCCCATGTTTTCACAATCTACTATTCCACATTCTCAGAGTATTTTCTTGGAAATTTCTTCTATGCTTGATTAAGAAGGGACTTTTACTCCTTATATCTTCCTAAGCATTTCTTTTCTTTTTACCATGAATGTATTGTTTCTACAACTTTTTTTAAAAAATATTGATGTGTTTATTAAGGGCTTACAATGTGATTAACCAAAATGGTTAACACCATGATAAAAAAATTATCATGTTTTTGTTTTGGCATTTTGATTTTGTCCAATCTGAGGCTGTTATCAGTTTGCTAAAAGCTGCCAGAATGCAATATACCAGAAAACGGAACAGCTTTTGTAAAGGGAATTTATTAGGTTACAAGTTTACGGTTCTAAGGCCAAATGTCCAAACTAAGGCATCCAGAAAATGATACCTTGACTCAAGAAAGGCCGATGTCTATAACATGGGAAGGCATGTGGCTGGTGTCTGCTTGTCCTTGTTCCCAGTTCCGTTGCTTCCAATTTCTGATGCCAGTGGTTTCCTCTCTAAGCATCTGTGGGCCCTCACTTAGCTCCTCTAGGATGCAACTCTGGGTTCTGGCTTGCTTAGCATCCCATGGGAAAGCACCTGGCAATGACTGCTGGCCTCTGCTTCTCCAGATGTCCTTGTCTGGGCATCAGCTCTCTTTGTCAGCACTCCAGGCATCTCCAAACGTCTGTGTCTCTGTCAGCTCTCAAGCAACTGTTCCCCAAGCATCTACATCTGAAGTTTCTCCAAAATGTTTCCCCTTTTAAAAAGAATCTAGTAAACTAATCAAGACCCACCTTGAATGGGTGGAGCCCCATCTCCATCTAATCAAAAGGCTACATTCACAATTGGGTGTGTCACATCTCCATGGAAGTAATCTAACCAAAAGGTCACGCCCACAATTGAGTGGGTTAGTCTCCATGGAAACAATCTAATTATAGGTTTCTAACCTAAACAGTAGGTCTGGCCCCATAAGATTGCATCAGGATTAAAACATGGCTTTTCTTGGATATATAATAGTTTCAAACTGGCGCAGAGGCCATCACAAGATACAGAGACCCAGAGATTTTAGTCCAGTCATTAGGGTTCAGCCATCTGACTGATGCCAAAGTTGATAGGAAACAAAGGTATGTCCCTTGTCAGTTCCTGTCCAATCCTGCCACAGGCACTAAGAAAGACCAAGAAACTACCCCTAGTTGTTAGCTGCAGGAATGTTGGGCATAGACGTGTGAATACCTGTCATTTGTCAATCTCCCAGATCCAAGATCAGAAGGGATGTACTTTAACCCAGTTAAAGCATTAAGTCATGGAAAGAACTGTACATTAGCTAATGTGCCTATTAGTAGATTAGCTTATGTGATTAGTTCATTGCCACCACTCACTCCTACTGAGCAGAAAGCTCAACCTGGAGAGAAGAGACAAAGGATATGCTAGTTTTTGATGGAATGCAAAAAAAAAAATGTTAATGTTAGAATTCAAAGGGATCTAAGGGATGATTTCATCAGGGTGCATAAACTGAAAAGCTCTGTCTTTGTTTACCTACAGTGTAGTAATATGGTTTCCTTGAATCTGAATATCTTTCTATGCACGTTCCATTTGCTTACTTTCTCCTTCCCAGCTATACTATACCTATAAATTTCCCACAATGTTATGTTATCTGCTTGGACTCTGAAATGGCCCTGCTAGGGGTAGCGTGGTGTCCTTTGGCTAGGACTAAGTCTCTAAAAAGATTGCCAGTGGATGCTCATAAAAGATGCAAGGTGTCCCAAGGAGAAAGGATGCCAATAGGAATAGGAAGGAATTAGACAAGAAATAATGGTCTCTGAATCCCAGGACTTTTTTTTAATAAAATGGAACTACTAAAGGCTACTTCAGGGTTTGGGGAGAAGATGATCAGAGAAGGCCTATGAATTGCCTGGCATATAGAACATCTTCAATAAAATATCTTTCCTTTCCCTCCCAGAAGATGCAAGAGGCTATTCACACTCTTGCCCGTGATTGTCCATCTCTTCTTAAAGAAGTAGGCAGGGTGGGCCAAGGTGGCTCAGCAGGCAAGAATGCTCACCTGCCATGCCGGAGGACCCGGGTTCGATTCCTGGTGCCTGCCCATGTGAAAAAAAAAAAAAAGAACTAGGCAAAGGAGAAAATGTGATTGGCTGTTTCTAAGAGGTAAACAGAGCCAAAGAATTGGGACCTCTCCTCATGATATTATTTTTCTTTGGATTTACCATGGAATTTTCTTTCTTAACATTTGGTTCCCTGAGGTTTGGGCATGATGATGTCCCTCATCACTTGGGATGGGTGCTTCCAGTACAGCAGTCATCCACTTACTCAGACAGAAATAACAGGAGCAGGAGCTATGCCACCAACTATCCCAAAGACCGGATGCTGTACGGCAGTGATACTGTTCATCTGGGCAACTGATTCCACACAAGTGGGCAATGACAGAGATCCGTCACCACAAACAAGCTAGCAGCTTCTCCCTGGTTTCTTTTTCCTGTTTTGATCTTTTGGAAAACAAGACATCCCACAGCCAGATTCTTGACTTCTGAGTTGTCTCCTGGGTCTGTTCACTATCTGTTCATGGACCCCAACCCAGCCTGTCATCTCAGCAACCCAGCTAAGCTTCAGTCCATGGAAACATAATGATCATTTGACAGCGTGGGAACGCTGGGATCATCTCAGTGGGACCTTGTGAGCTGGGTGTTCAGCTCCAGCAAGCTGGTTCATCTGCAGGCCTCCTGTGTCCTGGCCAGTCTCCTGTACCAGTCTATTTGCTGGTGAACAATAACCCGGCTTTTACATGACAGATCCTCAGATAGCAATAGAAACCAGGAGGGCTGGGCAGGGATGAAACCTTAGCATTTTGGTCACTAGTAAAGAGTGATCTTATGTCCAAGGCTCACCTCTTCTTTCTCTCTCTCTCCTCATGATATTATTTTTCTTTGGATTTACCATGGAATTTTCTTTCTCAACATTTGGTTCCTTGGGGTTTGGGCATTTTACATTAATTTCCTCTTTGTCACCAGCCTAATTCCACTCTTCCTTCCACCTCCTCCTTCCCTTCCACAATTCTTTTTCTTCCTCCTTTTCATCATCCTATCTTCTTTCTGCAAACATTCCTTGAAATGCTTCTGTAGAGATCTGCCAAAGAGAGAGAGAGTGGAGTTTATTGGTTAAAAGTAAGAAATTTGGTGTCAGCTCTGGGTTTGAAGCCAACATTTGCCACTCGGGAATTGTGTAGCTCTGGGTGCATTACCTGAGTTTCCTTTACATCTTTACATCTTTACAACAGACAACGATACTCATTTCATGGGGTCAAATGCAATGCTGTATATGCAAAGTGTTTTCTTAGCAAAATGCTCAGGGTATGATATACCCTAAATAAAACTTAGCTTAGGGAAAAACAAATATTCACACAATCTTTTTCTCTATCATGGTATAAATCAATTGGGTTCCTCCTGTGTTTCTTAAAAGTCTAAGACCCCAAGTCTTGTCCAGAATGGGAGGGTGGGGAGTGGGTACAGATACGCTGAGTCCTACATTGCATGCCCCTCCCTTTCAAAACAGATTCTGTTTTTCTTCTTTTTACATATTCTATCTCTGAGCAATATTCTGAAAAAAGGATCCAATTGCTATAACTATTTTTTCTGGAACTCATTTAAACTGTTTTTTTTTTTTTTTCATGTGTACTTTTGCCAAAATTCTCTCCAAATCAGAAAGTCCCTGGAATGTAATAGGTCATTGTTTTACTCCCTGGTGGTTCCTTCCAATTTGAACCCCCCACCCCCACCCCATTAAAATGTAACTGACATTTCTGTTCTGTAAGGAAGAGGTAGAGGAACTTACCCCACCCAGCAGAACTTCTAGACAGTTCTTTTCACAGGCCTCTGACTATCTGACAGAGAATGGCAGTTATAAAGTACCTGGTATCATTTGAAAAAGAATGATTGCCCATTTTCTTTACCATTCAAGAAATGTGGTTACACCCAGCATTTCAGGAAAGAGCCTGTAGGTGTGAATTGAGTCTGACAAAGCAATACTGTTTCACTACTTAAAAAATAATTTATCTTAAAACAACAACAATAAAAAGCCTGACCTTATTGAAGGCAGACCACAAATGAAAGTCGTCTTTATGACCTATAATTCCTTTAGTGGAATGACCCTCAGTCCTTCAGGGTAAGTGACTCCGACCATGAGAGCATGTTGTTTGGATGAGCCACTGTAGGATTGCTGTTATGAAAGACGATGGGCATAGATAGCACCAGTCCAGGACAAAGGAAATCAAGAGGGATGTTAGATTGCAGGTTCAATGATAGCAGATCTCATGACCATTTCATATATCAATGTATGCCCAGTGCTTAATCCATTGCGGGCATATAGTAGAAACTCAAGAAAGAGCTGTTGAGTAACTGAACGAACAACTGAAAGAATGACTGAAGAAAGAGTTCAGAAGAGAACCATTCTCCTTCCCTCCCAGTACCTATCCCTTGGCAGTCCACAGAGTGGCTGCTGGTCTTTCTGCTTCCCCTGCTGCTTGCCTCCAGTCCATCCTCAGCACCACACCAAGGGCGATCCATTTGAAACATAAATCAGGTCCATCCCTTCCCTGCTTCAAATCCTTCACCTAGGACTAACCCAAAATCTTCGCTTTGGTCTCCTAAGCTTGTTTGATCTGGTCCCTGGCTCACTCGGTGGCCTCAACTCTTCTCTTCCCTCTAGCCACTCTGACCTTTTGTCTATTTCCTGGGCAAGCCACGCTCATTTCTACCACAGGGTCTTCGTATGTGATGCTCCATTGGCCTGGAACACTCTTCCTCCCGATTTTTTAATGAAAAGATACTTCCTTCTCATTCTCATTTTGGCTCATAGTGCATCTCCTAAGATCTTTCTTCAGCACCCAATATAAAGTAACTGCCCATTTGTTCTCTGTCACATCACCATTTTCTTTTTCTTTATAGTACTAAGCACTCAGAATATTTTGTTCATTTGTTTATTTTTGAGATCATTGTACTTCTCCTGCACTATAAGTTCCTTCTCTATTTGTTCACAATTGATGATTCCCCAGTGCCTACCACAGAGCCTGACACTTAGTGGTCAGGTCCTTCAATAAATATTTTTTGAATGAATGAATAAATGCAGCTTTGGCAACCCGAGGGTTCTGGGCATCACCATCTGAATTGTCTCAGGAGGCCAAGGATCAGAGGCAGCATATAGATGCCTCAAATAGAGGGGTCAGGGAGGAAGAAATGTGAATGATAATAGCTAACCTTTGTATGGCACTTACCATATGCCAGACGTTTTTCCAACTATAATTTATGTTATTACATCATAATTCTCATAGCCACCTTTTGAGGTATTGAAAGTTATTGTTCCTATTTTACATATAAAAAACTGGTAAAGAAAAGGTTTGCAATGTACCCAAGTTCAAAAAATTAGTAAACAGAAGATCAAAGATTCAAACCCAGAATTCTAACCACTACACTACATCGCCTCTCTTGAGCTGCCTTATTCAGAAGCACACATGGGCTAACACCATTCCCGGGAAGAAACTATACGAGACTGGTGGAACCACAGAGCACTCAGGTATTATCATGGGTTTGACTGTGTCCCCCCCACCACACATACACACAAGACATGTTCAAGTCCTAACTCCCAGACCTATAAAATAGTCTTTGGAAAGAGGGTTGTTGATTATGTTACTAGTTAAGATGAAGCCAAACTGGGTAAGAGTGGGGTTATTAGAAGAAGAAGACAATTGGACACAGAGAAACAGACAAAGGAGAGGGTACCATGTGACAGTTAAGGCACAGGATGTCATGGATTGTCAACAAGCCACCGCCAGAAGCCAAGAGAGAAGCATGGAATAGCTTCTCCCCTGAAGACCTCAGAGGGGACATGGCCTTGCCAGCACCTTGATTTAAGATTTCTAGTCTCCAGAACTATAAGACAATGTTTTCTGTTGTTTTAAGCCACTGAGTTTGTGGTATTTTATCACAGCTGCCCCAGGGAACTAAGGCAGGCCTGGATATCAATGTAAATACAAATCTACCTCCAGACTGTGCAGCCTGTAGCCAGGGCATACGTGATGAATGGTGTCCTGTTGAATGGAAGATGCCCTCAAGCCTGCCATTTAGCCCCTTGGCCAAAAACATGCCTGGTAAAATTCCATGTCCACAGCTGTAACAGTACAAGGGCAGTGCCGCTGCCACCTACCTGGCTCATGTGGCTTCCAGTCTGCCCTCCAGATCCAACCTGCAGAATCTGCACAGCGTCGCCTGCAGAACATATATTTTTGAAACTATAATTGTGACCAATGTTTAAAATCAGGGGATTTCACATGTAAGTTGAGGTTCCTGGCTTCCCTCCAAACCTCATGAGAACTGGTGATACTCGCTTTTGCACCTGGTATAGTGAGCTAGACCTGAACAGGGGCTGTTCCTCTGGAGAGAAGCATGTGAGGCCAGCTCACTACAGACTCCACTATTCCCTATTTGTCCTTCATTCTGAGTCTTACTCCTCTGTCTACGTGTGGATTCTGGACATTTGTATTTGTGATCTCTGCGGGACCTTCATTACCAAAAAGCTGTGACAGCCCTGGCTGGTCTCCTGGCCCACAGTTCTACACTGCTGTGCTGCCCTCCTACAGCACTGCCAGATTCCAACTAACAGCCAAGAGCTCAGCTACATAACCAGGATTCAAACCTCAACTGTTCCCCGACACTACCACCGGCTGCGTTACTTGTCCTCTCTGCCCTACAGTTCCCTCAGATATAAAATGGGAGCAATGAAAATATCCACTTTGGAGAGTCAGTGAGAATTGTAAATACTTATATATCCCACAGCACACAGTGAAGTGAAATGGTGGCCACGAATATCCTTAAATACTTATGTTTATAAGAAGAAAAATAACAGTTTGGTTTCACATTTTACAAAGCTCTTTTCTATGTAGTATCTTATACAAACTGCTCAATGCTTCAGTGAGATAGGTGTTATCACCTCTGTTTCACATAGAAAAGGAGAGGGAGGGTCAGAAATAGGTGATTTTTAACAATTGAGTTTATACCAATATTATTTATTTATGGAATCCTGATGATGCCAGGTACCATGGAAATATACTATCTCATGTTCTCTCCAGAGCCCTGCAAGTAAGCACTACTGTGCATGTTTAACTGATACAGATATAGAAACTGATATATAGATATAGATACAGATATAGAAACTGCAGTTCTATAGCACTAAATAACTTACCCAAAATCTCTATAGCACTAAATAACTTACCCAAAGTCACTAATTCTTAAATGGCAGAGTCAAGGATTCACTTCCAGGACTGTCTGAGCCGAGAGTCTAGTTCCTTCCACTCCATCCTGCTTCTTACCAATAAAGCCAGGATTCAAACCCAAGTTATATGTGGCCAAATGTCGGTAGTGATTCTGGTATATAACTCTGCTTGGTAACATGTTATTCTCCTATTCAAAAGCAAATTAATCATGGGTGCACAGGTGGGTCAGTGGTAGAATGCTTGTCTTGCATGCGGGAGACCCAGGTTCGATTCCCAAACCATGCACTCCCCCCAAGAAAAGTAAATTAATCAATCAATAAATCTTAAAATGGCCCACTCAATCTCAAACTTCCCAGTCAATCTTTCAGGTCCCTTCTACTTGGTATACAACTTGCAAAAACTCATTACACTACTAGATTCTCATCCTTCGCAGAACAGTTAGCCAGTTATTGCTACATAGTTTAGCCTTCATGGGTGACCCAGACACAAGGTCAGCCAGCGCACTGATGTAAATTGAAGGGATTGGCAGACTCTTTCCCCAAAGAATATTGAGACTTCACTTACATGGCCTTGGTATACTTAACTCTGTTAACTTCATGGGTTTCAATCTTCAAGAGATTGCATTCATGTAAGTGGAGGATAAATAAAGATAGAAGTCCAAATGAAGTTCACCTTAACACAGAAGTGGTTCTCCGGGCCTCACCGCTAGAGGAGGGGCGGCGGTCGCATCGGTGGTTGCGATGTCCAAGGCCAAGGAGGTCAAGAGGCTGGCGGGCTACGTGGCTGCGGAGAACCATGTGTGGAATAACCAAGTCCTGGGATCAGAAGCGTTTCTACAGTTGTCCATGCTGTGCGACGGATAGCTGGAAGAGTCAAGTAAGAGAATCTGAACCTCATCTGAATTCCCACTTCCTTCCAGGCCCGTCAACTCATCCTGCAGCATGGCCTAACCCTCAGTGGCCTGGATCGACACCCAGAGATGGGCCTCGCCGTCGATGATGCTGACGAAGTAAGCGCTGACCTTAATCTCATCAAGGGTGGCAGAGGCCGGCTAAACCCGGAGAAGGTCGTGGCTGGCTATGCCTGTTGCTTCACAGTGATTACTGATTTTAGGAAGGATTCCGAGAATCTGGGAAAGTTCTTTGAGCTCAAAGGGGGACCATATCAAGACCATTCCGATGGCCTATGTATGCCCGTGAGCTGAGCTGTGACCCACAGGTTTTGGGGGCCGCCTGTAGCCAGGGTCCCATGGTGACCAGCAGTGGGAACTTTATCTTAGACTGGAAGTTCGACCAGGTGCACAAATGGAGTGAAGTAAACACAGCTATCAAAGTGATTCCAGGCATGGTGGACACAGGCCTGTACGTAGATATGACTGAGAGTCTATTTCGGGATGCAGGTTGGCTCAGTGAGCGTGAGGGAGAAGCCCGAGAAGCCTCCCACTGACCGCTGACCCACGGCAGCCGAGTTTGCCCACCCTCCCTGCCAGCCCCAGTCGAGGTGGACGAGCCCCTCCAAGAGCCTTTGCCTTAATGCGTTGGAGCCAGCATGGAGGCTGGCAGGGTAGGGTAGGTGGGATGCTAATCCAGTTATCAATGTCTTTTTAAAAGAGAAATATGAGCATATGTTATATTTTTACTATTAAAAAGAATGCAGTCAGACACTGATTATATTTTCAAAACATTGAGCAATACTGCCTCCAAATGTCAAGCACATGAAATATTAAAACAGTAGCTAAAAGTTTTGATGGGAGAATACCACAGCAAGTTCTAAATGTCCTGTTTACTAGAAATTTGCTTTATATATATGAGTCATACTATATTTCTAAGTAAATTGGCTTTGGCCTTGAATGATTTCATACAATCAGATTTTGATTCTAACAGTATCAAACAGTGAAATGATTTCAAGCTTTCTCTTAGAATGTAGAAAGACACAACAAAAAGTCAATACCACTTGAACCATAAGGAAAATCCAAAAGAATCTTTAAAATTATCTTTTTTATGCCATTAGGGAAATGAGGCTACTAGGCAACTGGATAAACTGAAGCACACATGAACAATTTTAATTTTGGCATGGTATGTGAAGAAGAGATGGCAGATATAAAGGCAAGTAAGAAGAAAGTAACTAATATGTTCATGAATTCTTAAAGGCTAATTGTGGGCAGGCATGATAATTTAGAACCTCTGGAAGCCATCGACACAAGAGGAGTCCACTTCCACTCCATAGCTCTTATCTATGGGCCTCTACCTGGTACTTACGAGAAAGAGTGAGAGCAGGGAAGAAGATCTGAGATTCCCTCCTCAGTGTGCAAGAGTCCTGACCCTGTTAGGGTGTGTGAGAGGAGCAGGAGTATCTGGAGAAGCCCACATATATTTCTCTGGAGTACAAGCCTAACTGTCTCCAGAGTACAAGCATAAAAATCTACTCATAACTCTGAAACTTCTGTCATTTCAAGAAAAAAGCATGTGCTTCTGAAGAAAGGGTAAAGACCTACTTGGAACCTGGGAGACACACAATAAACTTACTTACAATCAAGACCCTCTCCCTACCCCCAACACAAGTTAGAGTTCATCCAACAAAAGAGGTAAGGTCAGTAAACCCACCTACACCAGACCCTGTCCAGTAGTAGGAGTCAGAGGTTGCCAGCAACTGGGGGAGGAGTATTAATTGGGCTGAGAAAACCCAATTCCTGTAGCTCAGTGCACAGGGCATACTAATACTGAAGTTGGAGGCAGAGATCCAAGAACCTCCCATTTTCCTCTATGAGCCTAGCACTGAGTACTAAACAAGAGCAATCCTTCTCCAGAAGAGAAATGCAATCATGGAGAGGGGCTGGTAAAAGCTGAGATTGGAGTAGAAACAGTGAGAAAAAGTGTCCAGGGCTCCAGGAAACACACTAGGCACCTGTGACACCCTGAAGCAAAACAACGAAATAAATTCAGCTCAATAACTGAATAAATTGACTCAACTCCCCACACTAATGGCTTGACAGAAGAGATATGCATTCTTGGCATTAATTGCTATTTACCTCAGTCTTTACTATTTTCCTTTTCACCTTGAATATCCAGCATACAATTAAAAACAAAAAGACACACAAAGAAGCAAAAAAAATTTTAGAATTCTATTGTCAAGAGATAAAGTAGGTATCAGAACAAGACCCAGGAATGATCAGACGTTACAACTGTTAGGCAGAGACATTAAAATTACTATTGTTAAAATGCTAGAATATCTAATGCAAAAGGGCAGATAAAATTTATGAGCAATGGAGAATTTCAGCAAAGACATGGAAACTGTCAGAAAAAAAAAGTCAAGTGAAGTACTAAACATGAAAACACAATATCAGAAATAAAGAATTACTTGATCAAGTCTGCCAGCAAATTGGACATAGCAGAAGAAATAATCAGTGAACCTAAAGATAACTCAATAGAAATTATCATTACTAATGCAAAAAAGAAATAACAATCAGTGAAAAAAACACATAAGAGAACATCCAAGAGTTGTGTCACTATATCAAATCATCTAACACAATAGAAAGTGGAGCCCCAGAAAACATACATACAGAAAGAGGATGGAGCAGATGAAATATATGAATAGATAATGGCCGTGGGAGAAATAGACAAATAAAAAATCACAATTGGAGATTTCAACATTCTGTTCTCAATAATTGAAGGAATCATAGAAAAAAATTAGTAAACATATAGAAGAGTTGAACAACACAAAAAAGCAACTCGACCTAATTGACATTTGTAGAACACTTTATCCAAAAACAGGTAATACATGTTCTCTTCAAATGTTCATGGAATATTCTAGGCAATAAAACCAATTTCAATCAATTTAAGAGGTTAAAAACATAAAAAGTATGTTCTCTGAACACAAGGGATTCCAACTATATATCAGCAACAGAATGGCATTAAGAAAATCTGCAAATCTTTGCACTAAAAAAAAGCACACTTTAAAATAACCCATGGTCAAAGAAGAAATAAGACGAAATAGAAAATATCTTAGCTACAGACATACCTTGTTTCATTGCACTTTGCTTTATTGCACCTCACAGGTAGTGAGTTTTTTACAAACTGAAGGTTTGCGGTGACCTGTTTTGAGCAACTCTATCAGCACCATTTTCCCAACAGCATGTTCTCACTTCGTGATTCCATGTCACATTTTGATTAAGGTGTGTACATTGTTTTTCTTAGACATAAAGCTATTGCACATTTAACACACTACAGTATAATGGAAACATAACTTTTACATGCACTGGAAAACCAAAAATGTAGTGTGATTTACTGTATTGCAATATTTGCTTTATTGCCATGGTCCAGAACCAAATCCACAATATCTCCATGGTACACCTGCACATGAAAACAAAAATAAAACATAAATGTTGTAGGATCCAGCTAAAGCAATACTTAAAAAGAAATTTATAGCATTAAATGCTCATATTAAAAAAGAAGAAAGGTCTAAAATCAGTCATCTAAATTTCTACCTTATAAAATTAGAAAATTTAGAGCAAATGAAACCCAAAGTAAATAGAAGGAAGAAAACAATAAAAATAAGAGCAGAAATCATTGAAATAGAAAAGAAGAATGTAATAAACAGAATCAATGAAACCAAAAGCTGGTATTTGAGAAAGATCAATAAAACATATAAACCTCTCAGTATACTGATCAGAAAAAATGCAGGAGACCCAAATTACCCATATTAGGAATGAAAGGTGGAATATCACTACAGATCCATTAGATACTAAACAGATATTTAAAAAGATAAGGTAGTAGCATTATACCAATAAATTTTCAACTTAGATGAAAAGGCCAAATTCCTTGAGGTACACAAGTTTCTAAAACTCACTCAAGAGGGAAGAGATAACCTGAATAACTTTATCCCTATTAAGGAGATGGAATTCATAGTTAAAAACTTGCCTACAAAGAAAATACTAGATCCAGATGTCTTTACTAGGGAATCTAATAAACATTTCAAGAAGAAATAATTTCTATTCTACACAAACCCTTCCAGAAAATGAGGAGTAATCACTTCTCAACCATTTTGTACATTGCCCTGATGTTAAAACCAGATCAAAATATTACAAGAAAATAAAACTACAGCCTAATAACTCTCGTGAACCTAGACCCAAAAATCCTTAGCAAAATAATAGCAAACTGAGTCCAGAAAAAAATATATTACATCATGACCAAGTTGAGCTTATCCCAAGAATGCTATATAGGTTCAATATTTGAAAAGCAATCAATGAGGCTCATAATGTCAACAGACTGAAAAATAAAAGCTATGTGATCATCTAAATAGACACAGAAAAACGATATGACCATAGTCAACATCCATTCAGCATGTTACTAGGAGCAGAAAGTAATATCCTCTACATGATAAAGATCATCTACAAAAAGTCTACAGCTAACAATATACTCAGTGATGAAAGACTGGACCCTTTCCTTCTAAGACTGGAAGCAATGCAATGATGTCTGCTTTCA
The DNA here is from genome assembly GCF_023851605.1 of Tamandua tetradactyla. Taxonomy (NCBI): domain Eukaryota; kingdom Metazoa; phylum Chordata; class Mammalia; order Pilosa; family Myrmecophagidae; genus Tamandua; species Tamandua tetradactyla. The sequence goes on along the minus strand of NC_135346.1, from coordinate 40,650,844 downwards.
TTTTCATTCTACATTGTACTAAAGGTCTTAGTATATGCATTAAGGCAAGTAAAACAAATAAAAGGCACCAATATCGAAAAGGAAGAATTCCCTTTACTTGCTAATGGCATGATGTTCAACAAATAAAATCCTAAAGAATCTACTCCCAAAAAGCTACCAGACATTATAAGCGATCTTAATATTATCGCAGGATATAGAGCCAATATATGAAAATCATTTCTATACACAAGTGACAAGAAACGCAAACTATTGCTGCATGAAATTTAAGAAGACCTAAATAAATAGAGAGATATACCATATTCATGAATCAGATGAGTTAATATTTTCAAGATGTCAATTCTTCCCAAATTGAGCTATAGTTATGACACGATCTCAGTCAAAGTCCCAGCAGAATATTTCTTAAAGAAACTGACTTACTGGTTCTAAAATTTGTATTAAAATACAAAAGAATTAAATTTCCAAAACAATTTTTTAGAAGAACAAAGTTGGAAGACATATTATTTTAAAACTTACCATAAAGCTACAGTTATCAAGATAATGTAGTATTGATGTAAGGATAAACATATAAATCAACATGATAGAATAAAGAGTCCAAAAATAGGCCCATACATATAGTGTCAATTGATTGTAGACAAAGGTCAAGGTAATTTAATGAGGGAAACATGGTCATTTCAACAAATATTGCTGGAATGATTTAATATTCATATGTTAAAAAACCCCACCTTAATCCTTATCTCACACCACATATAAAATTAATTCAAAATGGATTCCAGACCTAAACTTAGCTAAAATTGCATAACTTTTAAAAGAAAGCATAGGAGGAAATCTTTGTGATTTCACATTAAGCAAAGATGTCTTTGACAGGGCACAAAAGTACAAAATGTAAAGTAAGAATCTGAGCTTTATAAAAATAGAGAAAAAGTCTTCTCTTTGAAAGACACTGTTTTTTAAAAAGTGAAAAGACAAGTCATAGAGTGGGAGAAAATATTTTCAAACCATGTAACTGATAAAGAATTTATATCCAAAAAGTAAAAGAACAGTACAACTTAATAAATAGAGGACAGGGGACTCAATGGGAAAAAAATGGACAAAAGATTTGAATAGACATTTTACCAAAGAAGAAATATGCTCAAAAGATTCCACATAAATAAGTTACCTCTAGAAAGACTAAACTTGAAAAAATAAGTGATATCAGTTAGCAAGGATGCATAGGAACTGGAGCATTCATATGTTACTGGTGGGAATGCAAAATTGTACAGCCACTTTGGAAACCGTTTTTTATAAAGTTAAACACACTTTTGTCATATATTGCAGCATTCTTACTCCTAGGAACTTACAGAGAAATGCAGAAATGTCTTCCCAAAGACTTATGCAAGCATGTTCATAGTGCTATAAACTATAGTACTATAGTGAGTTTCCACAAACTGGAAACAACCCTAATGTCCATCAGTTGGTGGATGGATAAATAAAATTGCGGCATATAGTGCAATATTGCCGAGCACAAAAAGGAACAAACTAGGGATACATTCAGAAACATGGATGAATCTCAAAAGCATTTTGCTAAGTGTGTGGGGGGTGGGGGGGTGGGAACTAAACACAAAGTCTACATACTATATGTTTCCATTTAAAAAAAACAGTCTAGAAAAGGCAAAAGTATTGGAATAGAAAACAGAACAGAAAATAGAAAACAGGTTCTTAGGGATGGAGATGGGATAAAGGATTAACTTCAAAGGGGTATGAGGGGGCTTTTGGGGGTGAAAGAAATCTGTATTTTGAGTTCAATGGCAGTTACTAGACTGTATGGATTTGCCAAAACTCATAAACTGTTTATTTTAAAAGAGAGGATTTTATTGTATTTAAATTATATTTCAGTAATTTTAAAATCTTTTTAACAATGTTTCCATTAGAGGAACCGGGTAAAAGGTACATTCTGTTGTATTTCTTACAAAGGTATGTGGATCTAAAATTACCTCCAAATAAACAATTTTAAAAGTAAACAAAACTTTTTAAAGTTATAAGAGATTAAAAATCTTTTTAAGAGAAGAATGAAAAAGAAAACATTACTTTAATTTGCAGTAATAATAATAAAACAAGAAGACATACTACAAATCAGGGCTCATCAAGAGTATGAATCTGATCCATAAAAAGTTCAAAGTGATTTATTCTTGTAAGAGATGGAAATGACTTCTCCATTCTGAGCTTGCTGAAGTTGTCACCAGTCAGGCCAGGAATGACTCAAAGGCTCCCTAAGACTGGAAGGAACCCCACAGTCCTCAGCAACCAACCTCAGCTTGAGTTCTCTCCAAAAAAGCTCAAAGTGACAGTACCTGCTAAAGATCAAAGTCAAACTGCAACTGTTCTAAATCTCCCAGCTGGACTTTCCACCAGTACAGAAGCCAACCCCAGGAAAACTGCCTGATGAGAGTCTCTGGAGCCACAAAAACACTTCCTAAAAAATCCATGAGGGTACAAAGGGGTAGAGCTGTCCATGGCAGTTAATGAAGTTCCTCTTTTGGGTTCCACATTTGCCTGGCATACTTCCTCCCTTTGATCCAGCAGACCTGGTTTCAGTAACCACAGATAACCATCCTCCCAGAGCAAGGAGGGTGAGCAAAGGCACCAACTGTCAAAGGGTACTGAACTTCAGTTTGGGAAAATGGCCTTATGTACACTCATACAGAAGCTAGAACTTGATTTTCATCAGAAGTCTTGGGTTTCATCCCTGCTTGGTTATCAGGGAACATTACGCAAGTCTTTAACCTCACTTTCCTCATCTCTGGTGGTGATAATAAGAATATCTCACAAGATACATATTAAGTTGAAATGAGGTCAGAGATATGAACTTATTTGGTAAACTATTCAAATGTTAGAGTTTTCTTTTTCAGTCGTATAATTTTCCCAAGTCAGTGTTTCCCAGGGAGTGACACATATCCCCCTATTGGAACCCATAAGATTTTAGGTTTTCATAGACTTCTTTATTTTAGTATTTATAAATTTAATTTAGAAGATTATTAGAAAGATGCAAGTAGCCTATCTACTTTGCTAAGATGAGGTTAAGGTTAAAATTGAGTCAAAGTGAAATTTGCATTTCAAAATACGTTGGGCTAATATTTGAAAAAAAGGAGTATGTAGATATGGTAGAAATCATAAAGATGAGTAAAATTTGAGAAATACTGCCCCCAGTTATGAGAACCAGACCTGTGAACCTCAGCCTTGGGTCTCCTAAGGACCTTTGTCCTTATACAGTATATAACAAATGCTCTCTTTGCAAGAACTCTGAGGCACATTATTTCTGATCATATCAGATAAAGTTGTACTTCTCCTAAAGATCTGCTTTATCTCATGGACATTGCAAATTATGAAATTGATCAGATTTCCCTCATTTCCCCCATCCCAATTTCCCTATTAACCTTGACAACCAAAAAGCTTGAAAGCCCAACTTGGGGCTCGTTGTCAAACACGTATAGGCTCATGTCATAGTCACGTTTTTAAGCCTCATTCCTAACTCTATTTCATGGCTGTATCTTATTATCACTTTTTCCTTTCTCTTCTACTTCTAACTTATTATCTTCCTATATTTTTATATACTTTTAAGTCACCTTAAATTTTTTTTAAATAAGGCAGTGTATAGTATTTAAAATGTCCTAAATCTTTTTCCCTTTAAGAGAATATTTTTGTTATTTAAAAAAAAAAAGTGGCCCCTAAATCCAAGGGATGGGTTTGAATGTGCTTTGAATGAGGTAATGGGAGTGTGAGCATAGTTCAGTGGTAGAATTCTCGCCTGCCATGCGGGAGACCCAGGTTCAGTCCCAGGCCCATGTACTTCCCAAAACCAAACAAGCAAGCAAGCAAAAGAGAGAGAAAACATACAAAAATTCAACAAATGATGCTGCAATAACGGCATGACCACAGAAAAAGAATGAAATGTGACTCTGCCATACAGCATGCAAAAAAAAAAAATGAGGTAATTAGCTATGCTAGCATCATTTCGAGATTAGTCCTTGTCAAAAATCCATCCATCTCAGTGTTACATCACTAAGGTACAAAACAAATAAGTGATTAGGACTGACTTCAAACCTGGGTAACCCCAGAGACCTAAAGTAAAATGGGAAGTGGGTGCTGTGGTGGAATTGGGCTTCCTTCTTTTTCCTCAAAAGCCAAGGTTTTGCTGACACCACCGCCACCAAAAACAAAAAAACCCAAGTTAAAATGATACCAAAAATTTTTAAGTCACCTTAAATATTTAGAATATTTATCAGAATACTCAGAATACCCTAAACTATGGGAAACTATTCTGTTAAAAGTTCATATACTGAATCTCCTCAGTATATAAGGAGATTTTTCTTTTCCTGATCTACCTACTTTTTCTTCAGCAAAAGATAAGGTATTTATTTTGCATCCACTTTTATCTTATAAAAAAAGATAATTCGGAGGCAATGCACTAGTGACTCAGTGGCAGAATTTCTCTCCTGTTGGGCCGGAGACCTGGGTTCGATTCCCAGAGCCAGCCTATGCCAAAAAAAAGGTAATTTTAAAATTACCTTGTTTATGTTACTTATATTTTCTGAGTCTCAAAAAATTCCTAATCTACCTATTTTGGCATGGAGGAAAAATGAAACATTGTCAGGACTCTTTCATTTGCATGTGGCAAAAGCTCAACTCATACCAGCAAGAGAAAGATGATGATGGGGTTATGGGTTATTATGAATTATTCACGTAAAGACTGAACAAGCAAAAACAATGCATAAAGGTAGATCTCAGAAACATCTGGAACTAGAGACTTTAAGGCCTTCAAGATCCTCTTTGTGACCCCCATTTCTGTTTCACCCTGCTGATCAACCTCATTCTTTCTTAAAATGGACTAGACGGAAGCATGACCACTCAGAGTTCCAGTACCTCAAATCTCACAGTACACAAACCCATAGAGAAACCAAGACCCACTTTCTCTAGTCCCAAAACTAAAAAATCAAAACTATAAAGGGTTCTGACTAGGTGATTTTGGGTTAAAATTGATGATGCTGATGATGATGATGACAGAGTAATATGCCACTTATTAGTTATGTAGCCAGGAGGTAAATTATTTTACACCTCCTGCTTTCTTACTTTCCTACTTCCTTGCTTTCTCTATCAAAATACGCCTCTCCTATATCTCATGGCATCAGGAAAATGAATTGATTTACTAATTCTTGCTGAAATGCTAAAGGCTACAGAAGTGGGGAAAAAAATATCCTTTTCAGAAAAGATACTTGAGATTTAACTAGAGCCAAATACAACAAAATGTGTTATCCAAAAGGAGTGACATGACTGAGCTCAGCAGCAGTGGCCATAAGGTTGGGGATTAGGATTGCCCCAATTACTGGATCTAATGCTTATCTTTGAGCCAAACCACACCGTCTGGGAGAGAGCTCTTCAAGATGGAAGCGCCCACTTGGTCACGTGATTAAATGAGAGGGAGGAGCATTTCCCAGAAGAGAAGACAGGAAAGGTAGACTATATTAGGCAGGAAAAAAAAGTAGAGGATTATTACAGGAGGTTTAAAAGCATCAGGATCAGATTTTAAGTAAATCAAGACTCCTAGACTCATATCAAATGTTACCTATTCCAAGAAGCCTTTCCTGAAAATAGTCAATTATAGAATCCTCCTCTCACTGGCCTGCCCATTCAGTTTATGTGTAATATACCTCCCACTCAATTATATTGAACTTCTCATGTAAGTATATACATTAAGTCACTTTCCAACCATCTGACCATTTTAAATTTTGTCTTCTCCACTGGATTTTGTTCCTGATGACAGAAAGCAGCTATTTCTTGCTGATGTGGTCAAAATCATCGGTGTTAATTTAGTATTGTTCCCAGGCAAGATCTTTACATTTTAACTGGGGTCTACTACAAGTAAAGACTGAACCCAAAAGAGTAATCTGATGTTGGATGCTTAAACATATGCAGCAGGACATCTTAGGCAAATGAAACTAGGGCCCAGGTGCTGTGACTACAGCCATAACTCTCACCATATTCCTCTATTTGTCATCATCATCATATCACCATCGTCATCAACATTATCAATTTTTATCTGTCCATAGTCTCATGGCAGTCCTACTTTCAAGATGGATTAGCTGGAGTTAGGGAGAGGCAGACAAAATTGAACTGTGGTTGAGACCATGGACTCTGGAGGCAGGCAGACCTGAGTTTGGTTCTGCCACTTATTAGTTATGTGCCTGGAGGCAAATTATTTCACAGCTCTGAGCCTCAGTTTTCTAATGAAAAAGTCTGTCTAATAATAGTGCCTCATGAAGGCATTTTGAGGATTAAATGAAATAAAGTATCTAAATCCCTTAATATGGCACCTGTTACACAATAAGTGCTCAGTAAGTGGTAGTATTAAAAAAAAGTACTAATCCAAATCATGTGTCCCATTCTCCCGTAAACACATATATTTGTCAAACCACGTGACACAGCTTTCAGTTGGAGAACGTGATAATTATACCTAAAATCTGTAAGAAAGGGGCTGCAGAATCACAGTGATATTTTCAAGCACATCTTTACCTACAAACTATAAAACTTTCTGTTGAAGCATCAGTCTGTGAAAGGCATTGAATTCATTAAAGTATTTTTAGTAAGCACGTTCTGCCCTGCTCTCCCATTGGGTCCCACACACAGACACATTCAACAACACAGCCGCCCCACCCCCTAGGCACCTGACAGCAGCATGGACTCACGACAAACTGTAAATGGACAAAAAACTAACCTTTGTTGGTTCAAGACACAGAGAATTTTAAGTTACTGCAAGAAGTTGTTAGTGTAGCCTAACCTAACCAGACTAATAGAGGACTTTTTCATTTTCTCTCTCAGGTGCCCACTTAGAACTGCTCTTCCAGAACTTACCCTCTTCCTGCTCCAGCCTTTTTACTTCCCACTTTCTCTATAAAAATACACCTCTCCTATATCCCATGGCATCAGTGACGATGAATTCATACACTAATTCTTGCTGAAATGCTAAAGGCTGCAGAAGTGAGAAAGAAATATCCTTTTTAGAAAAGATACTTATGTCTTATGTAGAGTCAAATGCAACAAAATGTCTTATCCCAAAAGAGTGAAATTTAACACCACAGCAGTCCAAAGAGAAAGGAATCTGTGACATTTTCTGATTATAGTATAAGTAATTTCTCTATAATTTTTATGCTTTGAGAGAACTTTTACATTCAGTATCTTAGGGCTAACTATTATCATCTCCATCATATAAATAAAGGAACTGAAATTCAGTAAGTTTAATTTGGTTGCTCAAGGCCACACGGCTAAAAGGTTATCAATTTAGAACTGCTAAATCAAAATATTCTGATTCTAAGTACAGGATCTAGTCATTGAATAAACATTTGTAAATTGGCTACTATGTTCCAAGCACAGCTCTAGACTTTGGAGATACAGTAATAAATAAAACAGAAAAAAAAAATCCTTGCCCTCATGGAGCTTACATTCTAAAGGGGGAAACAAGCAATGAATAAGCAAGTAAAATTTTTGTATGTCTGTTGGAAATAAGCATAATGAAGAAAAGTAAATTGGGGGAGGGAAGATAGGGTGTGCTGGAAATCTTTTTGAAAAGGTACATTTCAGCAGAGACCTGAAGGAAGGAAGGAACTATCTGAGGGATAAGCATTCCAGAGAGAGGAAGCAGAAAATCCAGAGGCTCTGAGAAAGGAGAGTTTCTAATGGATTTGAGAAGCAGCAAAGAGGCCAGTGTGGCTGCAGCCGGGTGGATGTGGAGGGAGCAGTTGCAGATGAAAACAAGGAGGAATCAGGCTCAGATCATGAGGAGCATATGGGCGATTACAAGGCTGCTGGCTTTACCCTGAATAAATGGGGAAGCCTGTGGAACTCTGAGGATAAGGGAGACTAGGCACTCTGGGAGAACGTGGCAATATAACAGTGAGTAAGTAAATAAATAAATTTGGTGGCTGAAAGTTAAATCATGCTGATGGGGAAACTGACAACCTTAAAGCGCTTATATTAGAAAAGAAGAAAGGCTGAAAACAATCAGTGGTCTTTGCTTCCACCTCAAGAAGTTAGACAGAGAGTAACAATTAGATCTAAAGAAAGCAAAAGAAAGGAAAGTGTAAGAGTGAAAGGAAGTACATAGAAATCAACCCCTAGTGAGACAGATTAAGAAAAAAGAGAAGGCACAAATTATCACTATCAAAAAATGCAAAAATACTGTACATACTTTTATAGTAAAAAGACTATAAGGGGATAATATGAAAAGATTTACTCCTAAATGTCAAAATGTAGAGGAAATGGGCAAATTCTTAGAACAATGTAACCTGCCAGAACTGACATGAGAAGAAATAGAAAATGAAAAAATAATACTGTAATGATAAAATAAATTGAATACATAATTAAAAACCTTCCTACAAAGGAAATCATAGGCCCTGATGCATCACTGATGAGTTTTACCAAACATTTAAAGAAGAAATCATGCTGGATGTTACAAAAATAAAATGAAACACCCACCAAATGGCTTAGAGGCCAGCACAACTTTGACACCAAAATCTAACAAAGGCATTATAAAAAAGGAAAATTGTATTTAATCCAGCAATATATAAGAAAGATACTATGATATAATCAACCAGGGCTTATTCCAAGCATTTAAGATTGAATTAGCATTTGACAACCAATCCATGAATTGACCATATTAACAGTATAAAAGGGAAAAGGTACAATTGCCTCAAGAAATGAAGAAAAAGCAATAGATAAAATTCTATATCCATTCACTAAAAACAAATGAAAACTCAGCAAACTAGAAATAGAATAAATTTCCTTAAACTACAGATTAATCTGTTGTCTATCTATAAGGACTGTATAACTAACATAATACTAAAGGGTCATATATTTAATCTTTCCCTTTTAAATTTGGAAGGAGACAAGAAGGCTTATTATCACCTCTCCATTCAATATTGTATTGAAGGTCCTACAAAGCGAGATGAGACAACAAAAGAAATAAAAGGTAAAACTATTGAAAAGGAAGAAATAATATGCATTATTTGAATGATATGATTTTGTGCATAGAAAATCCAAAATAATTTATAGATAAATTATTAGAATTATTAATCAAATTAGCAAGATGTCTGAATTTATAAAAACTAAAGGGTATTTTAAATACCAAAAAACAAACCTATAGAAGCAAAAACAGTTCTTAAAACCCACTTACAATATCTTTGAAAAATCCAATGTCAAAGATTAAATGTAACCAAAAAAGTACAAAACTTCTACCCAGAAAGGTATAAAATATATTGAATTTTTTTAAATGCTAATAAATGGAAGAATGTACCATGCTCATGAATCTGAATACTGAATAATACAAATGTATCAATTCTCCCTACATTGATGTTTAGATACTGTGTAATCCTTAAGAAAAAATCCCAATAGGATTTTTATGGAAACTGACAAACTAATTCTAAAATTTATATAGAAATACAAAGGCCAACAAGAATTAATACATTCTGAAAGAAAAAGAGTGGTTAGTATGACTGGCTATATCAGTTAAAAGATTTATTATAAAGATACACTGGTTGAGATAACATGGTATGGGCACAAGGTAGACAAGTACATAATGGAGTGGGAGAGGGAATCCATGCATATATAGACCCGTGCATAGATGGACACGTTTAATTAACAGGGTGTCACAGGAAACATACATGGCAGTAGTAAGCTTTCAAGGAGCATGATGTATATAACTTACACTCATGTGTTCAGAAAATGAATTGATAAACTGACCGGCAGACAGACAGAAATGCAGGCAGACCGGCAGACAGACAGATTAAGGTGAGAGAGAGAGAGAGAGAGAGAGAGAGAGAGAGAGAGAGAGAGATGATAGAATAACATGACCAATGCGGCAAAATTAAAATTATTGAATCTGGACATCTGGGGGTGAGTAAGGGTATGTTGGAATCCTCTAAAGGGATTTGTATTATTTTTGAACCTGTCCCTGTAAGTACAAGAGTGTTCAAAATATAAGGTAAAAATATATTTTTAATGGGCTAAAGAATAAATAGATGCTTCTGCAAAGAAGTATACAAATGACCAATGAGCACATGAAAAAGCTGCTCAGTATCACTAGCTATTAGGGAAATGCAAATCAAAACCACAATGAGGTACATTCTGCACTCTCATGAGAATGGTTAATATTTAGAAAATGACAAGTGTTGGAGAGGATGTGGAGAAATAGGAACACCCATTCATTGGTGGTGGGAATGTAAAATGGTGCAGCCACTGTGGAAGACAGTTTGGCGGTTCCTCAGAAAGGTAAGTATAAAATTACCATATGACCCAAAAATCCCACTTCTAGCTATATACCCCAAATATGAAAGCAGGGACTCAAACAGATTTTTGTGCACCAATGTTCATAGCAGCATTTTCACAATTGCTTAAAGATGGAAGCAACCCAAGTGTCCATCAACAGAATAATGAATAAACAAAATGTGGTGAATTCATGCAATGGAATATTATTCAGTCATAAAAAGGAATCAAGTTCTGATACATGCTACAACATGGATGAACCTTGAAGACTTCTGGTGAATGAAATAAGACAGATACCAAAAGACAAATATTGTATGATCTCACTATTATGAAATAATTGGAATATGCAAATTTATAGATTCAGGAACTAGAATACAGGTTACCAAGGGTCAAAGTGGGAGTAGGTAATGGAGACTTAAGTTTAATTGATACATTTTCTGTTTGAGGTGGGGTGGAAGACTTTTGGTAATGGGTGGTAGTAATGGTAGCATATCATAAGTGTAATTAATACTACTGAACTGTATATTTGAATGTGTTTATAATGAGAAATTTTAAGTTGTTACCACTCTTTAGGGATGTTTGGGCTATGCCCATTCTAACTTTTTTGTGTTGGAAGTTGCTGTTGATAATATGGAATAGGAAGATGGAACAAGTTGGTGTTCTGGAGAGGCTGGCCCCTCCAGGTTTCAGGACCTTTCTAGTCAAGGGACCCATCTGGAGGTTGTAGGGGCCTGGAAAGTTATGCTAGTGCATGGAATCTTTGTAGAATCTTATATATTACCCTAGGTGTTCTTCAGGATTGGCAGGAATGGGTTTGGTGGGGTTTGGCAAGTTATATAGGTAAAAAATAACTAACTGTAGCTTGCATGAGAATGACCTCCAGAGTAACCTCTAGACTGACTCTATTTGAACTCTTCCAGCCACTGATACCTTATTGTTTACACTTCTTTTCCCCTTTTGGTCAGGATGGCATTGCTGATCCCACAGTGCCAGGGCCAGGCTCATCCCTGAGAGTCATCTCCCACACCACCAGGGAGATTTTCACACCTGGATGTCATTTCCCATGTAGAGGGAAGGGCAATGGTTTTACTTACAGAGTTGGGCTTAGAAAGGGAGAGACCACATCTGAGCAACAAAAGAGGTCCTCCAGAAGTAACTCTTAGGCATACTTATAGGTAGACTAAGCTTCTTTGCTACATACATAAGTTTCACAAAAGCAAGCCTCAAGATCCAGGGCTTGGCTTGTTGATTAGGGGGTCCCTAATGTTTGACACAGTAACGGGGGTTTCCCCAGTGGTAAAATTTAATATTCCATCATTTTTCTCCCATCCCTCAAGGGACTTAGCAATACTTTTTGATTATCTGTTTAGTATACTCTGAGATGCATCCAGCCATTTTTGCATTAAACTATTCAGGATTAAAGGCCCTCATTCTTATTCTGGGCTCCCTGTGTTTGGATTGTTTAAATTATCTATCCAGACAGGTTTAGTTAGATTATGTGCTACAGAAAATTTAGGTTCTGGACAAAATAAACCTTTCTTCTTTTGGTCTCAAGGAGTAGATGAAGTTCTAAAATACTTCCTTACTCCTGTATTCTGAATTACATTAATACTGACGTGATAGGCTTCGTTCTTATCTCTAAATACCAGGTTATACATATATAAAAGAGTCTCTCAAAATCCACAAATAATAATTACCATTCCAGACTAACTGTGACTCCTATAAGAGCTTACAACCTAGACCCCTGTTTTCTTATAAGTATTTTCTAAATGAAACCATACAAAATTTGCTTTTTTCTTTCCGGCTTATTTTGCTTTACCAAATGTCCCACAGGTTCATTCACAATGTTGCATGCCTCGCAACTTCATTCCTTCTTGTAGCAACAAGTTAGATATATTCACAGACCATACAATCCATCCAAAGTATACAATCAGTGGCTTACAGTATCATCACATAGTTGTGCATTCATCCCCACAATCAATGTTAGAACATTTTCACTATTCTAAACACACACACTCACACATATACATCCCATACGGCTTATTCATTTTACTTTTTAATGTTGCTAATAAATAATTCAAAATTTTGGCTCACATTATGTTGGATTAGACAATGCCTCTGTAGAGATCTACATACGACTAAAACTCTATGAGCCTCGACTTTTCTCTTCATCCAGGGGGCAGTTATGATAGTACTGACCTCATAGGGCTGTGGCAAGGATTAAATGACAGAATGGTTTTCAGGAACTTCTGCATGTGAATGCCAGCTCTTATCATAAATATTAGCTCTTATTTCAGGGAAGCCCCTGGGCATTACTGAGTACAGCAGTCATCTGAAAGAATCCCCAGCATAACCTTTCACTTAATTTTACTCTTTAAAAATTATTTTTAGGACTGGGGTTCTTAGAAACCACATCACTCAGAAGTTTCAGACTGTTGCCTTGCAAAAGATTGCTTGGTCATCACTGGTTTTAAAAATTGAATCTGAACTCCTTTATTGTGGGAATGTTTCCCACTTTGCCACAGGCCCAACCACTCCTATTTCCTTGGCAGAGCCTCACCTTTGGGTTAACTCTTCAGTACCCATAGCATTTGCGTTTGGACCTGACCCTACACTGATCCAAGCCCCTCGCTTTTCTGATGAAGGGGCCCATCGAAAAGAACACTCAGCTCATAAGACTATGACAGGAATCCAGTCTGCTAAGTCCCAGGCCAATACTTCATTCATGCAAATATAACACGGAGCCTTACTCATTCATGCAATGCAACATATAAGGGTTCCTCACTTAGACAACAGTACAGAGGGTGCCCAGTGTGGGTCAACAGGTTCTCAGGGGACGTGGTGGGAGGTGGCGATTTTCTTCAGTTTACTGCCACTGGAATAAATGAATAATTGCCAGAGGTTATGATACCTTTAACAGAGACCAATGGATTACCCTCACGGAAGGGAGGGAGGATGGTACCTGGAAATCAGTGGTTCCAAATAGCCTGGTCTAAGATGTCCCAAATCCAATCATGTCAATCTTCACTTTCACCATCTTCCTTTTATTAAATTATTTCCTTCCTCACTTTTACTTAGCCAGTCAGACTTCAAACAGTCTTTTGATCCTCACACCAACCCCAGAGACAAAGGTGACCTACAATAATCCCATTTTTTGTTGAGAAACTGGACCGCAAGAGGTCAGAAATTATAGTGCAAAGGAAGGCAATCAATACACATTTTGTTTTTCTCATATTGAAATAACACGTGCACTGTTGATATTATTTTTCTTTAGTGGCCACTTACTGTTTTTACTTACGTCAATTAGTTTTGAAAGGAAATTTTACCTGATTACCAGATAATTAAAACTTGAAATAGAATATTTGATATTTAAATAGAAAACCAGTGTTACTTGTCATAAATGGAAGATTAGTAAATACGATGAAAATAAAACAATTCTGTTTAGAAACTGTTGCCTGGACAGCATTTTAGAATCCAAATACGCATACTATATACCAGAACTTAAATCAGAATCCCTCTGCTCGGGTGGCGGGAGGCAGACCCAGGCACCAGTATTTTTTTTTTTTGAGCAGTTTTATTGAGATATATTCATACAATCCATGCAAAATATATAATCAATGTGTTCACAGTATAATCACATACTTATACATTCATCATCACAATCAATTTTAGAACATTTCTTCACTCGAAAAAAAAAAAACATCCCATATCCTTTACCATCCCCCCCCCCATTATTTATTCTTAGCTATTCTTAGCATTGGTGTGGTACATTTGTTACTGTTGATAAAAGATTATTAAAATTTTACCATTAACTATAGACCCTAGTTTACATTAGGTACATTTTTCCTATATACCACTCTATTATTAACTTCTTGTAATAGTGATATACAAATGTTTTAATTCATGAAAGAACTTTTTTTATATTTGTACTGTTAATCACAGTCACCATCCTCCACAACATTCTCTGTGCTACGCAATCCCATGTTTTATCCTCTAGCCTTCCTTCTACTGACATACATGACCCTGAACTTCCCCTTTCAACCACAGTCACACATATAATTCAGTGCTATTAATTATACTCACCCTAATACACTAAATTACCTCTATCCACTTCCCAACATTTAAATTTAACCTAATTTAAAAACTGTACATATTAAGCATCTGTTTCCCATTCTCTGCCCTCACTCTATCTCCTGTTGAACTATATTCTAGATTTTAACTTTATGAGTTTACTTATTATAATTAGTTCATATTAGTGAGTTTGTTCAATATTTGTCCTTTTGTGTCTGGCTTATTTCGCTCAACCTGATGTCCTCAAGGTTCATCCATGTTGTCACATATGTCAGGACTTCATTTCTTCTTACTGCTGAATAATGTTTCATTATATGTATATACCACATTTTGTTCTTCCATTCATCAGTTGGATGTACACTTGGGTTGTTTCCATCAATGGCTATTGTGAATAATTCTGCTATGAACATTGGGGTGCAAATGTCTGTTCACATCCCTGCTTTCAGTTATTCTGAGCATATACCTAGTAGCAATATTACTGGGTCATATAGCAATTCTATACTTAGCTTCCCAAGGAACCGCCACACTGTCTTCCACAGCAGCTGCACCATTTTACATTTCCACCAACAGTAAATAAGTGTTCCCATTTCTCCATATTCTCTCGAACACTTATAGTTTTCTGTTTGTTTAAGAGTGGCCATTCTAGTAGGTGTGAAATGATACCTTATTGTGGCTTTCTTTGCATTTCCCTGATAGCTAATGATACTGTGCATCTTTTCACGTGTTTTTTAGCCATTTGTATTACCTTTTTGGAAAAAATGTCTATTCAAGCCTTTTGTCCATTTTTAAATTGGTTTGTCTTTTTATTGTGCAGGTGTAGAATTTCCTTATATATTCTGGATATTAAACCCTTATCAGATATGTGGTTTCCAAATATTTTCTCCCATTGAGTAGGCTGACTTTTCACCTTTTGACAAAGTCCTTTGATGCATAAAAGTATTCCATTTAGAGGCAGTCCCATTAATCTATTTTTTCATTCATCACTTGCGTTTTGGATGTCAAGTCTAAGAAATCTTCTCCTACCACAAGATCTTGAAAATGCTTCCCTACCTTTTCTTCTAGGAATTTGATGATCCTGCTCTTATATTTAGGTCTTTGATCCATTTTGAGTTAATTTTTCTACAAGGTGTAAGACAGGGTCCTCTTTCTTTTCTTTTCTTTTTTTTTTTTGCATATGGACATCTGGGTCTCCCTGCACCATATGTTGAAGAGACTTTTCTGCCCTAGTTGTTGGCAACCTTGTTGAAAATCAATTGACCATAAATGTGTAGGTTTATTTCTAAATGCTCAGTTTGGTTTTATTGATCAATATATCTATCCTTAGGCCAGTACCCTGCTGTTTTGACCACTGTCGCTCTGTAATACTTTTAAAAGTCAAGAAATGAGTCTTCTAACTTTGTTCTTCTTTTTCAAGATGTTTTTGACTATTCAGGGCTTCCCTTCCAAATAAATTTGATGATTGGCTTTTCCATTTCTTCAGAGTAGGCTGTTGGAATCTTGATTGGGATTGTGTTGCATCTCTCAGCATTCCCTTTTCAAAAGGTGATACCATTGTGTAGCCAAGTCTGAGAACCACTGAGAGAGATGCTCTGTTGCCTATTGAAGCTTTGAGTCTGAAACCCGTTCTCTGTTAACAGGAGAGATCAGCAATGATGAAGAAGTATTGAAGACACACTGACCCTAAACTAAGATTTTTCTCCTTGCTATCATCAGAAGAACTGAAAACTAACTTTGAAATGAGGAAAATTCTCTCATCTGTGATTTGTTGCTGTTAATGAATTGTTTCAGCCTGAAATCATCGTGCATGGCATTTGCCCTTCAGGAAACACTGGACCAAAAGACTCCAGATGGTCTTGTTTCTATTACAGTGACTTTTAAACTCTTAACAGCTAGCTTCTCAGTCAAAGATTCCAACAAGGTAATTCTGGAGAGCCCCTACTCACCTCCGTGTTTTCTCCAACAGGGACTCCAAATGCTTGCACTGACATCACACTTTCTGCCCTTTCTATTTCAAAATGAATCTTTCCAGGGTTCACATTTGAAAACTTAAAGGCAAAACCACATCTTTGCTGCCTTTCATTTCCTCTCCAGAAGCCCCTCATTTCACCCAGGAATATCTGCTGTTGGAGGTAGTTTAAGTCGGCCATGCTCTTTTGGATCTTAAAAGGAAGTGATCAGGGTGGGCCGCGGTGGCTCAGCGGGCAAAGTGCTTGCCTGCTATGCCGGAGGACCTCGGTTCGATTCCCGGCCCCAGCCCATGTAACAAAAACGGAAAAACAAAATACAATAAAGCAAGAAAATGTTTGGAAATGTTTCCCTTTCTTCCTTCCTTCCTTCCTTCTATCTTTCCTTCCTTCTCTCTGTCTTTCCTTTAAAAAAAAAAAAAAAAAAAAAAAAAAAGGAAGTGATCACCAGAGAAGTGGGGGAAAACGAAAGAGGGTGCAGAAAGCCACATGACCTGCCAAAGGGATTCTGCGATACTATTTCTCTTTCTTCCCCCACCTCTGAACATATGCAAGTTCTCAACCACAGCCTTTCCCAGCTGAGAGATGAGTCTAGACTGAAAGCTGGACTTTTGGGTGGAGACTCCAGATTCCTCCTTTGGTTTGGGCATCTCCATCAGACTGGATATCTGTCGGCATGGACTCAGGTTTGAAGAGTTCCCCCAGGAGGAGGGTGTGACTTCAAGAGCAGGCAGTTTGGCTCACTAAACCGGGAGTTGGGCAAAGCTCCTATCTCTTCACTTCCTATATTTCAAACCAAAAATGCTGATACATCGTCAGCCTCCAGATAGCCAAGCTGTTTAACTGTCTTCGCCAGCTGAATCCTCTCTACTGTTTCCCTGAGCCTAAGATCCAGCCTCCAGGTCTCTTTCCTATTCCATATATTAAAGCTACACATCCCACCTCTGAGTAGCTCCTGCTGTGCCCGCAGCCTGGAATGACCTTTTACCCGATGTCCAGCTGTCCAAAGTCTACCACCCCCAAGACTAATTGTAAATATCACCTTCTCCATGAAGCCTGTGGTCATTCCCCCAGTCAAATAATAATAGTAAAAGAATTAACAATAATAATGTGATTAATAATAATAGTTAGCACTTATTGAGTGTGTGTTGTGGGCAGGCACTGGCCTAAGCTCACATGCATTCTCTCTACCAAATCATGCACTAGGTATTGCCTCGTTATCCCTGCCCTGCCACATTCTGTCTCTGTGGCATTGGGCAAGTTACTTTGTCTCTCTGTGTCTTATTTTCCTCAGACATCAATAGGGATTATAATATACTTTCTACATAAGGTTGCTATGAGGATCAAATAGGCTAATGTTTATAAAGCATGTAGCATTGTACCTGACACATGGTTTTTGCTCAATAAGTATCATTATTACTTCTTGTAACAATTCTGAAGGTGTGTGTTAATATTAATTCCATGTTACAGATGAGGAAACCAAGGCACAGAGAGGTTGGGAAAGTAGCCCAAGTTCAGGGAGAAGCAAGAATTTTACTTCCCTTTAGTCCTAATGGGATTCTCCCACAGCACTCAAGTGTTCCTGTCAGTTATTTGTGTATCTGTCCACACTCACCTTTCTAGCTTCATTCCCCACTTATCCTTATGTGGACTCTGAACTCCAAAGGAACAAAACCAATTGGGGTCTCCTGGACACTTGGTCGCTGCATTTTTTTCACCTCTGGGACTTTGTCCCTCACTGTCTCCTCCCCATCCATCCCTCTTCTCCTTATGACAATATAGCCCCAATTTTCAAATATGCTGTGAATGACAACTCCTTCATCTTCCCAAGTAGATGTAGTCTCTTCATCCAAAAGATCCCTGAACCCTTCATTTGGACTGTCAGCATTTCTCTCATCTTTGTCCTGTTTAATAAATTATCTAAGCATGTGGCTTATTTCCCCTGCTAAATTGTAAACTCCTTATGAAAAGGGATTCCCTCTAAGCCAAATCAGACATTAGGAATCCAATGAAAGCATACTGGATGGGTGAACAGATGAATGAATGAATGAACAAATGCACTTGTCTCTGTGCTGCCCTATCATGGAGCCTTGCCTTCCTGGGTGTGTTTGGCATCAGGATCATACTGAACTTTTAAAGAGGAGGTAATTGTTCATTCATTGTAATTCTCCTGAGGACCAAAGTGATATCAAGAGAAATAACATTCACTGTGGTTCTTCTTATATGATTCTGAGCTATATTATACCGGTGCAAGCTTTATGCCCTCTTTCCAGAGGTTGCAAGTGGGCAGTACAGCCAAATTCAATCCACAGACCTGTTTGCTGTAGTGTTTACAGTATTGTTTTTAAAATTGAATTTGAGTGCTTTCAATAGGCTGTGACCTGCCAATATTTTGATGTCTCCAGTACTGCCCAGAATTATACATAGGGAACTCTTCACTAATTTACCTTTTTTTTTTCCCTGGCTCCTAATGACCCCAGATTTTGTCATCTTTGAAGGTTCAGTATAATAAGGGTCCTTTACTTCAAGCCTCCTTAGCTTCCGTAAATTCTAGTGGAACAATAAAGACATGCTCCGATCAAATAAATTAATTTTCAGTGGATACAGAAGAGCATGAGGTATGAATATCCAGAACCATAACTGAGGTTTGTTTTAGGTATTAGTTTTATGACCTCATCCCATGAAAGTTCTTGCAACTTTCAGAAGTACCTAAGTATCCACTGGGCAAAATCTTTATAATTATTGATCATCAGTATATTGAGCACCAATTTTGTGCCCAGTCACTGGTCTAAAGACTGAATGATTTAGAAAGAACAAATAGGCATCATGACGCAAAGTAGTTTATAATCTATTTACATTGTACAGAAGTTTCCAATGAATAAAAATAGCTTAACATGTACAGTCTTCTGTGATCAGGTCCTGTTCATAGAGCTTGTAAGTCCTCATATATGCAATATCTCATCCACCCTCACAACAGCCCTTTGAGATTTGCACTAGAAAAATCATCCCCATTTTAATATCAGAAAGCTGTAGCACAGAAAACTTGAATACCTTACCCATATAAACAACAAATGGTAGAGTCAATATTCACACCCAAACATCCTGACCCTTAGAGATCCTTATGTATAACTATGCCCTCAGGCAGCATGAGGTTACCTCGAATGCCATACCTGGTGAGGAAAGTCAGCACCGATTCAAATCGTCCAAGTTTGAAAAGGACTTTTCACTGCATCCACCCCCACCCTCACCCCCCAATAAAATGATGCTTTTTCTTCATGAATTAATCATTGCAACCACTCTCCATGCGGTCTACCACATAGCTCAAGGGAGCCAGGAGGAAATTCAGATGGCCACATCTTGCAAAGAGAACCCCAGATGTTCAACTTCATAACTACAAGTGCAAAACTTCGGAGCATAGGATTTCCCCTAAGGAAATACCTCACACAGATCATCTACAAGGCAGGAAGGAGGTAGCCTAGGCCAACCTAGAAGCTCTCCATCATTCAGAGTGTATTTCTTTATGCCAATGAGATGACCAATCAGAACACATCTTACCTCTGAGTGGTGTCGTGGATTTTCTAGCTGACAGCGTGGGTCAAGCCATTACAAGGATGATGTAAGGATAAAACACCCAGCCTTGGGAACTGGTTTCATTAGTGCTTCAGCCAGTCTGGAAGATTTGCATACATGATGTCAAGGAGAAAGAGAAAGTAAAACTGACTTGAAATCAACTGGTTCTATTGGCAACTATCCTTTGAGACAATGTGGTATTTACGTTGCCTTAAGGTTCTGGAGAATTCCAAAGACAGATTGGCTCACTAATCCTCACACTTTCTCTCACTCACCAAGAATGGCATCCAACTAAGCAAAGAGATGAAAGCAACTAAAGGAATGTGGTGGTGAAACCTGGTGTTGAATTTCGTCTCTCCATTTCAACTGTTCAGTTCTTTAATTGCCTCTTGCAGGATGTTCCTGGCCCCAAGGTTTAGCCAATTTAATTGCAGGTTTCAACAATCTCCAACCCTTTAGAATCCCGGCACTCATTTCTTCATCAAGGGCCCCAAAATTACAGTTGCATATCATATACTCATTTCCTCCTGGTTCCACCTTGCATGCTCTCATCCTATTGCTGAAGACTTGTGTGTGTTTCTCACCCTTTTCCTCCTCTCCTGTACCCAAATTAACCAGGCTGGATTAGCCCTCTGGCTCCACCCCTATTGGTTTATGGACAAATAAGATACCATTACCAGAAAAAAGTAGCAACTTCCTTCCTGTTAATTGTCTCACAAAATGCTACTGTGTATTTGAATACAGCTCTCAGAAAGGATTTTTGGCAAAGGTATATCTTGGTTCCATATTCTAAAAATAGCATATCAAGGTCTGGGATTCCCAAACTATATGCCAAGTCATCCCAGGGTACAATGGAGAATTTGCAGGGGTGCTGTAAAATATTTGAAAGTCTCCAGGGAAATATGAGATGTTCAACATCTATGGAACACTGCACAAACTTGGGGTAGTTCACAGTTTCAGCATTGTACCATGATACATTCCATTTGATGATGTCATACCCTTGCAAAGACACATTTTAGCAGTTGCTGTATAAAAAGCAAGTACCACAAGAAAACCAGGTGAGACAGGAAATGAGGGTGGCAATGTCCAATTTGATTCCAAGGTTTGGAAAGTTGCGCAGTGCCCATATCCTATTAGTAAGTATGGTGATTTAAGAATGCAATAAAAATGCTAGTTTTTTTTTTTTTTTTTGCTTTCAATCATATACATCGTTGTTTCAAAGGCCGGTAAGCCATTTGGACATAAAGACCCATTAAGTTGTCTAAATCTAACTACTTAATGAACACAACTCTTAAGTATTTCTTTGGGCTCAAGGGGAGTGTGAAAAAATTACTAAGGCTTTAAAGTCACCATGAACTGAGAGGTGTTGGAAACTTCTGTCGAGTCAGTGGAGTATTGCAACTCCTATGGTTTCCCTTTGTACCTCATCTTGTTACGAAGGATACTTGGGTCTTGCTTTTGGTTGTGGTAGTTGTTTTAGCTGAGTAATGTTTCTATCTCTCACTGCTAAATGTGTCTACCATGCAGGGCTCTTCTCACCCCAGGATATGACCCAGGGCCTATCTTAGCCTCGCTTCTCTACCCCTTGTTCTCTATGCTTAAGTCACACTGTCTCCTTTCAATTCTTCAAACACACCAAGCCTTTTCCCACCATAGAGACTTCTTGCTTGCTCTTAGCCTGTCTCACCATTCAGGTCTCATTTTAAATGCTGCCACATCAGAGAGGCCTTCCCCGTCCTGTTGTTCTCTGTCCCAACACCTGTTCATTTCCTTGTGTTCCACTGTGTGTGTGTGTGTGTGTATTTTATATATATATAGCTACATGAGGGTAAATTGTATGCCTGTTCTGCTCACAACTGTATCCACAGAACTGAACACAGTACCTGGTACATATTTATTGTGCCACTCAATACCAGTTTAAATCATGCAAAGGCATTTTAACTACGGTTCTGTCAAGTCCAAAGCATTTCAGAAGACTTTTCTGGGCAACAGTCCATGAAATAGAAACTTGGGTAAATTCCATCACTTGCCTAGAAGAAGGCAGTTAATTGTGGTATTCAAAATCATGAATGCCAAGCTCTGCCACCTCCTTGCTGGCAGACATTGGGTAAATTTCTCATTCTGTCTTTGTACCCCCCCCCCCCCAGTGTCTTTGCCTGTAAAAGGATTATTATGAGGACTAACTGCAAATCAGGCAAGAAATAAGCACTTGATAACAGCTGTCATTGAGAGACCAAGGGCTGCCCTATTAATGCCCACTTGCTCTACTTAGGGGAAGTTGCTGTGTTAAAAACTGACTGGTCTTGCTTGTTATAGAATACATGACTCTCTTCAAAAAGTGATACATGGGAGAACTTCTAGGAAGATGGTGGAATAGGATAGGCTGAGTTTACCTCTGCCCCATGGAACAACTAGAAAAGTGACAGAAAATGACTAGGACAGCAGTTCCAGGGTGCAAGTGACCAGAGACAATCTTCTACACTGTATAGCAAGGTCCTGGATGAAAAAGCAGAGAAATTGGGATGGAAGAAAGGGTGATTGTGCTTGGCTGTAACTCCCCCTCAGGCTAGTGGTGATGCACAAGATGGAGAAGGTCCCAAAGGTACAGAGCACCCTACACTCCTGCCTGCCTCTGCAACTAGCTTTGGAGATCTTCTCTCTGAGCTCCATAGCTGGGAACTCCCATAGCATACCCAGAAGCCAGCAGACTTGGTTTGCCTGCATACAGACCCTCTGGCGAGTATAGAGTGCCTGCCCCTGACCTCGGAGACAGGCTGCTGCTGTAGGTGCCTGGTGTTTCGAAAGAGAATGGGGTGCCCTCTGTCTGGGAGGAGTAGAAGATGTAGAATAGAGCTGATCTGACAACTGGATAGTGAAAGAGACATGTTGGATCCTGCTACTCCTTCCCTGTCCCCACAAAGGTCCAGAGCACTCAGGCATCATGGGCAGAGGCACAGTTGAGGAAGCCATCCAGGCCACACCACACCGCTAGGCTTTTCTCAGTTAGCTGAGGGCAGAGGCAGTTGAAATACTCAGTCCCACAGCCCAACGTCATCCCAAGTGGGAGTCTGGCAACCACCAGACACATAAGGCCCACAACTGATTCTCCACTAAGGTGCACACTGCCCACCTCGTAGCCCCGGGGCTGGCGGCTTTCGGCACACACCAAGACCAGTGGCCTTGGCTGGAATTGCAACCAGTCTTCTCTTGGTGAAGGGAGAAGGAAGAGCTGGAATGCCATCTTCTGGGAAAACACAGACAGTGCCGTCTGGCAAACTGCCTCTCTACCTAGCTTTCAACAGATCTTCAAGTAGAGTTATATCTCCTATATGAGATCGTGGCCTTGGTTTGATGGAGAAAAACTAACAAACCAAGTGCAAAAGGACACCTTCAACACAAACCCAAGCAAATATAAAACATTTGATGAGTGAGGGAAATCAACTTTCAAAATGACCTAATCAAGATAATCAAATGCTCTGAAGCCAATAGAAAATCATAATGCACATGAAGATGCTGACAGATAGGCCCCAGCCAAATAACCAAATTAAAACACTGGAAGAAATATAGAATTTGGAACAACTAATCAAAGACATTCATAAAAATCTCCTAAGTAAATTAAATGGGTTGGCTAATGACATAAAAGATACCAAGAAGTTACAAGAAGAGCATAAAGAAAAATTTGAAAGAACAATTAGAAAAATAGCATATCTCACAGAAAGATAACTGTAGGTCATATTGAAAATATAACAGAGACACACAGCAGAAGATTTGAAGAGGCAGAAGAAAGAATAAGCAAACTAGAGGACAGGACAACTGGGTTAGAATGTACAAAAAACAAATGGTAAAAAAATAATGGAAAAATTGGAATTGGATCTCAGGAAAATGATTGATAACACAAAGCACACAAATATAAGAATCATTGTTGTCCCAGAAGGAGAAGAGAAGAATAAAGAGCTAGGAAGATTATTGAGAAGATAATGGGGAAAAACTTTCTAGCCATTATAAAAGACATAATATGGAAATCAAAGTATCCCAGTGAACCCCAAATAGAATAAATCCAAATAGACCACTCTAAGACACATACTAATCAGACTCTCAAATGCTAAAGAGTAGAAGAAGTTTCCAAAAGCAGCAAGAGAAAAGCAATTCACTACATGCAAGGGAAGCACATAAGACTAAGTTTGAACTATTCAACAAGCACCATGGAGAAAAGAAGGCACTGGTATGATATAGTTAAAATTGTGAAAGAAAAGAACTTCCAGCCAAGAATTCTTTATCCAGCAAAGTTGCCCTTCAAAAGTGAGGGAGAGATTAAAATTTCAAAGGGAAGCAAATGCTGAGAAAATTTGTTAACAAGACACCTGTCCTACACGAAATACTAAAGGAAGTCCTGTGAGCTAAAATATATATATAGGAGAGGGAAGTCTAGAGGAGGGCACAGAATTGAAGGGGATCAGTAAAGGTAATTAAAAGAGAGAGAGAGAGAGAAAGAAAGAGAGAGAGAGAGAGAGAGAGAGAGAAAGAAATATATGGATCCAACAAATAGAAACCAAAGAATAAGAAGGTAGATTTAAGAACTGCCTTTACAATAATAACTTTGAATGTTAATGGACTAAATTCACCAATTAAAAGATATAGATTAGCAGGATGGATTAAGAAATGTGATTCTTCTATATGCTACTTAAAGAGACTCATCTTAGACCCAAGACTACAAATTGATTGAAAGTGAAAGGATGGAAAAAGATGTTCCATGCAAGCTGTAACCAAAAGGAAACAGGAGTAGCTATACTAATATCAGGCAAAATAGACTTCAAATATAAAGAAGTTATAAGAAATAAGGAAGGACACTACATATTACATATTCTTCTTCACTAAGAAGAAATAACAATCATAAATCATAAATGTTTATGCTCCCAATCAAGGAGTTTCAAAGGACATGAGACAGACATTGACAAAACTGAAGGGAACGATGTTTGTTTCAACAATAATAGTGGAAGATTTTAAATCACCACTCACTCCTAAAGATGGAATAACCAGACAGAGAATCAATAAGGAAATAGAGAACTTAAACAATGGCATAAATGTATTAGAACTAGCAGACATCTATAGGTCGTTGCACCACAAAACACCAGGATATATTCTTCTCTAGTGCTTATGGAAAGTTCTCCACTAATACCAACCCTGCTCAAACTCTTCCAAAAAATTGAGGGTAAGGAACTACCTAATTCATGTTATGAAGCTAACATCATTCTAATACCAAAACCAGATGAAGATGCTACAAGAGAGGAAAACTACAGGCCAGTGTTCCTAGTGAAAAATTTTCAGCAAAGTACTTGCAAATTTAATCCAATGACAACTTAAAAGAATTATACACCAGGACCATGTGGGTGTATAACAGGCATGCAAGAGTGGTTCAACACAAGAAAATCAAGCAACCTACTTTGAAGACTTGGAAAAGCTAATTATCAAATGTATTTAGAAGGGAAAGAGACCTCAAATAGTCAAAAATATTCTAAAAAAGAAGAACGAAGTGGGAGGGCTTACACTTCCTGATTTTAAAGCATATTATAAAGCTGCAGTGGTCCAAACACTATGGTACTGGCACAAAGACACACTGATCAATGGAATTGAATTGAATTGAGAGTGTGGAAATAGACCACCAAATCTACGGTCAATTGATCTTGACAAGGACCCCAAGTCTACTTAACTGGGACAGAATATTCTTTTCAATTAATGAGACTGGGAAAACTGGATATCAATAGCCAACAGAATGAAAGAGGACCCCTATCTGACACCCTACACAAAAATTAATTCAAAGTGGATAAAAGACCTAAATATAAGAGCCAGTACCATAAGAGTCCTGGAAAAAATATATATGGAAACATCTTCAAGACCTGGTAACAGGAGGTAGCATTCTAAACTTTATACCTAGAGCATAAGCAAGAAGAGATAAAATAAATAAATGGAAACTCCACAAAATAAAAAGTTTCTATGCCTCAAAGGACTTTGTCAAAAAGACGAAGAGGCAGCCAACTCAATGGGAGAAAATATTTTGAAACCACATATCAGATAAGGGTTTGATATTCAGTATATGTAAGGAAATCATACAACCCAGTCACAAAAGATCAAACAGCCCAATTACAAAATAGGCAAAAGATATGAATAGACATTTTTCCAAAGAGAAAATACAAATGGCTAAAAAAAACACATGAAGAGATGTGTATCTTCACTGGCTGTAAGGGAAATGCAAGTCAAAACCACAATGAGGTATCATCTCACACTGTAAAAATGGCTGCTGTTAAAAAAACAGGGAACTACAAATGTTGGAAAGGACGTGGAGAAATTCACTGCTGGTGGGAATGTATATTGGTACTGCCCACTGTGGAAGACAGTTTGGCGGTTCCTCAGAAAACTAAATATCAAATTACCCTATGACTTGGCAATACCACTACTCAGTATATACCCAGAAGAGTTGAAAGCAGTGACATGAACAGGCATTTGCATGCCAACATTCACAGCGCCATTATTCATACTTGCCAAAAGATGGAGGCAATCTGCCATCAACAGATAAGTGGATAAACAAGTTTGGTATATACATATGACATATGATGGAATATTATGCAGCAGTAAGACAAAATGAGGTCCTGAAGCATCTGATAACATGGATAAACCTTGAGGACATTATGCTGAGTGAAATAAGCCAGACACAAAAGGACAAATATTGTATGGTCTCTTTGAGAGAAAACTCATAAGAAAATTGGGGCCTGGATTGTAATCTTCATAACAGTCACATTTATTCCTGAGCTTTCTAAATTCTGAGATGCTGTGCTATATGTGTATAAGGTGGTATTTCCCTGAAACTTTGGTGACCTGTGTGACACCTAAGACTCAGAGCTGGAATTCTACAATTCTGAAAGCCAGCATTGCTACATGCAACAAATGTTAAAGAAACCAAAAAAGAGATCAGACATCAATTAAAGATAAGATGAAGCCAATGTGGTTGGGACAAAAGTAAATCAGAATACAGGGTAAACGATGACAGCATCTATATTTTAAAACTTCACCTACTATATGAGATCAAGGGAAGAGAGCTTTATTTTGCCTGATACCTAAATTTTCTGTAGCACACCATCTAACTCAAACCATCTGGATGGTTCATTTAAACAGCCCAAATACGTGGAGCCCAGAATGGGAAAAAGGGCTGGTAATTCTGTATAGCTTAATATAATACCAGGATATATCCCCAAGTATGTTGAGCAGATAATTTAAAAGTACAGGCAAAGTCCCTTGAGGGACAAGAGAAGAATGGAACTATTAAATTTTCCCATCTGGGAAAACCCTGATACTCTCTCAAACACTAGGGACTCCCAAGTTGGTAGGACAAGCCCCTGATCTTGTGGCTTGCTTTAGGAAAGCTTATTTCTGTAGCAGAGAAGCTAAACCTACCTATAATTATTTCTAATTACTTCTGGAGAAGCTCTTTTGTTACACAGATGTGACCTCTCTCTCTCTCTAAGTCCAATTCTGCAAATAAAATCATTACCCTCCCTTCTACGTGGGACATGACGTCCAGGAGTGTGAGTCTCCCTGGCAACGTGGGACATGACTCCCAGGGGTGAACCTGGCCCTGGTACCGTGGAATCAACAATGCCTTCCTGACCAAAAGGGAGAAACAAAATGTAACAAAATTAGGTATCAGTGGCTAAGAGAGTTAGAGTCGAGAGGCTATTCTGGACACTACTTCCATGCAAGCTTCAGCTAGATATTGCTATTGGCTATGGTTTGTCAAACTCCAACCAACATCATTCCTATTAGCGCTAAAGAACACCCAGGGTTCTAGCTGAAATCCTACAAAAGTTCCATGAGCTAAATTTACTTTTCAGAAATCTGAAACCTTCTCATGGTTCCTAGGCCAGATAAGTCCTAAAACCCAGTGGTACCAGTCCCTCCAAGAGCATCAGTTCCATTCCCCATTCCATACTGTCAACACCCCTTTTCAACGTGAAAATTGTTAGGACGGGCATAACACTAATATCCCTAAAGACTGGGAGAAGGATCAAAGGAGAAGGAGGAGTTAGAGAAGTTAGGATTTAACAAATGAATATGACTACTGAATCATTACATTTCTTTACAGTTTCCAGTATCTGAGATTAGCTAGAAGGCGAAACCTGAAATTGTGGAATTGTAACCCATACCAAACTCTGAAATCTGTTCTATAATTACCTTTCAAATGTACCTGGAACTGTATTACTTCTTTGTATAAATTGTATTATTTCACAGTTTAAGAACTGTTTAAAAAAAAGTATATCCAGACCTTTTGAGTGTATGCAATTTACAAATCAGAATATATTATAATTAAATTTCTAAAAATATTAAGATAGATTCAACCTATGCATCATTTTAGATTTAAATAAATGTCCCCAGTACTTCTAATTTTACATATGAATCACACCTACTTTAAGACTGTTTACTTTTTGTTTTTACTCCAAGTTTGTGTCAGAGATGTTATATCTTTGAATTAGTCTTTAGTTTTTTTAACGATATTATTAATATGGTGCTCAATGAAAGTAAACTTATGGCTTTAATAGTGAAAGTAGCAACCTGTTTATTCTAATTGTAATCTGTTTTCCTGTGTTTAAAGTGAACTTTTTCTTAAATGCTACTATTAATAACACAACTGCCACAGCTTTTTTCAAGCCTTCATAAATGAATACGTCCATTTCTGGGAAGCCATCCTAAGAAAACAAACCAAAGTGAGAAAAGGTTGTTGTAATCTTTAATCATGTCATTGTTTTAATTTTTAAAAAATTAAAAAGAAACAACCTTGGGACTGTTCTAATAACCAACAAATATTCTGAATACATATTATGTGCCAGACACTATGCTTGGCACTGTCAAGTAGATCAAGATACATTCTCATAATGTGCAACTACTAAGCCATGATACTTATGAATCATATGGGAAAACACTTATAATAATGATAAATATTTAAAAGGATATCAAATTGCATATATATATATACATATATACATATATATATACATTTGCATACACATATGTATTTAAAGTGCTATGTGGGTAATTAATTCCCAGACCCAATGGTGTTCCCAACACAACTCACAACTCATGATTGGAACAGAAAATAATTCATTATGGGACTTTGATTATCTCTCCAGTTGGACCACAGAAGTAGAGAGCATTAGCTTGACCATCTGCCAATTTGTCTAGACTGAGGTTGCCCCACTGTCCCAAGCATACAGGTAAATACATTTGCTTGATCCTCCCAACCCCTTCTATGCTCTCTTCTTATCAGCTCTCTCAATGTTCTAGGCTTAAAATTAAGCACAGTGTGCCATGATGCCTATCCAGAGTTACCTAGGGAGGCCTGGGGGCCTGGGGCCCTCACGGGCACTGACTCACTCGTGTGGCTCTGCTTCCTGACGTGGGAGGAAGCTGAGTGTCTCTCCTCATCTGTGCACACCTGGGCGGCTCTTACACCTGCTTTGCTGGGCTTCCTGCCCCCAGTCTGTCCCTGACCCTGCATCATACCGATGCACCATCCTCACAAAACACTGGAATCACATCACTCTCCTCCCCAAGAGCTCTCTCTGTTTCCTGTTTCATGTAAAGCCATTTAGCCATTTAGCCTCCACATATGGATTAACTCAAAGGCACCTTTTCTGTGACCCTGAGTTGTCCCCATTTTAAAATATAATATAGGATGGTCTTGCATGACCGATGGTACTGATGGACTGTGTTTCAAGCCTGGCTTCTCCACTTACTAGCTTAGCTACTACATGTTCTATGGCAAGTACCATTACATCCCTGAACCCCGGTTTCCTTGTCTATAAAATGGAGAGGGCAGTACATACCGCGTAGGTTAATTGTAAATACTCAATGAGAGAACTTATATTAAATGCATCATAGCATAAACATGGGGAGCACACAGAAGTGTTAGCTATTATTGTTTCAGACACTCCTCAGTCTTCAGAGCTCGGCTTCAACATCCCCTCTCCTGCAAAGCCTCTCCTGACCACCATCCCAAAGACACATGCACTTGCTAAAGTTCCCTGCCTGATCATCAACCTAAGATATGTCATACTGTAGTGTTCTTCCCTCTTGGCTTTTCCGTCGTCCCCTCACACATTCTGAGCTCATTACCAGTGGGACTGCATGCAGAAGGGACTGCATGCCTTCCTGGCATAAAGCAAATGCTCAGGAAGTACTCTGAAAATGAAAAGTAATTAAGTAATTCCTTAAACAAACAAACATGATAATTATTAAAACTTTGTTATGCTGTAAGACTGCATTATAAGACCAGAAACTCCCTTGGCAATCAACCACATTCATTTTTTTTTTGTATTATTTCATTTTAAAAATAGTTGTCATGTACTGATCTGCCTTCTGTGGGAAATGTAACATAATCCTTAAATCTACTTTCTGTCATGGTATTGGTATTAGTTATGTTATAGAATAATAGATGGTATTACAACATTAGCAGTATAAGATTAGTAGTCCCATTTTATAGATGAAGACACCAAAGCTCAGGGTGTTAATTTGCCAAGTTCACCCAGCTAGTAGATCAGAGCTGGGACCAAAGCCCAAAACTATTCAATTCCAGTGTTTATTTGCTTTGCTGCTGCTTCCTCATGTAATTGAGGATGTTGCTTTTCCTTTTCATTAAATATACTGTAGCATGTCTCTTCATCATGAGTGTTACGCAGCAAATGTGGTAATGCCTTAGGCATCAGTTCATTTGGTGATGAGTCACCCCTTATCATTGTCTTGCCATATTTTTTTTCTTGGCATTACTTAACTTTCATGCCCTGGCAAATCTTCCCAAGCCAAGCATAACCCAAGATGCTCCAAATTACACGCCCTGATTCTTTATCAAGTTATGTCGCGCCTAGAGAATTCTCTGTGCCCCAGAGTGATCAGCAGCAGTATGTGCTTTATTTAATGATGGGTTAGCAATTATTTCTATAAATGCAGGGATAGCCAGCTAACATTCAATAATGGATTGCTGATCTGAGTTGGTATGGAAAGAACATCAGCCAATAGATGACAGAGCTTTGCCTAAATGCATGCCCACTCCAAGTGGCCCCCACTGTGTCTTGCTGGGCCTATTTCTCTTAGCAGCAAACCCACACCTATGTAGCATAAGCATTTCTACACCTCAGCAATTATTTTTGCAGCCTAGGACACTCCCACTTCCTTCCGGTTGTCCATACACCCATTCCTTTCTCTGGAGCAGATTTAAAATTACATTTAAGAAGGAAGGGAAAATGATTCCCACATGCCAAAGGCAAAATGTAAATGCAGTCAGTCCAGTTGAGCAGGCCAGAGATGCCCACTTGGGTGATGAAATCCAGCAGCGACCGCAGCTAACATCATCTGTCTTCACACCCCTGGCCAAAGATGAAAGAAAGACAGTGTAGAAATGTGATCACAGTCATCACTGTGGGAGAACGGTGGTGAAGACATCTTAACCACTTTAAGAACGAAGCTGACTTTAGGAATCTTTTACAAAGCATAAAAAAAAAAAAATAGGAAGGAAACCTGAAAAATTGAATGAGATAGCTGTAGCCAGTATTCTCTCTCCATTAAACACCGCATCTTAGGCAGGCGCTTCTCCAACACCACACATAAAAATACGGCATTTCAGCAATGACTTGGTGACTTATATCCCAGCAAAAGTTTATGATCCATGAGCATATCCAATTATGATTGAATCATGAGCTAACCAAGGTTTCCTCCTAGAATGCAAATCCCTAACCAGTGCATATGCTGCCTTTTATGTGTACTCTATCTGCCTCTTTTTTCAATAACATTTTTTTTCTGATTAGGAAAGTAATACCAGTCCATTGTATACATTTTGGAAATTTTAGGAAGCCATAAAAGAGAAAACAAAAGTCATCCACAATCATGCCACAGTTAAATTTTTGGCTAGAGGAACTACCAGTCTTTTTTTCTGTAGGTACACACATCTCTGAGATGGCAGGGAGAAGTTCAGGTTGGTGCCCTAAGAGTAGAAGCGGTTCTTTACAAAGCAATTCTGGGGAAAAAGACTTGGTTCTCATTATGCACACAATTGCCCTATTTCTCACTTCCTTGGCAGTACAAACCACTTGGGCTCACCTAACAGACACTAATGAAGGAGACTTGACTGCAGACACTGTGGATTTCCTCGCCATTTCTACCTCATTGACATATCCCTTCCTCTGGGCTCAAGATCCTCTCTGGAGCTCAAGAGCAAACTTTTGTTTAACATGTACACTGCAAACCTGTTTCGGTTTGCTAAAGCTGCTAGAATGAAATACACAAGAAACGGACTGGCTTTTACAAAGGGGATTTATTAGGTTACAAATTTACAGTTCTAAGGCCATAAAAAAGGCCATAAAAATGTCCCAATGAAGGCATCAACAAGAGGATACTTTCACTCAAGAAAGGCTGTTTGTATCCAGAGTTTCTCTGTCACATGTAAGGCACATGGAGATGTCTGCTGACCCTTGTCTCCTGGGTTGGTTTCAGAATAGCTCACTCAGCTCCATCTGCTTTCTCCTGGGGCGTTCTCCTTCTTTATGAGTCCTTCACTTGGTTTCATCTGTCTCCTCTGTGTCGGCTCTGAGGGCTCTCTGTTTTCTGTCTCCTATTCTCTTCATACAGGGCTCCAGTAAAAGGATTACGCTCCACCTTGAATGGGCGGGGTCACATCTCCATGGAAACAATTTAATCAAAAGGTCCCACCCAACAATAGGCCTGCCTCCACAAGATGGGAGTAACAGAATATGGCTTTTCTGGGTTACATAACAGTTTCAAACCAGCACAAAGCCCATTCTTCCTTCCAGTGGTTGGCTTATGGGTGGTTGGGGAAGCTTGTGGAGAAGGTTGTGGAGGCTTCTGGGACGAATTCTTGCTCTTAAGAGAGACACGCAGGAAAATGCAATCTTTTCTTATCCTGGATATTGTCATGTGTGGATTGATACCTGGGACTGTGAGCCATTTCAGGATCCTGAGAGATGCTAGCTGGAGAACGAAGCTCAAAGTGCCCTTACTGATCCAGATATGAATTTGATTCTTAAGTCACTCTTGTGACCAAGTCATTGCTGAAATGCCGTGTATTTATGGGTGGTGTTGGAGAAGTGCCTGCCTAAGATGTGGTGTTTAATGGAGAAGGAATACTGGCTACAGCTCTCTCATTCAATTTTTCTTAAGTCATGTCTTTGACCTCTAGAAAGACACTGGAAGCCATCAGATACAAAACAGACTATTATGAGAAAAGAGTAATTTGAAGAACAATGTGTAGTACGATCCCATTTATATAGTCAGTTGGATAAATATAAATTAGTAGAGAAGGATCTTGAGTAGTCACTGGAAGGACATATCCCCGCATGTTGGCAAAAGTTATTTCTGGGAATGATGTGATTGAGGGCTTCAACTATGAGCATTCGTATTGTTTGGGGTTTTTAAATAAGTTTGAATGCTTGTATTATGCAATTTTAAAAATATTTTTAATTAAAAAAATGGCTTCTCTCTTATTCGAAACTTGTACTAGAAGCTCAGAGTAGTCTTATAGAAAAAAACTTTTTGTGGTCAAAAAATTCTTCAAGTTATTTTCAGTCTCTAGGGGGATCCCCTCCATCTCACGGCTTAATCATAAGTCATATCAGTCTGGCAGCTCTGCATGTCTCCTGCTTGTCAGCAGACCTTTCTTTCTCTTGTCAATCTCACTTCCTGGGTTCGGGGTCTGGACTGTGACATGGGGCAAGCGGATTAACCTGTTCTGTGATATTAGGCCTTGTGGGGTGTCCAGAGATGAGTAAGACGCAGGATTTATCTCCAGGGAGCAGATCGCAAGTGCCATGCAGCATGGCTCCACAAGTGCGTCAAGCCTTCTTGTGCCCCCACCCCCAACCCACTCCCTGCCTCAGTAGAACCACCTGAAGGCTTGTCAAAATGCAGATGTATGAGCCCCATTCCAGGCCTACTGCCCAACAATCTCTGAGTGTGGGGTCCAAGAACCTGAATTTTTAAATTTTTTATTATAGGCAGATAGTTAGGGAACTACTTCCTCCGTGGATGAACTGGACCCATTTAACATAACCCCAGGGGGCAGAGACGGGGCAGGTGTAGTCCTTCTCTCTCATCTTGATTGCCTGGATGCTCTGAGCCAAATTTTTATAGTTCCATGGTGTGAAGACTATCAGGAACTATCAGACTATCAGGAACTATCCATTCCTGGTTCCCTGTTGTCCTCACAACAATTCTGTCTCCTTTCACTATTCTTGTCATCTTTAATGTTCCCTTATGAGCTATGAAAATCTTTTCTAAACTGGGCAGAATGGGAAAAAAAAACAAATAAATTAAAAATAGCCACTTATTGAGCATTTAGCCAGGATGTTCCGTGATCACATCATGTCTCATTTAATCTTATGAAAATATCTTGGCTCAGGTATTATCATTAACCCTTTTACAGATATGGGAACTGAGGCTTAAAGAAGTTAAGAAATTTGTAGAGCAGGTGTTGAAACACAGGAATCTAACTCTGAAGCCATACTCTTAAATGCAGGTCTTAAAGACCTGCTCTTGGTCTTTGGAGCAGGTGAACAGCGATGGCGCCACTTTTTTCAACTAGGATGGGCCCTGGGTTTGCAATCTGAGAGGAAAAGGGGGACTACGAGGCTTACCTTGAAGCTTCTTTTGCACAATTAGCACAGTACTTTTACTTAGGTTTTCCAGCACAAGTCAAAAATTTTTAACTTTTGAAGATGTTTTTATTAACACAATAAAATGTTCTTTGAAAACATTTTATGCATTTATTTATGGGGAAACAGAAGGGCTCGTCTAATAATGGGGCAATCACTAGAAATGAATTAATGCAAATCAATTTCATATTAAGTTTTATTTTCGGTTACATTTGAAGATTGGTTGAGGGGAATGAATACATTTTAAAGAGACACCCCCTCCCCCGAGTCGATCCATATTTATACAACAAAAATCAACTGTGCCCGCCCTTCACAGTGGCCTAGCTCTGTTCCCCAGGGATCCTCATTATTAAAAACACACACACAAAACCGGCTTGATAGTACCAACACTCAACGCAACCTGCTTTGTTCCCTTAACAATTATGTCTTGAACTTAAGACATTTCGCTTTGATTTTTTTGGAGGGGAGGGGAGTGGTGCATAGTCCGGGAATGGAACCTGGGTCCCCCGCATGGAAGGCGAGTATTCTACCACTGAACCACCCGTGCACCTCTGCTTTGGTTTTCAATGTAAGAACTTCAGCTCCACTTAGAGACTCGGACGCAAAATTTTGGGAGTCCTGGAGACAAAGGAGAAGGCGCTCTGCGCTGGAGGTAACGCCTCCGCCCTAAGCCAGAGCACGAGGTCGGATAACCACGGACTTCGGGACGCCGGCAGCAGCTCAGTAGCTTCCCGGAGCGGGTCCGGCCGAGCCCCGGCGCGCCGCCCCCGCCCCCGCCCTCCCACGGCCCCGCGGGGCCCGCGCCCTCTCGGCCGGGACAAACGCCGGGAGGGAGGAAGTGTGCGGCGGGGAAGCTCCGCTGCTCTCGCCTGGGTTTCCCGTTTCGCCCCGCGCCGAGACTGCGAAGAAGGCTAGCCCGGAAATCTGCGCCCGCCTGAAACCCGATCTGGCCCCAGTCCCCGCCCCAGGAACTTCCCCCGCGGCGCGGCCCGGAAAGAGGGATGGAGAAGTCAGGCTGCGGGGCTGCTCCCTCCGCGGGTCTGCTCCCTCCGCGGGTCTTCGCGCGGGGTTCCCTCGCAGCAGCGCCCTCTGTCGGCGCCTTTAGGTACGGCCAGCATCGATCTGCGTGTACTTTGGTGTACGTGCTCGTGTTCCTTTGCAGACGGGGTGGGGATGTCTAACACCTGTGTACACCTTTGCATGACTTGGGAATTTTAAATTGCGCCAAGAGAGATGTGTCTTTAGTCGGCCAATTCTGTGCATCTATGTAGAGCGCTCTTAGGGTCCTAGTTTTGTGTGCAATTGAGCATGAGGATACATTCTGAGTGCCCAAGGGAGTGGGGTGCGCCTTGAGTTTGGGTTGTCTGGATGCCTGTCGGTGGATATTTAACTTTCTGCTTCCATCTGGCTATGAGAGAGCACCTATGAGCACAGGCTGTGTCTATGCACACATTTGAATCTTAATGTACACACGTTTATCATCTACACAGGACTGTGTCTATGTAAATGCATTCTGTGTGCTTACGTGCGTGTGTATGTGTTATGGCGGTGCGTGGAAATTGTTTGTTTCTGAAAGGCAGATGTTAAAGGAATAATGTGGGGCAGGAGAACCATGGACTTGGCTGTTGGAATCTGTGTCTACAGTTTCTCCACCCTGACATGAGTTGGGCCTTTCTCCTAAACCTTGCCTTAGGGCTTCCTTCTTCCCCTGTGTGTTGAGCCCAAGGAAGCTGCCTGTTGCTGTCTTTGAGCACTTGGCTGTGATGTAAACTCAAACTAGTAACAACCCAAGTCCTTCCTTTCTCCCCACCCAAAAGTCATTTCCTCTTAGCTTGCTACCTGGGAATTTGATGCCTAGGTTCCCTCCGCGTTATTGATACAAAAAAAAGAAAGAAAAGAAACTCCTTGAAATTCCCCCAGAATGTTTTGAGAGTTGTTTTTTTTCAGTGTTGCAACTTGAACAAATCAGTTTCTAGTTTGACTTTCCATCAGAAAGCTTGGTAGGAGTAGGGTATATAAGCTCCCGCAGGAGTTGCCGCAGCAGCTGCCACCTCGCATCCACACAGACCAGGCCCTGCGGACTCCGCACCTGCCTGGAAGAAGGTAAGCACTGCCCTGCAGCCCCGGGCCCCCTGTCCGTCAGCCGACAAACTGTCCTGGGAAAGGCAGGCGGTTGGGTGGATTTCTGAAAACATGGCTGGTGACTTACTACTGAGACACCAGTGAAAACTTAGTGGGGGCTGTAGTATAGAGACCAGTGAAAACTTCGTGGGGGCTATAGTATAGAATATTAATTTTAAAAGCTGACTAATCATAATTGTATACCAAGGCTTGTGAATGAATGCACATTCTATAACGTTTGTTTTATCTTGTTTTGTAGTGGTGTGCATAAAATATACTATGCACTACATATTATAACATAAATATAATATGCACTACAAGTAAAAGTATGTTCCTAAATATCAATGGCCAT
Organism: Tamandua tetradactyla; assembly: GCF_023851605.1. Classification (NCBI taxonomy): domain Eukaryota; kingdom Metazoa; phylum Chordata; class Mammalia; order Pilosa; family Myrmecophagidae; genus Tamandua; species Tamandua tetradactyla. Next base: position 40,613,774 of record NC_135346.1, on the reverse strand, counting down.
CAGTGAAAGGAGTGTAGAGTGTTGAAGTACATGGAACTTGCCTGAGTATTGTAAACTTTTGAAAGCCTTTCACGCATTCCTTTAGATAAATGAATTCCTAATCACGCCTCATAACTGAATCTTACAGAGTGTATTTGCGATGGGCTTCCTAGGCCATTGTGATAGCAAACTGATTCATTGCTGGGGTTTCCAGTTCTTTTGGATTAACTAACTTTGGCCCTGTTTTTTAAATGAAAAGCAGTTGTAATGCTAAAAATATTTATTGAAGAGTTTTTAAATCTGAACCGGGGGGAGGAAGGAAAATCTTTACTGTGCAATAACACGGTAAGGTTAAAATATCATTTTAACAAAGAGATTGCCAAACCCCAGCTGATGCCTCCCTGCCTTTTTTTTTCAAATAAGGCATTTCAAGATACTGAGAAAAATATGGATGGCCCCTTAGAGTTATTTAACTGGGCTCTGATCTTTTCTGCTTTTTATACATTGATTCATTCCATTTACAATTAGCGCAGTGCCTCTATACTCGAGTTTCTATGCTAGACTCCGGGATATAATAGTGAACAAGAATGGTGTGATCCCTACCCTCAGAGAGCTCACTTAAGTGGGGAAGGCAAACATTAAACAAGTAACTGTATTATTGCGATTGTAGCAAGAGGGCTGAGGGGAGGCAAGGCGCTCTGTGTGAACAGTCAGCAATGCTGACTTCACCTGGGCACCATGCTGGATAATTGACATGAATTATTAGTTAACTTCTCACCACGACAGGATGCCCATTTTACAGATGAAGCAAGTGAGGCTTAAAGAGATGAAGTGACTTGCCAAGGATTACCAAGCTAATAAATGGCAGAGCTAGGATGCAGGCATGAGTCTGCCTGCGTCTAGAACCAGGGCCCATTCATGTGCCACCCATGCCATCTGTGACTATGCCTTTTCCAGTAGTCAGGGTTCTCTGGGGAAACAGAACCGGCAGGATACATATATAATGTAAATATTGTGAAATTCAGTGTAGGAATTGGCTCATGAAACTGTGGGATGGTCAAGTTCGAATTCCGTAGGGCAGGCTGCAAGTTGGGAACTCCAGTGAAGGAGAAGCTGGCTGACTAAAGTAGAGATGGGAATTCTTCTTTCTGACTGCTAAAATCATCAGTTCTCCCTTTAAGGCCTTCAGATAATTGGATGACGCTTCCCTCTTTCTTGAAGGCAGTATCTTTTGTTATTACAGATGTAATCAGCCACAGATGCAATCAACTTACTAATGATTTAAATTCACAAAAAATATCCACACTGTAACAATTAGGCCAGGGCTTGCATGGACCAAACAACTGGGCACCATAACCTAGCCGAGTTGGCACAGGAACTTGACCATCACGCCTTTTCATTTTTAAATAATAATTCCTTTTCCAATTATAAAAGTAACATTGCTCAGTGTAAAAACAGTTGGAATGGGCGGGCCGCGGTGGCTCAGCAGGCAAAGTGCTTGCCTGCTATGCCGGAGGACCTCGGTTCGATTCCCGGCCCCAGCCCATGTAACAAAAAAACGGAGAAACAGAATACAATAAAACAAGAAAATGTTTAAAAGATGTTTCCCTTTCTTCCTTCCTTCCTTCCTTCTCTCTGTCTTTCCTTTAAAAAAAAAAAAAAAAAAAAAAAAAAAAAAAAAAAAACAGTTGGAATAGAACTTGATAAAGGGATGGCCACACAAGTGTCATTGTCATGCCCGTGTTGGTATCAGCATTAGAGACCCTTAACACATCATGGGCTCCCTGATGCCAATAGCGCCTAACCTGGGGTCGCTGTGTCCCTCATGCAACGTTTCAAAAGTTTATAAATCCTATGAAATTTAAACCGTCAAAACCCTCAAACTTACCGTGCCAAGGAAATGTGGACTGAAGGATACAGCTCCCTGGTCTCAGCTGTTTGACCAAACCGTGACAGGGAAGCCACATGTTTCCACTTTGTTGTTTCCCCTGGGTTTGATTACAAGGGTGACCCACTGCCACCTCCGCCTCCTGCCAGTGTTCTGTGCTTTAGATATAGGTCGGTGATAGTAAAATGGGAGTTGATTCTTAGAACCTTCTCCAGGGCTCCCTATGCCTGACATGCAGGTCACCTGAGATTATCAAAGGCACCTGAGACTCAGGGAGGAAGTTCTAAGGGCACACCCAAAGGAAAAACCCCAGCCTTGAGAGAGTACAAAGGAATTGCTAAGAATTTTGGCTTCTGGAGCGCTGACATCTGGGATTTACAGACCTGTGTCATCCTAGTACTTCTGGCATTTCTCTACAACCAGACAACTTTTTTGGCTTTCCTCTGTATACAAAACAGAGAGAGACCCAATTTTTCCCTTATCCCTTCCCCTGAGTACAAACTAACATGTGATTTATCGCCTTCTATAATATGTTATCTCACTGATCCTCCATACAAATTTCCAAGATGGGTATTATGTCCAATTTATAGATGAGGAGAGCAAGGTTCAGAGAGTACCTTGCCAAGCATCAAACAGCTTGTGAGTGGGGGGTGATAATTCAAGACCGTGTGTGCTTGCCTCCAGGCCTGTGAATGCCCTCCCTGTTGCTCTCTGCCACTAGTGCTTTGCTAAGGTCATAACTTGAACTAAATTGATTGTGTGTCTCTGAAAGCTCCATGCTGCAGTGACAGGGGCTCTGGTCTGTGTACAGGAAGGCCTGACTTCTAATCCTATCTCTGCCACTCATGAGCTTTATACTACAAGGGAATAAAATAGATAGCAAGGTACCCCTAGGGTTAATGGCAGTTCTGACAAAGCCCTTGATTTGTCAATGGTCAGTCATCCCAACCAAAGGATGATCATTTCTAAGATATTCAGCCAAAACTTTTGAGGCTGTTGGTTAGAGAATTTAAACCAATAGTTTCTCTGAAACCATGTTCCTGCAGAATGCTGGGGCTCTCCAAGGTGGTTACAAGTATTTCAGACTGAAATGAAATAATTGTCTTCTCCACTATGATGCCTATTATTTAAAAAATGCAAAACAGCAGTTGTTGGCAAGAATGTGGAAAAATAAGAACGCTGATACATTGCTGGTGGAAACATAAAATCATCTGGTTGCTGTGGAAAACACTTGGGCAGTTTCCCAAAAAGTTAAACATAAAATTATCAGTGACCTGGCAAACCCACTTCTTGGTATGCACACAGAATAATTGAAACTAGAGACTCAGACAGATAGTTGTACACCAGTGTTCAGGGCAGCAGTGTTCACAATCCTAAAGGGTCGAAGCAACCCAAGCATCCTTCAGCACACAGATAAACAAGATGCGGTATATGTATGCAATGGAATATTATTCAGCCATACAAAGGAATGGAGTTCTTTTCCTACAACACCTGAAGAACTTTGAAGACATCATGTTCAGTGAAATAAGCTAGACACAGATGACAAATATTTTATTGTTTCACTTCTATGAAATACCTAGAATAAGCAAATTCATAGATATGGAAAGTACATTACAGGTTATCAGGTACCAGGGGGTGGAGAGAGAATAGGGAAATATTGCTTAATGGATAAGAATTTGTATTTGGGATGATGAAAAAGTTTTCGTAATAGATGGTAACGATGGTGACACATTACAAATGTGATTAACAATCCTGAATTGTGTACTTGAAGTGATTCAAATGGGAAATTTTATGTTGTGTATATGTTTCCACAGTGGAAACATAAAAATCACCATCTCTGTCTAATTCACGGACTGGGAAAATGTTAGTGAGTATAATTGTCACAATCTGAAGATTACCATGAACCTAGGTACTTATCTATACTGGGTTCCAATATAAGACAATGAATGAATTAACACAAGAGTAGGCCTTTCATTGTTTCAGGGTGTGTATATCATTATTTTATGGTCTTCTCCCAAGGAACATCTTGCTTTTCAGGAGCTCTGGGCTTTGAATATGTTTAAGAACCACCAGACTAAACCAATGGTTCTCTCAGTGTCATTCTCACCTGGAAATTCCTTAGAAATGCAGACTCCCAGGCCTCACCCTCAGACCTGCTGAATCAGAAATTCTGGGTGAGCCTTAGCATGCTGTGTTTTAGTATGGCCTCCAGGTTATTCTGATATACATTCGAGCTTGAGAACCCCTGGGTTAGATTACATGGGAGAGAGTAAATCTTTGAGTTTGGAACAGTTGCTTTCTAAACAAGGAGAGACACTAAACTTCTACAAGGGGTGGTGACCAGATTGTAGCAGGAACTTGTCGAAAGTTCGCCTGTGTATAACCTTTCCCATAACCCACGTCTTTTAGCCCTGATGTCACGGCACATACTGCCTGTGCTACAGTGATTTGGGTTTATGGCTTGTCACTCTACTTAGAATGTCGGCATTTAATACACTGACTTAATAAATCCTGATTGAATCAAAGTATTTACTCCTAAAAGGCAGGATGCAGGTAAAACTATTTTTACTCCAGAATGCTCGTAAGCCAGTGCCTTTTACATAATAAGTCCTAAATAAATAACTGCTGGATGTTGAACCAGAAAAATCATATTCCTACTTCAAGCCTTATCTTAGGTCAATCATCTTAAAAATAAGAGGATTGTATCAGCAGCTGGCCTTAGGTCCCTTTCAGCTCAGATGCCCTATGTGGTTTTCTATTTGGATATATTCTTACCCAAAGACTTGTACTAGAGCTACTGTAATTCTCCTCGTATTAGCCTGGCAATGTGGAGAAGAAAGGGGAAGATATTTAATACAGTATGCATTGAATGTATTTACAGTTTCCAAAGGTACCTGAATTATCATTGACATTCTCTCTGCTCTTTTCCTTCCTCTTCTTTTTCCTCTTCCTTCTCTTCTCCCCTTCTCCCCTTCTACTCCTTGTCTCCCCTCTTCCTCTTCCTTCCCTTTTTTTTGTTTTTTTCCACTTCTCCTTCTCCTGTTTCTCCGTCTCCTACAGATGTGTCCTCAGCAGTTGGTCATCTCATGGTTCTCCCTGGTGTTGCTGGCATCTCCCCTCACAGCCATATGGGAACTGGAAAAAGATGGTAACCAGCTTTTCCTTCTTCTTATGGACCCCTGAATTCTAATTCAGAATTCTCAGGCAGTCCCTGTTGGGAAACAAGACTAAATTGGGCCTCCACTCAGTGGGTCTTCCTAGTGAAAGCTGTCACTCGGGGAAATCAGGCCATATTTCCCACTCTCACCTCTTGAGGATGTCTATATTATTCAGTGTTTACATCAGATGCCAGAAAAGGAGCTTTGTGTAGATGTGATGGGAAAAGAGCTATAGACTTTGCCAGCATTACTAAAACCCAACTGTATTATATGAGTAACATTTCAAAAGGAAGGATTTGAAAAGTGTAAGAACTGTCATCTCCCACTCCCCACCTCCCCTCCCCCATAATCCTGCCCCTCTGTTAGCACTGTGATGACTCATCTGACAAAGCACTTTGGATAAAAGCATAGGCTTTAGACTCACATTGACTTGGCTTTTTCTACCAGTTAGTGGCTGTGTGACCCGGAGCCGGGTCACTTCGGAGCCTGCATTTCCGCATCTGTAAACCAGGAATTACAAAATGACACCTACCCCTTGTGTTCTTAGGTGTGTCAGTGAACGCAACCCCAGAGATGGTAACGTGAAAGCAAATATTAGCTGGTATTATTATTCTGGTTATTTGAAAATAAGTCTTTGATGATTCAAGAGAACTTGTTTATTATCCCACTGGTCCATAAAAGTTGTAAGTAGAAGAATAGAGCAGATATTACTAGAAAGGAGGTCCTGTCTGTCCTTCCTGTGTCTCACACTCGCTAAGTATGTATTAACTGGGTCCTGGTTGTTCCTGTAAGACCACCAGATAATCCTCATTGAAGCCAACATAATAATGCTGCCAGCAGAGTCCTTACGTAGTAATAATAATAGTTATTATACAGAATCTCATTTAATTCTCACAACCACCTTATGAAATAGGACTATCTGTACCCCGTTTTAAAGATGTGAAAATTGAGGCTAGAGAATTACATAATTTATTCAAGGCTTGTAAGAGTAGAATAGGGACCTAGTCCCAATTCTGTCTCATTTCAAAACCTGCACTTAAGCATTTGGAGAACATTTTACAAAAAGGACACGAAACACTTGTAAGAGAAAATAAGCATAAATTAAAGTTGAAGAGATTTAAGCTGATGGTTAGAAATAATCTTTTGATAGTCAGGAGAGTTCCACAATGAAATGGATGCCTGAAGGACATTTTTTACCGCTCCTCCACTCTTAAGAGTTTCAAGAAGATGACAATCCAGCCACCCACATGAGAGGGGGTGGAGTTGAGTAAAAGCAAAGGCCTTAGCCAGATGATTACACCAGACACTTCCAACTCTGGGATTTTTAGTGAGCTCAGGAACCTTGTCCCTTTCATACTTAACCCCTTAGGATTTTCTGATTTGGTAAGCCACAGAAATTCCAGAAAGTCAATCTGAGAACCACTGACTGTGCTTGCTGCTTTGGAGACAAGAAGATAAAATGAAGCTGAACAGTAGGTGATAGATGTTCCTCATCTAGGTTCCCTCTTGGAGGTGTTTTCTCTGCCCTTGGACTTTGCCCTTTGGCAAAAGTCTTCTATACCTTCTGAGTATTAGTAGTAATAGGAAAAGAACTGAATGCTATTCAGTCACCAGTGGGACAAAGAAAACTAGCAAAAGTGCTCGCTTTGGCAGCACATATACTAAAATTGAAACGATACAGAGAAGATTAGCATGGCCCCTGCACAAGGATGACACACAAATTCGTGACCGTTCCATATTTAAAAAAAAAAAAAAAGAAAACTAGCAAAAGCCAAAGGCGCCACATGGTTTTCTGTTACTACGGCTAATCATGTCCAAAGAGTTGGGCCCTAAGTGCTTTTTACCTCTTGTCTTTGTTACCCATTTCAGCAGTAATAAATTGCATCTAATGCAGGCTGGAACCTTACATTCCACAATGCTTTACAATGCTTTTTTGGTGGCCAACAAGAGCCTCCAAAGTTTATAGAGCTTTTAAGGGCACTGGGTTGTTAAGTTCTTATATGAATTAGTTCATCTAATCCTCATCTTGACCTTCAGAAGTAAGTATTACTATTTTTCCAGTTTTAAAGATAACAACATCAAATCTTAGAGGGGTTGGTTGCTTTGCCCAAGGCCACCAAGCTAGTGTGAGGAGGACCAGCAGCTGAATCTAAACCAAGACCTATCTGACTCCAAAGTTGACTGTTAACCACTGTGGCTCTTGAGTGGGCAATCACAATCTCATGGAGAGCTGTTTAAAACACAGATCCCAGGGCCTGTCCCAGAGTTTCTAATTCAGCTGATCTGAGCTGGGGCCTGGGAATTTGCATATGTAACAGTTTCCCAAGTGGTATTGATGATGGCAGTCTGATGATTGCACTCAAATATTCTATTCAAAAAATAAGATAAATTTTTTTAAAAAAGGGTGGGCCATGGTGGCTCAGCAGGTAGAGTTCTCGCCTGCCATGCTGGAGACCCAGGTTTGATTCCCAGTGCCTACCCATGCAAAAAAAAAAAAAAAAATATATATATATATATATATATATATATATATATATATATATTCTACTCAATTGATAATTAATGCATGAATAAATGAATGAGTGAATGAAGGAAGTTTTTTTGAAAACTCTTTCAAATACCTAATTAAGCCAGCTCTCAAGTGCAGTTTAGATATCAGGATCCTGTAGTCCAATGTGTAGCTCTTGTGCTTCTAACTTGATGTGATCTTGCCTAACCACTCATCTTCAGTGTCCTCCTCTGTAAAATGGAAAGACTAAGAGCTGCTGACCTGCCCTATAAGATTGTAAGACAGTTGCAAAATAGAGAGAATGGAAATCTCCACTGGTGAGTCTCATGTAGAAGGAACTAAATCCTTAAATGTCCATGGAAAAGTGTAAAACGACTTCCCTTGGTCTGTGAGCAATAATAATAACTTGAATCTGTCGAGTTTACCATGTGTCAGACACTAAGTGCTTCACGTGCTTTTTTAAAATTTAATCCTCATGGCCAAACTTAAAAGGTATGTGCTATTATTATTGTCATTTTACAGATGCAGAACCTGAGGCTCATGCTGGTTAAGTTCCTTTCCCTGAATCCCCCAGGCACTTATTGGGGATTCAGCCCTGGTCAGTCTTTCATCAACCTCTCTGCTTTTAATCCCCATGGTATTCTCCTAAATTCTGTGCCCTACCTTGTTCCCAGCAAAACTGAAATTGTGCTGCAAGTTTCGTGTCTCCACCAGTCTTCCATCAAAGATTCCTGTGTGGCTTGCATTTTTCCATATAGCAAACCCTTCCCCATCTGCCAGCTAATCAAAGCTTAATTATCAAAGGCAGCCTGCCAGGTAACAAGCCCATGGCAGCTATCAAGCACTTTGCTTCTCTGTTCCATGACCTTCAGTCCAAGAGGGGCCCAGTGCCCTGAGACTATCTTAGCCAGCATTTGATGCCAAACACTTGTTAGGAGTAAAGCTATGCTTAGGTGGGGAAGCCGGGATGGTTAATAAAACGCAGTTAGTTCATGGAGCTCACAGCCTGGGTCTCCACTCCCTGTGCTCCTCAGTGTACGTTGTGGAGCTGGACTGGCACCCTGATGCCCCTGGAGAAGCCGTGGCCCTCACCTGCAACACCTCTGAGGAAGATGGTATCACCTGGACCTCGGAACAGAGTGGTGAGGTCTTAGGCTCCGGCAAAACCTTGACCATCCAAGTCAAAGAGTTTGGAGACGCTGGCCGGTACACCTGTGAGAAGGGCGGCGAGGTACTGAGCCATTCGCTCCTGCTGCTGCACAAAAAGGAGGAGGGGATTTGGTCCACGGATATTTTAAAGGACCAGAAAGGTAATTTCATTCCCTTAGAGAGCATCGATGTTTTCTCTTACTGCATAAGTGATACAAAAATAAAAATTTTAAAGGCAAGCCATTTTTAGTATAGTAAAGGAATTACCATTTAAGTCCCTTACTAAAAAAATCTCCTAAAACCAACATTTTCTTCATTTTCCTAGACAGCCATGAGCTATCATCCTTCAAAAATCTCACATTGGGAGAGATTCACAAGTTTAGTCTGAATTCTTGTCCTGAGAGTCTCCTTTTTTTCCAGTTTTCTTAATTCTTTTAAAATTAGAAAAGTTGTAGGTTTACAGAAAATTTGTATATAAAATACAGAGTTCCCATGTGCCACCCTATTGTTAAAACCTTGCAGGAGTGTGGTACATTTGTTACGATTCATGAAAGAACATTTTTATAATTGTACTATTAACTATAGTCCTTTGTTTACAGTAGGAATCACTGTGTTGTAAAGTCCTCTGTATTTTTTTAATTTTTATTCTAGTAACATGCATATCACCTAAAATTTCCCTTTTAGCCACATTCACAAATAGAACTCAGTGCTGTTAATTATATTCATGGTGTTGTGCTGCCATCATCGCCATTCATTATCAGAACTTTGTTATATAGAAATATAAACTATGAACGAGATAAACATTAACTCCTCATTCCCAGCCCCTGGTAGTCTATACTCTCAAATCTGACCCAGTGAGTTCGCTTATTCTGATGTTTTTAAATCAGTGAGGTCATACAATATTTGTCCTTTTGTATCTGGTTTACTTCACTAAGCATAATGTCCAAGGTTCATCCATGTGGTCTGTGCACACAATAGAATATTATTCAGTGGAATGAAGTTCTGAGATTCTACTTAAATCAATGTTTATAGTGCATTACTTAGCAGTGGGGTGATAACCTTGAAAAAATGAAGATCCCTTAGATGTGTGAGAATGCAGTATACACTGCAGAACCAGCATCCTGTCAGGTCACTTCCAATCCCAGCTTAAGTACCTGCCAGGGGAGCAATATCATTTTCCAAGGACATAAATGGAAGAACTTCACGCTTGTACTGTTTAGTGGCCTGTGATTAATCATAATCAAAATCTTTCTGAAAGAAAACCCTTCAATAATGAATTTTTGTTCTCTTTCAAATCCAGAACCCAAAAGAGGGACCTTTCTAAAATGTGAGGCAAAGAATTATTCCGGACATTTCACCTGCTGGTGGCTGACAGCAATCAATACTGATCTAAAATTCAGTGTAAAAAGCAGCAGAGGGTAAGTGAAACCACTCTGGCTTCTCGGCATCTTCCTAGAACTATTTCGTTAAGAAAATAAGGGGACGTATCAGTGACTTACAGGTTAAAGATAAGAAAACAGAAAAAGTTGAACCCATAATTTTCCTACCCCAATCTCTCTTGGCCCTAAATTGGAGAAGGAACCTGGAGATTTAAGCCAATTTCCTGAGCAGATGTACTTGCAAGAACAGGACATTATCATGGTCTGAGAATAGTCTCCGTTGTGTTTGAACCCATTCTCAGTTGCCTGAAAATGCTCGTTAACCTCTTAGCACCACGGGAGAGGTAAAAGGAGAAATAGAATCTACAAATGACTTGCCAAAATTGCACCTTGATTCAAAACTGAAAGCAAAAGTTCTAGGGCATAGAACTCAGAGGCCCTGAAGCAGATGCCAAAACTCTGTGAGCCCACCAGAAATTTTCCCATGGCCATCTCAACTCCTTTTTCTTCTGCTGATGCCGCGAACCTGAAGCAAAGGGAACAGAGGAGTTCACTGTGGATCCAACACACGTGGGCTTTCCCTAAGAAATCAATTTCTGTGAAGAGAGAGTTAATCTTTTACCCCCTCTATGTGATTTCCTTTGATCATTGTCTAAGTTCCTGCAGCAATGTAGGATAATGGCACAAACCCTTTGCAGTCATCCTGGTTTTGCCACTATTTAGCTGGGTGAATTAATTTTGGGGGTCTCAGTTTTCCATCTTTGAAATGATAGCACTTACTAAAGAAATACTTATACAAATGAACAGAGACATGGGTGCACGTATCCATTGTAGCGTGTTTGGTAATCAGCAGGGGAATGTTACAGGATGGTGCATTACACTCTAGCTGTCTTAGTTTGCCACAGCTGCTGTACCAAATACCACTGGCTAATTGGCTTAAACAACAGGAATTTATTGTCTGACGGTTTTGGAGGTGAGAAGTCCAAAATCAGGGTTTCAGCAGGGTCTTGCTTTCTCTGAAGTCTGTAGCATCCTGGAGGTGGCTCACCCGCAGTCTGTAACTCAGCCTCTGCTCCATCACATGGCCGTCTCTTTTCTCATCTGTCTCCTCCTCCTGTGTCCAAATTTCCTCTGCTTATAAGGACTCCAGTCATATTGGATTAAGGCTCACCCTGGTTCACTTTGGCCTCACCTTTACCAATAACATCTTCAGTGGTTCACATCCACTGAACAGGGGCTTAGGACTTGAATGTGCCTTTGTAGGAGACAGGCTTCAATCCATAATGTTGGCTTAATGTGCTGTCATTCAAACAAATAGCCAGATCTTATGTTCACACATGGAAAGTGCCCCATAATATGTTCAAGATGGGAAAATGTGGTTACAAAACAATGTATATAAATAACTTGATTCTATTTCATGAAAAAAGGAAATCCGTGTGTGCATATCTAGATAAAATATGTATGATGCATGCATACATGTATATATATACATTTGTATATATGATTACTTTGAATATTCATTGAGAAAGTTTTGGAAGGCTACAGCAAGCTGTGTATTTATATCTGGGGAAAAAAATTAGAGATAAAAGATGGGATGAAGGAGGCACACATATGTTTTCCTTTATATGCATCTTTATCATTTTAATTTTTTGGAATTAGCATCTGTTGATTTTATAATTAAAATAAATTTAAAACTTTAATAAAGAAATGTAATTATCTAGAAATTTTTACATTCGTTTAGGCCAGAGGCACATAAGTACAGAGCTGTTTCTAAACATGTGTACTATTCCCCAAAGTTCAGCTTATTCTCATGGAGAGGACAGATTATGTCTCTCTGGCAGAAACCAAACCAGTTGGAGAAATTGTGTACTGAGATAGCTGCCTTGCCCTCCTTATGGCTGCAGTCACTCAGAACTTGCCCCCAAATGTGTAATGAAGGATATTTCTGTCTTTGACTTCAGCTCTTCTGACCCCCAAGGGGTGACATGTGGAGCAGTGACACTTTCTGAAGAGAGGGTCAGAGTGGACCACAGAGAGTTCAAGAAGTACACAGTGGAGTGTCAGGAGGACAGTGCCTGCCCATCGGCGGAAGAGAGCCTGCCAGTTGAGGTTGTAGTGGATGCTGTTCACAAGCTCAAGTATGAGAACTACACCAGCAGCTTCTTCATCAGGGACATCAGTGAGTTTGGGATGATTCTATATGCTTAGGGGTAGATGTCACTTGTTATATATCCACCATACCCCATACGTTGTCTCTTTCATTCTGACAAAAGGAAAAGTATGATGTAGATACTATCGTGTGCATTTTAAGGTGGAGGACAGATTAAGCAGTTTTCCCCAGGTCTCACAACTGGCAATTCAGGCCCTAATGTGACCCACTAGAAAGGGCAGTCTCTTCATGCATTTCTCTTCTGTTGTCCAGCTGGCTTCCAATATGAATCCAAGAGCCCCAAATGTAATATTTGGATTAGAACCTACAAATTGCAGTTATTCCCAGCCAGTCTTTCTTCAGCATTTGAAAAGAGATTCTATATTAGAATGTAAAATCCTCCCATTAAACATCTATTTTTTAATTGGCCAATGTAGATTTTGCCATTTCCTTTACTGATTATTATTTGAACAAGCATCATGAAATAAAGCAGGATAGAACTACAGAACTTGCTCTAGTGTTTGCAGAGGGTTTGCACTTGGTGTGTGGGGTGGAGGGTCGATCTAGGAAAGACCAACAGGGAGGTGACGTTTAGCTGAGACCTAATGGAAAGAAGGTGTCCGTCATATAAGAATAGAGGAGAAACAATTTGTGAAGCAACTACTAGGCTCCATGGTGGTGTGGGGGCAGTGCTGGACCTATAGAGTGCAAATACCTGCTAGAGAATGTCTTCCCCTCTAGGGAAATCAGCTATTGAGAGCAGAGTCTTTGTTCTCACTGCTTTAGCCTCCACATGTAGTCTCCTGGCTGGTCCATAATGGATGCTTTGTAATTATTTATTGAATAAATGAATGAATGAACAAGCACAGAGACAATTGACTACAACTACTACAAGACTAGCCAGTGACAGATGGTACAAAAAGACAAATGAAAGGGCAGCTGGAAAATCTCCCATCTCATCCCCAGTGAGAATTTCAGCTCACTTCCATGCTTGGGGCAGAGAGGCGCCAAGAGAGGGTTTGGTTATAGAGAGGTGATCCTTCACTGTATATCCCAGGTGGGGGGAGTTTTGATGTCTCAGGACCTTCTTCTGAGCTCCAAGCAGAGGTGGTTCCAATACCAGGGCCCTTTGATTGAGGGGAGCAGCTACCCGAGTACAGGGATGAGAAGGATTCTGAGCCCGCCTCGAGTTTCAAAGGACATGGTGATTGATGAGAACTGCCTTCCACAGGCGTGGTGTGAGGACTGGCAGGAGAGGTGCCTCGTATTTGCTAACCCCATTTATTTTATTTTACCCAGAGATGGCTTTGGGTGGGGTTGTTCGGTGGCGAGGCATTGTGGGCATCGTGATAACATTTCATGGCCCCATATTGTTCCTAGTGCCCTCCAAAGGTGAGCAGCATGTCCTCCCTGCTTGGCAGGGGCGCAGGAGTGACAGCAGCCATGGAGCTATGCAGAGTTAGACTAAACAATGTGGCCAGCTCGGGCTGGGGGTGAGGCTATTGCTTTTGAGACCTCATTCTCAAAGTGTATAAGTCAAGTCCCTGAGGAATCTTAATTCCCTGAAGTTTTAGAAAAGTTTCATTGACCTCATGCAAGGGCTTTATATGGAGAAAGTCGTTTCATACTCACAACCCTCCTATGGGATGGTGTTTTAGTTTGTTAAAGCTGCCAGAATGCAGTATACCAGAAATGGGTCGCTTTTACAAAGGGAATTTATTAAGTGATAAGTGTACAGTTCCAAGGCCATAACAATGTCCAAACTAAGGCATCTAGACTTCCTTGGCTCAAGGAAAGCCAATCTGGGAAGGCGCCTGGCTGACATCTGCTGGTCCTTTGGCTTCTGGTTTCAAACAGCTTCCCCAGGGGCATTTTCTTTCTGCATCCCCAAATGTCTCTTTCTGTGTTAGCGCTGAAGCTTTTTCCAAAAACGGTTCCCTCTTAAAAGGCTCCAGTAAGTGGTCCACTTTGAATGGGTAGAGACATATCACCATGGAAACCACCTACTCAAAAGACCCCATCCATGTTTTTTTATTAAGAAACAATCAAAAGGCTCCCACCCAACAGTACTGAATCGGGATTAAAGAGCATGGCTTTTCTGGGGTCCACAACAGTTTCAACCCAGCACAGATGGGGAACCACAGTGACTCCAACTTTCCAGATGAAAATGGTACTCGGAGAAGTTAGGTCAACTATTCTGTGGACCCACCACTGGTAAAAAGTGAAGGTGGGATCAGAATCCAGATCTGCCTTACTGCAAAGCCCCATTAGGAAAATAATGTTTCTCTGTCTTCTCCCACAGTCAAACCTGATGAGCCCAAGAACCTGCAGCTGAGGCCATTGAAGAATTCTCGTCATGTGGAGGTCAGCTGGGAGTACCCTGACACGTGGAGCACCCCACACTCCTACTACTCCCTGACATTCTGTATTCAAGTGCAGGGCAAGAACAAGAGAGAAAAGGTAGGATGTGATTGCTGTGCGGTATGTTCTGCAGTCAGGTTTATGCAGGTCCCCATCATGGAGGAAATGAAGGATGATAACAACAAGTAGCTTTGTCAGCAATTTCTCTGGGCCTGGAACTGTGCTCAGGAGTTTACGTGTATTATCTCATTTATTCCTCACAATAACCCTACAAAGACAGGCAGTATTATTATCACCACTTCACAAGTGAAGAAACGGAGGCTCAGAGAGATTAAGTGACTTACCCAAGGTCACTCAGCCAGAAGGTGACAGAACCAGTATATAAACTCCATCTGCCAAACACAAAGGCAGGACCAAGCCCCTGTAACCACTCCCCTGCTCCAGTGTAATTGCTCATTAACCCTTGCATTCAGAATTGGTCCTGAGGCAGGCGATCCGGGCTCCAGAAGCCTAAGATTATTGTCTCAACTGAGTGAATATATAATGCTCGTATTAACCAAAATGGATAACTCCCAGCTGTTCCAAATAATGTGAAATTAATTTATTCAGCAGGACATCAGCCTTTATATAGGCTTTCAAACTTTCTTACCTTGGCACCAAAATCCCTTTGTCCCTTACAGAGTCCCCAGGCACTTTCATGGTGCCCCAGTTACACTTTTACATGAACCCCAGTTTTTAAATTGCTGGATGCCTTACTCAACATAACATTTACATTTAGGGTGTGGTAGAAAGCAGTCACTCCCTGAGAAGTGGGGAGGGGAGCCTATTCTGGAATAGATTTTGCCTGAATATTATTTAAATATTTAATAAATATTATTTAGATATTAAATAAATATTATTTAAAATCTTGGTAAGTGACTTCCCTCCTTAAGGTACATCTGATTAATAGGTAATATTTATTGAGCATGTTCTGCTCAGTAAAGACTTTTACATGATAGTCACCTTTAATTACTTTAATTACCAACTATATAAGGTGGTCATTATTATTATCCCCATTTTATAAATGAGGAAACTGAAACACAGAAAGCCTAAGGCATTTTCCCGAAGATGTGTAAGTAGCGCTAATAAGTAGCAGAAGTTTATCAGATAAAGAATCAGGGTGTGGTATTTCTGAATATCCAGGGGCCATCCAGAACAGATGTGTCTCATTCCCACCGTCAGCCCAGTAGTGGGGTGGCTGTGCACGGGGCCTTGGGCCAGGCAGTGGGCTAGAAAGAGGAAAGCTGGTCCTCGTGGTTTCACGGTTTCTTTACAAAGGGCGGTGTCTGTGCTGACAGCGTCTGCCGGTAGGTGGCGCATGTGCTTCACTCTCCCCTCGTGAGTTTGAAACACAGTGCCCTAAAACCAGTGTACTTGTTGGGGAGGTGCTTTAGAGAGGCATGCCCAGCCTGTCTTGTAACCAGGTTGCCATAGACCTTCCAGAAATTGCTGTCTCCTATGCAGAAAGAGAAACGCTGCGTGGACGAAACCTCTGCCAAGGTCACCTGCCCCAAGGACGCCAAGATCTGGGTGCAAGCCCGGGACCGCTACTACGGCTCATCCTGGAGTGAGTGGGCATCTGTGTCCTGCAGCTAGGTGAGCAGGCTCCCACCGCCCAGCCCAGCCCTGCACGCTCTGTGTCCCTGCGGGTAGGGCAAAGGTGGTGGGTGGTGCGGGAGAGGAGCGGGGAGACTCTGGCAACCCTGCACGCGGTTGCCAGAGTCGGAAACGGGTTCGTTCATTAACAGATATTTATTTGATGCCCATGTAGTGTCAGGCACTGTGCTGGGTGCAGGGGTACAGACCCACAGAAAACAGGCCTGGGTCCTGCCCTTCCAGAGGGGAAGGCACAGGTAGAAGAGAGACGTAGGCAGGGCTCAGAGCCTGGAGGATTGCAAGCATTTCCAGGGCTTAGAACCTTATCTTGGGAGGGATGGGGAGCCACTGAAGGGGTTCAGGCAAGGAAGTGATGCAATCAGAAAATTTTCAGGCAAGCCTCTGGCAAGCATGATGCCAGGCCAAATTCAAGGCCACGTAATGAAGGCCTGGGCCCTTGCCACATGGGATCCTTAAAAACCGATTGCTCAGAATAACGTCTTGTATGAAATAAAAAGGAATTGGTACAGCATTCCTCATCCATACACACTTTATCATTCTTTTTCAGGTTCCAATTCCAAGATGAAACCTTGGAGGAAAAGTAGAAGATAGGCAGAATTTTAAAAGGCATGATGGAATAGATGCAGAAAGATATTTTCTACCCAGTTTGCTTTTTTTGTTAAACTCGTAATAATATCTTTGCTATATTTTTATATGTAAATGCTAAATGCCCACTGACATAATTTATTTATAGGTTTACCAGCTATTAGGTTGCTGCTGGCTTTAATGTTATTGTCCATATTTAAATAATTTATGTATTTATTAATTTATTACTGTTATTTAACATTTGTGTGCCAAGATATATGTTTCTCATGACCTGGTCCATAAGGAATGGGCCCTACTAAGCAAAATGTGTGTTTAAGTGTTATTTATACTGACAACTTTTCAAATGAGGCTGAGAGTGCACTGGTTTCATGATAGCCGGTGAGAACATGGAGTTCTGATGCAAGCACAATAATGTATTTGCGATGGACGGGAACACAAGGGATATTTAAATGTAGACATCAAGACAGGAACCTGTCTAAAGAGTTCCTGGAGAGGGAGATGTTAGTTCCTGTATATATGAAGAAATCTTATTTTTAAGTGATTTTGATAAAGCAATTCAGGAGCACCTGCTCTTCAAGCAAGTTTCATCATGGATGCTTGAATTCAGAAAGGACTAAAAAGAAGATTGAAATTGGAATTAAGTGTCAGCCTGCCTGACAGTCCCCAACCCCACCTATCTATAAGACACGGGCAGGTGACATGCAGTGCCTGGAAACTAAAACGATCTTAGGATTCAAGAGGGAAGACAAGTGTCGTTATGGCCAAGGACAGCAACATTCTCAGAATTGCAAGTTGCTTCTTAATAACCACGTGAAAAAGCAGTCAGCGACGCTGAGAAAATGACCAAGAATTTCTTACTCATCAGCCTGAGAACCTGCCATGTGGCTATGATCAAGAAGATATCAGTCGATTAAGGTGCTACTTTAAAGTAACGAATGTGCTTTCTGTAAAGTGATTGCATTTGTTTTCTATTTTTTTAAATTTATTTTTATATTCTGAGGTTGAACTAATAAAAATATAACTCTTCTTTACAATAATGTTTTGGACTTTCTCAGCTGACTTATATATTCTTGTCCCTGGGTTACCGGGGTGCATTTTTTCCCCCTATCATTAAAGGTTGCCCCCTTCTTTCCTGTTTCACAGAGTTGTTCTTTCCCTTTATAGTATTTTCAAAGCCAGTCTTGCTACACTCAGGGAATGTTCCTGTAATCTGACCAAGGGGGAGCTGTTTTCAAGGACACTGAACTGTATTATGCCTTCACATCTCAGTTTCTGTCCTGGAATCAAATCTACTGGTTTCCCCAGTACCATGAAATAAAACTCCAACCTAATAGAACCATGGCCCTTCCATCTTGTTGCTCTAGTATTTCTATGGTCCCGCCATCTCATAACTCTAGTATTTATTGAGCACTGGCCATGTATCTAGATACATGTTAGCCTTCAAGGTTGAGGAGTTCTGAAAACCTGTGTTGCCTTCTGCAAACAGTACCCACGCCTGGTAGACTTTATAAAACAAGGACAAAATCTAACTTCAATCCCACTAAATGCTAATATGTTCAATGAACATGGTGCTCTGGAGTGAGAATGAAGAAGGGTCATGTAACCTGGAGCTACCCAAGAAGGCACGATAGAGGAGTGGATGTGCCCACTTTGGGCTCAGAGAATGGCAGGACCTGCCAATTCCTCCTTGGGGGCCCCTCATGGAAAGGGAATTGGTGGGGCCAGAGAAAAGGCATCCAATGTCCTACAATCTTGAAAATCCAAGTCTGCACATATAGGCTTCCTGGCAATAGAAGAATAATAATTAGGGGTGTTTGTTTATATTCCTTATTTTAAATATCCTCTGGAGGCCTTACTCCACTCTGTCCTTGGCCAGAAGGAATAAGGAAAGTTCCTGTCATCTTACTCCAACATTTGAAATCTGTCATCTGGTGTTGTGAGCCCACATTTGACAGCACATGGTTGGTCAATGACAATAATTTGTCCTCCTACGTCTTTCATCTAGAAATAGCAAAATACTTAATGGCTATATAATGAATAACGCTAACCAGAAAAAAAAAATTAATCACCTTTCATTAGCACAGACACTTGGAAACCTTTCCCAGACTTCCAGCCAGCCTGAGGCAGAGCTGCAAACAAAACTCAGATGTCCTGGCTTCCACTACGTCCAGTGCTTTCCTGACATGACCTCTTAGCATTTGATTACTTTGGATATTTGCAAGGGAGAGTTTTTCTCTCTTAAAGATATTCTCCAGCTCAATCCTTTCTTCCCCTCCCCCCCGAATTGCACCCACTATAAAATGTATCAAATGTCCAAGCAGCGGAGCTCAGGACTGGGGACCATGAGACTGGGCCTTGGGCTGGAAAGAACCGATAGGTCACCATGTGGCCTTGGGCATGACAGGGACACACCCTGCTGGTGATGGCCATGATACTCATTCCCAACTTCCTTCCCCCAATCCCCTCCTCAGCAACAAGGTTAGAAAGCTAAGGAATCACTCTCCCAGCCACCCTTGCTGCCACGCAAGACCATGAGACACAGTTCTGGCCAAGGAGATATGAGAAAATTCTGTTGGGGGGGTTCCAAGAAAGTTTGGCTTTCTTGGCAAAAAAAAAAGAGAGAGCAATAGCTGGCATCGCCCTTTCCCTCCTTCTTCCTCTCCTGACCAGACAAAATTTGGGAAGCTTCAGAGGGTGAAAATAACCAGGATGAAAGCCATATTCTGAGACTGTAAAGACAGAAAGAGTCGGAATGCTGGTGACATCTCTGAGCAGCTGAACCGAACCCTGTTAACTACCTAACCCCAGATTTTTTGTTAGGTGAGAAAGATAATCCATGTTTGCTTTTAAACTAGAAAATATAAACCAAAATTTAAATAAAGACATTATTTTATCCTAACCAGACCCCCATTGAGGCAAGGCTGTTGGCCGTGTCAGCCAGGGTATAAGCCAGCAAAAGAAAGAGTCAGGGGGGTTGGCATCAGGAAGCCTAGCCCTGTCCCTGACACCTAGAGAGAACTGGGGAAGCCACAGAACACCCAGTTTCCAAAGAGGCTGGTGTAGCCCTGACTGTATCCCACTCCTGACCTCTGTGTTGTGGGGAAACAATTGAGAAAATAAACTTGAAGACCCTCTGCAATCTTCAAGAGCTGTACTGTGTAAGAATCTGTCTCTCACTCCCACATTAAAGAAGAAAGTGAAGAAACCAATGGTTTTGGTATGTTAATGCCCCCAGAATGCAATATACCAGAAATGGACTGGCTTCTATAAAGAGGATTTATTAAGTTATAAGTTACAATTCTAAGGCCATGAAAATGCCTAAATTAAGGCACCAAAAAAAGGATGCCTTCTCTCAAAGAAAAGCTAATCACGTCCAGGGTTTCTCTATCGCATGGGAAGTTACATGGCACTGTCTGCTGTCCTTCTCTCCCAGCCCCTGTGTCCTGGTATCACCTCTCTGCACTCCGTGCTGGCCCTGAATTCTCTCTCATAAAGGGCTCCATGAAAGGATTAAGACCACCTTGAATGGGCAGAGTCACGTCTCCATCTAATCGAAAGGTCTCACCCATAACTGGATGGGTCGCATCTGCATGGAAGCAATCTCATCAAACGTTCCACCCAACAAGAAGTCTGTCCCCATAGGATTGGATTAAAAGAACATGGCTTTTCTGGGGTATATAACAGCTTCAAACAAGCACACCAACAGTCTTGTGAGGCCCCAACCACCCCATGCAGAAGGGATTCTTACCGCCATTATTACAGAAGAGGAAATGGAGGCCTGGATGCCTCTCCCAGCAGCAGAGGGGGCAGGCAGTTTCCACAGGAAAGGCACCTCTGCTGCTCTATCGTTCACCCAACAGTTTCCTACTCTGTTCCTGGTACCCTTTTCAGCTCTCAGGATTCAGGGATAAACAACGTCCTGCCCTCCCATGGTGTCTAGTCTCCAAATGCTTGAAATTCTAAGCACTAGAGGCCATTTCTTAAAGGTTAGGAGCCCTATTCAATATGATCATCAGTTCGTTGTGATTCACACGGTATCTGGCACATAGGAAACACCCAGTAAATGAAAGCCATTTTCACTGACGAGCTTTATGATACTGAGCAAGGTACTTAAAGACTTTGAGCCTCAATTTTCTCATCTGGAAAATGGGAGACTAATTGTAACTACATGTAGGGTGGTTGTGAGGATTAAATGGAAAAATGATCAGAAAGTGCTGAGAAAAGTAGCTAATCCACAATAAGTACTCAATAAAAGATGATGATGATGATAGTCTTATAATCTGAAAGAAATTTAATTCTGGACCCTGTGCTTTGGGGGATGGAGGATGGAGAGGTGGTTATCAGGAGGTTCTGGTGTCTTTGAGAATGGGTTTAGGGTGGAGGGACCAGTAATTAGCCAGTGGGGCACCAAGAGATGGCTCAGTGGGTTAAGGTTAAAAAGCCTCTTCAGGGTGGTGCGAAGTGACTCACTGGCAGAATTCTCACCTGCTGTGCCAGAGACCTAGGTTCAACTCCCAGTGCCTGCCCCCCATGCAAAAAACAAACAAACAAAACCTCTTCAGTGTTGAACCCCTTTCTTATAAATAAAATTGCAGAAGCAACCTTATGTGAAGAAGACCAAGATGCAATGGACCCAGTTTCTGCGTTCAGGGATTGTACAATCTGGTGAGAGGGAAAGGAAGGGACAAACATCTGGAAAATACTAAAATAAAGCCTGGTACTCTGAATATTTCTTTTATGAAGGTTTCACGCTCCCAGAAAGAGCCCTTCCATTTCCTTTTCACCTTCCTGGATGTAATTTGACGTAAACTATCAATTCTCCTTACCTATAAATCAGACTGTAATCATCTCTTTCAATTTCATTTCAGTTGAGTCCCTCTTCCAAGGACAGCACTTGTGAGCAAAATGTTTTTGGACAAGGCTTTCTCCAGACAGTCATATTATATCAAGGAAATGAATTCCCTTTCTCCTGTTCATAAAATGCAAAAATAAAATCAGCATTCCGGCTGCCAAGAGGCGGCGACCAGGCATGCATACTGAAAACCTGCCTTCTGCAGTAAGCCCTCCTCTGCAGAGCTGATTTGCATTTACCTTCTCCAGGCCTGGGTTCCCGGAGGCGCTCGGGGCAACCTGGCTCCTCCGTGGTCTTGTGCAACTGCTCCACCCGGTGGATGCCAGTGGGGGGGGCTGCAGGGCTCTACAGCTGCTCGCTCCCCTCCCCTGTCCTTTCTCATAAGGAACACAAACCTTCGTCCCAGCCCACCTGGCACCTTCCCTGGCTGCTCGCAAAGGGGCCATCACTAACCTGGGCATCAGATTGTTCATGGAACTGAACCTTCAGCCAACAGCCCTGGGGTTTGGAGGAAAGGGAAAGTGGGGGCACAAATCATGAGCAAATCACAGTGTCCACTCAACACCTTCCTTCCCACACCCAACACACTTTTATACAGGTGAAATGGAGCTAAAATGAAGAGCACGCAATGCCTAGACGGGGTCCAGAGCCCAGAGGTTTGCATCTGGCCCTGGAGAAAGGAGACCCAGGCTCGAACCCCTGCTCCCACACTTGCAAGCTGTGTGACCTTAGGTAATTCCTTAACCTTTGGTACTTCATTTTCCTTACTTCTAAAACAAGTATGCTAATAATGCCGCTATGTCCCAAGGGTGCTGTGAAAGTTTAATGAAGTAGCCCCTCGATACCTAGAAAGGGCACAAAAAATATTAGCTGTAATTGCTTTTTCTAAAGTCAGCCCATAAAGACAGGCAATGCTATCCCCTAGCTCTTTTTCCCTTTCCATGGAGGGAAGGTCTGGTTTGGGGATGTCCACAAGCCCTCCAGTCCTAACTCAGAACACTGTGTCCTCCAGCCCTCCAGGATACACTGTTCAGCACAAAGAACTGGCATCTGTCCCAAACCATAGCACCCAAAACAGTGCCCCATTTCAGCAAACCATTTTATGATGGCTAAAATCCTTCATTTTTGCACTATGGAGGCTTTGAGACTATTCAGACCAATGTTTCCTCCACTTTTTGAGCCAGGATCCCTTTGTTCAGATGGAAATCTTAATCAGTGTATACAGGGATTGGGGAAGATAGCAGCCAAAGGAGTTTTAGATGTATCTGCAATGTTCTAATTTTTACAAGGAGATTGTATTCATGTATTTCTTGTGTGATTAAAATTAATTTTTTGTAAAGCAGATGAAAGCAGAGCTGCTGTGGCTAAAGCCTCCACCCACTGAATGCCACTTCCCTTTCTCTTCTGGGAGACACAGGGGGCCACATCTTAGTCTGCCAGGGCTGCTATGACAGATATCACACAACGGGTTGGCTTAAACAACCCATGATTTGGGGGGCTGGAAGTGCAAAATCAAGTCTCAGAGGCCATGCTTTCTCCGAGGTCTGTAGCATGCTGGTGCTGGCTTGCCGCAGTCCTTGGGGTTCCTTGGTTTGCATCTCTGCCTCTGTCAAGTGGCTTCTCTTCTGGCATCCACTTCTCCTGCTCAGTCATCTGTGTCTCTGTCAAGGTTTCTTCTCCTTATAAGGGCTTCAGCCATATGGATTAAGGCCCACCCTGATTCAATTTGGCCTCATCTAAATAGGATCTTTGAAGATCATTAAAAACTGAATCCACACTGTGACCAATAATGACATAGTCAAAGATCCTACTTACAAATAGGTTCACACCCACAGGGTTGGGGACTCAGACTTGAGCGTGTCTTTATGGGGACCTGACTGAATCCCTGGCAGTCTCCGCCACGACACACCCAACTCTGCAGAGCACAGTCTGAGAACCTCTAGTTTTACAGATGAGGAAACAGAAAGGCAGACAGACTCAGTGACT
Source organism: Tamandua tetradactyla (assembly GCF_023851605.1). Taxonomy (NCBI): domain Eukaryota; kingdom Metazoa; phylum Chordata; class Mammalia; order Pilosa; family Myrmecophagidae; genus Tamandua; species Tamandua tetradactyla. The sequence continues at coordinate 40,590,123 of NC_135346.1, read as the reverse complement.
GCTGCAGGCACCCAGACCTTGATAATGCCAGAGCTCAGACTTGAACCCAGGTCACCTGACCTCTATTTTGGCCATTCCTGTTGTATTAAGTCATAATTCCCAGAAGACCGGCATTAAAATGACCAATCTTTCACCAGAGAGGGGCAGCACATTAAAGCTGAAGAGCTCCCACAAGCACTTTAGAACTAATTAGCTTCTCAGAATAGTTGCATGTTTCCTTGGAACATGGTGTCTGGAATCTGAAGCGAACCCTCTGCTCCCTATGTAGGAAAGTAGAGAGGAAAGAGCAAACAAATGCACATATCAGACTAGAAAAGTCAGAGTTGGGGCTTTCACAGTGCTGCAGCAACTTTGTGCTGATTAAAAACAAAGATGTCCCTTCATCTGGGCAAACATAGCCCCATGCCAAAGTGCATGGCTTGGTGAGTAGAGAGCAGCCTAACCGTCAGCTCCCACTGCCCTCTCAGTCAGGCACTTTTGTGCAGGACACAGTCTGCTCAACTGTCCATGGCAGCTCTGATCATAGTAGAAGTAACAGGTGTTCAGAGCAAAGAAAACTGATGGAGAGGAGGGGCTTTCATTCATTCATTCATTCATTCAGAAAACAACCACTAAGTTCTTACTGTGTCAGACACTATGAAAGAGAGAGTAGAGTAAGCAAGATGGGCAGGGCAATTGCCCTCCAAGAGTTTACAGCTTAGAAAGAGCTGAAGACAAACCCATGGTTAATAAAATGCAGGTGGAAAGTGTTAGCATAAGTGAAGCAATGGGCTCTGCAGAGTTGCCAGTTTGGATGCTTTGGACTACATGTAACAGAAACCCTACTCATAGTGCTTGAACAATAAGGAACAATAAGGGCAATGTTATAAGAAAGCTGGAAGAAAGGTGTGGCAAGATTGGTTACTTCAGTAGCTCAGTGATGTCCTCAAGAACCCATACTCTTTTCAACCTTCTTCTCCATCAACCTCAGTGCTTTTGTCCTCATCTATGCCCCTTGAGATGGCTGCTGTAGTTCCCAAAATCATGCCTCTTATAATCATGCCTGAAGGCTGGAAGGGCAACTCTCCTCTAACATTTTTTTTTAACATGGGCAGGCACCAGGAATCGAACCTGGGTTCTCTGGCATGGCAGGCAAGAATGCTTGCCTGCTGAACCACTGTGGCCTGCCCTCTAACATTTTTTAATCAGGAAATAATGTTTCTCAGAAGTCTCCTTGCAGACTTTGCCTCAGTTCCAGCACCCAGTACTGGGTCACGTGCCCATGCCCTAACTGCACATGAAGTTGGGAAAGTAAGAACGTGGTATTTTCACCCTCTAGAGTGAAAGCCAGCTCTGACAGGAGAAAAGGAGCTAGGAGTGGGAAATAGCCATTAGTTTGGCAGGAGCACAAAGGAGAGACATGTAACTCAAATTTCATGGTGGGCCTTTATGACAAGCAGAGTAGTAGCCTCCAAAGTCATCCATGCTCTAATTTTCAGAACCTGTGAATATGATGAGATTGTCCTGGATTATTCAGGTAGAAATAGTGTAATCACCTGGGCCTTTAAAAGTCAGGCAGGGGGCAGGCCACTGTGGCTCAGCAGGTAGAGTTCTTGCCTGCCATGCCGGAGACCCGGGTTCGATTTCCAGTACCTGCCCAAGCTAAAAAAAAAAAACAAAAAAATCAAGCAGATATGGCAAAAAGGAAGTCAGAGAGATTCAAAGCACGAGGAGGATTTAATACACTGTTGCTTGCTTGAAGGTGGAGCGGCCACTCATCAAAGAAACAGGGACCTAAGTCCTACAACCTCAAGGAACTGGATTCTGCCCACAACTTGAATGAATTTGGAAATGGATTCTCCACAGAGTCCCTAGAAAAGTACACAGCCCTACCAACACCTTGATTTTGACCCTGAAACCAGGAACAGAAAACCCAGCCAAGACCACCCAGACTTCTGAACTAAAAGAACTGTGAACTAATAAAGGGATGTTGTCTTAAGCTTCTAAATTTGTAGTAATTTTTTGCGGTAGCAATAGAAAAGTAAAACAGAATCCCAAATGAGAATGCATTCACACCATGTCTTTAAGAATTAAGAGGAATTACAGGGGCTGGCCAAAGTGGCTCAGCAGGCAGGAATGCTTACCTGCAATGCCAGAGGACTCAGGTTCGATTCCCGGTGTCTGCCCATGTAAAAATAAATAAATAAATAAAAAATACGCTCAGTGGTTTTGAAAAAAAGAGGAATTACAGGCAAAAGGACAACATGAGCTCAAATCTGGAAGAGAGGAAGGCATATGTTTGGAAAACTGCAAGAAGTTCCACTTGACTACAGCGTGGTAAGAGAGAAGGAAAGAGAAAGGAGAAAGATGAGAAATAAGGATAGAGAGTTAAGTAAGAATTAAATTGGGCAGGCTCTTAAACGCCAAGCTTAGGCTCTATCATGAGGGTAATGGGAGCCATTGAAGGGTTTTAAGCAGAAACGTGATGGGATCAAATTTCTTTTTTACAATAGCAAATCACTTTAGTTGTTGCAAGGAGAATAAATTGAAAGAAGGCCAAGAAAAAAAAAAAGGCAAGAACAGGATTCAGTAGGGGTCCACGTGAGAGATGATGACAGTTAGGAGTGGGAAAATGCTGATGGGAATGGAGAGAAGAGGACTAGCTTGAAGGAAATGAAGGAGCCAGAACTGACAGGACTTGGAGACTGATTAGACATGGGCAGTGAAAGTGAAGAATTACGGATGACTCCCATTCCTTCATGTATTCACTCAACACATGGTTATTGGCTCTTTCTACTGTCCATGTTCCAGGGACTGAGCTAGAACTGGGATGTTGCCTCAGCAAAAAAAAGATGCAGTCCCTAATTACGTAGCGGTTTCTGTTTTGTACAACCATTGAGCAAGTCGACCATTTACTGAGAGTAAAGGGGCAGGCTTGAGTGGGGAAAAAACAAAGATGAGGGGATAAAGATGATAGCTTTGTACATGTTGAACCTGAGGTCTCTACGGGACGACCAATGGGAGTGTCCAGTAAGCCTCTGGATATATGGGGCGAGAGTCCATGAATGAGATTCGGTCTGGAAATAGCACATCCCAGCTATAGGAAATATTGACCTTCATTTACTCAAAAGACAACGCTGATGAAGAGAAGGGTTAAGAATTGGAGCATGGGATTTTGCCTCCAAAAATGTTCACCTCCACCTTTTTGCCTCAGGACTGCCCTGAATCATAGGCAAACTGAAAACTAGGTCTGTCTCCTTCAAGTTATGCTTCATGAGCCTAGTGCCAAGAAGCCCAGGGGTGCTCAATAAATGGTAACTGAATGAAAGAATGACTCAAAAAGGCAAACAGGATGAAACCCAGCAGGCAATTCTCTCTCAGACTACTTGCTACAAAATAAAGGAAGGGTTTGCGCTCTGCTTTTCTTAAGTAGCCCCACTGCCCCAGAATACAGTTGCCTATGATTTGGAAGTCTGAACTTAATTCTAAATGTTCATTTATAGTTAGTTGCTCACTTGCAAAGTGGAATTTCTCCTTGCATGACTAACACTCCTTTCCTGGGAGGGCTAAGAGGTTCACACATTCAGAATTTCCAAATAAGCAGATATGTGATTGCACCAAGTTGGGGGTGGTTGTGGAGGAAAGGACAGTAAGGAAAGCAGGACATGGAATACACATGTGCACTTGATTATTTTTCATCACTGGAATTTAAATAACAGGTATAGGGAGAAATTCGTCAAAGGCAGCCATTTCACATTCCGTAAGGCATGTTTGCGACTGGAAACCAGGAGAAGTAATCAGTATGTGTAGTGGTTAGAAAAGTGCTAGTGTCAGACTGTAGAGGTTTTAATTCACTCTGCCATTTGATCACTGTGTGACCTGGGGCAAGTTACTTACCCTTTCTATGCACCAACTTTGCTAAAATGTGGAAGCACTAATAGCACCTATTGCATAGAGCTGGGGTTAAGATTAAATAAAATAATGCATGGGGTGGGGGGTGCAAGGGTAGTTTAGTTGTAGAATTCTCACCTTCCATGCAGGAGATCGGGTTTGATTCCTGGCCCATGAACTTCCCAAAACAAATAAACAAGCAAACAAACAAACAAAACAAAAATTCAACAAATGGTGATGCAATAACAGGATATTCACATGGAAAAAGAATGAAATGTGATCCCACCATACAAAAATAATAATAATGATAATAATGCATGGGAAGAACTCAACAGAGTCTCACACACTGTGCATGCACCATAAATATTAGTATTATTACTGTTAATGTGATTATTATGCTCGCATCAGATTTCCAAGTCAATATACCCATCATTTAAATTTTTCATTTGGAACTCAATTCAAACTGACAAAAAAAATGCAAAATTCCTACAGTTTCCATATAATCCTCACCCAGCTTCCCCTAATGTCAACATCTTCCATAACCATAGTACAGTAATCTAAGCCAGGATCTTAACATTGAGACAATACCATTAACTAGCACAGGGACCTTATTTGAATTTTACTAATTAATCCCACTCATGTCCTTGTCTGGTCCAGGATCCAAATCAGGATTTGGCACTGCATGTAGCTGCCATTCCCCATAGTTGCCTCAAATCTTACAGAGTTCCTCAGTCTTCCTTAATCATTCATGACCTTTCAAAGGGCAGTGGTCAATTATTTTGTAAAACATCCCTCCTGTGGGTTTGCTGCTGTTTCCTCGTGGTTAAATTCAGGTTATGCACTCTTGTTGAGAACCCCGCACGAGTCATCCAGTGTCCCTCTCCACGCACCGTCTCAGGAGGTGCCTGAAGGCCGTGTCGCTCAGTGGACTTTGATCAGTTGGTTACGGTGGTGTCTGCCAGGTTTCTCCACTGCGGAGTTACTATTTTTTCCCTTTGGAGTTAATATGTCTTGTGTGGAGATACTTTGAGACTACGTTAATATCTGTTTCTCACCATAATTTTACCCACTAATTTTAGCATCACTGATGATACTTGCCTGAATAATTATTTTGCCTAATGGTGATTTTCTATTTCCATTATTCCTTCTACATTTATTCATTTGAATTCCACTGTAAAGACTGTCTCTTCTCTCCCTCCCCCATTCCTCTCGCTCTTTCTCTCTCTCTCTCTCTCTCTAGGTAAATATATATATATATGTTTTTTTAAATAAAATATCCCTAACTTTTAAGGTTTTCAGAGACCATCATGTTAACTCCCCAGGATCCTTAGTTTCTGATTCTTGGGCATGCCGAATTCGGAGGTATTCACTTACATGCCTGCATAAAGAAAAGAAAAACAAAACTCCTTTATTTTGCATTCAAACTTCATGATTTCAGTTTCCATTCATAGAATTGTTGAGGGAAGAGTGTGCTAAATGCTTTTCAGGGTGAAGAAGGATGTTTAAATTAGTCAAGAATACCATTTTTATACAATTTGGATGTACCCATTTATACATAAAATTAATGCTAATTACATAAAATTTCCATCTGTTTGTCAAAACAAATCCCAAAGCATTCCAGAAATCCTTTCTTAGCCTAATGTTATTCTAGGCACTTGAAAACAAAACTGCATTTCTTAAAAAATAAAAAAAAACCACACACCTACTTGCAGTAACGGTGCACCTCTTTTCCAACTACCCTCCTTGTTGCCTACGTCCCACCAATCAGTCATTCACTCAACAGCCATTAACTGAGAGTCTACTATGTGCCCAGATGTGCTTTCAGGGCTGAGGGCAAGGCAGCAACTACAACAGACCCAAACTCCTGCTCTGGTCTAGTTTTCATTTTAATGGGAGCAGACAGACAACAAAGAAAGTGGGAGATGCTTTGAAGAAACATCAAAAAAGATAAGGAGATAGAAAACAGAAGCAGGGGAAACCCCTAATATAGACAGAGTGAAGAGCAAAGACCCTCAGAGGAGGTAGATAAGGTAAGATGTGAACAGAGAGCTGGAAAACGTAAAGGAAAAGTCATGTGGATTTCCGAGGTGAAGCATTACAGGAAAAGGAGTAGCAAGTGTTAAGTCCTATTTTAGGACCACCACATTTGCTAGTGGGAGGTGTAATTTTGTCTTTTCCAAAATGGGTCCACTCTTGCTGTGGACCTCTTTGGCCAACTCTCCTTTTGCTAAGTGTTAGGCTTTTAGTGCCTTCCAATCTACCGCCACATCTCCACTTAAATTTTTTTAACAGGTAGCTTTGAATATTTCTCCTCCTTTGGAAGGATACAAGCACATACACATATAAAGAATCTGGCTCTTTTTTTTTTTTTTTAACATTTGACTGCTGACAGCCTTTAAAGTTCACCCATCCCTTGTACTCTTCTGCCCCACACCCACTTTGGTCAACTGATAAGAAAGCCTGGGTGCTCCATCTGAGCTAAACATTGGGTGGAGGTGCACTCTATATATCTCAGCACCATCCAGTTTGGTAGATAGTACCCACATGTGGTTGAATGCTTGACATGTGGCTTGTCCAAACTGAGAAGTGCTGCACAAGTAAAATACATACTGGGTTTCAAAGACCGTATAAAAAAATGTAAAATGTCTCAGTAATAAATGTTAAATTGATTATATGTTGAGATACTATTTTGGATATATTATGCTAAATTAAAATATATTTAAATTTATTTCAACTGTTTCTTTTGACCATTTTTAATGTAGCCACTAGAACAGTTTAAATCATATATGTGACTTATATTCATGGCACTCCTATTTCTCTCGGACAGCTTTGATGTATATACCAATGGCTGTACTTAGAGTTCTTCATTTTCTTCTCTGGGCTTCTCTGTATTTTTCAAGCATGTGTTTAAAAGTAAAAAGATACTTGACCGTGGGGTTGTTGAAGGTGGGGGAACTTGGAGAAGAGAGAGCTGCCTGTTCAAAAAGTCCAAAAAGTGAAAATATGTTCCAGTCAATCATTCCAATACTGGTGTCTACTCCAAATCTGCACACACCCTGTGAGGGACTGACAGCCTTTCTGCAAACTTTGGGGGAAACGACCTTGTGATGGTGACTCTGGAGGTTACAAATGCACTGATGTGCCCTGACCTGCAAGGCCTGGTTCCACAGGTGTAGAACCTGCTAGATCTGATGTGTGGCTGGTGAAAGAACCATGAGGCTGGCCGGCTCCCACTCTCCTGTGTGCATCTCTGGGGTGGCCATTTGTGTTGGCCCCAATACAGGGTGCATTGAAGATGCAAGCCTGCAGTATTTCAGATCCTTGTTCACAAACCCTGAGGACCAAATTTGGATGGCTGTCCAGATACAGATCAGCCTGCTTTGCAGGGTAATGTTTTGGAACAAATTGTGCAGGCTTAATCACACAATAATTTTATTATATTGAAGAGGTCAGAATTCAGAATATACTTGGGTGATCCAGCAACTGAGTTTTTTTAGTACTGACTCTGATAAGCAGAGAACAATCCAGCCAGTTGCATTTATGCAACCAGCTCTCTACCAAATAAAATGAGAGGTGGGGTAGGGAGAAGCAGATAGATCTAACTGGGTTATCATACAAAAATTGCAAAGATTCTATCACTTTCAGAAAAATTCACTGTCTGGTTTCCAATTATTTTACTATATATCGTTTCTTTACATAAATAAATTAAAAATTAAATTGGAGTAATTTCAATTCTATAAATTTCAAAGTATCATTCCCTAACCTACTGATCTTCCAAAGGCAAATATATACAAATATGCCACTAGTGATTTACGTTAGGCCCCATATCCACAAAAAGGGGAAAGTTGCACTTAAAAAATGAAAAAAAAAATCTCAAAATATACAAATAAACTCTCATATTTGGCTTTATTTTTCTAACTCTACACAAGTAAGCCATCATTACCTACTAACATTTGAATACGTAAGTGTAACTTTTAAATAGTTTTTAATATTATACAAATCACCCATTTAAAGTATACAATTGAATCGCTTTTAGTATATTCACAGAGTAGTGTATCTATCACTACAATCAATTTTGGAACATTTTCATTACTCCAAAAAAAAAAGAAACCCTGCACCCCTTAGTCATCACCCCCATCCCCCTCTCTCCCCAGTCCTGGGCAACCACTAATCTACTTTCTATACAGAGAGATTTGTCTATTCTGGACATTTAACATAAAGAGGATCATAAAATATGTGGTCCTTTGTGACTGGCTTCTTTCACTTAGCGCAATGTTTTCAAGGTTCATTCGTGTTTTCCCATATATCAGTATTTCATTCCTTCTTATTTCTTCCCAGTGAAATTGCACAGGGACATGCTTAATGCTTCCACAACCTACACGTGACAAAATATACAAATAAATTGCCAACAGGCAATTTCAGGTGGGGAAGCTCACCTGAACCTTGGTGTCTAGAGTTTTTACTGGGGACATGCACATAAGCATCCAGTGACCATGTGACCAACCTTTGCCACTCGAGTCTCTTGACTCACAGAGGGTAGACAAGGGCCTCAGACATACAAAAAGAGCCATTTGATGTAAGTCACACTGTTAGCATAAACTATCTAGCCAAACTGGCCAAGGCCTCAAGGTGTATGAAAACACTCTTATTAAGCAGGATCTTCCATGAGTTCATATGTTATCTCCCAGGAGATGGTCAAGGGTGAATCCTCCTGCAGATAAGCCTTTCTTTGGAACATACTGGGCTTACCATGCAGGCCTGTTGAGCTAAAACTTTACTGTACAGGATTGTTTGTATATGGGGCTATTATGAATAATGCTTCTATGAACCTTTGTGTTCTTAGATAACTTAAGTGCAATTATTCTTTAGAGGTGGCCTAATTCTTCTCATTTGACTCCCAGAACTTTGCTTATCTTCCTGTCCTTGTGTCTGACCTCACCTCCCCATCTGCCCTACTATGTTAGCCCTTTTATACCGTACATCCATACTTGGAGTTATTTGCTTAATACCTACAAACTTTAATGGATTGAAAGCTCCATCAGAGAAGGGACCATATCTGCATTGTTCACCCAGCACTTAATACAATATGCGATATGTAATAAGCCTCCAATAAATAGCTGAATAACTTTTTCCTAAAGAAAAACACAAGTACACAAGATATATGTAGAAGGATTTAATTGCAGCATTATTAGTAATTGTTAAAACTAGGTTTAAGCTAAATGCCCATCAATGGGGAAGGAGTCAGATAAATTAGAATATCCCTGTAATATGGAAAAATATGCCTGAACAAAACAATTGAGGAAGGAAAAAACCTTACAGTTTATTTCAAAGTCAAGGTAGGTATTATTGCTGGATTATGTCCTGCCTTGGATAATCTAGTCTTATCTGTTAATAGCTATCCTTGGAGAGGCTTAAATTCAAAACATGAAGTTCACTACACTCTGGAGAATTCTTTCAAGGGATCTGATGTGGATTGAATTGTGCACCCCAGTTTGAACATGGCGTTGGTCTTGGTCCTCATTCTGGTGGGTATGGACCTATTGTATATAAGATCTCTTCAAGATGTTACTCAGTTAAGGTGTGGCCCAACTAAATCAGATGGTCTTTAATCTGGATTATCAGTGTCCTTTAAAAGCAGAATGAAAGTCAGATGGAGAAAGAAGTCATGGGAAGTAACCAGAAGCTAGAAGACAATGGAACCAGGAAGAGAAGGGAGAAGATGCCTCCATGTGCATTGCCATGTGATGAAAGAGCCAAGGAACCCCAAAGATTGCCAGCCAACTAGAAGATACCGACCATGGGAACAACCAAACCCTTTAGCCTCTGAAACCACGAGCCAAAAAATTCTTATTGTTAAGGCATCCCATTGTATGACATTTGCTTTAGCAGCTTAAATCAACAGAACCCATGATTTAAGAAGATGGTAGGAATTAACCACATATCCATTGGCCATCATCGCTTATGGCCATCATCATCATCATCCCCACTGATATTTATTGAATGCTTACTAAGTGTCACACACCATTCAAACACTTGCCATAAGTTATTTTACTTTGAATCCATACAACTACCCTATAAGGTAGGGTTTTTTTAAATAATTTTTTAATTTTATTTTTTTAATACCAAAAAAACACCAAATAAATGCAAACATTCCTATTTTGATCATTCCATTCTACATATATAATCAGTAATTCACAATATCATCACATAGTTGCATATTCATCATCATTATCATTTCTTGGAACATTTTGCATCTATTCAGAAAAAAGAAATAAAACAAAAACAGAAAAAAAAATTATACCTACCATATCCCTTACCCGTCCCTTTCATTGATCACTAGCATTTCAAACTAAATCTATTTTAACATTTGTTCCCCCTATTATTTATTTGTATTCCATATGTTTTACTTGTCTGCTGATAAGGTAGATGAAAGGAGCATCAGACACAAGATTTTCACAATCACACAGTCATATTGTGAAATCTATATCATTATACAATCATATTCAAGAAACATGGCTACTAGAACACAGCTGTACATTTTCAGGCAGTTCCCTCCAGCTTCTCCATTACATCTTGAATAACAAGATGATATCTATTTAATGTGTAAGAATAACCTCCAGGATAACCTCTTGACTCTGTTTGAAATCTCTCAGCCATTGACACTTTGTCTCATTTCACTCTTCCCCCTTTTGGTCGAGAAGGTTTTCTCGATCCCTTGATGCTGAGTCTCAGCTCATTCTAGGATTTCTGTCCCATGTTGCCAGGAAGGTCCACACCCCTGGGAGTCATGTCCCACCCAGATAGTTGGAGGGTGGTGAGTTTGCTTGTTGTGTTGGCTGGAGAGAGAGGTTCTCTTGGGTGTGACTCTTAGGCCTAATTTTAAGTACGTTTGACCTATCCTTTGTGGGATTAAGTTTCATATGAACAAGCCCCAAGACTGGGGGCTTAGCCTATAGCTTTGGTTGTCCACACTGCTTGTGAGAATATCAAGAATTCAACTTGGAGAAGTTGAATTTTCCCCCGTTCTCACCATTCCCCGAAGGGGACCTTGCAAATACTTTTTTATTCACTGATAAATCACTCTGGGATTTATCGGGGCATCACTCTGGACAAACCAACAAAATCTCATGTCCTATTCAAGGTTCCATGTTTTTATGGTGTTCAATTAAGCTGTCTACATAAGTTATATTAGGAAATGCACTAGTCAAAATATAAATTTTGTATAAGGTAGGTATTTTTGTACCAATTCTACAGACTAAGCTTAGGGGATGTGGCAGACAGACCCTAAGACAACCCTCAGTGATTCCCAATTCCTAATGTTTATGTGTTTGTGTAATCTACCTTCCCTGAGTGATTGGGACCTATAACTTGCTTCTAACATAATTGAATATTGTAAAACTGATAGGATGCACTCCCACAATTGCATTATATAAGGTAATTTCATCTTAACAGAGATGAAACTCTAATCTCTGCTAGAGACTCTCCATGAGGATTTAATGAAGTAAGTAGCTATGTTGGAGAAGCTCACATGATAGGGGATTGCAAGAAGCCTCTAACCTGAGAACAGCCAGCAGCCCACAAAAAGTGGGGGGCATCTGTTATACAATCTCAAGGAAATGAATTCTGCCAACAACATGAAGGAACTTGGAAGCAGAGTCTTCTCCAATCAATATTCCAGAAGAAAACCAGCCTAATTGACACCTAGATTGCAACCTTATGAGACCCTGAAGAGGACCTAGGTAAACAGTGCCTAGACACCTGAAACTGTAAGTTCCTTAGGGAGGAGTGGAGCAAGATGGTGGCATAGTGAGGTGTGCATTTTAGCTAGTCCTCTAGGGCAAATAGTAAATAGCCAGGAACTGTCAGGAACAACTGTTAGGGGGTCTTCAGAGACCAAACATACATCATATACCAGTCTGGAATGGGTGGAACAACTGCTATCTTACATAGAACTGTAAATTTCCCCAAGCCATGGAGGCTGGCACCCCTCCCTCACTGGCTGTCTTGGACTTGGTTCCCCAAGGGAAAAAGAAGCTCTCTCTACTAGGAACAAGGAAGGTAGTTCAACCAACTTCCAATTATGGAGTTATTTAACACATTGGGACTTCTGAATACAAGTTCCAAGCATCAATAAACCTGGAACAAGCACAAAAGGAGCCTTGAGGTTTTGCCCTGACAGAGAAGGGGAGGGACTGACAAAACAAAAAACAGAGCCTTTTTTAGTTGGATGAGCTCAAAATCCTGGAAAAGAGTCACATAAAGCCTACCTTTCACCTCAGCATCTGTCTCAATCACATCCCTGGCAAGGAGAGTCTACCAACAATTAAAACCCCCACATCACTTTATGCCAGCAGGGAACTGTGCCACCTACTGGGCAGGAAAGGAAAAGCACAGAATCAAAAGGGTTCCTAGGAAAGTCTGACAACCTGCTGGTCTCACCCTCAGGGAAACTTGATACTGATTACACTCTCTTCCTGATACCTGGGCCTGTCTTGTCTGGGAAAATGTGATTGTTATCTACGATATCTGGGGAGAAACTCCTCTTTTAAAAAAAAGGTTCCATATAGGGAGGAAAAGAACCAAAAAACAAGAGCTGAAAAATTCTGATCAAACAGAAGCTATGCTAGAGGTTTGGAATAAGTTGAACTGAACACCAAAGAACAGATAGAGAACAATCAACAAGAAAACCCTAAATAAATGAGTGAAAATGACCTCGAGAATAAACTATCAAAGAAATTAGATGCCTAGGCCCTGGCAAAAAAAATATGAGAAAAAATTAAGATATTGGCCAGTCAAAGGAACAAATTAACATTTCAAACAAGATACAGGAGTGGAAACAACCAATTAAGGATGTTTGAATAGACCTGCAAAATCACATCAAAAATCAAATCAATGAGTTGAGGAAAGATATGGCCAGAGACATGAAGGATAAAAAGAAGATATTGGGAGAGGCTCCAGGAAGATGGCCGGATATGGTAGATGGATTTCAGCCCTGCTCCAAGGAAAAGTTAAAGAAGGAACAGCGATTGAGATGGCAATTCAAGAGTGCAACTGACCTAGGAGAGCCTTGTGCACCATATAGGGTGGCCCTGGTTCCAAAAGCTGAAGAACTGAGAAGTAGAAAACTGGAGTCTGGTGGGGAAGCTCAGAGCCCACAGGATGCATGGATGGGAGCCAGTGACTAGGAACTAAGCCATGTCACCTTCCTTGACTGCACTACCCTCACCAGCACAGCCCCATAACAGGCGACTCACCCTCCACCCCACGCACCTGAACCCCATCATCTGCCCCCACTCCCTGCGCTCCAAGTGCCCTCACCCCACCAACACTGACGCACGTACCCGCCCCATACCCTCACCCCAAATGCAGCCCAACCTACCTCTCCTACATCCATCCCCAGCACTACCTCCCCCTCCCTGTTCCCTGCAGGCTGTCACCAGCTCATAAAGACTGCAGGCACTAACCTCCATACCCAGGATACACACGCTTGCCCCCACCTCACCTATAGTGTCTCACAGCCTCACCCTACCTGCTCTGAGCGCTGGGCATCAGTTTACAGCACTCCTAGACCTGTGCATGCGCACGGCCCTCAGGCACACCTCCCAGCTCTGAGAAAGTACAGACCTGAGCAGCCGGGTCACATCCACCCCCAGCCCGTGAAGGCATAACACCAACCCACTGCCATAGCTCTCCGCATATGCACATAGGGCTCCGCGCCCTAGACCAGCGCACACCAGGGTTATGCCTCCCAGACCAATGCACCCACACAGCTACATCCTCCCTGGCCACTGGGCACCCAAGCTCACAAGCACCAGCATAACATCCCCAACCTGTGTCAGCACCTGTGCTGCAATGCATCACCGCTCTGTTGTGCCCGGCCCCATACCCTGCATCCTGCTGAAGGAAATCAACTCCCAAAGTAAATCAATCAAGATGTTTACAAAAACAACAGAAGATCACTAAGCATATCACAATGCAGACAGATATAGCCCTGCCTAACAACCAAATTAAAATACCAGAGGAGACACAGATGTTGAACAACTAATCAAAGATGTTCATATAACTCTACTTAATAAAATAAGTGGGATGGCTAATGGCATAAAGGAGATCAAGAAGACAGCAGAAGAGCTTAAAGAGGAATTTGAAACAATAAATAGAAAAATAGCAGGTATCACAGAGATTGAAGACTCTGTTGACCAAATAAAAAACATACTAGAGGCACACCACCAGATCTGAAGAGACAGAAGAAAGAATAAGTGATATAGACTACAGGAAAACTGATGTTCACAGCTGCAGTATTCGCAATCACCAAAAGATGTAAATAAACCAAATACCTATCAACAGACAAGTGGATTAACAAATGTGGTACATACATATGATGGAATTTTATGCAGCAGTAAGACAAAATGAAGTCCTGAAGCACATGACAAGATGGATGAGCCTGGAGGACATAATGCTGAGTGAAATAAGCCAGACACAAAAGGCTCCAATATCTTAGAAGCATTAGAAATAAAAACCTAAAATTGTGGAATTGCAACCCAGGTCAAATTCTGAATTATGTTTTACAACTAATTGTGCCACTGTGCTTTGAAATGTATTGCTTTTTTGTATATATGCTATTTTTCACACAAAAAAAGAAAGAAAGAAAATGTCCATCATGATGGCAAAAAAAATACTTACGCCTTCTAGCCTATATTCTGTAGCAGCTAGAAGGAAAAATCTGAGAATCGTATGGTAGTCCATGACAAACTCTGCTGCACTCTAAGAAGTGCAGCGTACCCCAAACAGAATAAATTCACATACACCAAATCCAAGACACTAATCAGAATTGTCAAATGTCAAAAACAAAAAGAGAATTCTGAAAGCAGCAAGAGAAAAACAATCCCTCACACGCAAGGGAAGCTTGATATTACTATGTGCGGATTTCTCAGCTGAAACCCTGGAAGCAAGAAAGCAGTGGTATGATATAGTCAAGATTCTAAAAGAGAAAAAACGCCAACCACGAATTCTATATCTGGCAAAATTATCCTTCATTAATGAAGGAGAGTTTAAGATATTTTCAGAAAAACAGACACTGAAGGAGTTTGATCTACAAGAAATACTAAAGGAGCACTATAGGCAGATAGGGGAAGACAGAGAAAGAGGTCTGCAGAAAAGTATAAAAATTAAGACTGTTAGTAAGGGTAAAAAGAGAAAAAATAAAAAATATGATATATCAGAATAAAGTTATGACACATGCAACAACATGGATGAATCTTGAGGACATTATATCGAGTGAAATTAGCCAGCAATGAAAGGACAAATACTATATGGTCTCACTAATTATGAACTACATTAATGAGTGAAGTTTGAGAGTTAAAATTGAGAATGCAGGTTATAAGGAGATAGAAAGAAGGTAGAGATTGGGCATTTGATGCTGAAGGAGTACAGAACGTTCAACAGGACTGAATGTAAAGATCCAGAAATGGATAGCACAATATTACCTGATGGTAGCGCAATATTGTAAGTACACTGAACAAAGCTGACTGCGAGTATGATTGAAAGAGGAAGGCTAGGGGCATGTGCGACACCAGAAGGAAAGGTGGAAGATAAAGACTGGAACTGTATAACTTAGCGAAACCTAGAGTGAACAGTGACAGCGATTAAATGTGCAAATATAAGAATGTTTTTTATATGAAGGAGAAAAAATGAATGTCAACAGTGCAAGGTGATGAAAGTAGGATGGTATATAGGAAAAAAAAACAATCGATGCAAACTAGTCTATAGTAATATTTCAATATGCTTCCATTACATGTAGTGAAGGCAATATATCAAAGCTAAATGTCAATAGCAGGAGGGATATAAGGGTGGGGTATGGGATTCTTGGTATTTTTGCTGTTTCTTCTTTTTATTTTATTTCATTTTTTTTATTCTTCTATTTTTTTCCTCTTCTCTCTTTGTGGAAGAAATAAAAATGACCTCATATAGATTGTAGTAGTGAATGCATAACTGTATGATTATACTGGGAACCATTGTTTGTTTACTTAGGATGGATTATATGGTATGTGAATAAAACTGTTTAAAAATAAATAGAAAGTTACAAGTGCTAGAGAAAATGTGGAGAGAGTGATGCACCTATTCACTGTTGGTAGGGCAGCAGAGAGGGGCAGCCCCTCCAGAGGGCAGTGTGGTGGTTCCACAGGGAGCTCAGCATAGGGCCACCGTATAATCCTGCAACCCTGTTATTAGGTGTATACTTGGAAGGACTGAAAGCAGGCACATGGATGGACATTTGCACACTGGTGTTTATGGTGGTATTAGTCACGATTTGTAATGAAACGGTAACTGGGACGTATACATACAATGCAATATTGAGCCACCGCAAGAAGGAAGGAAGTTGTAAGGCATGTAAATAGCTGAACGAATCTTGGGGACAGTATATTGAGTGAAATAAGCCAGAAACAAAAAGACAGATATTATAATGCCTCACTAATATGGACTAACTATAATGTGCAATCTCTGAGAATTGAATTTGAGAACATAGGTCATTGGGAGAGGCTTATTGTAAAGGTCCCTAGATTGTAAGCTCTTACAGGAGTCACATCTATTCCAGAGTTGTAAGTGTTATTTCTAATTCTGAGATGTTGAGCTACTTGTGTATAACCTGGTTGTTTACCTGGAACTTCAGGCAGTGTGTGACACCTGAGACACAGAGCTAGAGTTTTGCAGCTATGAAAGTCAGCATCACCCCTTATAGCAACTGTTTAAAAAGCTGAAAAAGACATCACAATTAGATATGAATGCGGCTGATGTGGTTAGGACTAATGTAAATCAGACCAAAGGGTAAAGGATGATATTGACTTTATTTTAAAACTTCAACTTCTGGGTGAGACCAAAGAAAGAAATGGTTATTTGGTGCAAAATTTATATTCTCTGTAACACACTATCTAATTTAACTTGTATGGTCAGTTTATTCGAACACCATAATTTCATGGAACTTTAAATAGGGAATGAGATCTTGTTGGTTTGTATGGATTAGTGTGATACCCTGATACATCCCTGAGTAATGTGAGCAGAAGATAAAAAGCATTTGCAAAGTCCTCTTGAGGGACTGGGGAAAAGGTGGAAATATTAAACCTCCCTATCTGTTGAAGACCTGATATTCTCACAGGCATTGGGGACAACCAATTTAATAGGCCAAGCCCTTGTTCGTGTGGCTTGCCCTCATGAAAGTTATGCCTGCAAAGAAGAAACTAAGCCAACTGATAATTATGCCTAAGAGTCACCTTTAAAGAAGCTCTTTTGTTGCTCAGATGTGGCCTCTCTCTCTAAGCCAACTCTGCAGACAAGCTCACTGCCCTCCCACCTACATGGGACATGATACCTATGAGAATAAATCTCCCCGGCAATGTGGGACCTGATTTCCAGGGATGAGCTGGCTCTGGCTTGTGGGATTGAGAAAGACTTCTTGACCAAAAAGGGGAAGAGAAATGAAACAAAATAAAGTTTCAGTGGCTGAGAGATTTCAAATAGAGTTGAGAGGTCATTCTGGACATTATTCTTACATAGATATCCCTTTTCAGTTATATAGCTGTCTTTTTTCAGCTTTTGGTGTATTGGAGTAGCTAGAGGGAGATGCCTGAAACCATTGAACTGTAATCCAGTAATCTTCATGCTTGAAGATAATCGTATAGCTATACAACTTTTCGGTGTGACCACGTGATGGTGAAAACCTTGTGACTGACATTCCCTTTATCCAGTGTATGGGCAGATGAGTAAGAAAATAAAGACAATAAATAAATAAATAATAGGGGGTATGGGAGAATGGGATGTTTTGGTATTTTTTTTACTTTTATTTTTAATCTTATTTTTATTGTTTTTGGAGTAATGAAAATGTTCAAAAATCGATGGTGATGAATACACAGCTATACGATGATACTGTACATCGTTGATTGTGCACTTTGGATGATTATATGGTATGTGAATCTATCTCAATAAAATTGCATTAAAAAATAAATTGTTAGTTCCTAAATACGTGTTATTTTAAGCTGCTAAATTTAAAGTAATTTGTTATGCGGCAATAGAAAACTAATACAGGAAGGCTAAGTTTCTAACCCGAGGTCCCACAGAAGTCAATTGTAGGACTGACTCTCCAAGTTTGCTGACTCCAAAGTCCATATTCATTGAGGCCATGCCCTGTCTGACTGCTCCCAAATAGTACTTGCAGGATTGTTTTAGGTCCAAGCCTGCACTCCAAAACATGACTCAGCTGAGTCTCTCTAATCACTCTCAAAGCCTCTTTACTGAACGGGGTCACCAGATTTCACCCAATTTCACTACCTTTTCATCCTGAGGCTGCGTGATAAACTAACTATAATATGAGCCCATCTTGGGTCCTACTTAAGAAGTTTCCGTCACCAGTAGCCTTGGAAAGACCTCGTTAAAGAGGAGTGATTCACACACACCTTCACGATGCCCCCTTAGTAGGTTTGATGTGTGGATTCTTAGTTACTCAGTGAACTGGATGGCAACAGAAAATTAAGGCACTTTCCTTTAGATGATTTGCAGCTTGGTGGTATCAGTATAACATCTACTGGCATTCTATTAATCAGAATGAACAATCATGTAGTCTCAGGCTCCCAGAATTTCCTGAGAATATCACTTTATGAGAAATAATTATGGCATTTAGATACAGTGCTGTGCCCATCTATGGCTCTCTTGTGAAGGCATTTATAAACTACACAGATCAACTCATTATTACACCGAAGGCAGAATGTATTTAAGAGACAGATGAATACCTCTGTTATACATCATGAAGGCATAAAACTATGGTGGTTCACTATCCAACAGCACATCAGAAAGCAGGATTGACACATTTCTTCTTTTACGATAAGAATCATGAAAATATTTTCCTTACTTCTTTATGCCGTTCCATAAACATGAATTGAAAATTCAATAAGCCAGGATGCAAATAGAAAAAGGAAATAAATACATGTGTTATATTCTGTTCTTCGTCTCATTAAATTGAGAACATTTAAAGAAGCAAAAGTTAAAAAACAACAACATTAAATCAGCATCTACTTTATGGCTTATTTGTAAATACTTTCTTTCATTTGCCAATTCAACTTACATTTTTCTTATGTCTACCAAGTCCAGAAGTTTTCTAGGTACCTGGGAAGAGTATAAAAGAAATAAAATATGGTTTCTGGTTCCACAGGCTTTCAGCAAAACTGATCTAACAATGACCATGTGGGCTGAGGTATAGAGAACTAATGAGCAGTGTTTATGTATTCTTGCACATATATTTCATCAACTGTATTAGTTAGGGTTCTCTAGAGAAACAGAATCAACAGGGAACACTTGCAAATATAAAATTTATGAAAGTGTCTCACGTGACCGCAGGAACACTGAGTCCAAATTCACAGGGCAGGCTGTGAAGCCAACGACTCAGATGGAGGGTCTGGATGAACTCTGCAGGAGAGGCTCACCAGCTGAAGCAGGAATGGAACCTGTCTCCTCTGAGTTCTCCTTAAAAGGCTTCCTGTGATTAGATTTAGCATCACTAATTGTAGAAGACACTCCCCTTTGGCTGATTACAAATGGAATCAGCTGTGGATGCAGCTGACGCGATCATGACCTAATCCTATGAAATGTCCTCATTGCAACAGGCAGGCCAGTACTTGCCCAATCAGATAAACAGCTACCACAACTTGGCCGAGTTGGCACATGTCCCTAACCATGACATCAACACACATGTGGCATTGAAAAACCCTGGAAGGATGTGCATCACAATGTAAACTGTGGCTACATCTGGGTGTGTGCGTGTGTAATTATATGTAATTTTAAACATTATTTGGATTGCTAAATAGAAATAGCCCTTAACAATGAAAACAGTAATGTATATCAGTTAAAGATATTTTAAGCCATTGGATCCAACGTTAACTAAGCAGACCAAGAGAACAGTAAGTCCATCAAAACAATGTTCCACGTAGTTCTTTGAGCAAAGACCCAATTAAGGGAAAATAAAGGACATCTATAGCCCACCTTCTTTCAAAAGAATTATGTCTTCTTAAAACTGAACAATATCTACAATGGTTCTTAAGTATTCCTGCATTATTTTCCTCTCAGTGGAAGTTTTAGTTTGTTTTTCTTTTGTCTTTGTTTTTGTTTCGATCACAATTTCAAAACTTTATAGCAATGTGTATTCTGAAAGATCTGATTGTAAGGCAGCACCTCTGAATCAATTTACCAGAGATGAGCCCCAGGAATGCCGGAGGAAGGGTTCAGGAAACTGGGAGCTGAGGGGACATTTAACTCCAGAAATCAGCCACACGCTTAAGGCACACATTGTAGTCCCTTAGATACTGTCAGAAGAAGTGGAAGTATAATGTGGGTGGGAGCAGGAATGCAAAATGCTCTGTAAATGAATGACTTCCTTTTTCGGCTGTCTATGGATAAAACAGCTAGAAGGGGAATTCTCGCTGCAACTGTCTCCAGAGAAGAAACGGAAGCGGGCTTTGGTCTATCTTCTTGACTGTGCAGATGTCTAGCTCTCCCACTCACTATTACAGGCCATGAGCACTCAGTCTGGATGCTTCCGCCTTGGTCGAGCCTTTTGGCCAGGAGAGTTGGCTGGAATAAGCTCATCCACAGGTTTTACATTGTGGGCTTACCTGAGTGAGAAAGGCTATTTATATGTTGGCTTTGATGTAATAAGCTCTCTATCCTCTAAATTAAATCTCTTTAATTGGTGAAGCAGGGAGGGCTCATATGTCAAACACAGTCACCAAACTGCATGCTACATAGAATAGGAACCGTGTCTGTCTTAGTCACCGCTGAAGACTTTCATAGTCTTTGTATGAAAGACTTTGTATATCATAGGGGCTCAATAGGCAGTTGGAAAAAAGATGCAAAAGGAAAGGAATGCAAATTCTTCTTTGGTCACTTTGCAAATCTCTCTCTTGGATAAAATCAATAGTGTCCTAACTGGTCTTTGCCCCTTGTGATGATTTGAAGCTGTATGTACTGCAGAAAAACATGTTCTTGAAGCTAACCCATTCGTGTGGACGTGGACACACTGTAAATAGGGAATAAGAGCTAAAGCTGAGATGTGACCCACCTCATTCAGGGTGGGTCTTAATCCTCTTATTAGAGTCACTTGCAAGAGGACAAAAGGCTGAGAAGACACGGTAAGAAGCCCCAGAGAAGTTCAGAGATGAAACTGAGAGAAACAAACAGAGAAGTTGAAAGAGAAGAGCCAGAGTACCTGAGAGATAAGGACATACACATAAGCTCAGAAAGGAAACCACTGAAGCTAGAAGCTGGAAGCAACAAAACTCATGGGGGAATGGAGAGGAAGGCATACATCACCATGTGCCTGGCCATGTGATGGAGGAGTTGAGGATCACCAGTAGTCAGTCCTCTGGAAGAAAGTACCTTCCTATTGATACCTTAATGTGGACATTTTCATGACCTCAGAACTGTAAATTTGTAAGCTAATAAATCCCCATTGTAAAAGCCAACCCATTTCAAGTATATTGCATTTCATCAGTGTTAGCAAACTAAAACATTCTTGTACAATCCATTCTCCAAACAAAAGCCCAATTGATCTTTCTAAAAACAAACCAACTTCTAGAGCACGGTGATGTTTGCATAAGTCCAAAATATGCTAAAAATCATTCAACTGCACACTTCAAATTATTGTGGTATGCAATTATGTCTCAGTAAAGCTGTTAAAAAAAGCACAACAAATAGATTGTCACTCCCCTGTCCACTGGTTCCCCCATTTCACTTAGAATTTGCCAGACTTATTGTAACCTGCAAAAGCCCTCCTGCTGCATTCAGATTTCAGTTCAGATGTCATCTTCTCACTTTAGCAATGTTATTGTGAATCACCACTCTACAACTCCACCACCCCACAACCCTACCACCCCAATTGCTTTCTATCACATTATTATAATTTTATAGTACTCCTCACTATTGGAAACTACCTTATTGGTTTAATTATTTACTGGATCCCTCACTCAAATTGAACTCCAGGGGGACAGGAATCTTGCTGTTTATCTATAAATCCTTAGACCTGGAATGCTACCTCAGGCATAGCAGGTACTAACAAATATATGTTAAATGCCAACTGCCTGGTGCCTGCATAAAGAGCTTATTCTGCCAAGCTTGTCAAGAAAAAAATAACATTTGTCTCAATGTTAATCTTTACAAAAAAATAAGTCTAAGAAAACCTCTTATTCCTTTTAAATGATTTTTCAATTTTCACATAGCATTCAAATATAGTAAGCTCCTAGCCCTGAGAACCTGGTTTCCACAGCTGGGAAATTAAAATAACGCTAATATTCTACTGTATGAGACCTACTGTAATGCTGCTAATGTTTCAATCGTGCCCACTTTTGGTGGGGAAACTGGGGGGCTGATCTTCTAGTGCAGACCGTTACTAAATGGTACTTACAAAATTATAAGCATTTGAATACTTGTAAAAGCATCTGGGCCAGAAAAGATGTTTCCCCATTCTACTTTCCTTGATTGTTCAGAACTCTTAGAAGACCATGGTAATATTTCTAAAATGTGTATTTAATCAAGATGTTTACCATTTATTGCCACACCTTAGGTAATTATAATTGCAACAATGATATATCTCAATTGTAGCCACCTGCTCTGAACCATTTTTCATAGCATCTAATATTGACATAAGCCTTTGCTACTTCAAAGTCCTTCCCTAAGAACTGTCTCATGTGACCTGCACAATAGCATATGGGAAAGGGGTGTTACTATTAGTACTATTTCAGGGAGGAGGAAGCAGAAGTTCAGAGTTGAAGTGACTTGCCTAAGGTCCCACCACTATTAAGGAAGGACTACCAGGTATTTCTGACAAATTACTTGCTCTTTCTTCTTAATGCCTTATTTGGGAAACCATTGATGCCAGTTTGAAAGGACATATGTACCCTAGAAAAGCCATGTTTTAATCCTAATCCCATTTTGTAAAGGCAGCTGTTTCTTCTAATCCCTATTCAGTACTGTATATTTGAAACTGTAATTAGATCATCTCCCTGGAGATGCAATTCAATTAACAGTGGTTGTTAAACTAGATTGGGGGAAGTGGGTCTTGACTGGTTTACTGGAGTCCTATAAAAGAGGAAACATTTCGGAGAATGAAGGAGATTCTGAGAAAGTAGAGAATGACATAGCCATGAGAAGCAGAATCTACCAGCCAGCGACCTTTGGAGATGAAGAAGGAAAATGCCTCCCAGGAATCTTCATGAAACAGGAAGCCAGGGGAGAAAGCTAGCAGATGATGCCATGTTCGCCATGTGCTCTCCCAGCTGAGAGAGATACCCTGACTGTGTTTGCCATATGCCTTCTCACTTGAGAGACAGACCCTGAACTTCATCAGCCTTCTTGAACCAAGGTGCCTTTCTCTGGATGCCTTAGATTGGACATTTCTACAGACTTGTTTTAATTGGGACATTATCTCATCCTTAGAACTGTAAACTAGCAACTTATTAAATTCCCTTTTTTAAAAGCCATTCTGTTTCTGGTATATTGCATTCCGGCAGCTAGCAAACTAGAACACCATCCCTTTTCTTACTGATCACGCAATAAGAAGTGATAGCAATCAAAAGTGCTGCAGGGAATTAAGAACCAGAAATAGGATCGAGAGCTTTGTGTTTATTTAAATATAGTTGATCTCATTTTAATAAGCTATATATTCCTGAGATCATCAGTGTGGCCTTTAGTATAATATGTATAGTAATACATATACCCAATCTGACGTATTTCTTGTTGACTTATGGAAACATCACTAATGCTTAGCAGAAATTGATTTGTTGCTGATATTTCTAAGATTTATATTCTTATAAATAGTCTTACAAGTCATCAGTTCAACTTTTAAAGCTTTTCAGAAGGAAATCAGTGTTTTAATATGCAACATTTTACATCAGGAAAAATATCTTTACACTAGCATTTAAACAGTGCTTGCCTACTTCCAAAGACTGAATAAAATATATTAATATGTTTTTTTTAATTTAACAATTTAGATGGATCCTCTTTGACATTAAATAGTCGCAGCTTATTCTAGGCCCACAGGAGGCTTGATGGCAACTTCTGTTCTAGTTCTTGTAATACACTTTAATTTCTCAGAAGTCTTTGATAAATCTATGAAACTAATCTCCATGAATTTCTTTCCCTTTTTTAAAATATGTTAAGTTAGGTTTATTGAAGTATAATTTGCGTGTAGTAAGATTCACTTTTTAGGTGTATATTTATATGAATTTTAACAAATATATAACTACCATCAAAATCAAAATATGGAATATTTTCATCACCCCCCAAAATTTCCTTCTACCCTTTTTTTAACATTTATTTACTGTGAAACATATATACAAAAAAGCAATAAATTTCCAAGTACATTTTAACAAGTAGTTATAGAACAGATTTTAAAGTTTGTCCTTCTACACTTTTTTAAACATTTTTAATTGTAAAATCTAACATATGCAGAAAAGTGATAAATTTCAAGGTGTAGTTTAATAAGTAGTCACAGAGAAAATTTCAAAGTACCATATGGGTTACAGTTCCACAGTTTCAGATATTTCCTTCTAGCTGTTTTAATACAATAGAGACTAATAAGAAATATCAAAATAGTGTTTCAGTAGTCACAATCATTTGTTAAATCCTATCTTCTGTCTTACAACTCCTCCCTCTCATTTGATCCTTCTCTTCATTTTTGGGGAGAGTTGGGCAATAACTACTCTAACTTCTTCATGTTGAAAAGGGGTGTTGACATTAAGGGATACGGGAATTCAACTAGTTGTTGTTCTTAAAGAGATTGAGTTTCAGAGCTTATCTGGCATAGGAACAATCGGGAAGTTTTAAGTTTCTGAAAAATTTGGTCTCAGATAGAGCCCTAGCTATTTTTTAGGATTTTCAGGAATACTGTTGGATGGGGCTTGGCATACTGTGACAATTAGTAGTATCTAGTAGAAACTTGCAGGAGAATAACCTTCAGAATAGCCTCTCAATTCTATTTGAAATTTTTCGCCACTGATGCCTTATTTTGTTACATTTCTTTCCCCCCTTTTGGTCAGGAAGACATTGTCAACCCCACAGTGCCAGGGCCAGGTTCATCCCTGAGAGTGATGTTCCACTTTGCTGGAGAAACTCACAGCCCTAGAAGTCATGACCCACCTACTGGGGGCAGGATGGGGGGAGGGCAGTGAGTTCACCTGCCGATTTGGGCTTAGGGAGAAATGCCACATCTGAGCAACAAAAGAGGTTCTCTGGAAGTGACCTCTTCCAGAGAAATAAATTTCATAAGAGCAAACCTCAAGATCGAGGGCTTGGCCTATTAACTTAGGAGTCCCTAATGCTTGAGAGAGTGTCAAGAATTTCCCAGGTGGGGAAGTTTAATAATTCACATTTTTCCTCCAGTCCCTCAAGGGATTTTGCCAATACTTTTTTTATTATCTGCCCAATATGCTCTGGAATATATTAGAGTATTCCATGAAGCCATACAGAATGACAAGGTCTCATTCCCCATTCCAGGCTCCATGTGTTTAGACTTTAAATGAACTGGCCAGCCAGTTAAGTTAGATTGTGTGCTACAGAAAATTTAAGTTCTGGATGTAATAAGCATCTCTTCCTTTTAAAAGGTGAAGTTTTAAAATACAGACAATATCATCCTTTACACTGTATTCTGTTTACCTTAGACCCAACCAGATCAGCTTCATTCTTATTTCTAACGGAAGTCTAATCTATTTTTTTTTTTTTTACTTCTTTAACAGTTGCTGTATGGAGTGATGCTGACTTTCAGAGCTGCAGAACTCTAAGCCTTAGGTATCACACAGGTACCCAAAGCTCCAGGGAAATGCCAGGTTATACACAAAGAACACAGCATCTCAGAATTTAGAAATAACACTTAAAGCTCAGGAATAAATGTGACTGCTGTAAATGATTACAATCTAGGCACTGATTTTCTTATAAGTATCTTCTAAATGAAACATGCAGTATTTGTCCTTTTGTTTCTGGCTTATTTTGCTCAATATAATGTCCTCATGCTTGATTCACCTCTTTGCATGCCTCATGACTTCATTTCTTTCTGTAACCATGTAATATTCCATCATATGTATACACCACAGTTTGCCCTTCTGCTTCGCAGTCAATGTATCCTTCGGCCACCTCCATCCATTGTCTATCTGAATAATGCTGCCAAAAACATCAGTGTGAAAATTATTCAAGTCTATTTGAATCCCTGCATTCAGTTCTTCTGAATATATTCATAGTAAGATTGGTTAATCATATGGCGACCCTGTATTTAGCCTCCTGTGGATTCACTACGTTATTCTCCAGAGGGGTTGTGCCATTCTCCTACCCTACCAACACTGAACAGGTGCATCTCTCTCTCCACATTTTCTCTAGCACTTAAATTTTTATGTTTATGTTTTTTATTTATGTTGAATCTGCAGATTTTGTTGAGATATACTCACATAGCATATATTCTATCCAAAACAAACACAGTATCCTCATTTAAGTTGTGCAATCATCATCACTCTCAATCTTAGATAATTTACATTGCTCTAGAGAGAAAAGTGACAAATAAAAATACTCACACCAAAGACAAAACCCCAAATTCCCCTTTACTCTTATCACTCTCCCCAATTATTTTACCCCTATTTTGTTGTGGTATTAGTGAGGTATTTCTGCTAACTATAGTCCACCGCGTGTAATAGGTAGCTTTTCCCATATACAACTCTATTATTAACTTTTTGTACTAGTGTCATACTTTGAAGTAGTTCATGCAAGAAGTTATTTACATTTGCAGTACTCACTAATCGGTGAGTACATGACTTTAAACAAACCTTTTCAGTCATATTCACTTTCAATCTGGCACTGATTATGTATCATCCCACTAAAGCACTACCATCACATCTATCCATTCCCATACATTTGAGTTTAACTTCGTTAGATCAGTCTGTACATATTAGGTAATCATTCCCCCTTCACTAGCTTGGTTCCCCTATTATATTCTACATTCTGAGAATTTGAGTTTACATTTTCTAGGGGGTCCATATTAGTGAAATCATACCATATCTATCCTTTTGTGTCCAGCTTAGTTCACTCAGCATAATGTCCTCAAGGTTCATATATGTTGTCATGTGCTTCAGGACCTCATTTCTTCTTACTGCAGCATAATAGTCCATCATATGTATATATATACTACATTTTGTTTATCCACTTGTCTGTTGATGGACTGTTGGATTGTTTCCATCTATCGGCAATTGTGAGTAATGCTGTTATGAACATCAGTGTGCATATGTCTTTTTGTGTCACTGCTTTCAGATCTTCTGGGTATATACCAAGTAGTGGTATTGCTAGGTGGTAGGGTAATTCAATATTTAGTTTTCTGAGGAACATCCAAATCGTCTTTCACAGTGGCTATACCATTACACATGCCCACCAACAGTACATAGTGTTCCCGTTTCTCCACATCCTCTCCAACATTTGTAGTTTCCTGTTTATTCAATGGCAGCCATTATGTAGGTGTTGATATCTCATTGTCGTTTTGATTTGCATTTCCCTTAAAGCTAATGAAGATGAACATCTCTTCATGTGCTTTTCAGCCATTTATTTTTCCTCTTCAGAAAAATGTCTATTCATATCATTTGCCTATTTTATAATTGGATTGTTTGTTATGTTTTTGAATTGTATGATTTATTTATATATACTAATATCAAACTCTTATCAGATATGTAGTTTCAAAATATTTTCTCTGATAGAGTTGGCTGCCTCTTCATCTTTTTTACAAAGTTCTCTGAGATGCAAAAGCATTTGATTTTGAGGAGTTCCTATTTATTTATTTTTTCTTTGATTCCTCATGCTTTGTGTGTAAGGTCCAACAAGCTACCTACTAATACTAGGTCTTGAAGATGTTTCCCGTTATTTTCTTCTAGGAGTTTTATGGTATTGGCTCTTATATTTAGGTCTTTGACCCACTTTGTGTTCATTTTTGTATAAGGAGTGAGGTAGGGGTCATCTTTCATTCCTTTGGCTGCAGATATCAAGTTCTCCTAGTCCCATTTATTGAAGAAATTATTCTGTTCCAATTCACTGGATTTGGGGTCCTTGTTGAAGATCAATTGACCATAGATCTGGGGGTCTATTTCTGCACTCTCAGTTCAATTCCATTGATCAATAGTCTATCACTGTGCTAAAACCATGCTGTTTTGACCACTGTGGCTTTATAATAGGCTTTAAACAGGAAGTGTAAGTCTTCCCACTTTGTTCTTCTTTTTTAGGATAATTTTGACAAAACAAAGCCCTTTTCCTTGCAAAATATCTTTTGCAGGTCTGCAAATAAGGTTGATGGAATTTTGATTGGTATCGCATTGAATCTGTAGATTAACTTGGGTAGAATTAACATCTTAGTGACATTTAGCTTTCCTATCCATGTACATCTATTTAGATTTCCTCTTATTTCTTTTAGCAAAGTTTTGTAGTTCTCTGTGTAGAGGACCTTTATATCCTTGGTTAAGTTTATTCCTAGACACTTGATTCTTTTAGTTATCATAGTGAATGCAATTTTTTTCTTAATCACCTCCTCAGTTTGGAGACATATACTCATGTATAGAAACATTACTGATAGTTATGCATTGGTCTGGCATCCCATCACTTTACTCAATTTTTTAATTAGTTCAAGTAGCTTTATCATGAATTTCTTAGGATTTTCCAAATATAGGATCATGTCATCTGCAAATAATGAAAATTTTATTACTTCCTTTTCAATTTGGATGCCTTTCATTTCTTTTACTTGCCTAATTGCTCTCACTAGAACTTTTAGCACAATGTCGACTAATAGTGGTGGCAAAGGGCATCCTTGTCTCATCCTTGATCTTAGGGGAAAAGATTTCAGTCTCTCACCATTGAGTATGATGCTGGCTGTTGGTTTTTCGTATATGTGGTTTATCATATTGATGAAGTTTCCTTTGATTTCTACCTTTTGAAGTTTTTTCTTTAGTCAGAAAGGGATGCTGAATTTTGTTGAATAATTTTCTCAGCTTCAATTGAGATGATCATGTGATCTTTTTCCCTTTCAATTTGTTAATGTGTTGCATTACATTGATTGATTGATTTTCTTATGTTGAACCATCCTTGCATGCCTGGAATGTACCCCACTTGGTTATGGTGTATATTTCTTTTATTATAACTTTGGATTGAATTTGCAAGTTGTTTTTTTTTTTTTTTTTTAAGAATTTTTGCCTTATATACATTGGGAAGATTTCCTGTAGCTTTCCTTTCTTGTAGTATCTTTATCTGGTTTTGGTATTAGATGATGTTTGCTTCATAAAATGAGTTAGGTAGTGTTCCTTTTTCCTCTTTTTTTTTTTTTGGAAGAGTTTGAATGGGAATGGTGTTAGTTCTTTTTTGGAATATTTGGTAAAATTCCCCTGTGACTTTTCTTTTTAGGAAGGTTTTTGATAACTGATTGAATCTCTTTACTTGTGATTGGTTTGTTGAGGTCCTCTATGTCTTCTCAAGTTAGTAAAGGTTGTTCAAGTGTTTCTAGGAAATTGTCCATTTCCTCTAAGTTGTCTAGCTTATTGGCATGCAGTTATTCACAGTATCCTCTTAAGATTTTTTAATTTCTTCAGGATCCGTAGTAATGATCCCCATCTCATTTCTAATTTTGTTTATTTGCCTCATCTCTCTTTTTCACTTTGTCAGTTTAACTAACAGTTTGTCAATCTTGTTGATCTTTTCAAAGAACCAACCAACCTTTGGTTTTATTAATTCTATTTTATTTGTTTTGTTTTGTCCTCCAGTTCATTTATCTTTGCTTTAGTCTTTGTTATGTCTTTTCTTCTACTTGCTTTAGGATTACTTTTTGTTCTTTCTCTAATTTCTCAATTGTTCAGTTAAGATTTTGGATTTAAGTCTTTGTTCCTTTTAAATGTATGCATATACAGCTATAAATTTCCCCTCAATACCACCTTCACTGCATCCATAGGTTTTGATACATTGTATTCTTGTTTTCATTCATCTCCAGATACTTGCCAATTTCTTTTGCTATTTCTTCTTTGACCCACTGGTTGTGTTGTTTGACTTCCATTGTTTTTATGGAAATTCTGTTTCTTTGGTGGTTACTGATTTCTCACTTCATTCCATCATGGACAGAGAAAGTGCTTCAAATAATTTCAATCGTTTTAAATTTATTGAGATCTCTTTGGGCCCCAGCATATGATCTATCCTGGAAAATATTCCATGAGCACTAGGGAAGAATGTATATCCTTGTGTTTTGGTGATGCAACTATATATATATACTTCCAATTCATTTATCACATTGTTTAGGTTCTCCATTTCCTCACTGAGCCTCTGTCTGGTTGTTTTATCTATACAGAAAAGTGGTGTTTTGAAGCCCCCCACTATCATTGTAGAAACTCTATTGCTCCCTTCAGTTTTGCCAATGTTTGCCTCATGTGCTTTGGAATTTCTTGATTGGATACATAAACATTTATGATTGTTATTTCTTCTTGGTGAATTGTTCCTTTTATTAGTATGTAATGTCCTTCCTTGTCTCTTATGATATCTTTGCAATTAAAGTCTGTTTTGTCTGATACTAGTGTAGTTACCCCCTGCTTTCTTTTGGTTACAGCTTATGTGGAATTTTTTTTTCATCCTTTCACTTTCAATCTATTTGTATTCTTGCATCTAAGATGAGTCTCTTGTAAACAGCATATATATCTGTATACATACTTTTAAACCCATTCTGCCAATCTGTATCTTTTAGTTCAGGAGTTTAATCCATTCACATTCAAAGTTATTACTGTAAAGGCATCCTATCTTATTTTTTGCTTTTACTTGTCAGATCTATTTTCCCCCTTTCTCTTTTTATCCTTTAAGTTACACTTACTAATACTCTTCAATTCTGTGCCCTTCTACAGACTTCTTTTTCTTTCTTTCTTTTTTTTTTTTTTTTTGGCTGAAAGCATTCCCTTTACTATTTCTTATAGAGCAGGTCTCTTGTTAACAAATTCTCTTAGCATTTGTTTGTGAAAATTTTAATCTCTCCCTCGCTTTTTTTCTTATTTGCATCAGCAGGCACCAGTAATTGAACCCGGGTCTGTGGCTGGCAGGCAAGAATTCTGCCACTGAGCCACCATCATACTGCCCTCTCCCTCACTTTTGAAGGACAACTTTGTTTGATAAAGAATTCTTAGCTGACAATTTAACTCTTTCAGAGTCTTAAATATGTCATACCACTGCTTCTCACCTCCATGTAGCCTGTTGAGTAGTTAGTCTTACATGGTTTCCCTTGTATAGAGAGAATTGCTTTTCTCTAGTTGCTTTCAGAACTTTGTCCTTCTCTTCTGCTTTTGACCATCTGATTAGTATGTGTCTTGGAGTGGTTCTATTTGCATTTATTCTCTTTGGAGTTCATTGGCATTCTTTGGTTTGCATTGACTTTTATAAGGGTTGGGAAGTATTTTAGTCTGTTAAATACTCCGGGAATGCAATATATCAGAAATGGAACAGCTGTTTAAAAGGGAATTTATTAATTTACAAGTTTACAGTTCTAAGGCCATAAATATATCTAAACTAAGGCATCCAGATAAAGATACCTTGACTCAAGAAAGGCCAGTCTGGGAGGGCACATGGCTGGCATTTGCTGATCTGTTGGCTTCCAGTTTCACACAGTTTTCCCTGAGATGCGTTTTCTTTCTGCATCTCCAAATGTCTCTCAGTGTCAGCTCTGAAGCTTTTTCCAAAATGGTTCCCTCCCAAAGGACTCCAGTAAGGGACCTGACTTGAATGGGTGGGACACGTTTCCAGGGAAACAACTTAATAAAAAAAGATCCCACCCAACAATATTGAATCAGATTAATGAACATGGCTCTCTGGGAGACACAGCAGTTTCAAACTGGCACAGTAAGTTTCCCCAATTATCTCTTCAAATACTCTTCCTAGTCCTTTACTCTCCTCTTCTCCTTCTGGATAGCAATGATTCTTATATTCGTGTGCTTCATGTTATCTATCATTTCCCTGAGATCCAATTCAAATTTTTCCGTCTTTTTCACCATTTGTTCTTTTGTGCATTTACAGTCAAGTGCCCTGTCCTCTAGTTCATTTATTCATTCTTCTCCCTCTTCAAATTGCTGTTTTGTTGTCTCTAGCATATTTTTTACTTGATCTACATTATTTTTCATTTCCATAATATTTATTTTTCTATTTACTCTTCAAATTCTTCTTTATGCTCTTCTAGTGTCTTCTTGATATCCTTTATGTTTTTAGCCAATTCATCGAAGTTATTTTGGAGATTTCTACATACTCAGATTAGTTGTTCCAAATTCTGTTTCCTCTGACTTTTTCGGTTTGGCCGTATCTTCTTGCGTCTTCATGTGCTTTGTTATTTTCTGATTGCTTCACATTTGATTATCTTGATAAAGTTGTCTAAAAGTTGCTTTCACTCACTCACCTAAGATTTTACAGTTGCTTGGGTTTGCATTGAAGGTTTCTTTTGGCATTTGGTTTATCAGTAATTCCAAGTCAGACTAAGATCAAGGTCTTCTGCATAAGATGCAAGTCTATTTGAACATTTGTAGAAGATTTGGCAAAGTGCACTTTCCCTTTCCTCACAGCAGATGGTGATCTTGGGCCACATTTCCCCCTCATTGCTGCTTTTCTCTGACTGGGGCAGCTGTCTGGAGTCCAAAACAGGTGAAGGTCTAGACAATGCAGCAGTTCTCCATGCATGCTAGAGACCTCCTGACCCAGGGGTGGGTGTGGGCACTGTGTACTTTTATGATGGGTCTGGTAATTCTGAGGCTTCCAAGTGGAAAAACCTAAGGCTGTGGGGCTGAAAGTTTCATCTCCCCCTGCTCCCAGCCAGCTTTGGAAGTGCATTGCTATTCGGCAGCCTGCAAGATCCTTGCCCACCATGCACCCATGGGCCACTGGGGTGGGGGAGGAGCTCTTGGTGTTTCTGTGTGGTTCTCTCCCTGTCGCCGCCTCTTCACCCATGTACACTATGAGGCTTTGGGGGAGAACAGATACAGGCAGCAGAACATGCTTTCTTGTCTGCTAGTTGTCAGATTGGCTCAGCTCTTTCTGCTCTGCATCCCCTCTCTTTCCAAGGGGAGGACCCCGCATTCTTCCCCCAAACTAGGCACCTGCAGTGGCCTGCCTCAGGTTTGAGGAGAAGCCACTACACACCACAGCAAGGTCTCGTATGTGGCTAAAGTAAGTCTGTTGACTCCCAAATTCCCAAATAGAAGCTTCTGTCTGCGGGGCTGAGACCCGATTCCCCAGTTGGTTGCAAAGTTAGGAATGTGGTAGCGCCCAGCTCATCCCTCACCTGCTCTGACCAACAGGTAGCAGCATCACAGAGACCAAGTGAAAAGTACAAGTAAAAAATATACTAGAGACAACAAAACAGCAAAATAAACTCATCCCATCCTTTCAGTTGTAATTTCTCCACTTTTTCATCCAAGTCCTCCTTTTATAATGTAGAAGCCCCACTAGCTGCTCATACCCAGGAACCACTGTCCCAGTCATTTTCTGCCTTTCTCTAGTTATTTCATGGTGGGGAAGTCAGCTCTGCCTCTCCTGTTTTGCCATCTCCCCAGAAGTCAGAATTTATCGCCAGCACTCCCCTTAACCCACACAGCTCCTTAAAGCAATTCTGAAAACTGTCTATTCCTACAAAGATTAATCTTTAGACACATCTTTTGGGCTGCTATTGCAGCTAATATAGGTTTTATGTATAAATATTTCACTAGAAACGGTAACAATTTGTCCCTTGAGAGTTCTATTGAATACCTGGAATGAGAAAAACCCTCAACTGGTTTATTCACTAGTCATATTTTATTCCTATTCTAATCTTGGCAATTGCCATTTAGGAGCCAAGCAATAAATTATGTGCATTTTCCCACCCTTTGTACATCCTTCTTTCCTAGTCCCTATCCCTGCAGTTCCATCCCCCACTTCCCCACCGCCCCCCAAAACAGCTATTTTATTTTACAGGAATGATGACCGTTTCAGTCGTTTATTATAATAACCAGTTTTATCTGTTCTATGCCTCTTAAACTGTAGAGCTGCTACAGGTATCATTGGCATTTTCCTAACAAGAATTGAAGAGGCTACCAGATCTCAAACTGCCCTCTGAATCAAAGATTTAATGATGATCTGTGGAGTTTTTAGGTTAAATATACTTTATTCGGTTCTAATTGTTTAAAAGTTTGGAACATGTATCATAAAAATCATGTGCTAATTCACCAGAATAGATGTCTTCATTTAGTCATCTCCTGGCTAGGCTGTATGTGCCATTTTTAGACATATAGCTGTTGAATAAACCATGAGATGCAGGAGACAGACTAAAAACACCCATACTTTATGAAAGCATTAATCACACCACATGTGATACTAAGCTGACAATGACTACATTCTCCCAGAATTGTTTAATTATAAGCATACCAGCCAATCAACTTTGGATTGGGCACCACCTAATGGCAGAAAATGTTTTGCTTGTTTTTAATCTGACTTTGCTTCTTGGTGCTTGCTAATTTTTGTATTTTAGCTTACACTGATGTTGTATTTTACAGTAGGAAAATATACAAACAAAATGAATTCTCTAAAAAAATCTATTTTATCCCTAATTATTTAAATTTAACCTTACAATTAAGTAACACATTTTAATTTATTAAAGGTTCTCAAACTCTTCTGCACTGTATGTTCCTGTAATAAACTGTCACAAAGAAAATACTGTATTTTCCTGTAAACATGGTACTTGTTTAGAAATGTGCAATTTAACATACCTAATTATAAACAGTGACATACTCACTTTTAAAATCATACAAATTTAATTATTTTCAAGAGGTCTTTGCCTGAACCTAAAGTTCGTTTTGTGATTCAACATAGAGGCAAATATTTGGGAAAATGCAGAACAGACAACCAATGTTTTAAGAAAAGGTATTTATTATTTACACCACTGAAATAGTCCCATAAGAACAATATATGTTTATATATTGTTTATCTGAAAAGATCAGCTTCCTTTCAAGTACAAGAACTGTATAAAGCAACACTGTAAACATAAACAGTGGTCACATCACATATCTATAGTGCAGGCTTAAGGACCGCAAATATATATTTTTAATCTTATGGCTAGATATTTTCACTGAAACACAGTGTTTGCACGTAGACAAGGTATAGCTGGAACAGAAGAACTTTTGTTCAGGCTTTTTTAGGAATGAATCAGTATCATGTTCCACTGAAACATTTAGTGGGTTTATCTGCTTTTATGACAATGGTTTAGGCAGAAGTGCTTCTATTTAGCCACTAAAAAGAGACACACTCTTGTTCTTTAGTTTTATTCTTCAGTCTTATGGTTTCTATTTCCCATACTAATCTGTATCACAGTTGACATTTTCCAGTTTTACTCAAAGAACACTGACACACATACAGACCAAATTGAGACAGCTCAGAATTCAGAGATCTAAATAGTAGAGTACAGAGGAGAAATTGTGTGTATGACAGTGGGCTAAAAAAAAATCATGGTAATTTCAAGCATAAAAGTTTCCCTACTCAAAAGTTCTTTTATTCTTTTGGTTTTAAAGGGGAAAACACTAGTTTTCAAGATGGGTTTGATCTCAGATTTAGTGAGACAAAAACACGAGACAAAACACATGATATAACTTGTTTCCTAGATCACAAAATGACAGTGAGTATGCATTTTTCTCCTTTTTTTCTTTTTTTTTGTGGAAAAAAACTCAGTAATCAATACTGGAGAAAATACTTTTCAAGAGTAACAGTATATACACAGAGAGAAAAAAATGGATTTTTTCTTAGCATATTGCTATGATCTTCAAAAAATATAAAATTAAATTTACAAAAAACTGGAAGACCAAGATAAGCAGTGTGGCGTTTGCTTCAGTGTCCGGCACTATCATAATGATTTCTAGCATAAAAGCAAGAAGTTCATGGACCTCAAGTATCTTCAATAACTACCAGTATAATTTACTACTGTCCTTGCTTCTTTGAGAGATACCTGCAAGAAATGAAGTAATGATATTAAGGCTGTATCATGCTAAAACATAACAATCTAACTCTCCTCTCAAAGGAAAATAGTTTATCTTAAGGGTATAACCAAAGTTTTCAAGATGAGTAATAACTGTTAATGATCACTAACGCCTGCTGTTTGCTTGCGTGCCAAGCACTGATCTACATACATGTTTGAATTCATTTAGTCCTCACAACAGCTCTATGAGGAGTCCACTATTATAGATTATTCACATTTTCTATTATAAATTATTCATAACTTACTGGCACAAAGAGGTTAAGTAATTTGCTCAAGTTCATACAGCCAGAAAGTGGCAAAACTGAGATTCCACACAAGGCACTGTGGCTCTAGAGACTGTATGTTAGAACTATCTCTCCATACTGTCTTACTTGCAAATGTGGAAGAACATATTAGGTTAAGCACTATAATTCCTAAAAAACCTCACAATCCGTTCAAAGATCTTATTTTTCATGCATGACTTTTTTACTTTACTGAGGATAAGCAGAGATAAGATTGTGGGTCCAAGATGCTAAAAGACCATGAATAAGACTGCAAAAGATGAAATTTACTATGCAAACTTTTCTTTGTATTAGTTAATAGGAATCTAGCACTAAATTAAAACTTTATATCTCTATTGTTCACATTTATAAACTACTATTATCAGTGATGTGGAGTTCTTCATGTCAGGGACCTTGATAGTTCTGACGGTGCAACTTGCTCACTTTGTGGCATTGCATTAACAGGGATAAAATGAGATGGGGATAAAAATGCCTGCCTTAGCTTCCGAACAGGATTATTATGAAATTCATGTAAGAAGCTATATGTCAAAGAGATCTGAAAAGCCAAAAGCAGAATTTGAAAAGTCAAGGTATTATTACAAGAACAGTTTCTTTTGTGCTATACAAATAGAACTAGATTAAAATAAAACATTTCCAACTTTAATGAGCTAATTTCAACAAGTACCTGCAGTATATAATAATCCCTTTCACTTCTCCAGAGATTTACCTCATCTCAAAATCTTAACGTTTTATTTGCAATCTGAATATAGATTTGTGCACTGAGTTTGTGCATAGATTTCTGTTTAGAAAAAAGCATGGAAGATGGTAACAGTGGTTCTTTTTGAATAGGAAAACAATAAGTAACTATTTCCCTAGCAGAATAAAATTTTCTAGTTGTTCTGTCACCAAAATAAGATAGAGTAATTTTGAAAAATTTTCAGGTAATTTTTTAATGTATTTTATTTTATCCTGACATTGTTTTTCAGTTTATGAAACAAGAGACTGTATTCCCATAAGATGCATAAAAGAGTGACCTATGTAATGTCACAAAATAATATGTAGTGAAACAAATGTGTACCAGTCTTGAAAGTATTTTCTATTAAGAGTATAAAAGAGCATAAGAGATGTGGGTTAATGTACAAGCTAGAGGTTAAGACAAAAGGCAATAATGCTTTTAAGGGGGATGTCACTGGACTGAAAAATACTTTCAGAATTTATCCATTTAAATAAAAACTTAGAAGTTATGTGTATACTGGGGACATCAATTTTTTAAATATATTAAACTAGTTTAAGGAGGAAATCGATAAGTTACTTAGGACTTACCTTTCCCAATATTTGTGATTTAGCTCCAAGAAGTCATCTAATTTTGCTATTTCCTTGAGGTACTGAGTTAATTTTAAAAGTTCTTTGTCTTTATCTCGATTTAGGTGAGCTTTCATAAAAGGCCTTATCTATTAGGAGACAAACATCATTCAACGCATCACATTGCAATAAGGAAAACCTGACCAAATCTACAATAGCATTTAAATTAGAGCTAATGAGGTTAAACTATCAGCAAAGTGGTCAATACTAAAAATTACTTTTACATTAGCCTCTGTTTAATAAATTAACAATCATGGTATTATGTTTACAGAACAAATTAAAAGTTCTTCCACCATTTTTTACCTTTCATTACTCTTTTGAGTCTGAACTTTACAACACCAACTTACTTTCTCATAGCATGTGACCCCCTACGTGGCTACTCTACTTTGCAAAACTGCTTATCTGTTCCTCTGCTATCATTCCAGTCAATTCTTACTAATTAAATAATTTCATACACACCACTCCATTTGTAAAAAACTAATCCAAATTCAAGATGGGTCTTATGAGTGAAATAAATATTTACACTCATGAATTTCATTTCAGTATTTTTCTATGAAATTTTTATATAGCTGAGATATCATTATATAGCTGAGTTACGTAATATTTTCCTCACAACATTTTATTGTATTTTTCTTTACTATTGTTTCCATAAAAAATTGTTTTTTAATTATGCAAGTTTTCCCATAAAAAGAAGCAGTATTTCCAAAATTTTGAGGTTGCTATATATTTCATAATGAAAAGCATTAACTCAAAGTATAAATGTCAGGAAAGAGGGCTCAGGGATTGTAATCGGAAAAAGGCATCATTTCTTGACTTGGGATGAGGGATGTAGTTATATGTGTTATAGTTTTACACAAGTGTGACAGCAACCTCCACAGCTGTTAGTCAGCAGGGCTCTCAGGCTGGATTTTTTTTTTTCTGATGATGTTTTAGGAGAAACAGTAAAAGTCCTCAAAGTGAGCATGCAGAAGTTTGAGCAAGCACATTGTCCAACTGACTGAGGTTCCATTTTTAAACAGGTAAGCAGAGGCAGTGTTATTTCATAACAGCAGTTTTGAGAGTAGGGGATCAAGAAGATACTCTACAAGGCCTTGATTGCACCCTGGGGGTGGGAGTAAACAGACATCACCATTTAGTGAAATGAGTTTCTGCATCATCCTGGGCAATACTGCAATGTTTTGAAGTATTCCTTCTTCCAACTCCTAACGATTTTAAAGTTAACATTATAATTTTTAAATAATTACTATACGTATTCCTATATGTGATTCCATGTTTAAACAGCAGGAATCACATCA
Organism: Tamandua tetradactyla; assembly: GCF_023851605.1. Taxonomy (NCBI): domain Eukaryota; kingdom Metazoa; phylum Chordata; class Mammalia; order Pilosa; family Myrmecophagidae; genus Tamandua; species Tamandua tetradactyla. Next base: position 40,551,286 of record NC_135346.1, on the reverse strand, counting down.
GAACTGAAAGGGAAAGTGCAGTTTCAATGACTGGTAAATAAGGTTTTCAGTCTAAAGTCTCACTAAATTACCTTTACATATAACCATTTTGGCTGTAAGCACTATTAGACAACAAAAAGTAAAATACTACAGTGATTCTGGAACTAAAAGTTAAACTAAACTCATCTAGGAAAAAAATCTGTTATTCATCTAATTGACTCCATTTGTATCAGTACAAATATTGCTTACAGTATGGCATGCAACATATATGATCATTACCTTGTTGTTCCATATCAAAGAAACACATTTTTTAGGAACTTAAAATAGTCTAGATTAGCTGAATTCCCCTATATCATTATCTCCTTAAATACGCAATAAAAATGAAGCTTTCAGAATATCAATTGATTTATCCAGGACACTCAAGTTCTTTTAGTTCAATACTACATTCATAACTCAGTGTCTTTCATATTATATTTCATCCTTAAGACTGGCAAACTTATTTTTATCAGAAATTAACTATTTTGAACTCTCTGTGAAATCTTTTATGAGATTTCTACTAAGTGCATTGTTAAACATGATAACAAAACCCAAAAGTATTTAAGAATATTTTTCAGTTTCATAACTGTTCTATGCCACTGTGGGCAGATCATTAATAAGTAGCTAAAAGGTTTTCAAAAGGAGACATGCAAGTGAATCACCTGCAGAACGCTGAGTTAGAATTTCTGGAGGTGAAAGCATATGTATTTTTAGAAATTCCTTTGATGACTGTACTAAGTACCCCTGGTTTAAAAAATCCCTGCTCTAAAGTAACTTGAAGAGCTACAAATTCATATGATCTTTCTCTGCATTGAAAGATGAGTAGGATCCAGATGTTAGCCGGGAAAATAAAGTGTCTTTTAAAAACACATGATTATATATCTGTTTAAAAAAAAAAAAGCTAAAGCTCTCCTCAAAAATTATTCCTTGACTAACATGACTTCATCTCTTTACCAGAACAGGTAATAACCATTAGTTTCATAGAAAATCATTTCACATCAATCACATTTTTTTCTCTAGGCTGAAGAATACATTTTGTACCTTATACCTGGGTGAACTATCTACTACAAAAGCACTTCTCCAAAGCCTCAAACAGAAACCATGTTCTGAAGAGGACCATGACCATCAGTCTATTCCGAGTACTCTTCTTTCAAGTCATACAGCTTTTATACTTGTGGCAATTGCCTATCTAAGTTAGCATTCTGCCCCTAAACTATCCTCATTCAACACCAAAGACCACCACATTAACAGTTTGCAAGGAAAGCCTCAAAAACGTACTTTCTTCAAGTTTTCTCCTAACCTTTTACAATTACCAAGAACCCCAGCTTGCTGGGAAAAGTTCAGGACTAAGAATAAAAAGATCTTAGTGTCAGGATTTCCAGTTCAAATGGAGACTCCTTTCCATTAGCACCATAATAAAGGGTGACCTTTTCTATCTCAATATTATGCCAATACGTAAGCAACAACCGGTATAAGAAATTTTAAGTTAAAAATTTCTCCCTTATGGGAGGGTGGGGCAGGATGGTGGGGCAGGATGGTGGGATAGGGATGTGTGGTATTTAGTTCATCCTTTAGAGTAGCCATAAATAGAGAGGAACTGTCTGGAACAATTGACTGGGGGACATCCGTGACCAGACACACACAGTATATCAGTGCCAAATGGGTAGAAGGGCCAAGATCACACCACAGAACTGTGAATAAAGCCTCCAAAACCCAGAGGCTGGGGCCCCTCCCCCATTGGCATGGCTGGCTCAGCTGGAAACACTTCCCCATGAGGAAAAAGAAGTGGTCTCTTCTGGCAGCAAGGGAGGGCAGCCCAGCCAAGCTCCAACTGCAGGTTTAATGAATAAATTTGGGCCTCTGAATACAAGCTTCAAACACAGATAAACCAAGAGCAAGTAGGAAAGGAATGCTGAGGTTTTTCCAGGCAGACAACACAGCAGGCAGGGTTGATGGGGGAAAAAAAATAAAACAAAGCAAAAAAAGAGAAGAAAAAAAAACAAGGCTTTTAGAGCTGCCCAGCTCAGAAAAGAACTAGGCCCCATGGCACAGAGAACCAGGTAGGTACCAACTCCAGCTCTTGACAGGGAAACCTTGAGAGCTGGGAACTGACTCTGAAAAGGGACTTTATTTTATTTTATTTTAACTCTTCTAAGTAGCTCATTAGAGAAAGCCTTGGCATTTTCAACTGTCAACCCTGATCCAGGCAAGGGTGGAATTAAAATTGATCTGAGAGACAAAGAAACAGGCAAGAGGAATAATGCCCGAAAGGGCTTATCTTCCCTAGGAAAAGGGGGCCGGGCCCAGCTCCAGTGGCAGCCCTCAACCAGAGAATACAGACCCCAGGGGCTAAGCCGTAAACCCACCTTCTACCTCAGTCTCTGTCTCAGCCATCCCCTGACAGCTGTAGGGTCAGCTCAGAATTAAAGTCACCTTACCACTTTATACCAATGAGGAGCTGCAGGCTGACAAGCACCACCTGCTGGGAATGATAGGAAAAGCACAAAGTAGAGAATTCTTCATAGGAATCTCTTACAACCTGCTGGGTCTCAGTCCCAGGGAAACTTGATAATAATTACACCTTCCTCCTTAGACTTGGGCCTGTCTTGTCTGGGAAAATCTGACTGGGGTAAATGATATCTGGAGAGCGCATTCTAAAAAAAAAAAAGATTCCATTTAGATAGAAAAGTAACTAGAAAAACAAGAGCTGAAAATTCTAAACAATTAAAAAGAAGCTTATGCTAGAGGTCTAGAATTAAGTTGAACTGAACACCAAAGAATGGATAGAGAAGGAAGCCGATCAACAAGAAAACCTTTGGTAAAAGAGTTAAAAAGACTTCCAAATAAACTAATCAAGGAAATCAGATACCAAAGCACCAACAAAAAACCAAGTCATACTAAGAAAAAGGAAGATAGGACCCAAAGAAACAAACACTTCAAATGAGATACAGGAGTTCAAACAACTAAGGTTTAATCAAACATGCTAAATCAAGTCAAAATTCAAATCAGTTAGCAAGTAAATGTACAAATTTTAAAAATGTTTTTGCATGAGAAAGAACAAATGAATGTCATTACTGCAGGGTACTGAAAAAGATAGATGGTAATTAATATTTTTAAATTTTACCTTATATGTTAGACTAAAGCAAAAAATGTTAGGTTAGTACAAAATTTATATTGTGACTAGTGCATTTCCTAATATAACTTATGTTTTTTGTTTTTTTTTTCAGTTTTGGAAAAATTTTATTGCATTTTGTTTCCATGTGGAAGCACTGACAGAACTGAAACGATGCAGCACGTTCACTTACTTTTCTGAAAAATCACACATGTCTAGATTAGCTTTCTCCCTTCCCAGGATTGGATTTAATAAACATTATCCCCTACCCCCACCCCCAAGCAAAAGCTAAAAAAAGGATGTTTGTGGCAACTGCTTAAAAAATAAAAACCAAATCAAGGTGTAAGAATTCACAGGCAGCTTAACCGAATACCATAAGTATATGGAACCTTGAGTAGGGCATGAGATTTTGTTGGTTTTTCCAGAGTGATGCCCCGATAAATCCCAGAGTGATTTGAACAGTGAATAAAAAAGTATTTGCAAAGTCCCCTTCAGGGAATGGTGAGAATGGGGGAAAATTCAACTTCCCCAAGTTGAATTCTTGATATTCTCACAAGCAGTGTGGACAATCAAAGCTATAGGCTGAGCCCCCAACCTCGGGGTTTGTTCATATGAAACTTAACCCCCCAAAGGATAGGTCAAGTCTACTTAAAATTAGGCCTAAGAGTCACTCCCAAGAGAACCTCTTTTGTTGTTCAGATGTGGTCTTTCTCTCCAGCCAACACAACAAAAAAAACTCACCACTCTCCCCATCTATGTGGGACAAGACTCTCAGGGGTGTGGACCTTCCTGGCAACATGGGACAGAAATCCTAGAATGAACTCAGACTCAGCATCAAGACACTGAGAAAAACCCTAGAATGAGCTGAGATTCAGCATCAAGGGATTGAGAGAACCTTCTCGACCAAAAGGGGGAAGACTGAAATGAGACAAATTAAGTATCAATGGCTGAGAGATTCCAGAGTCGAGAGGTTATCCTGGAGGTTATTCTTATGCATTAAATAGATATCACCTTGTTAGTCAAGATGTAGTGGAGAGGCTGGAGGGAACTGCCTGAAAATGTGGAGCTGTGTCCCAGTAGCCATGTTTCTTGAAGATGATTGTATAATGACATAGCTTTCACAATATGACTGTGTGATTATGAAAACCTTGTGCCTGATGCTTTTATCTACCTTATTAACAGACAAGTAAAACATATGGAATAAAGATGAATAATAGGGGGAACAAATGTTAAAATAAATTTAGAGTGAAATGTTGGTGATCAGTGAGGGGGAGGGGAAGGAGTAATGGTATGCATGAATTTTTATCTGTTTTCTTTTTATTTCTTTTTCTGAATAGATGCAAATGTTTCAAGAAATGATCATGATGAAAAAAAATTCAAATCAGTGAGTTGAGGGAATATACGGTGAAAGAGATAAAGGATATAAAGAAGACACTGTATTATAAAAGATTATATAAGATTCTACAAAGGCTCCATGCACTATGGTAACTTCCAGAAACCTATAACCTCCAGATGGGTTCCTGGACCAGGTAAGTCCTGAAATGCAGAGGGGCCAGCCTTTCTAGAACATCAACTAGTTCCATCCCCCTATCCAATATTACTGATAGCCCCTTCCAATATGAAAAAGTTAGAATGGCCATAGTCCAAATTCCCCCAAAGAGTGAGAGAAAGATCAAAGGTGATGTGGAATTCTACAGAGAAGGTAGTATTTAACAAATGACCATAAGTGCTGAATCAGTATATTGATACTTCTTTTAGTGTCCAGTACCTTAGAGCAGCTAGAAATAAAAACCTAAAATTGTGGAACTGTAACCCATACCAGTTGTATGGTATGAAATCTGTTCTACAACTAATTGTTACAATGTACTTTGGAATTTATTGCTTTTTCATATAGATATTATTTTTCACAAAAAAGAAAAAAGAGAGAAGGAAGAGTACAATAGAGAACATGAGATTTAACAAATGACTATAACTACTGCTGAATCAATATACTGATATTTCTTTGGTTCTCCAATGTTTTGGAGCAGCTAGAAGAAAAAAAATGAAAAAATCGTGGAACTGTAACACATACCAGACTTTAAAATCTGTTGTATACAACTACTTGTTAAAATGTACTTAGAAATTGTTGCTTTCTTGTATATGTTATTTTTCACAATTAAAAAAAAAATGACACTGGGCTACCATAAAGAAGAAATCGAAAGCTTGAAAACACAAATGGGAGAACTTATGGGAATGAAAGAAGACATGAAAACCAACAGATTTGAAGAGGGAGGCAGAAGAAAAGATTAGTGAACTAGAAGACAGGGCATCTGAACTCCTATACATAGAAGAAGAAATAGGGAAAAGAAAGGAAAAATATGAGCATGGTCTCAAGTAATTAAATGACAGAATAAAGCATGTGAATATATGTGTTATGGGTGTCCCAGAAGAAGACAAGAAGGGAAAGGGGACAGAAAGAAAAATTAAGGAAATAATCATTGAAAATTTCCCAACTCTTATGAAAGACATAAAATTACCGATCCAAAAAGCACAGCATCCCAAATAGAATAGGTACACATAGACCAACTTGAAGATACTTACTAATCAGACTGTCAAATGTCAAAGACAAAAAGAGAATTCTGAAAGCAGCAGGAGAAATGTGATCCGTCATATACACGGGAAGCTTCATAAGACTATATATGGATTTCTCAGGAGAAACTACATAGGCAAGAAGGCAGTGGTATAAGATTCTGAGAGAAAAAAAAAATCTGCTAACCAAGGACTCTATATCTGGCAAAACTGTTCTTCAAAACTGAGAGGGAGAGTTCAAAATAGTCTCAGAAACAGACATTGAGACAATTTGTGACTAAGAGATCAGCTCTACAAGAAATACAAGAGGGAGCATTACATGGAGATAGGAATAGAGAGGAGAGAGAGGTTTGGAGAAGAGTGTAGCAATGAGGACCATTCATAAGCATTAAAAGAAATAATAATAATAATAATAATAATAATAAGATAAGACATATAAAATCCAAAAGACAAACTGGTAGAAGAAAGTACTGCTTTTTCAGTAACATTAAATGCTAATGGGTTAAACTCCCCAATCAAAAAGAACACACTGGCAGAACAGATTTAAAAACCATCTATATGTTGTCTACAAGAGACCCACTGTAGACACAAGGACAAAAACAGATTGAAAGTGAAAGGTTGGAAAAAGATATTTCACACAAACAATCAAAACAGAGCGGGGTAGCATACCAATATCTGACAAATCAGACTTCAAATGTGAAACAATTAAAAGAGACAAAGGACACTATGTATTGATAAAAGGAACAATTCATCAAGAAGACAGAACAATCATAAACACTTATGTACCAAACTACTTGAGACACACACGGAAAACATTGAAGGGAGAGGAAGACACCGTACAATAAAAGTTGGAGACATTTCAATACAACACTCTCCTCAATGGATAGACCATCTAGACAGACAATCAATAAGGAAACAGAGATTTTGAATAATATGATAAATGAACTAGACTAAATAGACATTTACAGAACATTAATTCTAGAATAGCAGGACATACATTTTTCTCAAGTGCTCCTGGATCATTTTCTAAGACAGATCATATGTTAGGTCACAATGTAAGTATCAGCAAATTTAAAAAGATTAAAATTTTACAAAACACTATCTCAGATCACAATGGAATGAAGTTGGAAGTCAGTAACAGGCAGAAGTCTGGAAAAGTCATAAATAAATGGAAGCTAAGCAACACACTCTTAAACAACTAGTGGGTCAAGGAAGAAATTACAAGAGAAATCAGTAAATATCTCAAGGAAAATGAAAACACAACATACCAAAATTATGGGAAGCAACAAAGGTGGCGTGTGAGGAAAATTAATTGCCCTAAATCCCTACATTTAAAAAGAGAAAGGGCAAAAATTGAGGAATTAACTTTTCACCTGGAGGAACTAGACAAAGAATAGCAAACTACCCCAAACCCCACAGCAAACAAAAGTAAAGAAAAAACAAAGATTAGAGTAGAAATAAATGAAACTGAGAACATAAAAGCAACAAAGAAAATCAACAAAACCAGAAAATTCTTATAGAAAATCAATAAAATCAATGGACCCTTAGCTAGGCTGACAAAACAAAAAAAAGAAAGAAAAAAGAAAAAAAGGATGCAAATAAATAAAATCAGAAATATGAGAGGGGACATAACTACTGACCCCACAGAAACAAAGGAAATAATGAAAGGATACTATGAGCAACTACATGCTAATACACTAGACAACACAGACAAAATGGACAACACTCAAGAAAAGATAAATAATAACACTGACTCAAGAAGAAATAGACAATCTCAAAAAAACAATTACAAATAGAGAGAGTGAATCAGTCATCAAGAAGCTCCCAAAAAAGAAAAGTCCAGGACCAAATGGCTATACATGTGAATTCAACCAGCATTCAAGAAAGAGTTAGTACCAATTCCACTCAAACTCTTCAAAAAGTTGAAGGGGGAAAGCTACCTAACTGAAACCAACATCACCCTAATAACAAACCCAGACAAAGACACAAGAAAATTACAGAACAATCTCTTTAATGAATACAGATGTAAAAATCCTCAACAAAACACTCACAAATCAAATCCAGCAGCACGTTTTAAGAATTATACACCACGACAAGTAGGATTTATTCCAGGTATGCAAGGCTACGTCAACCAAGAAAATCAATTAATGTAATACACCACATAGTAAATCAAAGCAGAAAAATCATATAATCACCTCAACTGATGCAGGAAAGACTTTTGACAAAATTCAACATGCTTTCTTGATGAAAATACCTCAAAGGATAGGAATAGAAGGGAAATTCCTCAACATCATAAAGAGAATATATGAAAAACATACAGCTGACATCATCCTCAATCGGGAAAGACTGAAACCTTTCCCTCTGATATCAGGAGCAGGATAAGGATACCCACTGTCACCACTGTTATCTCAATATTGTGCTGGAAGTTCTACCCAGAGCAATTAGACATGAAAAAAAAAAGGCATTCAATTTGGGAAGGAATAAGTAAACTTTCACTGCTTGCTGATGACATAATAGCATATATCAAAAATCCTATTAACTACAGCACAGTTACTAAAGCTAATAAACGACTACAGCAAGGTGGTAAGGTACAGGATCAATATCCAAAAATCAGTAGTGTTTCTATGCACTAATAATGAGCAATCTGAGGAGGACAGCAAGAAAAAAATTCCATTTACAATAGCAACAAAAATAATCAAATATTCTGGAAATTTAACCTATACCACAAAAGACTTACAAGAAACTTCTAAAAGAAATCAAAGAAGACCTAAACAAATGGAAGGACATACTGTGTGCATGGATTAGAAGACTAAATACAGTTAAGATGTCAATTCTATCCAAATTGATTTATAGATTCAATGCAACACTAATTAAAATCCCAACAACCTACTTTGCAGAAACAGAAAAATAAATAACCAAATTTATTTGCAAGGCCAGGGTTCCCTGAATAGTTAAAAAATATCTTAAGAAAAATGAAGTGGGAAGTCTCACATTACCTGCCTTTAAAGCATATTACAAAGCTACAATGGTCAAAAAAGCCTGGTACTGGCATAAAATTAGATATACTGACCAATGGAATTGAATCAAGTATTCAGAAATAGACTCTCTCATCTATGGACAATTGATCTTTGATAAGGGAGTCAAGCCAACTCAACTGGGACAGTGCAGCCTCTTCAATAAATGGTGTTTAAGAGAACTGGACATTCATATCCAAAAGAATGAAAAAGGACCTGTATCTCACACCTTATATAAAAATTAACTCAAAATAGATCAAAGGCCAAAACATTAGTACTAAGACCATAAAATTTTTAGATGAAAATGTAGGAAAATATCTTTATAGATCTTGTTGATAGGAGGTGGCTTCTTAGACATTAAACCCAAAACACAACAATGAAAAAAGAAAGAGAAAAATAAGATCTCCTCCAAATTAAACTTTGTGCATCAAAGGATTTTGTCAGGAAAGCGAAAAGGTAGCCTACACAATGGGAGACAATATTTGGAAACCATATTTCAGATAAGGGTTTAATTGTGCTGAATATATAAAGAGATTATACAACTCAACAAGAAAAAGACAAACAACCCAATTAAAGAATGGGCAAAAGACATGGACAGACGTCTTTCAAAAGAGGAAACAGAAATGGCTCAAAAACATTTGAAAAGATGCTCAACCTCACTGGCTATTAAGGAAATGCAAATCAAAACCACACCCTCTAGAATGGCCATTACCAAAAAAAGACAGAAAACTACAAATGCTGGAAAGAGGCGCACTTTTGGTGGGAATGCAGAATGCTGCAACCACTCTGGAAGGCAGTTTGTCAGTTCCTCAGGAAGCTAAGTACAGAACTGCCATATGGTCCAGCAATCCCATGACTAGGTATATATTCAGAGGAATTGAAGGCAAGGACACAAGTTGACATCTGCACACTGATGTTTATAGCAGCTTTATTCACAACTACTAAGAGATGGAAACAATCCAAATGTTCATTAACGGACAAGTGGCTAAACATGCTGTGGTATATACTACAACGGAATATTACACAGCTGTAAGACAGAATAAAGTCATGAAGCATATAACAACGTGGTTGAGTCCTGAGGATATTACACTGTGAAATTAGCCAGAAATAAAAGGGTAAGTACTATAAGGTCTCAGTAATATGAACTAATATTAATGAGGTGAACTTTGAAAATTAAAGTTAAGAACATAGGTTATCAGGAGATACTAAGAGGATATAGATTGGGCATTTGATGCTGAAGGAGTTTAGAATGCTCAACAGGACTGATTATAAGATCCAGAATAGGTTAGCACAATACTATCTGATGGTAGCACAGTATTTAAAGTGTACTGACTGAAGCTGAGCATGAGTATGATTGAGGAAAGAGGGATGGGGGCATGTCTGACGTCAGAAGGAAACAGGATACAGACTGGGACAATGTAACTTAGTGATGTCTAGAGTGGACAATGACGGTGACTCAATGTACCAATATAAGAACGTTTTTGCATGAGGAAGAACAAATGAATATCAAGGGTGCAAGGTGTTGAAAATGAGATGGTATATGGGGAAAAAATTCAATCAATGCAAACAAAGGTCTCTAGTTACCAGCAACATTGTAATATGCTTCCACTGAATATGACAAAGGCAATAATATGCCAAAGCTAAATGTCAAGAAACAGAATAACGGGGAAGGGTATGGGATTCTCTGTGCAAGAAATGGAAATGCCCTCATATAGATTGTGGTGGTGAAGACATGGCTATGTGATTATACTGGGAACCATTGATTTTTCACTTAGGTTGGATTGCATGATGTTTGAATAAAACTTTAAAATGGAAAGAAAAACCCTTATTTATTTTATATTATAACCAGGATTAAATGTCACTATCATGTCTATGCACGTGACTCCATACTAAGATCGTTACTGGTCTAGGAACCAAGACACTTAGATTTGAACCCAAATTCTGTTATTAATCAATTACACACCTGATCCTAGACAAGTCATGAAGTTTCTGATTCTCAGATTGTTTCTATAGAGATAAGAAAGTAGACAAGAAGACTGAGTTTCTTTCTAAGTCTAGCATTTTATGATTCTAAATTCTCTGTTGCCCCGCATGAATTTTCAAAAACGTCTTCTTGGTTTCAGTTAAAAAAGAAAAGAAAAAAAAAGTACCTATAACTTACTGCCAGCTCTCCAGATAGCCAAAGCATCAGAAATTCCAAGATTTGTATCTCTAATAATATATATGATGATTTCACTTTTGATGCTAAAGTTCAGTAAGCCCATGTTGCTCCTCAGAACTAATTAAAAATAAAACACTTGGATGAGTTGGCTAATCAAAGACATTATCAACACAAAGAGGAGAGTGTTCAATTTTATTTGAGTTTTTCTAACACTAAAGCTTTTCTTGCCAGTTACCATAAGAATATGTTAGTTTCAAAGTTTTATGAAACTCCATCGGTCCTTAAGGTTCCATCACATCTTTCAGATTGCATAAGCATACAGAAAGCAAATTGTCTTACCTTTAGTCCATTCTGTGGGTTCATTAGAAAATTTCTTCCTATGTCATCAAACATAATGGTGTTTTTTTTGCTGTAAAACTCTGAAAACTTTCCCCATATTACACCAAGAGGTTTTACCTTAGAATAAAATGTAGGTTTAATTCAAAATTTATCAACAGTTCATCCTTTCTTAAAAAGGCAGAAATACTGCAAAACTATGTTAGTATGGTTTTTCCTATAAGACGGTGATAGCTGGCAGGTGCTGTGTGAACCTATTATAAATGATTTGCAATAAATACACTTTAAACAACTATACATCTCATGAGGTTAACTCTGGAAGGGTTTGCTCATATTTAAATGAATAAGATTTCCCGTAATTTTACATGAAGATTCCAGGTCAAATGAAGAGTAACTAATTTTAAAAGTAAGGATTGAAAGTAAATTTTTAAATGGTTGCTATGTAGTCCATGACTTCCTGTGCTAAAACATACACCCACAGAGCTTTTAACAGTCACACGGGGTCTGTTTTCAAAACTAGAAAGCCCGAAGGGACGGACAATGTACTTGGCTCTTTTACTTTAAATATTTTGCATAGGAAAGACGACTTTGTCTTTAATTCAGTTGCACAGAGGTATACTTTCTAGGGCAACTGACTGCTTAATTTGTAAATTAACTAAATCCTTAAACTGCTGCTTCAAAAATTTAATTTTGAAAATATTCATATTTCTTGGTATTTGCATCAAATTTCTGGAAGACCATAAAAGAAATAACAGTGATTGCCCATAAGGAAGAGAATAAGTGAATGTATTATATATATTCAAAATATTTTTAAAATAAACTAATTTTTAGAAGAAAATGAGTTTTTAGAAGGTGGGACTTTCATTTATTAAATGATAATAAATAAATGGTGACAAAGCCTTCTTTATGAATTTCTACTGGCTTCCTTAAAAAAATGTTAAGTTTTCTTTTTCTTCTTTAGTGACTTAATATGGAGAATCTCTTTTTACCCCCTAGTTTCCTATGCACTGCAAAGAATACAATTGAAAAATTTTAATTTTGCTAAAATGTTATTTACCTGAATTTGTTTTCACTATTTATTTACTATTGAAACAAACCCCCCAAACACCTGAAGATAAATTCTATGTTCTCTTAAATAGTGCTGCAATGCTGTAAGTAGGACAAGCACCATTTCTTCCCCCATACATGAACTACCTTGTTCTTAGTATAAAAATAATACTACTAACTACAGAAAAAGGTGAAAATATAGAGAAGCCCAAATGAAAATTTTATATCACCTATAATCTAGAACACCAAGGATAGCAACTAGATATTCTGATATATTCATCTCCAGTCTTTCATAAACAGCAGCAGCCTCATGTATGTCCTTTGTTAAGCTAAGAAGACTGAATCAAATAAACTTTAAGAATTATTTTCTAACATTTCAAATGCTGCCGTCTAAGATTCTTTCACTTTAATCATATTATCATTAAAAAATTCAGTATCATTATATCTTCTACCACATCAAAAGATAAGATGATTTGCCATTACATGTAATTCCTTATTACTGGATATTAAGGATTATTTTTATTCCTCTAATTTTTCTATTATAAACACTGCAATATTAAGATTTTCTAAACCTACTTTTATCATTTAGTTTGTTAATGGACCACTTAAAAAAAAATTGTACTAAAAAAAATCATTTTCCCATGGTTTACATGGTATTTCCTTTACTGAACAAGTACCCACGCATTTAAACCACTCAATTTATGACCATTTAATACTCTCTCCCATAAGTTTTCCTATCTATACTACGTTCTCTCTAATTTCTATTAATTTGTGTGCTTTCAGAAGACCTGGAACACATCCGATTCGTTTATTCTCAACAGTGCCCATGACAGGGCCATGCAGATATTAGATGCTCAGTAATATGACTAGTTGCCTAATAAGTAAATAAAGAGAAGAACCCTCATCGTTTAAGGCCAACCCTTTTGACTGATGGTTCTTACTGCTCTTATCTAGGGCTATCCGAACAGCACTAAAAGGACGTAGATCAAGTTTTGTTTTTATTAGTTTCATTTAAGTCAGGGTTAGTACATATTGATTTGCTTTTACCACATTCCTTGAAGATATTTGGAATTTTTCTCACCTGCTGCATCTTTAGCAACACAGTGCTACCATCATTATGAAAAAATTGTCTGTGACCACTAATTCTTTTCTTGACATCCTGACTCAAGGGCCTTAGTTTTATCATTAAAATTTGGATCTTTTACCCTTAAATACATTTTCCTATGTCACAGCTCAACTGCCACATTACAATCCAAACAGTTAATTTCTAAGCTTTTTCTGTAGTTTCTTCCATCAGTGTTTATACACAGTAAAGTTATATAAAAAGTACAGTAGAACAAAAGCCTTGAAACAGAAGTAAAGTGATTTCTTACGTCTATTAATCCTCTCCTTGGAGTATGCACTGTTATCATAGCAGCACTGTCCAACATGAAAGTAATCTTATAGTTTGCATTTGTGCTTACTCCCAGTTCCTATAAACACAAATATGCATGTGGTTAAAATACTATGGAAAACCCTAGGTTTTCTTAAGAATTTAGCTGCCATTTCCCATAATGCCAACTTTCTATCCTATCAGCTACATCTTTCTAAATATCTAGCAAGTATTTTAGTCTCACTTAGCAAAGCCAATGAATGTCAGTCCAAGGAAAATAAACTAGAAAGAGGTTGCTTCCTACTTTACATCATCCCTCTAAGTATTACACATCAGATCAAAAGAAAAAAACAGTATTGCTGTAAAATGGGGGAAAAGGGGAAAAGGAGAAGCTTTCTAGCACTTTTAACTGAAAAGACTTAAGTATTCAAAACAAATACATTAAGCAATCTTTAAATACACCTCTACTCCTGATATTGGGATTTATTTATCTCCTAACAGCCCTCCGAATGAGAATGAAATTAATTCAATTCTTAGAACTTCTAACAAAGACAAATGTAAAATCATAATATTTTAAAATTATTTTTTAATACTTACTTTCATTTTGGCTTCAATCCACTTCATATTTGTTGCAGCTAAAACAGAATAATACAATACATACGAAAAACTTGAATATCATGTAAAAAATCTTTGCTTTGTATAAATAATTTAATTTTCTAAGCAAGACTAAAAATTTCAATGGACAAATAACATTCCCTAGCATACTAGTGGTAATTTTCTTTAAAATATTTATAAAAATACATTTATTTTAGTGTCTTTAAGAAAGAATAAAATTTAAGCTTTTGTCTGTAAGATATTGATAACCAATGCTCAATAGAACTTTGAACCTAGGAAATTTATAAATCAAGACTCAAATTCCCTTTTTGAAATAGTCTTGCCACTATTCTTATCAATTCCAAACTTAAACTTAAATTTAGGATGCCTGGATCTCAACTTTCTTCCATATTTTTGCTTCTAGGTACTGAATGCCCAGATACTTATAGTATGACAATATAAGCATATTAATGTTATACATCAAAAGTTAATGTTGAAACAGAAAGTACATTAAATGTTACTGGGGACTAAGGGAAGGGGAACTAGAGAGTTACAGCTTACTGAGTAAAGAGTTTTTGCTTTGCAAGATGAAAATGTTTCAGCAATGGAAGCGGTGATGATTTAAAAGGAATTAATGCCACTGAATTGTACACTTAAAAATAGTCAAAATAGCAAATTTTATATTTTATATATATGTTACCACAATTAAAAAAAATTAAGCATCTAAAAACAGTTAATGTTGAAAACTAGCTAGGTCAAAAGGAAATTAACACTGTGAGGCTCAACAAACTCAGTGCTCATTGAGTCAAGATTTCTTTAACAAGAAGTCTGAGACAACTAAATTCATAAACTGTATGTATGTTAAGTTTCTGCTCATTGTCAGACATTAACTAATTTTGGGATCACTGATAGCTCTCCTCAGCTTTCTGCACTCCCCTAGTCCCAGGTTACTGCATTAACCATACATAGGTATATTACCAAGCAAACTGTTTTAAAAAGGATGTAGAAGCTCAATTACTTAAAATATGCATTTTTTTTACCACAAAAGATGTACCTGAGTTCTCAAAATAAAAATCATCAATACATACACATAAAAAACAAAAGAACCACACCTTACATGCGAAAATGGTCATGCTACAATTTTAAGAGATTGGTATATGCACAATGAAAAATTCATGATAGGGAAAAACAATTTTTTTTAAAACTCAGTGTCTATTTTTTGTTTATAATTCCCAGATGAAAACCAAAAACACACCCAGCTAAAAAAAAAAAAAGCAGTTTCTAATTATTAAGTAACTAAATTATTATATTTCAGACATGGAACTAGGTGCTGTACTGATATTGATACTTAGAACTCCTCTGAAATATAGGCTTAATTACCTTCATTTCTCAGATGAAAAAACTAAGATTCAGAGCGATTAGGAGACCTGTGCAGTGTCACATATTATTAAAACCCTAGGTCCAAAGTGAAGTGCCCTTTTTAATATACTACCATGAAATAATACAATACATAAAAATAAAATTTTAAATATATTTTAGAAAGATGTCTAGATTTCAAAATCTACTTTAATGGCATTTAGAGGATAAAGTTTAGCTCAAATGTCATCTCAGATGTCAAAGTTGCTGAACAAAACTTTGCTTCCCAAGAAGCTTTGTCCCCTATCTTACTAAGTCCAGAAACTGTCATATTTTAACCCTATGTCTTTAATATTAAAGGTAATAGGTTTAAACTAATATTGACACTGAACAATGGAATTACTCGGATTATAAGGAAAAGTACACAGGAAATTTACATATTGCAATAACAACTATGTGGCTTTCTCATTAAAGACCTAATACAATTAAATACAATGTCCCTTAATTGATGGGATTTTATTTATTACACAATAAGGTTAGCAGTCCTCTGCTTATGACATTGCCAAAGGACAACTTATAATATTTGAGGGAAGGATGTAAATCCACACACTGCTTCTTTTTTCAAAAAAGTCATGCTACCAAAAAATGTCAGTTGAACTAAACATAAACAGTCTGTTTAATAATGCTCCAATTTACTTTCTGAAGCAAACTCAGTATTTTATCACAGACTTGTAAGTTCTTAGACTAGCCGAGTGACTGCAACTCGAGTAATACAGCTTTAATCTATATATTAATTTTTTCTTAAGTAAATTCATAATGCCTTTATTTCTGAAAAACTACAACACTGATTTTTTTAAACATATCCTTCTCCAAGTGTTTTGAAATTGGAGTGAGGAAGAAAAGAAAAGGCAATGATATCCTGAAGTGTCGAGAATTCTACAGTAAAGACCCAAAAGAAAAATTCCTAATCAGTGTAAGGTGAAAATAAAGCCATTTTTATTCAGACACCATAAACTACTCTCTTTTTATACTTAATTATCTTAGTGCTATATGGCAAATTGTATATGTTTATATTGTGATTCAAGAAAAAGAAATGTTTCATCAGAAATTTGCTAAAGCACAAAAAAATGAAGAATGTATCATCTTAAACAAAGGTTATTTTAAGACATGTTTCATAAAGCAAATAATATAAGGAACAACCTTACTTCCAAAGAAATCTAAACAAAAAAACTAGAGCTTACACCAAATAACAATGTCATAATCCTCATATGCAGATGTTAGGAATTCATGAAGATATGGCCGCATTAATTCTACCCCAGTCTCTGCACAAGACCTATGGTCTAAAAGAAAGTCAATCAAATAAATGATCATTAGTTTATTATCCCAGAGAAGTACCTAATTATCAATGAACCTTATGAAATGTAACATAAATACTCAATTGCAAAGTACTTCAGATTACATTGGTTGACAAAGAGATAGCTTTCAATGCACACAATTTAATATCCTTGAGATCTAATTTTAATTGATTAGTTTTGTTCAATTTACAAACAGCAATACCTAGAAACAGGCTTATAGAGTAACTCAGACTTTTTTTCTCATCAAATCAATAAAGTATAGATGTTATTTTATGATCATGAAAAATAAATCAGGGCCAACTGTATGCATTTTTTTACCATTCCCTTCCTAAGTGTAAAAACACCTCACCGAAATGACAGGCTCAATTAATTTAATAATTAAATTTTAAAAAGTAAGTGTACATTAACATATGACTTATGTTCAAAGTTTATGATTATAGGTAAGTAAGCTCATTCTAAATTCAGGACTTAACCAGTCATTACTTGGAAATTTTATAGCATGAAATAAACAACTTTCTTTTTGAGTGACATGAGAAATTTTAAATTCAAGAACTTGCCTTGAATATAATTCAACAGAAAACCCAGGATAAAATACCTAAAATTATTTTTAAACATTTCCCTTGGAAATTTAAGTGTTAATCAATAGGGAATTACTTAGTTAAATTATAATGCTTCTATAACCTACAACACTGTGTTGTCAAAAGTATATATATATATATATATATACACACACACACACACACACTGCTGAAGAATACTTAATGACTGAGAAGATGTTCAATATAGCATTAAACAAAAGGAAAAAAAAACAGACACATTCAAACACATTCTGGAAGATACACATCCAAATAATTGAGATTAGATGGCTTCTTTTGTTGCTTATCTGTATTTTCTACAATGCATGATTTACTTTTTTTTTCACATGGGCAGGCAACGAGACTCAAATCTGGGTCTCTTGCATGGCAAGCAAGAACTCTGCCTGCTAAGCCACTGTGGCCTGCCCCATGACTTACTTTTGTAATAATAAGAAAAGATGTCACAATATTTCATGTGAATTCTGAGTTCCTGGGAAAAAAGTAAACAAAAGAAAAAAAAAGGTTGTTTTGGGGAACAGAAGATGAAGAGCATTATCAGCAGACCTACCAAATAATGTATAATCAACATCTAAAACCAAAAGCTTTTTCCCTTCCCTGGGAGGATTCAAAATTTCCACTTTGTATTCCTTAACTCTGCGTGAAATCTTCAGAAGGTTTTCTTCCCTAATGGAAAAAAGTAAAATCAGATGAAACATTCACCTTTTGTCACATTAAAACATATTTCCTTCAAAAGCAGAGAGCACTCACCTATTTTCAACTTCAACTACTTCATCTTCAATATCAAAGTCGTTGACAACATCATCATTGTCAGGTGGTGGACCTAAGACATCTTCCTATTAAGGCGAAAAAAAAGTTTTGTTTTATCGTATTATATTAAACATAAATATATGCATAGCATAAAAATCAAGCGAGAGGTACAATCTGAGCACAAGACTCTTTCAAGCACATACTGTGGAAAATTTTCCACAATTACTAATTTGTTACATGTCCACTGGGCAGATTTACCATGTTAAATTTGACCATTTGAGCTACTTTTCTTCTTACAGCTGACTATTTACTACAAAGTTCCCAATATTTGTTTTCTAAGACTTAATACCACATTCACTCTGCTGCTTTTATTTTTCATTGACTACTAGACTGACAATCTGACCATAATTAAACTATGATACAACAGTGTATAAATCATAATCTCTTCAAAGTGACAAATGGTATGGTAACAAAAGTAAACATTTACCAAGCTCTCCTCACGAGTTCCCATCATCATGATTTTAGTATTTGGTTTCAGTTTGAGAGCTCCAAGCTTAACATCATTTTCTGCAGGTTTGCCTACAATACAAGCAAATGACTGTTTTCTCACTAAAGTTCAGATGCTAGTTTCACTATTCCATTATACAAAACCCTAACATTAAAATGCTTGGTACAGATTCCATAGCAATTCTTTTTTTCTCCTTATATTAACAAATTATTACTGCTGAATTAGTCATATCTAAGACAGCGAAAAGTAACAACTAATACAAGGGTTATCCGCTCCCCGACTCCATCCTAGAGGAACACCTTTAATCAACTAACTAAACAAAATAAATTCATGTTTTTTTGTTGTTCTTCAAGATGAAGATAGCCCGTTTCCAAAAGCCCTGAAAACTGAGTCCCTAAGAAAAAAACTGAGGATTTACTGTTACTGAAAACTCACCCTTCAAGAATATGACAAATAAAATATCATGAAAGTCTCTTTTAGACTGGATTTGAACACTGCTTATCGTTTGTAAATATCATCATTACTTTCACACAGAAAAGATAATTTAGGAAGAGTAAAAGCTCATGCTGTAATGAAAAGGCTATGCTAGATGGTAAATATAAGAAAATAAAATTGCACTCAATTTCATCTGAGACTTGTCAAAGGCTTAACAAGTGAACACCAACTATCAGAGGAGTCAAACGTAACCTTAATACTAACGATATTTTCAAGGAATATTAATATTCTTATGCTTATTTAATATTCTCATAAAATATTCTTAATTTTAATATTATATATTCTTAGCTTTAATATTCTTAGTCCTATTTAATATTCTTTTTATTGCTAAAACAATTTTAGGAATAGACCTCTCAAAGAAATCTCCAGGGGAAGGATTTATTAAAGGAAACAAGAAATTATAGCAAATATAAATATTCATGAATATATCAGTGAAAAAACTGGGAAGTGGGACGAGAATTACCTTTAACTTTGAGTCCAAGTAACTTTTGGCGTTCTGGCAGCACTCCCGTAAGGGTCTTGAGAAACTGTTTAAGATCTAGCACAGTATCGTCTTCTGAAAGCGTAGTCACTGAATATTCCTGACCACCCCATTTTATGATGAGAGGAAGAGCCATACTTTAACATATGATGAGAGAGCTCTCAATCAGGAAGAAACCTAAAAAGGAAGGCATATACAAATAAATACATCAAATGCAAAACCTTAAATTTCACCAGCACCTGCCACCTGAGTTGAATTTTACAATTTTATGTAGAGAAACAGGATTTTCTCTTTACAGGAGTGCTACTAGAATGCCAAAAGTCATCAGGACTCAAAGTTAAAGGCATTCCCCAACTTCCCAATATGTGGACGAAAGTTACTTCCTAATACTCTATCAGATTCTCTCTGTTCTACTGGAAAGGTGCAATAAGCCACCAATTTCTCAGTTCTATTAGATCAGCTATACGCTACAGGAAAGTTCAAAAACAGTGTTCATTTGGCACTTGAGAGATAGTGCAGAAAGGTCTTTAAGTGCACAGACTCTGAAGCTAGTCTACCTGGGCTCAGATCCCCGCTCTCCCATTAATTAGCTATTGGATCTAGGGAAGTTACTTGACACCCTAGTGCTGTTTCCTTGTCTACAAAAAAAAATTTTTCTTAGGAGAATTAAATTAATTGGTATTTATAAATCACATAGTAACTGGCACATAGTAAACACTATAAAATACTGGTTCAATTTTTTTGCTGTTTTTTTTTATTTAAGAAAACAAACAATACACTTAGAACCACAAACAATGGATATTTTAACTTAACCATAGGCATATTTAAACAAAGTACTCTGGTTAAATTTAAAAAAATAAAATTAAAAGAAAACTAATTATGTTCTGTGGTTAACAGTAAATAGCCATCATTTGTTTCATATTTTATGAATTGCATAGCTTTTACACAACCTCATTTAATCCTCTCAATAAATCTGTGAGATAAGTTTTCCCTTTTACAATTAAAGAAATGAGTTCAGAGAGGCTATGTAATCTGCTCATGGGCACACAGCTAGTAAAAGAAACAGGTCTTCTAACTAAATCTCATGTTTCTTCACCCACACCACAACTATCTCTCTTGGATTGGACCTACAGGAATTAAGGCATCAAAGGTTAGTAAATACAAAACTCACAGTCCTACAGATTTAAGCATACAAAGATTATATAGCAACTGCTCCTCTTAGCAATACAATGGAGGTCTCTTCCTCCAAAAAGTTTTCTACCAATTTCCATAAGCTTGTTCTCTCTCAGGTTGGAGAAATGGATTTTCTAATCTCGAAGTATTGGCATTTCCAAATGCTTTAATTTAGTTAATGAAGCACTCTTCACGTATTATAACCATTTGCAAAAGAGCAAATTTTGACTCTCAATATGCAAAAATATTTGGCAATTTATCTTCAACGTGTCCCTTTAGAAGAAGGCACACAAATTCATTTATATTAACTCACTTATGTTTAAAATCTGCTATGGAAATTCAAAGGAATTGTGGTAATTTAGAGCAATGTATTCCATTTCACAGAATACACAGAATACACTGCTCTAGCAAATGTTATGATCTTCAATAACAAGCCATATGAACCTTCTGAGTCAGAGTGGAATATGGTTTACTTTTTTTTTTTTAAGAGGTAGGAATAAAAATGATAATTTCTAGGAGCTAGGAATGCAGCACTAATACAGCATATTGTGCGATGAGTACAACAGAGTTTAAAGAGCACCTAAGTCATTTCACCTCTAGGCCAGCAATTCTCAAAATGTGGGCCACGTGGGCAGGCCACGGTGGCTCAGCAGGTAAGAATGCTTGCCTGCCAAGCCCGAGTACCCGGGTTCGATTCCCGGTGCCTGCCCACATAAAGAAAAAAAAAAAAGTGGACCAGGAGCATTGATGTGACCTGGGAACTTGCTAAAAATATAACTGGGGATGGGGGGACAGGACCTATAATTTGTATTTTAACAAGCCCTATAGATGATTCTGATGCATGTTCAAGTTTGAGAGATATGACTCTAGGCTCTTCAGTTTTCTCAGCATTATAAAAGAAAAGGTGCCAGATGGCATGGAATCTATATGCTTGGTTAAGCAGTATACAAATATTATAAATCATTTATACCACAAGTGGACATTTTAAACCGGTAACTGATTGCAAGGACCAATCATAACAAAACAAACCTTTTAAATGCCTTTTTCAAAAAGTCACTGACCTCATTTCTTCAATAGTCGGACCATTTACACCAACGGAGCAGCACAAGACAAATGTTATGTCATTTTATGTTGTCTTCACATTTAACGTTCTTCCTCACTATTCTAGTATTTTGTGTCATTTTGAACATCAGACTTACAAACTTAAAAAAAATGATTTGCAAGGTGGGGGCAACCAAACTTAAATAAGTAAACCACCCAGGCTTACTTCTTACGGGAGCACATCTTTATGGTAAAGCTAGAGTCAAGAAACAGCCGTTTACGTTCCAGTTCCTCTTCAAAGTCACACGTAACGACTTTGCCTAGTCAATTCCTACCTCTTCTCATCCCCAAGATGAGGATATTAATATTTACTTGACAAGAACTAGTGGGAGGCTTGAAATAACAGGTTTGACAGCCCTTTATAAACTGTAAAGAGCTATACGAATGGAGGTGGTAGAATGAGAGCATGCTAAACAACTTAATTTTCAGAATCCTAAATTAACAACCATTGTTCTCATTTTACAGACCAGAAAACTGAAAAGGAAGTTAAATAAGATGCCCAAGATCACAGAAATAGAACGTAGCAGAGGAAGAAATTTGACCGTAATAGCAGAAAAAGGAACATCTTAGGAAACGACGGGAAGGAGTCTCCTTTTCCAAAAGCCTAGTAAAAGCTAACTGTAAAGTACTGTCAACTCCTGGCCAGGAGAGCACAGAAGCAGCAACTGCGGGGTGGTACAGTCGCAAGAGTTGTGCAAACTGAGGAGGAGCACGAGGAAGCGTCAGAAGGCAGGTAGAGACCCCAGGAGTACAGAGAGCATGGATACCTCCAACAGGGTGAAGAGATGGAGAAACCCGAGAAGTGAAAGAAATAAAGTCTTGTGACACAGAATCTATGGGAGGGCGGGAAGCCCCCGACACAAGCGAGAAGCCCGGATGCGAGGGCGGCAGCCCCACGACGAGCTGGCCGTGCCAGCCGTCTGGGTGACGGACTAAAGCAAACGCGGCCCGGGGCACCCAGAATCGGACCCCAGTCTGCCGGGACACGCCACAGCTGGGGCCACACAGCGAAAGGAGTAGCTCCCCAGCCCCAACAGCGCCTCAAGAGCAGCGCGCCGGGGTACCTCGGTCCCCTCACCTGGAGCGCGGCAGAATCGGCCGCAGAGGACGCAGGAACCGGCCGCAGCGGAATTGAAGGCGACCGGAAGTGAAGAACGGGGACCGGAACCGGCTAAGACGAACCGGAAGTTAGTGGTTGGAGAGAGAAACCGCTGGACCGTGGAATGCAAGGGCGGTTCCCTTGTTTTTGTTTGGGTGCTAATCCAAGATAGTTTCTGCTTCTGGGATCTCCACGACGATAAATAGGAAGCCAGACTTTTCCAGGATGTGACCGCTGTGTAGCTGCCGGCAATACCGGAGGGACCGTTGGACCGCGCCGACTCGGCGCCTGCGCCTGCTATTCTTCGGGGGCTGAGAGAGGCGGGTGCTTGGTGGTAGTGACGTTTTATGTATTGTTTCGCCGAAATTCGAGCCGTTTCAGGCGTGGTCCGTTGGCTTCTCCAGGTGTTCTGAGATCTTCGTGGGACGCCGGACTAGGACTCGTGTGGCTGGCTGTATCGTGTTCCAAATGTGACACGATACAGGTGACTTTTGAGCACTGGAGACTTTAAGTTCCCTCACTGGCCTCAGGGCCCGCCAATACTAGTAATTTCAGGTGTTTTGGGTTCTACCAGTTTTACAAAGGGAAACTCTAGAGCGTGGGGCAAGGGAACCGGCAAGCTTAAGTGACTCAGAGTCAAAGAAGCAGATTCAATATGAGAGGTGCGCTCGAATTACTATAATACAATATTGTATTGTATCTCCACCCTCCTATCCCTGTTTCCATTCCATCTTCTCTCTGAATTCAAGAAAAACCAATTAGAGACCCTGGCAAAAGAACTTCAGACTATAATGGAAATTCGGAGCAGTCTCCAGTAGGTCCATAAGCAAATTCCCAAAGTGTACCACTTGCTGCTAAGCAAAACAAACAAAAAAACTATTTTCCATTAGATTGGTGTATATGGCACCAAATAAAACAGGTTTTAAAAAGGAAATGAAGAGGAAACCTAAAGTAATATAGTTTGTGCAAAAATCACGTTAGCAATCTGGCCAAAGAGACTGTCAAAACACGAGAGACTTGTGTTCGGAATGAATCATGGCTTTCTTTAGCCCAATCTCTTTTCCTTGCTTTGTTCGTCTGCTAAGTAATTGTTTTGGCTACTTTGTATTTTTACACTTGTGATTAGGGAAGCTTAATCACGAGATCAACTAAAACTTGGTAAAGCATCACTAAGAATTTTTTAGCTAATAAAATAGCCATGTTACAAGGGATCTGATATTTTAGGCATTAGTAGAGTTGCCAAGTGCTTAAGAGTAGTATTTCTCTGAGATGAAGGAGTAGTATAGTATTTTGGACAAATATCTAACAGGTGACTTCAAGTTATTTTATGCCCATGTCTCAGTTCCTTCAAATCCATTGCCATTTAGCTGAACATTCAAAAAATAAAAAAAACATTGTTTATGTTTCAAAACCTTTGTTATACTGTTGTGCATTGTGACTTTCTAAGATAAGAATAAAGTGTGCCATGTTTTCCTAACTGCTAGAACCTAGAACCCCCTGAAAAAACATACACACAGCGTCTTGGCAGGACCAGTGTCTCAAGATATACCTTGGGAAATATTGCCTCGGTTGAGACGTCAATTGTGTCTGAAATTAGTATACCTAATAATCAAACTAGTTTTGCCAGGAGTCTCATTTGAGGGTATTATTCATCTATCTAATTAGGTTTTCAAAAGCTAGCTTTATGTTGTTTCTACCTGGGCCTTGAATAGATTTTCATTTTGAAGTACATTTAGACTTTGTGTATGTTTTATGGAGAAAAACATCAAATACTGTTAAATCAGATTTACATTTTATCTACTTAAATCATGTTCTAATTTTTAAATGTTTTGATCTTTCTTAACATATTAAAATGAGTCAAGCATCCATGTTTCCAGGTTTTTTCTACCATCTCAGGCCCTTTCCTATAAAGGGGAAGTGTTTATTTTCCTTAGTGCATATTCCAAGTAAGTAAAATTGGACTACCAGTATCTGTTAAATTTGTCTTAGGGCCATAATAATCAAGATGTAGTTCTTGGCAGTTTTTTATATTGTTTTTGAAAAGAAGGAGGAAACGTTCACTTTTCAAAATGCAGAATTTGGCTATGTGACAGTGGATTTTTGGAAACATTAATTGTTAACATGTATTGAGTGCTTATTTGGAACTAGGCACCAGCCAACCTGAACTGGCCATAATCCTTACAGCCACTCTACAGCAGGGCCAGAGAATAAAGATTTTAGGATTTGTGGGTCACATAGTCATCTTTGTTTTTAAAAATCTAAAAACCATTCTTAGCCATAGTCTGATACCTGCTGAGGCGTAGGCACGCTTATCCCTCCATTGTACAGATGGGGAAATCAGGGTCACACTGCTTGTCAGTGGGGAAGGCAGGATTTGAACCCAAGGAGTCTGGCCCCTGAGCTCCAGTTTTTCATAGCTGCACTCTTGACAATATAACCAACTATCTTTAGGTGTTTTAATCCTATGCCTTGCAGCAACTTTAGCTTTTCAGTGTTTCAGTTAAAATGTTTCAATTCTGAAAATTGAGGATCTTGAGGGTAAAAGACATTCCTTCAGTAAATAAAATTATGTGCAATTATAGGATAAATATATTATTACTATTTAGCAATGATTGTATTAGTGTAATGCCAATTCTGTAATAAATAGACCCAAAATAAAAATAAAGTTAAAAATTTTTTAAAAGCATTAAGTAAGGAAACATTTGCTGTGGATTGCCAGGTATTTGTTTGAACAAGGAAATTGGACACTTAGTGAAACTGGTTATAAATGCAATCTGGACCTAGGGAAAGACTCAGAGGAACTGGAAATTGCCAGTAAGAAAACTAAGCTTCTGCTTCCTTGCTTCTGTTGCTCCCTTGTAAGAAAATTAAGCTTCTGCTTCCTTGCTTTTGTTGCTCCCTTGAGCCTCTCTTCTAATACATGGAGGAAAATACACCATACCTCATTCATATACCTCCTCAGCAGCTAAAGATGCCTGGAAAATCATCCCTCAAGTTTAGATAAATTGTCAGGTCCTAGAGACTATATAGAACTAATCACAAAATCAGACGATAATCTGCTAATATCACAATGATTATGTTTGGTTAGGAAGACAAAAGGACATGTTTGCACCTGGGCCAGAAATCTACTTCTACCCCAGTTTTATCTCTATTTCCCTCAGACTGGTTTTCTTAACCTTTTCTTTCCAAGGTCATTTTCTTCCTCTGGCCACTGCCCACCCTTGAGCAAAGCAGATCTATTTCCCTCATAAACATTTCCCTCTCTTCCCAGTTGTAAGACAAAACCTCCCCCTCTTCAGTATAGCACTTAGTTTCTCTCTTTAATACCTCCTTTCTTGCTTTGGCCTTGCCTGCAGTAAGGGAGCTGAGGATGGTTGAAAAGAATGTGCCCAGCAAAACAGATCTCTTCAGGCCCTTAACTCACTTTGGCAATTTCACTGCCTTTCTCTATCCCACTTGTTTTTCCAAAATGGCTACTCAAAACCTCCACTCTCTTCATACCTCAGACCTTCTAGTTTACATTTTTGCTCCTAGCAGATAACATTGCCCCCTGTTTTGCTAAGAAAATAGAAGACTTCAAATAGTAACTGCCTCAACTTCAACCTCTAAATCTACAAACCAACCTATATCTGTACTCATCCTTGCTTCTTTTGCATCTGTTACAATTGAGGCAGTTTGCTTCTACTTGAATCCAACCCCTATACTTATGCTCTGACATCCTCCTCCAAACCTTTCTGTGAATTCAGTATCCCCTTTCTTGTTCTTTTTTACTTCCTTTCTCTTTACTGGCTCATTCCCATCAATAATAAACATGCCATGGTATCTCCCCACCCTAGCTGTCACCCTATCCTTGCACAGTTGAGTATTTCAGAATATTGTTTATAGTTGTCTAAACTTGATGTAATCTGTAATTGTGTATTTCTTTGAGAGATTCATTCTTTAATTACCCTGTTCCCCATTATACTGTAAGTTTTGTGAGGAAACTGCCCATATCTGATTAAGTCAGGATTTTAATCTCAGAGCCGAATATGAGGCTGGCTAAGGTAGGTAATAAATAAGTGATGAATAAGGGAATTAAAAAAATGTTTTTAAATAATGAAAGCAAATTATATAATAGTACATAAAGTTAATTAATTATTCCTTTACAAATGTGGATATGATTGGATACATAGAAAAGGTCTGAAATCACATATACCGAGATGCCCATAGTTGATGTCATCACAGGACACCTTCAATAAATATTTGTTGAAGGAATGAAGTTTACCTCTGGATAGCATCATTTAACAGGTGATTTTTACCTTCTTTATATCTTCTATATTTGAGTTTTTACAATGATTTCGCACTACTTTTTTACTTTTGAATTATATAAGAAATCCATGAAGTATTATTTTTGAGGAATTGAAATAATATACTCATATCCTTACTACTGATAGCTTTTATCCTTGAAAATTTTTTCTATGCTTTATATGTATATATAGTTTATATGGGGTTTTCTTAAAACTTTATTTTAAAATAATTTTAGACTCACAGGAGGGTTTCCCCTCTGTACCCTTTACCCACTTTTTCCCATTGATTACATCTTATATAACTATAGTACAGTATCAAATGAAGGAACTGATTTTGGTATGATGTGCATGTGTGTGTAGTTCTATGCCATTTTTACACTGTAGATTTGTGTCACTACCACTAGAATCAAGACAAGAGTGTTCCATCTCCATAAAGAGATCCTTTGTGATGTCCCATTATATTTACGCCATGCCCCCTTCCTCCCACCAGAAATTCATCTCTAACCCATGGCCACCAGTACTGTTTTCCTAATATAATTTTTTAATTTCTAGGATTTTTTATAAATGGAATCATACAATATGTGCCTTTTAAGATTGACAATTTTCACTCAGTTTAGGGACTTGAGGTCCATTTAAGCTATTGTGTATATCTATAGTTCATTCCCTTTTATGCTGAGTAGGATTTCATAGTATGGATGTACAACAATTTGTCTAACCATTCTCTCTTGGGGAACATTTTGGTTGTTTCCAGTTTGGGCCTTTTCTAAAAAAAATAGAGTATTTACATATAATGTAATAATTGACATGCTAAGGCTTAAGTCTGCCACTTTATTTTTTGTTTTCTGTATATTCCCTTTATTTTTGGTTTCTCTGTTTTCTTTGCCTGACTTCCTGTTGATTAGTTGAACATGTTTTTAGAATTCCATTTTGATTTATCAATAGTGTTTTTTAATATACCTCTTTGAAAAATTTTTTAGTGGTTCCTGTCGTTATTATATTATATATACATAATATAGTGTACCGGTGACATTTTACCTCTTCCAGTGAAGTATAGAAACTTTACCTCCCTTCTTTAAGTCCCTTTGTTCTCCCCAGTGTTTATAATATAATTGTCTTAAATATTTCTTCTATATACATTGAGAACCACATCAAACTGTGTTATAATTTTTGCTTCAATCATCAAACACAATTTAGAAAACACAAGAGGAAAGTCTTTTGCATAAATCCACATTTTTACTCTTTCCATTGTTCTTCCTTTCTGATATTCTAAGATTCTTTCTTTTATCATTTCCTTTCTGTTTAGAGAACTATATTATGTATGTCATCTGGCAGCACATTCTCTTAATTTTCCTTCATTTGAAAATATTTTGGCTTCCCCTTCATTTCTGAAGAATATTTTCCCTGAATATGGAATTCTTGTGCTACTTTCTTCTGGCATCCATGGCGTCAGAGGAGGAGTGAATTGTTTTTTTCCTATATGTAAGCTGCTGTTTCTTTCTTGCAGCTTTCAAGATTTTTTCTTTGTCTTAGTGGGAATTTATTTGGGTTTAAAGTGCTTGGGGTTTACTCATCTTAAGGCTTGGATGTTTATGTGTTTTGTCAAAATGGGAAAATTTAACCATGATTTCTCCTTTTAACATTTTTATTGTGAAATATAGCATATATAGGAAAAAACATTCTGTTTCAAAGTACATTGTAACAAGCAGTTATAGAACAGATTTCAGAGTTTGGTATGGGTTACAGTTTCACAATTTAAGTTTTTCCTTCTAGCTGCTCCAAGATGCTGGAGACTGAAAGAAATATCAACATAATGATTCAGCAGTCATACCCATTTGTTAAATCCTATTTTCTCTGTTATAACTTCTCCTTTGATCCTTCCCAATATTTAGGGATATTTTGGTTATGCCCATTCTAACTTTTTCATATTAGAAAGGAGCATCAATAATATGGGATAGGGCGGGCCATGGTGGCTCATAGGCAAGAATGCTTGCCTGCCAGGCCAGAGGACCCGGGTTCGATTCCCGGTGTCTGCCCATGTAAATAATAATAATAATAATATGGGATAGGTGAATGGAATTAGTTGATATTCTGGAAAGGCAGGCCCCTCTGGATTTCAGGACTTATCTGGCCTAGGAACCCATTTGGAGGTTGTAGGTTTTGGAAAGTAGTCTTAATGAGTGAAACTTTTGTAGAATCTCAGATAAAGCCTTAGGTGTTCTTTAGGGTTGGCAGGAATGGTTTTGTCTGGAGTTTGGCAAGCTCTGGTAATTAGCAATATTTAGCTGAAGCTAGCTAACAGTAGCCTCCAGAATAGCCTCTCTACTCTGTTTGAAATCTCTTAGTCACTGATACTTTATTTTCTTACATTTCTTTTCCTCCTTTTGGTCAGGAAGGTGTTGTCAATCCCACAGTACCAGGGCCAGGCTCCTCCCTGGGAGTCACATCCCACATTGCCAGGGAGACTTTTGCACATGGATGTCATGTCTCATGCAGAGGGGAGGACAATGATTTTACTTTCAGAGTTGTGCTTAGAAAGAGAGAGAGTCTACATCTGAACAAAAAATAGGTTTTCTGGAAGTAACTCTTAGGCATAACTATAGGCAGACTTAGTTCTCTGTTACAGGAATAAACTTCACAAGAGCAAGCCGCAATATCAAGGGCTTGTTTAGCTATTATTTCTTTAAGTATTTTTTCCTTTTGTTTCCGGGACTCCAATGATACAAATGTTAGATCTTTTGTAATAGGCCACAGGTCCCTGAGTCTCAGTTCACTTTTTTTCAGTCTGTTTTCTCTTTGTTTTTCAGATTGGGTAATTTCTATTGTTCTGTCTTCAAGTTTACTGTTTTTCTTTTCCTATCTCCCCTCCATTCTTTTGCTGGGTCCATTCACTGATTTTTAAAAAAATATTTGGATACTGTGTATTTCAGTTCTAAAGTCTCCATTTGTTTCTATTTTACATCTTTTATTTCTTTGCTGAAATTTTGTGTGTTTAAAATTTGTTTCAAATGTGTAATTGCTTGTTGAAGCATTTTTATAATGATTGCTTTAAAATCCTTGTCAGGATATCCTAACATCTGTCTTATATTGGTTGAGAGTTTCCTGGTTGTTGGTATGATGATCTGTTTCTATGTATCCTGAACATTTTTGGTATTATAGACTTTAGATTTTGTTCAGATCTTCTGTTTTAGAAGTCAGGCCTCCTCTGACGCTGTGTTGGTAGGTGAAGGGGGATACCGCCTCATAACTGCCAGTTAAGGTAGAAATTTCAACCTCCTTTAGACTCTGTGTTAGTTAGATTCAGTTGTCTACTTGGCCAGGTGAGCATACCTAGTCTTGTTGCTGCGGACATAAGCCAATGGTACATGAACCTCATCTGTTGCTAATTACATCTGCAGTCGGCTAGGAGGCGTGTTTGCTGCAATGAGTGACATTTGACTTAATTGGCTGGTGCTTAAATGAGAAACAGCTCGGCATTCCTCATCTCAGCACTTGCAGCTCAACCCAGGCCTTTGGAGATGCAGAAAGAAGTCACCCCGGGGAAAGTTGTTGGAACCCAGGGGCCTGGAGAGAAGACCAGCAGAGACCATCCTGTGCCTTCCACGTAAGAAAGAACCTCAGTGGAAAGTTAGCTGCCTTTCCTCTGAAGAACTAACAAAATAATTCCCCTTTTATTAAAAGCCAATCCATCTCTGGTGTGTTGCATTCTGGCTGCTAGCAAACTAGAACAGACTCTTTTGACCACACCAAGTTGCAGGGAAGAAAACCTCATTATTTCTGGGAAAGGGTAAGACTTCAGGCTTCTCATTCAGCCTCAGCTTACACTGCATTGGCTGGAAGAGAAAGGGTTGTCTGATTACTGCAGGGAGCAGGAAGGGGCAGACTGGTTATCATTGGAAGATGGTGAAAGTTCTCCTTCCCACTGAGCCTTCTCTAATACCATCCCAGCAAGGGGGTTGGGATGCCTCTTTATTATATGGCAAGGGTGGAGATCTAGGCTTCCCACTTAGACATTACTAATGGGTGGGACCACAGCTCTTTCTGTGGTATTCTACTGGATTAGAGCAGTATATCAGAGGTCCCCGCAATCACCCCCAGGTTAGTGACTTGCTAGGAGGACTCACAAGAACTTACTAGATAAGGTCTTATAAATAAGATTTATTATAGTGAAAAAGTACGAAGGAAGATCAAACTTTGTTCCCACAGGAGCCACCAGGGAGGGACCCTAAGCTCTAGGATATCTTGGATATCTGCAAATATGATACATTTTTGTGCAAAGATGAATATGTAGGAGTTCCAGGAAGATGGCAGAATAGGATAGGTTGGTTCACCCCTGCTCCAAGGAACAGCTAGAAAAAGTATGGAAAGGTGACTGAAATGGAGATTCCAGGCTGTAAGTAACCTGGGAGGATCTTCTATACCACGTAGGGAAGCCCTGGTTGCAAAAGCTGAAGAACTGAGACGCAGACAACCAGAGACCATTCAGCTAGTGCAAACAGCCTATCGTGCCCAATTCCAAAGAGAGGCCTGGAGTCCTCAGGAGTCCATGCACAGGGAGATGAAGGTAACGAAGTAAGCCAAGCCCTGTTCCTTGAACATGTTACCCTCACACATGCCATCCCTGCCCCATGACCTGCGACTCCCCCCACATCCCATGCACCTGAACCCTGTCACCCCCACCCCTACCACAAGTGCTCATGCCCCACTCCCCTCCCCTGCACATCCCCACCACACACACCCCTGCCCCACAGCCCCTGCCCTGCCTGGGTGCATGCCTGCCCCATCCCAATCCACCTCTCCTGTGGAAGCGCACAGTTATGCCCCACCCTTCCCAAGACACAAGCACCTGCACCATGCCCCTTGACCCCCACCTCCCCCTTCCTTCCCCCAGCAGACAGTTGTCTGTGCATCCAGGCCATGAGAGCTCACCATTCTCGGGCCTCCCACCCCGCCGCCCTGAGCTCTGCACATGTGTACACCAGTGTAAGGACTTTCCAGATATGGGCACACGTGCATCCAAGCCAGGCCTCCCAGTGCTGGGCAAGTGCTGATGTGGGCAGCCAAGCCACACCTGCCCCTAGCCAAAGCAGGCGCAACCCAACCTGCTGCCCCTGAGCTCCGCACATATGCACACCAGGACTGTGCCGCCTAGACCCACGCACACCAGGGCCCCACCCCACAGATCTGCACATGCTCACAGCCACATCCTCCCACTGGGTGTCCATGCATCCATGCACCGACCTCTGGACCCCAAATCCCTGCCCCACACATGTGCATGCCCTTGCCCCACCCCCCTGCACAAGCACCCTGCTCCCACACCTGGAAGGTGCTCACATATTCATCTGTGCTACATAGCCCCCCACACACACACATGCACCCCTGCCCCAAACCCCCACACACACCTGCACACCTGCACCAGGGTCCCACCCACCCAACATCACCAACCCCTGACTCACGTCCCACAACCCCCGTGACCTCTGCCCTGCCACTACATACTTGCACATCTGCATCCTAGTCCCCCTGCCTTCACCTGCACAAAGGCACACCCACATCTTGCCATCCCTGTGCCCCGAACTCTGTGCCACCTACCCAACACCCTAATACCAATGACCCCCTTTCTCCATGTGCCCACCCACATCCTCCCTGCACACCAACCCCCATGCATCTGCTCAGCCCCCTATCTACCTCCTGCTGCACCCTATCTCTGTGTCCCCCACCCCATTCCTTGCTCCTGTGCTGTCAGCCCTGCCTAACTGCAACCCACCCCCATGGTCCCCGCACCACACCTCCACAACCCCACTTCCCCACCCAACGCTCACAGGCACCAGCATAATATCCCCAGCCTGTGCCTATCCTGTGCTGCAACCTGTCACTGCACTGTTGTGCCCTATATCCTGCTCAACATCCATCCCACAAGTACAAAGCTTTAGTCTACTGAAGGAAATCAACTTCCAAAATAACCCTATCAAGATATTTACATGCCTCAAAGGCAACAGAAGTTCATTAAGCATATCATGATGTAGACAGATATAGCCCAGCCTAATGACCAAATTAAAACACCAGAGGAGAAACAGACTTTGAAACAACTAATCAAAGATGCTCATATGACTATACTAAATAAAATCAGTGGGATGGTTAATGACATAAAGGAGATCAAAAAGACACAAGAAGAGCAAAAAGAGGAATTTAGAAGAATAAATAGAAAAATAGCAAATATCACAGAGATTAAAGAGGAAGCAGACCAAAATAAAAATATACTAGAGACAAACAGTAGTAGAATTAAAGAGGCAGAAGAAAGAATAAGTGCACTAGAGTTCAGGGCAAGTGATTTTGAATACACAAAAGAGCAAATGGCAAAAATAATGGAAAAATTTGAATTGGATCTCAGGGAAATGATGGACGAAACAAAGCACACAAATGAATCATTGGTGTCCCAGAAGTAGAGAAGAGTAAACGGTTAGGAAGATTATTTGAGGATATAATGGGGGAAAACCTCCCAACCTTATGAAGGACATAAATATACAAATCAAAGAAGTCCAATGAACTCCAAATGGAATAAATCCAAATAGGCTTTCCCCAAGACACATACTGATCAGTCTGTCAAATGTTGAAGAGAAGCAGAATTCCTGAAAGCAAAAAGTGATAAACAATCTACCACATACAAGAGAAACCACATAAGACAATTCAGACTACTCAACTGACACTATGGAGGTGAGAAGGCAGTGGTATAATGTATTTAAGACCCTGAAAGGGAAAGAATTCCAGGCAAGAACTCTGTACCCAGCCAAACTATCCTTCAAAACTGAGGGAGAGATTAAAATTTTCACAGACAACACATCCTGAAAGAATTTGTCAGCAAGAGACTGGCCCTACAAGAAATACTAAAGGGAGATCTGCTGTCCAAAAAAAAAATGACAGAAGAGTGAGATTTGGAGGGCACAGAAATGAAGAGTACCAATCAGGGTAACTTCAAAGATAGAAAGAAAGAGGGAAAAGAATATATAGAACTAACAAATAAAATCCAAAGGATATGATGGTGGATTCAAGAAATGTTTTACAGTAATAACTTTGAATGTTAATGGACTAAATTTACCACTTAAAAGATGCAGATTGGCAGAGTGGATTAAGAAATATAATCCAGCTAACTGCTGTTTACAAGAGACTCTTGTTAGAAACAAGGATAAAAATAGATTGAAGAGTCGGGGCCAAGATGGTGGCTTAGTAAGGTACGCGCGTCTTAGTTCTTCCTCCAGAGCAACTACTAGGTGACCAGAAATAGTGCAGAATAGCTCCTGGGGCCATGGCAGGGACTGTACACACAGCGTACCCCAGTCTGGACTGGCTGGACCGGCTGCGAAAATCCGCTGCGGTGAGCTCCCCAAGCGGCGCGTGCTTCCCCAGGCCGCAGCGGCTGGTGGCCAGCACCCCTCCCTCCCTCCTTCCTGGACTGGCTGAGAGTCTAGGGAGAGGCAAATTCCCAAGCCACGGCGGCCGGAGGCCGGCACCCCTCTCTTGCAGACAGCTTCCCGGACCGGCTACGAGTCTTGGATCAGCGAGTTCCCCAAGCCGAGGCGGCCGGCGACCGGTGCCCCTCCCCCACAGGCAGCTTCCCAGTCCAGTGGCGAGTCTCGGATCAGCGAGTTCCCCAAGCCGCGGCGGCCAGCGGCCGGCCCCCCTGCCCCACAGGTGGCTGCCCAGAGGGAGAGGAGGGAGTTTCCGAAAGTGGCAGGGACTTGGTCCAACCAAACACCAATAGTGGCATGAATAAAGGAGCCACAACATCTTTTGCTGGTGGGACCCGCAGACAGACAAGCGCCACATACTGGGCAGGATAAAAAAAAACAGAGCCCAGAGACTTCACAGGAAAATCTTTCAACCTGCTGGGTCTCACACTAGGGAAATCTGATTAAATATCCAGACGCCAGCAAAAAATAACAAATCACACCAGAAAAATTGAAGATATGCACCAGTCAAGGAACAAACCAATAGTTCAAATGAGATACAGGAGCTGAGACAACTAATTCTGAATATACGAACAGAAATGGAAAACCTCTTCAAAAACCAAATCAATAAATTGAGGGAGGACATGAAGAGGGCAAGGGATGAACAAAAAGAAGAAATGGAAAGTCTGAAAAAACAAATCACAGAACTTATGGGAATGAAAGATACAGTAGAAAACATGAAAAAAACAATGGTTACCTACAATGGTAGATTTAAAGAGACAGAGGCTAGAATTTGTTAACTGGAGGATGGAACATCTGAAATCCAAAAAGAAACAGAAACTATAGGGAAAAGAATGGAAAAATTTGAGCAGGGGCTCAGGGAATTGAATGATAATATGAAGCATACAAATATATGTGTTGTGGGTGTCCCAGAAGGAGAAGAGAAGGGAAAAGGAGGAGAAAAACTAATGGAAGAAATTATCACTGAAAATTTCCCAACTCTTAGGAAAGACCTAAAATTACAGATCCAAGAACTGCAGCGCATCCCAAAGAGATTAGACCCAAATAGGCGTTCTCCAAGACACTTACTAGTTAGAATGTCAGAGGTCAAAGAGAAAGAGAGGATCTTGAAAGCAGCAAGAGAAAAACAATCCATCACATACAAGGGAAACCCAATAAGACTATGTGTAGATTTCTCAGCAGAAACCATGGAAGCTAGAAGACAGTGGGATGATATATTTAAAATACTAAAAGAGAAAAACTGCCAACCAAGACTCCTATATCCAGCAAAATTATCCTACAAAAATGAGGGAGAAATTAAAACATTCTCAGACAAAAAGTCACTGAGAGAATTTGTGACAAAGAGACCAGCTCTGCAAGAAATACTAAAGGAAGCACTAGAGTCAGAGATGAAAAGACAGAAGAGAGAGGTGTGGAGAAGAGTGTAGAAAGAAGAAAAATCAGATGTGATATATATAATACAAAAGGCAAAATGGTAGAGGAAAGTATTACCCAAACAGTAATAACACTAAATGTTAATGGACTGAATTCCCCAATCAAAAGACATAGACTGGCAGAATGGATTAAAAAACAGGATCCTTCTATATGCTGTCTACAGGAAACACGTCTTAGACCCAAAGATAAATATAGGTTGAAAGTGAAAGGTTGGGAAAAGATATTTCATGCAAATAACAACCAGAAAAGAGCAGGAGTAGCTATACTAAAATCCAACAAATTAGACTTCAAATGTAAAACAGTTAAAAGAGACAAAGAAGGATACTATCTACTAATAAAAGGAACAATTAAACAAGAAGACATAACAATCATAAAAATTTACGCACCAAATCAGAATGCCCTAAAATACGTGAGGAATACACTACAAATACTGAAAAGGGAAATAGACACATCTGCCATAATAGTTGGAGACTTCAATTCCCCACTCTCATCAATGGACAGAACATCTAGACAGAGGATCAATAAAGAAGCAGAGAATTTGAATATTACAATAAATGAGCTAGACTTAACAGACATTTATAGGACATTACACCCCACAACAGCAGGATACACCTTTTTCTCAAGTGCTCATGGATCATTCTCAAAGATAGACCATATGCTGGGTCACAAAGCAAGTCTCAACAAATTCAAAAAGCTTGAAATTATACACAACACTTTCTTGGATCATAAAGGAATGAAGTTGGAAATCAATAATAGGCAGAGTGCCAGAAAATTCACAAATACGTGGAGGCTCAACAACACACTCTTAAACAACGAGTGGGTCAAGGAAGAAATTACAAGAAAAATTAGTAAATATCTCAAGGTGAATGAAAATTAAAACACAACATATCAAAACCTATGGGATGCAGCAAAGGCAGTGCTAAGAGGGAAATTTATTGCCCTAAATGCCTATATCAGAAAAAGAAGAAAGGGCAAAAATTCAGGAATTAACTGTCCACTTGGAAGAACTGGAGAAAGAACAGCAAATTAACCCCAAAGTAAGCAAAAGGAAAGAAATAACAAAGATTAGAGCAGAAATAAATGAAATTGAGAACATGAAAACAATAGAGAAAATCAATAAGACCAGAAGTTGGTTCTATGAGAAAATCAACAAGATTGATGGGCCCTTAGCAAGACTGACAAAAAGAAGAAGAGAGAGGACGCGAATAAATAGGATCAGAAATGGAAGAGGAGACATAACCGCTGACCTCACAGAAATAAAGGAGGTTTATAACAGGATACTATGAACAACTTTATGCTAATAAATACAACAAGGTAGATGAAATGGACAAGATCCTAGAAAGGCATGGACAACCAACTTTGACTCAAGAAGAAATAGATGACCTCAACAAACCAATCACAAGTAAAGAAATTGAATCAGTCATTCAAAAGCTTCCCAAAAAGAAAAGTCCAGGACCAGACGACTTCACATGTGAATTCTACCAAACATTTCAGAAAGAATTAGTACCAACCCTGCTCAAACTCTTCAAAAAAATTGAAGTGGAGGGAAAGCTACCTAATTCATTCTATGAGGCCAACATCACCCTCATACCAAAACCAGGCAATGATATTACAAAAAAAGAAAACTACAGACCAATCTCTCTAATGAATATAGATGCAAAAATCCTCAACAAAATTCTAGCAAATCGAATTCAGCAACACATTAAAAGAATTATACATCATGACCAAGTAGGATTCATCCCAGGTATGCAAGGATGGTTCAACATAAGAAAATCAATTAATGTAATACACCATATCAACAAATCAAAGCAGAAAAATCACATGATCATCTCAATTGATGCAGAGAAGGCATTTGACAAGATTCAACATCCTTTCCTGTTGAAAACACTGCAAAGGATAGGAATACAAGGGAACCTCCTTAAAATGATAAAGGGAATATATAAAAAACCCACAGCTAATCGCATCCTCAATGGGGAAAAATTGAAAACTTTCCCCCTAAGATCAGGAACAAGACAAGGATGTCCATTATAACCACTGTTATTCAACATCGTGTTGGAGGTTCTAGCCAGAGCAATTAGACAAGAAAAAGAAATACAAGGCATCAAAATTGGAAAGGAAGAAGTAAAACTATCACTGTTTGCAGATGATATGATACTATACGTTGAAAACCCGGAAAAATCCACAGCAAAACTACTAGAGCTAACAAATGAGTATAGCAAATAGCAGGTTACAAGATCAACATTCAAAAATCTGTAGCATTTCTATACACTAGCAATGAGCAAGCGGAGGGGGAAATCAAGAAATGAATTCCATTTACAATTGCAACTAAAAGAATAAAATATTAAGGAATAAATTTAACTAAAGAGACAAAAGACCTATACAAAGAAAACTACAAAAAACTGTTAAAAGAAATCACAGAAGACCTAAATAGATGGAAGGGCATACCGTGTTCATGGATTGGAAGACTAAATATAGTTAAGATGTCAATCCTACCTAAATTGATTTACAGATTCAATGCAATACCAATCAAAATCCCAACAACTTATTTTTCAGAAATAGAAAAACCAATAAGCAAATTTATCTGGAAGGGCAGGGTGCCCCGAATTGCTAAAAGTATCTTGAGGAAAAAAAATGAAGCTGAAGGTCTCATGTTGCCTGACTTTAAGGCATATTATGA
Source organism: Tamandua tetradactyla (assembly GCF_023851605.1). Lineage (NCBI taxonomy): Eukaryota > Metazoa > Chordata > Mammalia > Pilosa > Myrmecophagidae > Tamandua > Tamandua tetradactyla. The sequence continues at coordinate 40,512,299 of NC_135346.1, read as the reverse complement.
AGCCACAGTGGTCAAAACAGCATGGTACTGGCATAAAGATAGATATATTGTCCAATGGAATCAAATAGAGTGCTCAGATATAGACCCTCTCATCTATGGACATCTGATCTTTGATAAGGCAGTCAAGCCAATTCACCTGGGACAGAACAGTCTCTTCAATAAATGGTGCCTAGAGAAATGGATATCCATATGCAAAAGAATGAAAGAGGACCCGTATCTCACACCCTATACAAAAGTTAACTCAAAATGGATCAAAGATCTAAACATTAGGTCTAAGACCATAAAACAGTTAGAGGAAAATGTAGAGAGATATCTTATGAATCTTACAATTGGAGGCGGTTTTATGGACCTTAAACCTAAAGCAAGAGCACTGAAGAAAGAAAGAAATAAATGGGAGCTCCTCAAAATTAAACACTTTTGTGCATCAAAGAACTTCATCAAGAAAGTAGAAAGACAGCCTACACAATGGGAGACAATATTTGGAAATGACATATCAGATAAAGTTCTAGTATCCAGAATTTATAAAGAGATTGTTCAACTCAACAACAAAAAGACAGCCAATCCAATTACAAAATGGGAAAAAGACTTGAACAGACACCTCTCAGAAGAGGAAATACAAATGGCCAAAAGGCACATGAAGAGATGCTCAATGTCCCTGGCCATTAGAGAAATGCAAATCAAAACCACAATGAGATATCATCTCACACCCACCAGAATGGCCATTATCAACAAAACAGAAAATGACAAGTGCTGGAGAGGATGTGGAGAAAGAGGCACACTTATCCACTGTTGGTGGGAATGTCAAATGGTGCAACCACTGTGGAAGGCAGTTTGGCGGTTCCTCGAAAAGCTGAATATAGAATTGTCATACGACCCAGCAATACCATTGATAGGTATCTACTCAGAGGACTTAAGGGCAAAGACACAAACGGACATTTGCACACCAATGTTTATAGCAACATTATTTACAATTGCAAAGAGATGGAAACAGCCAAAATGTCCATCAACAGACGAGTTGCTAAACAAACTGTGGTATATACATACGATGGAATATTATGCAACTTTAAGACAGACTAAACTTATGAAGCATGTAATAACATGGATGGACCTAGAAAACATTATGCTCAGTGAGAGTAGCCAAAAACTAAAGGACAAATACTGTATGGTCCCACTGATGTGAACCGACATTAGAGAATAAACTTGGAATATGTCATTGGTAACAGAGACCATCAGGAGATAGAAATAAGGTAAGATAATGGGTAATTCGAGCTGAAGGGATACAGACTGTGCAACAAAACTGGATACAAAAACTCAAAAATGGACAGCACAATACTACCTAATTGTAATGTAATTATGTTAAAACACTGAATGAAGCTGCATCTGAGGTATAGTTTTTTTTCTGTCTATTATCGTTTTATTTCTTTTTCTGTTGTCTTTCTATTTCTTTTTCTAAATCGATGCAAATGTACTAAGAAATGATGAATATACATCTATGTGATGATATTAAGAATTACTGATTGTATATGTAGAATGGAATGATTTCTAAATGCTGTGTTAGTTAATTTTTTAATTAATAAAAAAATAGATTGAAGGTGAAAGGATGGGAAAAAATGTTCTACGCCAGCTGTAACCAAAAGAAAGCAGTTGTAGCTATACTAATATCAATCAAAATAGACTTTAAATATGAAGACATCATAAGAGACAAAGAATGACATTATATATTAGTAAAAGGGAAAATTCACCAAGAAGAACATAAATGTTTATGTTCTCAATCAAGAAGCTTCCACGTATGTGAGACAAACATTAGTAAAACCGTAAGGAGTAATGGAAATTTCAACAATAATAGTAGGAGATTTCAATACACTGCTCTCCTTTATAGACAGAACAACCAGACAGAAGATCATAAAGGAAATATGGAACTTAAACAATTTGATAAATGAATTACATCTAACAGATATATATAGGTTATTACACACCAAAGCTCAAGGATATACATTCTCTAGTGCTCATGGAACATTCTCCAGGATAGATCATATCCTGGGACACAAAACAGATCTTTATATATTTAAAAACATTGAAATTATTCAAAGCACTTTCTCTAATCACAATAGAATGAAGCTAGAAACCAATAACCATCAAAGAACAAGAACTTTCACAAACACATGGAGATTAAATTACACAGTCTTAAACAACCAGTGGATCAAAGAAGAAATTGCTAGAAAAACTGGTAGCTATTTGGAGACAAATGAAAATTAGAACACAACATATCAGAACTTATGGGAAGTGGCAAAGGTTGTTCTGAGAAATGCCTACATTAAAAAAAAGAAAGAAGAGAAAAAATTAAGGATCTAACTGCTCACCTGGAGAAACTTGAGAAAGAATAGTAAACTAACCCCAAAGCAAATAGAAGAGAAATAACAAAGATTGTAGCAGAGTTAAATGATGGGAGACAAAAGAACAGTAGAAAGGATCAATCAAACCAAAAGTTGTTTCTTTGAGAAAATCTATAAATCAGTGCAACATTAGCAAGACTGAAAAGAGAGAGAGAGAGAGAGAGAGAGAGGATGCAAATAAAACAAGATCAGAAATAAGAGGGGGCCATTACCACAGACCCTGAAGAAATAAAAAAAAAAAAGAGGATACTATAAACAACTATATGCCAACAAACTAGACAACTTAGACAAAATGGACAAATTCCTGGAAATACGCAGACAAGCTACACTGACTCAGGAAGAAATAGAAGATCTCAAAAAAAAACAATTGCAAGTAAAGAGATTCAATCAACCATCAAAAATCTTCCTACAAAGAAAAGTCCAGGGCCAGATGGCTTCACAGGGGAATTTTATCAAACATTCCAAAAAGAACACCAATCCTGCTCAAACTTTTCCAAAAAATTGAAGAAAAAGGAATACTATCTAACTCATTTATTAAATTAACATCACTTTAATGCTAAAATGGGGTAAAGATGCTACAAGAAAGAAAAATACAGACCAAACTCCCTAATGAACATAGATACAAAAACTCTCAAAAAATATTGGCAAATTGAACCCAACAACACAGTAAAAGAATTATACACCATTACCAAGTGGGGTTTATACTAGGAATGCAAGGATGGTTCAACACAAGAAAATCAAGTAATGTAATATAGCACATTAGCAAAACAAAAGGGAAAATCACATGATCAACTCAATTGATGCTGAAAAAGCCTTTAACAAAATACAATATCCTTTTCTGATAAAAATACGTCAAAACGTAGGAATCAAAGGTAACTTCCTCAATATGATAAAGCGCATATATGAAAAACCCATAGCCAGCATCAATGGAGAAAGACTGAAAGCTTTCCCCCTAAGAATGGGAACAAGGCAAAGATGCCCTCTGTCACCACTGTTATTCACCATTGTGATAGATGTTCTAGCTAGAGCAATCAGACAGGAAAAAGAAATAAAAGGCATTTAAATTAGAAAGGAAAAAGTAAAACTTTCACTATTGCAGATGACATGATATTTTATTTGGAAAATCCAGAGAAATCTACAACAAAGTTACTTGGACTGATAAAAAATTCAGCAAGGTGGTGGGAGGTAAAATTGATATGCAATAATCAGTAATATTTCTATACACAAGGAATGACCAAATGAGGAGTCAATTAAGGAAAAAATTCATTCAAATAGCAACTAAATGAATCAACTATCTAGGAATAAACTTAACTAGGGATGTAAAGGACTTGTACACTGAAAACTACATAACATTGCTAAAAGAAGTCAAAGAAGATCTAAATGGGTGGAAAGACATTCCCTGCTCATGGATAGGAAGGTTAGATATGGTTAAGATGTCAATTCTACCCAAACTGATCTACAGATCAATGCAGTACCAATCAAAATTCCAACAATATACTTTGGAGACTTGTAAAAGCTAGTTACCAAATTCATCTGGAAGGGAAAGAGACCCTGAATAGCTAAAAGCATCCTTAAAAAAAAAAGTAGGAGGATTAACACTTCCTGATTTTAAAACTTGTTTTAAAGTCACAGTGGTCAAAACAATCTGGTACTGGCACAAAGATACAAGTATTGTTCAATGCAATTGAATCGAGAGTGCAGAAATAGACCACCAAATCCATGGTCAATTGATCTTCAACAAGGTCCCCAACTCCAGTGAACTGAGACAAAATAGTCCTTTCAATAAGTAAGCATGGGAGAACTGGGTATCAATAGCCAAAAGAATGAAAGAGGACCCTTACTTTATACCCTATACAAAAATTAACTGAAAATGGATCAAATACCTAAATAGAAGAACTAGTAGCATAAAGCTTCTAGAAGAAAATGTAGGGAAACATCTTCAAGACATAGTAATAGGAGGTAGCTTCCTAAACTTTCAAAGCACAAGCAACAAAATAAAAAATAGATAAATGGGAACTCCTCAAAATCAAATGCTTTGGTACCTCAAAAGACTTTGTCAAAAAAATGAGGGAGGAGCCAACTCAATGAGAGAACATGTTCGGAAATCACACAGCAGATAAAGGTTTGATATCCTGTATACATAAAGAAATCATACAACTCAACAACAAAAGAACAAGCAACCCAATTTTAAAGTGGGCTAAATATATACATAGGCAGATTTCTGAAGAACAAATTCAGATGGTTAAATAGCACATGAAGAGATGCTCATTCTCATTAGCTATAAGGGAAATGCAGATCAAGACTACAATGAGATACCACCTCACATCTATAAGAATGGTTGCTATTCAACAAACAGGAAACTACAAATGTTGGAGAGGATGTGGAGAAATTGAGACACTTATGCACTGCTGGTGGAAATGTATAATAGCATTGATGCTACGGAAGACAGTCTGGTGGTTCCTCAGAAAACCAAGTGTTGAGTTGCCTTATGACCTGGCAATACCACTGCTTGGTATATACCCAGAAGAGCTGAAAGCAGTAACACAAAGATTTGCACACTGATATTCATAGCAACACTATTCACAATCACCAAAAAAGTGAAAATGATACAAGTGTCCGTCAACAGCTTAACAAAATGCGGTACATACATATGATAGAATACGAACCACATGACAAGATGGATGAGCCTCGAGGACATAATGCTGAGCAAAATAAGCCAGACACAAAAGAGTAGATGCTGTATGATTCCACTTTTATTACCATGGTAGGGTAAAACCAGAGACTTGTGATACTGAATTTAGGGGACCTAGAGATACACAGAAGCTTGAGATGGGTGAACAGTTAGCTAATGAGATTGAACTTAACTGTAAGTGAACAGATAAGAAGTGAAGGCAGTTCACTAATGGGTCTGTAAGTAATATTACCTTACTGAAGGTGAACATGATTGAAAGGAGTTGTATAATATCATGTATCCCACTGATTAACACTACAAATATAAATAAGTTCTTGCATGAACTACTGCAAAGCTATGAATCTTGGACAAAGAATGTATAATTTGGGGGCATGGAGTGGAAATGTTATTGCTATGTTTAACAGGAAAACATCAACAGTACTGCATCAATACCAGGGGTACATAAAGGGGAGGGGGCAAGACTTAGGGGGAAGTTTGGATTTTCTATTTGGTGAGCATATGTTTATTGGCTATCTTCCTCTTCAGAACAATGAAATTATCTAAAATTGATGATCTGTTGACTTTGGTCACTATACATGAGGCTGAGCAGATGGAGGTGGCTGAAAGATGCACAGACTGAGAAGTAGGTTGGCAAATGATGGTGAATACACATGATCAAATATTGTGTTGCTACAAAGAAGAATGAAGTTTTGAGACATACAATGATGTGAACGAACATGTGAGGCATTTGGTGAGGCAAAATAAGCCAGAAGCAAAAGAGCAAATATTGTATGATCTCATTTAGAAAATACTTATAAGAAAACTGGGTCCTAGACTGTAAGTTCTTATAGTAGTCATATTTAGTCTAGTAATTGTTTTATTTCTGGATTTTGAAGTGTTGTTTTATATATGTTCAACCTGGTATTTAGGGATAAGAATGAAGCTGATCTGGTCAGGATTAAGGTAATTCAGAATACAGGAGGAAGGAAGACATTGCCTGTATTTCAGAAATCACATACTCTTGAAACCAAAGGAAGAAAGGTTTATTTACTCCAGAACTTAAATTTTCAGTAGCTCATAATCTAACTCAACCTGTTTGGAGAGATCATTTAAACAGTCCAAACACAAGGAGCCCAGAATAAGAATGAGAGCCTTTAATCCTGTATAGCTTAATGAAATGCCTAGATATATCCCAGAGTATATTAAGCAGATAGTCAAAAAGTATTGGCAGAGTCCCTTGAGGGATGGGAGAAACAATATGGAACTATTAAGCTTTACTATTGGGGAAACCCCTGATGCTGTGTCAAATCAATAAACCAAGCCTTGATCTTGAGGCTGGCTCTTGTGAAGCTTATGTATGTAGCAGAGAAGCTTAGCTTATGTTCTAGTTAGCTAGCTGCCAGAATGCAATGTACCAGAAATGGAATGACTTTTAAAAGGGGGAATATAATGAGTTGCTAGTTTACAGTTCTAAGGCTGAGAAAATGTCCCAATTAAAACAAGTCTATAGAAATGTCCAATCTAAGGCATCCAGGGAAAGATACCTTGGTTCAAGAAGGATGATGAAGTTCAGGGTTTCTCTCTCAAGTGGGAGGGCACATGGCGAACACAGTCAGGGCTTCTCTCTCAGCTGGAAAGACACATAGCAAACATGGCATCATCTGCTAGCTTTCTCTCCTGGCTTGTGGTTTCATGAAGCTCCCCGGGAGGCGTTTTCCTTTTTCATCTCCAATGGTTACTGGCTGGTGGACTCTCTGCTTCGTGGTGCTGCAGCATTCTCTGTTCTCTCTGAATCTCCCATTCTCCAAAATGCTTCCTCTTTTATAGGACTCCAGTAAACCAATTAGGACCCACCCAAGTGGGTGGAGACATGTTGTCACCTAATCCAGTTTAACAACTACTCTTGACTAAATCACATCATCCAGGGAGATTATCTGATTACAGTTTCAAACATACAGTATTGAATAAGGATTAATCTACCTTTATGAAATGGGATTTTGATTAAAACATGGCTTTTCTAGGGGGCATACATCCGTTCAAGCCAGCACAGCTTATCTATGGGTATGCCTAAGAGTCACCTCTGTAGACCTCTTTTGTCACTCAGATGTGGCCTCTCCCTCTCTAAGCCCAATTCTGCAAGTGAAATCATTGCCCTTCCTGCTATGTGGGACATGATATTCCAGGGATGAAAGTCTCCCTACTGGTGTAGTAGGTGACCGCCAGAGATGAGTGTGGCCCTTGCTCCAGGGGATCAACAATGCCATCCTAACCAAAAGGGAGAAAAGAAGTGTAACAATAAGGTGTCAGTGGCTGAGAGAGTTCAAATAGAGTTGAGAGGCTACTCTGGAGGTCACTCTTACACAAGCTTCAGTTAGACATTGCTATTATCATAACCATCATAACTTGCCAAACACAAAGCAAAACCATTCCAGCAATCCTAATGAATACCTAGGGCATTATATAAGATTCTACAAAGATCCCATGCACTAAGGCAACTTTACAGAAACCTTCAACCTCCAGATGTGTCCCTAGACCAGATAAATCCTGAAATGCAGAGAAGCCAGCCTTCACAAAACATCAACTAGTTCCATCCCCCTATCCGATATTATTGACAGTTCCTTCCAACATGAAAAAGTTAGAATGGGAATAGCCCAAATACCCTAAAGAATTGAGGGGTCAAAGGTCATGGTGGAGTTATACAGAGAATGTAGGGTTTAACAAATGAATGTGAGTCCTGAATCAGTATATTGACATTTCTTTTAGTCACCAGTACCTAGAGCAGCTAGAAATAAAAACCTAAAATTGTGAAGTTGTAATCCATGCCAAACTCTGAAATCACCAGCAGCCTGTCTTCAGAAAGAAGGTATCATCTTTTTGGGACTTGATTTTGACATTTCCATGCCCTCAAAACTGTAAAGTTGTAAGCTAATAAATCTCCATTGTTAAAAGCTAGCCCATTTCTGGTATATTGCATTTCATCAGCTTTAACAAACTAAAACACTTCCATTAATGCCTACATTCATATGTATTTGATTTTGTGTGTTGTACCTTATTGAGTTTCTTCTCATTTCTATCTGGATATTTTTTCCATCTATTTAAATGGGATTAAAATTTAACATCCTAAATATGTAATAATCATATTCATTTTGTTACAACTTAATAGCATGCAATATACTTTTCTTATATTCCTCAGTCCCTCCCCCACTTGCTTTTGTACTTGTTACCACTTATATCTTTGTACATTGTATTTCCAAATACATAGATTTATCATTACCTTTTATGCATTTTCACTGTAGCCCATGTAAGAAGTAAGAAGTGGAGTTAATACCAAACAATACACTATATTAATACTGGCATTTATAACTATCCCATACATCTTTATTTTCTTTATGTCAGTTTGAACCACTCTCTCTAGTATCCTTTCCTTTCAGTCTGATGAGCTATCTTTAGCATTGCTTTTAGGGCAGGTCTAGTGGTGATGAACTTCCTCAGCTTTTATCTGGGAATGTCTTACTCTGTCCCTCATTTTTTAAAGAAAGTCTTACTGGATATAAAATTCTTGATTGGCAGTTGTTTCCTTTCAGCACTTTCAGTACTTCAACCCACTGCCTTCTTGCCTCCGTGGTTTCTGATGAGAAATTGGCACTCAATCTAATTGGGACTCCCTTGTACCTAACCTATTGCTTTTCTCTTGCCACTTTCAGAACCCCCTCCTTGTCCTTTGCATTTGATAATGTGATCAATATATGGTGTATATTTTCTTCGTGTTTATCCTGTTTGGTGTTCTCTGGTCTTCTTGCTGATGCATATTCCCATCTCTTGCTATGTTTGGGGTTGTCATTATTTCTTTGATTATTCCTTCTGCCCCTTTAGCTCTTCTTCTGGGATCCCAAAATGTGTATATTGATATGCTAGATGGTGTCCCAGAAGTCTCTTAGGCTATTTCCACTTTTAATATTTCTTTTTTCTTTCCACCCCTCAGCTTGTCTCATTTCAGATGTCTTCTCTTCAAGTTCACTGATTCCTTCTTCTGCCAGACCTTCCGGGAATTTTAAATTTTGGTTATTGTAGTCTTCAATCCCAGTAGTTCTGGATGGTTCCTTTTTAAAAATTCTACCTCTTTACTAAGATTCTCATATTGCTCATTCATTGTTTTCCTGATATCCTTTAGTCCTTTTCTGTATTTTACTTCACCTTCTTGAGCATTTTTAAGATCATTTTTAAAGGCTTTTTCCATGAAGTACAATTTTATTGCATTTTGTACAATTGTTTCACTTCCAGGAAAAAGCTTCCTGTCCTCTGTTCCTTCTCTTGAAATATTAAATGTTCTGTTTGTTTTTGTGCAGAATTTTCTCCTCTACCTCTGATTTGTTTAAATTCTCTCCCTCTTTCAGTGCCTCCTTTTCCTTACACGTTTCATTACTGGGACCTGTCCGGTCTTACAGATGCTCACCCACCACCTGTTTTTCCCTGTGAGGATTTTTTTTTTTTGCCTCTCATTTCTTCCCTATTAAGGAATCCCTCCCTAGGGACACAAAGGGGTCAATCCAGAAAGTTGGGTCAATCCAGAAAGGTCCATTTTGTGTTTCAATGGCCCAGCAGGCAGAGACTAGATGTGTGTGTGCACCTCTTGCTCACAGTCCTGCCAAGTTCTTTCTTTTCGTTTTGTCTGGGGGTCCTTTCGTACCTCACAGTCCTCAGCAGCTTGTGCTCTACTCTGGGTCTCTGTGGATTGGATCCCTGTGCCTGGATATGTATGGGTTTCTGACCCACTGCTCTGAGTGCTCTATAGTCTGCATCCACAGCAGAAGGGACCCATGTTGGGCTTCTTCTGCAGACGCCCAAGCAGTGAGGAGTGGGCAGAAGGGGTCTGGACTGGTGGGTCAGGGAGGGGAATCTCCTACCTGTTCCTTAGAAATTATTTCTTTTTCCTTGATTCAGCATTTCTGAAGTCATTCTCCCATCTCTATTGTCCTCCAGAGTTCTAAGCTAATGGAATTTGTCCTTTTATTAGTTGATTATGAGTGGACACTTTTCCAGGGGATGTCTTACATCACCATGTCGATAATGTCACTCCTTCTGATTCACTTGCATTTATTCTTCTCTCATGTAAAACAAGTCCGGTGGTAGGCAATCCAGCAATTCCACTATATGCCCTAGATAGAGATCCTTGAACAGATGCACCAGGAAATATGTATGAATAAGTTCACAACAACATAACATAAAAAAAAACACCTTATTATGCATGTTGCTATGCATGACTGTCACCCATTATAAAAAAAAAAAAAAAAAACACCTTAAATGCTCATGAATTGGACAGTGGAAAAATAAATTGGTATGTGTGTCAATAATGGAATAAATACAACACTAAAATTTAAAAATCTAAAGCTACATCAAAATGTATAAATCCTCTTTAAAAAACCATAAAGTTGAGTGAAAAACCAGTTACAGAAGAACTCATATTGTATGGTTTCGTTTATATAACATTCAAAAATTGACAAAACTGAGCAATGTTCTATTTAGGGATGCAGATATATGTGATTAAAGCACAAAGAAAATCAAGAGAATGATTGATTAATAACAAATTCAGAGCAATGATTTCATCTGGGAAGGAGAAAGTTGTATGGTACCAGGAATGAGCACAGAGATTGCTCCAAAGCCATTGGTAATGTTCCCTTCTTTAGCTGGGAGGTGACACATGCCTCCTTTTTTCCCCCAAATTCCAATACTTATCATACTTCTCCCACTGCTCTCTTCTGGAACCCCATCTCTGGTATGTCACTTTCTTCCTCAAAAATCTTCAGCGACTTCAGATGACCTAAAAAGGAGTCCAAATGCTCTGGTATGGCATTCATTAGCTGTATTAATCAATGTCCAGTCAGGAAAAGAAAATGCCAGGTGGTTTAACAGAAGGAATTTAATATGGAGAACTAATTATAGAAGTGCTGACAGAGCTGAAAATGAAAACATGATGCATCCCAGGAATTGACAACTGCAGGAAGTCCCCACACTATTTGGAAACAAAGAATATGGTCTCATTGGAGTGCAAGAGCCCATGTACCTGGGAGGATATGTTTTCTGGTTTGCTAGCTGCTGGAATGCAATATACCAGAAACGGAATGGCTTTTAAAGGGGGAATTTGATAACTTGCAAGTTTACAGTTCTAAGGCCAAGATAATGTCCTAATTACAACAAGTCTATAGAAATGTCCAATCAAAGGTGTCCAGAGAAAGATACCTTGGTTCAAGAAGGCTGATGAAGTTCAGGGTCTCTATTTCTTCTGAGAAGGCACATGGTGAACACAGTCATGGTTTCTCTCTTGGCTGGAAGGGCACATGGCGAGCAAGGAATCATCTGCTAGCTTTCTCTCCTGGCTTCCTGTTCATGAAGCTCCCCGGGAGGCATTTTCCTTCTTCATCTCCAAAGGTCGCTGGCTTGTGGGCTCTCATGGCTATGTCGTTCTTCTCTGGCTCTCTCTGAATCGCTCTCATTCTCCAAATTGTTTCCTCTTTTATAGGACTCCATAAACTTCTCAAGACCCACCTAAATGGATGCAGACATGTTGTCATCTAATCCAGCTTAACAACCACTCTTGATTAAATCACATCTCCAGGGATATTATCTGATTACAGTTTCAAACATACAGTATTGAATAGGGATTATTCTGCCTTTACAAAATGGGATTTAGATTAAAACATGGCTTTTCTAGGGGACATACATCCTTTCAAGCCAGCACAAAATGGAACTTAGAAGAGGAACCACCTGAGGGCTGTGGTAGGCAGATTTGGCAGGCAGAGCTGGAGCCATGCTAGGGGCTGCCCAGTAGGAGGTGGGCCATGGAGAAGAGACAGCCATTATCAGATAGGCTGCCCAAAGCAGTGAAGGGGGGCGGAGGGAGAAATATTCTGCCTTCTCCCCTCCCCCTGCCTTCCAGTCTGCTATCTGTGGACCTGTTTGCCAAACCTAATCAGAAGCCAGAACTGGGCAAAGTAGACTGGAAAATGCAGTCCACCAGAGTCAGAACCCTGGGATACAGAGATGAGTAGAGACAGGCAGGAAATTAATGAGAGTGTGATGGTTTAGAGGCTTCATGGATCAAAGCTAATCTATTCCTGTGGGTGTAAAGCTGTTGTGGCTGGGACTTTTTGATTAGGTTATTTCAGTTGAGGCATGCCCCAGATGGGTCTTAATCCTCTTATTGGAGTCCTATATAAACAGGATGAAACAGAAAAAAGCCACAGAAGCTGAGAGAGAAACACAGAAGCCTAGAGAGAAAGCCACAGAAGCTCAGAAAGAAAGCCACCAAAGCAAGCTGAAAGCAATGACGCCCAGAAGAGAAGGGAGAGATCAACAGAGGCCACCATGTGCCTTGTCATCTGACAGAGGAGTTCAGGTATCGTCTTGATGATTCCTTGATTTGTTTATATGCACAACCTCTAAATTGTTTGTAAACTAATATATACTCATTGTTAAAATTATGGTATATGCATTTTGGCAGTTTTAGAAAACTAAAACAGAGAGCAAAAGGCCAATGCCAGGCACAAGCCGTATCCCACACCTGGCATTAATTTATCTTACCTTCTCCATCATCCACCTCTCCTTGCCCCTTGGTGTCTCCAGCCATGCCAGGTTATTGGACATTTCCAGCCACTCTCTTCACGTTCCCATTCTCTGGTCCTCTTTGTAAACCCTTCCCCTCAGTCTGGAACACTTCCTCGTCTCCCTTGACGTCTTACTCATCTTTCAAGGATTAATTCATGTCCTCTTATCCCTGAAGCCTTTATTCCCAGTCATATTTGTGAACTTACTTGCCAACAATTCTTTATATACTGTGATTCTTAGTTTCCTGTCCTTGAGCCTCTTTTTATTTCATGTTACTGGATGATTTTAGTGGATGACTTCAACAATTTCCATGACTTTCAACTTCTTCTTATGTGGTAATGACTCATAAATTTTTGTCTTACTAAAATTCCAGACCTATATATATAGCTACTGATTAGACATTGCCACTTGCATGTTCCATAAATGTCTCAGACTCAGTGTGTATAAACTGTAAGTTATCACCCTTTAAATTCCCCTCCTGGCATATATTTCTCCTATATTCCACTCAGTTGCCCATGGCCAATATTTAAAAATCGTCCGTAGGTACTTCACTCCCCTTATCCCTTCTTCAATTACATCACACTGAGCCCTGTCAGTGCCATGTTAGTTGTATATTTCAAAGATGTACCCTAAAAATTTAGCAACATATATTAAAATTCTTAACGATATACATAAGCCTGGACCAGGAATTCTTTACTTCTAGTAATTAATCCCACAGAAATAATTACACAAGTGAGCAGTAGAGTTTATACAAGTGTATTGACAACAGCCATGGCTATAATTGCACAACAGGTAAAACAACCTAAATGTCTTACACTGGGAGAAAAATTACTTATGGTATATTTAAACAGTGGAATGCCAGCCAGCTTTAAAAAATCATTATGTATAAAGCTTGAAAAAGAAAGAGCAAAATAGTCACAGTTTCATTAATTAGCTTACAGGGGGCTACAAAAGAGTATACATATATTATTGGGTCATCTTTTGCATCTTGCATTTATATATGCATAAGGAAAAAGTCTGAAGGATATCTATCAACATTTTTACAATGGTAACATTTCAGGTAGTTTACATTTTACTCCTTTTGCTTATCCTTATTCCCATATATGATGTTGTTTCAAAAGTAATCTGTATAAGTGTTCCTAATTTTCCATTTTCAACTTCATACAGAGGTTGCTGCCTTTGTCTGATTATATTCTCTATCCTTCCTTTCCTTGGGAGGGATGAAGGAAGAAGAGGAAGAATCCTTCCAAATGTGCCAATTTGGAAGGATTTATGTACCCTAGAAAAGCCATATTTTAATCCTAATCAATCTTGTGGGAGCCACCATTTCTCTTAATCCCTATTCAGCATTATAAATTGGAAATTTCATTAGGTTATCTCCATGGAGATGTGACTCAACCAATTGCGGGTATTAAATTTGACTAGATGGAGATGTGTCTTCACCCATTCTATGTGAGTCTGGATTAGTTTGCTGGAATACTATAAAAGAGGAGATTCTGAGAGAACAGAGAATAACAACAGAGCCATATATATGTGGCCACAGCAGAGCCAAGCAGAGCCACGAGGCCAAGAGAACCACAGGGTCCACCACCCAGTCACCTTTGGAGATGAAGAAGGAGAACATCCCCCCTGGGAGCTGCAGGAAGCAGGAAGCCAGGAGAGAAAGCTAGCAGGCTGTCGCCATTTTTGCCATGTGCCCTTCCAGCTGAGAGAGAAACCCTGAACCTCATCGGCCTTCCTAAACCAAGGAAGGTATCTTTCCCTGGATGCCTTTGATCAGACTTTTTTATAGACTTACTTAGTTTCGAGATTTTCACAGCCTTAAAGTTATAAACTAGCAACTTATTAAATTCCCCTTTTTAAAAGCTGTTCTGTTTCTGATACATTGCATTCTGGCAACTGGCAAACTAGAATAAGGAGGAAAAGAAAGAAGAGAAGGAAAGGGCAGCAAAATTGATTTATTAGAGAGCTAGATAGGAAGAATAGGGAATTTATAAAGCAAAATATCATCAGTGTCAACCGTAGGAGAAATTTTTGTGGAGTGGAATTGTTAATGAAAGGCTCTAGTGCTGTATAGGGTGTAAGAGAACTGTGGTAAAGAGAAAAGGGCATAGCAAGAGTGTTCCTGGGAGTTATAAATGGCATCCCTTCAAAGTTTTTCTACCAGTACAAGTTAAACCTTGAGCTTTCATTTTGTATTATTTTTAGCTATTTCACCTGTGCTTCTCTGGATTCAACTTCACACAGAGACAAGATCCAGTGAGTTCAGGATTTATAGAGTTTATGTTATGTTTTCTACAATAAACACATGAATTTCAGTTAATAAACCAAAAAATGTTCATTAACTGAAACGTTTAAAAAGTGCGTAGTTTAACTAAAAGTAACTAGAAATGTTACTTTACTTTTTTATAACTGAACTTTATTTGCATTTTTTGCTATTTTCCCACCCAGTGGCAGAAACTTAGCCCTAGGTAATGTGAATTTTGTGCTTGACATAACATATTTTTAAACATTTTTTACTGTGAAATATAACACATGTACGAACAAGCAATACATTTCAAAGTACACTGTGACAAGTAGTTATAGAACAGGTTTCAGAGTTTGGTATGGATTATAGTTCCACAATTTTAGGTTTTTCTTCTAGTTGCTCCACGAAACTGAAGACTAAAAGAAATATCAATAAAATGATTCAGTAGTCATACTCACTTGTTAAATCCTAACTTCTCTGTTATAACTCCTCCTTCACCTTCTCCCAATCTTTAGGGGTATTTGGGATATACCCATTCTTACTTTTTCAGTAAGAATGTCCCCCTGAGTTTCAGGACTTACCTGGCCTAGGAACCTATCTGGAGGTTGTAGGTTCTGGAAAGTAATCTTAGAGCGTGAAACTTTTGTAGAATTCTCAAGAAAGCATTTAAATGGAGGTAAGCGTGGGCAGAAACTTAGGTAATGTTCCAGAGATGTGTCCCTGGAACAATGTGGGACACATTTCAGCCTCAGCTCTTGGGACAATGGCATCTTCTAATAGGTGCTACATCTCATCTGGTCTTAGTCATCTGTCCACACTCAGCTTCCTACCTTTCCTGGTTTCATGAGCCTCTTTGCTGAGCCTGTGCAGTTCTTGAGAAAAGGGAAATGGTTATTAGTTGTCTGAAACACACTGGGCCATGTCCATTTTAGGGTCCTACCCCATTGGGTTATGGTTAAACTCTGGGGTCTAGTCATCCCCAGTGGAAACCGGGTAGCTTTCTGATAGGTAGCTATCAGATGAGATTTTGTTTTTCCCAAAATTTTCTAAGGTTTCTACCATTGCTTTGCGTCCGTTCACTTCTCTACACACATACCATGGATTTTGTCTTTTTTACTTCAGATATTTAATTTGTTTGCCTTACTTCCAATTCTCTCCCTCTCCTTGGTCCTGGGAAATTTTGTTCTCTCCAGATTCTTCCTAGGTGTCAGAGCATTCTTCACTGTCTCCTTCTTCTACTTACTCTATTATCTGCCCATGAAATATTCAGCTTCCTAGCATTCCTCCTTCTTAGCAATCCACCTTCGGCCCACTGATTTTCTTAGTTTTCCCAGGTTGCCTAATCTGCTTCAAAGGATTTAATAACCATTTCTGTGGTGACAATTCCTAAACATACATCTCCACTTCAAAATCCTATGTCCAGTTACTTTCTATCGCCTCTTGATCTTCCACGAGCTGATAAAAACTCACTGTGTTCCAAACTCTTCTGAAAACCTGTTCTTTCTCTTAGATTCTCTTTCTAAGTTGGCAAGTATATTTTCACACTGCTAAATTGATTAGGAAAAACTGCTTGTTGCTTGGAGATTATCTGATGGAGGCATTCAGTCTGTCTGGGGTGGAGAGCAGAGACGTAGGGAAAGATTTCTCTCACATAGATATTTCTGCAGCTGGTGTCACTATATCTCACATCTCGGGAATCTGATGTTGTCATTTCCTTGCCCTACACCTTCAGGAAAAACGTGCAGTGGTGTACCAAGGCAGGTGGCCCAGTGGGCCTATCTGCCCTGACAGAGAAGATATTTTATTGTTAATACAATTTAGAATTGTTGGCAATTTAGCCATTTTATTATTATTTTCATATACTCTACAGATAGTGTATCCTTTTTTTGCCTGTCCCCAGGGTGGACCACTCCCATTGCCCTCCTCCTTGGCATGCCACTGAAAGCTTGGAGTTTTCTATAATCTGGCTCCTGAGTCTGCCTCCAACCTCCTCTCTTTTTCCCTACCTGCCTTCTAGGTAAGGATCTAATATAGAATCGCTCATCCATTTCTCATTTCTGTGCCTCTTCTCATGCTCTCCCCTCACCCTAGAAATCCCTCCACCCCATACACCCACTTCACCTGGTTTACCCCTTGTTATGGTTTGTCAAAGCTGCTGGAATATAGTATACCAGAAAGGGGGGGTGCCTTTACAATGGGGATTTATTAGTTTACAAATTTACAGTTCTAAGGCCATGAAATGTCCCAGTGGAGACATCAACAGGACAATCCTTCTCTGAAGAAAGGCCCCTGGCATTTGGGACTCCTCTGTCAAATAGCAAAGCACATGACCAGTGTCCACAAGTTCTTCACTCCCAGGTTTTGTTGCTTTCAGCTTTTGATTCCAATGGTTTCCTCTCTGAGTTTCTGTGGGCCCTCTCCTAGCATCTCCAGGGATTTTCTCTAAGCTCTCCCCAAACTTCTAGGTGTTTCTCTCTGAGCTCTTTGCTTTTTCTATCATTTATCCTCTTATAAAGGACTCTAGTAAAGGATTAAGACCCACCTTGAATTGGGTGGGTCACAGCTCATTTGAAATAACCTAATCAAAAGGTTCCATCTACAATAGGTTTGCACCCTCAGGAATGGATTAAAAGAACACGGCTTTAGAGGGGTGGGCAAGATGATGGCATAGTGAGGTATGGAATTTAATTCATCCACCAGAGCAGCTAGGAAATAGCCAGGAACTGTATGGAACAAACACTGGGGGGATTTCAGCTACTGGACATACATCATACATCAGTCAGGAATGGGTGGAATGGCGATATTCACAGAGAACTGTAAGTCTCTTTAAGCCACAGAGGCTGGTGTCCCTCCTTCAATGGGTTCAGCAAGTTGGTTCCCCAAGGGGAAAGGAAACAGACTTTACTAGTAGCAAGAAATAAGCTCAACCAATCTCCAATTATGGAAATAATCAACAAATTCTGACTACTGAAAACAGTCCCCAAGCACAGATAAATATGGGTTAAGCAGTAAAGAAACCAGGAGTTTTCACTCTAATGGAGGGGGGTAGGGCTGACAGGTAAAAAAAAAAAAAACAAAGCAAAAGAAAAAACAGAGGCTTTTTGAGTTGGATAGCAAAAAATACTGCAAACGGGCTGGATCCCAAGAAAAGGGGGCACATAAAGCCTGGGGACACATAGAGCCATGTACCCTCTCCAGCTCTTGATGGGTAAACCCTGGGAGATGGGGTTTAGCTCTGAAAAGGCTTTTTTTTTTTTTTTTAACTTCTTAGCAGTTCATTAGATAGAATTGCAAGCACACTCAGACTTCAGCACTGCCCCAGGAAAAGGCAAAATTAAGGCATGTTTGAAAGACAAAGTAAATATGTGGATGGGAACAAATTCCTAAAGGCTGTATCCTCCCCAAGAAAAGGAGAACAGGGGCACAGCTCAAGTGAAGGCCCTCCTTCAGGGAATTCAGGGCCCAGGGTTGGAAAACAGAAGGAATCAAAGTGCACCTTATTACCTCAGCTTCAGTCTCAACCACATACCTGGCAGGAGCATGGCTGTGGTAATTAAAGGCACTGCATCCCTTTACATTGATGAGAAGCTGAGAGCAGACAAGTGCCACATACTGGGCAGGACAGGAAAAGCACAGCACCTAAAGGCTTCATAAGATAATCCGACAACCTGCTGGGTCTCAAGCTCATGAAAACTTGATACTAGCTACTCATTTCTCCTGAGACATGGGCCTCTTTGGTCTGGGAAAATCTGACTGGGGTTGATAATATCTGAGGAGACTACCCTGAAAAAAAAAGGGCTCTATATAGGCAGGACAAGAAACAGAAAAAGCAAGAACTGAAAAATTCTGATCAGTTAAACAGAATCTGTGCTAGAGTTCTAGAATAAGTTGAACTGAATGCAAAGAACAGGTAGATGAAAAAGACATACAGCAAGAAAACCCTCAGTAAAAGAGTGAAAACAACTTCCAGAATTAACTAAGTAAGGAAATCAAATGCCAAGATGCCAGCAATAAATAAGGAGTCATACTAGGAAAATGAAAGATATGGCCCAGTCAATGGAACAAACAAGTATTTCAAATGAGATACAGGAGTTGAGACAACTAGTTCAAGATGTTCAAACAGACATGCAAAATTTCATCAAAGATCAAATCAATGAGTTGAGGGAGGATATAAGGAAGACATTGGGTGAACATAAAGAAGAACTCAAAAGTTTGTAAAAACAAATTATAGAACTGATGGGAATAAAAGGAACAATAGAATAGATGAAAGAAACAATGGAGACCTGCAACACTAGATTTGAAGAGGCAGAAGAAAAGATTAGTGAATGAGAGGATAGGACATCTGAAATCCAACACACACACACACACACACACACACACACACACACGCACGGAAATATAGGGAAAATAATGGAAAAATATGAGCAGGGTCTCAGGGAATTGAATGACAACACAAAGTGCATGAATATATGTTTTATGGGTGTCCCAGAAGGAGAAGAGAAGGGAAAGGGGGCAGAAAACCTAATGGAGGAAAGTATCACTGAAAATTTCTCATCTTTAATGAAAGACATAAAATTACAGATCCAAGATGTGCAATGTGCCCCAAATAGAGCTACCGAATAGACCTATCAAAATAGACTTACTCCAAGACACTTACTAATCAGATTGTCAAAGGTCAAAGACAAAGAGAGAATTTTGAAAGCACCAACAGAAAAGCAATCCATCACATACAAGGGAAACTCAATAGGACCATGCGTGGATTTCTTAGCAGAAACAATGTAGGTGTGAAGACAATGGTGTGGTAAAGTTAAGATTCTGAAAGAGATAAACTGCCAACCAAGAATTCTATAACCAGTAAAACTATCCTTCAACAAATAAGGAGGAGATTAAAATATTTTCAGACAGTCACTGAGAGAATCTGTGACTAAGAGACCAGCTCCCTAAGAAATACTAAATGGAGTACTACAGGAAGATAGAAAAGGGCAGGAGAGAAAGGTCTGGAGAAAAGTGTAGAAATGAGGATGATTAGTAAAGGCAAAGAAAACTGAATATGACAATAGAACCCTAGAGACAAAATGGTAGAAGAAAGTACTGCCTTCACAATAAAAACATTAAATGTTAATGTCTTAAAATCCCAAATCAAAAGACATAAACTGACAGAATTTTTAAAAATTAAAAAAACAGGAGACTCACTTTAGACTGTCTACAGGGACTCATTTTAGACCCAAGGACAAAAATAGGTTGAAAGTAAAAGGTTGGGAAAAGATATTTCATGCAAACAACAACCAAAAAAGAGCAGAGGTATAGTATAGTATATAGATATACTAGTATCCAACAAATTATACTTCAAATGTAAAATAATTAAAAGAGAAAAAGAAGGACACTATGTATTAATAAAAAGAACAATTCAACAAGAAGACATAACAATCATAAATATATGAGGCAAATACTGAAGGGAGAAGTAGAAACCTGTACCATAATAGTGGGAGACTTCAATTCCCTGCTTTCATTAATGAATAGAACATCTAGACAGAGGATTAATGAGAAAACAGATAATTTGAATAATACAATAAATGAACTAGATTTAACAGACACTTACAGAGCATTGCACTCCCACAGCAGCAGGATATACCTTTCACTCAGGTGATCATGGATGATTCTCCAGGATAGACCATATGGTGGGTCACAAAGCACATCTCAATGCCTTCCAAAAGATTGAAATTATACCAAACCCTATCTCAGTAGAATGAAGTTGGAAATCAATAACGGGCAGAGGCCTAGAAAACTCACAAATATATAGAGGTTGAACAACATACTCTTAAACAACCAGGGTGTCAAGGAAGAAATTACAAGAGAAATCAGTAAATATCTCAAGGCAAATGAAAATGAAAGCACAGCATATCAAAATTTGTGGGATGCATTAAAGGCAGTGCTAAGAGGGAAATTTATTGTCTGAAGTGACTATATCAAAAAAAAAAGAAAGAACAAAAAAATGAGGAATTATCTGTTCACTTGGAAGAACTAGAGAAAAACAACTAACTAACCCAAAGCAAACAAAAGAAAAGAAATAATGAAGATTAGAGCATAAATAAATGAAATTGAGAATATGAAAACAATCAAGAAAAATAACAAAACCACAAGTTGGTTCTTTCTTTGAGAAAATCAATAAAATTGATGGACCCTTAGCTAAGTTGACAAAAAAAGGAAAGAAGATACAAATAAATAAAATCAGAAATGGAAGAGG
Organism: Tamandua tetradactyla; assembly: GCF_023851605.1. Lineage (NCBI taxonomy): Eukaryota > Metazoa > Chordata > Mammalia > Pilosa > Myrmecophagidae > Tamandua > Tamandua tetradactyla. The sequence continues at coordinate 40,491,141 of NC_135346.1, read as the reverse complement.
ACACATAACTACTGACCCCACAGAAATAAAAGAGATAATGAGAGAATACTATGAGCAACTACATGCTAATAAGCTAGATAACATAGATGAAATGGGCACTTCCTAGAAAGGCTTGAACAACCAAGATTGACTCAAGAAGAAATAGATGACCTCAACAAACCAATCACAAGTGAAGAGATTGAATCAGTCATTGAGAAGCTCCCAAAAAAGAAAATTCCAGGACCAGATGGCTTCACGTATGAATTCTGCCAAGCATTCAAGAAAGAATTACTACCAATCCTGTTCAAACTCTTCAAAAAAATTGAATAGGAGGGATGGCTACCTAACTCATTGTATGAAGCCAACATACAAAGTCAGACAAAGATACTACAGGAAAAGAAAAGTACAGACCAATCTCTCTAATGACTATAGATGCAAAAATCCTCAACAAAATTCTTGCAAATCAAATCTAGCAGCACATTAAAAGAATTATATATCAGACCAAGTGGGATTTATTCCAGGAATGCAAGGATGGTTCAACATAAGAAAATCAATTAATGTAATATACCATATCAACAAATCAAGGCAGAAAACCACATGATCATCTCGATTAATGCAGAATTTTGTATTTGACAAAATCCAACATCCTTTCTTGATGAAAACACTTCAAAGGATAGGAATACAAGAGAACTTCCCCAACATGATAAAGGGAATATATGAAAAACCCGCAGCTAACATCATCCTCAATGGGGAAAGACTGAAAGCTTTCCCCCTAAGATCAGGAGAAAAAAATCTTAGGGGGATGTCCACTGTCACCATTGTTATTCAATATTTTGCAGGAGGTTCTGGCCAGAGGAATTAGGCAAGAAAAAGAAATAAAACGTATCCAAATAGGAAGGGAATAAATAAAACTCTTACTGTTTGCAGATTATATGATACTATATGTTGAAGATCCTGAAAAATCTACAGCAAAGCTACTTGAGTTAACAAATGAGTATAACAACGTGGCAGGATACAAGATCAGCTACCCAAAAATCAGTAGTGTTTTTGTACAGTAGTAATGAGCAATCTGAGGAGGAAATCAAGAAAAAAATTCCATTTGCAGTAGCCAACCAAAAGAATAAGATATTTAGGGATGAATTTAACTAAGAATACAAAAGACCTACACACAGAAAACTATAAGAAATCGCTACAAGAAATCATGGGAGACCTAAATGAATGGAAGAGCACATTGTGTTCATGGATTGGAAGATTGAATATAGTTAAGATGTCAATTCTACCCAAATTGATTTATAGATTCAATATAATACCAATTAAAATCCCAAAAACTTACTTTGCAGTGATAGAAAAACCAATACCCAAATTTATTTGGAAGGGCAGTGTGACTGCCCCAAGTAACTAAAAATATCTCAAGAAAGAAAAATGAATTGGGAGGTCTCATACTACCTGACTTTAAAGCATATTGCTAAGCTACATTGGTCAAAAGAGTATGGTACTGGCATAAAGATAGATATACTGACCAACAGAATAAAATAGAATGTTCAGATATAGACGCTCTCATCTATGGACAATTGATCTTTGTTAAGACAGTCAAATCAATGCACCTGGGACAGAGCAGCCTCTTCAATAAATGGTGCTTGGAGAACTGGATATTCATATGCAAAAGAATGAAAGAGGCTCCATATCTCACACTTATACAAAAATTAGCTCAAAACAGATCAAAGACCTAAACATAAGAGCTAAGACCATAGAACTTTCAGAAGAAACTGAGGAAAATAGCTCATAAAACTTGTAATAGGAGGTGGTTTCCTACATATTACACCCAAAGCATGAGCATTGAAGAAAGAAATAGATAAATGCAACTCCTCAAAATTAAATACTTTTGTACATTAAAGAACTTTGTCAAGAAAGTAAAAAGGAAGCCTACGCAATGGGAGACAATCTTTAGAGACAACATATCAGATAAGCATTTTGTATCCAACTCAACAAGAAAAAGACAAACAACCCACTTAAAAATGGGCAAAAGACATAACAGACGTTTTCCAGAAGAAGAAATACAAATGGCTAAAACGAATGTGAAAAGATGCTCAACTTCATTGGCTATTAGGGAAATGCAAATCAAAACTACAATGAGATATTATCTGACACCCACTAGAATAGCCATTATAAAAAAAATAAAAACAAAGACAAAACCAGAAAATGACAAGTGCTGGAGAGAATGTAGAGAAAGAGGCACATTTATCCACTATTGGCGGGAGCATAAGATGGTACAACTGCTCTGTAAAGCAGTTTGGTAGTTAGTCAGGAAGCTAAGTATAGAATTGCTATATGATCCAGCAGTCCCATTGCCAGGTATCTGTTCAGAGGACATGAGGGCAGGGACACAAATGGACATTTGTACACCAATATTTATTGTCCTGACCCGCAGGACAGTCAACGGGGTTCGCCACCTGCTGAGGGAAGAATGGCTATGGGACAGAGAGACGCAAGAAGGACAGCAAGACAGGATTCTGATCAAGCTGCAAATTTTATTAACCAAGCCAGGTGTATATACACCGGCTTGGGGAGGGAGTAGGGTATGTAGGGCATTATGATAGGAGGGAGTTCGCGCCGGCGGCGGGGAGGACTGGTTAGATAATTGGTGGGGAATTCGCGCCGGCGGGAAGGTCCCGGCGGGAACCTATTTCCGTGAAGAACCTTGTTGTACTATATAGATGCCATTGCATTAGCCGGGGTGGCCATGTTGGCTCAATCGCTATCTTAGGTTAGCCTCTGGTCCCCAACAATTTATAGCAGCGTTATTTACATCTGCCAAGAGATGGAAACAGCCAAATGTTCATCAACAGATAGTGGCTAAACTAGCAATGATATATACACACAATGGAATATTACACAGCTGTAAGACAGAATTAAGTCATGAAACATGTAACAACATAGATGGACCTTGAGGACATTATGCTGAGTGAAATAAGCCAGAAACAAAAGGACAAATACTCTATGGTCTCACTAATATGAACTAACATTAATGAGTGATTTGGGAGGATTTAAGTTAAGAATGCAGGTTATGAAACCAGAAGGAAAGATAGAGGATTAAGATTGAGATGATATAATTTAGGAATGCCTAGAGTGTACAATGATGGTCATTAAATGTACAAATCAAAAAATGTTTTTGCATGAGAAGAACAAAGGAATGTCAGCATTGCAGAGAGTTGAAAATAGATGGAATATAGGAAAAAGTTCAATCAATGTAAGCTAGGGTCTGTAGTTAACAGCAATATTGTAATATGCGTCCACTGAATGTATCAAAGGTATTATGCCAAAACTAAATGTCAAAAGGTGGGGTATTGGGATTGAGGTATGGATTATTTGTGAAAGAAAAGGAAATGTCTACAGATAGAGTATGGTGATGAAGGCCTGTCAATACACTTAGACTGGATTGTATGATGTGTGAATAAAACTATTTAAAAATGAACAGAGAGAAACAAGTGCGAGAGGTAATGTGGAGAAAGAGATGTATCTATTCACTGTTGGTAGGGAAACAGAGATCCCTTGGAGAGCAGTGTGGTGGTTCCACAGGAGGCTAGGGGTGGGTTTGCAATATGATCCTGAAACCCCATTGCTCAGTGTCTACCTGGAGGAACTGAGTGTGGGGACAGGAATGGACATTTGCACACTGGTGTTTCTGGCAGCAGTGTTTGTGTTTCACAATGATTGGAGGTGGTCTAAGGGTACAATGACTGAGGAATGGAAGGGGGTACTATGGTTTATACATATGATGGACTACTGGGCAACTGCAAGAAGGAATGAAGTTGTGAGGCATGCAACTAGATGAATGAACCTTAGGACAGTATGTTGAATGAAATGTCAGGAACAAAAAGGCAAATATTATCTTGCCCCAGTCATATAGAATAGCTATTATACAAAGATTCAGTGAACTAAAGTTGAGAGCACGGGATATCAGGTTGGGGCATATTGTAAAGGATCCTAGATTATAAGCTTTTACAGCAGTTACATATATTCAGGAGGTGTAAATGTTAATTCTAAATTCTGAGACACTGAGCTGTTTTATATAACATGGTCTTTCCCAGAAACTTCGGGTATTTATGTGACACCTGAGATGCAGAGTTAGCACTCTGAAGCTATGAAAGTCAGCAGTACCCCACACAGCAACTGCCTAAAAAGTTGAAGAAGTAGTCAGACATTGAGTAGAGATATGAATGAAGCTGATCTGGATAGGACTACAGTATATTGAAGACCGGGTAAAAGATGATATCCATATTTTAAAACTTCAACTTCTATGTGAGACTAAAGGGAAAGATGTTTATTTGGTGCAAAATTTATATTTTGGGTAGCGCATTTCCTAACTTAACTTGTATGGTTATTTCAGTTGAACACCATAAATACATGGAATCTTGAATAGAGCATGGAATTTTTTGCTGTGTCCAGGTTAGTATGATGATCAATAAATCCCAAAGTGATTTGGACAGTGAATAAAAAAGTATTTGCAAAGTCCCCTTGGGGGGATAGGGAGAAAGGGGGAAATATTCAACTTCCCCATTTGGAAAACTTGTCATATTCCCACCAGCAATGGGGACAACCAAATCAATAGGCCAAGCAAAATCTCGGGATTTGCCCCTATGAAACTTATTCTTACAAAGGATGGGCTAAGCTTACTTAAAATTAGGCCTATGAGTCACCCCCAGAGAACCTCTTTTGTTGCTCATATGTGACCTCCCTCTCTAAGCTGACATGAAAAGTGAACTCACTGCCCTTCCCCCTGCCCCCATACAGGACATGACTCCCAGGGGTGTAAATCTCCCTGGCAATGTGGGACAGAAATCCCGTAATGAGCCAGGACCCGGCATCAAGGGATTGAGAAAACTTTCTCAACCAAAAGGGGGAAGAGAGAAATGAGGCAAAATAAAGTGCCAGTGGATGAGAGATTTCAAACAGAGTTGAGAGGTTATCCTGGAGGTTATTCTTACACATTATACAGATATCCCCTTTTTAGTGTATGATGTATTGGAGTGGCTAAAGGGAATACCTGAAGCTGTTGAACTGTGTTCTGGTAGCCTTGATTCTTGAGGATGATTGTATAACTATAAAGCTTTTACAATGTGATCATGTGATTAGGAGAAAAAAAAAAGGATATGGCCTTTTCTGGGGTACATAACAGCTTCAAACCAGCACACCTCTACTCTTTCTTTAAGATTCAGCTTAAGTGTCACTTCTTCCAGGAAGCTGCTTCTTCTCACCCAAGGCTGAGTTCATGTGACCCTCCTTAGATTTCCATACCATCTTCTAAATACAGAATTCTTCCATTGGCCACACTGTACTGTAATCCATCTATTCATGGCTCTTCCTCCCCAATTACTGGGTGCAAAACCAAGGTAGTTGTATTCATTTTCATACCTTCAGGGCTTAGGGAAGTACACGTCAGATAGTACTAGTTTAAAAAAGATTTGCCAAAATGATGAAAAAAAGATGAAATCATCATTCAGTTTTTAATTTTTATATTGATTAAGGATTAACACCATTTAGTGATTATGAAATGTTAGGTCCATGAACTTATGATAAAGATTGTTTAGCATTATTCTTGGGACATAAACTTATAAACTCTACAGAACACTCATTTTCATGGAAAAAAATATTTAGAGCATGACTTTGGTGTCTCCTTTTACTTTCTTTCCTGGTGCTCTTTAGAAACCATTATACAGAGCTCAGTCTCCGCACATGGTGCATTCGTTCTGCAACCATCACAAGGCAGAAGATATTTTAAGTTGCAATGGCCATTTTTCTCCAGCTCTCTGCAGAATTTTTGTTTCAGCAAGACGGTTGTGCTTACTGAGTAGGAGTTTGGGATTCAGTTATTATTCCATTCATTTAACTCCACCAGTAAATGGTGATTGAATTCAGCACTTTGAGCCACAATAAACTGGAGCTCAAAAAGGTACCTGAAATCTATGACAGCTAAAACAGATACATTTAAAACACACATGATAGGAAACCAAATTGTAAAATGTTTTCTCTGTAATCTTCATCAAGGCAGTGCAGTCTGGGAACGAATCCTTATTCCAGGGAAGAAAATAGGATCGGCATCTCTTTACATCTCTGCCATTTTCAAACCACCACCAAGTCTTATAACTTCTTTCTTCCCAGTATCTTTAGAACTACTCCTTTCTTTTCATTTTTTACTATAACAACCTTATAAATGCCCCATCACTTCATATCTTGCTTAGTGATTCTTTAAACAATATTCTAACACTGAAATATCAAAAAAAAAAAAACTAGAAGCAGTGATGTGGTGGTAAATATTTCACAACCAGCTGTCTGGAGAAGAAGCCCTGTTTATAATGCTTGCTGATTTCTATGGTGTAAAGACTCCCACCACGCAGATGTCAAGCTACCAACTTGACAAAGTGAATGAGAAGTTGGGAAGAGGTCTGCACACTCAGCTGTCTTGAGCTGGTATAAGCTGGTGAACATTGGCTTTAGCACACTCCTGGCTGAAAGATTAATTCTCCTCAAGCACTGTTTATATCAAGCCAGCCCAAATTCAGGAATCTACCTTGGCCTGTACTGGCTACCATAGAAACAACATATATCCTTCTGTCTACTTTGTCACCACAAATACTACCATAGTCTACTTGATTGGTGACTGCATTAGCCACCTAAATGATCTCCCTGCTTCCACTCACCCTGTTTTAGTTTCTGAGGCTGCTTAAAGCAGGCATCATGAAATGGGTTGGCTTAAACAATGGGACTTTATTAGCTTACTATCTTGAGGTCAGGAAAGTGTTCAAATCAAGTCATCATCAGGTGCTGCTTTCTTCCCAGAGACTGGCTACCAGTGAGCCATGACTTCCTGCCACATGGCAAGGTACACTGAGGCCTCTGCTGATTTCTCCCTTGTCTTCCAGGTTTTGTTGATTTCAGCTTCTTGCTTCTGTGACTTTCTCTCTGTCTGAATTTCATTCTGTTTGTAGAGGACTCCAGTGATAGGGTTAAGACCCAGCCTGAATGACATGGGTCACACCTTAAAATGAAAAAGCTTCATCAAAAGGTCTACTTACAGTGGGTTTACAGCCACAATAATGGATTAAATTTATAGAAAATATTTTAACATTTTTTATTGCAAAATAACACATATAAAAAAGCAATACTTTTCAAAGTATATTTTAACAATTAGTTATAGAACAGATTTAGAAGTTTGGTATGGGTTACAGTTCTACAATTTCAGGTTTTTACTTATAGCTATTCCAGGACACTGGAGACTAAAAAGAAATATCAATATAATGATTCAGTAGTCATACTCATTTGTTGAACCCTAATTTTTCTATTATAACTCCTCCTTCTCCTTTGATACTTCTCCCAATCTTTAGGGATATTTGGATTATGCCCATTCTATTTTCAAGTTGAAAAGAGGTGTCAATAATATGGGATAGAGCAATGGAATTGGTTGATATTCTTGGAGAGAACGGCACCTCTCAGTTTCAGAACTTATCTGGCCTAGGAACCATCTGAAGGTTTTAGGTTTCTGAAAAGTAAACTTAGTGTGTGCAACTTTTGTAGGATCTCAGATAGACCCCTGGGTGTTCTTTAGGGTTGACAGAAATGATGTTGGTTAGGGGTTGGCAAACCTTGGCAATTAGTATCTAGCTGAAGCTTGCATAAGAGTAGCCTCCAAAATAGCCTCTTGACTCTATTGGAACTCTCTTAGCCACTGATACCTTATTTTGTTACATTTTGTTTCAGGAAGGCATTTTCCATCCCATGGAGCCAGGGCCAGGCCCATCCTAGGAGTCATGTCCCACGTTGCCAGGGAGACGTCACTTCCCATGTAGTGGGGAGAGAAATTATTTTACCTGCAGAGTTGAGCTTAGAAAGAGAGAGGCCATATCTAAGCAACAAAAGAAGGAATGGATTAAATTTAAGAATATGCTTTTTATGTTCAAACCATACCTCCCTAACAATCCTCCACACAGCACCTAGAGTGATCTTTGAAAAATCGTAATTAGACCATATCACCTACAGGGTGGCAATGTTGCATGACACAACTGACTATGCCAGTGGTGCCCCCTAGAGTGGTACAGTGCCCTCCCTGCATAGTCAGCCACTCTCAGCACCCTTGGCCTCTACTTAAAATTCTTCAGTGGTTATCATACAAACCATAGTACAGCCTATGAGGGTCTGCATGATCTGCCCAAGCTTCCTCACCAGCCCCATCTGTACTGCTCTCTCTCTCTGACTCACTTCTCTACAACTCAACTGGACCTCCTTCAGTTGCTCTACACACCAAGCTCTTTCCATGGTCCCACCTGGAACACAGTTCTCCTTGCTCTTCCATGGCTAACTCCTCTTCCTTAAGTGTCTGTTCATAAAACACTTCCTCAGTGAAGATTTCTCTGAACCCCTGATCTAAATTATATCCTCTACATTTGTTTCTTTCAAGGCACCATATTGTTTTCCTTCATGAAAACTATAAGTACTGACAGTAGAAGCTTTTTGGAGGTACTGATGACAGTTTTTGTACCCAGAAAAGATTACCTATGATTACTTTGGTTTTAGAAGTTAGATTCTATTTAAGGTTATGAGATCAATAAACTATTCTTCCTTAAGCTTTTAAATTTGAAATTAAAAAATCACCTTGTTCCATTTATAAATATAGAAGGCTTTAACAATCCCTTTTGCTTGATCACTTTTGATTAATATTTGAAGGTATTTAACAAACTTGATTTTAGTTCTTTAAACATTTCAAACTACATTTATATATTTAATATATTTGATTTTCTTTTTTAAGTCTTCAATAGTCTAACAAAAAGAATTTTAACTTTTGAATCTAATACATTAAATCATAAATACATTGAATATTAGGTTCTCTTAAATGTCCCAATATCTTATCTTAAGTTTAGTAAACTTTTCTTATATGCTGAACTTCAAATTGAATCTAATTGATTTTTTAATTCTATGGTATAAATTAAATCAATAGCAATTCACTGCTTTGATAATATACTAAATTCTCCTAAACATTACTAAATTTTAAATAGCAAGGATACCCCACTATTCCTCAACTTACCACAAATACATGAATGCAATAGATTTGAATTAGTCAGTTGTCATTTATTCCGTTATCTTTACTCTCCATTCTAAATCTTCATTGAATAAAATGGGCAAGTGAATCAGACAATTATACCATGCTAAACAATTTAAGGTTATCTTTGAGGAGGGGAATGCTGAGGACACAAGCAGACCCATGATTTGACTGGGACTCAGGAGTTTGGTTTTCCCGACACACGGAGGCCTATTTGTGTTTATTAAAACAGAGATTCCATAAGCAGAAAGGCCCTTAGTTTTAGTTGAATTTGAATCTGTAACCCATCGTACAAGTTGCGTCACTTCTAGATAGGATTCATTTAATCTCTTAACAATTTAATTTAATTCCAAATTATATTTTTATTCTTCCTAGTAGGCAGGTACAGCTCATATATATATTTAAATGGATCCAATTGGATTCCACATATCTCTTGTAGTTTTGCACAGCTCTTCTTATTACACTGAGATTACTTTTAAAGACAAGAGTAGAGCTCAGTCCACAAACAGGTTTGCAAAACTTTTATTATTTTTTTAAACTTTATTACAGAAGTTGTGAAGTTGTGAATTTACAGAAGAATCATGGATAAGATACAGGATTCCCATATGACACCCTATTATTAACACCATGATTTGGTGTGGTACATTAAAATGATAAAAATACATATTTTTAATTGTATTATTAACTACAGTCCATGGTTTAACTTAGAGTTCACTGTTTCTGTTGTACTGTTCCAATGATTTTTTTTTAATTTTTTTATTCTACTGCCATGTTTATTACCTAATATTTCTCCTTTTAACTGCATTCAAACTTATAATTCAGTGCTGCTAATTATGTTCATAATGTTGTGTAACCATCACCACTATCCATTACCAAAACTTGCTTGTTGGCCCAAATAGAAACTTTGTGCATTTTAAGCCTTAATTCCCTATTTCCTACCCCCACCCCATCCCCTGATAACCTATATTTTAGATTCTGGCTCTAGGGGCTGGCTTGTCCTAATTCTTTCATATCAGTGAGAGCACACAATAGTTGTCCTGTATATATACCTTATTTCACTCAGTATGATGTCCTGAAGTTTCATCCATGTTTTGTCACATTTATCAGGACTTCATTCCTTTTTTCAGCTGAATAATGTTCCATTGTGTGTATATAGTTGATCCATTCATCAATTGGGAGACACGTGGGTTGTTTGCATCTTTTTGATAATTATAGCTAATTCTGCTATGAACATGGGTGTGCATTCAAGTCCCTGCTTACAATTCCTTTGGGTACATCCCTAGATGTAGGACTGTTTGGTCGTATGATAATTCTATATGTTACTTTCTGAGGAACTGCCAAACTGTTTTCTACAGAGGCTACACCACTTTATGTTCACTCCAGCTATGAATGAGTATTCTTATTTCTCCACATCCTCTCCAACACTTGTAATTTTCATTTGTTAAATAGTAGCCATTCTAGTAGGTGTGAAATGGTATCTCAGTGTGGTTTTGATTGCATTTCCCATTAGGATTTTGAGCATCTTTTCATGCACCTTTTGGCCACATGTTTATCTTCTCTGAAGAGATGTCTATTCAAGATTTTGCCCATTTGGGGGGATATGTGTTTTTATTGTTGAGCTTAAGGATTTCTTTATATATTCTGGTAATTAAACCCTTATCATGTAGGTGGTTTCAAAATATATTCTCCTGTTGTGTAGACTGTCATTTTACTTTCATGATAAAGTCCTTTAAGTTTCAAAAGTTTTAAATTTTCATGAGAACCTAATTATCCATTTTTCTTTTGTTTCTGCTTGTGCTTTGGGTGTAATTTCTAAGAAGCCATGACCTAACACAAGGTCATGAAATGGTTCCTTACACCTTCTTCAAGTTTTATAGTTCTGTGACCACCCTAGATCACGAAGAGTGGATTTTTGTATCCCTTTCTGGAATCAGCAAGCTAAGCCAGGGGCTGGGTCCCATTGTGGCCTACTGTGAGAGAGGGGGGAAGGGTGCAAGTAACCACAGAGAAAGCAATTTACTGTAATTTACCAGTCTCTTCCTCTAGCTCTTCTCTAAATGCTGCACAGTGTTCTCCTAAACTCCAGAGTTTTGAAATAGTTGTTTGGACAGTTCCTGCCTGTTTCATATTTGTTCTGTGGAGGGAATAACTCCTGGAGTTTCCTAAACCACTATTTTCCCATAATCCTCATCTCATTATTTTTATATAATGCAATTTATAATTTGAACCCCTGCTCAATCAGGAATTGGAAACAATATTAGAATCAATATAACTCTCTCTCTCTTTTACATGTAGTTTCATCTAGGTTGCAGGAAGCTTACTGAGTGCCAGGAGTTTGGGGGAAGGCACCCATCCAAGCTGAACAAGTCCCTTATCCCTTCAGTTTTAACAGTTGACCTCTGTTGCCTGCCCTTCTCTCTTACCTATGGGGTCCTCCAGATCCAGTACTCTGCCTTGGCTTTAAATTTTGCTAATCTTTGGGCCAGGAAGCCTTGTTCTGACATGGCAAGGTTTCTCCCAAAATACTGTTCATGCAAGACATTTCATTCTGCCCTTCCTGAAAACTGGTATTTTGAAACTCAGGAGCCAAAGCAAGATTCCTGTTATATATTGAATTCAGCTGAGTCATCCTGTTCTGCGTTATTACATGCAGATTACTGAAATGATTGAATGGGTAAGAGCCATAGAAGAACAAATAATAACGGGACAACAGACACATTGATTCATGTTTCCAGAATATTAACTCAGCACACACTTTGACAGTTCTTATTGTTTTCCTTACATTTTTGTTAAAATATATAAAATAGAGGGTGCACAGGTAGTTCAGTGGTTAGAATGCTGTTCTAGTTTGCTAGCTGCCAGAATGCAACACACCAGAGATGGATTGGTTTCAATAATAGGGGATTTATTTAGTTAATGTATAGCTCTTTAGAGGAAAGGCAGGCAACTTTCAACTGAGGTTCTTTCTAACATGGGAAGACACAGGGCGATCTCTGCTGGCCTTCAATCCAGGCCTCTGTGTTCCAACAACTCTCCCCTGGGTGATTCCTTTCTGCATCTCCAAAGGCCTGGGCTGAGATGTGAGTGCTGAGATGAGGTATGCTGAGCTGCTTGGGCTGTGCTACGTTGAGCTCTCTCATTTAAGCACCAGCCAATTAACTCAAACATCATTCATTGCAGCAGGCACGCCTCCTAGTCTACTGCAGATGTAATCAGCAACAGATGAGGTTCACATGCCATTGGCTCATGTCCATAGCAATAGAACTAGGCATGTCCACCTAGCTAAGTTGACACCTGAATCTAACTACCACAAATGCCCACCTTTCATGCGGGAGACATTCAATTCCTGGAGCATGCACACCCCCCTCCAAAAAAATAAGTATACATATGTATATATATTTATTGCTATTATATATATATAATATATATATTATATATATATAATAGCAATAAATTTCAAAGTACATCTTAACAATTAGTTATAGAACAGATTTTAAAATTTGGTATGGCTTAGAATTACACAATTTCAGGTTTTCCCTTAAGCTGGTCCCAGACACTGGAGACTAAAAGAAAATATCAATTTAATAATTCAGTAATCATACTCATTTGTATGAGTATGTATGTTCTCCTTTGATCCTTCTCCTAATCTTTAGGGATATTTGGGTTATGTCCATTCCATTTTCATGTTGAAAAGGGTTGTTGACAGTATGGGATAGGGTATGAGACTGGTTGATGTTCTCGGAGAGACTTACACCTCTGGGTTTCAGGTTTTATCTGGCCTAGGAACCATCTGAAAGTTTTAGATTTCTGAAAAGTAAACTTAATGTGCACAACTTTTGTAGGATCTCAGATAGAGGCCTGGGTATTTTTTAGGGTTAACAGGAATAATGTTAGTTGGGGTGTAAAGGAAAGATAAATTTGTAGAGACTGTTCTGTTCAACTGATGTTGCCATTGAGTGACCTTAGTAATAAATTGTCGAAAGGTGTACTCCAGCTGGGAGGACTGGCTCTCCTCCTAGAAGGAGACATACTTTGATAAAGATTACTAGGTCCTAAGAGGCTCCTCTCAGTCCCTTGCCAGTTCCCAGAGGACCAAACTGGGCCCAGTCACATAAGCTAATTGGAATTCGGCCACTATTGCGTAAAGATACAATATAAGCTGTAAGCAAGCAATTAGAAAAAAAGAAGGAGGAAAATCTCATGAGAGAGAGAGAGAGAGAAAGAGGGAGAATCTTATCGAAGAGGAAAGGAGGATGCTTTGCTAGGGGCTTGTCTAGTGGGACCCTGAAAATGCTGTCTTTGGGATTCCCCAGCATTCTCTGTGGGTGTTGATGCTGTCCTGCCTGGTGATGTAACTATGTCTCATTTTTAACAACCTTTTAATTACTTTCCTAATAAATTCTATTTTTATATCACTGAAGTGTATGTTGTCCATGAATCTGAGCCTATAAATTAAGTGATCACAATATCATGTTGCCTTTCGTGCAATGTGGGGTTTGGCAAACCAAGCAATTAGCAATATCTAGCTGAAGTTTGCATAAGAGTTGCCTCCAGAATAGCCTCTTTACTCTATTTGAACTCTCTTAGTCACTGATACCTTATTTTGATACATTTCATTTCACCCTTTTGGTCAGGAAGGCATTGTTGATCCCATGGTGCCAGGGTCAGGTTCCTCCTTGGGAATCATGTTCCACATTGCCAGGGAGACTCACACCCTTGGAAGTTATGGCCAACGTAGCAAGGAGGAAAATGATTTTACTTGGAGAGTTGGACTTACAGAGAGAAAGGCCACATTTTGAGCAACAAAAGAGGTTCTCTGAAAGTAACTACTAGGCATAATTATAGGTAGGCTTAGATTCTCCATTAGAGATCAAGGGCTTGGCCTCTTGACTTGGGAATCCCTAGCATTTGCGAGAGTATCAGGGTTTCCCCAGGTAGAAAAGTTTAATAGTTCCATGTTTTTTTCTCCAGCCCCTCAGGGACTTTTCCAGTACTTTTTAATTATCTGCCCAACATACTTTGGGAGGTATCCAGGTACTACATTAAGTTATGCAGAATTACAAGCCCTAGTTTCCATTCTGAGCTGCATGTGTTTGGGTTGTTTAGATGAACTATCCAGACAGGTTGAGTTAGATTGTGTGCTATAGAAACTTTAGGTTTTGGGGAAAATAAAGCTCTCTTCCTTTGGTCTCATATAGTAGATGAAGTTCAAAGATGCAGACTGTCATCCTTTACCCTGTATTCTGATTTACCTTATCCCCAATCAGATTGGCATCAATCTTATTTCTAAATGAAGCCAGATCTCTTTTTCCGTTTCCTTAACAGGTGTTGTATTTATCAATGCTGACTTTCAGTGCTGCAGAACTCCAACTGCGAGTCTTAGGTATCACACAGGTACCCAGAACTCCAGGTAAATACCTGGTTATGCATATATATCACAGCATCTCAGAATCTTGAAATAACACTTAAAGTTCAAGAATAAATATGACTCCTATAAAAGCTTACAATGTGGGCCTGAATTTTCTTATAAATATTTTTCTAAAAGAGGCAATACAATATTTGTCCTTTTGTTTCTTGCTTATTTTGAACAACATAATGTCCTCAAGTGTCATTCACCTCTTTGCATGTCTCATGACTTCATCCCTTTCTATAGCCACACAATAGTCCAACATATGTATACACCACAGTTCAGCTTTCTGCTTCTCAATCATTGTACCCTTTGGCCACCACCATCCATTGGGCATCATGGATAAACAATCCATGTCTCACAGTATTCTCACTTAGTTGTACAATCATCATCGCTCTCAATTTTGGACAATTTTCATTGCTCCAAAGGGAAAAATAATAGATAAGCCTACCCTCACTGAAGAGAAAATCCCAAACTCCCCTTAACTCCTGACCTTCCCTGCCCCCCCCCCCCCCAAATTATTTACTCTGGTACTGTGGTACTGGTGATGTCTTCCTGCTAAAGAGAGGCCTAGCATGTGATCGTAGATTTCTCCCATACCCCTCTATTATTGACACCTTATATAGGATTCAGACCTTTGAAGTGGTTCATGCAAAAATTTCTATTTGTAGTATTAATCAGTGAGATACATGGCTCTATACAACTCCTCTCAATTATATTCACCCTCGGTATGGCAATATTACTTATAGAGCCACTAATGAACTACCATCACTTCTATCAATTCCCATGTATTTAAGTTACATATTAAGTAACCATTTGTCTATCTCTAGCTTCTGCATATTTCTAAGACCACTACATTCTACATTATAAGCCTCTGAGTTTACCTTTACCAGGGTCATGTTAGCAAAATCATACAGTATTTATCCTTTTGTGTCTAGCTTATTTCACTCAGCATTATATCATGTTGTCATATGTCTCAGGACCTCATTTCGTCTTGCTGTTGCAGAATATTCCATTGGGGCAACTCAATATTTAGTTTTCTGCGGAACCACCAAACTGTCTCCCACAGCAACTGTACCATTTTACATTTCCACCAACAGTGAGTAAGTATTCCAATTTCTCCACATCCTCTGCAACATTTGTGGTTTCCTGATTATTTAATGGCAGCTATTCTTATAGGTGTGAGATGATAGCTTATTGTAGTTTTGATTTGTATTTCCCTTATAGCTAATGAAGATGAGCATCTCTTCATGTGTTTTTTAGTCATTTGTATTTGCTGTTTGGAAAAATTTCTATTCATGTCTTTTGCTTATTTTATAAACGGGTTGCTTGTTTTTTTGTTGTTGAGTTGTATGATTCCTTTATATATACTGGATATCTAACCCATATCCAATATGTGGTTTCCAAATATTTTCCCCCATTAAGTTAGCTTCTCTTCACCTTTTGGACAAAACCCTTTGAAACACAGAAGCATTTGATTTTGAGGCATTCCCATTTATCTATTTTTCTTTTGTTGCTTGTGCTTTGGGTGTAAATTTTAAGAAGCTACCTCCTATTACTAGGCCTTGAAAATGTTTTCCTAAATTTTCTTCTGTAAGTTTTATAGTACTGGCTCTTGTATTTAGGTCTTTGATGCACTTTGAGTTAATTTTTTGTAAAAGATGTAAGATAGGGGTCCTCTTTTGTTCTTTTGGCTATTGATACTGAGTTCTTCTAGGCCCATTTATTGAAAAGACTATTCTGTCCCAGTTAAGTGGATTTAGGGGCCTTGTCAAAGCTCAGTTGACCATAGATTTAGTGGTCTATTTCGCATACCTAATTCAATTCCATTGATCAATGTGTCTGTCTTTGCACCAGTAGCATCCTGTTTTGACCACTGTGGCTTTATAATAAGCTTCAAAATCAGAAAGTGTTAGTCCTCCCATTTCATTCTTTTTTTAGAATTTTTTTGGCTATTCGAGGTCTCTTTCCCTTCCAAATAAATTTGATAACTAGCTTTTCCAAGCCTTCAAAATAGGTTGTTGGAATTTTGATTGGTATTGCGTTGAATCTGTAGATCAATTTTGGTAGAATTGACATCTTAGCAATATTTAACCTTCCTACCCATAAGCACAGAATGTCTTTCCACCTAGTTAGATTTTCTTTGATTTCACTTAGCAATGTTTTGTAGTTTTCTGTGTATAGGTCCTTTATGTCCCTGGCTAAGTTTATTCCTAAATCCTTGATTCTTTTAATTGCTATCTTGAATGGAATTTTTTATTTAATTGTCTCCTCAGTTAGCTCATTACTTGTGTATAGAAACATACTGATTTGGCCTTGCATCCTACCACTTTGCTGAGATTGTTTATTAGCTTAAGTAGCTTTGTCATAGATTTCTCAGGATTTTCCAAGTATAGGATCATGTTATCTGCATTAATGAAGATTTTACTACTGCCTTTCATATTTGGGTGACTTTTATTTCTTTTTCTTGCCTGATTGCTCTAATTAGAACTTTCTAGCACAATGTTGAATAATAGTACTGAGAGTGGGCATCTTTGTCTCATTCCTGATCTTAGGGAAATGTTTTCAGTTTCTTACCATTAAGTATGATGCAGGCTGTGGGATTTTTATATATGCCCTTTATCATATTGAGGACATTTCCCTTGATTTCTACCTTTTGAAGTGTTTTTATCTGAAAAGGATGCTGAATTTTGTCAAATTCTTTTTCAGCATCAATTGAGATGATCATGTGGTTTTTCCCTTTTGATTTGTCAATGTGTTGCATCACACTGATTGATTTTCTTGTGTTGAACCATACTTGCATGCCTGGTATAAACCCCACTTTTACATAATTAAAAGAATTATAAAATTCTTTTAATTAAAAATAATTATGAAATTATACATTATTAATTGTACATTAAAAGAATTATACAATTATACAAAATAATTGTATAATTTTTTCAATGTGTTGTATGATTCAATTTGCAAATATTTCATTGAGAATTTTTACATCTATAATCATTAGGGTGATTGGCCTGTAATTTTCTTGTCACATTCTTATCTGGTTTTGGTATTTAAAGTGACTTTAGTTGCAAGAAATGAGTTAGGTAGTGTTCCTTTCTCCTCAATTTTTTTTAAAAGAGTTTAAGCAGGATTGGTTTTAGTTCTTTTTGTAATATTTGGTAAAATTCCCCTTTGAAGGAAGATTTCTGATGACTGATTGAATATCATTACTTGTGGTTGATTTGTTGAGATCTTCTATGTCTTCTCCAGTCAATGTAGCTTATTCATATATTTCTAGGAATTTGTTAATTTCATTTAAGTTGTCTAGTTTTTTGGTATATAGCTGTTCATAAAATCCTCTTATGAATTTTTTTTATTTCTTCAGGGTCTGTGGTAATGATTTCCCTCTCATTTCTGATTTTGTTTATTTGCATCCTCTCTCTTTTTCCTTTGTCATCCTAGCTAGAGGTCTGTTTTAGTCTAGTAAAGCTGTTGGAATGCAATGTACTAAAAATGGGTCAGCTTTTTTAAAGGGAATTTATTAAGTTACAAGTTTACAATTCTAAAGCCATTAAAATGTCCAAACTAAGGCACCCAGAGAAAGATACTTTGACTCAAAAAAGGCAAATGGTTTCTCTGGCCTCATCCCCTTCTTCCCTTCAGCTAGACTAGCTGGTTGGAGTAGAATGGCAACTAGTTTTAATTTTTATTTATTAAGCATTTGAGATTTTGGTTTTAAAGCCAGAATTACAGCTAGCACCTGACATTTCAGCAGAAGGACCATTTCAGACCAAAATATACTGTTAATGTTTTTTTTTAATTAAATTATATTAAAGATTAAGTAAAACATGAAAAATATAAAATAAAAAAGACAAATGCTGCAGAATACCTCTGTTAGCTGGGAAGGCACATGGCAATGTCTGCTAGCTTTCTCTCCTGCCTTCTCATCTCAAATGGCTTCCCCAGGGACCTTTCTTTCTAAATCTCCAAAGGTCTCTCTCTGTATTGGCTCTGATGCTTTTTCCAAAATGGTTCCCTTTTAATGGACTTCAGGTAAGTGACCCCACCTTGAAGTGGGTGGAGGCAAATCTCCATAGAAAATACCTAATCAAAGGTCCCACCCACAAGTGTGTGGATAATATTTTCATGGAAACAACTGAATCTAAAAGATACCACCCAATAATATTGAATCAGGATAAAAGAACATGGCTTTTCTGGGGTACACAACAGTTTCAAACCAACACAGGGTCCATTAATTTCACTGATTTTCTCAAAGAACCAACTTTTGGTTTTATTTATTCTTTCTATTGTTTTTTTCTCTAATTCATTTATTTCTGTTTTAATCTTTGTTATCTTTGCTATTTCTTTTCTTCTTTTGGTTTGGGGTTAGTTTCCTTTTCTTTCTCTAGTTCCTCCAGGTGAGCAGTTAAGTCCTTGATTTTTGCTTTTCAATCTTTTTTAATATGGGCACTTAGGGCAATAGATTTTCCTCTTAGCACTGCCTTTGCCACATCCCATAAATTCTAATATGTTGTATTTTCATTTTCGTTCATCTTCAGATATTTACCTATTTCTCTTACAATTTCTTCCTTGACCCACTGATTATTTAAGGGGGTGTAATTTAATCTCCATATATTTGTGAAAGTTCTTTTGTGATTATTGATTTCCAGCTCCGTACCATTGTGGACAGAGAAAGTGCTTTGAATAATTTCAATTTTTTAAATTTATTAAGACCTATTTAGTGCCTCAGCATATGATCTATCCTGGAGAATGTTCCATGAGCACTAGAGAAGAATGTATATCCTGGTGTTTGGGGGCTTTACAGCCTGGTTTCTCCTCACAGCTTATAGTGAAATGCGACCGGAAAGAGATAAGCTGAGAACTGAACTCTTGGGTACAAAGAAATCAGAAATTAATGTTTTAGAGAATTCTGGGACTTCAGGAAGGGAGACCCCAGAGAACAGTGCCCCACGTGAGGATTTGGCCAAATGTGGCATCAGTCAGCCTTCTCAGAGAAAGCCAGGCTTGGACATAGAGTTATCCAGGACGGATTTGTGGAAACTCTTTATGTCTGATGGGCATGATCCAAGGCTACTGCATAGAAAGCCAATGAGAGTGCTGTGGGACCTGTATAAACAGAGCCGCTGCCAGTCTGGACTGGGGGGTTCAGAGAAGGGACACAAAAATAACTTCCGAGGCAAAACCATGGAGGCTGAGATCTGAAGTCAAGAAGCCTTGGCCCAGGAGAGTGGACCCACCCAAGCCCACGGAGAGGGTGAATTTGCCCCAAAGGTAGAGGATTGGCCTTCCACCTCATTGCAGTGGAAGAGTCATGCTACCTCAGGCCTTGGAGATGGTGAAGCACATTCCTTGGAGTTTGGGGACAGCCTGGCTGCCACCACAAGGAGGGGTTAAGCATGTGCCCTGGAGATGGCAGAGAGCCCAGGTATAGCCCCAATGCTTGGAGAGGGTGGAGCTGAGAAAAAGGTGGTCTCCCCAATGTCCCCCAAGGCTGTATTTGGAGAGAGGCAGGCCTCTGTGTAGGCCCTTGGAAAGAGTAAGACTGTCACTTTCTAAAACTCCAAAGATAAATGACTCTCAGACTTTGAAATCTAATGGACTTTGCCCTGCAGGTTTTCAAAAATATGGGTCTTGTGACCTCTGTGTTCCTTCCTCCCTATGGAAGTGCCTATATGTATCCCATGACTATTCCTCCTTTGTATGTTAGCAGCAAATAACTTGTTATGAGTTTTCAAAGGTCCAGAGACAGAGGAGAATTTGCCTGAGCACAGACCACACTTGTAATTAACTTTAATGAGACTTTGTACTGGTTTTAACCTTGTGTTGTATTTGTAATGCTACTGAAATGGTTTAAGGTTCTCTGATATTGTTATGGAATGAATGTATTTTGTATATGGGGAAAACATGTCTTTTTTAGGGTCCAGAGGGTGGAATGTGCTGGTTTGAAATGATGTCTGTACCCTAGAAAAGCCATGTTTTAATCCTAATCCCATTTTATAAAGGCAGCCATTTCTTCTAATCCCTATTCAGTACTGTATGCTCGAAACTGTAATTAGATCATCTCCCTTGAGATGTAATTCAATCAAGAGTGGTTGTTAAACTGGATTGGGGCACATGTGTCTTCACCCATTCAGGTGGGTCTTGATTGGTTTACTAGAGTACTATAAAAGAGGAAACATGTTGGAGAATGAAGGAGATTCTGAGAGAGCAGAGAATGACATAGCCACGAGAAGCAGAGTCCACCAGCCAGCGACCTTTGGAGATAAAGAAGGAAAATGCCTCCCGGGGAGCTTCATGAAATAGGAAGCCAGGAGAGAAAGCTAGCAGATGACAGCATGTTTGCCATGTGCCCTTCCAGCTGAGAGAGAAACCCTGACTGTGTTTGCCATGTGCCTTCTCACTTGATAGACAGAACTTGAGCTTCATCGGCCTTCTTGAACCAAGCTATCTTTCTCTGGATGCCTTACATTGGACATTTCTATAGACTTGCTTTAATTGGGACATTTTCTCGGCCTTAGAACTGTCAACTAGCAATTTATTAAATTCTCCTTTTAAGAGCCATTTCATTTTTGGTATACTGCATTCCAGCAGCTAGCAAACTAGAACAGAGACCCATAGCAATTTCAGCCAGGGCCACTGGTCTTGGTGTGTGCTGAAAGTCAACCCACCCTGGTGCTGGGGGATGGGCAGTGTACACCTTGGCAGAGAATCTGCTTGTGGACCTAATGATTCTGGTGGTCACCAGGATTAGGGATGACCTTGGGCTGTGGAACTGAGTATTTCAACTGCCTTTGCCCTCAGCCAACCTAGAAAAGTCTGGCAGCTCACTCACTTTCTCCTCTGTGCCTCTCCACCTATGCATGTTTAAAGGCTCCAGGCCTCTGTGGGGAAAAGGAAGTGAGAGTGGGACTTGACGAGTCTCTTTCACCAGCCAATTGTCAGACCAGCTGCACTTTGTATCTCTCCCTCCTCCCAAACAGAAGGCACCCAACTCTCTGCCACAAACCAGATGCCCACAGTGTCCTGTCTCAGGGATCGAAGGCAAGCACTGTGCACTGGCTGGAAGTTCTCTTTGCACAGGCAAACCAAGTCTTCTGGCTTCTGGGTCCCCCACAGTAGTTCCTGGCTGCAAAGTTGAGAGAGAAATCTCTCAACCTTGCTGTGGAGGCTGGCCTCACTCCTTCGGATCCCACTCTTTCCTGTATGCTACTGCTTGCCCAAGGTGGTTTCGTATCCATGCACACTAACGATATTCTCTCCATTCCAATTTCTCTGCTTTTTCATGCAGGATCTCCCTAAATCGTGTCAAAGTCCCTCTCTGGTCACTTGCATCCTGAAATAGCTGTCTCAGTCATTTTTCTGTCACTTGTTTCTGTATTAATGTTTAAGAATATTATTATTTAATATCAATTTTCCATGATACTGTAAGAATCACGAGGACAGGGATTATATTTCTCTTATTCAACATTGTATAAAAAGCATTAAGAGGGTGCATGGGTGGTTCAGTGGTAGCATGCTCACCTTTCTTGCGGGAGACCCAGGGTTAATTTCCAGACAATGCACCTGAAAACAAACAAACAAACAAACAAACAAACAGAAAAGCATTAAGAACTTTGCCTAGCTTTAAAACAAGGCCACACCTCACTCTTTCTAAATCCAACTCTGCGACCCCTACATGGGACATGACGTCCAGGATTGAAAGTCTCCCTGGCGGCATGGGAGATGACTCCCATGGATGAATCGGCCCTGGCACCATGGGATCAACAATTCCATCCTGACCAAAAGAGGGGAAAGAAGTGTAACTAATAAAGTATCAGTGGCAGAGAGAGTTCAAATAGAGTTGAGAGGCTACTCTGGAGGTGGCTCTTATGCAAGCTTCAGGTAGACCCTACTACCTATCATAACTTGCCAACCCCCAACCAGGACCATTCAGCCAATCCTGAAGAACACCTAGGGCAATATATAAGATTCCACAAGGGTTCCATGCACTAGAGTAAGTTTCCAGAAACCTACAACCTCCAGATGGGTCTCTGGACCAGATAAGTCCTGAAACCTAGAGGGCCCAGCCTCTTCAGAACATCAGATAGTTCTATTTCCCTACCCCATATTAGTGACAGATCCTTACAATATTAAAAAGTTAGAATTGCCATAGCCCAAACACACCTAAAGAGAGGGATGGAAAAATCAAAGATGATATTGAAGTTATACAGTGAAGATAAGATTTAACAAATGAATATGAATACTGAATCATTAAATTGTTATCTCTTTTAAGTCTTCAGTATCTTAGAGCAGCTAGAAGTAAAGACCTAAAATTGTGGAATTGTAACCCATGTCAAACTCTGAAATATGTTCTACAACTGATTTGTGGTGCTGTGTTTTGAAATTTATTGCTTTTTTGTATATATGTTATTTTTCACACACACACACACACACAAAAGTCGATTGTGATGAAAAAAATATTTAAGCCTTTTAACCTCCTATATTCTGGAGTAGCTAGAAGGAAAAATCTGAGAGGATCATAAGGTAGCCCATGACAAACTCTGGGATCTGTCCTGTAACTACTTGTTGAAGAGTGCTTTGAAAACTACTGCTTTTTTATTTATTTGCTTTGTATATATGTTATACTATACAATAAAAAAGTTAAAAAAATTAAAAATGAAAAAAGAAGATTATGAGTATGAAAAAATATTCAAGTTCTGTTTTCTTCTAAAAATAAATTCCAGTTTTAAATCTATGAAGTAAAAAAACGGAACAAATAAATAAACAAAAAAAAGCTAGGCCACATAAGTAGTCCACCTATTTACTTGGGTCACAAGTGGCTTAAAGTTAGGAAATGTGCATTCAATTTCTATTTCATTAATATAATTTAGCAACTAACAGATTCTGTGGATACATTTCAATAAATATTGACTGACAATTAGCATCTTTAGTAACTTTGAATAGTTTAGTTGTAAATGTGATAAGCCAAAATAAAAGCAATGACGATAAAAATAATAATAGTTAATGCTGTTTTCCTTGTGCCAGGCATTGTTCCAAGGAATATATATATGCATATGTATGTATATGCATTTATGTATATATATATGTATATATATTCATCACATCTGTTCATCACAAAAGTTATGAGGTAGGTACTATTAAATGGGAAAGTAGGTACAGAAAGAATGGGTAAATTTCCCAAGGTCACTGAGCTAGGAAGTAACAGAATAGGATTTGAATCCAATTGGAGTAACTCCACACTCCCCTCTCTTAACCACCCCTTGTACTTCCTACCTAAGAGAAGGCTTTTTTTTTTTCACACCCAGCTCTAATGTCTATAACCTAAAGCAAACTTACTCAATTTGTGGAACTCTGCACAGACCTCAAAGAGAGTTTAAAAGGAAGATTCCAAAAGTGTTACTCTTCCTTAGGTTAACATAGTTATTTCAGGTAAAGTAATAGCAATTTATGCATTTCCAAAAAGAACAATGTGTTTTGAGTTTTAGACTCAGAAATGCGGATCTGTGAACAATCTTATTATCTCTTCTGACTCAGCCAATTTAGCCTGAAGCAGGATATAGAGTAGTAAAGGACATATGCAATAAACCAGACAGGTCTAGGTTAAATATAAGCTCTGTTCATCATTAGAAGTGACCCTGTGCAAGTAACTGAACCTCTCTACAACTTAGTTCATTTATTTTTAGAATGTACATAGTTATGCTACCCACCTCATTGGTAGTGTTTGTGAGGCTTAAATGTGATAATTCATGTAAATCACCTAGTAGAGGACATAGAACACAGTGAATGCCCAGGAAACATTATTCTCCTGCATAAACTCCTTATGTCACTCCGTACCCTGTCAGATAATGTTGAAATTCCTTAGCATGGCTTGGAAGGTCTTTTTTTTAACTCCTGAACAGGCCCCAGCTAACCTCCTGCTTTTGTCCTTCCCAATAAAGCTGAGATCCAGTCGTATTTGTGTTGCTTGTAGTTTCTTGAATGTACTTCACAATCTGGAGTAATTAGCAAGACTCACGATGTAATCAAAACACAGCCAGATTTTGTTACCTACTATACTTTAACGTTTTTTTAGCAGAAGGGGTAATTATACCCTACTCTCTGATGGAAACTTGGACAGATACTAAGACTTCTTAACTAAAGGGCTGTCCTACTTGCTATAAGCTACAAATTGCAGTCTTGATTTGGTAATTAGAATGTAGCCAGGCAAGATTTTAATTCAATGCCTTAATCTCAACTCAGAAGGAAAGAATTCTCTCCATATGTAGAGGGCTGTGGTTGACTTCTGCTCTCTCTCCCCACTCTCTCCTAATGTACCAGCAGTTGCATCTGATTCCACTTGGGTGGAAGCCATCCGAGGCAGGGGAGGTAAGGGATTGGGCATTCCTTACTCTTTTGTTTGATCCAATTGTTATCTGGTTTTAAGTTCTTTGGATCTGACAAGTGGCTAAACTTGATTCTTTCTCTCCTGGTGCATACCTCTTTTAAAAAAATAGTTGTTTTTTCTTTATTAGAGAAGTTGTGGTTTTACAGAACAATCATGCATAAAACACAAGATTCATATATTCCACTCTTTATTGACCCTTTGTAGTGCTGTGGAATATTTGTTACAATTGATGATAGCCTATTTTTATAATTGTACTATTTACTATAATCCATAGTTTAATTTAGGGTTCACAGTTTGTCTAGTGTAGTTCCATAGATTTAAAAATTTTTTTTCTTATTCTATTACTATATATACAATAACATTTCTATTTTAAATTATATACCGATATATATTTCAGTGTTGTTAATTACATTCACCATGTTGTGCTACCATCACCATACCCATTACCAGAACGTTTCATTCATTCCAGATGGGAACCTGGTTCATTTTTTTTTAACTTTTATTTAGCTTGGCTTAATTTTTTTTAACTTTTTTTTATTGCATAGTATAACATACATACAAAGCAAAGAAATAAAAAAGCAATAGTTTTCAAAGCACTCTTCAACAAGTGGTTATTGGACAGATCCTAGAGTTTGTCATGGGCTTCCATACAATCCTCTCATATTTTTCTTCTAGCTGCTCCAGAATATAGGAGGCTAGAGGGCTTAAATATTTTTTTATCATCATAATCGACATTTTTTCCTTCTTTTTTGTGAAAAATAACATATATACAAAAACACTATACATGTCAAAACATAGCACCACAATTAGTTGTAGCACATATTTCAGACTTTGATATGGAGAACCCAGTACATTTTAAACCTTAATTTCCCATTCCCTAACACCACCCTCTTTCCGGATTAATATCTAAATTTCTAGATTCTGACTCTGGGTTTTCTTATTCTTATTCTTTCATATTAGTGGAATTATACTTATTTGTCATGTTGTGTCTGGCTGATTTCATTCACATGAACTCATCAAGGTTCATTCATGTTGTCACATACATGACGACTTCATTCTTTCTTATAGCTGAGTAGTTTGATGTGTAAATACCACATTTTGTTTATCCATTCATCAGTTAATCGATATCTGGGTTGCTTATATCATTTGGCAATTGTGGATAATGCCACTATGAACATTGGTATGCAAATATCTGTTGGAATCCTTGCTTTCAATTCCTTTGCATCTATACCTAGCAGTGGGATTGCCAAATCATATGGTTATTCCATACTTAGCCTTCTGAGGAATTCCCAAACTCTCTTCCATAGTGGCTGCACCATTTTACATTCCTATCAGCAATGAATGAGTGTTTCTTTTTCTCCACATCCTATTCAACCCTTTTTATTTTCTGTTTTTAATAGCAGCCATTCTAATGAGTGTGAAATAGTATTTCATTGTGGTTTTAATTTGCATTTCTCTGATGACAAATGATGTTGAGCATCTTTTCATGTGTGTTTTGGCCATTTGAATACCTCTTTTGGAGAGAAATCTACTCAAGACTTTTGCTATTTTTTAATTAGGTTGTTTGTCTCTTTGTTGTTAAATTGAATGATTTATTTGTAATAGATGGGTCATGTTTTTATTATCCATTCTGCCAATCTCTGCCTTTTGATGGCTCAATTTAATCCATTTACATTTAAAGTCACTATTGATAAAACAGGGTTTTCTTCTGCCATTTTGTTATTTTGTTATCTAGCCTTTCTAAGCCCTATACCTTTTTGTTCCTTACATCCATTAATGCCTACTTTTATATTTATTTGATTTATGTGTTCCTCCATATTAAGTTCTTTCTCTTTTCTAATTCAATATATTTTTCATCTATTTTCCTTGTGCTAGCCATAAGGTAATACTTTAACATCCTATATATAACAATCATATTTGGTTTCACACCAATATAACTTCAATAGCATACACACATACATTTCCTATACCCTTTTTATCCCACCACCTTTTTAATGTACTTGTTACAAACTACAACTTTGTATATTGCATGTCCAGAACCATACATATATATTCTTCATTTTTATGCATTTGCTTTTAGCCCCTGTAGGAAATAAAAAGTGAAGTTTTATACCAAACAATATACTACAATAATGCTGGCATTTATAGTTACCCAAATGGTTACCTTTACCACAGTTTTATCTTTCTTTCTGCTGCTTTGAATCCCTATCTCATGTCTTTTCCTTTCAACCTGATAAACTACCTTCAGAATTGCTTGTAGTACAGATCTAGTGGTGATGAACTCCCTCGGCTTTTGCTAATCTGGTTATGTCTGTGGCTCTCCTTCATTTTTGAAAGAAAGTCTTGCTGTATATAAAATTCTTGGTTGGCAGTTGTTGTTGTTTTTTCAGCCTTTTTTTTAGTATTCCAACCCATGGTGTTTTTGCCTCCATGATTTCTGATGAAAAATTGGTACTCAATCTAATTGGGACTCCCTGTACATAACACATTGCTGTTCTCTTACAGCTTTCAGAACTTCTTCCTTGTCCTTTGCATTTGATAGTTATGATCAGTATATGATGGTGTATTTTTCATTCATGTTCATCCTGTTTGATGTTCTCTGGATATTTTGAATATGCATGTTCATGCATTTTGCTAATTTTAGGATTGTCATTATTTCTTTGACTATCTTATCTGCCTCTTTCTCTCTTTCTTCTCCTCTGAGACTCCCATAATATGTACATTGATATCTTTGAGGATTTCCCAGAGGTCTTTTAGGCTATTTTCACTTTTAATCATTCTTTCTTCTTTCTGCACCTCAAACCTCACTCGTTTCAAGTGTCTTGTCTTTGAGTTCACTGATTTTTCTTTCAGCTCTAATCTGCTTTTGAAACCTCCCTGGGAATTTTTCATTTCATTTATTGTTGTCTTCAACTCCAGTAGTTCCATTTAGTTCCTTTTTAATATGTCTCTTTACTAATATTCTCATATGGCTCATTCATTGTTTTCCTGATATTTTTTAGTTAATTCTCTGTAGTTTCCTTCATTGCCTTAAGGACTTTTGAAATTATTTTTTAAACCGTCTTTATTGTATAATATAACATCTTTACAAAGCAAAGAAAGAAAACAGCAATAATTTTCAAAGCACTCTTCAGCAGGTAGTTACAGAACAACTCCTAGAGTTGGTCATGGGCTACCATTCCATCATCTCAGATTTTTCCTTCCAGCTCCTCCAGAACACTAAAGGCTAGAGAGAATATATATATATATATATTATCATCACAAACAACTTTTTTGTGAAAAATAGCATATATACAAAAAAGCAATTAATTTCAAAGCACATCGCAACAATTAGGTGTAGAACAGATTTCAGGGTTTGACATGGGTTAAAATTCCACAGTTTCAGATTTTGACTTCTAGTTGCTCTAAGATACTGGAGACTAAAAGAAATATCAAAATACTGATCCAGGGTGGGCCATGGTGGCTCAGCAGGTAAGAATGCTTGCCTGCCATGCCCAAGGACCCGGGTTTGATTCCCGGTGCCTGCCCATGTTTAAAAAAAAAAAAATACTGATCCAGCACTCATATTCATTTGTTAAGCCCTACCTTCTCTGTATAACTCCACCATCACCTTTGTTCTTTCTCTCACTCTTTAGGGGTATTTGGGTTATGGCCATTCTAACTTTTTCATGTTGGAAGAGGCTGTCAATAATATGGGATAGGGGGATGGAACTTGATGCTCTAGAGAGGCTGACCCCTTCTGCATTTCAGGACTTTTCTGGTCCAGGGACCCATCTGGAGGTTGTAGGTTTCTAGAAAATTACTATATGTATGGAACCTTTGTAGAATCTTACATGTTGCCCTAGGTGTTCTTTAGGATTGGCTGGAATGGTTTTGGTTAGTACAAGTTATGATAGGTAACAATGTCTAACTGAAGCTTGTGGAAGAGTGACTTCCAGAGTAGACTCTTGACTCTATTTAAACTCACTCCGCTACTGATATCTTATTTGTTACACTTCTTTCCCCCCTTTTGGTCAAGATGGCATTGTTAATCTCATGGTGCCAGAACCAGACTCACCCCTGGGAGTCATCTCCCATGCCACCAGGGAGACTCTCACCCCTGGATGTCATGTCCCACGTAGAGGGGGAGGGCAACGACTTCACTTGCAGAGTTGGGCTTAGAGAGAGTGAGGTCATATCTGAACAGCAAAAGATTTGTTGGAGTGCTGAATCAGTATTTTGATATTTCTTTTAGTACACACTGTCCTCCAGAAGTAACTCTTAGGCATACTTATAGATAGGCTAAGCTTTTCAGCTACCTACATAAGCTTCACAGGAGCAAGCCTCCTTGAGGACTTATTTTTTTATTTTGCATGGGCAGGCACTGGGAATCAAACCCAGGTCTCAGTCATGGCAGGTGAGAATTCTGCCACTGAGTCACTGTCATGCCACCTCTTGAGGACTTTTAATATCATTTTTATAGTGTTTTTTTTTCAGTATGCTTAAATTCACTTCTCTTTTTTAGTGTTGTCCATATTTTTATCCTCTTGTTGGATGGAACATCATTTCCTGTTTCTTTCTTTTTTTTTTTAGTTTCTACCTTGTTACACACTGTACATTTTAATATTTTAAAATGTTAACTCTGGGACTTATTCCCTGATATGTGTGTTTCTTGATTTTGTGATCAGCTGATGATAAGGCAGAGATTTTCTAGAGCTTCTGCCCTCCTATCAGGAAGGTCTGCCCAAGGTAAATGCATTATGCAGGATTTTCCCTGTCTTTATTGGCCTGTGTCTTGACCTAGGGTTTAGTTTGTTATTTGTTTTGGGGTTCCTCTGTTTACTGCAGTTTTGTTGTCTCTATAGTTTCTTACAGTCCTTTTGTTGTCTCATACTACTTTTGCCTGGAGGGCAAATTCTAGGAAGAGAGCACAAAATAGAAGACTATCCCAAGTCAGTCTTACCCAGCCAAAACAGGGCCAGGGACCCAGGAAGGGGCACAGTTTCTACAGTGCCCTGGTGAGGGGATCAGGAAGATGCCTGGAGCCTCCTTCATGGTTCCCCAAAGTTAAGCTCTCCTGCCTTGCTCAGCAAATGCAGCCCTTCAACTAATTGTCCCCTGCAACCTGTGAAAGTGTAGCATCTTTAAGTCTCCTCTGCCACATTCTTTGTCTAGGGTGGGTTGAAATAATGGTTATCCTCAGAGCCAGCCCGCTAGCAATCTGATGTCACTATTCAAAGGCTATGATCAGTGATCAGCTGTGCCCATCCCTGGTCTTAGGGAAGATGATTTTTTAATGTCCCTTTTTGTCATCAGTGAGCCAACCAGGGGCTGGACCTCTTGGTGCCTTGGTATGAGAGTGGCAGTAGCTGCCATGTGGGGAGAGCTATTTATTGTTCTTTGCTGTAATTTATCACCCTCTTCCACCTGCTCTTCCCTGGATATTGTACAGTGCTCCCCTGGCCTGTGGTGTTTCAAAACAGTTGTTTCCAAGAGCTCCTGCCTGTTTAATAGTCGTTCTGGGAGAAGTGTCCTGGTGCTCCCTATTCCTCCATCTTCCCGCAATCCTCCCTTCGTATCACTTTTAAACAAGTTTTTTAAATAACAGTTATTAAATGGAGTTACAGCAGAGAACTTGGTGAAAAGGGGAGCATGGCCTGTATTCTCTGGGCCCTCCAGCCCTGGGCCAGTTGGTGAACTGGGGGTACAGGGGTGGCCTGTGTTCCCTGCCTTGTGAAAATCCCATACTGTGGCTGTCCTCTGGCCCAGCTGAAGCCCTGAGGCAGTGGTGGAAACTTTCTATCCCCATCTCCCAAGATGTCCTGATGGTGGCAGTGGCCTCTCCAAGCCTGGACCCAGCTGGCTTCATGGTTTCCCTGCCCAAACCTGCCAGGTGATAGGCATGGGAAGAGAAGAATGGCAACTTCTCAAATGCTGTGGAGGACCATTAAGGGACTTGTGGGCCCAGAAGATGGGTCTGCATGGACTCTAGCTTGGTCACCTCTTCGGGCCATGGAGCCGTGCACATCCTGGATCTGGCATGACTGCTCCATCCCAGTTGGAGGAAATGCTGCCTTGTCACGACAATGATAGACACATCCTTAAACGGGCCTGGAAGGTGAGCAGAAACCCTGGACGATGATGGGTGGAATGGTTAGTGGGCCTTTGGGTGGTTAGTCTTGGTTCTACCAGATCTTGCTTGGAAGAGAGAAATAGTAGAATAACGTGCCACATTTGACCAATAAGAAGTGCCCATCACCCTTTGGAAAGATTTATTTTCCCTGTGTAGAAGGCCTGTATATGAAAAAGCTGCTCTCCCCTTTACCCCCAACCTTTTGAAAGAAAACTTTTGCCACATCTAGGCTTTCTAGATGTAAAGAAGTTGACAATGTAGGATAAAGTAAAGTTAGAAAATTGCATGTTTTATAATGCTCATTTGTTAAAAAAAAATCGTAGAAATGTCTTCTAGTAGTGACTTGGAAATGGAATTTAGACTGCCTCTGGAAGTGACACTGGGAGTGGCACACAACCCTGCTTGTTCTGTGGGTTTGAGAACAAGGAGCAGAAGGCTGAAAAGAGGAAGAGAAGAAGGTTCTATGCCTGACTGGTCATATTTAGAAGATATTTTCATAGTATAACCATTGTTCTGTGTGTGCATTTTATTCCCCGCTATTCTAGGTATAGTTGACATTGCTAGGTGCTTTTTTGAAATATCTCCTCTTCCTAGATGTTCTGAAGTGTCTGACATGTTAAAAATAGATGTAGTAAAACAATATATTTTATAAATATATTTTGGTGAGATTCATTGGGTTTTTTGGAATGGCCAGACCACCTCTCTGAGCAGTACACATTTTGTTCACTGGTTTGGGGGAGGAGGTAGAGGGAAGTGCAAAGAGATCGATGCCAGTGTGTTTATAACAAGGCAAGAGTAACCATGGTCCCTATGTTTGCGCATTTGGTTTTACTTTGCTGTGTATATCGTGCATATAACGGACAAACCTCCTAATTTACATCTAGTCTTCTAGACGTTAAAGACGTTGCCAGTGTCTGACAAAAATAGAGTTAGTACAGTAATACATTTTGTGTTAAAATCCCTAGGAAAGGTTGTCTTCTCTTATTTTGAGCATTATAGTTCACAGAGCTAGTAGAGGAGGGATAAAAGTGAAGGGTTCTAGACCAGAATGTTCATATTTAGAAGACACTTTCAGATTATAACTGTTGTTAAATGTGTGCAGTTATTCAAGACTTCTCTGTATACAGTGGGCAAACTAAGTCCTTATTTGAAACTTTCTTTTCTGTTCATATGTTTAGAAGTGCCTGACATGTATTAAAAGTAGAGTTAGTAAAATATTACTTTGTAAATACTGTTTTGCTCAAACTCATATGGAATTTGGAACTGGGATTGTTAAATCACCTCTGTGAGCAGCAGACTGCTGTCTATATAGGCTTTCAGTGGTTTGAAGGTGGGAGGGAAGCAGTTGCAAAAGGTAATATGCTAGTATGTTCAGAAAAAAAAATTTTCTGTATATTATATGCATTTTGTCTGACATATATAGTGTATATAATGGACAAATGAGTTTTAATTTTGAAACATCTTGTCTTCAGATATTAAAGAGGTTGCCAGTGTATGACAAAGTGGAGTTAAAAATTTAGTGTGTTTTGTATACTCTGTTGAAATTCATAGACAGGCTGTCTTCTGTAAATGATTTTCGGAAATGAAATTGTAAAACCACATCTAAGTGATTCATGTGTCTGTAGTTCATCCACTGGGTTTGTGGCGAAGAGAAGGAATTTTGAGAAATGAAGGGCTCTAGACCAGAATAATTCCATTTAGAAGGCACTTTTCAGATATAACCATTGCTATGTGTGTGTCTTTTACTCAACACTACTGTGTATATAGTGAAACATTTAAGTCCATATTTGAAATGTCTAGGCTTTCTAGATGCTTCATTGTGTCTGATGTATGTTAAAAGTAGAAGTAGTAAAATAACACATTTTATAAATAATGTTTTGTTCAAGTTCATATGAAGTATGTTTTGGAAATGGAATGGTCAAACCAAGTGTATTAGTCAGGGTTCTCTATGGAAACAGAACCAACGGAGATAATCTGTAAATATTATGACTTTTTATAGAAGTGTCTCATGCAACTGTAGGAATGTACATGTCCAAATCTGTAGGGCAGGCTGCAAGCTGGCAACTCCGATGAAGGTTTTCAATAAATTCCCCAGGAGAAGCTTGCTGGCTGAAGTAGAGATGAAAATTCTCTCTTCTGAGTGCTGAATTCATCACTTCTCCTTTTAAAGCCTTCAACTGATTGAATTAAATGTCATTGCTGAAGACACTCAGCTGATTGTAGATGTAATCAGTGATAAATGCAATCAACTTACTAGTGATTTAAATCCATGAAATATCCTCACAGTTAAAAGCTAGGCTGGTGCTTGCTTGACCAGAAAACTGAGCACCATTACCTAGCCAAGTTGAGGCATAAGCCTCATACGTCAAACACTACACCACCTCTGGAGCAGTACACCTGCTTGTGCTGCTTCAGGGAGGAGGGATAAGGAAGTGCTAAGAGCTTTTTGCCAGTAAGTCCATAGTTGGGCAAGATAAACCATCATTGTATATGTTCTGTGTATTTTGTTTTATTTTACTGTGTGTATAATGTATATATGGATAAATGAGCCCTAATTTTATATCATTTAGTCTTTCTAGATGTTGAAGAAGTTGCGGGTGTATGGCAGAATAGAATTAGGAAAGTAATACATTTTGTATATTTTATGTTAAAATTCATAGGGAAGACCTTGTTCTGAAAGCAATGGAATTTTACTTGTGGACGGTAAGTTGTTAAAATGCCGTCTAAGCATTGCAGATGCAACTGCTGGGTTGAAAAGAGGTGAGAAGGGAAAGGATTGTAGGCCAGAATGCTCCTATTTAGAAGACGCTTTCAGATTATATCCTTTATTACATGTGCATGGTTTATTCAAGGCTGCTTGTGTGTATCATGGAGAAACTTAAGTGCTTATTTGGAACATCTAGTCTTCCTAGATGCTTAGAAGTACAAAGGTGTGTTAAAAATAGAGAGTGTAAATAACACTTCAAAATTTTTTTCTGTTAATAAGTAGAAATGACTGTATTTGGAGAATGGCATTCTAAGGAGGTGTCTTGGAGCAGTATGCTGATGGGAGGGCTAGGGAAGGAAGTGCAGAGGGAAGGGCATATTTTCTGACCATGGCTCTATATAGGCATTTTAGCTAGTGGGTATTAAAGGACATGTCCTAATGTCCTCATGTCCATCTTTGAATTGGTAGAAGAGGAAGAAAAAGAAATGCAAAAGGAACAGCTCTTTGCTAGTATCTCTATATCTAGAAGATGGTTTTAGATTATAACCATGGTTCTGTATGCATTTTTATAAAAGACTTTTTATTACAGATAAGATTCAATCTTTATCTCACAACATTGACAGTTTTTAGATATCTTGAAGTGACACTGTATGGTAAAAATCAGAGCTAGTGAATTATCTAATTCATAAATATGTTTTCTATTAATAGAAAAGAAACATCTCTGACGTGGAATTGTTAAACCACCTCTGAGCAGTGTGCCTCCAGGACTTGTTCATTCTGCAGCTGGTCAGAAGGAAGTACAAGGGGAGAGACGTATGCAAATGTGTTCATATTTCCATTTTGATGTAACCATTTTATGTGTACCATGTTCGTGGCTGTACCATAGGAACACATTGTTAAATAATTCAATGGAAATATACCTTCTTGCTAATACTTCAATATAGCAATTCAATACAATGAATTCTCTTAGCTGAATTATACTTATTGTACTCTTGCTTTATGTCTCATTTTAAATTGAGCAAAAGGGAATGCAGTTTTTGTAACTCTACCAATATCTATAGAGGCCTGTTGCCATTTTTGTCTTTTATGAGATTTTTGTCCCCAACAAAGGCAGGAATACATATCCCCACCCCCCTCCCCACCCCCGATTGAGTTGGCGCCATGTATTCTTGGTTATCACAAAACTCACAATACTTTTGGGGATATCACAATACCTTGGGATTTTGAATTGGTAAATATTCATGAAAAAGTGTGATCCATTCTGTGTGATCTCAACCACGTAAAAATGTATGCTCAGTTGTGTATATACACATAAAAGACTTAGAAGTACATGTCAAACGGTAAACTGCTCGAGATTCTGGATGACTTGTGTGTTCTTTGCTTCTTGCGCTTTACAGTTTTTTATACTGCACAGTTAGCTTAAAAGTTTGAAAGAAAAAAATGTTATTTTAAAAACCCATTTAAGTAAGATTACTTGGAACCTCAGGTAAGACATGAGATTTTGCAAAAAAAAAAAAAAAAAACCTATTTAAAAAAAACGATAATATTGCTGTGCAACAGCAAGAGATGTAATAATGGAAGACAAGCCACTATATTACTCATTCTTTCATCCCTCCAGGAAATTTTCCCATGCAGCAATATAGAAGGGGGCCCTGACTTGCAAAGCACAGATGTTGCTTCCACATTGATTAGAAGTTATTTTGTAGAGTCTAAACTATCAGCACTGTTCTGCTACTATTGCAGTTGGTTGGAACTATCCTACTTGTTATGCCTGAATGATTGTGGTAGGAAGGTAGTGGCATTCCATGGGTTGCTTGTAGATTCTTAATTCTGGCATCTATGACCTGGATGGATGCACCTGTTCTAGGTGATCATGTGACTTCTGCCATCCTAAGGAATCAGGATTTTACCCCCAGCTTCTTACTCTCAGGTTCCTCTGCCCTTCTATTTAGTCCTATTGAACAAAACCCCAGACAACTCAGGCCAATCTCTTCCGTTTGGGAAACACACGCAACCCTTGCTTGCTTTGACAAACAGTGCTGACTCATCCCAAGGCAGCCACTTCAAACTCTAACAGTGCTGACTCATCCCAAGGCAGCCACTTCTATTCCGTGGCCTCTTCATAAATCCTATTTCTGCTCATACTTTTATTCTACTTATTAACCTTGATCTATCTAAAGGGGTCCAAGAATCCTGGAACAAGTTTGCCCACATTCTGTCTGTAAATTCTGCCCATGGGGATGTTTGCCTTACACCCATGATGGTATCCAAATCTAATGTTTTGATACCTCATTGGCACTGAGGCAGGAAGTATCCTGAGTTAACATCCTGAAATGTGTTTTTGCTCATTCTTATCTTTTTTTGCTTCACTCTTTATTCACCTAGCAGACTCCTTCCTTTCCATCCTTCAACACTTAGAAGGCCTACCCCATCCCCATCCCAGAGAATGGGTTAATTTCCCTCTGTTTGTATTTACATGGTAACATTTGTCCACCCATCTCAAAACCACCCATTATACTTTGCATTACCGTAATTTATGTCTATGCTTCACCCAAGAGACTGGAAGTCTTGGGGACAGGAACTCTTGAGATTTACTGTTATATTCCTAGAGCCTAAGATAAAATTTAAATTACCCTTTAAAGTAGTATCTAATATCTAGGAATTAATGTAATAAAAGATGTATAAGACCCTCATGTGGAAAACTAAAAATCTCAGTAGGACTGTTTGAGGAACTTGACAAGGTGATTCCAAAATTGATAAAGAAAAGCATATATAATTGACAAGGGGCTTATGTCCAGAATATATGAAGTATTACAAATCAAAAAACAAAAGACAAACAACCCAGTAGCAAATTGGGTAAGAGACTTGGGCAATTCACAAAAGAGGAAATGTGAAAGGTGAACAAACATATGAGAAGTGCTCAAATCTGTTAGTAATTAGGGAAATGCAAGTCAAAACAACATTAGAAGGGCTAAAATGAGAGGACAATATCAATTGTAGCCTGGAATACAGAGCAACAGGAATTCTCATACATTGCAGCTGTGAGTGCACACTGGTACAAATACCTTGAACACAAGTTGGAGCTATACATGAAAGTTGAAGAAGTGTAGAATTTGTGGCCTAGCAGTTTTCCTTAAGAGAAATGTGTGTGCATGTACGTGAGGAAACAAGTTCAGGAATGTTGATAGCAGTATGATTCATAACAGCCCCAAACTGGAATTTTTGTGTTTATGAGCTCCAGTGTTCATAAACTGTAGAATGAATAAATAAATTGTATTGTGTTTGTTCAATGGCATACAATACTGCTATGAGAATGAATTAACGGTAGCTTTGCACAAAAAACATCTTCATAGTGACAAGCGAATCAAAAGAATTGCATACTTTGGCACTCTTCATTAGAAGTAGTAGTAACTGCAAACCAAACTGGCTTAAGTGAAATGGTAATTTATTGGTTGATGTAATTAAAGAGTAGGGGAGTGGCTGTGTTGGCTTCAGATGAGGTTTGGATACACTGTGACCAGGTCCTGATTTCTTTTTATCTTAGTTTCTCTTCCTTGTGTTGTTTAGTTTGCAGGTTGACTCTTTTCCTTTTCCATCCGAGATGGCTGCCAGTACTCCCTGGGATTATAGGCTTTCTTTCTTAAACCTAGCAC
Organism: Tamandua tetradactyla; assembly: GCF_023851605.1. Taxonomy (NCBI): domain Eukaryota; kingdom Metazoa; phylum Chordata; class Mammalia; order Pilosa; family Myrmecophagidae; genus Tamandua; species Tamandua tetradactyla. The sequence goes on along the minus strand of NC_135346.1, from coordinate 40,453,805 downwards.
CAAAGAGAAAGTTTCCTCTCTCAAAAGTTCAATAAACCCCCTGGCACTGACTCTTGCCCTGACTGGTCTGATTGTTGGGTCCTGAGTCCTTCCCTGGACTGATCATTATGGCCAGAAAGATAATACAATGGCTCATCAGTTGTAAATTCCACCTAAACCACATAGTTGAAGAATTCAGGGCACAAGAGAAAGAGGAAAAGGAGAATAATAGACATTGTGGAGGCAATTTACAAATGTCTATGATAAAGTCATTTTATTTAGTTAAATGTCATCATGCTTGAAAGGTAACACAATTTTGCTCTACTGCTTTTTGCAGGCTTAATCAGAACTAAGACAAAGAAAGTTGCTGGCTAGGATAGGTACATGAGCTGAGTTTCAATCTGTAAACAACAACACAGTTTTTCTGCTGATGCTAAAGATTCAAAACAGTAACATGTGTTCATAATGATTAAATGCAAGGCTGGTTTTAAGATGTAATAGCCACCACAATGAGTGGAACTTGTTTGGATCTTAAATGGAATAAAACAACAATTCAGCTATCTATAGAAGATATTTTGGGGAGAACTGGGTGTAGTTTAATACTGGCTCAAGAGTAAATGATTCAGGGAGTAATAATCCATTTTCTTAGATGTGTTATTGGTATTGTGGTAATGTTGGAGAATGTTCTTATTTTTAGAAGAGGTAGGCTGGAGTATTTAGGAGGGTAGTGTGTTGATGTCCACAGCTTAGTTACAAATTGCTTAGTAAAAAATGCACACACATCTAGAGAATCTGAACAACTGTGGAATGCAGGTGGTGAATATATGGATGGGTGATCATAATTTTTTTAAATATGTATATATGAAATTCTTCAAAATAAAAAGTTAGAGAAATAAAAAATATTTTGGGGGAAATCTGAAAAATCAACGCAGACATAAAGCTCAGTTGTTTACATGTTTTCCCCTCCTATTTTTGCAGATAGTGGTTAGAAGTAGAAATAAATGCCACAGAAAAAAATGCATTTATGAAATTCATAAATTTATTGACTATCAGAAATGCCCAGAATTGGCAAACCTATAGAGGCAGAAAGTAGATTAGTGGTTATCTAGGGCTGAAGGAAAAAGGGGAATGGCTGTGAATTGACATGAATTTTTTTGGGGGGGGAGGTACTGATGAAAATGTTCTAAAATCTTTTATTGTGATGGCTGAACTCTCTGAACCTACCCCCAAAAATGGATTGTACACTTTAAGTGGGTAGACTGTATGTGTGGATTTTATCTCAATGAAGCTGATCTCTCTCTCTCCATGATAACATACACATTTATCCATACATATAAATATATATGTTTATATATATGTTATATATATATATCCCTCTGCTGCACCATGTTGCCTAACAAAACTATAGTTTTCTTTTAGAGCGGGCTTTTAAATAAAACCATAGTTGGTAGCCAGGTTGAATGTTCCTCTATATAATTTAAAGTCTTTCTTTGCAAGATGCAATAATGATGTATTCAAGAAAGCGATTTTTGAATTGAATAGAGGAAACCACAAAGCGCCCAGAAAATATTAAGAATGAATAAAGTGAGTAAATGGAAGCACACAAAAATTCTTCTTTCCCCAATATTCCCAATGTTGCCTATGCAAATTCTTTGAACATTTTGGTTCCATTATGTGAAATCTGCTATATGAGATCTTGTCTCTAGATCTAGAAAGCAGTGCATAATAAACTGAAAGCTATCAATAATCTGCAGAATTATTTGAATTAAAGGACTATTTCTATGTGATTATTATCAATAGTTTTATAACAGAGTACTATAGCCTTTTGGAATGGCTGGAACTGTAACACAGATGCACTTTTTAAACTTTGTGTTGACTTCGGATACCTTTAGAGAACAGGAAGATAACCTTTAGAATCTTAAATGATCTGCCACTCTTCATTTCTTTCCTTCTTCCACCCTAGGCTAATTCCTTTTATGGCCAACCGCTGGCATTTGGACATTGCTTGAGCTTGTTCTCCGTACTTACAATAAGTTTTTCCACCTGCTTTTACTGATTTGGGTTTGAAGGGAAGGTGGGTTTCGGTGCTTCTAGAAAGTACTCTACATTGTGATTACTTTCTCTGATTTGAGTGCCTCTTGCTAATACCGCCCCCCCCCATTCCTTTTGCTTTGCTTTTTTTTTAACAAGCAAGGAACATTTTATTGTATGTGTGTATTCTCAAAAACAAAATACCACAAAAACAGAACCCACAACAAGAGCAAAGAACCCACAAATGAGCAAAGAATAAAGTTTTTTAGCCTCTCTGCGATACTTAGGGCTCCATTTTTTATAGAAACAAAGCTAGTACAAGAACAAAATGTACTAATTAGCATTACCTTTTGATTCCCCAGTCAAAAAACGCTATAAAGAAAATACTTTCAATTGTATTCTAATATAAATTTGTTGCACAATTAAACTTCATCTTACACAGAGTATTGTAAACTGCAGAAAATAGAACAGACATTCAATAATCTGCTCACATTTAACAATTAGGCAATAGACACTTGAATAAAGACAGTATGTACTACTTATTTATTAAAACACATTTACAATGTCTTTGCTGTTCTTTTTGATTTGGTGATTACCTACATCTGGCAAGGAGGTGCTTTTCCAAAACAGGATTAGCAGCAACCTAGTAGCAATAACCCTTTCATTATCAGAACCATTTTCTTTACTTGTTTTGAACTTCAGCATCAGTAATAAAGGCAGCTGCTGTAAAATTCAAAGGTGAAAAGGGCATGTGACTTTTTTCTGCTTTTACAAGTTCAGAGCTCTTATGGAGAAGGTTGTAGAGCTTTGAAGCCATCTTTTTTTTTTCTTTAAAAGAAGAAAGGTTAGAGCAGAGATATGCCTCTCCTTCATTTAAACACACACAGCACACACACACACACATGAACATTCACACATCTGGTAAAAATATTAATGCAATGTTTTCAAGACTCTTTCAAATCACCTCATGGATCCAATTAGAATTTAGTGCTATATAGATTATGGTTTTTTGGTAATGTTTCTGGCCTATGTTTTCTTGACTGAGTCAGTAGTAAAGTTGTTAAAACAGGGAAGAAACCAAGGGATAGGTCCTTGCTATCTTGGGCAGCTTCCTTTCCAGTCACTAGTCATGTGACCTCTGCAATTTCTTACTTAACCAGGTTATACGCCTCCTTGGTATGTGGCAGGGTTAATGATTATTCTAAAGTAGTCTAAGGCACCTGGATGAAAGGTGGTTATACAGAGTATGAACACAATTCCCGGAAATTTTAAAAATTTGATTGCAACAGAGCTATCAGACACTCTAGCGGGAAGGAAATTACTCTGAATCTGACTGACACCTCCAGGGATTAGTTTTTTTGTTTTTGCCTGGGCAGGCACCAGGAATCAAACTGGGGTCTACTGGCACGGCATTAGAAAGCTCAGCCTGCTGAGCCACAGTGGCCCGCCTAGGGATTACATTTTTTAAAGGTAGAGTTTGCACTTAACAATTTTAACAAGACATAAAGGTTACTCAGAATTGGGAATTTACCACTTAAAAGTGCAGAGACCAGAAACTGGAATTTCCAAGGAAAGCCCCAAACACAGGAATCTAGCTGGCAGTACTTTATCTTGTACAGGCAGAAAGCAAGTCTTCAGCAAATTTCATAATAATCAGTATAGTTGCCGCATCTTACCCTCTACTGAGTGTGTATCTTCTGTGTATCTAGGCGTTGGCAAAAATCAAGGTCAGACTGGTTTTTAGTGTGCACTGCCTGTCCAGGAAGAAACCAAAGAAGAGAAAGCAACGAATAGGGCAAGGGGTTTTATGGAAGGTCACAGTACATAGGACCGTAGAAAAACTGGGAATAACTAGTCCAGCCAAAGCCCAACAACTAGCAACATCCTTGACATTTCAATTAAAATAAGTGACCAGGCAGAATCAAGGGCTTTCTCTTACCTTGGGGAAACGAGGGAGGGTGCAGTGGTGTGCCCAGACCCTAACTGTTTTCTAATGTTGGCCCAAGAGGAAAGGCAGACACCATGAACTGGGTTCAAACCTTAATTCTCTGTGTGTGTGTGTGAGGTAAGAAATATTTATTTTCCCTGTGAGGACACTGAGAGTCACAAAAAGGTTAAAATTTTTCTCAAGATCAGGTAACTAATAAATTTCAACCTCTGAAAGTCTTTCTCCAGAGCTCACACCCTTTTCCAGTATATTATACTGCTTGTTAATGTTTTCTAAAGTATCTCACTGGAAGAAGGATGAATTAATTTAACTTCCTACTACATTAAAATTCTTCGAACCAAATCAAGATGTCGGCATTTTTAAAGATACTCAGCTCAAATTAATTTGCTTACTCACTTATTCACTCACTTATTCAAAGAGGTTTATTGAGCGCCTACTGGGCTAGGCACTGCTGAGCCACCAGGCACGGCTCTTGACGCCTTGGAGTTCACACTTCGAAGTCTAATTACTGAGCGAGGTTAAAAAAAAATTCTCGCGTCATTTCTTCTGCGATTGCACGGGGAGAGGACCTGCCGCCCTCCCAAATTCCCCCACGTGGTCCCCGCAAGTGAGTGTGGGTGTAAGCGCGTGCGGCCTGTGGTGTTCGGTGAGTGTGAGAGAGCACGTGTGTCAAAATAGCGGGTGTCACAGAGCGCGTGCATGTGTCGGCGTGACGCGCGTCCCCACAGCCGCCGGAGCTCCGCAGCGTGGGCCGGGAGAAGCGCGTGCATGCGGTCCACGTACCAGAGGCCGCACGAGAACTATCCCGCAGGCGCGATTGTGAGTGAGCGCGCGCGCGCGCAGATCGGGGAGGAAGGCGCGGGCCGGCAGCGGCGCGCGCAGGCGCAGAGCGCGGGAGCCGGGTCGCGGCAGCCGCAGAGCGCCGGGGGCGGGAGGAGTGAGCGTAGGAGGCCATGGTTGCTGCTGCCGCCGCTGCCCGCTGCTGAGGGACTCGGCCCGCGAGCGCCCGCCGCCGCGGAAGATGGTGACCGCACGGGTAGGTCCGCTGCCTCCGCCGCTGCCACCGCCTCCCGAGACGCAGCAACCAAGGCCCGGCGCTGAGGAGCCACCGCTGTGAGCCGCCCCTCCCGGACCCCGCCGCCGCCGCCCGAAGAGAACCGGAGGGCAGGCAGGAGAGCAGGCAGGGGAGGAGCCCGCCCGTCCGCTGGCAGCGCCGCCAGGCAGGGAGGGAGACCGCAGCCCGAGGTGACCGTACCTCCTGCCCTGCCGCCGGACCGGCCCCTTCCAATCCCAGCGCTACCCTGGCCACTTCCCGTATCTTCTGTCCCCTGTTCCGTCCCCTCCCCCATCCCGTCGCCAGCTCTTTCCTCCTCTCCGGCTCGCCTCCTCTTTCGGGCCTCCTCCCTTCTCTCACCAGTTTCCGCGGGGTCCACCTCCCCTCTGCCCGCAGCAACCCCTCCCTGTCAGGCTTATTGCCCCTTCCTCTAGCACAGAGGCCTCGCCCGCTGCCTCCCCAGTCTCAGTCGCTCCGCTCTCTCAAGGGCCTGGAAATCTCCCACCACCCCCGCATTCCTCAGATGCCCTTACTCAGGGGCTCTCCTCCATCGCCTCCCCAGCTCCCCATGTTAAAGGCCTTTTCCCAGCCCAAGCCCCTCTGTGAATTGTCCTTTTCCCAGCTCCTTTCCTCCAGTTACTATTTCTAACTTTGCCTTTTCTACATCTTTGTTTACTTTGCTTCTTAAGCTTTCCTCCCTTTAGCCCTTTGCCTTTTACCTTCCGTGGTCCATGCAGCCCTGCTCTCAGCCTCCTTCCTTCTGTGCTGTTTGATTTTTTTTTTTTTTTTTTTTTTGGAGGGGGGTTGAGGAGCCGCTTGCAAAGCCGTTCTTCGAATAATTACTCTGCATACCCTTCCTCCATCAGTCCCTTATTATAGTAAGAGGGCCCCTCATCTCTTCCTTTTTGTCCCCCTTTTTCTCTCCCATTTGCCGTCTCTTTTGTCCTACCCCTCCAGTTCTTCTTTCCCTACCCAAGGACCCCCGAGACCCCTGCTTTCCCTTCAGAAATGAGTTCCCTTTTGAACGGGGTTGATGAACTTCCCCCTAACCTATCTTCGAAACCTTTTTTCAGTGTGGCCAGCACCCTTAGCAGAACTGGAGGGGAGCTCTCTGGGCCTCTTTTCTGGCAGAGTTGTTGTGGCTGAACGTAATCCCTTCTCCCCGCGGCGCAACGGCCGGGCGGCGGCGGCGGCTGCTGTTGCTGCTGCTGCGCGGCTTGCTTTGCAGCGAGCTGGGTTGAGGTTACTATAGTTCAAACGCTTCTGAGATCAGCAGGCGTGGGGGGAGGAGGTGCGGAGAGAGAGAAAGGGGGCTTTGCAGTGAGACGGCATCAAAGATTAATGGATGGCTTTGCATCGCTGGGTGCAGTAAACAGGAAACTAGTCTGAAAGGAAAGACGAGGACTGTGTGTCTTTTTATTTTTTTAAATACGGACTGTGCAGTTCTCTTGAATCTTGAATCATGCCCAAAAGGATGAGCTGTCGGTGTTGGAGTCGTGACCCAGGCTGAGAGTCCAGTGGCAGAGGTAGCACTGTTTTTATTAACTCTGTCTGGCTCCTTAAATTGAAAGATAGCCCTTGTATTCAGAGAAACCCTAGAATTGCTTTGTTTATGTGGAAATCAAGTACATTCAAAGTTAGTTAGCAACGAGTGGAGTGGGGAGGACCTGCTATATTTAAAACTAGTGCCAATGCTTATGTAAGACGTGCTTTCTCTTTCTGGGTGTCTTCCGTTTTGGGGTGAGTTTAACTTTAACGATTTAAGGTGCTACCTTTGTCCACTTAGGTTTTCGGTATTTGCCATCCTAGCAAAATAGACACCCAGAAAATCTCTATTAAGATTGGTTTTAGCTGATAAAAATTTTTCTTAACTGATTGAAACAAAGAAAGGAGATTAATACTGAATGAATAAGGGTTTTGACTTCTCTTTTAGTGAAGGGAAGAAAGATATAGAAACTTGAAGCCCTACATTATCTAAATTAGTTTTGTACTGAATAATTTTTAAATGGATTGTGTAGTATTCTTAATTTTGCTTTGCCTTTTTAGAAGGGCGTTTATCTTTTTTCTTTTCCATTTTTTATTTATCTTAGTTCTTTAGCGGAGACCAGCTGTGACTAAAATTTTACATTTTTCTTATTGTCCAGAATGATTTGTTTGATTTCTTCACATTCAAAGCCAGAATCCTCTGTTTACAGGAAAATGTAGAATGAGGTCCCCTATGTCTCCTAAGCTACATATAGGAATGGTGAACTCTGCAACATTATACTTAAACATGACATTACTGTGTCTGTACGTATAAATTGCGGTTTCCCAGTCTGGGAATGTCATCTAATGACGTCGTTGAGTTCCTATCCTTGATTAGTGTTTGTTGAGCCTTTTGGAAAGAAATCATCCTAAAGTTTGGGTTACGTTTAGTTCATGTTACTTGAACAGCTGTCATGCTTAGTTATTACTTCCTTATTTCTTTTCACACTTCAAGGAGGAAATTTATAAATCTTTCCTGAAAGATAAAAAGTATATAGGGTTAACAGGGCAAGGAGTAGTTAATGTATTTGGTTTTTGTTGTGTCAAGGCTTTCAAATTTTCCTTCCCTTCAGCTCTTCTCCTTATTTCTAGGATTATTTGGTACTGTTTGATTTTAAGAGAATTTTGAGCTCCCTTTAACTTTAGTTTAGAATGTGTTCGTTAGTTCTGTCCAACTAAAAAAATCTGTTCAAAAGGTGAATTAGGCTTGAAACAAATACCGTAAATGTATAATAATCTCTTTATCTCAGTAAAGAAGGCTGAGTGATTTGGCAGGAGGTATGGGTGATTTCAGGTATTCGTTTAGTGTGTGGTGCTAGAATGTCATATATATATATAATTTATTTGTGATAACACCATATCATGTGCCACTTCTACTTTAGATAGGTTGGAAACTATAGGCCTTTGAAAAAAAATGTAACTTTTTAGATTTGATTTTCCATGGGTTAAATTTGCTTCTTCTATGTCTTTGTATATGGCCAGCTTGTTAGTGACTTGTTAAAATATTATTCACATTCGGAAATAAATGACACATTTAGTGAGAATGGATTTGTCATTTTTTCTGACAAATGCATATTTTATTTTATACCTTGACTTTTAAAAATTCAGACATTTGAGTCTTGAGTTTACTATGCAGTGGAGTTAGGACTGCATTTCTTCTTGGATATTCCTCTGTATTGGCAGGTTTAGGAACTCAATATTTTCTTTTTATCCTTCTTATATTTGTAAGGCAAGAGGAATGATGGTGATTAAGAGGCAACAGGTACCATTCTGCTAGTGGACTTCTTTTGTAATAGAGATGATCCTTACTCTAAGAATTTCCTGGCAGTTTAGATCTTGATTTCTAAGGTAGAATTGGTTATTTCGTTAGTTTAGGTTTTTTTTTTTTTTTTTTTTTTTTTTTTACTCCTTTAAGAACAGTAAGTGGTGAAAGTGGGTACATTAAAAGCAGAGGAAGGCTCTTCGAGTCAGATTAAGTATGGACTGTTAAGTATTAACTCAGTAATAGCACTTTATTTTTGTTACCTAGGAAACAGAAGTAGTAAGATCTATTGGATTCTAAAATATGGAAGAATAGTTAACTTTGCACTACAGTACAAAGCAAATATTTACAAATGTTCTAAGTGACATTATCATCTCTGTATATGGTTATTTTCCCGTATGACTGGTGGTTTGTGAGAAAAAATTTATTGTTCATGTACTTTAAAAAAAAACTCCCAAGTGTGTGTTATCAGTTTGATCACCAGAGTAAGGGGTTATTTCATGTTTTCTCTTTTATTAAGTCATCTAGATGGCTTGGGTTTGTTACACTTTTTACTGATTTATTTTTTAAGCTTTCCCATGCTCCCCATGAGGAAATAATGTATGTATATTCTAGAAATTTGGGCAAATACCAGCAAATAGAAGAATGGAATAAAAATCACTTCTAGATATGCTATGAGAAGGATGTTAATGTGAATGTTTTGGTGTATTTCTGCCCAGAATTATTTTTTTTCCTAAATAATATGGGCATTGAGATATTTAGTTTAGGTTCCTGAATGGTATAACTTGTAATAAATATTGATTAGAGACTTCATTTTTCAGTGTTTTATCCCCCCTTAGGACGTAGGTATTAGCCTCTTTCTCTATCTATCTATCTATCTATCTATCTATCTATAGATATATGAAAATTCTTAAAATCTTGTGCATATAAAATAATCAGAATTAGAGTATTTATAAAAGGTTATTTCTGCGTTATTAGTAAAAAAAACACACTCACGGGTCATGGGAATGATTGATACATGATGGTTGAAAACTTGTATTAATGGTGTGCCAAGTTGAGTGGCCTTCAACTTTTTAACTGATGTAGGAAGCTATGAAACTTGGAGGGTAAGATGGAAACATTGACAAACACTTAACTGTAGCACTATAATTTTCTTCAGAAATAAATGTTCTCATTTGTCCTGTAATGTCTGAAAATACTGCCAAAGCTAGAAATGTGTTTAGCTTTCTCAGCAAATTTCTTAAAAGGATGTTGTCATAGCCAACAATCCAGAACTATCATTATTCTTAAAATTGATCTTTACCTGCTTTTGTTTGCCCTATTCCCTTTGCTGTAACTCCTTGAATTAATTTGCAGCTTTATCATATAAAGCAGTATTGTGTTTTAGTTATCATTTTAAATAGAAGATGATTCAGGAGAGCCTGATAACTGCTCTTCATTTCCTTCCTTTTTTTCTTCATTCTCCTACTACTATCAACTTCTAAGCAAAGACAGGACTTACAATATAGACTTAATGCCTGGCTTCTTCCATGTGCAGCAGGTGTGTATCAGGGGAAGAATTTAAGGAGTATTATTTTCCTACTTTGAAGGCAGGCTTTCAAAATTTGAGATTAAAAATTTGAAGAATGATTCAAGGAAACAGTATGGCAAAGAATCAACATGTGTATGTTATATGTTGTACCTACATCATTAGTGCTCTGGATTGTTAATTTGGTACTTCAGATTTGGTTGTAGGTGAATAAAGAGAAGGATAGACCATGAGATGCTGCAAATTAAATATGTAATTATCAAATTTTTATTGAATAATTTAGTCTTTTTCATATAGTGAATATTTAAAATTTATCCTCTTTTTTAAAGAGCTACCAAAATCTCAGATAATTTTACAGGAATGAAATTTTCTTTTCAAGTTAATTGGGAAAAGGTGACAAATAATTAGCATTTTGCATTAGTGTGGTACATTTGTTGCAAATTATTAAGCAATATTATAAGTATAGTAACTAAAGTCCATAGTTTCCATTAGGGTTGACTCATGTTGTACAGTTCCATGGTTGCTGTATTTTTTTTTTTTAATTTTGTACCAAATAAACATTTTTTGCTTTAGTCTCACACATAAGTTAAAGTTTTAAAATATTAATTACCGTCTATTTTCAACACCCTGCATTATTGTCATTCCTTTGTTCTTCCTCATGCAAAACATTTTTAAATTTATACATTTAGTCACTATCGTTATACGCTCTAGGCATTCCTAGATTATATACCATCTCAGTCTTTATCATCTGTCTTTCCTTCTGATTTCATTTGTGCCCCCAGGCGGCCTCCTTCTATCATTCTCACATTCAGCTTCATTCAGTGTTATGACATTATTGTATTACAGTTAGGTAGTATTGTGCTATCCTTTTCTGAATTTTTACAGTCATTCCTGTTGCACGATCTGTATCCATTCAGTTCCACTTACCCAGTATCTACCCTATTTCTATCTCCTGATGACCTCTGTTCTTAATTGAAATTATCCAAGTTCATTCATTAATGTTAGTTCTTCTCAGTGAGGCCATACAGTATTTGTCCTTTTGTTTCTGGCTAATCTCACTCAGCATAATGTCCTTAAGGTCCATCCATGTTGTTACATACTTCATAACTTTATTCTGTTTTACAGCTGCATAATATTCCATCTTATGTATATACCACAGGTTGTTCAGCCACTCATCTGTTGATGGACGTTTGGACTGTTTCCATCTCTTGGCAATTATAAATAATGCTGTTAGAAACATTGGTGTGTGAATGTCCATTTGTGTCTTTGCCCTCATGTCCACTGAGTAGATACCTAGCAATGGTGTTGCCGGGTCATATGCCAGTTGTGGTAGTTAGATTCAGTTGCCAACATGGCCTGGTGAAGGCACCTACTTCTGTTGCTGTGGACATGAGCCAATGGTATGTGAACCTCATCTGTTGCTGATTATATCTGCATTTGGATAGAAGGTGTGCCTGTTGCAATGAATATTTGACTTAATTGGCTGGTGCTTAAATGAGAGAGCTCAAGGTAGCACAGCCCAAGCAGCTCAGTATACCTCATCTCAGCACTCGCAGCTCAGCCCAGGGTTTTGGAGGTGCAGAAAGAAATCACCCTGGGGAAAGTTGTTGGAACCCAGAGGCCTGGAGAGAAGGCCAACAGAGACCACCCTGTGCCTTCCCACTAAGAAAGAACCTCAGTTGAAAGTTAGCTGCCATTTCTCTGAAGGACTATTGAAATACATCCCCCTTTTTAAAAAGCCAGTCTGTCTCTGATGTGTTGCATTCTGGCAGCTAGCAAACTAGAACAGCAGTTCTATACTTAGCTTCCTGAGGACCCACCAAACTGCCTTCCACAGCGGTTGTACCATTTGACATTCCCAGCAACAGTGGTTAAGTGTGCCGCTTTCTCCACATCCTCTCCAGTGCTTATTGTTTGTTTTATTGATAATGGCAATTCTGGTGGGTGTGAGATGATATCTCATTGTGGTTTTGATTTGCATTTCACTAATAGCCGGGAAAATTGAACATCTTTTCATGTGCCTTTTGGCTATTTGTATTTCCTCTTCTGAGAAGTGTCTGTTAAAGTCTTTTGCCCATTTTTTAATTGGATTGTCTGTCTTTTTGTTGTTGAATTGAACAGTCTTTGTATATTCTGGATACTAGACCTTTATCTGATATATCATTTCCAAATATTGTCTCCCATTGTGTAGGCTGTCTTTTTACTTTCTTGACAGAGTTCTTTGATGCAGAAAAGTGTTTAATTTTGAGGAGTTCCCATTTATTTCTTTGCTTGTGCTTTGGGTGTAAGTTCTAGGAAACTTCAGTGCTCATGCTTTGGGGTATAAGGTCTAGGAAACTGCCTCTTATTGTAAGATTTATAAGATATTTCCCTACATTTTCTTCTAACACTTTTATGGTCTTAGATCTAATGTTTAAGTTTTTGATCCATTTTGAGTTAATTTTAGTATAGGGTGTGAAATATGGATCCCCTTTCATTCTTTTGCATGTGCATGTCCAGTTCTCCAGGCACCATTTATTGAAGAGACTGCTCTGTCCCTGGTGAGTTGGCTTGACTGCCTTATTAAAGATCAGTTGTCCATAGATCAGAGAGTCTATATCTGAACACTGTTCAATTCCATAGGTCAGTATATCTATCTTTATGCCAGTACTATGCTGTTTTGACCACTGTAGCTTCGTAATATGCCTTGAAGTCAGGTAGTGTGAGAGCTCCGATTTAATTTTTCTTTCTCAGGATACTTTTAACTATTTGGGGCACCCTGCCCTTCCAGATAAATTTGGTTATTGGTTTTTCTATTTCTGAAAAGTCAGTTTTTTGGATTTTAATTGGTATTGTGTTGAATCTGTAAATCAATTTAGGTAGAATTGACATCTTAACTATATTTAGTCTTCCCATCCATGAACATGGTATGCCCTTCCATTTCTTTAGGTCTTCTGTGATTTCTTTCGACAATTTCTTGTAGTTTTTTTGTATAGGTCTTTTGTATTTTTAGTCAAGTTTATTCCTAAATATTTTATTCTTTTGGTTGCAATTGTAAATGGGATTTTTTTCTTGATTTCCCCCTCAGATTGCTCGTTACTAGTGTATAGAAACACTACAGATTTTTGAGTGTTGACCTTGTAACCTGCCACTTTGCTGTACTCATTTATTAGCTCTAGTAGTTTTGCTGTGGATTTATAGGGGTTTTTGATATATGGTATCATCTCATCTGCAAACAGTAAGAGTTTTACTTTTTCCTTTCCAAGTTTGATGCCTTGTATTTCTTTTTCTTGTCGAATTTACGACACATTGTTGAATAACAGTGGTGATAGTGGACATCCTTGTCTTGTTCTTGACCTTAGGAGGAAAGCTTTCAGTTTTTCCCTGTTGAGGATGATGTTAGCTGTGGTTTTTCATATATTCCCTTTATCATGTTGAGGAAGTTCCCTTCTATTCCTATCCTTTGAAGTGTTTTCAACAGGAAAAGATGTTGTATTTTGTCAAGTGCCTTTTCTGCATCAATCGAAATGATCATGTGTTTTTTCTGCTTTGATGTGTTGATATGGTGTATTACATTAATTGATTTTCTTATGTTGAACTATCCTTGCATATCTAGGATGAATCCTACTTGGTTATGGTATATAATTATTTTAAGATGCTGTTGGATTCGATTTGCAAGAATTTTGTTGAGGATTTTTGCATCTATATTCCTGAGAGAGATTGGTCTGTAGTTTTCTTTTTTTGTAGTATCTTTGTCTGGCTTTGGTATGAGGGTGATGTTGGCTTCCTAGAATGAGTTAGGTAGCTTTCTCTCCTCTTCAATTTTTTTGAAGAGTTTGAGCAAGATTGGTACTAATTCTTTCTGAAATGCTTGGTGGAATTCACATGTGAAGCCGTCTGGTCCTGGACTTTTCTTTTTGGGAAGTTTCTTAATGACTAATTCAATTTCTTTACTTGTTATTGGTTTGTTGAGGTCTTCTATTTCTTCTTGAGTCATTGTTGGTTGTTCATGCCTTTCTAGGAAGTTGTCCATTTCATCTACATTGTCGAGTTTATTAGCATAAAGTTGTTCATAGTATCCTCTCATTACCTCCTTTATTTCTGTGGAGTCAGCGGTTATGTCTCCTCTTCTATTTCTGATTTGTTTTATTTGCATCTTCACTCTTCTTTTTGTCAACCTCGCTAAGGGTCCATCAATCTTACTGATTTTCTCATAGATACCAACTTCTGGGTTTGTTGATTTTCTCGATTGTTTTCATGTTCTCAATTTCATTTATTTTTGCTCTAATCTTCATTATTTCATTCCTTTTGCTTGCTTTGGGGTTAGTTTGCTGTTCTTTCTTTAGTTCTTTCAAGTGAACAGTTAATTCCTCGATTTTTCCTCTTCCTTCTTTTTTGATACAGGCATTTAGGGCAATAAATTTCCCTCTTAGCACTGCTTTGCACATCCCATAGATTTTGATATGTTGTGTTTTCCTTTTCATTTGCCTCTAGATATTTACTGATTTCTCTTCTAATTTCTTCCTTGACCCACTGGCTGTTTAAGAGGGTGTTGTTGAGCCTCCATGTATTTGTGAATTTTCTGACCCTCTGCGTATTACTGATTTCCAACTTCATTCCTTTATGATCTGAGAAAGCGTTTTGTATGATTTCAATCTTTTAAAATTTATTGTGACTTGCTTTGTGACTTGGCATATGGTCTATCTTTGAGAATGATCCATGAGCACTTGAGAAAAAAGGTGTATCTTGCTGTTGTGGGGTGTAATGGTCAATAAATGTCTAAGTCTAGTTCATTTATTGTCTTATTCAAATTCTCTGTTTCTTTATAGATCCTCTGCCTAGATGTTCTGTCCATTGATGAGAGTAATAAATTGAAGTCTCCAACTATTATAGTAGATGTGTCTATTTCTCTTGTCAGTGTTTGCCTCATGCATTTTGGAGCATACGGTAGATGTGTCTATTTCTCTTTTCAGTGTTTGCCTCATGTATTTTGGAGCATTCTGGCCCAGTGCATAAATATTTATGATTGTTATATCTTCTTGTTGAATTGTTCCTTTTATTAATACAGTGTCTTTCTTTGTCTCTTTAACTGTTTTACATTTGAAGTCTAATTTGTTGGATATTAGTATAGCTACTCCTGCTCTTTTCTGATTGTTATTTGCTTGAAGTATCTTTTCCCAACCTTTCACTTTCAATCTATTTTTATCCTTGGGTCTAAGATGCATTTCCTGTAGACAGCATATAGATGGGTCCCATTTTTTAATACATTCTGCCAGTCTATGTCTTCTGATTGGGGAGTTTAGTCCATTAACATTTAATGTTATTACTGTATGGGCAGTACTTTCTTCTGCCATTTTGTCTTTTGGATTTTGTA
The DNA here is from genome assembly GCF_023851605.1 of Tamandua tetradactyla. Taxonomy (NCBI): domain Eukaryota; kingdom Metazoa; phylum Chordata; class Mammalia; order Pilosa; family Myrmecophagidae; genus Tamandua; species Tamandua tetradactyla. The sequence continues at coordinate 40,438,626 of NC_135346.1, read as the reverse complement.
TGTCATATCTAACTTTCCTTCTTTTTACCTTTACTCTTAGTCTTCCTTTCTACATTCTTCTCCACACCTTTCTCTGACGTTTTCTACCTGTCTCTAGTGCTCCCTTTAGTATTTCTTGAAGAGCTGGTCTTGGTCACAAATTCTCTCAGTGATTTTTTTCTGAAAATGTTTTAATTTTTCCCTCATTTTTGAAGGACAGTTTTGCTGAATATAGAATTCTAGTTGGCAATTTTTCACTTTTATTAGTTTAAATATATCATCCCACTGTCTTCTCACCTCCTTGGTTTCTGCTGAGAAATCTAAGCATAGTCTTATTGGGCTTCCCTTGTATGTGATGGACTGCTTTTCTCTTGCTGCTTTCAATATTCTCTCTTTCTCTTTGACATCTGATATTCTGATTAGTAAGTGACTTGGAGTATGTCTATTTGGATCTATTCTGTTTGGTGTACGCTGTGCTTCTTGGATCTGTAATTTTAAATTTTTCATAAGAGTTGAAAAATTTTCAGTGGTAATTTCCTCCATTAGTTTTCCTCCTCCTTGTCCTTTCTTTTCTCCATCTGGGACACCCAGAACACATATTCATGCACTTCATGTTGTCATTTAGTTCCCGTAGTCCCTGCCCATATTTTTCCGTTCTTTTCCCTGTATTTTCTTTTGCTTGTCGGATTTCAGATGTTCCGTCCTCCAGTTCACTAATCCTATCATCTGCCTCTTGAAATCTGACATTGTAGGTTTCCATTGTTTTTTTCATCTCTTCTACTGTGCCTTTTGTTCCCATAAGTTCTGTGATTTATTTTTTCAGACTTTTGATTTCCTCTTTTTGTTCATTCCTTGCTTTCTTTAAATCCTCCCTCAGTTCACTAATTTAATTTTTGATGAGATTTTCCATGTCTGTTCAAACATCTGGATTAATTGTGTCAACTCCTGTATCTCATTTGAATTGTTGGTTTGTTCCTTTGACTGGGCCATATCTTCAATTTTCCTAGTGTGAGTCGTCATTTTTGGCTGGCATCTAGGCATTTAATTGCCTTAATTAGTTTATTCTGGAGATTGTTTTCACTTTTTTTACCTAGGATTTTCTTGCTCGATGAATTTGTTGATCTACCTGTTCATTGACATTCAGTTCAGCTTATTCTGGACCTCTAGCTTGGGTTTTGTTAACAGATCAGAATTTTTCAGTTCTTGATTTCTTGTTTCTTGCCCTGTCTATATGGTGTCTTCTTTTTTTTTATCCCCTTAGGAGCATCTATTTTGGTATTATAGACCCCAGTCAGATTTTCCCAGACTAAACTGGCCTCCTGTTAGGAGGAAAGAGTCACCTGCATCACTTTTCCCTGAGGGTGAGACCCAGCAGAATGAACGGCTTTCCTATGAAGTCTCTGGATTCTCTGTTTTTTCTATCCTGTCCAGTGTGTGGGGCTTTTCTGCTTGTGGGTCCCCCCAGCATAAGTGATGCAGTAACTTCAGCAGACTGTCCCTGCTGGGGTCATGGTGGTGACAGAGGAGAGGTTGTAGGCTGGCTTTAATTGCTTCACTTTTCCAGACTGTGGGGTCTGAACTCCTTGAGGGAGGGGTTCCACCCCAGCTGGGTCCCACTCCTCTCCTGGGGAAGGCACAGGCTCCAGACAAACATGCAGACAAGCTTAATTCTGCCTGTGCCTGGGGCAGTGGAGCCTGAAAAGCCCTGCAGCTGTATCCAAAGAGCAGTCAAACGCTAGAAACACAGCCACCAAAACGAAAGACAAAAATTCTTTAAAGAGCAGGACGCCTGTTTCTCAGGTTTGCCAATCAAGTGTTTAAGTTGGTATGTTGTTCTGTGTATCACCAGGTCCTGTGTGGCCCCTCCTTTCACTTCAGGGCCCAGACCTTTTTAAATCCAAAAAAATGTCTGTTTTTCTTTTCTTTTTTTTCCTTTTCCGTCAGCCTTGCCCCCTCTGTGCTGGGGCAAAAACCAGCGACCTCCACTTTTACTCGAGCTGAGGGCTTATTTTTAGTAGTCAGAATTTGTTAATTAATTCTACAATTGGAGTTTGGTTGTGCTCAGCCCATGTTGCTGGTAAAGTCTCTTTCCTTTCCCCTCTGAGAAGCAGCCTGTTGGGGAGGGGTGCCGGCTGCTGCGGCTTGGGGAACTCACAGTCCTGGGTGGGCTTGCAGCTGGTCCAGACTGGGGTACACTGTGTGTTCAGTCACTGACATGGCCCCAGCAGTTGTTCTGTACTGTTCCTGGCTATTTATTAGCTGCTCTGGAGGACGAGCTAAATCGCACACTTCACTAAGCCGCCATCTTGGCCTCTTAAAAACTTTATATAGTGGTAACATATTTCCCATTTTAACCACTTTTAAATTATAATTTAGTGCTAAATATGTTCAAAACCGAATATTCTTAGAGGGTGTTCATTGCTGAGTGTCTAGATTTGGAAATAGTGGGCTTTTTAAAAGTGAGTTTTGTGACTTGAACATTTAATCAGAATTATAAGACTAGGTAAACCCAAAAGTGTCAGTATGCAAAATACTGTACCAAGCTCATTTCAAGAATATCTAAAGATAGCAGATGTGGCTAAGGGGTTTTATACATTCTAACATTGTTATTATGCAGTATATGTTATATAGTATGTCTGTTGTACTTAAAGTCTGGAAACTCAGTACCTGGCATTAGGCCAGATTACATTTTAGGTTAAAGACACTGTCCTCTACAGAACTATTCTCTACACCAGTTTGGTTGTCCCCATGGCCACCTGCCCTTTTTTTTTTTTGGCTTGGGCAGGCTTTGGAATTGGGTCTCCAGCATGGCAGGTGAGAATTCTGCCACTGCGCCATTGTTGCACTGCCCCCACCTGCACTTTTAATCAGCGGTTTATAAATTCTACCATCCCCTGACTCACAGAACTCACTGAAAGTGCTGTACTCAATATTTTATAATGTTACTATAGTAAAAGGATACAAATAAGAAGAGTCAAAAGAAGAAATGTTTAAAGTGAGGTCTGGAAAGGTCTCAAATGCAAACTTCTTCTCCAAGTTGATGTGTGTTATCAATTGTGGAAACTCACCTTAAGTATCAGTTATCCCATTTATATGGGGTTTCATTTCCTAGGCTGGGATCACTGCCCACAATCACTGCCCATGTAGTTGAACTCAATTTTCCGTCCCTTTCCCCTCTCAGAGGTTGGGATTGATCTGATGTTGCTCAAACCCCCAACTCCCTAATCATGTGTTGGTCTTTCTGATGTAAGTGATTCCTCTCTGTCATCTTGCTAACATATGAACTATCATGGTAGTTCTGGGTTCACTGCAAATAACAAAAGACACTCCCATCATTGGAAATCCCAAAGATTTAAAGATTTTGAGGTTCCCCACCCCCAGGTGCAAGGACAAAGGCCAGATCCCTTTTTGGAGGCCAAATTCATTACTATACAATGTGACAATACATTAGCTATTTGTGTTGACTTATGCTTATATGTTGTATTTCCTGAATTTTAGGCCTGCTGCAAGAAAACAAAACAGAACAAAACATGGCTGCGAAAGAGAAACTGGAGGCAGTGTTAAATGTGGCCCTGAGGGTGCCAAGCATCATGCTATTGGATGTCCTGTACAGATGGGATGTCAGCTCCTTTTTCCAGCAGATCCAAAGAAGTAGCCTCAGTAATAACCTTCTTTTCCAGTATAAGTATTTGGCTCTTAATATGCATTATGTGGGTAAGTAGTATACACCACATTTTCTAACCTTACAATGAGCATTCTGATTTATTTTATCTTTGTGTAGTTTTTTTTTTTTTTATTTAAAGAGGCTCTCTTGGGGGTGACTCTTAGGCCTAAATTTTAAGTAGACTTGACCTATCCTTTGTGGGGTTAAGTTTCATGGGCTCAGCCTATAGCTTTGGTTGTCCACACTGCTTGTGAGAAGCTTGTGTACTTTTGAATTTGGGTAAAATGAGTTTCAGTCACATTGAAGTGATCATGATACATTCATTGCTGAATGTTTGTGAATCTTGTTTATAGTCTTTATCTTACCATTGCCTGTAAATTATTAGGGCAGTAATGATTTATTGCTGAATGAAACTAGAAGGCAGACAAAAACATTTTAGATTTTAATACAGTGAAATGTAAATAATGAGAATTGCTTTTCCAGAACTTGGCCATTCTAATTTGTCATTGTTTTTAGTTTTGGTAGTCATTCACAAAGTATATTTAAATATAATGTTCTTTATTGTTCCTTGAGACAAATTTTCTCTGGTAAATAATATACACTATTCTGAATCTTGGTGTCTTTTTTTTTTTTTAACTTAATGTATCATGAAATAAACCTTTGTATTGTTTTTTAACATTGATACTTGGTGTTCTGTGAAATACTAGATTCTGATCTAATGTTGAGGCCTTATTCCCCCCCTGCCCCCATTGTTTTACAGCTGCATAGTATCCATGTACCATAATTTATTGAACCAATTACCCCTTTGGTAAACATGAAGGTAGTTTCAGTGTTCTATTATTTCATACAACCTTATTCTAAATAACCTTGTATAACCATAATTTCAGTAGGTGCAAATACTACTCTGGGATAAATAAGTAGAAGGGAAATTGCTGGGTTAAAGTGTATATACATTTGTAATGTTGATAGTTATTGCTCTCTATAGGGTTTTAGCATTTTGTACAAATAATTTTTGAAAGACCTGTAGTCCCACATCCTTGTTAAAACAGTGTGTTAAACTTTTATATTTTGGCTACTGTAAAAAGTGAAATATAAAAACCTCAGTGTAATTTTTTTCCAGGTTGGAGTATTACTGCCAATAATCCTTTATTAACAAGTATATTTGAACTTTAGAAATGGAAGGGATTTAATCATTTTTTTTTAATGGGGGAAGAAAAGTCTTTTTCATTAAACACACCTTTTTTCTTTTTTTAATGAAGTTTTATTGCAATGTATTCACACACCATACAGTCTATCCAGAGTATATCATCGATGTCAGTGCAGTTTTGATTTGCACTTCTTTTATATAAATGAAGTTGAACTTACATGTTTAAGAAGAGTTTGTATTTCCACTTCTAAAAGCTGTTGGTTCATGTCCGTGCCTACTTTTCTATGAGATTGTTAGCCTTTTTCTTATCAATTTTGGAAGTTTGGTATATATTAGGGAAATTAGTCCTTTGTGATAAGTTGGAAGTGTTTTTTCCAGTTTCGTTTTGCTTATGATTTTTTTGACATGCAGTAATTTTTTTTTTAATTAACATGGTTGGATTTATTTTCTTATAGTAGCTTTAGAATTTAGAGTCTTAGAGTTAGAAAAGTCTGCCTTATTCTTGAGTTTATAAAGAATTCATCATGTTTTATTATATTATGTGGTTTCATTTTCTGTGTTAAATCTTTGCTTCATTTAGAATTTATCTGCATGTATAGTATGTTATAATCTTAATTTTTTCTAGATGACTACCCAGTAGTCTCCACATATTTATTACATGGTTTACTTCATCTCTTCATAACTGATTATTATATACTGAATTTTCACATTTATTTTGCTCCATTTCTAGATTTTTTTTTTTCTGTTCTCTTAGTTTGTCTGCCTATTTGTAGACCAGTAGCACAGTCTTATTTATTGAGGATTTAGGTTATATTTTATTATACAGTAGGGTTAGTCCTTTCATTGTTCTTTTTTTCCTCCCTCAGAGTTTGTCTGTTACTGTTTACTTTTTCATATGAATTTAGAATTATCTAGACTGGTTGATTCCAAAAACAAAACAAACATCCCTGTTGATCTTTTTATTGAAATTGCATTGTTATTAAAATTTTAAGATAGGATGAAAAAATAGCTTAAGGATAGTCATTTAAGAGGATTTTACATGTTAAAGATTTCTTTTGAGGTCTTCTGGAGTATTTTAAAGTTTTTTGGAAATTTGTTAAGTTCATTCTTAGGTAATTTCTTAGGAATTTGGTCTTTTTTACTACTATTGTAAGTTGATTGTACTTTATATGGTCTGATTGTTATTAAAGAGCTTAAGAATAAAGTATAGGAGTGGTAAAGTTTGTGTTTATAGAATGTAATTGTACCTTCAGCTTTGAGACATTCTGTTTGTTCTGCCTGAGAACAGCAAAATGGCTGTCCACATATAAAACTGGTTGGATGTTGATTGTAGGACTGTTTTGCGGCAGGATAGGCTATGTAAAGGGAAATAAAATAATATTAGAAAGGTAGGGCAGGGTCATTTGTGAAGAACCCTGAATACACATGGGTATTTTGCTTTATTTGGTAGGTATAGGTGGGCTTATGAAGGCGTTAGAGCAGTTGAGCTACATCTTAAAGATTAATTAGGCAGTAGTGTGTAGGATGATGAATTGGGGAAGGGAAAAACTGGAGCTGAGAAAACCAGTCAGGATTTTAGATGAGAGGTATAATGAGAGCCAGAACTAGGGTGGTAAAAGTTGGAAAGGAAAGAGTGGATGTAACAGTCATTTCTGTTGAAACCGCATGCACTAAAATCCCTGAAGTGTTAAACTCGGGCTTCATTTGATTGCTCATTCTGTGGACCTTTCTGTGTTTATGAAGCTGTTGCCCATTCCTTTCTTGATTTTTTCTCCTGACTCTCTGATCATTCCTTCAGACTCTTGATGTTTGTTCTTTAGAACGCAAATGTTAATAATGCCCTGAATTTGGATTTAAGTTTTCATCTCTTTGTTTGGGTGATCTCACATAGTTTGGCCATAATCTGTATCTCCACACTTTTCAGTTTTTGGACCATGTTAATTTATGATTCCATGGCACCCAGTTCAGACCGCCACCATAGCACTAAGTACTATACTGCACTTTAAGAGTCCATATGTTTGTCTGTTGTCTTCAGTATTCCTAGCACCAAGCTAGTTCCTGATACTGAATGAGTGAATTTCTAAATGCCTATTTTACATCTCCACCTGAATATCTTACATACACTTCAGTTTGATATCAATCAATGAACTCATCACTGTGTTATCTCACCTCAAACCTTCTCTCTTCCTTCTGTATTTCTTATATTATTTAATATTAATAACAAAGCTCTATCCTTTGTTATTTAAACAGAACTGTTTTCATTTCTTTGTTCCCAACCACTCACTTATATATCATCATTAAGACTTATATAATTGTACATCATGTAGCTGACTGACCCCATCAACTTAATACGCAAAGCTACTGCTTTAATCCAGGCCCTCTTATTTCCATACTACAGTAACTTTAAATACCTAAAATTGCTTTTTAGGAGAAATTCTTGCATTTTGTACAGAGACTCATCAATGTTGTTATAAGCAGATCATCATTTTTAAATGCTACTGGTTTTTTAATTTATAAATTACTGTGGGTTAGCTTTATCATCATTAATTCAGTTTGTGGGCTGTTTGGTTAATCCTGTAGAGTGAATAATGATGCATTTTTATCAGCAGTATTTTTGGCTTGTATTTTTCCCATAATTAGATTGCACATACATATAATTCAGATGATTCATACTGCTTTTGTTTTAGCATAAGTATTTATAATCCCTTAAAAGTCTTCTTTGTATAATATATTTTACTAGTATCACCGAGTTACTTTTCTACTGGAGTATGAGAATGGGGGCATAAGGGAGCTGTAGGATTTTCGTGTTTTTTTTTAATTATTATTATTTTTCTTTTTTACCTCACTCAAATGAGTCCTTGAAGAATTTGAGAGCATTAACCCAGAGGGCAAAGTCTAAACTCCATAGGATTATGTACAGGGCTTTATATTGAAGCTTTAGCCATCAGTTCGATCTACCCATTTCATTTGTACCAACTTCTAGTCTATAAAATTTACTCACCCCTAAAAATGTCACTTTTTGTTTTTTGCTTTTATAAATTTTGTACCTCCTATTCTCTTTTCCTGGAATGTTTTTTTTAGGCTGGCAAATGGATTCCATTTGCCTTTTGAGATTCAGATCAAGCTTAATCACTTGTTTGTACCACCATAGCCCTTGTAATGTTTATCAGTAGTATTAATATTTTCTTTTCTCTATGTTTATCTTTTTGCTACACTGTGATTTCTTCACTTTATTCTTTGTATCTTCCATGCCTAGAAATATGTATGGCTTATACTTGACATTTAATAATGTTGGTTTAATGACTGGATAATTGAGAGAATGAATAAATGAATATGTTCTATCTAGATGATTTAACAATCTATTTTATAATAAGATACATGCAGGGAAAGGTAAGAATGTTCTGCAAATGTTAAAATAGAGTAGATTGAGTAGAGTAGATCAATGAAAGGGAGTGGTAAGGGATATAGAAAAAAGATGGGGGGAACCAAGGTTAAAATATATTGGGTAGATCGAAATACTAGTGGTCAAGGAGAGGGAGGGGTAAGGGGTATGGTGTGTATGAGTTTTTTTCTTTTTTCGTTTTATTTATTTTTCTGGAGTGATGCAAATGTTCTAAAAAATTATCATGGTGATGAATATACTATTATGTGATGATATTGTGAGCCACTGATGGTACACTATGTATGGAATGTTTGTATGTTAAGAATGTTCGTATTTGTATGTTGTTTTGGTTTGTCAATAAAAAATGTTCGGGGAAGGAACCATGGTAGTTACATTAAAAGACAGAATTGAAGGAGAGGTTTCATGCAGTAGGCTGATTAGAAAATCCTTCAGCTACAAAATACTTACTAAATATAGTAAAACATCCTTTTAAATGCCTCTAAGGTCATTTGAGATAGGGAGTAACAAAAAAAATATGGGGGAAATTATGTTTTAAAAAGTAAAGACAAGTAGACTTGTCCATGGAATTGAGGAGCTAGGTTAACATGAGAGACTTAAAGAAGAAGAATTAGCGGGAATTACTTATAATGGAATAAAGATGACTCTGGTTTGAAGTTAGCGTGAATGGGATTTAGTAGTGGGAAGAGAATGAACTAGCTTGCTGAGAGGAGGAGGGAGTTCAGTTTACTTGTCAAGTATAAAAACATTTAAGTGGAATATATCTCCGGCACCGTGAGGTAAGGGAGATGTACTTAGCATAAGAAATGAGTATGTATTTTTGTTTATATAGTAGGCGCTCAATAACTATTGGTTGATAACATACATTTGGAAGGGAATATTTGAAGCAGCAAAATAGATTCTCTGAGCTTGATACTTTGTGGAAGAAAAGCAGAAGTTCAGGGACCAAATTTCCTGTGTCCATTAGAGAAGGTGAAAACAAAGTGGAGGGGAGAAGTCAGAGAATAGAAGGAGGTCCTTATTACGGAAGCTAAAGAATAAGAGCATTTTGAGGGTAGTACTGTAGATGCTAGGACAAGCAGGATGTCTAGATTTTATATGTAGGTAATTGTTGACTTCCAAGTTTCTTTACAGTAGAAGGAATAAAGCTAGATTGTGGAACGTAAAATAAAGAAATAGGTGGTTAGGAAATAGAAGCAATGGGTACAGATGGGTTGAAACATTTTGCAGTGAAATGAAAAAAGTAGGTAAAAGATACAGGAGAAATTAAGATTAAGAGAAGTCTGAGTCAGATGGAAGGGGCAGTCCTAGGAACATTAAGAGAACCAATTCTTCCTGAGGAAACTAGAAAGAATGAGAGAATTGGTGTAGAATGCATGGGTAGAAATCGAAAGGTAGATTAAAGGGGTCATGTTGCGCCTTTGTGTGATGTATTTGATTATAAAAATAGAAGAATCCATACAAAAGAAGTGAAAAATGCTTGATATTTTCAACAAAACCATCCAGTGATATTAATATGATAAGCTTACTTTGGTTGTAAAGTAAAAAAACTCAGAGGTTGTTAAAACTGATAAAACAGAAATAATTTACTTCATACTTGCTGTTAGAGTATAATTAATTGGGAAAGAAAATTAGAATCATATTTTATTTATATTTTTTAATTTCTGCCACAGGTTACATCTTAAGTGTTGTGTTACTAACTTTGCCCAGGCAGCATCTGGTTCAGCTTTATTTATATTTTTTGACTGCTCTTCTCCTCTATGCTGGACATCAAATCTCCAGGTAAGAATGTGATCTCCTTTTTGACCTCTATGGCTGAATTTAAAGTTTATCTTTACCAATAAAATACTTTTCATGAGCGCTTTTCAAAAGGTAAAGTTTTCCTTCGTAAGTATCTAAAACAGTTTTTTTTTTTTAATTTTGTTTTTAATATACCAGTTGTGGGTTTATAGAAAGTACAGAGTTCCATATCCCCTGCCCCTGCATTTTCTGTATTAGCATTATGCATTAATGTGGTACCTTTTTTAAAATTGATAAAACAATATTATTATAATTATATTAACTACAGTCTGTAGTTGACATTAGGGTTCTCTCTTTATGCCATTTGGTTCTATGGGGCTTTAAAAAAATTTGTATTCTAGTAAAAATATATACAACCTAAACTTTCCCATTTTAGCCACTTTCATGTATACAATTCATTGGTGTTAATTGCATTCACAATGTTGTGCTAGCATCACAAAAATTTTGTGATACCATCCATTATCAAAACATTTTTAACTCCCCAGTAGAAACTCTGTACTAATTACTCATTATCTTCTCATTCCCCACCCCCTTCCCTGCTCCTCCTGCTAATTTCTATTTTAATTCCTTAGTATGAATTTACATATTCTGATTATTTCATATTAGTCATTTAATGTTTGTCCTTTTGTGTCTGGCTTATTTGACTAAACAGTACGTCTTCAGGGTTCATCCATGTTGTCACATTTATCAGAACTTTGTTCCTTTTTACTGTTGAATAATATTCCATAGGATGTAGATCCTCATTTTGTTTATCCATTTTCCAGTGATGGACACTTGGGTTGCTTCCATCTTTTGGCAATTGTGAATAATGTTGTCATGAACATTAGTGTGAAAATATTTGTTTGAATTTCTGCTTTCACTTATTTTGGGTTTGTACCTAGAAGTAGGATTGTCAGGTCATGTGGTAATTTTATGTTTAACTTTCTGTGGATCTGCCAAACTGTTTTCTGCAGTGGCTATACCATTTTACAATCCCACCAACAGTGTTCAAGGATTGCAATTTCTCCACATCCCTGTCAACACTTGTTATTTTCTGTCTTTTTAATTGTGTGGTCCTAATGGATATAAGGTGGTATCTAATTGTGGTTTTTATTTGCATTTCATTGTGATTAACGATTCTGAGCATCTTTCATGTGCTTATTACCCATTTGTATATATTGTTTGGCCAAATGTTTGTTCAGGTCCTTTGACCATTTTTTAATTGGGTTATTTGTCTTTTTGTTGTTGAATTGCAGGAATTCTTTATATATTCTGGGTATTAAACCCTTATTAGTGTATGGTTTCCAAAAGTTTTCTCCCATTTTGTGCCTCATTGTTTCACTTTTTTGACAATTTTTTTGCACGAAATTTTTTAATTTTGATGAAGTTCTACTTATCTGTTTCTTTTGTTGCTTGTGCTCTGGTGTAAATTCTAAGAAACCATTGCCTAACACAAGGTCCTGAATATGGTTTCCTTTGTATTACTTCAAGGAGTTTTATAGTTTTAATTTTTACATTTAGGTTGTAGACTGATTCTGAGTTGACTTTTGTAGATGGTGTGAGTTGTAGGGGTCCACATTCATTCTTTTTCATATGGCTGTCCAGTTTTCCCACCACCCGTTTGTTGAATACAGTATTATTTCCCCATTGAGTACACTTGGCACCCTTGTCAAAATTCAGTTAGCCGTAGGTATGAGGGTTTATTTCTGAACTCTGTTTGTTTCCGTTGGTGTATGTGTGTCCTTGTGCCATTGCCATTACCATGCTGGTTTTGTTTTGTTTTTCCATGAATGCCTTTATTTTATTATTCATCTACCCATAACATTGATAGAGGGAGTGTCTGTCATGATTTTTACAATCACATGGTCACATGATAAAAGATACACAGTTGTACAATCATGTCAAAGATCAGTGTTACTGTATTACAGTTGAACAGTTTTGGGTATTTCCTTCTGACTATTCTGATACACTAGAACCTAAAAAGAATTATCTGTATAGTGAATCAATAGTCATAATCATTTGTGTAAATCCTAATTTCTCAGATATCCCAACTCCCTCTCATTTGCTCATTCTCTCAGTCTTCAGAGTTATCTGGGCAGTAACAATTTTAACTTCTTCCTGCTGGAAGAGGGTATTGACTTTATGGGGTAGAGGAATGAAGTTGGTTGATATTCTTGGAAAGACTGCATATGTTTGGGTTTCAGGACTTATCTGGTGTAGGAACCACTGGAGGGCTTAAGTATCTGTGAGAAACTTACCAAGTAAAACATTTATAGAGTCTTACAGAGTCCAGGGTATTCTTTAGAGCTTTCAGAAATACTGTTGGTTTGGGGCTTGGCATACTGTGGCAATTTGTAGCATCTGGCTGAAGCTTGGATGAGAGTAACGTCCAGATGACCTCTCGACTCTAGCCACTGAAACTTTATGTTGTTTCATTTCTTTTCCCCCTTTTGGTCAAGAGGACATTCTCAATCCCACAATGCCAGTTCCAGGCTCATCCCTGGTACTCATGGCCCATGTTGCCAGGGAGACTTATGCTCCCGGGAGTTATGTCCTCCATATGGGGGAGGGAAATGAGTTTATTTGCAGAGTTGGTTTAAAAAGAAAGCCACATCTGAGCAACAAAAGAGGTTCTCTGGGTTTGCCTCTTAGGCATAGTCATAAGTAGGCTTAGATTCACCATTGCCAAAATAAGTTTCATATGGGCAGGCCTCAAAATTTAGGGTGTGGCTTAATAAATTTGAAGTCCTTAATGCTTCAGAGAATATTAGGAATTCCTCTGGTGGGAAAGTTTAATAGTTCCACATTTTTTACCTCCAATTCCTCAAGGGGACTTTGTAAATACTTTTTAAATTTCTTCCTCAAATACTCAGGAATGTATCAGGGTATTACATTAACCTGTACAGAAGAACAAGATCTTATTCCCTATTCTGCGTTCCATGTAACTAGGTTGCTTAAATACTGACCAGAGAGATTCCATTAGATAGTGTACTATAGAACATATAAATTTTGGACAAAATTAATATCTCTTCCTTTCGTTGTACACAGAAGTTGGAGTTTTAAAATACACATAATATCATCCTTTAACCTGTATTCTGATTTACCTTAGTCATAGCCAGATCTGCTTCATTCATATCTCTAATTGAAGTCTTATCTTTTTCAGCTTCAGTAAAGGTTGCTGTATGGAGTAATGCTGACTTTCAAAGTTGCAAAACTCTAACTCTGAGTCCCAAATGTCACACAGATACCCAGAGTTCCAGGGAACTACCAGGTTATACACAAGAGCACAGCATCTCAGAATTTATAAATAACAGTTAAAGCTCAGGAATAAATGTGATTGCAGTAAGAGCTTACAGTCTAGCAGCCTTTATTGAACATTGTGTACCGTTTAATCATTGATTGCCCAATCCCTGCCCACTTTCTATCTCCTGATAACCCATGCTATCAAATTGAGAGTTTGCTCATTATAATTCGTTTATATTAGTGAGACCATACAATACTTATCTTTTCACTTCTGACTTATATCCTCAATGTTCATTCATCTCTTTGCATGCATTATGACTTCAATCCTTGCTGTAGCCATACAATATTCCATTGTATGTATATACCATAGGTCACCCTTCTCTTCATCAGTCGCTGTACCCTTAGGCTACTTGTACCCATTGGCAGTCATGAATAATGCCATCATGAACACCAGTGTGCAAATACCTATTCATGTCCCTGCTTTCAGTTCTCCCAAGGCTGTACCTAATAACAGGGTTACACAGGATCATATAGCAACCCTATACTTAATCCCCTGTGGAATCACCACATGGCCCTCTAGAGGGGCTATACCATTCTGTTTCCCTACTCACAGTGAATAGGTACATCTCCCTCTCTATATCTTCTCTGGTACTTGTATTTCTGTTTATTTTTCAAACAGTTTTACTCATACACTATATAATCCATCCTACATGTACATTTCTTCTGCAAAGTAAAAAGAAGAGAAAGAAAAAAAAGGAGCAACCACAACACAAAGGAAAATCCTGTACCCTTCCCTTATATCCCCCTCTTATTGATATTTAGATTTGCTATATTGCCTGTTACACTTAATGAAAAAATATTATGTGTTAACTCTAAACCTAGTTTGGATTAATTGTATTTTTCCACTTACCATCTCATTTAAAGAAATATTATTATTGAGAATATCCACACATGTACAGTCCAACCATATTATATAATCAGTGGCTCACAGTATCATCACAAAGTTGTGTATTCTTCACCATGATCATTTTTAGAACATCACTCCAGGAAAAGAAATAAAAAGAAAAAAAGAACTCATGCATCCCATACCCCTTACCCCTTTGTGCTGGTTTGAAAGGATGTACGTATCCTAGAAAAGCCATGTTTTAATCCTAATCCCATTTTGTAAAGGCAGCCGTTTCTTCTAATCCTCATTTAGTACTGTATGTACTAAATGTGCTTAATTAGATTATGTGTGCTTAATTAGTTTATGTCCATGGAGATGTGACTCAATCAAGAGTAGTTGTTAAACTGGATTAGGTAGAAACATGTCTCCACCCATCCGAGGTATGGTCTTGATTAGTTTACTGGAATCCTATAAAAAAGGAAACATTTTGGAGAAAATAGGAGATTCTGAGAGAGCAGAACAATATAGCCATGAGAAACAGAGAGCTCACCAGCCAGTGACCTTTGGAGTTGAAGAAGGAAGATTCCTCCGAGGGAGTTTCATGAAACAGGAAGCCAGGAGGGAAAGCTACATGCCTTTCCAGGTGAGAGAGAAACCTTGACTGTGTTTGCCATGTGCCTTCTCACTTGAGAGAGAAACCCTGAACTTCATTGACTTCTTGAACCAAGGTATCTTTGCCTGGATGCCTTAAATTAGACATGTCTATAGACTTAATTGGGACATTTTCACGGCCTTAGAACTGTAAACTAGCAACTTATTAAATTCCGCCTTTTAAAAGCCATTCCGTTTCTGGTATATTGCCTTCCGGCATCTAGCAAACTAGAACACACTTCTTCTCATTGACTCACAGTATTTCAGTTTACCCAATTTTTACCCTTTATCACCCCCCATTTTTATTTTTTAATCCTTTTTTTAAACACATCTGTCCATACACAGACCATCCCATTTTAAGCACTTTGCAATGGTGACATTCATTTGTTCTCCCTCAGGTTAATACTTTCTTATATTTGTATATTTAATCACCATCATTGTCCACTCTAGATTTTGCTGAGTTATACAGTCCCAGTTTATATCCTCTGTCTTTCCTTCTGGTGTTATAAATGCCTGTTTGCCTTCCTCTGAACCATACTCACAATCAGCTTTGTTCATTAGACATTCAATATTGTGCTATCCATTTGTGAATCTTTACAGTTTTGTTAAACATTCTATACTCCTTCAGCATCACATGCCCAATCTCTACCCTCTTTCTATCTCCTGATAACCTGTGTTCTCAACTTTAACTGTCAGAGCTTGCTCACTATAGTTAGTTCATATTAGTGAGACCATATGGTATTTGTCTTTTTGTTTCTAGCATATTTCATTCAACATAATGTCCTCAAGTTTCTTCCGCAGTGTTCCATGTATATATCACAGTTTATTTATCCACTTATCCATTGATGGACGTTTGGTCTGTTTCCATCTGTTGGCACTTGTGAATATTGGTGCTAAAAACATTAGTATGCAAATGTCCGCTCATATCCCTGCTTTCAGTTCTTCTGAGAGTATACCTAGTAATGAGATTTCTGGATCATATGGCAGTTCTCTCCTCAGTTACTTGAGCAGCTGCTAAACTGCCTTCCAGAGTGGCTGCAACATTCTACATTCCCACCAAGAGTGAGTATACCTGTTTCTCCACGTACTCTCTTGAACTTGTAGTTTTGTTTTAGTTTTTTGTTTTTTGTTTTTTTGTTTTTTTTTGATGGTGGTCATTCTAGTAAGTGTGAGATTGTATCTCATAGTGGTTTTTATTTTCATTTCCCTAATAGCTAGAGAAGTTGAGCATCTTTTCATATGCTGTTGAGCCCTTTGTATTTCCTCTTTGGAAAAATATCGATCCATGCCTTTTGCCTATTTTTCAATTGGGTTGTTTGTCTATTTTTTTGTTGAGTTGTAGTATCTTTTTATGTATTTGGGATATTACACCCTTATCCGATATGTGGTTTCAATATATTGAAACCACAGTCTTGCATTGAATAGGCTATTGTTTTACTTTCCTAATAAAGTTCCTTGATATGCAAAAGTATTCAGTTTTGAAGAGATCCCATTTATCTATTTCTTCTTTAATTGCTTCCACTTTGGGTGTAAGGTCTAGGAAACCACCTCCTACTACAAGATCTTTAAGATATTTCCCTACATTTTCTTCTAAAAGTTTTATAGGATCTTAGCTCTAATGTTTGAGTTATCTTTGTATAAGGTGTGAGATATGGGTCCTCTTAAATTATTTTGGAGATGAATATCCAGTTCTCCAAATACCATATGTTGAAGAGGTGCAGTGTTAGTTGAGTGGACTTGACTGTCTTGTCAAAAATCAATTGTCCATATGTGAGAGGGTCTGTTTCTCAACACTCAAATTGATTCCATTGGTCAGTATACCTTTATGCCAACACCATGCTGTTTTGACCACTGTAGCTTCGTTTTTCTTTCTCAATATATTTTCAGCTATTTGGGGTACCCTGCCCTTCCAAATATATTTGATTATTGGTTCTTCTATTACTATAAAGTAAGTTGTTGGAATTTTGATTAGTATTGCATTGAATCTATAAATCAGCTTGGATAGAATTGACATCTTAACTATATTTAGTCTCCCAATCCATGAGCAAATTTGTCCTTCTATTTATTTAGTTCTTCCTTGATTTCTTTTTTGCAGTGTTTTGTAGTTTTGTGCATAGTGGTCTTTTTTTATGTCCTTGATTAAATTTATTCCTAAATATTTGATTCTTCTGGTTATTGCAGATGGATTTTTTTTCTTGATTTCCTCTTCAGTTTGCTCATTACAAGTGTATAGAAACACAGCTGACTTTTTTTTTTAACTTTTTTATTGTGTAGTATTAAATATATACAAAGCAAAGAAATAAAAGAACAATAGTTTTCAAAGCACTCTTCAATAAGTAGTTACAGGACAGATCCCAGAGTGGGCTACCATATGATCCTCTGAGATTTTTCCTGCTAGTTGCTCCAGAATATAGGAGACTAGAGAGGGCTTAAATATTTTTTTATCATTACAATCAACTTTTTTCCCTTCTTTTTTTTTTTTTAAGAAAAATAATGTATGTATGCAAAAAGCTATAAATTTCAAAGCACAGCACCACAATTAGTTGTAGAACGTTTTTCAGAGTTTGACATAGGGGTTACAATTTCACAATTTTAGGTTTTTACTTCTAACTGCTCTAAATACTAGAGACAAAAAGAGATCAGTTTAATGATTCAGCATTCATATTCATTTGTTAAATCTTATCTTCTCTGTATAACACCATTATCACCTTTGATCTTTCCATCCCTCTCTTTAGGGGTGTTTAGGCTATGGCATTTCTAAATTTTTGTTATTGGAAGGGTCTGTCACTAATATGGGGTAGGGAGATGGAACTCTCTAATGTTCTGGAGAGGCTGGGCTAAGTTTCAGGACTTATCTGGACCAGGGACCCATCTGGAGGTTGTCAGTTTCTGGAAAGTTACTTTAGTGAGTGGAACCCTTGTGGAATCTTATATATTGCCCTAGGTGTTCTTTAGGATTGGCTGGAATGGTCCTGGTTGGGGGTTGGCAGGTTATGATAGGTAGCATCCATTGTGTTTTTCATTTGTTTTATAGTGCCTTTCATTCCCATAAGTTCTGCCATTTGTTTTGGCAAGCTTTCGAGTTCTTGGCTGTGGTTGCCCAGTGTCTTCCTTATATCCTTTATCTCTTTTGCCATAATTTCCTTCAACTCATTGATTTGATTTAGAAGATTTGTTGAACATATTTAATTAGTTATTTCAACTCCTGCATCTCATTTGAAGTGTTTATTCCTTTTTCTGGGCTGTATCTTCCTGCTTACTAGTATGGCTCATGATCCTTTGCTGATGTCTAGGCATCAGATTTTCCCGATTGGTTTATTTTGGAGGTCGTTTTCTCTTTGGTCTACGGTTTTCTTAATGGTTGACTTTGTTCTCTAACTAGACCACTAGCATAGCTTCTGTTTAATCAGAATTTTTCAGCTATTTTTCTGATTCTTGCTCTGCCTATTTGGAAGTTTTTGAAATTGCCCATTTTTTGTACAATTGTTTCATCCCCAGGAAAAATCTCTCTCCTCTCTTCCCTCTTCCTTCTCAGTCAGTGTTGATCTACTGTTTGTTTGGTTTGTTTTTTTCCCACTGTATGTTTTAAACACTTCTTTCTTTACCTCTAGCAGCTTTTACCTGGAGTTCTGACTCTAGAGGAGGGTCTTCCAGATAGGAACAACCCCAGTCACATTTCACGAGATAAGACAGGCCTAGAACTAACATACTGTTTTGATTATGGTAGTTTTGTTAAGTTTTTAAATCCAGAGGAAGATCCAGATGTGTGAGTCCTCTAACTTCATTTTCTTTTTCAAGATGGCTTTAGCTATTTGGGACATCTTAACCCTTCCATATGAATTTAATCATTGTCTTCCATTTCTGCAAGGAAAGTTGTTGATTTTTGATTGGTATTGAGTTGTATCTGTAAATCACTTTGTTCAAGTGTCCTGGTTCAGTCCTTTAGGCAGCTACCACTTGCTAGATTTTCGCTGACATACAGGCACCCCATTATACACACGCAGGTTACCTTGCTCCCTCTGGAACAGTGCCAGGTACCTGCAATGAGAGCACAGTCTGGCTTCACACATGTCAGGAGGTGGATATGGAAAGGTCCAGCAAAGCCACCATTAGCTTTTCATGCTGTTTTTAAGCTTTGTTTTCTTGATTTGGTGCTTGTGCAGTTTCTACCACCCTCTGTTTTCTAGAGCTCTCAGGAAGATGGTTCTGCCAGTTTTTGATAGTTCAAAGATTCTGTGAGGAAATGGAACCATGAAGCATCTTATACCACCGTCTCAGTGGACTGGAAATCTAGAGCTACATTTTCTTTTTTTTGGACTTAAATTTTAAGACATAGGTCTGCCCATGAATATGAGCTTCCTACTTTGGAACATAATGTTAAAATAAGGTGAACCAAAAGTAGCACTATAAATATAATGGCACAATACCTATATTGGGGGAATATAACTCCCTTTGAAACTCAGATTTCCTTATTTTTTAAAAATTGTATTTGTTAAAAATATACTCTGAATTCTGATAAGAAAGTCAGTTACATATGTAAGAAATTTAATTTTGTAATAAGAGGTTTGAATAACAGAATTTAGTGTAGACTTGAAATTTAATCTTAGAAATAGCATTTCATTTTTACATTATTAGAATTGAATAGTTAACTTTTAAAAACTCATATTTTTCTGATTATGAACTAATACGTTGTAGATAATTTTTGGAATGTATAGAAAATTTAAAGGTAGTGACAGTCACCTGAAATTATACCATCCAGAGATAGATCTCAATATTCTGTTTCTTTTGGTTTTTTTAGATATTCCAGTTCTCACTACTTCAGTGGTATAAGGAATCAAATAACTTGTATTAACTGTAAACAGTTTCTGGTTGTTGGCCTCTTATTGAAGCAGAGCCTCCATCCTCCTTAATGTGTTTCGTTCAGTTATTTCTGAAAGTCCCTATGTTTTCCCAGAAACTCAGTCTTCTTACCCTCATCTCTTCTGTATCTGCTTAGTTCATTTCCTCTGCTCAAAATGGTTCCTGGAGATTGGTTTCTTTCTCTTTAATTTCTGCCACTGTTCTTGCCTAGGGTGTCTTCTGATGTCAAAGTTGCAAAATTTGGAGATGCCAAAATAGGGCTGCATTTTTTTGTAATTCTTACAATGTTAAAATCACGCTGTGTGTAACTCAAAAGTGGAGGCAGTAACCCTCCTGATTTTGTATTACCCAGAAGTATGTCACTGTCTTATACTCACTTCTTTATGGAAACAATTTAAGCATCTCTTCATACAGTTGAGACCAGAAGTATAGAAGCCAGTACTAACGCAGACAACATGATGTCCTTTCCAGCATAGTATTATTAGCCCAAAAACTCTTACACAATCTGTTCTTGTCTCCTTACCCAGACACCTTTGAATCTCAGCTCAAGCTTGAAGTGGATACACTTCCCCATCTTTATGTATTCATTTTAAAACAGAAATCATATCTTTGCAGTAAAATATATTGGTCTGGGTATGGGCTCTGGAGTCATCGTTTTTGTCTGTAAATGAGTGTCTGAGAACCTGAGAGGCATTCAGTTAGATTTGGATGGATGAGTGAATGTTGGATCAAAACTGAGATTTCAGGTTCCTTACCTACTGGTTCTGTACCCTTGAGCACACTTATCTTTCTGAGCTGTATTTTCTTACCTGTAAAATGGGGATAATATAGTGCTTTTTGAAGATTCAATAAAGTAAAGGATGTAAAGCTGTTAGAACAATTTCTGACAAAGTTAGTGTTCGGTGAGTTTTAACGTCCTTAGGTCATATCACTATTATGCAGCAGTGTCTTGTCTGATGGCTTTGTTATTAGTCTTCATCAATAGTGGTTCATAGTGTAGCTACATAAAGGCAGCTTTTTAGAGTTGATAGGAATTCAATACTCATCAGGAAAGTTTTATTGGAGACAGAGCTTTTAAAATTGTTGCCTCTTCATTTTTTCTTTTTAACAGTTACTACAATTCTGGTTGAAAAATGTGAACCTATTCTTTCCTCCATAGTTTTTCAGTTTCCGTACAGTTTTGTGGTGTAGCGATAGCTGAAACCATGTGGCTTTATTTTTATGTATACTACTAATATTCAGGCTTTTCTCTCTAGAAAGTGACAACAAATTCTGTTGTCTGTAAGGAAAAAGGGAACCCTAATAATGCCTAGCCATTCTTCCTGTGGCAGTTTCAATGTTTAATATATGAGGAGGTTTTTTCCTAATGTTGAAAATTTGTTTTTATTACTAAAAAATCTAACTTGTTTTAAACAATAAAAACAATTGTATATAGGGATAAGGAAGACAATGTCTGTATTTTAAAACTGCACATACTCTTTGAGACCAATAGAAGAAAGGTTTATTTGATCTGAAACTGAAATTTTTTGTAGTGTATAATCTAATTCAACCTATCTGTATAGCTCATTTGAACAATTGAAACACTGGAAGCACAGAATAAGAGATAGATCCTTTAATCCTGTATAGATTATTGTAATGCCTGGAAACATCCTAGAGTGTATTAAGCAGATAATAAAAAATTATTGGCAAAGTCCACCGAGGGAGGGGAGAAGGGCTTTGGAATTATTAAACCTTACCATCAGGAAATTCCCTGATACTGTGTCAAACTTTAGGGATACCCAAATCAATAGGCCCTGCCCTCGATCACGAGGCCTACTCCTGTGAAGCTTATGTAGGTAGCAAAGCTCAGCTTACCTGTAGGCATGCCTAAGAGTTACTTCTGGAGGGCCTCTGTTGTTGCTCAAATGTGGCCTCAATCTCTCTAAGCCCAGCTCTGCAAGTGAAATCATTGTCCTCCCCCCCCTACATAAGCCATGACATCCAGGGGTGAAAGTCTCCCTGGCGACGTGAGAGATGACTCCCAGGGATGAATCCAGACCTGGCACCATGGGATCAACAATTCCATCTTGACTGAAAGGGGGAAAAGAAGTGTAATTAATAAAGTATCAGTGACAGAGAGAGTTCAAATAGAGTCAAGAGGTTGCTCTTAAACACAAGCTTCAGACAAGGTTCAGATGGATCTTACTACCTATCATAACCTTCCAACCCCCGACCAGGACCATTCCAGCCAATGCAAAAGAACACCTAGGGCAATATATAAGATTCCACAAGGATCCAAGGCGCTAGAGTAGCTTTCCAGAAACCAACAATCTCCAGATGGGTCCCTGGTCCCAGATAAGTCCTGAAACCTAGCCCCGCCTCTCCAGAACATCAGATTGTTCCATCTCCCTACCCCATATTAGTGACAGACCCTTCCAATAACAAAAATTTAGAATTGCCATAGTCCAGCAACCCCTATAGAGAAGTATGGAAAGATCAAAGGTGATGGTGGAATTATACCTAGAAGATAGGACTTAACAAATGAATATGAATGCTGAATCATTAAATTGATATTTCTTTTAGTCTCCAGTACTTTAGAACAGCTAGAAGTAAACACGTAAAATTGTGAAATTGTAACCCGTGTCAAACTCTGAAATATGCTCTACAACTAATTATGGTGCTGTGCTTTGAAATTTGTAACTTTTTTGAATATATGTTATTGTTCACACACAAAAAAGTCAATTGTGATGATAAAGTATTTAAGCCCTCTAGCCTCCTATATTCTGGAGCAGCTAGAAGGAAAAATACTAGAGGATCGTTTGTAGCCCATGACATACTCTGAGATCTGTCCTGTAACCCCTTGTTGAAGACTGCTTTGTAAACTATTGCTTTTTTGTTTCTTTACTTTGTATATATATTATACTATACAATTTTTTTAAAAGTTAAAAAAATAATAGGGAAAAATGAGCAGGAGAGAGTGAGGTTTGTGAAAACTTTATATTCTGTGTTCAATTTTCTGGAAATCTAAAATTGCTCTAAAAATAAAGCCTCTTAATTACAAAAAAATCTAAAAACATTTGTAATACAGTTTTACACTGTGCAATAAACACTTCCCATTCTTTATATCATTTTGATCCTTATTACAACTTTTTTGGGGGATTTACAGATTTAAAAACTGAAATGGGTAAACCCTACAAAAGGACAGATCCTAGGTTTTAACTTAAATCTAGGTTTTCTGATTCCTAATTTAGTCTTCTTAGGGAGATGGTATAGTTAGTGGAAAGAAAATTAGTTTTAGAATGAGACTGGCTGTGAAATCGTTTTCTTACTTGGTAAATATTTTATCTTGGCAAGTTACTTCTTTGAAACTATAAAGTAAGAATATTTTATGGGGCTTGTTTTGATATCAGATTAACAAGTTTTAAGATTTTACATATTTCACTATTCTCTTTCTTATAATTTATACTTGATAGTACTGTTGCACAAACGGTTAGCAAAGATGTGCTGTCTTTGAATTATTCGTATATTCAATATTTAATGAATATTGAGGTTTGAATATGTCACATTTATAAAATATTGAGGTTGAAGCTTTTAGTTTTTTTTTGAAAGTATGTTTGGGATTTCATGTGTCAGCTTTATAGCCAAGTATCTTTTTTAAATAACAGCCTTATTGAGATATAATACATATAACATTTAGAACATAGAGTTCATTGGTTTTTTTTTTATTAATTAAAAAAAATTAACTAGCACAACATTTGGAAATCATTCCATTCTACATATGCAATCAGTAATTCTTAATATCATCACATAGATGTATGATCATCATTTCTTAGTACATATGCATCGATTTAGAAAAAGAAATAGCAAGACAACAGAAAAAGAAATAAAATGATAATGTAGAGAAAAAAATAAAAAATACAAAAATATATAAGAAAAAACAACAACTATAGCTCAGATGCAGCTTCATTCAGTGTTTTAACATAATTACATTACAATTAGGTAGTATTGTGCTGTCCATTTTTTTTTTTTTTTTTTTTTAGAAATCATACCATTCTACATATGCAATCAGTAATTCTTAACATCATCACATAGATGCATGATCATCGTTTCTTAGTACATATGCAGCAGTTTAGAAGAACTAGCAATATAACCGAAAAAGATACAGAATGTTAATATAGAGAAAAAAAATAAAAGTAATAATAGTAAGAACAAAACAAAACAAAACAAAAACCTATAGCTCGGATGCAGCTTCATTCAGTGTTTTAACATGATTACTTTACAATTAGGTATTATTATGCTGTCCATTTTTGAGTTTTTGTATCTAATCCTATTGCACAGTCTGTATCCCATCAGCTCCAATTACCCATTATCTTACCCTGTTTCTAACTCCTTCTGAACTCTGTTACCAATGACATATTCCAAGTTTATTCTCGAGTGTCGATTCACATCATTGGGACCATACAGTATTTGTTTTTTAGTTTTTGGCTAGACTCACTCAGCATAATGTTCTCTAGGTCCATCCATGTTATTACATGCTTCATAAGTTTATCCTGCCTTAAAGCTGCATAATATTCCATCGTATGTATATACCACAGTTTGTTTAGCCACTCTTCTGTTGCTGGACATTTTGGCTGTTTCCATCTCTTTGGAATTGTAAATAACGCTGCTATAAACATTGGTGTGCAAATGTCCGTTTGAGTTTTTGCCCTTAATTCCTTTGAGTAGATTCCCAGCAATGGTATTGCTCGGTCGTATGGCAATTCTATATTCAGCTTTTTGAGGAACCGCCAAACTGCCTTCCACAGTGG
Source organism: Tamandua tetradactyla (assembly GCF_023851605.1). Taxonomy (NCBI): domain Eukaryota; kingdom Metazoa; phylum Chordata; class Mammalia; order Pilosa; family Myrmecophagidae; genus Tamandua; species Tamandua tetradactyla. The sequence continues at coordinate 40,414,230 of NC_135346.1, read as the reverse complement.
TTGCACCATTTGACATTCCCACCAACAGTGGATAAGTGTGCCTCTTTCACCGCATCCTCTCCAACACTTGCCATTTTCTGTTTTGTTGATAATGGCCATTCTGGTGGGTGTGAGATGATATCTCATTGTGGTTTTGATTGGCATTTCTCTAATGGCCAGGGACATTGAGCATCTCTTCATGTGCCTTTTGGCCATTTGTATTTCCTCTTCTGAGAGGTGTCTATTCAAGTCTTTTTCCCATTTTGTAATTGGGTTGGCTGTCTTTTTGTTGTTGAGTTGAACAATCTCATTATAAATTCTGGATACTAGACCTTTATCTGATATGTCGTTTCCAAATATTGATTCCCATTGTGTAGGCTGTCTTTCTACTTTCTTGATGAAGTTCTTTGATGCACAAAAGTGTTTAATTTTGAGGAGTTCCCATTTATTTATTTCCTTCTTCAGTGCTCTTGCTTTAGGTTTACGGTCCATAAAACTGCCTCCAGTTGTAAGATTCATAAGATATCTCCCTACATTTTCCTCTAACTGTTTTATGGTCTTAGACCTAATGTTTATATCTTTGATCCATTTTGAGTTAACTTTTGTGTAGGGTGTGAGATATGGGTCTTCTTTCATTCTTTTGCATATGGATATCCAGTTCTCTAGGCACCATTTGTTGAAGAGACTGTTCTGTCCCAGGTGAGTTGGCTTGACTGCCTTATCAAAGATCAAATGTCCATAGATGAGAGGGTCTATATTTGAGCACTCTGTTCGATTCCATTGGTCGATATATCTATCTTTATGCCAATACCATGCTGTTTTGACCACTGTGGCTTCATAATATGCCTTAAAGTCAGGCAGTGCAAGACCTCCAGCCTCGTTTTTTTTCCTCAAGATGTTTTTAGCAATTCGGGGCACCCTGCCCTTCCAGATAAATTTGCTTATTGGTTTTTCTATTTCTGAAAAATAAGTTGTTGGGATTTTGACTGGAATTGCATTGAATCTGTAAATCAATTTAGGTAGGATTGACATCTTAACTATATTTGGTCTTCCAATCCATGAACACGGTATGCCCTTCCATCTATTTAGGTCTTCTGTGATTTCTTTTAGCAGTTTTTTGTAGTTTTCTTTATATAGGTTTTTTGTCTTTTTAGTTAAATTTATTCCTAGGTATTTTATTCTTTTAGTTGCAGTTGTAAATGGGATTCGTTTCTTGATTTCCCCCTCCGCTTGTTCATTGCTAGTGTATAGAAATGCTACAGATTTTTGAATGTTGATCTTGTAACCTGCTACTTTGCTGTACTCATTTATTAGCTCTAGTAGTTTTGTTGTGGATTTTTCCGGGTTTTCGACGTATAGTATCATATCGTCTGCAAACAGTGATAGTTTTACTTCTTCCTTTCCTATTTTGATGCTTTGTATTTCTTTTTCTTGTCTAATTGCTCTGGCTAGAACTTCCAACACAATGTTGAATAATAGTGGTGATAGTGGACATCCTTGTCTTGTTCCTGATCTTAGGGGGAAAGTTTTCAATTTTCCCCATTGAGGATGATATTAGCTGTGGGTTTTTCATATCATATATTCTCTCTATCATTTTAAGGAAGTTCCCTTGTATTCCTATCCTTTGAAGTGTTTTCAACAGGAAAGGATGTTGAATCTTGTCAAATGCCTTCTCTGCATCAATTGAGATGATCATGTGATTTTTCTGCTTTGATTTGTTGATATGGTGTATTACATTAATTGATTTTCTTATGTTGAACCATCCTTGCATACCTGGGATGAATCCTACTTGGTCATGATGTATAATTCTTTTAATGTGTTGTTGGATATGATTTGCTAGAATTTTATTGAGGATTTTTGCATCTATATTCATTAGAGAGATTGGCCTGTAGTTTTCTTTTTTTGTAATATCTTTGCCTGGTTTTGGTATGAGGGGGATGTTGGCTTCATAGAATGAATTAGGTAGTTTTCCCTCCGCTTCGATTTTTTTGAAGAGTTTGAGAAGAGTTGGTACTAATTCTTTCTGGAATGTTTGATAGAATTCAGATGTGAAGCCGTCTGGTCCTGGACTTTTCTTTTTAGGAAGCTTTTGAATGACTGATTCAATTTCTTTACTTGTGATTGGTTTGTTGAGGTCATCTATGTCTTCTTGAGTCAAAGTTGGTTGTTCATGTCTTTCCAGGAACCCGTCCATTTCCTCTAAATTGTTGTATTTATTAGCGTAAAGTTGTTCATAGTATCGTGTTATTACCTCCTTTATTTCTGTGAGGTCAGTAATTATGTCTCCTCTTCCATTTCTGATCTTATTTATTTGCATCCTCTCTCTTTTTCTTTTTGTCAATCTTGCTAAGGGCCCATCAATCTTACTGATTTTCTCATAGAACCAACTTCTGGCCTTATTGATTTTCTCTATTGTTTTCATGTTTTCAATTTCATTTATTTCTTTCCTTTTGCTTGCTTTGGGATTAGTTTGCTTTTCTTTCTCCAGTTCTTCCAAGTGGATGGTTAATTCCTGCATTTTTGCCTTTTCTTCTTTTCTGATATAGGCATTTAGGGCAATAAATTTCCCTCTTAGCACTACCTTTGCTGCGTCCCATAAGTTTTGATATGTTGTGTTTTCATTTTCATTCACCTCAAGGTATTTGCTAATTTCTCTAGCAATTTCTTCTTTGACCCACTCGTTGTTTAGGAGTGTGTTGTTAAGCCTCCACGTATTTGTGAATTTTCTGGCACTCCGCCTATTATTGATTTCCAACTTCATTCCTTTATGATCCGAGAAAGTGTTGTGTATGATTTCAATATTTTTAAATTTGTTAAGACTTGCTTTGTGACCCAGCATATAGTCTATCTTTGAGAATGATCCATGAGCACTTGAGAAAAAGGTGTATCCTGCTGTTGTGGGATGTAATGTCCTATAAATGTCTGTTAAGTCTAGCTCATTTATAGTAATATTCAGATTCTCTATTTCTTTATTGATCCTCTGTCTAGATGTTCTGTCCATTGATGAGAGTGGTGAGTTGAAGTCTCCAACTATTATGGTATATGAGTCTATTTCCCTTTTCAGTGTTTGCAGTGTATTCCTCACATATTTTGGGGCATTCTGGTTCGGTGCGTAAATATTTATGATTGTTATGTCTTCTTGTTTAATTGTTCCTTTTATTAGTATATAGTGTCCTTCTTTGTCTCTTTTAACTGCTTTACATTTGAAGTCTAATTTGTTGGATATTAGTGTAGCCACTCCTGCTCTTTTCTGGTTGTTATTTGCATGAAATATCTTTTCCCAACCTTTCACTTTCAACCGATGTTTATCTTTGGGTCTAAGATGTGTTTCCTGTAGACAGCATATAGAAGGATCCTGTTTTTTAATCCATTCTGCCAATCTATGTCTTTTGATTGGGGAATTCAGTCCATTTGCATTTAGTGTTATTACTGTTTGGATAATATTTTCCTCTAACATTTTGCCTTTTGTATTATATATATCATATCTGATTTTCCTTCTTTCTACACTCTTCTCCATACCTCTCTCTTCTGTCTTTTTGTATCTGACTGTAGTGCTCCCTTTAGTATTTCCTGCAGAGCTGGTCTCTTGGTCACAAATTCTCTCAGTGACTTTTTTTCTGAGAATGTTTTAATTTCTCCCTCATTTTTGAAGGATAATTTTGCTGGATATAGGAGTCTTGGTTGGCAGTTTTTCTCTTTTAGTATTTTAAATATATCATCCCACTGTCTTCTAGCTTCCGTGGTTTCTGCTGAGAAATGTACACATAGTCTTATTGGGTTTCCCTTGTATGTGATGGATTGTTTTTCTCTTGCTGCTTTCAAGATCCTCTCTTTCTCTTTGACCTCTGACATTCTAACTAGTAAGTGTCTTGGGGAACGCCTATTTGGGTCTAATCTCTTTGGGGTGCGCTGCACTTCTTGGATCTGTAATTTTAGGTCTTTCCTAAGAGTTGGGAAATTTTCAGTGATAATTTCTTCCATTAGTTTTTCTCCTCCTTTTCCCTTCTCTTCTCCTTCTGGGACACCCATAACACGTATATTTGTGCAGTTCATATTGTCCTGGAGTTCCCTGATACCCTGTTCAAATTTTTCCATTCTTTTCCGGATAGTTTCTGTTTCTTTTTGGAATTCAGATGTTCCATCCTCCAAATCACTAATTCTATCTTCTGTCTCTTTAAATCTATCATTGTAGGTATCCATTGTTTTTTCCATCTTTTCTACTTTATTCTTCACTTCCATAAGTTCTGTGATTTGTTTTTTCAGTTTTTCTGTTTCTTCTTTATGTTCAGCCCATGTCCTCTTCATGTCCTCCCTCAATTTATCGATTTCATTTTTGAAGAAGTTTTCCATTTCTGTTTGTATATTCAGCATTAGTTGTCTCAGTTCTTGTATCTCATTTGAACTATTGGTTTGTTCCTTTGACTGGGCCATATTCTCAATCTTCTGAGCGTGGACAGTTATCTTCTGCTGCTGGCGTCTGGGCATTTAGTCAGATTTCCCTGGGTGTCGGACCCAACAAGGTTGTAAGATTTTTCTGTGAAATCTCTGGGTTCTGTTTTTCTTATCCTGCCCAGTAGGTGGCGCTCGTGGCACACGTTTGTCTGCGGGCCCCACCAATAAAAGGTACTGTGGGACCTTTAACTTTGGAAAACTCTCGCCGTCCGGGAGGTTTGCTAGCCAAAGCGGCTTGGAAGAGTGCCAGCCGGCCCGGGGTCCGTACGCGGGGAGGGTCGCTGGCTGCCGCAGCCCGGGAAAGTGCCCGTCCGAATTTCCTAGTCGGCCCGGGGCGCCAAGCTTGGCGGAAGGGCGCCAGCCGCAGCGGCCCACCCGGGAGAGTGCACGTTCCCAGGGAGTCACGGGTTTGGAAGGGGCCCCCACCCCCGTCACCGTTCTCCGCGGCCTGGGGATTTCCGATCCAATTTTCTCAGTTGGTCCGGGGGGCTGCGCGTGGTGTGGGCGCCAGCCGCCACTGTTTGAGGGGACCGCCTGTCCAATTCTCCCAGCCGGCCCGGGGAGGGGGAAGGGAGTGACTCCGGCCGCTTGCCGCCCCGCCCGGTGAAGCCCGCGTCCCTTGGCGATCTCACCAGAGCGGGTTCTCTCAGCCAGCCAGTCGTTCCAGGATGGGGTACACTGTCTTTTTTGTCTCTGTCGTGACTTTGGGAGCTGTTCTGTATCGTTTCTTCTCCCCTAGTAGCTGTCCTGGAGGAGAAACTAAGATCCGCACATCTTACTAAGCCGCCATCTTCTCCGGAAGTCCATTGTTTTTTAATGTATTCACAGAATTGGGCAGCCATTGCCCCAGTTGATTTTAGAATATTTTCATCATTACAGAGCTAAACCCCATATCCATCAATGTTACGTTTTGCACTATCCCATCCCCACTGCCTAGACACCAATCTGTTTTCTCTCTGTGGATTTGCCTGTTCTAGACATTTCATAAAAATGAAACTGTAACGTATTGTCCTTTGTGACTGACTTCTTAGCATGATGTTTTCAAGGTTCATTCATGTTGTGGCATGTATCAAAGCTTTTATAGCCAAATAATATTCCATTGCATAAACATTTTATTTATTCATTAGTCAGTGGACATTTGGGTTGTTTCCACTTTTGGGCTGTTCATAATGCTGCTATGTACATTTATTTCTAGTTTTTATGTGGCATATGTTTTCATTTCTCTTGGGTATATATTCCAAAGCGGAGTTCCTAGATCTAAGTTTAACCTTTTGAGTAACTGCTAGATTTCCAAAGTGTAGTCACACCATTATATATTATACATTTCCACGCTTAGTGTATGAGAATTCTTATTTTTCTACATCCCCACCAACGCTTGTCTTTTTTATTATAACCGTACTACTGAATGTGGAATAATATTTCATTGTGGTTTTGATTTGTATTTCCTTGATGGCTGATTATATCAAGCATTTCTTCATGTTCTCATTGACTATTTAGATATCTTCTGAATCATTTGCCTGCTTTTAAATTAGGTTGTCTTTTTATTATTGGGTTTAGGAATTCTTTATACATTCTAGATACAGATTGCTTATCAAATAAATGATTTGCAAAGCTTGTTCCCATTTTTTAAGCTGTCTTTTCAATTAAAAAAAAAATTTTTATTGTGGTAACATACACTATAAATTCCCCATTTTAAATATACAATTCAGTGGTGTTATTTGCATTCACCATGGTGTCTTTTTACTTCTTTGGTAGTATCCTTTGCTGCACAAATTTTTAAATTTTAATGAAGTCCAGTTTATATCTTTTTTTCTTTTTATGCTTGTGCTTTCAATGTCATGTCTACGAAATCATTGCTCAATCTCAGGTCACATAGTGAGTCCTGTTTTCTTCTAAGAGTTTTAAATAGTTTTGGTTCTTGACGTTTAGATCTTTGATCCATTTTGAACTAATTTTTGTGTATCATGTGAGATAGGTGTCCAACTTCATGTTTTTGTCAAGTGCCTAGCACCATTTGTTAAAAGACTATTGTTCTTTCCCCATTAACCAATCTTCGCACCCTTGTCAAAAATCAGTTGACCCTAAATGTGAAGGTTTATTTCTAGATTCTCGGTTGATCTATATGTCTAGCCTTATGCCAGCATCATAGTGTTTTGGTTACAGTAACTTTGTAATAAATTTGAAATTGGGAATTTTTACTCCAAATTACCTTTTTGCTGGACACTTACTTAGTATTTGTCTTACTTTATATTCCTCATGCTTTAGCTCTGTTTCTTAAAAGGGAACTTAGTTCCAAGTCTCACTTGAATCTATGTTAATTGTAGTTTTTTTTAAATTCAATGTTATAAATGGTAAGAATATATATTTTTATTATATATATTTTTTATTATTAGTGTCACAAGTTTTTAATACTGCTCAGAGTTTTTGTATGGAAATCTTTTACAGAAAGTTTTTAATCCTGCTAATCATTGTGTTCTTAGGTTTGCAACTTGACACAGTGTAGTTCTATCAAGGCAGAGTGTAGTATGGACCTGAGGAGGAGAATCAATATTTGTATAGCTTTAATGATTAATTTGGTATTTCAAAAACTGACTGTTGAAAAATATTTGCAAATATTAACTTTTTAAATAGAAAATTCTATTTAAAATTCTTGAAAAGCTGCATCTGTGTTCCCATAATTCAAGAAATCACACAATGAAGCTGATTATCCTTAAATGAATAAAAGCTTGCTTAAAATATGTCTGTTTTAATTTGCAAGCTGCCAGAATGTGATATACCAGAAATGGAATGGCTTTTAAAAAAGGGAATTTATTAAGTTGCAAGTTTACGGTTCTGAGCCTCTGAAAATGTCCAGATTAAAGAAAGGCTATAGAAATGTCCAAGCTAAGACATTCAGGGAAAGATACCTTGGTTCAAGAAGGCCAGTGACATTCAGAGTTTCTTTCTCAACTAGAAAGGCACATGGTGAACATGGAAATGTCTGCTAGCTTTCTCTCCGAGCTTCTTGTTTCAGGAAGCTCCCCTGGGAGCGTTTTCCTTCTTCATCTTCAAAGGTCTGTGACTGTGTGGGCTCTGTGGCTCCCATAGCTCTGTAGCTTTTTCCAGTGTTTCCTCTTTTAAAGAATTCCAGTAAACTAATTAAGATTCACCTAGAATGGGTGGAGTCACATCTCACTCTAATCAAAGGTTAAAACCCACAGTTGGGTGTATCACATCTCTGTGGATGTTATCTAATCAAGCTTCCAATCTACAGTGCTGAATAGGAATTAAAACAGCTGCCTCCACAAGATAGATCAGGATTAAAACATGGCTTTTCTAGGGTACATTAATCATTAATTTGGAGTTTCAAATACTGACTATTGAAAGACATTTGCAAATATTAACTTTTTAAATAGAAAACTCCTTAACCTCGTGAAAAGCTGGATTTCTGTGTTCCCATAATTTCAGAAATTACATAACGAAGCTGACTGTCCTTAAATAAATAAAATTTTACTTAAAATATGTCCATAGAAAGAACATTGTTTACATTTCAAAAGAATTAAACATTAAAAAATCCAGTCAGTGTAGTATAAACATTTACTATTGATATTCTAATTGATTTCATTAGAATTTGATAAATGTCACTTTCTTTAACTCTTAAAATTACTAAATTATGCTTTTCATTTTGAGTAATGAAAGGAATGTATTTAGTACCAATCCTGCTTTAATGTTGAGACCACCCAGAACAACGCAAGAAAAGGATAGTGCTGCAGACTGATGTGACCACTGTGAGTGGTTCACAGCCACAGTTGTGTTTTTTCTCTAAAAGTTTTAAGCTCAAATATTCTAAAATCCATTATTTTATTGTCGGATTTCTGAACCAATACATCAGTTTTTATCTGTGTGACCTGAATTAAGAGCCCTAATAGAACTGTTTCAAAAGATGAAAGTAATACTCTTTCCACTCTGACTCTTGAACATGTAAGTATGGTTTCAAACGTATATCACTTCCAAAAGTTACTTATGTGTAAAATTCAGATAGCTGGCTTTCCATCTTATGAAAGCTTGTAGAATTCAAAACTACAGATCAGGGTTTCTTAGCCTTGAGAATATTAGCATTTGAGACCAGATAAGTCTTTGTCGTGGGGCCTAACCTGTGTACTATAGGGTATTAGCAGCACCACTGCCTCTACCCATTAGATTCCACTGGTACCCTCTCCCCACCGTTATGTCAACCAAAAAAAAAAAAATCTCCAGACATTGGCAGGTGTTATTCCCTAGGGGACAAGATTATCCTTTGTTGAGAACCACTGCCATAGATGAGAAGAAATTGTTAAAGTGAATTTTATCATTCATATATTAAACTTTTGACAGAAATAAAGTTGATATATTTCAGAGTTTGACAAGTTTTCTTCTTCTGAATATTATCAGACCCAAATACTAAATAAGGGGCCAGAAGGTAGATGAAGAAAGAGGTGGGATAGTTAAATTTCAGTAATTAAACAGGTATTGTATTTGAATATCTCAATATCTAGGATCTCTAACATTGAGTAGTGCTTTCTGTTTGCGCATATTGAAAAGATAACGTAGAAGGCTTGCCCTTCATTCTGTGTAATAATACTTTAGCTTTCTTAGGAATTTTAACTTGTTTGGAAACTTCAGGTAAGTGGCTAGAATGTACAGATTGTTCCTAGGTTATCAAGTGACTGAGTCAGATTTATTGGATAAAAGGCATTTATAAGTAAAAGGTCTTTAATTAGTTGGTGAAGTAGTCCACGCCAAGGTTTTTGTTGTTTCAGTTGTTTAATTTTCAGCAAGCATTTTTAAATGGCAGGCCATTCTTGTGGCCGTTTTCATACATTTTACACATTTCTTATGTCCCAGACAGTTTCAGTCAAAGGAGTAGTGACTATCAGAGGTGACTATATAACTTGATTTTCAAAGAGTTTAGCTTATTAGGATTGATTATCAGCATTTCACAAATTGCACGAATGTAAAGAGGTTTTAGGAAGGCAAAGATTTAATCATTTATTATTAATAATCATTAAAGATTTAATTTAAGTGGCAGGAATTCTTGTTTCTGACAATCTCTGCATTTTACCATGTAAGTTTTCTAAATTGAAACTTCATAATATTCGCCTTGAACATCTCATCTGTTTTAGTTTTAAAATAGTTATAACATTTTGTTTAAAATTCGAATTTCAGGGTTCTTGCCTCAGATTAACTAATTTTTGGCTTAAAATGATGCATAGCCCTTTGGTAATTCCTTGTTTGGATCCTTCTTAATTTTTTTTTTATTGAGTCTTATATTTTAATTGTGAATGACCCATTCTTTGGCATCTGATTAACTAAAGATTGTCATTGCCAGCATGAGACACCCTGAAGTTGTACATTTCTAAGATACAGAGATCTTCATTCACATTGATCCTTACTTTAGTTCTCTACAATTGGGGAGGCAGTGTCCAGATCCTCCTTTCAGAAGGGACAGCTCAGTAGTGGCTAGTAAGCTCCATGAAAGTCCTGCTTGTGTCTGGCAGTGTGAGCTCACCTGGTCCAGAGTTGGCTTTCTGTAGGCTGTGGTGTGGAGACTCTCTGGGACTGGTTGCCTTTATTTGAGGTAGGGCTTATTGGAGAATTAGCAATGTTTTGTTTTTGCTATTATGATCCTCATTGTTAGAATATTCATTACGCTTTTATTTAGTGCCCATATACCCACCCCACTAAGCAATAACTCTCCCTTCTCCTCTTACCCCTATCTCCTAGTAAAAATCTACTTTCTGTCTCTATGAATTTGCTATTACTAGATTTTTCATATATATTAAGTCATACTGTATTTGTCCTTATGTGCCTTGCTTATATCATCAGCATAATGTCTTAAAGGTTCACCCATGTTGTTGCATGTATCAGAACTTCATACCTTTTTACAGCGGAATATTATTCGGTTGTGTATGTACACCAAATTTTGTTTATCCATTCATCTGTTGTTGGACATTTGAATTGTTTCCAGCTTTTAGCTATTGTGAGTAATGTTGCTGTGATATTGGTGTGCAAGAATCCATGTAAGTCCCTGTTTCAGTTTCTTTGGGTGTATACCTAAGAATAGAATTGTCAGGTCATATGGTAACTCTATGTTTAACTCTTTGAGGAATTGCCATATACTGTTCACAGTGACTACACCTTTTTACATCACCACGGACAGTGCACAAGGGTTCTGATTTCTCCATATCTTTTACAACACTTGTTATTTCCACTTTTTAACATTCTTAGCCATCCTAGTGAGTTTGGGTCTGGAGAACTATCTTGAGAGAATAGTTGAGTGGAGGAGAAGATCTAAGGTCTTAAGGAATTTCAGTAACTGAATGACTAATACCAAGAATTTGGTTGGACTGTAGTAGGGGAGAGTACATGTTAAGGAGAGAGTTATTCCTAGGGTCCCAGAGCAGGATATAAAAAGAGAGCTCATGGGAGGAAACTGCTTAACGTTGGGATGTTCGCATGACCTGAAGGTTGATCATTTATTCTCTGGAGTGCAGACCTCCCTTGATGTCCTGTAATCTTAAATTACAGAATAATGAAGAATACAGAGAGAGTGAAAAAGAATTAAAAGGAAAATCATGAAAAATATCAGAAAGTTAAGAGAAGAGTTGAGAATACAAAGGTATGGGGTAGGATAAAAGGAAAGGAAATAGTTAAATTAAAACCTTTTATAATAACTCTGTAAGAATGAAAGGTAAAATGATACTTAAAATACAAGAAATAAAAGGCTAGGTAAAAGCTAAATGAAAAAGGAAGCACCTAGAAGTGAAAGGAATGAAAAGATAAATAACATTTATAATAGAGGTCTGAACGTAAAAATAAAATCCTTTAAAAAACTTTGAAAGCCTTCACAGCATCCTATATTTTTTCTTGCAGTACTTACCACAAATGTAATTAAATATTGTTAGGGTAACTGTGTCTCCCCTCCTTATTTGTAAGCTTCATGATGGAGGGATTGTGTCTATCTTGTTTACTCCAGTATTCACAGAGCCTACCAGATTGCTAGCAACATATTATATACATAATAAAATCTTTTTGAGGGGAATAAAGGACAGAAAAATGTTAACTTTCTTTAGGAGTTTTTTTATGTGCAATCAGAACTTATGGTAAGAGACGAAAGAAAGAGAAAGAAAGTTGAAGGAGCCCTTGAAATAATAGAGAACAATGTATGAATGTCTTAGCAGTACAAAATTCCAGAATAATGTTGAGTTGCTGAGTTATACTTTAAAACAGTAATAATATGACAGAACCAAATGGGAAGAAAAATATGACAGGAAATCCACCTCTGTAATCTGTACCGTTATCCACTAACTGAGATGGCCCCTTGGGGCTGAGGTCCTTTTTGGGCACCTTTTGACTTTTCCCTTTGGAAATAAAGCTCTTTTAGCTGCTCCTCTATACCCCCTCCCCTTATGTTTTTATAACATAAAATTTGCCGTTTTAACCATTTTCAAGTGTATAGTTCACTGGTATTATTTTTAATTGTGTTACCATCATTGCCTTCAACTACTAAAGCTGTTTTCATCACCTGAAACAGAAATCTTTACCTGTTAAGCAGTAACTGCCCATTTCTGCTTCCCCTTAAATTAGGTAACCTCTAATCTACTTCTGTCTCTGAATTTATTCTTAATATTTCATTTAAGTAGAATCATACTGTCTTCAGGGTTCCCCCATGTTGTTGCATGTATTAGAACTTCATTCTTTTTTATGGCTGTCTCCCTTTTACATTGAGGTGAAATTTACATAACATAAAATTAACCATTATCACTATGAACTATTCGTGGCATTTAGTACATCACAGTGTTGTGCAACCACTGCCTCTATCTAATTCCAAAATATTTCCAACACTCTGAAATATAGCATGTAATCATTAAGCAGTTAATTCCCATTTTCCTAAGTTCCCAACAATCACCTGTCTGTTTTCTGTCTCTGTGTGTTGACTCTGGCCCTCTTTTTAACTGCATCTGTTGGAAAGGGATATGCTTTGACCAAAAAGAAATTACTGGACTTTAGGGGCCTAGGTAGTACTGGTACTCAGAGTTATATCTCTTTAAAGCACAAATTTATTTCTTTAATGGTATCTTCAAAGACTCTGTAAGTATAAATGGTATTTATATTTGTGTATGTTTTCTTTTAAACTTTAAAATTCTTTGATGCTTTAGCTTTCTGTCCTAAAATTATATAAAAATTACATTAGTGGTTACCTGTGGTAGCCAGATAATTATATACAGATTGCCCCTGTAGCATTTGTTTCTCTTTACATTAAAACAGGGTTTTTCAGCCTGTGTCAAAATGACATGAGTATCAATATGAACTAAAATACAGTGAGCAAACTAATGGAGTTAATATCTAGAATATAGGTTATCAGAGAAATAGAATGAGGGTAGAGAAAGGGGAGCTGATATTTAATTTGTACAGAATTTTTAATAAGGTTAATTGTAAATGTTTAGAAATGGATAGGGATGATGGCAGCACATTTTTGTGAGTATAATTAACAGCACTGAATCGTATTTAATTTGTGATTGTAGCTGAAAGGGGAAGTTTTGGGTTGTGTATGTCACTAGAAGAAAAGCTAGAGGGAAGGAAGTGGGACCGTATAAGATAGTGAACCCTGTTACAGCCGATGAAAGTGGTTAATAGTACAAATGTTAGGAATGTTCTTCCATGAACTAAAATAAAGGAATTATTAATAGGGTGAAATACAGGGGAAAATACCCCTAATGCAAACTGAAAGTTACTGGTCTGTTTTAATATTCTTCCATCAATTGCAATAAAGTTACCATATGAATGTTAGGTGTCAATAATAGGGGGTTAGAATGGGTAGGAAATTTTTTTGGGGGGGGGAGCAAAATGTTCTAAAATTGATTGTAGTGATGAAAGCACAACTCTATAATTAAAATGAGAGCCATTGATTGTACATGTTGGATGGATTGTATGGTGTGTGAATAAAACAGTTTAAAAAATAGGTGACATGGGTGTCATTTTGGTCCAAATACTTCTTTATTGTGGGGATTATCCTGTGTATTGTAGAATGTTTAGCAACATCCTTGGCCTCTACTCACTAGATGCAAGTAGCATCCCTCTTCTCCAGTTGTGACAACCAAAAATGTCTCTAGACAATGCTAGATACTCTCTGGAAGAGAGAATCTCCCCTGGTTGAAAGCCAGTGCATTAAATCATTCCTTTTGAGAATTTGTTTTTTTCTTTCATTAGAAAGAATATAAATACATCATGTGTTAGAAATATAAGTGATAGAGGATAATTGCTAAATCACCCATGGAACTTAGTTCATACTAATTTTTATAATTGTTCCTAAAACTGTTTGCATTCCAGTAACAATTTTATTTTGGTTTTTAATTTTGATACTTTCTTAGATGATTATGTAAGGGCTAGTCCTTGTTTGGCTGTTCTATGACAAAAAAAAATTGTCTAGGCAGAAGTGGATTTATGGAAAAACTAAATACAGCAATATGAGTTTGTTTAGAAATATTAAAAATTGTTTCAAACTGTTTTAAAGTTCTATGAGTGAGGCATTCAACAGTTGAAAAAAGAGAAAGACTTTATGTACACAAATTTATTTTCTTCAATCTCATAAGTGTCTTTCAGTGTTACTGTTCCCTTCTGTGTTTCTCACAAATTCCCTTGAAAAGCTGTTTTCTCAGAGTACAAAGACACTCTGGTTACAACTTAAATTATTTCTCAGTTATCACATGTAAAATGAATGAAATTTAAAAAGGAATCTTTGATCTAAAATTTGTTTCAAAATAAATATATAGCCTACTTAAATATTATAATTCTCATCATAGACTCCCTGTACAGTTGAAAATGACCATTTTTAAAGATTGTCTTTCTGTAAGTTAATTTTCTAACTAGTTTGTGATTTTTACCTGTGTACAGTGAAATATAACTGAAGACACAACTCTGGGAAAAGCAGGTCTGGGGATATGGTAATGGAGGAAAGTCCGAAGAGGGGAATTTAGTGTAAAATTAGTATTATCAATTAGTTCATTAGTGGTGTTGAGAGTTAGCATCTCACTTGGCTTTTTTTTTGGTCAGAAAATATTTTTAAAGGCCATTGGAAGAGAATCTCTCAAAATAGAGGTTTGGCTGCCTTCTCTGCAGAGGAAAATTCAGTTTCAGTAAATTCTCTCTTTCCATAGCATGGACGGAGATGAAGGCCAATTCTTATTTAATTCTTTATCCCTAAGTTCTTCCAATGTATAGATGTGGAATTAGATGTTCCTAACATAATGTACTTTCGTAGGAATATTGCACTTTAGCTGCTTTTCTTCTCCCCATGTGCTAGGAATGTCTCTAATGCTTTCTTTTCATTTTACGTATTTAGGGACTATGTTAGGAGTGAACTGGAGTCTGCCTATGAAGGACCAATGTATTTAGAACCTCTCTCCATGAATCGGTTTACCACAGCCTTAATAGGTAGGTATTCTAGAAGAGTTAAAGGTATAGATAGAAAATAACCAGTCTGTAAAATTGTTGTGTCCTTATTTGAGAAAAATTGGAAACTCAGCTATTCATGGTAACTTTTCCAAATGTAGCCATTGTTGAGTGTTGTAGTTTCTTAGTCTTTTTTCCCTGTTCATAATGTTTCTTATTTTACACATTTATAATCACATTATACATAGCCCATAGTTGGTTGGTTGTTTTTTTGTTTTGGTTTTTTTTAGAGATTATCTTAAGTTTTTGGAAAGTTTAATTTTTAAATAAAGCCAATTTTTTACTTGGTAAAATTAAAATAAAATGTATAATATCTTAAATTTATTGTTGTGGAAAGCCATCACCCCAGCAGTGAGGTAAAAATAAAATTTCCAGAAATATCATGGGTGATGTCCCAGGCAATTATAGAAAAAGAAGTAAGAGAAAATCTGTTTTATAACTCTTAAATTCACCTATGTTAGAGGGTATTAAAAATCTGGCATTGGATATTGAAGGAGAATTTTATCAGAGAGAGCTATTTTCTCAAAAGTGCTTCCCCATTCCTTCATGATTAGAGAGTTCAGTAGTGAACCACTTGGAAAACTTGGAACATCTCCTCTGGCCCGAAGGTTACTGTGGACAAGTGTCTGACTCAGTCCTGAAAAGCTAAAGTTTTACCATACAGAACCAGTCACATGTGTCTATTGAGAACTTCCTAAGTGTCTAGTTCAAATTAAGGTATGCTCTGAGTATAAAATACATACCCAATTTCAAAGACTTAGTACAAAAAAAAAATGTCTCTTATAGAGTTTTTGTTTTTTTTTTTTTACATATTTGGGGCAAATGGGTTAAATAAAAGTTGTTTACTAGAAAATTTTTAATTTCATAGATGGCTCATATTATAGTTCTACTCTGATCTAAAAGGCTGGCATTAGGCTGAGTGGGTGTTGAGTTTCTGACTGTGCAGTGAAAATGCCTTGTAGGATTCTTTTGTATCTTTCATTTGTGGAGGAGAAGGATGTGAGTTTTCTGTGGACTAGATGAGATCCCCAAGAGTGTCTATAGGATTTTAAGTCCTGTCCAAGGGGGCCCCTTAGAGGAATAAAACAATCCTAACAGGGACTGAATTTCCAGATTCCCGGGAGCAGAGGAAAGAACCAAAAACAGCCAGAGAAGGGTACATGCAAGCTTCAAGGGTACTGTAAGTGAGAGATCTACAGTGATTGGAACAATCTCAAAAAAGCCTATAAAAGTGCCCAGGAGAGAGGAAGTCAATACCCTAAGTCCTAAGAGCACCACCATCAGATCATCATAAGAGTACAGGTCAAGTAAGAATTTTCCTCCTTCCTTCCTCTCCGCCTTCCCCAATCTTGGGTAAGCCAGGGAAAAAGAGGACAAGTCCTACTGCAACGTCTCCACTCTTTTTTCCAATTTCAGGCTTCCTGCCTATATCCCTATAGCAGGCCTGAACTAGAGTAAGGAAGAGCCTCAACTCTAAATCAGTTTTAAAATTTTTATTATTATTAGATGGACATTTTTATCCTAAGGGAGACTAGAAAAGTTATGGGACTTGCTTTAGATTTTGTCTAGGAGCAGGAGGAGAACTAATCTCCATAGAATGGATTTTAAAAGACAGCAGCAACTCAGCCTGTCTGGATAGCTCATTTGAACAACTGAAACACAGGGAGCCCAGAATAAGATTGAGGGTATTTAATCCTGTATAGCTTAATGTAATACCTGGATACATCCTAGAATATATTAAGTAGGATAATAAAAAAGTATTGGCAAAGTCCCTTGAGGGATGGGAGAAAAAATATGGAACTATTAAACTTTATCACCAGTGAATCCCCTGAAACTGTTTCAAACATTAGGGACACCCAAATCAATAAGCTAAGCTCTTGATCTTGAGGCTTACCCATTTGAAGCTTATGTAGGTAGCGGAGAAGCTTAGCCTACATGGATATGCCTAATAATTACTTCTGGAGGACCTCTTTTGTTGCTCATATGTGGCCTCGCTCCCTCTAAGCCCAACTCGGTAAGTGAAATCATTGCCCACCCCCCTACATGGGACATGACATCCAAAGGTGAAAGTCTCCCTGGCAGCATGGGAGATAACTCCCAGAGATGAATCCAGCCCTGGCACCATGGTATCAACAATTCCATCCTTACCAAAAGGGGGAAAAGAAGTATAATTAATACGGTATCAGTGGCTCAGAGAGTTCAAAAGAATCGAGAGACTACTCTGGAGGTCACTCTTCCACAAGCTTCAGTTAGACATTGCTACTTGTCATAACTTGCCAAACCCCAACCAAAACTGTTCAGTAGCCAATCCTAAAGAATACCTAGGGCAATATATAAGATTCTACAAAGGTTTCAATAATTCTACTAAGAATTTAGCCTATGGAAATTTTAGGAAATGTAATTCAAGTAGTTTTTTTTTACAACACTTGTAAGCCTCCAAGCTTATTCATACAAAGCATTGTATAATTATGAACTATTTAGAAACAGCCAAAGAGTGATGTTACATCACATACATTCAACATAATATACCACACAACCATTAAAACTATGTATATTTATTTATTAATGTGAGAAGATATGTAGTGTTAAATGACAAAAGCTGGTAACACTATGATGCCCTTTATATGAAACATTTGTGTATATTCATGTGCATAGGAAAAAATTAGGAAGCATGCTGTTCTAGTTTGCTTGCTGGCAGAATGCAATATACCAGAAACAGAATGGCTTTTAAAAAGGGGAATTTAATAAGATGCAAGGTTTACAGTTCCAAGGAAGAAAATGCCCCAATTAAAACAAGTCTATAGAAATGTCCAATCTAAAGCATCCAGGGAAAGATACCTTGGTTCAAGAAGGCTGATGATATACAGCATTTTTCTCTCAGCTGGAAGGGCACATGGCAAACCTGGTGGCATCCGCTGGCTTTCTCTCCAGGCCTCTTGCTTCATGAAGCTCCCCAGGAGGCGTTTTCCTTTTTTATCTCCAAAAATCACTGAGTAGTGGACTGTCTGCTTTATGGTTCTGCGGCATTCTCAAAAAAGCACTCTCTTAAAAAATATCTCCTCTTTTATAGGATCCTGACTAACCAAGACCCACGTAGAATGATGGAGACACATCTCCATCTAATTAAGCTTAATATCCACAATTGATTGAATTATATCTCCTGGAGATAACCTAATCAGATTTCCAGCCTATTGTGCTGATAGGGATTAGAAGAAACTTTGCTCCCACAGGATTGATTGGGATTAAAACATGGCTTTTGTATGGTAGAGAAATCCTTTCAAACCAGCACAGGTGCAAATAATATGAACAGCCAACTTTTATTGAACACTTAGTAAACTTCAGACACAAAGCTAAGGTTTTACATGCAGCGCTTCTTTTAAACGACCCCAGTTGTTAACAGTGGTACCTTTGTGTAATGGGATTATAGAGACTGAATTTTTCCTTTTCTTCAAATTTCTTTTCTGTAATAATCATGTGCAGTTCCTTGTGAGAAGAATTTGTTATTTTAACTTTGCAGAGTTTAAGTTTCAGGATTGAGTCATTTAGAAAATTGCTGTATGGCCCTGTAAAAGAAACTAATGATGGAAATCCTCAGAGCAAATGTTGTTGGAATATGATCTTGAACAAGTAATCATATCTCTCTTAGATTTTATGCTTTCACTATATACTTGAACAGTTAAATCTTTTTACATCTTTTGGAAAAGAAGCTTTATATAACAACAGATATAAGCATTTGTAACTGCATTATTATAATCCTTATTGACTTTCTTTAAAACTTTCTCTGTATTACACAGGCCACCTGGAATATAATGAAAATTAGTGGGGATTTATGCTGCTTTTTAAATAATCAGTCCTAGGGAATTGTTATGCAAAATTGATAGACTAGATGAGTATGTAATTATAGGTAGATGAAGTGAAATTTGGCTTAAAATAATACTATCCAATTGATCTACTTAGACTTCTTCAAAAGCAGGCCTTGCTGATTTACAGTAAAGTCTTCATCTTACAGTGCTTTTTGCTTGTTTTCATTTCGAGGGTACTAAATGCTCATAATTTGAGTGCATTCTTCTGTCCCTTTTAGGTCAGTTGGTGGTGTGTACTTTATGCTCCTGTGTCATGAAAACAAAGCAGATTTGGCTCTTTTCAGCACACATGCTTCCTCTGCTAGCAAGACTCTGCCTTGTTCCCCTGGAGACTATTGTTATCATCAACAAATTCGCTATGATTTTTACTGCATTGGAAGTTCTCTATTTTCTTGGGTCTAATCTTTTAGTACCTTATAACCTCGCTAAGTCTGCATACAGAGAATTGGTTCAGGTAAGACTGACAACCAGGTGCAAGTAGATAAAATACTTTATAAGTAACAAGTACATTAAAGGTTTAGTGGGTTTTTTTGTTTGTTTGTTTTTAGGTGTGTGGTCCGGGAATTGAACCTGGGTCTCCTGCTTGAAAGGCGAGCATTCTACCACTGAACCACCCTTGTACCCTAGTTTGTTTTTATTTCACAATCATAGTCATGGTAACATCCTGTGTTACAATTTCAAAGTATAGTTGTTTTCAACCCAGTTAGAAGCATCTGAGATTCTGTATTACGAAGTTCTGTTGAGAAGTGGTCAAGTGAAGGGATTCTCTAGAGGCATCTAGAGACATCAAGAACATCTTGATGCTGTTTTCTAGATGTGTATGTAACCTTTGGATATTCACTTAACCTCACTCATCTGTAAAATGGAGCTAATAATAGCAATTGTATCTTCCTCATAGGGTTGCTATGAAATTTGAATCAGTTAGTGTGTGGGAAGCCCCTAGTGCAATGCCAGACAGATCATAAATGTCCAGTATGTGTTAAAAATGTGATAAAGAATTGAAAACCTAGAAGTCAGATCCTAACTTTTCTTTTGGTTATAGTCTTAGTATGAGTACTTTTCCTTCCCTATGCTTGCCTAATTTACTTAAGCCAAAAATTAAATAGTTCTGGACTTTAGTATTATGGATTTCATTTAGATACAGTACTTGAACTGGCTTTGCCAGCATAGTATGCTTCTTAGAGTCCAGTTTCCTTCCTCCTTTTTTTTTTCAGTCTTTGCTCTAAAACAGATTACTTTCAGACGTAAGCAATAGAGATCTGAGAGAAATATTCCCACTAATTTCATTAATAATTACATTTCAGTATATAAAATCTTAAAACTGACATGGATGTAAAAAGATTGTTAAAATGAGCATTCTCCTCTACCTTTTGGCCTCTGTATATGATACAGTATTAAGGTACAGGAAGCTCTCAGATTAACCAAACTGATACTACTAAGGGAAGCAATCCCTTGTTGCTCCAGAAGATCTTCCAGAAAAATCTCCCTAAGGTCTTGGCCTTAGCCTGATTCTATTTTCTTCATCTTACGCAGCAATTCACTTGGCTGGTTTTCCAGGAAGTAGGTCTTCCCAAAAAGAGGAGGTTATTTTTACACTCTTGAGTGAAGAGTTCCTTTACAAAGAAAAGGCTGTAGTTGTTTTCAAAGTAAGGATGACAGATTAAATTTAAGATGTATATTTTTTCTTTGAATTTAATCTTTTGGCTCTATCTCAGTTTGTGATGGACAGTAATATTCATAAATATTTATTGAATTTAAATGATTAATAACCGTAAGGAAAATTCCTTTGTCATTTTTCAGTTGTTATGTTTACCTCTTGGTTATTATAGATTCATGTATCAGTGGATGCAGTGGTTGAAAATAAATCATAGATCATACAATTATGTGACCTGAAAAGAACTGGATAGAAGAGTGGTCTGTTGCTTTAATGAAAAGGAGGACAAGTACTCCCCACCTCCCAGTGATCAGTATGCTCCTAATAATTTTGTAGCTAGTTGGGCAATTCTCTTTTTCTTTTAACATTTTTTTATTGGGGGTGGAAACAAGAGGTTAATTGTGAATAAATTGTTCCCAAGTTTTTGCTTTACAGGTGAAAATTTTAAAATTGTGAATAACTTGCAGGTCAACGTATTTTAACTTAAAGCTTAAAAGATCTCTGATATTTATTATCTCCGTAGGCATAGATATTAATTAGGAATCTGAAAATAAAACTTCTTTCTGACTTAGTCAGAAAAGAAATTTGAGTTGATTGAAATATTCTGGTATCACATATTCCAGCAAGACCAAGCTGGCTGCTTAGTTTAGAGTTTTGTAGGCTCCTTGGCAGAACCTTGTTGTGTTACTAGGGTTTGGTCCCTGGCTTAGTAACTCCAGAAACTTGGTTACATCTATGCCCTTGGATTTCATCAGATTCTGGAATTGATTCCTGCTAGTCAGTTTTATAAGAGATTGATATAAACTAGACAGCTTATTTATTAATTTATAATAGATTAATAAGCCTTTTTTAGAGATACCCTTTTCCTGGTGTTAATGCACTTGGCAAACCAAATATCTGAGAGTCATTGCTTGATAAGCACATGAGCAAGGAGAAATGATTTTTCTGGGGAAGAAGACTTGTTAACTGTCTTTGCCCTGCATAGAGTAAACCTCTCCAGTGATTAAATTTTGTCTTCCTTTAAATCTCTTTCTCATCTGTGACATTCCTGAATAAATCCTGAAAAAGTCTTCATTTTTACATTTCTCATTTTCTAGCCCCTTAAGCAGCCTCATATCATTCATGCTGGTCCTGATGATTATGACTAGATACGGGTGTTTATCAAACTCCTCAAACTACATTTGAGGACATATTAGATTTTGCTCATAAGTGACCGAGCGTTACGGTTCATTATGTGTCGCACTTACTAATTCTACTCTGAATGTGACCTTATCCCTAAACTATTAGGACAATTTGGAGTTGTAATCATATGAGTGTTTTTCAGGTGTTAATAATAAAATAGAATCAGGGTGCACAGGGTGGTGGTGGTAGAATGCCCGCCTTCCATGCAGGGGTCCCGGGTTTGATTTCTGGACCATGCACCTAAAAAAATAAATTAAAATAAAATCAGTAAGTTTTATTATGTGCTATTTATTATGTATAGAGCTAAATTTAAAGGAATTTAGCTGAATTTCCGTTGAAATACTGTACACTAAATTCTTTTAAGTGTGTTTGAAGAGATAGAAAGTGTTTTCATATATAAAGTGATTTAATCTTATTTTCTTGTTTAGGTAGTGGAGGTGTATGGCCTTCTAGCTTTGGGAATGTCCCTGTGGAATCAACTGGTAGTTCCTGTTCTTTTCATGGTTTTCTGGCTTGTCTTATTTGCTCTTCAGATTTACTCCTATTTTAGTACTCGAGATCAGCCTGCATCACGTGAAAGGCTTCTTTTCCTTTTTCTGACAAGGTAATTAACATGAGCATATGCTACTATATATATAACCACAGAAAGATAAAATTTTGATCTACAACTAATAAATTTTGAAAATTTTTCCTATCGGTCACATTACACTAATTTATTTAGTAACATAGGATTTTCTTTCAGGTCTAGCAGTGCAGGGAGGTGCTAATATTACAGTAGTATATTTAACTGCGGTATGACCAAAGGTATAGCAAATGATTTGTGGAAAGATAATAACAAATTTTAATAATAGTTTTTCATTTATATTATTGGGTAAATAAGGTAAAGATATGTTATTAAAATAACTATCATTTATTGAGTATTTAATATGTACCAGATATACTACTAAACACTTTGCCTTCGCTTAATCTTTTTTGGGGAGAGGTACATGGTCTGGTAATTGAACCCGGGTCTCCCGTATGCCGTATGCTTAATCTTTACAACAACCCTGAGGGTAGTAAGTGCTTTTGTGCCCTGAGTTATGTTTGTAACTTCCCTTTCCGAAGAACAGCTTATGTACCAAACAAGGATCACAAGTTTATTTCTACTAAACAAACCATCCAAAAAGCACATACAAACTGAAAAAGAAAAAAAGGATTTTTCCATCCAGAAAATAGAATTATAATTAACAAATGTCTTTTTATTGAAGATAGAGGAGAAAAAACGTTTCATACATTTCCCAAACTTTCATTTCCCGAAAGGTAGATTGTTGAAGTCTTTTGTTTTCTTCAGTATGCCATCTTTTGAAAATTGCATCACATTCTTTTCTGAAGTTTAAAGAAAAAGAATGTGCTCCTCTTAAATTTAATTAAAGCCTATTCTTTGGGTGTAAAAGACTTATCTAAATAATAGTGACAAGAATAGAGAAATGGTATGGATCTTCAATACATTTTTCAAACTTTTCCAATGAGAATGGAGTAAAAGTTTAGTACTGTTTTCAGCTATGATTATCATAGTTATATGTTATGAGACAATTTGTTTGTTTAAACATTTTGGTTTTAATGTTTTGTTTTTGTAATTGTTTTGTGAGAAGAATGTTAGCCAATTTAGAAGTTAGACTTGTGAGAATGTAATTAAACTATTTATTCTTTTAGTTATTGTCCACCATAATTGATGGATATTTTGGATCCTTAAAGAAAACCAGATATATTTTCTTTTCATCATAGGATGCTTTCACATAGAGAGCAATTTACAAGCAAGTGTATGGGAAGGATAACTGTAGCAGAAGCATAGTACTGCATGGTAAAAGAATAGACATTGAGTTGCCTGAATAAATGCCTTATTTATGATAATGAAATTCTTAGGAAATCTAAAACAAGGTATATAGCACTTTGAGCATTTTAATATTTTCATTGTAAAAGCATTTCAGAGCTCTAGTGTAAGGTTTTTCAGTTCTCCTTATAGGTAGTATTCAAGGCAAGTTTTATTAAATAAATATTAAAGTTATTTTTAAATGGTCTAGGGCTGTAATCTCTGACATGCTTTTGAAATAATCCATAATAAAATACATTTCTCTAAATCTAAATTAATTTAAGAAAATTTCCAAATAAGAGTATGTAAGATACTTTTGTAGTTGGAGGAGTTGGGGACTAGTAAGTCAGCATAGACCCTAACCCCTGGGAGTCTTGTCCTTAGGGAGTTTTAGACCAGTAGCCATATGGCTAGTACAATCTGAACAATTTTAGTAGCAAACTTTCTTTCGTAGGAACAGTGGACAACTGCACATTTCCTTTGAACTTAGTAGCATAGCTGATTATGTTTCTTAATGTTTGAACATGATTTAAGCTCTTTAGAATTTTACTGCAGTTGAAGGAAATGATATATAATTAAGAAGAACAAGAAGGAATACCTTTTCTCAGATATGGTGCCATGTACTGCATATTTGCCAAAGAGAAAGAAAAAATGCAGGTTTCAATAATTATAAGAAGAACAAATTTAAATTATTGATGACATAACTGAGTGATTTCATCTTAAATTTTATATTGGGGTATTTTAATTATTGAAGATCAGATTAAGCTTGGCAGTTATTTAAAGGCTTACAGTGTTTTTGTTCTAAATGGGAAGTTTATGTCTGTTAACTTTTCCCCCTTTTCCCCAGTATTGCTGAATGTTGCAGCACTCCTTATTCCCTGTTGGGTTTGGTCTTCACGGTGTCTTTTGTTGCCTTGGGTGTTCTGACGCTCTGCAAGTTCTACTTGCAGGGTTATCGTGCTTTCATGAATGATCCTGCCATGAATCGGTGAGTTCTTTAAGTGAGAAAGATGTCTAGGAATTTCAGTCTTATAGATAAGTTGAAGTAATAATGATGAATTTCTTTGGTTGATGAATTTAGAAGAAATGGAATTCTGAGAGGTTTTGATTTTTTTTTTCTAAATGGTTGTAGCACTTGGATAAAAATACTATGAAGAAATCCCATCTAAAAAAGTACTTTTATTGTGTGAACACTTGCACTTTCCTTCCCTAGATTTATTGAAGAGATTTTTGATATCTTGCTTTTTGCTTTCTGAAGTGTCCTACTAAAATCAGATTTCTATATTTGATGCTTTCTTAAAGATCTTTTTTTCATTTTTAAACATATCTTTAATACTGATTCAAGTTTCAAAGAAAGCATTAATGAGAATGCAGAATGGTTAATGTAGTTACTAAATAAATAAGACCATGCATTAGGAAACCCTGTTATTTTAATACAGAAGTATAATGTCTACATTTATATAGGTAACCTCTTACACTTACTAAATTTTTATATTGAGTATTTCAGTATTAGTAGATGGTGAGTACCTTACAAATCAAGAAAGCCTTTTCTTTAATATTAGGTTTTATATGAAAAAAGAAAAACAATTATGATCAGAACTTTCCTGACAGTCTCAGCTAACATCTTTAAAATGGGGGGAAAAAGGAGAGGAGGGGGCACTAAGAAAAATAACTTGTAAGTTTAGAAAATGCATAGAATTCCAAAGATTTAAAATGAAAAGTGATAGCATCTTTCCTGTACTTCCCAAAGATATTATTTTAAAGTTTCTTATATGGAAATCCACATTTTTGTTGTTAAGTTCCACAAACTGTACACTTTATTCTACACTTTATATTTTCACTTCATATGTATTGGAGGTTTTTGTTTTAGTTTGATGTGTTCTGTATGTCAGCACATACAAATACATCTCATTCTTTTCAATAAAGGCATAGTATTCCATAGTATGGATATATCTTTTTTTTTCTTATTTTTACTTGCTATTAAAAAGTAATATTGCTGTGAGTGTCTTTGTACATGCTATTTTTTTCTTTCATTTAATTAGGAAAGTTTCGAACCAAGAAAGTTGAGAGATGAAATGTATCCCCATGTATCCGTCACCCATCTCCAGCAATATACACTCACACCCAGTGTCCTACCATCTCCACCCACACTGTTCTCTCCCACCACCCACAGCTGCAGCTATTTGAAACAAATCCAGATTCTATCCATACATTTTATTTGTAAAGATTGCATTCATACTACAATGAAATGATCATTCCTGATAAAAGAATTCCTTGATACCCTGTTGGTGTCCATAATTACACTGATTTTATATATATATATATATATATATATATAGTTTTTTTTTTCTCAACTCAAAATCCAAATAAGGTCCATATACTGCAGTTGGTTAATAAATTACTAAAGTCTCTTAATAGTCAGGTCCCCTACTATCTCCCTGCTTTTTCCTTTGCATTGTTGAAAGTACCAGGTCAGGTATTCTACAGTTTGTCATATAACATATTTCCACTATTCACTATATTTTCTCATAACAGCTTGACAACTTTTGTAATATATCCATAGGGGGAATTATTGCCAATAGGGTTATTAAGTGAATGGGATGTACATTTCAAATTTATTAGCAATTTTTTTTCCAAAATGTTCTGTTTCTACGTCAGCGTTAGTGTGCTCATTTTCCTTTGTATCTCTGTCAATACTTGATAGCCTTAGTCTGTGTAAGATTGACTAATCTTGGTAGAGCTTAAAATTGAGACTGTCCTTTGCTTATTTCCCATTTATTTGTGAGAAAATTCAGGAAAAGTCAGGCCAGTAGGATAAAAAGTCTTACTACTTTTTGCATGGTATATTTTCGATAAGAAAGAATTTTTTAAAATACTTATATTTATCGCTCTCTTCCTTTGTGTCTTCTGGGTCTCTTGGTCTACTTAAAGAGACCTTTCCCCCTCCAAGATTGTGAAGACATTCACCTAGGATTTTCTTTGTTGTCTCTATGATTTTATCTTTTATAGAAGATATGTGTATGTATCCTGATATAAATAGGTTAATTCATCAGATAGCTAAGAAAGGCAGATGTGTCTGGCTCATTGCCAAAATCTGGTGGGAAAACCTTTGTTTTAGAAGTAGCTTTTCTCTCTCTCTCTCTCTCTCTTTTTTTGCATGGGGCAGGCATCAGGAATTGAACCTGGGTCTCCGACATGGCAGGCGAGAACTCTGCCACTGTGCCACCATTGCCTGCCCTCCCCCTCTTTTTATACTGCAAAATAACAGCTATTATGCTTTGCACATGTAGTCATGTAATGCATATGTCCATATATTATGTTATTATATTAATGTTGCATAGTAATAGGAAGTTAATATACTGATCAGTTTCTTTGATTCTGAATTAAGTGAGAATAGATTCATAAATGTGTAACAGCAGTCTAACTAGATTTTGGATTATTTTCTCTCAAAATTAAATGAAATCCTGATTATTGTATTTCTTTTCTCTGAAAATGTATGTTTTTTAGGGGCATGACAGAAGGAGTTACGCTGTTGATCCTGGCCGTGCAGACTGGTCTGATAGAGCTACAGGTTGTTCACCGGGCATTCCTGCTCAGTATTATCCTTTTCATTGTGGTAGCTTCTATCCTACAGTCTATGTTAGAGATTGCAGATCCTATTGTTTTGGCACTGGGAGCATCTAGAGACAAGTAAGAAACCTTTGTAATATTCTTTGTGAATTTATTGTCTGAAGATTTAGAAAATCGAATCAGAACGTAGATGGTAACTGTATTAACTTAGAATAATTCAACAGGTTTACATTTTTATTTTTTCTATATGAGATGTTCAATTGTTGGACTTTTCTAATTGTTTTTTCCTCTCTCGATTCCTATAGCTAAAAGTCACATCAAAGGCCATGTAATTACATGTCAACTTATTTTTTCTTTGGAAAGTTTGATATTTTAAAATTCATCAGTTTTGAAAATAAGAACACAGAGCATATAATTCCACCATCACTTTTGATCGTTCTCCCACTCTTTAGGGGTGTTTGGGCTATGCCCATTCTAACTTTTCATGTTGGAAGAGGCTGTTGATAATATGGGATGGGGGAATGGAACTAGTTGATGTTCTGGAAAGGCTGGCCCCTCTAGGTTTCAGGACTTATCTGGTCCAGGGACCCATCTGGAGGTTATAGGTTTCTGGATAATTATCCCAGTACATAGAACCTTTGCAGAATCTTATGTAATGCCCTAGGTGTTCTTTATGATTGGCAGGAATGGTTGGGGGTTGGCAACCACTGTTACGATAGGTAACAGTGTCTAAATGAAGCTCGCGAAAGAGAGACCTCCACTGACTCTATTTGAACTCTCTCAGCCACTGATACCTTAATTAGTTACACTTCTTTTCCCCCTTCTGGTCAGGATGGCATTGTTGATCCCATGGTGCCAGGGCCAGGTTTCATCTGTGGGAGTCATCTCCCATGAATCACCTTTTTTTTTTCTTTCTTTTATTCATTAGGCAGGCTTTTTAAGAAACAAGTTGGGGTGAGTGTAACATTTGTTTTGTAGTGTTGAAGAAACCTTGTTGGAACGAGGTCTCAGTGTCGTTTTTTTCTGTTTTTTGCTTTTAAGTTTAAGTTCCTTTAAATAAGGAATATGTGTATATATACACATACCTATGTCAAAATCAGATATATATGAATGTATTTTTTTAATTCTAAATTTAACTGTTGACATATTGTATAAACTTTTCTATATGTAAGAAGTATATATGTATTTAAATGTGTGTATGTGTATATATGTAAATATATACATATTTTATATAAATGCATCAAAGCCTAATTGATTTTGAAAAATTTATTTTGGGTTTTAAGGGAAATAAATCACCCTGTTAAAGAAAATCACCGTCCTACATAGTACACTTATTATTACACCAGTTCCTTTTTGCTGCTCTTTCTTTTTTAAAAAAAGAAAAGTTATTTGTTTATGCTTTTAATCTTAAAGCAGAGCTACTGATAGTTAATATTTGTCCCTTAGTACTTAGGTTTAATTTTTGCTATAGTAAATTCATTCTATAAATGGTGTCACACAGTAGAGCATTGAACTTTTGTGTGTGACTGATTTTTCACTTTTTTTTTTTTACATGAGCAGGCACCAGGAATAGAACTTGGGTGTCCGGCATGGCAGGCAAGAAGTCTGCCTGCTGAGCCACCGTGGCCTGCCGTGTTTATTCCCCATCTCAGTTGTAATTAAAAGTTGGAAAGATGATGTATAGTACTTTTTGTCTCCTCTAGATACTTTGCATGGATTTGACAGCATATCAAGCATGCTGATATTTAAAAACATTTTTAGTTTGATTGAAGCCATGAGGTTCAAACTATTTTGGTTGAAATCCGAATTTCCTCAGAATGATTTTGAATCTGTGTTCATGTTTTATATGAAATCATTAAATAATAATTTTAAGTCTCAATATTCAGTTTTCATAAATTGAGTTGTTTTGTTTTCCAAAGGGGAAAGTACTGTTTTGGGTCATGCTGGTTTCTTTTAGATTAGTGACCGTTATATTTTTAAAATTATCCCAACATTGCTTCTCTGTACTAAGGAAATGAAAGTATCTTTTTTCTTTTAACCCTTGTAGAGATGATAAGACCCTCTTACATTCATTTCCTTATAATGGGGGTAGGTAAGACAAATAGCTTTATGAGTAAAAACTTGAGGGAAAAAAATCACACCTTTTTTTCCATTGTGTGAAAACATTTTTCAAAGTTCTGCTTAAAGTACCTGCTAGAGAGAGTTTTTTAAAAATAAGTATTTATCTTTTAGAAGGTAGTATCTGATCTGTCTTAAATTGGGATATATTTTAAGAATGATCTTTTAGAATGTTACAGGATTTGAAGAGGTACACAAAAGAAAAAAAATAGGTTCAGAGGCCAAGTTTTTTTTACCTATATCCCAAACCATTGGGCTCTTTTCCTCTTGCCATATCTAGAGACCTTCTCCTTATATGTATTTTACTCTTGGTAACAAGGTAGGGCCTGGGTAATATTAGAAACTTGAGCCTAGGTCTGACAAATCTCTTCATTTCTTGGGTGACTTAAGAGAATAAAGTTATGTATTTAACTGTTCCCCTGTGAAATAACCATGGTAACTTCTGTTCCACTTTCATCAGGGATATTTGCACATGGGTGGCTAGTGGGTAGATAAGAAAAGGAAATGATAGATGAAAAATAATTTGAAAAATATCAAGCAGAAACAAATTTGCAAGTTTTATTTGGCACCTATTTCTTTTCTTTTTAATATTTTTATTATAAACAACATACAAACATTCTTGACATGGTTACATTCAGTGACTCACAGTATCATCACATAGTTTGTCGTGTATTCACCACCGTGATCATTTTGTTGAACATTTGCATCTCTCCAGCAAAAGAAAGAAAAAACTCATACATGCCATTGATCGCTAGTATTTCAGTCTATTCAATTTTTTTAACCTTTGTTCCCCCTATTATTTTCTTTTCCATATTTTTTATTCATCTGTCCATACCATAGATAAAAGGAACATTAGAGACAAGGTTTTCACAATCACACAGTCACACTGTGAAAGCTATTTCATTATACAATCATCTTCAAGAAGAGTGGCTACTGGAACACAGCTCTACAGTTTCAGGCACTTCCCTCTAGCCACTCTAATACACCATAAACTAAAAAGGGGTATCTGTATAGTGCATAAGAATAACCTCCAGGGTAACCTCTTGACTCTGAAATCTCTCAGCCACTGACACTTTATTTTGTCTCATTTCTCTCTGACCTCTTTAGGTTGAGAAGGTTTTCTCAATCCCTTGATTCTGAGTCACAGCTCATTCTAAGATTTCTGTCCTATGTTGCCAGGGAGGTTTACACCCTTAGGAGTCATATCCCATGTAGAGAGGGGGAAGGTGGTGAGTTCGCTTGCCATGTTGGCTGAGAGAGAGAGAGAGAGGCCACATCTGAGCAACAAAAGGTTCTCTGGGGGTGGCACCTATTTCAAGCAAGCCTTTGTGCTTAGAACTTTCTTTGAGGCTTATGGAAAAAGTTATGGTCCCTTTTCAAGAATTTAAATTTGAGGGATAAGACATGTATACAGAATAATTGAAATACTACTGTTCAGTGTATAATTGGTTTGTGCAGATGTTAACGATTCTGAGAGGGCAGGTGGTTCCTGGATGAATGATTTGCATTACTTCCATAAATTTATTTGTTTAGCTCGATCAAGCCTAGAGTAGGATGGAAGCATTTCCAGTGGGATGCAAGAATATTTATGTCTTGCTGTGGAGATAGTTAATTGACCAGCTTGGCTTATAGAAACAGTGTTGACAAGTTTGGAATGCTAAATTGGAGCCAGAATGTGGAGGGCCTTGAATGCCAAGCTAGGAAATTTAGAGAGGTGTTGGTCATTTTACAAAAGCAGAACTTTAAAAAGGTTAATTTGGCTGGCAGCATTCAGGTTAGATCGGGCACTAGGGGGAGGCATACTAACCAGTAGGTTCTTAGAATACAAATGTTCTTATTTTCCCCCCTTCACCCTCAACAGATGTGAGAATTAGAATACCTGCTCATCAGAAAGCCATTCCTCTTAGTAATACTGTAGTAAGTGCAGCAGAGATTTTCATTACAGGGTGGGACTGTTTGGAAAGGATGTGATGTAACTTGAAAAAGACCCAAAATTATTCTTAATCCCTCCTTGTCCTATCTGGGAAAATTACTATTAAAATTATTAAAGTTTAAGGCTATAAAGTCAGTGACTGACATGGAGAACGTGCTCAGTAAAATATCTGGGAAATTTATTTATAGTACAATAACTCTTTGTTGCTGATAGAATTGTTGTGCTATTAGATGGCAGACACTTTAAAAGAATAATTTTTCTTTCTCTAGGA
Source organism: Tamandua tetradactyla (assembly GCF_023851605.1). Lineage (NCBI taxonomy): Eukaryota > Metazoa > Chordata > Mammalia > Pilosa > Myrmecophagidae > Tamandua > Tamandua tetradactyla. Next base: position 40,382,889 of record NC_135346.1, on the reverse strand, counting down.
GTTTATGGAAACACTTCCGTGCTGTGAGCCTTTGTTTATTTTTATTGGTATTCCCTGCTTATATGGCTTATATGATTTGCCAGTTTTTCCACATGGATTTTTGGCTTCTTATCATCATCTCCAGCAGCATCCTCACCTCTCTTCAGGTAAGCCCAGGATTAATTTTATGTTTCTGATTTTCTTATTTTCCTTTTGGAAGAAGAATTAAACATTTTTAAGATTAATGATTATAATTTGCCAATTCAGGTGATTGCTTCCCTATCTTGCTTGCAAGAACATTTTACATTTATTTGAGTGTAGGAGTTAGAAAGCAATTATTAGCATTCTAGGTCTGTCTATGAGGCTGCGCTTTCTTATTAATGTAATTAAACTTTTTAAGTTTCTTTCAAAATGATATAATGTAGAACTGTCATGTATTAATAATTAATTTTAAAGTATTAAAAAATTTTAGAGCCTTTTCTTCAGTGCCTTAATATTTCTTTATGCCCACTTGACAATATCACTAGTTTTTAAAAAATGGTTGTTTAGTACTGTGTAGTTTAATTTCCACATAGTTATAAAAATTTCCAATTTGTTCTGTTACTGACTTTTAGCTTTATTCCAGTGTGTCTGAGAAGATACTTTGTATGATTTCAGTGTTTTAAAATTGATTAAGGGTTTGATTTGTGGTCTAATGCGTAGTCTGTCCTGAAAAATGTTCCATGTGCGCTTGAGAGGAATATATATTCTGTACTGATAGAGTGTGTTATATATGTACATTAAATTTAATTGGTTAACAGTGTTGTTCCAGTCCTCTGTTTCTTTTTTGGTCTTCTGATTGGATGTTATATCATTTACGGCATGGTAAATTGAAGTCTCCAACTGTTATTGTAGAACTGTCTGTTTCTTCCTTTATTTCTGTCCATTTTTGCTTCTTAGATTTTGGGGCTGTTATGAAACATACATATATTTATAATCATTATAGCTTCTTAGTGGACTGAATTTTTTTCTCAATATGTAATACTGTTTTTTGTTTTTTGCAGTCTTTTTTTGACTTAAAGTCTATTTCATCTGACAGTAATGTAGCCACTCTGGCCCTCTTGATTATTGTTTTGTGTGGGGTCTCTTCTTATACCCTTTTACTTTCAACCTTTTTGTGTCTTTGTTTCTTATAGACACAAGGAATAGCTGGATCATATTTTCATCCAGTCTACCAATTTTTGCCTTTTAATAGGGGAGTTTAATTCAGTGGCATTTATGGTAATAACTGAGAAGGAAGGATTTAATTCTGTCATGCTGTTGTTTCTTTGTATGTTTTTTGTTCCTCAATTATTCCATTACTGCCTTTTGTGTATTTTATTGCTTTTTTTGTAGTGTACTATTTTAATTCACTTCCTTTTTTCCTTTTCTCTATATTTTTTACTTATTTTCTTAGTGGTTACCTTTGTAATTAAGATTAACATGTTAAACGGATAATAACTTAGTCCTACTAGTATCAACCTAGTTTCATAATGTGCAAGCCTCTTTACTCCTGTAATCTCAGTAGTATACAAACTCTCTCCTCCTGTGCATCTCTGTCCTTTCCTCTGTATGTTGTTATTGTCCCAGATTACATCTTTATACATTGTACACCCATTAACATGATGAACAGACCACAGCAGCCGAACCTGATACCAATAAGCCTCACCAGGAGCCCTAGTACAGTCCCCCCTGCTGCCTACGATGGGGTTGGGATATGGGGATGGTAGCCACTGCACAGAAGGTGAAATTCACCAATATTTATCCTAGTTTACCATTCTCTTCTTCCAGCTCTTCCCTGGATACTCTGCAGTATTCCACTAGACACCAGAGTTTGAAAATAATTGATCCAGATAATTTTTGCCAGTTTAGTAGTTGCAGTTGATATCCCCATGTTCATAGTTTCTTGGTGTGTATAACTATAGCAACTGCATACACATTTTATTGCCCTAGAAATGATGTTTATTTTAACATAAAGGTGGATCTTTTCTGCCTTATCAGTAAGAGGTGAGAGAAAATATAGCCCTGGCGAAAAGATTTACAAGTTCCTCTTACAAGTAAAAGTGCTTTGAAAGTTGAGGAATAGGAAGAACTATGAAATTAGGAAATTGAGATCTAATGGATGGGTTTTAGTGGCCTAGGGAATAAGGGGAAAGGTTGAGTCAGAAATCTGGTATCTAATCACAGGGTCAGTTTAGGAGAATTACGTCTTAAGGTGTGGCTTTCTGGTACCCAATACTTGGATTTTTAAGATCACCCACATTTTAGTTACTTTTTAGATATTAAATATGGCATCTTAAAAGTACCAAGCATGTGTTATTTATTGTTTAAAATTTATGGAAAAGGCTTTTTAGTGACTGTATGTATGTTTCTTTTTCAATTAATTTTTTTTTTATTAGAGAAGAACACTCATGCATAAAATACGGTATTTCCATATACCACCCCACCACCAACACTTGCATTGGCATGGGAAATTTGTTACAATTGATAACAGTTTTTTGGTAATCCTATTTTTATAACGGTAGTTACATTTATTACAGTTGATAAAAGAATTTTGAGTTAGTGCTGTAACTATTGTCCGTAGTTTACATAGGGGTATTTCTCCCCTATTTCCAAACTTCTTTTTTTTTTGCATGCATGCATGCATGCATGTTTTTATTTTATTACTCATCTGCCCATACACTGGATAAAGGGAGTGTCAGTCACAAGGTTTTTACAGTTACACAGTCATGCAGTAAAAGCTATATAGTTACACAATCATTATCAAAGATCAAGGCTAGTGGATTACAGTTCAATAATTTCAGGTATTTCCTTCTGGTTATTCTAATACACTAGAAACTAAAATATATATATAATGAGTCAGTATTCATAATCACTTTTAAAATCCTAATTTCTGAGTTACAACTCCTTAATCTCATTTGATCATTTTCTCAATCTTAAGGGGTATCTGGGCAATGATCATTTTAATTTCTACTTGCTGGAAAGGGTTGTGAACTTTATGGGGTAAAAGAATGAAACTTGAAGAGAGTAGTACCTCTGGGTTTCAGGGCTTAACTGACATAGGGAGAATCTGGAGACCTTAATTTTCTGTAAAAACAAATTTACTAGGTGAAACTTTTATAGAGTCTTTGATAGAGCCCAGGGTATTCTTTAGGGTTTTCAGGAGTACTGTTGGTTGGGGCTTGGCACATACTGTGGCAATTTGTAACATCTGGCTGAAGCTTGCATAAGAGTCACTTCTAGAATGACCTCTCAATTCTCTTTGAAATCTCTTAGCCACTGAAACTTTATGTTGTTTCATTTCTTTTCCCCCTTTAGTCAAGAAGGCATTCTCAGTCCTACAATGCCAGTTCCAGGCTCATCCCTAGGAGTCATGGCCCACTTTGCCAGAGAGTCCCAAACCCCCAGGAGTCATGTCCCACATAGGGAAGAGGGTAGTGAGTTCATTTGCAGATTTGATTTAAAGAGAGAGGCCACATCTGTGCAACAGGAGATTCTCTGGGAGTGACTCTTAGGCATAAGTATAAGTAGGCTTAGATTTGCCACTGCAAAAATAAATTTTATAAGGGGAAGCCTCAAGATCGAGGGCTTGGCTTATTAAATTGGAAGTCCCTAATGTTTGTGAGAATATCAGAAATATCCTAGGTGGGGAAGTTTAATTGTTCCACATTTTTTCCCCAGTTCCTCAACGGGACTTTGCAAATACTTTATTTTCTGCCCAAAATATTCTGAAATGCATCAGAGCATTACATTAACCTGTATAGAATATCAAGATCTCATTCCCTATTCCAGGTTCCATGTAATTAGGTGGTTTAAATGGACTGACTAGAAAAGTTCCATTAGATAGTATGGTACAGAAAACGTAAGTTTTGGACGAAATAAACATCTATTCCTTTGGTGTCACACTGAAGTTGTAGTTTTAAAATACAAACAGTATCATTCTTTAATCTATATTCTGATGGACCTTAGTCCTAACCAGATATGCTTCATTCCTATCTCTAATTGAAGTCTGATCTCTTTTCCAGCTTCTATAACAGTTGCTGTATAGAGTAATGCTGACTTTCAGAGCTGCAGAGCTCTAATTCTGTGTCTCAGGTCACACAGATAACCCAAAGTTCCCGGAAACTGCCAAAATATACACAAATTACACAGCATACCAGAATTTAAAAGTAACAGTTAGAGCTCAGGAATAGTGTGGCTGCTGTAAGAGTTTATAATCTATCTAGGAACTTCTATAATGAGCCTTACTGGGCATTCTTTACTCCTTCATCATTGATTGCCCAGTCCCTGCCCACCTTCTATCCCCCTATACTTTCTAATTCAGTTCTCAGAATTTGCTCATTGTAGTTAGTAACAATGAGACCATACAATATTTGTTCTTTCATTTCTGGCTTACTTCATTCAACATAGTGTCCTCAAGGTTCATTCATCTAGTTGCATGACTCACAGCTTCATTCCTTTCTGTAGCTGCTCAATGTTTCATTGTGTGTTTACACCATAGTTTGCCCTTCCATTTATTAGTCAGTATACCCTTAGGCCACTTCAGTCCACTGGCAATCGGGAATAATGCTGCCGTAAACACCCATATGCAAATGTCTATTCATGTACCTGCTTTCAGTTCTTCCAAGTATATACCTAATAACAGGATTGCAGGATTCAGTGGCTCCTGGTATAATCATATAGTTGTGCATTCATCGCTGCAATCTGTATAAGAACATTTCTGTTTCTTCCACAAAGAAGAGGAAAAAAGAAGGAAAGAAAGAAGAAAGGAGAAAAAACAACAAAAATCCCATACTCCTCCCTTATTCCCCCTCTTATTGACATTTAGCTTTGGTATATTGCTTTTCTTAGAATTAATGAAAGAACATTACAATATTACTGTTAACGTTAGACACTAGTTTGCATTGATTGTATTCCCCCCACCCGCCATACCATCCCTCAACACCTTGCAGTGTTGATATTCGTTTTCCCTCATGTGAAAACTTTGTTTGTACATTTAGTCATCATCATTGTCCACTCTAGATTTCACTAAGTTATACGGTCCCAGTTTTTGTCCTCTATCTTTCCTTCTGGTGTCATACCTACTCCTAGCCTTCCTCTTTCAACCATATTCGCACTCACCTTCATTCAGTGTACTTACAATATTTTACTGCCATCACACAGTATTGTGCTATCCATTTCTAAGTCTTTCCAGTCAGTCTTTGTAAACATTCTGTATTTCTTCAGTTTCAAATGCTCAGTCTCTACCTTCTATCTCCTAATAACCCGTGTTCTTAGAGTTTGCTCACTATAGTTTGTTCATATTAGTGAGACCATACAGTATTTGTCCTTTTTGTTTCTGGCTTATTTTGCTCTATGTAAAGTCCTCAAGGTTCATCCATATTGTTGCATGCATCGTGATTTTATTCCATCTTCCAGCTGCGTAATGTTCCATCCATGTATATACCAGTTTGTTTATCCACTCTTCTGTTGTTGGACATTTGAGTTGTTTCCATCTATAGGCAGTCATGAATAATGCTGCTGTAAACATCGATGTGCAAGTGTCTTTTTGTGTCCCTGCTTTCAGTTCTTCTGAGTATATATTTAATAATGGGATTGCTGGATCAACATGGCAGTTCTATACTTAGCTTCTTGAGGAACCACCAAACTGCCTTCCAGAGCGGCTGCACCATTCTACATTCCCACCGATAGTGAATAAGTGTACCTACTTCTCCACATCCTTTCCTGCAGTTGTAGTTTTCTGGTTTTTTGGTAATGACCATTTTAATAGGTGTTAGATTATATCTCATTGTGGTTTTGATTTTCATTTCCTTAGTAGCTAGTGAAGTTGAGCATCTTTTCATATGCATTTGGGCTATTTATATTTCTTCTTCAGAAAAGTATCTATACATTATTTTGCCCATTTTTTAATTGGGTTGTTTGTCTTATTGTTGAATTGTAAGATCTCTAGGTATCATGGTTATTAAACCCTTATGTGATACATGCTTTCCAAATATTGCCTTCCATTGAGTAGGCTGCCTTTTTATTTTCCTGACAAAGCCCTGGATGTGCAGAATATTTGATGTGCAAAATATACGTGTTTTAATATGCGTACTTTTATTTTCAGGTTCTGGGAACACTTTTTATTTATGTCTTATTTATGGTTGAAGAATTTAGAAAAGAGCCAGTGGAGAACATGGATGATGTTATCTACTATGTGAATGGCACTTACCGTCTGCTGGAGTTCCTTGTGGCCCTCTGCGTGGTGGCCTATGGAGTCTCAGAGACCATCTTTGGAGAATGGACAGTGATGGGCTCAATGATCATCTTCATCCATTCCTATTATAATGTATGGCTTCGGGCCCAGCTGGGGTGGAAGAGTTTTCTTCTCCGCAGGGATGCTGTAAACAAGATTAAATCATTACCCATCGCTACTAAAGAGCAGCTTGAGAAACACAATGATATTTGTGCCATCTGTTATCAGGTAACTTGCACAGTAAGAATCCAGTTGGGCAGGGGCATATGACATGGCATATCCCTTGGGATTTTAACCACTTTAACCAAATTCAACTTAAATTTCCAGGCAGAATTATCTCCTGGGTAAAGAAATGGACAGCAGAAATTATTTAAAGACCTGATAAAATGTTTCCATTCTATTTCTAAATTAAGTTTTTAGTATGGTCCCTCAATTTCTAATTTATTGTTGTTATTTTCAACATTATTGCTCACCCATATATAAAGGAAAAACAGGTCAGGTGTTTTTTATTTTTACTCCTGAATACATACATACACACACACACACATACATTATCAAATATATACTATCAGTCAGGAGTCAGCAACTTCTGAAAAGTGGTGTGCCAAGATTCTGACTCTTTTCCTTCTAGTATTCTTGGGATACGGAAGAACTGTTTATTTACTTAACATATGTGGAAACAGTTTGTGTTTGCCATGTGTTGCTGGATTTATGAGATAGGTACAAGCCTTTGGGGCTCAGGGTGGGCGTATGGGGGTGTGGGTGGTGAACAGATGTTGTAAAGGCAATCAATTGGTGTACAGTCGAAATTGGTCTTCCTGTCATCTTTGGCACATGTGCGAAAAGTGACTGCCTTTAATATAAAAACTGAAGAAAATATTTAAATCAGCTTGGAAATACAATAAACAAAACTTGGCCTGTTTTTTTTTTTTTTTCAGAATAAGAATTTCTTTAAATAGTAAAATGTAACTACCATTTTTTTTTTTTTTTTTTTTATTATGAGTAAAGCAAACTTTGGGGTACAAGCAAAAAAAAAATTTTTTTTTCCCAGATCTCGTTTTCCCATTTTGAGATGACAAGGAGTAATGGAAGTTTCCTCTGCCAGGTTGAGCAAGTCATTCACTTAGTTCAGTGTTGTTATTTAAGTGATCTCCAGCATCTTTGTCCTAGGTAACCTCATTGTACTCAGGACAAAACACATGAAAAACAGATTTGGAGCACACAACAGCTTTTGCCACTGATATCTAAATTTTTCATCTCTGGGTTCAAGAGTCTTCTTTTTTGTATCTCCTATTGTCACATCACTTTTTTTGAGGTGCTAGACCTACCTGCTGATATCACAGAAAATAAAAGTCAAATTGCTTAGCTCCCTAGCTGGCTGCTTTTCCTTGGATGGCTTTCTGCTTTAAAGTTGATTCCCAAGTGTTACCAGTTCTTGGCAAGGAATTTCTGGGATAGCCACAGCTTCTTGTTTTAGAGTTTTAGACAAAATTTATGGCTGGTTCACCAAGATGTCTATTCCTGCAATTTTATCTTCATGTCCTCAGCCATCTCTCTACAGATGTATCTTAATACAAGAACTGTTATTACACAGTATACCAGTCCCTATTCTGATGGTTATCAAACCACGTGGGTTTCTTGTTGTAACTGTAGAGTGATGAATCCCATCTCCACATACCCTGATCCATTAGGTCTTGAGTGGCCCCAACATGTGCATTGTTTACAAGTATCCCAGGTGATTCTAATGCAAGATGAGAAACCCCGGCTTATATATACAGACCCAGTCTTGAAAACTGGATATACGTTGGCCCTAATGAAATTGCCACTTCCTTGCCAATACCTTGGTGTTTTGTGCTGTTAACAATTTTTGTTTTCTTGTAAATAATCTTATCATGGAGTAATCTGTTCAGTTGTGTTGAAGTATAACTGTGGAAAAAGTCTTGTCTCTAATATTAGATTTTTTGAGGTTATAATTAATACAGATGTCATACCATTAGAGACCTAATAATTATACTGCTGCAGTTGTATAACCCTTGGGTTTCACACTAAAATCTCTGGAAGGTAGTCTTCCTCATTTTTTACTTTTACTTCTTTTTAAAATTATTTAGCCAGTGTTCTTTTATTTGTATATGGGGATCTCTGATTGCAAGAGGCTTATTCAAATAAAAAAATGAGTTTTATTCTAAGATCGGTGCTAGAAGTTTTCTACTGTGGGGGAGTATTTGGGGTAGCACCAAAGATTTTAGATGACAGGTGTTTATAAGGTATCTTTGTTTTGCTCTTTTAGGACATGAAATCTGCTGTGATCACTCCTTGCAGTCATTTCTTCCATGCAGGATGTCTTAAGAAATGGCTCTATGTTCAGGAGACCTGCCCTTTGTGTCACTGTCACCTTAAAAACTCCTCCCAGCTTCCAGGATTGGGAACTGAGCCTGTTCCACAGCCTAATGCTGGAGCTGAGCAAAACATTGTGCTTCAGGAAGATACTGAACCCTCAGATCATGAGCATCCTGTAGGGACCAGGATACAAGAAAGCCCTAGTGACAATAATGAACATATTGCCAGCAGATCAGATAACCAGGAAGGGACTTTTGATCCTGAGGAATATCCTCTCAGTGCAAAAGATGAAGCACGTCCTGTCGAAGTCAGCCTAGAAGTAAAGAAGTAGAAATAACAGTTTGATATTCTGGAGAAGTTATTAACTCAAGGTGCAGTTCATGCTCACATTTGAGGAGTATATGAGATGATTAGGCAGGAAACTGACATTCTAAGGATCTAATCCAGGACGTACTCTCAGTGGAGACCACCTGCTTTCATTCCCTTGACATTGTGGGAGAAAATTTGCAATGTATGCTAATCAAAATGTATTTATATATTCTATGCTGATGTTTTGTTGAGGTTTGCCAAGAAAATTCATCCTCAGCAACTTCAGAAACTGCCCCAATTGTAAAAGATAGGTAAAATAGATTTGTGTTTGAAAGGGGTAACGAAAAGAGGATAAAGAGTGTAAGGACAGCATGGGAAGAAGCAGGCAGAAATGGAACAGACATTTCACTTTGGGACAGGATCATTGTTAAAAGGTATGAGTATGAGTAGTTACCGGCCCTGTTCTCTACCCCCCTTTCTCTCAATTCATTGGAACTCAGCAGGTGATTATTGAGTTTTGTACAGCACTGAAGTGAAATCAAAGATGTAAAAGCCTTGATTGTATTCAGAGATTGAAGCACGCTCATACTCCGTATGTGCTTTAGGGGAGGGGTGGGTGGGCACTTTGGGCCTTGCGGGTACATTCATGTAATCTGAGACTCCTGAACTTTATGATGGAGTCCTCACTATTTTGATGTATATGAAACTTTTGTTAATATATCGTATACTTTTTGGCTGTGTGAAGTAAACTAAAACTCTAATGAACACTTTGGAGTCCACTCTAGCTTGGGGGCCAAAGTCGGAAGGGCTTTAGGGCACTGATAAAGGCTGTAGGTGTACTTTTCAATCCTGTGTAATGTTCACTTCTTACAACTGAATCAAAACAGTGTTAAATTATGGCAATATTTGCATTTTGGGAATGAATACATAATTGTATGATCACACTCTGCAATTGCCACTTTTAAAGCTGTTAATAGATTTTTGCACCTTTTCTTTGACAAGGATGTGTCATATTTAAATTTTTACATTCATCATGGCTACAAGTAGAACTGGGGAGGGGGGAATGTCATTTTTTTATGGGAATTTTGATATGAAAAGAAACTAGTCATTTATTTATACAATAGGCTTGGCTCAAAAAGTGTTTTTCAGACTTGGTATTCCTAATGTGGGATGTGACTTATTTTATTTTTAGTAGCAAACTTGAATGTAGACTGACAGACATAGCTGAATGTCTTAATAAATTTAAATTTGAAGATAATTGGGTTTTTTTGTGATTATTATTGCATTTTATTGAAATTCTGCTCTTAGGAGGTTCTGTTCTTACCTGGCTGGGGTTGTTACATCCTTATCCTGCCCTGCGGATGTCAAAGTTCTGGGGTTAAAAAGGACTGACCAGTTTTCTGAAATCATCTGTCTGTCTCAGTGGTATCAACTTTAGTGCTGTATCAGAAGCATCTGGGTAGCTATTTTAAGAATTATTCATTACTGACCATACTTCAGATGAGCTGAATCGCATTGCCTGCAACTGTGCGTTTCAAAGCTTCCTGGGTAATTTTATCCAGGTAGCCTGACACCAGATTATACTTTCAGAAAGCAAGATTAAAATCAGTTTCTCCCAAGTGTAGTAGTTTCTTACTGACTTTTTAGAGGTCCGTGCTAGGTTGCAAATAGAACAATTGGCTCCCTCTAGTGGTAATACGGCTGTTGTCGAAGACCTAGCAGTAGTGATCTCTAATAAAACTGCTTTTCTGCCTCTGTAATTTCCAATATTAGGCTTCCTGGTGCTTTGCTTGAAGGAATAAAAATGCAATGAGGTTAGAGTCATTTTTGACATAGTTAACTTGGTTGTCCTTGAGCACAAGAGTTTTGAGTGTGAGAACTTGTTTATTTCTCTGGCCAAAGGGCTTTCTCATATAGTACCATTAGGAAATGTATGCAGATGTTTTAATGAAAGCAGAGACCTTCTTTGTTACCAGTTTCATACTATAGCACACTTTCAAAAATTATTGTTTTTTTTAATATAGTATACATTTTGCCTTCAAATGGCAAGTTGGTCTCAGTTCTACACTAAATCACATGAGCCTCTCAGCTGAGTAGCTTCTTGGACAAATATCAATGTGCATCCTTTTGCTTCAGCTAAAGCAACTAGATTATGTTATTAAAGAACCTCAAAAATCTTAGTGGCTTTAAAGCAACAAAGGCTTATGTCTCATACTGCACACATGTCAACTTGCCAATGAGTAGGGTGCTGTGATCAATACAGACAGTTGGGGTTCTATCTAAAGTATTCCCAGTGCCCAGGCCAAAGAGAGGGCTCTGGGAGGCCATGCACTGGCAATTACGTGCTCCAGGACTGGATCTTGTCACTTCTCTCCATCTCTTGGTCCAAACTGTTCCTATGGCCCCACCAACAACAAGAGGGCAGGGAAGTTCAGCTTTTCTTCCATGACCTGAAAGGAATATACCAGAGAGTAGTGCTGGCTACATACCACACTTGTTGGAGCAACAGTAAATTGCATACATTGTTCAAAATTTGGGAGCACTCCTATGAGTGGTTGAGAATATATCAATAGAGAACCTCTAACTTAATTTGCTCCTTGTTTTAATATATTGGGATGGTAGCAATTGTATAATGTCATACTCATTTTAAATTTCTACTTTTCATTTACTTGTGTTATAGTTTCTAACTCACTGCCAAACTTTTTGACTTAGGAACAAGACAAAGTTTACCTGGTTTAAATACCACCACCACCCCCAAAAAAGAAGAAAAGCCCAAATAAATCAAATTCAATTTCCCTTCTTATGCTTGATCAAATTTAATGAGAAAATAGCAAAACCTTTATGAGCCTTGTTGGGTTTTAGGTCACTTTCCCTATATGCTTAGTGTTTCCCACTGTTTTCAGACAAGTTCATTGTTTTCACTCATGATCAATATTCTATTAAAAACTTTAATGAAGTTTATCACCTCATAAGCTTTGATAACAATAGTGGCACTAAGGAGTCTAAACCCTCATAATTAGTTGTCTATATTTCCACTTAGTGGTGTTTTTCACTTTATCAAGCTGTTCTTGTGATCTAACTCATACTATTTTCATGATAAGTGTCTAAAAGTCTGTTTTATAAACGCTAGATTGAACGTGAAGCTCCATGAAGTCTCCCATTAAAACTTGGGTGTTTACGCTGAAGAAAATGCCATGTTTTCATGGGCATATTATATCAGAACCACTCTGCTTTCCCAAAAGGTTTTGAGGGGGGGAGTTGTGAATAACTGATTAATAGAGGAAGGAGAAGCTATAGTTTTCAAGTGTAAAAGGGAAGGCTTCTTTCTATGGTAATGGGATAAGAGTCTTACAAGTATTAATAACTTATATGCCAATTTTGAAAGAAACACCTTTTGAAAAATAGTTTTCCACTTAAGTTGCCTCCACTATGGCTTTATTAAAAATGGTTTCTTCAATTTTAGAATCCTGGTGATTCTGAATCAAGGTGAAGGTAGATATTACATGGATTGATTTTTAAAAGAAAAAAACTAGGTCGCGTGCCTTTTTTTCAACACATTATTATTTGGAAAATAAAGTATTAAAAAGGAATGAAAAAAATCACCTATAAATCACTCACTTTTGGAATTAGTCTTTGAAGTTCCTTTCTATTTTCTGTATGCTGTATGGCGGGCACACATTTCATTATTTTTTCCATGCGAGTATCCCATGATTGCAGCACCATTTGTTGAATTTTTGTTTGTTTTGCTTGTTTTTTTACGAAGTATGTGGACTGGGACTTGAACCCACAACTCCCACATGGCAGGTGAGAATTCTACCACTGAACTACCCTTGCACCTTCCTTAAGTTCCTTTTGTATTGGATGATAGCAGGCCTCCCCTGCAGACAAAGACATCCACCGGGTCATTTTCACTTCTCTTAGTCTGCCTGATTGTCAAGGTGGCAGCTTAGTGAGGTGTGGGATTTAGTTCATCCTCCAGAGCAGCTAGTAAATAGCCAGGAACAGTACAGAACAACTGCTAGGGCCACATCAGTGACCAGACACAGCATACCTCAGTCTGGACAAGTTGGACCAGCTGCGAGCACACCTAGAACCATGAGTTCCCCAAACCCACAGGCTACTTCCCAGAGGAGAAAGGAAAGAGACTTTACTAGCAGCAGGGGCTGAGCTCAACCAAGCTCCAATTGTGGAATTAATTGGCAAATTCTGACTACTAGAAATAGATCTCCAGCTCAGCTGAACCTTAAGTAAAAGCTGAGGTAGCTGGTTTTTGCTTGGAAGTAGAGGGGGCAGGGCTGATGGGAAAAGAAAAAAAAAAAAACCACAGGTTTTTTTTAGATCAGACTGCACAAAATACTTGGAAATTTCTAGGCCCTGAAGGAAAGGAGGGGACACATAGGACTTGGAGATACTCAGAGCAATGCGCCAACTTAAGCTCTAGATTGGCAAACTTGAGGAATGGGGGTCCTGGGTCCTGCTCTGAAAAGGATTTTTTTCTTTTCTTTTTTGTGGCTTGACTACTGCTTAACTGCTCTTTGCATACAACTGCAAGGCTTCTCAGGTTCCAATTGCCCCAGGCAAGGGCAGAATTAAGCTTGTCTGAGAGACAAAGAGGCTGGTCAAGTGAAAGGAAGTAAATCCCTGGAGGCTGTGCCTTTCGCAGGAGAGGGGTGGGACATAGCTCACGGGAATTCCCTCCTGTAAGGAATTCAGACCCCAGAGTTAGGAAAACTGAAGTAATTAAAGCCAGCCTACAACCTCTCCTTTGTCTAGACCGTGCCCCAGCAGGGAGAGTTTGCTGAAGTTAAAGGTACTGCATCACTTTATACTGAGCTTGACCCGTGTTACGCACCACAAATGGGGCAGGATAGGAAAAACACCGAGTCCAGAGGCTTCTTAGTAAAGTCTTTGAACCTGCTGGGTCTCGTCCTCAGGGAAAACTGATGCAGGTGACTCTTTCCTCCTGACAGGAGACTAGTCTGGTCTGGGAAAATCTGACTGGGGTCTATAATACCTATGTAGACCCTCCTAAGGGTGGGGAGGGAAAAGGCACCATACAAGCAGGGCAAGAAACAAGAAAACAAGAACCGAAAAATTCTCCTCTGTTAAACATAACCTAAGCTAGAGGTCCAGAAAAAGTTGAACTGAATGTCAAAGAACAGATAGACAACAAATTCATCCAGCAAGAAAACCCTAGGTAAAAGAAGTGAAAGCAATCTCCAGAATAAACTAGTTAAGGTAACTAAATGTCTAGACGCCAGCAAAAAATAACAAATCACACCAGGAAAATTGAAGATACGGCCCAGTCAAAGGAACAAACCAACAATTTAAATGAGATACAGGAGCTGAAACAATTAATTCAGAATATACGAACAGACATGGAAAACCTCATCCAAAACCAAATCAATTAATTGAGGATATGAAGAAGGCAAGGAATGAACAAAAAGAAGAAATGGAAAGTCTGAAAAAACAAATCACAGAACTTATGGGAATGAAAGGCACAGTAGAAGAGATGAAAAAAAAAAACAATGGAAACCTACAATGGTAGATTTCAAGAGGCAGAGGATAGGATTAGTGAACTGGAGGACGGAAAATCTGAAATCCAACAAGAAACAGAAACTATAGGGAAAAAATGGAAAAATATGAGCAGGGACCCAGGGAACTGAATGACAATATGAAGCACATGAATATACATGTTGTGGGTGTCCCAGAAGGAGAAGAGAAGGGAAAAGGAGGAGAAAAACTAAGGGAGGAAATTATTACTGAAAATTTCCCAACTGTTATGAAAGACTTAAAATTACAGATCCAAGAAGTGCAGCATCCCCAAGGGAATAGATCCAAATAGATGTACTCCAAGACACTTACTAATCAGAATGTCAGAGGTCAAAGAGAAAGAGAGGATCTTGAAAGCAGCAAGAGAAAAGCAATCCATCACATACAAGGGAAACCCAATAAGACTATGCATAGATTTCTCAGCAGAAACCATGGAGACGAGAAGACAGTGGAATGATATATTTAAATTACTAAAAGAGAAAAACTGCCAACCAAGAATTCTATATCCATCAAAATTGTCCTTCAAATATGAGGGAGAAATTAAAACATTTTCAGACAAAAAAATCACTGAGAGAATTTGTGACCAAGAGACCAGCTCTGCAAGAGATACTAAAGGGAGCACTAAAGACAGATACAAAAAGACAAAAGAGAGAGGTGTGGAGAAGAGTGTAGAAAGGAAGACTAAGAGTAAAGGTAAAAAGAAGGAAAGTTAGATATGACATATAAAATCCAAAAGGCAAAATGGTAGAAGAAAGTACTACTGTACAGTAATAACACTAAATGTTAATGGATTGAACTCCCCAATCAAAAGACATAGACTGGCAGAATGGATTAAAAGACAGGACCCATCTATATGCTGTCTACAGGGAACACATCTTAGACCCAAAGATAAACATTGGTTGAAAGTGAAAGGTTTGGAAAAGATATTTCATGCAAATAACAACCAGAAAAGAGTAGGAGTAGCTATACTAATATCCAGCAAATTAGACTTCAAATGTAAAACAGTTAAAAGAGAAAAAGAAGGATACTATGTACTAATAAAAGGAACAATTCAGCATGAAGACATAACAATCATAAATATTTATGCACCGAGCCAGAATGTTCCAAAATACATGTGGCAAACACTGAAAAGGGAAATAGACACATCTACCATAATAGTTGGAAACTTCAATTCCCCACTCTCATCAATGGACAGAACATCTAGGCAGAGGATCAATAAAGAAAATGAGAATTTGAATATTACAATAAATGAGCTAGATTTAACAGACATTTATAGAACATTACACCCCACAACAGTAGGATCCACCTTTTTCTCAAGTGTTCATGGATCATTCTCAAAGATAGACCATATGCTGGGTCACAAAGCAAGTCTCAATAAATTTAAAAAGACTGAAATCATACAAAACACTTTCTCAGATCATAAAGGAATGAAGTTGGAAATCAATAATAGGCAGAGCACCAGAAAATTCACAGATATGTGGAGGCTCAACAACACACACTTAAACAACCAGTGAGTCAAGGAAGAAATTACAAGAGAAATCAGAAAGTGAAAGGTTGGGAAAACAACAATCAGAAAAGAGCAGGAGTAAATATACTAATATCCAACAAACTAGATTTCAAATGTAAAACAATTAAAAGAGACAAAGAAGGACACTATGTATTAATAAAAGGAACAATTCAGCAAGGAGACATAACAATCATAAATATTTGTGCACACTGTCAGAGCGCTCCAAAATACATGAGCAAACACTGAAAAGAGAAATAGACACATCTACCGTAATAGTTGGAGACTTCAATTTACTGCTCTCATCAATGGGCAGAACATCTAGGCAGAGGATCAATAAAGAAACAGAGAATTTGAATAAGACAATAAATAAGCTAGACTTAACAGACATTTATAGAACATTACACCCCACAACAGCAGGATACACCTTTTTTCTCAAGTGCTCATGGATTATTCTCAAGGATAGACCATATGCCAGGTCACAAAGCAAGTCACAATAAATTTTAAAATATTGAAATCATACGAAACACTTTCTCAGATCATAAAGGAATGAAGTTGGAAATCAATAACACACAGAGGGCCAGAAAATTCACAAATACATGGAGGCTCAACAACACACTCTTAAACAACCAGTGGGTCAAGGAAGAAATTAGAAGAGAAATCAGTAAATATCTAGAGGCAAATGAAAAGGAAAACACAACATATCAAAATCTATGGGATGCGCAAAGGCAGTGCTAAGAGGGACATTTATTGCCCTAAATGCCTGTATCAAAAAGGAAGGAAGAGCAAAAATCAAGGAATTAACTGTTCACTTGGAAGAACTAAAGAAAGAACAGCAAACTAACCCCAAAGCAAGCAAAAGGAAAGAAATAATGAAGATTAGAGCAGAAATAAATGAAATTGAGAATATTAAAACAATTGAGAAAACCAACAAAACCAGAAGTTGGGTCATGAGAAAATCAATAAGATTGATGGACCCTTAGCGGGGTTGACAAAAAGAAGAGAGGATGCAAATAAATAAAATCAGAAATGGAAAAGGAGACATAACCACTGACTCCACAGAAATAAAGGGGGTAATGAGAGGATACTATGAACAACTTTATGCTAATAAACTAGACAATGTAGATGAAATGGAAAACTTCCTAGAAAGGCATGAACAACCAACACTGACTCAAGAAGAAATAGACACCTCAACAAAACAATCACAAGTAAAGAAATTGAATTAGTCATTAAGAAGCTCCCAAAAGAGAAAAGTCCAGGACCAGATGGCTTCAAATGTGAATTCTACCAAACATTCCAGAAAGAATTAGTACCAATCCTGCTCAAACTCTTCAAAAAAATTGAAGAGGTGGGAAGGCTACCTAACTCATTGTATAAAGTCAACATCACCCTCATACCAAAGTCAGACAAACATACTACAAGAAAAGAAAATTATGGACCAATTTCTCTAGTGAATATAGATGCAAAAATCCTCAACAAAATTCTTGCAAGTTGAATCCAGGAGCATATTAAAAGAATTATACACCATGACCAAGTAGGATTCATCACAGGTATGCAAGGATGATTCAACAGAAGAAAATCAATTAATATAATACATGATATCAACAAATCAAAGCAGAAAAACCACACGATCATCTCAATTGATGCAGAAAAGGCATTTGACAAAATTCAACATCCTTTCTTGCTGAGAACACTTCAAAGGATAGGAATAGAAGGGAACTTCCTCAATATGATAAAGGGACTATAGGGAAAACTCACAGCTAACATCATCTTCAATGGGGAAAAACTGAAAACTTTTCCTCTATGATCAGGAACAAGATAAGGATGTCCACTGTCACCATTGTTATTCAATATTGTGTTGGAAGTTCTAGCTAGAGCAATTAGACAAGAAAAAGGAATACAAGGCATCAAAATTGGAAAGGAAGAAGTAAAACTCTCACTGTTTGCAGATGAGATGATACTATATGTCAAAAACCCCGAAAAATCCACAGCAAAACTACTAGAGCTAATAAATGAGTACAGCAAAGTGGCAGGTTACAAGGTCAACACTCAAAAATCTGTAGTGCTTCTATACACTAGTAATGAGCAATCTGAGAGGGAAATCAAGAAAAAATTCCATTCCCAATTGCAACCAAAAGAATAAAATATTTAGGAATAAATTTGACTAAAAATACAAAAGACATATAAAAAAAAAAACTATAAGAAATTGTCGAAAGAAATCACAGAAGACCTAAAGAAATGGAAGGGCATACCATGTTCATGGATTGGAAGACTAAATATAGTTAAGATGTCAATTCTATCTAAATTGATTTATAGATTCAATGCAATACCAATTAAAATCCCAAAAACTTACTTTTCAGAAATAGGAAACCCAATAAGCAAATTTATCTGGAAGGGCAGAGTGCCCCAATAGCTAAAAATATCCTGAGAAAGAAAAATGAAGTTGGAGGTCTCACACTACCTGACTTTAAGGTATGTGGTCAAAACAGTATGGTACTGGCATAAAGACAGATAAACTGACCAATGCAATTGAATACAGTGTTCAGATATAGACCCTCTCATTTATGGACAATTGATCTTTGATAAGGTAGTCAAGCCAACTCACCTGGGACAGAACAGTCTCTTCAATAAATGGTGCCTGGAGAACTGGATATTCACATGCAAAAGAATGAAAGAGGATCCATATCTCATACTCTATACAAAAATTAACTCAAAATGAATCAAAGACCTAAACATTAGATCAAAGACCATAAAACTCTTAGAAGAAAATGTAGGGGAATATCTTATAAATCTTATGCTAGGAGGCAGTTTCCTAGATCTTACTCCCAAAGCACAAACATTGAAGAAAGAAATAGATAAATGGGAACTCCTCAAAATTAAACACTTTGTGCATCAAAGAGCTTTGTCAAGAAAGTGAAAAGACAGCCTACACAAGGGGAGACAATACTTGGAAATGATTTATCAGATAAGGATGTAGTATCCAGAATATATAAAGAGATTGTTCAATTCAACAACAAAAAGACAAATTACAAAATGGGCAAAAGACATGAACAGACACTTCTCAGAAGAGGAAATACAAATGGCCAAAAGGCACATGAAAAGGTGCTCAACTTCCTCGGCTATTAGGGAAATGCAAATCAAAACCACAATGAAATATCATCTCACACCCACCAGAATTGCCATTATCAATAAAACAGAAATGACAAGTGCTGGAGAGGATGTGGAGAAAGAGGCACACTTACCCACTGTTGGTGGGAATGTTATGGTACAACCGCTGTGGAAGGCAGTTTGGTGGTTCCTCAGGAAGCTAAGTATAGAATTGCCATATGATCCAGCAATGCCATTGCTAGGTATCTATTCAGAGGACATGAGGGCAAGGGCACAAATGGACATTTGCACAACAATGTTTATAGCAACATTATTTACAGTTGCCAAGAGATAGAAGCAGCCTAAATATCCATCAACAGACAAATGGATAAACAAGCTGTGGTATATACATACAATGGAATATTATGCATCTGTAAGGCTGAATAAAGTCATAAAGCATATAACAACATGGATGGACCTTGAGGACATTATGCTGAGATTAGCCAGAAACAAAAGGACAAATACTATATGGTCTCACTGATATGAACTAACATTAATGAATGAACTTGGAAAATCTCAGTTAAGAACAGAGGCCATCAAGAAATAGAAATAGGGTAGATTTTGGGTAATTGGAGCTGAAGGGATACAGATTGTGCAAAAGGGCTGATTGTAAAAATTCAGAAATGGATAGCACAATATTTCCTAATTGTAGTACAATAATGTTAGTACACTGAATGAAACTGAATGTGGGATGGCTGGGGGCACAAATGAAACCAGAAGGAAAGATAGATGCTAAAGACTGAAATGATCTAATCTAGGAATGCCTAGAGTGTACAATGATTGTGAATATATAAATGTACAAGTTAAAAAATGTTTTCGCATGAGGAAGAACAAAGGAATGTCAATATTGCAGGGTGTTGAAAATAAAAGGTAAATCATATTTTAAAACTTTAACTTACGTGTGGGAATAAAGAAAAAATGTTTATTTGGTACAAAATTTATATTTTGACTAGTGCATTTCGTAATATAACTTATATGGACAGGTTAATTGGAAACCATAGGTGCATGGAACCTTGAATGGGTGTAGAAGCCAAGAGTTTAAAGCAAGACCTACAGAATTTGTCGCAAGCTGCTGGCCTCAGGATGGCAGCGTTAAACTGTGGAGATTGTTATGTAGAGCAGCCTGGGAGGAAGAGAATGTTTACCCAAAACAGTTATGTTAAGTATGAAGAACACTGTGAGATAAGAATCTTGCTCCCTCAGGAAATGCCTGCATATCTATTGACATCCTGTGGTATATAACAAGGATCTGGTTGAGAATAAAGTTGTCTGAAGTCTGTCTGAAGTAAACTCAAGCTTCAGACCCCCTGAGCCCATCTGTGTCTTTCTTTCTCTCCTTCTTCCTTTCTTTCTTTCTCATCATTCCTTAATATCCTTCGAGCTCCGTTTCAATAGGAAGCAACAAATGGGTATTGAGATTTTGTAGGATTGTCCAGAGTGATGCCCTGATAAATCCCAGATTGATTTGAACAGTGAATCAAAAAATGTTTTCAGAATCCCCTTGGGGGAATAATGAGAAAAGGAAAATTCAACTTCCCCATTTGGAGAGTTCCTCATATTTTTGCAAGCAGTGGGGACAACCAAATCGATGGGCCGAGCCCTCAATCTTGGGGTTTGTTCATATGAAACTTGTCCCCACAGAGGATGGACTGAGACTACTTAGAATTGGGTATAAAAGTCACCCCTAGAGAACCTCTTTTGTTGCTTAGATGTGGCCTCTCTCTCTTTCAGCCAACACGACAAGCAAACTCACCACCCTTCCCCTCTCTATGTGGGACATGACTCCCACATAGGAGTGTAAACTTCCCTGACAACATGGGACAGAAATCCTAGAATGAGCTGAGACTCGGCATCAAGGAATTGAGGAAACCTCGACTGAAAGGGGGAAGAGAAAAATGAGACAAAGTAACATGTCAGCGGCTGAGAGATTTCAAACAGAGTTGAGAGGTGATCCTGGAGGTTGTTCTTATACATTTTATAGAAATCCCCTTTTTGGTTTAAGGTGTATTAGAGAGGCTAGAGGGAAGCACCTAAAATTGTAGAGCTGTGTTCTAGTAGCCATGTTTCTTGAAGATGATTGTATAATGGTATAACTTTCACAGTGTGACTGTGTGATTGTGAAAACCTTGTACCTGATGGTCTTTTTATCTACGATATTGACAGATGAGTAAAAAATAGCGATTAAAAATAAATAAATAATAGGGGGAACAGATGTTGAAATAAATTGAATAGATTGAAGTATTAGTGATCAATGAAAGGGACTGGTAAAGGGTATAGAAAAAAGTAATGGGAACAAAGGTTAAAATCTATTGAGTAGATGAAATCCTAGCGGTCGATGAGAGGGAGGGGCAAGGAATATGATATATATGAGTTTTTTCTTCTTTCTTTTTATTTCTTTTTCTGGAGTGATGCAAATGTTCTAAAAAATGATCACGGTGATGAATATACTACTACATGATGATATTGTGAGCCATTGATTGCACAACATACATGGAATGTTTGTATGTTAAGAATGTTCATGTTTGCATGTTGTTTTGGTTTGATAATACAAAATAAGTTAAATTAAAAAAAAAAGTCTTCCTGATCATTTGGCCTCTGAAATTCAAATATGTTCCAAACACTTTTGCAGTTCATTAGTTAAGGCACACCCATTTCTTCCACCTTTGAAGACAAGGAACTGTATGGCGTTTTCAAATATGGTTACATTTGATGGGAAGTAAGTGCTTAGAAAATAATCACAAATATGCGGAGCAGCTTGTATAGCTAGTTATCCTTGCAGCCATCCAGAAAAATACTTCTATTTCTCTCCTTCTGTGGATTCTACACCCAGCTGCAGTATGCGAACGAGATTCTGAGTCAAGGTAGCTTATTTCTAGTGAAGATTGAGTAAATCCTGCCATCAGCCAGGTTTCTAGAGTCAAGATCATTTTCCTGGTCCCTGGCGCTCTTGTCCTCATCTATTTCTTATGAATATTGACCCTTTGACCCTTTTTCTTTCTATTCTTACTAGATATAAGAATATATTTAGTGAAAGGCAACTCCTCGCCTTTTCATTGTTGTATATGTTCTAAGGTAAGAGAGAATGGCTTTTGGCTACCTGGAAATAATCTCATCAATGTAGAAGTTCAGAGTTAATTCTAGTTGGAATTCTCTATCATTTTTTGACAACGCACTAAACTGAAGTCATCTCTCCAAGTGGCATCAAACCTGATAGTTTCTTTTGACAGCCTTTAATCTATTCATCCTCTCGGATCTAGGTGAGCTTGACTAAAGGCAAGAGCTCTGAGCTGTCATTTCACTCTCTCTAGCTGTGCAATCCCTGGCCTGCCTCAGCCTCATCTGAAACAAATGATGTCCGAGGTATCATCTTAAGAATCATCTTAAACTCTTAGGAATTTGCCCCTGTATTTTTAATTGTTACCACTGACTGAAAAATGAGTTTCAAATATTTTTTATGGGCTGTGGCAACTACCAGTTTAGCTAAAGTATGGCTCACCGCTGTTTTCCAAGGAACTGGCATAGGGTAGGAGCTCTAAGTATTGAGTGAACACATGTGATTCCTTGTATAAATCCCATAGTTTAAAAACGACAGAGAATTCTCGTAGCTGTGGCGGTGGGCGGCATAATATTGCACGCCAACTCGGTGAAGTCATTTCTGTGAACAGTTTTGTCTGACTCAATTCTGATATGGAGCTCAGCTTCTAGAACAGAGATTTCAAACTGGCATCCAGGTAATAGCTTGGCTGCTAGAATTTCCTTTGTTCTGTTGTTTGCCCTTAATGGTGTATTTCTTTGAAAATTAAACTTTACTTTTAGAGCAGACTTATGTTTACAGAAAAAATGCACAGAAAGTTACAGAGCCCCCACCCCTAACAAACTCCCCCACCCTCACAGTTTCCCCAATGTACATTTTAAAATGATAGCTAGAAATATTTGAATTAGTTGCCAACATTAACAAATGTTAAGGGTGTACATAAAGACTCAATTTCTAGCTTCTTGAAAAATTGAAAGAACTGGCCACATGGGGTGCTTTTTCCCGCCTGGTAACAGCTGGTAGAAGCTGAAGCAGGCTGAGCAAGCTTTTTAATTTACCCCAGTTCCCATTCCACTATCTGCTCTAGAAAATTAGATTGTTGTCATCAATCTCTGCTGTTCACATGGCAGATGCTGTTAGTGAGCTGGACAAGTTTGGCATCTCATTAAATAATAGTCAAATTCTATACTGTTGATCAAAGTGAAAAACATGAGCTTTGAAAGCCAGAAGCAATCTAGATAAATGTGATATTCATTTATGGAAGTGTAGAATTTGAGGATTTTTTTTTTATTACACTAGTACAGTTTAAAAAAAATCCGTGATCAAGTGTTTCATTTAAATATATTTTCAGTTTGGGTCTGTGCTTGAATTTTGTACTCTTTGATGTCGCCAAATTGTTATATGTACCTAGACCAGAGTTTTTCAATTTTTGATGGGCATTGGAATCAGGAGGAAAGCTTGTGAAAAACACAGACACCTGGGCTCAACTCCAAGGATTCTGATTGGTAGGTTTTAGATGGAGTCTGAGTATTTCAACTTTTTTTCCCCAAATTTGCAGGTTATTCTGATCCCATCACAATGTGAGAACCCTTACTCTAGGACAAATATTCCTGCTATTTTGGTGAGAAAATGTTCCTTGTTCTTGGAACTATCAGTTTTATGGCAGAGAGCTCTAAGAGAAGAAACACAAATGAAGACATCTGCCTCTCGGGAGCATTTGTGGTTGAGGATCGTGGCAAATACAACAACTGCTTTCAGGGCTTCTGTCGTGAAGTCCCACAGCCTGGCAGAAATGAATGTGCAGGTGTGGTGTGGGATCCGACTTAGTTCACCAGCCATTTTGGTTGATTGACCACCCAGAAATGTCTGAAGCTATTTATATTTTAAGATAAAACATTGTCAGTTTTTCCCCCCAAGCATACAGAATTAAAGAAGCATAGAAATTGGAAATAAACCAGACTTTAGAGCTCTAGATCAGACCCTTGACAGGGAGCCAAACTTCCCTACTCACCATGGCTAGGTTGTAAAGGAAGCTCATGAAATTCATTGATTTATTTTTATTTTTTTACATGGGCAGGCACCGGGAATCGAACCCGGGTCCTCTGGCATGGCAGGCAAGCATTCTTGCCTGCTGAGCCACCGTGGCCCGCCCTCATGAAATCCATTTGTTCACAAGTCCAAGTGACTAAGGGGGGTTTCAACTTGCCTCTCTTGGATTCATTTTGACCAATGTGGGAAAACTTTCAAATCTTTAAAACTAAGCACATTGTTCTTGCCTTCCATGTTGCATAATTTTCCCCAAAGATCAGCTTTATCAATACCCTGAGAGATGTTCTGCCTTCCTGTATTCTCAAAACCATAGAATCCCTTAGCATCACAGCTCCCAAACTTTGCTGCATATTGCAGTCACCTGGGGATTTAAACCAAGGATGCCTGGGTTTCACCCCGGGACATTCTGATTCAGTTATTATGAGGTAAATCCTGAGTGGGGCATCAAGATATTTAAAAGCTCCCCAAGTGTTCTAATGTGCAGCAAAGTCTGGATTCATTTTGCCATGGTGTCTACAAGATTAGCCCTTGTCTTAGTTTTCTAGGAGTGTAATGAAGTACCACAAACTGGGTGGTTTTAAACTACAAAAAAAATTATCATTTCACAATTCTGGAGGCTAGATGACTCAAATCGAGGTTTTAACTGAGCTACGCTTCCTCCAAAACCTGTAGGGCAGAATCTTTCCTTGCCTTTTCTAGCTTCTGGTGGTTTGTTGTCAATCCTGTTTTTCACCTCATCTGTGTCTTCCCTTTCCTTCTTATAAGGACCCAGTCATATCGGATTAAGAGCACACCCTACTCCGGTCTGACCTTTTTCACTTGACTAATTCCATCTGTGATGACCCTACTTCAAATACGTTCATATTCTAAGGTATGGGGATAAGGGCTGCAACATACCTCTTTAGGGCACACAATTCAATCCCTAACAGCACTCTCGGCTGCTCTGCTCACTTTGATGCCCGCGGATGGATAGATCCAAGTGGTCCTCGGACCCATGCAACCTTCATCCCTGAATTGTAGTATAATTCTACCCCCACCCTTGGTATTCTCAGCGTCCACTGTTCTCCTGATTCAGCATTGGCCAAGTCAGCGTCTGATGCTGCTGCCAATATTTGAGTTCAGAGGTTGGCACTGATGCCTATGAGCCAAATCTGACCAGCACACTTGTTTTCTTTTGCTTTGATGGTGTTTCTAAAATAATTCAGCTAACATTTAAAAATGGGGAGAATTCATATAAAAATATCTGGATTCCTGGTTTCTTTGGAAAAACCAGAAAGTCTAAGCCCATTTCCATGTTAATAACTGGCATATGCCCCTCCTCACTGCACCCCAGACCCTTCCCAGACCCCATCATTTATTACTCTATTTTGACTTTTGCTTTTGCTCATCTTTTGCTGAGTGTTGATTACACATGCACACAGCATTTTTTTTTTCACCAGGGGTTGCTTCCCGCCCTGCAATAGGTTCTTCTGAGGAACCACTGATCCCGCACATACACCCATCACTCTTCAGGTTTGTTATCTCCACTTTCATATCACTTCTAGCTTTCACTCCTTTTGACCCTTCCTGGTGTAATAGGATTAGTGATGTTTTCAAAACACCACAAAACCAACCAGAAACACAAGGGTCCTGGAGTTCAAAAGCCAACAGGGTCAGGTGGCTAATGGAAAGTGGTGATGTGTGGTGACATGGCCCAGCTGGGGGCCACAGAGATCTGAAGAACATTGTTCCATCTGAAGGAGGAAGCCTTCCCCAGCCACCCTGGCTCACTGCTGCCCAGTGGGGCATTCTGTGTCGGCACTGCCCAGTATGGAGCCATGTTGGCCACAGGTGCTGTCAAGTACTTGAAATG
Organism: Tamandua tetradactyla; assembly: GCF_023851605.1. Taxonomy (NCBI): domain Eukaryota; kingdom Metazoa; phylum Chordata; class Mammalia; order Pilosa; family Myrmecophagidae; genus Tamandua; species Tamandua tetradactyla. The sequence continues at coordinate 40,356,872 of NC_135346.1, read as the reverse complement.
TAGCCAGTATGACATTGGGGGTGGATTTTCATTTTATTTAATTTTTATCAATGTAAAATTAAATAGCCATGGGTGACTAGTGGCTACTGCATTGAACAGTGGGTCTGGCTGGTTATTGCTGAGCAGAAAAACATGAAGGTGACTCTAGTATACCGAGGTCTTCTGATTTTTCCAAAGCATCCAGGGATCCATATTTTTAATAAAATCTCTTCAGTTTAAAGCATTGGTCCCATTTTGTAAAATGTAATGAAAGCCAATAAAACATATTGATAGGATGGATTGTGGCCTGTGGTCAACCACTGGTGCCCTGCATTGTGGATTAACAAATGGCCAAGGGCACAGAGAAAAGCACCGCAGTGGAAAGCAAAGGGCACAAATAATGTGTTACTGCTTTGAAGTATAGCTTAGCTTGCACAAAAGAAAGTTTGTTGGTTGAAAGTTTGTCAGTGGTAGAGTTTATACATACTATACTGTACTATTCCATGCTATGCTATGCTACACTACGCCATCTATACTAAACTATAATATGCTACACTATACCATATTATATTATACTACCCAATACTCTACTATGCTATATTACACTATACTATACTGCACTATACTTGACTACATTACATTATACTATGCTATATGCTACCCTATACTATATACTACACTATACTACACTAAACTATACTATACTATACAACGCTATGCTATGCCCTACTATGTTATATAACCTATACTACACTATTAAATCACATAGCAAGTGATATTTAGTATACAATGTAAAGGGTGAGTAAAAAGCTAGATGAAGAAAAGATCTCCTAAAGAGAGGAAAGAGACCCAGAGGTAAGAGAGAACACCTTGGTTGGGAAACTAAACAAGTTTTACATATCTGCTCTATCCAATGTGGTAGCCACTAATCACATGTGGCTAATTAAATGTAAAAATTTAAAAAATATTTTCATTAATAAGACAACACACAAACATTCTTAACATACAAACATTCCATACATGGTAAATAATCAATGGCTCACAATATCATCACATAGTTGTGCGTTCCTCGCAATGATCATTTTTTTGAACATTTGCATCACTCCAGAAAAATAAAGAAAGAAAAAAGAGAAAACTCATACTTACCATGGCCCTTATCCCTCCTCATTGACCACTAGTATTTCCATTTACTCAATTTATTTTAACCTTTGTTCTCCTTATTGTTTATTTTTATACATATGTTTTACTCATCTGCCCATACCCTAGTTAAAAGGAGCATCAGACACAAGGTTTTCACAATCATACAGTCACATTGTAAAAGCTATATCATTACACCATCATCTTCAAGAAACAAGGTTACTGGAACACAGCTCTACAGTTCACGTACTTCCCTCCAGCCACTCCAATACACCATAAACTAAAAAGGGATATCCATATAATGCATAAGAATAACCTCCAGGATAACCTCGCAACTCTGTTTGAAATCCCTCAGCCACTGACACTTTATTTTGTCTCATTTCTCTCTTCCCCCTTTTGGTCAAGAAGGTTTTCTCAATCCCTTGATGCCAGGTCCTGTCTCATGCTGGGATTTCTGTCCCATTGGCCAGGGAGGTTTACACCCCTGAGAATCATGTCCCATGTAGAAGGGGAGGGCAGTGAGTTCACCTGCTGTGTTGGATTAAAGAGAGAGGCTACATCTGAGCAACAAAAGAGGTTCTCTGGGGGTGACTCTTAGGCCTTATCATTTTTTTGCATGGGCGGGCTCTGAGAATTGAAACCACTTCTCCAGTATGGCAGGTGAGAATTCTTCCACTGAGCCACCATTATATCACCCAGGCCTAATTTTAAGTAGGCTTAGCCTATCTTTTGCAGGAATAAGTTTTGTAGGGGCGACCCCCAAGATTGAAGGCTTAGCCTACTGATTTGGTTGTCCCCTACTAAATTTAAATTTAAATAAAATTTTAAAGATCAAAACTTCAGTTCCTCAGTCACAGGTACATTTCAAATGTTTAGTAGCCATGTGCAGCTAGCGGCTACCATATTGGACCATACAGATAGAGAAGACTCCCATTGTGGCCATAAAATCTGCGGACAGCACTAGAGCTTAGGGCTGAGGAGGTGACGAAGGGAAGAGGATGGTGAGGGGGAAACATGAGAGGTCAGGTACCCAGAGTTCAGGTGGTGAGGTCACCAAGGGACTCATACCATTTTAGGAACTTTGACTTTGTGCTGAATCCAAATGGATTGGAAGGAGGTCAATAGTGGATCTAGAGACCAGTTAAGAGGGGCTGACACTTTAGTCCAGGGATAAGGGTGCCCCAGGGCTCAAGCATTGTCATTATCCTCAATGCTGGCTCTGGGCTGAGATTCTTTATCAAGATTTTTTACACCAGCTGTAAGCTGTTCACTCCAAATAAGCCTACAGGTAAAGAAAGTGGGGTTCTAAGCATTTCAGTAACATAGCCCAGCAGATCCCACAGCCAGTAAGTTCCAGAACTGGGATCCTAACCACAGCTATTTAATTCCAACGTCTCAGGCATTGTGATTTGTGTTTGTTTGATCTTGTTTCTCCTCTACAATGGTCTCTCCCTGGAAGAGAAAGAAAGAGACAAAAAGCACGGAGGCAGGAAGTGCTGTCTGCCTGGTTGGGAGGTGGGATGGTGTCAGAGGAGCAGGCGAGGGACTTTGAGGCAGACACTCTGACTGAGAAGCACTGATCAAGTCACTCTAAGTGCTGTCTCTGGGATGGCATTATAGTTTCTGTTCTATTTGGTTTTCTTTTATAAAAGTCACACTAGGCTTCTTGAACTGCTTTCTTGACATGGAGAGAGCAGCCTAGAGCGATGCAGCATGAATCAGCGGGCAACTGGCTTTTTGTTGGTGACCAACTCACTCTCCTTAGCATCAACTTTCCCCCTTATCAAGCGAGTCATTCTTCCAGCTGCCTCCTTACCAGCAGTTGCTGCCCTGTGTTTTCTCTTCCTTTTAAGATGCAGACAGTTATCTTTCACAGCAACATTTCTTTCATAGTTGGCCTCCCTGATTCCAGGGCCACCACAGCTAGTTGGTTGGTTGTGTTCAAGGCTAGAGTCTAACGTGGATAACCAGTCTTTCGCACAGGTTGATATTAAATATGGGAGCTTCTATAAAAATACATGTACCTTTGAGAAATTCTTCAGATATCTGGGGAATTCAAATGCAATTTATAATAGATTTCTTCAACTAGCAAAGTAATTCCCTCAAGAAAAGAGCAAGGCTTTATTTCAAACTGCGGCAGCGGAAAGAAACTTAATAGCTGAGATTTTGAAATTCTCAAGCCTTTAGAGCAAGTTGGCTTGTTTATTTTGCTCTTTTTTTTTTCTTTAAATAAATATGATATTTAAAAAGCCCTTAAGGCCCCAATCAAGATGGCAGAGTGAGATGCTTCAGGGTTCCAAGCCCTACAGAAGCTTTGAACAACTGGCAATAACTGGCAGAAACATCTTTCTTGAAGCTCCAGAGAACAGTCAAAGGACTACAGAAACAGGGAGAGCACCAGTCAGGGAGAAGGCCACTTGCAAGGTGCTGGGTCTTGCAGCACTTTAGCTGGCCCCTCTCCTAGCCCCTCAGGGCTCTGTGCTCCCAATGCAGATCCCTGGTCGTGGTTCCAGGGGGAGCAGAGCAATCCTCCTGCATTTCCTGAGAACATGTATGTCTGGCCCAATCTGTCTGGTGGTGGCTTAAAGGATTCACCATCCCAGAACTTGCCCAGCCTGTAGACAGTGGCTCACTGAACTCTCCTACAGAATGCTGTAGGGAGCAAAGGATTGCTGGAGGTAGGACATAGAGTGCAGTGTCCTTGACTGTGAGGCCACTCTTTCCAACAGAAGAGGGGGTGTTCCTATCTGTATAAAAGGGGGGAATTCCTGGGGCCACACATGCACACACAAGACAAGAGGCATGCACAGAAAGGATCAAGGAGGCCTCTATGCTTTGACCTGTAGCAGGTCTCCAAACTCATGGATACTCCCTCAGGCAGAGCATTGGCACAAGTCTATATGCACAGGCTGGGAAAGGTGTTTTCTTTTGTTCCTTCCTTTATTTTTTATTTTTGCTAGCTTCTGCTATTCCTGGAAAGCTCTGTCATAATTCTTGCTGGATTCAACCTTAAGGAACAGATGCCTCAAAGTCTAAATTCCAGAATAAACACACCAAAATATCAAAATGTCCAGGTTTTAACAAAATATTTTAAAACATACAAAGAAACAGGAAGCGATGGCCCAGGCAAAGGAGATTGAAGCATTAGGAACCATCAACAAGGAGGATCCGATTTGGGACATTACAGAGAAAGACTTTTTAAAAATGGTCCTAAATATGCTCAAAAAGCTAAAGGAATATAGACAAAAAACTAAAGGATATCAGGAAAATATTAGAAGACCATAAAGGGAATATCAATAGAGAGATAGACATAATGAGAAAGAACCAAACAGAGCTGAAGAACACAGTAACAGAAATTTAAAATTCCCTAGAGGGTTCAGTAGCATATTGGAGCTGGCAGAAGAATCAGTGAACTTAAAGATAACACAATTGAAATCATCCTGTCTGAGGAGCAGAAAGAGGAAAGAATGAAGAAAAATGAACAGAGCCCAAAGAACCTGTGGGACACCATAAAGCATATCAGTATACACAGTATGGTAGTCTCAGAAGAATAAAGAGAGAAAGGGGCAAAGGGAATATGCAAAGAAATAATAACTGAAAACTTATACCAAATTTAATGCAAGACATGAAACATATACATCCAAGACGTTCAATGAACTTAGAGATGATGAATCCAAATAGACCCACACTGCACTGATTTATAATCAAATTGTCAAATGCCAATGATAAAGAGAAAATTTTGAAAGCTTCAAGAAAGAAGCAACCTGTCACATACAAGGGGGTCTTAATAAGATTAAGTTCTGGTTTCGGGGTCTTAATAAGATTAAGTTCTGGTTTCTCATCAGAAACCATGGAGGCAAGAAGGCAATGAGAAGACCTGTTTAAGCGCTGAAAAGAAAAATCGCCAACTCTGAATTCTGTATCTGGTAAAACTTTTGTCTTTCAAAGTGAGGGAGGAATTGTCATTGCAAGTAAACAAAATAAGAGGGAGGTCATCATCAGTAGACTGGCTGTACAAGAAATGCTAAAGGGAGTTCTGCAAGTTGAATGAAAAGTAAGATAGACAGTTAACTGAAGCCATATGACATAAATATCTCCAGTGAAGATAATGACTTGGTAACTGTAAATACCAGTACTACTGTACTTTTGAGCTATACCTCCACTTTTTGTTTTCTACAGGATCTAAAAGACAAATGCAAAAAATGTAATGATCAATCCACATTATGTGTGCTTATAATGTAAAAATAGCTATACAATGTGTGAAAAGAACTCCATAAAGGTGGGGGAAGGAGGGGTATAGGAATGTAGTTTTTGTATGTTATTGATGTTAAGTTGGCATGAAAGCAAATGAGACTAATATAGATTTAGGATGTTAAATTTAAGCCCCATAGTAACCACAAAGAAAATATCAGAGAATATGCAAACTCATAGAGACAGAGAGCAGCGTGCAGATTACCAAGAGTAGGGGATGAGAGCAGGAGTTAATGCAAAATAAATGAGGGGTTTCTGCTTGGGGTGAAGAGAAAGTTCTAGTAAAGGAAGTTGGGCAGGATACTACAGCAGGGTAAATTTGATTAATCCAACTGATAAGCATGTTTGGGATGGGTTGGGATGGGAATATTTATGTTATATATGTTTCCACAATTTAAAAAAAAGAGAGAGAGAAAGAAGGGGGGAAATCCCTTAAAGGCTTATTTTTCCTTTTTTTTAGTAACTTTAAATTTTGATATAATTTCAAACTTACAAAGAAGTCACCAGACTAGTACAAAGAGCTATGTACTTTTTGGCCAGAGTCACCAATTGTTAGCATTTGCCAGTTTTTGATCATTCTCCCCTTCTCTCTCTCTCAGCACATTCATACACATAAACACATTATTGCTTTTTCAATCATTTGAGACTAAGTTACAGGCATAATGCCTTTTACCCTTAAACATTTCAGTGTGCCTTTCCCAAGACAAAGATTTTTTCTTACATAACCACAGTAAACAATCAAAACAGAAAATTTAACACTGATGCAATATTGTCACTTAATCCATACCATTGTTCAAAGTTCTCTAATAAATTATCCCAATAAAACTTTTATTATATAAGAATCCATGTGTCTATACTAATAAATAAATACAGATATAAGTAAATAAGAGAATAGGAAAATCTCTTCTTACTACAAAATGCTAACTAATAAATGTAGAAGGAATGACAGAGTTACAAAATTACCATTTTGCAACCATTATAGTAATGATCGATTAAGGCAATCCCATCAGTGGATGCTAAGACTAGTGGATGAAAGTTTGAAAAGGAAAAAGATATCTATATAGACTCAAAATATTAGCCCACAAGTTATTTATTAATTATAAAGGAATGGACAGCAATTTTAGAGTGGATCAGCCTGGGTGACAGGTCTTAACCAAGTGAGCAGTTATTACCAATGATGGAAGAAAACATCATAAGGTTCTTAACGATTCACTGAGGAGGACACAATTTCACTTATGCAGTCTTCTTGTTAAAAATAAATGGACTCAACTCAAACACAGGGAGCTCAGAATGGAAATGAGGGCCTGTAATCCTGTATAGCTTCATGTAATGTCCAGATACATCACAGAATATGTTAAGCAGATAATCAAAAAGTATTGGCAAAGTCCCTTGAGGGATGGGAGAAAAAATATGGAACTACTGAACTTTGCCACCAGGGAAACCCTGATACTGAGTCAAACATTAGGGGCTCCCAAGTCAATAGGCCAACACTTCGATCTTGAGATTTACTCTTGTGAAGCTTATGTAGGTAGCACAGAAGCTTAGATTACCTTCTGAGGCATGCCTCAGAGTTACTTCTGGAGGACCTCTGTGGTTCAGACGCAGCATCACTCTCTCTAAGCCCAACTTTGCAAGTGAAATCATTGCCCTCCCACCCTATGTGGGACATGACATCCAGGGGTGAAAGTCTCCCTGGTGGGAGAGGACTCCCAGGGATGAGCCTGGCTCTGGCACCGTGGGATCAACAATTCCATCCTGACCAAAAGGGGGAAAAGAGGTGTAACTAATAATGTATCCATGGCTGAGAGAGTTCAAATAGAGTCGAGAGGCTACTCTGGAGGTCACTCTTACACAAGCTTCAGTTAGTCACCGCTACCTACCATAATTTGCCAATCCCCAAAACCAAAACCATTCCTGCCAACCCTAAAGAACACCCAGGGCGGGGCTGCCACATCACGTGGCACAGCCGAACTTTTTTTTTTAATAACTATTTTATTTTGTTTTTTTAAATACCAAAAAAAACAAATAAATGCAAACATTCCTATTTTGATCATTCCGTTCTACATATAGAATCAGTAATTCACAATATCATCACACAGTTGCATATTCATCATCAAGATCATTTCTTGGAACATTTACATCTATTCAGAAAAGGAAATAAAACAAAAACAGAAAAAAAATTATACATACCGTACCCCTTACCCCTCCCTTTCATTGATCACTAGCATTTTAAACTAAATTTATTTTAACATTTGTTCCCCCTATTATTTATTTTTATCCCATATGTTCTACTCTTCTGTTGACAAAGTAGATAAAAGGAACATCAGACACAAGGTTTTCACAATCACACCGTCACACGGTGAAAGCTATATCATTATACTGTCATCTTCAAGAAACATGACAGCCCAACTTTTAACGCCAGAGCCGGGGCTGTCGCGCCAGTCACTGTCGGTCTCTGAGCTTTATTCGACACGCTGGCAGGAGGGCCATCCTTGCTGCTCCCTTTTTCTTCAGCTTTTTCTCTTCCTTTTGGCTCAGTGTGCTGGAAGTGTGAAATGAGAAGGCCTGGGACACCACAAGCCCCTCTGCTCCTGCCTATCCCAAGTGCCACGGCCACTGTGGGGTTCCCCGCCTCCTCTCTCTTCTCCCACTTCTTCGGCAAAAAATGACATGCATTTTGATGGTTGGACTGGATACCGCTAGCAAAACAACCATTCCGTATAAACTGAAGTTAGGGGAGATAGTCCCCACCATTCCTATCACCGGTTTTAATGTGGAAACAGTAGTATATAAGAGCATCTGTTTCAAAGTATGGCTTGTAGGTGATCAAGATAAAATGAGGCTTCTCTGGAGTCATTGCTTCCAAAACACCCAGTCGTACTTTTGTGGTAGATAGCAATGATCGTGAAAGAATTCAAGAAGGAGCAAAAGAGCTGCAGGAAATGCTTCAGGAAGATGAGTTGCAAGATGCAGTGGGGCTGCTTTTTGCAAACAAACAGGATTTGCCAAATGCTATGGCCATCAGTGAAATGACAGATAAATTAGGTGTTCAGTTCCTTCAGAACAGAGGATGGTATGTTCAAGCCACGTGTGCTACATAAGGAGCTGGTCTGTATGAGGGACTTGACCAGCTGTCAAATGAGCTTTTGAAACTTTAAATGAAACTAATTGTTTCACCCAGGACGTGTTTGGTAGAACTGGTCTAGGCTTGTTACAACAAAGTTAGTTTGCATCTTGGTTATTAAACAGCATCTGGGACCTGTTTGAGCAGAATATTATAGCATTTAAAACTTACTTTGTTGCCAATTATTGTTTACCAAGTGTAATGTTGCTATTTAGCAGTATGCTTGGTTTTAAAGAAATTCTCCCTAACTTGGGAAAAAAGTCCTCTTTTAATTTTACGTCCCTTAAGTCTAAATGCCTGGACAAAGCTATGTGTGACATCTTTAAGTCCATTTTGAATGCCTTTTGAGCCCACAACAAATGATGATTTAAAGTAACCTGTTGCTACTTTACTTATATCTTTATCACTCTTGAGACAGTCTGCTGATTTAAAAATGTAGCATTCCATTTGTATTTATTTCACTACCTTGTCAAAAAGATTTTCTGTACTGCTAGTGCCAGCTAGGGAAATGCTCCAAAACACTATTCAGGACTCTTGCACTGAGGTACTTTTTGTTTTCTCCCATTATTGACCCCTGGCTTCCATCAGCCAAATTTACCTTGGTGTGGTTTGGAGTTGAGAACTAATTAGTTCTGTGCTGTTTGCAAACAGTTCATATTGAGATGGTTTTAAATACTCAGCAGATCGTTTTCCTTTATATCTTTTTTATGCTGCAAGTTGTTTTTGGTATTAGCCTCTTTGCCCTGTTTATGATAGTTCTGCTGATGTTTTGTTGTTTATTGGTAAACATATCTTAATTAAGACTTTTGGGAAACTCAACAAAATCAATGAATAAGTTTGATCATAATCCCTTTGGAGTTATTCCTGATAAAATATGCAAAAAAAAAAAAAAGAACACCTAGGGTTTTATTTGAGATTCTACAAAGATTCCATGCTCTAGGATTACTTTCCAGAAACCTACAACCTCCAGATGGGTTCCTGAACCCATACTGAACTTACTGAACCCATTTTCAGTAAGTCCTGAAACCCAGAGGGCCCAGTCTCTCCAGAATATCAGCTAGTTTCATCCCATATTCCATATTATCGACAGCTCCTTCCAATGCGAAAAAATCAGAATAGGCATAGCCCAAACATCCCTAAAAAGTGGGAGAAAGATCAAAGGAGATGGTTGAGTTATACAGAGAAGGTAGGGTTTAGCAAATGAGTATGACTGATGATTCATTATACTGGCATTTCCTTTAGTCTCCAATGTCTTGGGGAAGCTAGTAGTAAAAACCTAAAATTGTGGAATTGCAACCCATACCGAACTCTGAAATATGTTCTACTACTAATTGTTGCAGTGTGCTTTGAAATTTATTGCTTTTTTGTATATATGTTATTTTTCACAAAAAAAGGGGAAAAAGTTAATTGTGATGATTAATGCGCAGATATATGATGATTAAAAAATAAATTGATTTATGAGGAAATAGACAAGCCCAAATTGAGGGATTTTCTACATCTTTCTTTTTAATGTCAAACTTTCTTAAATTAAAGTTTGCACCAAAAGTTGCACTATCAAAAATTACCACTAGATGTCAATATGGTCTTACAAATTGCCCAAGTTTTATTGGTCTTGGTGAAAGAATGCCTTTGTGGCTAGACTTCTTTCTTTGACAAGTTGTGCACTGGACACATTTAGCTAATTCAAAAACATATAGCCCTTGAGAAACTTATGAGTTAAATGATGGTAAAGATCAGTGAAGGAGGAGGCAACCCCCCCCCTGCCACCACACAATGTGGGTCCTTGGTAATTGCTCATGTGTCTGGATATTTTGGTTTCTTTAAATCTAAAATACGGGGGCTTAGACTGCCTGCTCCTAGTCTGACCTAGTTTTGATGGTTTATGATTCTTTAGCTAAAAAATCATTTGCATGCCCCTTACAATATTTTTTCCCAACCCAGTTGGACCCCCTACTGATTTCTCTTTCTTTGTGTTTTTTTTTCACCTGGTAGTCTCATTTATCTAATGTTTGGCTTTCAGTTAACCCATCTATTAAATAAAGAAACAAAATTGTATAGGTCGAGCATGAATGGAAATTTACCATAAATAAAATGTAAGTCATTTTTAAAAATTTTCGTCACAAAATAAATATAATAAAAGCAATGTAATGTAATTTAATTCAAGCTAGATGCATTGTCTGCTGAAGGCTAAGAGCCTGGGGCCTGCTCTTTTCTTCTTTTTTTTTTCAAGGGAGGTTTGGAAGTGTTAAGGAGAAGCTGAAGGCAGACTGACACAGAGACCGTCCTCTCCATGTAAGTAAAACACCGAGAAAAGACTTTCTCCTCGGAGTGGTCCAGAATGATTTCATTCTGTATCCATGGAACAATCACAATATTTCAGATACCATCAGAAACCAGCCCCACAATTTCATAAGCTGTTTTTAAGTTATATGATTCTTTTTCTTTTCTTTTCTTTTCTTTGACCCTGGATTTTTCAATATTTCCCATAGACCAGAAGGAGTGTCATTCGAAATCTTAGATTATTGTTTTTTTCAATCTATTTTAAGGCTTTGGTTTTATTTTGGTATTCATTTCACTTTAGAGTAGGTTTATCATCCCTTTAATGTTTATTTAAATTTGCTATTCAGTTTATTCAGTCTTCTGCCGTTTAAAACACTGACTGCCTTTTAAACAGGGGATGATATATACCCCTCTGCTGTCAATGTCAAAGCAATTATATGCCACCAAATGGCTTGTGATTTGGCATCTCCTCCTGATAAAGGCTTATGATAGATAGGATGTGGCAGAGGTCAGGAATTCTGCTGAGGACGACCTGAGGGTATTCTTCAAATTGCTTGAGCTTTATCCAGCTCCCCTAGGACGCAATCAGAAAACTGGTCCCCTTCGGTTTTGGTGCAGAGCTTTTTTCTTCATTCTTCACACAGATTCAGAGTTAAGGCGCAGAAGTCTGAGCTCTCTAATTGCACTCTTCACTCCTGAATATTTAGTCTTTCTTGGCTTGGCGTAATCTGTTACAATTACTAACTTGTGAGCCACAATTAGTATAGGGCATTTTATAGGAGCCAAGACAATTTCTTAGCTACCTAATGTTGCTAAATAATTTAAAAAGAGAAAGACAAAGAATGTCTATCAAATGTGTTTTGTTTTCTTAATGCTTCTGTTGCCATAAAGAAAAACCATGGTGAGGTAAAGAAGCCAGGAAATTCTTAAAGATCAACATACCAATTATTTCCCACATTAACAAAGTTATTTTTCATAATTTTTTTTCTTGGGGAGGTGAATTTAATTTACCATCAGAAGCTCAAAAGCTGAGTGGCTGAATAGCAAACAATTATCAAAGTGCATATACTAGGACCAGTTTCACTGCTCAACAAAACAGAATGTTCAATAAAACATAATGAAACACTGTTCCTACTTGTTAAAAAATATCTGGAGAGATTTCTTTTCAGAAGAAATTTTCATTAAAAAGTTGATTATGAACCATAGAAAGTGTTTTTTTTTCTCCAGCCAAATTCTGTAAGACTATATTCTAGCCCAACAAAAGAAATCAGAGTAAGAGCTATTTTTTTTTCTCAATTTTAATCACTTAACTATGCAAAGACTTATACCAGGATGAACAGATATTATAAGATTTCATGAGATAAAGAGATCATTGAATATCAAATATCAAACATGATTATTTTCTAGTGAAAGACTGACTTGGGGTTTTCTAAGGAATGCTTTAGGTTTTCTAGCCCCATTTGTTCCTGATGTTGATTAGTGTTTATGATTTCATTATCCTCTTTATGATTTACATATCATGACACCACCACCCCCAATTTACTGTATTGTTTTTATTGTATGTTGACATCGGCTTTAAGAGATGATGATATTCTGGCAGAATCCCATTCCAAGATTTTCTGAATATCACTACTAAGTGTATTTTGAGCCAGTTTCTGGAAATGTATCTCCGGTCAATTCCCAATGCTGCAAATTATCATTTATTTCACTGTTTTAAGGAATGTACAGCCAACATTCTGTTTAAGACACTGAGCCAAGTACTGTCTTACCAGCACATCTCTAACTATTGATTTCTATGACAGAGGCCTAATTAGACTTGAGTTTGTCTTAGAACCTCAGCATGGAAGAGGCTTTAAAGATTCCTTCAGCCCATCGAGTGCCCGAGTCCCTACCATACCACGGTTTTTGGTACAAGGAACAGAAACCAATTCTGCCCAAGTTAAACAAAAAAAGGCTATTTATTAGAAGGGTGGCTCATGGAATAAAATAATCAGCCCAAAATTCAGGCTAGGTGTCAGGAGACACACAGGTCTGCAGATTCAGGTAACAGGGGCTAATTGGCAATGCCTTTAGGTTTCACCCAGCAAAAGGGGTTTTGGAGGGAGCTTTAAATTCCCCCCAATACTTTAGATGGATATTAAATCAGCATGCAGGAAATTTTCAGCTTTAATTGCCTCTATCAGAAAAAAAGAAAGATAATCTAAGTTTTCTCCTTAAAAAAATATAAGAACTGCAAATTAATACCGAAACAAGCAGGAAGAGGGAAATAGTAAACATTAGCGCAGAAATAATTGAAATAGATACCTGCATCTTCCGTTGGGGAAATCAGTGAAAGGAAAAGTTGATTGATAATAGTAACAAAGCTGACAGATTCTTAGCTACATGGACAAAGAAAATAAGGGAGAGGAAACAAATTTCTAAAATCAGGAATAAAAAGTGGACATCTCTACCAACCCTACAGAAATTAAGAAGATTATAAGGATAGATGAACACTGTTTTGCCAAGAAATTAGCCAACTTAGATAAAATGCACACAATCCCAGGAAGATACAAATTACTAAAACTGACCGAAAAAGAAATAGAATATTTGAATAGACCTATAAGAAGTAAAGAAATTGAATTAGTAATTTAAAATATTTCCACAGATAAATGTCCAGGACCAGATGACTTCACTGGTGAATTATGTCAAATTATACTAATCCTTCATCAGATTTTTCAGAAAACAGAGGGGGGGACACTTCTGAACTCATTCTATGAAGTCAGTATTATTCAATTACCAAAGTCAAAGACTTGACAGGAAAAGAAAACTACAGACCAATTCCCCTCATGAGCATGGATAAAAAGATTCTTAGCAAAATATCAGCAAGTTGAATTTAGCAATATATATAAAAGATTATACACTATGATCAAGTAGGATTTACCCCTGGAATGTAAGGTTGGTTTAACATGGATGTCTGTAGAATAGATTACCTAAGAGTGGAATTTCTAGATCATTGGGTAAAAATTTTGGTACATAATGGAAAACTGCTTTCCAAAGTGGTTGTATTTATTTTATATTCCAATGAGCAATTTATGAGAGTTCCTACATGTATTAAGCGACCCTTGGTATTGTCAGATATTTTAACTTTGCCTAACTGATAGGTATGGTAGGATATTATTGTGGTTTTGTTTTGTATTTGCCTGAATCCTGAGGTTGAACATCTTTATATGCATATACTGATCATTGGGATGTCTTTGTGAGTGTGTGCAAAATGCCTGTTAGACTTGGTAAATAGTGACCATAGAGAACATCCTGTGGGGTGGTTACTATGTCTAGATAGATGCTGCTCTAAAGGCTTGAGATAGAATCCATTTATCCTCACAGTAACTCTAGGGGGCAGGCACTATTGTATCAGCATTAACTCCTTTTTCTGCAGCTTTCCTGATGATGATAGTATGATTTTTCTCTTTTAATCTACTGATGTGGAAATTACATTGATTTTTATTATAGTAACTCATTTTACATTTAAAGGATAAACACTATTTATTTAGGAGATAGTATCTTATATATATACATTTTTTTTTTTTGAGATTTCAATTATTCAGTGCTTTCAGTTTTTCAGTGAGGGATAACAGAAGTATAAACCAGGGCTTTTTCCCAAAAAGAGTTTACAATCTGGGTAGGGAACAAGAAAGACACCATTTAACATAAACCAATGATTCCAGGGGATGATGTACATGCATGTTTTACAAAGTATAAATTCTTATACAAATATATAACTAAGTACTGTTTCCATGGTGCTTTGGTTACATTTGAAAGGACTCTGAGAAATATGAAATGCTAGTTCTGGACACAACTTGTTGTCCATCTAAGCAAGATCTTTTCCAGTAGCACCAAAGGAAGTTACAGGGAGAGCAGGAGTGATCTGTAAACTCATCCAAAGCTTGAACATACCATGGGTCATCTTAGGGATCCCAGTAATCAATAAATAGGATAACTGTATCTTCATAACATTCACAGGCTAATTACACATCCACTCACAGTTCTTCAAATGGGAATATGTGAGAACTTAATAATTTGCACGTCCAATTTCTTCTGTCCTTCCCTTTCTCATATCTTCAATCCCATGTATCATGTGACACAGAGAAGTAGTTGGAAAATATTAAACTCTGTAATACAAAATCGGAGTTAAAGGCAAATGTTTAAACAATCACGTTCAAATACATGCGACCGAATGAGAATTTCTGGTTCAAGGAGTTAAATAGTCTACATTCCTGTGAAATCTCAGTTAGTTTCTCCTCTGGTGAATATTTCACATTGTACTTTGTTGCCACAAACTAAGTGGATGTACATTTTTGAGCATTGTTTTATCACTAAAATATCTGTTAGGAAACTGGAAGAAAGAGTATGTAGCAATGTACTAAAAAAAAATCTGCTCATGAAAAAGGAGCCAGGTGTCAGTTTCCAACAGGGGAAATGTTCTTGGGGAGGTACCCTAAGGCTAAGTCTGTCCGCTTTGTTTCTTGTTCTTTTACAGACGCCGTGGCGCCACCATTGTCTCGTTCAGGTTCAGGAAGCTCATTCAGCAGTATGGCGACCTCCTCGTGGGCAGCTTGTCTTCTCGCCAGGCATCATCCATCCAATCCCAGACCCTTCCATCGCTCTCTGCCCCTCACTGTCCCTCTCCCACGGCTCTGATTTTGTCGGATGAGCCCTGGCTTGCACTACTACCTGAGCCCGCCACGCCACGCCTGGGTGTCACGCGGGTCGACCACTCTTCTCGCAGAGTCCCTGCTGTGGGGGCGTCCGCTTGCTTGCCTGGAGCCCTCTTTGCATATTTTGAATTCAATCTGTTAGTCTTTTATTTAGGATTTTTTTCCCTGTGTGTTCATGAATGAGATTAATCTTTAATTTTTTTTTATACTTTGTGAGATTTTGTTATCAATATTATTTTAATTTTCTTTTTACAGGACCTACTTTTATTTATGGTTAGGAATGGATTATAAAGTGTTAACAATTCATTAGATGAGCTACTTTAGTACTTTTAAAAACCATGATAACATAGCGCACAGGAGATTCAGCGGTAGAATGCTCACCTTTCATGAGGGTGATCCGGGTTCGAGTTCCCGACCTTGCACCCCCAAAAAAACAAAACTCAATACAAAAAACTGTGGTAAAATAGATGTAACATAAAATTTACAATTTTTTTACCATTTTAAGGTGTACAATTCAGTGGCATTAAGTATATTCAATGTTCTTTAACCATCACCGCAATCAAGCTCCAGAACGTTTTCATCAACCCAAATGGAAACCTCCTTCCGGGGTAGCTGTCACTCTCCATTCCCCTCCCCACCCTGCCCCTGGCAATCACTAATCTGTTTTATGTCTCTACGAATTTGCCTATTCTAGCTATGTTGTATAAATGGAATAATACAATATGTGGCTTTTTGTGATTGGATTTTTTCACTTATAATGTTTTCAAGGTTTTTCTATGTCGTGGCATGTATCAATTCTTCATTCCTTCTTATTATTGAATACTATTCCATTGTATGGCTACTTGTTTCCACCTTTTGACTATTGTGAATAGTGCTGCTATGAACATTTGTGTACAAATTTTTGTTGGAATACCTTATTTTTAATTGGGAATAATCACAGTTATTCAATTAGTTCTGTCTATTAGTGTGAAAGCAACAAACTCCATTTGTATAATTTTTGTTGTTACTTTAGTCATTACAACCTGAGTAAGTAACTTACCTGCATCTAAAGTAATCAGAAGCTTTACTTTCTCTTGGACAAACAAGGACCTCTCATCACTCCTTTTCCAATTCTCCTCTTCCCAGCTCATATGTTTTTGTTGTCTGGCACTTGAGGCTGATCTCTTTTTTCCACCCACTAGAAATATTATTACTCTTTCACAGAGTTGGTGTTTATTTTAATTGCCCACATTCTCTACTTTCTTTTTTCTACAGCCATTCATGCATCAAAGATGTTTCTGGTATCACTCTCTTTCTGCATGAAGCACATTTGTTAGAGTTTCCTTTAGTGGGATCTTCTGGTGACAGACTCTCACAGGTTAATTTGTCTCTCATGGGTTGCAGGATCCGCCAGTGGCTGTTATTTTCCTTTGGTGCATTGGAGATACCATCCATAACTTAACATAATTAAGTTAACTTTAACTATTATTCCTTCCATAGAAAGAGAGAAAATATTTGGAAACCACATATATGATAAGGGTTTAATATCCAGAATATAAAAAGAAATCCTAACTCATCAACAAAAAGACAACCCAATTAGAAAATTAGCAAAAGACTTGAATAAACATTTAAAGAAGCTATACAAATAGCCAAAACACAAATGAGAAACTGTTCGACATTATTAGCCATTAGGGAAATGAAATCAAAACCACAAGATACCCTTCCACACCCAGTAGAATGGCTACTGTTAATAAAATGGAAAATAACAAGTGTTGGAGAAGTTGTAGAGAAATAAAAACACTTGGTCATTGTTGGTGAGAATGTAAAATGGTGTCCCTGCTGTGGAAGATAGCTTGGCAATTCCTCAGAAAGCCAAGTTTAGAACTACCATATGACCTGGCAATCCCATTTCTAGGTATAATAACTGCCAAAATTGAATGCAGTGACTCAAACAGATTTTTGTATACTGATGTTTATAGTGGCATTCTTCACAATTGCCAAAACATGGAAACAACATAAATGTCTAACAACAGGTGAATGGTTAAACAAAATGTGGTAAATACAGGCAATGGAATATTATTCAGCTGTAGAAAAGGAGTGAAGTTCTGATATTGCTATAACATGAATGAACATTGAAGTTATAATGTTGAGAGATTACAGGCACAAATGGACAAATACTGTTATGACTTCACTGATATGAAATAATTAGAATAAACATATTCATAGGGTCAGAAATTAGAATACAGGTTACCAGGGGCTGAGTTGAGGATACGGACTGGGGAATTAATGATCAATTGGTATGGAATATTTTGGGGGGTAATGGAAAAGTTTTGGTAATGGATGGTGGTTATGATAGCACAACATTGTGAATGTAATTAACACTATTGAGCTATGTATTTGAATGGGGTTAAAGGAGGAAATTTTAGGTTCTATTTATATATACTACTAGAATTAAATTTTAAAATATGCCATAAGTCTGTAAAACACAGTGAGCCCTATTGTAACTATGGAGTATAGTTAATAGTATAATTATAATAATATTCTTTCATTAATTGTAACAAAGTTACCAAACTAATACAAAATGTTGCTAATAGGGAAAACTGTGGGGAGGCAGATAATGGGAACTCAGTATTTTCTGCATTTTTTTTGGTAAATTTATAATTACTCTAATAAAGAAAAATTTGTTTTAAAATCAGAGTTTTCTTACATGTATAGTCATCTGCAAGTTGCTGGAATGTGATACACCAAAACTGGAATGGCTTTTAAAAAGGGGAATTTAATAAGTTACAGTTTACAGTTCTAAGCTATAAAATTGTCCAAATTAAGTCATCCAGGGAAAGATACCTTAATTCAAGGAAGGCTGATGGTTCAAGAACACCTGTCTCAGCTGGGGAGTCACATGGCTGGCATCTGCTGGTTCCTTGCTCCTGGGTTCTGTTGTTTTCAGTCTCTGTTCCTGTGGGGGTTCCTTACTTAGCCTCTCCAGGGCTGGCTTTCATCTCTTGGCTTCCCTTGGCTCTCTCCAGGTTCTGGTTTGCTTAACATCTCATGTCGACATCTGCTGAACTCCAAGCATCTTCAAATATCTGTGTCTCTGTTTTCCAAGTGTGGGCATCTGTGTCAGCTCTGCTGTGAAGTTTTTGTCAGCTCTGTCATTTCTGACTCTCTCCAAAAGAGTTCCTCTTTTAAAAGATTCCAGCAAACTAATCAAGACCCACCTGGAATGGGTGGAGTCGCATCTCCATCTAATCAAAAGATCATACCCATAATTGCTGTCACATCTCCATGGAGGTAATCCAATCAAAATTTCCAACCTCTATAGTATTGAATCAGGACTAAAAGAAATGGTTGCTCCCACAAGATTTTATCAGGATTAAAACATGGCTTTTCTGGGGTACATAATACCTTCAAACCAGCACAATACCTTTATGCAAAGCAGCGAAGTAGAATATTTTCATTTATGTGTTTAAAAATAACTATGCTATTAAAACTAAGATCACTGTGAAGACTTAAAAGAAATTTTTACCCAAAGTATAAAACATTTTGGTCTGAAGATATAAATGCCCTCCACAGCTTACCTATAGTAAAACTTAAGATCCTTGTAAACGAAAGTGTCAACTTTCGTACTGATTGTGGCCTACACCCATCAAAATCCAGTCTCTCTTCTGTTTTATGGTATCTGCTTTTTAAAGGATACAATCCATTAGCCAAGAAAATGTTTTCTTTTTCTTATATGGCACATGTGTTTGTGCCATTTAATTTTAGAGTAAACTGCTCTTTATTCTCTAGAATGTCAAATGAAGTAAGAATGATGGCCACAAAGCACATGGAAAGAAAAACTCATTTCTTTCCCCCAAGGTTTCCCGTAGTGACGAAGTGAATGCAGAACATGGGGACAGCCATGTGGATCTTTCCAGGCCCAGGGCAGCTGCACGCGGTGGCAAGAAAGCCTTTTCTCAGCTAGTGCAAGAAGCGGGACAAACGCCGCCCCTCCTGACTCCATCGCCCCTACTTGGCCCACCTCAGCTCCCAGGGGCCCGAGGTATCCTCCACATTTCCTTGGCACATTTCAATCTGGAGATTGAAACCCAAAGGGGAAACTCATGCTGCCATTCAGAGGTTGCACAGCAGAGTGGAGAAGATGCCACCATCTACTGCCTTAAGGTCTTAGAAGAATTATCTCAGCTCTCAGTGCCTCAGTTTCCTCATTTATTAGAAGAGAAGAACAGTTGTTTCCACATCATGGAATTGTTGGAAGGAATAAATGCCAAGAATTTAGAATAGTTATTGACATATGAAAAGTGCTCAATAAATATTAGAAATTAATATTCAGATGTGAAAAATGTGCTGCACAGGTTTGGTTAACTCACTGGGGAGAATAATGGTCTTGAGAGGGAGTTTTGAATGTAGTTCAGAAATAATTAAGTGCCTTCCTTGATTGAAATAGAAAGGCAATTAAGACAAGAAAGTATTTTTCTCTGTTATCTAGGACATATTTTTCTCATTTGCCTTTTATATTGGGAAATTTTAAAACTCAGTGCAACTTTTACTTAGAATGGTGGCAAATCACTCATCCTTGAGCAGGGAAGGTGGAATAGGTTCTGGAGGCCTCAGAATCGGACTCTAGAGTAGCATGAGGCTTGGAACTCAGGCAGGCCAGGCATCCTGGTGTTGCCAGTGTATAATTTTGCAAAAGTTTTTTAACCTCTCTGGGTCCCAGGCTTCCTACTTATAAATTAAGGGTAGAAATATCACCCCACATTGGTGGTATTGTCAGGTTTATAGAAGGCTGGCTATCGAGTGCTGTTACCCAGTGGCTGAACAGCACCCCATAGCAGACTTTACAGTAGGTTCCAGTGACTTATTTTGACTGCAAGCTAAACTCTGCTCACCTTTCCCAAGCAGATGGCCTCACAAACGCATCTCTGGTTGCCTGAGATGAGACACAGATCAACCTGGACATGTGTCTATGAAGAGGGTGGTGGGATAGAGAGGGAAGGAGTCAGTGATAAGGTAAAATGTTATAAATGCTGCACCTGTTGGTCTCTCTATACACATGATTATTTATCTGATGGTGTTTTATTTATTTCAATAATATGTATTGACAAGGCGCTGTGATAACCCTCAGCCCCTGACTATATATACCAAATCTTCAGAGGAGTAGTAGAAGGAATATTATTCCTTCTACTATCTATGTTTATAGGGAGTCATCGATGTAGCTGGGTATTATATCAGAGATGGCCACCGCCAAGACATGCCTACAATTTTGATGACTTAAAGCAGAAGAAGTTTGTTTCTTGCTTCTATAAAGTCTATGCCTTTATGCAGCTATTTAGAGATTTGGACCCCTTCCTCCTATTACTTTACCCTACCCTAGAGCAGGAGTTGGCAAACTCTGGTCTCCGAGCCAAATCTGAGCTGCTGCCTGTTCCTGTTTTTATAAAGTTTCATTGACACAGACACATATTAATTTATGTTTCATCTATGGCTGCTTTCATTCTACAATTTCTGAGTGGGGTAGTTATGACAGATACCGAATGGCCCACAAAGTCCAACATTTTTACTCTCTGGCCCCTGGCAGAAAATATTTGCTGACCCCTGCCCTTTATCATCAGAACCAGCGGGGATCCTCTGATTCATCCCAAAGAAGCACAAAAAGGGCAAAAAAGAGAGTAGAACACTGAATGGGAGGTATTTGTGGACTGTGTATGGAAAAGTCTTTCTTCAGTTCCACATTTTGTTGGCCTCAGCTCAGTAAGATGGCCACACCCGGCAGCAAAGGAGGCTGGGAAGTGCAGTCTAGCTATGGCCCAGGAAGAAAACACCTAGCAGTTCTTAGGTCCAGAGAAACTAAGTAGCCCGAAGTTCAGAGAGGGTAAGCAACCTGCCTCATGGTCACCCAGAATCAAAATAATAGGAGTGGGGATGTAAACTCAGGACATCTTGCTCTGGAGCCTCTGCTAATTTTTCTAACACGTATTTTGAGAGTGGGAGGTTTCCTACTACCCACAAAAATTCTAAAATTGGGGGTTTTTATTTCAATGACAATCTTTTAAAATTATGCATGGTCAGACTCATCTGGGAAATCATCTTAAAACTTGAGGACCAACACAAAAAGTTTGAGCTATTTTTGACGTTATGTTCTCTTGGTGCCAATAGTGGCTCTTAATTATTGTAGGCTGATGAGAAAGGGACAGAAGTGGACTGAATTTATTCCTTTAAGCTTTTCCTACCCCACATCAATTAAGAAATGCTTTGTGGTAGTTAAAAAAAGAGAGAGAGAGAGATATAAGTGGTAGGATGATTGAGTCATTATACAGGACATACTTATATAGACAAATCCTGCCCCAAAGAACCAACTTTATTGGACTCAGGACTTTGTTGACATTTGAGCAGCCATTTCGTTTTCCCAAAACAACATCACCCAATAAAAATAGTTTTATTATTTTCATGTATAAATCTTTGGTTTTGTGGGATTTTTATTTTCACTGACTTAGTAATTGCTTTTCACCATTGTTTAAGAGTTATGCTTACAAATATTTAAGTAATATGATAGCACAATTAATTTGAAAAGAAACATGAATGGTCTAGGAGAATATTTTTCTCCTTAAAAGGTATCTGTATATAACCCAAGCTTAAGAGATTCCACCCCACAGTATAGTTAACTTTTATTTCTTTTAGTTCTCTTTTATTAAACTTGAGTGATATTTGGGTGCCTTTAGGAATTTTAATTAGGGAAGGGTATCAGTCAGGGCAGGTTAAGTTAAGCTGCAATAACCAGAGAATCTCAAATCCCAGGGGCTTAAACCATTTACTCACAGCATATGCTTTGCATACAGGTTGGTAAAGAACTCTGTTCTTTGCATCATCTCTGCAGGACTCAGGCTGATGGGTCTACCCTCAGTATTATCTCTGGTGATGAGAGCTCTGGGGTTTTCTTTTACCAGGAAGTAAATGCTGTGTCCCAAGCAAGTCAGATGGTCACACCTAACTTTCAAGGCAAGAGAGTGCAATCTTTTTGGGTGCCCAGAAAGAAAGGAGAAGCAAACGATCTTGACGCCATAATGTGTGCCACAGAAATTATCCCACATCTTTCTATAAAGGAATGCCCCATGGCCTATTTTTTTTTTTAAGAGAGAGGGAGGAAAGGAAGGAAAGACAGAGAAGGAAGGAAGGATGGGAAACATTTTTAAACATTTTCTTGTTTTATTATATTTTGTTTGTTTTTTTTTTACATGGGCTGGGGCCGGGAATCGAACCGGGGTCCTCCGGCACGGCAGGCAAGCACTCTTGCCCGCTGAGCCACCGCGGCCCGCCCCCCCATGGCCTATTTTTGATACTTTTTATTTCCTTGTAGAGTTGCAGACAGCTTTCTCAGTATTACAGGCACCTGCAGCTCTTAGGCAACAGCCAAACTCCGCTGCTTACTAAGCTCATAGTATGAGCACATCGAAACCTCAGTTCCTCCTCTGTAAAAGGTGGGAAGAAATGTCAATTACCTGGCTTTTGAGAGTAGTTAAGGCAAAAACTCATGTGAAACCACCTTATGAATTGAAAATTACTGTTCAAATGAAGGCAGTAACATTATTCCCAGCAATCAGTCATGCTGCGTCAAGAATAAAGAACAGATAATGACTTCACTCTACAGCACTTGTCACACAATCAATATTTTCTCACAGAAATTTCCTGGAAATTTCCATAGATGATAACGAAAACTGAAGAGAATGGTTCTCCAACACAAAAGCAAATTTTGGAGGCGGGGCAAGATTATGATGTAGGTAGGTGTGGAATTTAGTTAGTCCCCTAGAACACCTAGTAAATATCCAGGAACTGTCTGGAACAACTGTTCGGGGGACATCCTCGACCAGACACACATCGCACACAAGTCTGGAATGTATAGAAGGGCCAGAGATCACAGTACAGAACTGTGAGTAAAACCCCAAACTGTGAAGGCTGGCACCCCTCCCCCACAGGCAAAGCAGGCTACTGGGCATACTTCCTGGTGGGGAAAAAGAAGCAAATTCTGTTAGGAGCAAGAGAAGGTAGATAAATCAAGCTCCAGTTGCACTTTAACAAATTTAGACTGCTAAGCTCTGAGTATAGATAAATCCAGAGAAGGCAGGAAAGTAACCCTGAGTTCTCTCTCTCTCAATGGAAGGCAAAAAGGGCTGATGAAGAAAATTAAAACAAACAAACAGAGGCTTCCAGAGTCAGCTGAGCTCAGAGTACTGGAAAAGGGCTGTGTCCCTTTATAGAGCCAGGTACCAACTCTGGTTCCTCATTGGTGACCTTTTAGGGGCTGGGAACTGGCTCTGAGAAGAGATTTTAGTTTATTCCCCCACCTCTCCACTTTTAAAAATATTGTAAGTAGCTCATCAGAGAAAACCTCAGGCATTTTCAGTTGTCAGTGCTGACCCAGGCAAGGGAGGAGTTAAGATAGGTTTGAGAATCAAAGTAGCAAGTCAAGTGAAGAAGATAATTCCCTAAAGGGCATATCTTCCCCAAATAAAGGGGGTGGGGCCCAGCTCAAGTGGCAGCCTGCCTACAAAGAAGTCAGACCCCAGAGGCTAGGAATCAGAAACAGCTTAAGCCTACTTTCCACCTCAGCCACTGTCTCAACCATGCCCCCGGCAGGCTGAGAATTGAAGGCACCATACCACTCTACACTACAGGGGTGCTGCGGGCTGAAAATTGCACCTGTTGGTCAGGACAGGAAAAATACAAGTGAAGACGCTCCAAAAGAAAGTCAGACACTAAACTGGATCTCATCCTTAGGGAAACAGTACTGATTATATCCTCCTTCTGAGACCTGGGCCTGCTTTGTCTGGGAAAATCTGATTGAGGTTGATCATATCTGGGGAGACACTCTTCAAGAAAAGTATCCATACAGGAAGGGAAAGATCCAAAAAAGCAAGAGCTAGAAATTCTGAGCAGTTAAATGGAAGTTATGTTAGAGGTCTTCAATTCAATTCAATTGAATTCAATAAGTTGAATTGAACGCCAAAAAAGCAGATAGAGAACAAAGCCAACCAGCAAGAAAACCCTAGGTAAAAGAGTGAAAATGAGCTCAAGAATAAACTAATCAGGAAACCAGATGAGACACCAGAAAAAAATATATAAACCATACGATGAAAATTGAAGATATGGCCCAGTCAAAGGAACAAACTCACACCTTAAAAGAGATGCAGGAGTTGAAACAAATAATTAATGTTCAATCAAGTATGCTAAATCAAGTCAAAAATCAAATCAACAAGTTGAGGGACGATACAGTGAAAGAGATGAAAGATATAAAAGGGCATTGGGTAACCATACAGAAGACCTTGAAAGCTGGAAAAAACTAATAGCAAAATTTAGTGGAATGAAAAGCACAGTAGAAGAGACAAATACTAATCAGATATTCAAATGTCAAAGAGAAGTCTGAAAGCAGCAAGAGAAAAGCAGTACATCATATAAAGGGGACACTCAAAAAACTATGTACAGATTTCTCAGCAGAAACCATGGAGGTGAGAAGAGAGTGATATGATATATTGAAGATTCTAAAAGAGAAAGATTGCCAACCAAGAATTCTATATCCAGCAAAACTGTCCTAAAAAATGAGGGATGCTTAAAATATTTTCAGACAACAGTCACTGACAGAGTGTGTGAATAAGAGATGGGCTGTACAAGAAATACTATAGGGAGAACCAAAAGCAGATAGGAAAAGACAGGAGAGAGAGATTTGGAGAAGAGTATAGAAATGAAGACTATCAGCAAGGGTAAAAAGAGAAAAAATAAGATATGACATATAAAATCCAAAAGGTAAAACGATAGAGGAAAGTACTGCTATTACTGTAATAACATTAAATGTTAATGGATTAAACTCCCCAATCAAAAGACTTGGACTGGCTGAATGGATTAAAAAATAGGACCCAATAATATGCCGCTACAAGAGACTCACTTTAGACCCTAGGACAAAACAAATTGAGAGAGAAAGGTTGGTAAAAGGTATTTCATACAGACAACAATGAGAAAAAAGCATGGGTAGATATACTAATATCTGGCAAATTAGGCTTCAAATGTGAAACAAAAGAGACAAAAAAGGACTCTATGTGTTAATAAAAGGAACAATTCATCAAGAAGACATAACAATCGATATTTATGCACCAAGCCAGAGTGCCCCAAAAGGCATGAGGCACACACTGACAACACTGAAAGTAGAAGTGGACAATTTCTACAATAACAGTTGGAGATTTCAACACACAGCTCTCATCAATGGATAGAACATCTAGACAAAGGATCAATAAGGAAATAGAGATTTTGGATAATGTAATAAATGATCTACACTTAACAGACATTCTTAGAACATTACACCCCACAACAGCAGGATACACATTTTTCTCAAGTGCTCATGGATCATTCTCCAGGATAGAGTATATGTTGGGTCACAAAGAAAGTTTCAATAAATTTTAAAAAGACTGAAATTACACAAAACAACACCTTAGATCATAAAAAATGAAATTGGAAATCGATACAAGATGGAAAGATGGCAAATTCACAAATATATGGATGATAAACAACACATTCTTAAACAACCAGTAGGTTAAGGGAGAAATTAGTAAATATCTTGAGGCAAATAAAATGGAAACATGACATATCAAAACTTATAGTATGCCACAAAGGTGGTACTGATCGTGAAATTTATTGCCCTAAATTCTTGTATTAAAAAAGTAAGAAAGAGCAAAAATCGAGGAATTAACTGCTCTCCTGGAGGAATTAAAGAGAGAACACCAAACTAACCCCAAAGCAAACAGAAAGAAAGAAATAACAAAGATCTGAGCAGAAATAAATGAAATTGAGAACATGGAAATGATAGAGAGGAAATCAACAAAACCGGAAGTTGGTTCTTTGAGAAAAATCTATAAAATAGGTGGACCCTTAGCTAGGTTGATGAGAGAGAGAGAGAGACAATGAGAATGCAAGAAAACAAAATCAGAAATGACCCCTCAGAAATAAATGAGATAATGAGAGGCTACTATGAGCAACTACGTGTTATAAACTAGACAATGTAGATGAAATGGATAACTTCCTAGGAAAGCATTAACAACCAATATTGACTGAAGAAGAAATAGATAACCTCAATAAACCAATTACAATTAAAGAGATTGAATCAGTCATCAAGAAGCTCCCCAAAAGAAAAGTCCAGGACCAGATGGCTTCACATGTGAATTCTACCAAGCATTCAAAAAAGAATAAGTATCAATCCTGCTCTTCAAAAAACTCTTTGAAAAATTTGAAGAGGAGGAAAGGCTGCCTAACTCATTCTACGAAACAAACATCATCATAATACCAAAGTCAGACAAAGATACTACAAGAAAATTACAGACCAGTCTCTTTAATGAATATGGATGCAACAAAATTCTTGCAAATCAAATCTAGTAGCACACTTAAAGAATTATACACCATGACCAAGTGGGATTTATTCCAGGTACACCAGGCTGGTTCAACACAAGAAAATCAATTAATGTAATATACCACATCAATAAATTGAAGCAGAAAAACCACATGATCATCTTCCTTGATGCAGAAAAAGCATTTAACAAAATCAACATCTTTTCTTGATGAAAACATTTCAAAGGATAGGAATAGAAAGGAACTTCCTCAATATGATAAAAGGAATATATGAAAAACCAACAGCAAACATCACCTCAATGGGGCATGATTGAAAGCATTCCCTTTAAGATCAGGAGCAAGACAAGAGTGTCCCCTGTCACCACTGCTATTCAATATTATGCTGGAATTTCTTGCTAGAGACAAGAAAAAGAAATAAAAGTCTTCCAGATTGAAAAGAAAAAAGTAAAACTTTCACTGTTTGCAGATGACATGATACCATATGAAAAACTACAGCAAAGCTACTAAAGTTAATAAATGAGTACAGCAAAATGGAATGATACAAGATGAACATGAAAAAATAAGTTAGTGTTTCTATAAACGAGTAAGGGATAATCTGGGGAGGGAATAAAGAAAAAACTTCCACTTAAAATAGCAACCTAAACAATAAAATATTTAGGAATAAATTTAACCAACACCACAAAAGACTTATACACAAAAAACTATAAGAAATTACCTAGAGAAATGAAAGAAGACCTAAATAAATGGAAGGATATACTATGTTCATGCATTGGAAGTTTAAATATAGTTAGATGTCAGTTCTACCCAAATTGATTTATAAATTCAATGCAATAACAATTAAAATCCCAACAATTTACTTTGCAGAAATAGAAAAATCATTAGCCAAATTTACTTGGAAGAGCAGTGTGCCCTTAATGGCTAAAAATATCTTAAGAAAGAGGAACAAAGTGTGAGATCTCACACTCCCTGACTTTAAAGCATATTACAAAGCTGCAATGGTCAATACAGCATCATACCAGCAAAAAGATCAATATACTGGCCAATAAAATCAAATTGAGGGCTACAAAATGGACCCTCTCATCTACAGACAATTGATCTTTGATAAGGCAGTCAAGCCAATCCAACTGGGACAAAGCAACCTCTTCAATAAATGGTCCTTGGAGAACTAGATATCCATATGCAAAAGAATGAACGAGGACTCATATCTCACACCTTATACAGAAATAAACTTAGAGCTAAGACCATAAAAGTTTTAGAAGAAAACATAGGGAAATAGCTTATAAATCTTGTGATAGGAAGTGGTTTCCTAGACATTACACCAAAGCATAGGCAATGAACAAAGAAATAGATAAATGGGACCTCCTCAAAATTGAACACTTTTATGTATCAAAGGAAAGTAAAAAGGCAGCCTACATAATGGGAGGCAATAGTTGGAAACCATGTATCAGATAAGGGTGTAATATCCAGAATAGATAAAGAGATTCTACAACTTAACAACAAAAAGGTAAAGAAAGGGGGGGGAGGGGCAAAAGTCATGGACAGACACTTTTCTGAAGAGAAGATACAAATGGCTCAAAATACATGAAAAGATACTCGATCTCATTGGCTATTGGGAAATGCAAATAAAACCTCAATGATATTATCTCACACCTTCTAGAATGGCCATTATAAAAAAAAGAAACAAAATGACAAGTGCTGGAGAAGATGTGGAGAAAGAGACACATTTATGCACTGCTGGTGGGAATGTAGGATGGTACAACCACTCTGGGAGGCAGGTTGGCAGTTCCTCAGGAAGCTAGGTATAGAATTGCCATATGATCCAGCAATCCCATTGCTAGGTATATATTTGGAGGAACTGAAGGCAAGGGCACAAACGGAGATTTGCATACTGATGTTTCTAGTGGCATTATTCACAATTGTCAAGAGAGGGAATACAGCTCAAATGTCCATCAACAGATGAATGGCTAAACAAACTGTTGTATATACATATGATGGAATACTATAGAGCTGTAAGACAGAATAAAGTCATGAAGCATGTGACAACATGGATGAAACTTGTGGCAATTATACTGACTGAAATTAGTGGAAATTATACTGAGTGAAATTAGCCAGGAACAAAAGGACAAGTACTGTATGGTCTCACTAATATGCACTAACATTAATGAGTAAACATTAACAACTAAAGTTGAGAACACAGGTTAATAGGGAACAGAAAGAGGGTTGAGATTGGGCATTTGATACTGATGGAGCATAGAAAGTTCAACAGGATTGATTGTAAAGATCCAGAAATGGAAAGCACAATACTATCTGATGGTAGCACAATATTGTTGTACACTAATGAAGCTGACTGTGAGTAAGGTTGAGGGAGGAGGCCTGGGGACATGTATGACACCAGAAGGAAAGAAAAAGGAGGCAGACTCGGGTCATATAACTTAGCAATGCCTAGAATGAACAATCATAGTGACTAAATGTACAAATATAAGAATGCTTTTCCCTGAGGGAGAACAAATGAATGTCAACATCGCAGGGTGTTGAAAATGGGATGGTATGAGGGGGGATACAATCAATGCAAACTAGTGTCTGTAGTTAACAGTACAATTGTAATATGCTTCCATTGAATGTAACAAAGGCAATACAGCAAAGCTAAATGTCAATACGTGGAGGATATAGGGGAGGGGTATTGGATTCTTTGCTGTAGAAATAGAATTGTCATCATATGGATTGTGGTGATGAAGGCATGGCTGTGCGACTATACCAGGTACCACTGATTTTCTATTTAGGTTGGATTGTATGATGTATGAATAAAACTTCTAAAATGAACAGAGAGATACAAGTGCTTGAGAAAATGTGCTCAGAGAGATGCATCTAATCACTGTCGGATGGGAAGTAGAGTGGTTCAGTCCTTCTGGTAGACTGTGTGCTGGCTTCACAGGAGGCTGGGGGTGGGGTTGCCATATGATCCTACAACCCCGTAGTTAAATGTATACTTGAATGGACAGTTGCTCACCGGTGTTTATGGCAGCAGTGTTCGTGACTCGCAATGGATGGAGGTGGCACAAAGGTACATCCATGGAGGAACTGAAGGGGGAGCCAGGGTGTATACATACAGTGGACTATTGACTAGCCACTAGAATGAATGACGGTGTGAGGCCTGCAACAGGTGAATGAAACTTGAGGATAGTATGCTGAGTGAAATAAGCCAGAAAGGAAAAGACAAATACAACACCACGCTACATGGACTAACTATAATGTGCAAGCTCTAAGAATTGAATTTGTGAGCACAGGTTATCAGATGAAGGCCTATTGTAAAGGTTATTCGATTGTAAGCTCTTACAGCAGTCACATCTATTCTGGAGTTGTAACTGTGATTACTAAATTCTGAGATGCTGTGCTCTTTGTGTGTAATCTGGTCATTCCCTGAAACTTTGCATATTTGTGTGACTCCTGAGACTCAGACCTAGAGTTCTGCAGCTATGATAGTCAGCATTACTCCATACAGCAACTGTTACAAACACTGAAAAAGTGATAAGACCTCAATTAGAGATATGAATGAAGCTGATCTAGGTAGGACTAAGGTAAATCAGACTAAAGGGTAAAGGACGAGATTGACCGTAGTTTAAAGCTCCATCTTCTTTGGGAGACCAAAGGAAGAGATGTTTATTTGTCACAAAATTTATATTTTTGGTTGCACAATATCTAATTTAACTTGTATGGTCAGTTTATTCAAACACCATAATTACACGGAATATTGGATAGAGTGAGATCTTGTTGGTTTGTACAGATTAGTGTGGTGCCCCTATACATCCCAAAGTAATCTGGGCAGAAGAATAAAAAGTATTCACAAAGTCCCCTTGAGGGGAAAAAGGAGTAAATATTAAACTTCCCCACCTGAGGGGAAGACCTGATATTTTCGCAAGCATTGGTGAGTGCCAATTTGATGGGCCAGCCCTCAGTCTTGAGCTCGCCCTTATGAAATGTACTCCTGCAGAGGAGAAGCTAAGCCTATTCATAAATATGCCTAAGATTCACCACCAGAGAAACCCTTTTGTTGCTCTGGTGTGGCCTTTCTCTCTAAGCCAGCTAGGCAGGGGAACCCACTGCCCTCCCACTTACATGGGACGTGGCTTCCAGGGGTGTAAATCTCCCTGGCAACATAAGACATGACTCCTAAGGCTGAGCCTGGCCCTGGCAACATAGGAGTGAAAAAGTCTTCTTGACCAAAAGGAAGAAGAGAAACGAAACAAAATAAAGTTTCAGTGGCTGAGAAATTTCAAACAGAATCAAGAGGTCATTCTGGAGATTATTCTATGTAACAGAGGGTATCTCTTCAGTTTTGGGTTATATTAGAGTAGCTAGAGGGGAATACCTGAAACTGTTGAACTGCAATCCAATAGCCTTGATTCTTGAAGAGACTGAATAACTATAGAGCTTTTTGTTTGCTTGTTAATAATTTTTATTGAAGTTTATCAAATATCTTTTCTTCAAGTATCAAGAAAATAATGTTTTCCTCTTTCATTCTGTTAATATCTTTTACTACAGTAAAAGATTTGCTGATTTGTTCCATACTTACATTCTTTTTTTTAAACTTGTGAAATAAATTGGTTATATATAATCAGCATTTTTGCATTTATATTCTTGAGTAATATTATATAGACATATGTATTTTTCCTTGTGTTTCCTTCTCTAATTTTTTAAACTTTTTTATTGTATAATATAACATATATACAAAACAAAGAAATAAAAAAGCAATAGTTTTCAAATCACTCTTCAACAAGTAGTTACAGGACAGATCCCAGTTTGTCATGGGCAACCATACGATCCTCTCAGATTTTTTCTGCTAGCTGCTCCAGAATATAGGAGGCTAGAAGGCTTAAATATTTTTTTATCATCACAATCACCTGTTTTTTTTCCTTTTCTTTTTGTGGAAAATAATATATATACAAAAAAGTTATAAATTTCAAAGCACAGCACCACAATTAGTTGCAGAACATATTTCAGAGTTTGACATGGGTTACAATTCCACAATTTTTGTTTTTTACTTCTAGCTACTCTAAAATACTGGAGACTAAAAGAGATATCAATTTAATGATTCAGCAGTCACATTCATTTGTTAAATCCTATCTTCTCTATATAACTCCATCATCACCTTTGATCTTCCCATCCCTCTCCTTAGGGGTGTTTGGGCTATGGCCATTCTAAATTATTCATATTGGAAGGGTCTGTCACTAATATGGGGTAGGGAGATGGAACTATCTGATGTTCTGGAGACTCTATGGCCTCAAAGTTTAAGGACTTATCTAGTCCAGGGACCCATCTGGAGGTTGTAGGTTTCTAGAAAGTTACTCTAGTGCATGGAACCCTTGTGGAATCTTAGGCCCTAGGTGTTCTTAGGATTGGCTGGAATGGTCCTGGTTGAGGGTTGGCAAGTTATGATAGGTAACAAGGTCTAACTAAAGCTTGCATAAGTAATCTCCAGATAGCCTCTTGACTCTATTTGAACTCTCTCTGCCACTGACACTTTATTAGTTACACTTCTTTTCCCCCTTTTGGTTAGAATGGAATTGTTGATCCCATGGTGTCAGGTATGGATTCATCCTTGGGAGTCATCTTCCACATCACCAGGGAGACTTTCAACCCTGGATGTCATGTCCCACATAGGGGAGGAGGACAATAATTTCACTCGCATAGTTGGGCTTAGAGAGACTGAGACCACATCTGAGCAACAAAAGAGGTCCTCCAGAAGTAACTCTTAGGCATGCCTATAGTAGGCTAAGCTTCTCTGCTACTTACATAAGCTTCGCAGGAGTAAGCCTCATGATTGAGGGCATGGCCTATTGATTTGGGTATCCCTAAAGTTTGGCACAGTATCAGGGGATTCCCTGATGGTAAGGTTTAATGGTTCCATATTCTTTCTCCCATCCCTCAGGGGACTTTGCCAATACTTTTTAATTATCTGCTTAATATGTTGTAGGATGTATCCAGGCATTACAATAATCTATTCAGGATTAAAGGACCTCATTCTTATTCTGGGATCCCTGTATTTCAATTGTTCAAATGAGCTATACAAATAGGTTGAATTAAATTATGCACTACAGAAAATTTCAGTTCCAGACCAAATACACCTTTCTTCCATTGGTCTCAAAGAGTATGCGTGGTTCTAAAATATAGACATTATCTTCCTTACCCCTATGTTCTGAATTACTTTAACCCCAACCTGTTCGGCTTCATTCTTATCTCTAAATATCAGGTTATATATAAACAGCCTCTCAAAATCCAGAAATAATAATCACCACTCTGAACTTAATGTGTCTTCTCTAAAAGCTTACAATCTAGGTGCCTGTTTTATTATAAGCATTTTCTAAAGGTGACCACACCATTTTTCTTCTTTTGTTTCTGGCTTATTTTGTCTACCGAATGTCCCACATGCTTATTCACATCGTTGGATGCCTCACGACTTTGTTCCTTTTTTGTAGCTGCACAACTTTTATTCATAAGTATACACCATCATTTACCAATCTATTTCTCAGTGCATCCGTCAGCCACCTGCACTCATTGGGCATCATGTAGAGGTCCCAAAGTCCACCGTCCGTCAACATTTTCAATTTTAGATCATTTCACTGTTCCCAAGAGAAAGAAAACTAATTAAAGCATGCCCTCGCCAAATAGAAAATCTAAACCTCCTCTTAACTCTTGTCCCTCCCACCATTATTTACCTCTGCTGTTGCTGGAGTAGCGCTGATGGTTTCCTTTTGAACACAGTTCATATCATGCAATAGCAGTTTCCCCCCTGTACCCTGGACTTAAACACTCTTTGTACAAGAATCGTATCTTTGAAGTAGTTCTTGCAACAACTAATTCATATTTTGAGTGTTAATCAGTGGAACACGTAGGTCTATACAATCCCTTTCAATCTTGTTCATCTTCAATATGGTAATATTATTTATAGACCCATTAGAGAATCACCTTCACTCCTATCTATTCCCTTACATTGGAGTTCAATCTCATTAGCAACGTGTTCACCCATCTTCTAGCTTCTATGTATTTCTATAAGTCCCCTATATTCTGTACTATAAGCCTCTAATTATACCTTTATGCTGGTCATGAAAGTGGAATTGTACGATATCTATCCTTTTGTGTCTGGCTCAATTCACTAAGCATTATGTCCTCAAAGCTCATCCATCTTGTCATGTGCTTCAGGACATCATTTTGTTTTACTGTTACATAATATTCCATCGTATGTATATACCACATTTTGTTGATCCACTCATCTGTTGATGGGTATTTGGTTTCTTTCCATCTTTTGGCGACTGTGAATAATGCCGCAATGAACATTGGTGTGCAAATGACCATTTGTGTCATTGCTTTGAGCTCTTCTGGGGATATACCAAGTAGTGCTAGTCCTGGCTCATAGGGCAACTTGATATTGAGTTTCCTAAGGAACTGCCAAACAGTCTCCCATAGTGCTGCACCATTATACATTCCCACCAGCAGTGCATAAGTGTCCCAG
Source organism: Tamandua tetradactyla (assembly GCF_023851605.1). Classification (NCBI taxonomy): domain Eukaryota; kingdom Metazoa; phylum Chordata; class Mammalia; order Pilosa; family Myrmecophagidae; genus Tamandua; species Tamandua tetradactyla. The sequence continues at coordinate 40,322,533 of NC_135346.1, read as the reverse complement.
TTTCTCCACATCCTCTCCAACATTTATAATTTCCTGTTTGTTTAGTAGCAGCCATTCTTATAGGTGTGGGATGGTATCTCATTGTAGTCTTGATCTGCATTCCCCTTATAGCCAATGAAAATGAGTATCTCTTCATGTGTTTTTAAACCATTTGTATTTGCTCTTCAGAAAAATGCCTGTTCATATCTTTAGCCTATTTTATAATTGGGTTATTCACTCCTTTGTTGTTGAGTTGTATGATTTCTTTGTATATACAGGAAATCAAACCTTTGTCTGATATGAGATTTCCAAATAGTTTCTCCCATTAAGTTGGCTGCCTTTTCACCTTTTTGACAAAGTCTGTTGAGGTGCAGAAGCATTTGATTTTGAGGAGTTTCCATTTATCTATTTTTTCTTTTGTTGCTTGTGTTTTGGGTGTAAAGTTTAGGAAGCTACCTCCTATTACTTGGTCTTGAAGATGTTTCTCTACATTTTCTTCTAGAAGCTTTATGGTGCTAGTTCTTATATTTAGGTGTTTGATCCACTTTGAGTTAATTTTTGTGTAAGGCATAAGATAGGGGTCCTCCTTCATTCTTTTGGTTATTGATATCCAGTTTTTCCATGCCCAATTATTGAAAAGACTATTTGTCCCAGTTCAGAGGATTTGAGGGCCTTGTCAAAAATCAGTTGAGCATAGATTTGGTGGTCTATTTCTACACTCTCGATTCAATTCCATTGTTCAATGTTTCTATCTTTGTGCCAGTACCATGCTGTTTTGATCAATGTGGCTTTATAATAGGTTTTAAAGTCAGGGAGTGTTAACCCTCCCACTTTGTTCTTCCTTTTTAGGATGCTTTTAGCTCTTTGGGGTCTCTTTCTCTTCCAGGTGAATTTGGTAATTAGCTTTTCCAAATCTTCAAAGTAGGTTATTGGAATTTTGATCAGTACTGCATTGAATCTGTAGATCAATTTGGGGAGAACTGACATCTTAACTATAGTCTTCCTATCCATGAGCAGGGAAAGGCTCTCCACCTATTTAGATCTCCTTTGATTTCTTTTAGCAACGTTATGTAGTTTTATTTGTACAAGTCCTTTATGTCCCTAGTTAAGTTCATTCCTAAGTACTTGATTCTTGTAGTTGCTATTTTGAATGGAATTTTTTCCTTAACTGACTACTCAACTAGGTCATTGCTCTGTATAGATACGTTACTGATTTTTTTGCTCATTAATTTTATATCCTGCCACCTTGCTGAAACTGTTGATTAGCTCAAGTAACTTTGCTGCAGATTTTTCACGATCTTCCAAGTATAGTATCATATAATCTGCAAATAATGAAAGTTTTACTTCTTTCTTTCCAAGTTGGATGACTTTAATTTCTTTGTACTGCCTGATTGCTCTAGCTAGTACTTCTAGCACAATGTTGAATAATATTGGTGATAGTGGGCATCCTTGTCTAGTTCCTGATCTTAGGGGAAAGCTTTCATTTGAGTACGATGCTGGCTATTGGTTTTTCGTATATTCACTTTATTATATTGAGGTAGTTACCTTTGATTCCTATCTTTTAGAATGTTTTTATCAGAAAAGGATGTTGAATTTTGCCAAATGCTTTTACAGCATCAATCGAGATGATCAGGTGATTTTTCCCTTTTGATATGTTAATGTGCTTTATTTCATTAATTGATTTCCTTGTGTTGAACCATCCTTGCACTCATAGTATAAATGCCACTTGATTAATTCTTTTAATGGGCTGTTGGATTCTATTTGCTAATATTTTATTGAGAATTTTTGTATCTATGATCATTAGGGAGATTGGCCTTTAGTTTTCCTTCTTATAGCATCTTTACCCGGTTTTGTTATTAAAATTATATTAGCTTCATAAAATGAGTTAGGTAGAGTTCCTTCTTCCTCATTTTTTGGAAAAGTTTGAGCAGGATTGGTGTTAGTTCTTTTCAGGATGTTTGATAAAATTCCCTGTGAAGCCATCTGGCCTTGGGCTTTTCTTTGTAGGAAGATTTTTGATGACTGATTGAATCTCTTTACTTGTGACTGGTTTGTTGAGATCTGTTTCTTCTTGAGCCAGGGTAGCTTGTTTGAGTGTTTCCAGCAATTTGTCCATTTCATCTAAGTTGTCTAGTTTGTTAACATATAGTTAACAATATGCTAACATAGTATCCTCTTGTGTTCATAGTATCCTCTTATGATTTCTTTTATTTCTTCAGGGTCAGTGGTTATGCACACCTTCTCATTCTGATTTTGTTTATTTGCATCCTCTTTCTTTTTTTTCTTTGTCAGTCATGCTAGTGGCCCATCAATTTTATTGATTTTCTCAAAGAACCAACATTTGGTTTTATTGATTCTTTCTTTTGTTCTCCCATTCATTTATCTCTGCTTTAATCTTTGTTATTTCTCTTCTCTTATTGTTTTGGGGTTAGTTTGCTGTTCCTTCTCAAGTTCCTCTGGGTGTGCTCTTAAGTCCTCAATTTGTGCTCTTTCTTATTTTTTGATATAGACATTTAGGGCAATAAATTTCCCTCTCAGCACAGCCTTTGCTGTATTCCATAAGTTCTGCTAAGTTGTATTCTCATTTTCATTCATCTCCAGATAGCTATTGATTTCTCTAGCAATTTCTTCTTTGACCCACTGGTTGTTTAAGAATGTGTTATGTAATCTCCATATATTTGTGAATATTCTCATTCTTTGATGGTTATTGAGATCTAGCTTGATCCCATTGTGTTCAGAGAAAGTGCTTTGAATAATTTCAAAGTTTTAGAATTTATAAAGACCTGTTTTTTTGCCCCAGCATATTGGCTGTATCCTGGAGAATGTTCCATGAGCACTAGAGAAGAACGTATATCCTTGTGTTTTGGGGTGCAATGACCTATATATGTCCATTATGTTTAATTCATTTATCAAGTTATTTAACATCTCTGTTTCTTATTGATCTTCTGTCTGGTTGTTCTATCTATAGAGGAAAATGCTATATTGAAGTCTGCTACTATTATTGTTGAAACATCTATCACTCCCTTCAGTTTTGCCAATGTTTGTCTCATGTACTTTGGAGCTCCTTGATTAGGAGCATAAACATTTATGATTGTTATATCTTCTTGGTGAATTGATCTTTTAATTAGTATATAGTGTCCTTCTTTGTCTCTTATGATGTCTTTACATTTAAAGTCTATTTTGGCCAATATTAGTGTAGCTATTCCTGCTTTCTTTTGGTTACAATTTGCATGGAAAATGTTTTTCCATTCCTTCACTTTCCACCTATTTGTATCCTTGTGTCTAAGATGAGTTTCTTGTAGGCAGCATATAGCTGTATTACGTTTCTTAATCCATTCTGCCAATCTGTATCTTTTAATTGGTAAATTTAGTCTGTTAACATTCAAAGTTATTACTGAAAAGGCATTTCTTGAATCCACCATCTTATCTTTTTTATTTTATTTGTCAGATCTATATATTCTTTTCCTTCTTTCTCTTTGTATTCTTTAAATTACCTTAATGGCACTCTTCAATTCTTGCCCTCCTCCAGACTTCCCTCTCCTGTCTTTTTTTTTTTTTTTTTTCAGCTAGCAGAACTCCTTATAGTATTTCTTACAGGACCAGTTTCTTGTTGACAAATTCTTTCAGGACTTTTTTGCCTGTGAAAACTTTAATCTCTCCCTCAATTTTGAAAGACAGTTTGGCTGGGTACAGAATTTTGGGCTGGTAGTCTTTCTCTTTCAAGATCTTGAATATATCATACCACTGTTTTCAAGCCTCTATGATGCTAGTTGAATAGTCTGAACTCAGTCTTACTTGGTTTCCCTTGTATGTAGTAGATTGTTTTTCTCTTGCCCTTTTCAGGATTTTTGCTTCTCTTCAATATTTGACAGACTGATTAGTATGTGTCTTGGGGAAGGCCTATTTGGATTTAATCTGTTTGGAGTTTGTTGGGTTTCTTTGACTTGTATATTTATGTCCTTTATAAGGGTTTGGAAGTTTTCCCCCATTATATCCTCAACTATTCTTCCTAGCCCTTTATTCCTCTTTTCTCCTTCTGGGAGACCAGTGATTCTTATATTTGTGTGCTTTGTTTTGTCTATCATTTCCCTGAGATCCAATTAAAATTTTTCCATCTTTTTTGCCATTTGCTGTTTTGAGTCTTTGAAGTCAGTTATCCTGTCCTCTATATCACTTATTATTTCTTCTGTCTCTTCAAATCTGGTGTTGTGTGCCTCTAGTATGTTTTTCATTTGGTCAACAAAGTCTTTAATCTCGGTGATATCTGCTATTTTTCTATTTATTCTTTCAAATTCCTCTTCATGCTCTTCTACTGTCTTCTTGATCTCCTTTATGTCATTTGCCATCCCATTCTCCTTTATGTCATTTGCCATCCCATTTATTTTATTAAGTAGAGTTGTATGAACATCTTTTATTAGTTGTTTCAATGTCTGTCTCCTCTGGTGTTTTAATTTGGTCATTAGGCAGGGCTTTATCTCTCTGCATTGTGATGTGCTTGTGATTTTCTGCTGCCTTTGCAGCATGTAAATATCTTAATTGATTTACTATGGGAGTTGATTTCTTTCAACTAAGGCCTTGTGTTTGTTGGATGGATGTACAGCAGGGAGCAGGGTACAGGGTGGGGCATTCAGCACAGTGATTTGTTTCAGGGCAGGTATAGGCACAGGTTTAGGATGTTACACTGATGCTTGTGAACATGGGTACCCAGCGGCCAGGGAGGATGTAGTTGTGTGGGTGCACTGGTCTGGGGGGCATAACCCTGGTGTGTGCTGGTCTAAGACACAGGACCCTTTGTGTGCATGCATAGAGCTGTGGCAGCAGATAGGTGTTATGTCTTCATTGGTTAGTGGCAGATGTGATCTGGCAGTGCTGGTCAGCACTTTCTCAGAGCTGGGAAGTGACTGAGGGCCATGCACATCTGATTCTAGGACTGCTGTAAACTGAGGTTCCCAAAGCTGAATGACATGATTGGGGGCCCGTACACATGCATGGATCTAAGAGTGCCATAAGCTGATGCACAGAGCTCAGGGGGGCCAGGGTGAAGCTGTACGACACTATGGGCAGGTGGGCGGGGGTAGCCTGGGTATGGAGGTTAGCACCTGCAGCCTTTATGCACTGGCAACAGCCTGCAGGGAACACGGAGGGTAGGTAATGTTCAGAAGGGGTGCAGGAGAGATGGGTTGGGCTGCACTTGGGGTGGTGGTGTGGGTCAGATACATGCACTGGGGGCTGTTGGGGTGGGGAAGGCTGGAGTGTGGGGAATGGGAGTGGGTGATGGGTTTCGTGTGCTTGGTCTGTGGGGCGAGCTGCCAGTCGCAGGGCTGTGCTGGTGAGGGTAGCGCACCCAAGGAACGTGGCCTGGCTTACTTCCTAGTCCCCAGGTCCCATCCACGTACTCCCTCGGGCTCCATGCCTCCAAGCCAGGTTCCAGCTTTCTCCCTCTCAGTTCCTCAGTCTCTGCAACTAGGGCCACACTGCATGGTGCAGAAGGCTCTTCCAGGTCAGTCGCACTCCTGAATTGCCACTCAGTTGCCCTCCTGTCCCTTCTCTAACTTTTCCGTGGAGCAGGGCTGATCTCAAGCTACTCTATTAGGCCATCTTTCCGGAAGTCCCTATAGAGCTTTTAAGATCTGTCCATGTGATTGTGAAAACCTGTGACTGACATTCCCTTTATCCAGTGTAAGGACGGATGAGTAAGAAAAAAAAAAGTAAAAATAAGTAAACAATTGGTGGTGGGTGGGATGTTTTGGGTGTTCTTTTTACTTTATTTGTTTATTTATTTTTGTGTGCCCTGTGGCCTGAGTCACACTTCGTTCTTATTCCGTGTGACTATCCTATTATTATTATTATTTTTATTTTTAACATGGGCAGGCACGGGGAATCGAACCCGGGTTCTCTGGCATGGCAGGCAAGCATTCTTACCTGCTGAGCCACCGTGGCCCACCCAAGTATCCTATTATTGCAGCACCATTTGTTGAATTTTTGTTGTTATTTGTTTGCTTGTTTGGTTTTTGACTGTTTTGGGAAGTGCATGGGCCGGGAATCAAACCTGGGTCTCCCACATGGCAGGGGAGAATTCTACCACTAAACTACTCTCTTGCGCCTCCTTATTTTTATTTTTATTTTCTTAAAAAAATGTTCAGAGCTCCAATCTGAATAGTGGGGAAGTTTTGGTAATGAATGGTGGTGGTGGTAGCATGACATTATGAACATAATGCACGGAAATACATATCTGATTGTGGTTAAAAGGGGGAAATGTTATATTGTATATATGCTAATAGGATAAAAAAAATTTTAATCCATGAAACTGTACTGTAGAAATGGTGGACTCTAAGTTAAACCATGGAATATAGTTGATAGTACTAAAAAATGTGCTTTCACCAATTGTAACAAATGTACTTACCAATGTAAGGTGCTAATAATGAGAATCCTGTATTTTGTGCATATTTTTCTGTAAAGCCACACTTTCTCTAATAAAAGCATTTTTAAAAAAGCAAATTTCTCCTCTTGTCTAGAAAATGACAAAGTATTTTAAATGACCCCATATCTATATAGTTCATTTTTCTAGCAGATTCCCACATTTAAAAAAAATTGAAGTTGAAAAAAGAAGTACTATCTGTCTTACAGATCAGTTGGTATCATTATGAAAAAATAAAAAGTATTCCCCAAAAAGTGCTCAGATTTGAAAAATGGAAAAAAAATTTATATTGTAGCACTAATTCCTGGAACTGATATCACTCAAATATTTCAGAATCTTAGCATTAGAAGTCAATGGCATCCTGAAACTCATCCAACACTCTTATTTTCCAGATGAGGAGACTGGGGTCTGAGAAAGTTCAATGACTTGCTCTAGGTCATTGTGATGGTTTGGAGCTGTATTTGCCCCCAGAAAATCATGTTAAACTGAATTCATTCCTGCGGGGGTGAATCCATTTTAAGTAGGACTTTTTGATGAGGTTACTTTAATTAAGGTATGACCCACTCAATCACAATGGACCTTTAATCTTAATACCAGAGTCCTGTATAAGTGGGATGAAATTCAGACAGATAGAAAGATAGGAAGTAAGAAGTTGAAATTCAGCAGAACCAGAGAGACCTGGAGAGGCCAGTGTGTGCATTGGTATGTGACAGAGGAGCCAAAAACCAAGTATCAGCAGCAGCCAGCTACGGAATCCCACAGTCTTAAGGAAGAAACCATTGCTTTGATTTGAACTTTTTCCTAACTTCAAAACTGTGAGCCATTAAATTCCCATGATTTAATCAGTCCAGTGCCTGATATTTGCTTGAGCAGCCTAGGAAACGGAAACAACCACCTTCCTTAAACAAAAGTCAGTTAGCCAAGTATTCCTCCCTTTTCCCAACCTGAAATTATGGAAATGAACATTATGAAAGGAGAAATACTTCTCTATTCCTTCATATGATTGCCCAAAGTCTCTTATAATCAGACCCCATGAAATTCACTGCATTGCATATGTGAAAGCAGGCAAATGGACCACGGGGAACTCTTAACAAGGTGCAGCAATGATTTTGAGATTATTTTCAAGCATTTCTAAAATTCAATTGTTTCCTCCATGATAGAGTTTTCCAAAATGGAATGATTGCATTAGCTGCCTATTCTACTTAATTAAACATGGAAATCTATTTTATTCTCCAGTAGAATAATTTCCACATTAACCACAAAATGAATAGCAAAGATGGGCTATCTTCCTAGGTATATTAGTCAGGATAGACTAGGCTATGCTGCAGTAACAACCACCTCGAAATCTCCGAGACTTGTAAAGACTTGTTTCCATTCATGTTAAATGTCTGTGGTGGGGGAAGGAGTCCCACTCCACATCATCTTCGCTGAGTGGTCGGCTGACAGAAATTCCATGTGGGGGTCACTGACAGCTATAACACAGGGAAGGAGATTTGGTGAATTGCATACTGGCTCTTAAAGCTTAGGAAGTGACACATGCCACTTCTGCTAATTCTTCATTTGCCAAAGCAAATAGTGAGGTCATATCTAAATGCAAAGTGGTTAAAATACTCAAATTTTACTATATGCCTAGAAGGAGGGAAATAAGAATTTTTGTGAATATCTCTAATGACTACCAATATAGAAATAAAAATGAAAAGAATTAGAATAGACCTCAACATGTTGAAATTCCAGTGTCTCACACCACCAATATGAATCAAATCCTCAATCAGGGATAATAAAATACCTGTCAGCTATACAACAAAATCTCTTAACACATTAATTTGTTGCAGGTAAAAGTTTTCTGAGTTCATTTCTTTGTCTTCATACAAGATTATTACATAGAATGAGAAGCAGGAACAAATGAACTTAGTTGGGGTGGGATGAAGTTTCTACAAATGTTTTGTGGGCCAGCTAAATAGGGAGACACATTTATGACTTTTGTGGAATTTATTAGCCTTGTTTCTCTGAGGAGAAATAACTTGTTTATGACACAACTATACTAATCAATGAAGCCTTTCTAAGCTAATTTGATAGTAAGAAAGTTATAGCTTGATCAGGCAGAAAAGTTCATTTTCACCTAAATTTGCAAAAGGAGTGATTGTTTAATTGGTCACTCCAGAAAGAGACCCTGACTCTTTAAAACTTAACCCTTTTGGGAAATGTCTAAGGGCATGGAATATGTTTTAACAATCTTTGTTTCTTTTATCTGGGTACAATCATTGGTCTAGATATATATTTTTATAGTACTTGAGTGCATTAGTAGCCACAAAAATTTTCCAGCTGAGAAAAACCTCAAACTAGCTCAGAATCTCTCCTAAATTAAAAAAAAAAAAGTAGTTTTATACTTTTGAGAACAATGATCAGTTTTACAGCCTTTCTTAAATATTTCTTTGTAAAAATCCACAAAGCAGGGAGAAAGGACGAGAGGCAAAGTCTGCTGATTTACTGTTTAATTACATCTTTCCCCCTTGCCCCTTAAATTTTTATAACAGAATATGGTTAACATTAACACTCAGTCACAATAAACTAAACCTATTTCATCATTTTTTTTTGTCTAAGATGAAAGCAAAGATATAATAGTGAGATAATTTCATACAGAAGTACGGGGAATACTATGTGACCAGCAGTAAGTCAGTTTTGTATTTTCCGTTTTAGATTTGGAACTATTAACAGTTATACTGAGAGCAAATTTTATTAAATATTGGCTACAGAACCAGGTGCTATATCAAGTACTTCACCTGATTTTTCTCATTTAATACTCACAGTAAACTTACTTTTACAAATGAGAAAATTGAGGACTAAAGAAGTGACTGCCAAGGTCACCTCACTAGTCAATAGTGGCATATACTTTCAGGATAAATCATTGTGATGATATGTCAAGGTGTCTGATAATGTCAGGGTATATGTCACCTAGCTCGCTTGGAGAAGAAATCATTGAAATCGGCAAAGTTTCATTTATTCATAAAGCCTGTGGATATATGTATAGCTGAGTAAATCTGCAAGATACAGAGGTTCAGAAAAGTGGGCTCTGGCGCCGGACATGCTTGGGTTCAGGCTCAGCAATGCAAGCCGGGATAAGAGTTGTATTCTCTCTAGTCTCATTGGCTTCATCCGGAAAATGGGAGATAATACAGGTACCTACTACATGGTTTTCCCAGGAAAATTAAATGAGATACTGTAAGTTAAGTGCTTATTACAGTACATTGCATAAATGCTCCATAGTATTCACTAAAATTTTTTTATTGCTAGTTATTACTGTTGCTATGGCAATAAAAGCCATTGTTGAAGAGCTCCGAATTAGGGAGATAAAGGACAGACGTTTATACAGTTATGTTCTGTCCAATGTGATATGAGCACCAGGAAAACCAGGGAAAGGCACAAGTGACTGCATTGGTGGGTTTTGAAGAGGTTTCACCGAAGAGATGACCTTCGCACTAGTGATTATAAGGGGAGCAGGGCTTTGGTAGGTGGAGAAGGGGGTAGGCATTCTTGCTATGTACAAAGACGCGGTGGCGAATCGTGTTCGGGGACCTGGAGGATCAGGCAAAGACGATCGTGGCAGCAAGGTAGTGAGAATGGAAAACGAGCAGCGGAAAACTTGGGGACCTTGGGCGGCAGTGATGGGAGGGTGGTTGGAGGATCGCGAGGTGGCGCTGTGGCTCCACGTAAAGGGAAGATTTGCGCGCCCGGAGGTCACCCGCAAGCCCAGGGCGGCTTCCGACGGGCGGGGCAGCGCGGTCTTGGAGGGTTTGGCACAGTCCTTATGGCAGCCACCAAATATTGACGGTGATAAAGATAATAAAGAAAAAAGAAGCAACTAACCCGGAAGCGGTCTCTTTTTAAGACATACAGTCTCAATAATAGGGAAACTGCCCGCGAGGAACAATTAAGAGTGTGGAACTGCCGGGCAGGGATGATTGCGAACACAGTCCGCGTCATGTGTGGATCCGCAGCCGGAACTGGCCTCGTCTGCCGGGAGTCCAGCTGGGCGCCAACCTGCGGCCTCCCGGGCGGATGCCCTGTCCTTTGGGCGGCTCCTGGCTACCTGCTGGCCCCTAAGAAGCAGTATTCTCGATGGCTGCTGTCGGGCGCTCAACCGGCATCCTGCCTAAGCCTTCTTCCCGTGATTGGAACTGAGATTTCTGGGACTTTTTGCCGGGTTTCACACGGACACGTGTACACACAAACCACGTGAGAGCTTAGGCTCTCTCTCTCTCTCTCTCTCTCTCGTACACACACACATATGCACGTACTTCTGCACATGCACACACACTCGCATAAACCAGACACGCCTACATGTGACGCATGCACACACATGCACACGTGTACTCACGCTTGTGCCCACAAATACCTCCCCAAGCACAGCGCACGCGTGTATGGTACAGATCTACAAATATGTAGGCACCCTCGCTCATGCAAACATGCTTGCACACTCATCACAAGCATCTCACATCTCGGATCTCGGTAGCTAACAAAGACTGCGCGGCGAGGGCGTTGGCGTGAAATCCAGTTAACTGCGCCTTAAAATACGTGAGCGAACTTTTTTCTCCTCGCACCTCTTGAGCTCGTCTTCTAAACTCTCCTCCCATCTCTCACCTTCCGCTAAGGAAAAGGCCCTTGCCTACTCTCCCCACCCCTACCTCCATCCCACTCCACTCCCCTAAGCATCGCAGGCCTGTTTCTTCCATCCAGGTTTGCGCCACTGAAGGGGTGATGATTTCCAAACAGTCGCGAATTTCCCCTTCTCCCCTTCGGTGCCTCCTTCAGCGAGGGAGCAGGGGTCAGTCACTGCCCAGACCCCGTTCTCGAAGGTCCCCGAGGCTGGAGGGCTGTGGGGAAGGACTGCGAGTGGAGGTGTGGTTGCCCCCCAGGACAGCCTCCTATCCGATCCTTCCAGATAGTGCCCCCGCTTGTTTTCATTCTGCTCAGTATAACTTCAGTTTTTAGTTATCTGTGGTCATGCCAAGGCTGAGGCATCTTCTTCCATTAAAGTGCGTCCACAGGTGTGCGGGTTTCTGCTCTCTGATCGGCTTCGCGGACAACTTCGCAAATTCTTGCGTTTAGTCTGGTGCCAATTAGGCGAAGTTGTGTGAGCCCCGAGCTCTAAGATCTCAGCTAGAACTGGGTCCAAAACGGAGAAGAAACTGACTCGAGAGCATATAGCAAATGTGGCAGAGCCAGGGCTGGGGATGGCAAGTCCCTGGAGCGCCCTGTCCCCGACGAACCGCGACAAACGCCGGTCAATACCTAACCGCGTGAATGCGCGTCTTGTCCGCATATCAGTTAGGACTTTTCAGAACCTTCGCTCTTTCTCTCTTCTCTGGTTCCTTTCCCACTGGAGATAGGAAACCCGGATCCAGGGACTCAAGAGGATCTGCCCCGCGAACGTTCCCGGCCAGACACCGCGGCAAATGCCTGAGAGCCGCGCCGCTGCTGGGTGGGTGGTTTGGTTGCAAGGTCAAGGGCACAGACTCTGCAACAGGTTCAAATTCGGACGTTATTAGCCATGGACAGACTTTTCCACCTCGCTCACAGGACCTCAGTTTCCTTACCTGTAAAGTGGTGTGTGTGTGATTTTATCTGCCTCCCTGGTCTGTTGTGGGAATTTAGTGATTTCCTGCTTGAAAAGCCCTCAACAAATCGGTCCCTATTATTATCCGGGGAGCGCCCCAGGGGAAACCCGAGACAGCCGGCAGGTTCGCTTCAAACCAGGTTTGTTCGCACCGCTAGCTCAGGCCCTTGTCCTAGGCAAACTAAGGGCCCCCACGCCCGGGACAGAGGTTTTGTCTGTTCAGTCTCTACTGTCGCACCTCCCCTAGACCTCAGTTTCCCTGTCTGTATTAAAAGAGGAAGGCGCGCTGCCCGGGGCTGGGAGACTAGCAAAGATTGGGCTTCCTCGGGAGGGTCGGGGATCCTAACCAAGGATCAGAATCCGGATTTCAGTGGGATGATGGCCGGCAGCTCCCACGCATTCCCCGCGGGTGGCGGGCGGAGGTCATGAGAGGAAGGATCAGAATTTTGCTGGCCGACTGGGGTGCTCGGCGGCGCCCAGCTCAGATCCTCGGTTTCCCAGGGCCCCGGGCCGCCACCCATTCTTATCCCTACACTCCACCAGGCACTGCCTGGGCCTCTGCCCGCCCTCGACCGCGTCCGGGTCGACGCCTCCGGAATGGGGGCGTGCTGTCCTAAGGACCCTGCGCCTTTGAGCTTAGTCGCCCTGTCTTCTCAGCCCTTTTTCTTTCTTTTCAGCACTGAAGGGGGCGTCTGTCCTCCGCCCAGCACTCAGCCTTTTTCCTGCGAGCAGCAAGAGAAGGGGCATTTCCCTCCACAAGGGGCCCTTCTGAGCGTGGGCCACCTCGACAGCGCTCCAGGGAATTTTCTAAGGGGTGGGTCCCAAGACTGGTCTCCTGATCGGGGGAGGGGAGGGGGGAAAAGAAGGGAAGATTCCTTTCCTTAGGCTGCCGTGTGTGTGCGTGTATGTGTGTGTGTGTGTGTAGTGTTCCCTCCGGATGTTACTGCCACGAACATTGCTCCATAGCAAAGGGAATCGATTTGCCTGTGCCTCAAGAGGTTTGAGATAGCCAAGGGTGGGGAGGTTTCAAAGCCTGGGGGGCGGGTGAGAGGAAAGCTGGGGTGGGGGTGGGGGAGTTGGCCGCCCTGGGCCTGAGGTCCCTCCAGCCTGGGGCTAACGCAGGGGTGCCGAGGGCGGCCCAACTCTGTCTACAGTTTGGAGCAGTGGAGGATGTGTGGAAGCTAAATCGGGCAGCAGGAGAAATTGGGGATGCTCCATTCCAGGGGACACACCAAGTCTTTCCAATCGCTCCTTTTACATAAAACTCATTCTGCTGTATATTTTCTTCATGCCCAGATTCTTTTTTCTCCTCCCTTTTGCTTCCTCTCAGGGATGATATGTATCCCAAATCAGGAATTTCCAAATATCTTTAAATACAGATTCCAAGGCACAAACACCAGAGGTTCTGATTTTGCTGGCCTGGAAATCTGCATTTCTAACAAGTGTCCCCATGTAATTCAGCAGATGAGCCAGGTTTGGGAATTACTGGTATAAGCTTCTCTAAAGTCGTGTCAAGGAGATGTTATAAAGTCAAGGTGACGCTATACATACAATTTCTCTCTTCATAGGAGATGTGACTAAAAAGTGAAAGAAGGAGGCTGGTCTTAGTACACACTTTAAAGTCACTCCTCTACATACATCTTTGGCTTCTGGAGGTGGTGCTAACTTCACATGATAGGAAGATTAAAGAGGGTTTAAGGAATTCTTCTTCCAAGTTTAAAATTGCACTTCATTCAATATTCACCAGAAGAAATCCACAAAAAGTTACTTCTCTCCTGGCCTGAGTGCCACTCCCAGTCTCTCTGTTTCTTTCTACTTTCTCTTTAGTCTCTTTCCTACTTAAACATTTATCACAAGGTGAGAAAGTCAGGTTGAAAGCACGAAGATACCTAGAAGAAAGACTGTGAACACACTCTGCTTGATTTAAATAAAGTACTCTCATCATCCCAGGTGAGGTATCTACTGCCTCTACACAGCCAACAAGAATTGGTGTTATCAAAAGATTCCTGCCTCCTCTTATTTTTTCTCTATGTCCCTGATGGATGTGGATGCTGCCTCCCTATTATTTATTTTCTGGGGAGACTGACTCTGGGGCAGGAATTGGACTGCTGCCAGCTTCTTTCTCTGGGCCAATTTCTGATTTGGATCAGGCAGTTTGAGGGGGTCTCAACAAAGATATCCTTTGCAGAATGCTTCTAGATCTGTTTGACCTTCTGAAATCCATCTGTTGTGTGTCTTTTACTGATCCTAGTCCTCAGAGTGGCTCTGTCTCTCCATTCCCTGGTACCTTTGTCATCTCCCTTTGGCAGTGATCTGTTCCCCCATAGTGTTTTCCCCATCACTGGTATGTACCCCACCAGCCTGGTGGGGGTCCTGCAGAGTGTTTACTGGAGAGTAAAATGGAGGCTCAGGCAGTGTGGGGGAAGGAGGGCTAGGTCTTATGACAGGGCTATCTGGGACTCATAAATGGGAGACGGCCACTACTTCTTAGGCCCCTACCTTGAAAGATACCAAGATCTTAAATCTCTGAGCTATATAATATGGACTAAGCAGGGAAAGGGATTGGCTCTTCTTGGGCTTGGGGCATTAGATCAAGCTTGGAGTTTTGAGAAGTTTTCAGCAATCACAGTTTTGATTGTGCATTTAAATTCTGTAGAGATGGAAAAAGTCCAGTTCCCCTCTAACCGTCAAACCTACAACCCTTCCAGTCTCTTGATCATCATACCCCTCCTGAACACATATTGTTTATCAGAAACTCTTGCTGATGCTGTGGGGCTTCTGACAGATCAGACTTCAGGAATTTCTTGGAGGCAATGGCATTAATTATGGTACCAGGGAGAAAGTGCTCAGCACATAAGTGGTCCAGATGAAATGGTATGAAAATTGGGCAGGCCTCATGCTTGAGAGATAAAGCAGTGTTTGGAGACAGTGGCCTGCACCCAAAGGCCTGGAGCACATTACTTCATCCAGTTTAGGAATCAGGATGCAACTCCCATTTTCTTTCTCTGCTAGGAATACAAAGCATAACTCTTGCCTGTCTCCATTCAAGGTGGGCATGTGTACTTTTCCACCACTGACCCCATAAGCTTCATAAATCAAAGGGCCAAGGAAGGCTGGCAGAAAGGGGACCTGGATTTCTGGCAGAGAATTTCCCCAAAGGAGCCCTTGGCAGATTTGGCTGCAGTCAGGGAGTTCCTTTGAGGGCAATGAAACAGAAGTTCACCATGTGCTTATTAGAGGTTACAACCTGCTAAAAAATGATGGGACACATTACCTAGAAACATTTAGCTATTTCCTTTGCCAGCCACAAGCATATATACCAACGGCCTGAAGTATGAAGCAATTTCTTACTTTCTTTTCCTCTCTCTCTCCTTTTTTCCCTTCCTTCCTTCCTCCCTTCCTCCCTCCCTTTCTCTTCCTCTCTCTCCCCTCCCTCTTTTCACATATGGCAGGGACAGAAGTTGGTGGGGATTTGTTTAATCTCTCCCTCCCCCAGCCCCTTTTAACGGAATGAATGAGGAAGGAGGAAACTCTACAACATATAACGGACTAATCAGAGATGATATACATTGTTGTTCTGATAGTTAACACTATTTAAAAAAAAAAAAAAAAGAAAAACTACTCAGAGGCGGGAGTGAGGGATTGGGGATTGGTTTTGAGAAAAATTTAAAACGCATCCCAACACACGGCTCCAGTGATAGCATTCATTCCACCATTCAAATATCCCAAGACACTTCTCACTGTCCAAGAGAAGTGAGCGTGAGAGAACAGTGCCTAAAGCCGGAGCCTCAAGACTAGCAGCCAAGCAAGAAGCGGTTCAGATGCCCCGCTGGCGGCAGAGTCCTCCCCAATCCCTAGGGACTCACAAAGCACCTCACTTGCAGGGGCTCGGGGTCCATTCATCCCTCCCAGCGTGAAGGTGGTGGCCTTCGCGAGCTCCCGGCCCCGACCTTGTGCACCCATATTCCACCCACCACCCCCGCCTCCAAGCGAAGAGGTGGGCACCTGGGACGTGCGTCCTGCTTTTGCTGCTCAGGCTCTCCCGTCTCATCCACTTTTGCCCTCGACATCCCAAAACAGCGGAGCAGGATGCGGCATCGGCCCTGGGAGGGCGCAGCCTATGCGCCTGGAGCGCGCTCGGGAGGCAGCCAGGATGCTAAGGGACCGCAATGGCCAGGACGCAGACCCCAGCTCAAATCCCTGGAAAAGATATTCCCCTTCCTTTCCTCTTGCCCCATCTCCGGCCCCTGTCGGCCCGGCTCGGCACCGTTCCTCCCCAGCCCAGCCGCCGGTGCTCAGCGCTCCCAGACTCGCTACTTTGCTGGGAACTTTGGTCGGATCCCCAGCGCCACCCGAAGAGGGATGTTAATGAGGGAGGTGGCCCAGCGCCGCAAGCCAGCCAGTCCTGAACGGCAATTGGCTGTGGCGAGGCGGAAGGACGACGTTATGCAAATGAAAGGGCGGGGCGGGGCGGCGCGGGCCCCGCCTCCTCCCTTTGGGGTTAGTGTGCCTGTGTTTAGCTCTAGGGAGAGTCAAACTGGATTCCATAGGGAAAGCCTGCAAATCACTTCTATTTTAGCAAGGAGAAAACAGAATCTCCATCCAGCAGGGTCCACCCCTCTCTCTTTCTCCCTCTCCTGTCTTTCTCTCTCTCTGTCTACCCCCCTTTCTCTCTCCCTCTCTCCCCTCTCTCCCCCACCCCACCCCACCCTGCCTCTCTGGTGTATCTGTCTACGGCAACCAGCGTCCTACTCATCTACACGCACTGAAAGGAAAGAAACATCTTTGGTTGGGAGAGAAGGAGAAAAAGAGAGAGAGGAAAAAACTTGCCTGGTTGTGGAAAATGACACT
This sequence comes from Tamandua tetradactyla, assembly GCF_023851605.1. NCBI lineage: Eukaryota > Metazoa > Chordata > Mammalia > Pilosa > Myrmecophagidae > Tamandua > Tamandua tetradactyla. The sequence continues at coordinate 40,305,671 of NC_135346.1, read as the reverse complement.
TGAAGTAGCAAAGCCGGCAGCGCGAGTTGAGTCTATTGTTTCTTAAATTGCCATCAGGGTTTTTTTTTTCTTCCTGCTTCTTCAAGTGAAGGGTACCTCTACAAAAGGAAACTCCAGCCCCTCCTGTCCTCCACTGGCCTGTGATCATTACAAAAAAAAAAAAAAAAAAAAAAAAAAAAAGCTTAAAAAAAAAAAAGCACCCAAACCAAAAATCAGCCAACCAAACAACCCCCAACAGCCAAGCATACATCTCTATTTTTTTTTAATTTTGGTCTTTTCGTTGGATTTTCCCTTTCTTCTTTTTTTCTCGCCTTTTTTGTGGGGGGGGAGGGGGTGTTTTCGCTCAGTTTTGAGTGAAGGTTTACATTTTTTAAAAATTTGCTTTCCAGCTCGCCCGCCTTGATCTTCTAGCACGAGTTCATCGTCTCAAAAAAAAAAAAAAAAAAATCTCTGGCTGGCGTTTTTCTTTCCCTTTTTTTTTTTTTTTTTTTTTTTTTTTGCATTTTCAAGGGGGAGGAGATTTTCCGCAAGAAAAGGTTGTTTTCATGTTTGGGATTCAGGAAAGCATCCAACGGAGTGGAAGCAGCATGAAGGAAGAGCCGCTGGGTAGCGGCATGAACGCGGTGAGGACGTGGATGCAAGGCGCCGGGGTGCTGGACGCCAACACCGCGGCGCAGAGGTGGGTACCGCGCGGGGACCGCGGAGGAGGAGGCTAGCGCGAGAGCCGGGAGGAGAAGGCGGCGGCCGCGGCTGCGGTGGGGCCCGGCCGCGCTCCTGCGTCGGCTCTCGCCGCTCCGCTCCGCTGGCTGCCGGGGCTCTGCGCTCCAGGGCCGCGTTGTCTTCACCGCCTGCGGCCAGAGAGCCAGGAGCTATCTGAGACGAGCCCACGCTTCGCCGGCAGTTTCTCCTGCCTCGTCTGTGGCTGTTTTTCATTTTGTTTTAACCCATAAGAGGCGTCTCACCAGCATGATGTTGGATATCTGTGATTTTATGTGATTGCTCTTTCTTTTCTGTGCGTCTTTTCTTGCTTCCTTGTTTTCGTTCTTTTTCTTTCTCCTTCCTTCCCTCCTTTCCTTCCTTGTCTTCTACCTTCTCTCTTCCTTTCTCTCTCCTCTTTCTCCTTCTCTTACCTTCCTGTTTCTACTCTCTTCTCTCCCCTTTTCTCTCCCCATCTCTCCCCGGTGTCTTCTCTTATTTCTCCTGTCTGGCTGTCCCTCCCTCCCTCTCTTGCTCTCAGTTTTTCTCGGTCCACCCAGAGTACAGCAGCTCTCAACTTTAATTCTGACATCTCCTAAAAGTCTTCCGCATCCCTGCCATCACGGCCCCTTCCGGCCCCTCTCTCACTCTTAGCTCCGGGATTGAAGACTGTGTGGCCTGGAGGCGCTGCTCTTGGAGGTTGACCTGGGAGAACTTTACTGGGAACCCCCAACGCCCTTTCCGGGGACTCCTGGTCCCAAGTGAGAAATGGCTTTTTGTTTTGTTTTTGTTTTTCAGGCCACCAGCTGGGTTTAGGGGAGTGGGAGACCTGGCAGCCCCAGGCCCTGTCCGACTCAGAAAGTGTAGAAGGGGACGAAGGAAGATGACTATATCATCTCCATATTTCAGGGGGTGGGGACAAGTGTCCCCATTGAGCATAGGATGCGGGTGGTTGGTAGTGAGAGTGAGTTGGGAAACTGGGCTGGAAGTGAAAGTGTGTGTGTTTGTGGTGTGCATGTGTGTGAGTATGTGTGTGCGCGCGCGCCCGCGTGTGTTGGACAGGTCCGGCTGTCAGTGGCCGCCCGGGTCCCCGGGCGCCCCAGCCTCCAGCCTCTCGCAGGCGCGCTCAGCCACCAGCCCTGGCCGTTAGGATTTCTGGAATGAATGTAGGGGATTTCTGCGGAACAGTGAAACTTTGTCAGGACACCCCCAGTCCCCTTTCCTATAGCGACCACTCCCGTCAGGTCTGAGTCCCATCCTCTACCCTTTTTTACACATGCTTTATTTGGAGGGAAATGAAAAAAATGTCTTCCCGAGGTCGAGAACCCGCCGCGGACCTGGGCGCGGGGAGGTTTCCTGGAGGGTGGCTGCCGCAGCGAGAAGCCGAGCGTATTCTCCATCCATTTCCACCTGCCCGCGGAACTGAGACGGAAGATTCGAGGGGGTGGCGGGAGTCAATTTTCTATGCCCCCTTCCTCCAAGTTGTAACAGATGGGCTGTTTTCCGCGAACGCGGGTTGGGCTCATCCACCGCCACTTTTTTATCCTTCCCGTGTCGCGCGTGTCAAGTCGGAGTAGACGCTAACAGCATTTCCTCTCCTGTACAAAACCCAAACAAAACTTCCACATTTCTTCAGCGAGTTCGAGGGGTGCCCCCTGCTCTCGGCTCGGAGGCCAGAGACGCGCGGGAACAAGCGGGACCCTTTGCCATCTGGTCCTCGGGCGCCTGAGGGGGCGTGGAGGACGCCCACTGGGTGGTTTTGGGGCCGAGGGGGGTGGATGTTTCAAGATGCGCGCGCGTGTGCGGGGTGACTGGGGGTCGTGGGGGCGCGGGTGGCTGCCCAGGTTAGCCGTCTAACTCTGCGTCTTTGGCCGCAGCGGGGTGGGTCTGGCCCGGGCTCACTTTGAGAAGCAGCCGCCTTCTAATCTGCGGAAATCCAACTTCTTCCACTTCGTCCTGGCCCTCTACGACAGACAGGGCCAACCCGTGGAGATCGAGAGGACAGCCTTTGTGGGGTTCGTGGAGAAGGAAAAAGTAAGTGGGCGCAGCGCCGCCGCCCCTTGCCCCAGCCAGGGGAGCAGGCCGAGGGGCCTCGGCCCGCGCGCCCCGCCGCGAGTGCAAAGCATCCACAACACCCATCCGCGCGGGGTCCTCCGAGTCACTTCCCATCCCGGGTGAACCCGGGTTTCCCACCCGTGAGGTCCCTCTCGGATAAAGCTCGTGCGGAGCTCCCAGAGTTAAGAGAGGCGAGCTGGATCCTCTCTGGAGCGCTAAAGGCGCCCGCGATGAATCCGCCCTCGCCCCTGGCCACGCGCGCCTCCGTTAGAGAATAGGCCCAGGGCCCCAGGCTCTGGAATAAGGAAGGTCTGTGAGTTCCCCACGGAATTTTCTGGCAGTGGAGAGAGCGCAGTTAGGGTCGAGGTGCAGCGGAGGGGTCACAGTTGGCGGCAATTTCTGTTGCTTCCGGGCCTGGCTGGCTCCCCGGCACGGGGTCTCCAATTGAGGAAAGTTGCCTCCAAGTTGGTCCGCTCGCTCACGCCGATCTCTCTCCCCTGTCCCTTGTTGTGTCTTTGCGTCCTGCTGCAACCTAGGAAGCCAACAGCGAAAAGACCAATAACGGGATTCACTACCGGCTCCAGCTTCTCTACAGCAATGGTGAGACTCCAGTCGGGTTTGCGACCCCACCGCGGGGCTCCGGGTGGGGGCCAGGGCGCAGGGAGTTCCTGGAGGTCGGGAGTCCCAAGCGAAGTGCAGTCGTTCGCTAGCCTCGAGGTGAACTGGCCTTTCCCAAGTTTTACCCAAGGAATTTCACTCCAGGAGGCCCCTGAATGTCCCGGAGGCTGCCTGTCCGGCCGGCGCTTTCTTGGGGCCGGGTGCAGTGCCCCAGCCCTCGCTGGGCCTTGTACATTCTCCCTCCCCTTCCTGAGGCCTGTTCCCCGGGCTTGGCCCAGACTCCAGGCCTTAGACCTCTTGGGCTCAGGGGATTTCGAGCAGTTGATGGCTCTGGCAGAACGCAGAGGGGCTCCTGCCGTGGGAAGGGAGAGAAGCCAGGCGGGGGTCCCGCCCATAGGCAGCTCTGGCTCTTGGGGACTGGCTTCCATGAGCTCTGGGAGGAGAGCTAGGCCGCAGCCCCTCTCTGGGCACTGGGGGGGGAGGGGGGTCCTGGCTGTGCTTCTCCAGGACAGTTGGAGTCCCAAATCCACCCTGGTGCCCCTTTCTTTTTCTTTCATTCCGAGCCGCCACCCACATCCCCTGCCCGCGGTTGATCCCTTCTCCCTTAATTCTCCTTCATTTGCCCCCCTCTTTTTCCCCCCTAGGGATAAGGACAGAGCAGGATTTCTACGTGCGCCTCATTGACTCCATGACAAAACAAGTAAGTCTCTTAATTCTGCGCCGCACGGGTGACTCTAGGGCCACGAAGTTCGGAGAGTCAAAAAGCTGGCTGCCCTCCTTCCCCAGCGGTTCTAATGAGGGCTTTAGCGAGGGCTGGGACTGAAACTGTGTGCCAGGGAGGCCCGCGGACCGTGCTAGCAGCACCGGTTTCCGGAGCTCCAGGGCCCATTCATTCACTTGCGCCTGCCTCGTGGGGAGGATGGTTCGACGGCTCCTTCCCTCCAAGGGAACTCAGGCCTTTTGAATTAAAACCGCTGCATGCCTAGCAGGGAGAACTGGGGCTGAACTTCCCTTGACCCAATCGGAGAGCCCCAGGGGGCGCAAAAGGCGCCTAGGGACCCTGGTGTGGTGTGGGCTGAACCTCTGAAACCCAAGCCAGCCAGGCCTCCTCCGGGAGACAGCGGGCAGAGGGCGGGCAAAGGCGGCTTTCCCAGGAATGGTGAGATGGGCTGAGAGTGCAGATGATCTATTCCACAGATTATTTTTAAAGAGTGGCGGTGGTGATGGTGGTAGTGTTGGAGGAGGGAGCCACAATTGTTAAAGGATATTTTGCAAAAGTCCTCCAGCTAGAGCCTCTAACTTTGGCAGGAAGCCAGGCAGCATGAGTGAGCTTGCAGTCTTAAAGGTACATAGACGGCGGCATTTGCTTAAGCTTCCCAACATGCGAGTGTCAAGAAGTATACATTAAAGTTGAGTAATGGTTTAAAAGACTCAAATATGAGCCCAGTTAAAAGAAGGACCTGAGGTTTTAATAAGGTACAGGGGTCTTTAAAAAAATTTTAACAAAAAATTTAATTTCCGAATTAAGTAGCTTGTAGGTAGTTGAAGGACACAGTAGCAGAAAAAAGAAGGCAGCCTCTTTATTGGGTGAAGGAAATAAATTGGAACAAAGAGAAAAGTAATTCATTGTGTCCCAACCATCAACTTAGTAAGAGAGTTAAAACTTATATTTGCATGGTTGTGATTTTATAATATTCCCTCTGGAAAAGAGATGCCATCTTCTTCCATAGACAGTATGTTGGAAAGTTTCACATCAAGGTATATGTGAATATTTTTTTAAATGTTTTTTGTAAGCCCTGACTTAAGTATGTTTTATGAAATGCACACTGATAAGGTATTGGGATTTAAAAAATCTATTCAGCAAGACCCAGTTTAATAACAGCTAATTTTTATTAATATTCTCATATTTCATTGTGACCCAAGTAGAAAACATGAGGGTATGAAATCTATTTTAAATCTGTTCCATATTATTTGATGAAGATATTTTGCTTCCTTGAAGGTCTATTTATTTCTTAGTTGATAACTCAGAGTAAGTCTACATTTATACATTTATACTTTTAGTCTTTGCTTTATTTTCTTTAATAGATTTGATTATTACATAGGATAATTCTTTCATTTGGATATAGAATCTTATTGAATTTTTTTCTGCTAAGCAGAAACACAAAAGCCTTTTTTTCAGAAACTTTTTTTTCTTTTTAAATGATATCAAAACAAAATGTCTCAAGTGGAGTTTTGTTTTCACAAATTGTCTTTGATACCTTGGATATCCTTTCCTGCCATTCTCATCAGAGGGAGGAAAAAAAAGCCAAAAAAAAAAAAAACAACAAAAAATGGGGGTGGCGTGGGGTGGCCAGAGTGTGAGCTCTAATACATATTCCAAATATATTCATTAGGATTTACTTCGTAAAATATTAGGCCCCCCCAAATCAAAATATAAGGACTGTCTGCTTGTGCAACATTGAACACTTAAATATTAAATTATGGGCAGCACTTTGAAATGAACAATTAATTGTTAGGAGTGCCAAATTTGGATGTTTGAAGTAATTGGCTTCTCTCAGATTTAAATCTGCTCAAAATTTTATTCTAGGCCCTCTTTAAACAAAAAGTGCCATAGAGTATTGATTTTCCCATTTTGAAATGAACTGGCTTTACATGTTCTTATATGAAAATGGTGGGAGAATTATCCTTTGATTTTTATAAAGCAATACATCAAAAATCATTTTACTAACAATGTCAGAGAGCTTCACAAAACTGCAGCTTAAGGAATTCTGTGACCCTGTGGTATCATCATAAATTCTGTCACTTGAGAGGGAGAAAGTGGAAACAAGAGCAAGATATTTTTATTAACAATAGCAGGTATGAGAAAGACATTTGCCATAATATGATACCTCACTAAAAGTTAAGATTATAAATAAATGCAATTATGTATTTTGGTAGGGAGGGACCTGAAAAATGATTAAATAAATCTTTGAATTTAGTCAAAAAAAATCAAGAAAAAGGGAATTTTTGAGACATACCTGTTTGCTTTGATAGTAATTGCCTGAATAACCGCCTTCTCTGAAGCTTTCACTTTGCAAAGCAATCCCTGCCCATTATCTGGTTGCTTGTTCTTTGATTATGTGCTTTAAGAGTTTTGGAACTAGGTTAGCTTCCTGTGAACACAGTTAATACAATACTCTCCAGAAAGCAGATCAGCGTGAAGAAACATAACTTTCCCTAGCTGTGACATAATAATTTATACTTTAGACTTAATGAGGAAAAACAGTAGATTCTCATGTACCTTCAAATTATTCTATAATAATTAAATATTGTCTGACTTAAAATTTCTTAAATTTTAGTTAAATATATAATGGCCCTTTCAGTCAAAAGTAAATCTTGGCATAAGCTTACTGACTAAATGGTTACATTTTCCCCCTGTAAAATTCTGTTTAGATAACCTCAGGTTTTTGACATTTAGAGTGCAGAATGGAATAACTTCAGGGATCTGATGAATTCTAACAACATCCTAAATTCAAGTGTTCAAGTGTCCTCCTGTTTATCATTACAATATCTTTCATATCAGGGATGGAGATTTATGTGCTTGATGTCATATCCTTGATTCACAAGTTGGGGCTACAACTCAAAAAGGAATCTTTGGCATACAAAATCCCTAACTAGCTAGGCATTTTGCATTTCCGTTGAATGCTCCTTATCTGCTATGGGGTTAGAGGCCTTGAGACCAAACAGAAATGTATCCAATCAACCAAGGTATATTGGTATGACACAGTATTTCACACCTTTTCAAAGTGTCTCATTAGACTATTTTGGGTAACTCTTAATATTGGACCCCACCAGGAAAGATAAAGCTGCATTAGCAGTGAATGTGAGTGGGCCTCAGTCCTCTTATCCCTACATCTATCTCCCTTGTTAAAACACATAAGATATAAGATTTTAAAAGTTCACCCACCAACTGGAAAATAAGAGGCTTGCTTTTGGGAAGGGTTGTTCAAAACCAAGTTTAGCAAGACTAAAAATAGGTTGTTTTCGTGTCATTGCTGTTTTTCCTCTTCCATTAGTAAGCACGCAAAAACCCTCGTAAGATCCAGAAGTTTCTGACTATGGTATCCAGAAGCAGTATCCACTATAGAAGCTGAAATGAACCCGGTAGGGGAGGCCTGAGGTTTAATGTGCCTCATTTGAGATTTTCATGTAGTGTTTGAAATATGATTACATTAGGAAACTTATTTATTTAATAGTTAAAAATAGCAAACTTGAATATATCTACTCCTCCCACCACCTTGCTTTTAGAAGAGTGACATTTTATAATTCAAAGAAAAGGGACCAAATTCCACAAAGTTATCAAAAACAAAACATTCCCTGCCCCCAAACTAGAGTTTTTTTTGAAAAGGGGAAAATAGTAGCTACACAATCTTCATGTTTATGGATTTGTAGGTGGGTGGTGTGGTGACAGGGTCCTAAAAAGTCCCAGCACAGTGAGAGACTCCAAGGTATGGTAATCAGAAATGCTGTCAGATTTCTCTTCCCAGCTTGACTTCTTTATATATTTGTTTTGATGTTCCTGGTCCTTTAAGTTATGGATGCAAGCGCATTTTTTCCTATTGATTGTTTCATTATATCCTGCCACGGCTATGTAGATTTTAACAACCCTTTCAGTCCATGCCTTTTCATTGGTAGATAAACACATTTTTAGTGTATCAATAAGTTCCAAAGAAATCCACCAGGAGAGCAGAGAGGTTCTTGCATATATTCTGGGAAATAAACAAACACAAAAAGACAGGGCAAGTTTATAGTCAGGAGCCATATTTTAGCAGCTTTCTCTCTTCTTTGGTAACATGTCAGAAATGCAGGTGATTTAAATTTCCATGCACATAAAGGAATGAAGAAGTTTGGAATTTTTATGCATGATCAGGACCTGTGTTTGGGAAAATGTAAACTCATCACAGTGGAAAATGTGTTGTTTGGAGTCTGGGGGTGAAAACAAAGCTGATGGTTTTGGAGAGACTGCCGGAGCCAGATGGCCTAGTACTTCCCCAGTCTGGCGGTCCAACTGCTCCCTCCTGGATAATATACAGCCATTTGTTCGGGGATATTTACGCTAGAGCTGTTTCCATGTGAATGTTTGAACAGCATTAAAAACGAACATATTAGTAGTGCTGCATTTATCGAACTCGTATGACTGCTCGACAGTCTTTTCTCTGTCTTTACTTATATTGCTGAGAAGGATAGAAGAGTGTTTGGGCATTGGCGAATTGTATACGTAGTTGTTGAGCAAGAATCATTTGGACTTAGTGAGTAATTAAAATACATAAGCATTTAGAGTTAAACTAATGGAAATAATGGTAGCATCTATCTCGAAGTACTGTTATGAGAATTACATGAATTCATACATGTAAAGTGCTTGCAATAGTGAACGGCACATATTAAGCGCTTAATAAATTAGCTGCCTTTATTATTGTATTATTATCATTACCCCATTGGGCTGACAAAGCTAATTGTATCTATTGATATAGATGCAAATATAGTTATCACATGAGTGAAATGTTTTTATTACTGGTAGAAAAAGAAATATATGGGATTGTCAGGGTGATCTAGTTTGTGTCATGGTGTTTGAATAACATAAGGGATTTTAATTCTTTGAGACATAAAAGATGCATTCTAAAGCTAACTACTTTTGGTACACTTTCTTTTATATTCAGGGTGTGATGTAAGTGGACAGCTTACTGAATATGATATCATTCCTTCGCGACGTTCCTAATTCAGTTGTGAAAACGGGCCTGCTTAGCTTCTGAGCTGAAATTACATCTTTGCAATTTGTTTGCCCTTAGCCAAGCTGCTAATTGAAGCAAAATCATTTTTTTGTTTTATTCTGTTATTAATGTTGGATTGCTGTTTGACACAATTATTTAAGAAATGTCAGAATTTTAGTGTTTTCTTTGGCACAAGTTAATTTTTAAGTCCGGCTGCTTTACCTACTGGAAATTTCTAGGACCCCATTAACTAGTGCCTTTTTTTTAATGACGAGCAGTAGAATTGGGTGGTCAAGTGTAGCGATTACAGTGTGTTGATATTGTAGGTGTTCGTATAATTTTATGATTCATTTCAGTTCTTGGTAATTTGGTACCAAAGGCTCGTTGACAGTCTGCATTTAGAGGACACTTCATTTCTTGGTTGAAGGAGGTATTTTGTATATTCATGAGCTTATTCTCAAAGGTGACAAATTATGTTTGGTCTTTTATTTTGTGTGTGGTAAAAGGAGTAACATATTGTCAAGAATTACTTTTTTAATTTAAATGGAGGATTAGTTTTTGTTATAGATTGTTTTTCTTTTCTTTCCTTTATTTTTATTTTTTACAACTAATGGTGAAACTCTGCTATTGTTTGGTTGTAAACCAAGAAAGATTCCTAATGAAAACATTTTTTTCCCTAAGATTCCTTCGGATTTGGCTGAACAGAAGTCAAAAGTACTCTCCTCTCTCCCCTCTCTTTTGGAATGGAACATGAAGAGTTAAAACTATTAGAAAAGTAAACAAAGAAAAGCCCTTCTCAGTTCTCTGCATTTCCTTTGGCATCCTATTGAAGTGTGAACCTGGTGGATGTTCACCCTGTAGTTTTCATTTCATTGTGTGGTCATTATCCATAGTAAGTTTCAATAAAATTTTAAGACCTAGTGGTATTTTAGAAAAGCAGGGAAGAACTACACTGCTCAAGATGCCCTATAAACTAGGGGCAACTGAGGCAGATTTTGCATATTGATTGATTTAATTTCCTTCAAAGAAGTTATGGGTTAGTTTCTAATTAAGCATTTGAAATTGATAGCATTTTATCTGCCACGGTAAAATTTCCAGCACTGTTGTTGCATACAATTGTGAAAGTTTAACAATTCCTATTTGTTCCCTCTTCTTTTAATGATAAAATTGATTTTAAAACTCAATCTGAAAGCTAATAGAGCATTCAAAAATGATCTGTATTTTCTGTCTACTTGTTAGGGGAAGTCATTGACAGAAGGGCAGCTGCTGTATTTAAAAAAATAGGAGATCTTCTCTAAACATGTCTCATTTTGAAAACTTGTTTATCGGTTTCACCAGGTTTTTAAAGTTGAGGTGAACTTAGTGCCCATTTACTTTTCCTCCTGTACAAGCATTCTCGCCTGCTTGAGGGATTTATTTGCCCCTGGCAGGATTAGGTTAGACATGGTTTTCTACTTGACATTGTATTTTTTGCTTCTTTGCTTACAAACCTCAACTTGATTCTCTATCCATTGATTTATTTAAATAAAATATTTTATGTACTCTCTCTCCCCTTCCTGACCAACTCTGTGGCAGGTCTCCCATCCTCACTCCTGATAAACACATTGATTTATTGAAGCCACTGTTGTCTTTGTCGCTCCCACAGCAGGCTACCTTCTCATAGAGAGCAGGCTTATGATTCACCATGCAGGATGGAAATAAACCTTCTTCTTGGTGTTCCATTGTCTGGGCCCTAAACCAGCTGTCTATTAAAATGGTTTCACTTAAAATCGTCAATGCCATTGATATGCTCCTGTGATTTCCGAGCTGATCAGCCTGATCAGCTTTACTCATACCCCACAGAGGTACCTCTTGAAATTAAGAAGATAAAGCAGAAACTTCTCCATAACTTGTTGTTTGAGGAACCTTTTCCTTTTAGGCTTAAAGTCAGGGTTCGTTCATAGAACTGTGAAGCAGTCTTGATGTTTGTGCTAAATGTAAAAGAAAAGAGGTTTGTTGTGTGGCTATCAGTTGGGTGTGCAGGCTAGAGGGAGGAATCGATGGCATTTTTAAAAAGCCTATCTTATTGTTGACACTTGGCACCAGGGAGCTTCATCATTTTAAACTGAGCATATCTTGCCATACTGGAGTCCCATCAGTGTGTTGATTTCTGGTCCCATACCTTCTGTGCCATACTGCCTTTTATTTTAAATAAGCCTCTTCAGTAACAAAAGCTGCTTGGGTGGGGTGGGAGGTAGATCTGCTTTTGACTGAATTCACTCTAAGGCTAACCCCATCAGTTTGAGTCTCTTGTTTACTCAGTGTATAGGGTTTTAGTTTTATTCCAACACAAAGCGAAAAGAATCCTCCCCATTTCACTTGCTTTTATGTCAGATGTCACTGAAGCAGTCTCTATGTGCTGAAAAACATTATCTTATAGAGGCTCCAAAGAGAGGAAGAGCAGAAATTTCACATCTCCACCCCTTCCCCAGAGATTCTAAGTATTTCTGAGCAAATCTAAGCTCATGGTTTCATTTTTCTATGTCTGATTTAGGGAAAGACTCTGTTTTGACTTTGCTGCCAGAGGTGAAGTGGCAGTTTGATATTTGGTAAATAAATGCATTAGGGAGCCTCTGTGTCTTAACCAAGTTGTGTTTAGTCACCAAAGACAGAATGCATGATTCTGGGAAGTTGATGAATCGAATGCTGTTTTGGGGTAGCCATGAGCATATTTGCATTGCAGCATATCTTTAACTGAATAACCTTATGGGCCTCTGATTTCAATGGAAACAGTGGTCCAGTAAAAACAATATCAGTATCGTTTATAAAGAATCAAAGTGAGAGGGTCTGACGTAACTGATACATTCCCCTTTCCCTCTGGCTTAAAAAAACAACAACCCAAACCCATTTATTACAGGAGGGAAAACCCCACCATAATCTGTACATTTATTATTAACTGTGCTACTTATACTAGTGAAGCATGACAAAAGCTAAAGTTGAAACAGAGGTTATCAAGGGTACTAAAGGAACACAAAAATTTAATGATAATAGGATTTAGCAGAAATGCGTCATTAGGATTTTTTTAGCACCATGTGTTAGATCTAATCAGTTATTTACTGTATTTCTTTGATTTTTTCAGCAGTGATTTTTCAGTAAATATTTTTCAGGCAGCTATAATGTTTGGTTTTCACAATGTTTCCAATGTATTTAGTGTATTTTCTGGAGTAAAGCAACTTGTTAGGTACTTGAAAAGGTCTCTTAAAAATTCAGGGAAGAATTATTACTGTATGCTAAAACGGATGGATGTAAATTTGAGGTGTAATAGGATATTAACCTAATCCAGATTATGTCTCCAGAAGATAGTTATAAATTGCACAGGGTAAAGTAATGACTTTACAGTGGAGAAACCTGGATGTGATCTCAGGTGGATGCAGACACCATCTTCATCAAATGAGCAGGGTTGATGGTGCCAGTGGAGGAACTAGCAGAGAGCATGCTTTGATATGCTGAGAAGAATTCAGCATCACATATGTGGTATTCCCTCCCCAAAGTACAGGACATTAATCTAAGCCTGAGGAAACATCACACAAACCCAAATTGAGGGAAATTCTATAAAATAGCAGGCCCATGTGCTTCAAAAAATGACAACGTAATAAAATACAAATACCGAGGAACTGTTTCAGATAAAAGGAGACTGGACAACTAGAAGAAATGAATGGGACTGCAGTTGTCTTTTTGCTGTAAAGGACATTATTGGGTAATTGGGCAGAATCTCAATAAGATCTGTAGATTAGATGATTTTATTGTATCAATGTTAACCTTTTGTTTCGATAATTTGCTGTAATTATGTAAAAGAATTTCTTGTTTTCTGAAAATACATGCTGAAGTACTTAAGGCATGTCTGCAACTTACCAGTAAATGGTTCAGGGAAATAAAAATATAGGAAGAATAAAGAATAGAGCACATGTAGTAAACTGTAAGCATTTGGGCAATCTAGGTAAAGGATATTCTGAAATTCTTTATCTAGTCTTGCAACTTTTCTGTAAGTCTAAAACCATGTCAAAATAAATTTTTAAAATACAGGGTTAGGCTAACCATTGAAAAGGATTTTGATAGGCTAATAGCAATGTTTTCTCCTCATGCGATTCCTTTTCTTCATTTTTTTATTTGTTGCTATTTTTGTTTTGCAATGCGGCTATATATCATAACCTGAGCTTACTCTGAGGCTCTGCATACACTGTGTCTCAAGCTGTAAGCATCATTTACAGGTTCTGAAAGTCCCAGTTCATAAACAAAACACATTCGAGCCCACCACAAATCAGTCACTGCAGCTGCTGCATGCACTAAATAAGGATGGCCTCTGGTTAATTTAAGTAGTTTTGTCATCAGGAAATTGAGGGTTATCGGAATGTGTGAAAGTAATTTTATTAACAATTTGACGCTGCCTTATATTTGTATTATGCAGTGATGCAGTGTTAAATTAGTTAAAATGTATCCCGAGGCAGAGCACTGCTCCACCCATAGCTGGATGGGTTTTTTTGGCCCGGGTAGATCCACTTGGGGGCTGAAGTCCCAGGTAGTCTAACCGGTGACCTTAAGCAAGATATTTGTATGCGCATTATAAAAAACAGACATAAGCACCTTGGCTGGTGAGGTGGTTTGGGACTCCCATTTTGAGAGCCAGAAGTGATTCTTTTTAGTTTATGAAGATAACTCTATGGCTTAAGCCCACACACATGTAGCATATGCCAGCGAATATTACTGTTTGGGTGGATGTATACCCTGGGAAAGCACATGTTTCCAGCCTGTTGGTGGGAAGAGGGTTTTCCCTGACTGATGATTCATCTCACCAAAGGCACAGTTGCTGAATGGACTGATTTGCCTCATCCTCACTTGTTTTCTAGTACTCACCATTAGCACACTAAATGTTGGGGCTGGAAATAGTGAGGACATATTATATATATATATATATATATATATATATATATATATATATATATATGTATATATAATTCAAATCAAATCCACGTGCTTTTCCATATTTTAAATAAATAGTGTTTCAATACGCTAAACCTTCTGGGGTTTTCCTCCTCATTTATTAGACTTATTTTTATTCCATATTGAAAGGAGAATTGTGGTTGTCCAGATGACAGAAGCCCCATGCCACACACTGATCCAAAGATGTGCGTTGTAATAATGTGGTTGACAGGACAGAGAGGGACATATGCCAATCCACTTGGTTTGGGTTGATCCTTCACAGCATATCTTGGAACAATTAGCCCAGTGAGACCTTCGGCTCCTGAAAGCTAATTGGCCAACAGCCCTGGTGCAGTGTTCAAGGAAACTTAGTTGTGAGAGTGTTGATTTCTGCTACTTGGTTTGATGCTTAGCTAAAATCGTGCCTTTATTTACAGGCCATAGTGTATGAAGGCCAAGACAAGAACCCAGAAATGTGCAGAGTCTTGCTCACACACGAGATCATGTGCAGGTAAGAAATACTGGGTTCTCTTCTTTTAATTAGCAAAGAGAAGATGAATTTGTATCACAAATCTAGGTGAACTCAGGTCTATTTTTGGGTACACATTTATCTGGCTTGTATTAGACAAGCTAAAAGGAACTGTTAGATGTGAGTACCTGGTAGTAAAGTGTCAGGCGTCCCAGTGGTTCTCGGTTATTTATTAGATTTCATCCTGAAAAACACACATTTTCATTTTGATATCACCTTGTTAATGGGCGCAAAGCAGTACCTTCCCCTTTACCTTCCAGTCGAATAACATATAATATAACCCTTTTCGTGTTAATAGATGCCCTTGATTGCATGCTGGTAAGATGAGTAAGGGTTCGGTTGATGTCAGTAGAGGCCTCCATTTGGGTAAAACTTGTGAATTATAGTTCCCCTTTTTAATTCTCCCACTTAAAAGTATGACATCTGTACATAGACGTCATCCTCTCTTCAGCTGGGCTTGTTTATCTTCCCCACTTGCATCAGACCTGTTGATCTTAGTCATGACAATACAGTTAATATTTCTCAGAGGCAGTGAACTCAGGGAAAGACGGCAGAGCTCCTGGCATATAAAAATTCACGTCTCTCAAAAATGAGTGTCTTTACTTTCACCAGTAATCGGACTGAAGCTACATTGGAAAGCAAGCAAGCAGACCAGATTCACTTCTCACCTCCTCCACCAGGCCTGCACATGTGAGCGAGGAGACCAGCTTTTTAACTTGCAGTTAGGATTCTTATTTTTCTTAAATAACCCCAGCACTTTGCTCCTGATATATTCTGAGTAATTGGATGAAACATGAAGATGCCACTGTGCATAAGAGAAAGCCTGCTAATTGCTTTGTTAGCCATGCAGGCTCTTCCTGGCACAATGTATGCTGGGTACCTGGCTCTTTCTGACCAACCCTTGTGGGGCTTTGGCTATTATCTCATGTGCTTGGCCTCTGTTTGCTGCTGATGGGCCCATGGGGAAAGCGATCTTAAAACTCTTCAGGTGGAAATAAAATAGAAAGGGCTTAATTTCCTTCCTTAGTGAAATCCCAAATACTAACTTCTTCCATATCTATAAATATGTATGTATATTAAAGTAGCTTTTCCTTTTTCTTTTTACATATTTCTAATATAGTATTCTAAAATATACAGACGTTTGCAAGTTTTCACTTCAGTATTTTGTAAACTTGTTAATTATTCTAAAAGCAGGTTGTTTTTCTCCAACTTTGAAACAGTAGCAGAGCCCAAAATTGTGGCGATGGGCTTCTCATATTGCTAGGCAAAAACTGGTGTATAGAACAATTGTACAATTAAAACTGGCTGCACTTTTCAGAATTGTGTTAGTGAAATCCACTTTAAAAACATAAAAAAGTGACCTCCTTTGCATTACTATTTTTCTGACCGTCTCACTATTTTAGCTTCCTACAATCTGAATGCCTTTAGAATGAATTTTCCATGTTCTGTTGCATGTGATTGTAACAAAATAAGAGACAGACAGGAAAATGAATTTCAACCAATAGGCCAACTAATATCTATATATCATAGATTTGCATCTCATATCTGCACATATTTGGACGATGCCAGAAATAATTCTATTCTTGAAATACTTAAAGATAGATTATGCTTTTCACACACAGGCCTACCCTCTATTAATGCAGTTTATATTTCTCTTGTTTTTAAAATTCATTGGTCCAAAGTACTTTATTATGCTGGTTGGCTTGCTTTACTGTTGATGTCCTTTCTATTTTTTAGAAGCATAAAAATAGCAAAAATAAAATTCTCAAGCCACTGAAAGGCAAATGATGATGTTTGTACTGCGTGGCTGAGGGAAAAGCCATATTCAAAATGTCATCCTGCTAATGTTACAGATTACGGTTTTCCTGGCTCCTTATAGCTGTGTAAAGGGGACTGTTTGTTTACTAGGCCACCATGACCCTATTACACCAACCTGTCATCTATTGTGTGGCTAACAGTCTTTTAAATTGCAAATATGATGCTCTTTAGGGGGGTTTAGGAAAAAATTTCTCACTTTCCACACCATCCTATTTCTCTTGATTTCTTGCCTGTTGTAAGTGGAAGTTGGGATGTGCTGAATTTGCACCAGGGGTGCAAATGCAGGCTCAATTATAAGCATAAAATTAGAGTCTGTTCACCATTAATCAGCCTGGCTAATTGCTATGCACCACCATTAGCCATATGGTGTGAAAGACAGCTTGCTCTCCCCAAGATGAAATTTCTTCATTGCAGACATGAAATAGTGAGGGCCCTGGATTTTAAAATAGCTTGTTTTAGATATTTAATCTCTAAACAACTTTCTGCAGTGCTTTCTATCAAGGCTAACGACACAATAAAACTTTGCGTTTATGTCACAAAAACTGTATATTTATAGTACATTGGAACTATGGCAAAGAAGACACAGAGAATTTAGATTGAGAAGCAAGGGCTTGGGATGATTCTGTTTTGTTGCAGGCAAAAAGGAAAAAAAAGAAGAAATAAAAGAAAAAAACACCGGAGAATCGTTTCTCAGGTGGTTGCAAATTTAAGAAATCCAATGTGTTCTGTCGAGAGTGGAGACCCGTTTTGCGGGCTGGCTAACGGACTTACCACCATTTGATTATACTTACTGCCATTCTTAAAAACAAAACCTCTTTGGTTTGATGGCATGGGGCTCTTTCTCTGGAATTCTGGGAGAACATCTGCCTTTTTGGAAGATCTAACTGGAACCTAACATGCCAATCAGAATTATATTTTGTTAATACCCAGTGGTTTAGTTCTTACACTAATATGGTCCTGTGAATGGTTTTTTAAAAGCAGGACTTTATAGGTGATTTGATTAGAGGTGCATCCTGACATCCTGTTTAAATATGAATGGAAGAGATGAACTATGCTTGGTAGAGTAAGTCCAGTTCCCAGTCCCTGAGACAGACGGAAGCAGGGGATGGGTGCCCTTCTCTTTTCCCATCAGCAGTGCCTGGCATCTTGGGGGACCATGAGCTGTCAGAGCTAGCCTCAGCCCTTGGGATCTCCTTTCTCTTCTGCTGGCGTCTTCTGATTTTGTTCTTCAGATTCCAGCTTACGTGGGGACTTCTTTAGGGTGGCATCCTTGGCATTTGGGCTGAATTAAGTCCCTTTCTTATACATTTCCACTAACCCTATGCTTTCCCTTCATAGCCCTCTTATAATCATGCTCCATTGCCTGCCTGCCTTTGCTGCACTACAAACTCTTTGAAGGAAAGGAAGTTATTTGGTTTTACTCTATCTCCATTGTTCCGTTTGTGAAATGGGGATACGGATTTTACTTAAGTCATAGGGTGTTTGTTAGGATTAAATGCCATCTTTGCCATAGATGTTTATCACAGCGCCTGTCATGTAATGTCTGAATACCTGTTATTATCATTAACAGTAGTAACATTAGGATTAAGAGAAGCTGTAGAAGTAGCAGCAGCAGTAGCAACAGCATCTGCAGTGTCTAAAAGTACCTGGCATATAGTTGCTCAAAGTGAATGATGACAAGAGGAAATTGGAAGGAGGTGATTCATCTACTAAAACATTAATGTACTTGTTCATTCTAGTTGTAGTAGTAAGCACGCTTTCATTTGCTCTTTCTAGCACCTACTATGTGCAAAGCATGGTGGAATGCAGGGTAATTCACTTAGTCCTAGAGTTTCGCCTGGGAGAGAAGGCCTGCAAGCAGATAAATAGTATGCACTGCAGAAAAGGCTAAATGTTGAGGCAAAGGGTTCTGGTTATTCAGAGAAAGGAGGAAACACTTGTGGATACTTAGCAGCATTGGATATAGGGAATTGGGGCAAGAAAGGAGAGAGATTTTAGAGGGACTATGAGTGTTTTGGCACTTTTGCTGGCATTCCAGGCAGGATTTCTCTTGGTAGAGGTTTGAAGGTAAGTGGACCTGAGGGGTACAGCTGAAGAGAAGGTCAGGATGAAAGAGAGCTGACTTTAGAGGCCTTTTCCCAAAAGCGAGAGTTGAAGCCATGGGCTTAGAGGGGACTAATATGGGTGGGAGAATAGAAAGAAAAGAGGCTGTGGATACATTCTTGGGGAGTAACCACATTTAGAAAGGAGAGAGAGCATGTTAGAAAATTAGGAAAAAAGAATTTTGAGTACACAGGGCATAGAAATAAAAGGAGGGTATTTTAAATATGGAGAGTGGTCCATATAATAAGTACTAGAGGGATTCGGATGGACCCAGAGACTGAGAAAAGCAGCCAAGGGGTCACTCACTGCTCACCTTTAAGAGAAAAGGATTCAAGTAGGCACTGAGGCTTGGAAGCCAGTTTTTTATGGGACTAAGGTGGCAAGGAGTGATGGTGACCCTTGCAAGGAGAAAGTTGGGCAGTGAAGCAATTAACTCAAGAGAAAAGGAGCAATTTTTTTTAAAGAATGGGAAAACTTGACAACGTTTGTACACTGAAGGAATGGCTTAACTAGAGAGAGAATAAGGTTGGAAAAGCAAAACCGAGAAGTAACCATTGATGGGGAAGGTCCCAGATGAGGCAAAAAGGGAAGGACCCAGTAGCTCAGTTAAGCTTGAGTTAGTGCTAGGAAGACAGACAACTTATTTTAAGACATGGGAGGAAAAGAAAGGATAGAGGAGCCTATTTATGTAACAAATTCTTTAAGAAACAGTCATCTTTATAACTATTAATCAGACTATTCAGATAGTTCCTAGAGCTTATTCTTTGGCCACTTTGACTGAATGGGTGTGCAAGGAGTCTTGATTTTTACTGTAAATCTGAGATGAAAAGTGATGCTTTCGTCCAGGGGAGAGAGTCTGTAGCTAAAGAACTGCTGAACCCCAGGGATGACAGGCAGGCTCCATGAGCAGCGAGCCACCAGATGTTTCTTGCTCTTACTTATGGAGCTGCAAGTCGGCTCACTAGCGATTTTCCACCCGTGTTAGGCTGCCGAGGAAGAGACTCATATGTTTTCTTTTTCCTGGGTGCGCAGAATTGTTCAGGAGATGCACGACGCTCTGGAGGACAGGGGTGCTGTTTTGAGCCCCCAGTGCTCCCACGCCAGCTGCTGGGCACCCACTCCTGTGACCAGTCGTGTGGCCTTCTGGTCACAAGCTATAGGCTGGGAAGAGATGTAAAATACTGGTAGCACCTGCCTAACTTTGGACTCCTCTGCTAGTGACAAAATGAATCAGTACCCCAATAGATGCCCGCTTTAGGAGCAAATGCCTCATCCATTATGGACAGTGCCCAGCTCAGGGCTTGACACATATAGTAGAAACTGACAAAATGCTGTTTAGAATGAAAGAAGGCCCATCTAACATACAGTAATATGGACATAATTATCATTGTGATTTCTTTTATTCATATAATGTTTCCCTTTAAATACTTTTGCATCTGTTGTTGCACCTACTCTATTGTTTCGTAGAGCCGTCTTCTGCCTTAAACATAAGTGAATTTGTCTTCTTTTCAGCCTGTCCTTCATGTTTAGTGTCTGTCTTGTATATGGGGGAGGTTGGCACCCAACTTTCTTGGTTCTTCTGAGTTCAATAGAAAGAACTAGTACAGTTCAGCTTAGAGAACTCATGGGGGCATGAAAGACTGGCACAGGAAAGAGGGATACGTTCTTGCTTTGCTTGGCTCTAGATGGTTAGACCTAGAAAGCTATGGGGAGATAGAGTTCAGCTCAGTCTAAGGCAGACCTTCCTCCCCACATTTTGAAGTTGATTTTAAATTGTTTAATGGGAAAGTAATATTGTATTGCAAGGCAGAGCAGAAATATAAATATAAAATACATATCCTACATGCTTCCCCAGTTCCTGCTCCACTCCTGATAGGTCACCTCTTTGAAATTTCTATTTATTTATTGAAAAATGGATAGGGCCTATCATGTGCCAGGCTCTATTCAAGTTGCTGGGGACATAAGAGTGAACAAAGCAGGTGGACTCTGCTCTTGTTGGGCTTATATTCTAGTGAAAGAGAGAGGCAACAAAGAAGAAGGCAAGTACAATGCGTCAAGGGCTGTCAAGGACAGGATAAGAGGACAAAGAGCTCTGGGGTAGTAAGGAAGGGCCTTTCTAAAGTGGTGACATTTGTGCAGAGCCTTGAGTGAAGTGAAGAGTGAACCATGCAAGTTCTCCCTCTCATTTTTCTCTCAGAAATGGAACCATATCATACATACTATTCTGTAATTTGGTTCTCTTGAGTCATAACATCATGAAGACTTCTTTCCATGAGAGTATGTAAAAATCCTCCTCGTTCTTTTTAATAGCAGCACAGAATCCCAAATGCACACACGCATGTGTCTAGTCCATGTGGTGAGTGTGCATATCCACCCGAGGTGCAGTCAAGATGCCACACACGATGCAGTGACGTGACTTGAGAAACAGGCTACCCATTGGCTATTTTTGCTACTTTACATAAAATGCTCTTTATGAGTATTGAGGAATGTCCCAGACTATTCATTCTGTTTTTTCTTCTTTTCTTCATTCTCCCCATATTTTTTCCTTTTACCTTTTTGTTCTTCATGTCTGCCAGCTTCCCTGGGTCCCTTGGGGCACAGTGCAGAAGGGATAGGTCTCATTTACACTATACTTCAATTCATCTGGCTCCTCTCAGGGTCATTTTTATTTTAAAGAGATAAGACAAGCGCTTAAATAAAAGGCTGTGGGTGGCCCGTGGTGCTCGGGGGAAGTGGTTTAGGGTATGGGGTGGGGAGGTGCAGCTTCCTTTTCAGCAGTGCCTGCTCCGAGGGTCAGTTGGGCTTCCTTTACCTGCCATGCTCCTCCTTTCCTGTATTGTGTTTTCCCCCAATCCATAATATTTATTCGTTCCTAAAGTCATTCAGTCATTCAGTTGGTCAATCAATCAATCAAATACCTGAACTTGTACTACTTATTAGGTAAATAAAATGGACAATTTCTTAGTTCATGAAGCAAATGGTTAATGGGGTGGGAGTTGGGGAGAAGAAAGATAGTAAAAAATACACATGTATCTGTAACAATATAATTTGCAGTGTGCCAAAGTGCCCTGAGAGGAAATAACAGGAGGGCACTGATTTAGATAAAGGATGGGTGTCAGCACACACCACTCTGAGGAAGTGTCATCGGGGCTGAGCGGTGAAGGGGGAGTAGAGGTTAGCGAGTGGGGAAGGGATGGAGGAGCGAGGCCCGTGTGGACCTGGCCCCGAGGTCAGGATGAGCTGGCACATGAGAGGAATGGAAATTGGCCAGTGTGGGCTGGAGCTTGGCGAGTTGGAGGAGAGTGACAGGAGGTCTGGAGGTGGTCTGGCATCATGTCGTGTCATAGATTTATTCTGAGTGCGGTGGGAAGTCATTAAAAGGTCTTGAGCAGCGAAGTGATACAATCTCATTGATGTTTTGAAAAGATCAGTCTGGCTATTGTAGGGGGTCGAGTGGAGCAGCCAGGCCGGGGGTGGTGGTGGGGGGGCTGGAGGTGGAGGTGAGGCGACGGGAGGAGTCCACGTGAGAGGTGGAAGTGGCTTGGTCCAGGGTGGTGGTGGTGGGAAGGAAGAGAACTGAAGAGGCTGGAGATGGAGGTTCTCTACACAGAGATCATCGTGCAAGCTGGAATGGTGCCTGGAGGACATTTAGTCCAGGCAGGATTGTGGCGAGGTTGAGAAAAAAGCCACCGGAGGCTTGCATCCTACCTCTGCCCCCTTGCTGTTTGGAAAAGGAAAATGAGGGCGAATTTGGGCTTCCCATCAGGTTTCATCCCTGTGTATGATCTGCCTCTGCACAGCAGAGCTGCTCACTATTAGGAGGAACAGGGGATGCAGCAGAGGCAGTGAAGCTGCCACTCGCCCAGCCCTGGATTTGCACCCTTACTGCATTGAATCCATGCCCTGGCACTTAGAAGTGGGTGTTAGAGTTGCCCACATTTTCCGAACAAGGAAAGTAGGACTCGATGATGTGGAGTGCCTCGCTCAAGGTGCCCCAGGAAGGTCTGACCCTTGAGCCAGTGTTCATAACCACTATGCTATTCTGGCAAATTCTCACAATGTAGGAACTCAGAGTTCAGGGTGGATGGAGTTTATTTTTAAACTGCTTACACTTCCATTCCCTTGTTTCTTCATCTATCTCTTAGGTATTGGAATGCTTTGGGCTTTCTATCCCAAAAGTATTGGCATAGTTGAACGCAGGCCTGGAAGAATTAGTTTCCCCTGCATCAGAAAAGCAAAAGTGGGTGGAGTGGCTTTTCGTTGGGGCTTTGACAAAGGAGATCCAATTCTTACTATTGCTTTCCGGAGACATGAGAGGCAGAGCATTAGCACCAAGTTTGGAAGCTGATTCTCTTCTCAGAAATATATTGTTACAGCAAGGGAACAAGACTTCCCAACTTTGGCAGAAGGCTCCCTATGCTGGGAATATTTCTGGGTCCTGAAAATGAAGTTCAATGTTTGGTTCTTTCCAGCAGCTCTCTAAATTTAGGCTCTGTGATTCACTAAGCCATGCATGTGTGCACAGATTTGTGTGTGTGTGCAAGAGAGAGGGAGAAAAGTGCATATTTGAATTGTGGCTTGTGGTAAAGTTAACCCCTTGGATTTAACTTAAAATCCCTCCTCCCCCCATGCTTGACTGATCAAATATGTACTTTCACAGGATGGCCCTTGGTGTAGACTGGCCAGTGGATACATTTTTTATTTGTAAACAAGTTTCAGATGGATAGTCAATCCTCCCTCCGGCATGTTTCAAAAAAACACTAATTTATCACCTTTTGCAAGCATCTCCAGTAAAACAAAACAGAACAAAACAAAACAAAACAAAACCTGTCAGCCTTAAGATCAGATCTAGGGTGGGATTTTGGTAGTGGCTGTTCCGTCTCTGACCCTAATAAAGAGCATCCATTTTCAGAGCTGTGCTAACCATTGGATGAACCGTCCATAATGCTACCCGAAAACCAAAACGATGGCCAGCGCAGGCCATAAAAACCAGAGTGCACGTGGCTCTCCACGTTTTTTTTCATCTTGACAATTCTCATTTTACTAATTGTGTTGTGCGCTTGTTCTCATGAAGTTGGTTCAAAGGTAAACGCTTAGAGCTCTAAAATTTTGGAAAGGCTATGGTTGAAGGAAACTTCTCCCATGGAAAAGAATGGAGAAGATAAAGGACTCCATTAAATACAAAATGACTGGAGGGGGAGAAATCACTCATACCTCTTTATGGAAGTGTTCCATGCAATTAGTGTGATCTTGTGGGAAGAGCGCTCGAGCCACCCACAACCCTGAATATTCTCATTGG
Source organism: Tamandua tetradactyla (assembly GCF_023851605.1). Classification (NCBI taxonomy): domain Eukaryota; kingdom Metazoa; phylum Chordata; class Mammalia; order Pilosa; family Myrmecophagidae; genus Tamandua; species Tamandua tetradactyla. The sequence continues at coordinate 40,281,850 of NC_135346.1, read as the reverse complement.
GTAGATGTAATGATAATGCACTTCACAGTGAACTCTTCCAACAGCACGGGCAGTGATGGGGAGACCCCACTGTAGGGTTGTAGGGCCATCAATTGCAGCCAGGGGAGAGCCCCTCTCCTCCCTCCTTCTTTGTGCAGGGAGAGGTTTAAGCCTGGCCATTAACCCATACGTGACCCAATAGAATTTTCTGTCCCAGGGATCCGTTGATTGCCAGGTACGGCTTTGTGGTAATTCTAGCATTTGCAACCTAGCAATTTGAACCTTCTGTTTGCCTAAATGATGATTTTTCGTTGTAATGGTTGTATTAAATCCTTTTGCTTTTGCTCCATAGCCGCTGTTGTGACAAGAAAAGCTGTGGCAACCGAAATGAGACTCCCTCAGATCCAGTGATAATTGACAGGTAGGGACCACTCTTCTTTCACTGGATTTTTATTCCTCATTATAATGAAACACCTGCCTTAGGCCATTCGTGGGCAAGGGTTAAGGACGCACGTGGCCGAAATTTGCCTGCTGGTCATGACTTAAGCTGTGCCGAGGGGTTGCGATTCCTGGGAAAGCCCATGTGGAATGTTTTTCGGAGGCCTGTTTCATGGATTGCTCCGGTTTTATGTCTGATTCATGCTCCTAAAGAGATTTTTTTTTTCTTTCCTGACTTTCTGTGTCTCAATCCTCATGCTGTGCCAGGAGGCTTCAGAAATAAAATAATAATAGTTTGTGATTTATGAAATGTGGTTGGGTGCTTATAAATATTTAACTTTTATTTGAAAAATGTTTGAATCATTATCACTTTTAGCTACAGTAGTTCTGTTGGACGTAATCCATCTACATTTTAAGGTTTTATTTATGCATAAAAGCAGTTTAAAGAGATCTGTGAACCAAGATTTTCTGCTGTTATTTCCCGTGTTTGATTGCAGCTCATACCGTATTGTAAGTTGATTAATTTATCCTGCTTGTCTTAATTATTGTGTTTTTAAACAGATCCATATTACTAATCTGACATGACCAAGTAAATCACTGTAGAACAATAAATCTGTTTTAGTTGTTCCGTGCAATTTCGAGTCAGTGTGTGCACACATTATGCAAACTTGCATTCCAAATATTCATTTTACATTTTAATTATTGAAATTCATTGTATGGAAACATGTATGCAAAACCATTTCTTACATAGCATTACTCATTGAGAGTTAAATGGCCTGGAAGGTTTATAGACACTGTCAGTTGTCAGCGAGTTCTTTCTACTAGCTGGAAAGAGAGTCCTACAAATAAGAGTGACTGATTCCTACTGGAGGAAATCAAGGGTCGGAAAAAAAATCCCCTTTTCGGGCTTTGGTAATATTGACTTTTGACCTCAAACCACTGTCTTTCCAGTTTTTCACCTATTTGGGGCTTGATTTATCATTTTTCAGTTTACAAAAAGAACGAGAGCAACCAAACAGCATTTACTTTGCTTCATCATAATTCATACCAAAAGGCTGATTGTTGATTTTGACTTATGTGATTCTTTAGGTTTACCCCAATCTTGATTGCTGAGTAAGTTTAAAAAGTCTGCATTAAATCAGATATTTTAATTAAATAGCTCTTAATCAGATGACTGATTAAAAACCATACTTTTACTTGATAAAAGTTTTAATATAAGCTAGGAGAAGTATTTGAGTCACAGTAAAAGATGAAAATCTAATGTGTAGTCAGGTTGTGTGCTGCTTATAGAATAGAAGATTTATTTGCAACAGCAGATATGCCATTCATATGATTCTTTTCCCACAGTGGAAAATAAGTTTCAAATGACTAAGGTCAAAAATTTATATCACCTTTATGCTGTTTGTTTCATTTCAACCTACCTCTTTAAAATACCATTTGTAAGTTTAAGCGAGTTTTTCTTATGCTACTATTAAAAAGAAATTGTTCTGATGAAAGGACCCAGGTATTCACCCAAACTTCTGAAACTACCAGCATTTTGTTCTGCCATTCAGTTCCTTTTGGTTTAGAGGATGGTAAGAACCTTACCTTGCCACCTGCAAAGAAAACACTTTTTTTTGGCTTGTGAATGGGTTAAGCTTTTAAGTTCTTCGTTTGTGACTCTGATATAGAAGGTTGATATGACTGTGGTTTGAATAACATTTGATTTTGACCTGTTCCTGTGGGTTGCGATGGCATAAGAAACTTGACTCAGCAGCGCTGTAATTAGCCCGACCGTGTTTTTGAAACAGGATTGTGTTACCTGGATTGCATTAGTGTGGCTTCTATTGTCGCCGCCTTGCATCTGTCCCAGTAGAGTACTTAAAACCTTTTCTTGGCTGAAGTAGTTCAAACAATTTGGGCAAAATAAGTATGCACTTTATACTGTTGGTGGCTTTAGAGATATTACTCATGACATTTATCCTTTTCACTTTTTTTCCCTTTTGGTTTGACAAAGTAGAAAACAGAGTGTAGCCAATCTTGGTCTGTTAAGAGAGAAGCACTTTAAAAACGGCTGAAAACCAGTATCTCTGCACAAGGCCCAACATATGTTTATTTGCTGGCTGTTGCCGCTGTCTCCCTTCAGCTATCTTTTCAAGTGGTGATGCCAGTTGATATGCAAAAGTCCATTTAGCTATTTTTATTTGCATCTGAGTTTTCAGAATTTATTTGTCCTTCAGTCTGCCAAAGGTTTTAAAAGCCCCAGTCCTGTCTGCTGATATGTGAAACTTCCATTTTTAACAACGAGAGAAGAGAATAACAACAAGAAAAGAACGTATGCAAGGAAGGGCAAAATAGAAAAGATTTTTCAATTCCACAAAATTGCTGCAAAGGAAAAAAAAATGATGGCAACCGTGTTTGAATTTCACAGTTTCCTATTTGATTCTGTATTACTGATTGCATAATATCTGTGTTACGTGCTTAGCGTTTGATTTGCTTTCAGATTCATGGATGCGAATCCCTGCATATTTTATAAAAATAGGTTATGGGGCCTGCGTTCAGCAGCAACAGTAACTGTTTTTACAAGATGCATGCAATATGCAATTATAGAGCTGAGGATACAGTTGGTCGTTGTGCTAGGATTTAGCATAGTTTTAATATGCAGTCACCTTTTGGACACCAATAACTTTTAGCTCCTTTTGCTTGTCCTTTGGAATTTGGAAGAACGCTGCTATTTTTATCAGTCAAAAGACTTTCAGCAGTGGTTATTCAGGAAAACTATTTATAGGTATAGTTTCTGGTCAGACGGCAATGGTGAAGGGTAAGCTATTTTCTTTGTTAAATTGCGGTTGTATTATTTGTTGCTGATGACTTGGGGATATCAGCTTGGCATGTTGTATCAAAAAAGTAGAATTAATAAAATCAGCAGTCACATTCTGTGATTTAGAAAATGGATTTCTATTTCTTTCTATTATAAGAGCATGCAATGGAGTGAGAAAAATATGACCCAAACTCTTTTTACAATTGTGACAATTTGTCAAGTTGCTTCAGAAAAGTTTATAGGAAAATTGCTTTAAATGGAGGAAGTGTACAACTGGAGTTGACTGCCAGGTTATATCTCTGCCTGATGGCAAATAGCTTGATTAAGAAGCATAAAACCCAGCCTCTGCCCAATTATCCAGATATTTGGGCTGTGTAGATGTGAGAAAAGTCAAATGTGTTATGTTTAATAGCTGACGACGAGGAGCTAATAATAGCAAATTTCATTATGGTTGAGGTAAAGGGCTATGTGTGGTAATTATTGTTAAAGTAAAAAGCCAAAAGTGACTTCCAGAGAATTAAAGTGGAGATCGCTTTCTCATATTCACACAGTAACTCATATTTGATTTTAAAAGGTTTGCAATAAAATTCATGTTTAGAAATTGAATATATTGTGGTTTTATTACCACACTGGATATCCTTGTGTCCTGACCGTTTTCCTTGGAGTTATCTTAGTTCAATAAATAAAACCTCATTAGACAATTCCCATTTCAGCGAGTTTATTAAATTTTGCAGGAGTAATTAGCATAAGCTGTGCTAATTTTTCTGGAAGACTAATGAGGGAGGTTCTTAATTAGGTTTACCTTGTAAGAATCAGAAAAGATGATAATGACAAAAGTCACACAGGGTAGTCTGAATTGGGAACCCAGTTTTTCCTAAGTCTATTTAAAAAATCTTTCATTTTTGATATGCAAAACTTCTTTTTTTACACGCTCAGACTGAATATATTAAGCACGCTGATGGTTATCCCATATCTGGTTAGTTAGGATTACATCCATTCTTGATCTGCCTGACAAAAGTCTTTATTTTCCTACTCTTGCCTCACTAAACTGTCTTTGAGCAATTACATGGATGAATACAGATGGTAGCACAAAAATATTTCTTTCTGTCCTCCAGTTGTGCTATGGGAGTCCTTTCACACAAGACCTGAAGTTTCTGGTCAGATTTGAGTTGCTTTATTCCCACAGGAAGGGACAGAGTTGTGGCTCAATGTTTGCTTACTTGCTTGTTTTTTCAAATTAGGATCAGTGTGATTGATGAAATACTTATATTACTAAGTAAGGGGAGAAAATGAGAGTCCAGCTCTTTATTTCCCTGTACTGTGGATCCTCAGCAGTGGAGAAGTGAATATTTTTTTTTAAATGTATAAGGGTATAAATAGTAAAGGATGAAATTCTTCCCTAAATTATGTCCTCCTGTCTTGTGGGAATTAACACAGTCCTTCCAGGATTCAAGAAATCTTCAAGTTTTGGGTTCTTCACAGCCAATATAAAAAACATGGATTTTTAAAGTCTGTCAACTAATAGGTTTGTGGTTGGTTTATGGTTGGTTTATGGTAACCATAACAGAGTTGCCATGTCTTTCTTTTCCATTTATAAGAATCCCTGTATCTACAGCTTGCACCTATGAGATATAGGCTTGACGTGTGATGTTAAACAAACAAAAAAAACCAAAATACAAATTTTGTAACATGAAAAACTCATCTGCTTGGGGTTACTACTGTTCAGACCACAGTTATCAAAGGTATCCCCCCCCAAAAAAAAAACTACTATGCTAGTTTTTTTAAGGACTTTCTGAAAGTCTTCCATTTCTAAGTTACTTTCATTTAGGTTACACGTAATTGAATTAGTATTATGATTAATGTGTAAAACACAATGTTCAGTAATGAAAATATTAGAATGCCCATTTTACCTGTTGATTTTTATATTATATCCATCATATGAACACAAAAGATTAACCCTGTCAGGTTTGCTCAGACAGTTTTATTTAAGATCCATTCCTAAAAGTCTAGATGCTAAGGTAGGACTTTTCCAAAAAGTGCAGAATTGTATTGTCCTACCCTCAAGCTAATTTTCTCGATTTAATAAATCCAGTCTGTTTATTTAATGCATTTGTCTGTCTCTATAATAGGGAAACAATAGTAAAACCTTAGGATTGTTTTTTTTACCATTGGGTGGGAGGGGAGTATATTATTATAGGATTCTGAGGCATCTGGGCCCCTAAACAATCAATGACTTCCTCCTTGTTAATCTTATATCATCAACAATGAATTCCAAAATTTCATTAAGAATTTTTTCTTTTTTGTCCTTTGTAAAAATAAAGTTTCTCAAATAACATGAAAATAAACACACTTTTATTAAAGTTGCAAATAAGGCAAAGTTTTGTGGCTTCATTTTATTGATGTTAGAACTATTATTATTTTGGGTTCCACCATTTTAGGAGGTCCAGCCACTAAACATAATCGTTCTGAACAATACACAAGCAGCTATCTGGGACAGGAAGAGCCAGAGGTGTAAACGTATTTCTCAGCTCTCTGATAAATCTTTTATAGCACCTGATTTCCTAACCTTGAATGCTTGGTTAAAATAAAGGGAAAACTTGACCCTTTAAAATTTTGCCACAGGCGAGATAATTGTTGTCCTCTTTGCTGGTTTGAGGGGTTTGCATTTTTTCCAAAAGTGAAAACCAGTGTCAACACCGAGCATGGATTTACAGCTATGTATTAACCTTAGTGTATCTAAACATTTGTTTTCTAGTGGGAATTCATATGTGATTATTAGAGATAAGACTTATGTGAGCATCACTCCACATTTTATCACATATCAGATAATACCATTCTGAATATGCAATGAGCCCTGCGTATTTGTGTGCAGTGTGCTACCGTGGTAAGAAAATAACTAATACAATAAGCTAATAGCAGTCTATATTCCATTTGCTATCAGCTATTACTCAATACACACCCAAGATACATTAAAATGCATTTCAAATACGCTGACAATATATCATAATGCAAAGTACTTTTACATGGTATAATACTACTGCAGACACTGTATAATGAACAACAGTGGTTTTCCTGTAAAGGAAATAATGGCAGCAACTTCCAAGAAATGTATTTAACGGAGCTTTAGAGAATCAGCAGTGTGTGTGTGTAACGGCCCTGATGTCAGCTCACGGGGTGGGTTTTTTTAAATCACATGTAATCATGACCTCACTTTTGTAAGAGATCTGGAAAAATACAGAAAATCAGTGCAAAGTCCCCTGTGTGTCATATTACTACTTTTGCACAGTCAGTTTGTGATCAGAACAATCGCTATATTAAACATGCTTTTACTTTTCTAATAGAAGTTGCTTAGAAGGAAAACAAAAAAACTCCCCAAGTGCAACTCTCCATTGATAAATTCCCCTCAATCCTCCCTGCTTCCAACCCCCAACCAAACTCGCTAATAAAAATTGGCCAGATTTTTAAAACTCTCTTTAGAGGCTCCTGCATATAAAAAGATGATATTTTGGTCATCACGATTTGCATAAGGTGTGATCTGAACTAGATTGCCAATTCTTCCTTCTTCTCCCTCTCCTCCATCCCATTTCTCTCTTTACACACTGTGTAACTCTATACTGTCCTGGCCAGTGTAAAAGTGACCTAAATACTCGGATTGCAATCAATGCAATATGGCGAACGGTATAGGTTAGCCTTTGGTTGCTTGCTGCCTTTAAAGGTGGGGGCAGATGAAATCACCCTCACAAACTATTTCTCCTGATATAAACCTTTGTCCGGGAGCAAATTAAGGTTTTAACATTACAATACTTATTATGATAGAATTTTAATTGCCCTCATCTCACTAAAGTGTGAAGCTGAATGTGTGTGTGTGTGTGTGTATGTGTGCATATTCTTCCTTGGGAGGGTGTTTAAACCATAAAACATTCTAGCCTTATATTTTCTTTTGGGGTGGTCACATATGAAGTAGAATGTTCGCTGACATAAACGTAATTAAACTGATTCTGGGGAAGGTAATACCATTAGCATTTCATCTATATAATGTATATTCCATATTCAGTGGGAACAGAGTAATCTTCGGTGTGCTTTGGGGATTTTTATCTTTGAAGGTAAAGTGCCTGGTTCCAGTTCCAAACATGCCCAAAACCCTACTTGTAATGACTTAACTAGACAAGCTGGCAAATTATATAGCTTGATCCCACACAATAACGTCCAAAACGGCATTCGGTTACTATCCCAGCCCGCTAACTGTCTGAGGCACAATAGTTTTATAATGTAATATAACAGTAATAGTGTTAGCCAACACATCTTTAATAAGACATTGTCCGCGCCTTCGCCATATGCTACAGAGCAGCCTCTCACTCGGTGGGCCTTTTGATTCCTCTCAATAAGATTATTTCAAATACTCTAATCCCGAATCATTGACTTGAATACAAAAGCCTAGTGACATCTAATAGATGCCTCTTAGCTTTGCTTTTCCTCTTGTTCCTTCCCTTTTTCTTCTCTTTTTACCTGACAAAAAGCTTATAGACACTTGGGCTCTGTCTCTCAGTAGCAGCATGGGGGGCCCCTCATGAAATATAAAGGAGCAAAAAGGACTGACCGAAGCCCGATGAGCTACAGAGTGGAGGGCCATAGATTAAAAGTAAATGCCAGTAAATCCTACACTGTACACTCACTTGTTCTTTTATTGTTTTCTTTAACACTGTCAGTGCCAGTACAGGGGAAAAAAGAGAAAATAACAATCAAAATGAGCACGCACATTTATTTTCTGGATATGGTCACAGTACATATTTTTACAGGGTTTTGTCTCAAATTTTGGTTCATGTAAAGGTGGTGGTGGTTTTGTAAAAAATGCCCCTTTAAGCAGTATCAAGAATCCTTTGAGAACTCTTTTGCCCATTTGCTGCTCAATTGACTAAATATTGATAGTGTGCAGTGGTGGGTGGGGGATGGTTGGGGAGTGTTGGGGCGGGAGGGTGTGGGGTAGACAGAGTCCCTCTGTAGGATGTGAGTCCTGGTAGCTCGTGACATGACAGTTTCCAGGTTGGAATAACTTTTTTCTTTTCTTCTTTTTAAGCAAAGAATTGAAAAATTATCAAAGTGAAATGTTAGGTTATGCTGTTTCATGATAATAGCTGCTGCTTTTTTCACATGAACACTGCCTGCTCTGGACAGTCCCAGGGCCTTAGACTCTGGCGGTGCACAGCTGGATGACTTTTTCTCGTGGTCAGAAGGTTGTGTCCTGGCACCCCCTTTCCAAAGCAGTCACGATTTGACTAAAGCTTCCTTTTAAAAAAAAATCCCATCTGAAGATCAGATAATATTGCTACTTAGAATTTTTTTTTAAATGATTGTGCAATAGATCAACTACTGGGATGCTTTTTCTATTTTAATATGCTTCTCACTTATTAGTATGACAGTCTGTTGGTAACTTTTTTAATGGAATTTTTAATACAGTATTGGATACACAATGGGTTGACATGCCCCTCACAAAATTCAAAGGTGGTTTGAAGAGCCCTGGACTTACATCGGGTTTGTTTTCTCTCATGCACGTGCTCACAGACACACATAAGCTTATCATGCATAAAAAAAAGAAAGATGAAAAGTGAGTGTTCTCTTTTTTATTTATCAAAAAGTTGTTTAGCAAAGAAGTTGGTCAGGAGTTAATCTGGTTATCTTTGAAGCTATTGTTTGTCAAACGTTCATGTTTCTCTCCACAATCTTGGAGTTTTCGTAAAGCCAGGTTCCAATCTCAGGATATCTGTGAACAATTTGAGTCCTTCTTGTAGCTGTTGAAGGTGGAGTACTCCATTCCATAAGTTCTCATATAAAGACCAGCATCTGACTCCTCGCCTATGAGCACCTTAAAACAAATACAATCCAAGACTGCTGTATAGTTAGCATTAATTTATGTCTGGATAGTCCTTGCAAAGTTGTCAAGCTCTTGAAGGTGTTATATTTCAGAGAATTCTTTTCACAAACATGTATGGGTGTAAATGTATTCCATTTTACAGATCTGTTAACTGAGGCACACAGCCTAAGGGATGATCCACTTCCACACACTGAATTAGTGATGAACTGAGTGATTAGAAACTCCTTCTCATAGCTCTCACCCTGATTTTTTACTCTTCTTAAGGCCCAGTGAAACAATGGGTCAGACAATCTTGTTTAAAATTTTCTTGATATCCACAATTCATCGTTTCCATATATCACACTAACTCTGTTCAACTAACCAGTTCTAAAAGACCTAGAAAATTGTTGTACCGTTGCTGGACCAATGTTTGAGTTATGTGTCTTTGTTTAATTTGATGAGTGAACCATTGTGCATTTCACTGGGAAAAACAGACCCTAATCCAAAGAGAAATCTTAGAGAAGATATTTGGGAGGAAGAACGATAGGATGGAAAAGGGATAGATTTTGGATTCCACTGGATGTGGGATCAAATCCCTCCACTGCTACTTATCAGCCTCAGGTAGTTCAGTTTTTCTTTCTTTGAGATGGGAAAAGCCATACCTAATTTGCAGCTCTGTGAAGGTTAAAATGCCTAGCAGTGGGCCTGTGCTTTAGCATCAAGTAGCTCTTGTATTTGATCATAATATATTCCCTGTGGATTTTATTCTCAAAGTGATCATTCCTGTGGAACTTTCTTATATGTAAGGTTGCCTTACTGAGGTCTACCACAGTAATTGAGTCCTCTTAGATGAGGACTCACTCATTTTTTCATTCCACTAATATTTATTGAGTATTATTACACACCAGGCACTGTTTTCAGGGTTGTGGATATAACAGTGAATAGGTCAGCCATAGCTCCTGCCCTCAGGGAGCTTTTAGTGTCTCAAAGTAGACAGAAACTGATAAGTTAGATCAAATAGTAAGTGTAAACAAATAATATATTGTGACTTTTTAAAAAAACATAGAAGAATGCTATTTTAGACCGGGATGATGATGCAGAGGAAAATTATCCCTGGGGTTGAAGTTGCCTTTCAGCTCACACCCAAGTGGTGTTGAACTTGGGCAAACTCTGTGGCTTTATCTCGCTCCTCTGAGCTGTACAGGCACTAATTCAGAGCACGGGCTCCGGAATCAGGGGACTGTGAGCAGATCATTGAACTTCTTTAACCCTGAGTTTCTCCACCTATAGATGGAGATAACAGTAGTTGTTCCGACTTAGTAGGGGTGTGGTGAGAATAAGTAAATTAATACATGGAGACCATGTTCCTGGCACAGAGTACATATTCAGGATAAGATGGCAGTTATTTAAAAAATAAGGTCTGGAATGAAGAGATTTCTAAGACTGTTATTTAGCTATGGGATTCTAATTTTAGTTTCCGTTGGAGTTGCTGAGCCCAGCGAGACTGATGATCTTTTTAGGAGGTAGACAGTAAGCCCCAAGAGGGCTGAGATCACCCCTTTTGGGGTGCTTCCTCAGCAAGTGCCTGGCTGGGAGTAGGTACTTAAGGGATGTTAATGTGAAATGAAAGAAAGAATGATGAAAGCTAGAAGTGTGATTGTTGAATCTGGTGGTCTTATCTCCCTGCATGAAGACAGCTTTGTTACAACCACACAATAAAGTGAAAAGAAACTTCCATTAAAGAATGATGGGAAACAGAAAATGTGAGATAAAATATTAAATTTGTTACACTTAAAAAAATGTTAATCTTCACACGATTACCATGCAAATCTCTTCATTGCCTAACTGTTTAATTGATCAAATAAATCATGGAGCAGACAAGTAAGTGAAAAATCCTGCTGTTGACATTCTCACAAAGCACATTTTCAAGAATATATTCTGTTCACTAGTCAGTCTATTACACAAGATAACATGGATTAAACAAAACAAAACACACACCTGTATATCTCATCCTTTGCAAACAAGTAGATTTCAGAGAGTTTAGGAAAAGCTTTTATTTTTCTAAGGTACTCTGGCCATCTTCCATCATGTCAAGCATGAAACCAGTGGTAGCATGACACATGGGTTTAAGCAGTGCCTTTGCATTATAAACTGGTAGAAGTTTTAAGAATTCACCACTTTTTCCTTCCAGGCAGGTATAATATTGATGTGTTAGTCTGGGCGATTGAAGGGTTAATGAAAAGTGTGTGTGTTCCCTCCCCCCGGCCCCCCACTCCTTACCCCCAATCCCATCATGTGCCTGGTTGACTCTGAAAGAAGGGGCCTGAAGTTGCCCACAGGGCATCCCTCCCGCCCCCCCACCACCACCTTCTCCAAGGCCACCTGGGCAGACGGGAGCTTGCCTCCTGTCCTTAGGACACAAAATCCAATCAGGCACCTTGTCTGCCAGGCTCCCTGACTTGCGATCTGGCAAGATGGGGGAGAAACAGAGGATGCCCACGTTGGACAGGCTGCATCTTTGTGGCTTCTTAGAGGGCTCCTGTGTCTACTGAGGAAGGAAGTTCTTCTTTATTTTCAAGATAAGGTGTCATTCATGAGAGCAATGTGCTGAACTAATCAGGTTAATCGAGAGCCCCTGGATCGTCCTCCTTGCACGGATCTCTTCTTGTTAAAGGCAGAGAGCCCAGAAGGAGAGATTACACATATTTAATTCTTTCCCCAAAGTCCCTGAAATCTTCGGGTGGGCAGAGAACATAGATAGGTTCAGCTAAATGCCATTCAGGCTATTTGAGGATGGGTTCTTACTGTAGCATGGTGTGGCATTCTAAAAAATGAGTTCTCTTGGAGATTGAGGCGAATGCCTCCAAGTGTCTATAGATATCTTCTTTGTGTTTTCTTAATGATTAAAGAATCTTTGCATTTCGGATCAGCCAGGGAAGACGGACTCTTTTAAGACTGAAACTTTAAAAAAAAGAAAGAAAGGAAGAAAGAAAATCTCGTTGTGCTGTGTCATTACTGACAAGTAGCTTCTCAGGGTGTGTTTAGATTCTTTGGCTTCCGAACGGAACCCTCTGAGCTGTGGTCCTGAGTGTAATTGAATCTTGAACCTCCCTCTGGAGCAGCTGAGCAGAGAAGAAAACGGAGCGGGTTCAACTGAATTCTCTATGGGGCTAGGTTTTCTCCTCCCTCTTCTCCGCTCAGAATGATTTGTCATAGTTTAAAATTTAAACACTATCGTTGACTATTCTTTTATTTCTTTCTACCCCACCTCTGGCCCCTTTTTTCTTGGAAGTTCCAGGAATGACTTTAATTATCTCCACAATCAAATTCTCATTGCTGCCTCTGAGAAAGTGTGTAGTCATAGATTGCAGGGATTATTTTCTTTAGCACTTGGGGATAGAGAAACCGGTTGTTTCAAAATGAGAACCAGCTGGTTCCACAGAGCCCTCATTTAATGGGGAGCCACTCTGTACACAAAGCCTTCACTCAGGTCAGTCATTACGCCAACCCCCAAATCAGCAGTGTTTGGTCTATCACCCTTTATTAAATGTCCAGCGAAGAGTGATTTAGCTGATATAATAATAATAATAGTAATAAAAAACCCCACACCCCGTGTGTTTAATTTTGCCTGTGTTAAACACTCACATTTGGAAGGAGCATTTCTCAAAGTTCTTCATATGGTAATTATAATCTAAAATCTAGTTTATTCCTGCTCTCTCATAGATGGCTGAGGGGTGTGTGTGTGTGTGTGTGTCTTTAACCTTCTCTGAATGTAGAAAATAAAATTAAGCTCATCTTTCAACATAATCTTTAATCTGACAAGCACAAAAGATAGATGAAAGATAGATAGCCAAGTTGTGGGTGCCCTTAATAGAACTAACTGGAGGGCAGAATAACTGCTGTTATCAAACATCTTTTATGCCATCCTGTAAAATAAGGATGAGGGTGATATACTATATATATTTTGCTGTCTCTCTAGCTTATAGAAATTAGTTTGCTGTCATGCCATGATAATCTGTAGAGGCGCCAAATTTAATTTGAAATGGGGAGCGTACTTTCAGTAGTTCGTACAAAATACTTTTTGAGCGTGCAAAGAAAGAAAGAAAAAAGCATATAAGACAAATAAACCCATGGTAGATCTTCAGTTATGAGAATGATTTGCTTTAAGAATCCACTTTGTGTTTTTTTTTGATGCAGCATTTATTAATCAGGGATTGAAGGATTAAAAAAAAGTAGTTTCATGAAGATTAAAAGATGTAGTTTAACCAAGTTTTATCTTGCAAATGTTGAGCGATCACTTTTTATTATTAATAAAAATGTGAGGCTAATTTTTAAAAAGGAATTATGACATGCCTTTTTTTTTAATTGACAGCAACACACCAAAATTTGAAGAAGGTAAACATTTTAAAATTTATTCTCATAGGCAGTTATCAGTAAGTTGAGCATTCATATATGCTTCTAATTGTTCTTTTTCTTTTTGGGATTTCCATATTGAAACAGATTATGGGTAAAATCTTATCTGATGATTTTTTTGTTTATTTATCAACCACTTTGATTATGTAATGTCTCTTTAGTTCAAACTATAGTTCCATTGTATATGTCCTGTATCTGTATTAAAAAAATTCTATGGGTTTTTTAATATAAAAAACAAATAACAGTTATATTTCCAGTCACTCAAATTTGAACTGAATTTTACTTCCTGTTTCAAAGGTCAAGGCAGGCTGACCTCAACAGCAGTGTGGAGGCTGCTGAATTATTCATAGCATTGACTTTGTGTCAGCTTCCACATTTGTGGAGAGGGATGTTTTATTCATTTATCTCATTTAGGGTTCTTCCCTGCACCTGTTTCTACCATTAAGTACCCTGTAATTTGCATTTGATGCTAATTTAGTTTCATATCAGCCTGGTCCCCCCTTGTTAATTTAATTTTCTAAGACCCTTTTCATTACTGTAGAACTGTTTTCCTCTTTAAAGCAAACATCTATACAAGTAATTGTATAAACTGCCTTTTAAATAATATCTTTTAGAAGATTCCATCGTTTAATTCCTTAATTCCTATAATTAGCCACAGTTTGATTAATGTTTCAAAGGGTTAAATTAAAATGCAGAATTACTCAAATGCATACTTGAATAATTTCTCATATACAGCGGAGTTAGCATTGCGGTGCTCTCTCTGATAATTCTCAGAACAGTATATCTTAAGAGCAGCAATTTTCTTTATTTAGAGTGCTGTTTAGTTTACTAATAGTTTCTTTCATATCACTGTGTTCTCAACATTACTTGTGAAACACTAGTATTTTTTTCTTTTACCAAATTGCTGATAGACAGTGGCTTAAAAATGTTTCTGCAACATTAATAATGATGTACCCCATATCATGTGGCAGAATTAGGTCTGACTTCTTGATTTAACATGAAAGTTTGGTATAATAAATTTCAGGAAACTGTGTTATGTTATATCCCTGTTTCTCTTCTTTTTACCAGGTCTTTTATTTCTGTCTGCTACTCAGAGTAGATTGCCTGGGAATTTGTCAGCTTCCCAGACACAGTGCTTTAAGCAAAGCTTCCATTTGTACCTAAGGGTACCCTTTGGGCTTCAGCTGCCACCTAGATATTGTAGAAATCAGGAGTGGGTTGTTTGAGGAGTCCTGATTGAACGGTGGCTACTGTGATAGCAGTAGCTTTGCCACCCAATGTCAGGGGAATTTTGCAATCATGAGAGATTGGGACTTATACTCTCCAGGTACATAGCCCCTCTGATGGGAAAATAACTCTACCTCACTTTTTCACTTGTGATCACTTGGAAGGTGCTTGACACAGACGTGGCAGTATTCCTGATAGATTCCCTTAAAAGGTGGGGATTTAAAATGGAGTTTATGAATTACATGTTCTGTTTCTAAGATACATGGAAATTAACCAGGAGGAAAGTTGTGGCAATAGCTGAATAACACTGAAAAATCAGCCCAAGATTTCTACTGAATCTTCTTTCCATCAGTTTGGGTTAGTTTTATCTGTTCCTAGTCTCTAGGGACACCAAATGGTGCAGTCGCTTTGGGTTCTCAGGAGCATTTCAGGCCTATTGAAACCAGAGGCTTCTCTTTTTTTCTCTCAGTTATAAACCATTCTTAAGGACTCCCACAAACAAATTTGCTATTGTGGAAAGTGAAAGGGAATCTCCAGATTCTCTAGTAGACGGCTTCATCTGTCTGACTTCAAGGCAGCGCTGCGGGTGGACCGGACGCTCCCTGGAGGTCCCCGTGAGCTGGGACTTCTCAGGTGTACCCATACATCGTAGCGAACCTCAGCATCCTGGGTTTATTGAACTAGTTTTATGATTCTGCTTATGTGCCCAAAACAGTGTGAGAGTTTTCAAGAATGAAATGTGGAATTTTTATTCATAACAAAGCTAGTTTACGGACAAAACATTTTCTTACTGATAATCTCCCCCCACCAATGTAGAGGAGATTCTTTTTAGTTTGGGCAAGTCATTGAGCTCCACCAGAAAGATCTTTAAAAACAGTAAGAAATATTGGTGGTGTTCTGAAGAATGCAGGAAAGGTTTTCCCACCCAACACTGGCTGATCCTTGGAATTCCACTGTCAAGCATTTCATCCTTTTGGCTAAGAGTCTTTGATCTTTACTAAGACATCCATAACTTTGGGAAGACTAACACTTTAATTCCACTACTCATATACCTCAGAGGGAATGAAAAAAAGATCTTACATGGGTTTAGTCTTTGCAGCTTACAGAGCTCTTTGACCTACATCATTTTAGTTCCTGTGAAACACTGTGAAATAGGCAGGGTTTATTGTACCCATTTCATGGATAAGGAGAATGAATAATTCAGGTTCAAAAAAGGTAATAAATAATCTTACCAAGCCTGGACAGATTCTAGGCACTTATAGGATGAGACTAGGTTTCCATTCGAGGTGAAGGGACCCACAGAGATTACAGTCCAATCCTTTCATATTACAGAAGAGAAAGCTGAGGCCATGAGAAGCTCAGAAATGTTGCTGGAAGATCTAATTAGCTTCAGAACCAGAACCATAAGCCAAGTCCCTGACTCTGACTCCAGTGACTTTTCTGCTACTTGTGTGGGCCATTTGAGTCCTCTCTTCTCCATTTCACCTTGTATGGTGAAAAGAACCCCCTGGATTCTTTTTTCCCAACAGGGCCTAGCGTTGTGCATCGAACATGTAAGAGGCATAACTAATAGCCAGCGCCTGTTCAATTGTTTCTAAAGAAATTATAGCAATCATGGGGTGCGAGAAGCTATGGAAAACCTCATCATAACATATTACTTTATTTCTAAAAGCTCACATATTTCATTTATCTGCAACTGAGCCTGTTTATGCTATAGAACAAAACTACAAAAAATTGCAGTTTTCATTTATGTTTAAGTCAGGGACATTTCATCAATAGTAATCTTTCAGTAAGAATTTCATAAAAGTTCTTTCTACTTCAGGCATCTCATCATGAGCTGTTGCCTCTGAATATTACCTTTCTCTGGAAGGTACTGACATATATAAATATTGAACTTGGCAATTTTCAAAGTAAGTCCTAATTAAAAAAACATTATCTTATATTTAAACCAAAACAAATTTAATAAACTGTCCTTTCCAGAAATAATAATAAAGGAAATCAGGCATCGTTGTAGAATATGATTCTGAGCAAATCATAGTGAAAGGGGGTAAAAGTATGCTGAACTTCCCTCTCCTCAAAACCACCTTTGTGTACAATTTTACATAAACCTTAGCAGGTTTGTCACACTTTTCAAACTATCAAGGAAGGGCAAAAGTCCTGGGCATAGTGCTGAGAGAAATTATTAGCCCCTGGCATAGCTCATAAGCTGCAACTGCAGGAGAATGATTCAGAAGGCAAGGGGACACTCACCTGGTAAGCGAGGGAGAGGGGAGGGTAATCAACTGCTTTTGTACTTTTTCAAAATGTGGCGGAAGGGAGGAAGCAACAGTTTTCTCAGCCTCTGAATTATCTGCCTACCTGGCTTGCCTAAAATGATTGGGTTGCTTTGGAAAAATTCAGATTTTACATCTAGGATCTAATACGTGACTGAGTATGGGCAAGAGCCAAGTCTTTCTCCCCTGCTCCCAATCTCTGGTCCTTCAGGGCTGATGCCCAAACGTAAAAGTGGTGAGATTCTGAATTTATATATCTTCATTCCTTCTCTTTTCCACTTTCCAAATGACCATAAACCATTCTACAAGCTGAATTCCCTGAGCTCCCAAAGATTTTGATATAGGAACCCTCAAAGAATAATTCTGCTATACCTATACAGAATTCATTCATGATGGGCATTCTCTTGTTTGGAAGCCATTGTTTTCATTCACAGAGTGTTGAGAACCAGTACCTGTTGAATTTATTTCCCGCAGATAAGAGAAACTAAGGCCAGTATGTTAATTTATTTAATAAATGTTCACAAAGCATCTACTATCTGAAAAAAAATTGAGCCTCTATCTCTGAGTGGGGCTTGCACCCAAGGCACCAGGTGGAGCTTCTAGGGCACTCACTTATTAAGGAAATTGCATTTGGTGTAGAATCCCTTTCTCTTTATCAAATTACCAATTTACTCTTTCATTGAAGCATTCATCTTTCTCCTACCATCATCACCTGGCCCTTCCCTGGCCACTGCCCCAACCCTCCATATAATTTGAAGCAATTCATTACATATCAAATATAGGGTAGGTTAATGCCCTACTGTGTTAATTTTCAACCTTCAAGGTACCTCCATTCCGGGACCAAATTTGAGAATATCCCTCGGTTAGGGCGTGAGCATGCTATGGTTGTATTACAGGTCTTAGAAGTTAAATTGCTCATTCTGGAAGTTGAGATTTTCATTTATAATGAAAATGAAAAGCAACCTGGTATAGAATGCTGAACTAGGACATAGGAGAGCTGGTTTTTAACGTTGCCTCTGCCATTATTTAGTTATGTGAGCTTCAGCAAGTCTCTTAGCTTCTCTGGGTTTCAGTTTCCTCATTTATAAAATGAGAGAATTGGACACAGGAACTTTAAGGTTCCCTCTCTTTCTCTCTCTCTATTTTTTTTTTTGTTCTCTCTCTGTGGTTTTAATCTAACATTGGACAGCAGCCTATTACTAAATATTTGCTTGAGTAGCATGTACCCTAAGGTAAATAGCAACATTACAGTTAGAATTGAACAACCAGCAATAGTCTCAACTCCCACTCCTAGCTCATTACCTTGTCCAAGGTATCAACTAGGGAATAAGAGGACAAGGCAGTAGACATAGCCCACGTCTATAACTAAGGTCTCCCTTAAGGCAGGGGGCTCTTAGATGAGGTCGTTAGATGATGTACCTTACATGGCTAATTGAGTTGGTATATTTAAATTTATTGGTAGCATAACTTGGGCAAGATAGGGAAGGGATCTAGTAAAAAGAAAACTGTAGGCTTATAAAATGTGAGGCACGCGGACCAACGCATTTATCTATGTGAGATAGTAACATCAAAAGGCTGTCATCAGAGGTTCCTTGTGCAACAGCTCACAGTTGTCTAGCAAGATACCTCTGGTTTAGACTTTTCTTCTAGTTGAAGCAGCCTAAATGTTGGTATATGGGGATAAACACTGAGTTGCATATAGTATGTGCTCATTAGGTAATTATTAATTGTCACCATATCCTCTTCCCATCTGTGCTTTGGGGGACGGCTAATTCCCTTCGAGGCCAAATAACTCTGAGTATCTTTAGAATAAAGCTATGAAAGTATATTCTTTGCTGGTCATATCCTATGTTTATGTGTTAGAATACAGTGTATCTTCCTTAAACTTAAAAAAATTAAAATCTCACAAAATCTTGAAAACTTTTTTTTTTTTAATATGTGCAGAGATGAGAGCTTGAGATACAAACCTTGTGCAGGATGGGAACAAAATCTATCCATATATTTTAAATGTGAAATCCTTGCAGTCTTATATATAAATGTTATAATTTTTTTGACAAATCTCCAACGAAACAAAATTGTGGGTCCCCTGGTAATGATTTTCTGAGAATTCCGGATAGAGAATAGGCACTCCCAAGGCTTTCCTGTTTTGCGTTGTGCTTTCCTTCTTTTCTTATTTTATGTCCAATAAACTGTTACTTTAAGCGAGATCAAGTGTTAAGACAAGCCAACTACAGAGTTAATGTATAGAACATTACTTCTATAGAAAAGCCCTATAAAAATCCAAAGAAATAAGACTAACCATTAAAAGAAATCCATATGTCTCTGGAATTTTTATTTAAGCTTATATTAGCAATAATGATCTCGGTTCCAGGGAATTCCGTAACAATTAATGACCAGCAAGGGGTCACTGGCCCCATGGTGGTTTGGACCAACAGCTCCTTCCAGCATGGATAAGAACTGGTCATTTATCCCAAGGAAGTGCCCCTGAGGCAGGGGCCTTATCCTTTTGCCACCTGATTATAATTTAACCTCAGCTTTTAAAAGGTACTCAGGAGCAAAGATACAATGGGTTGTGCTTTCAGTATTTTAAAGAATTATTTTTACCATGCAATTCATAATTATCACCAAATAGAGTTGTCAAAATAAAGCTGGTAATTATGTTCCTTTCATTCTGAGACACATGTATTAGTTTTGTGTCTGTATATCTGCTGGTTTGTATTGGTGTAGTGTGCACCCACATATACACTTATATTCACATTCCTGTGTGTGAAAGAGAGAGAGAGAGAAAGAGAGAGAGGGAGGTGTTAAAACACTTGATGTAGGTTAAACAATAAATAAAACTTGCATTACAAGAAACTTCTGTCACATAAGTTTAACTTGCAGCTTGGCCAGTGTGAAATTCTGTAATATGTAAAATAAGGCCTAGAGGCAAAGTAAAGTTAATCTTTTCCTGGGGTGCAGTTAACTGGTGGCATGGAGGAGCTTGGCATTGGTGTGCTTATATGTTCTCTCTGTTATTGTTGTAATGACTGTAATTACTGTTGCTGACGATAATAGCTAACATTTATTAAGCCAGACTTTTGCTAAGTATTCTCTCATTTAATTATTACAAGTCTACATGGAGAGTATTTTTATGTTCCCCACTTTACAGATGAAGGGACTGAGGCTCAGAGAGTTAACTTACCCAAGGTCACCCAGCTATTGAGTGGGGGAGCTGGGATACAAACCGTGCTGTGTGGGTTCCCAAGGATCAGCCTCTATCAGGGCACTATTCTGCCTCTATTTAAAAATGAACATTTCCATTTTCTGAGTGAAGCCTTTAATATATTCATTTAGGCAAATTTCCATCCTTTTGTTGGTCATTGCTCCCCTGGGCTTCCCTCTAACATGGTCAGAGGTGCCCCGGACTTTTTAAAGATGGAAGGAAGGCCACATGGCCCTGCATAATTTGACCGAGACAGCTGTGCAGTTGGTTGTCTCATTTAAATTACAACCACAAAAAAGATGTGCCAGGCTTCACTGACACGAGGCTAAGGGCAGGAACACGAAACCGTTTCCTGAACCTGCTCTGGGTTACTGCCAAACGTGAGCAGCCCCAGCCAGCGGGGTCTCCAGGACCACTGAGGAGGCAGCCAGCTCCGCTCCAACAGTTATCCCTCCCTCCCCGGGCCTCTCCCGAAGGCTTGCAGCTCCAGATTCTCACTTCAGGGTCTCACTTAAAGGGAAGTTGGTTGAGAATATTGCTGGTTGTTCAATTCCAGCTCGGAATGGCCGACCTAGGCAGGAACTTAAGACGCTTTGTCAGAATGTTAGGGAGAAAAACAGAGAGAGGGATGGTCTTCTCAGGCTGAGGCTCAGATTTAGAGAACCCCCAAACTGAAGTGCTGAAGGCTGGACGCCCAATCTTACAACCACAGACCAGGCTTCAGACCAGGTATTTTTAAGACCTGAGAGCCAACTTTTAATACAGACTCGGTACAAAATTTCATCTGTGTACTTTTGTTGTTGTTGTTTCTGTATCTTCTGGAATTGGGTCTGATAGCCCAAAGTGAAGCTCTCATGTACAATAATTTTCTCTTTGATTTGATGTAGTTGTGAGCTATTTGGGGGCTATGAAGCAATAAGTGTATGTCTATGTGACATACGATTTCTTTTTTGGTGGTATTCCTAGCTTGTTTATTTTTCCTCTGCTAGATAATTTTTTTTTAACATCAATTACTTTGTTTTCTAACCCATCTTTCCAAAACTTCATTCATAGTGGATGTTTTCCCAAGTCAGGTTTGGTTTTATTAAAATCATTGTGCCTTTGAGAAACAAACATACGAAATCTCCCAGGGAAGCCCATTAATAGTGATACAAATTTTTTTTGCATGTGAGTATATCGTGGACACAAGTGTGAGTGTGTGTGCCTGCATGTGGGTGTGTTTGTGTACTTGTAAGTATGAAATTTTGCAATTATTAATGGCAAAAAGAACGTATTTTGAGCCTGTAAAATTTTCTACAAATTATGATAAAAGGGAGGTGGTGGAAACTCCTTTTTCTTTCCCGATTAAAAAAAAAAATTACCACAAAATTAATGAGGACAGACTGCATGCGTTGTGCTTCCAGCGTGATTGTGCCCGACTGCAGACCAGGATCTGCTGGGGGACAGAGGCCCACGGCGCGGGCACACACCGAGGTTTCTTTTCCCCCCTCTCAGTAGTGGCATTGTGGGGATTCATGAATTACCTCTTACAGTCGGGGCTCCTTGCTATAAATCCAGCGGCGGGGCCGAGCGCGCTGTGGGCAGCGGAGCAGAGAAGGGCAGGCGGTGTTTGTGTTGTTGTTAGCGACACGGAGCGAGTTCCTCCTAAACGGAAAGGCCCCGGCTCCAGTTTGTCGCCAGTGAAAGCAGAAACATGAGTCGCCCATGTGGAGCGGGAGCCGGCGGCCTCCGGGGTGGGGGGGGCGGAGCGCGGGGGGGGGGGGGCTGCCGCAGGCCCCGCGCCGCCGCCGCCCGCCCCGGGTATTTGTTTGGGGGGGGGGTGTGCGGAGGGAATAGGGTAGGCTGGGAGCAAAGAAAATAGCTGGAGGGGGACTAGGAAAAGGATGCCCTGACCCCTGAATGTTTTGTGCCTTCGCATTACATCTCACCGCTTGTCTGCATACTTGAGGGATTTTTTTTTTTTAAGGTTCCCTTTGTGGTGCGGCTTTAATTTTTTTTTTTTTTTTTTCCTTTTTTCTCAGGATATCCTGTGACTGTCTTTGGGTGGGTTTTTCGTAGGTTAGTTGGTTAGGCGCAGTCTTGTATCACTTTAAGAGGGAAAAACATGAAAAAATGTAAATGCAGGGACTTGAACACTTCCCCCTTTCTGAACATTCACCTAATTGCTGTTAAGCCACATTGAAAACCCTGGGGCCTGGTGTTCACCAGGGTAAAGTTACATTTCACAAGCAGAAAATTGACTCACCACTTAGGAAAATTGGCGACCAATTATGTGTCAAAGGCTCTAAAGTCAGACCTGAGGTTTTCCTTTCGCCAGCATGTGGATTTAAAAAGCTCCCGGACGCGGGGCTTTGCCCGCCCGGCTTCCTCCCGCGGCCTCCGGGCCCGGCGGGGAACGCGGGCTCCTGGCCGCCCCGAGGCCGGCAGCCGCGGGCTCGACGGCTGGAAATCGGTTCACGCACCAGAACTTTACAAATGTGCTTATGGTATGTGGGGGGAAAGGCGCCCTGGCCCCAGCGCAAGTGACCGACGTCTGAGGAGCTGTAACGGGCCGGTGGGACCGAGGGGCGGTCTGGAAAGGAGGCCACACAGGTGCGAGGCGTCCCGGGGCCGCCCCCGTCTCCCCGCCCCACCCCGGGGCCGCGCCGGGTCTGGAAGCCCATTGGTCTCTCCCGGTTGCTGGAGGTGTCACCCCGGGGGTGGGGAAGGCAGGAGAGAGGATCAGAGGAAGAAAGAGACTGACGGGGTACGGAGAGGCGGACACCGAGCAGGGGGGCGGGGGTGGGTGGGGGTAGGAGAGGAAGATGAGGCAGAGAAGGGGACAGTGGAAGAGAGCCAGTGCCCAGCAGCCCCCCCCACTCCTCCTCTGCCACTGTCCCTTGCCTCTCCCTATGCACTTCCCCGACACACTCCCTGCCTTCTTTCCAGGCCTTCTTTCTGTTCCTGTTTTAGTTTTAGTCCCAAGTTTTATTTCTAATGGCTCCAAATCAAGCCTTATTTAGTGCTTCATTTTCTTCCTCTAGAGGGAGAGAAAGAGAAAGCCTTAGAACCCACCAAATAGAGTGA
Organism: Tamandua tetradactyla; assembly: GCF_023851605.1. NCBI lineage: Eukaryota > Metazoa > Chordata > Mammalia > Pilosa > Myrmecophagidae > Tamandua > Tamandua tetradactyla. The sequence continues at coordinate 40,258,601 of NC_135346.1, read as the reverse complement.
ATTTGCTCTGGTGTGCCACAGAGTTAGTTTTCCAGGACAACCAGGATGTAGATTCATACTGGAGATTATCCCAAGATAAGCACCCCTTCTCCAACCGGATGTGATATGTAATAATTTTAGTGAGAAAAACCGTCTTCTTCTTGCCTTCTGGGAAATCTTATGGTAGCTATTTCTGTTCAATTCTAATTTTGGAAAATTTCCAGAATTCTCAAGGACCAACTATGTCAGATCCTCAATGATTTTGACAGAGAAGTCTCTTTTCTCTAGAGGACAGCAATTCTGGAGCCGAGTTTCATCCAAAATAATTTAATTTCACTTTAGTACTGGCTTCTTCACTGGAACAAAGAAGTAAAGAGTTTTACTTCTGCAGAATATTTACTTCACCTCCAAGTCTTTATTGAGCAAAAAAAAAATGTGTGTGAGTTTTTCCTTATTTAGCCATTCAAAATGCATAGAAGTGTATGTTTTTCTAATCAAGGCAAATGTTTTCAGTGGATTATTTTTTTTCTCCACCATCCTACATACTAAATCATTTCTAGTTTTAAGATTTTCACAGGCTCCCTCAAGTGATGCTTAATTAGAGAAGTCGTCTATCCACTAAGTATTTTCTTAAATGTATAATTGATTGTGCAGGAAGGAAGAGCTGCAGGAGTGGAAATCATATATCATTTCATTATTAATGGCAATGTCTAAATAAAATGCAGACTTTGTCACGCTAATGGATAGCCGAGTATGTTTAACTTTAAAATAAACTTTTCTTTTTTTAATGGTTCTGGGATCACTTTAGGAAGTTTAAGCAGCATTTAATAGATTGATAAATTCATTCTAATCTATCGGGCCAAGGCTGAAGAAAAGAACCAAATTAAACTCAGAAGAATGCAAGGGGATGGTGAGGAAAATTAATAATTTTGGAAGCCATATACCTTACCTCCTTTTTATAACCTGTGAAGAAGTTAGATTTGTACCTGGATTTAATTCAGAAGGCACATATTTAGCACTTACTGTGTACTGGTACCGCGGCAGAACTCCACAGGTGCCCCTCATGAAACAACAAAACTGAGTAGTTTTCTGAACGGACCTTACTTGTCCATGTGGACTTTCAGCCAGGGTGAAAGTTGGAGTATCTCATGCATACTGGAATGGTTGGTTTCTATTGGAAGCTGTTTTAGCTTGAGGTGTCCCTAAAGTAGACCATAGACAGGGATTTGTGTGCAGGTGATCCTAGGAGGCAGGAGTGAGGAAAGTGAGAACAGGGAAGAAAGAACAAGGAAGGCAATGGGTTATTATCAAAGACGCTGCTGAGGTCATTTGTATTCAATCCTGTTGCAGTCTCTTAAGAGGTAGATAAAAATATACCTCCCAGAATTGTTCTCTTGAAGGACTAGAGCACTTACTTATTTGCTGTCTCCTGTCCCCCATTGGGTGAGGCTTGTCCCTGGGTGTGGTGACTGCTTCCTACTTGTAGGCTGTGCTGGGGTGCAGGACAGGCGGCTCTCAGAGAGTTGGCCGCAGTGGAAGGAAGCACTGTTGAGGTGGCATGTAGTCAGGGTGAGATAAGTGGCTGAAATCTGAGGTGGACCACAGGTATGTCAGGCAGCTTGTAGAGGCACCTGTTACTGAAGTCGAGTAGAAGTTCCCATGTAGGGAAATTTCTGAGGCATGTCAGGATACCGTTTATTGGCCATTGACTGTGTGTTTGGGGCATAGCAGATACTCAGGGATTCTTTGTTGAATCAATAAGTGAGTCCAAGAACTTGTATACAGTGAATGTTTGTTGAGTGCTTATTCTTTCTTCTTCCTTGAAGTGTGCTCGTGTAAGCAGACCAGGTGTTGTGATTTTGTTTTAGAAAATATGGTAACCATTTGCCAGGCATGTGACAGGTTCAGGAGACACAATGATGAATGTGACATGATCTGAGCGTCATATCTTCTTCCTGAAATGCACACAGTTCTGGGATAGGTGGCTCTAAAAGCTATTGAGCTATTGTACCTCACTAAGAAGCAAGGATCAGAAAGCAGGTTTTGGTGGGGGCCTTGCAGAGAAAAATGTGGCTAGGGTTCCATTAGTTTCCTGAAAGTCTTGGGGAGGGGTTACTAGTAAGAGGAAAATAGCAGTACATGGAGCACATGGCATCTGTACCTCATGTACTACTGGTAAGGGGGAAAAGGAGGCTGGGGCCAGTTTCATACAGGTTCTGGAGGTCATGATAAGAGCTATGGGTTGTGTTTTGAAGGGAACCATCAACACTTTTACATGAGGGGGTGGGACATGAATCCATGTTGAGGAACTCAACATCTGAACGTGAACTCTCAATTTTGCTTCCCAAACCTGGTCATTTTCCTCCTGTTATTGACAGATTCGTCTTTCCCTCCAGTTGTCAAAACTCTGGGTTTTATCCTTGCTATTTCCTCTCTCTGAGCCCCCAGTAGACATCTCTAGTGTATCCTTTTACCACCATCATCACCCATCCCGATTTCTGCCAGAACTCCAGCTTGGTGTCTCTGCATCCATTTTGCCTCTTTAGAATTCATTTTCTCCACACGGGATTGAGAGTAAACTTTTTAGAATTCAAATCTGATGTCTTTCCCTAGCTTAAAACTCACCAATGTCTTCCTATTTTTCTTAGGATAAAGACGAAATCCCTTACCCATGTGGTATTCTCATTGCCTTTGTCAAGAACACTCTCTTTCCTCTTTGATAAGTTCAAGTTCATCCAACAGATTCTAGCTCCATTCCCTTCCTTTCTCAGAGACCCTATCACTGACCTCCCCAGCTGGGTCATTTCCCACTATCAAGTGCTGCCATGTCTGTGAGGCTTATCAGAGGGGTTAGGAGAAGCTAGGGAGAAGAAGTGATATCTGAGTTGGATTGGAGGGATGAGGAGAGCTGTTGTCTGCTGAGCCTAGAAGTAAGGCAAACCAGGTAGGAAATTTCTGCAATGGTAATGGCTCAGAGAGTATGAAGTTTTGGTGGCAGAAATAGTGAAGAGTGGGCAATGTATGAAGGCTCAGATTGTCTGTGGGAAGGTAAGGAAGAAGTGAATGAAGGCAAATTGCCTGGATAATTTTCTCATCCACGCTTTTTTTCAGGGTGGGAAGATGAGGGAATTGAAATGATCTAAATATGGTTCCTTCAAGTTCGTGTTATCTTGACTACTCTTGATAAGACTTTATGACAACTTTGTCTGAAGCTGCTAGAATTTCAGTAAAAATTTGGATTGTAGGGAAAAAATATTGGATTGTAGGGTGCACAATATGATTTAGCCAAACTTTAGACTTGCATCCTATTTCATTACCCCTAAGTTACATTATTGTCATTGTTAGCAACTTAATTTCTTTTCTATTTGAATCACTTATTAAGTACCTTAAAATTATGAGTGTAGTAAATTCACAGGACAACATATGCAAGTAAGAAGCAATCCCCATACCCAGTTCTAAATAAACATTATGGGTTTGTTTAATAAATTTGAGAGTTTCAGATCACTTCTTCTATGTAATGAAATTGTAGTACAACACTTCCAATAATATTACTAGGACTCTTATTTCCCCCTTTTAAATACAAGGAGAAAAAAGAATCAAAATATTTTCATTGTGAGTCAGAAGGGAAGGGGGAGGGGAGGCGGGGGAGGGAAGGAGGCAGGGAGGAATGTATATAGCTTTGTTTTTGGGTTTTGGCAAAAAAGGGTAATTCCCATCAGCTTAGTTTGGCTGTGAGAGGCCTACAGATAAGAACTCTTGAGATCTCTGACTCTTCTCCACATAAAATTTTAGAAAATGATAAAAAAAAAAGAGAGAGAAGAAATTATGAAAGATCTGGTCTTGAATGCCAAAAATCTAACCTTTGATGTTGGCTTTTCAGAAGTTAAAAAATAACCACAGTTTATTTTTTCCCTCCCCCTTTTTTTAGGAGGACTACTTTATAAAGCTTTTCTTACTTTATAATAAAAAAGAAGAAAACATAAATAAAAGACACTCAAATATTTATACAGTTATTCAAAGGATTAAATGTATTTGATAAGGTCCTGAGGTTATTTAATATTTTCCCTTCCTTTTGAGTCTTTGTTTTTAGCTCTGGCACATTGAGGATATTTTTTCTGGTGGTTTGGTTTAAAGAAATTAACCAACTCCCTTATGATCCTGCCAGAATTTACTTTTGAAATGTAAAACTACAAATTAATGAAAGAAAAGAGATATAGTATAGGTGTGATGAGATATTTCCCTGATTGCTATGCTGTTTATACTACATTGCTTAGTTAACACTGGGTGGTATTGAATAAATGACAAAACTAAAATAAAAATAATAGGCTACTTATCTGGTCTGTAGATGAATATGCCAGGGATCCATACTGTGGAATAAGGTAATTTTGCTTAAAATTTTTTTTATCACATGGGTACTCTCTGTGGCAATATTTATGTTTACATATATCTTCTCCTACACGACTTAAATTGGGAAAGGAGAATGATCACTTTGTATGTTAAATGCAATGAATTTCTGTTTTTCCTAAGGCTGGGCTAGTTCTGTTAACTTCTCTTGAACTAGGATCCTTTTGTGAAAATAGAGCAAACTTCTATTCATAGTTTTGGTTTGCTTAATTATATCAAAATTTAAATATCCAGATGGTAGGGTCTGATGGATTAAAATAGCAATAACAATAACCACAACTGCAACACCTCAACTTACTTTGGGCTCTTTGAAAGTCCCACATTCCCAATATTGTAATTTTGTTGTTGATTATTTAATAGGAGATTAAGACCAAATACCCACCCTGAAGATTCTCATCACTTTCTACTTAAGATTAATTAAACTTCTCTTAGCAAACATTAATGGGTATTTTATACAGCCAAACACGCTGGTTAATAGATTTCTTCATATGATATCACAGAAATCATTTCCTGATGCAGTGACATACTTGTGATCCATAAAATTTTGTCCAACATGTGTGTGTTAGATAAAACCTTTGATGAAATTGTTTATAAAGTAGACTCTACTTTCAAAGAACTGCTCACCTAATGCCATTTTTCTGTGATTCAGAGTATACCTTGGTGACTTGCTGTGAATTAAGGTCATAATTATGACCATCATTTATCATTGTACTGTGACAATACAAGTGCCGGTTAGTAGAGGATTCAGAATGATAGCACATGGAATAAATCACACAGCCTTTTCCCGAAGTAGTGTCTTGGTAAGCCGAAGCAGGAGCAGAGAATGGAGCCTGATATCATTTCCATCTGTAAGCCCTCATGACGTACCAAGTACCGTGAGACATTTATGGTTTTGTTGCTACCATCAAGACCTTTGGCAGAGTCCTAAACTTATTTTGGTCTCTCTCACTTTTTTTTTGTTGTTGTTAGCTATTTCCAGCTGTTTATTTTTAGCTTGCTTTAAGATGTTTAAATGAAAGACATAATTTGAATCTAGATTGTGGTTATCAAATCTGGCTAGAACAGTGAGACAGTGACAGCAATTTGGCTTTGCCTGGCTATGTTTTGTGTTGAATTTTGCATGGTGAAGGTGAGTTTGAAGCAGTGGCTCAGATTCATTCACTCCTTTATTGAGTACTTACTATGTGCCAAGCAAAAACAGTTATAGACCTTGCGTTGACTTTACAGTCTAAGGGAGAGAGTCAGTCAATGAATCAGGCAAACAAAGGTGAAATTACAATAGTGTTAGGTGCTATGGAAGTGTAGGAGAGTGATATGAATGTATATACTATAGGGAGAAGACTGACTTACTGGGGGGGTCAGGGAATGTGCCCCCATGGAAGTGGTGACCAACCTGAGAAGGTTGTATCTTCATTCTCCCTTTAGTCAGAGTCCAGTATAGTAGAGGAGAAATAGCATGGCTGCTAGAATCAGAAGAATGTGGCTTCCAATCCTTCTGTGCTGTTAACTAGCCATTTGACCTTGGGCAAGTAGACTCTTCTCTTTGAAACTTAAGTTTCTAAATTCTGAAAAATAAGGAAACATCTTTCATCCTCCTGGATTTATTTTGTGTTGCAGAAATAATACATTCTTTAATAGAAGGTGTGCAGCAATTATCAGATACTATTATTATTATTTCATCTACAACAAAATATAAGTTATGTAGTTTAATGGTAGGTGCTCAATTAGTATTAGCTACTATTATTATTTCATCAACAACAAAATGTGAGTTATGTAAATACCTTTGCAGGGAGATCTTTTTTTTTTTTTTTTTTTACGTGGGCAAGCATCAGGAATCGAACCCGGGTCCTCTGGCATTGCAGGCAAGCATTCCTGCCTGCTGAGCCACTGTGGCCCACCCCAGGGAGATCTTTTTAACGAGACCTTTCTGGACCACCTAATTGAAAGCAGTTCTTAGTAGCTCCCTATCATGATATGCCATTTAACTTTAAAATTTTTTTACTGTTAATATTTGATAGATTAAGTAAATTATTTGATTAAAATAATATATGTAACACTTACCCAATAAAGCATAATAATTAATAAAAACCTGTGAACCCTCTAATGAACATAAAAACTTTATCTCTTTGGGATTTAATATATTAATAAATATGAGATCTATGGTACAGTTCTGTTTATAAGATTTTTTTTTTTAAGACAGCCAAAATGGATGGTAATTATTTTAAGTTTCTACACAGTTTTTGTTGCTGGGGGACCAAACAAACATACTTACATACACATACTCACAAAGACTTTTTTTTTTCCTTTGGGAAAACAGTAATATGCCTAAGCTGGTTTAGAGGATGTTGGTTGTTTCTTGACCCAAATGACCTTTAGAATAATATTGGAGTAGGTTGATCTTATTTTTAGGTAAATAACTCTAAAATAGGGTCATCTTTCAGACACCTGGAGTAGGGGCTCTGGGTAGTTCAGGAAGAAGGCTGAGGGCTGGTCCTGGCTATGCACCTGAGACATTATTTTTTGTAATATTTTTATTGAGAAATCTTCACACAGATGCATTCCATACGTGGTGTACTATCAGTAGCTCACAATATCATCACATAGTTGTGTTTTCATCACTGCTTGGTTTTCATCACAGAAACCAAAAGAAAAAAGAAAAAATTCATATGTATGAGTTATCCCTCCCCCTCATTGATTGCTTGTATTCCTGTCTACACAATTTATTTTACCCTTTGTCCCCCCTATTATTTATTTTTTTATCCATATCTTTTTTACTCATCTGTCCACACCCTGGATAAAAGGAGCATCAGACACAAGGTTTTCACAAGCACACAGTCACACTGTGAAAGTTATATCTTTACACAATTGTCTTCAAGAATCAAGGCTACTGGAACACTACTCAATAGTTTCAAGTACTTCTCTCTAACCACTCCAATAAACCCTAAACTAAAAAGGAATATCTGTATACCGCATATACCGTATATCCTGGAGGCTATTCTTAGCCTCCAGGATAACCTCTCGATGCTGTTTGAAATCTCTCAGCCACTGAAACTTTATTTTATCTCATTTCTTCCCTCTTTTGGTCAAGAAGTCTTTCTCAATCCCTTGATACCGGTTCCAGCTCATTCCAGGGTTTCTGGCCAGCATTGCCAGGGAGATTTACATCCCAGGAAGTCATGTCCCACTTAGGGGAGATGGCGGTGAGTTCACTTACCGAATTGGCTTAGAGAGAGGCCACATCTGAGTGACAAAAAAGGTTCTCTGGGGGTGACTCTTAGGCCTAAATTTTTGAACATTTTTTTATTGTATAATATATATACAAAGCAAAAAAAGAAAAAAATAATAGTTTTCAAAGCACTCTTCAACAAGTAGTTACAGAACAGATCCTAGAGTTTGTCATGGGCTACCATATGATCTTCTCAGATTTTTCTTGTTAGCTGCTCCAGAATATAGGAGGCTAAAAGGAAAAAAATATTTTTTTATCACCACAATTGACTTTTTTTTTGTGAAAAGTAACATACGTACAAAAAACCCATAAATTTCAAAGCGCAGCGCAACAATTAGTTATTGAACAGATTTCAGAGTTTGGTATGGTTTATAATTCCACAACTTTAGGTTTTTACTTCTAGCTGCTTTAAGATACTGGAGGCTAAAAGAAATATCAATTTAATGATTCACATTTGTTAAATCCTATCTTGTCTGTATAACTCCACCATCATCTTTTATCTTGCTATCCTACTCTTTAGGGATATTTGGGCTATACCCATTCTAACTTTTTCATGTTGGAATGGGTTGTCAATAATAAGGTGTAGGGAGATGGAACTATCTGATGTTCTGGAGAGGCTGGCCCCTCTAGGTTTCAAGACTTATTTGGTCCAGGGACCCATCTGGAGGTTGTAAGTTTCTGGAAAGTTACTGTAGTGCGTGAAACCTTTGCAGAATCTTATATATTGCCCTAGGTGTTCTTTAGGATTGGCTGAAATGGTCCTGGTTGGGGTTTGGCAAGTTATGATAGGTAGCAACGTCTAACTGAAGCTTGTATAAGCGTGACCTCCAGAGTAGCCTCTCGACTCTATTTGAACTCTCTCAGCCACAGATACTTTATTAGTTACTCTTCTTTCCCCCCTTTTGGTCAGGATGGAATTATTGATCCCATGGTACCAGGGCCAGACTCATCCCTGGGAGTCATTCTTAGGCCTAATTTTAAGTAGTCTTAGCCTGTCCTTTGCACGAATAAGTTTCATAGGGGCAAATCCCAAGATCGAGGGCTCGGCCTATTGATTTGGTTGACCCCACTGCTTGCAAGACTATCAGGAATTCCCCAGATGGGGAAGTTGAATATTTCCTCCTTTATCCACAGCCCCCCAAGGGAACTTTGTGAATACTTCTTTAATCATTGCCCAAATTACTCTGGGTTGTATCTGGGCATCTCACTGACCTGGACAAACCAACAAAATCTCATGCCTATTCAAGATTCCATGTACTTATGGTGTTCAATTAAACTGACTGTATAAGTTAAGTTAGGAAATGTACTACCCAAAGTATAAATTTTGCACCAAATAAACGTCTCTCTCTTTAGTTTCATACAGAAGTTGAAGTTTTAAAATATGGACGATATCATCCATTACCCTGTATTCTGATATACCTTAGTCCTATCCAGATCAAACCTGAGACTTATTTTGGTATTTTGGGCTTCGGTTTCCTCACCTCTAAACTGAGTGGATGAAATGACCTCCAAGGTTTAACAGTTCCTCAGCCCGTGCCTCTGTGATCTGTGGTATTCTCAAAATGAGAGCAGAAGTTGCAGGCAAGGGCCAGGCTGCCCAGCAAGTGAGAGAGGCTGCAGGTGTGCACATCCCTAATGCCAACACAGCGTCTCTGATGGTTTGGCGCCGACAGCAAGCTTCTTTGCATGGGAAAAAAGTTCCCCTCCAATTACACAGCAGTTTTGTGGTGGCTGAGGGCTATAATGGGAATGCTTTGCAGCCAAAGCACTCTCATTCATAAACTCCGCTGTGCCACTCTCTAATTTTTTTCTCTTTTGGATAGATCAGTATTCTGTGGTTCCCTCCACCACAGCCATGCAAGCAAAAGTGAGTAGTTAAATATTGTCATGGCATTTAAGGCTCTGTTGTACAAGGACATGGCAGGGTCAATCATAAGCCATATTTGGTGCAGTAAATAAAAGGGAACTGACCCTTCTGATATCTTTTAGGAAGCTGTCTTTAAAACAAAATATAGAAGAAGCTGAGGACGGGAGGTTTGTTTCTAGTTTATGGAATTCTCTGGAAATAGATATGTTATCTTGGTAAAAGCTCCTGTTCATCACACACAGCTAGATGCACATGCTGAATGCCAACCTGTTTGTGCAGGTGTGAATATCTATTGTAAATTATGGAAATTGAGGTTGCTTTTTTTTTTTTTTAATATGTTCTACATCTGTTTTTGTAACTTGCATTACTTCTGTATCCTCTTTTTAGAAGTGAATAACGTACAGAAGGAAAATCAAAGTAAATATTGCTGAAAGAAAGAAATATATCTAATAACCACCCAGAATCCATATGTGACACAGACCATTTTAGTATTTATTTTTTAAACATGGGAAGTATATTCCCTTAAAGCCAGTGTATCAGTCCCTTTAGCAGTGATCGAAAAGATTTATGCTTCATGAAAAGTCCATTCCTCCGAGATTCTCTATCCTGTGTGTAGGCATGCATGTATATTGCACAGGCATTACAAAGTTAACATTTGCCTTTCTGCCATGTGATGTTTGCTATGTTTTCATGCGAGGGATGAAAGATACTGCAATTAGATTCAGCAAAACTGCAATTTCAGAAATACTATTAGCTTATGAAGGCGTTGGGGGTTGGTCAAGCTCCATTCAATAAACCATGGATATGTATGAGGAAGGATGCCGTGTTGTGAGAGAGCCTTGTAGAATAAACCTCCACCAATGGTTGGCCTGTGTATTTCACTTTGAAAAGGATGACTGTTGCTCTATAGATAGGCAGGGCAGGATCACTTTTGAAACAGCTGCAGTAGAAAATCTGTTTACTGGTGTCTCTTGTCTACATAAGCCACCTTTCTGAAAGCAGAGGTTCACATGCATAGAGCGGTCTGTTTTCCCCTGCATGAGTATATGTCACCTCCATCGGCATCAATGAAAGCTGTGTGCTTACCAGCAGGAGAATAGATTCATATGCTGTGAAAAGGTATGGAATTCTGATTTATAGTCTGTGTTGCTTTTAATGGATATACCTATAACAGCCACAGAGCTAAAAACTGTAAGGTGTTAAAATAAAACATTTTACAGTGCAATATATTGCTGGCTAGTTAGTTAAAAGCACTACCAGGGAGCACATTTTAGCTAAATTTGGCTGTATTAAAAATACATGTAGAGTACCTTTGCTTTCTTATCTAAATTTTTACTCTCTGTATTTCTCCCAAGATGCTTTCCTTGTTTTCAAGGACTTGCTGCCTGGTGACCCCTAGGGCACCGAGGGTGGACATTCTGTGTGGATTGAGATGTAACTAAAATGAAAGATTAAAGCAATTCAGAGAGACTTCAAGATCGGCCACTGCCAACTCGGCTTTAGAAGAAGCAAAAGGAAAAGACAACTGGTTTCTCGAGTCCCTTGTAATCTGGATCACAGCTGTTTTGGTGGAGGCCTCAGTGGATGTAAAGCAGATAATGCTTTCAGACCCTCCATGCCAGGGCTCATTTATTAAATATTTAAGCATTTCCTTTCTGCCTCTCACTCAGCCATGGAGGGAGGTGGAGAGCAGCATTTTCTAAGCCCTGTGTGGTACCGGTGTGCAGCCAGCTAGCTCCTCAGTCTTAGAGGCAAGGGCCAGTTTTGTTCTGGTGAATATTCCCATGACAGTTGCCCCTCACCCGTAACCAAGAGTCCACGACTAAAAATGCAAATGATAACAAAAGTACCTGGATCCGTGTTGTTTTGTGCAGTATTTAATTGAGATGGCATTTAAAAGAGACTTATGGCACTTTAGAGAGTGGTTAATATTATGTTTGAGCAGAAAACAATAATAGGCATAAAATTTAGGATTACTTCAAGCAAAGCTTTTGTTTTGCCATTTTTTAGAGGTATGCCAGGAAATATTTTAAACTTAACTATATACATCAAGAGCCCATGGGCCTCGTTTTAAATGTGGTGTTGTACCATTCGATATTTTATGCTTTACATGTTTTACTCCCTGACCAAGTCTTGCTTTTTTGATGAGCATGAATCAAATCCAAAGGTACGCTGCTAGCTATTCTAAGAGCTCTTGAGAAGGAATAATAGTACATGTTGGTTTTAAGCCTCATTGTAAAATTGCTTTTAATATTTAAATAATTTATCTTCTGAAAATGGGGAACTTCAAATAAGAAAGCCATTTAATAGCTAAGTTACTTACCTATTTCTTTCTTTCTTAAAATCTGGAACTGTGCTAAAATAAAGTATAATATAATATTTAAAATAAATATAGCTAGAACCTGTGAAAATCCTACTTCACAGCATTTCTGAGGAAATGTATGCAAAGGTATACAGTAGTTTATATAGTAGTTTTATTTTAACTAGTACAATATAACAACCTGACATGCTGTGAAAAATAAATAACTTTTTGAAAATGCATTTTCCAAGTATGAAAGTAATATTGAAAAATGACTGAGGTAATCACTTTTGTATAGATTCTGAAAGTGGAAGAGAGAAGAATAATTTAAGGTTTAATGCATAGAGTTATACAGAGGTGTGCAAGATTTTCTTTTTTTGTGGGGCAAGAAAGAATATGCTGTGCCATTTTGCAGAAAGGCTCAGGGAACGCGGTTGGCTTGAGAGCGAGTGCTTGTAAGAGCCTCAGTCAACTCATTTGTACTGTGGACTCTCTCTGTTTGGGTTTTGGGGTTAGCAGATTGAGTAAATGGATTTCTTTTTATTTCTTCATAGGCAAAAATACCCTTTTGGCTGTTAAATTCCAGTTTTCCAAAGGAAGTAAACATCCCATCTCAAGCTTCTCACATTCAGATAAACAAACCACTTTGAATCTTAGAATGTTTATCCTGGAAGGAAATCATCACTCCATTTTATAGATGGGGTCCCAGAGAGGAGGCGACTTACCTAAGATCGAACAGTTATTCAGCATCTGAGCCAGGATCAGTTTCTACCCTGTCCCATCAGGCCTCCTAAGAAGAGTCCCGGCGGGGGTGGGATGAGACTTTCACTGGCTCCCAGGCACTAGATCAGAGGGAACATGGAGAGTCCTTTTTAATAGGTCAGGGCAACCCCGAACTCTGCAGCTCTCATGAGTTAGGTCAGTGGCTATCTTTAGGTTAGTTTGGAGTTAGGGTCTCAGCCTCCCTCCCCCATAATCTCTGCACCTTCCCCTAGGCCTTCCCAAGTAAGCATGCAATCTAAATAAAAACCATGCTTGCTTCCTGTGGAGTTTAGCTTCTAGACAAGTTTGCGAGCTCCCCTTACGGCTTATGCTCTTCTCCCGGCATAATCCTGCCTGAAACTCCCCTTATACTGGAGTTCTGAAGCCACTACTGCGTTAGATTTTAAATTGTTTTGACCCTGTGTCTTGATGTCTCTCTTTGGGATGATTAACTAGGTCCATCTTGACTAGAGAATGTATTCATTAAAACTTATTTTCTTTGGCTCTGAAAAGTGTGTTGTGTGTAAAGTATCTTGGCTGTTACCTAAGTGCTAAGTAGAGAAGGGCGGGGTAGGAGTCAAGGGGGCCTTCCCTCCTCATTTCCCTAGATTGCGTCCCATGCTTTTTGACTCTTCATCATACAGTGTGTAGGTCAAAGAAAGAGGAAGGTGATCTACTTTGCTTCAAAGGGGTGGTGGTGGTGGACCATGGATCAAGGGAGAAAGGACCCTTGAGTCAGAAATGAAAGGACCATGAAGACCTGGGACAGCAAGAACATCTTCGGGATTGAAGGATCAGGGCCAATATCAAGGCGCTCTCCCTTCACAGTGCCCTCCAGAACTCTGTGAGTCCTTTGGGAATGGCCTTGACAGCCAGCATCTCCTGTCACTCCGGCACTGCCCTTAAGCCTAGTTCAGGGCATTTGTGTGATGGACTTGGACTCTTACAAATGGACTTGAACCCTGGTCCTACTTTCCTAGAGGATCTGAGGGTGGCTGATGTGGTAGGTTGGAAGGTGACAGTGGTCCTCATGGCTAAGGGAGCTTGGGGGTTCAAGAGATGAGCTTGTCCTCCTATCGGAAGCAAGAGATCAGGAAGTGCAGACTGATTTGGGATGAGCCAGTGGAGCAGTTGAACTGTACCTCTAGAATCCTTCTCTTCTGATCTCTTACTCCCTTTCCTGGAGCATCATAAACTCCCTCCCTCCTTCACTGTGCATCCATGAGTCCAATGCCCCTCAAGGCCCAAACCTCTCCTGACTGGGGCAAGTTGATATAATGAGAATAAAATAGTTTTGTGTTTTCCACCTCTGGGTTTAGGGGAGAAGAACTTCCATATTAGACGTTTGGGAAAATAAATCCAATCACTAAATCTTTAATGGTAAAGTTCAAGGTCCTTTAAACCCAAGAATATGCTGTGCCATTTTGCAGAAAGGCTCAGGGAACACGGTTGGCTTGAGAGCGAGTGCTTGCAAGAGCCAAGAGGCAGAGAGATTTTGGAAGAGTGGGACATTATCACACTCCCTTTATTGTCCATACAAAATCAGGAAGGATAATAATGTGAAAGGCAAATTCTGAACACCCTCCCCACACAAATATTTATCCGCCTGCCCATTTGTAGAATCAAACTGAAAACTAAATTTCTTCTTCTTTACCCACAAAAGATATTTTAGGATATGATTAAATAATAATGACATCTAACACTTAGGAAATACTTATTACATGCCAGGCGTTCTGGTTAGCCCTTTATGTTATATTATCACATTTAATCCTCATAGTAGTCCTATGAGGTAGGATTGTTACTGTCACCTTCATGTACAGAAGAGAAAAACTGGAGCTTAGTGGGCAATTTGAGCAGAGTCTGCAGCTAGTACGTAGCAAAACTGGAATTTGAATCTAGGTAGCTTAACTCCAAAGTCTATGTACTAAACTGCTGTATTATACAGCTTCCTTCAAATGTAATCTAAAATCCTTCGCCGTATAATATCAAATTTCTGCTGATGACTTAACCCTTCATATCCTTTAATGCCTAGAGCTGCCAGCTGGATTTTCTGACTTGGAACTCTTGGTTTCTCCCTGGCATTTACTTTTTACTTATTTTAGTTGTCTTTTTTTTTTTTTTTTAAACTTGTGCTCCATCTAAGAGAAGAAAAACTGAGAATTATTGAGTCAATTATGTAATTAAGGTGCAAAAATCAAGAATACCTATGGCCTCTGGTTTGGTTTTGATTTTCTAGTAGAATATGTCCTCATGCCTTCATGTTCTCTTGCATATGTTTTGCAAGGAGTTCCATGTTGAGCCTGGTTTTATTTCGTGGTCTTTGTTTTGAGGGAAAAAGTGGGATGGGACACTGTCCTCAACAGGCCAGGTAGGAGGAATGTAGTGAGGTGGGGGGTGGGGTTGGGTTCAGGCTTTGCTGTTGGTTTTTTTTACCTGGAGCTCCTTCATGAGTCTCTGGGTGGATTGAAATCCTATATTGAGGCCAAAAGTGAAAGGAAAACCAGGACAAAGAAATCCGCAGGGCCAGGGGCGGGGCTCGCTTTGCAAGAGCAATGGAAAACGTTGACAATGAAGTAGCTTGTAGCTTGCCCCCTAATATGTGTAAAGCGTTGGTACAGGCAAGATAGAGTTAATTCAATAAAATAAATATAAAATACTCTCTCCTCTGTCAGGCCGTGCTGGAAGCGGGTCAGAGGTCACTGAGCCGCTTCACTGGAGCACTAATCGATTTGCTGTCAAGGTGGCCTGCTGGGGTTTCAAGCCGGAGAGGAATTGAGAGGCGCTCCAGCCCAATTTCCATAATTGCTCACTGCCTTTAGTGTACAACCTTTTATGAAACACAAAAAATATATCATGGAATTGTATTGATTAGCCATTGGGCTGAATAATTTACTTAGTATTTATTACCTGACCCCGAGAGGTTAAATAAATCCACTATCTAACTTAGGTTTGTGAGAAATATTACTTATTCATTGAAATGTGGACTGATTATTGCACAATAGGCCTATCTTTGTTTCTTGATTTCGTGATCAAGGTTAAACCTTACATTTTGGGGCCACCAAGTTGGGGAACAAAAGAGCAGTGTTTGAGTGCTTCCCCCACAAATAACCCAATATAATCACTGCTGAGTATGGTATTGGAGCAAATTTTTTTTTTTGCCTTGAATTATAGGCATTTGAGTCAAGTTTCAAATGGCCCCAAGCAAACTTTATGGATGATGATGAAATACAGATATGAACCCAGTTTTCACTGCGAACACTACATTTTGTAATAACAGACTTATTGATGGTGACATCTAAGTCCACTTTTATTACATCATTTTCGAAAGCTGATCGTATCATTCCAAACACACCATAAATTGTGTCCCAGGCAACCAAGGGGTGTTGGGGCAGGGAAGAAGACCTTTTGGATTTAAGGATGAATCAACCAGGAACAGATGACTGATAATCATTCCAAATAAGATGATTAAAGTAACTTGAAAATATGATTGAATTTAATCTGTAGGGCATTTCATGGGTTTGTAAACTTGGGGGCAATCATTAATTATTTACCAGCCATTGGCATATGCATATTTCTTTTCCTCTGCCTGAGCAGTGAATCTGTTTTGGTGTGGTATACATCCCAGTCACAACTACGTGACATTCAAATCGAATTATTTTCTCAGTTTCCATGGACTGTCACTGTCAGGGCTCAGTGCTGCATCGTCCTCCCTCCAAAATTACACTTCTCACTTTTGTGTAAAGTCTTTCTTGAGTTTCCTGACTGCATCCTCCAACATCTCAAAGCATTGTTTTTAAAGTTTAATGGAATTTGTTGTAGGTCAACAGAAGGAAGCCACACGAAGCTTTTTTCTTCCTCTCCCTTCAGTGAAAGGGGGGTAGGGGGGAACTCATTTGAGTTCAGTGCTAACTTTGTGTTTGTTGATCATTTAGCTTTCTGTATCCAGGATCTAACCTTATGATGGACGGTAGGGAAAGCCAGGGCTCTGGTGTTGTGCTCAGAATCTGCCTTTCCTGTGCTGCGTGGTGGAAGGAAGAGATGGCCTCTCAGCAGGGTGAATGTGGGCAGAAGTTCCTAAAACAGGTTCAGGTGTGCCCCACTTCCCGTCTTTCATGTGCCTGCTCTTGTGAATTTGAGCATTGCATTTAATTTTTTATGTTCTGCGTGAAAACAATT
The DNA here is from genome assembly GCF_023851605.1 of Tamandua tetradactyla. Taxonomy (NCBI): domain Eukaryota; kingdom Metazoa; phylum Chordata; class Mammalia; order Pilosa; family Myrmecophagidae; genus Tamandua; species Tamandua tetradactyla. Next base: position 40,241,888 of record NC_135346.1, on the reverse strand, counting down.
TGTTGATCACCACGCTGGAATTTTTCTAGTTCGGTTTTGGCATTAGGCTTCTATTTTTAGTTTCAGGGGGTGGGAGCAGATGTGGGAGGATGGAGAAGGTAAGGGAGGGAAAGAGAGAGGGGACAGAACATTTGAATTTTTTTTTTAAGTGATGTTCTAAGTCTTGCTTTCCTTGCTGTCCCTTATGCCTACGTGGGACTTGGATAAATGGGGAACATAGCGAAATAACGTGAGCGCTCTTGATAGCCTCTTGAAGTAATTTGGTTGTAAGCATTGAACGAAGTACATTCCCTGGACATACTCATTTCAAGTGCTAATCATAAATGTTGAATTTTTAAAGGGAACCAATGTTATAATACTGTTCATGGCAATTCCAGAATAAATATTAGTAGCAAGCTTTGAAAAGAGGAGGGATCATAAGAGAGATAGAGAAACAGACAGAACCTGGTCTCTGCTTCCATAGAATTCTTCTGTAATTTAACATGGGCTCTTCCATAAGGCAAAAGGGGTTGCCTGTGCCCAAGAATATGTAGATAAGATTTCTATAGAAGAGGAAGGAAATAACACTGTTCTAAGCTTATTTTATGTATCAGTCCAAGGAAACTAGTTAAAAACTGATGAAGGCACAGCTGTTTTGGGTGGACGAGAGAAATTCTTCCCTATGAAATAGATATAATAGAAAGAGGCTGGACTTTGGAATCCTGTGGTCCTAAGTTAGAATCTTGACCACCACTTGCATCAGGCCAGGTTAATTAACTTCTTCTCAGTTTCTTGAATTTGTGACATGGAGATAATAGAACCTATCTCAGAGGGTTGTGGTGAGAATTATAGAGGATGATCCTGGCACGCGGTTAGGTGGAAGTTGTACTGTTAATATTCTTCAGAGAATAAAGGGGATGTTGTTACAAAGCATTGGTGTTGACTGTACGTTTTGAGAGCCAGTCTGGTTGGCGATACTAAACTACAGTCTCCATACATCAAGGCGTACCAGAATGCATTTACCAGGTAATCTAAAATTAAAACAGTTTGATGTTTGAAAATGTGTTTTTTTACCCATTAAAATTCCTTTAAAGAAAGGAGGACTATGGCAGATTTTCAGCTGCACCCACAAAAGATGGTGGTTTTGTTTTTTATTTTAACTACAAGTGGCCAAGATTTCCCAACTGTTCTATTTTTACAAATTTTAAAAGTTTCATCGCTGGGTCAGATTTAGGGCCTGTGTGGGAAAAGACGATTTCTGCCAGCAATGCAGCAAGATCCCTGCTGTGTTGTGGTTTCCATGTATTTTTACATTCCATGCATTGCTGGGATGTGTATAGAGAGGGGCTTTAAATCACCGGTGCTTTATGTGAGCTTGCAATCTTTTGATTATTTTAAAACTGGAGATGTTATACTAATGACTGTGTGCGCCCCAAATTTCATCTCCTACCCTTGTCCCGGATCCACCCTTAACTTTCCCAGCTGAAGTCGAAGGTAAACTTTATGTACTACAGGAATTATTTGGGACTGTTAATAAACAGATGTTAGAAACGCACCTTTCATTGTCAGATGTGCACAGATCACATGCATTAGTGGATTCTGGGTATATTGTTGGAGAATTATACGTGTAGTCCCTTTTCTAGTTGGTGCTTTTCTGTCCTTTCCTATGTCTCCAACGCTGGTGCAGCCCCTTGGCCTCCCTCAGTCTCCCTGCTTCCTGCCTGGTCCCCCAGGCATTCCTCTCTTCACTCTCACCCCGCAGTCCCCCATCCAGTCCACACACACCCAACAGCCACATTCCCTCCACGGAGTTCATTTGTGAATGTGCCGCTGACCCACTCAAAACCGCTCACTGGCGCCCGTTGTCCTCCCAAGTAAAGTCTAAAGCATTTAACTTTTCAGGCTCATATTCTTCTAGTGTCCTCCAGGCGTCTAATGATCCTGGACTTTTTCTTTTTCTTTCTTGCCTGTCTCCAGATTTTGGCTCCCTTTGCTCCTTCTCGTCCGGCTGTCTTTCCTACCTTGCTTTCTACTCATTGCAAAGCTTTTGGCCCTTTAAGAGCTCATGTGGATGCTTGCTTCTATAGAAGGCCTTCCTTTATGTCCTCAGGAAGGGACCTCTCCCACCCCTAGTGCTTTATTCATGATCACACTTTAATTGAAATATATATATATATATATATTTATTCAACAAATTGTTGATCTTTTCTATGACAGCTTCTTATGCTTGGTGTTGGGAATGCAGAGATGAATAATAATAGTTGGTCCCCTGACCATCAAGTGTTGTTTTTAAACATTAAAAACAAATACATTATAAAAGTAATTCAACTACATACAGAAATTTTGAAAAGGAAATAAAAAAGAAAAGGAAATAGCCCATAATCCAACCATACTCATCATATTGCATTTTTAATTCATATGCATTTCAAAATTTGTGCTGGTATAATTATAATTTTATATTCTTTGTTTTAAACTCTAATTGTATATATAAATACACATATCTATATCTATATCACAAGCATTTTCATGTTCTTACATAGCCCATATTTAATGGCTAATAAATTATTTTCCTATTGTTGAAAATTGAGGTTGCTTTCTTTTTTTGCTATTATAAATAATACTGACGAATGCATTCGTATTTATGGTTATTTTTATTGGATAATTTCTGTAGGGGAGGACTTAAGAAAATAAGTATCAGAAGTCCTTTTTAAGTAATCTCTTCAGTGGATCCTGAATATATAAAACAATTGTGCTACTTGAGATGGGGTAGGGTACCTAAAGCCCCACCCGTTCTTTCCCTTTCATAATCACTTCCCCTACCACAAGGCCTGAAGAACGTCTGCAGAACCCTAGGGCTTTGCAGAAAATGCTTTGAAAGGCTTTGGATAGAATCTTTAACAGGGAGTTCCTTCTTTGGACATTATAAGCACTTCCGTTGCTCTCAGCTCATAATGTAAAATTGTTTTCCAACAACTTGAGCCCCCATTCCTTAATACTGTTGGTTATTTGTGAGTATCAGTGTATTTCCATCTTTGCTAACATTGTTAATTGTCATGAAATTTACTCTTTTTACTAATTTAAAAGATGAAAATTAGACTCCACTTCTCTACATTTCTCTTATTATCAGCGTGGTTGGCATTTTTCCATATGTTCATTTATTATTTACATTTCCTCTTTTGTGATTTCTCTATTTCATTCCTGTTACAGTTTCTATTTTGGGATATTCACATTTTTCTTATCAGTTTGTTTAAATTTTTACATAATAAAGATGTTAGCTCTCAAAAAATAGTGTCTTGTATACATTTTAGGATTGGGAAACACTTGTGATTGGTTCCTCCGTTTTGGTTGCCAAACAAATACCAAAAATTTAACTCTTGTAAAACTCTAGATAAGCCTCCTGGGGGTAAAGGAGACTTTGTGTTCTCTATTGTACCTGGCATTGAGTCTTTTATGAATCATATGTTTTGAAAACACTCATTGAATGGATAAAGTTACTATCATAGCTGCTTAATAGTTTCCATCCTCAGTCCTCATCATGTTTCTACCTTTATGTATAGGATGTTCAACCCTGTCACTGCCCAGCACCTCTTCTACCACATTTCAGCTTCACTGGCCTTCTTCTGCCATGACAAACCTGTACATGCCTCGAGAACTTGCTGTTCCTTCTTTCCGGAATACTTCCTCCAGAACATTCACAGCTGGCTCTTTCTTGTCTTTCAGTTCAAATATTCACTTCTCAAAGAAGTCTTTCTTGTTCATGTTTCCTCCTTCCTTCTCTTGCATCCTTTCATCAATCATCCATCCTTTTAGTCCTCTATTCATCCTTTAGAAAATATTTATTGAGCCTATACTATGTTCTAGGTACTTACTTTGACTAGAGGATACAGCTGTGAACAAAACAGATGAGGTCCCTGCTCTCACGTGGAGTATCTTCTTTCCTTGTTCATTGTAGGACACTTCCACCAAAGAGAATCAAAATTCCAGATGAACCGATACCTTATTCATGGTGCTCACCATTACGTTCCAGCTCTATAGGTGCTAAAAATTACTTGCTTAATGAATAAATGTTTCAACTTCCCTGCATCCCTTTCCCCGATACGGAATTGCTTGGAATGTTGATGGCATCTCTTCAGAAGCTTAGTCTTTTCTTAGACTGGCAATCCGTTTTAATTGGTTTCCCCTGCTCACCTTGCCATCAGATTCCTGAATAGAATGACATTAAGGATTGTCTTCTCTCTCTGTCATCTCACCCCAAGTCCTCTTGTTCCTATCCCGACACCTCCCAGTGTTTGGCCAAGGGATGTGGTCTTCCTTTAGAACATAGGCCTGGCTCCCATTAGTGTTAATGGCGATGTTACTCTCTCATCTGAGCCTGCAGGGTTAAAAGAGGAAATGTGGGCTGTATATATGGTAGCAGAACAAAAACAAAACAAGAACAAAAAATAAGTAGGAAGCAATTGCACAAATCCCCAAGTTTAACCTGCTTTTAGTAACAGAAACCCTTATTTTGCCAAATCATGTCATTTTCACCCCTGTGCAAGCTTTATTTGGAAAGAAGTAGCCTAGAATTCATTCTCCGAAAGAGAGTAAACAGCATTTCCATCTGAGCTGGGGGAATCCTGAGCATGACAATCTTGTGTGTACGTTGTCCAATTCAGGAGCTGCAGAGATCTATGCAAGGTTCAGCTGTGGTTTGCCCTGCTGAGCAACTGTTGTATGAGAGCTGGAAAATTAGGACTGGAAGCAGAGCCTCTTTGTTCAATTCAGTGCTCATCGAGTGCCAGCTGCATGGTAGGCATGGTGCAGAATAGCGGAGAAACATCTGTGATTAAGACATGTCCTCTACCCTCCCAGAGTTGATGTTTTGGGACACTGTTTGCCACATGTGATCTGAGGATCTCCGGAATCTGAGTCACCTTTGTTCAATGAAGGTTCCTGTGCTGGTTTGAAAGGATGCATGTCCGCTAGAAAAGCCATGTTTTAATCTAAATCCCATCTCATAAAGGCAGAATAATCCCTATTCAATACTGTATGTTTGAAACTGTAATCAGATCATCTCCCTGGAGATGTGATTTAACCAAGAGTGGTTGTGAAGCTGGATTAGGTGATGACATGTCTCCACCCATTTGGGTGGGTCTTGATAAATTTCTGGAGTCCTATAAAAGAGGAAACATTTTGGAGAATGAAAGATTCGGAGAGCAGAGCAGAACGACATAGCCATGAGAAACAGAGTCCACCAGCCAGCGACCTTTGGAGATGAAGAAGGAACATTTCTCCCAGGGAGCTTCCTGAAACAGCAAGCCAGGAGAAGAAGCTAGCAGATGACGCCCTGTGCCCTTCCAGATGAGAGAAGAACCCTGACCATGTTCACCATGTGCCTTTCCAGACGAGAGAGAAACTCTGACTGTGTTCACCATGTGCCTTCTCACTTGAGAGAGAAACCCTGAACTTCATTGGCCTTCCTGAACCAAGGTATGTTACCCTGAATGCCTTAGATTGAACATTTCTGTAGACTTGTTTTAAATGGAACATTTTCTCGGCCTTTGAACTGTAAACTAGCAACTTATTAAATTCCCCTTTTTAAAAGCCATTCTCTTTCTGGTATATTGCATCCCAGCAGCTAGCAAACTAGAACAGTTCCCAATCCCCTACCAGAATAAGAATTTTTAGGTACAGGCGACTAGGGATTTGCGTTTACAACAAACTCTACTTAGATCCTGTTGTATTTTAAAATCTGAAAAATACAGGTCTGATAATGAGGGCGAATGACAGCCAAAGATTATTGAGAGTTGGGTGTTAAAGCATGGTGCAAGCAGAGGGTCTGGGAATGAAAAATGATCTGAGAAGGCTTCCTGAAGAAGTGATGTTTCAGGGATGAGTTGAAGGAGTAGGGGTTAGTTGGGAAGAGATGGGATCTAGGCCTGGGCTAGGATGAACCATAGCTTAAAGGGAGGAGGAAATTAGTACCTCTCTGAAAAGGGTTCAGGTCATTGGAGTGAACCAGCATAATGTGCAGCATCTATCAAAAATAAGAGTGGGAGTAATGTAGGAATTTCTTACTCATGAAAAAAGCAGGCTACATAGGTAGTGGCACTGCCCCTGGCCGTACTGCCTTCCTGTTTTCTAATGGAGGAGCAGATGGATCAGGCAGCCATGAGAATGTGCACTAATGGCCCAGATAGATTCCTGAGGCCAGAACAGCCAACTGGGCAGAGTTCATGGAAATTAGGTGGGGCCCAAGCCAATGAAATAGACCCTATCTCCTCTATCTTTTTTCTTTTGTTTTGTTAGGCCCTCCTCCCTTCCACCTCAGTGGGGATTTGTGTGTTGCAGAAGAGAGCTTACTGTTATTATTATTTCTTAGCTTAGAGACACAGGGAAGGTGAGGAACTAAAAAGGAAGGGATGATGGTTAGAAAGTTAGCACTGACTCAGTGCTTTATAGAGGTTCTAAATACTATTTTCTGGCCTGATCTAGTCAATTTCAGAATCTAGGGTTGCAGTTAGCTTAGGGAAAGGAAAGTTTGATTTGAGAACATGAAGTCCACGTCTTATAGTTTTGACTTGTCCTCGTGGAGAAGTATGAGTTCAGCTGCAGGGCTTTTTTTGTGTGTGAGAGAGAACGAAGGCCTGTAACCTCCTTGGGCTGGTAAAAGCCATGGCGGCCAGCCTGGGAGTGCCCAAAAGGGAATGCGTGGGCCATGGACTGTTCGGCTTCAGGCTCGGATTTTTCCATCATGGCTGATGGGAAATGTTATTTTTGCCCCCACAGTTCCCACAGTTGTAAACATTCATGTTTGCTTGGTTTGTTGGAACTAATGAGCTTGCCTGTCTATATATCCTCTTCCTTCTCCTGTGGTCACATATTCTGACTCAGAAATTAAAGGGTGAATTTTCTGATTTTGTGACATTCATATTCCGCCTGAAATGTGTCTTCTCCAGAGTCTAATTTATAAGACACTAGTCTTCATTAACACAGCAGCCTGCTCACCAGGCTAAATCTGGTTTACTAAATTTCGTTACTAAATCTGGCTATAGAATTTGACTTCATGACCTTTTAGGGTGGTGAATGTCAAAGACTGAGTCGGGGCAGTGTGGAATAATAAACAACTGGGCTGTGAGGTCCAGTTTGATGGGCATCATGTGAAATCACCTACCCGAATTTATTAGTGGTGATCAATCCAGGCTGAACAACGGAGCTGAGACATCAGCTCATCATGCTCTATTTCGTTCACATTTACATCAGGTAATAGACGTTGGTGAGTTTGTTTCATTGTTGCATTTTGTTGAGACAATCAAAAGTGTCCCCAAGTGGGAGCTCCTTGGGTGTAACTTGAAAAGTGACAAAACACCTGGGAAGAAAATCACCACGTTGTTTCACTTGAATTGCTTAGGGCTTTTTTCTAAAGGTAAAATTGATTCCTTTGATTCTGAGGTGTGTGTTGGCAGTGACTAAAGTTACAGGAATCACATCTCATTTCAACCATCCAGACTGACCTGTTGAGATATATTAAGGAGATGACCCATTGAAAGAGAGCCACCTATAGAAACATCTTACAGGGTTCAGGATAGGGCAGCTGCTTGTGACCTCAAAGATTGGAAATAAAAAGACTGCTATTAGTTCCACGCCGGTTCTCAGAGTGAATGTTCACAGAGTGATGGAGGGTGTTAAGCTGTCAAATACCAGCAAGGGTTAATAAGGTTAAGGAAGAAATAAAAGCTGGTCAACAATAAAGCAGTGTGGATAAATCAGCTGCAATAAATAAAGCATGTCACATCATGTATACACTGAGCGGGAAAAGCAAAAATCATAGCTCACATTCGCAGGCAATAGTTGCAGGAATCCTTTGGTGGGACATCACCAGGGCATTTCCATGGGTGTCTTACATGCCTGCTTGGACTTCTCAACATCCCCTTTTCTTCTCTGAAAGTCACTTAATCACTTCCCTTGTGAAAGAATTCTCTAGCATCAATTAGGGAGTGGAAAATACAAGAACAGAGTCAGTGTAGCTTGGCACCTGATGTCAAGGGAAGGCCGTTATAAACCACCACACCAAGGAGGTGATTCACTTGGAGACCCCTTTGACCTCTGCCCTGGAAAGGAGGTCAGATGGATGCCTTCTGTGTGGGCTGAGTTTGCTCATATGACCTGGGAAAGTGCGGTAGTGGTCAAAAGATTTTGTAGATTTTTCTCCACATTTCCTATAAATAATGCAAAGTCTTGTGGCCCATGAGGTCTCACACCCCCAGATGCTCGTACTGGCCATAGCAATGCCACAGAAATGGAACTCTTACAAGGGAGGCAGCTCTTTTGCTTCTGTTGGTGTAAAGGTGTCAAGTACCAGCTCTGTTTTAAATGGGTGACATTTGGCCATTCTAGCTGACCTACCAGATCAACTCGTTTTGTTCGACGTCAGTTTCCAGATCCAGTGGCCATGGAGAATGCTTCTGATTAGTAATCACTCTTACTTAGAGGTATATCTATGAAGCCTGAGGACAAAGAGACATATGACATTCATTTTTTTTAAAGAAACACACTCTCAGTTACCCATTCACGTGAATATGCCCTTTTGTGAAGCTGTCGGCTTACTCCATGGCTTCAAATATGATTTGTTCCTCAGTCTGGGAGGATGTTTCTTTGAATAATCTAGATAATGATAAGACTCCCTCTTTGGAGGCCATGTTTGGAAAGAGCCAAGCATTAGGATTAAAGTAGGTAGGCCATTTAGATGACATCTATCTATCTATCTATCTATCTATCTATCTATCTATCTATCTATCTATCTATCTGTCTATTTATCTATATGGCATTGAAATGATAAAGTAAGGACACTGAAATTTTTTTTGGTAGGACTATAAAGGGCTTTACCAAAAAGAGATATTAAAAAATTTATCAAATAAGGACCGTAAAATTGGGAAAATTACATTGTTCCTCCAAGGTTACGTTCTGATAGACATGTTGGTTAACATCATTTAAATTGTCAGCTGTTAAGCAGGTAGCAAAGTTGAAGGTGGGGCTTTTATTCTCAGGATGGAGCCTATGAAAGGTGGAGTTTAGGTGTGTTTTGTCTGGACCCCTTGAGCCTTTGGAAGTCGAGAGTTCCGTCGTGGAGCATGTAGCATTCTAGGATCTCAGCATCAGGGGGGCCCAAAGTCAAGGAGGTTTTGTCTGAATTCTGTTAGCTTTTCCATTCTAGGAAATAAGGTTCTGACCTTCAGCCTCTAGTTTCACCAACAATTTGTCTTTCCTTGGCTGAGTAATCCCAGTAGTAATCCAAAGAATTTTGATTCCAAACAAGCAAACTCAGAGAACTGTGAATTTTTGAGGAAACACGCATGGTTCACACATGTCCCCCCATTTCCCACCCTTCCTCCCAACCCCACATTCAACCCAGGATGCTTTTATTTAGACAGCGAGACCTGATTGTCTTTATATGGGTTGGTTTCCTATTAGTGTGCTCTCCCTGTCATACTTCATGATATTTCATGGTGAGCAGTCTATTTGTGGCTTTTCTTATAGGATGCATCTGTCTTTCACTATAAACTTGAAAAGAGCAGGTGGTATAAAGACTGGCTGCTAGAATTTTTGTTTTGGTGAATAAGAGGCAAAGTAATATAAAAAGTTTAAAATATTCCTTTCCTATCTACTACATTTTACAAACCATTGAGTTTGGCAACTTTACAAATATTATCTGGTGGTAGAAGGCCCCTCTGCTCCAAAAGCTTAAGTCCTTTAGAATATGCTTGCAGGATGCAAAACACATGGGGCTTCAAGGGCATCTCTGTGAGGGGAAGGCTCAACGCCAGAGCTCCTGAGAAGTGCATAACAGGGCATCAGACAAAACAGGGATTGAATTTCACCATATTCTGTGCCGGTCAAAAGACTTTGCTTGGTTCAGCCTGAACTTCTATCAGTTGGGCGTAATAACTCTTTCACGCGGTTTTGGATACTGTATCTGTCATGCAACTTTAGTATGGTATCTGTCATGCAAGTACCATGATGAAATGAGCTCTCAAGGACCTTTTTTCTTTTTTGCATGGCAGGCACCGGAAATCAAACCTGGGTCTCCAGCATGGCAGGCGAGAACTCTGCCTGCTGAGCCACTGTGGTGCGCCCTCAAGGACCTTTTAATTCTCTTTTGTGTAAAGTCATTTTGCATAATATGACTTGCACAAACAGCAATTTTTCTTGTGCTTGCTATAGAAAATAAATTAATATTTGCTTAAGAGTTCTACCTCTTTTCTACAAGTGAAGCATTGCTTTTATTAGTGTGAACTGCCCCAAGCTTTCACAATTCCCAAAGCAGAGAAACTAGCTCAGGGACTTTTTGCTACATTGCACAGAAAATTGGGGAGGCAAGGTCTAAATTGAGGGCCACTTGGAAATACAATTGTTTAATCTCATAATTTTTCTTCATACCTTACCCAGTGACTTAAAAATGTTTTTAAAAAGTCAAAATGTTAAAAAAAGAAAAAGGGAAAAATCTTTGAGCACAACAGCTTTTCTTGGATTTTCTGTTTTCCTCTCTGCCCGTCTGTCCTTCCGCCTGTCTTTCGGTCCATTATGTCCATTTTATACCGTTGCAGTGAGATGTCGCTTGGAGAAACACGTGACGCTGCGTCTCCTGAGCCGTCTGTGCCCTTATCCCCAAGGCCTGTTTTCAGAAAGCGAGCAGAGAAGGCTCCGTTTTAGTCTCTTTCCTTCATTATATACAGACCACAAGGCAGAAAGCCTTTTTTTTTTCTGCCTGTCCCCTACCTAATTCCTTAGCCCATCCTTAATTAGCGTTTTTTACGGCCAATCCGTACCATATATCTTTAAGAGTTTCACATGAGTCGGCTCCCTACAAGTTTTATTGCATTCAAAATAGTGGCAAGCTGGCAGTGTGTAATGGTGGGACCGTATACTGTCGCCAAGAGGGGGCTGGCTGTTCCTTGTAATTGATTGCTCACTGAAGCCTGCCCGCGCACTTCGCCCCCAGGCCGCTCTCTCCTCCATATGCCTAGTGTCAGAACTGGGAAGCCAGCTGGTCAGTCAGCGCACATCCTGTGGGAAGCCGGCCGGCACAGGCGGCCCGGTAGCCGTCAGCCTCCCTGAGCTCATTTCCTCTGTGTTTTGATAATAGTTCTGTAAGCTTTAATTATGCTGTGTGACAACACATTCATGAACTATCAAAATAAATCCTTTGAGGAGATGGCTGCTAACAAGTTTTGAAGCAACAGTGCTTGTTGCAAAGAAATAAGGGGCAAGGCAATCAGATTTTTCAGAATCCCCCTCGACGTTGAAACGGCATGAAATGCTCTCTTGCCTTTCTTTTTTTTTTTAAGTACTGACAAATGCTCCTTTTAAAGCTGTGCCCTTAAGAAGTTAACCGAAGACACTTATTGCAACACTTGAGTATATCCAACACGAGAGCTTTACAATTAGCAGCGGGTAATGCGAGCATAAGAGCTGTGCCCCGATATTGGTGTATCAGCTGAAGAAACACCACAGGGCCCATTAAGGCCATTTAAAGTTGAGACTGAGACTAATGGTATCAAATTATTATAGCTATTGCTAAAGGGGCATTAGAAGTGAATCCCTTCCAGCTGGGTTGGCTGTATGTGCTCTTTGTCAACAGTACAGTCCTTTAAGTATAGCCTTATTGTTCATGACCATTTAGACGTAATGCTGTGTGCTTTTCCTGAAGGTATAAATAACACCCGGCAAAAGGACTAGGAATTAGTGTTTGATTAAACTCAGCTTAGAGTTAAGTGAAGCTGGGTAGTTCTTGGGTGAAGCCCACTTGTCTTGTGTGCAAATGCCTGTGTGCACACTCAGGGAATTGTCTGTGTTCTTGAACTGCGTGCAACAGCGTGTGTGTACCTGGCTATACCTGCACAGGTAGACCCATAAGCCAGTTCCAATTGTTAGGGTTGATTTATGGGATTGTTATGTTTGGGACTTGACAGAGTTGAGGGAATTAACGGTATCAAAAGAGAATTCTGTCCGGGATCCGAGTTGTCAGAATAAGAATAATTTATAATCTGGGCACACATAGTCTCATTGTTTTCCCCCAGGGCTGCAATTGACCTTTATTTGGGTGGGAGGTTATTCAAATTTCTTCGAAGGTTGGTAGCATTGTAACTTTTAAGATATTTTAGCTGCTTCCTCCTTCCAAAATTAAACGACAGGCGACACAGCTCTACAGAATAATTGAGCATTAGGATCTTCAGTTTCCATTTACTAAGGGAAGAAAGACTAAAGAGAAATTTGTGGGCAGACTCAAAGTCTTATAGTTGTAGGTGAGCTTGAATAATGTACATTGGCAGAGAGGAAAGACTGCAGCATACATTGGGTGGACCTGCTTCAGCTGGGGTCATTAGCTGATCATATCAAGGGTTAGAAGGTGTTCATTGCAAATAAGATACAGCCCAGTAGATATTAAATATATATACAGCCAGTGTAATTATATACACTATATTTATGTATTTTCTTCCTATTGTATAAATTAAATAATTATATATAGTTGCATATTTTGTATTAATTCTCCCCATAGTTTGCCTTAATCGCATGTATTTATTGAGCATCTACTTACTTTGTGACTTCCATAGTGGGAAGCACTTAGGGGGAGCAGACTGTACCAAACATGACTCTTCCCCTTAAGGAGTTTACAATTATATTCTGAAAGGAAAACTATCAGGAAAAGGTATTGCTTGTTCAGAGCTAGAGTCTACAGTACTGGTTACGAGTATGGTATGCGTTTAAAGAAGGCATCAAGTGTGTGAGCCAGTTTGCAGCAGATTGTGGAGGAAACGGGCCTTGTGCTGGCACTAAAGTGCCAGGAGGAGGTGGGTGGGGAGAGACAGAGGACACCCTGAGACAGCAGAGAGGGTGAAGGCTTGAAGGGGACTGTGTCAGGGGTGGCTGGGGGCTTGGGGACACTGCTGTGGCCTCCTTAAGGTTAAGGCAGAGTCTTGTTCCGGTCAAGTGCTGTGTTAGGCTCTGGGGACACGAATGGTAAATACCTTGTCTTACCCTTGGAGAACATGGAGCCCAGTGCAGCCCTTTTCGACCTGTATACCTCTCCATTGAAATAAACATTTGCTTGCATGGAATTCAAGGAATTTATGGGCCCTTGGAAGCCCATCCATTGATTCCTTGACCCAAGGTTAAGAACGGCTGTCTCATGGGTATTGTGAGCCATAAGTTTAAGTTGGGGCTGGCGTGGTGGGGGAATCTTAAAATCCTGGCAGAGGTGTTTGACTGACATGGCAGGCAAGAGAGCATTTAAAAAGTCCTGTAGAGACTGTTAGAGGTAAGCCGCTGTCCATCCTCGTCATCTTCAGCTAGGGAAACTGAGAGCCATTGAGACCAAGGCCATGGCCCAAGGATTCCCAGCTTTCCCTAGGGACTCTGTATCACCCCAAGCAGAATGGAAGCTTCTTGCACTTATCAGGTCTTTTTGGGAATTATTGGGGTGGTGGTAAAGGGTACAAGATGAAAAAATTGGTCTTAGGGTAACCTGTCCCTAACAGAGAGGCACCAAGAACAATCAGGGGCAGTAATAGAAAAAAGGGAATTTAGGAGGAAGCTAAGAACAAAGGATGGAGCCGTTGGCACAAAAGAAGCTCTACCAAATATAGTTTTAATGCACGTTGCCAATGGCACATGAGACATTTCTTGGTGAGAAAACTCTTCTTGAACTTTGCAATAAAGCAGAAAATCTTTGCAGTCTTTGAAACCTTTCACTTTGGAAATATCCACAAAACAAATGGGAAAAACAAACATTAATGAGGCAGATATAAAACACTTTGGAGAAAAAATAATTTAGCATTTTTATAGTTGCTATAGAAACACCTCAGCCCTCTCACTCTTGCTAATTAGTTGGATTTTACACATTTTATATTTGGAAATGCAAATCAGTTTTCATAAATTATTACTTATTTTTTCATTTATATTTACAATACTGTTAGCCAGATACACAAGGAAGGAATAATATCCTAGAGGATAGTATTTAGTTATATAACGTGACATACTTACTTATATGAGCCTGACATTTATATCCACCAGACATTTCTTAGTTTAAATATTCTCCTGTTAAATGTTGTGGGAAATTATACAAGAGATTTATAATTTTTGCAGAAGAAAATGAGAAAATGTAAATTATGTGATGGCTTGCTGAAGTGCTTTCTCATGGAGTCTTGAAGCAGGAGGGGGGAGTTTTCTCTCCAGTGGACTCTAAATAATAAACATTTAAAAACTTTTCTCCAGTCGTGGGAATTATGGTTGGTTTGGGTGTCTTCTGAACTTTTGGTACTAAATGCTCACATCTGTAAACACTTACTGGACTCTTGCTGATTGGAGAAGAGACAGAAGTGTTTGAGGAAAAGGGAATATGGCGCAGGTATAATATCTGGAGCTGTCCATTTTGGGGAGGACATGAGTGAATGCTCAGATTCAGTTGGTGAGAATTCCAGACTGCTTTCAGCTTACAGTCAGAAGACAGGAGGAGAGGAGCTGTAAACTTTGAGTATCTTCTTTAAATGGGGGGATTCCTTGACATACCTGGGTTCAAATCGTGGCCCCGCTACTTACAAACTACATATTTAGAAGCAAGTTACTTGACCATGCCAAGCCTGCTTCTGTAAAATGGGACAAAAAGAATAATTCACAGAGTTTCTTGTAAAGATTAAAGAATAGAATGTTTATAAAGTGTTTCACAGCATCTTATAAGGGCTTAGCCAGTGATATCTGTTATGAAATTATCATCACATTCGATTCGATTCTCCTTGTGCATACATTTATCCTTCTAGTTTCCTGTGTGGGCACTTGAATAACAACAGAAGGTCACACTGAGAGAGATAGTTTCCCTTCCACTCACTGTGTATATGTCTCTGAGTGTGCTTGAGATAAGATTTGAATTTGCTGATAATCAGAACTTTATATATAGATATTAATGTTTAGGACAGCAAATGTGTATACTGCACTCTATTGCAGTGTAAGGGATTTTCAAGAGTTGTTTTGATGATGTAATTTTATCTTATATATTGACTTTAGAAGCTAACTCTCAGATCAGAGTTGAACCCACTATATTTTATTATTGTTATTGGCCTGACATGATGGAATTGATAGCTACAATTAAGACCTTGGCTTAAATTTAGATATCCTTAGATAATTCTGATAGGAAGAGGAAACAGATAGCAGTGAGGAGAGGTGGACTATCCTTAAATGTCTCGTGTAGGGGAAAGAGGGAAGAGGTATGGCATGAGGTCTCACAAATGCTAGGAGGCCTTGGCGGGGCTGGTGGAGAGAGGAAATGAGCCTCTGAGAAATGCAGGCTCCGGGAGGAGACCCATTGGGTGATGAGCCACATGTGGGAAATAAGCAACAGAGGGAGAAAAATGTTTATATATACACCAGTGATTTCAGAGACCATACATGGTCCTTTTAGTGACATATTTGAATAACAAAGTGATTATCCTTCCTAGCCTTCTCAGTCTTATGTCTTGGGTTATTTGAAAAATAAAGTAAACAGGATCGCTTCTTATCCTAAACTGATTTCCATCTTTTCCGGAATCAATAAACCAGACCATATTCCTTCTATGTGCCTGTGACCCCATTTAAAGTCGGTTTCTGGCAATATAAATGGTAAAAGGTAGGAAAACAAGGAATATACAAATACGTAAATACATTTCTTTTTCAAAGTTTACCTCATTGAACCAGTTGATGCTCTCGATGTTGTTTCCATAGATGTTGAAGCAATGGGGAGTATGGGGACGGTGGGAAACTGGAAAGCAAACTCTTCACTAAAGGGAGGACCTGCAGCCGCTACTCAACTCCATCTGATTGTTGCTGTTGAAGAATTTGAACTCAGTGTGGCCACACATGATTTTTCAACAAAAGCCAGAAACATATTTGAATTTGAAGTATGATTTTCAATGATGTCAACTGCTTAACATATTTAAATCATTATAAAAGCCAATACACGCTTAATGTATGGGCTGCTCATTTGCCACTTCTTTTCTAGAGCTGCACTGCCCGGTACGGTAGCCGCTCACTAGATGCAGCTCTCGAGCATTTGAAGCATGGCTAGTTCACATTGAGATGTGCAGGAAGGGTAAAATAGCCACCAGATTTTGAAGACTGTAAAGTATCTTAATAATTTTTTACATGGATTACATGTTGAAGTGATAATATTTTGGACATGTTGGGTTAATAAAACATGTTAGTAAAATTAATTTTACATAGTTATTTTCTCTTTTTTTAAAGGTGGTTATGATAAAAGTTAAAATTACATATGTGACTTGCATTTGTGGCTTGCATTACATTTCAGTTGAACACGCTACTCTAGAGGGTAGGAGCTGGGCTTTTCTTCTCAGGCAGTCTCTAAGTGGGCTTATGGTTTTCTATGGGTGAATGTCCATGAACTCGTCTACTTCTGTAGTTCTTTTTTCTCTCTCAGACCAACTTAAAGGGCAAGAAAGGGTTGCCTTTATGGTGCATCCTTCAGTCAGGTCAATTTGACACAAGGATAGAGTTAAAAACGGATCCCATGCCTTGAGCTCCAATTTGGTAGGCTGGAAGTTTTACACGCAGCTGTCTCCACCTAAGGCCCAGAAGTGGTGACCCTGGCATATGTTGTCCTAGCCATGGGTATAGTGACCTTTGTATCTGGGTTCTTCAAAAGCACTAGACTTCTCTTACCTTAATTTTGCTTAAAAGCTGGTTTATATTGAAAAAAAAACCAAGCAATTTAAAATTGCCCAAATTGAAAATAAGCTTTTGGTATCAAATCATGCTTGCATTTTAACTAATTCAAATGATTAAGGACCTAATTGAGTCTTTCATCCCCCACTCTAAGATGTGAGTACATGCCGATTCCCAATGGCAAGAGGGTGATAGCGCCTTAGGGGGTCAAAAATGGAAAAGCCAATTGGAAAGTTTTTCAAAACAATGTGTTTATGGATCTAATCAAGCGGGCTCTAGATCCCAATCCAGGAAATGTTACTGACCCACCAACTAGGTGCTAGATTCTGTGCCAAATGCTTTTTTAAGCATTATCTCATTTAATTCTTATCCTACAAAGCCCATCAAATAACCACTATTGAAGTTTTATGGGCTTAATATCAAGAGGTGAGCAACATTTTAAATTCTCCATTGCCATACATGTTAGCAACGTAATAATTTTCTGAGAAGCAGTGATTCAGTGTTCTCCAGAGAAGCAGAACCAAAGGATGTATGTGTGTGTATGTGTGTGTGTGCTGCGTGTAGGGGAAGGGATTTATTATAAGAAATTGGCTCACATGGGTTTGAAAGTCTGAATTTCATAGGGTAGGCTGGAGGCTGGAAAGTCTGTTAAGGATGATGTTGAAATCTTGAGTCCAAATTCTTTAGGTTGGAAACTCAGGAAAGAGTGGAATGTATAGTCTTTTTGCAGAATTGTGTCTTCTTCCTGGAACGTTCACTTTTTTGCATAATCTCTCCAACTGATTGGATGAGGCCCCCACATTATGGAGGCTAATCTCCTTAATTCAAAGTCCATATCCCATCTACATAATATCTCCGTGGCAATATCTATGTCAATGTTTGACCAAACAGCTGGACAGCATAACCTAGAGGAGTAGACACATAAAATTAGCCATCAGAAGTAGGATAATGTGAATGCCCAAATATAAGCATAGAGATTTGCCTTTTCTTCTCTTTAGCCTAACTTGGTTGTTCTTTGAATTTTAGTGGGCCTATTGGGTTGTCAGCACAAATTCATATATGTGGTGCTTTATGGTGATGTAAGTCATTTTCAAGAGTGGTTTTGACTATATTTTTGCTTTCCATGGTAACTTAAGGACCTAACTTCTTGACTAAGATGTAGCTGCATTGTAGTGTAAAGTTCTTAGTTCTTGATTCTGGGTGGTTCCGAGGACACGATGATGTGGCATATATCGCCACTGCTTCAAGCACCTGCGGAATGTGTGTTTTTAAAGTGAGGTGTAGAAGGATGGGTAGCAACTCACTGAAGCTTAGGCAGTCTCAGTGATCCTGAGGTTAGGGTGCAAAGATCTGGTCAGTCTAGGGGAGATATCCTTTGGAAGCGGCAATAGCAGCAGTCAGGCAGTCCCAAAGGGAAACCAGTGGGGTCCCATAGCTGCCTGGGTTCAGGGACCACAGACATTACAGTTCCCTGCAGTTGCTTGGACTCTGCTTAGGTCATGATCACATCTCAGGAAGGAGCTTTGGGATCATCTCCAAGAGGAGCCCCTGCAGCTTACAAGAGTGTCGGTTATGAGGCCCTCAGTTTCAAGACAGCCTGGATGTTAGAACTTCAGTGATCATTATAAGAATCCAGGACATTCATCAGCTATGTGAGAATCTACTGTGAGTTTGTTGTACAAGGGAATCAGTGTAGATGGTAAGCTAACATTTATTGAGAACTCATTACATGCCTGCAACTTGCTATGTATTGCACTTGCAGCATATCTCATTTAACTCTCGCAGTACTCTGAGGTACAGATTAGGAAACTGTGGCTAAGAGGGGTTAGCTAATTTGCTCAGCATCACCAGGCTAGTAAATGATGGCTCCACAATCTGCTCTGTATCAGCTAAGGCTAGCTTTGGCTGCAAACGAGGGAACACCTCACTCTATGCAAGACAGAACAAAACAAAACAGTGGCCTAAGACAGAAGTTTGTTACTTTCACATAAATGAAGCCCAAGGGTGAACAGCCCAGGGCTGGAGAGGGGGCTGTGCCTTAGAACCCCCAGAGACATGCTCTCTCTACCACAGTCTCCTCATTCCTGCTGTCCGGCGCGGAGCAGGAGCTACCCAGCGGCGTTCCTAGTACAGGATGGAGGGAGGAAGGGGGAACACGGACCCCCTCTCTAGTGACACTGGATTTGGCATGCATCACCTCTGCCTTCATCTCATTGTCCAGAACTTGGGCACATGGTGATACCTAGCTACAAGGGAGTCTGGGAAATGCAGTTTTTATCTGGAAAGCCATACACTCAAATAAATATTGAAGATGCTATTACTTTAGATGAAAGGAAAGCAGATATTATGGATCATCAGTAGACTCTGCCACAGTGACCTTAGGCAAGCCATTTAATCTCTCTTCCTCAGTTCTTCAGGAATAAAATGGAAATGATGACAGTGGTTGGTCTTAGCTCTAGGGATGTTGTGAGAACAAATGAGACTCTTTAGAAAGCCCTTAGCATAGGATTCCATAGCTGGTGGTATTAAAAAAAATTAGCTATTTTTAATTACACCATGACTAATCCTTTCTAGTTTCTGTTAATTTTGTGTTTGTGGTAATACAATCACTAGAGAAAGATGCTTGTTTTCTAATTTTGCCCTTCCTGTTTTATTTTCATTATTAAACAATACTGCTGAATCTCCTGGCTACAATATAACTTTAGTTCAATATTTCTTTTCCTGTCAGGCTGAGGTGGAAAGATTCACTGATCATGGATCCAAAAGTTTTGGAGAAGAAATCATAACAGATCGTGCTAGGTTGATTTTCTTTCTTTGCCATTCATATCCTCACAGATGATCCCTATTTCTTGTAGAACTTGACTTTACATTGTATACTTGGAAAGCTATTTGTCAATATAATCATAATTTAAAATAATTTGGAGACTTATTGTTTAAAGGGAAGGACTAACTGTGAATGTTTACACCTGTATGTATATCTATCTTTGTCCTGGTTATCTTTATAATAGATTGTCTTAGAAGAGAGGCATGGCTTTAAATTGGAGGTTTCTACTCTTCTTTCTGGAGATTATAATTATAATTTAGTCTGTTTGGATCAAAAGGTTATAAGATAGAAATACATGCTCGGGACCAACCGTGTTTGCTTTTAGTTCGGACCAGATCTTGAGAAGTTAGTACAGGATAGGAGATAGGAACAAACTGCCCTGTGCCTACTTACCTTCAAATTCCCGGCTCACTTCTTCAGGAAAGCCTCTCTGAGCCCATGAATTGGTCAGGTTTCTTGCTTTTCACGCCCATAAAACTAGGCTGCTTTCCTTCAGAATGCCCATCTCGGGCCATGCTTATGTGCTTATTAGGTGACTGGTTCCGGTTGCGTCCTCTTTAGTCCGCAAGCTCAACGAGGGCAGGGACAGGTCTGCCTTAGCTCCCTGCCACGTCCCCCGTGTGCGATCTTGTGTTCAATCAATATTTCAAAGTCATTTTGAATTTGAAAATGCAGAAATTATCTCTAGATCATCCTCTGGGAACTTTGCAAGGCCTGCTTATAAATAGCTTTTTGTTTTTAAAGCTTACCAGTTGCTTGGTGGGCATCATGGGCTCTGAACCACATGGAACTGTAACTGTTTTTCAAATAAGACATCAGCATTTTCTAAGCAGAGATTAGAGTCACTCTGGCATAGCTTGGCCTGGTTAGAGGATGCAGAGCTGGGGGCGGGGGGACTTCTGAATGGCATAGCCTGAAAGTCAAGGAATAGGATCTAGACAGCTAGATGGTCGACATTAAAGAGCCAGCTTTATTTTCACTCTGTGTTTTCTAAGCCAAGGGCATCTTATCTAGTTAGACAGGCTTCTTTGGAACCAAATATTGCCCTTTGTGACATTTGGAGTTAATATGAGGAAATACTCTTTGTATTGCCTGGTGCTGAAAATGTCAGTAAACAAACACAGCAGTAAAAGAAGGGGGGTTAGTAACAAAAGACATTGTTTCTTGGTGCAGGAGGTAACGAGAGCATTTAGAACAAAGGTTTTCTCAAAATAGACTTTTTAGCAAACTTTGAGCCCCGCTCTTGAGCCCCACCCACCTCCATTTTGCTGAAGCAGTGATGCCGATGATAATAATACTTATTATTTTAACCAGCCCCCCAAACTTACCAACACAAACACACTCTTAAATGTCTGGGCTGACATGAGGGCTGGGAAGGTCCTTATAGGATCACAAAACAGCTCGGGCAGTGGAAGGCTTCCGGCAGCCAGCTAACAAAAATATACTCTCAGAGGGTGCAGTTCGGGAGGCAGGGACCCACTCAGCAGGGAGCCTTTCCGTTTTTACAGAGCTTCACCCCTCACATCTGGCAGAGCTGTGACAATCAGTGTTGGACCACTTTAGAAATCAGATACCCTGGGTACCAGGAAGTTGATTTACCTTCCACTTCCTTAAGAAAACACACATTAATATTTAAGCTGGATTTTCATAAAAGAAGCATTGTGTTTGAGATGTAAAATTAAGTCAGGGGGCTGGAAAAAAAAAAAAAAAACTCCCCCAGATACAGTGTCCCCAGTGCAATTCAAATCATCGTCCAGATTTGAAAAGGAAAAGGAGCTGGGCTGGCCCTCCCCTGGAGCTCTTCTGGTATTTGTATCTACTGTTTGATGGCCTGTGTCTATAATTTGAAAAGAACTGGACTTTAAGTTGTAATTTCCTTCTCGGGAAACAGAAGGTGGAGATGCACGAGGCTTACCTTATTAAGTGATCGCAAGAAGCAGTGTTTATGATTTCTCCCTCAGTGTTGTTCCTTCGCAGCTTTTTTCCATTAGAGACCCAAATGGTTGTGCAGCTTCCCGTTACTGGACATGGGGCAGCTTTTGTTTTCACTGTGAGCCCTCACGCATTTTTTTGGGAGCACTCCCGGAGGAGCTGACACGGAGTTTGTGGCAGGTTAAACCAGGCACGCCAATCCTGAGAGTCCCGCCTTGAATTTGGAGTGTGATTTTGGTATTGTCCTTAGAAAAGTTTCATTCTTTTCAGGATCAAAATGCCTTTTCGTGGAGACAGATACAGTTCTTAAAGGGCGAAAGGGCTTTATCTAAGATCAGTCTAAATGGTTTACTTTAAAAATAAACATTTTAAATCACTTTGATCTTGGCTGTCCAAAAGATGCAAGCTAGTCGTGCTTCTGGGGGAGTATTTTCCGGGGTTTTAAACCTAGCATAGACTATTTCCTTTTGGCTTAAAAGAAATGAAATAATTTCTGGAACAATAGAACACACAAAGAAGCAATTGTGTTAAGTGATGGGCATGTAAAGAATTGAAGGTTGGAAGAGCAGAAGTTAGTTTTGCTTTTGCAAACTGGGACTTGGGTGACTAGGTAAGGTAATTTATCGTGTAAACTACATTTTACTCTGTCCCTGTCTGTACATCCACTTATTCATCTGTGAGAATGTCATGATAGCGTGACATTTTAAATTTTGTCAGATACCTGTTGAAAATTCTCATGCTATGTCCCTGGTTTATCTTTTATTTTAATATTTTATTTGGAAGTTTTATACAAATTCAGTATTTAGCATCTTTCCCATAACTTGGTATTTTTATCATAATTATAAAATGTAAAGAAATCCTGATGATTATTTTCATCAAGGCCCATGTAAGACACCCTAAAATCCCTCAAGTTCACCCCAGTATGCTGGTCAGAAATGCTCATTTTCTGTATGTGATTTGTCATGAAGGTCTCTAATCTTTGTGAATACCTAGACAGTGTCTAACACAAATTAACCAGAATATGGGTAGTACGTTTGAATGAAGTTTAGTAAATACCTCACTCAAAAATGGCAGCAAACTCCAAAAGAACTAGAAAACTTATAGATTAATGTTCGTCCTTTAAAAATTGTAAAAATAGAGCGCCACCACATAAAAAAAAAAAAACTACAAAACTGAAGATGACCTAAATAAATAAGGTGACCCAAAAATGATAATTAAACTTCCATCTGATGCCACAATTGTAATTAAGTGATCAAATTGGAGAAATGTTAGCCATTAAAAACCTTAAATGCTGATATAACCACTCTTAATAATGGTTGTATTATGGAGTTGATCAGTTTCTCCTTGGTTCCTCTGCTCTTGTCCTGCCAATTTTCTCCAAATGTGTCTGCCAAAATGAACCATAGAGGACATTTGCCCATCATATTCTTGAAAGGTCTCCCAGATGGTGTCTCCTTCAGAATGTGACAGCAAGCACACTCTTCTCTTGGGGAAAGCACTAGCGGGTTCCTAACTACTCCAACATGAATGACGACAAAACTGCATTGAAAATGCTTGAGTAAGACACCAAAGACAGGACACCAAGACAGAAAATTAAGGGCTATTTTCCCAAAATTGGTAGAATCCCATTTACGACCTCATTATGCAGAACTCTTGTGGAAGGATGCGTGAATGTGAAACGTGGACAGTAAAAACAATCAGCAGCAAACACTTTCTTTGGGGAAATAGGAAGAAAGGCATTTCTCATGTCATCTAGAACAATTTCAAATGCTCTTATAAGCTTGATGAACATTAAGTTTTGAAATATATTAGATACAACACATATTTGAAACAAAAATTTGTCAAGCAACTAAGAGAAAGTAGAATAGAGATTTAAAAAGTAGTAGTAGCAATAATAACTATTGCTTTTGCTATTAATTCTTACCATACTACTTTTATATAAGGAAGTCATTGACTCTGTATCTCCAAATCTCTTGAAACCTTCGCAGATAAGTGTGTGGAAAACACAACCATATTGGAAGGCCCCCTCATGTTCAATTAAACGTAAAATTAAAACCTTAGCCTAGATAGCAGCTTCTAAGGCATCAAAACCCCTAAATTCTATATTATCTTTGGTTATTTTCTACAAATCCAATCCTGAAAAAATGAAGGAATTCAGGATATTAAAATCAAATACATTGTATCTGAACTAAAATAAAAAATGTCTAGTATTGTGTAAGAACTGCAAAATATTAATGCAATTTTGAATTGTCATAAAATTAGAATGGAAGCAGAGAAGGTATTACGTACTTACACAATATATATTTTACATTCATAATCATGGATTATTGCAATATAGTTTTCAACCTGTCAGTAGAGGAGCAAATCCAACAAAAACATATTGCAACTAATCTCTTGAGTGAATTTTAAAATATCATATGGGGTTAAAATCATTGCAAATAAATCTTCAGTCTGTTGTTATTATAATATCCAGAGCTACAAGTATTCATGTACTTTATAATACAGATAAATAATTATTATAGATATATTATGTTAAGAACTTGGATTTTTGCTAGTTAACAGACAATCCCTTTAAGTTATTTTTGGCATGGTGCTGGAGGCTCTGTCAAAGAATTGGTGCCAGGCCTTGCTTATTTTCAGGTGTACAACACACTGCACTCTGATTCTTCAAGGAGATATAAAGTGTTAAAAAAAAATGTAGGCTTGTGCTTATATTCTTACACTGTCTCCTGTAAACTATCAGAGTCTTCGTTGGCTTTGACAGCAGATTTATTGAATGTTTCCTGAATTTCTCCACCTATTATGAACTCATCAAGGATTAAATAAGCCTTTTCAAAATTAAAGATAATATCCAACCCACAGACATTTTCCAAGTATTTGTCTAGTAACTTCACATAACGATGTACAATCTCTAGTGTCAAGAGCTCATTGTCCTGATTTTTTACTACACAACAAAAATGCAAACTAGCATACGTGGTGGCCAGTCTGCTGCCCCCCTGTGCCGCGATTGGCGAGCTCTGGGGTTGCGAGGGCGAGAACCAAACCAGGAGCCCGCGTGTCTGACAGGTGAGGTGTCCGCTTCACACCAGTGCTGCTTCCTACAATCCTTGGCTCATCTTTCATCTCTTGTTTCATTTATTAGCCTTAATTAATTAGACTTTACTCTTTTGACTATATACTTCTGTGCTTTCCAGGCATCGTCATTTAAATATGACTCCAGCATTAACGGGGTATCTGAGTGTTAAGGCCTGTATTTGTTATTTGGGTACAGTGGTTGATATTTTGATGAGTGTCTGAATATTGGATTTTAATGAAGTGAAACATAATTGCCATGGAAATAAATTCTGAAGTACCTAAAAAACCCAACCACAAATTATTCCAAGATAAATGGCATGATTGTGAGTTTTCCACGTATTTCCTTTGCATGGAAAAAAAAGCATTAGCTGTACTAACATCACATCCTATTTAGTCCTAAGACATTTTTTTGCCAGTTTTATACAGAATATTTAAAATGGTCATCCCATGCATGACAAGATGCTTTCCTCATCAGATAAAAACATCTTATCATATTTGTAGTACAAATTTTACTTTAAAGATTAAGGAGGCAAGTGATCATTTCCAGTGATGCTTTAAGACCAAGATGGTCATAGTTAAGGAAGTCTGATACTTGTTTTTCACTTGGCTTCCACTGACATTTCTTAAACAGGGCTCCTCTGTCATGTTCTACAGTCACAGGGGTGGGGCGTAAGGAGGAGGAGGTACAGTGTAAGACAATTTGGCTAATTCTTTATGGATCTTTCACCGCTATGAAACATTTAGCTGAAAACGTGTGGTCTTCCTATGGTAGGCAGAGCTGCAGAGTGGACAGAAAATAATCTGAATGAGGACATTTGAGTTCTAATCAGAGCTCTTCCATCAACAAGTTATATGACCTTGGACAAGATCCTTAACTGTTCTGGAGGATGGTTTCCTCATCTATAAATTGGAAAGGGTTTGACTTGACAGCGAGTTAAACTTTATATACATATAAAATGTAGAGCTGAACATTGATCGGGATAGAGTAGGTTTTCCCTGACGGGGCCATTCTTTATAGCCGTGAAGTGCCTTGGAGTCCCTGGAACCACCTGGAGCCCCATGTGAAAACACCTCCCACCGCTAGCATTTTGCTTTCTTCAAATCTAGAAAAGATCATCTTTATTAGAACTGAAACTGATAAAAGCCATTTTGATTTTTTTTAAGTATCTTTTTCTGATAATTACATTGTTTCAGTTTGCTAAAGCTGCCAGAATGCAATATACCAGAAATGATTGGCTTTCATAAAGGGGATTTATTAAGTTCCAAGTTACAATTCTAAGGCCATGGAAATGTCCAAACTAAGGCACCAGCAAGAGGTTGGTACTGTCTCTCTAGTACGGCCGATTGCGTCTGGGTTCCTCCATCACCAGGGCAGGCACACGGGGACATCCGCTGGCCCATCTCTCCTGGGTTGGTTTCAGAATGCCGCTCTCAGCTCCTGTGGGCCCTTCTGGCTTCTGCTGAGGTGTTGTCACCTTCAAGTGTCTGTGCCTTTCTCCAAAAATATCTGCCTCTTAAAGGACTCCAGTAAGCCTATCAAGACCCACCTTGAATGGGTGGGTCGCATCTCCATGGAAACAACCTAATTGAAACACCCCCCCCAACAGTAGGTCTGCCCCCACAAGATTGAATTAAAAGAACGTGGCTTTTCTGGAGTACATTGCAGTTTCAAACATGTTCTAGAAAACTTGGAAAATATGGAAAAGTTGAAAAAAAAAGAGACCAAAAATAATTCATTAGAATACCCAGAGATACATTTTGACTCTATTTCTTTTCCTTTTCATTTTCTTTCTTGTCTATCTCTTTGTCTCTGGTTTAGAATAAAGAGTGTATGTGTATGTGTATAACATATAGATATTGTAAAGATCCTTTTCATTACTATACGTCACAAGCTGCAGAGTATGATGATTAACAACAACATCAAAATCCGTAACGGGGTCATCTGTCTGTATTGTTTTGACTCCCATAATTTCTAGTTGCTATGGATACCATAAGAATTTTCTTGAGTTTTCAAGGAATTTTTGGGAAATATTTTAGTGGAGTTTTAATATCCTATTTAACCATTCTCTCATTGTTTGATATTTATTTCCAGTTTTTTGTGGTTATAAATGTCACTGTGATAAAGATCTTTGAATATAAATCTTTGCCTGCCTCTCTATTTAAAGTCTTAGGATAGAATCCTAGATGTAGGATTACTGAGTCAAAAGTTTGACTTCTTATACCTCTAGTGATCTCATTTTATTTTATTTTTGTTTAGTATCACTCATTTTCGTAGAAATAATCCCTTGTTCTTATATATGGAAATCTGATGAGTTGTTCAGACTGTTAGGTGAAATAATGTTTTGAAAAATAGTGAGCATAAAGCAACTCTTACAGATTATAAAATAAAACACATCTATCTCATCATTATTGAATAGATCATTCCCTCATCATGTGTTGTGGCAGAGAGCTGCTTTCCAATTTGGAGAAAGAGACTTGTAAAATCAATGCTCACATTTGTGGTATAACAGCAATGCAATTTGATTGCTAAGGTGTTTCTCACCTTAGGATACTTAACCGTTGGTTTGATGAAACAGGACTTATGTATTTCCAGCTCCCCTCATTTCTGAACTCCTGTTCTTGTAAAAAAAAAAAGTTGGAACTCTGTATTTGGGGGAGCATAAATGCATATTTAACGAATGAATGCTTCTTTCAGGAATTGATCTGCTTCTTGGCTGACACACTTCTCAGGTGTACTTAGGAGCCCTGGCTACTTGGTCATTCCTGGTGGAATATATTCTAAAATGCCTTCTTGACCCTATTCTAGCTTGGAGACAAGCACATTCCTCACTTTTTCCCAACCAAAGCGAACAAAATTTTCATGTGCAGAGAGTGTGTTTTCAGTGGATCAGACCCAAAGCTATGTTGTTCTAGAGGTCTTAGAACTGCTTATGTAGTGCACAATAAGCTTTGTAGCAACATTTAAATGCAGGTTTTAACATATGAACAGTCATTCAAAAGTATTTCCAAAAGGCTGCTTTTTAGAAGTTCGCTTAAAAGTGTATTGGATAATGATTTTCCTAGCATGTTTATTTTTGATGTCTTTATTTAGGTATATAAAGTTCTTCCTTTTCCTAAGACCCCATAAAGAATTTCTGCATCCTCTTTCTCCTACTCTCTTTATCTGCACTCCTTCCCTTCCTTTTCCAGCTGTTTCTTTTATTCATTTGAGACATTAGTTGACATCCTTTATTTTGCTGACAATGACTTATTTATAGTTAATTGCCTGGGTTCTGTAATTGTTAGGAAACTGTATTGACAATGATAATTTTCAGTTGTCTCACGTTGAGGGCACATCAATTAACACTGATCCTAATCAAAACATGACACGTGAGAAACAAAGCCCCCACTAACCTCACGTTTCTGTCGTTGCCTTTGTTAAGTGTTGCGTTAATAGGAAGGTGACATTCTTTTGAGAAGTAAAGCATATGTAAATAGAAAGAGTTTTTAAAAATGGGATTCTGTAAGTCAGATTCATTTCTACAGCTTCATAATGCTGAGAACAAGTTAGACAGAAACCTTCTGTTAACAGAGACTAGAATTCGGAGTCGTTTTCTTGCTTCGTGTAGCAGCCAAACTTTCTAATGTGAAGGGGATAGCCTGGTATAGTTCAAGTATAGTTGGTTATAGTCTGACAGATCAATTCTGTGCTTGAATTTCATCACCAGAGAGAACTCAAAACTGGCCTTTTAGCACACTATGATGGGTTGTGTGAGTTTGTAAAATTGTAAAGTTAATTTCTGGGCAGAACTAAAGGCTGGATAACCTGAAATAGGTACTTTGGGTTGCTTTGTAATTTGGCAAGTATGTGTTTCTCTCTTAGAGAAAAAAGAGTGCCACACTCACTAATGATAGCATTGGTCAGACCTGTTCGTGTGCCCCATATGGTTTCTTTACTATCCAGGCTTCTCAAAGTGAATCTATTGAAAATTAGATTATAAAAATGGACAAAGTCACCACTGTCCTGGGACAATCTTGAAAGACTCATGGTGTCAGTCCCGCTCAACTCCCCAGTGGAAATTGTCATACTACACCAGCTCCCCAAAGACCTTGGCTTTCTTTTCAGCCTCAGTTACCTCGCAGAAGTGTGACCCTTCCGTTTGATTGTCTTAAGAATACACGCTGAGTTCTTTTATTGGTGAAGCTCCCTCTCTGAAGGTCTGTGACTCAAGTGACAAAGATATCAAGGCAGCTCTCTTGATAGTGTTTCTAATTCAATTTTCCTTTATGCTATCATGCACAAACTGAGTAATGCATCCAGTGGAGAAGAGAGGAAGAGAGGGGTCAAGAGCTTTGGGTTCCAGTAAAATTTAAATAGCCATCACACTTGCAATATTGAACCATGAGCTCCATCTAAAATTCTCTTAGCACACAGGACAAGCAAATTAGATGAACTGACTTTTCATAGTGTTGGGAGATTATAATTCAGGGATTCTAGCCTATACTCAACTCATGACTAGCTTTCAGGGGGACAGTGACACTTTTTAAATGGATGTAATATTTTTATTGAGAAATGGGCATTTTCCTAGGGAAAGGCTTTCATCAAATTCTCAAAAGGGACCAGATGGCCCGTGAAGGTTAAGGAACCCCACTGCAATCTATCTTCATATATTTTTAATGTTTTATTTCAAAACTTGATGTTTTGTTTGTTTTTATGCAGAAGAGGAAAAAGCATGATATATATAAATGTACAGGAAAGGTAAAGAAAACACTATCCAAACTCAGTTCATTGCTCCGAGAAATGCACATTCAGGGTACTTTAAAATTAGGTTACAGATATAATTTTCAATTTGCTTGGGAGAAAATAGGAAAGGAAAGTCCTTTGTAATAAGAATAAATTCATTGTGTGTACATTATCTGTATTGGTTCATTATATTCCTTGTTGGCCAAGAAGTCAACGTGTCTTTGAGAAATAGAAAGTTCACACTCCCTATTGATGATACTGAAGGGAAGCACACTCATCAGGAACTGCAGTTAAAGAGGTTGTGGGTGGAGTTTCATTCTCTTGCATTCAAAATTTCTAAAGGCCAGCAGTGTTATCAGTTAGGGACACTTATGGGAGTTGGTTGATAAATGTACTACTCTTATGGATTATTTCTTCCTCTGTGGATATTCCAGATGAATGTCAAGGTCTGGCCCTGACAGATCCCAGAAAATATGTCCATCTTAATTTGATGTGAAGCTAGGGGAGCCCTGATGGTGCAGTCTCTAGGCTGCTGTGATATGTAAAGCCATGCATTTGTAGGAGAGTGCTTTTACCTTTTTAAAATCTTCTGCTTCCCACAACTGATTTTTATTATTCTGCGACATGCTGGAAACATGGCTGTGAGTATTTAAGAAGCATAGGTGGGATGCATGGCTGACTGGCTACTTACTGGAAGAGTTTTACATCATGTTGAGTCTAGCTCTTCATTTAGAGCAGCTTTGCATTTCCACCTTAAACTTCTCAAGATTCTTAGCTTTTCCTCACTGTAAAAAACCCAGGGTCTCATCAACTGAAGCTACTGGGATAATTTAACATATGTAAATCTGGAGAATTCTGTGGCATTTGGTAGCTAGTAGGGAGACACTGTATTTGTTGTATAACAGGCTGAGAAGTTCGAAATGAAATTATGGCAACAAATACTCACTTTCCACTAAGTGATTTTGATAAATTTAGTTATTTGTTTGTCACTTTAAGCAAAATGATGGTCTATTGGGAAGACCGAAATTCCAGTTCCAGCCCTTCTAGTAATTGCTGTGGAAATTTGAGTGCTTTAGCTTCTCTGGACTTTCTTTCCTTTATCTGTAAAATGAGCATAGGACTATCTGCTTTGCCTACTTTAATGTAGCAGGAGTAAGTAGGAAATGAGAAAACAAATGTGTAGTCACTATGAAGAGCACCTTAAAGCCAGGTGAGGATTGCTTTTCTCCTTAATAGAAACTCTCCCAACGTTTCAGAATTAACCAGAAATCACATATTTTAATGGTTCACAGTTCTGGCTCCGGTGTCAGGCAGGGCTGGAGAGACGTCCCATGCTGTAGCACTTACTAATACGTGACCCTTCAATAAGCTACTTTTTTTTTTTTATCTGAGCCCTGTCTTCCTTATCTTAAAATGGGACTAAAGAGAGTTCTTGCCTAACAGGGTTGGTGCAGGGATTGAATGAGGTAATGTATGTAGAGTTCCCAAAGTTATCACAGTGCTTGGCACTGTTAAGGGCTCGATATTGTTAGGACCCGAATCTCTTTACCCACACTGTTGAGAATCAGAACATCCTGAAAACAGACCCATGCATTTAAGAATGCAAGACACACAGACAAGCTGTCATTTGAAGAGGAAGTCATCTGAGGTCTGCTGGATAGCCCTCAATAATCACCTTCTATCACAGTCATATTGAATCTTCAAGTGGTGGCATAATGCCATTTTTCCCTACAGTTCTTAGTTTCCTGTGCCTTCCAGTAATATTCAAGTTACTTCACAATTCAACTCAAGAAATTTAGCACATCTTCTGAATAAATTATTATTGTCATTAGCACATTACCACCCAAGAAAATCTGTACGGGGACAGAATGCCCAGAGTGAAAGGCTGCATGTTCATCAACGACTAGGACCATATGTACGGAGATGTTTTCGTTTCGGTTCTTGCCTTTGGTATACCAAAGCTAAAAGCAAATCACGCCCCACGGTGTTTGTTCATCTTGTGACTATCGGGGTTAGCAAAGACCCGGTGAGGACAGTTTGAACAAGCAGAAAGATAGGCATGCTGGCTCAGAGAAAACTCAGAGGTGCTGATAAAATGGCAAAGGTGACCAAGCTGTAACCATCTTACTTTTCTTCAGCCTACATAGGTAAATGCATTTGACAGGGAAAACTTTCCTGACTCACATCATGAGTGAGTAGAAATTGAAAGGAAAATCTATTTTGGCTATTTCCATAAGACTTCCTTTTGATGTGGACTGATATTCATCAGCTTTCTTATCCAGCTGTAAATTAGCTCTCTTGACTATCCATCCACTCTTAGCGTTCTTTTTCCTTGTGAGTCTTGTTACATGCAATTTAGCCCATACCAGATCATTTCTACTTTACAGATTTCCAAAGGTGATAATTTCTTGCATTTTACATGACTGTGTATACTAATGATGAAGTACTGCTTTAAAGCAAATGCAGTTTTAGGTGCCTAAATTGTTTTATCCTTTCAAATAGGACTCCTTCCTCCTCTTCTGTGTATATAAAAATATTTCTGCCCTGAACCCAAACTAAAATTTCTTCCATTAAAGGGTATGCTCATTATTTACTTCGAGGCAAATGCCCTATGGATCCTTAAACCTAAGCCTGAAAAATAGGAAATAATTCACTCTGGTTTGAAAAGGGTGGGGATTTCTTTGTTTCTTTTTATATTTATTCAGGAAAAGCTGACAATCGTCCCACATTAATGAACTACACCATCAATCACAGAGCTGACAATGAGCGGAAAAGCGAGGTATATGTCAGGCTGACGGCATATTGCTTTTTTCAGCCAGGGCATGACTGTTTATAGCACTTTCGTTGGCAAAATTCTCATTGCACAGACACAGGAATAGAAAGAAGAATTGGAAAGGCAGCCAATGGAAAGAGCCTTATATTTTCAAATTATGGAAAAGTTAATAAGGAAAAATTGAGAAATGATTATTTTTGCATAGTACTCTCCTTATCCCACTGCACTTAAAGGGTAAATGGAAAATGAGAAAAGGGAGTTTTATTTCTCACTTCACTCTACCCTGAAGTGATGGCAAGAAAGTTTTAAAGACTAGGCACATCATCCTCATTTTAACCCCAAGGTCATCACAAGTGTGAATTGGAAATCCTTGGTTTACACTACTCTGTGTGTCCACCCTATGTTACACACACACACACACACACACACACACACACACACACACACACTTTGGTAGCCTCAGGGAATGATAGAATTTCCTCCCATCTCTGGTTCCCACTCACCTTCATTTGGTAAGAAGAGAGCTGAGCCCTGGTGGAATCACTGTTTCAGGCGATATTGTGGGTAATTGTGATTCAGAGCAAACAGCTACGTGGTTATATAACCTGTGAAGGGAGGCCACCCTCATTTCTCTTTTGGGGGATGTTTTCTCCTCTTCTTTAAAATATGAGTAGCTTTGACCAGTGTCAACTTAATAAGTTGGCCCAAAAGAACAAGATGAAGACATTTTGGCCGCTAGTAATTATTAAGGGTTTGTTATGTGTTAAGGACAGTATAGCCATTACTTCATTGCATTCTTTTAAAAACAGCCCTGCTGGGAGATGCTGTGACTTTTACAGATGAGGAACTGAGGCTCAGAGAGATGAAATTACTTGTGCAGAGGATTGCACAGTTCATGAGTGGCAAGGTTAGGATTTGTGGGTCTGTTTTAACTATACCTTCTGGTCTCTTTAACTCTTTGCTAGTGTTTCTCCAACTTTCTGGCCTCAGGACCCTCCTACACTGACAAATTACTGAGGATCCAGAAAATTTCTGTTTGTGAGGCTTAGATCTACCCATATTCACCATGTTAAATATCAAGATGACAAATTTAAAACATTTTTTAAAATTCATTTAAAACCAGTGGTAATAAATCCATCACATATTAACATAAATACCATTTTTACATGAAAAACAACCGTATCAAAATGAAAATATTTAGTCAGAAGAATGGCATTGTTTTACATTTTTCAAATGTCTAATGTCTGGCTTAGTAAAAGGCAGATTTCTTATATATGCTTCTGCCTTCTGTTGCTATGCATTATTTTGGAAAAGCATATGGAGAAAATCCAGCTACATAAATATATATATTTGGAAAAAGGAGGAGTATTTAAATAGCTTTTTCATATAATTGTGAATATTGTTCTTTGATATTATACTAAAAGTTGACAAGTGATACTGTCTAAGTTAGTTGCAGTATGGAATCTGAAACCATATCAGTAAACTTTTTGTTCTCTTTACATTGAAATCCACTGCTATATCATACACTTTGAATGAATCTTTTATTCATATCATGCATTGGGCATTTGGAAAATATTGCCTTACTGAGTTATGTGACATATTTCATTGTATAATATCAATAACTCCCACTCAATAGTATCACCATCAATCTCATAAAAGAATTATTAGGTATGCAGAAGTTCTTGAGCTCATGGTAGTGGATCACATTTTCCAAAATTCCAATTTTCATTTGAATGCTTAAACTTTACAACTAGCAATACATACTGTTAATTGAAGTGACAGACTCACTTTGCTCATTTTTGAGAAAATGTTTGATAAGTACCCACATCTGAAAAAAATTACAGTTCGTCTGTCAATTGTGCTTTCCCATAAAAATGGTGTTCTGAGAAAGAAAAGAAAAGATTACTTCAGCTCATAACTCAAACAATTGCACAAGTGCTTTTTCTGGACATAACCAGTGTACTTTTTTGTGGCAAAAGAGCTTTTTGTATTTGACGTTTCATCACACAGAATATTAAGAAGATGTGTACACAGGGTTGAGATTTAATAAAATTAATTGTACGGTTTCATCAGAATATTCTAATGAAATTAGAATTCATTATGGTTTCTATGTTTCATTTTGTTTGCTTCATCAAGAACATTCTTAAGTGAAATGGTTTCTTTTCCTCCTCTTCCTCCTTCTTCTTTCTCATTTTTTTTTTACAGTAAGCTCAAGGTAGTAGAATACAGTGACTGCTAAGTACAGTTTAGTGCCATTGCTTACATTTGTGCTAAAACACTTATAGCTTTACCCACCATGGTTTTTGCACCAGCAGTGCACATGTCAACACAGTTTAGAAGGTAAATAAGATCTTAATGTTATTAGGAAATTAATTTTGACTTCATGGGCCACCTAAAAGAAACTTGGATACCTGGAGGGTTCCACGGGACTACATTTGAGAACTGCTGCTCTACATAATACTGTCTTTCAAAAATACTAGTGAAATATGTATGAACAATTTTCTGTAGTCTCAAATGAAGAGCAAAGCAGTTGGATAGTATTGTTCTTAAATAAAGTTTTAATGAGTATTTTCATACATGTATAACTGTAATGGCAAATAAATTATGGGTTAAAATGATGATAGGTTTTTATTTCTTATTAAATCTTTGTGCTTCATTTCAAATAGGGAAGAAAAAAATCCACTATGGATCAATGGGTATCATAGTTTTGAAGCCATGAGTGACGGCTGAATTTAGTTTTCATTTATACCTTGTCACCATCAGAACATACTGATTCTCTGTCTGTTTATAATCCTGAAGACTAGCTGCTTGGAGTACGTTTAAAATATTTGGGTATGGTTATAGCATTTTAAGAGGCAAAGAAACCACCAATTTCTCATGAATGCTTGGAAAAAGTCCTTTCTGTAACTGAAAGCATCTCGTATTTCCTCTTAACCAAGTGAGAGAAGGTTTGAAAACAGACCCTTTGTCAAGATGTAAGGGGTTTTCTAGAAAACTAAACTCAAGCAAATGATTTTCAAAGTGGGTCCTCTTCAAGAAGAGTCTTGATTTTGCCAAAGTGAAGACAATTTGCAATATTTTAATGGAAATGAATGTTAAGTACTAATGTATTTGAAATGACACCTCCATTGTTTGGGTTGACTCTTGGCGATATTTCCTGTTCTTTGGCCATTGCACAGATTTAGGAATTACTGCTGTCTCAGGCTACAATATAGATGAGTCTTAGAGCTGAGTCTCTGGGTAAAAGTCCTCAAATGGGTCTTTCATCCTGTTCCTTTTTCTGTGAGAATTTTTTTTTCTTTAAAGAGAAACAAAACACAAAAAATCTTGTGTGTGTATGAGGTTCATTCA
Source organism: Tamandua tetradactyla (assembly GCF_023851605.1). Lineage (NCBI taxonomy): Eukaryota > Metazoa > Chordata > Mammalia > Pilosa > Myrmecophagidae > Tamandua > Tamandua tetradactyla. The sequence goes on along the minus strand of NC_135346.1, from coordinate 40,206,542 downwards.
CTGCAATTTGAGAAGTGTGGTATTTGGCTGAGCCTTTGAAGCTCTGAAACCTCAGTGACAGAGTAATGCTGAGGGTGTAGGCACTAAATTTTTTAAATTGTGGATATTTTTCAGTAGTAGGTGAGAAGCATGCATAATATAATCTGCAGTGTGGCTCAGATGAAGAATTGAAGGTCTCTTGGATCAAGTCAACAGCATTTCCCGAACTGTGGTACCTACCAGTGTCCCAGTGTTGGCTTGAAGATGATGTTATGAGATACAAAGACACACTGAATTGAATAATTATATTCAGTTTTATGGATATCTTCAATTTATTGGTTTTCTATTTATAGTTTCTTTGTAAAATAATTTTATTAGATGGAATGAGTCAATTTAAAGAAAAGCTAAGTAAATGATAGTAAAGGTGGTGTGTGGATTGGCAAAACGATATGCAAATGACTGAAATTTGAGGAAGCTGAGAGTTCAGACATGGTGACTGCATTCATTTACTCATTCAACATTATTTAGGGGATGCCTGCCTATTCTAACTATTGTGGATTCAGCAGTCAGTAATAAAGCACAGTCTTTGCCTTTGTGGAGCTCACATCCTGGATAGGGAATATAAATAAATATATAACATAATATCAGGTAGTGTTATAAAGAAAAAAATAAAGCAAGGTTAGGGGAATATAAGTACATATATAACATGGATTAGGTGGTTAGTGTTATGAAGGAAAAATAAAGGTTAGGGGCTAGAGCTTGATGTAGGTTCCTTAGAGCGGACATTGTGGGAAAGCCTTGGTGAGGAGGTTGCATTTGAGCAAAGACCAGCAGGGATTGAGTTCAGCTCATTTTAGCAAGCATTTGTTGAGAGTTTTTCTCTGTAGTATAAGAAGAAATAAGATTGGTCAAAAGAAGCTCATAATTTTGGGGAGGAGGTAATAATTAAAATTTAATAAGACCAACGCAAAACTGGCAATGTAAAGAGGATACTTGAGCTTGGAGAAGTGGAGTGGCTGTCCCAAACAATGGGAGATAAGTTTTTGTTTTTCTTTTTTAACATTATTTATTGTGAAATACAATAAATATTTGTTGTATATATAATACAATTCACAATACAATTATTTATTGTGAAATACAATAAATATGTAAAACAGCAATAAATTTCGAAGTATATTGTTAACGAATAGCTATAGAATAGATATATTCTATTCTGTATATTCTATATTCACAATTTCAAAGTTTGGTATGGGTTAAAAAGTTCCACAATTTCAGGTTTTTCCTTCTAGTTGCTCCAAGACACTGGAGACTAAAAGAAAAATCAATATAATGATTCAGTAGTTATACTTATGTGTTAAATCCTGTCTTTTCTGTTATAACTCTTCCTTTTCCTTTGATTCTTCTCTCAGTCTTTAGGGGTATTTGGGCTATTCCCATTCTAAATTTTTCATGTTGGAAAGGGGTGTCAACAATGTGGGATAGTTAATGATCTTGGAGAGGCTGGCCCCTCTGGGTTTCAGGACTTATCTGGCCTAGGAGCCAGCTGGAGGTTGTAGGTTTCTGGAAAGAAATCTTAGTGTGTGTAACTTTTGCAGCATCTCAGATAGAGCCCTTGGTGTTCTTAAGGGTTAACAGGAATGGTGTTGGTTGGGGATTGGCAAACCATGGCAATTAGCAATATTTATCTGAAGCTTGTATAAGAGTAGCATCTAGATAACCTCTCGACTCTTCTGGAGCTCTCTTAGCCACTGATACACTGATACCTTATTTTGTTACATTTCTTTTCTCCCTTTTTGTCAGGCAGTTGTTGTCAATCCCATGGTGCCAGGGCCAGGCTTGCCCCTGGGAGTCATGTCCCACATTGCCAGGGAGATTTTCATCCCTGGATGACATGTCCCATGTAGTGGGGAGTGGAATGATTTTCCTTGCAGAGTTGGATTTAGAAAAAGAGAGGCCACATTTGAACAACAAAAGAGGTTGTCTGAAGTAACTCTTAGGCATACCTATAGGTAGGCTTAGCTTCTTTGCTGTAGAAATAACTTTTTAAGAGAAAGCCTCAAGATCAGGGGCTTGGGAGCCCCTAGTATTTGAGAGAGTATCACGGGTTTCCCTGGCAGTGAAGTTTAATAGTTCCATATTTTTTCTTCCATCACTCAAGGGACTTTGCCAATACTTTAAAATTATCAGTTCAACATACTCTTGGGTATATCCAGGCATTACATTAAGCTATACAGAATTACAGGCCCTCATTTCCATTCTGGGCTCCCTGTGTTTGGGTTGTTTAAATGAGCTATCCAGACAGGTTGAGTTAGAGTATGTGCTATAGAAAATACAGATTTTAGACAAAATAAATTCTTTTCCTTTGGTCTCATACGGTAGGTGAAGTTCTGAAATACCAACATCATCCTCACCCCTGTATTCTGATTCACCTTAGTCCCTACCAAGCCTCTAATGGAAGCTTGATCTCTTTTTTAAAAGTTGTTGCATGGAGCAGTGCTGACTTTCTGAGCTGTAGAACTCCAACTCTGAGTGTTAGGTGTCACAGAGGTACCAGGGTTCCAGGGAAATATCAGGTTATACATATAGCACAGCATCTCAAAATCTAGAAACAACAGTTACAGCTCCAGACTAAATGTGACTGCTGGAAGAGCTTACGATCTAGGCCCAATTTTCTTATAAATATTTTATAAAAAAGACCATAAAATATTTGTTCTTTTGTTTTCTTATTTTGCACCACATAGTGTCCCCAAGTTTCATTCACCTCATTGCGTGCCTCACGGCTTCCTTCCTTCCTGTAGCACAATATTCCAGCATATGTATACATCACACGTTCGCCTTTCTGCTTCTCAGTCAGTGTATCCTTCAGCCACCTCCATCCATTGAGCATCATGGCTAATGTCTAAAATAAACAATCCGTGTCTCACCATATCCTCACATAGTTGTATGATCATGAACACTCTCAATTTTAGATAATTCTCTTTGCTCCAAAGAGAAAAATGACAGATAAACACACCCTCCTTCTCTGAGTCTTTAAGAATGGGGAGGACTTAGCAGAGGAAGGAGATGGTGGAAGGCAGGACCATTGCAGCAGAGGGAACAGCATGTGCAAAGGTAAGCAACATTCCTAGTGGGTAGCATGTGGTGAGTGTTCAGTGATTATTTGTTGAATGAGTGAAGGAAGCCCTTTGATGTTGCAGGAACATCAGGGTTGAGGCAAAGAGCATGCTACAGAAATGAATGAGATCCAGCTCAATACAGGCCTTAGGCTTGCCACTTTGGGAGACTTGGACTTTCTGCTTTGAGCAAGAGGGATCACTGGAGGGTGTTATGAGAGGGATGACATGTCAGATGTGCTTCACTCATAAACGTGTTTGTATTAGTTTGGGGGGTGAATTTTAGTGGGATAAGAAAAGAACACCAGCCATCAGAGAGGTTAAGAAGAAGTATATAGGGTCAGTTAAATTCAGCAGATTGGACATCATCAATGAATTTAAAGCAGTTTAATTGTTGCAGTGAGGGTAGAATCCACATTTGGGGGACTTGAGGAGAAATGGAGGCTGAGTAACTCTAGGTTATGTGGATTAGCAATTTTTAGAGAATTCGACAGTGCAAGATACTTAGTACCAAACTATATAGAATGTCAAGGGTTTCCATTCATTCAGAATGTGGCTGAATGTCCATGTGACTTTTAGACCTAATTAAGAGGGTCCTCTGCCTTGGTCTCTGCCCATTGTAGGGCCCCAGTTTGGCCATCTCCCAGCTTTACCCTGTCTTAAAGGACAAAAAGTCCTTGGAGCCACCTGAAACCTGCCCGCCTTTGTAATTCGCTGAGTTCTTGGGACCTAGGAACTCACTGCCTCAACCCACTTCTAAGGTCTACATGGGTTTCTCCCCCGATCTGCCTTCCCAGGGGTGGTGAGTACCTCTAGTCTTGAGGGGTAGGCAGAGGACTGTTTGTGGAGGGTGTGGAGAAAGCTTGAACATGAGGGCATGTTCGTTTCTATGCACAAGGCCCCTTGAAATGTGGATCTGAGCCAGAGGAGGGAGGAGAAGTGGGGGTGTGTCACTGAGGCTGGCCTTCCCATGCCACCACATTCTTGAGTGGAGCGCTGAACAGTGTGAGAATTCTAAAGTGGGTTTCCAGGTCATTATGAAGGAATATTTGTGAAGATAGGAGAAGATAACATGTTTCCTTTAGTAGTTGGTGAGTCTGTTTTTATAGCTTTTAAATATTTAGGCCTGTGGTATGTGGTATGCTCCTATAAGGCTATTTAAGCACTTTCACTAAATATGAAGTTGTTTGGAGAAATTATATTATGATTTGCCTCACTTTCTACCATTACCCATGTTTCTTACTTCCCTAGTATCTTGTAACTGCCTATCCAGAATTTAATTACATAGCCTAGAATAAACTCATAATTAAAGTCACTTTTAGAAACCAGATTTGGAGAAAGTAAAAAAAACCTTCTCCTTCCCCCACCCACTTTTTTTAAGATAAAAGACAGAAAGTATGTTTCCATATACTTTCCAAATGGTAATCTTGATGGTCGACCTATAAAGTGAGAGTTAATCAAAATACTTCACAAAAATTAGGAAAAATGGTAACAAAACCACTACTGATTTGCCAATAAAGTATTTTAAGAAATGATATGCTTACACATTATTTATAAAGTCCTGAGCATCTTTCTTGCTTTGATTAAAAAATACTAAGTTTTTACAGAAAAAAAAATCCTTTCTAGATAAAAAGATCCAAGAAATCAGCATGATTATCAAACTTACCCAATACAAGAAAGGGTGTAGGAAAGAGTGAATTCCAGATAAACCCTGTGTAATACTCCTGCAAGCCATGAGGTCACCAGTAAATTAAAGTTGGATTTGTGGCCCAGAATCTGTTGTAGCTGTTTATATTCTTGACGGCCAGAGGCCAGACTGTCAGAAGCAGGGCTGAGATCCTCAGGATGGCTGAATCCTCTTTGCTGCAGTACTTGACCCGTCCTTGCACCCTGGAATCCAGTAGGTTTGCGCTAACTCATTTCGAGGGTTGTGTGCATCATGAGATAAAATTGCATTTCGTGTTTCTGACTGAAGATGAGATCATTTCTCTTAGCTCATGGTTTCAGGCTAGGTCAGCCCTACCCATAGGTGGAGTAGGACAGAGTGTGCATGCGATATGAAGCAGGAGAGCTTTTATTGTTCAGCTACCCTGTGCAAGTCAGTGTGCTGGGTTCTTTCTTTAAGTGTCCGATTAATCCTTGCAGCAACCCTGCCTGAAGGTCAGAGAGGTTAAGGAATTATGGCCAGACTCACAAAGCTCAACAAATGGTGAACCCTGTGTTCCTACTACCATTTGTGTGAGGGCTTATTCTAGGCTGTTTCGTGTACCAGGAGATTGTTTGGGCTCTCAGGGCTCAGAAGAACCTTGAGGATTGTTCATGCAGGAGGCTGATGGTTACATACCCACCAAAGAACCAGCAGCTCTAAACCCAACCTATCCAGGGCCCTCTTGGCAACGATCTGATATTTTGCTTATAATTTCCCCTGCGGTGACTCTTCCACATTGAAGCTTCATCACTTGTTAAATAAAATATGCCTCCATGAAGCTGCCATTAGTATAGGTGACAGTCATTTAATTTGGTGAGCCCAAGAGAGTAGAGATAACAGCTCACATTGTCTTCCCTCTGAGAGACACCTTTCTGCAGGAATCGGGGAATGATAAACCCATCCCACCAAGGGGTTGAGTTGGTTTTCTAATGCTTGCTTTCTGCCCCTTCCTCCTGATAGGAGGCTTGGCCAAAGTGTAGAAACCAGCATCAGGATGAGGGAAGAAAACCCAACTTCCTCACCCTGTCTGCATTAATGATGAACGAGAGTCACTTCTCTCCAGGGATGAGGGAAACTTTCACAGGCGTTTGCAGGTTCTCTGTCTGGCTGCCTGTTTTCCTAGGACAGGCTTACTTTCTTGACTCCCACCCACTCCCTGCCCCCTCTTCAATTGGCCTGGAATTTAAGATTTCCAAGTCTGCTTTGTTTAATTCCTTCATTTCTTGGTTCTGACCATGATTTAAGACTAAGTTCATTCCTCAGTTTTGCTTCTGCTGGTTTTTGATCTTGTTTCTCGACTTAGAATCAGAAGACTGGATGTAGTCAGGGAAAGCAGCAGTGGGAGATGCTTTCTACTTTTCTCCCTCCTTATTTCACTTTGCATTCAGAGCAGTACTTTTCGGTTCATAGGATAAATATTATTAGTTCCATTTTACTGACAAGAAAAGAAAGTTCAGCATAGTTAAAGGGCTTGCCTAAGGCCAGAAAGCTAATTGGAATTTGCCTCCAAATATTTATCCCCGCTGGCCCTGTGCTTCCCATTATCACCACCTTGTCTGTGAGAATTTTTATCTCTATTTTCACCCACAAATACCGAGACTTTAAGAAACTCCCCCCCCCCCACCCCACCCCGTAATCCATCGATTCTGAGCTAGACACCAAGCAGCAACTTCCTTATAGGTCACTCTCAGTCTCTAACAAGTCTGAAGAAAACAGTGTGGCTCTTAATATACCCCTTAGTGGAGATAAATCCCATACAATTACATTTCAGCAGCAAAATAGACAAGTACTGTAATTTTGGTGTGAAATGTGCAAAGTCTTATTTACAGAATATCTCATGATGCTGTCCCCAGATGTCTTTTTAAAGAAAATTTTAGTTACATGCAAAGGAACTGAAAACCAGGAATATAATTGGTAAGAAACGTAAATCTGTCCAAAAAAAACAATTACAACAACTTGATGAGATATATATTTTTTCAGCATCAGCATAAAAGAAAGAACATTCTGATCCAGAAATGGTATGTAAGTAAATAAACTTTAATTGGTTTGACAATGCCTCTTTTCCTGGCAGTGCCAAGAATCCTAGCATTATAATTACGCAGTTCTGGGCAGACATGTGGTTTCCATTAAGAAAGATTTGTGATTGACTGAGTTCATGAGGCATGTCAGAAAAAACACATCAATGTCTTTATAAGAAGGGAAGAGAAATGGATCTAAATGTATTTATAACTTCACAAGATACACATTCATAAATAGTTTCAAAAGGGCATACATTTCTTCAATTCAAATGAAAAAAAAATCATTAAGGAAAGCCACTGGGAACATTTTGGCGTCTTCTATCCGAATTCAAACCAGTTTTTTGCATTTAGGCAAAAGGGACACTTTTTTTGCCCTTTGCAAGGGCTTATTTAAGAGTTATGGAAGGAAAATGTTGAGGAGAGTTTTAGTTGAATAAACCGTAGCTTCATGGTTTTAAATAACTTTTTTATTTTCTTCTTTAAGCCACATCACTATTAAAAAAAGATTTCTTCAGAATCGTCCTCTCTCAGCCCAGTGCAATGAGCCAGGCAGGGCTTAGGTTATATCTGCCCTCACCCTTATCTCCACCCTCAGATTTTTGATAGAAGAGAAAACTGAGGCTTGAGAAGTTATATAAGTTGCTCCAAGTTCCACAGTTAGTAAATGTTTTTAATTTTAATAGTGTTGCAAGATATTGGGGGTCAGGAAGGGGAGGGTATTTAAATTCCACAGGTAACACAGACAAAACCTAAGAAATCGTTTGAATTTTATATGTAAAAGGATAAAACTGGCTTGGTTAGAGATGGGAGATTTCCCTCCAAGAACATTTTAAACCAAAGCTTAATGACTTGCCTTAATCACCTAAAGTGACTAAAATATTGTGTAGCTTATTTTCTGCTTTTGCATAAATACTTTTAAGATGACAAACATTTTTAGAACTGCCAAACACTGTCATCTTTTGGCAATGTTAACATCTCAAGTTTGATATGTTTTCTTGACAACAGAACAATTGTGTGTGTGTTTCTATTCCTGAAAAACATTTTGCCAAGAAGTAGTGGCAAAACATGTGGTAGTGACTATCTCTACAAAGGCATCTCTTACATAAAATATGAGATTTCTTAATTTAAAAAATAAACCAGTGACTTTGCTTATTCAATGGAATGTCTAAAACTGTGTTTAGAAGTGATTCAGATATTTTTAAGCCACCATCTGGTGTGCTAGAGTGGATATGCAAAACATTATAGTTTGAAATTAATTAAAAAATGGTCTATGATGTCAGCAATAATAAAAATTATATTGAATAACATGTTTCTTTAAAACTCTCACTCAGCCTTGGAAGTAGGGATGTTTAACCCTGTTTAATAGATGGAGAAATTAAGGTTCGGTAGTAAAGCTCACGCAAATAGCAAACAGCAGAGCTGGGATTTCAGCCCTTCCCTCCTGCCCTTGTTTGACATGATTGCTGGGCTACTCTTTCTGGAGTGACTGGACATCGTTACATTGAGCATGCCCATGACGAAGGCCCAGGGTTGGGGTCCGTTTGTGGAGTTCTCACCCACTTCGCTGGCACTTGCTATCAGCTGGCTCCCCAGGGCTGAGGACAATGGAAAGTAGTAGGCTTCACTGAGATTAGTCCAAGTAGAGAGTTAAGATTATCACTGACATAGAAGCCAGGAGAAGACACAGCCTTGACGGGCTACCTTCTGGAAACAGTGGGCTTCTGTTATCATCCTGTTTTTATAGTTCTTAGAACAAAGCAAAATCACATTCCCTAACAATCATTCTCATTAGGTGTTACTCTGGAGAGTAGCAGACAAAGAGACCAAGACACAGGGAAGTTAAAGGACATGCTGAAGTCACACAGCTCTTTTTCAGCTGAGTTAGACCTTAGAAACTAGATTTTCTGACTCTGAGCTGAGTTCTGTATTGAATCATATCACCTCTCAAAGTGAAGCCTGGTCTCTCTTTTCCCAGACTGTGCTGGTGACAGTTCAGTGAGAGCTGGTCTGCACATGGCTACACTTTGTGTCACAACCTCAGTTCAGGCCTGGCTTGCAGTTTTCCCCACTGCAGCCAGGGAGGGCCTTCTTTGAAGTGCAATTCTGATTTTGCCTCTCTCCCAACTAAAACACTTTAGCTAACTTCACAGAGCCCAGACTGCTAAATATCATCCCGAGGCCTTCCTGATAGGAATCTGGGGCTCTGTTTACTTGAGGTGTCTCCCACGCGCTGCACCTCCAACAATAGAGGGCCACACGGTAGTAGGGTGGTATTTTTCCTTTTTTTTTTATACTGTCCCACCGTCTTTTGACCCCTGAACTCACTTCCTCATTCCCATATTTAGACTCTTTCCCATCCTGTACCAGGCGGTTTATGTGTTGTTTCCTCTGCAAAGCTTCCTGGTCTGACTCTTCCTCACCCCTGCTGGATGACTTCTCTGAAGCCCTGCAGTTTTGGTTTGGGTCTCTCACGGCACTCATCACTTTCTCCCTTGTCTTCTAGTTGTTTTTTCCATATTTAATTTCTCCCTTTGAGACTGTAAGCTCTCAAGGGTTGTGCCAGCCAGTTCTCTGAGAGTTAAAGTGCCCATAACACTTAACACGGCCACCGCGGTACTCCACAGGTGTTTTCTTGGATGGAGGACAGAGTGAGATACAGCGTGCCTTAGATGCTGTTGTTGTCGATTGGTCTTGAATGAATGAACACATAAATGAGTGGCTGTGATAGTCACTTGACCTCTCGCAGACCCTTCCATCGTCTTGACGAGGAGGAGTAATGAAGGGAAATTTTGAGCTGGCTACCGCCCACCCTCTGTTGTTTGTGTTCTCGTGAGCACTGTGCCCTCGCAGCAATGCACCAGGTTTGGAGCTGCACACCAAAGAAGGAAGACTCTAGTGAGAAAGGCCTGCACGCCCTCTCTGGATTTCTGTCTGACCTGATGGCAAGGATGCCTGCGTTTGGTTTTGATTGGTGGTGCATTACAGTGAGCACGGTGACTAAGCACTTGTCTGAGGTTTTCCAAGAGCCTCACGGCCATTTATATCCATCATTTGACATGAAGAGATTTGTGTCTGCTCTCCAGCCTGACAAGAAACTGCCCATCATTAGGGCAGGATGCTGCCAACCAAAGACCTGGGTCCCTACGATTTCCTGCCCTGTGCCCTACTCTTCTCAAGATTTAGTGTCAGGGACAGGCCATGGTGGCTCAGTGGCAGAGTTCTCGCCTGCCAGGCCAGAGACCCGGGTTCGATTCCCAGTGCCTGCCCATGGTGGGGGGTGGGGAGAAGATTCAGTGTCAGGGGAGAGAGAGTTGGATCCATCTGACTTGGTGGTCAGTTTCCCTAAAACCACAAGGAATGGTCTGGGGTTGTTCACGAAAGGAAAAATACAGTCACAAAGGAAAGGTGAAGGATTGGGCAAGGAAAATAACAGGCACCCTTCAGAACGGGTCAGGTCCACCGCAGATGGGTTCACAACTTTTTTCCATCTTTCTGAGTACAACATTCATTCGTTCATTCAGTGTGCTGCAGTGAGCACCTACTATGTGCCAGATAACGTGCTAGTTGTTGGAAATAAAATATTTAATGATAAAGTTGTCTATGTTGCAAAAAAGGGCTCCAGAGACAGAGAAGTTGAGGGGAATGATGTGCTTTTCCCATAGTGCTGCCCCTTTGAGCCCATGGGACACTATCCCCAATTCTAGAAAGTTTGGGACATGTGTAGAAGGGGTCTCAGACCTCTTACTGTCTTCTTCCAGGAAATTCTTCCTATTAACTCCCCTGATTTCTAGTAATGCTAGTAATTGCTTCTAGTAATTTTTCCCCCAGTAAGTATACATATAATTTGTGTTATATTAATTTCAATTCATTTGATGTTTCTACAAGAAAGTCCTTTGTCTTTTTCCTGAGCAGTTTGTTGTGTTATGGCCCCCATTAAATTTCTAGGCACCTAGGGACACCTATAATGTTTCTATTTTTTTGTGATCATCCCACCTTCAGTAGTAAGTGGAAGAAAGCATGGGGTTGTGGCACCTGTGTCTGCCTGTGTGACTTTGGAATTCCTCTGAACTTCTCTGTGCTTTCGTTCTCTCATCTATCATATGAGGCAGTCTCTGCCCTCTCTACCTCATCAGATTGTTGGGAGAATCAAATGAAATAATGGATGTTAAAAGGCTCTGAAAAATTAAAGGTGTTCTTAAGCCCAGGGGAGTATTGGCGTTCTGTGGCTTTTTAGGGTAAAAGCTGAACATGAAGGGTGATGACTCATAGTAAAGATAATACATTAACAAGAGCAGCCAAACTTTATGAAGTGTTTATTAAGCTCCGGGCACCATGCTAAGACCTTACATGAATTATCTCATGTAATGTCACCCATTAGCCCCTATGAGAATTCTATTGCTTTCTCCATTTTACAGATGCACAAACTGAGGCTTTGTTTGCTCAAGGGCTCATAGCTGGTACATGGGCAGTCTGGATTTTAATGAAAATCTCTCTGCATTATTTCCCTAACTAGACCAATAAATGTTGTTCCTGTCTTCTTGATATTTTTCAAGGTCTCTTAGTCCAAGGAGGGAAGCGCTGTGGTAAATATAGGGTTAAAGATGTGGGTGCTGGATTCAGACAGTCTTAACTTCAAATCTATCTCTAATACACTTCCTGGCTCTGTGATTTAGGGCAGTTATTTGTCTCTCTGAACCTTGGATTCCTTATTGTAAAGTGGTGGCAAAAATGATACCTTATTCATAAGTAGTTTAGCAAAAGCACACATGAAAAGCTATGAAAAGTAGTAATAATCATTATTAACTGGGTGGCAAGTGATTGCATCGCTAAGCTGGGATTCGGGCATGAGTCATATAAATCTGGCAGACCCAATGAAATGAGAGAGATTAAATTCTTGGGAATTTGCATTCCTCACACCGCCCCCTATCCCTCAGCTCTCAGAAGTTCCCAAATGGGTGGCTTCCTGGCTTAATTCAGCCGTTAGGTGCATTTGGTTTGGTGTGCAAAATATTTTCTTTAATTTGAATTAGATGCCTGCATCATAAAATCAGAAGATTTCACATTCAAATCTATATATCTGATTTTTCCTATAAAAGTGGCAAATATGGTAACCATGGGCTCACACTTTCGCCTGGTAATTACCAGCTGTTGCTGGTCACAGTTGTTCTCATATTAGGTGGGACTGCAATGCTTCCGTGGGTCTCTTCGCCTCTGTCGTGGAGATGTTTGCGTTGAAGATCCTTGCCACCAGAAGCCAGAGTGGTCCCGGGAAAGCTTGGGGAGGAGATAGAAGTGATTCTTTCTGATTTTTGAGGAAATTGAGTCCTGGAATTGCACCTGCTTCTGATTTTGTCTAGGGCTTCTCATCAGCATTCATGTCCACCTGCCTTACCATGAGGTAGAGAGCAGTTTCCCCCAGTGCAGATCGAGGTACGGGGAGAGAAGAGGGAAAAGCAGAGAGATGGGAACGGGAAACATGTTTCTTAATTAACTAGGGAAGGAGACAGAGGCTAAGAGAGACAGCGTGGCTTGCGGCTCGGCATTTATCACGCTGTTGTCCCCTGACCCGGGGGCTGCCGGACGGAAGAGCCAAGCTGCTCGGGATGGCTTTGCTGATGTGCCATTCCTGGGGTAAGTGGTTATTGATGAAGGAGCTTAAGTGGAATGTGGAGAACCCCAGGCTAATGCCATGGGCCTCCGCAGTGTGCACTGTCTCCCAGGAGCTTTGTTCCTCGGTCCTGTCAACTCCCGAGATTTAGGAGCTGAACGTCATCCAAGTCAAGGAATTGTACCTTCGTCTTCCTTCCCTCCTCCCAGAGAGTGAACGAGGAGTTAGAAATCTGGGCTGTCCAGGATTCCCGACTTTAGACTCTGATGCCTCTGGTTTCCTGCCTTATTACTCATCTGGAGGAATGGGAAAACAGCACATTAATGGCTTTGTGGATAAATAGTGATTAGGGAGGTGTCACATCAGCAACATTCAGAAAGAACATTTGGATCCAGAACTTTGAAAGAGAGGGAGGGAAAGTTTAAAAGGAAAAAAGGGGGGGGGGTTTAAATCAGGGAGAAAACAGACTTTTGCATTTCTTATATTCTTTTTAGTGGAAATAGTAGGATTCAGAAGATTTTAGAGATCATCTCTCCCAGTGGCTCTCGGCCCTGACCTGACACTGGAATTTCCTGGGACTCGAAAATAAGTAGGATGCCTAGTCCCTGCCCCCAGAGAGCCTGGGTTAATTGGTTTGGAATTGGGCTCAGGCATAGGTATTTTCTGAAGATTCCCGGTGACTGTAGTGGCCAGTCAGGATGAGCCCACTTCACTCTGTGGTCAAGATAAGGGATGTTCAGTGGCTTCCATAAGGTCCCAAAGCCGTTTCGTGGCAGATCTATCCTTAAAACCTAGGGTGGCAGTTTCTTGGACAGGGGACTTTCCTTAGTGCCAGGATTTCCTCGAGCACATCATTCTCATGCCACTTTTGTGATTTTTACCATATTCTTGTACATCTGTACTCTTTTTAAGAGTAAATTTATTTACGTCAACTCACTCTGTAAACTTAAATTTATTTGAAGAGGAAACTTTATAGCACTGCGGCAAGTGGCAGTTCAGCTTCACCTGCTGTAAATGGAAGGGAAACCACAAAATTCATGCGATGAAAAAAAAAAAAAAAACGTATTGCTATATTGTAGCCAGACACTGTTGCCTGCCAATGACTCTGCTAAACCTGGAGACTGGCAAGTGTTAGATGTTCAAGAAATGCTTGCACCAAACTGAGACTCTCTCATTGACTTTATCAGAACAATTAAAAGCAAATTGAAAAGAGCACAACTTCCTTGCTATGTGATTCCACGTAATTTAATTCTCATGCACTTGTATCACTGAAATCGTTCCGAACGCACTATTGGTATTGCTTTCTTTGCCTTAAAAAAGTGATGATCATACTTATACAACAAGAAAAGTGGTCTAGAAAAGAATCAAATAGCTACAAAGTAGGAAAATGAAGTATAAACTCAGGTCATAAGACACTTGAGAACCCTAGAAATTAGGAGTTAGAGCCCTGAAATAATCGTGAACAGCATTATAGAAATCAATTTTCAAACCAGGTGGGAAGAAAAGAATATTAACATGTCTGATTTTGGTCATCACTGGTACTGCTAACAGGCTTGGGGTAGGCAGTGGCCTCGGTTAAGACAATAAGCTCAATGTAGAGGATTTGAGGACTTTAGAGGGTTCCTTTAGATATTTTATTCCTTTTTGGATTCCTGGCATGACTTGGAAAGTTATGAGGCTCATGGGAAATGGGTCCTAAATAAAGACCCTAATATTATAATAGTAACCAGCATTTTAATCCTATTTTTGTTACTGGTTTTCCACTCAAAGAGACCTAGTTCTCTCTATTCCCATTATTTGGTCAACCAAAAAAAAAAAAATTGCAGGATGCGATTCTGCCCAGATAAAGTACTAAAATACTCCCAGATATTTGCAAAAATTGCCAACCTTCGGCCTGGAACCTATTTGTTCTAGATTTTGGATAAACACAATATCTCTGGTTTGGTTTCCACGTCCTCCCTCCATGCCCACTCTCCCTACCATGCCGTAGCATTCATTTTCCAAGTTGAAATACCTGCTTCTTACTCCCTTTGTTTTTCCAAAGACATTAAAGCTGATAGGAAGTCTTAGTCATCTGGTCAATACTCTTCGATACATTTACCCAAATGACATGTTCCCCGTGTTGTTGCACCCACGCCCTAATTAAATGTGCCTTCAAACAATATTGAAGGTAGGTAGTGTTTGAGCTTATTGCTTAATTAGTTCACATTTGTCTTATAGTTTCCCATCCCTGTGCAATCAATACTATTCTAGAGAACTTTCCACCAATATTGGAAAAAAATGCCTCCTGCCTTTGCAAATGGATGCAGTGGAGTTCAGATTGTGTTGCTAATTAGTCACATTGGAATTATCAAGTCAGTCATACTTTCAGAGAGCTTGAAGAGTGAATGTACCTCTTCAAAATAGTCAGGTACACACACGAAAAAAACCCTACATGCTTCCCTGGGACCCACTGTTCCTTTCTTTTCTCATGTCTTCAAGGTTACTAAGAATTTCAACCAAATGAAAAATGTGGCTTTTTCAACTGTTGCTGTCAAAGGGAACCCTTGTACTATTTTACCACCTTCTGTGCCTTTATAGTAATTTGGTTGGAATAAAAAGCTGACTTTTTTTTTCTTTGAGCACTTCCCCAGGGCTTAGAGAATATGGACTGAGGGGGTCAGAATGTGCCTGATGGTCATTCAGGGTCTCTTAGATGAAGTGTGTCATGTGGACTGGGTGCCCAGGGAACCGGATTGCAAGGATTCCATGGTTTCTGACCATTCGGTGCATCAAATTTCCTTCCAGGGTAACTGGTTAAACCAAGAACATCATATATCGGTTGCTGTGTGGAAATTTAGCCCCTTTTAGATCATGTTATGTGTCTTTTCCCTTAAGTACCAATTGGATTATATCCTCCAAATTAAGGGATCATGGATTGCTTATTAAATCACTTTTTGCTCAGGAAGATTTTTCAGAAAGAGCAAGCTTTGTGATGGAAAAACCCAAGCATGAAAAATATGATCAGACTGTTAATGCTTTGTCAACAGGCATCTTTGTTTGGCTGTTGATTCAACAAATTCATTGATTCAACAAATATTTTTCAAGTATCTGCAATGTGCCGGGCCCTATGCTAGGATCTAGAGTTAGAGCAGTTAACAAGACAAAGCTGTGGCCCGTGGTAGCTTAGTCTAATCTTAGTGTATCTTTGGATCTTCGTTGCCTAACCCAGTGTCTGACATACAGTAGTCCCTCAAAAATAATGGTTAATTTGAATTGCAGGCATGCCCAAGTGGATCCTCTCCATTTGTTTTTTTAAGCTTTGGTCAACCTTCACTTTAGATTTAGATTGAGCCTTACTGTGCAAATAATGCTGCTAGTAACTGCCGTGGCAGCTAATCTTTATTTAATAAATGTCAAGCTATATACATTAATTGGCTCATTGTCTCAGGGATGTTATCTGTTTGATCTAGGATTGTGAAAGATATTTCTAGGCATGTTCCAAAACCGTTTACCCTTATTGCAGGGTTTCAATTAGTTTGAGGTTTGGTCCAGGTTGCTAGTAACTTATTTAAAATTTCTTCCTATAGCCGTAAGTTGACAATTAAATTCCATGTGCATAGTTCATGTTAGACTCTAGTAGGCACTCATATAGATTCTGGTTAAGGGAACCGATGCATTTAAATAAATGCTGAAACTGAAAGCCTTACCTAGCTAAATCTTAAATCAGGTATTTCAAACCTTTACAACAATGATTCAAAGTCCTATTCAATTCTGTTTTGCTGTATGTGTCCACTGGATCTTAGATTTTGATTTTGATTTTTTTAGTATGAACCTAGCAGCACTGTTTTGATGAAATATTTACAACAAAATGTAGCAGTGTTTCTGTCAATCAGTAGAGTTTGTAAAATAACCTTAGCCTCTTGCTCTACTTTTCTGTGAGTTGGTGGATGACGTCATATGTACAGCAACAACAACGACGAACCTTTAAAAATACAGAGCTCAGAGTACTTGAACGTTTGTAAAGTATTTCTAAATTAATTTTTAATGAATTTTAATATTTTAATATTGTTCTGGATTTTAAGTAAGAAAGTTGTTTTTGTTTTAGACAGTGGTGTACAATATTACTTCGTGGGATAACATTTAATTAAAATACACTAATTTATGTATTTGTTTATTAGCTTTATCCCTAAAGCAGAGAGAACCTCTGCATGATTTTATGAAAAATGTAAATGAGGACTTCAGCATCTCTAATACAGTTAAATTAGCATAGGTAAAATGTATGCTTTCATTTTCATAACTTTATAAAAAATATCTTTAAAATATTGATTTGACATATAATAAAGATCACTTTTCAGTGAAAAGATTAAACTCCCATGAAAGCAACCTTCTATTCTTCTAATTTCCTTTTGGCTTTATTAGGTTTTACCTGATTTGTTCTTGTCTCAAAACATTTTCCCTTGTTTCTGTAATTGCAGGAGTCATTTCGATGCAAGGATATTGCAGTAAGATTTTTTTAAAAACATTTGGAAATAGTTAGCTCCCCTCACTCACTATGGCCCACTTTGAGTGTGATGTAACAAATGAGAAACACCTTATTCAATAGTATATGCTTTTATTGATTTTGCTTACCCCTAATTTAGATTTTATGCTCCTCAAGATTGGAACTTGGTTTTTGTGAACATTTGCTGTGGTTTTGAACATCCTCATATTTTAAAATAAGTAATAATATTATAGCCTTAACCTTATTATTATGGAATTCAATAACTTGTCCTCCCCCCCTTTTTTCTTAATATTTAGAACTTGATATAGGAAAGGGGGAAAAACCAGGGGAAATGGCATACTCCAGTTTTATTTAAATGTTCTAGATGCCAGTTCACAAACACCTATTGTTCTTAACTGCCCTGGTCTCCTGGATATACCTGCAGGAGCATCCTGTTTCCAGCATAAAAGAAAACAGATTCCAAATGCCTGAAAGGGTGACCTGCCCTGAGATATTTTCTCTGTACTCTTCCTTTGTTACTTATTTATATTCACACTTCTTCACTTCACTACATTCCTTGGTAAACAGCTTGCAGGGGGGTTGATGTTTGTTAATGAACTGTCAATAAACACATGTTCTCCCTGACTTCTTGAAAAAGACTCTTTTGGGGATGAGTGTGCTGGTTCCCCATTCTTGTTTACCCCGTGGAGACAGAGGAGTCTTGGCTTAGGCACCTGGCCCCAGAGCTGGGGCACAATTTGCAATTGTGCGATGGAAGCCCAGCCTTTGTGTAGGGAGGAAAGTGGCAGATTTTGATAGAGTGTGCCAACAGCTATTAGGAAGAAGTCGGGAAGTGTTTGGAAACAGGGCTGCACGCATTCCCAACAAAGCTGGAGGAGCAGTCTCTCCAAAGAACAAAAGGCAAACGTACTTAGGGTGAAGACTTTCTTTTCAATTGAAGTGAAGTAAGAGGCTGACCCATGCCTGGAGAGAAGACAAATAATAACATCTTTGTGGAGGAAAATGGAGTCAGTAGTTTTCTTTTCTTTCTCCTGCTCTTAGTCTCTCATCACCTCCTCTTTTCTCTCCGTTGCTAAATCTCTCCACTGAAGTGTCTTGGGAAGTCCTTGTGACCGACTATAAAGTACCAACTGAGAGGAACCTAAGTAATTTGAAAAAAAAATAACACTTTCTTTTGCACCATGATCTACTCCCAGTGATTTGTGGGCAGATGGAAAAGAACGATGCTGGAAGCTGTGCAGAGGACAGAAAAAGGCCCTTTTGTTGTTGGCAAAGTCCTAAACTACAAATTAAATAAGAGAAACTTAGGACAACCTTTAAAGGGAACTACTTATAATTTAATTAGCATTATTACTGTCTTCTATTCATTTTGAAACAAATTGTCCCAAGAGCAACAATTCTGGAAATTTTTGCTTTGGAAAAAATAATGTTGAATTTCCCAGTATCCTTGTCTTTATTTTTTTTTTCCTTAAAAATTTCATGCATTGTTAGGGAAGAAAAGTCTAGTCTAACTCACAAATGCATCCTTATTCTCATGTATATTTGATACTGGCCCCAGCCTAATCTGATAAAGTGCACTTTGCCTGTGGTGTCTTACAATAAGCTGGCTGCATTAGTGCCGGGAAAAATCAATACCAATTTATAATTTACCATCGCAAAAACCTATCACTTTTTATGACCCTCCATCCTGGCTCATTAATATTACATTAAAACACACACACCCACTGCAACAGGGGGAAATTGTAGCTTGTCAGGTTTACAGTCATAAAGAAACCTTTAATTGGGCTTAGTTTGTGAATCCAGGCACAGATTTTGTTTATTTGTTTTATTTTTAAGATATGATATTTACTTTGGTGGATTTCAAGCTGACGCACAACATACCTATCTATTTTCCTGAAAAGAAAGAGGAAAAGCGTGTTGCAGAAATTCTGAAATATACTTTCACATAGCCCCCATGATACATATTTTAATAGTACTTAATCATATCCTTCTCTGTTTTTCTGTAGTCTCCAAAACCTTTTTTTAGTTTCTTCTTTTTCCTTTTCTCTTCTTCTTCTTTTCTTTTCGGTGTGGTATTTCTTTCTCTGTACTGAAACATTTCAGCTAATGGTATTTCACTTATCTTTTTGGTTTGTCACAGTTGATATTTATCCACCACCCCCACCCCCTTAGATCACTAAGAAGCTAAATGCCATCTTTTGCATTGTCTGTCTCTCTCAAAGAAAGAATGAATATTTGATTTTTTTCCTCACTGAATGGAGAATATTGCGCTGGCCCTGCTTGGAAACTGACCGATTCCCTAGCACTTGCTCTTCCCCAGCAGAGATCTCCAGGCAGTGTGTGTGTGTGTGTGCATGTGTGCATGTGTGTAAATGCGTGTGTGCATGTTCAATTCTTTTACCTTAAAGAAACCCCAAAAGAAAAATTAAACAATACTCTTCCTTTTACCAAGTCTATAAAACAGCTTTGCCCTCATGTGTTTTTAGACTTGAAAGTCTTATATCTAAATTCTTTCCAGATAATATCGAAAAAAAAAAAATGATGTCACTGTTTATGTTGGCAGCTGCGAGGGGCTCTATTTATTTCGTACTATTCAAATAGTTTCCAGAGAATTTTTCCTGCTAATATCAGGAAGAACCAACCTGACTACATGGCTTGCTCCCTTTCCCTTACTGCCTTAAAGGTTAAGGTATTCCCCCACCCCCTTTCAAAACGGGGTAAAATGAAGTGTAAAGCTATGCCAAATAAATAAATAAGGGAAAGGGGGAAATTCAGTGTGTTCTCAAGTGTGCAGTAGACCCACCATGCAGCAAGTACATGCCGTGATTGGGTTTTTAAAAGACGTCCGCCTCGCCCCTGACTGACAGGGCCTATTGATTTTTTAGGTTTCTGCCGCCATCGGTTTCCAGCCTCACAGCAGCCGCGTGTCGGGGGTCAGGGCGCAGAGGGGCGCAGTGAGCCAGCCCTCGCCACTTCCCAAAGTGAAGGGCCGCTGAAAGAAAATCAATCATGTCATAAGTGAGAAGCATCAAAAAATTTCCCCCTGTATGGCCGAGGCCCATCAGCCTGTCTCCACTCAGTGGCTAAGGTTAGGCATCTGTCAAGTCAGACTAGGTGAAAAGTATTAGAAATGCCAGTTAACCCATGGGTAGGCTGGGGAGGGGGGCGGTTGCAGTGCTCTCTTCCCTTTGTCTGGACATCCTGGGATGACAAGATTGGCTGTTTCACTTAATTTTTGAGACAGAATCACTCGTTTTCCTTCTCTTTGGCCTCTGTGTTCCCCCTCCTGCTCTCTCCCCCTCCCCCAGGCACCGCGGATTTGGGGTGGGGTACCCTAGTTATTTAAGAACCGGTGAAGAGTCAGAACGGATGCTTTCCCTAAGCAGCCTGCTGGAAGTGTCAGCACTGTTGCATTTTTATAAAGTTGCGAGAGTGCGTTTCCTTAAATGGAGGGGATTTACTCCACCCTTTTTACATCTTGCCTTGGAAAAGTACACTACCCAGATAAGTTTGATTGTAAAATTAATTGTGCACATCACATGGTAGACATTTTAGTGACGACCGTACTGATGTTTCTGAACTGATAGGATACTACGTTTTCTTCCTGTTCAGCTAAGTTGGGAGAAGATGTATCTTCAGTTCTCAGAAAAGTGATCATTCTTTTTTTTTTTTTTTTTTTTGACATGGGCAGATTCTGGGAATTGAACCTGTGTCTCCAGGATGGCAGGCGAGAATTCTGCCACTGAGCCGCCATTGCACCACCCAAGTTTTAAATATTTTTAAAAAATATTTCCTATATTCAAAATCTGCATAGTTAGATTGCATAGTTTGGCAAAAGATACGATATTAAATGCCTGTCTTGAAGAACTCTTTTACATGTACCTTCTACTTCTGAACTTGGTAATTTTACCAGAATGCTGATGATGGGTCCCTTTCAAGCTATAATTTATAGTTTATATATTCTGTGAGGAAATGACAGGTCTTGATTCATACATTTTAGACTAAAATTTTTTTAATCGATAAGGTTAAAATGCATAGTTTTGTTTGTTCTGTTGGGGAACTGGCTGTCAGGGTAGCCTTGTTTTGTGCCTCATATCTACCCCAGCCCCTCTTCCATTCAGCCTTGTTTCTTTCGGTTGAATCTGGTCCTACAATTGTTGCTGTCAATTTAAGACCAGTTTAAATCACCTGAGAAGAGTTTCTCTCTGGAAAATCTGCAAGAGCTGTGCATTTGGGTGTAGGGGCAGATTTTAAGACCTCTGCCTGGGGTGGCCACCCTGGGAGCATAAGAAGCACCTGAAAATGGATTGAACTCAGAGCTGTGTTGTAACTTTCCATGCCTAGATTGGCATTCACTGTTTGAACCAAGATGTATACTCACTAATAAATATTTTAGCTCTCTATGCTTCAGCGATTATACTGGCCATTCTGTACAGATAAAAAGACAAAATGTTTCTTTAATCAATACTGTGATGTGAGACCGTTAAGGTAATAGTGCTTGAAAACTATTAGAATCTCAAAGCTATTGACTAGCTTGCTTTTGGCATGGCTATTATAATTACATTTTTAGGTTGCATTTTATGGGTTTATACTAGTTATTCTAACATAAAAGAAATTGCTGTCTAGAATTTTAACAGAGGGGAGAATGATCTAGGTTGAAATCCTCAGCAGTCCAGGCATTAGGGACTGCTAATATATGATCTAATTGTGATCAATACTTTCTTTTCTAGTTTCTGTAATGACAAGGCCTCTGCAATAAAAAACCCTACCATCTTTTTGAAATCCACAGAATGATAAATGACCTAGGCCAACTTAGGGTGGGGGTGTGTGTGTGTGGAGTGGAAAGTATTTTACATTTCTAGTGATTTATTATGGGTTTGTGAGCATAGCTGATGTGAAATCAAGTTCAGGAAAAGGAGGAAAAGTACCCAACAAAGAAATCCATTCTCCCTAAAATGCCTGGGTTTAAGTCCTGTTCCCACTGATGCAAGTGAAGTGCTCTCATCAAGGGGCTTATGAACCTTCGAGTATTTAGATTCTTCTTGTAATGTGACAGTGAAGGGAATAAAGCCACCCCAATGAAGTGCTGCTTTGCTAGGTTTGAATGGCTAGGTCAGCCTAACTCATCTGCTACATTGAAGGGACCAATTTGATTTTGTCTTCACAATAAATGAAAGTCTGGCTTTGGAGGTACTCTTAGCTGGGCTTGTTTGCTTTTGGAGACGGTGTATTGGGTAGGTTCTGGGAGGCAGGTTATTTCAGGTCTAAGAAGGGACAGCTGCTGGTTTCATTAACTATTAGGGTCTTAGCTGCCTTTGGTGTAGAGCCGAGCCTAATCATTCTAGACCTGACTTGGACCTTTCTGGGTGTGCGCTGTGGTCCTTATCAGACCCAGCTGGTCATTCAGACCTGATAGGGAAAGTTTTTCAGGAAGCCCGATAGAGATTTGTGAATTCTGTAGTATAAAAATATGAAAAATTTGTCAACATGAGCCCTCTTTTAGCTTCTACCTCAATTGTTTATGCCCAGTAGCATTTCTCATGTGGATATAGTTAAGTTTCTCAGTCTTTCCATTTATAGGTTGCCTGTGACATTTTGCTTCAGGCCAGCACTTAGCACATAATATTACAGATGCCTGTACTAGCCTGCTTGTTTTCCTTCTTTCTTTCTTTCTCTCATTGCCTGCCTTTCTTTTATTCCCTTTTTTCTCTCTCTTCTTCCCTTTCTTTCTCTTTCTCTCTCTCACTCACTTTTTCTCTCTTTCTTTCTCTCTCTTTTTCATTCTTTCTACCCTTTCCCCCTTTCTCTTTCTTTTCTTTCCTTTTCTCTCTCTTCCCTTTTTCCTTTCTCTCCCTCTCTCTTTCTGTCTCCCTCTCTCTTTGTCTCTCTCTCTCTCCTTCTTCCTCCTTTCTTTCTTCCTTTCTTCCTTCTCTCTCCCCATCCTTTCCTTCTCACTCTCAATCTCTGTTTTTCCTTCTTTTTCTCTCTTTCTATCCCCAACTCTTTCTTTCATACAGCAGGAGTCTTGTATGGAAGAGATGAGAAAAATATGAAGGTACTATTACAACTTTGGAACTGATTAGATTTAGTTTCTGCTGTTTGTCAGACTCTTGCATCTCTTAAGAAAATTTCCAGTGTATCATTGAGGTGAATTGATTGTTTTCCTATTAACCAGAAAATATCCAAATTTTTGTCTTAGTAAACACAGCATACGGTATGTACTTGGCTTTTCCTCTGGTGACAGGGGATCATTCAGGGGCTCATTCAGTTTTTTCTTCAAATGTAGGCTTTCTTTGGTCAAGACAGAAGGTATAGGAGATTGGGTTTGCACATGAGATTATTGATCATGTCTTCCACCTGGATAAAAGAGATAAAGAGTGTTTTTTCCTCAAATCCTACCAGATTTCCCACAGTGACTTTCTCTACCAAGGTCCTAATGTGCTATTCTTAGAATGTCTCATCAGTGGCCAGAGCTGATGGGGTCTTTGAACATTAGACGCTACCCATTAGTCAAGGTCCCTGGGCTGTTTCTGGATGGCATTTTCCTCTAAGTGTGCTATTTGTTAGTATAATGGACTGGTGTCTGTCAGCCTTTGGGGCAGGACAGAGAAGAACATCCAAGACTCTTTGTTAGGAGAATGGGCTGTGTTTTTTTCTCTAACCTGAAAACATGTTCCCAGCCGCATCTTCAGCCCTTGAGAGACAATAAATGTTAATGGCTTCAGTGAAGTCTTTATGATCTCCAGGGTCAGAAATCCTTTTTCCCCCTTAAAGTCTCAAATATAGAGTTTTTAAAAATACTCTTCAGAACCATTATAGTCTTTTGGGTAAATAGTTTTCATTTTGAAACATTTTTGTAATACACACATTTTAAAAAGCGTTCTAAATACGTATTTTTACGATCGGTCATGACAGCTCCTTAAAGAGTCATTATTGTCTATCAGGGAGATAATGTGTGTGTGTGTTCAAGAAATTGTCTACAAAAAGAAATCTCAAAACCGTGTGTATTTCCAATGAGGATTTATTTTCCCCACCAATAAAAGTGGAAAAATGTATGCAAAGCCATCAAAATTTAGGCAGCTCATCAAAGTGAAACAGTTCAGAGTTGAAGATTTCTTTGAAATGCCTCGCAGGTGGCAATTGAGAAACTCCAGGCACGTGAAAGTTCAGAAATGCTGGATACCCTTACTGGAGGCTGTGAACATAGATTCCCAAAGGCTTGGGTGATTTGCCAGACTTTCTTCCTCAAGCCTGTATGCTTTAAAAGATCAAGCTTTGATTTTGTTAGGCTCTCAGAGCTATAGGTTTCTGTCTAATCACAGAGGGCTCACATTCATTGAGAAAAGGGTTACTACTCGTTGGTCTATTCAGACTTTTATTGAATGTGTTACTGTGCTAGGAGTTAGGGATACAAAGAGAATTGCTGCATTTTTTCCGAGTTGGGAAGCAACCAGCAACTAGACACACCCAGAGTGGTAAATTCTACAATGGAGATATGAACAAATGGGAGCCCTAGTAAATTAGGAATAAAATGGGCTCCCAGTTCTTAAGATCCAGGTGTCCGAGGTGGTTCCCCAAGGTTGAAGGTGCGGAGGCCAGGTGGGGAGAGGTGGTGAGAATCAAAAGGCAAGGTTGTAGATGATGGCAACTGCAGCTGCTACTGTCACTGCTCTTCTTTGTGTTATTAAGCTTTCTTGGTGCACATAGCTAAGGATAATACATGAATTAATTTTTCCTTCTTCAAAGGATAAATTTGGTTCAATGAACAAAAATTGACTCCTTGCCTTCTGTGTTACTATGCTAGTAACTTGGAGTTGTAATGATAATAGTGTCCTGTTCTCATGGGGCTTGTAGTTAAGTAGGTGCTGGGGGGCCTGGGGCTCAGAGGTCAATTAAAAACAATCACACGCGTGTGAAATTTGCAGTGTGATTAGTTGATTGAGGAGAGGACAACAAATATTTGATTGATTTGTTGAACCCATCTTATGGAGCCAGGAGGGTGTGTGTAGTGGTTTGATCTAATCGGGGAGGTCAGGGAATTTCTAAGAAAGTGGTAAAGGAAGGATGAGGGTTAACAAAGTGAAGAGGGTGGAATGGCGGTGGTAAGGCGTACAAGAATCTTCTAGAAAGAGAAAGAAAGGAAGGAAAGGGGTAGGAGAAATGAAAGACAGGCTATAGTAAGAGATTAGGAATAACCAACCTCCCACCCTCCCTCCCTCCTTTCTTTCTTTCCTTCCATTTCTCTTTTGTTCTTTCAACAAATATTTATTGAGTACTCAGATTCAGCATGAACGGAACTGTCAAAAATCCCTGCCCTCATGGTGCTTAATTCTAGTTGGGGGGAGGGCAGATAGACAATAAACAATTAAATAAGTAAATATATAGGATGTCAGATGATGAATTATACAGAGGAAAATAAAGCAGGAGTAGGGAGAGAAGAAGTATTTGGGGTGGGGTTGGGATTGTAATTTCTATGTGATGTGCTGATAATTGAGCAAACATCTGAGCAGAGAAGATGCCTTACAGACACCTGGGGGAAGGACACTCAGGCGGATGAAGCAGTGCGATGGCCCCTGAAGGAAGGGCGTGTCTGGTGGGTTTGAGGAAGAAGAAGGAGGTGGCCTGGCTGGAGGAGAACAGACTCGGGGGTGCTAGTAAGGGATGCTGCCAGACCACGCGGAGGATGGGGTGTGGAATGGGCATTTGTTGGGCCTTGTGGGCTCTTTAAAGGCTCTTTTTTTATCCTTTACTCTGAATAAGTTGGGAGACCTTTGGAGGTGGGGGACAAATAAACAAGAAGAAGGTTTATGGGTAATGAAGAAGATGTCCACATAGTCATTAAAATAAGGAGATAAGTCTCAAACAACAATGGGCCTTGGCTGTTCCAGGTCTCCCGGCATTTTCTGAGTGAAACCCGAAAACCACTGCAGCATGAGATTCACTTTTTTTTTTTTTCAGAATGGCTTCAGGGTCAGATCCACTAGCAGGATTTTTTTTATTTTTTTATTTTTAGCTTACCCTTGTTAGGGTTTGGAACAGATCCATTTCAGTCATTAAAGACCTTTAATAACCCCATTGCCAAAGTTCTGCTGCCAGCTAACACCCATGTGTCCATCTAGTTCTGTGATAGACAACTATGTCCCCAGATATGCAAGGCTGTCCGTGTACTATCTGGGTAGGGTGAACGAAATAAAACCGAAATAAATGCAGTTGAGGTTTGAGTGACACGGTTTCCTGCTGGGTAGCTGAAAGGTGGGGGAGGGAGAAGGAGCAGCTGGGAATGCAGATTGAGGTAAGACAATGGCCGGTCATGATAAGCACCGTCCCACAAAGGTCATCAGTCAGTCATGGAGACTCAGCACGGCCACCTTGGCTTTTGTGTCAACCAAAGTTTCACCCTTTAACGAAACCAGTGGGATCTCTGAAAGGAAGGTTAAAAAATCGCTGTGACAATTAACAAGATTATCAGGAAGAAGAAATACTTGCTCTCCATAGGTTTGGATATAAAGGTCCTTATTCTGTTTCTCCTTCTAGCATCAGAGCTATACAATTTGATAGTAATCTCTCAATAGAAGGAAGACATTTCAAAGTTATGGATTTCAGATCATGGCCCTTTTCTAAGGGGGAGGTGAGATAGCACCCCCCGAAGTCTCAGTTCTTCACGTCATACAGGATGGGTATTGATTAGCTTTTCAGAGTCCACAACAAAATTTTCTGTTATTTATACCTCTTCAGGCTTTGGGACCATTCGTGGTGTCTCTGCTTGTGTTCATATGGTCTTCTTTTGTTCCAGAAAACAAAAGCGGTCCTCTTGGCACCTGGGGCAAAACTTCCTTTTTGGATATTAGTGGAGCACTGTCACGGAGCCTCCTTAGGCCTTGACCTGAAGTGGGAGGTGTCTGATAACCCAAGCAAAAACAAAGAAGACCCTAAGAAGGGACTCTTGAGAACTCATACTATTGGGTCCCATGGTTTGATGCTGAAAAATTATTTTCTTTATGTTTGCTTGTTAAAGTCCACACTTGTGTCCTTATAAGTCTGGTTTCCAAAGCTAGTTGATTTTTTTTTTCCTACTTAGAGCAGTTGTTATAGATTTATAGAAACATCATGCAAGAAGTTCAGAGATCCCCTATACCCTCTCACACACAGTTTCCCTATTATTAACATTTTACATTAGTATTGTACCTTATTATAATTCATGAAACAATATAATTATAATTATGTTATTAACTTTAGCACACCGATTACATTGTGTTGTGCAGTTCCATTGGTTTTAAAACCTAAAAGTTCCCTTTTTGAATATACAATTCAGTGGTGTTAATTATACACGCAATGTTTTGCTTCCAGCCCCACTAGTTGACTTTTTTTTACAATTGTTCCTTTGGCTGGCCAAACAGGCCTTCCTGGACAGGCAATTTCCCAGTACTGATGGGAATAAGAACAATTATCACTTGCTCAGTGATTTCCATCATCAAAGAACTTTCTAAATATGAACTAATTCTTCTCGCAAGAATCAGGTTAAGCGTTGTTATCCCCACTTTACAGATAGGCATGCCCTGATTTCATTATTCTGTAGACTTTGAATTCACGATAACTGTACTTAGCATTATATGGTAAATTGAAGATGAAAAGAACTATTAGTCACTCAGCATTGCCCTTCCTTCTCCACCTCCCTGCAACCAGAACAGGAAATGCCCTGCAATCTACTTTCCAGTGCCTTGACCAGCCTTGGTTTAAATGTCTCAGGGGAACTTCCTCATAAGGCTACCCTCTGAGAACGAATCCCTTCCAAAAGCTGCTTTAGTGGTCCCGATGCTGAAACCTCCTCTCCTGGAAGACTCTTGGAAGTGAGGAAAATGAGGTTGGCAGCCTTTATTCCTTCCTCCTTTAGGAGAATTGCAAATTCCAAGAGTCGCATGTGTATTTTTTCCTTTCACAGTAGATTTTTATGTGCCTTTCTAGGTTTACTGACAGACATACGGGATTTTGAGTTGCAGTTGGGACGTGAGCTCATGAAATTAGCATTAACTGCTTTAACCGGTAGGTGTGGGTGTTTATGGAATAAGCAAGTCATAATCGCTGACCACAGCCATTAAAATGTGATGTGAGTCAACTTTGAGTACAAAGACTTTCTACAAGCCAACCCTCTTGAAGCATAAATGATCATAATTTAATATAATGAGAATAATTAATAAGGAGTGTGCCAGTGACCTTGAATATTAATATTGTTTCCTTTTCCTGTAAACAAACCGGGCTATTTTATTATTATTTTAGTGTGTAATTTGGCATAAACACTCTTTTCAGATAATTTCCCCAGGTGACTTTTGTCTCCTTGGCAATTTCCGGCTTTAATAAAGAAAACCTAATTAAGAAGGAGCTGTTGATTGGTTTGCTAGTGTAATTAACACAGGTGATGCTAATGAGTTTCTATGAAACCGGTGGTTTATGGGAAAAATAAACAGACCGCTGGTACATATGGCCCAACTGATATCTGCACTCTGGAAGAAATGATGATTTCTAAGTCTCCTGTGAGTGGTTTGTGGGCATGGAATAAGCAGATAAAACATTTTTATAAGATTCATTAGTGGAACTAGACCAAATTGGGAGCAAAAGTGTCAATGCTAGGCGATATTAAAAAATCTGATCTTTGGCTGCTCTTGTTAGGTCTGTCTTCTTTCATTTTCCTAAAAGGGGCAGATTTCTTTTGTTTGGGTTGGGATTCTGACTTTTATTATAAAGGCATTTTAAGTTTACAAAGCCCCTGGCCGGGCAGACTTTCTGGAGAAATTTTAATTTTCATTCATTCTCTTCCCTTTGACTTTGCCCTTTAATCCTTGAGGATGCACCCACCAGAAAACACATGGAGTTTCTGCAAAACCTAAGATTTAGGAGAGTCTCCTTTCTTGGCAACTGCTTCCTGGGGAATCCTTGATACTTATATTTTCAGTGGCATTCGCTCTAGTCTTGTCCACTCAAAATTGCTTATTGAAAATGAATTTTCTTTTTTTCTTTCTTTGGGCGATGGAGGAAGCGGTTCAGATCTTATTTAACATCAATTTTACAAAGAGAACAAGATGAGTAACATTGATGCACATTTACTCATTGTAAATTTAACTCAGAATACCTGGCTGTTATTCTTGAAAATTTGGAAATACCCCATTTAATTTTACAATAGATTTTTGAAGTAGTCTACCTAAAAAGCAGGTATACAGTCAGACCTTTGATGTGTATATAGTTTTTCTCAGCCTATGCCCTTTTCTGCTGGTGTGCTCTCCTTCAAATCAATTTTTTAAACAGGTGGTGTCTCTTCATTTTCATCTCATTTTTCATCAGCAGCTAGTTAATTTCTTCTTTCTTTTTTTCCACCTCCAAAAACGTCTGTTCTATTTTGTTTCTTGACTACTGCTATGTGACAGAAAAGCCAGAGACATTCTATGTCTAGCAGTGCACCTCCAGGGACATCTTTTGAACTCTCATAATTTGTATTTATTGCCACCCACTTTGTAAGTTCACAGTTTAATTTGCCAGCAGTGGCAGTGTTAGGCCGACACAGTAAAACAAGATAACGTTAAAATGTCAGAATGAGAGGGGGCATGAATGATGCATTACCCCTACTAGAACTTGCACTTGTCATTCCTTTCCACCAAAGTGATGTTAACTACCTTTTGAGAGCTTTATCTGACTGGTATTACTCAGAAATAGGATCATTAGTTCACTGTTCTGATTAGGAAGCTGCTATGCTTGATTAACTCTTCTTGGACTGGGATCTCAATGGAGGCATTAAATGAATCATGCTGACTTGGACATCTAGAACTAATTTATAATTATTTTTTTGCAATTATTTGTAGTTGTTGACATGTGTTTTTCCAAGATGTGGTACTTAGCAGAGACGAGTTAAACATCCTGGAGAAAAGACAAGCGTGTTTGAGTTGTACCTCGAATCCACATTTCAGTGAAGGGCTTCTAGATTAAAAAAGAAATTTCCCACTGACAGATACAAAGCCATCATTCTTGCAGTATGTACAAATTCTCCACAAGCATTTCTGAATCATTGGGCTAGAAGGAAACTAGTTGAAGTCATACTTATTCAGGGTGGTGACTTCAAGTGCAAGAGGCAGGGTTAGCGAAAGGAAGCTTCCTAGGTGATAAATCCAAGGTATTAGGGCAGGAAAAGACGCCTCCCTTACCCGCCCCTCACCCCCCCCCCCAAAAAAGAAACCACATTCCCCAAACCACCTCACAGCATCCCTTCTCTACCTAAAATCTTCCCATTTTTGCTACTGCTGAAATCCCAGCACATTAATTCTTTTGCTTCTGACCAAATATATTACTTTCTGTGCTTTTTCAAAATACACAAGGAGCTTAAACTAACTGTGAATGAGTTCTTGATTCAAGAGCAGGTTTTGATGGGGAAAGTATTAGAAGGCGAGGAGGTGGATGTGGGAGTGCCACTGGAGAGGAAATTTGAAGTGGAACAAGAATTTGGATGGTATCAGAGACTTAATTTGCGTTCCAGAGAAAAGGGCTCCATTTCATAGTAAAGAGAGCCTCTGATACTCGTCCACCATTCAAGGAAAGAAATTTGTATTTTATTTTAGGCTTTCTGAAATGAGAATATTTTTCATTCCTGTGCTTCCCAATAGAAATATAAGCCTATCTCACAATCTGACTCTGATAGGGATCTGTTTCTCTTACTTGGCACCGTGTTTACAGTGCTGAGCTTCCCGGCTCTTCGGTGCACGATATACATTTGTTAAATTGAATGGATGAAGCTGTCACTAAAAAGCAGTGCCCTCCCATCCCACATTCAAGAATTTCCCCCAAATGTCTAATTTCCTGAAAGGGCTTTTTGTCTGTTTAGATACAGAAATTGGGGTTGTTATCACAGATACCTCTGATGAAACTGGATTTACCCTGAGCATGTTGGCAGTGCCATCCCATTATGTTCTCTTATCATATACTTGACATCTAAGTTGCCATCTTTCACTGTCTGCTCGTCAGCCTGTATTCTCTTTGTAGATTTCTTGGCAGCTAAGCCCTGGCTGTAGATGTAGATGAATTGGCCTTCAACTAACTGTACTAAAAATGTAACCATTGCTTGCTTGTTCAAGAAGATGATTTTGATCTTTCAGACCAAGTCAGATGCCTCTCTTTGGGGGAACATGCTCAAGTGAGATGGGGGAACTGGAGATCAGTGTCAGGAACCAAAGGGAACTCGGTTTCAGGGTAATTTTGATAAGACCCTGAGATGTATAGGAAAGAATGTGCTTTGGGTTTCTTGGTTCCATTAAATGTCTTATGAGAGTATATGTTTGGTCAGGGTGAATCACTTAAAACGAATTCCAGTGTATTGAAATTTTTCTCTGTGAACCTATTTTCAATGATTTGGGCCTGTACTGCCCGGAGAACTGATGTGCTCTGAGAGTTGGCTGTTACGCTGCTTTTGTAGAGGAGAAATGAAGGCATAGAAAAATAAGCAGTTTTTTTTTTAAGTGTATGTGAAAAGACAGACATCAAATTGGAAAGACTTTTTCTTTCCCTCTCATAGCCCTGTGGGAAAACCTCTTGATCAATATGGGTCAGGCTTCATAGAAATTAGCTTTATTTTAAAACTGCTGTCATTTGGAAGTTCCCATTTCTATATCCTCTCTTAGAAAGGACAGTTGGGATTGGAGTGCTAGAAGACAGTCTGTTTGGCCAAGAAAATAGGAACATTTTTTCCCCTTCTCAAAGTCAAATGTTCCAGCATGTACTTTAGGGAGCCAACAAATGTGACTTCCTCTAGAAATAATTGTTGTAACTGAAATATGATTACTTTCCAAAATTTACCCCCTCTACATTATTCAAGGTTGTCCCAGAAAGAGAACAAAATGAAACTCTCAACAATTTTGTCTACCTTTTTTGCTCAAAGCCAAGGCTCTGCAGCACCATTAGGATGTAGATTATCACATTTAAAACCTGTGATGACACCGTTGTACCCATCTGAATGATTAATCTGCTCATTAAAAGAGTGCCGATGGGCTAGTCTAATTGGAACATGGATCTTCTTAAAGGACGTTACAGGGTCGGGAAGAGGAAATATTACTCATAACATAAAGGAGGGATTAATTATGCTACTAAATACTACTGTGTGAAATTTACATATGGGTCTAGTTAGAGACAAGGATTAGAAAAAGCAAAGCATCCCAGTTTATAACATTTATGTCAACTTTAAGGCAGGTGGTGTGTTCCTACTTTAATCCCAAATCTTAAATCAACATTTACAAAAGCTGTTACAAACTCAAATGCCACAGAAGGTTTAGAGGTTGGGATAAACAGAGAATCTGCATCAGTGAATCACTGTGGTTCCAAGGTATGGATTTTTAAATACAATTGCAAAGATCCAAAGCTGCAGAGCAATTGCTGTTCTCTGTAAAACCTTAAACTTCTGGCTGATATTAATCTTTCTACAGAGAAACAAAAGTACAATTGGGATCTTTAAGAAAATATCTTTAAGAGCACTAGTATACAGTTTCTTTTTTTTTTGAAAAAAATGCCCTTTTTTCAAATAACCTATATGTATAAAAGATGAAAGGGGATTCCTCTAGTTGCAAAAGGAAGGGGACTTTAAAGCTCCATCACATAGCTTCTCTGCCCGAGGGATCCTACAGCACACAGTTAGAGAACCACCATGCAACATGAAGGTGAATCCTAGAATCTCTGGGTCAAAGAGAATCTTGAAGGTCTTTTGTTCTCTCTCTCTCATGTTAAAGCAGGGGAGCACAACATTGACACAGCTAATTAGTTGACATGCAAGAGCTAAAACGCAGAGTTTCTGACTCATTGTCCACTGCTATTTTTGGTAAACAACGCAGCCTCTCTAGTCTGGTTACCAAATATTTTGACACCTTGGATCATCTGCTTGATATGTCACGGCTTAAGATATCTATGTTTACTAAAGTCAGATCTACTTGACCCATGCAATATATTCTGACACATCTTGAGGTTTTGTTGCATTTCTACTACTTGAAAATTCATATTCTTTTTTTACTTGTAGGCAGATGGCATACTGTGTGTGTTGCAAAACATGGACGGTTGCTACTTCAGAGGACACACCTTGCTTTACGGGCTGGTCTAGCCAAAAAAGAAATAATGAAAATTAGGGCACTTGGTTATTCACGGGCTTCTAACCAGTAATTACCAGGCTTGGATAATTCCCTTGGGCATTGAGAACCAGGTGACCTGTTTGGGATTGAGGAAGCTGTAGGCTGAGAATGTGGAAGCTTAAAGGTACTGCGACGGGTCATCAAGTTCATATCCTACATACTTTGGATCCTTGTACTCAGCTCTCGTATTTGTTCTCTCATCTCCATTCTGCTGCACTTGCCTTCACTGAGTTCACCATCATCTCTCACCTGAATTACTGCATAACTTCCTAGCTCCCTCTTGTTCTCTAGTCTTGACCCTACTCAATCTGTTGTCTACACAACTGCCAGAATGATCTTTCTAATATCCTTTGGCCATTACTCTCTTGCTTAAAACTGGCTGCCACTTGGACAGCCTGGCTCCTCATTATCCCTGAGATAAAAGCAAAAGCTTTTTAGCGTGGCTCACAGTATCCTTCCTGACCTCATTTCTTGCTACTTTCTCTATTACACTGGGCTATCGTGCACTGATGCAAACCCACCATGCAAGCTTAGGTCACCTTTGTCTTTGCACCTGCTTTCCTCTATGGCTATCATGACCTCCTTTGCTTTCCTCTTGCTTAGGTTTCCCTCTGGCTGTCTCTTACTTATCTTCAGGATTAAAATTAGCATTACCTTCTCAAAGAAGCCTTCTTGTACCCACCAGTTCAGGATAGAATTTGAGATATCTCTGTCAAAGTAAGATAACTCTGTATGGGGCCAATTTACATGAGAGCTTCCTCCAACCAATGAGCGCCTTAAGGGCAAGGAGCATTTTATTATTGCTTATTGTATTCCTATCTCTAAGTACTATGACTGGTTCAAAGGAAGAAATCAATAAATATGGAAGGAAGGAAAAAAGAAAACCTGGCAAGAATCGAATACCCTTGTAAATTGTGCAGGGAAAAGTGTTTTAACATTCCTTCGTTAGCTATTACATCATATACTGTCTTTCATTAATAGCTAGATTGGTGCCTTTTTATATCAAGCTTTACTCTCTTCGTTCAATATCATTGTTTTTGCTTTCTTCCTGTCTACAGTCACAATAGGAATCATCTGGCTACTGCCTTTTCTAGAAGCATCTTTCAAAACATTGGTTCCTTGGTGTGTTGCTTCATGGTCATTTCATTTTGGCATGCTTTGTAATATGTTTGTATGTAGGCAGAGACCTGTAATTGAAAAGAGAGGTAAGAAAGTTGTTTTTCTGTTTGTCATGGATTTTGGAGTATTCTCTAAGCTTGAGATGTGGTATGTCTTGAAGGTTAGTTCTGAGGTTGTTCTTGCTGTCATCTGACTTAAGATGAAATTTTCAAAGAATATATTGCCATTCTGTGAAAGTTAACAGTGAAGTATGATTGCAAGTCAGTTAAAAAATGCTTGCTTTCTGTGGAAACCTCTGAACATTTTTAAGACTCAAAAGTGGCATGCAGAGAGCTTTAGAAATTAAAATCTAGTGGCATATCACAATTGCCCAGCACTGAAGAAGACATCTTAGCGTAGTATTCTTCAGCAAACATCATTTCTGGGCCTCCATAGTCTGCAAGTGAAAAATAAAAACTGCAAGCTACACAAGACGCTAAAGCGACACAGTATTGTAGTAAAACCTTGATCAACCAGAATGCCTGAGAAATGAAGTGGCTTGTGAATCTTTTCTACCCTTACTGGTAGAAAATATTTCATTGTCTTCTTCGGTAAATCATGGTCTGGCAGTAGAGATGTGGTATTAGAAGGCATAGAAGGTTGGGTTAGATGTGAATGAACTCTTGGATATCCTTGAAAGTTGTTCTAAATTATGGAAGAGTGGGGTTTTCAAGTCAGAAATAAGACTTACTCGCAGTCTGATAAAATCTCATCCTAAAGAAACAGAAGCAGAGGGCACAGGGATGAACCACTGGCCCCACGTCCCATAACTGGTTGGTCCCACAGAAGATGGACTGATACCTAGTCCTCTGATACCTAATTCGTTGTTTGTTACCTTGGGCCATAAGTCCCTACATGGGCTTTAAGAAGTGTTTACTTTTCTGTATTGTAAGCCCAGTACAGAAAGCAATGATAATTGACTGACATAGAGAATGAGATTTAATAAGTTGTACTCTGGTAAAACAAAGTACTATAGAGACATCCTGGCTTGTAGCATTAAGGTCGCTGTCATTGTATAAACTCATAACAAAACACTTTCCTAGGGCGTGTGCAGAGTCAAAGGTTACACACTCGTGGCTGCAATCATATTTGGCTTGTGGAAGTGTTTTGGTTGGCCAGTGTAGTCTTATCACCCTTTAGATGGAGTATGTGGTCTCCTGGTTGCCTCAATCCCCACCACTCCCAGCTGCTTTACTCCCTTATGCTGTTGGCCTGTTCTCGGAGGCTTTTGACGTGAGAGCTCTGAGTTTAATGTGCCTTTTTGTTTTGTTTTGGGCTTACAGGGAGGAAAGCAAGAGATGTCTATTTTCAAAACATCAGAGAAGGGGGCTACATTTGTGGAATGGGTTAGTCTTTGACAATGTTGTTTACATATTTGGAAGCATACCACCCCTCAAGCTGCTGCCAGCTTTTGCACATCACTTAAATGCAGTCCCGTGCTACCATCAACATTAGTCCAAATCTGTCACAACTGGCAACCTTCGGCATTTGTATGAAAAGATGGTTAATTGGTCTGTGCATTGGCACAGATGCAAGTCGTATGCAAATAAGATGATTGCATTTCTGACACCAGCCGCTCAGGAATTTACAAAAGATATTAAGGTTTTCCTCTTTTATCTGACAAAGAGCTTTCCAGGGTTT
The DNA here is from genome assembly GCF_023851605.1 of Tamandua tetradactyla. NCBI lineage: Eukaryota > Metazoa > Chordata > Mammalia > Pilosa > Myrmecophagidae > Tamandua > Tamandua tetradactyla. The sequence continues at coordinate 40,170,689 of NC_135346.1, read as the reverse complement.
AAGATCTTCATATTTCTCTCTTCTTAAAACACCATCTTTTTTTTTCTCTCTCTCTCTCTCACAGAGGAATAATAATTATAATTCTATATTTATTATAGAATTTATTATATTATTATTATATAATAAATTCTCACAAAGGAATTTTTTTATAAATAGGAATGACCTCCATGGATGGGGGTTTAACTGAGTGGTAAGCATGCCATTCAACTCCTATTTCTAAAGTGATTTTTTTCAAATTACTTTTTTAAGATTAAAGAAACAACAGATGGTCTTTTTTAGAAAATTTGAAAAAGGCAATCAGGAAAACGAAAATTAATTCTTACCTAAAGACAACAGAAAATCTCTTTTAACATTTTGTGTAGAATTTTTCTCTCTATATTAAAACTATGTGTATTTGTAAAATTGAATACTGTTCTGTAACTCACTTTTTTCCCTTATAATATGTTATGAATATTTTAATGTGTCTCATAAAATGTTTTGATAATTGCACAGCATTACATCCTGTAACTTATTTAACCATCCCCCTGTTGTGGAATGTTTGGCCTGTTTTCAATTTTTCACAGTTGATAAAATGGAGCATTGAGTTGCTTTGTATATAAATTGTTGGATGCAATCTGACTTTTTTTTCTTTAGGATAAATTCGTAGAAGTGTAAACTCTGAATGAAAGAATAAGAATATTTTTAAGACTTCTGGTACATGTTGCCAAATTGCCCTCCAGAAAGATTATACCTATTTATTCTCTTACCAGTATTTCATGAGGGTATATTTTACTGGCATCCTCCACAGACCTCACTTAAAAACCTTTGCCAACTTAGTAAACTATAAAATAGAATTTATTTCCTCTTTTAATTTGCATTTCTTTGTTAATTGTTGAGGGTGACTGTTTTTCTTTGTATTTTTTAATATGTTTTATGAATTGCTTATTCGTTTCCCACCCCACTCCCACCCCCCATGGCCTTTTACTTAGGCTTGAAACAACAAGTATTTATTCACTTTCAGGAATTTCAGAGTAGCCATTGTCCTCTGGCTTGACAGGGAACCTGGGGTATCTGCTCCCCAGGTGGCTCATTTAAAAGACTGGTGCAGGAGGCCTCAGTTTCATGAGCCTCTCCGTGGTTGCTTGAGCATCCTCCTGCCATGGCAGCTGGCTTCCCCCAGAGTGAGTGATCCAAGGGAGGGAGGGAGCAAAGAGGAAACTGAAATGGCTTCTCACAGCCCCTGTCTGCCATATTCAACTTGTTGGAAATGAGTTATTAAATCCAGCTCACACTCAGGGGACGGGAATTAAGTTCTGCTTCTTAACGAGCTTGTGGACATATTTATGTGAACATACGCAATTTGTGGACATACAACCACAGCCACAGTCCATCTTTTTTTTTGCAATGCATGTTCCAAATATTTTCCTACAGTTCGTTGTTTGTCCTTCAAAATGAATTTCTTTTTATATTCAGAAATATTAAATTTTAATGTGCTGCTTAGTCTATTGATCATTCTCTGTTTTGAAGTCTTTCTTTTCATTTATGCTTAGATATGTCTTCTCTGCACTGGGTCAGATAAATATTCACCTATCCTTTATTTCTTTGGTGGTTTTAATGCCTCTGTTGCACCTCTTTAATATTTATGCAATTTATCTTTGGTGTATGACATTAGATCTAACAATCTAATTAAGCTTTTCCCAAATAATTCACATTTTTAGTGCCAATTTTGGAATAAGCCCACTGTTTCCTAATGATTTGAAATGCGTCCTTTATTATCAATAAATACAGTGTAAATCTTCAGCTGATGATCGTATTATGGTCATGATCTTTATTAAAATATTTAAATACTTCCATGCTTCTTGGTCAATAGCGGTGGCCCTGAGTCTCCCAACCCTGCCTTTCCCCTAAGTTCAGACCCTCCTCCAACAATTAAAAGGGTCTTTTGGGGCACACTGAAGGGGTAGGTGAGTGCCTCCCTGGCTGGAGCTCTCATGCCAAGACTGTCAGTTCTGATATTTTGAATATCAGCTCTGACTAGGGACATCTATGCACATGACTTTTTATTCCATCTAGTGTTTCATGTGTTTACTCTGATTCCCCCACTACACAATTTTAATACCTGTAGCTATTGTAACATGTTTTAATTTTGTAACCCCATGCATTTTCATAATTATTATTGCTTATTTATTCTTGTTTATGAACAGTAGAATAATTTTTTAGGTAAAATAATCCCTTAGGATATTGAGTAAAATTGTATTAAAGTCTGGGGAAATTGATATCCTTACTACATTGCATTTACATGTACATGTGTATATACATATATATTTCCATGTAGTCAAGTCTAAGTTAATGTAATGTACTTAAGTAGAGCTTTTCTTTATATTTTTGGTTGAATTTATTCCTGTTTATTTTGCCTGTTTTTTTTGCTCATGGTAGGGAATGGTATTTTGGCAGGGTGGTTTTACTGCCGTATAAAATATTGGCATATTGGTCATTATGCCTATTTTAAGTTCATATGCATTAATTACTTAGGGCTTCTTTAAGGTAGTAATTTTCCAAGTTTCAGACAATGGAAATGTGCTAAATTCTGTTAAGTAACATGTCCTTCCACCAGGACTTTGAATTACTTTGATATGAGTCACAAAATTCTGGTCACTTACATTGCATAAATTACCAGTCCAAAATGACTTCAAGGCAACTCAAGTGATGTGTGAATCACACAGGCAAATTTGTCATTGATATCCTAAATGCAGGCCATTAAATAGCCTTTTCCTGAAGGTTTCTTGTTTGAAGTTACTCTTGGCTTAAAATGTCTCTGGCACAGGGCATTGAACCTCAGGCACGTTGTTAGGTTATGAATGGGATGGTTTCAAAACAGTCTTTCTGGTTTTATAAGAGTCTCTCATCTGGATCCGAAGCTTGTTACAGAGAATACCAGGCCTTTACCCCATGATATTAAAATGATTGGGTGACTGTTAGCAAAGCAATAATAGCAGTGGGATGTGTACATTAACCTGTCTGTGGGGGGAAAACGCTGAGAGCAACAGGCCTATAATTTAGGTATTAGCGTTAGTCTATGAAAAACATGCTGCTTTTGCCTATCATGATGCTAATCAGGAAACCATGAGAGTCTTCCCTGACTGAGCAAGGGCAGGGCAGAAAGGAAGTCAGCTGTCCTCCTGTTTTTGAAGAAAAAAAAAAAAAGAGAGAGGTGAACTGAACTCTGATAGGAACCTCACTCTAAAGCTGATTCCTGAATTTAAAGGTGTGGTAGTCGGATCAGCACCACAAATTGGAGGCATCTGATTTGCATGGAGTAACAGGAGTGGGTCACAGCCTTCTGACGGGTCAATGGCACCACCGGGGATTTGAAGAAAACTTTGATTCTTCCTCTTTTCCCCTTGCTATCATGAAGCTAGCATGCTGTTCTATTGTAAAAGAGGATCCCTTACTTGTAAAGCCAAGCTTGTCATTTAAATCCATCCAAGTTAGGACACCACAGAGCGCTGTCAGATGTCAGTCTCAATGCAGCAGGAGAATGTTTTTCAACAGCTTTCTAACCCCTTTGCCCGGAAACACAGAGGCTTGGATAAAGAGGGAGGGGCAGCTGACTGGGGTTTGGAGGATTTTTACAAAGGCAAGATCGGAATTTTTCGTTTGAGGCAGGTTTTCTTTTTCTTCTCTTTTTCTTCTTATTTTATTTTCCTTTAAGCCTGGTGTAAAAGATATTTCCACAAAAGGGGAGTGAAAACAATCGGACTGGTTGTAAGGACTCCTTCATTTGAGGGTCTCCTTAAGGTATGTGGACCTGCGAAGGCTGAGGTCCTTTTTCTGCGCATAGGCGATGGCTGTTTGCCAGTCACTTCCCTTGAAAAATATTGTTTGGCTTTAAGGTAGCTTTGAAATGTTTGGCAGAGGAACTGGCTGTGGCAGAATACGGACAAAGAGGAATGGAGAGTTTCCTATTAAGCCCTTTAGGCCTCTGGTACCCAAACCCAGTAAAACTCAGAAGCACAAGCCTCTGAGCAGTGGCTTAACATGCACTGCAGCACCTTTGGTCAGAGGGCAAAATCGGAACCATTTTTTTCTTAAACCTTGATTAACGAAATGCTTGGGAGATGATATGTCCCAGGAATTCTAATGAACTCACTTGGCACTTATTATTTACTACATTTATTCAACAATTGTTTCTTCGGCATGTCTCATAGGCCAGATATTGTCCCACCCTGGGGATCCAGCTTGGAACGAGAAAGAATTGGTTCCTGCCCTTTTGGGGTTTCCTATTTGGGTCTGCCTCATCAATTTTCTTAACTTACATGTCTCAACCTTTACAGTTTGAATTCCTGGTCTTTGATGGAAAGAAAGGATAGATAGCTCATATTTTCTTACATCCTTGGCAGTGCTTAGCAATGCAATACCTTACAGGGGTGTTCAGTAAATACTTTCCCAATTGCTTGATTGGCAGTTTTTGTGATGGTTAAATTTGGTAAGTCTCAGTTTTCTCTTCTGTTAAATAGGGATAATAGTACCTACCCATCCCACGGGTTGCTTGTGAAGAGTGAATGCCACGATGCATGTGATTCACTCAGCAGAGAGCTTAGCAAAGCATAAGCCTTGCCCTTGGGAGCTACCAGTTTTATTCATGGCAGAATTTGTGGAGGTGTCAGAGATAATGGAAGTGATAATGGCTCATTAATATCTAGAAGCTTCTGTTCTGGTTAATTCCATTGAAATCTTTCTACAATACCATGAACTTCTTTCTTCTTTTAGTAAAGCATAGTCATCTTCAAGGAATCAAATGTTATTTGGATGGCTGAAGACGACTCGGAAGACTTTAGAGTTATGATTTGAAATGTACATTCTGTATATACCAGGCCGTGGTTGTAGAAGATATGGAAAGTCTCCTTTCCAGATACTCCTGGAAAGGAGTGAGTGAGTGTGTTTGTGTGTGTATGTGTACACTTAAAGATAAATCCTGTGACTGAGAGTCCAGTTAAGATTCCAGTTGGTGAAAAGCCTCTTGAACTTTCTCACGTCTCTTCCTTTCAGTGGCACAGATGTCATTTCAGAGGTGGTAAGGGCGCTCATTCTCCTCTTGTGGAAAAAATACTCAGAGATCATCAGGCTGCATTTCAGTGGAAGGAAACCGCAGCATGGAATTTGACCTGGAAAGGTCTGTGGCATGTGACTGCCATGTCAGTCCAAAGTAGCAGCTTCCGTGTCAGCAGAGAGCATGGTTCAGAATGTGTGTGCTGGAGTTTGACCTCGACCCAAGTCTTGGCTTCCCCGTTCATTAGCTTCGTGACCTTGGGCACACACACACACACACACACACACACACACACACACACACCTACACACGTGAATATATTTATTATCTTAATACAGCATCTAGCATTTAGCACATAAAGCATGAGCTGTCATCAGAGCCAGAATGTAGCTAGGATCTTGTAACAAATAAGTTATCAATATAACATGTAAGTCTTTGTTTCATGAACGAATGAATGGCCACTGTTACTACAGTTATTCTTCTGTCAGTTTTGCCGAAGCTAAACCTGCTTTTGCAGCCCCTCTTTCTTTCAATTGCTTTTCAAACCTGGAGCACTTTCTTATAACTGCCTTCAGCAGTAGCATGCTTGTACTTTTTATGGACTGACCTGAGTTTTGGAAACATCCAGCAGTAATTTGTTGCCAAGACCAATGTAAAAGATGAGTCTGTTAAAGATCATTTTGGTTCAGAAACGTTGTGTGCTTGGAAGGGAACTATACTGAGTTGAACCCCTAGAACTCTGCTTGGATTCAAAGGAAGAGCTGGGACTGTTCCTGAGCTGAGTCTCCCAAAGTGACCAATTGAAATGGGATGGGATTCATTTCGATGTGCGGTTTAAAAATCAGTCACACTTCAGGTCTCACTCTAGCTACTGTGCCCTGGAGGGAAAGGAGCAGTGAAATTTTGTGTTGGCGGTATGAAAAGCAGAGGGTTAAGAACCCAGGTTTGTCAAGTTAGAGCTGGTTTGGAATCCTGCCTCTGTCCCTAACTAGCTTTGAGCCTATAGCTTGTTACTTACATCTTCTACTCTGCAGTTTCTTCTCTATAAAATTTTTTTTCCCTGAGGATTGCAGGAAAAAATGTGCTTGGCACATAATATTTCGTGTTAAGTTTATTTCTCCCTTTTACATTACTTTAGTTTCCTTTTCACATATACTTGGGACTCTAACATTCCTGGGCTTCTCAAGTCCTCAAGAAAAATGATCTGAGAGATGAATTCCCATGAAGCATTGGTGCCTCTGTCTGTTCCTGCTTTTACCTTCCCCACCAGTATTTGTACTTAAAAGACGGTGTCTAGAAAGGGCAGTGTCTAAGGGAGAGGGATGTTTCCAATTTTAGCATCTCAGGCACAGGGAGACTGGCATTCGAGGGCAGGGAGGCCACAAGTCCATACCACCTGCCACATGGCTAGAAGAGTCTCAGGTTGGCAGAAAGGTTCAGCTTCCTGGAATCCGTCCTTAGGGTAGTAGCCTATGAGAGTGGACAATTCTTTTGCTTACAGAGGCGTTATTAAGAAGTCGTGCCCTAAGGACAATTCGCTGCAAATGGATGGCACATTTGTTCTCATGGCATGACTTTCAAAAGCAAATTAATTATAAACTGTTTGCAGTTTAAGTCAGTTTGACTGGACTACGTGTTTGCAAGGCCTATGAGTACATTTGGCACGATGGCTGGCACATTTGAATTTTAATGTCTTTGACAAGCTGCAGCTTCCTTGGCCTGGGTAAGCTGCCTAACTGCCATTTAACTAGATTATGCCAGAGTGACTCTTTATCTGAAGGGTGGGTCTTCAGCTTGCAGTCCCCACACCGCTGCCCCGTCAGCCGTGCATCCATCTAAATGTTACTGAGAAACTGGAAGCTGAATGCAGAATACCCTGAGAAAATGATGGTTAATCACCTAGAAAAGTTTATTTGCATCAGCACAATAATACACAGGCACATAAGACTTTCGGTTCCCTAAACCCAAGAACTGGTTTAACAACGCTGGGTGAAGTTTGACATCCTGCTGTACAGATAAATGTAAAAGGCAGGTTGGGAAAAAATACAGTGAAATCCCCCCTTTTGTCCAGAGCATTGTGCATGTTTTTTTTTTTCTAAAAGTAAATTTGGTTTTTGTTTATTTTTTTTCCCAAAGCTTGTGCTTTCAGCTTGTTTATGAAACAGTTATACAACCATGGGTAAAAACCCAGTAATGTCACAGGCTGCACTCTCTTTTGACTTTTGGTTGCCTGAACACTTTTAACCTGCCACTGGCTCATCCGCTCCACATGGTCTTGAAAATCTCCATCTCTTACAAAATCCTCAAGTTGCGGTGGACCTTGAGTAGATGGCGTGGTGGCAGACTAATTAAAAAAAAATAAGGAAAGCATCTGAAAGGCAGCATCTTATCTTTCCACACCATGATTTGACCCTTTTCCCCACATCTTCCTTCTTTCTCTCCTTCTGCCCTTTTCCTCAAAAGGGGACTGAATAATCATCAAATTTTATGAGATTAGGAGAATTCATGATTAAATTGGCCTTACTGAGATTTGAACTTGTGATTCAAAGCACTCTTTTATGAAAGAGGCACAAGTTTGAAGGCTTTGGTCTCTGGGCTTCCATTCACCTCTTCCTGCCAGGTCCCTGGCATTTATTTATCTATGAGGCTTGCAAAATCATGGCCTGTCATAATGGTAAGTAAAACGTGTTGGAATTAATATGAAGAAGAAAGGCACAATTACAACTGCTTAAAACAGTCTTAAAATATACTTAAGCAGAGGTTTGCCACGTAAACACACAATTAAAGCAGGAATTTGTGATGGATGCAAGAGTTTGACGGTCCCAGACATATTGTTTACTGGTGTAGTTAGCAGATGGATAAGTCAACCGATCCCAGATGTGCAGCTTATAAATATAAACTCACATCCTTCTAGTGATGTATGTCTGCAAGTAGCAACAAATTACTTTCTATTTAATTCTTGACTATTTGCTGAAGGTAGCTTTGTAATACTCGCCTGCTTAAAAAAAAAAAAAAGATATTTAACTGGTTTCCTCTTTCAGAAGTGGTAACCAAATATCTAGAAAAGGGTACTTTTGTGCAGGAGTCGTTTTAAAGGACAAGTTTAAATAGGTTTACTTTGTTCTTTTAAGTTCAGATATCTAAGCCTTCTATCCCTAGCCACAGTTTTCAGATATTTGCAGCTAATTAATTATTAGGCAATCTAATCTGAATTGAATGAATTTTCCCTTTTAAGGCACATGGAGCAACTTTTAGGTAAGAAAAAAATGGAAACAGCTTTTGCTGCTTATAATTCTCGCAACTAATGAAAAGTAATATTGCTGTTCCTTTCAAATAATGCAATAACAAAACACCGAGTGAGAGCATTGCATTGTATTGTTCTATTTGCAGTTTAAATAATTTAGCTGCAAAAATCTGAAGGCTGCTTTAGCTGTAATTAATTATTCATTAATGACATGCTAATTGCATAATACCTTTGAATATTTAACAACATGCAAAAGCCAGGCTCTGAAGTTATATTTTTAGTGCAGTGAGAAAAAAATCCTTTAGACCATCACTGCATCAGGGGGACAAAAAGTCCTTTTTCAGATGTGAGGTACAGTAGTAGTAGTGGCCTACTTTCCATTCCTCATCTCAGTCACTCTTTGTGTAGTGGAATATAATGTCCTTATCTGGACTTAACAATTGACAGGGAGGTAAATCCCTTGACTTTTGTCCAAATGATTTCTCCACAAAAATGGGTTAATTATCGCCTTTCCCTGGCTTTTTGACTAACAAAAGGCTCTGGATCTCTTTTTTCCTTTCTTTCCTATTTACTGTAAGGAGCCCTTTGAAATGTGATAGTTTAATCGGCAACACCTTCTACAGGGGGAATACTGAGAAGCCAGCCTGGCCCTGGCCGGGAGCTCAGGTTGCTGTGTGAACATTACCTCGGTTAGGCGATCTGACCTTTATTATGCTAAAGCCATCCTGGACTTTGCGAATGAAAAACTCCTATAGTGCTTGGTAGTCAACTTCGTTTGTTTCTGCTAATAAAAGCTGGCGGGTTTTAACAGTGTCTTTTAGTGGGTGGGATGGCCGAAGAGCTGCCTTAGTTGTGTTTCATTAATTCCCCTGCAAGGCCTGAAGTTTGCATCTCTCTGCACCCTGTCACTATTTCTGGGTTTCACAGCTACTCATTGTCCCGTACCTGTTAAGTCAGAAAAAGTCTTGGTAGTATTTAAGCAGCGAACAGGGACTGGCTTTTTTTTCCCTCTTTTTTCTTTTTGTTTGTTGTTATCATCGTTTTGGTCCAAGTTAGAAAATCCTCCACCCCTAACTTAGTACGAGCCCGTGAGCCGTGCAGCAGCTTGTCCTTGTGGCTGAGAATATATTTCATGCACTGGGGCTTACTTACTGAATCATGTTTTGCATTTGACTCCCATCACTATTAATGGCATTTGTGAATGCACATTGGCGGGAAGAAGACCCCATTGAATCTGTGCATTATCGAAGAGGTATCAGGGGAATTAGCGTACTCTGCATCTGGTACAAGATGGATTTTACTGTACAGTGAAAATACTTAGCCATTAAATGAGAAATCACCATTGCAAAGTTACACCTGCCAGGAAAAAAACTATGGAGATGAGAAGGTGCATTCACTAAAGTGAACTGCAAATTCCCCCTTTGGCCTTTGCTTTCTCTCATTTGGGAAATGTTACATCTGCTCGTAGCCATTGTTCAACATGGCAATCTATAATAGGACGCTGTTTTATTATTTAATAATAATATAAATTATATATAATAATTACTACTAATGATAAACAGGCCCACACAGCCAAAAGTGTGTCGGGGTCAAAAGTATTTGCAGTTAATTTGGAAAGTCATAGCCTGCTAAGTGAAAAAGTGAAATAATGCAAAAGGGATGTATTATCCAGTGCCACTTGAATTAAAGAGCTCAGGGATTGTAAAATGGCAAAGCATGGAATGGGTCCAGCCGACAGTCAGATGTTTTACTTGGCTTAAGTGCTTGGTTTAAACTAAAATTTAAAAGTTGGGAGATTAAATATAAAAATCCAAATTTTCCTGTTCTCTTGAACAGTCAGAAGATTTCACAACACTGGGCACATAGCAGCAGTTGGCTGGAGCTGAGCACTCTGGACTTGCCTCCCTTGTGGACATTATACTGACCTGGCCCCATAGGCATTTCGGGATAGTGAGGTTTTAGGGGTCTGTGACTGTGGGATGGACTGATCAGAAAAGGCAGCCTTTTATAAAGGTTCCACTGAATCACCTTGACAGACTCCCGTGATTCTCAGCCATGATGAAGTTTCAGAAGGTTCATTTGTAGCCTTCTCCTTTCCCAGATTAAAATATGTCACTTAAGAAGGTTGTCTCCCAGGCCGCTGAGGAAATACTTCTCTTGCTTTCTGCATGGTCCTCTGATCACTGCCAATTTCACCAACTTGTGACTATTTAAAGAATTTCCATTTGTCTTCAGATCTCAAAATGACTTTGGTTGAGTACCTCCTCTGTGCAAGACACTGGGTTGGGCACTTTTCACCCAAGTCAACTTCTTTACAGTTGCCTAAAGGCTGGATGGACTCCAGCAGATGTCACTGGAAAGTCTTGACGTGCTATGAAGGAACCTTTGCCTAGACTGAAGTCTTGTTGGGAAATGGCTACTGACTCTGGCCTTGAGCCTGCCCTGAGTACCTTTTCTGGGGTGCATTCACTAAGGCTGAATAATGATGTTACATAAATCCCTGTTTCTTCCCAAGTCTTAAAGTGAATAAAGTCCAAGGGAAGTAGACAAGAATGACAAGAAAAGCCAATTTTGAGAGTTAATTAGAGACCTTTGGGTCAGGAGTTAGAAAAGCGCTGGTAATCCATTTCTCCTTAGCCTACTGTCTCTGTGGAAGCGAGCCTGAAACCTTTCATTTTACTAAGTAGTGTTTGGGAAACATCTGTGAACAGACACCATACACCATTGGGAACTGCTTAAAATGATACAACATGAATCTGTCAACTGAAAAATATTGCTGTGGGGAGCATGGCCTGTAAACTCTGTGAATGCATGACCTCTTCTTCTGGAGGTTTGGATTGAGCCAGGAAGCGACCGGGAGGGAATGTGCTCTCTTGATGTGAATTAGGGGATGAGTGTTCAAGATGGGAAAACCAGGTCATAGGAGTTCTTGCTTAAATATGAGTAGAGTGCACTTGACGTAGAGCACAGTTGAAGTTAATGTTTGGGAAGACTCCTTTAGTGAACATCTGTTGAGCATATACAATGGCAAAAGACTATGTTTGTTGAGAGGAGCATATATCAGACATGTGAAACAAAGTCCTAAATTTGCCATGAAATCCAGATTGGGCAAATGAGGTCACTTTTTTTTTTTTTTTTGTCTTCTAGACAAATCTTAGTTGTTGAGATAGACTCTTTTGGGAAAAACCAAAACATAGCTTCTCTAACAAGATCTGTCCTGCCGTTGAGAAATGCTTTTAAAAGAGCAAGAAAAATGAAAAATGGCTATACCATCATAGTATAGGATCTATGGTAATGGAAAATTAAATTTTCTCAGGTAGTTTTGTGGATTGATAAGTGGCAAGTGATTATGGATAAGACTGTTGATATTCATCAATACAAAAAATAGGTTGGGGAAATTGTACAGAATTGTAAGGAGGGTAGGAAAAGGTATAAGAGGGGATTAAGCTACCATTCTTTACTCACAGACAAAATCACAAATGCCTGGTAACAAAAAGGAGGGCAGCCTACGGCATTTCCACAAAATATTCCATGACCTATCCTGTTGCAAATGTGCCTTTTACCATTGCAGGGTGATCAAATGCCACTATCCAGGTCCGGAGTACAATTAAGGGTTTGTGTGATACAGCAGGCGGCCATTCTGTAGTTGAGAGTTTTCACTGTATAATTAAAATAAACGGAGGGGCAGGAGGCAGGAAATGAAGGGGGAGGAAGGTCTGGGTGAAGCATATTCAGACATGACATTTTCTGATGTCGATAACCATCAAGAGCTTGGCTTCTCTGTCCGTGAAGACAGGAATGTCACATGTCAGTCAAAGCCAGAGCCATGGGGCAGGGCTCACGACTCAAGTGCCAGGGCCTGTAGGGTCTGTATGTTCTGACTGAGCTTTCACTGGCCCCTCTCAGGCTTTGATTCTGCTTTCTTTGTGTCAGTGGAGTCCATATCCACATTTCTCATGGGTACGTAGGAATATGGAGAGATACCGGGTAGTGCAGAATTTTTTCTTCCTTTTCAAGCCCAGATTCTAGGCCATGTTTAATCCCAGTGGAGTAGATTAAAAATAACACACCCGTGATGCTATCTCAGAAGGAGAACCATTTTAAGTGGTTTTGGACCTTATTCGGTACACTTGTGCAATGCCCCTTGCTCCAAGCATAGACTTTTCTAATTATATTTTTGTATTGCAATGCACGTTCCTCCTCGAGGGCCTTTGTGGCTCTATTATATCAGGTAGTAAATCAACTTCCTGTCCTTTGGCTAAAGCAGAACCTGCCACCGGTCTGCCCTCAGTCCTCCTGACACATCACAAGCAGCCAGATGGTGAGGACCTCAGATCTGTGCAAAGAGGGGACGAAGGTTCCAGCCTGGGAGAATGTTGGTGTGGTTTTGACACCCTCCTCCCCAGCAATGCACACTGGTATAACTGAAATGACTCTGCTTCCCCATGGCAGTCTGTCACCTTTGGCTTGTGAATAATTTTTTGGAAGCACACTCACCTTCTAGGAACAGGGAATTTACTCTTATAAAGATCATTACAGGTTGTTCAGTATATGCTAAAGTTTTTCATGTTACAGTTTTGGAGGAAGATATGGAGAGAACTAGTGCTCCACAAGCAAAAGCTGGATTTGGAGAAAGGCTGTTTTAACTATATGGTGTGGGACTTCTTTTTTCTTTTTTTTTTTCTTCACATGGGCAGGCTCTGGGAAACGACCCGGGTCTCCAGCATGGCAGGTGAGAATTCTGCCAGTGAACTACTGTTGCACCACCCATAGTGTGAGACCTTTTAAAAAGCTAGTCCACGTTTCTACTATTCACTGCCTCACCCCATTTCTACATTTGAGGGAAAGATTCTCATTACAACTCTTTGCTTTTGTGTTTCACTTTACTCTGACATGATTATGCATCCTTTACAATTTCTGTTGGCTGCAGTCTCTCTGCTTACCTCCCAAACTCCAGAATTATAGATAGTCATGGCATAGATAAAAAAGGACCATAGTAACTGAAGATTTTTTTTAAATGTGTCTCTCTTGCTTATATGAATGAATTGGTAGTACTGCAGTGCTTTGTTGAGAAATATATAAGGGCAGGTCTGGGCTCAGGAAAAGGTATTATGCTGATAAAGTAATGACATGTTTCCCTGGTACAAGAAGGGAGCACGGGAGGTGAGTGTCAGGTATTTTCCATCCTGATTTTGCTAAACACTCCTATTTCCTATAGATCTTGAGAAGGGTGATATAAGTGACTTGAGTGACCGTGACTTACAGTTAGAGCAGTTGTGTTGGGCTTTCTTTCTCATTCCAGGGTGATTTCTTTCCATCTGTTCAGTTTCCCCTTTCTGCAGACATTTCAGGGATGGTTCAATGCTTTCCCAGGAATACAGGCTATAATATTATATATATTAGAAAACGAATAGGCATGCTCTTATGTAAAATCCACTCAGCCTGCCTTCTGATTCCAGAACCCCAAGTGATCCTGCAAGCTAGATAGGAGGTCTTGAATGCTGACTTCGAGGGTGTCCTGTTCAGTTTAGAAGCTTTTCTAGAGGGATTTGTATCAGTTCAACAACTAGGCCACTTATACCGTGTATCCGTGTATGGCGTTCAGAACTGACTGCTTACCTCTGTAGTAATTTATAGATAGTCATCCTGAAGCCATAGAAGCAACTTCAAAGAGCAGTTGATTTGCTCTGATTCATTGTTGTGTCCTGAGTCTAGCACAGTACTTCACAACAAATACTTGCTAAATGAATCGCATGAACAGACATCAAGAAGCTTTTGGGCTTTGGACAGCAGCACTGAAAGAACCCCTAATGACTTCCTAGTTAGCATGATGACTGATCTGTGTGTCCTTCTGGCCACTCTGTGGTAATGTGAGCCCTTTGAAAGACAGGAGATTCAGCTCTTTCAGATGACTGCCTTGAAGTCATCTCTGACTCGTGATTAATTTTCCTTAACAGTCACCTAGAGCAATCTTTATTTCCTTTTTTCTCCCACTTTCCCTCCCTCTCTCCCTTTTCTCCCCATTCCCTATCCCTTTCTACTTCCTTCTTCTCCTTCTTTAAATATTATTGTAAAGACCCTTTCCTTGCCTTTCCCTTTCTATCCCCCTCATCTGGAGAGGAATGACATTCACCCCGGGTCAGTGCAGAGAACTTCTGTGCTCCAGCATTTCTCCTTTAATCTACTAGACTCCACTGGTCTGAGAGTCCTTACAGGCCTCTTTCTCGTATCACTCCTTCTTCAGAAACCTCCACTGGTTCCTTGTTTCCTTGTATATGAAATTAAAACCTCTGTTTGGAATTCATGACAATTGGTAATCCGCTCCCATGTATACAATCGTAGTGTCCACTGAAGTTAAACAACAACGTACGGTATTAAGGGTTCTCGTTTGTGGGGGCTTATCATAGGTTAGACACTGCACAAAGTAATTTTTTCCCTATGGGGTTATAGGTAGTCTTATTATCCCCAACTTATAAATGAAGTTACTGAGGCTTAGAGAGGTGAAGTAACTTGCCTAAGGCTACACACTCATCAGTGGGAGAGCTAGAATTTAAAGCAGTCTGATTCCAGAGCCAGGGCTCTTGACAACCAGCTCATGATTTTATATTGAGTTTACTTGTGTATTAACAGATAGGTGTTTCATAAATACAGAGACACAGCATTGAATTTGGCGATATCTAAGAATACTGTTTGTCAGTGGGAAGAAAGCATTTTATGAGATACTGCAGATAGATATTATTTTAGAGAGCACAGCTTCTCAAAGCAGTCCTCTAACTGATTATAACACCTGAATTTTTACTCACTCTTTCCTTTCTTGTTTTCAATATTAATAATATAAAGATTAGTCCATATTCGTAAAATACATCTTTTCTCTAATAGTCATGAGTTTTTTGTTTCTTCAAAAAGCACTAAAGAAATTTCAGCTATTTGCAAATGTACAACATCTCCCAGACTCTTAGAATAATATCTTTGGACCCTTGGAAAGAGCAGTTGAGATTGGATAATTCAGTGGAAACCCCTGTGATGTATCAGCACATGTGTGCCTAAGTGTGGGTGCTTGTGTTCATGTAGAGTATAGGTGTGTATATATGTAGAAAAAGGAGGAAGAAGAAGAGAACAGAGAGACAAGTCCTTAAAGACTTGCAATATTATTAGGCTTTGATTGTAGGTGGTTATGTTTCATAAGTGGTTTGACCACTTATGAGTCTCCAAATCTATGCCACAAGAAATTATGCTTGAGAGGAGGTTCACTGCATATGTATTTGTTCTGGATGTGACCTGTCCAGTCTTGGTTGCATGGGTCCAACCGCTCATACCATCATTCTTCCCAAAATGCGTGTGTCTGGAATGAGTGTCTCGCTCATAGAAAACCTGTGAATTTAGTGCTTGAATGGATTTCAAAAAGCCCCACTTGCCATATGTTCATCCTTTTTGTTTTCTGTCCACCCCAATGCAGCCGGTTATAGGCAGCAACAGATGATTGTTTTCAGTCTTGTCTTTTCCTTGAGGTTAAGAGCATCACCCAAGGATCTTCAAGGTGGTTGACGTTTTCAGTTGAACTCTGCTCATTCCGACAGATGGCTTCTCGCAAAGACTATCGGGAGCAGTCTCCTGCCCAAATGTTGCACAGATAATGATTATAATAGAAATGGTTTCAACTCAGACACAGGCTGTCCTTTTAGCTGGTATGGCTTTATACTAGGGATGGTCCACCAGGAAGTGCCATCATTGGGGATTCTCTTGCTATTGGAGTCCATTGCCCTGTTTGACCTGTGGGAGGGGGAGGATGCTGGGGGCATTGAACACTAGCCATGTAGGAAGAGCCCATTGCACCTTTCACACTATGAAAGGATGGAGTGAGGGTGTCCTGTTAATGAACTTCCTGTCCTCTTTGTCTCCCCAAGAATGTGCCAAGAAATATAGTGACAAAATAGCATAGCAGAATGGTTTAGATCCGGGGCTCTGGAGTCAGACAAACCTGGGTTCAAATCCCAGCTCCACCATTTACCAGTTGCCTGGCCTTGAGAAAGTCATTTTAGTTCTCTAAGATTTTGTTTCCTAATCTTTCACTTTGGGCAAATAACACATTAGCTTCAGGGGATTAAAGGAAGAACGTATTCAAATGGCCTAGAGCCCTGTAAGTCCTGTAACGGATAGTAGATGCTCTTGCAGTTATAATGCCTCCCTAGACTTATCACCATTTGATGTGAGACCTCCTGTTCCTGGGCAAATGCTACCCTTTGGGTTAAAGTGAGTGTGCAGGATGATGACCATCCTGGGCATGGTCTTGAAGCTGTGCTGTCCTCACCAAGGTGCAGTAGTTTGCAGGTCCCATCACTCCTCCATTCTTTGGCTAGTTGTTTTGTGGTTCTTTTACCAGTGAAGCCTGCAGCTGACAATTCTGCTAAGTAGAAGTGGGTACAAGGAACCCTCTCCAAGAATGCAGCAGGGTCAGCTGAGGGGCTAAAGCTGCCTGCTGGTTAAATGAAGCCCGAGGCTCTGGAGTTGGAAGGAAACCAGAAGAGCACTTGGGCAGAGTCCTTAATGAAGAGAATGATATGAGGGTATGAGAGTGTCTCCCTTGAGACTGTTTCAATATTCCAAGTAAGAATATTAAGACTCTGTAATCCAGGGCTTTTGTTAGCTGGATTGTCATGTCCCTGAAAGGAGTCCAGGGCTCTGCAGCTCTAAGAAGAGCAGATTTCCATGACAGCAGTTTGGTAGACATTTTTTTTGAGGCAAATAGGCTACTTTCCCCCTTAGGAAAGCAGTTATGATGGGACCCTCCATGTGCACTGTTCAATTAAAAGGTAGAAGGCTCTAGGTTTTCTCACAAAAATGTCCACTTCCTGCCCAGTCACATCTAAGTCTGATTATGTCGTTCCGCTATGTATATAATAAAGTCTAAATTTTACGTCTAAGATACTTTGTGATCAAGATGTTTTACCTACAATTAAATTTCAGTTTAATTCCATTATTGAGCTAAAGGTACTACAGATTTGCATATTTCGTATGCCTATCTTTTCTCCCTCTCTAGTCCATAGGTCCTTGAGCATTAATTTCTGGTCCATCTTTCTATTTTCCTGAAGACGCAGCCCTTGGTACATATTAAGCTCTCAGATATCTGTTGAGTTCTATGAGAAACACAAACTGTGCATGGACCTCATTTAATATGATGTCTTTTTTTTTTTTAACATTTTTTATTGTTGAATATAGCATATATACAGAAAAAGCAATAATTTTCGAAGTACATTTTAATAAGTAGTTATAGAACAAATTTCGAAGTTTGGTATGGGTTACAGTGTCACAATTTCAGATATTTCCTTCTAGCTGCTCTAAGATGCTGGAGACTAAAAATAAGCATCAATAATAATGATTCAGCAGTCATGCTCATTTGTTAAATCCTAAGTCCTCCTTCTCCTCTGATCTTTATTCCAATCTTTAGTGATATTTGGGTTATGCCCATTCTAACTGTTTTTTCATTTTGAAAAGGGGTAAGGCAATATGGGACAGGGAGATGGAACTGGTTGATGTTCTTAGCTAGGCTCGCCCCTCTGGGTTTCAGGACTTATCCGGCCGAAGAACTCTCTGAAGGTTTTAGGTTTCTGAAAAGTAAACTTAGTGTCTGCAACTTTTGTAGGATATTACATAGAGCCCTGGGTGTTCCTTAGGGTTTACAGGAATGGTGTTGGTTGGGATTTTGGCAAGCCTTGGCAAGTAGCAATAATCTAGCTGAAGCTTGCATAAGAGTAGCCTCTCAACTTTATTTGATCTCTCTTAGCCACTGATTTTTGTTACATTTCTCTTCCCCCTTTTGGTCAGGAAGGCATTGTTGACCCCACAATGCCAGGGCCAGGCTCATCCCTGGGAGTCATGTCCCACGTTGTTAGGGAAACTCACACCCCTGGACAGCATGTTCCATACAGGGGGGTGGGGGTAGTAATTTTACTTGTGAGTTGGAAATATGCTGTGTCTTGATTCATTTATTGAATAAATGAATACGCCGTGTGCCAGGTACTGAAGTTACAGCAGAGGATGAGATGGGCACAGCTCCTGCCCTCCTGCGGACTGGTGGGAAAGTGAGATGACTAACACATGTATTAAATGCTCCCACAGAGCTAAGTCCCAGATGCTGCAATGCTGGGGGTGGGGGTGGGGGTGGGGTAGTTCAGTCTCCAGTATATCAGGAAAGACTTCCTGAAGCTGAGGTTAGATCCTGAAAAGAGAGGAAAGGTTAGCAAGGAAGATGGGAGAACATGAGGATATTTGGGACAGAGTAAACAGCAAATACAAGTCCTGAATGAGGAGGGAGCTCAACCTGTTTGGGAACCCCTAAACAGCTTATAATTTTTTAGCATAGAGCAGAGGTGGATGAGGGTGAAAGGTAATACTGCAGAGGTCGGCAGGGGCCAGGGCCTGGAAGGTTCTCTCTCTTGAAAGCAAAAGGGAGCCATTTGCAATTAGAAGGATGCATTAAAATAACAAAATTATATATTGGCCTTTCAGGATCCCATAGTCAGGATAATGAATTTCTTTCAAATTGAAAAGAACAACAAATAAAAACAAAAACATCCTGGTTCCTATGAGGCTATGTGTCCCATCCCCTGCCCAGACAGACTATTGCTCACGCTCTCTCCACCTTTGTCTGGTGGCTGCGTGCATTCAGCCATGGGTTCCACCCCCTCCCTTGGGAAGCCATTCCAAACTCAAACCAAGCCCGCTCTTAAGAAGATCGCCCTGATATTCAGCCCAAGTTTTCCTTTCTGTAATTACATCTCATTCCTCTCTGTCCTACCTCTTTGCGTGAACCTGAGCAATTCTTTCCCTTCATTGCTGTGCGTGCCCCCTTGCTCTGGGAGAGTATTTGATTCTCGGTCCTTTTTGTCATCCCTGAGCTGTGCTTATTCCTGGCTGGTGCCACGGCATCGCTTCTAAGTAGCTCTGGCTGCCATTTTCTCTAACCCTTGTGGCTTCCCTTCTCTGATTTCTGTTCAGTTTGCCTATTGAACACTGAAGGGGCAGGAATGAAGCCTAGGCTTTCCAACCGTATTGCTTATTAATCTTTTATATGGACGTCCTTCTCAATGACGCTAAACCAGATTCAGTAAAAATTAAAAATCTGGAAGGCAAAGCTGATGCAAACTGTTCGTGGTAGGGCTCTGGGCACTTCAGAGAAAAATGAGTTTGACTCCACGGAGAAGTATCCCCACTCAGGCTCTGGTTCCTGCACCTGCGCGTCATTGCACTCTTGAGGGCAGAGAAGACGATGCATATTTAGGCCCATAAGGCATCGGAATGAGCCACGCCATTGGCGTCACTGAAATGCCTGCTCTCTAAAACAAGTCTTTCGGACTCTGCTCCTACATCCACCTTCTTTCATAACTCCCACTTTGGCGCAAACAGAAAGGAGCAATTTTTCCTTCTATGAATTCCCATAGCACTTTTTTTTAAATTGTATAATATAACATTTATACAAAGCAAAGAAAGACAAAAGCAATAGTTTGCAGAGCACTCTTTAACAAGTAGTTACAGGGCACATCCCGGAGTTTGTCATGGGCTCCCATACCATCCTCTCAGGTTTGTCCTAGCTGCTCCAGGATGTGGGACGACCATAGCACTTTT
Organism: Tamandua tetradactyla; assembly: GCF_023851605.1. NCBI lineage: Eukaryota > Metazoa > Chordata > Mammalia > Pilosa > Myrmecophagidae > Tamandua > Tamandua tetradactyla. The sequence continues at coordinate 40,150,794 of NC_135346.1, read as the reverse complement.
ATAGTGCCTGTTTGTGCGGCACTTCCTGTCCTGCACTTGATTCATTTATCCATTCAGCAAGCATTTATATAGTGTCCATCGCATACTATGATATTATCGTGCACACTGGGGGAGTGGAAGACCCATAAGATTAAAACTACAAGACAAACCTCTTGCCCTTGAGCAGTTTCCAGTCAAGAGAAGGAAGCCAAGTTACAGCCATAGACAGGTGCTGGAGTGGGACTGCGCTGGGAGGATTTACACCCACTGTGAATTGTGAGCTCGTGAGTGTGGGAAGGAGTACTGATTCATCTAGGTGTCACCATAATGCCTGAACGTGTCTTCAACATAGTGGGTACAAGGCTAGTTTTTTATATTTCACCCTTCTATGCGCCAGGAAGGAGGCCAAGCACTTTATACATGCATCTCATTAATTCCTTACAACACCTTCAGGTACTGCTATCCTCTCCATTTACCAACATGGAAACCAAGTCTCAGACAACTAACCTGAACTTGTGCACGTGGTTTGTGGTTGGACTGAGGCACTTTTACCTCTAGTGTCTGCTCTCCTATCCACTGTGCTGTATCTACTGATCATTCGTATGTGAAGATGGTTTTGTAAGGTGGTAAATCAAAGACCATTTCTGTATTTTACTCAATGTCACCTTCCTTGGGTTGGTATTGACAGAAAGCAGGAATGGGATTAGCCAGACATTTTGTCTGCCATGCACCCTAAGAACACATACAGGTGTTTATTGTTAGAGGTGGCAGGAGGAGGAAGGAGACGCAGGCCCTGCTGCTGCTGCTTCTCCTTTATCTCCTCCTTTTACTCCTTCTTTTCCTTGTTTTTTTAAAGAATTATTTACATTCAACCAGGCTATCTATGTGACCAAATCATTTTGAGGGGCAGTTAGGAGGAATATGTTATATCTTAGGAAAGGGCCATGTAGTGCAAAGAGAGCTGAGTAAAAATGAAATGTGAATCATCTGCATATTTAGAGACATCTGGGTCTTTGGCAGATGTTGGTATTGTGCTAATGTTATCATGCTCTGGTAGGTATATCCAGCACATGTTAGGGCTTCATTACTTATTTGTTTAAACAAATACATGGCCACCCCCTCCAATACATTTTGCACTTTTTGGGAATGAGAGTTATTCTGTTGTATAGATGTGCTCTAACCAAGAAACGGCTAATTATAGTGATGGGATGTGTGATCATTTTTAACAGAGTTGCTAAAGGGAAGAAAATAAAAGTGTTAGCTTGTCTTTTTGTATATTCTGCCCCTTTTGTAAATGCCTTTTATGGAGATGGATCTAATTTTTCTCCTGCTTACCTTTTATTCTATAAATGTTTGCACATATGTATGTATGTTTCTCTGAGTACAGTGAGAGTCTGAGAGCCTGGGTATTGGGTATTTTACCAGCTGGACTGCCAGCTCGCTTATGTGGGACAGCAACACCTGTGCCCAAGCTCCCGGGAGGCTCTGTGGGCAGGTGGGTGGCTGTGCTGCAGCAGCACATTTGTGTCATGTCTCTGGAATATGTGCTCAGCTCCTTGGTGCCCATGGGCTGGGCTCTCTGAGTTCACCTTGACTGTGCACTTGGAGCTCAGCCTCTGACCAGCTGCTGCCTCCAAGCTCCCTTTGGCAGATCCCTCCTTCTCACCCTTTCTTGGGCAGAGTTGTAGGATGAAGGTTAGGGAGCCACGTGAAGGCCAAGTTCCTGCCTTGGCACCTTCTTTGAGGCAGAGCAAAACTGGGCTCCTCATTTCACAAAGATATACCCCAGTGTGGGTTTTCCTTTTTAGACTACTGGGTTAAAATATATATGGTATTGTTGTTAAAGAGCTTAGCCTCTAAAGCCAGCCTGCCCGGGTTGAATCCTGGCTCTCCCACTTTGTTACTGAATCTTTGGTAAATTACTTAACCTCTAAGAGTCTCTTTCTACTTTGGTAAACTGGGTGCAATAGTGTCTACCTTGTAGAGCTGTTATGAGCATTGCCACGTGTGTGAATGTAAATTTAGAGCACTGAGCTCAGGACCAGGCTGTAAGTTTTACTTCTGCCTCCTCTGACAATGACATTCAGTAAACACCGTGTGCCAAGCACTTGACGTGCGTTATCTCATTTGTTCTTCACAACAACCACTTGCGGAATAGGTTCCTATTTACATGTAAGGACACAGAAGCTTTGGGAGATTAAGGAAATTTGCAGGAATTCAAATTCAAATTCGATGCCAAAATCTTCATTCTTTCCACTTATTTGACACTGCCCATTGCTAGGTCTGTCTGAGAATTGAAATTTGAATGGCTTACTTGAACTAGGGAAAACTTTTGAATTTGAGAGTTGAGAAAAGAGGTAGGAAAAGGTCAGTCCCAAGATCTTTTACTCTGGAAGCTTCTATCTCTCTCTATCCTCCAAATTACCTCCCCTCATGTCTCTAACAGGGTAGCATGGGTTCTCATCTTTCTGATAGCTCTAAGGAGCCAATCCAAGCTGGCAATGGGAGGATTGTCGCGAGTGTGTGCATGTGCACACTCACATGTGTACAGTGTCCTGGCATTGCAGGGGGTGAAGGAAGAAAGGGAGGGAGAGAGGAAGGAAGGAACAAAGGAAGCAACTAGTATACACTTAAATTGCACGTGGCTGTGAGGAGTGAGTCTGCTTCCGTAAGCTGTCCGGGAGAGACTTCTCATCTTCCCTGGTTTGTAATCATACCACATACACACTGTACACGCGACACACACGTTTGCCTGTGTGTATGGGCATGCTGAAATCCTCTCATGGCTCTATATTGTGGTTTTGGATAGCCTGTTTTCATTAGTATGATAGACACTGAACAAGGGTGAGTTTTGTTTTTTGTGATTCCATAAAAGAGAAAAAAATACGAGCAATTAAAACTCTGTGAATTGGAAATTTTGGGACTGTGGAACTAGTCAGTTACATTGAGTCACTGGTTTGACTGTGTTCTCCATGGTTTGGTAAGAGAACTAGAGAACTCATTGAATTACTACATTATTTTGCATTGATGGTGCCCTTAACTTTTTTGTTTAAGGGAATAAAGCTGGTACACAGTTCTTTTTTATGTTTAAGACCTTTAATAGGACATTAGTATAAAATATTAGCATTCAGTTTTTTTGTACAACTACTTCAGTAGTCTAAGTTATAGATAATATGTTCCCTTTCTAAATAAAGCACATGTAACTAGAGATGCTAAATTTTATTACTGTTTGAATAAATCCTCTAATGAATAAAATGTTGGTGAAAACTCAAAAACCAACAATAACAACACAAAAAGCTCTGTGACAACTATATATCATCCTTCCCTGTAGGTTTAAAGCAAAGGAGGTGCTGTGTTTCTTGAAAAGTCTATGCTTCAACTTGATTCCTTAGGTTCTTTATTTGGTGGCATAAGAAGATCCAACTTATTTGTTTTTGTGTGTTTCCTTTGAAATGAAAATAAAACAAAACAACCACGCACCAGAATGAACACCTGTTATGTCAGATGCAAGGTGACCTAGCTTTTCAACACCCTTTGAGAAAAGCCTTACACAGGCGTGGGCCATTGACTCAGAGAGGTTAAGCAACTTGCCTGAAGTGACAGAGCATGTAAGAAACAGCACCCAGGGCTCAAGTCCAGATCTGTTTGTTCTCAGCTCTCTTCTTCCTCATGGTTTTGAAAAGGCTAAAACAGAAACAAACGTAACTTACAAAGACCATGAATCCTTTGATGAATACATTGATTTATTTATTTTTACTTTCCCATAGGGAGAAATTTAGATTATTTTTCCAAGCATTCCACATCTAGATTCCTCTTCCGAACATTCCGAAAGCCCGCGTGCACACTGATGCATTAAGAGTGTGATCGGGAAATGTGAAACAAATACTCCATCGATCCCCTGACCTCCAGCTGACAAGGCAGCTTATTTTGTGTTCCTCTTCCTGCGTCTTCATTTTTGGCGTAATTACGCGATCCTTCAGAAGGGTGATGGTTGCCCATTGTGGTAACTTGCAGTGGAACTACCCCCTTTTCTTTTGTGGAAAATGTTTTCAGCGTTCCTTTGGAAAAGTATTCTCAGAGAAAAGGTTTAACTAGAAGTCCAGATATCCCCCCACTCTGTACCTTGAATACTTATTTTTCAAAATGTAAATCGTACCCAATTTATATACATTGACGATGTTTCACTGATTAGGGAAAAAATGGAAAACTTGTCCACGTGTCTGGAGGCAAACTTTCTTAACCTCACAGGAACGTGCCTTCAGACGCTCCGAGGAGTCAGGGACAAGAACGAGTGCTTGTCACTCTGTAGAGTAAGTAAATGAAATCTTGATGGAAACTGTCCACTCATGAGGATCCTGGATAGTGCTATGCAGTGATTTGGGACTTCAGATGTTGTGTGTTTGCCTCGTATGCATCTGCAGGAAGCTTTATATGAACTGAGATTACCACCATGGTTATGAAATGTGGAGAGCATTTTCTAAAGGAGTGTTCTGGGAGTGAAGTACAGAGAATCTCATAATAGTAGTTCCCAGCATTTCAATATTCTCTGAGCTCCATGTGGCTGAATAGTTATGAAGTTAATAGAGGAAAAATGTTTGGGCTGATTATGTTATAAATTATATAGTGGCATAATTATAGATTGTACCATTATATAAACTTCCTAATAACATCTGGATACATTCTAAAAATATGTGGTATTGATTTTTTAGTTTTTATATTTATATATTTAATATTTTTATTGATGAAACAGCATACAAACATACAAGCATTCCATATATGGTGTGCAATCAGTGGCTCATAATATCATCTCATAGTTGTGTATTCATCACCATGATTTTTTAGAAGAATTGTATCACTCCAGAAAAAGAAAGAAAAACGCAAAAACTCGTACGTACCATACCCCTTACAAAATATAAATTACTGTGCATTAAAATTATTACCTTTCACTCCGCCATCCAAAGATAACCACTATTTGTATTTTGGTATCTGCTTTCTATTCTTTTAAAAATGTGTATATAAATAGATGTATTGAAATCTATGAATGTGAGGATGTATCATGAATACAATGCTTTATGTTACATGTTCAGCCTTCTCCTTTGCTGTTGCTATTTCTATAAATCTGTACTCTTTGAACATATGCTTTTTAATGACCGCATATTAGTACATCAGGTGGGTATATCATCATTTATTTCACCAATCTGCCAATGTTAGACATTTAGGTTTTTAATTTTTCATTACTGTAAATAATACTTTGATGAGCATCTTTGATATTCTTATGATAGACTTCTTATGATTAGAAGCACAATTGTGGGATCAAAGGTTATGAATATTTTTTGAACTCTTGATGCAATACCCAAGTGCTTTGTTGATAGATTATGCTACTTTTATGTTCTTCTCACTTTGTGCCTTCACTGGCACTGAATGCAGTCATGTATTTTTATTTTTGCCATATTATTAAGTAGCATTTGGACAATTTCTAAAGATGAGTGGAAAACCGCAAGAGAAACCCAAGTTTAAATCCCAGAAAACAACTCAAAATTGGCAACAGCATCCTGCCTGCCCTAGTATGGTTCCTTCAGAGACATCCTTCCCTTAATTCATAGATGAGCATCAACTTCTTCTATGAAGCTGCCTCAACACATCACAGCCTCCTAAAATATCAGCTCTTTCTTTCAATTTATATTCTTGTGCTTCCTTAATGCACAATAGAGACTTAGAGTTTTTACTATTCTAATGCTAAAATTGCTGTTTAAGCATTGGTATTTTATCTTTAAAATGTTGTTTAACATCTATTTTAAAATAAATATTGCACTTAGTGTAATGTTTAACATTAACATTATTAATACTTCTGAAGCATTTTAATGTTTTTCTTTTTCTCATCCTTCTAATAGAAAGCTGGTATACTCTTGTCCTTCCTATGTAATACCTGCGTATTTTGCACACCTCTATAGCTGATTGGTTGAAAAATAACAAACTGAGTCAAATTTTATTTGCTCGACAGCACTGAATGTCTAATTTTCCTGAGATGTGTTAGGGAATAGACTAGTAATTTTATTGGAGACAGTCCTGGAAAACTCCATGAGGTCATTTAATCCACCGTCCCACTCTGTGATCAAAGCAACCCCATCCAGGGATGAATGGAAGGAAAGTCACGCTCATTTCTGCGCTCTTTATCCAGACACAGGAGTTAAGGCAAGCATCTGAAAAAGATCCCTCAGTACTTGTTTATTCTGATCTTTGGTCAGTAAAGAACTGTAGAGCTTGTCATCCAACGTGTTTAGTTCACTATGAACCACCCTAGGCCAGAGTCGGTTTCCTTTGGCATTAAAAACAAGTGAACTCTAAAATAAAGAAAATAACAGCAAAACAGACAAACAAACAAACAAAAACAGGTGAACTCTACAAAGGAGCAGCTTTGTGAGGGATAATCCATGTTGTCGAAATCCAGGTAATACGTGATAGCCATGCTGAAGAATTTCTGTACACAGCTGTATTTGCATCTTTGAATGGAGGCAAAGAGAAACAGGCTATTAATAGAACTATTGTAGAACTTTTAAATTTGCACCAGGTATGAAAATGGGCTATGGATTGAGTGATCTAAGAAAATCTGGAAGGATATTCTGAATTGCATGGGTGGTATGACTTGAAGAGAAAATGAGGAGTAGAGGTTTTCCCTGCTCTCTGTGAACTGGCGTAAATGATTTCACTCAGTTTTCGCTATCTGTCAAATGGGATAATTTTTACATTTGCCCCGTTTCAACCTCTCAGAAATGTGAAAGGGCTTTTACAAGTCTTGGGAAGAAGGCAGCATGGAAATTCATAATGTGATAATTAATTTCCTAAAGTGGGTCACACAACCATAATTGTATTGGGGAGACTGGAATCCTTTTAAAGGAAGAGGTGTCCCCAGTGTCCCCATTCTAGATGAAATCGTATTGCTGAATGGTATTGCGGCACAACCTCAGCTGTCGGCAGTGGGGACATGCTACATACCTAGGCATGTAGCAAAGAGGTGGGCAGTCCATGCTGGCACAACAGAAGACACGGAGAAACATCTTTCCGTCCTTTCCCCCTTTCCTCCCTACTCCTTTGATTCCAATTTTCCTTGGTTAGCCAGTTGCATGCCCATTTTTGTCCCATTTCTCACTGGCAAGGCCTGTTAATTGCCAAACAGGGGGGACTTAAAAAAAACAAACAAACAGACTGTGCCTTGTTTGCTTAAGTTTTGCTTTAGGTCCAGTAATTTGAATTGGCAGAAAAAGGAAAAAAAATGCAGCAGATACACCTGACTAACTTACATTTCGTATTTCTAACACTCAAAAGTACGATACTTATGGTAATGAATTTTATCTATTATGAGGGAAAACAATCACCTTTCATGACATTATAGAATAAACACATTTAACAGCATGCTGAATTGCTGAAGTATCATTTTCAACGACCTCATTAGTGTCACTTAATTAAAACTTCCTGCTCTTGACTTTGATGCTGGTACAGGCAAAAACACAGAGGGAATTGAACAAACAACAAAAAAAAAAAAAGGAGGGGGGGTGCATTTTCTAGTGATAAATCGCAGAGGTTGCTAATGAAACCAAATTACGTACCTTTTTCCTGCAACTCCGATAAAATAATATGAAACACGCAGCAACTTTGCATCAAACAAATTAATCAGCTGTCAGCAGATTTGCCTTATAATAATCTCTTGCACTTATTGATCATTTAAAAGAAAGGGGGGGCTTTTTTTCTTCTGTACACAAGCATTAGGTTGGTGATAATTAAAGCCTCAGCTTCAGAAATGCCATAATAACCGTTAATTAGCAGGATGCTATTTTCAACATAATTTGCTAATTAGGCAGTGAGCTGGTATGGTGTATATACCTAATTATGAAGGGTCTTGTGCTGTAGACACATGTGACTGGAGTGTAAATGACACCATTATAGGGGTCCTAGCAGATTTTATAAAATACAGTTGGTCGGAAGTGCTTAGTTCTGTAGGGACTTCTTGTTATAGAGAATATTACTCTCTGCTATGTTGCATGAGTTTCAAAAGAGGAAAAATTATACAGAGATATATCAACCCTTTTATCTGGACTGTAGACAGTCCAAGATACTAATTCTAAAGGGGCTTTGATCCTCAGTGCCTCATGCAAGGGTTGCTCATTTAGGCACTGAAGTTGTGAGCATTGCACTAGGGGAGAATTATTCTCTCGTTACCTGCCACGCACAGTTCATCTGTGGGGCAGGATGCTGTAAATCTTTTAAGATACAATGTCTACCGCACCTTGATTTTTCTGTCACACAGTGATAACTGAAAACATGTATCTCCCTGCCTTTTGGCTTCTCCCTCCCACATTTCCCTCCATGTCATATAGAAAATCTAGATGTTTCAAAAATGAATGTTTGCTTCTGCCTGTTTTTCCTCCAGTCCATTCTCTAATTCCCTTGGAGAAAACTTATTTTAAAGAGAGGCATGATAATGAAAAGTAAGGATAACTTCCTATGCAAAAATCTCAAATTATATGCATATTAGCAATATTTATGAGTTTAAATTTGACTTTCCAGCAGCGCGCAAGCAGACTGAGATCATTTGCAGATATATAAACTGGCTTCCTGGATCAGAATAGCCGGTTTCTTTTAAACGTTTTACCTTGTTTCAAATAAAACTATATTTCTTTATTCCCTTTAAACGAAATGAAAACTTAATTCAATAATAAATGAGCTTCAGAGCAGTACAAGAGTCACTTAACTTAAATCTTTTTGTAGAGGTTCCCACTTAAGCAGCTTGAAAGATAGTAAATCACGCTGGAGAACGGACATCCCAATTTCATTGCTGGGCTGTAGAGAGCTGAATTAATGGCCTTCTCTTTAGAATGTATGGATGCGCTTTCCAGCTGCTGAGCCTGACAGTGTTATAGCTCAATTAATGTGATTTTGATGTAATTGCAGATAGGGAACGTCATGCCTAAAAATTATCTTTTTTCTTAAGAATTACATTTTATCATCCTGATGTGGGGAGGGGGGCTTTTTCAAGCCTGAATATGCTAAATAACAGGGCTTCTATTTTTATTCTGTGATAATGCATTTCTAAAGGAGGGAAAGAATAATGAATCGACATAGTTCATGTTTATTAGCACCTCCTATGTGCCCTGCGCTGTGCTAAGCTTTTTAACGTAGGTAAACGTCACAAGGCTGTGAAGCTCCTATTGTCATCCGCATTTTACAGGTGAGGAAAGTGAGCCACAGAGGCATCAAGCTGGGAAGAGGCACACTTGGGATTTGGACCCCCATGTATCTGACACCCCCAGAACTTAGTCATTATGTAGGGTGCCTCTATAAATTGTCACTGGAGGTCTCTGGCAGAAGACAGTGGGATCCATGCATGTTTAAGTGTTTAGACCACCTTCTTAGAATACCGTAATGTAGTGTTGGGAGAGATGGGTTTTAGAGTTAGGCTGCCTGAGTTCGAAGCCCAGATCTGCAAACTTTCTAGCTATGTGTGACTTAAGGCAAGTTATTTAAACACTCTGGGTTTCCTTAACATGAAGAGGGAATAATCATGGTAGCTCCTTCACATAATCATGACAAAGATTAAATAGAAGAATCCTTGTAAAGTGCTCAGCATGTTGCCTAGAACATAGTAAGTGATAGCTATGATTATGGTTAGCTAAATGCCAGCCACGGGGTCATCAGTCTCAAGTACAGTGTCCTTTAGTTCTTCTTGTCTATTGGGTGCAGGCTGCCTCTGGGAACTTGTCTGCCAGTATTTCCTGGGAAGACCCCAGAGTGGCATTCAGCTTAAAATGGGCTGTGTTGACTGGTATCGGTATAAGGAATTTCTTGTCTGAGCCCACTTTAATTCCTGCATTATTGGACTGGGTAGTGATGCTAACTTGGAAGCTGTTACACTGTACACTTGTTGGAGTATATAGCGTCGTACTTCATCCAGGCTTGGCTCACATGCTAGAGAAAAGCCCGACATTCAAGGCGCCATTTGAAAGAGTTCAGGAGATAGGAAGAGGAACCGAAGGGTGACTCTGCCCTCATGGGGCTTCTGAACTAAAACAAAGTTCAGGAAATCTCTTGGGTTCATTATGGGGAATCCAGTAAAGGAAAGAACATAGAGGAAAATGGTGATGTCCATGATGGTAGCTGATATTTGATGCGTATTTTCTATTTGCCAGGGACTCTGCATGAATTATCTCATTTAGTGCCCACCAACACATCTACAGGAAAAGATCTAGAGTTATCCTCATTTACAGATTAGAAAAAAGAGGACCAAAGAAGTGAAGTAACTTGTCCAAGAAAATACAGCTTGTAGATCTTTCACTGCTGCATGTCAACTTTTGACCTATATTGCATAGATGGGCCGAAGCCACCTCAAGTTAACCCAGAGGTGGGAGTGGAAGTAGGCAGGATCAAGAGATCTGGATTACCTTTTCTTCTCAGCTTTCCTTGCAGCAACAAGGAAAGCTTGCTTTTCCACTGGCTCATCACTTTGTAAATAATAACCTCTTCTGTAGTTGCATTGATTGAATGGCAATTAATAAATTATGAAGCCTCTATGGACAATTTATTAAACAATCTATAATGGACAAATAATGAACAATAAATCCTGGGCATTTTCCTTGCTGTGAGTCAATAATTTAATTTAAATATGATGGTTATTTCTAATAATACACTGGATTGGAACATTTTAATACATAATAATAATCCAAAATTTTATGGCAATGCCATTAATACTTATTGTTACCTTTAGAATCAATATATAAACATTAATATTAAGTTTTGCCATCACGTGGGATACGTTTACATAACAAAAAGCACCGTCATTTTCTTTCAAGTAGACCTGAAAAAAAATGAACTGGATTGCTTGGTATAATTATTGAAATGCCAACAGATATGCATGGATAGTATCATTATTTTCATAGGAAAATAGTTATGGGAAGGAATTTTTTGCTAGCAAGGTAATTCCAATATTACAGGCACATTTCCATGGTGGAAGTATAAATAAAATACGTTAAGCAAGCACTCCTTGAGTTAATGATTTTATCTTCTACTAAACCTCCAAGTTTGAAGCTTATTAAATGAAATTCCTCTTATACCATTTGGACCCATGTTCTTATTTCTTCCTCTTTCTATCCCACTTTGATCCTGGACAGATGTGCAGTGGGAACAGCACAGCACCCTGGACCATGTCTGTACCCAGGTATTAGCATTTTGATTTCCAGCTGAGAACATTGTCTTCTCCTCTTTGCAAATAGTTATTGCATTAATTAGGATAGATTAGGTTGCAAGTAATACCCTCTCATCCCAACCCCACCACACTACCACCAAATAACAGTAGCTTAAATAAGTCAGAAGTTTATTTCTTCCTCCTGTGTAAGAAGTTTGGAGATTGTCAATACAGGGCCTCTTGGGGCTTCCATGGTGTTGGGTCCCTCACTCCAATTTAGTTGCTCTGCTATGTATGGCTCCAGTTCCCAAGGTCGCCTAATGGTTGAAGATGGCTCCTTGAGCCCCAGCCTTTACCCCTACTTCACAGCCAGCAGAGGGAGGAAGGAGAGAAAAGGGGCATGCCCCCTGTTTTTAATTAGGAAGTTACATACATCCCATTGGTGTCCTCACATCCCATTGGTCAGAACTTAGTCACGTGGTCGCAAGGAAATGCAAGCAGTTCTGCGATCACTGAAATCCGGTGGTTCTATTACTAGCAGGTTCTGCCACAATTGGGCTTATCTTTTAGAAATTATAGATTCTTTGAGAAGCTGATGAAAGCTATGAAACCTCTCACCTTAGAAACTCATAGGTGAAAGTACACATGTAATTTGGGGGAGTTCAAGGACTTCTTGAAGCCCAGGCCCCGTGAATCCCAAGTTAAGAAACTCTGGTTTAAAAATGCATTTATTCTTTCATTTATTTATCCAATTATGCAGCATTCATCCAGTTCAAAAATATTTTTGATCACTTACTATATATTTGCTTTATTTCTGGGAAAAGAGAGGTGAACAAGACGCACCAGGTCTTGTTCTGATTGTCTTTGTATTCCAGTAAAGATAGAAATAAAAAAGATAAAAATGATATATACAACAGGTTGATAGCCAGGAGTGGGAGTTTCTTTCGACTGGGAAGTCAGAGCATCTTTTCTGGGAAGGTGACTTAGGAGCTGTAACCTGACTGGTGAGCAGAGTTGACTAAGCACCAAGCTCTAGGGGAACACGAGGAGTATTTCAGATAGTGAGAACAGCATGTGCAAAGGCCCTGAGATGGAATGAATTTAGTATATTTCAGGAACAGAAGGAAAGCTGGGAGAGGAGGCATGAGATGGGCTTAAAGAAGTGGGCAGGAGTTAGACCAGGGTAAGGGGTTTGGATTTCATTCTAAGAGCAAAGTGGGAAGCCATTGGGAGGGGAGGAAGGGAAGTTGGGTGCACAATTTGGCTCCTCATTTCTAAAGACCACTCTGGCTTGCCACAAGGAGAATGGCAAATGATACAGGCCAGTGACTTGGATCACTTTACTGTAGTTATTGTAGGGAGTGAGGAATTTACCCTCTGCTTCTAATCTCAGTGTTGAACAAATGAAGTCTTCCTGCCAAGTGGCATTTAGAGATTTGTGCTCTGCCAGTGCCTTATGATGTAGCTTTAGCAACAGCCTGAAAGGCTTGCATGTTATAGAGACACGACGTAAACAACATGTAGAACTTCCTCTCTCCCTGCGGCACCCGTGGGTGAGGAAAGCAGTGCGTCCTCACCGTGAAAAGGCAGGACTGTGGGTGAGATGAAGTTACGGCCCCTGAAATAATCTGCCTTCTCCATAAATTGTCTATTCACCCATCATGGGGGCAGAGCTGATGTTGACGGACAGCGGGGCCCCAGAATGAACCCAGTAAGGGAAAGTTGGGGGATAAAACGTTAGAAAAGTACTGAACGTATGATTTTATCTTGCCATTCTCACTAGGGAGAGGGTCTTGTGAATGACACATCTGGACCTTGGGGAAAGTCTCGAGTGCTTGAATCAACAAGTGATTAAAACAGCAGACCTCTGTGTGAACTTAGTTTCAAGTATGATCATTAAAATGTTGCTGAAGCCAAAAGGGCTGAGAGGAAGAGGTGGAGGAGGTAAGCAAAGCCCGGGTTCGGTTGGGAGCTCAGAGCCATTTGCTCTTGATTATTTCCTCCCCGCCAGCCCCCCAAGGGCTTGACTGGTCCTTCATTAGTTCATGAGATGTGATTGCTTTAAATCCAGAATCGCAGACCTTTGGATCTGAAAGGGGACCTTACAATGAATTAGTTCAGTCCCTGGTTTTACATTTGGGGAATACCTGAGGCCCAGAAAGTTGTGACGCGTTCAGTTCCTCGATTCACTCCTATTTCTTTAGGTGCACACGTGAAGGAGCTAAAAGTAGATGTTTTGGACATAATTTGGCTGTCTTTACCCACTCCCCCTCCACCAAACACTTTTATGTCTTGTTCAGCATTGCAGGAGCTCAACAGAGCTGCACTGCTTAATCAGACTAAATTTCCTGTTTTGAAATCAAATTGGCTGAATGATTTGAGACTCACCCGCCGAAGCCAGGGCCATTTGCTTGAAATCTTTTGAAAGCTACAAGTCTTCTCTCAGGAACAACTGAAGGATGAATTTATTTTCTACGTTAAATATGGACTGAAAATGTCAGAGCAACTTTAATCTATAATTTTGTGAGAAAGGGAGAGAGAAGGAGATTTTTTAGATAAAGCAGATTTGGGCATTTGTTTGGAATGTGGTTTGCAGGTACCTTTTAAAATCCACCCCCCCGCCCCAACCCCATCGGAAGGTGTGCAGTATTTTCTGCCTGGACTTGGAGAATTTTAGAGGTGTAGGAAGAAATTGACAAAAACAATTCGGAGCAGTCTAGCTCTTCTTTGAGGGAGAGGCTCCTAACACTCTGCCTGGGGTTTCTCTGGCCTCTAGGAAAGGGGGGGGCGGTGCTCCACGAAGAGGTTTCCTGAATTCAAATTGCTTCTCCCCCAACACGCAACTCACCGGCTGATCATAGGTCCAGCTGGCCACTTGGGCTGCAATTAGCCACTTTTCTTGCTTTGCAAATTGAAGTGGCCACTTGAATCCTCAAAAAGTCCACTGTGAATTCAGTTATTTATGTGTCCAATTTCACCAGGACAAAGAGTAGCTAGAAAAAAAGAGAGGAAAATACAATAAATGATAGTCCTTAAAATCCTGTTGAAATCAGGCTTAGTTGTTCTCATGTCTGAAGTAACTATGACAGGAATGGATAGTTCTTTTTTTTTCTCCAAAAAAAATGCATATAGCACATAATACACGCAAATAACCCATTAACTGGAGATTTTTTTTTTCCTAGTGTCCTTAATGTAGAGCCACCTGCTGGTTTTCAGCTTCTTAACTTCCTGTAAATCTACTTTTCCAAACCCTTAGATCTGCTGTATATAGTTTAATTGGCTAGTGTATCTTTATATATAAAACGAATGTCCTAATTTCTGGAATGATGCATTCATTCTCTTTGTTATCCACCAAAATTCTGGAGTATTGCAAGATGCATTTTAAATGTCTAACCCTCAATGACTCTATCTTCTAGCAAACTGGAAGAGCTATTGTTTTCATTTGCCCTTTTGATGTGGTTGGTTATTGTTAAGTTGGGTCAAAGGACCTACCTGAGAGATGACAGATGCACTCACTCTGCCACCAGTTTTCTTTAGAAGTGAACAATAGCAACCAAGGAAAGTCTACTGAGAGAGTACTGGGTAGTAAGTTGCTTTGGGGGGAATTCCAGGAAAGAGAAGATGTGACCTCCTTTACTCCACGGTGTCAAGGACAGATGGGAAGAAGGTATGAATCAATACATGTCAGCAGCACAGATGGTATAGCCATGCAGTGTCCACATCCGGATTTTCAGGCCCAGAAACTGAAATTAATAATGTTTTCATTATAGGCAGTAGCTGCCAAGCAGCTGAGAGAACCCAGGACAACTTAGGAGACTGAGAAAGATGTTTGAAACAGGAGTCTCTCTCTCTCTCTTTTTCTGTCTCAGAAGCTTACAAATGCTGTGGATCACAAAAGGAAAAGGAATCATTTTTTGATGCTGAATTTTGCAGATTAAACAAACCAAAGACAGGGGACTGCGACTGTTTCCTGCTTTATGCTTTTTAATTTTTTTTTATATGAGGGCATCTTTTCCCAGGTCACAGCCATGCTCAGGGAGAAGACTGACTCCAGCGTGCCAATTATTGGGCTCCGGGTGTTGAAGATCTCAAACCAGGGTTGGAAGTTGAGTGTAAAATAAAAATAAGCAACCACAAACCGCCAAAACAAGTATTGGCACATCTCTACAAGCTCCGGCTCGTAATGATGAATTCAGCATTCATCTCATGGACTAATTAATGCACGGTAACACATCCCAGTGCAATTTGCAAGTCACAGATTGCATTAGGTGATACAAATGACTCATTTGTGAACCTGAAGGATGACCTTTGGCAGGACTATCTGCTGACCTCAAAAATATTAAAGAAAGGTTATTTCACCTTGCCATTGTCTCCAAATGCCAAAATAGCCCAATTAAAAACCTTGACTTGGAACCATAGGAGCAGATGCGAATCCTAAAGGTCATTAATTATTTTCAGTGTCAGCTGGTTGTATAACTGAGGCCAAATGAGAGTTTGGAAAGCTATTAAGGCACTGTATTACATGTACCGGGTCTAAGATTTGAATTCAGAATAAGGCGTAGATGCCATCCATTTAAGCAAGCTGTATACAATTTGTGCTATAATTTAAGGGCTAACATAGGTGAAATGGAGCTCATCGCCCTTGCTGGGGCTCTCCCCTCTGCAATCACGCATTTATTTTTCCAAGTCTATTTGCGGAATCATCATTAGTTGCCATATTGGGAGGTCAAAAGCATAAACATGTGTCCAGTATTAGTTTGCTGCCGCACAGACTTTTTCCCTCTCCACAAGCCTAACTACTACAATGATCCTATAGTATTTTCCCCCCAAATGTGGCAGCAGATGAAGATATGTACCCAAGCTAGGAACCCATATGGCTAATTTCTACATTTGTTTTAACAGCAACAACAGATTTTTAGGCAAATTAAAACACAAGGGCGGCTGAATCTGTGGCATTCTCTCCGGTTCTGTTATTGCTTCCTCCAGGTGGGTTGAGCGTGCAGACCAGTGGAATGGCTCGTATTAAGAGGAGAAGGGGCAAGCGGGGCCACTGGATGTCAGTGGCTCAAAAGAGTTTCCGTGACTTCGGGAAAGGATTTGCCTGCTGCTTCCACGTCACTGACATTCACAGTGGGCGTGGCCTGCCAAGGCCCACCTTAAATTCAGGCGGCGCATAACCGAAGTGCTTGAAAGCAGATCGTAGCCTGCGCTTTTTAATGCAAAAATGGCCTCTTTCTGGCTGAGGTTTGAAATTCTGGTTTACTTTCACCTCCAGTTGAAAAAATGGAAAAGGAAGATTCCACACCTGGGAAAAGATGATGTATGGCAAAAACCCCAGGAGATGTGGCCACAGAGGGTCCGGAATTTGAATCCTAGTTTAGTTATTTTTGTATTGTGTAAACTTGGGCATGTAACTCGACTCTCAGTGTCCTCACTGATTTAAGAATATTAATAACATTGCCCAGGGTTGTTGGGGAGATCAAATGAACTTTATTCATGTGTATGCTAATACATGTAGCATAAGAAGTAACAGGAAATCATGGCTATTGCTATTTCCACGATGGAAAAACCAAAGATGTTTTTTAAGATCTGATTTTTTTCCCTCTAGATTTTTCTCTGCACTTTGAGTGGGAGCAGGAGAGGGTGGAGGACATTGCATGCAGGAAATAGAGTTAGGTTTGGGATCCTTCCCAGTGAGGCAATGTATGTGGCAGGAAACGCAACTTAGAAATCAAAGTCCTGTCTTTAAATCACTGTTCAGTTGAGGAGCCCTGGGAAGTTGCTTAATCTTGATGAACTTCATATGCTTATCTGTGAAATGGGACTAATGGTGCCTACTGCAACATGTTTTTGTGAGGATAAAATGAGATAATGTATGTCTATGCTGCTTGGCATTTGGTAGGTGATTAATAAATGAATGACATCCTATTATCTTTTCCCCAGAGCAGTCCTATCATTTGTTCCCACATATGCTATTAAAGAGCTATTAATGAGCCTTTGGTTAAGAGGAGATGCAGCTCCATTTAAAGTCTTTTTAGGCAAATTCATTGGTGTTTCATTCTGAAACATATACATGCATTTTTGAATATATTGATGATTTACAAATTCGCAAGGTTGAAGGAAGATTCGCATCCCCAGTTGATGACTTTATATTGCTCTTTTTTTTGCTAGCACATTATTTGGTAATAATCCCACTTTACGTTTCAAAGTATGGCAGGTACCTTCTCATTGATCCTTCAGATAGGGTTGATCTTTTCTCTGAGATAAAAACCCTTTCCAGAGTTTTCCCTCTGGATGCTTAGACCATTGTTACCTGAGTAACACTAGTACCATTTTCCCCTTTGAGGTTACTATCATTCTAAGCTGCCATTAAAAAAAAATCTAATTTCATTATAAGATCCTCATAAACCCAGCAGCTATTGAAAGCAGGCTTATTTCTTGCTCTTTGGGAGGCGACCACCCATGTCAGCATTGGAGGGTGTCTGTATATCCTTCCAGGCCCAACAAGTGGTAAACAGATGGAGTCTGAATCCAAAGCTGAATTATCAAGCAAAAAATAATAATAATAATAATTCTGTTCTTTCACCAAATGAGATTTTTTAACAGCTATTTGCAAAGAATTCTAGGCCAGGGCTTATTGGGAGAGCTGGTTCCATGGATAATATATGCATTCGTAGAAACGCCACACAAACTTTTATCAGCAGCTAATCTATATGTATAAGCCCACCCTGGATTTAAATCTGGAAAAATTACTCATTTTTAAGTGCATTTGCTATCTTGGTACTAGAGTGTCACTTGTTTGCTATTGGGCAGTGACTTGTCTTAATTTTGGTATAATGCCTTAACCAGCACATAGGATGCTGCTCTGGGAATTTGGTAAATAAGTCATAACTTTATGACTGGTTATACCATTCTCTTTAGATAAGATTCCATGCAAAGGAAGGGTGAGCGTGGAGGGTGGGAAAGGATGGGTGAGGTGTATTTAGTTTTGTAAGTACGGAGATAACCTTATCATAAAGTGGTTTGACCATAGAGACAGTGTTACACTGCGTGCTCAGGAAATTATTAAATCTCAGTTTCTCAGTCTATTTCCTTTAACCTTGATCCCTTTCTCTCTTACTAATGCTCTTTCTTGGGCACTCCTCATAACCCTGTTGGTAATCTGTCTTTTGATGACTGATTCTCAAGTCTTAGCTCACAGCACAATCTCTAAGGAAGCTAGGTAGAAACGCAAATTATTGAGCTTCCCTTTGCAGAGTCTGTTTCTACAAAGCCCAGGAATCTGCATTTTCAAAGATACCCTCTGGGGGATTTTAGCATAGACAGAACTTGTGCCTTATTTTTGAGCAATGCAGAGACTCTGTGGTGAAATAAGTCCTTTGGGAGTAACCGGAGCATGCTGATGTTGACAAACCTGCTTCACCAACAAGGTGGAATGGCACAAGAACCAAGGATCTTTAGGTAGTTTGAAAACTTTTTATTGTAGTTATTATCAGCAGAGTCCTTTACAAATTCTTATGTAGAACTCTTTCTTGAAATGAAGTCAGGCCCAGGATCCCTAAATTAAACCTAACCCAGCTGCAGCAGCCCTGGCTGAAGAGGCCTCAGGGACTCAGATGCTCTCTCACTTGCTGGCTCTCCTGTCACCAATCAGCACTGGCCCCAGGGGCCACTCTGCAATGTTCTTGGAATTCAGTTTCCTGTTTCTTCCCAAAGTGACCCATGGTGATGGAGTGGGTTCCTTGTACAGGAAAGAGCACCCCATAGGAGGTCTGAGTTCTGGTTCCAGCCTCATCTCCACCTTGCTGCCTGGTCTTAGGGAAATCAGTTTTCCTCCCTGAGCTCAGTTTTATCCCTTGATGAAAAAGATGAGTTTGCGCTCAAACAGTTTTTCGGGAAGTCCTGTCATTCACAGACTGCCCTTATGACTTCTGCTGTAGATGAGTGATACTTGAAGTATTATTTACTCCCTATTTGTCTTTATAGTAGGAGAAATCTATGAACTATTTCTTACCTAAATATTCGCTTAGGTTTTGAGTTAAGCAATACTAATTGTGAAACCATGAATTTTATATGCTACATACTCTCTCTCTTTTTCTAACACACATGAAAATAAATATATAACTCTGAAAAAACAGCACCACTCCAGACCAGTGGTGTATCTGGGCAACCTTTGAGAAACATGGAGTTGGATGATCTCTAAAAGACCTCCCTGCTCCACTATTCATTGAGGCTTCTAGCCAGGTAGGTGTCTCTTGTTCTTACCTTGGGGATTTACAGATGGGGGTACGCTATCGGGAGAAGTCCTCTGGGAGCGATAGCATGTGAAAAGCTAGTGGAAATGGGCATAAAAAATTGCTTGTACTGCTGGGAAGAACGAGGGAGCTTGAGGGTCAGAATGTATGCACAAAGGATCTAAGTGGCTCAAAGAGAGTTTTAATATTAATTTTGTGGAGACATAGGGCCACCAGCTGCTTAATTTTATTTAGATCTAATAGGGAACTTAATAACCAAGAACATCATTGGTTTCTTGTTTGTTTCTTTTATTGAGTGTCAAGGAGCGAACAGCTTTTATTGCGGATCTCCCAGGGCCAAAGTTGGCTATGTAGGACAGGGCACGAGAGCAGAGTCCAAAGAAAGAGCCTGGCCCTGTGCTCAGAACAGTGTCTATTGTGTTCTGATAACTGACCTCTAAATATATGGATTTCAAGAGATACTTTGTGGGAAGCAGAGAATGCTAAAGGGTTGCAGAATGAAGGACAATGTTTATGATGGGCTCGTTCCTCAGAGGGAGAAACAATGACTCCAGATATACACCCACTGAGTTGGCTTGGAAAAATAGCCCAGGAACAACTCTGCAGTCATGGTGGTCTGGAGCGAGGAAATAAAAATATAACTGAAAAGTGAGGGAACCTATAGCACAATTAAATATGCCCAGCATCTGAACAACAGTTACACAAAATGGAAATCAGCCTAGAATACATATTGGGGTGGTTAATGGCTTAGCGTCCAGAGATAGATCTGGGATGAAATTCTGACTCTGCCTCTTCCTGATGGTGATTCTTTGGGCAAGGTAGCTTTTCTTACTGAGGCTTGGTTTGTCTCACCTGCCAAATGGGTATAGTCATACATACTTTCAGAGTCGTCTTAAGTATTTAATGACTTAAAGAACTATGCACAGTGCCTGACACATGGAATAATTTTTCAATAAATGGTAGGTGTTACTTTTATCATTGCCATCTTTATGGCTATGTGATGGGTGTATTTTATTTAATTCGTCTAAAAAATCCGATGAGATAAGTGGCGTGGGTGGCCCTTAGGGAAGGAATTGATATTGCTAAATCTCTGGTCTTTTTCCAAAAGTCTTCATTGTGTGTTTCAGCAGTGATGTGCTCTTACATCTGCATTATTCTTGAAAAATTATTCGTTTGTGTCTTGGGATAAGCAAGATGGGGTCACTTGCTATTGCCAGATGCATTCTGACTCGGGTCTCCGGGAAAAGGGGTCTTTTGAATAGATCATTTCTGTTCTTGGAATGAAAGTGCTTCTCAGTGGCGGGCGCAGGAGGTGCAGAGAACTTGGACTTGTTTCTACTCGCTTGTGCCAACGTGAACTGAACCTGGAGCCCCCTTTGCCAGCAAGGTCACGTATACCCACCAGGAGCCACAGGTGTCGGGGGCATGACAGAGCAGGGTCTGACAGGACGCTGCCCAGTCCCTTGCTCTTCAGACCCACACGCAGGGGCTCTTATGACACTTTTTTACATGCAAGTGGATGTGAAAGTCCCCACAGGTAGACTCAACTTTGTTAAACCTGCCACTTTTGTACTGAGTTTTGTCATCAGTTACTGGAACAGATAAAGTATGTTGATTTTATAGCTTCTTGACTTGTCTTTACGTACTCTGTCTTCTTAATTAGCAACAAAGAGAATGTCACAGTTCTCTTGTAGCATTAAACCCTCTTCTCTACCTTTCTGCCTTCCTCGAAGAGAAAGCATTGGGCATTTAATTCTTTAAGGGCCCCAAATGTGTCTACGGTTTGTGCCATAAGTAAGAGCTGCATGTGCTTCATATAAATGCTTTATATAAATGTTCGTTTAAAAACAGTTAAAAAGTTGTTGTTCCTGGCCTATCTGAAGGCAGAAAACAAAGGGAAATGGAGACAGCCCCGCTGCTGTTGCCATGTCCTACGTCTGTGATGCATTACCATAAACTTCATTCCACATGTTTTTGCATTGTCTCTTCTTACATTTATCCTCTGCCTATTGTTTCCTTTTGTTCCAGCAACAGCTGGAATCGGTAAATTTGTGTTTTGAGCCAATGTTTTCCTTTGCCCTGGCATTTCTAAACACTGATTTTCCTACCAGCCAGAAATACTGTGGAAACCCTTTCTGAAAGATCAGCGTCCCGTGGTTGCCCGCTGCCCTCTGATGCTGTCTCTTTAAATGAGGCCCCCAGAGTTCACTTTCTGAAGTTCATTAGCTTGTATTATCAATAATTTAGGATAATACTCTGGTGGAGCCTGAGTGCCTGGCCCGCCCCATTTTCACTGTCAGTTTTCTCATACCCTAGCAGTCCAGTGAACTTGATAAGTGTCCCATCATCCTGTTAATCAAATTACTTATGAACTAAAATTGACAGTTTTCATTAATTATAAAGGATTATTCTAATTGCAATTCAAATTTATTCATTTAGAACAGACGGCATTCAGTAATATTTCAGGAAATTTGCATATTAAATGGAGAGGGTCGTCCATTACGTATGGTAATGTATGCATATTTCCTTATTTTTAACTTCTAGGCCATATGCACTGCTGCTACTTCAGCAGGTGAAAAACCAGAACGTGCTTAATTTGTTCAACAAACACAGGGGCCGGAGCACATCTTTTGGCACTTGGCACTGGCACTCTTCTACCTTTATTCTTTCTGCTTTTCCCTTCCCCACCTCCCACCACCCCGCACGCAGCCAAAACGACGGTTGATCTTTCTAAGAAACTTTTTTGATAAACCTGAGCTTTTTTTTTTTCTCTCTCCTTTTCTTTTTCTTAAATGTAGGCACAGCTGGTAAGGGTTGATTGAAATGTTTTGCCATAGAAGCTGTGTTCATTAATTTCTTCAAGATGCTGAAGTAGGCATTAAGGTTGCCGGCTGGAGTCCTTCCCTGTGACATGTGGAACAGCGAGGGGCCTAATAGTCAGCCTTGTAACATCAACTGGTTACCCCCCTCGTGCGGCATGAACCTTTCCCCTCCAGTGAAAAATGAACCTGTCTGAGACAAAAGCACAAACCACGCATGCAAGGAGACAGTGCCATTATTCACACCCATATAGGCTGTTTTCAGAGATCATTAAAAATCATATCTCCATGATATTAATAAGCACCTTCTCTGATCCAGGTCTCTGGTAACAGGAAGGTATATTTAGAGCCGCCCCCACCACCTACCTAATCTAAGATCATGAATCTGGGAGGAAAAAAAAATGCATGTAAGATAAGGGCTAACAAGCTGATGTGGTGGGAGACACTTGGCTTTTAAAACAGCTGTGATGTCCCGGCATTCATTGCACCAGCTCCCGTGGTGGTGGGGGCGGCGGTGGGGGGAGAAGGGCGTGAGCCCTCAGCCACGTCAGGTTGTTACTGGTGAGTTTTGCCTGCAATCTTCAGAAATTATTGATATCTGATCTTAATGATTGAAGAAAGCATCTGCCAGCTCATTCATCTCTCAAAACTCACATTGAATAACTGGTTGCTCATTTAGCCTGGTTTTAAGTAGACTTGTTTTTCATTTTCTGCAGTTAAACTAAAAGCTTTGTTGTTTTACATACAGATATTTTATTTGCTGAGCATATTTATTTCAGTCTGTTTGTGTAGCACTAATGCTGTCATGGCCATATGTTATTGATTGAAAAGCCTACATGAACTCGAATTCTGAATAGGCGCTGTGTCCTTGCTAGGTGTCTGAGAGGCACAGACCCAGGGCCTGCTAGCTGCTTTGCCAAACCCATACTGAGGGCCCATTCCACTGCTCTCCCTCCTCGCAGGCAATGCGTAAATCAGAACGGGGGTAGAGCTTGGTTACTGCTTCAGTTATTTACACAACCTCTCCCCAAATCTCAATGGGAGCACACAGTACCCCGCTTCCGCCTTGTTGGGAAACAGTCATTCCTGCTAGAATTGCTAGGAATGAGAACAGCCCACCAAAGGCTATTTTAAAGAACACTGATGGAAAATTCTCAGAAATCATTCAAGCCCACTGGTGTGTGTTAAGTCAAGGGAAATCTCCCCCCTGTGTAACATCTTTTCTTCCACTTAGTTCAGCTTTAGAACCATGAAAGCCCTGGTCTTAATCCTATTTCTGATGAGAGTTAATTTTCAATGCAAGTTTTAAAAAATTTTAATTGTCACTGATTACTGACATGCAATAGTAAAATAATATGAGAGAATGCCACAAATGATTAAAGTGAAACGTAACAACATGTGCATTTAAAAAATCCCATAACTTTACTTTTGTTATGGGAAATATTAAGTTGCATAATGTGACCCAGTGGTGCAGGAGAATTGCTTAAGAAGCTGTACCGTACAGATATTTTGTATATTATATCCTCATGTGCAGTATTTTCTGGTGATTGGCTTCTCAGTAGAGGGAGGCACTCCTGGGCAGATGCTGATTATATCAGAATGTGGCCTACAAGTGAGGCCAGGCATTCTCTGGAAAGGCTGGGGGAATTGCTTTTACAGCCAGTGTCCGTGCCGTCTGCAAGAATAAGTACTAGTCTTGGGTCCCCTACCATGTGCTATATATTATTTGAGGGGGGCTGGGAAAGGGAAGGATGGGAAAACAAATGATGTATAAGACATGGTAAGGAACTAATGAAGCAGAATTAAACGTGGTGGAGGGAGCTAACTTCCCTGAGCTCATTTTTGCCATCTGTAAAGTGGACCTAATATTTGCCTTGCCTTCTTCACGGGGCTGTTGTGAAGATCCCCTGAGACCCAGCCATGTCCCAAACTCTCCTGTTCATCAGAATTACCTGAGAGCAGTTAAAAAGACACATTTCCAGGCCTTTCTGCCAAGATATTCCAATCAGTGGGTGTAGATTGGGGCTTGAGGATCTGTGTACGTCAATATTTGCAGGTGAATTCTATGATACAGCAAATTTGGAAGACACCGATAAATTGTATGTTCAGTCCTCTTCGAAGTGCAAAACTTTTAGGGAGATAAAGCGTGCACAGAAAGTAATTGGAAGATAGGTCAAGACTGTACCTGTAATTATCATCAATTTAAAATTGGCAAACTTCTGTGTTATAGGAAGAGAAAGTATTACTTCTATTCTGGAATTTGAACTCTGGCTGCTAAATTGCTAGAATCTGTGTATGAAAACAGTGGATGTCTGAAATTTTCAGTCTTCCTGCAGAACAGGCATCTCTGTGTGTCTGTCCGGAAGGACCCCTGGGGAGAAGTAGTTGCTCCCCAGTAAGTCTTGTACAGCCTAGACCAGTCAGATGAGCCCTGAGGCAACAGCAGGTGCTTGTCAACCAAATATGCAGGCCATTTTGTGAATGTTCTTTATGGTTTAAATAGACTCTGGAGGTGAAACTGTCATTACTCACCCACTGTAGAAATGAACTTGGAGAAATGGAGGAGAGAGCAGTCTCCTGTCTGTGAAAGCATATGGAAATGGTGATAGAGTTCAGGTATGGCTGTGTTTATTAACCATTCTTGACACAGAATCACTTTATACCGTGTCAGAGTAGAATAAATTGGATAACAATGGGATGACGGTATCACCTAATCTAATATCAGTATCACTTAATAGTTATGTTTTGACTGCCAAGTTGGGTACGTGGGATGGGTGCTGAGATGTTCAGCCCCAGTGGTTCTAGCTAGGGTTTAAAGCAGGAGTGCTATGAATGCTCTCCTACCTGTGGGACCTCCAGGTGGCGTGAGGTGCAACCGGGTGAGCGAGGCTTTTAAGGACCTAATTTTATTTTGGGTGACAATTTTATTCCAATTTGTTCACCCGGGATGCTGTCACAGCTGAAAATGCCTTATTTCCTCAGGTTGCAGTGGTTATGGAATACAGTTTTGTCTTAGGTGATAAGGAAAAAAAGAAGATAAGTCTTTTCTTTTTCCTCACTCCACCCTGAGGATTATAAGCACTTTTTCATCAAGCACTTTATTACTCATCTCTGTGTAACTGATCAACTGCCAGGCCCGTTAAAGACTGAATGGCTTGCATCTCCAGCCTTGGGGGCCGACAGCGTGCGTTAGTAATAATGAGTTAGGCGTAACACACTAGGATAAGTGAGCAAGTGTTGAACATAAGATGAATAAGTTAAACAAGGACCAAACATTTTGTACAAAAAGGGTGTTACATTTAGTTTCAGCATTTGGAGGCTTAATGAAAGAAAGATGTGCAGACAACCCCTGGTGATATGGGTGATTCATTGAGGAAAGTTTTCTGGGAGTTGCTGAAATTTCAGGAGGTGCTTAGATGGCTGAAGATTGAAGGGGGACTGTGGTGTGTAGGAAAAGGAAATCCTATGCTGGACTGTAAGCAACCCATCCGTCCCGTACTCTCACCCCTGCCCCACCCCGCAAACACACACACCATCCTACATAGACTGTTTTAAAATATAGGGGATTTATTTTTCTTTTGAACATGGAACTCTGGATCAGCAGGTGCTAATTGGAAATAGAGGTTTGTCGACGACTTAAGGACAGCAGTTTCCTTTTGGGCCACAAATCAGGCTTTACAGTTTCCTATTGAATCACTGCGCAAAACTTCAGGCTGCCCGTGTTCTGGGGATATTCCAGTATTTTCAAGATCCTGCACCAATTACTGTGGTGTGTGGATCTAGAGAAGAGAGGACTCAGCGTATCCAGGACTTTGCCATAAACCATAAAGGCCAGTAAGTGGTTCTTACTTACTGGGAAAAAATTACCAGGTGTTTCTAAAGATTAGCTTCAGTCATGCATAAGTTTCACTGAGAAAAGGAAATCACATATAAACAAAATAGTTTTTTTTTAAATTATCTTTGCTATAAAGATTCACGTTTCGTTACTGTAGGATTTAATTTCACCAAAGAAATTGAAGCTCACAGGTTTCCTTGAAGCATTTTCAAAGCAAGAGGCGTGTTAAAAGAATTTAATGGTGTCCTCTCCTGCCTCCCGCTCATACCCTGGGAGTGGTTTAGTTCTACAAAGTTCTGAGTACTATTAGTGGAAGTTACGTGTGTCTTTTTCTATGAAAAGTATTGATGAAAATTTATGCTTTTGTGAAAAATAAATCAACGGGTAGGGCATTTTTTTTAGCCATCATCTATCTAGGTGCTGACATAGTGTTTTTTGTCTTGGGCACTGTCACTTCTTGGTGGGTAGTCTCCCTTCTTCTGGTTGAAATGATGAGTATTTATCCCCATTTTGCAGGCTAGGACACAGAGTCCAGAGAACGGCAAATAAATTGTTTCTAGTTAATGTTGGAGCCAGCAGTACAATGTCAGACTTCCTTCATAGTTCAGTTAGAATAGCAATGCCTGTTCATTTCAAATGTATGCAATTGGGAAAACAGGAAGTATACATTTGATTATATTAGAAACCCTAAAATTTGCTCTTCTGGTGCTGACTTCCTGCCTGTTACCTAATCTGCAACTGTTAAAACCCTCATAATGACAAGTGCCACTTATTCTGTAAAGCATTATGTCATGAGAGAGGTGAATCCTTCCAACCCTACCTGTCTACTTACCTACCATCAGAGTGTGCCCGGAAGCATGAGTTTTGATTACCTTAATTCCATATGCATAGCTTCAAATGGTCCTAATGGTCATAAAATTATCTGATCCTCTTTAGTATTCAACCAGGCTTCTGGGTGCACTAGTTAAGTTGGGGTATTTTTTCCACATATGCTCTTGTTGCTTGGCATTTGTTTCTATGTTCTAAGATAAAACAAAACAAAACAACAACAAAACACCTTAATCTGAGCATGTTTTGGGGCTTCGTGAGAAAAGAATTTCAAACCATTAGGTGCAATTTGTAACACATCCATGCATTCCACATCTTACATTTCCGTTGTTCTTTTTTTTTTTGCCGCTACCTATGCGTTTCATTTTCCCATCATTTTCCCATGTGCCATAATATTAATGTTTTTCCCTGCTGGCTTCCCAGCCCAGGGGTCACAGCTCGTGTTTCACAACACAAGACACCCAACCATAAATCTCCTTTAAATAATACAGACGGCAGGAGGGTCACTGTTAAGCGAGCCAGTCGGTCTGAACAAAGTGGCATTGATGCATGGCAAACGGAGCAGTTTGACCACAGGCCGTGCTGGACAGGTAAAGTCTGAAGCAGCCTTTACTGAAGGGGGAGGGAGCCATGTGCTCTGTACGGCTGTGGTACTCGGTATGAGTTGGCTGCCAATCACTGAGGCTTCCTGAGAATAATCACACCACCTCTTCCCAGCTCCGGCTGAAACACCTGATTAACATAATTTGTGTTTGGAGGTGCAAACGCATCTCACCGGTTATAAATCTGCATTTCTTGAAGCCTCTTAGCCATATTTAAAACGAAGTTGGAAACTGCCAGGGTGAAAGTAACAAAGCACACCTGATCAGAATACAAATGCGTTTGTAGTGACACAGTTTCCCTGTTCCAGGACCCAGAGTGGTTAATTTAAGGGGATCAAGAAAAAAAGCTTGGTGGAAGGTGAACCTTGTAGCTGGGGTTGAATTAATGGGAGCCTTGTCTGCAGAGGACCTCGTTAAGATTGGGGTGGGATGAGACAAGGGCTTAGCGGGGGATTTGTTTTTCTAGACAAAAATTATAATAACTTATTGACACCTGCAAGCCAAGGTGTCCTGTTAGAGTAATATATCTGTGACTACACCTTTTTGTGAGCAAAGATAATATATGTGCAAGTCTATATAGACATGCATAGAAAGAACGTAGACAAATGTACGAAAGTACTTAGTGTGTTCAGAAAGATACGCCGTGTATCTACTTATATCCAAATAGTTTGGGAAATAATTGCCAAGTATAGGAGGGAGGCAATCCTGTTATAATTAGAGTTGGGGATGGTGACAGAAGCCACAAAGTTTCCACTGATATGATTTCTTAAAATGTATGCATTGCTCATCAGTCACCAGATTTCAACTCAGTAATTTTTGTCTGCCAGGCAAAAAAAGTTTGTCAGACTTCCAGGAAAGATGGCAGAGTAGGGACCGCCAAGACTCAGTCCTGCCTCCAAAACAACTATTAAACAGGCAGGAACTGTCTGAAACGACTAGTTGGAAACCCTGGGGGCCAGAAGGATACTGTACAGCATTTGAGGACGAGCAGGAGGAAAAGGTGGGTAAATTACAGTAAAGAGTAATAAATGACCTCTCAGCGTGGTGGCTGCTGACACCCATTCCCCACTCTTGTGACAAGCCATCATGGGATCCAGTCACTGGCTAGCTGCTGGTGACAGAAAGGGACACATAGAAATCCTCTTCTCCAAGAACAGGGCGGGTATGGCCGATCACTGATCAGATCATGGCTTTTGATTAGCAAATTCAGATCACTGAGGGCCTGGCTCTGAAGGCAGCTGTTGTTTCAACATGCTCCAGTCAAAGGCAGTGGCAGCCGCGGTTTCAACCCTCTCTGGACAGGGGCGGAGGTGAGGGAGACTTAAAGACACAGGACTTCCTCAGAGCTAGGGTGACAGATAGCTAAAGGACTGTATTTGCAGGGCAGGCCAGAAAAGCTCAGCTTTGGGGAGCTGCTGGAGAACCTTTGGACGCCCTTCCTGATCCTCTCCCCAGGGCACTTTGTAGCCAGTTTGTGTCGCCTTCTTGGATTCCTGGCTCTGTTTTGGCTGGGTAAGACTGACTTGGGAAAGTCTTCTCCAGAGTGACTTACTCCCAGAATTTGCCCTCCAAGCAAAAGCAGCTTGAGACATCAAAATGAGGGTAAAGAACGAGAGAGGTTGACAGTCTGGGACAGAAGCCTGCCAGCTTCAGACACTCGGGAAGGAAGATCTGCCCCCCGGGAAACAGGCACAATCAAACCCCAGTACAAAGCAGAGCTTCAAAACAATTGCAAGCAAAAGCCCCGGACAATACAGAGGTTAAGAAAGACAGGGAAACCCTGCACGCTGCGGTTGCCTTGGGTAGACCTTCCTTACACGAAGGCTAAAGATTAGGAAAATCTCTGCCTTATCCCCAGCTAGTTACAAAACCAAGAAACAGCTCTCTCAGGGAATAAATCCCGAAGTTAACATTTTAAAATATTTAAATGTGCATTTTGCAACAAAACAGCAGAAGACAAAGGAACAGGAAATGATGATCCATTCAAAGGAAGAATCTAAAACTACAGAAAACACCAGTGACGATGAGGAGGATGTGGACATACTGAGCAAAGCACTTTAAAAAAGTGATCTTCAAAATGCTCATGGAGATGAAGGAAAATACAGGGAGAGAACTAACGGGTGTCGGGAAAACAATGAATGAGAAATACGAGACTCTCTCTCTAAAGGGAGAGAAATTTTAAAAAGGAACCAAACAGAACTGTTGGAGCTGAAGACCACAATAACTGAAATAGAAAATGCCCAGGAGAGTTTCGAGAGTAGATTGGAGCGGGTGAGAGAAAGAATCAGTAAACTTGAAGATAGCAAGCTTTAAATAAGTTGGGCTGAAAAAGCAGAAAGGAAAAACAAATATTAAAAGTGAAAACACTTTAAGTCAGCTATGGAGACACCAGCAAGCATAGCAGTATACACGTTATGGGAGTGCCAGAAGGAGAAAAAAAAGAGAGAAAGGAGAAGAAGGAATCGTCAAAAAAATAATGACAGAGGACTTCCCAAACTAACTAAAAGACATGAATATGCACATCCAAGGAGCTCAGGATAACAAGATAAAACCTTAAGGAAAATATAACCTATCATGCATTGATTACACCATTAAATGCAAAGGACAAGGAAAGAGCTCTGAGAGCTGCATGAAAGAGCAACCTGCTATGCAAAGGGAGTCCCAGTTAGATTAAGTGCCCATTTCTCATCAGAAACCTGTGGAGGCAAGAAGGCGGTGGGTTGAAATACTTAAAGTGCTGAAAGAAAACAACTGCTGGGGGGATTCTCTTTGAAAAATGAGGGAGAGATTAAGATATTCTTAGATAAACAAAATCTGTAGGAGTTCATCACCACTAGACCTGCCCAACAAGCAATGATAAGGGGAATACTTCAGACTGAAAGGAAAAGTCACTACATAGTGGTACAAAGCAGCATAAAGAAATAAAAACCTGTGGTAAAGGTAGCCATTTGGGTAACTAGAAATGCCAGCACTATTGTGTTGTATTGTTTGGTATGTAACACACCTTCTTACTTCCTACAAGTCAAATGCAAATGTACAATAAGTAATGATGAATCTATGTTTTTGGGCATACCATGTACAAAGACATATGTGATAATAAGTACAAAAGAAGTGATGGGGGAAAGGGAGTAATGGAAAAGTATATGTGCATGCTATTGAAACTAAATCGGAATCAAATCACATGTGATTATTATATATTTAGGATATTAAATTTCAACCCCATGGTAACCATAATGAAAATAGATGAAAAATACATGCACTCAGAAATGAGAAGTGCACATTTTATATGCTCTCACTGATTTGAAACAATTAGGATAAGCAAACTGGTAGAGTCGGAATCTAGAATATAGGTTACCAGGAGACTGGGTGGGGTAGGGAATGGGAAGTTAAGGCTTACCATGTACAAGTTTCCTATTTGGAATGGTGGAACTGTTTTGGTAATGGATGGTGGTGACAGTTACATAACATTGTGAACGCAATGAATAGCTCAGAAATATGTATCTGAATGTGGTTGAAGGGGGAAAATGTTAAATTGTATGCATAGTAACAGAATAAGAACTTTTGAAAGTCCCTGTAATGACACTACACAAACAGTGAGCCCTAAGTTAGAGCATGGAGTTTAATTAATAGTACAATTATAAAAATGTGCTAGCATCAGTTATTACAAATATTTCACACCAGTGCAAGGTGTTGGTGGTGGGCTAGTGTATGGGAATCCTTTATTTTAGGCATGATTGTTTTGCAAATCCACAACTTCTCTAATAAAGGAAAAAACCCAACTGGGTAGTGGGATGTTGTGGAGGATTTGCATCTCATTTTATGATTTTTTTTGACTCCTTTTTCTGCAACTATTAGTTATACTTTTGAAAAATTAATGTGGCTTCTAATGTCTTAATTATATATCTTATTGTTGTGGTATGGGGAGTGGTTTCCATTGAAATAATTCCAGAATCTACTGCATACCTTCCTTATACATGCTTTGGGAGCAAGAGCGTATGTCAGCTCAGGGATTATTATGCTGGTTTTGGTTGGTTACATCTCTGAGCATTTGTCATGCTTTATATTTTTGACATTAATTGTGCTTATGATGTATTAATTACTAAAAAGATACATTTTTGAGTTGTGATGTGAACTGATAATGTTCCTCTTCATTAAAAGCAACAGATAATATTGACTACTTAACAATTCGTCTCATGGACCCAGGAAACAGGGGAGAGTAGGAAGGTTTTGGTGTCACAGTAAGATCCCCAACTTTTTCTTATATTCCAAAAAGTTTGCTCTTTCAATTTATGCAACTTTTACACAGGGCATCTCCGTGATGAGTAGATGTATCACCAGATTATTCTAAATGTTAATTGAGTATTAAATAATATTCTAAAATACAAATGTATTTTCCTGTATTTGTTAACTGTGTGTATGATTTCGGTCTTACTCCTTTTATTTTTACTACATTAATAAATGAATATTTTCGATTCTTTGAAAAGCTACATTAAATAAAATTCAAACTCTATTTTGGTGACCTTTTCAACCTAAGGGAAGCAGTTGCCACCATCCTGTAAGTCTGGGATGGGCAGGGAACTTCCCTCACCATCACGTTTGCCCTGCTGTTGGTGGGTCTGCATTTATCCCACTGGCTGCTTGGTGAAGACAGGAATGATCCTGTCTGGTTCACTGTTGCATCCCCCAGTCTCTAGCCGCAGGGGCTAGAGACTAGGACAGCAGGGTAACCAACTGTCCTAGTGTCTCTGGGTTTGAGCACTGGACATCCTGACCCCAGGAAACCCTGAGTCCCAGTGATCCAGGGTGGTTGAACACCTTAGTTGGCTTATAAATGCTCATCAGTGGTTCCTGAATGATTGATACCTCATCTCAAAGAGATTACAGAGAAAAAGCTGTAGGCTATCGTTGCTCAGCTGTTGTTTAGAGTTAGATAACATCATGTGTCCGTATTTCATCTCCCTGGCCATGTGGTTAAGGGTCCTGAGGGCAAGCCTGTCTTTTTATTTCTTTGAATTTCTTCTGGTACCGCAGAAAGTCCTTTAATATAGAAGTCAATCAAGGGTTAAAGTGAATGTAATCAAACTATTCCGTAGTTTACATCCAGGCTCTGTCTTTCCTGGCTCTATAAAGTTGGGCAATTTACCTGCTCTGCCTAATATTTTCGTCTTTATTCTCATTTGTAAATTGAAGATAATAATACTCACTACCTCTCAGGACTGGTGCGAGGATTCCGTATGACAAAGTCCTTGCACAGTGCATGCTCTGAGGTAAGTACTCAATACATGTGAGCTCGACTTCTTCCTCCTTCTCCTGGGCTTTCACACCTTCCCCTTCCTTCTCCAATTCATAAATGCGGAGCTGCTCAGGTAGGTGAAAACTTCTTTTTAGTGGCATGTCTTGTTAAATTTTGAGTTGTTTTTATGTACAATAGACTGTCTGGGAAAAGGATACTTTTGTGTGTATGTTTGTGTGTACGATTGGTTTCTAAAATGTTGCATCCATTTACTCCAGAAACTATTTAACTTCTTTTTGCATTGCCGGTGTTTTCCATTGCCTGTCTTGAAAAGACAGGCAGTCTGCATCTAAGCAAGTGATCTGTTGCAGGTGGGAGAATGAAACTGACACTTACCTTGTTCTGGGTGAAGAATGAATGCAAAGCAGCACTCACACTGGCAAAGAGGGAAGCTTTGGCTGGAGGCATGTTATATATTGGTTCTACCTTTTACCCCACTCCCCCTTTCTGTTGTGCTATTTTCCCCACAGTGCTAAAACTGGGACCTGGACCTGTTAGTGGCAAAGGTTTTATTCAGCTAACCTCAAGGAGACTAAAAGTATGCTTGAGTGAAATGAAAAAAAAAATTAGGAGCCAATTATAAATAGCTTCTGTTAATGAAGGCATGTGCTTCATGGAAATAATCTCATAAAATGACTGCTTTATTTTGCTCCCCAACTCTATACCCTTGTATGCTCTTTGCTCCTCACAAATGGGAAAAGGGAAAAGCCTTTCCCTGTGGGTTCTCTGTTTTCTTAATTTTTCCGGCAGCAAACAGCAGAAGAGGGAGGAAGTGTCATTGGAACGCATTTAGAACTTCAGTCATTAAATCCCTTTGCCCTAGCCCCAGCCGTGAATATTTCAATAATGAGCAAGAAAAACTGTTTTATGATAGTTTAATAAAAGCAGAAGATAAATGTTGCCCCTGTGCAAAGGAACTGAATTACACACTTCATGAACCAAATTAGTACCGCTATATTTGGCTTTGTTCAAAAGGTGATATGCATTTATGGGCCCATTTTTCAGCAAGATAAATATGACACATGCCAAGATTTTCCTGAAGTAAATATTGTAAATAATAAAAGACTCTGCCAAGGAAAGCTGAGAAATGACTTAATCTTCACCCAGTTATGCTGCAATGCCAAAATACCACTGACCAAACTGAAGAACAAACTGCCCATTTAATCAACTCATCTCATGATTAAGAGAGTGCAGGCCCTTTAATTCTCCAATAATAGTCAATATTCCTCAACCCTGGCTTTTTTTTTTAATATTCATAGAGGAGCTAGGGCATTTTATGGCATAAGCAAATGTGATTACTAAGTAACAAAATATATTTTGAGGGCATTCAGGAGTCACACGGCAGCAATGTTTATGTGAATAGGTGCAAATTGGGGCATTTTTACAGAAAGTTGAAGCTATCACTCTAAGCCTAACTCTACAATCCTCATTTAGTTGCAGCCTGTTTCAGTTCAAGTTTTCTCTTAGTGCAATGGGTGGAATATATTTCTTACTTTGGTGCAGCTTTGCTGTAAGAAGATGGGGTGATACAGAGACTGCTCTGAAATAGGAGAGTTCACAGTGCCAGCAAGCGTCTTCTTAAAAGTCATCCAGTTGGCTCTGAGCGGTGTCCCAGCACAGACCCTGCACAGGTGCATGCTGTTGTCTTAGTGCTGGAGAATAAGCAAAGTGAAATGCTCCTTGAACCAGGCAGTAACGTAAATGAGTTGAGTAGGTGACATTTGAGAAACGCATTAGGGAGTAGTGGGGACTGGGGTGAGCTGGTGAATGTATGCCCTGTTCAAAAGGTTACTCTCTACTGAGCCCAGCTAATCATTGTCATGTAGGAGCGTCAACCTACTACGGCTGGGAAGTCTAAATTTTTGAGAAATCTGGGAAAGCTTGATTTTTCTTTGAAAGCTCTCAATTTTCACATGCTGACAATGGAAACTAAAACAGAAAAAGTTCTATAACACGAATAATACAAAGGCCACAGACTTAGAGTTTGTGACTTCTGTTTTGAATTAGGGCTTGGAATAGGGGGAAAGGAATATCCCGTGATGTACAGCATTCAGCCTTGTGGCAGAGATGAAGATGGCAGTGCCCACAGTTGGATTTTTGCTGTGAACCAGGCTCTGTCCTCAGTGCTACTTGTGGGTTACTTCATTTGCTTTTCCTAAACCTCTCAAGGAGGCACTATTAGTAGGTACTATTACTTATTCTCTCTTATAGATGGGGAAACTGAGACCCCAAAAGAGAGGTGGGATTTGAACTCTGACCTGCCCCTCTACAGGGCCTGAGCTCTTAACCGCCACACTACAGCTCCCTCATATTGAATTGATCATGTAGCACGGCAGGAAGTAAAGTGGAATCAGAACGAGAGTCAGGGTCTTGACTTTTGACTTTGCAACTGACCTTATTCCCGTGCTACTGGATCTTTCTCCTAAACCCTCTGAGCCTCCATTTCTTACTTTATAAGGCAGAGCTAAGACTACTTCCTTGATGTATGTCACAGGTTGTAAGGAAGGATTAAACCAGGAGTTTGTGCAGGAAAGCACGGAAACTTATGAAATCCTCTGTCAACACATGGGCAGGAATATTGCTCATAATTAATCAGGGGATACGGAGAGGTGAGATGGTGAAGCCACTGATTGTCTTCGGATCAAATGCAATTAAAAAACAATCTCTTCTTGATTCTTCAACTCAATAAAATGCCTATTTGTAGAAGTGGCTTAAAACTGAACTCACTTTGAAAATTAATCAGCCACCACTAATGGCTGGAAAGTTAGCAGATTGCATTTATTTTAAGTGAAAGCGCGGGTGCATGAGAGAGCCACCCTGTGAACAGGAGTTCACCCAAACCCTGGCTGTTGTCTGCCAAGCTTATGACAGGGAGGACAGGGCGCGAGGCACCCTACCGCCAGGACCTTCCACACACCCTAATCAAGGGAAACCCCTTAAGAG
This sequence comes from Tamandua tetradactyla, assembly GCF_023851605.1. Classification (NCBI taxonomy): domain Eukaryota; kingdom Metazoa; phylum Chordata; class Mammalia; order Pilosa; family Myrmecophagidae; genus Tamandua; species Tamandua tetradactyla. Next base: position 40,115,067 of record NC_135346.1, on the reverse strand, counting down.
AGGCCAGAGAGAGAAAGCCATGGCAGGCCTGATTTGGAGCTGTTAATTGACTCCCAGCTAGTAAGGGAAACTCATCCTGACCCAGATACCAGGAGCATTTGAAGAGGGAAGAGAAAAGAGGCACGCGGAGGGGCCGAGGAAAACACCCAAGGGATGATGCAGAAAGCTGTTTATGCGTGTAGGCGGTGAATAATCTTCTTATTCATAAATGAATGAGCTGACCTGGGGAAGGGGATCTTTGTGGATTATAATCACAATCCAACCTGACAGAGAAGCAGGCTCACCGACTGGAGGGGCTCCGGCTCGCTGGCTGCCAAAGCTTTGCAGATTTCACCCCCCCCACCCCATACTGGCGTCTGCAGAAGCTTTGTTCCATATATCAACCTAATGGTGGTGCTAATTTGTCCTCTGAACTTTTGTTAACTGAAGACCCCAGCTATTTAATTTATAAGATCTAAGTGACGCAGGAGATTGATTTTGTTTCAGGAAAATCTCTTCTGTATGTTATAGATATCAGCCTTTCCTTTCCAACTTTCTCTCTCTCTTTCTCCGTCCTTTCACCCTTCTGCAGAGTCTTTCAGTACACCTCCCATAGAATCTTCCCCACCTCTGGACTTTAGATCAGACCACTTCCAAAGAACACTTACCCGCTCTTCTCATGCTTGGAGAATGTGCTAAAAAATGCACTCCTCCTACAGGAAGCCTTTCGGGCCTCACCCTACTCCCATCTTTGCATTCTCTAGTCAGCTTAGGACTTGGGCATGGAGACCCCTTAATACCCTCCCAGTGTAGTTGGTATGTAGATATTTTATAGATGGAATTTGATGCAATTGTGTGATCCTCTCTCTAATTGTAACGATTTCTTTTCCTTTCCTACAGCAATGCAAAAATATGTAGACAAGGATGCCATACTCTCAGAAAATGCTAGGCAGTATACTGAAGGGGTGAGAAAATGGGTTTTAGAATAGGAGAACTGGGTGTTCACCATTTGCTATCTGTGTAAATCTGGGGAAGTTATTGGCACTCTCTAAGCCTCTATTTTCTTATCTGAGGCTATGAGCAATCCATCTTCTTCCACCCACAGTTTTTAATTGTGCAACATTAAGGGGATGGGTGAGTTAAAAAAGCAGTTAAAGAATACCTACCTTATAGAATGGATGTGAGGGTTAAATGAGGTAATGCTTGGTACCTAGCATGTATCTTGGTAAATTCTGAATAAATGCTAGCTGTGATTGTTATTATTATGGGAGAGGCTTGTTGACTAATTGAATTCATCACCCAACACCCTGGCACTTGGTGCTCAATAAGTTTTGAAGGTTGAATGAATGAACAAATGAATGAATTCACTCAGACCAGACGATTGTTTATTGTTGACTATTGATCTAACAAGTGACAACTAGGGATATAGCTGCAAATAAGACAAATAAGATATCCTTGTTCTCAAGAACTAAAATCCTAGTTGAGGCAGACAGATAATAACCTGGTTAACAAATAATCAAGGTATTTTTCAGAGGGTAAGTTTTAGTGGGCTCTAGGTGAATATAAGGACTAGATAACTGGTACTCATCCCAGAGTCAACCGGAAGAAGACCAGAAAGTGGTTTCAAATGTTTGTTGGGGTATCACGTATGAGAGAAAGGCTCGTTCTTTGTTACTTCAGCGTAACAGTTACTCTGCGTTATTCCTGGCTCAGCAGTCTAAGAATACCACAGACTGCCTTGAAGGCAATGAGTTCATGACCAGAAGAGGACTACAAACAGAATCTGGGAAATATTCTAGCACCATTTGCAAGGTTGCTTTGGAAGCAGCCAGCTGTGGGTGGGGAACGAGTGGTGGCTGCCTTAAGGTCAGATACAAGCTACCGATTCCCAGACATTGCCATACTGACACCAAATCAGAGCTTCCAAGAGAGCTCTTCCTCACCCCAGGCAACAGTTCTTTTCTTGATTTTTTTCACCTTCTGAGTTGCCCTCAGTGTTCATTGAAATCTGATTACATTGGGAAAGGGAAAGCAGGAGTACAAAGTGATGGATGGATGAGGACACCATCTGATTTGTTTCTGCACCCCTGTCCTCCGGCCCACTACCCCAGATCTCCGTAGAGATGTCCCTGACCATACAGTCATATATGCCTTTTGAAATCAGGCACCTTTGTGTTAAATATCACCTCTGAGGTGGGGGTGGGGAAATCCTAAGTCCTACTTCTTAGATAAGAACATGCCAATTCTTCTGGTCCAAAGTGACTTGGCGTGAAAAATGCCCTGCAGAGAAGGGAGGAGGCTCACAGACAGGAGAAGTGAGAGACACATCTGGAGGGAGCCCCCCAAGCTGGGAACCCAAGAGCCTGACCATCTGCCAGACAACCAGATGCTGCTGCTGGAAGCCTCTTGCTTCCCGGTTTGTCATCTGGGTCTGATGATGCCATCCAAAAGAAGGACCACAGAGTGGGAAGGCAATGAGCAATCCATCTTCTCCCACCCACAGTTTTTAATTGTGCAACATTAGGGGGACGAGTGAGTTAAACAATTTGCCCATGAAACCACACCTTCCTCATGGAAAAGGCCATCCTAAAACATATGGCTCTGACCACCCAGAAGATTATTGCATTCAGTACTCTTTCTTCTCCTCTACCCTGCTCTAAATAGAACGGACAAAGAGGTGTAGCTGTAGAGTTGTCAGTGGGAACTGCTGTCTTCTGTCAACTTGGGAGTATATTGAGTTTCTAGCCAACCACATTGGCTGTTCCATAACTGGCCATTCCATTATGGGATTTCCCGTATTGCAAGTGTTTTTCCTATTAACAGCTTTGGTGTCTGACTTTGTCCAAAGCAGATCATTGGGATTCAGAGGGACGCACTCCTCTTTTCCTATTGCAGAAGCAATCAAGAGTCTGTGCGTACGGCACTCATAAAAGGAAAATGATCAAAACCACACACACAAAAAGGACTATTAAATTCCAGATGAGATGACTGCTTCACGCGGTTCCTACCATTTGGGACGTCTTTCTGCCTCATAATTGCTCACTGACAGATAGACTTCCACAAGCAACGTGGGAAATGTGGTCGGTTTATCTCCAGCACCGTCATACATGATTGATGCGAAATCTGTAGGAAGCCAGGTCATTTTAGCCGCAGCCTGTTTTCAGTGTGAGGGAATGGTTTGTGATATGTTTTTATTCTAGTGTGTATGTCTTAACATACATACACATACAATATTCTTTTGGGTGTATGCAAGGCAGAAATTATTTTAATTTTAAAGGAACATTTGGAATAGCTTAACGTATCATTTTCAACCTCATTTTAATTATTCAGATATATTACTGTATGACCCAGGAACTGAGAGAAAGCTATTTGTATTCAGCAATACTTAGGAAATTGTGTTTGTTTAAGTCTGAAACTTAGACCACCAATAGTTCCTCTATATTCATTATGAGAAAGTCTCAGGCATCAGGTGCTGATATCTTGTAATCACTATTCATTGTATCCTGGTTGTGGTTTCGCTGTGGGAAGGTGCTTGCTTTAAGCTGCATCTCAAGAGTTTTCTTTTAGCAGGGCTGGTAAGACTACCACCTGGTCTTTCACTGTCCTGTTGCATGGGTCCTTCCTAAAGCTTCATTGTTAGATTTTATTGCAGCTTCTGCACACCGGAGTTGTTTAGAAGTAGGAAAGCTAGATTCCGGAGAGCCAAAAAAGTTGGGGATAACAGTCGTACTAAATGTAATGCCCTTGGTGGAAAGTCTGAGGTTTTGAAAATAGCAGAAGTGAGGGCAATGAAATGCAATGTTAATTTATACTCCAAATTGTCGCCTATGCATTTAAGGCTGGCAAAGGTCCCATATAGAAATGCCTCTGATATTGGGTGATTTGGAGAAAAATTAAAACTGCACTATGAAAATAAAACATTCTATTCCAAGATTGGGGAAAATGATTCAAGGCTCAGTGATAGAAAGATCTGATTCTCGCTGGTGGTTCATGACATGTGCGTCAGGGATGTGGGCACATTTGACTACAATGAGTAATTTCTGAGAAAGTAGAGTAAGAGGCAGTAATTTTTCTGCCAGTGTCAGAAATCGGTAATGATATGGAACCGTTGTCAATGCAAATTTGGTGAAAAGAGAGCAACTAGAAATACCAAAAAAGACGATGGGCTATTCAGGCTTGAATACCAGTGTTCAGTAGCTGATTTTATACCTTCTATAATAATAAAACCATTTTTGATGTATATATATATTTTTTGGGGGGGTGCATTGTCCGGGAATTGAACCTGGGTCTCTTGCATGTAAGGTGAGCATTCTACCACTGAACCACCCGTGCACCCCATGATATATTATATTTTTTAACATTTTCAAAGACCTGGGATAAACTTAAAAGTCATAGTCCTTAAATGGTAAAAGTGTAGACTCTTCCGGGGAACTGAGCTTTGGCAAAATAGGCCCTGTTACATAATTATGGATCCAGGAATGACCTTACCATGGCTAATAGTAATAGTGACCATTTGTTGAGCTCCCTAGATGACTTGCCTAGTGCTTTTCATGCATTGTCTCATTTCTTCCTCACAATAGCCCAATGGAGATACTATTACTGTTCTCATTCTCTATTGCTGAAGATCCTTGCAAGTGGAGACAAGCTTTCATCTTGTAAGAGAAAGGTAAAAGGGACTTGGCCAAAAGAACCATGGAGAAGGTGGCAGAGCTTAGGGCCAAGTGTGGCACTTTCAGGCCAGTGCTCTTTCCACCATAGGATTGTGTCTTCTCTGAACTTCTCCATGGCCGATTTTAACACTTTATTTCTAATGGCATTTGTATTTTAGCTCTTCTTTTCAATCAGATGAGAGGTGAAACCATTTTAGTTGTCCTACAGTACTTAGTTTCTGATAGATCCTCAATAAATGTGCATGTCCTACTCAAAATATTTCTTGAGTTAAATGCGTCTAGGGCTGAAGTTGAGGGACCCAAATTCAAATGATAAGTCCATTACTGTTTGCTGTCTGACTCTTTTGGGCCACTTGGAATAGACTGGGTGGAGACAGAGAAGTCCATGTTCTCCTGATCTTACAAGGGAAACAAGCTGTCAAAAGAAGAAAGTCTTTGGTTTCTTTTGACAAATGATGTTAGGACTGAGAAGGATTTTAAAAAAGCTATAGGATTCGAGAGACCTGGGTTCAATTCCGGGACCATGAACCTTAAAAAAAAAAAGTTATAGGAGTAATTCTGATGATGTAGACAATTTTGACGGAATAAGGAAGGAAGATGATGGGAAATGAAGCAACCACAGGTGTGAATTTACCCTAACATATGAATTGTGCATACGTATGCACAAATATCAGAGAAACAAGAACGTTGAAATCATGCAGTCATGTGTCTGAGCCTCAGCCTCTGACATTTATTAGCTTTTGGTCTTGAGCAAGTTACTTAAGCTCTGTATTTCTTCATTAGGAAACTGCAGGTAAAAACACCCCCTTAAAACCAAGATTAACGAGAGGATTGGGAAAAAGCGATCAGCACAGGTTACATTATGCCTTTAAAGATGATAGCCATTACTATTATTATTGAATAAAATATTTATTGAGTATTTAGTCTTTCAGAGATGTGTATAAAGACTAAGGAGATATGAGAAGACATGGAGTAGAGCTCTTGCCCCTCGGGATACTTAATATTTAATCTGCCACAGTTGAAGAATTAAAAAAAATTCAACTTTGCATCCATATAGCAAATAGTATTCAACAGTAGATAATTAAATGAAAAATTCTGTGATCCAGTCTCCATATAGGAGACTACATATAATAATACTACAAAGTCATTTATATTTAAGTGGTTTGAGAATGTTTTATTTTAATTGAAAGTGGCTTGAAACTTGCCTTCTATGAACATTTTACAATCCGTATTATTTTCTTCTTTTACTGTCTTTTTTCCTATAGGATCTTTCCTTGTTCAATCTGCCTTTGCCCTTAATTTTCCTCTCTTACTTGCTATCTGTTGTGAAAAATGATTTGGGACTTCTCTCTTCTTTCCCAGCTGCTTTTAACCTCCTCCTCTTCATTGCCCCTCTCCTTACTCAGCAAGAAGAAAACGTTTCAGGAGAAGGAATGCTTATGGCTGATCTTAGGAGTTGTATTTTAAAACTTTGAAGTTGCATTTCAACAACTGGTTGGGGACCTCAAACTTCAGATATGTTTACAGGCGGTCAGTGGTGTACAATCCTGACCCAAGGGGATCACAGGTGAGGCAGTTCAGACTAGTAGACTTCAGAATCTCCTTCAGTTAGTCACTCCTCCCCATTTGAATTGCCTACTCTCTTCCTCTCAGGAAGCATCTTGTTTAGTGGTGGTCCCTCCACGAGAATGGCAGTGCTGTCTTTAAGCCCTGGTCTGGGAAGGTGACTGTCCTTCTCTAAGCCCTCTCCAAATTTGAAGATGGGACATAATACTCGGGATTTTTATGAGTATTAACTAATGCAAATTAGTAAATGTTAGCTAATGTTATTAATTTTAGCATTGTCCTCTTCATTATTATAAAGCACCCAAACAAATATTATTTTTTACTACTTTTTAATTTTTCCAAAATATGTAGAGTGTTTGGCAAGTGCTCAATAAATAATGTTGATGGCCAACACCCCTATCTGTCATCTGACTTATTATCAATGTTTATAGTACCTATAAAGGAAAATGATAATCCAGTCTTCTCAATTGGTAAATGATAGAATTTCACCTAGATTACTATAGAAGAAATAGATTTAGGTATTCATCACACTCTTTATCACATTTAATGTGGATATTCATAGATTTCACCAATGAGGTCTTATATTATATACAATATGTGAGGTTGTGTAGCATTTATACTGTGTTATATTTCTTAAATCTAAAGCATTCTGAATTCTGAAACACATCTGACCCCTTAAAGAGGTTCAGACAAGGGATTTTGGACTAAGAGATGTGGAGGAATTTGTGCTTTGTACTGCTTTTACATATGCCAGCCGATCTGATTGCAATAGTCCACTGAATTAGGTAGAGCATTCATAAACTTCATTGTACAGGTGAGGAAATGAAAACTCAAGACAGTTAGATGACCTGCACATGTGACACAGGAAATGTCTGAGTTTCCATGTTCTTTCTACCACATTCCCTGCTCTTCTTGGTGGTGTTGAAAGAACAACAAATATTCCCTGTAAGAGCATGAATGAGGTAATAGCTGTGCTTTGGGTTTTAAAGGATGGATCCCCCTCTAGATGCCACAGAAAATTAGAGGAAGCGAGGAGGCGACGCTTCTTGTCTTTGGACCTTATTGTCATAGAGAATCACCTACCTTTTGACAGAATATTTCCCAGGATAGTATCAAGCGGTATGAGCAGGAAAAAGGGAGGAAAAAAACATAAACCTGAAACAATAAAGACATATTTAGGTATTAGGAGAATTTAGCTTTTTTATTTCTACTCACTATGTTCTCATGTTTGTAAATATACAGGATTTTCAAGAACCAAAGTGGGGAAAATGCCCTTTTCCCTAACTCAAGGCTGGAAAATGAACAGAAAACAGATTTGATTCAAATAATACACATTCTCCCAACATTATATTGTTGCATCAAAACAGCATAGGGAATTTAAAAGATTGTTTCATTATGCAATAAGCACTCTGTGGAGCCTAACACTTTTGCCAGGAACTTGGAAATGACATTTTATATTGCATGTTAATTTTTTTATTATAGTGACTTTTTAAATTGTGACAAATGCATACTAGGTATCCTTTTTTCTTTTTTTAACAGTGACTTCTTTTCCTCCAGTCATTTGTGGGACTTTTAGTTTTTTGGCCAGACCTGCTTAAAATACATTTTAAATGCATTCCCCCCCACACACACTTTTTTTTAATGACACAAGCTTCTACTATTTTAAATGTTTTGACAGAGCTTTTGGAAGAACACCCGATCTTGGTAACATTTCCCAGATAATATTGTCCTACACCTGGAACACAAGACCCATTCTGAAACGGTAATTTGGTCCCTGCAGGGCCCTTTTCCTCAGCTCTGCCTGCCTGCCCTTGCTCAACTGTCTAAGAATAAAGGGCCAGGATAAATGGAGCTGGATTTATGCAGAGTAATTTAAAGCCTCCAGCCTATTTTTGTCTTTCTTGTGGGGAATATACTTGGAAATGGGTTTGAAGTCTGAGGCTTCCCCTGAACACCTGATGTTGTGATTTTGTTTTCTTCCTCTCCCTTTGTGGAACCTTTGTATTAGAATGCGGCGAACCCTGGCCTCGGCAAAGGATTAAGTGAGCAGATTCTTCAAGTAATAAATCTAAAGACATATTAAAAGCAAGGAAAAGGGATTTCCCTAGTGTTTTGGGGGGATTTATAAGTGCCAAAGGCTAAACAACTTACAAGAGAAGTGAGATTGCTCCCTTTTCCAACCTAGACATGTTCTAATATTGTGACATAGCATAGAATTAAGCTGGCTTACTAAGTAGAAACATGTAACGTAATTGAAAATGCACAATACAGAGAGGAATTCTCAATACAGCCCCGTCCTGTTGTAAAGATTACGCTGATTTATAAGGAATGTCTTAACTCCTAATCCTCGCTGTGCAAGACCACAGAGGCGAGGTGACGCGAGGCGAGTCTTTTATAACCAGGGAAAGAGGAAAGCGCTTAATAATATATATTCCCAAAATTGAATACAAATTTGGAATTGGTGGTTGAGCAGGCCATTCATTTCTCTTAAAACAATGTAACAGTGAAAACACTTTTATTAGATTTTGACATGTGGATTTTCAAAGAAGTTCAGGCATTCTCTATTTTCGAAATGATGGGTGGAGCCAGATCATGGAGGAGAAATGAAAATGAATGGTGTGCGGGGGAGAAGGATAAATATTGTGGGACATAAACTGTTTAGAACAAATCAGCAAAGAAGAAAAGTGTCAGGCTGGTGGAAATAAAACCAAAGGAATAACCTTCTGTATGAAACAAGGGTTAGAAAAAATTGAGACAAAAGGGGACCTTGGAATAAATGCTGAGGGAACAAAATCATCATGGCTTGAAATTAAGGATAATAAAGGGTAGAAATTGAGTGTGCTTTTTTTTTTTTTTTTTTTTTTTTTTTGGTAATGCATCTTGTACCGAAAAGTCATATCAAAAGCTCTGATCAGAATGGGGAATTTGAGAGCTTTTTTATGCACCAAAGAAACAAATTACGATTCTGGCCAAGTTCTAAGTTATCTGTTTACTCCTCCACCTGATCTTTTTCCCCTTCTTACCTGTGAAGTGGGAAATAATATTTATTCCTTCATGCTGAATTAGATGGCATACAAATGGAGGAAATATGGTTAAACAGAATGTTACGTTTATAGGAAGAACTATAAGTGTGTGTGTGTGTATGTGTGTGCATGTATGTGTAGGAATAAAATGGGGGAAGAGCTTGGGGAGATAAAAAATCCCTTGTATGAAGCAAAATCACAGTAACTGTGGATGAAATCAATAAGGGCTCTGTTGACCATATGGACAGAACAGGGGAGCTTTTGGATGAACAGTAACCAGTTGGCAAACATACATACAAAACACACACACACACACACACACACACACACACACACATATATATACTTGCCAATATTGACCTCTACTTTATTTGGCTTTCAATGCGATGGGAATGAAAAATGAAATCCCAAAAAAGGTTCCTAATCCTTTGGAATTGGAAGGCTATTGATTCATTGGGGTGAGTTCAAGACATTGCCAAAGAGAATTTACCCAGCCAAGAATTGGCTAAGTTCTGTTTGTGTGTGTGTGTACAGTATAAGCATCTATACATAGACATATAGAAGGGCGTACACACGCACACATGCATGCATGCATACACACATTATTTAGCTGGCTCTAAGAAGGAGAAATATCTGAGAAAGAAAGATCAGCCCAAAGTCGAGACCTGAGAAAGTGGTGGCTCTGAAAACAGCAAGTCTTTAGCACCAGTTCTATTTTGACTCCAAAGGAAATAACAGGGGAGAGCTGCTTGGAAATTTAGTTTGCAGTTGCAGAGAAGTGAGCATTAGGGGAGAGATGCATGTATATCAATAAAAAAGGAAGGGGATTTTGCCACCCCAAGAGAAGAATGAGCTCCTTCCCACAGTTACAGGGATGCTATTACTATCAGAATCAATTTTCACTGCTCAGAGACTGCTGTACTTAGTTTTCTAAATTCAGAAGTTGGCAAAATGCAGGAATAGTGACTTTAAACCAAAATAAAGCAGTGGCAAGAGGGAGATACTGGACTTCAAACTCCCCCCAAACCATTATTATGATCAAACAAAAAAACAATAAAAAACCCAGCTTGTGGGTGGGCCGCGGTGGCTCAGCGGGCAAAGTGCTTGCCTGCTATGCCGGAGGACCTCGGTTCGATTCCCGGCCCCAGCCCATGTAACAAAAAACGGAAAAACAAAATACAATAAAACAAGAAAATGTTTAAAAATGTTTCCCTTTCTTCCTTCCTTCCTTCCTTCTATCCTTCCTTCCTTCTCTCTGTCTTTCCTTTAAAAAAAAAAAAAAAAAAAAAAAAAAAAAAAAAAAAAACCCAGCTTGTGCAGTGGGAAATGGTGAATTTTATTTCCCCCGGACTTTAGAGCAGTTTGCAATACTTTCGTGGAAAAAATACTAGTGCACCGATTTAGTCTGCGGATTAGCTTTCTGAGTGGACAGGAAAATCTGTCTTTTGCTCGAGTCAAGGTGTTTTATTTATCCTTAACAATTCATAAATTAATAGTGCCCATAATAAGATAAACATAGTCTGGGTTGATAATTAAAGGCAGTAAATAAATCATGTTATGATGACTTGGCTAAAAGGAGGGCAGAGCTGATGCCATCATTTAATCAAAGCTGATTACGTTTTGTTTAAAAGTGTTAAGTAGAAAACCTACACCTTCAAGAGAGATCCATCCCCATGTAAAGGGAAAATGGTATAATCTCAGCTGCAGTATGTAAAACTTTTGTATATTTGGTACTGGGCTTAGCAGCAGGGTGGCGGGAATGGGGGAATGCACCAGAAACAAAGGCAGCAGACAAAATGAAAAGCATAAATAGAAGTATTGCATATACAATAACCTGGAGGAAATTACTATAATCTGCTTTCAGTTCTTGTCTCCATTTGTAACAATGAGAAAGAAATGACCAAGGCATGTCAGGTAATGCTGTAAGAGTCCAATCCCATGGCTTAGACAGGAAAAAAAATCTGTGTCTTTAGAAATGAAAAATAAAAGACAAATAGGGGCCTGTTGAAATGTTTGCCTAGTTCTGAGAGACATATAGAAGGGGCTGGTGGCTATTTGTTTTGGTGTTAAAATTTGAGGATGAGGGTTTTTAAATGAAGCAGTAAATGGGGACAATCTTTGACTTTCCTTGTAAGAAAGCATAACTAACCACTGTGAATAAAGTCAGAATGAAACAATCCAAAAAATTTAAAAAGTATAACATTCCAGAAAAAAAAGATTGTTGGAACCTTTATAATATTACTTATGTGGCAGTTTTTGCCTTGCAAAATTCTTTCACATCTATTGTATATATATAAATTCTATTCATGCTCAACAAAAACCAGAGGGATTAGAAGAGTGGCTATTATTATATACAATTAACAAATGAAGAAAGTAAAGCCTGGATGAGTAGAGAAGACCCGACTTTTGCTTTGGCTCTGCCAGTAGCTCATTCTGCGTCTTTTCACATGTTCCCCTACCTTAAGGTCTTTTAGATCTAAATTCTTGAAATCCCTGGGTATCCATTTGCACCCAAAGAATTAGGGATAGCAGAGGCTAAAATTCAGTTCTTTTTTTAGCTCAGCATCATACTTGTCTTAGATGCACTTATTCTCAAGCTTATATCTCTACTCATCGTTGCCCTTAGTTTTTTTAATTTTTAATTTTTACTTCCCTTTGTACAATATATAAGCAACAGAAATTTCTAGGACTTGAACAAAATCTTTCAATTTTAACCTCTAGAAATCTAAGTAGAATGACAACATGAAACTTCTCAGCTGCTTCCAACTGAAAAGCTAGACTAAATATATTATTTAGCAGAATTTTCAAGGTCCTTCCTTTCTAGCTATATTCTGCTGGAGAATTCTTTTTCCCATCTATTGCTCGAGATAGTAGTGGTTTATTCAGCAAGTATTTGTGGAAGCCTACCATGTGCTAGAAATATTGTATTAAGTATTTGAATTAGCATCCGGGAGTGCTGGTCACCTTCTTAAAATGAGGGGTTGGTGGTTATGAGAGAGAGGGATAGTTTCGGTAGTGGTGTGAGCCCATCTTTCCCAGTGGAGAACATTCTTGTAGAAAAACCCTAATATAGTTAGTAGGAATTTGATGATGAAGGTGGTATAATGAGATGAAGCCAAGAAAGGGAGAAAATTATTCAATATGCTGATGGGGAAAGTAGAGGAAAGAAAATTCTACTTGCATTGGTTGGTAGAAGAGCAAATCCAGGTGAGGAAAATCCAGTGAGAAGATAGAAAAGGAGAAGGAAAAAGAGAATCCAAGGCCCCTGGTAGGGGGTGGTGGTGAGCATTCCTAATGGGGGGGGGGTGTACAGTCTGAGAAGAATGAGCAGGAATGAGCAGAAACAAATTCATATAGAGGTGCAGACCTCAACCTTTGGGTGATTCGTTTTCCAACTGCAGACTTTTCTCCTTTGCTTAAAATATATCAGTACTAGTTCTATAGTCCTTAATATAATTTTTCAATTTATATTGGGATCCGGTGGTGATACAAATTCTAAATTGAAAAGATACAGTCACAGAAAATGTTTCCTTTTTTTCTTTTTTGCCAACTTACTGAATTTGGCATATTTGGTGCGAACCCTTTCTATAGCTATGTAGATTTATTACATTGATGACTATAGGCTAGATTCCCATTTTTGCCCCTTAGGAATGTACACAACTTTCTCTGAAAGCAATTTAGCTCAGCTACATTTTACTAGCCACAATACACACGAGGAGCCATAGTCAATACTCTGATATTTTGATTTTAACTCTAACATTGATTCTACCCTCAACGCACGCATCCAGGGCACGGACACACACAGAAAGGAAAGAAGAAAAACAATGAAGACTGCATTTTAAGAGCCTCTCTTATTTCTTCACCAACTGGGAAAAATATAAAAAGAAGTCAGTAGCGGTAACTGTCAATATATGTTGTCTTTTGCGGCTCTCTTTCCTGATCAAATGAATAATTTGTAAGGTTTTGATGACAGAAGGATGTGACTTCTGCTGAGCTCTCACCTGCCAGCCTACTCCACGCAGACTGATTTAGAGATTTAAGTAGAGAAAGCTTCCCGTCTCCCATTTCCCCTGGAAACAGAGAGCCCAGCAGTGAGGTTAATCATTTGAATTTTGCAACTTACATTGAGGAAAATGGAAATAATTCTCCACCTTGGACATTGGACATTTGTTGGCAAAGTTTTTTAGAGGTCGAGGTTAGACTTTCCCCCCTTTGAATCATAAACACGAAATATTTATATTGTTTCATAACCCGGACTCCCACCGAAGTCAATCCTACTAGGTAATATAAAATGGAGTGGAAATCACTGATAGGATTCTGGCTCTGAGTGAAAATAAATAGAGGAGTATAAAAGGAGCTTCCAATCACCAGTGAGCTGGCAGGAGATGAAAGCAGACTCTGCCCGTGAAGGTGGTCTTTACAAAACGGCAACTTCTCTGTAAGCTTTTCTGAGGAGTTGTCTGAAAAAACTTAAAAGGACAATCTAAGGTATCAAATGCAAAAATCAGATTAAAACCACTACTGTATAGGACATTCCAGAGTTGAGCTCACTAATTCTAGGCCTGGAAACTTAACAGCAATGTTATAAGTACACATCATTACAGCAATGGTACTCTAAGGAAACCATACATTGAAACCTATTTTAAAGATCTAAGAAGATTAAACTGACTTTTGTGTACTTCTAAAAATCAAAGAATTTATAAACTGCTGATAAAGAAAAGATATATCTTGGGTTTGGCTGTTATCACTCTGCAGACATCTATATACCTGTTGGGTTTTGTTGATCTTAATTTCCAAATCAAAACGGGACATGTGGTCTAATAAGTCTGAATGTAGTTAGGGAACAACTCAAAAGAGGCCATTAATTTGTTTAGGTATGGGAAAAAGGTGTTTATTAAGTACCAAATTGTGTTTGCCAGTCACTGTGCCAGAAAGAGGTCAAATATTTGAAATCTAAAAAATCTAGGTTTCTATATCTATGGTGTCCCCTTCTGTAATGTAAAGTCTTTTTGGAAAGAGAATAACCATTCTTTCTATGTTTTATAATTAAAACAAATATTCATTTTCTCAACATGATTATGCCTGTGTTAAAATATTGATTTCCTAGTAGTTAAGCAGCATTAGGTTTTTGTACCGGGATTAAATCTTTTTTTTTTTTTTTTCAAAGAGAAACAGAAATATCATTACTTATACTTCATTTAGCTAGAGAGAAGGCTCTAGGATTGCAGTCCCCTTTGGTGAACACTCTCCTTTATCCCATGCAAAGCAAATGCTTGTCCACCTAACTTGTAATGTTATACTTCAGAAGTAGTATGGAATTTATCGATTATTGGGGAGTATTGCTGGAAGACTCTGAGCATCTGGCTTCAGACCAGTGCTTGGTCTGCCAATACAAGGCATGTCTGTTGGGTTAGCTGCTCTTGTTTAGTCCACACCGCTTTTCCAACATTACTTGCTGATGACAAAAAACCTCAAATTATGGCTTTTCTTCTAAAAGCCTGCGTAGATATCAGCTTGTATCCTCACAGATAATCTGGAAGTCAGCCATTGATGGGTCCCTTTTAAGGATTAAGACAGGAGAGTTGAGTGAAGGTAGCCGCATATCTTCCATCCACACTGAGTCATTGCCAGCAAGGCCAGGTTCCTAAGCCTCTTTCCTTTCCCCCTTCTGCCTTAGAACGAACTTCTTTAAACAGTGTTCACAGTGGGGGGTGGGTAAGTTGGGGGGAAGGCACAAGGGGAGAAGCGTTTTCAGTGGGTACTTTGCATCGTAGACCTATTTTATTCCATCATGTACTTCCTGGCATTTTCTCTTCCTATGGCTAGGCAGAGAAAATTTAAAAAGGTGTAGAACATCATGGCGCAGAATAATGGTTAAGAACATAGACTCTGGAGGGGGTGGTGAAATCTGGGTTGAAGGCCCAGTTCTGTCCCTCACTCATGTGACATTTAAGTGACTCATTCCAGATTGGTGCACCTTGTTTTCTCATCTGTGAAGGAGTCAGTATCAAACCCCTAACATAGTTTTGAGGATTTGATTTGCAGGTGTGAGCAAAGTGGTAGCAGCCTGCCTCGCCTATCCCAGGCCCTCAATGCGCATCAGATACGGTGATGGTGATGACGATGATGGTGATAATTGCATGTGCCATTTTGATATTCCTGAACCAATAGTACTACCATCTAGCCAACTCGATCAGTCCAGAATTTGGATGTCACCCTCCAATGTAGCATCAGATCTCTCTGTCTTACTTCGTTGGCCTCTCCTGCCTTGGTCTGGTTCTCTTTTGCTCACAGGCCCTCCTCATTTTCACCCCAATATGGTCCTCTGCCTATTTCCCCTTACTTTGGTAAGGGCCAAAGTCTGCACAGCAGCCAGAGGGCTGATTCTAAAACATAAGCTGCTGATTATACCCTTCACTATCTATCCATTGACTTCTGGATGAATTTCAGATGCACCAACAGGTTTTGTGTACCTTCAATGAGCTTATGTCCCTCTCCTCTGTACCCCCTGATGCAGTCGCTGATCTCACCTCCAGCCACATGCACTGACGTCTCTACTGTTACAGGAGGGGGCTATTGAATCTTCAGGCTGGTGGGCCTTTGCACATGCTGGGCCTGGTCCCTGGGACCCCTTTCCCCTCAGTTCATGAGGTAATGTAGCAGAGATGTTAAGAGTGTGAGTTTAGAGCTGGGCCACCTGCTTTTGAATCCTGGTTCCCCCTCTCAGTAGCTGGGTGACTTTGGATAAGTTACTTAATTTCTCTGAGCTTCAATTGCTCACCTTGAATATGGGTAATAACACGACCTACCCTTGTCAATGGCCATAAATGGCTTAATAGCCATAAATTATTTAAAAGATTGCCTATGGTATAGTAAGTGATTAATAGAACACTATTCTTAATATTGGTAATACAATAATAGTTATGAGAATTGTTCCTGCTAATGTTCTTGAACCCCACTTAAGATTGAACTCATTTCTGGTGATTTCTCTGACCCTTCCAGCCCCAAGGCTGAGTTGTGCCTTCTGTATACTCCCGGCATGCCTTGTGTTCTGCCACATGCCCTTCTCACATAGCCTTGGAACCAGTTGCTTGTGTCTCCACCTTTCTGAGAGACACCCTCGTGTCCTTCTCATTTTTATATCTCTAGCTACTAGCACAGCACTTGCCAAGTAATGAGTGCTAAATAGGAGCTTAATGAATGCATTATCCTCATTTTACAGATAAGAAAAGTGAGATTAAATGAATTTGAGAAGTCTCTGAAAGTGTTTAAGGAACTCGCTAAGCCCAGATTTCTCATTTGCAAAAAAATGAACATAAGAAAAGGTATAATAAAACACCTGGTAGATTCTGGAATAAACTGAGATATCTCTGACATTCAACCCCTCATTTCTCCTACTATACCTTACTTACTCTGTTTTACTAAGATGATTCTTGCAATAACTGGAATGAATGAGACTTGATTTCGGGTTGTTGTAACATTCTCTTCTATGCAACCAAAACAAACCTCTGACAATTTTAGAGCAGTGACTTACGTCTTTTGTGGAGAACATTGACAAATAACTGTTGTACTAGAAACGTTAAAAGGTCCAGCGTGCTGTGTACCTGTTAGTACAGGTTTGCACTGAAGGAAAGATGGAGGATGTGTGCTTTGGTGTGCATAGCTTCCAAAAAGACATCTCTTCTTAAACCAGCACTGAGTTCACCATGTGCTACTTTTTACTCTGGTTAGTTAGGAGGCAGGTCGGGTTCTGCTTTGGTAGTTAGTTGCATTATGCAGCTGTTTTACTAGACTGTGAGCTCCTCCACGGCAGGGGCTGTTCCTTATGTATCCTTTCATCATCCGTAACTCCTTGCCCACTGGTAGAGTGAAGTGGTTCCAAGCACAGGGTGAGGCACAGGGTGTGGCTTGGCAGCTGTGGGACCCGAGCAAGCTGCATACCTGCCAAAGCCTCAGCTTCCTCATATGAAAGATGGGCCTAATTATTCTCATTGGACTGGTGTGAGGATTGGATGCAGTAATGTTGGTAAGAATCTCAGCACAGTGCCGGGCACCGAGTCAAGGCTACCATTTATATGCTTGTCAGTCAACCGAGCACGATACCATTTCTACAGGAGATGCTCAGTAAGGTTTACTGAACATGTTATTAACCATCCACAGAGCCTGGGTATTTGTCTATTTATACTGATGTTTGTGTGTATGTACATATATACTGATGCATTTATGTATGTACTTATGCATTTATATATATATATACATACATGCATTTACAAATTAATGTCTCCTCTTGTGACAGCCTCCCTTCCCTTTTTCCATTATTACATACATTTTTTGAAGAAATAAAAAAAGATTGGTAGGTTGAGTGTTAGTGGTTGTTGGCATTTTAGGTATTTGAGGATTGGCTTCAATTCCACAAAGTAATTATAGAACAAAAGGAATGAAGGAAGTAGCAAAGAAAGGCTGAGGAACAGAAAAGGAGACATGCCCCTTCTTTCTCTGTTTTCTTTATTCTTTTAAGGCCTGCATCTTTACCCACAGATAAATTTCTAATAGCAGCACGCAGACACATACCTGAGCAGCAGGGCCCTGCAGCATTTCTGGGTGCACGTGGAGTGTGTGGTGCCGGGCGATACCCTCATGCCTCTGGCTCCAAGAGTACCCCTGTGTTATCCAAACCGCCTCTTGGAGGAGATAGGTCAAAAGGGCTCCATCTTTGTAGTTCAAAATCAATCGCATCTCTATGAATTATTGAGATGTTTGGCATCACTTGCCTGTCCGTTTTATAGGCACTCATTGTTATAAGTTTGGATAAGTTTTTTTTTTTTCTTCTTCAAGAAACTTGGTGCATTTTTACCTTGTGTTGTCACAGAAGCACTAGGCATGCTTGCCTCCCTCCCCACCTCTCTGCCCAGCTTGGGTACGTAAATGCTCCAGTGCATGGGTTGAGCCCTGTGCTGGTTTGAGGACCCAGCTTCCTGCACAGCAGGAACCATGGCATGTGGCAGGCTCAGGGGACTCAAACTCATTTTCGGGAGAAAACACTCATTTTTTCCTGTGACAATGAGCCTGACATCCACGTGGTCGCATCCACTACCGTCTCGCTGCTGTTGCACCAAACGGAAGATACACTTACTAAATGAACATTTCTTGCTCTCGTGTAAATAGATAGATTAATGGTATTAAGTGAAAGGCAAGCCTGCCTGAAATGTTAACTTCCTTATGGGGTTTTGAGTTTCTCTTATTTTTGATAAATGGACCAATCTGGCAATAAAATCCTTGCACAGTAGGTTAATAATGTCATAGCTGAACTGTGAAATAGTAATGTGTGTACCATCTCTCAGCAAACAATAATCCTTGAAGCCTGATAAATCTATTTCCAGCTCGACTGCATGTTCATTGGTACCCAGGACTTCTTTGCAAATACAGAGCAGTTTTGTCATATGCCTTTTTAAATAGAAGCAACTAGGGAAGTCAAAGGCACATAGGCCTGTGAAGGCAGAGGGGACATGTACGTTTTCAGCTCTGTTGCTGGCCTCGATATTTAAGAACTGTCCCCAGTATCCTTGAAGCGGTGGTGTGTGGGACGCTTCCATTTCTTCCTGAGCCAAAGCACGGATGTACTGCTGGAGGAGAAAAGATGGGGTCCAAGGAAGGAAAATCCCCCCAGACCTCTCAGTTTTCAATCCTTTAGTAGCAGGCAAGGTTTGCTGCTGTTTACCGCAAATCCCCAATGACGAGGGGCAGGTGACTGGAAGAATTCTCTACACTGACACCCCAGAGAGCTGGAAATACAGTCTGGCAGAAGTCTCCGGGTTTCAGGCAGCTCTCAGCACCCACAGACTTGTGTGTAGAGCATTTCAGTGCCGTGACCGTAAACAAAAGACAGCCGCGTGCCCTCCTTACACTAAGACAGAGCCGGGAAAGACAGTCTCCTTTCTGTGGCCAGTCGCGGGCAATTCCCAGGTAACATTTGCACCATGTTGGTAAAAAAAAAAAAAAAAAAAAAAAAGAAAACTGTATCCGAAATCGTGGTTGATTTTGAGGGGTTTGTTTAAGCTTCAGAATCTAAGTAGCTTGGGGCAGTGCCCATAAACTTGACAAACAGGCTACTTTAGTCCTGTCTGACTGTATCAGCATAATAGGGCAATGAAGCTTTTATTCATTCAAAGAAAGGTTGAGTTTGATTGGCAGGGCAGCCTGCCTGAGCGCGAGTGGCTCTTTCCCCCAACACTTCACTGCTATCAATTACCGTTTTGAATACGAAGTGTTTCTAATGTAAAATAATGCCAACCTCTGCCTCTATCCTCAGGCCAGAAAGCTTCTTTGTCTTATTTATTCCCAGTCTGTGACTGCTCTGAACCCTCTTCCCTCTGCTGTTGGTTTTTTTTTTCCTTCCTTCTTTTCTTTCAGTCTGTAAATGATGTAACATTGCCAGCAGAAGTGAGGTTCATGCAGAAAACATTCCTGTTCTTTATTTTAATCAATACCCTCCTGGGTGAATGACATTTCCACCTCAGTGATTAAAAATCAGAAGACCTGGGGATGTCCATGCTTGTGAATCACCCCAGGTTCCAGGAACAAAGGAGGCTTTTTTGCTTTTTGTAATTTCCCCTTCGTACAACAAACAACGGGGCTCTGAAGTTGATTTCATTTAACGGTCAACTTCTGTTTAGAAAAATGCACACAACTGAACTGAATGCTGTTCTTATTTAAATCGGCAAGTGATTTGCTTTAGCTGCCATCTGTTGGCCGGTTAGCTATTTTAATTTGATGCCCGGGACATTACCTGACTTTATATATTGCATTTTGATCTGCATCATGTTTGAGAAGTGTCTGAAAATGACTCTAAGGGAGAGGACTTTGAAAGATTCTGCTGAACAAATATGTACATATGTTAATACAGCGCTGGGCATACAAATGTGGGAATATACATGCTTGGGTGTATACAGCGTGAGTCTTACCTAACAATCTTTACTGCTGGATTGATAATAAATCCTTTAAAATTTTCTTTCCTCCGCATTTCCAACTGAGCCCTCCTTATTTAAAAAGCATTAACTTTGGGTTGTCATGGTATTCTTAGCCATTTTTCTAAAGCTGCAAGTTTCTCTGTTTATCATGTTTACCACCTTTTAGAGCAAAGTTTCACGATGGGGTCAGCGTGGTGGAATGTCTGCATGGACCTGAGGGCTGAATGTGAGTGCCTTCAACCTCTCTCTCTCCTTCCCACTTTCTCAGAGCTCCTAGAATTTAATATATTTGCTGAGTCTTCAGCAATAGCCTCCTAAAAGGGGCAGGGGGAGCAGTTTGGAAAGTGCACGGGGCAAGGAGTCAAGAGTGCTGGTTTCTTGTGGTGGCTGAGCTTCCTGCTGCTAATTAGTTTAGTTGTGTGATTTTGGGCAAGTTATTTACCCCATCCGTGCTTCCATCTCCTCGTGTGTAAAATGAGGTGATCTCCAAATGCTCTTCCTCATCTTGATGTTCTAGAAAGCCTGGAGAGAGAGAGAGAGCAAGAGAGAGAGAGCGTATTAGGTGGTACAGTCCTTGCCCTCAAGTATTTCATGATCTTATAGAGACCATAGGAATTGCTAATATTCACAACACTTTGGCAACCTGGTGCCAGTTAAGGACTGGGTTATCTTCCGTTCTGTTTTTTCTTCACCCTCACTAATAAATTCAAACTTCTGACAACTTTTGAAAATGATTTTATTGTTTTCAAAACTTGCCTTCCACACAGTACTCTTTTTCTATGTAACTTCTTCCTCTGAGTCTGTGATATTTGTTTCGTGCTCACATCTATTAGCATGCAGGCGGATGCATTCCGCTTGAACTTTCCTCACTCTTGGGACAGCCTCTTTGCCAGACTCACCCTGACAGGCACACTCTCCCATGAGCATATGTGCTAACAAGTACTAGCTGTGATTGAATCATATTTTGCCACATCAGAGCCTTTTAAGGCCTCCAGTTTATGTGTTTCCCATGATGATCAATCATAGCACGTAAGTACCCATTTATATATTTTACAGAACCAACCATTTATACTCAAAACATTCAGGCAACAGACTGGACACATCAAATAATAATAAAACTGAGTAGATGATAAGGGATCAGGAATCAGTTAATCATGGGGTATAGACTGGAGAATAAGAACTAGGAGTTTTAGTTCAAATTTTGGAATGATGAGACTGCATTCTTTTTCCATTTGCTGGACCTCAGGAATATGTGAAGCTATTTTGGCTGGCTAAAAGTAAAAGTTAGGATGTAACTTTTCATCCTTTTGATTGAGTCGAATATAAAATACTTATGCTTGAATCACGCGTCCCATCCTAGCTTAATGTGTGACTGGGGAGCAAATTACTTGACATGTATGAGCTTCAGTTTCCTCACTGAAAAATGAAAGCAGTGAGAGGTATACCTACGAGGATTAAATGAGATGATGTTTATAAAGCTTTCAGCATGGCATCAGGCACATGGTAAGGAGGCAGTAAATGTTTTCTATCGTTGTCGTTGTTATGTGAAAATCGTAACACCAGAAAGATGTGTCTTAATTGGAGATATTCTTGCACAGAGGCAGAAAAGAGAGACATAAGCCTTGGCTTGGAAGGCTGTGCAGTCAGGAATTCTGCTAACCTTTCCAAAGAACTTCTCTTTCCCTCTCTTCTCTCCCTCTCCCCTCCCCAATTGCATGTGCCCATATTTTTATATATATATATATATATATATTTTTTTTTTTTTTGCTGATAGTTATAAATACAGATCTGCCCCCACCTCAAAGCAAATCAGTATTCCCACTGCAGTTAGTTACAGCATTGCAGCTCATTTCTTCCTAAGTGAAAATTCTTTCTGGATTGTGCATCTGCAAACTCAATTTGTTAGTTATTTTCTACTTGGTCCTCTGGTGGCAACTTGATTTAAACCTCTCCCACAAACAACAGCAAGTTCCCTCTGGAAGGGGGTCCTGACTGATGCCCTTGGCTTTAGGTCCAACTAGCAGCAACATGGGGCTCTGTCCGTTTTCCGCTGGGACTTAGGAGTCAGCATTTGCATTGTAGTTCTTGCTGGTTTATAGGCCGGAAGCTATTATTTCCATAGCAAGATGGCAAATGGAAATGACTTCTTCCCTAATTATAATAATGAGGCTTCCTGAGCATTATTGGAAAGGGAATCCATGGAAAGTGTGCATTATCACAAAACTTTGTAGTGTCAGCATAGTGTTGGGTCTAAAAGGATTTTGAAAATATAATACCAGCTGGATAGTGTGTGTTTCTGTGTGGGTGTCTGTGAAACAATTGTCATAACTCTTAGTCTCCAAAAATGTCTCTTTAAAGGCAGAACAGCCTAACAGGAATGAAATAATTTAGTCTTTATTTTTTTATGAAGCAATAATATTTTTGAACAGTCAGCTGAATGCCTCCTAAGTTGCCTGGGTGCCTAAAGGGCTTAGAAAGTTCTTCCGTGGAGATAAATAAGCTGTCAATTCATGATGAAGAAAATCAAACTCATGGTGTTGGTTTTGGCTGGGAGGCCTGTACAAGTATGAGAGAAATTTCTGCCGAGATGTAACACAGCCCATGTGTTTTAGCAGTTAGCACCCCAGTGCCACATTGCGCCTCTGCTAGCCTTTTCAAAAGATAGACATGGTTGTCAAAATAAGGAAAAGAAAAGATTAACCCGTTCAGGTGCATGTGCATAATAAATAATACTCCATCTCCCCAGAGTGTACCTGAAGAAAGGAGGCGAGGATCCAGAGTGATTTTTATCCAGTTACCTAAATACCTTCTCCAGCTTGGGCTTGGAAATGTAGGATGGAGGCTGTGAAGTGAAATCCGGGAGCAGTGGGAAAACGAGGTGGTGAGGGAAGAGGCTTAAAGGAAATGTAAACTAAAAGCCAATTCATTTACTTTGTTCCTTACTCTTTTACCATTTAATTGGGTATTTCCCTGACCCTGTGGTCTACAGCCATGCATATTTGGGAGTGAGCCCCTACAAGAAAATAGCAAACAGAATAATTCTATTTATGCCAGACCAGTGTACTACTGTGAAAATACCTGTATGTGTTATTTTCTTGATATCAAACATCAGTGCTGGGCATGACCAGAGAGAGAGAGCTAATCATGTCATTATAAAATCATCTTTGTATTAATAAAAGCAAAAAAAGGCTGTCCCAAACACAATGCTAGCCTCTCCTGTTGCTGTGGTAGATGGCATATCACTTGGTTGCCTTGGGATTTACAGAATCTAAAGGTATTTTCGTGCTTCCAAATCCAACACGAGGGGACCCCCAGGGAGGTGGTGGTCCAGCAGTTTAAACTGAATAATGGGGAATGTTAAACTTTTTTTTTGAGCGATATTGCTTATTTTGAAGTTCTCATGGTATAGGTTTTAGTAGCTGCTTTTTTTTTTCCTGCCCTCAGGGGTCCTAAGAAGCAGTAGGCACAGTAACATGGAAAACATTAGTGGGTCTCACATCTTGGAAGTCTCCTGTAAAAATCAGTGGTTCCATGTCTTTAAAAATGTCTAATAGCTGAGGCTTAAGGAGAGAATCCTGATGGAGCTTCCCTGGATTAAAGGAGTATGGCATGGGAAGGGTCACAGGATGAGGTTAGGAGAGACCTTAACTTCTCCAAGCCTCTGTGTTCTTAACTTTAAATGGGACAATAAAGGACTTACCCGCTACAGGTGGGGGGAGGTAGCAGGATTCTGAGTCTACCAGGTACAGTGTATGCTTTATTTCTAGTTCTCCATGAATATTAGAAGTTACTACTGATTTTTATTGTTGCTATTATTATAATCATAACTGGTCCTAGTAATTCCACTAGTCACGTGATACTGAATGTGCCATGGAACACTTTTTTACCCTCTAAACTTTCTCATTCTCAAAACAAAGGAGTTGGAGCTGATGGTGTCTAGGGTTTCTTCATCTACTAAGAGCCTAGGTTTCCAAACCTCCATTCTTTTTGTTGTAATCAAGTGAAAAATGCATAGCTTCGTACCAAAAGTATACGTTTAGAGCTCTTGTGTGAAGGAACTGGGAAAAGTTAACAAAGTTTTAGGTTGTACTTAAGAAAATGAATTATGCTAAAATTGATTCTATGAAATCATTGATGTTTTCTCTAGCCACATGGATATTATCTAGATATGTATAAATAAGACACCAGTGAAAAACAGAAATACTATAATCCCTGCAAAATTTAAATGACTATTAACTCATTCAAATAGTATAAGTGCAGTGCACAGGGAAATCAAGACATGAATTCATATGATTTCATTTTTTTTCAGCTGTGCACATCCTTTGGTTACAGATGCATCTCAGGACTCACAGTATTGCTTCTTTTCTACTAGTGTATGATATCTGGGCTGCTCTTTTAAATATAGTAGCTTGCTTGTTCAGGCTATGGCTCAGTGATATTTGTTTTGTCTTATAAATGTGGTGAAAGCAGGAATTACAGGTATTCCACAAGGAATAATTAGAAATGAAAGGTTATTTATACCAGGGACATTTTTGAGTAGGATGTTTTCTTGATTGAGTTGTAAAGAAGTGATACCGGTTTCAGGTTCCATTTTGATGCACTGGAACTTTATACTTTTTTAGAGTCCATTTAGAGAAGGTAAAAACAAATCCCTTAGAATTCTCTGCACAAATTTGTGTTAAAAATGGCTTGTCCTTCCTCTGTTTCAAGCTCTTCTATCCCTTTGGCAAACCCACTTCTTCATTTCTCCTTGTTTGGCTTTTAAAAAAATAAAGTCAAGAAAGGAAAAATATATAAGTATTAGCGCTGTGTCCATAAAATAAAGGTGTCCCAGGGATCAAAGGGAAGTCTTGTCTTGGTATACAATTTGGCCAAAACTGGCGTGTGTGTGTGTGTGTGTTCATCTATCCATGATTCATTCTGAGGGCTGTTTTAGCCTTCATAAAATATTCATGCTAGTTGTGCATGGTTCTATAATTGCCATCTCAGGCCTTGAATTATTTATAGGTTGTACTGTTCACATAGTCTCATTTACTGATAGAGAAGATAACACCATACAAGCGGATCCCAAACACTCTGAGGCCTGTTACTTTGCATTACGTAGTGGAATTATATTACTGTAGGTGTAAAATGCTGGCCTTTTTTTCTCCTCTCCCTTTAATATATCATTTTTGTATTTATAATATGCTAATTGTCAGGATGCTCTTAAGCCTCATAATTCCTGCCGAGTTTTGCAGAAATCAAGATGTGGCTGAAATGATTTAGCTCTTGATCCCAGAATGATTGTTCTAAAAAAAAAAATGTCTTTACACACAGCATAATTTATTGAAATGATGTATGACTCTACATATATACCTGAGCCCTTTTGTTTTGTACTGTTGATCAGTTTGTATGTCTCAGTGTTAACTAACACATTGTTGGTTTAGGTAGATATTTACCAAGGACGCTTTCAAGCTTACTGTCCCTAATTAAATACTGAGTTTCAATTCAGTTGTGTGACAGTTTCCCTGCACCTATTTATTTGCCTTCCTAATTCTCCTTTCCCTTTTCTGCCAACTTGATCTTAATTCTATATACATTATACTATTCTGAAATTTACTCTAGGATGGGAATATACTGCAGTTGTATCTTCTGAAACTTTTTTTTGACATTGTTTAATTTCGAAAGTACATGCTAATGTCCATCAAGATGAAAAGCCAGTTTCACCATAGAATTTACTCTTCTGACATTTCACCATCATCTTTCCATTTTTAAAGAGGAAAAACAGAGAAAAAACCATGGCAGCCCATAATCAGCTGCTGATGTATTTTAGTTCTCTCCTGTGCCAGTGGAAACTCATGAATTTTCTGCGGCATGGGAACTCCCAACTCTGTGCGAATAATTTAACTGCCCCATTCCTACGGCACCTGTCCCTGGCCATTTTTGCCCTCTTAACTTTCTTCCTATCACTTTGGTTACCCTCTCTTCTGTGTGATGTACACTTTCGTACATCATTATCAGCCAACTCACAATTTCCCAAAGTATACCTGCATACTGCTATTGGCACGGGGGATGATTTTAACTTGGTGGCTGGATGGTTTTAAACGGTACCCAGATGTAATGCTGAATTGAGTAATGAGGAAATAATTCCATTTAAAATTTCTCTTAGTCTTGATTAGGCCAAAGTCCCAGTTTGGGGCTAATCTGTCTTTGACACCTTTCTCACACTTACTTCATCTCCTTTTAAAATAAATACCCTTTGACTGGCAGTCATGTCAAGCTAAAATTTAGTAATTTTGTTTTGTTTTCATTGACTTTTAATGTTATTGATTCCCTCTATTTAAGGCAATAGCAAGTGATTTTCATTCATAATAAAAATAGAAAGTGTCATTTTAAAACAAATGTATGGAGGTTGGGCCGTGGTGGCTCAGCAGGCAGAGTTCTCACCTGCCATGCTGGAGACCTGTGTTCATTTCCTGGTGCCTGCCCATGCAAAATAAAATAAAATAAAATAAAATGTATGAGGGTTGGGGAGAGAAGTTAATCCATACGCACAAAATATTCTGTCAATTATATGATAAATATTCTGTAAACACGACCAAAATTATGAAGATGCTGTTTTGAATGGTTGAAGTTCTGGGATGCTGCCAAGGCGGTGAGAGCTGGGAAGTCAGTAGAGCCAGAGAGCCGCAGAGTTGAGTGATGGGCTGAAGGAGGTTGGAGAATCTAGATGGTGGAAGGGTGAAGGCATCACTTTTGGACAATTTAGTGAACTTTTTCTTTAGGCCGTAATATTTCCATTAACCAAATGGATTTTGTTCGATTTGCTTTTTAACTGAAGGTTCACCCTGGATTGATGAAAATTATTTCTAAAGACAGGAGTCCCCTTTACACCCTAATAAGACAACAGGGTGGGGGATGGAATTGACTATCATAAGTGAATGAGGGTGTGCCAGGGCTCAGGGAGGTACTGTAAGTGGCAGTGGGTCTTGTAGACTGTGGCTGAGTAGGAGTGTAGGAAATGAGAGTGCTTCTTTACAGGAGACCTCTCGGACAATGCTTCATTTCTCAGTAAAGCCAGAAGATTATCTTGTTTTGTTAAGTAAAGGGAATGCACTTTGGGAGATTTTGGGTCTATGCCTAAGGACAGTGGCTGGCATGTCATGAGAGGTCAACACATATCCATTATATTGAACTGACTTAATGCTAGGTAGCCGGGCTCTGATTAACATTTCCTTAAAAATACACACAGTTGAAAAGTGAAGAATATTGAAGATGAAATTTGATCATTGTTTCATCGACTCAGTGAATCCGGCCAAATAAATGCCTATGTCTGTACACTGAGGGGTGGCCCAGGTGTAAATTATGTGGTTCTTAAGTTGTGGTAATTCACTAGACAAAAGTGAATTATGTGCTGAGCAAGTTTTAAAACTAAAGTTCAGATGCTAACGTCTTGCATTCTTATTTCCCTCCATCCAATCACCCAATGCAGAAAAGGCCAAAACCTTTTTACTTGGGTAGATACAAGTAGCCCTGTCTAGAAGCAGAAGGAAATGTAAAGCTAACTTGGGAGTGGGATGTCTGCGGCCTTGCTGGTCATTTGTTAGTGTCCATTTTGGCAACAGAATTGGGTTATGAAGTGCTTTTTATTCCCTCAGCCAACATTATGTATTTTGGAAAGGCCACATCTGTGATTCTACCCCATACCTCTCTGTCCTCTCTGGTGTCCTTTTTCAGGAGAGCTCATTGGTTCTGACTGCCCAAAGCTAGTGCTCTGTCCTTTCTTGAAGTTTATTTTAGAAGGCTGAATTTGGTGCGTTGCTGGGGAAGGAGCATGTAGGCTGCAAGGCCAGATCTGAAAGGTCCAAGTCCCATCTTGGCGGCTAATACATCGTGCATCCTTGAATGAATTCAGCAAGCTTCCTGTCTCCCCATCTGTAGAAAGACATGACTGAATTAGAGGCTCTCTAATTTTTAGAGTATTCTGACACTCTATGGTTCCGTCACCCCCCCTTTCTCTGTTGATACCTGTGGTGATGGGCATCCGATCCCTGCCCCCCTTAGAGCCAGAACATTATTTGTCATAACTTAAACAAGGTCATGTTTTTTACTTCTGCCTTCGTACCTGTGGCACTTGACCAATGGCAAGGATGACTCACTGGCGATTTCCCCGTTAGGATTTTTCTGCACGTTACTATTATTATATAACCATTGCTAAGAGCAGCAGTTATGTTATTGCAATTTTATGGTGTTTCCCAAGGGAATCAAAATGTGTCCAGAACATTAGTTAATAAAAAAAAAAAAGAGAGAGAGAGGTGAAGGGTAATGGAAATTTGTTATTGTGTAGAATTTATTTCTCCTGAGTTCCTGGCATTTGATTTTCATACCTTCATCTGTTTTTTGCAGCAATCTGCAAGTCAGAGCTTGTAATACCATTACTCTCCAAGCTTTTGCTGGTTGTAGACTCAAATGGCCTGAAGGGAAATTAGTGGTCAGCTAGATCAGTACCCCCTTTGGGTATTTCTGCCAAGAGGTGCCTGGTGTCTCCTTGAATATGTGCAGTGTTGGGGAACTCACCACCTCATAAGGCGGACCATCTCTAACCCTTAGTGTGTTTTTCCCTTCTGCTGAGCTGAAACTTGCTTGATGATATTTTTGCCCTTTGGTCCTAGTTTGTCTTGTGGACTCTTTTATGAATGGATCTCCTGCTTTGTCCACATAGCATTAGTTCAAATATTTGGAAACAAATATCTTGTCTCATTGAGCTTTCTCTTCTTTAGGCAAAATGTTCCTTTAACTATTCTCTGTATGACATGGTGTTGAAGCCTCTGACCTGTTGGCTGCTCTATGCAAAATATTCACAAATGTAAAGAGCAAGGGCACTGTTTAATCCGATGTCAGTTCAGATTTCAGATATGCCATGTGGCCGTGGTAGATGTGGTTAAGCTTCAGATTTCTCATCCTTAAAATGGTGATATTTGAAAATATCTAATATTTGAAAAAGTCTATAGTGGATGCTAAATAAAATTTCACTACTTCCTATTCAGGTATTTGTCCCTTGTCTATACTGAATTATAAGGTCTAGAAATAATGTGGAACTCCAGATGTTCTTGGATCGTTAGGGAACAGAGCAGAATGTCTGCTCAGCTCCGAACGCTGCACATTTCTAGAATTATGGACAAACATTATTTTCCTTGGGCTGGAGGTGGAGGGTGTGCATTTCTGTTTCTGGTTCTCTAAGGCTGACCTTGCAAATGTGCTTTGATTGGCATCAGGTGGACTTCTTGTTGATAAACAGTAGCATCTTTTAAGAGAAACACTGCTCTTTACGAGTATTTGGCAGACTGTGGAGTTAGAATTTTGCCTTCTCTGGGTTTACTTGGCTTTTTTCAACAGCCTCCCTACCTGGTCCCCAAAACAAAACAGCAGGAATAAATATCACCTTCAGACATGCCTCTTTCGAATTCAAAAGAAAGACAAACAAAATAGGTGTCCCCTAGTGTAGCAGAGAATAGATTCTCCAATCATTGTCATGAAAGAATAAAGACAATTTTAACAGTGTCACAAGATAAAGAAGTGAATATATCATGCCTGATTCTAAGCCGCTTATCAGGAGTAAAAGGCAATATGGTAAGTGAAAAAGGGAATGGTAACGTGTTGGAGTTGTGTGGGTCCCAAAAGGCAAAAACGAAACAAACAACGAAACTTTTTTGGGTGGGGTGGGGTGGGAAGTGTGTTAGGGCCTGATCCAAAGTTAGAAGAGAAAAACACCACCAATATGACACATTAAACTGCTTTGGGGAAGAGGAAATATGAGAGTCTCACTAGTTTTTCCTATGGTAAAATAATTCTAAAAATGGGACCGGTCCTCCCTCCTCTGGCTGCACAAACTAAACGTAATGCCTTTCTCTACCGTGGGCTGGACTGAAAAGTGTAGGGTTTTCTCTAGGGGTTTCCAGATCCTTTGGGTCCTTCTGGCTAAGCAACAGCACATTGTTATGCAAATTGCTCCTGTTCCCAGCAGGATTTCTCTGCGTCCTGTGAAGACTTCTCTGCTGGGAAAAGAGCTTTTCAGCTGTCTCCTCTTGGGTTGATATCTTTATAGGGAGACCAGAGCAGACAGATTTGTGCATTATGTCCTATGCATTGCCCAGAGTCTGAGCATCCTGCATTTCTGCCTCATTTTTTTTGTTCTACATTTTTTATTGTGAAATATATATACAGAAAAGCAATAAATTTCAAAGTACACTGTAACAAGTAGTTATAAAACAGATTTTAGAGTTTGGTATAGGCTACAGTTCCAGAATTTTAGGTTTCTCCTAGCTGCTCTAAGACACTGGAGACTAAAAGAAATATCAGTATGATTCAGCAGTGATACTCATTTGTTAAATCCTACGTTCTCTGTTATAACTCTTCCTTCTCCTTTGATCCTTCTCCCAGTCTTTAGGAGTATTTGGGCAATACCCATTCTAAGTTTTTTCATGTTGGAAAGTGATGTTGATTATATACTATAGGGGGATGGAACTAGTTGATGTTCTTGGAGAGGGTAGCCCCTCTGGGTTTCAGGACTTATCTGACTTAGGAACCATCTAAGGTTATAGGTTTCTGGAAAGTAAACTTAGTTCTGCCTCACGTTTACACACACACTCTCACATACAACAAGCATGGTGCCTTTTCTCTCGGACATGCTCCAGAAGACATCAGCCCTAGAAAGAGAAAAGTTTAATGCTTCAATTCAGGGCAGCCAAGAGGAAGTCCATATCATCCATCCTTTTTTTTCTTTCCAGGTCGCTCAACGTCAAGGGCACATAAAACCTCCTTCATTTGTTGTTATTTGGTTTTATGAAGTCATTTTGAATCTTTTCAAGAGTAGGTTACAAGTTAATGCTTTCAACATCAAACATGTTGCAATTTTCTCAGATATTGCTTCCTCCAACCCCACTCCCACTCTGAACAAGGTGCTTCCACCACCCTTGGCCACTCCACACCCATCATCTTTACTTCTCAAAGTTGTGTAGACACCAAAGACTGGATGTCCACGCCTTCACCTAACTTTAATACTTTAGCTTTTCCTTTTGAGCTGCACACGAGGCTATGTGATGTCCGACCCCAGACTGTACTTTGATACTATTTTCTTGAGCACCAGACGTTGCTCAAATAGCACAAAGAGAAATGGCTGTTGCATCACTGTGAGTTTCTCTAGGGTGTGTGAAGGGTGCTAATACTTGATCTAGACTTTCTCAGACCCCAGGAAAACAAATTGGGCAATGTCTTCCCTGCCAGACCAAGTGCAACTCAAAAACATTCTAATAGATATCTAATGAAAACATGTTTGTAGCTTTTATTTTAGCTTCTTTTAACATTTTGAATCACACTTTCAAGAAAAAAAACAATTTGTTTAGCTTTCTAATGTCTTCAGGAGGTGGCTCACGAGAACTAAAAACTCCCAGCCATGCTCAGAAAAAATGAAAGTCTTATTGTGGTATCTGGGTTCATAAAACAACACTCTGAAAGCTACTATTTATTAATATTAACTTAATGGTAGATGAAGAATATGGCAAAAGAATTATAAAAGTGTATAAAATTGTGCTTATTTGTTTATTTGTAAATTTGAATTCGAATTTGAATCCTGACCACTGTATTTGAACTAAAAATCCTTGTGATAAAACAACATAAAAAACTCCCAGAGATAGATGTGTAATCTCTTGTTTTTTGTTAAAATTCAATTCTTTAAAGAAATTAAATTTAAAACATTCTCTTAGAGTTTACATAGTCATACAGTGGGGATATCGTCTAAATAGTCAGATGGTGGGTAGTATCTTCTGAATTTCACAGACAAATAGACAAATAAATGAATATGGGCTCTGAGATTCTAATGAATGAAAGCTTGTCAAATAGGAGACGTAATAGAAACCCATAGGATCCATTTCAAACTTTAAAAATACACCTTTTTTTTCAAATTTGCTCATTTCTCTGTCTATTATAAATAGTTTCTGAAATTAAGATTTAATATGAAGGGATGGTAGGGAGAAAGGGAAAAAAAATGACCCAACTATACGGAGGTTTTGGTACAGTCCCCAAATTGGAGAGTTATATTTTCCCTAAATCTAGGCAGGTGGAGAATGTTGTCCATGCCAAAAACCCAGTCTACAGAGCTGTAGACTTTTAGGTAGACTGATTTCCAAGGTAATTCCTGGCTGTCTTTGTCCCTGGAGTTTTGTAACTGCTTATTGTGCTCACCCCAGATGTGTGAAATTCCAGACCCTTCCATCAGAGCTGGCTTCTGACAAGGGCAGAGTAACAAAAAAAGGGACACAAGTTAAAGAAATATCGCATTCCTTCTTGAACTTTGGGTTGGATAAAAATATGAAGGTTGAGTTGCACCAAAATTGCATGCTACTGATTTTGTAAAATATGAAGTTGTGGCTTATATGGAGATATGAATTATTTAAGACCGCTTAGAAGTAAGTCAAGTACCTTCTTCTACCCCAATACCCAAAGGCCATCATAAAAATGTAGGCCTTTCATGTCCCTGCTGGGGCTTTGAGCAGGCAATTCTGCCTTCCCCCTTTTCACTGACACCCCTGGAACTTCATTATTAGTTGACATGTCAGGTTATCCCAAAACTGAGCCAGGAACAATAGATCAGAAATTACAACAAACTTGAAATTGGCATTGACCACATTTATAGGATTGTCGTAATTCCCAGTGTTGCATATTTAATCTTTTGGAGGAGAAAGTACAGGGGGTATCACACAGTTCTTTCCATGGACTAAATATCGTACTTATTACATATCCATGACTCTCTGTGCATGTGTGCGTGTGTGTGTTGCAGTGCTTTGCTAGTTTGTGTGGGTATGTCTGTGTGTGCTTAGATGTATGTAATATGTGGCTATATATGTATGTATTACTGGAGTCCCCAGTGTATAGTTTATAGTTTGGAAAGAAATCATCTTCCATCATTCGTCACTGCCTAGCTGTTGTAGACTGGGCCAGAACATCATTTGTTAACAGCGACAAAGCCACACTCATAAATGCCGACATGTTACATTAATTTATAGGCACTGAGTGACTTATTAAAAGTGACGTGTGAAATATAACAGTGCCCGGTATGGATGATTAGGTTTCGGGCTTTGAATTGTTGACAAGGCAGGGGTAATGAATTGCGGGACACTAGCTAGTGCATTTCCCCCTCATTAGTCAGTATTAGCTGCATTAATAGTAATAATTGGATATATTTATCATTTGAAACGTTTTAATAAATGTTTGGACAGTACCTGATTGGGGTTGTCAAATATTGGGCTTGAAGGATTGTGACAGGAGAGCAATGACGATGTTCCTTAGGTGAGAGATTTATGCAGCTTTGGGGATGGCAGCCTTGACTTTCTATTCCCTAAGGAACCCTGAGTTCAGAGGAGCTATGGATACAAAGCACTGGAAGGGGGAAGGCTGAGTTTCCCCTGCATCATAGGACGTTTGGTAAGGGGGCTTTAGGAGGACAAGAGGACCTACGGGGAAGGACTCAAGGAACTATAACTGGTTTGTTCAGTGTGGTTTCGTGGGGAGAGATTAAGTGTCTCTACCTTGTCCCAAGTTAGCTGCCTGGCCTTGGGCAAGCCTCCACCTTTCTGAGCCTTTGTTTCTATGCCTATGATATACCTTATTTGGGGTTCCTTTGAGATGGAATGTTCGGGGTGAACTTGATTGAATGTGATCCTATAAGTAAACCTCTAAGTAACTCTCTCCTTCCTTCCCTCTTAGCAGTATTTATTGAGGGCAAATGTGTTTTGAGAACTCTGTTAGCTTTCATGAGGATGGTAAAGATGTAAGGGAGCCTTGTCTGGTCATGTGGCATTATGTGAGTGAAATGGACGTGGTATAGTAACTGGAGGCTAGAAGTCTCTCAATTTCATGGTTTAGTTCTTTATTGATATTTCTCTGTTACTGTGATCAGATTAGGGCTATTTTATAATATGCAAAGACCTAGAGGAAGGAGGTTCAGTGTACATTCGCGTGGCTGTTCTGCCCAACCATTCCCCTCCCTGTTACTGCAACAAAATAAAACAAAACCCAAAGAAATGTATCTTTGATTTGCATTTGAGCAAGTATAAATTTGAGATCAAAATGGGGAATGACTCAGATCACGTAATAATAACAATACTAATAATAAAACGACTGTAGTTTTGGCTATACTTTTTTGAGCATTTACATTATGCCATGTACTGTCCTAGGGACTTTACATGTGCCTATCCAAAGTAGGTATTATAATTTGCATTTTACGGATGAGAAGACAAAGCCTCAGTCAGCTGACACATGGTAGAGCCCAGATTGAAACCGGATTTGACCAAATTCATATCTTACCCGACCCACTCTATTGCCTCTAACTTTTGGGGGCTTACTCAGTTCCGATGATGCAATTCAGGAGGGCTGTTGTTTAATTAGAGAAAGTTTAGAAAGGGTGAAGTGTCTGGATATCATGTCCTTAGGCTGTAGAAAAATAAGATGGGCTTATCTTGAAAAAAAAGAGGCCTGGGAAGATATTATTTAAGAGTTAATCTTGGGGAAGAAGGACATGTATTGCTCCCTAAACCCAAACTCAAACCTGGGATTTCTGGGAGTAAACAACGGGAGGGCAGAATTTGGTTCTCAGGGAAAGGGGGCTTCCTATCAGAGTTGAGTGGAAAGGACTGCCTCCCGGTGACCCAGAACTTTCTGTCCTGTCTTGAATAATCTTGCTTCCCTCTGGGACTTTCTCACAGCACTTTCCTCCTTGTCTGCTATACAGCAGCCACACTGCCCTTTGCACTAGCTGAAATCTTCTTCCCCTAGATTTTGACATGGCTGGTTCCTTCTTATCCTTTGAGCCTTAGCCAAGATAGCCTCTTCCCTCCCTGACCACCTTGTTTAAAGTTTCCTTCTTTCTACTAGCAATCACTTTGCATCCTGCAATCTTTTCTCCTCCAATAGTTCAATCAGTAACTGACATTATCTCCTTTACTTTTGAGTTTTTTTACTTGCTTTTTGTCTTTTTTCTCTACTAGTATGTAAACTCTATTAAGAGAGGATCTTTGCCATCTTCTGCATTGGATGTCCACCTTTCAGGGCAGGCATAGAGCTTCCAGAGTAACCATTTGTCAGGGACATGGGCGAAGAGATCCCTTCTTTGGATGGGAAACTGGGCTAGATAACTTCCTATATTTCTTGCTCATTCTTACTAGCTGTGAGTATCTCAGTATTACATCAGTTCCCCTTGCTTTCGTTTGCCTTGTCAGAAAGACAGGAGAGTGTTTGAAATTTTAAAAAACTTCAGTCCTAGCCATTGGTTGGTTTGGAAACCATCAGTCTCTTCACAACTGAGATAACCTCTGAGTTAATGGGTTTGATTTGCTCCCTCAATAACTCGGTGGGCATTCTCTATATCTGCTGCCATTCAGCTTGGAGTTCAGATGTACTGGCATGAGATTTTGACATCATTTATGTAAAATATGTTTGGAACGCACCAAAAGAAAAGTTTGCATTGTTCTAGTGAGACTTTATGGAGCTTGTGTTTATTATCACAGATGATATTCCCCATTATGTGAAAAAAATTGAGATTTTGCCCCAGAGCATAAAACTGTGGATGTTTTGCATTAGCACAGTTTGGCTGTGCAAACATTCCAGCATATGGCTCTTTACAATAAGCCATGATGCTCTGTACACACATTTCACAGTGAGGATGTATTGAAGTACTTGGTGCCCTTGGTCACTTTATTTTGGATTCTCAATTATTTCTTAATCGTGGGTAGCATTTTCTCATGTGTTCATTTAAAATCAAGGAGATATTTATAAACAGTGCTCTAGGTTCTGAGGATACAGAGATGAAAAGTCGTGGTTCTTATCTTTAGGACCTCACTCCCTAGCTGGGGAGATAAGGAAGTAAGTAAGCAGAGTAACGTGACAAATGTGGTTCTGGAGGCATGGGACAGTCCACATATGCCTGGAGGAAACTGGGAAGGCTTCTCAGAGGAGAAGGTGATTTTTGTGATGGTCCTTGAAATATGGAGGATTTTTCCAAACCAGGAGTAGGTAGGCTTGGGAGTGCATGTCTAGAGAAGAAATGGAATTTGAGGTGGCTTGAGAGGACTCAGAGGGTTTAAGAATCATTAAGCACTTTAGCATAAAAAAGCATAAAGGACAAGGGATGGGAGAGTAAAAAAATATAGCTGACTGGGTTGTTAGGACCAGATCATAAATGGTGGCCTTCTTCCATGAGATCACTAGATTGTGTACAAATTTGAGGCAATAACTGTTGTGTTTGTGGCTGTCTCAGGAAGAAAACGTCTTTAGGAACAGAGTCAGCATCTGTGGAACTTGTCTGAGGATTTTAGTCCAATGAAGGATGTTGTTCATGATAAGATATTCCTATTGAACACATTTAAGGCATAATTTTAAGAAACTGATAATCACTTTCTGGTAATAGTCTTAGGGTTGTATGTTTTGACTTTTCCCCAAAGCATCAGTGTACAAAACGGTACTCAGTTTGCAAAGGATGTCACTTCTCAGAGTGGATAGGACACTTTCAGCCTTCAAGCAGAGATCTCTTAAAATGGGCTTTCTCTCATGTTCTTACTCTTGGACATGGCTTCTGGTGGTAGCAGGAACTCTGACTGCATCTTTGCTTTGCTGCAGTTGAGTCCTTTTCTTAGCACGCAGAGTGAGATGAGCCTGGGTGGTACATAGGGGCTTCCTTAGGCTGCCACCATGTGCAGTTGATTGTAATGCAAGGGAATGACTATGCTCACGGGTACATGGTACATCCTATGCTCTTCAGTGAAGAAAGGTTGGACCTATGAATATGCAATATGCACTGCTTGCTTGACTGTGGGTTTTTAAAAAAGTCCATATGGGTGTCCTGAGCCTTCAGTTATCAAAATAAATATCAAAACCATCGGGCATAGGGTGGTACAATGGTGGTTCAGTGGCAGAATTGTTGCCTGTCATACCAGAGACCTGGGTCTGATTCCTGGAGCCTGCCCATGCCCAAACCCTAGTAATGTTGATCCAAGTCAACATTTTCAAATGAAACTTTTATATTCACTTTGAACCAGTATGGCATATTGTCCTAGTAATTCTTGTCCTAGGTAATTATTCTAAGGAAACATTCAAGGAAATATTCAAATATGCAAGTAAAAGGTTATATCCAATGATGTTCATCACTGTATTATTCATAATAGCAAAAAACTTGCAAGTGATCTCAATTGTAAGAAGTCAATCTAATATACCATGTTATAGGATGAAATGTTGTGAAATTTAAAAAATATTGCCATTTGGAAGTTATTTTAATGAAATGAAAAAGGTTGTAAAATTTGTATATACATGGAAGGAAATGGGATACAAGTAGTTTTTATTTATTACTTTAAATGTTTTACAATAATGTTTTCTTTTATAATGAAAAAGCTAGACACTTTAAAAATATTCCATATGGAATTTCTGTACCTAAGACGATGTCATATAACCAAAGAAAAGATGGTTGATGCATGATGGCAAAAAAGTAGAAATTTCTAAGGGCAGACTAAATTTGCTCTGTCACTAAGGTCTGATTAAGCTCCAGGCATTTATTTAAGGCAGCATTTGACTAAACTAATTCCAGACATTTCTCTCAACTCCTGTGCAGTCGGTGTTAAGTTGCTGGGAAGATTTCTGGCTCAGACCACTGAAGGAGTGTACCTAAACATGGGGTTTATTTTGTCAGAGATGTTCTTGAGAGACTCACTTCTTCACTGATCGATTTTGTTCTTTGTGGCAATTTATTTACTCTTGAGAATGCCTCTGCAGATCCTCACTTGAGTGAAAAGGAGATCTGTTCTCACGGCAGGCTCAGTCACTGATCAACAAGGTGCTATGAATAGAGTATAAATTCGGTAACTATTACTCTTAACATTTTAGAAGATTGGCCTCATTTCTACACATGAATGATGTTGCTTCAAATGTTTTCAGAAATTCCCAGCCATGTTTCATATTCTGTGCTTACCATCTAGTAGAAGGCATTAATAATGTTTCTCCCCACCCTTTATTTCTTCCTCTCTCTCTCTCTCTCTCTCTCTTTTTTTCGCCTGCCTTTGAGTGAGGCTCATGATGACAGCAGTTCATACGCATCACTTTGAACCCTCTGGGGAATTGAGGGGACAAGGGACTAGAAAAGGTCTGAATAGATTCTACTCTTTAGTGAGTACATGAAAAGAGAGGAGATTTACAGTTAAGGTCCTAAATCAGATCTGGCTATTAAAGTTTTTGTTAAGGATTTAGGGAGGCTGAAGCCAAAACTGAGTATCATCTTAGAAGTTAATCCACCCTCCTCTGTTCCCCTTTGTGCTGACATGGTGGAGCAGCTGAGGGCGAGAGGCCCCGAGTGTGCCTCTGAGCAGGGCATTGGAGGCGGGTGTAATGATGGCAATGTCACGATTCCAAGGCAAGAGTTTGGGCCCTAAGTCATACATGCAGGGGAGGCATGGCATGCTCCAAGGGCAAGGGTTAAAGGGGAGCAGGAACAGGCAACTCTGAGCCATTATAAATGTCGCTTGTGTACCTTGAAAAGCATTAGGCAACAACTCTTTTAAAGTTCAAGCTGACCACATGAGCTGAGCAAAGCATAGCAGTTGGGAGTCCGGTGGCTGAGAAGATATCCTTGTACTTCTAGAAGTGAGGAGGGCTCAAGTGCACCAGACAGCATGCGAGAGGATGGTATACAAGCCCATTGCCAGTGGAAGCCATGAGAGGTGGCTTCTCTCCACGGGATAGTGGCTTGTCTCCAAAGTTTGAGTGGAACCACTTTTCACACTCAAGACCCTCATTCCTGTGCCTGAGAGGTAGAGGGAGTGTGTGTGTGTGTGTGTGGGGGGCACCCTTCACAAGTAACTTAATCATAATAATCTAGGTACAAACTGTAGAGAATAAGAACATGGATTTTAGGCTTCGACAGTCTTGAGCTTGAATCCAAACTCTCTCACTTACTAGATCTGTGACATCAGACAAGTTATAAATTCTCTGCATATCAGTTTCCTGACCAATGGACTACTAGTAGTGTCTGCCTTAGTCGTGGCTACTTTAGGGTTGCTGTGAGAATTAAATGAGCTCATGTTAGTAAAATATTCAGTAAATTACCTTGGGCATTCTAATAAGAAGTACAAGAACTAAAATAGAATCATGATGAGACTTGTAGCAGTAGAGTAGAAGTAGAAGTAAACTACAAGTAACAATACCGTAGTAGTTTAGCCATAGACACTTGTCATTTCTCTGTAGATCTCAAAGGAAAATATTTGATTGACATCCATTCTTTCATTGTAGAATGAATATTCATGATGTACAAGATTCCACTAAGCACTGTGGAAGAAACAGAAGTGTATAAAATATGTTCTCTCCACTTAGACATGTATACTCTAGCTGGGAAGTTAAATGTAAATGCAAATAAACAGTTGCTAGGGGCCAGAGAACCCGTGGTTTAAACAAAGACCATAGGAATTGAGACTGCTGTTTTGGCCAGTGTTCAGGGTGACCTTGGAGCTGACCTTGAAGAATGGATTTAATTTCCTTTCAGTTGACCGATAGCATTCCAGGCAAAGGGAAGAGGCTGTGCAGAAGTTTGGAGGTAGGAAATGACAAACTTTCAAGGCGAGGCGTTTCACCGAAGGTTAAGTGAAGGACAGTTTTGGAGGAAAAAGGGAATTAGTCAGTTTTAGCCAGGAATGGCCTCACGTGTGTTCACTGAGGTTGGGCAAAGCCTTCACACCCGTAGTCTCTTCTAAGTGTTCACAGTTAAGTAAGGCAATCAGACGCGTGCATAGATAACCTGAAAATAAATGACCTATATAAATATAATAACCTAAATATACATTGTGATGAATTTCATAAGAAAGGTATTCATAGACTTTGAATGCCTTAGATGTATGGAGGAGAGAGGCATTCACTCCACTGAGAAGATCTGGGAGGTTTATTGGAAGAGGAAGACTGTAAACCCGGCCTTGAAAGGTGGTGAATGTTCAAAGGCATCATGTGCAAAAGGAGCGATTGAGCTGAAATTTGGAGGTGGGAGAATTCTCTTCCTTCCCAGTGGACATGGTCCATGTCATGTTTGAGGACTCACGAGATTATTCTAATTCATGATAGAGACCAATGCACTTCCCTGGGTGCACCTGGGTACAATGGAGGGCAGAAAAGGAAGACGTCTCATTTGCTGTCTGCATTCCAGCTGAATATGTCTCTTGAGGGAAAATGGAGGGAGGCTGAGTCTTCCCTTGATAGCCAACCAGGGAAGCAGCAGGAGGAGCTGCCTTCATCCTCTGCTCCCGAAGCTCCCTGTACTCAGGCACCAAGGCTGCTGCCAGATTTGTCCTTTGTCTCACCATCACTCACCTAGCCCCAGCCCCAAACTCATCAGGAAGGATTTACCTTTGATGAGACAGTGAACAAACTCTTTCATCGTGCGAATGATCTATCCAAGCCAGATACTCTCACCTCTCCTCTAAGCCCCATCTTCCCAACACAGCCCGAATCTTCTTAATTTGAAATGCAGAAGCGCGGTTTTTAACCTGTGCTTTTAGGAAAAGAGGAGCAAGGCATTTGGCCTCTCCTAAGTGTCATTGAATCCTTGATTTTTTTTATACTTTGCTGCCTTAAAAAGAAAAATGGGGGTGAGGGTGGGGTGGGGGTGCAAACGCAAGTGCAGACCTTCTGGAGTTGTTATCTGATGGTGACTTTATTTTGATGTGTTTGTGTGTGTGTATGTGTGTGCACTCCTCCCATCCTCGTGAGCAAACGGGCTTGAAAAGCATTATCTGAGAAGGCAACATGTGTCAGGCGAGTCACTCTTCTGTTTAAAGAGTTGTGATGTCTGGGCTTCTGAATTTCTTAGGCACCTGAACTAATGCCGGTTTACCACTAGCTCGCACCTGGAGTCGTGCCAGTGTCATATTACAATTAACAGGCATTCTGGTGGCTGTCACCACTGACTCTGAACAGAGGATTGCCAGCAAAAGTATGACACTGTTACGGCTGCTAATTCAAAGGCATTGTGTGAGTTATGACAGACCCTGGCATGCCTTGTATGATTATTCAAATGAATAAAGTAACTTAAATGGAGCGGAGGAGAATAAAGTTTTAACACATTTCTGCAGATGAGTCCAGGAAGGGTCAAAGTTGAAAAAAAAAATTGTGTTAAGGGAAGTAATTAAACAGAGGCAGAGAGATTGAATATTAGTGCTTTTACAGAGTAAATGAGGATAAATTCTGTTAATTATGTGACTTTTCCCAGTACTAATGTGATAATAAAGTACTCTAATTCTGGAGAGGCTTGTCACAATCCCAGCTAAAGCAGTGACCCTTCCACGAGGTGAGACCAAGAAGCAACTTATAAAGCTTTCTAGCAAAGAGCCAGAAATCAGAGTTAAATGGATTTTTTCCCACTCTCCGTGTTTAGTATAGAAAAGCACACTACCCAACACCGTCACGAGACTACTGGTGAATGGATTGTCTGATTTGAGGCATGAAAGCACTTATGCTTGCTTTATGCTTAGTTCCTGAGGTAAGAAATGTGAGCAGTTCAACGAATATAAAGACCCCAGTGAAGTATTCTAATGCAATGATTAACAGCACCAAAAGAGAACATTTAGAATGTTGGTAAAATTTCAGTCTTCAAAACTTTAATCTTATAATAAAAATTTACGTCGTAGTGAATGAGTGAGGGAACTTTGTAAAGGGGCAACAGAGAAAAGAGATTTGCAATCTGCAACATTATAAATAAGAGGGGTGCACAGAGGAGGGAGTTTGGAGATATTTGTTTGGGAGAGCCAGGCAGGGCACCAGTGGATGTGATATTTGAACTCAGTTTCCATTGACGATCTGTTGTTCGGGTGGGTAAGGGATGGGAAGGGGGAAGGAGGAGGATGCTGGGGGGCAGGCCTAGTGCGTGGTGTGCAGAGGTGCAGAGGGGGCAAGGCAGAGAAAGGAGATGTGGTCCAGTGTGGCCGCAGCATAGGCCTCGAAACAGGGAGTGGGAGAAAGATGAGAGCAGGGGTGGATTTGGTCCAGATCATAAGGAAAGGGGTAATTACTTCAGGGGGAAAAGGAGGCTTATTTTATTTTTTCAAATAGGTAAGCATGTATGCAGATTTTACTACATAGTGTCTACAGATGAGAGATGTATGTAGCTGCTGGCGCATGTGGATAGCTGCACACACACCCCCCCATGCCCGTCCTCCCCCCGCCCCGCCTTGCTGCACAGAGTGTGAAGAGAGCCCTGTGCTAGTCCTTGCGAGTGCAGGCTGATAATGACACCCTGCATTCAAATCTTGGCTAGACCTGCCATGAGTGATTGTTGATAGGCAAGACACTTCTCTGTGATGCAGCTGTTTCCTTACCTGGAGAATTAAGGGAGGGTGGGACTTGTGGTGAGGATGAAAAGAAAGTCTTCGTGTGTACAATACCTGACACATAGTAACCACTCCATAAACAGCAGCTCTGCTTTTCTCCATTATTTTTTGTCCCCTAGCCTAAAACTTTGGTAAAGTATTTAGTTAGGCTACTTTACCCTAAAAATCAATCAATCAACTAACT
This sequence comes from Tamandua tetradactyla, assembly GCF_023851605.1. Lineage (NCBI taxonomy): Eukaryota > Metazoa > Chordata > Mammalia > Pilosa > Myrmecophagidae > Tamandua > Tamandua tetradactyla. Next base: position 40,072,296 of record NC_135346.1, on the reverse strand, counting down.
GTCATCAGGCGGAAGTTGGTATTTTGAATCATCTTGGCTCAGTTTGTGTGCGTGCAAACTGGATCCCGTAGTCCAAGAAAAAAATGCACGAAACCCCACATTTTCCCAGGCTGCTGCTTTAGAGAACAATTTATCATCATATTCATCTTTGTAAATCAGACTCAAAACACTCCAAGGGCTCAGGAAAACAGTTCTGGAAAGAGACTATTCAGTTGGGAGAGAATACAAACTGGGCTCTGTGCAGACCCGGTGTTCCCTCTCCACAGCTCTTGACTTAAGTTGAAGTGGGAGGGTTTGCCACATCTCAGTCAGAGGTGTCTCCCTCTCATATCATAGCAGTCAGGGGAAGAACCCTAGAGGGAGAAATGACAACTTAGAGAAGAATTAGGGACCTCAATTGGAGCCTTTTATATCTGTCTGGAATTTCTTCTCTGTTCAACTTTGAGGATTCTGTACTTTCCTTTAATAAGGAAAACTAACGAATCATAGCCATTTTATTTATCTCTCCCATGTTGTGTTGGTCACCCTGCCATGCTTAGGAATCTAGCCTTGAGTTGATGGGAAATGGGTTGAAGAACAATGTTTTTGCCTGTTTGGGGGCGGGAAAGGGAAATAGTCCCATCATGGTTTCATTTCAGCAGGCAGGCCCTCAAATATCACTGGGGCAGGATATCTTTTCATCTATCACCCCACGAGGGGATCTGGCCAGAAGTCTGGGGAGAAAGTCCTGTCTCTTGGTTGCTATTAAAAATCAGAAAAAACAGAGAGTTGGAATCTTTCAAGCATTCATTCTTTCGCTTGCACATTCATTCAGCAAATATTTGACAGCCAGTTGTGCCAAACTCTGTGATAGGCTTTGAGTTAAAAAGAAAGATAAATTTATAGGTCCAAATGTAAAAAGAGCTGTGATGGAAATGATTGGAAACAGTGATGGGGTTCACAGGGGGATCATTCAGATAAGGCACAGGGAAGTCCCTCTGGAGAGGTGATGTTTAAGGGACACCTAGAGGGTAAGAAAGGACTAAGGTCAACAAATGTGTAGGGTTCCAGAGCTGGGAAGAGCATGGTATGTTTCTAGAAGTGAAAGGAAGCCCCTGTTGCTGAAATGCCTAGGAATTGGAATCAGAGACTGTCAGTAAGCAGCTGGGTGACTCTATCATTTGACCTCCTTGAGCCTCAGTGGCCTCATCTGTAAAACAGGGATGATTTTACCCACTTCCGGCCACATCCTTCAAGAGTTCTTGTGAAGGTTAATTGAAGAAAAGGTAGAAAAATGATTTCTTAAAGTAAAGTATACTTATAAAAGTATAATCTATTCTTCTTTTTTTAATTATTGATTTAACTGAGAATTCTTGCTGATAAAACTTGGTACAATTTGGAAACCTGTTTCCCAGCCAAGGCAGTTCATCCCAGCAAGCACTGGAAGGCTGCTGGTATCATGTGCTTTCATTTTTAAATTCGGGCCATGGATAAGCAGCAAGCTGTATCCTGACTCAAATCCTGTACTTTTCCTGCTTATTTTCTGAAGATTCTGTGGCCTCAGAAGTCACGTTTTTGGTGTGTGACCTTGGGTTCTTTTATCAACCTCTCGGGCCTCAGTAATTTTACCTGGGAAATGGGGGTATGAATAGGACCTGACTAATGGGGTTACACATCATTCATGTAAGATTCATGTTATTGTCCAGTGCCTGGCACAGGGTGAGTGAAATGGGTGCATTCCATATGAAACAGGAATAATTCCTGTGCTAGTATGGCCCAGGCACATTCACGTTTCCTCCCACTAAATATAAGAAGAGATAAAACTTGCATGTGCTGATTTTGACAGTATTTTTCATAGAGACAGTTCCAGATTGCTGACTTTTGAGGCCACAGACTCTCCAGAAAGCAGGGAGGAAGGTACCAAGTCAGATGTTTCGTTTCCTGCATGGTTAATTGGTTGTAAAATGGTTACTAAAACTTACTGCTGCTGATTGAATTAAGTGCCCTGGGAAATCCAGCTGTGAACAGGTGGGGAAGGGGGAAGTTTTCCCTGTCTCTGTATTCACTGTCTGTGGATAACCTCGTGCTGCTAAATATGCAGCCACCTTCAGTTCTGCTCCTGGGTACAGATAGCTTTTGCCAGCTTCTCCCTTTACCCATCAGCTGCCAACAGTCTGCGAGAAAACTTGACTACGTTTGGGTTTCAGGTGAGAAGGATTCTTAAGGAATAACACAAACCAACAAAAGAAAACATGCTCTTGACTTCAAAAGCAAGGATTACTTTGGATTTTTTAATGAAAGAAGTCCCATTTCTAGGAGTCACGAGGGCCTTTCTTTTATTATTGCTGTCATTTTAATTTACAAATGGACACGAGGAGACCCTGGCACTACTCACAGACGGATGAGTTGCTGTTACTTTGACTATTATGGTTTCTGTGGTTTAGATCAGAAGCTGCCAACCGGGAACCCACCTCCCTACCCGAGCCCACACCAACCTTGTTTTGTCTGATCCTTACATTGTTTGAAAGATTGGCAAATTTCACACTTAAAAATATGTAGTTCCAGCTTTTCTTGCAATGAGAAGCCCTGGCAACACTGCACTGTAATCCCCCAGGGAATCAGTGGGCTGGAGTAGAGGGGAAGCTGTTTCTGGAGACAGGGCATTCATCCTTCAATTCATATGGTCAGCAGGACTGGATATGTTTTCCATGCAGCAGGTTTCACTCACTGATGGTACTTCCTGGGCTCGATTTAAAGGCTTCTATTATTTTGAAAGTAAATAGCAAGTCTGTATGAGGAAAAAACTTTATCAATCTATCTGCCTTTATCTATGTATATATGTATGTGTGTATATATGTAGATAGAGAAATAGAGAGATACATAGATAGAGGCTTGAATGGAGCCACAGGGTGTTGAAGTTGTACAGCCTAGAAGTACCAGGCTTGACAGAAAATTCTCTCTCTCTCTCTCTCCACACACACACACACATACACACACACTTTTGTAGGACCCTCCTTTCTTCTGCTACCCACTTGGTGGAAACATCTTACAGACATCTCCTCTCCACTTGGCCCCACTGCTCTTGGAGAGCTTAATGTGAGCTCCCCCTACCACCTCCCCTCACTTATTGGCGCTCACTTGTCCTGTGATCCATTTCGGCAGGATTCTGCTCTCTATTAGATGTTGTGCCAATGGAGTATATTCTATTATTCATCTCTAATCTATTAAATTTCCCAGCAACCCTAGTCTCACATCTTTCCAGGTTCAACCCTAGTGCAACAGAACCACGTTGTTTTTAAGTGTGTTAAACAAAACCTACAATGAGCTGTTACTTTTACCTGGTTGTTTTGACTCGGCTCACATACCCATCACTAAAACAGTCGTATAGTTGGGGGCACGTGATGCCCTGACTGGCCAAGCCTGGATCACAAGTGTGGCTGTGTTCCAAGCATGGAGTGTGCAGATGCTACTGGAATACAAGGACTCTGAGTGAGGGTGAGGGAGTTATCCAATGGGAAAATGGGGGTACTGTTAACAAGATAAGGAGAATGGATTTCTGGGCAGCCAACTCAGACTCCTTCAGCAATCTTTTGAAAACTCTGGATCCATTCCACAAAGTATGTATATAAAAATTGCCCAGGGCCACGGTGGCTCAGCAGGCAAGGACACTTGCCTGCCATGCCAGAGGACCCGGGTTTGATTCCCGGTGCCTGCCCACGTAAAAAAAAAAAAAGATGCCCAGAGTGTTGAGTTGCTCAAGCCCTCCATGTAGATAATTATGGGCCGCAGATAAGGAATACCCAGGCGAGACCATTTCTAAGTTCTCATTGCGCTCTAGCATTCTTTGCTTTATTAAAATGATCTGCCAAAATGCATGAGATTTTTGTGGTCAGTTAAAAGATCTTTCGTGTTTTGCACCCAATATATCCCATTCAAATTGAAGAGATTTAAAAGTGACGGGTTGGGGGAGGCTGAGTTTTGGAGACAGAGAATGAGCGCAACCAGTAAGCAACAGGGCAGCCACGCAGTATATAAATTGTGTCATTGTTCAACCTACAATATTGTGTTAGTCTCTTTTTCCATCAGCATCCTTATGCTGTCATGAGAAATAGTGTTTAATAAAGTGTCAGGCTGTATTTTGCATTATGATTTTAAAATGATAAATTTCTTCTTATATTATTATGGACTAGAACACACAGACTTATTGGATCATTCATAATGGAAACGGGAGTCATTTGGAACGCATAGGACTGTTGTCAGTGCTCTTGGTGGCACGATGCTCAGTGGTCACCTTTATTTGGAGATTGCTCCTGAGCGTCAATTCCAAATTAAGGAGTTACTTGTTTTTATCAGAACTTGGCTTGTGTGGTGTTTGAAGGTGAACTGATTTTTTTTTTCAATGGAAGCCATTGCTCAAATTTAATTTATTATTCCTAATGGTACATGGGCTGGGCCGATAGGAGATAGCACATGGAGATGCTGGGGTCGGGACTAGGGGTGTGCAGTGAGAAAAGTGAACAGACAAATGCGATGAGAGTTTTAAAAGCGTGGTGATGGTTTAAAAGAGCTCAAAATAATTTTCCTCTTTTGCAAGACTTTTTGCCTTTCTCTCAGAGAACAACTTCTTTAGTTGATGCCTTTCTCCCTTGTGTGTGTGCATGTATAGAAAGTAAACTTGTTTTGTTTTCTTGAAGCAAAAATTTGTCAAATATCAGTTTTCTCTGGCACCCAGAAACCCATTTCTTTCTCAGTGGCTTGAAGCTGGGGCGAAAGGGGATGAGCGAAGGAATTTCATTTTTCTTTTCCACTCAGAGGTATTTTACTATATTTTTAAATGGAATTTTACTGAGGTATAGTCACACACCCTACAATCCATCTGAGGTATACAATCAATGTGACATAAAGTTTCTGTGTTAATGTTCAATGATGGCCGTCTCTTTCACTGTTTCTGGTATGTAACTATAATTTCATATAAACAGTCTTGATTTTTAAATTGATCACATGTCCATTCTCAAACATCAGTATGCATCAGAATTATTGGAGTAGATTACTAAAAATAGATTCCTATCCCACCTCCTCATCTCCACACCTATCAGAGCAAACTCCTGGGGAATTCTAATGCAGGTGTCCTATGAAGTATGCTTTTGTGAGCTTCCACAAGTGCAGGAGATGGGTTATCTGAATGCATTATGCTTGGTACATAGAAGGTGCTTAGTAAATATCAAATGAATGACAGACCAACAGAAAGAATAAATGGATGATCTAAAGAAATATATTGAATGAAGAAACAGTAAACCATAAAGAGTTTCAAGCACTGGGTTTCAACAAAGTCATCAGAATGGCCGTTAGGATTTTAGACTAAGGAGATTCATGCAGGCTATGAGCTACATGGCCTTTTGTCCTTCGAGATTATGCTGAAATGTTTTAAGAACAATGGCAGGTTTAATTTAGAGATATATTTAAATTTTAACTTGAGAAATTTTTAAGTAGGAAATTAAGGACATGAATGGCATGGAATCTGCCCACTTGATACTGTTATGAATTATGCATATATGAAACTAATAAATGGTCTGCATTTTACAGAGTGTGAGATGGATAGCTCTTAACTGTTCTAATTTGAATTAACTGGCAAATTTTAGAGCACAGGGACTCAAGAAAGGCACTCATCATTTTTAGTTTCTAATTTTCTCCATCTTAAAATGGGGATAACATTCCCTAGGTTTTATGGTGAATGATATTCAACTCAACTTTTGTAGTAATACAGCTGTTTGTTTTTTCATTGAAAGTAATGCTTATTTATAGAAAAGTCAGAAAATATCAAAGAAATAGAAATAGGAAATAATCTTTGTGTCGTGATTAAAAGTTAACTGCCATTAATATTTACAGTCGATTTAAATCAAATATTTATTTAGTGCTTTTCTATACAGCTGTGCTAGGTTCCATGGGGAATATAAAGACACTCTTAAGAATCTATGATATCAGGGAGGGGACAAACAATTACACAAGTGAGTGTAGTACAAGACGTGAAGGCCAAGTGTGAGAAGTGCTGTAAGCAAGTGAATGAGGAACTGATGAATTCTTGCTGGGGGTATTTGAAAAGGTTTCAGGAGTTCCTTGCATTTAAGCTGCACCTGGAAGGATAAGTAGGGTTGTGGGGAGCTGAGATGGTGTGAGGGTGGGAAAGGCATTTCAGACCCAGGGAATGCAGCCCAAGGCAAAGACAGGAAGGAGACTTCCTGTTCAGGACACAGGATGTAGATCATTGTGACTGAGGCAAATGATGCTGGAAAGGGAAGAGAGGGGACCAAAGAGAAGGTAGGCTCCTGACATGACTGGAGATTTCAGAAGGTTTTCTGAGCCAGCCCCTGCCAGAACACCCAGAACAGATCCACGTTTTATGGATATTCAACCTTTTTTTGACAATTGCTCAAAAACTCTTGTCATCCTAAGGGTCAAAAAAGTTTTCCAGGAAGTTTGAGCTTAAGTGCTTGCTTTTCTCTTTTTTTGATTTATCTTTGAGCAAAACCTGAACCAATGTGATCTTGGTATATTAAGAGAGAAGAACTGGGACATTTCAGACTCTCTGTGCGTATGTGTTGGTTAGTAAATGAATGAATGAATGAAAACTAATGTTTGTAGCTTATCAAGTATTGTAAAGAACGTTGAGTTGAGAGCCCACATGCTGCAGTGACCATGGACTTGTACTTCTGGGTCTCTCTCTCTCTCTGGCATCTATTATCTCCATAGGAGAAATTAATCTGGAAACGCTTGGAGTCCTTGGCATGAAAAGTGAAATTCTAACATCAGATTCTAAATGAAACTGATTTAAAAATTAAAGCACGTGAATGTTGGAAAGGGGAAATTAAAAGCCTTTCATTTTCAACCTGTGGCTTTCTGTCTGAATGAAAGGCATTCAAAGATAGTGACTGGTGGAACCTGTAACTATAGATAGTGTAACTAATTCCTTAAGCCGATGCTCATTGACTCCTCCCAACAGATCACATTATATTGGTTTTTCTTTGACCATCTTTTTCCACATTTGGTTTGACTCTGTGAACAGCCCCACCCACTGGTCTTTCATTATGGTTAAAATGTATTTGAGGGATTATAAATAAGGCAAGAGTGGCCATGGGCAAAATTGAAATGTATTAAAACTTATAATTGGGAATATTCTAGTGACAATGCCAGAAATTTGTATGGTGGTTTCAGCTCTATTTTTGAATGTATCTGGTAATGATGAAATGAGATAGCCAGATTTAGTCAATGCCAAGCACTCCCACGATGTATTTATATAGGACACACAAAGGAATATAGACTATTGGATGTGGGCTTTGGAGCCAAACTGCCTACATTCAAATCCCAACTCTGCTACTTAATAACTGGGAAATCTTGGACAAATTACGTAGTCTCTCTTTGCCTCAGTATCATTGTCTGGAAAATGGAAATAGAAGTAGTACTACATAGGGTTGTGATGAAGAATGAAGTACTTTGAGGAGAACCTTGCACGAGACATTTTCATATGCTTGCTGTAAGCAAAATAACTACCAAGTTGCAATATTGAGGCTCCTCCTGCTTCATATTTTATGCTTGGCTCTGTGGGCTTGGCTCTTATTACTGAAGCAAGATTGCTATCTGATGTTTCATCTTTCCAGCCCGGGATTTGCACCAGTGACCCAGAAGTCAAAGATGTGAGGGCTTTTCCTCAAAGCCTGTCTCCGGGTCTTATCTCGGCAGGATTTTTGGACCCATTGGATCCTTGACGAACGTGCTCCTAATGTAAACAGTTTAAGGCAGATGTCTCTCCCAAGCCCCACGATGGACAAACACTTGGGTTCATTATTTGCTTCATTCCTGCTGCATATCAGACTTTTAGGACTAACATTAGTAACAGTACATTTCAGCAAGAAGCAAATACTTGGTATTTGGGGAGTCTTTTCCAAAAAAGCATCCCTGAAGATGAACACCTTCTCTACCCTACACAAGCTCACAATTCTTTGGGTGTGTCATTCTTTCTCACTTAATATCTAGTCATTCCATGCAAAAGGAATAAGTTGGGCCAGGTAGGCAGAAGGAACTGGTATACTGGAGTGCCCTGGCTCTCCCTTCCTGTCTCTACATCGTTTCTAAGGAATTGCATTACTCCACTAACTGCTAGATATATGCCCTCTCTTCCGCCCTTTCACCATCCTCACCCTTTTTTAGATTTGACTTCAAGCATGAAGAAACCTAGTTCCAGTGGGTCCTTTTTCTTGAAACTATTTTTAAATCCATTAGTCTCCCTCTGTGCATCCCAGCACTTTTTTTTTTTTATCCTTACCACTAATCAGATGTCTTTGATCCAGGCTACATTCTGAGCTCTGAGGTAACAAATGCTTTTCAAGTTGATCATGCTCACTCCTTTAGGCTGAGAACAGTTTCCAGAAATGCCCAAGATCTAAGGAACCTTGGCTAAGGGAAAAGGTAAACTCCTTGAAGTCAGTGGCCAATAATAATAGTCAGTGGCCACATGCTCTCCCCTTGGGATCCCCAAGATAGAGCCGCAACTTGGTATCATTCCACCTTCCACTGCGGGAGGGTGGAGAGAATTTGCTTCATCTGGCTAGAATCCCATCAAATGTCTTATTCCCCCCCTTTCTGCCTTCCCTACCTCTCAAACAGAAATTTGACTATGTGTGTGGAGTGGTGTAATTCAAAGCAGGTCCTCTCTTAGGAGTGCATTTTAGCATCAGAAAAGGAGGAGAGGTCCTCCTGGCAGTGAGAACTCCCACCCTTACACAGGTTCAGCACCTCAGCCTGTCCTAGGGTATCCTAAGGATTTTGGCAGACTCGTGGGTATCATATTTTCAAACAGATGAAGTGTACTGTACAGCTTCTTCTATGTATTAGGAATCCCAAAGTTTTCTTGAGAATCACTGAGAATCAAGTTTTCTCTTTCTAATGAACTTTTCTGGTTTGCACTGTTTTTAAGAGACATCTCTTTTTATGCTGACAGCCATGGGACTCTTGTTTACCCCTTCATGGACTTTTTTTTTTTTGCATGGGCAGGCACCAGGAATTGAACCTGGGTCTCTGATGGACTTTTCATCTTTGAAGGTTACTAGAAGGTTGGGATGGCATTTTGTAAGCCCTTGGCAGCTCAAGTGCCAAGGTAGGGATGGGTGCTTTCTGGTTAAATATTCTCATTTGGAAGCATACTTGTACTCCTGGAAAGTCTTCCTTATTTACTTCTGGGCAGTGGATTTGACCATGGAGGAAAGTGGCTCTGCTCTTCTTTGCCAAAGCAAAGGGTGATGGCTTGGTCTCTGGAAACAGCTTCTCCAGAGAGGCCCTTTTAATCATGAAGAATTTCCCTCTTTACTCTCCAGTGAGTATGTGTGGGAGCAGCTTGTCTTCACCCAGAAGGGACCCCACTGTTGTTTTCACACAGCTGTTTCTAGCATCAGGCCAGAGTGAGCTTCAGTGTCCTGAATATCTTTTGGAAGGACCATCTGCTACATAACCATCTGCAGGCAAAAGTCAGAGGAACTTTTGGGGTGTCTTAAGATTGCAAATGGGGATTTTATGCCCTGGTTTAGGTGTGTCTTGATGCTTTTCCTTTCCAGTCTGAACATTATGAAAACAGCTGAAATAATCTAAACGTGATTTTTCAGAATTGTGGGGGTGGAGGGCGAAAACTGAACCTGCTCAGCCTAGATCTATTGCACTGCTTTGCATAATGATTAATGATGTACAGGCTGTTGCCTAATGGGCAGTTTTAGTGTGTGTGCCCTTCAGTTCTGACTAGGTGACGTCTACCAGGAATTAAGCTGCTGCCTCCCTCCCTTATGTATTTTGGCCTTTGGGGAAAGTTGTTGTGGTCACTGTTGCCTTTCTGGTGGCTATTTCACCTTTGTTTTCTTTCTTTATGTAGGTCATTTAATGAGACCTATAGTTCTTATCAGTTACATAGATGTTTACTTCTCCTTAACCTTAACATTCAAAGAGAGAAGAATACTTTTCGTACCTGAAAATGTCAGCATCTTTAAGGACTGGGCAGTAGGCAATTGCTAGGGATAAATGATGATGAAACTAATTCTTACTTCCTCTAAGCCAACTACTAAACACTCTCTCTATATTATCTACTAAACACTCTCTATATATTATCTCATTTAATTCTTAATGACTTTCAAAGGTAGGCTCTGTTTCCCCCCCGATTTTACAGGTAAGCAAATTGAGGCACAGGGAGGCTAAGAAGTTTGTCTAAAGTCACACAATGAGTTAAGCAGTAAAGCTAGGATTATGATGGAAGCAGCAACGTGGACCTGCTATTATTCTTATCCACTGAGAAGGCCACTGACCTTAAGGAGCATTCCCAGGTCTGTCTTGTCTCCTCCGCATGCTCTAGTCCAGTATATAAATACTAATGTGTTGGTTGTCAGCTGCTCCCATTTCTACCCGTCGGAGGTCCTGAGTTCTGTCTAGTTGAACAAGTATTTACTGAAAACCCATTGGGGTTTGGGTCTGGTGCCATGTGTTGGGAATAAAAAGATTATATTTTTAATTTCATATCCACGTACTGATGGGGCAGGTCCTGATTGCTAATTTAATTAATTTTCTTTTTGATGGAACTCGAGTTATCTTTTCGTATCCAGTGCTGTGCTAGTCATATGGAAAGTACTCAATGGATTATATATCTATTGGTTGGTGAGATGTGATACAAGTAAATTGCTGGATAAAAATCTTGCACTACAGATGTCTGTGCTGCATTTAGTTTAATGTTCAGTGATGGGCTCATGTCCCATGCCAGCCTGCTTGATACACTCTTCAGTTTGAACCTAAACACGACTTGTATTGGGATGTATTTTTGGTTTTATGACTGTCTCTTTACTGATTGAGGTAGTAGGCTAAAAATTTCAATAGCTCAAGTGTTGAGGTCTTGTTGGGTTGGCTTTTGAGAAGCATTACACTTTATTAGAAAAGCCATATAACTAGAAGTCAGGATGAATGGGTTATCATTCTACATCTTATACTATTATCATTGTGTGAGCATAAGCTAATCTCCTGACCTCTCAATTTTCTTATACACAAGATGAGGTTAGACTAAGTATTGGTTAAAGTCACTTATAAAGTCCTGTAATTCATGGAAAGCCCACGCTGTTACTCATTCTTTTGGGTAATGTAGGATATTAGTTTGCTTTTTGACTGTAGATAAATCCCTTAATTTTATTGAGTCTTCGTTTTCTTGTCTTCAAATCAGTTGACAATTCCTGGCCTGCCTCTTTTGTAGAGCTTCTATGAGGCATCAGTGAGCTATTGGGGATATTTGTGCTTCAAATAATGTAACACATATTATATTACATATGTGTATAAAACAAGATAATACTATTGGTATTCAAAGTTAATGGGAAGGTGTTGGGTTTTTGCCCCTTCTCCCAAAACTAAACCAAACCAAACCATGATGAGTTGAAAATGAGTTCTATCCCTGTTGTGTGTTTCCTGGAGTTTATGGAGCTCCTTATAACACTACAGGGTAAATAGGGGCTGTGCCCTGCTGTATGTAAGTGTCCCGCGGTTGGGGCAGGGCTGCCACACTCCTGACAACACTTTATAAAATGCACCTACCATCCAAAATGTGATGATTCATTAGCATGAAACGAGGCTTTGTTAAAAGCTTGCTCAGAATCTGAGATCTTCTCTATAGGTCGGTGGACCTGCATGGGTCCCCAGATGCCTTATAAACTTAACTTGATAAATCATTACCCAAATTTGTGCACTAAATCTAAATGTCACTCACTGGGGGATATTTTTAACTTCTACATGCAACTCTTCTCTGTTCCTTTAAGGAAGCACGATCTGAAGGGGTCAGACCCTTGGCTTCTGCTTAGTGGAAAACTTTCAAAGAATTCCCGAGACTCCCTTGGGATAGGGCTAGCTTTCCCCAAAAGAATAGGCCCTTCGGAGTGTCTTTGCCACATAAGGCCTTGCGCGAGGCCCCGGCACCGGTTGATGGCCGTCTCTTCCCCATGACAGATGGTCAAGCCTTGGGTTTCAGCAAGCGATCCGCTGTCGAGAGGGCGGGCCGGGGACCCTGCCAGCGTACCAAGTGACAGGGCAGTTTAGGGTAACGGGGATCCGGTGTGTGACCAGCATAGCTATTCTGCTAACGATGGGCTGCTGACAGGCGCCTCGCCCCTGCTCATCTTTAAGGCAGAAGATTCCTGCTCCCTTGATTCTGTTTCTCTCTGGCAGAGTTAGCGTCCTGTTTGCTTGTCTTTCAAAATCCATTTTGGCACCAGATGGACCCCCGCATGGTAGCTAGCAGTTGTCTGACTTGAAGATGCCAGAGAGTGTGCTGACAGCTCCTTCTAACACAACCTGAAGCTGGCTGTTGGGTCTTAGCTCACATGGCTTAAACACACACAGGTGGCAAATATTCCAAGCTTAGGGAGCCAGGGATAGCAGCATCCTGGAGGGAGAGTGTTGGTGACTTTTCTCTCCACAATAGTCATGCTACTGTTGTGCTTATACAAAAAAATTTTTTTTTTCTCTTATTAGGGCTATTACTCGTATTTACAAATTAGTGTTATTGCTGTTGATGGTTGGAACAAATAGTATTACTGTCATTGCTACACCGTGTCTATTATTACTAAAACTACCGTAGCATAATGGTTAAGAGCACAGTCAATTGATTCTCGCAGCTGCCCTGTAAAGGAGGAGCTGTTATTAACCCAATTTATAGATAAGGAAATTGTGGTGCAGAAAAGTTCAGCTACGTGTCCTAAGCCACACAGCTAGTACCCGGGCAGAGTCAGGATCTGAACTCCATTGTTCTAAAGTATTTCTAAGCGGCTTTCCCGATGTACCATGCTGACTCACTGTCAGTTAAGTGGGGCTTGGGTTTCCAACTGGTTTCACGTGAAAGAAGTAGCCGGTTTTCTCATTTCGATTGTCTTTGGAGCCCCAGCAAGATGGGGAACTCACTACTACCAGCTACGACAGTAAATGGTTTCTGAAAAAAGCCCTGTGTGATCACCAGGGCCAACCAGCATTTGCCTTTTGAGAACTCAAGAGGAAAGGGCCAATGTGGAGGCACTTAGGATTTCCACCACTCCCTCAGACTCTTGTCTTGCCCAAATGTACCTTGTTTAAAGAGGACACGCTAATCAGACTGGGACTGGCCGGTTGGCCTGTGACTGGCAGTGCTGCTCTTTGTTGGGGGAGGTGTGCCCAGAACCAGATTTCATTTCACACGTTCAGGCTTCGGCAGTGTCTGGTGAGTCATTTATCTTGAACAAAAGGATGATAGACTTTGACCTCCGTGGAAAGAGCCTGGAAGTAGGGGCAAGTGATGTTTCAGAGGCCTGCTTTATATTGGTGAGCAGTCAAATGTTGCCTGATGCTGCAAGAAGCACTTCGGGAAGGTAGTTCCACTTTCAGATGTTATTCCTTGGGTTGAAAAAGTCAGCATCTCTCTAGAAAGAATTATTCCTGCACTGTTCTCCCCTTTTGGCAGAGTCTAAGAGACCAGGGAGGAGAGAGATTCTTCTGGGATTTCTCTTAATTTATATTCAGAAATTGATTCTCTTCAACATGTCATTGGCCCTGGTGTTATATGGTTAGTAGATATTATACTAACCCAATTAGCCCAAATAGGACTGAGGTATCATGAGGTGATGGCTCTTCATGATTTATGTGTGTTGAGGAGAGACTTTTACTTCAGTGTAAACTTAAAATGAGGAAAAGGTAAAGAAAAGAAAATTCCTACAAAAATTTCAATTGACTGACATTGTAATGCATTCTGATATTTTTGGAAAGTATTTGGGCCTGAAATCCCCAGGCACATTTAGGCCTAAAGAAGAAGGGAATGCAGAACGTGGGGTGGTTCCTAAAGTGCCCCTTTCCTCAAACATACCCTAGCTGGCACCTTTGACATCTGCTACCTTCCCGTTATGGACTTGAAGAACCGAGGTGGTTATGCAAGAAATAACACAGCAAGTTGTAGGGTGACCATTTAACTCATCAACCAAACCAGGACACTTCAGAGAGTTAGAGTGGGCATTGTTAACACTTATACCAGTATGGCAGGTATAGGATGATGTTGTCCCTGGAAAACTGGGGTGTCTGGTCACCCGATCAAGTAGAACTCATGAATCTCATATAGAACCATTTCAGGAACCAAGGATGCAAGGAGCAGGGCAGGCTGCTCCTTATTCAATCACAAATAGCATGTCTAAGAAAAACATACAGCAGATATTGGTGAAGTCAAATGAGTTTAGTTAGTATGTGAATTTTACCTGCTACTCTTGGGTATGACTAATTAAAACATTTTATTTGGAGATGATAAGATCAAAAGTGTTTAGCATATCCATATATTCATGTAGTGCATATTTTACCAGTTCATCACCTGTGAATTTATGGGGCTCAAATTCCATGTTGTTGTCAGGGCCTATGAGTAATTCTCAAGCAATTATATCCAGTTGATACCTGCCTTAAATTATGGTGAAGACATTCCCTCTGTATGATTGAAAATATTTCCCGGGGGACTCAATTCTGCAATCCTTTTGTGAGATCTGTTGGTATTACTCGGAGTTTTCCCTTCATAAAGAAAGTCCAGCTTAGATCTAAAACAAAGCCTAAAGCCTCAGATGAAGTACTGGTTCTAACACTGTTTTGAATATTTCAGAAAATTCACAGACAATAACAGACAGTATAATCCAGAAATGTCTTACTATGTCCTGCCCCTCGCCCCACACCGATACTGAAATACTAACCATGAGAATTTGTTTCTTTGCAGGTTCTTCTTGAAATTTTTCCTCAAATGTAACCAAAATTGCCTAAAGAATGCAGGAAACCCTCGTGACATGCGGAGATTCCAGGTGGGCCTCTCTTTCTTCCTTAAGTCTCAAAAATGACATAGATATCAGGACTGGGTAAGAAAGACTTAGGCTGGAGACAACATAGGGTATAGTTGTTTCCTCAGAGGCGAAGAGCAGGTGAGGTTCTTGATTCCCCAGGTATCTGCATCTGCAAGCTGTTGTTTTTGTTATGGAGGAGTTGGGACTGAACCACCTGTGCTCAGTGGTTGAGGCAGTGATGTCCTTGGAGTCCAGTTAAGCTTCCTAAAAGGAGCTCATAAATGGACCACGTGCCTAAAGCACCAAAGGTGACGTGAAGTTAAAAGAGACCACTAAAATGGTAGATTCTTTTCCTAAAGTTTGTATAAATAAGTAGAACATTGGTGAATAAGGGCTTTGTTCTGTTTTAGATGATGCCCTCTTCTTCCTTCTTTTCTCCTCACTCTCTTTTCCCAATCTTGGAAATAACAGTAATTATTCATTAAAAACAAACCCCTTCAGAACAGGGCATGTCTAGGGCCATATGGTAACACTCAGTTCTGTTTCAGAAATATCCTTGCGAAGCACATGTAAGTGTTCTCAAGATCAGTCAGATCTGCCACCGTCTCAAGCACGCTTGTATTTTAACCTCACAAAATTATACATTTACTAAAGGTTGAAAATGTGAAAAAAAATGTGTTACCATCCTAGACACAGCACAGTACTTGAGTTTTAGAAAAGGTTACTGAGTTCTAGACGCGATGCTTTTCCAATGCAAAAATGCCAAGAATCCTCTAGGGATCTTGTTAAAATGCAGGTGCTAATTGAGATCTGGGGGGGGCCAGAAATTCTAAAGTTCTAACAAGCTCTCTGGAGGTGTTGCTGGTCCACAGACCACACTCTATAGTGAGGTTCTAGACCCTTGTGTTGCTCTCCATTTAATTTCGTGGGTAATTCATTTGCAGGGTCAATGTTAGTTTCCCAATCAGAGTAATGATTCTTATATGTATATCCAAACTTTCTGTCAGCAAGGGGATAAAATGTGCTCTGAGATAAATTTTGTCAGCTTAACTTTAAGAGTAGATTGAAATACATGCTCTCTGAGAATTTTCTGAGGAATTTTAGCTGTACATTCTTTGATGGGCAAAAAGGAAACAATGGTTGAGCGTTGTTGTTTGAATACCAAGATCTCCTAGACTCCAAGGTGATGGTTACTTTTTTGAGAAATGAGACTTATTAGTCTCATTAAAGAACAAATTCAGTGGAAAGAAGATATGCTCTCCTGAGACTCTAAGATGCTTCTGAAAATTATCTTGGCCTTTCCACCTCTTGTCCTGACACAGATGAACAGGGAGAATCCATAGATTCCTAGTTTCCTCGGAAATGTTTCCCCTGGCCAGCTTCTGACCCCAACTTGGTAAACTTGTACCTTCTAGTTCATTGTTTCGTGTGTGTGTTGAATTAGATGACAACAGCTTTGCATTAAGCTGGTGAAACCACACTTGTGATGCTACTAAACATGTGTTGCTAAGTATCACGCAACATAAGGTTGGTGTTTTAGTTTGTAAGCTGCTAGAATGAAATATACCAGAAATGGAAAGGCTTTTAAAAAGGGAATTTATTAAGTCACAAGTTCCAGTTCTAAGGCCATGAAAATGCCCAAATTAAGGCACCAACAAGAGGTTACATTCACTCAAGAAAAGCTGATGGGTCCAGAACACCTATATCAGCTGGGGAGGCACATGGTTGGCATGTGTTGGGGTCTTTGGCTTCTGGATACCTCTCTCAGCTGGGAAGGCACATGATGATGTCTGCTAGCTTTCTCTCCCAGTTTTCTTGTTTCATGAAACTCTCCCAGGTGCATTTTCCTTCTTCATCTCCAAGGGTCTCTGGCTGTGTGGGCTGTGTTGACTCAGTGGGCTCTTTCCAAAATGGTTCCCTCTTAAAGGGCTCCAGTAAGCAACCCCACCTTGAATGGGTGGAGATACAGCTCCATGGAAACAATAAAAGGAGCCCACCCAGCAATACTGAGTGAAGATTAAAAGACATGGCCTTTCTGGGGTACATGACAGTTTCAAACCAGCACAGTTGGGTTTCTGTATAAACTGTTTTGTAACTTGCATTATACTTAAGATGGGTCATACATCTACTTTGACTAAGCTTGTGTTAGATGCAAGGTGTATCCAGGTGTGGGACAATTCATGTCTCATGACCATGCCTGTTTAATCTGCCTAACACCTTATGAGTGCCAGGACCAACTTTGGAGTACCTCTCTGGGATGGGATTTAATAACATTGGAAACATAAAAGAGCATTTGTTTAAGACTTTCAGGGCCTTGCTTTCCTTCATAGAACTCTCTAGTGACATGTCTGAAGGCCTTGAAGTACAGAACTATAGCTATTCTTATACAAGATGGAAAACTAACTCTATGTATTATTTTTTTAAATGATGAGGAAGTTTTATTTCGGCAACCAAAATAGTTGTTCTTCATTTAGTAAAAAGAACATGAAATGAGGTGACATGAGTCAAATTTTGCAAGTCTGGTAATCCTTTGGAGTCTCAGTTTTCTCAACTGTACAATGGATGAAAAACGATTCTGCTTATGTCACAAGATATGAAACCATACTATGCATGCATAAGCAATTTGTAAATGATAAAATATAAATGTAAGCCTTTGGTGAAATTCCTTGAGATAAACTAAAAGATGAATCTGCATAACTAATTCAATTCGGAATCTCCTAGCTTTAGCAGTATTGACATTTTAGACTGGATATCTCCTTATTGGGGGCAAGGGGACCATATATTGTGCTTTATCAGATGTTCAGTAGCATCCTTGGCCTCTACCCACTAGATGCTAGTCATACCCTCCCACCCTCCCATCACCAGACATGACAACCAAAAATGTCTCTGGACATTGTCAAATGCCTTCCCTGTGGGACAAAATCACCCCTGGTTGAGAACCACTGCTTCAGTCCTTTACCTGATGATCTCTGACAATCTGCCCAGTGACAGCACTGTGGTTTTAAAGAGGGCACCCTTTGATTAGTCATGAGATCTGACTGACATAGGATCCATACTGCCCTTCAAACACATATGAGTTATCTGGACCCTGACCTTTTTTCCTGTGATTCTTGAATTGATTATAAAATAGATAGACTTCTCTCATGGAGCAGCTACCATGACCAGTCTGCTTTTGGGATGAAGGAGAACTGCATTGCTCTCTGTCAACAATGAGACATTACATGTTGAGTCTCTGGTTTCACCTACTTTGTTCCCTTCACCCTTTCATTACCTCCTCAGAGTAGATGGAACCTATGGCAGAATGAATCCTGACTGATTTTATTTTTTATCTCTGTAAATTTACATATTTCATTCTTTATCCTTTCTACACAATCAACACTTGGTCTTAGGTGTGTTAGGCACATGGATATTTATACAATCAGAGGATGGATGAAGTGCCTCAAGATAAAGTGAAACTTTAAATATCGCTTACTCTTCCTTTCAATTTTTTCTCCAGTCTAGTTTCACCTGTAACTCTTTTTTTCCACATTTCTCTGTACCATTTCATATTGTTGACCACTCCATCCTCCTTGAAATTCATCTTTTCCTTTGGATTCCATGACAACAAGATCATTTGGATTTTCTCACTCATCCTTAGCCCTCCTGCAGAGGATGATCTTACCCTGCCCTCCTATAAATGTCAACGTTCCCCCAAGTTTCCTTGCGAGAACTGGCTCTTTTCTCACTCTATAGGCTCACCTGAATGTCTTCTCTGCCCAAGCACTTTACCCACTACTTGTGTATTGAAGACCCTCAAATTGGGGTCCCTGAGATGTTATGCCCAGGCTCAGACCTTGCCATCCAGTTACCTGCTAGTTATTTCCAGGAATGTCTACTCAACAAACCCTGAACTGAACTATTGTCACCCTCATTTTTGTGTCTCCATCCTTTGCTGGCTTCTCTTCCTGTGTTTCCTGTCTCAATTCATTCCTAACTGAATTCAATCTGGGGAGATTATTATTTACTTTTGTGCATACAATCAACGTGTTCCTTATATGTACATATAAATATTTGTCCATGTGTGTATGTTTGTATCTATCCATGGACTTGGCAATGATGATAATGATGAAGCTAACGTTTATTGGGTTCTTATGTGAAAGGCATTGTGCTAAATATATTATATGAGTGGTCATATTTATTCTCACAACACCCCTCGTAGGAATGTGAAATATGGGTTATTCCGATTTTACAATTGAGGAAACTGAGGCGTAGAGAATTTAAGCAGTTTGCCCAAGGTCACACATCTACCAAGTGGTCGAACAGTGATTCAACCCAAGAGGTCTGACTCAGATGCTGCTTCCAAATAGTAAGAAACTTGCTCAAAGTCTGTGGGCAGAGTTCTGTTTTCAACTGAGAGCCACAAATATGAGTTGGAATCACAGGAAAGCCTGAGAGGGGCTTTCAGAAGAGGTGTTTCCTCTAAAATAGCCTGAAGGTGTCATCTGCATAAAGAGCTTGGGGACACCACCCGCATTCATTAGGCAGAGGGTGGCTTCCTGCTGAAGGGAAGAACTCGAGCATTGTTCCAGAGAAGAGCTATGGTCTTGGTCAGTTGTTACTGGTGAACTTTAGAAAAGTTCTTATTCAACAGGCTGCCTGTGCCTCATATAACTTATGGAGGTTTTGACTCGTTCTCTAGGGTAAGAAAGACCCATAAAGCTTTGTTGGCTCACCTAGGTGGAGCATGGGGAAAGCAGCCCCGAGACATCTTAGAACACTCTTTTAGGAAATTAAACTGTCGTTCCCAAATTTCAGGACTAAATCAGGAGGGGGTAGGTTAATCTTACCTGCAGCTATCCTGACTACCAAACATGTGCAATAGAGACTTTGATGGAAGGTTTCCTATGTAGAGATATAATTTTAGTCATTTTTCTCATAGTACATTCATTAGGAAGCTGATTTCAAAATTTTTTATGTCCCTGTTACCTCTGCAGGGAAGTGAGAGAGTGTGTCTTGTGGGCATGAAAAAACTCTGGCCTACTCTTTACATATCAATGTGGCTTTTACCAGTTATATTGAAAGCCTGAGTCCTGGAGACATCTGATAGAAAACACACCCTCTTGCCTCTTAAGTGGGCTCTCTCCAACTGTCACTGATGCTGCTTCTCTCTCATCCCATTTTGTATGCTTGCCAGGCCAGCCTGGTCTTCATACAGCAATGCCAGAGTGTGTCTCCTCTGAACAGCAATCAGGGGCCTGTGTAGATGACTGAGGAGAACATAAGAAAGGTTGTTGATCTCTTGACATGTAAAGACGTTCTGTCAAGCCAACTCAGCCTCACAGCGGCTGAGCTTCTGGTGTGTAAACAGAGACTGCTTAATTACACAGGTCATGTCAATTAGCGTGACCTTAGCGTTTTCAAGAAATTAATCACTTTCCGCAGAGTTTAGCTGCATTCGTACTTTTAGGCAGTATGGAATAGGAATAAACCTTGTAGAAAATCTGTTAGGATCTTTTTTTTTTTAATTTACAATGGATGTTTTCTTTTGAAATCCCTAGCCTGTGGTCAGGGTAACAAACTCACTTAACTACAACAGTGGATACAGGCTTCATTCAGTTCTGGCGGTGCAGGGTAGGGGGCAGGAAGTGAGAAAGTGGGAGTGTGCTGGGGATGGAAACAGCTCATGACATGGGGAAAAATTCACTGTGACCAAATGTAGCCCTTTTCTTCATCTTGAAGCTGAAAAGATGCTAACGTCAAAGGACCATATTAAAACCTTGTCGCGGGGCAATGGCGGTGCAGTGGCAGAGTTCTCACCTACCCTGCCGGAGACCCGGGTTTGATTCCTGGTGCCTGCCCATGTTTAAAAAAAAAAAAGCAAAATCATGTCACAGTCTGGTTGTTTTAACTGACAGGAGCCAGAAAATTCCAGGTTAAGATTTAAGTCCTTGTCAATAGCTTTCCTTGTTGCGACTGACTGGATGAGGGTAGTGGGGGCCCAACGAGAGCTGGGCACAGGCCGTCACTGCAGCAGACACGATAATACACGAAGACTGCGTGAAGTATACATTTTCAAATTCATCTTCTCTCTTCAATAAAGTTTTTCCACAGGCTGTAAATCAATATTCACATGTAAATGTTAGTTCCATCTATATATGAATATAAATATAAAATATACTCAAGCATGCATGCACTCAGTATTTATTGACGAGCTAGTTGGTGAGTATATAGAGATGAACAAGCAAGGTAGGGTCTTTGTTTCAATGAAGCTTATGGTCTATTTGAAATATATTAGGATAATACTAGCTGCTGTAACAGATAGACTAAAGCATATGTAATGGCTTATGTACACCAGAAGGTTATTTCTTACTCACCTTATGGTACAAGGCAGGTGTTCCTTTTTAGTAGAGCATGTTCATGAATTTATTGTTGGACCTGGAGGTTTGGTCCTGGGGCTTCACCATTCCCTGGTACCTTATTTTTTCTATCTAGTCAACTGACGGCTTAAAGAGCACACGGAAGGGGCACACATTTTAGAACCTTGGTTTTGAAGTGATCCTTGTCCAATCTGCTAACATTCCATTGGCTAGAAGTTAATCCCATGGCCACATATAAGCACGAGGGGTCGGGGTAGGGGCTGAAAAGGTTTACCATCCAGGAAGAGGAGAAAATGAATTAATGGTGAGCAGAATTAATACTTTAAAATGAATAAGTTTGTAATCATTGTTATAATGAAAATTAAACAGAATGTATGAGGCGAGAATGGCAGTATGGGGTCAGTGATGGAAACCTACTTTAAGGTAGGCAATCAGGGAAGGCTTCTGAGGGAATGACTTTTAAGTTCAGAGCTAAAAGATAAGATAGGTGGTCATGAGAAGACCCAGAAGAGTATTCCAGGGAGAAGGAATAGAAAGCACAGGCTCGTATTTACCTGAAGAGGTGAACAACCTTCCTTCACTTCTTAGCATTTGAGTGGAGGATGGGAGATATAAGGATAAATGATCAGGTTATTTTTCCCAAGTTCCCATGAAAAAAGTTGTTTTTTTTTAAATGATGACATGGAAAATGACATTAGAGGGCAACCCTTGTTTTTTTTTTAAGTGAGTTCCATAATTTTTAAGAATCCCTGTCATTTATTTAAAAATCCACAGTGACTCTGAATCAATATGTAACAGGGTGTAATTAGAGGATTCCTAAAATACATGTCCAACCTCTGTGGTTTCAGCCTGCTTTTAAAGGCACTTAAATAAAGAAGGAAACGTTCTCATCTCTTTTATTTCTCATCCCCCATGCCCTGTCTTGGATATATGTATACTGTTTTGACAAACAGTACATCTCGCAATTAAATTCTTTACCTACAGAATGCTGGGGCCTGAGCTGCAATCACTCTCATCGTATGGAATAATTTTGAGATGTGCCATGCCGATTAATTATACTGAAAGCAGCTCTAATGATAGTCTCAGAATACAGGATTAATTCACACAACATGGTAAATACAAATGGTGGATTTTCAACCTGATATATTAAACCATTATGGCTTATTAGGCAAATATGTATCTTGGCATGAGGCTTATGCTGAGTCTTGGCAGAAGGTATGCATTACAGAAAAGGAATCCTTATGAACGGGATTTGATGAGTAGTGGCTCTGCACTTAGAGTAAATAAATTTCTATATTAAGTACGGTTGTCATTGAAGAAAATATAAAATACCTTAAAGGAGAGATGTAAAGTGTTTGCTTAGATTCAGTGATTGCCAATGGATTTTGGTTCTGAGGATGTCTCAAGTTATGGGGACTTACCAATGAAAGCTATTCTTATATTCTTCCACTTTTAAAGCCACAAATTATAGAGCTCTTTTTATGTGCCAGACACTGTGTAAGTGCTTTGCATGTATAATCTTACTTATTTTCTACCACTCTTTCCCTTGCTAACTTTGCTCCATGCATGTTGGCTTTCATCCTTCTCCTTCCTGAATATACCAAGCACCTTCTTAACTTGAGATGTTCCCGCTTGCTATTCTGAATCTCTGGGGAAACTTCCCCCCCCAATCATTAAATAGCTGGATATTTCTTTTTACTCATATTCCAGTAAAGGCCATCCCCTCAGAGAAATCTTCCTTAATCACCCAGTCAAAAATAGCTCCCACCTTTGCACCCCCCCCCCCCATTTTTTTTTCTTCCTAGAGTGTAGCACAATATGAAATTAGGTTTCCTTCTTACTTGCCTATTGTCTGACCCTGCCTTGTCCCCAGAAAGATCTAAGCTCCTGGTGAGCAAATCACTTTATCTCTTTTGTTCACTGCTGCTTCTCCAGTGCACAGAGTAATTCCTGTCACACCGTAGACTCGTTCCTATGTTTAAATGACTCATCTAAGTCACAGACTAGTAAGCAATGGAGTTGAGGTTGAAGCCCAAGGTGGTTTGACCTTGGAATCTGAGCTGTTGGCCATTATGCCATTTTCTGGCTCCTGCTCTCCATTCCATGAGCCATCCTCCCATTGGCAGCACGCATGGTGATTCTGTATGTTCTGCTCACTCCTACTTCAAATGGCCAGTGAGAATACATAAATGGAGGGCACCAGTGAAACAACACCAATGACGCTGTCTGGAGTTTTTAAAAGTATGCTGATCCACAGAGAGAGAAGCAAGGGTTAGATCACTGATGAGCTTTTCATGTCTATGATGTGCCACAGTTAAGGAGACAGAAGCTGAGTCTGGTTTCTGAAGGTCTAAATTAGTATAGCATAACTATCTGAGGATTTAAGGTATCTGTGTTTTACTATTAGGAGGAAAGTTATTTTTACCTTCAGCCTTAAAGTGCAGATTTAAAGCAGTTAGCCAGTTGCTTGCTGCAGCAGTTCTACTGTGTTACATCCTGTAGGTTCATGCGTCCTCTGTAATTTTTAATGAGTTATTTGGGATCTTTCAACCAGATAGAGACTAGCAATCAGATGAATTTCAGAGAATATCTCATTCTACATTAGTCAAGGATATTTTAAAGGACAAAGTTAATGAAGACTGCACTGCTCAGGCCATTTTTATGTAAATAATGCTTAAACTGTAGCCAGTCATGAGACACCAGAGATTTGTACTGGACAGTTCTAGGAGAGGGTCAGCAGGCCTAATTTAGGCACATATGGAAACACCAGAGACTGTCTTGGGTAAGCACTGGGCTACAAGTCTGGAGGTTTCCCTTTCAGCTTGTCCTTACTAGTATTTTGTCCCATCACCTTGAGTATGTGTTAAACCTCTTGGACCTCAGTTTTTGAAACTGTAAAAGGAGGTGACAAGTTTGTGGCATCATAACTAGAGGACTCCTTTTAGTATTTTCTCCTGCAAACTCCATGCGATGAAATATTTCTTCCAACCTAATTGCATTTATTAAGTAACAGTTGTATTCCTTATTTTAAGATTATTCAAATCTATGTAAAACTGCCAGTTAGAGCTTCTAATGTGCTTGAGATAACCAGTGTTTCCACATGGAGTTGATAGTATCCCGGACAAAAGGAAAGTAACTTAATAGTTTAGTGCACAGCCTTGTTATGGTTGTGCTTATGATTCCCTTTCTGAAATTTTGTCCCTCACTGCTACAGTTGAAAACTTTTGAGTTGGAGGCTGCTAGATTGACCAATATCTCAGGTCTCTTGTGACTCTAGCGTTTGATCAGTCTGTAAAGAAATGGTTTAGCAGACAGCCAGGGTAGAGATTGGGGATTGTGTGGGGTTGAGAATAGAAGTTTGATCAATGGCTTTTTTTTTAATTGAAAATTTTAATTGAGACAATTATGGGTTCACATATAGTTATAAGACACAATGGAAGCTCTGGAATCCCAAGTACCCTTTACCCAGATTTTCCCAACAGTAACATTTTTCAAAACTGTAGTACAATATCACAGCCAGGATATGGACATGGATAAAATCCAACCATGTGAGTATCCTGTTATTGCAGCACCATTTATTGGTTTTTTGTTTGTTTGTTTGTTTTTTGCTTGGTTGTTTTTTGGGAAGTACATGGACCGGGAATTGAACCCGGATCTCGTGCATGGCAGGTGAGAATTCTGCCACTAAACTGTCCTTGCCCCTCTGCTTTACTATTAAGGGCCCTGAAATAATGGACACATAGAATCTAACCAGAGGTAAAGATGCCACAAAACAGGCCCCCTTCAGCACAGGATTCCTCATACCAAACTGGCTTGTATCAGCGTTAAAAACCAAGATTTATAAATTTTTTTTTTGTCACTCCAAATTAACTTGCTATAGTGGTTGCTTTGTGGGGGTAGATACCTAAACTATCAAAACATTCTAAACATAAAACTTAAAAGTAGTTTGACAGACTAGCGTTTCCTCTGATTTTACATTTGCTGTGGGAATGCGTAAAGATACAGATTTCAACTCTTCCAGTTGCTTTTGTCAAAAGCCCTTCTTCCTCATGAGTTGCTATTTCGTGAATGTGTTCTTCCACTTACAGTTGAATTTAGCTGTTTGTGTCTTTTGAAAATCTGCCCACAAGACAGAGGTTATGCTTCATGAATCTTAGATAAAGTGGTTGGGACATGCAAGGTCTCTTGCCATACACGAAGGGAGGAGAGAATGGTAGCAAGGAAGTACTAACCAATAACAAAACTCCAAGAGAACCCCTCATTAAGGTGAAATTTCAGGGAACTAGACTGAACTGATGGCATGCCTAACTTTCAGACTGTTCCCAAGCAATGAAGTTTCATTTAGTTGCAAACTTAGTGTGTAACAGGCTAGGCTGCTTACAGGGTCTAGAAAGTTAAATTACATAAGTCAGTGAAAACTGCAATTCACAAGAGACCTAAAGTGTATAATAATGTTTTCTGAGCACAAAGGTCTTTAAAATTGCAAGATTTCATGTTAGATTGATAAAACAGTAACCCTAGAAGAAACATTTTCTGTAGTCGTTATTTAAAATAGCAGTTTATGCTTGGTTGTCTTCTTTTTTTTATTGTGGTAATATGTATAACCTAAAATTTGCCATTTTAACCATTTTTATTGTTTTATTATTATTTATTTTTATTTTTATCTTTACTTTTGCATGGGTAGGAACCGGGAATTGAGCCCAGGTCTCCCATTTTAACCATTTTTTTATGTGTACATTTCAATAGCATTCATTGCATTTCATGCTACTATCACTTCCATCTATTATCAAAACTTTTTCACCACCCCAAACAGAAACTCTCTATCCTCATTAATCAGCAACTCCCCATTCTCTCCCTCCATCCCCATCTGTCCCCTGGTAACCCATAATCTACTTTGTCTCTATCAATTTGCTTATTCTAAATATTTCATGTAAGTGAAACCATACAGTATTTGTCTTCTTTATGGCAATTGAGATACTTCAGATTTGAACCACATTTGAATGTATAGGTTGTATATATGTTACTAGAATAATTTTTTTAATTACATTAATTGAATAAATATTCAATTGTGAATTAAAGTTTCTAAAACGTCCTATAAATGAGATGTGTTAATTTATTTAAATTTTTTAATTAAAAAAACAGATAAGAACAATTTTAAAAGATGCTTCAGATTATCTGCCCAACACGTTCTTTTGAACTTTTTGTTTAACATCACCAAGAAAGCAACAACCATTCTACCTCTGGTACTAATATTTATGGAATGTTTGATATGTACCAGGTCCCTTGCTAGCCGCTTCAAACAATTTAAGTTTCATAGGAACCTTGAGTTATAATTCCCATTTGAGAGTCAAAGACACTGGGGCTTGGAAAGTTTACATTTGAGCTGCTCAAAGTCACAACAATTTGGAAAGTTGGGATTGGGAGCAAAGAATCATTACTTAGGTATCTAATTCTTGCAAATTCTAGATAGGGCAAATAGTAAAAATATAGAGATATCTAGATCTAGGAAAGGACATAGCAGAGCAGATTCTGAACCATGGACACGAACCAAGAAATTCAAAAGGTCATTGTAAAATCTCCAAATTCATGGGTAGCTGCTGATTTCTCTTCTGCCTTTCTTATCCTTCACCTGAACAAGGACTGGAGGGTAAGAACCCAGCTAGAAGGGACCATGGAGCATGCTGGATATTAATGGGACAGTGTGTTTCTGGATTTTCATGTTAAAAAGCAAAGCTCCCTAATAGAAATTTGACTCCAAAAAATATAGTGATTAAAAATTCATGTGCACATGACCCTAAACCTGTCCACCTAGGTTAATATTTGTTTCAGGAGATGTAAACTTGGGAATCCTCATGAATAAATTGGTACAGGCAAAACTCCTTTTATAGTACTTCACTTTTATCACACTTCACAGATAGTGCGTTTTTTAATAAATTGAAGGTTTGTGGCAACGCTGAATTGAGCAAGTCTACTGGTGCCATTTTGCCAGCAGCATGTGCTCATTTTATGTCTCCATGTCACATTTTATTTAAGGTATGTAATTGTTTTTTTTAAGACAAAATGCTATTGCATACTTATGAGACTACAGTATAGTGTAAACAGAATTTTTATATGCACTGGGAAACCAAAAAATTTGGTGACTTGCTTTATTGCAGTGGTCTGGAACCGACCCCTCTGTACCTCTGAGGTATGTCTGTATAATTTATTACAAAACTATTCTAGAGCAGCGCTCTTCAATAGGACATTCTGGGATTATGGAAATGTTCTCTATCTTCACATGTGGCTACTGAGAACTTGAAATGCGGCTATCTAGATGGAGGAATGGAATATTTAATTAGTTGCTTTAACTAAAATTTAAATAGCCATGTATGGCTGCTGTATTGAACAGGATAGTTCTAGAGAGTAAAGGTCTAATGATAACAGATGTCATAAAATTCTAAATATACATGTTCTTCATACTCCACCACCTCTTTCCCTGGGCAGTGGAGTGAGGAGGTAATAAGGGAAGGGGTGGTTGACTCAAAGTGTAAAATCATTTCCCATGTTTATCTGTCCCAAGTAAGCTGTGTTTTGTTGACAAAATTTGGGAAGGTTGAAGATTTGGCAAGCCTGGCTGTCCCCTTGCCTGCATGAATGTGTCAGCACCTCATTAATCTTGTATTAAACTGTAAAGACCCTTTTCCCTCTACTATGGGACTGTTTGTAAAGGACACTTCAGTATTCCCTTTGCATCTTACGATTCGATTTTTTTTTTTAATTTGCAAGTTGCTCTGTGAATTAATTTTAGCATACTCTTTATTTAAATATATTCTGATCATTTCCAAATTGGAATGAGAAAATTATTTTGGAGTAGGGAAGTAAACAATGTATTGCATTAGAAGTTTCTGAGGAACATATTCGATGCTTATTTCTAGAAATTAAAAACACGAGAATTCTCCAGTATTGTCCTTTTCCCAATTTTGATTAGTCTTTCATTTAAATGATTCCATCACACGGACGGCCCTGGTGAGTCTTCTCTTGCCAAGAAAAGAAAGTGTAAAAGGCATAGTTCTTCTTCCCTTAACTGTTTTTGACATTTTTTTGGGTCAGTTTAGGAACTAGATGACAATGTCTTAAGAAGATACTGAATATTTTAAGCCTTAAGCCTGTAGTGCTTGTGTCTTCCAGGTGCACGGTGAATTGTTTTTCTTCTTAAGACAGTCATCTAGAATAACCACTTTCTGTACTTCCTGACACTGGCAACAGATACCGTTTGGGATTCCTTTTATAGTATCTTCAGCTAACGACTCCAGTGACCACTCAATTGCGGTCTCGTAGTAAATCAAAATTTCTTTGAAAGACCCAGCCCTGCTATGTAATTATAAGTGTCCCCCGAATTCATCTCCATAACTAAAAAGGAAAATGAGTCTCAGTTTTCTTAAACAATACACAATCTGCCCACTGTAAATACTTTCTGAAAAAAAAAAATGAGACAGTTTTCTTGCATTCTTTTCTTCCTCTTCCTCTTCCTTCTCTTCTTTCTTCTTCCTTTAAATTCACCTATAATCGACGAGACATACATACAAGCTTCAGGCTGTCCGCCAATCATGAATAAAGAGAAAACCACTTCGCAAACACGGACTGGGAATATACTTCTCCCTCCTCCCATGAATGACTCATTCTGGCTGGAATTTCCCTGAATGGACTTTCAGTCATTTACTTTGCATTCTAATAAATTAGATTTAAAAAGTAAAACCAACTTCAAAAAAAACACTGTGAGCAGCATTCTCATGGCCCGTGGTTAGCTGCCATCTTTGAGGCCCGGGAAGAGGAATTTAGCTTATTTTGCTAGGATGCCTTTTGGTCAACTGCGAGGGACAGTGGCACTTTCAAGTGTGACGAGCATCGGTGGGATAAGGGTCAGGGGAGGGGTGCACTTTGCCAGGCAGGGCCGACAATTTGCAGGCAGAGGTCAAAGCCCAGCGCTTTCCCCTCTGCCCAACTCGGGTGATGAAACTGCAGCCAGCGTTGCACAAGGCTTTAAAAGTCAGTGCCCCCCTTGGCCAATTCCTAACAAGCCTCCTCGGAAACTGGGGCATCAGTATGTGCCAATCCTTAACGCGTTTCACCTCTTCAGAGCCTAATGCCTCTCAACACCAAGAACAATTAAAGCGAGAGCCTTTCCAAGCAACTGGGGAATTGAGCAAAATAAATCAGAAATCCTCAGCCTTCTGCTCTGGAAGCTCGCCTCATTATGAGAGCAGATCTATTAGCCCTCTTGCCATTGTCTTTCATTTCTCAAGTGAGGTGATTCTAATTAAATTAATCTGCGTGTCAATCTATCGGTGATCAATCAAAGAGCCTGAGATGCCCCCTATGCTGCAGGGTGCTTGCAGCTGACAGGGGCTGATAATGGAGGAAGAAATAAACTGTGGAGCAAAGTTAATTAGTCAACATAATAGGTGGATTAAACAGGAGCTGGCTGATTGCTGTTCCCCGTGTGAAAGCATGGGGTGGGAGCTGAAGCCGCAATTACAGACAATTATTATATTTGGTTGTAAGAGGTCGCATGAATAAACATATCTCGGTGGGTTTCAGTTTTAATCCCCTTCCCCCGTTTCATATAAGGAGAAGTGTAGGTCATTTCTTCTCATGTGGCGGTCAAAGTTCCCTAAGACAACACCTTTGCCCGCGTGTCTTCTGGCAAATGGGCCCACAGTCAGTTTACGAGATAGTCAGGTTGTCTCTTGGGCCAGTGCCACCATTTTTTTCTTGGCATTGAAAAAGACATCCAAGACCCTTAGTTAGCAGGGAATTTTTTTTGACCGGTGTGGGGTGGGTTTTGGGGAGGATGGCGATTGTGGTGAGGGGGGCTTTGGTTTGAATTGACCAACGCTAAGGTGGCAAGGAGAAAGTACAAGAAAGCCCCAGAAGGTACTCAGAAGAGAAAGCTGTATCCCAGCTCTCACTGAAAACCTCTCTTTTTCATTTCTCATTCCTGTTAACCCTGACACAGTGGGGGCGGTGGGGGGGGGGGGGAGGGTTGTATTTTAAAGATTCAAAAGATTTTTATTTGCATGATCAACTGTGATATCTGCTTCAGTGTCTAAACTGAAGGGTAATTTAGGTGAAACACAACCACCCTTGTGTAAAAAAAATATGCTAATAAAGATCCTCTTGTTAAAATTATGGTTAACAGTGTACCTTCTGCTGTATAACTATAAACTGTGCAATTTTACTTAAAACTGCATCAAAAGCGTTCCATGCCAAAGACCCACTCATCAATAGCTTCTCTTGTTAGACTTGTACAGCATAAGCACCAGTTATTATGTGAAATAGCTATGCAATTTTCTTCAGCTCCCAGCTGTTATTTATTTAACTTGAGTTTATTACCCTCCATGCTTTTATATTAAAATGTTCATTCATTTCTCTCTTACGTCTCCAGGTCGTGGTGTCTACAACAGTCAACGTGGATGGCCATGTCCTGGCAGTCTCTGACAATATGTTTGTCCATAATAACTCCAAGCATGGGCGGAGGGCTCGGAGGCTTGACCCCTCGGAAGGTACGCCCTCTTATCTGGAACATGGTAGGCGAATCATTTTCATTGGTTGGCATTGCTACTTTTAACTGTGAATTTATTTGGTTTCTTTCTCCCAACTCCACCACATTTTCTATACCATTTCAAATTTCGAGTGTCCTTTTAAATGATATTGATTCTCCCAGGATTTTTTATTCTTCAAAATATGGTGCCTACTATTCAAAGGCAGGGAAATTTATTTGAGACCCACTATTTATTGTTGTCTGGATCTCTGCTCTGGAAATGGCTGACATGAACTCCCATTGGACTGAAAAAATCAAGACAGGTCAAAGCAGGGTAACAAAGATGGTGATACGTTTTAAAGGTTTACGGTTGACCATTGAAGTTTTATAATGAACACAGTCTGGTTTACAATCCTGTTGGTGCATCCCTGTGCCTCACTTCATTTAGAGATAAGGTCCAAAGCCTTGTTGGAGGCCCTTTCTGAATATGAAGTCCAGACTATATGTTCCTCTTTGCCCTGTGCGTCCCCCTCCCCTCCCCACCACATGGTAGAGCTGCTTTCTGTAGGTAGACTTTGCTGGGAAGAAATAACATTTGTCTTGAGAATCTCAGCTCATCAGTGGTTCCTTTGAAAGGACTGGAGGAAATCAGATAAAAATTTGAATCAAGGGAAGTGAAAGTCACTCAGAGGAGCCATAAAACTAAATAGAGTGCAGGTTGAAGTTTTCTGTGCTGCATGAATATGTTACATCATCCGTCTATCCATCTTTCTGTCTGTCCATCCACATGTTGAAAAGTAGTGATGGAGACTCTACTGTATACCAGTCACCATGCTAGGGTTTTTCCAGTCTCCTCAGATAAAACTCTTGACCCATTTTCCTCATCTGCTTTCCAGTTTGCTATTTCAGCAGGATTATTTTAGAAACATTGCCACCTGATTACCTGACTTTTCCATGGGCTATGAGTTGTCCATGATATAATTCATAAGGTAGAAAACTCCGTTCCCTGCCAGCATCCCAATTCAATAAACGCATTGCTATCATCTTTTAAGCCTAAATTTTTTTCCTGGGCTTAAAAGTACCCAAACTATCCTTTTCATTAATTATCCAGATGTAATGCTCTTAGAAGGGATATTTCACCATATCCAGTTTTAAGATCTTTTAAAAGTAAACTATCATCTTTCAAAAGCTGCTTCTTTATGGTTTCATTAGTGCTGAGATGGATGGATATTGCTTTTTGCAGGAGGCCATGGAAACCCCGGCTCATGATTACATTCCTAGTTTCATTTCTGTACTTAAAATTATTCTGATCCTCACTTTACAGTAATGTCACCTTTTTAATATCCCTGGAGTCACTTAAAGGCATTGTAGGACTAGAGGTGTTAAGGTGAAAGGAGGCGGAAGTAATAGGTAAATGCTCCTTGGGGGGTGCATTTTGTTTTTGACTGTGGCTTGTTAGTGCCAATGGTTATTTCCCGGTGGGGTGACATGACTCTCAGTTTCACATCTGCCAGTCCTGGATTCAGTTTCATACTCCTCCAAGTGCAGTCCAAACCCAGCTCCCATGCCTGCTCCTGGGATGCGGTGAGGGAGCATATGACTCCTTGCCAAACAATCCCTCCACAAAAAACCAAACACAGGCAAACTGTCAGAACCCAGCTTGCTAGCAAGGACGCCTCCTGGAGCTGGAGGTCGGTCACACTTCTTCACTGGGTGAGGTGGGAGGAAGAACCTTGAAGGTGGTGCCTGGGAACCTCTAATTCAATACTGAGTTTCATCTCTGAACTTTGTGTGACCTGGGACAAGTCACCTCAACTTTTAGGATCCTTAGTTTCCTTCCTGGTCAAACAAAGGTTATGATCTTGTAAGTGGTTAAGCAAACAAACAAAAGCCAAGAAAAAAAACCCCACACCAGGCTTTGGGTGAGGGGTGGGTAATATAAATAAGGGAAGTGGTTTGGGTGGAGACCATGGCAGACAAGCAAGTCCACACTCTGCTGCCCCTGAGACCTACGAGTTGTTGCCAGGTGGGAGTGACAGCCCGGTGGGACCACGTGTTCCAGTTTGGCAACAATTTAAAATCTCCTAATTTGTAATTGTTGGTAACTAATTGCAAAATGTTTAAACACTGGGGGTGGGGGTGGGGTGGGGGTACAAAAATGTCACTTAGGAAGAATGCAGCCACGTAGGCTAAGTTTTGAGACCTCTGGATCAAAAAGTCACTAAGCTTCCTGGAAGCTCAAATATTTTCACTTTTGTGAGTATACGTTAGTACTTCGGTTGGGATGTCACAGTATTCTGTTTTAAAGACAGCCTTTTATCCCTGTGTCAAGTTTACCAGTCCACCTTGTTGTTAACATAGTTTTCAAGAAAATGGTGACGTTTTCCTATTTATAAATGGGTAACCTTCCTTGGGGACGTGGATATGTCCTATTTCCTTCGGCCCATGGGTCTCACTGTCACCAAAGCCTTACTTCCTTCTCTCCAGTAGAATGGAGAGGTAGACGCATTCAGGACCTTAGTAATGATAGTAACGTAGAAATCTGCTTCCCTGCAGCATCAGTCAACCAACCACATATAACCACCCACTCATTTAAACACATCAAGCTGATATATAAATATCTACTCAGCAAAGGGTGACTATTGAGCCCTTTCATTGGCGATGTGTGGGAGTAAACCTAGATGTTAAATCATGTTGATTTGGCGGTAGGGTAATTCTTTATCTTACCATTGAAAAGTCCTCTTTGAAAATCCCCCTTTAAAATTTAAGAACCTCTTCTCTATCCTGTCTCCCTTTCCCTCACCTCAAACAGCAAACTGCGTGGTGGGGCTGAAAAGTATCTTTGTTTTCTCCCATTTGGGCTCTTCACCATCTCATTTACAGATAGTCTGAATTATTTTTGAGCTGTTCTGCACGTCTCTATTTATATCCTGCTTGTAGATAGCTGGAGAAAAGTTCCCTTTCGTGGCTCACCTTTCTGCATGGAAGCAGAAAGAGTCATCATGGTTTACATTTATGCAGTTTTCTCTGGGTGACCCGCAGAGTCGCAAACCCCGTGCTCAACTGAATGGCCCTGTATTTTAAGTACCATAGTTGATAAAGGCAAATTTATTTCCTAGAATCTTGTGTCGTCTAAAGAAGGTAAATCCTGGCATGCTGTAGCTTGTGCTAATTGCCTCTCCTTCTTTTTTTTTCTTCATTTATAAAGGCTGAGATTTTCTTTGGTTGGCTATTTCTGGGGAGAGTTTAGGCTAGTGAGGTTTGTTTTTAATCAGGATCTTTATGGAAGATGTGCTGTAGGGGAGAGAGGCAGCCTCAGACCTAAGTGTTCTCCAGGTTCTGGTATTTTTTTTTTAAATGACTCTGGCCAAAGGAACTGAGTTGTTGCCACCCACAATAAGGTAAAGCTCTAGCTGTGCAGTTTTCTGACATTTGGCAAATTCGTGCTGGGCATTGTCAAAGAGCTTGGGGAGTTCTGTTATTGAAATCGTCATTTTCCTGAGTTCCTGGTCATGTTTACTTGAATTTAAGGCCGATTGTGGCATCAGTTTCTCTATTTTTTCCCCCTGTGGCAAAAAAAGGTGCCCTTGCAACAGGATAGTGCAGAGACCCTGTCAGCTTGCATGCACTAACTCTTTATTATCTAATGATCTAATATGCAACAAGGCAAAGTGCCTGTGCTCATCATTCTGACACAGAATGCCGGGAGAAGTGACTAAATTACTTTATGTACCATTAGCGCTAGCAGCTATGGTGAACTCACCGGCAGTATTTATGCAAATGCCTGTGAATACACTCTAGTGGCTTTGTCAGGAAGCAGTCTGACAAGCAGTTTAAATGCTTTTTTGGGGGGGGGGTAGAGGGGCTTTTTTTTTTTTTTTTTTTGGCATGCGTGTGTTTTTCTCCCTTTTCTTTTCTTCCCCCCTTTTTGGACAGTGCCGGAGGACTTGCCTCCTCCATACTTACTGCGGGCATCTGGGAGGGCAGGAGGGCTCAGCTATCAGCCACCCTTTCCAAGAAGGATTTCATTTCTTTTTCTGTATTCTTACATTCTAATGGATTTGTATAATCCTCATGTTTATTTGGTGCAACTATAAGCCAAGATGTTGCCAAGATATAACAGGACTGTTATATCTGAACAGTCCTGACCTGAGGTCCTGCTTAGTTTCTTGCCTCAAATATAGATGCTTTTGCAAGTAAACCTCTTTTTTTCATAGGCAGTGATTGAAATTTAGCTTTTGTGGGCAGCAGGAATGAATGGATGAAATGTCCTTTCACAGTATTATAAAGATTGAGACACGAAGTGTACATGTGCAGGATCCTGAAACAAAACAAATCAAAGCAAGAGTAGGGTTTGGTCAGACTAAAAATATTTTTGGAGAGGAAAGGATGGCGGTAGAATCACCGCCGATCTCCTTGCTGTAATTACAGCGTTAGAGAATCAGAATCAGGATTTCGCCACCAGCACCAGTCAGCCTGACCTTTCAGCTACAGCGCCTCTTTCCAGCTGTCCCTGACAATATGGTGTTATTCTCACTCTTTAGCATTTGACCCTATGTAATCCTTTTGCTCCAGATAGAGCAGTTTTTGCTTCTGTTGGTTGCCCCTGGCTATCCAGCCCCATTAACTCTCTGGGCCAGCTGCACTTAAATTTGTTGTTGGCATGGACATGTGGACAGAGACGGCTGAAGCTTGGGGAGGCTACTCTGAATTGAGAGATAGTGTGGAGCTTCACAGAGAAATGAGAAGCTGCTCCCTTCTCCTTCTATGGCCTAAGGCCCTAAGAATTGGCTAGCAAATGCCATTTGGATCTAGTGGAAAGAAGACCAGGCTGTCTGACTGACTCTGCCTTTAACTAGCTGTGTGACTCTGAGTAGATCATTTTGCTTCTCTGGGCCTCAGTTTTTGTGTATGTTAAAGAAGAAATGGGTAGGGTCATCTCTCAACCTCCCTTTGGCATGCAATTATCCATGGTGCCCTGAATCGGAGCCATAGTCATACGGCTTCCTTCAGTCAACACCTCCTCCAGGAAGTGCCTTTGGAGAAGCAGGCCTTCTTCAGGGAAACAGGGAAATTCAGTTTTAATATAGCTTTTTCTTTGTCTCTTTCCAACCAAGGAACAAGGCATCCATCAGATAAACTTCAAATCGTTAATTTCTTCATTCATACTGAGCATCTTCTACGTGCCAGATGCCAAGCTAGGTGCAGAAGTACAAGGCAGATGCAGCCTCTGCCTTCATAGAATTTATGAAAAAGAGAGAAGAAAGCTGTTAAACAAAACGTGTGCATAACTGCTTAGAGAAATGCATACACAGGAGACCCTAAGAAGGGTAGTAGCGGTGAGGTGTCAGGGAAGCCTTCTCTGAGGAAATGATATTTATGCCAGAACTTGAATGATGAATGCTTTCATCATGCAGAGGGGCATACAAAATATTTCCAGACAGAGGGAACAGCATGTGCAGAGGCTGTTTTTGCATAGGTGAGGTCAGAGACCCCAAAGGAAACTGGGATGGCATGTGTTTCTCTGGCCAAGGGGCGAGCGGCAGGACACAAGATTGGGGTGGTGGCCGAGGGACAGAGCACGCAGGTGTGAGTGGGCTTGGCTGGTCAGGCTTGTCTTGGTGGCAACCATGAGAATGGTGTGGAGCTGAGCAGAACTTTGATGAACTTGGTTTCAATTACAGGGGCTCCTGGTGGCTCATGAAAGGGCAAGATTGCTCTGAGGTGGTTATAGCTGCCTTTCCCTGCTGGACTTTGGAAGCTCATCGGGGAGTTGGCTGTGGCTTGACGTTGTCCTCCTGATTTCTCCTGATTCAATTAATTAGTGCATGTGTTTCATATGGTAAAAAAAAAAAAAAAACAAACATTTCGAGAGTTCTTTTTCCAAATAGTTTTGGTTGGTTGATTCACTTTTTTGTCAACAGTTTAGAGAGAGTTTTCTTGTCTCTTGGTTTCTTTCTGAACTAGTGGAGTCCCTCACCTTTTTAAGGCTTTTAGAATGAAAGGCTGCTGCGTTATGTGCCCTGTGGAAATGGATGAGTGAAAACCAACTGAAACAAGAAAGGGAAACATATCCTTCCAAATTTCTCTCTCCTCTGCCACTATGGACAATGACTCGAGTCACAGCTTGTGCTGAGGGAAGAGCTGTTGAAGCATAGAAATTCGACCCCCTCATTTTACAGAGAAGGAAACTGGTCTAGAGGGGGCTGTGACCTCCCTACGTTCACTTGGCTTCTTTATGTCAAAATCTACTTAGTGATCTTTGCGCTCACCCATGGAATACTGGCCAAGTGTGACTGACACACTTGTACTGCTTCAGAGTCTGCAGGTGACATCAGATGTCGGAAGATCTGGAGCCTGCCTCTGCTGCGTTCTTGGCATTGCCTGTCTTTACAGTTCAGGATGGCCCAGTCCTGCCTCAGGTCTCTCTAAGACTCTGAGGATCATGCAAAAAAAATGTCGGTGAAATCATTCCAGTTTCCTGACAGAAGTGCACCTTCTATCATTAGGCGGAGTATAAGTGACACAGGGAAGCCCTGTGGAATGCCAGCTCCTAAAGTGACTGGTTTCCCTGCAAAGCTCCAGCCAGGCCCTCGTAGGGAAGAGCATGTTGGTGAAGAGTCTGGGTTAAGTAGAAAAATACAGCATCATCTTTTGTAACTGACAGTGGCGTATTACAACTTATCAATCGATTTTCTTCCTTGAAGAGGGAAGACAGATGCAGGAACAGAACATTAGGGTTAAGACTATCCAGATGTGTCATAAACTGGAACACTGAGGCTCCAGATTTTCAAGCATCAAATCAGGCCTTTTTCTTTTAGCAGTTGGGAAGATGCCTTTCGTCTTCCCTTGAAATAGAAAGGATGTGGCAACTGGTCAAGATAATGAACAAGGATGTAAGTGGAGACGGATTCTCAGTGTATCCCCTGAGAAATTCATAAAGCAGATACCAGAAATCTGAATGTGGGGTGCTTGGTAGCTAGCAGGCTCTCAGCTTCAGGTAGATGGAAGAGTTCATGAGCAACACGTAACTGCTAAGCAGATGATTTACGTTATTCTTACTTGAGTATGACATGGCCAACGGTACTGCAAACAAAGGAGAAATAGTGCCCAGACTAAACTGCTGTGCTTGATGGTGACCAGGTCAGGTAATAATATTTGTCATCTTCCTCCTCCTCATTATCACTGCTGCTGCTGCTGGTGGTGCTGCCTCTTTTATTTTCAGACGATCATCAGCTAACATTCAGGGAGCATTTTCTATGTGCATTTTACATGTATCATCTCATTAAATCCTCCTACAAATCTGATGAGATGTAACAATTATTATCACCATTTTACAAATGAGAAAACTGAAGTCTAGTGAAGGCCATAACTTATCCCAAATCCCAAAACTAATTAGAACTGGACCTGGGACTCCATCCCATGCCTGAATAACCACAAAGCTCTGAACAATTGCACTCCTAAGAATAATTACAATAAATGCTCATGGCAGCCTTACCATGCCAGGCACATAGTGCTACAGTCAGTCCATTGTAAAGATGAGGAAACTGAGGCTAAAGAGAGATTAAGTAACTTGCCCAGAGTCGTACAACAAGTAAGTAGTAGATTAGAGTGTAAACCAGAAAGCCTGACTCTGGAGGCTGAACTCTTAACTACTGCTCTCACACGTTGTATTATAATTCTTCCCCTCTTATCCCGTTGTTCTTATTTGTTTCTCAATACAAGATTGTAGACCTTTCAAAAGGTACTCCGGAGCATATCCTTTTAAAAAAGTGGAACATTTAAGTACGTTTACCTTATCGTACATTTTCTTTCAATAACCTGTTTTTTCCATGAAAACAACACTAGTCAAATAAAGAAAATGCTGATTTTATTTGATGGCTGGCTTAATATCTATGGGGACTGGCCAGATAAGAAGGGGGCTGGTACTATTTTATTTGCAAGAATGTTCTAGCTCATCTCCCTAAAAATCATTTGTGGACCATATGTACTCTCTGGTACTTGTAAAAAGTGGAGAAAAATGAGACCACGAGGAAACTGTGAGACTGTGAGTTAAGCAACTGCTAAGATACTAACTGTATCCTATTAAGATACTAAAGAGCTGCTCAGCTTCATGTTAGAAATAACATGGGAAACTGATATGGATTTAGGGAAGCTGTTTTCTTATGAGCTGCTTGACAAACCTGTAAACTGTGGGAAATTTACAGTATCT
Source organism: Tamandua tetradactyla (assembly GCF_023851605.1). Lineage (NCBI taxonomy): Eukaryota > Metazoa > Chordata > Mammalia > Pilosa > Myrmecophagidae > Tamandua > Tamandua tetradactyla. The sequence continues at coordinate 40,033,395 of NC_135346.1, read as the reverse complement.
GATATTTTGTGTTACCAATGAAAGAATAAGCCATGCCTTTTATTTTAATAAGTACAAAGTTACTTTGTTACATAAGCCACACTTAAACTACCCTCACTTGAGAATTTCAGAGTTCAAAAAGTATAGGATTCACCTGAAGTGAATATGCAAATAAAAGATTTTATATACTGTTCATAAACCTTCTTAAAATGAGATATTTAGCAGCAGTGAACAGGAGTTGAGTTTAGAAGATTTTTGTTTGTTGGAATAGTTTCAAAGCTAAACATGCAGAAGTACAAGAGACAAAGCGCTACTGTTACACTTCATTGTGCAACCTCAAGTGGGTGCTTTGGTGTCTCTGGGCCTCAGTTTCCTCATCAATTAAGGGGGATTATTTAAATGCATAAGCAAAAACCACAAGTAGCATTCCAAAGTCATGTTCTCATAGCTATTATTGCTTAGGGCAAGACTAAATGTAAAGAAAAAGTAAGTTGAGCTAAACACAAATAATGAGAAAATAAGAGCATCAGGGGTACTTTAAGGCTGAAGTTTGGGAAACACAGTTTTAGAGGCTCAAGGGTTGGGAGAAGTAATAATTCTTTCAATTCACCGGGAAACATTAAGGACACTGGGGAACACATTTTTAGGACACTGGGAAACACAATTTTTTAAAAAGAGTCAAATGTTACTTTTTTTTTAGCCTTATAAAAAGCTAAAATAGGCAATATCCTAATAGGGTTTTAAAATCAAAACTTCTCCCAAGCTGTTAACTCTGTTTTTATTTTTTGAGCAAATAGTGTCTGCATGTCAGAGAGCAGAAATGAATTTGGAAAGGACGACTTGAGGAAAGGGAGAGAGGATCAGCCAGGGTCTACCCAGGCGGCATATTATGATAATATATACTGAACCAGCTGGACACTGAGCAAAGCTGACATTGTGTTGTCAGGGGCAGGATCGCCCATCAATTCCCGAGATAGGATTTGAGTTCAAATGACAAAAAGAGCAGCAACTATGTTGAAACTGATGTTGGGGGGGCGGGGGGGCAGAAACCAGCCAGGCCTAAAGACAGGAAGTCCTGGTACCTCCGGAAGGGGGTGGCTCTGTTTTCTCATCTGGCTGCTACCCTTCCTTCTAACCTTAACATCTGCCAGCGAGATCCACCTGGGTCTCTGCATGATTAGAGCTCATTGCAGGGGGAGCTTACGGGGGCTAATTTTAACCCAGAGAATCGAGGGCCTGCTGCTGGATAGGGCGCCAGATCAGCGTAGGAAACAGAGTCCACTTATCCACTGCTTAAGAAGCCCAGGGTGGGTGGAGCGGAGCTTGTTAACGGCTTGAAGCAGTTCTCAACTTTTTATGCAACTCTGTTTAGTCCCTTAATATCTTTTTTTTTCTCTCTATTATCGTTTTATTTCTTATTCTGTTGTCTTTTTATTTCTTTTCCTAAATCGATCCAAATGTACTAAGAAATGATGAATATGCAACTATGTGATGATATTAAGAATTACTGATTGTATATGTAGTCCCTTAATATCTTAACTCTGATGATTTCTCTTTAGTTCGTTAGCTTATTTGTTCACTCATTCGTCTAGTTAGCATGTATTTATTGATGGCCTCCAATTTTAGTACGGGAGGAATATAGAGCTGAACATGGTAGGAATAGTTGACATTATAAAGTTTGTCTTCCTGTGCGTATATGTATTTATGTGTTGATATTCAGCAAATAATTGCACATATAATTATTTTAGTTGCAATTATGGTAAATGTTATAAAGGAGACCCTGAGACCACTCCAAGAGTTTAAAACAAGTGGATTTAGTCAAATCTGAAGAACCAGGGAGACATTTAAAATTTAAAATGAGTACGAGGAGCATTTAGTCAAGCAAAGAAGAAAGAGCATTATAGGTGGAGTTGATAAAATGTATTCAAAGACCTGAGTGGGGAGAACATTAGAAGCTTGGAGGAGGGTTAAAATAGGGAAAGTGGTTGGGTCTGGGTCTGTTCTTGAGAAAATACATGTGGAAGTTTCCGGTAGGTTGGTTTCTCTGTGACTTGAGACATGGGGCTTACAGTCCTTTCTTAACTGCAGGTTAACAGAACTCATTGCCCATTAAAATAGTAGCTTTTGGACCAATATTCCTGGTGTCGATGACTTTAATGATAGTGACAGCAGCTACTGAGCACTCATGATGCATCAGGCTTGGTGCTAAGCATTTTGCATCATCTCTTTTAATGCTGTTAACAGCCACAGGGTGGTAGTACTATTATTATCTCCTTTTAACAAATGAGGGAAACTGAGGCCATCCATCAAGGAATTGGTTGTGGCCAGTCATAAAAAGAGTAGGGTTTTGTATCCACATAGTTGGCACAAGGTGGGTATCATCTCTGTTCTTTCCCACTGCTTAGTCAATGCCAGTGTCCTAACTTTGGACTTCAGTGGTAGAGAGAAATTATCCTGCTATTCAAGCTCGTAATATAATACCTGCTTCAACTGAAGCAAATTGACGACATTATTCAAAGGGAAATTTAAAAGCCAGATCTGTGCTAAATCCCAGGGGTAAGTTAGTTGGCATGTGCAATGATATACGGGAAGTTGCTTTTCTGGGTTACGATAAAAAATCCTGGTATCACGTCTCTCTATCGGGCACCTCATCTCGATCTCCCTGTGCCAGGCCTGCAACTTGAAATACTCAGTGGACAGAAATGAAACTTTATAGAAATTAGGTGATCATCATGTTATCAGATGAATATGATGCCATCAGTATGATTTTAGCATCCTCAGAAAAAAAAGAGATTTACCTGGAGGGGAGCAAGAGAAAGTTTGAGGCATGGATTGTAGGACAGTCACCCTTCTGCCAGCTTACCATAGGCAAGTTGGCTGGGAGATGACCTAGTAATTAAAACCCTGCTTCAATGTGTGTTGCTGGTCAGTCATAACAGAAGCATTGACATGGGAAACCAGACAGTAACCAGAGAAGGAAAAGAAAAGCGAAACACAAAAGTAACACTTTCAAGCCCACAGGCGCAGAAATAGATCTGAATGGACTGAATATGTATCTGACCACTAAGCATGAAAGTGGAACCCAAGTACTCATATATTTCTATCCCAATCTGTAAAATTAATCAATATTTTATATGCGAACGTATGCTCCTGTGTTGCTGGCTTATTTAATCAAAAGTTGCAATCAGCAGGGCACCCGTTAATCAAACCCACATTCTTTACCAGCAATTTTAGGGAGCCATGCAGCAGGGAACCCCGCAAGTAGGGGCACAGACAGTGTTGAGTCCGGGCCTCTTTGTAACACATCAGATTTTTTCATCAACTTTGGGACAAAGTGATAAGAATTTTAAGATACAGCACATTTAAAATAGAAACTTAGCAATACACATTGGCTCTTATTTAGAAGAATAATTAAAATTAAGGTGGTTGGTACAAGTCCGGAGCTTCATTTAATTTTTTAATATTCTTTACTTCTCTTCTGAGCAGAACTGGGGAAGCCAATACGTACTGGGCCCCTGCTACATGCCAGGCCTGTGGCAGGTGCTGTTAGTATGATGGGATGCATTACAGCAGTTCCAATGTATTTTATCATTTCTTGATAGAGGCAGAACATATTTCTTTTGTTAATTAGAGCAGTCTTTCTTTGTTTGAGAAGCTTCTGGCTGAATCATCAAACCAGCTTTGCTCTTCCAGTAACTATTATGTGCAACAAATCTATAAAGTCAGACCTCAGATTCTTCCACCTTGCTACTTTGGCAGAATCTTAGATGTTCTTCTTGATTTGGTTAGCTAAAGGTCTGTGGAATCCAATTCCTGTTGCGCAAAAGAAAAAAAAAAGACATTGGGGAAAATGTTTTTTAGGTACTATTTTAGGATAAATTGTTAATTAGTAAACTTCTATTATTTTCTTTAAGCTTGCAAAATTGTGTAATGAACACTATTGGGGTAGATACTGCAAGTTAAAGAGAACTTTTCTGCACTTAAAAATGTAAGTTCCTGTAGTGTTACAATCACTTATATTAGATGTTGGGACTCTGAGTGTGTGTTTAGCAGCCCAACTTGTAACAATTGAAAAGCTCCTAAGCCTGGAAGTGTGACAGTATTTTCAGTGTTCTTGTGTTTATATTGGCACCTGTGGTGTTATAGTAGGGTGCCAATTTTTGAACTTGGAAAAGAAGTTAGAAAGAGATTTTACTGTAATTTATATGTGGTTCTGATTCTTAAGGGGAAAATAAAATAACTTTACTTGGAAATAGACTAGTAATATTATGTAAAGTTAATGAATGCTCACCCTCTATCTTGGGAATAAGGAATTGCACAACTAAGATTTTATGGGATGTGGGCCGCATTTGCATGATTGCAGTGAATATTTTAGCCAAATTGAACAGAAATTTCAGATAAACCCTAAAAATTGAATGGTAGTTGGGTGTTTTTAATATTTGACTCTATGAAACTGGATTTTCAAAGGCTCGCATTCAAAACACAATTACATCATTTATAAAGTAGAGTTAAGAAAAACATCTGCTTGCCTCCTCCTCAGCGTTGATTTTAAGACTAATTTGAGATACTGAATTATACGGAAAGCCCTTTCAGAACTTAGCAATGCTAGTTAATTGTCAGGTACCGGTTAGGTGGGGAGTACCGTCTATAGAGTATGTGAATGAATGAAGGTCCCTGCCTGCAAGGGGTGTGTTGACCAGTTGGTTCGATTTGCATCCATGTCTACATGCCTGGCTGTTCACATACACATATCAAGATAAAAGTTCAAGGAAAAACACAGCAAGTGCAAAATGAATGGGAAAGACAGGAAGTAATTCTTTGAAGGGTTAGCATTTTGTCGACTGGGATAGAAACAAATAACTTTACATGGAAGTGTGGTCATTTTGGTAAACTGCTGTTTGGCTGAATGGAAATGAGTGGTATCATCCTCCCCCAAAAAGAAATAATGGGAACGTGTGAAGCGTGTTTGGAGACAGTGGATTTGGAGAACTTGTCAGCCTCATTATCATTTTTTTCTTCCCCACCTTCATCCTCTTCCCCTACAGCTCCTCCTCCTCCTCATCTCACATTGATTCCTCACTGTGCACTGTGCTCTTTGCGTAGATTACTTCATTTAAACCTCCAGTAGCCTCACTGGGGGTGGGGGTGGAGGATTTCTTATGATTACCTCTGGTTGAAGTGGTAGAAACCAAGGCTAAAGAAAAGTTTAAAAGTTTGTTCAGACTAGTTCTTGGTGATGCTGGAATTTGAGCCGAGGCCTCCTGCGTCCAGACCTGATGTTCTTAACTGCTGCCCAGTCCTGCCGCCAGGTTGAGGTGAGGGGGGAAGTGAGGTGGGAAAGGGATACTCGGTCGATTATTGAGGGCTTCACAAGCCAGGTTTAGGAGAGGGGACTTGATTTCTACAAGGAAACGACAGAAAACTTTTGAGCAGGGCACTCACATTTTGGAAACTGGTATCCGAGGGAGCTTAATCTGGGTTGTTTTGGTATGTAGACTGGACTTTGCACATAACTAATCACATGGTAGAAATGAATCTCAAGTGTGAGTGTTTGCTTTTCATAGACCGGATGGAACGTCCAGACCCCAAAGAGTAGTTGTTGAGGAAATTGAGTCAGTATAGCATGGAGTTCAAACGGAAGTGGAGTTCCCTCTCTTCTTTGCTCTTCTCGTCTGGATAAGTTCGATGATACACATTCCGGTGCCTGTGACGTCATAGATCATCACCACGGAAACATCTGTGCTATAACAAACACTGGATTGCGGCATCTCTGAATGTGTCAGGGAGGAGAGGAAACTGGCTAACGATGATAAGGCTCAGAATAATAAAAGTTCACTCAAATATGTTAGCAGTCAATTGCAGCTCCAGTTGTGAAGAGAAATACAAGCAGAACTATTTTGAAAAGCGTAGAGCAAGAGTTGTGCATTAATAAAGTTGGGCAAGGTTGATTTTGAGATGCTGCTCATACTCAAAGCATGCTTTCTTTCAAAAGTCACTACCTATGCTGTCTTGCATGATGACAGTAGAAATCCTTCAGGGGCACCGACCTTGTTTTCCAAGCTGCTTATAGGAGAATCTTCTAGGAAGACTAGATGGGGACTTACATATTCTGGGAGAGGCTTTAAAAATCAGAAGCAGAATTGGTGATGCTTATGGTTTTTATTTATTGTTTGGTGAGTGAATGGTAGTATTAGTTGCGTGGCTGCTGAAATTAATCATTAAAAGATGTTGTCTGGCCCTCTGAAGATTTACATACACTTTTGAATCATGGGTTGGATCGCGCACTCAGCCATATTTAAGTGTGATTTGCCGAGAGGTGCTTCAAGAATTTATATATTCATTTCTGACAGTTAAAAATAAAGAGATTTTAAATGAAAATCTCCATATGCGCATTCCTTTTATAAATGGAAAAGCTGGTCGTGTTGTATCCTCAGTTCTCGGACGACAACGGTAGTTGAAGCTGAGCAGTGACCGTCCCGTCAGTTAGCTATGATCGCTGCCACTCAAGTTGCATTGCACCCCGTCCATTTTGTTCACTTACCTTCCTGCTCTACCCTGTGGGCATTTGATTTTGTGATCCCTCTTGGCGGGATGAGAGATTAAATGTGCCCAGCACTGTCCTGGTACATGAAGGGCACCCTGTAAGTGGCAGCTCTGATGAGTCCTTCTCAATTACAGGCTCAGTTATTTAAACTTGATCCTTAGATCAGTGCTGGCTGGTATGATGGAACTGTTACTGAAATGATGGAATGTTCTGTCCAATATGATAATCACCAGCCACATGGGGCTATTGAAATGTATACTTGTAAATGTGGCTAGTGTGATGGAGAAGATACACTTTTATTTATATTTTATTTTAATTAATGAAAATTTAAATAGAAGTGGCCATATATGGCTAGTGGCTACTGCATTGGACAGAGCAGATTTACATAATAGGATTGAACATGGGGCTGGTGTGCTCGCTTAGGATGCAGTGTGAATAATAGACACTAGGATTGTGTGTGTGAGCCTGTCCATTTTACAAGAGATAACTTAGTGGGCTTTACAACATAACTTCCAGAAAGAGGACCGCCCCTTCATACTGGGCTTGAATTCCTGTCAATTTAAAGAGCAAAAGGCATGCATTTCAAGGTATGTGTATGTACAGTCTCACCAATAAGCATCAGTCCTCTTAAGCCCGAGAAGTTTTGCTGCTTTCTATCCTCTGACTGTCCAGTTATGAGTACTACTTAAATAACAGGACCTGTGTGTAGACAAACACAAATTATTTGATGAGCTGCTCGTCCCCAATTTCCATGATGGCAGAGAGCAGTGAGTTAAGACAAGTGCGGGCCTTGGGGGACAGACGGAGCCGTGCTAACAGCTAGAGGGACTCAGTTTTCTTAGGGCTGAGGTTCTGCTGGCTGCCGCCTTTTGTGGTTTCCATCGCAAGCACACATTGGGCACGCCCAAAGATCATGTTGCCATAAACTAGCCTCAAAGCAGGAGTTTGAAAAATCCCTCTTTCGTGCAACTTACCCATTCATTTGTACGTTATTTGCCTGGGAAGTTTCTGACACTAATCTGCTTTGCTTAGCCCAGGCGGTCAGATCCCTCCCTTTTCCTTTGTCACAAAGTTGGAAATCCCAGAACCATCTACCAAGCAACTCACAGGCCTTGTTCTAGACCAACTTTTCCAGCTGATAAATGTATAACTTTCCTGCTTCTCGGGATGAATGCATAGGAGGGTAAAACAAATGTCAGCCTGTTTTATTCAAGGCGGAGCTTTAAATAATGGCCACTCCCCAGTCCTCCCCCCTCAAAAAAGGCTTCTTTAAAAATTGAGAAAAACTAATGAAAACGCTGGAAAAGTTTGTTGTAGCTAATTTTATCAGACGATGACTAATACCAACCCTCTTGTAATGAAAAGTAAGAACAAACACAAGTGTATCTCTTATGCTTGATCTTTCATCCCATTGGAATTACTTATCTATTCTTACCATCAGATTCTGCTGAGAGGATGCCATAGCTTACAGTTTTTTCTCTTTGTGTGCAAACATCAATGTGAATCCCTGTTATGCGTGTGAGTTGAGTAAGTCCTAAAATTCAACAGGAAGAGAAAGACAAAACTCTCTAACCAGAAAAGTGGATCCTCCATACTTTAAGATTTCTTTTTTAGCAAAAGTCTTAAGTTCTTTGTAAAAATGTTTTCTAGAAAAAGGCCATGCCGATAGCAACTGAGACTAACTAATGCAATTTTAGATTATCTACATGCATCTGTATTTTATGCTGAATTTAATCCTGTTCCCAGACACAAGGAGGTTAAAAATTCATATTCAGATAAGGAAAGGCAAACCTTGGCGAACAGATGGAGCAGAGTTCAGCATAAAGGTTTAATCCTATCAGGGCGATTCCTGTATGGCCATCTGGATAATCCGATGCACACATTCAAGGCCTGTTAAAAATGCGACTCCAGCCAAGATTAACGTCACAGATTTTCCACTAGACTTGGTCATATTTGACTTTATGATTTTCCAGACCTAGCGAGATTGCTTGTGAATAAAGACTTGGGTATTCCTTGAAGATGCAGTTATATATTTTTTTAACCTATAGTATTATTTCTTCTCTTTTACAATATTGAGTGTCCATTTTTGGAAGGTATTTTTATTTCTCTTTCTTCCTGGCTTTCATTTCTTGAACAGTCCTTACAACAGGATAATAAGGAAAATTAGGCTAAAAATAATTTGGTTCCTGAAAGTTCTCTTTGGCAGGGAGAAAGGAATTTTTACTTATTGTATAATCAGAAACAAGTGAATTTACTATTGTTGCAACAAATAATCACAATTGAGTCCATGAATAAATCATTTTGAAGATTCTCCCATCCTCCATGACAATTTTTCCCCCTTGCTTTGCAATGGAGTGGCTGACAATTATAGAACAAAAGGAAAAAAAAATGTAATAAGAATTGATGGCACTATTTGTCTTTAGCTGCTTTAGGATTAATATTGTGCACAGCTTAATTTTGGATTTGGCAGATCAAACATCATGTGGAAAATAGTGCATCCATAGCTCCTTGAGTTATAAAATTCTGAGCTTCTGCAGTGTATTTAGCAAACAAAGTTTTGCATATTATGAAACAATGCTGTGTTGGTTGTCATTAAATCAAAAAGCCTTCAATAAGACTTTCAAGAGCAATTTAGAAGTTACAGGTACATCAAAATGTCAAGATTTTTCACTGCTAAACTGTTAAAATCACCCTGTGTAGTGAACCTGTGCAGATTTCTGGATCTCAGATAGACAAACTCAGAAATCTAAAAGCATTTTTCTGGGAATGTTTGAATTACAATGGTTGCACCAGGATTTCTGTTTTTCCCTTGCTCAGGTGCTATGTCCACTGATTGTTGAGGAATTTTGCTAATGTAGAATAGAATAAGGAAGCTGCTAAATGAACAGAAAGTAGATACAATTTGGCTTGGTCTATAATTAGCAAATCCCATAGTTTGAGACTTGCACTCCACGGCGCTCTGCTGAGCGGATATCACCGTCGGGTTAGCCTGTCGTAATGCAGACCATCATTGGAGCTACATTTCCATCTAGTGACAATGGATTTTTCCTTTCTCATTTTCTGTGAGAGCCATTAATGTTGTCAAAGCAAAAGGCTTTCTTGCCAAATGAAGTTACTTTGGAATAAAGGATGAAAAACACTTGAAATTCTCAGTCTCCTCATTTAATATTTAAAAGGTTTAATTGCATCTGGTGTTGAGAAATCTCTGTATCATGGGTTACATTTCTTTTCAAAGTGACAAACACACCCATGTGCATGTGTGCACACACACAGACTCTCTTACATATAGGCTGATAGACAGGGCAATAAATACAGACCAATAGCAAACCAAGCCAACAAAAATCCTAATAAACCAATAAAATGCATAACTGCATAAAGCAATTATTGAAGAACATAAAGGAAGGAAGAAACAAATCTCTAGGAACTCAAGTTAAAGCAGGAACACGAGTGGTATAAAGGCCTTGTGTGAGGAAACGGTCATTTTAAATTAATTAATTAATTTAATCGGCTGGCTATGAGTGTGTAGTGATGTTAGCCTTCTGCAAATGGTGTCTACATACTCTGGGGGCTGTAGTTGAGGTCGAAATTCTAACTGCTTTCTGTTCACTAGCTACTAACCCTCAGGATCAAAGTAGGCCAGTTTTGGTGCTACCGAGCTTTGAGTGGTCAGGAAAATCATCATTTCACTCAAACAGTAAGAACAACTGTTTGGATTTACAGGGAGAGGCGTCTTCCGTAGGTTGCATCCAACAAGGGAGCACTTTGTGTCCCCATCAGTCTCTGGAACAAGGTTGCTCCCAAACACAACATCACCAAAATCAAGTCGAGAAAAGGGAGAACAACCCGAGATTTTATGAGGTCACAAGTATCCTGCAGACATGAGCTGAATTCATAGGCTTCACTACATTTTTTGCCAAGTCTCAGTAATTTGGGACAATAACATGAAAGTCAATTCCTCATTTTTGAAAAGTTTCCCATTAATATTCATTTCAGGCAAATGCGATCTTTAAAAACTCACTGTCCTTTATAGAGACTGATGTCAAATTCACCTACTTTGTAAGTTTAACTGGATATCTTAGCAAGTAGCTGACATGGAAGTTCCTCAGAAAGGTTTACAATAACCTGTATAATCTGGTATGAGTAAGGTATAGGTTATTCTAGTAAATTAGTAAATTCTGGCTAATAAGGAACTGATGATAATTAAAGCAGCAGCTGACACACCGGTGGGTCTGGCTACATAGCAAAATAATAAAACAAAAGTAGGCACTTTCTGTCAATTTTTCCTGAAGTCCAGGAGATGGGCACCCACATGGAAACTGTAGAATTCGAGTGACTGCTTCAAGGTCATACTAAGTGGTAGATGTGGAATTCAAACAGCTGAGGCTCCTGCTCATTTTCAAATATTAGAATTCCCTTAATGTTAAAATCAACTTAAGACAACTGTGTCCTTCTCTCTTGACTCAGAGGCTAGTAGCGCTTCTGCTGGCATCTGACAGAATCGCCACTGTAAACCTCAGTTATCTGCTCTGTTGCAATGCTCATTAATAGAGAGTTCTGCTTAATAGAATGCAAAAAAAAAAAGAAAAGCTTACATCTTTTCATATAGCATACACAAAGGGAATGGAAAAGAACTTTTATTTCCACTATAGTGGAATTTCATCTTGAGAGTCAAGAATTAGATCGGAACACTTCTAAATTTGCATATTTTACTAACTGACAGAGTATTATTTCCCAAGTGTATTTAAATCCAGGATTGGGGTTGTGAAGGACAAACAATGCATTTCTGGTTAAATTTCCGTAACGGGGCATCGACCATTAGAAAAGCCTTGTTTCTGGAATAAAAGATGATAAATGCTAAAGCCGGGTCATCCCTACGACAACCCCAAACAAGTGAGGTATTGATCACAGCACAAAGAGATTTCAGAGGCAAAAGTAAGAGCAGCCCCAGGACCCCGCTGATAGCTGCACACACCACTAATTCACCTCAATGGGCAGGCACCTCTGAGCTCAATTAACCCTTATTCCTAAGGCCACCCATAAACCCCGAGGTAAACATGGCTCTCCTGGCCCTTGCTTTCTAGCAATGAAATAGATCATTTCTATTGGAGGCCTAGGCGCGATTCCAGCTTATAAAGTCACCTTGCTTAATGAAGAGCCTGATGCTTCTGGTGTGAGTGTGCAGGCACTTGAATCATGTCACATTGATTCTGTAAATCAGAACATTTTAAACCGCTGAGGGCATCCGTGATTTCTTCCGTCTTCTGCAGCTATTTGAAGGAAATACAGATGCTCTGGATATAGAGCGGGTGAAAGCAAATGTCCCCTGGTGCAATTGTCTGCACACAGAACATTAGTTCTTAGTTATGTGCTGGAGGCTGAACGATTTCTTTCTTTTTTCTTTTCGTATCATTTTTTTTTTCTTTCTTCCCTCTCTCTTCGTTCTCACCACAACCATTGTTTAGAGGCAAATTGGAAATCTGGTAATTAGGCCCTGACTCACGATGTAGTATTAGAGTCCCGAGCCAAAGTTCAACACCCTGAAATGAAATTTAAACCAATTAATCTGTTAGATTTTTATCACTTGTCCGTGTTTTCTCAGCAATTCCCCCAGCACGTGGCCTTTGATCAACTCTCATACAAACGCTGAAATGTGTGCCTGCTGCTAGCAAGATGGAAATGACATTAACATGGTGCTCATAAAACAATCAGAGCAGAGAAGCCCTCAAACAGGCAGGGCAAAGTAATATTTAATAAAAGCACACACATAATCTTCAGAATTAGCATTTTGTGCCTTGCAGTACCTTTGGGAGAAGAGCTTTTATTTGTGGAGTGATCATTATTATAACAAAGAAGAGCTACCTAATAATTTCCACTTTAACTCTGCAATGTGCCATGAGCATTTCAGAGCCATTATGCTAAACTGTGGTGGGTAATCATGTTATTGTCATAGTTGAGGGAAGGGAAATCTCCTCTACTTTAGTGGCTGGGGCAGGGGATAAAAGAAGCAACAACAACAACAAAAAACAAACTTTTATTTTTAACGATCATTTAACCCAGGAATTAGGTTGCTAACCTTGTGGATACTTCGAGAGAGAAAGGCTGTTTTCATTAATCAAATCAAGAACTTGCTGCCAATGGTGGTTTTGTATATAAATATCACCCTTCACCACCCCAGTTCCAGAATCTTCTCTCAGAAACTGATTATGACATCTCTGGGCAGGACTGAACACTTCTGTAAGTCTTTTCACTCTCAAATTCCGCTGAGCCATCCTCTATGACGATTAAAAGCTATCTTTCATCATCTTCCCTCTACTTCTCTCTGAATATGGAGTGAAAGAAAAGCAAGTGCTGCTAGCTGGGATGCTGTCTGAGCTTCCTCAGAGAAAACGTATCCGTAAAGAAGAGAGGAGAGGCTCAGGGTCTGTTGTCAGCACTCCCGGTTTTCTTTTCTCTTTTTTATGTTTTAAAGTTAGTGTCAATTTTCTCTAAAAATTACATCTATTATCTCTCGCACAATTAAATATCCTGCTCTTTTCTACTGTTGTAACATATTACCTTAACACATACATATTAAAAAAATTCAAACCTTACTGATGTCCACAGAGTAAAAGTTAATAGTCTCTCTTCTTCCTCAACCCCACTCTAGTCACATTCCCTTCCACAGGACCCACTGGGAACAGTTGGTAAATATCCTTCTAGACCTTTGTCTGTCATACCTGTTCATACACAACCACACACATACACACACACACACAGAGTCATGCACATACAGGCTCATACATGTCTTTTTTTTTTAATAGGGTCACACTATTTATTAGTTTACAAATTGCTTTTTTTCACTTACTAACATACGTTTTAGAATTTTTCCCCATTCATTTTAATGACACTTCATACTTTATTTAACCGCTCCCCTGTGAAACTCTAGGGGGACATCTAGACTGTTGAATGTTGTGCTCTCAATATACTTTGAACATTTTTGTGCCTGTTGTTTTGGTCACAGGTGCAAGTATTTCCCGGTCTGATTTTTAGTTTGGCAAATCTGTTTGTGACTCTAGGGTAAAAATATAAAATGGCAGCTTATGAATTGAATCAGCCCATAAATATTTTGATTGGCCTACCCTTTTCGTAAAATGTTGAATTGCTTGCCAGTATTTAAAGATTGAGAAATTTCATGTAGAAATCTGGCTTCCCGGCTTCTTTTGAAGGATTGGAAGGCCAGACCACTGGGCCCACATTTGCGGGAAGTGAGAGCAGCTCGAGTGGAGTGGCGGGTGCTGCCTTTAGACGAGGCCTGAGTTCTGCAATCGGCCTGCGTCTCTCTTATTTCCCATTGCTTCCCCAATTCTGAGTGTCATTGGCCATTCATTTCATGCTTGTTCTGAGACCCTGAGCTGCTGTACTCATTTGTGTTTCTTGTCTTGGCCCATATGGAAGTGTCAGTTCTTGATATCTGCCCTTATGTCTGACCCCTCTAGTTAGTCACAGCGTCTTCCAACTTGTGTTATTGGCACTTTGGAGTTCCTCATTTGGGGAGACCATCTCATGCACTACAGGATACTTAGCATCCTTGCCTTCCAGGTACTAAAGGCTAATAGCATCCCCTCCCTACCCCGTTTTCTCAGTGGGACAGCTCATAATTCTTCTACATATTTTCCAAACTTACCAGTGGGAAAGTACCCAGAGCTTCCTCTCAAGGCTGATATGATGTAGCAGATGTATAGGAGCAGCTTTAGAACTCTTTGAGGTCTAAACTTTGGGTGAACTGCTTGGCTTACCTGTTCTAAGCATGGCGAGCAGTCTCCAGGCAGGGAGGGAAGATGGTGTTGAGTGTGGAGGTAGAATGGATTGAGGAGTGTGCCATTTCTTTCCTGAGTTACTTTCTTCAAAGTTATTTTCTCCAAAAGACTAAGTTGGTGTCACATATTGTCTCCCTACCAGGTTACCTTTGGAAACTTCATGTCCTTTCTTGCCCCTGATTAGTGGACATATTGATTTATTTCTGGATGGTGCTCACAGAATTTGAAAATATTACCATTTTCCTTGGGAAATGTTTGAAAACACACATGCACATACATACCTACATGCCTTCTATATCTATAAACAGAAAAAATGGAGAACAAAGGGAAGGAGTCAAGTCTAGAACCAGCAGGCCTTGATCATATTTTCATAATGTCTTGACTATTGGAGTGTCTTTTAAAGCCATGTAAGCCCACCCTTCTGCCTCCTTGTGGGCAATGGTGAGAAGGCCTGCGTGTTTAAAATGGACTATCGCTAATAGTACAGTTATGAAAATGTGCTTACCTCAATTGTACAAATGTACCGCACCAATACAAGATGTTAGTATTAGGGTGGTATGTGGGGATCTTGTATTTTATGCATGATTGTTTTGTAAGTTCACAACTTCTCAATTAAAAAATATATAAAAATAAAAAGAAATCCCAAAGTTAATACAAATAATAAATAGCAACCCCATTATGTGGTTTGCGTAGGTACTCAAAGGGTCGTAGAGTTTAATGATACCATTGGGTTTCATACTTTGCCATCAAGCTGTACTCTCTCCAGACTGGTTTCCAATATCCCATTCTCAGATGTATCCAAGAATCTAGCAACACTTTTTCTGTTCTGCTCTAGCAACCAAATATATTGAGTGAGGAATTAAGTGCAGTATTAACATTTTGGGAGATTCACTAAAGTGTTTCCAAACTGCTTACATTGTGAAAATCTTAACATAGTTTTCAAATGCACTCTATTTTTCTTTAGTTTGCTTAAAATGTGTCACATTTTATCATTGGTTTGGAAATACTCCATTATGCATTTAAATATTTTTACTATTAAAGTGCTAATTGTTTAAGAAAAAGTCCTAAATCTAGGACATATTGAGAACAATCATTGTATGTGCTAAAAATTGGGCAAGAATTTTCAAGTCATGAATTGTTTTCATTTTCTTGATTAATTATTTTGTTTTTGGGAGAAAGTGGAGGACCGAAAAGTCATCTGAACTGACCAGTTTTAGTTGTAAATGTATTGCTGTGAGTTCAGCCAACATGAAATGTTTGGTTTGGATATTTCCAAACTTCCCTGTGCAATTTTATAATATTAATTTGAGTCAAAATCAAGTACATTTTCCTTGTTTGTATGGTGGCATGTTAACAATGGTCCCACTGGGTTGGGTTTAATATTTTTTTTTCTTCTTGCAAAAGTTAAAGCATGATATTTTGCCAAATTTGACAAAGTGCAATAATTTTTTGCCAGTTTTTTCCCCTGTTAATATTAGCTGGTGCTCTCATTGCCTTCAATACTTAGAATGACAGTCTTGGATACTTAATAGACTTTTAATAAAGAGGAGGGTCTTGTTTTCTATCCTTGCATGATAATTCTCATTTTAGAACTTTGTCTTGTTGCTGTTCCTAAAAGTAATCATGAGAACAGCAGCGTGGCAGTGTGGAGTTAAAACTTCTTGGTGGCCCAAAGGTGTTCTCTGATAGATGTCGAAGACGTAGTCCAACATTACATTTATACCCCAGCAATTCTGTTGAAAGCATGTCATTCTCATCAGTGCATGCTACCTCCACTCTGTTTAAAATCACAGTCCTTACAAATGATATTTCATCTCCAAGGGCCATTTGGAAAAAGAAGAGATATGAAATTTTGGAAAAGTCAGTTCTAGGGTTTTACACCTGGGGAAAGACAGCAAATCAGGGACAAGTGAATGGCTCTGTGGTTCAGTCCTGACTCACTTGTTTAGTTACGTAAGTTCATCCTGAGAGATCTGCATTCTTTGCATCTGTGAAATGGGACCCATGACATTTATTGGAAAATTTTAATGACTTTTAATGACGGATGTTGCTGTATCAGGGTTATGGACAAAAGGCATGGAGTAAGCGTAATTTCCTGCCCCAGCCTCCTCTCTTTCTTAGCTTCCCATTGGACAGAAATGTTTATGTAAAAACATGTGAGATTTCTTTTCAGGAATTATGTTTATTCCCAAAGGAAACATACAGATTTTCCAGCATGTTCCAAAAAGACACCCATTTTTTTAATCTTTAGCATTTCATAAATTAAAATATACTTTAGTGTTGTATAAGGTTTCAGGTTGGATAGAGATTTGGGGGAAATATAGGTATTTTTGATGGAAACAATGGGAATACTTTTTGAAACTGAAATCGCACCCTTAGGTTTCAGGTCCTAAGGCAGCTAGAAAATGCTGAGATCTTGAGGGACTTTGTGTTAGTGAAAAAAGATAAAAGATTTTTTTTTCTTTTTCTCAAGTCTCCCGTCATTAAAGTTTGGTTCTAATAGCAGACTCCTTCTCTTTTTCATGTGTGTGGAAAAGCAGCTACTCCCTGTATCAAAGCCATCAGCCCGAGTGAAGGATGGACGACGGGAGGCGCCACTGTGATCATCATAGGGGACAATTTCTTTGATGGGTTACAGGTCATATTCGGTACCATGCTGGTCTGGAGTGAGGTAGGTGTTGTCTGAACATTAATATCTAATAGTTTGGTTTAGTTGAGGGTACTGTCTACACCAGAATTTCTATTAGAGTATGTAGAATTTAGCCGTGCCACTCTGGGTGGGCGAGCTCCAGTCTACAGAACTCTGAGAAACTAAGAAAAATGGGTTGGGTTTACCAAGGGGCAATACTTTCTACTGGAATAACTTCCACCCTTTGCCACCAATGCATCAGGAGAGCTTCCGTGCTTTAATTTATCCTTTTGGCTTTGCCATGGCATGAGGGTCTTCTTGAACATGGGGAATGGAAAGGAGATGCGAAGTGCCATTTAAACTTTAGCAAGGCAGTAACCTGTGGATACTCCATATGGAGTTTACTGTTGGCGGATCTTTAAGAAACACCACTCAAATGATTGCGATATTCCAGGTGTAGATGGTTCTGCAGTAAGTCAAGGCTTTTCATCAGACAGTAAATGACTTGCTGTGGGATCCTAGAAGAAGCCAGGCCTCTTTCCAGCCCCAAGATTTTTCAGCTCTCAGCCATCTTAGAGTGTGGAGCACAACATATGCAAATGCCTATTTGTGCAGTGCTTTCCAAGCACTGTGATCATTATTTTAACCTGCCAGTTGACGTCTGGCAATAATCAGTGTTAGTTCAAGATTACAAACAATAAACATCACCATTATATAGATGCTGTGGCAAACTTTGCATATGCTTTCTAAACAGTGAGCCTAGAATTTCAACCAAGAAGTCCAGAGCCCTTCTCTTTCACCTGACTGGACTTAAGAATAAAAAACAACGGTAAGGTTAAAAGTCAACACAGTACTCATTTAGTCTTCTTATTTTATAAGTAATTATATTAATCACTAAATTTTACTGAGCCCTTGCTATATGTTAGACACTGTGCTGAGCTCTTGACGATTATCTCAATCTTCTCACAACCATATGAGGTTGTGAGGCTGCTAGCACCTGTCTCTTCTTGATAAAGATACTAAGGCCAAGAGATAATGAGAAAACAGCCAAGCAAAACCCAGGGAGTTTCAGAGATGTATAGGTGGCCACATAATGAAGTCGGTAGCAGAACTGGGGCTAGAACTTTCTCTTTCTAGTTACGCTCTTGTTATACCACAGTTTAGCCATCTAGATATTTTATTTGTGTTTTCTCTTCAGAGGGACCATGGAAATGAACAGAGAACTAAGATTGTAGTATTTGGGTATGTTTATCTTTCCAAAGCATAGTCTATTCTTTTTTTAAAGCCTTCATGAACCCTTCTCACTGCCAGTAACCCACTCAGACAAGCCCCTTGCCAGCTCGTGCTACTGCTGTCTGTATTTCCCATGCAGCCAAGAGCAGTGTGCGTTTGGCCTAAGAATCAAAGCTCTCATAAAGCTGAATCATAATAAACGGACTTCTCTGTCCACCCAATTCGTTTTTGTCCAAGTGGGAAGATGCCAGGCATGAAAGGTGAACTGAGCTCCCCGCTGCCAGATGCACCCCATTCTTAGTGGAAATTACTGGCTTGTAGATGAATAGCATCAGGTAGATGGTATATTTTGCTGCCAGCCCTATGTTTTCATCTCTGATCTCTTGGCAACATATTTGGGTCTTGTGGACGATATCTTCATCACTTCCTATCTCTCTTTCTGTTGCTTATTGTGGAATTCAGAATAGGGGAAGGATGAGAACAAAGTATTGACTCCTTGCTTCATGTCATTGCAGTCAAAGTGAGGCCTTGAGTAGTGGATCTCATAATGTGAGACGGCAGTAGGTCCTATTGCCCCTGTGAGAATAAAGTGGGTTAGCCTGAAGCTTTCCTTAGAGCTCTGGTGTCTGAGCTGCTGTAGGCGACACTGGGAATGGAATAAGGACTTGGGCACCCTAGGAAATCCCTCATTTGCACTTCCACCTTGTCCCTAGTCAATCTCACTCTGTTTCCTCTCAGTCCCGCACTTTCTCACCCTCTTTCAGGAACAGGTGGGGGAGTTTGAAATCTAGCTTTACCCAAATTGCTTTTAAGGATCTATTTCCATATGACAAAATCGAAGCATGTCACAAAAAGGAAAAACCCATCAAAGCAATGTTTTTGTCCTGCTCTCTCCTCCTCCCACATCTCTCCCTCCACTGCCGTGGCCACTTCTTTTCACCGTGGTCAGGTGGGCCCAGCCAGGAGGTGGAGATAGGGGGACACATGCGACTTATTTGCCTACACCTCCCTCCCGAACTACTCGCATTTGTGGATATGTCATGAATGAACTATGGCCTTTTTCTGGTGGAAACGTACCAAGCAGTTTCCCAAAATATGGGAGCAGATATTCTTTTAGAATAAATAAATCCCCTGCAGCGTTAGCAGTGGGGTATCTGGGACAGAGGATTTTAATTTGGGCTGGAGAATAATAATCTTGATCTGCAGAAAAATGAGTCTTGGCGGAGGTGAATCTTCTTGCTAATATTCCAAGCCATTTATATATTTATAAGTGTTTGTATGTATAGGCTTTCACAGAGACTTTAAATGTCATGATTTTCTTTCCCTTTTAGTGCAGGGTTGGGATACATACAGAATTTGGTAGTGTCTCAAATCCGAAAATCCATTTTATAGTGGTGAGCAGTTGAGAAACAGCTCACATTTATAGCTTGTCATGCGTAGGCATTTCATGGCTATTATTTATTTAATCTTCATCATAGTCCCATGTTAGGTGCTCTTATTCCTACTTTATAGATGAGGAAATGGAATTTCAGAAAGAAAAGAGGCTTACCTAAGATCACACAGCTGGACAGTGCTAGAGACAGTGCTAGAGACGGGATTTAAACCTCACTGTGCTATTTTTGTGAAAGAAAAAGTCCAAGTCAATGAGAGAGCACATGGACTCCTGAGAGAGGAAAGAAGGGCAGAAAGAGGGAAGAGTGAAAAAAGACAGCGAGAGTATCAGGTGATGCTGTAGTAGATGCAGGAGCAATTTCAATAGTAATAGTAACGGTGCCTGCTGTTTTCCAACAAATAAAGTGACACAAGCCTCTTTTACTTTCTTAGGGGCAAAAAAAATATCACCTAGTGCAAGGGTCATTTCTCAAAGCTTGCATTAGATAAAATCAGTACTTGATCCTGCAAAGATTTAAGAGAAGACAGCTGTATTCCCCTGCACTTCTCCCCTCCCTGCCTCCAGTACCAATCCTTCCCCACCTCTCTCTTTTTCCTTGTTTTCCTGCCTCCTTTTAGAGAGACAGAGACAAAGAGACACACAGAGAGAAGATAACTATAAAAAAGCTATGAAAAAGTGCCGAGTAGGACTCGTATCTGACTTGCATTGAGTCTGGCATGATGCTAAGGGTTTGGGATGGCCCTGGTGCGGGCCTCACGACAATTGCCTGCAATGTTGCCATTTTGCTGATGTGAACGTTGAGGCCTGAGGAAGTTAAAGTTGCTCAGATATTAAGTGGTGGAGAGGAGATTTGCACCCAGACAATCCAACCCCAGGGCTCATCTTCTAAACCTTCCATGACTTACCTTATTGCTGTAGGATTTTACCTCATCAGACCAGGGTGTTATCCCAACATCACCAGTGGAGCTTGTGCAGGGCGGGGTGGAGGGGGCAGGGGGGAGGGGAATATCTTAATACCATCTCCTTTCAAAGAAGGGTCAAATTGTCATGAAGAGTCTAGAATCAGTGGCTTCTAGAAAGAATACGTCCTTGTGAAGTGAGAGATATGGGCTGGGACAGAAGACAACCTTTCCCTTTGTCTATACGAGTAACCTCAGGAGAGACAGTTAACCTGTTTGGGCTTCATCTAGAGAGCAGAACCCCTGTCCATCCAAAGGTATTGTCCCTGGACCACTTGAGCTCTGGAGATCTGGCTGCGTCTAGGGTCCAGTACTTTCTAAGTAGACTTTTATCTCTTCTCCATTTCCTTACTCTGTAGCCCAAAGCACTCAAGAAGCAGACTTGTGGGCCAGGACAAGCAGATAACATTTTAGGTTAGCAGCTGATGCTGTTATTTGGAATCTTTTTTTAACTAAAGAAATTTAAAAAGAGCCAGAGAAAATAGGGCTGGCTTACTTTACCCTCATCTGGGGCTCTCCCCTTACCAACCCACAGTTTCGCAAATGAGTAGTTGAGTTTAGCACCCTGATTGCCCTCTGGGGGGTGGGAAAGAGAAAGGTGGAACCCCCATACTGCTAACTGGGGGCTCCCAAGTTCGGGGTGAATCACATCACTTTCGTGTGAATTTGGTTCGCTGTCACTGTTATTCTTCCTTCATTGTTTCTTATGCTGTCTCCTTTCCCTTTTTTAAGTGAGTAAATTATTTCTCTGATACTCTTGTGCTCCTTACTCTGCTTTATTCCGAAGGACTTAAGAAAAGATCTCTGTGGTGTTTTATATATAAACCCAGGGAAACTGGTAGGGTTGTGTGCTAATATTTAACGTAGAGAGTTTATTTCTTGACCAGAGATGTACTTGGTTATTCTTGTTTTTCCAATGACATGTGATTTGGAGCAGGAAAGGGCTCATGCTCCTGGTTTGTAGTGCTAAACTTTATCTTGATGTCTACTTCTGAATTCCTCTAGTTTCTGAACAATGAGTCCTGGTTGGCTTGGCTCCCAGCTGTACAGCACTCTTATAGGTACTGTGGGATGCCTAAGAAAAGTTTTCGTCTTGTGGGATTTGACATTTTATTTGGAAAGAGCAGCTTGCTCACATGAAGCAAATTAGAGAGTTACATAATGTGTTTATATAATCCAGTATTAAATGTGTGGTTTAGAATTCAAGGTAGCATTCTAGAAGGCAGGGACAGTGGTATCAGAAGTAGGCTGTTGAAATAACCAGTCAGATTCCTACTATGTCTGTGCTAGGCATTTTAGGTTTCCTAAATCCTCTTATTTAATCACTGAAACATCTTAAGGCATTTAAGGTGTCTGTAAATGAAGTACTGCAGTAGGATTGATGGGGAGCAGGTTGTGGAGCAAACTGAGGACAGCATTCCAAGCAGGGGCTTAGGTGGACCCGGAGCCAGTTCAGAGATCTGTATATTAATTGCTGTTCTTCCCTCGCTCAATCATAGGATCTAGATTTTAGTCAGTGCTGGTCATTGGACCTCAATTTCCCTATCTGAGCTTAGACTAAACCCTCTCTAAAACTGATGGTACAGCTCTAGGAATTGCTTCTATTTAGAGTTACTCCCCTGAGAATTGCCAAGGTAAGGAGGCAGGAGCAGTAATGGGTGAAAGAAGCTTCTTTTCTTCTACTACTGTTCATTTCCTTCTCGAGCATGCTAACAATACACAGATGCCATGTTTATTTGCAAAAGGATTCTGTGAACTTCATCAAAGCAGTTTAATTAGCTACAAAATTGGACTCCCCTATCGATAAGTCTCCAGTCAATATTTGTATTCTCTATGTCTCAGATTTTTGCATCTAATTTAAACCTGAGAATTGTACCAGAATGTTACCCTAATTCATCTTTCAGATAGTGCTATGAGATATTAGTAAGTTCCCGTGGGAGATGAAGGAGGAAGGGTTTTCCAGATAAGTTTGAGAAATGTTGAGTCAAACAAATCCAACTGGTCTTTATTCTAGGGCTCTGCAGAGATTTTTTTTCCCCTTAAATGCTGTTTTATCGAGATATCTTCACACACCATACACTCCTTCCAAAGAATGCAATCAATGGCTCATAGTATCATCACATACAGAGCTTTTAAGGTGCTAAAAACATCTGACTCCTGAGATGTAGCATGGAGCATGGTCCAAAGTTTTGTGACCACAGAACCCTCTCTTTTTCAGGGACCACCTGGCAGGAAGATATTTTGGTAAAAACTGAAACATTTGGATTTCATGTAATGTTGCAAAATCATGAAATTCAATCAAGTGATTGGGCAGGTATAGATGTGAGAAAATCATCTAAACTATTTGCAGAGCAGTCATTCAGATTAGTCCAAGAATATTTACAGATATTATTCTTTAATGCTGTAAGGCCTTAAACAGAGTCTTTTTAATATTTTGCATTTGGTTTTACTCAGTGCTCACTTGGCATTAGATGCCGTGAGATTTTATAGAGCAGTTATATTTAAGGATTGCCTGGACCACTTAGCTCAGAGGGGAGAAGCCAAAGTTCATGGCTGTGCAGCCCAATTAGCCAACACAAGGACTGTACATTGTCTTAATCTTCAGATAAATGTTTTCTTCAAACGTGTTTCCAGAGATAGTGAGAAGTCAAAAGAACGGGGTCCCCTGAGCGGGGACCTATGGGTGAAGATAATTGGATAAATGGCAGCTGTAGGGGGGGTTTGCCACCTTGCATCCCCAAATTGGAAAACAGGCTTATAACTACAGTTTTTAAAAATTTCTTTGCTTTTCCTATCTATCTCTACCTACCATTATCATTTGTACACATAGTTCAGATGAATGACTGGGCATAAAAAACAAATGTTCTCCTCTGTGACATTAAAGAATGAATGGTTAAACTCCTACATGTGTCTTCCTGGAAATTTCAGGCCTTCTCTTCCCACCTTGATTTTTACTGAACCACATAACAGAGTTACAAAATTTTAAGGGACATTTCCAATCACCAAGCACAACCTTTTTATTTATGTGAGGAGAAAGAAGTTCCAGAGAGGTACAATGGCTTATCCAGGGTAACACAACTACTTATTGCTGGGATTACAGCCAAATTCTCCTGACACCAACCTCACCCCTAATTTGGCTGTCTGTTATACCAGATTTTCTCATTATATTTCCATAGTTTTTTTTTTTCCAAAGAAAATGTTTCACATATTTATTACTAAACCAATTTATTTATACAGAAACATAAAACAAAAAACAAAAAAACCCAGGGTTTTCCCAAGAAAATAAGTCCAACTGTTCAGAAAAGGTGACGTTTTCATCCTGAAAGTGCTGGCGAGCTTGGTGCAGCATCAACATTTGTGCCACCACGTGTGATTCTGTACAGACCTGGCTTCGTTCTTCTCCAATGTCTCCTCTTGGGCTTGTACTTGATTTTATTGCCAGTTTTCCTTCTAATCCTTTGAGGAATGGAACGATTCTGTTTTTGTTTTTGGCCAGGAATCGCTTGTTCTATAAGTCTTATGAGAAGACGTAGCAAGGCTGGCAATCAAACACACACACACAGCGCTGGTGGAGGAAAAGAGAGTCCACAGTCTGAAAGATACTTCCCTGCATTTACCAAACCTTCCTAAATGTTTTACCCCATGGCATCAGCACTCTAATGACTGTCATTTCTACCACATTGTGCATCAGATACAATTCTACCAAAACAAAAAGATGGAAAGATATCTCAAAAATTATCTATTTCAAATGCAGCCTAAAAATGACAATGAAAACTCTCAAATGCCGTTCTGTCCAATATGGTACCAGATGTGCTATTGAATACTTGAACTTTGGTGAGTCTAACTTGAGAGGTGCTAGAAGTGTAAGATACACATTGGATTTTGATGACTTAGATAAAGGAAAATAATGTAAATTATCACAATAATAATTTATGTTGATCGTTGAAATGATAATATTTTGCATATATTTGGGTAAATAAAATAAATTATTAAAATTAATAAATCACATAAAATATGTTTAAAATCACCTCTTTAAAATTTTGCAATATGAAAATATACAAAAACAGGATGGGCTACAGTGGCTCAGCAGGCAGAGTTCTCGCCTGCCATGCTGGAGACCTGGTTTCAATTCCCGGTGCCTTGCCATGCAAAAAAAAAATATATATATATATTTGGAGATTGGAAATTTTGGAGATTGGTGATTGGAAATGTCTCTTAAAATTTTGTAACTCTGTATGTGGTTCAGTAAAAATCAAGGTGGGGCAAGAAGGCCTGAAATTTCCAGCAAGATACATATAGAAGTTTAGCCATTCATTCTTTAATGTCACTAATATATATATATAGTTCTGGTCTATTGGTTTTGCCAACCTTGAGGCTTACATGCATATATTTCATAAAAAGTTGATTAAAACATATTTGAAAAATATTTGTCTAATTTTTCCTAAATGTATAAATTAGAAAGTCTATATTCAACCTGCACTTATTGACCATCTATTTGCTTAAACTTTATTTATAAAGGATAAACTTAGTGCAAAATTTTAAACTTTATTTATAAAGGCTAAAAAGAGCAGTGTGAATCAGTTGCATTAAACTTTGAATATGACATTGAAGAATAAGTTTCAAGCCCAAGTTATTTTATGGGAGTCATTTCTAAATGATCCAGCCTATTAAAAAGGAAAAAAACAGATAAAATTTTTTTCTAATGGCCTTTTAATATAGTTACAGCTATGCTCACTTTATACTAAAAATGTTTGAATCTATATTTTTATTTTTTATGACTAAGGCACCTGAAATCTTTCCTCTGTCTCTATATTGGTAATTATGGAATAGTTTAAGATGATATTAAGATGACATTTCCAGCCAGTTGTTTACAGGGCATTCAGCAGGTATGTGCTTAGAACTTGATAATAGGAGCCACAGAAGTGTGATGCATTTCTAATTTTAATATGAATCGAAGAGAGAGTTCACACTCGGTTGCAGTCTTATGACTTCTATGAAGAAAATGGATATCTAGATTGCGGTGTGTTCATTTCATACTTGTGTTCAATGCTAATTGCCAGAATGGTTCCCTGCTAGCTTGAACAAGTTTAAACCTTCCTCTCATAAAACCTTCACTGGCTTTCCTCCTTCCTTAAACCATAGCTCCTTAGTTTGGGATTCAAGCATACCACCATAAAGCGCCAACCTGTCTCTTCAACATTATTGCCCACTGTTCATCTTAAGGATAAACTTAGTGCAAAATAAGTGCATACAGCAAATATACTTAAATATAAACTTGGTCACATTCAATTGTTAGTTGGTCTTTGTGCCTGGAGTGGTTTTTCTGTCCCATACTCTTGTCTTGCTCATGCCATTCCTTCCCCCAGAATGCTTTTCCCTTCTTAAAGGGCCCCTAACCCTTTAGGATTCAATTCACATACCACCTTTTCCCATGTGATCTTCCCTGACAGCTTCAAGTATAGAATATTTTATCTCTGTCTAAATACCTATATTGCCATGTCTGTACCATATTATGTTCCTTATAACTTTCTGTGCTTGTTTATTGTTATTTACAGGCATGTCCTCACCCTAGAGGGCAGGGCACATACTAAATTCAGCTGGGTCTCCCGCAGTGCCTGGCACAGAGTCTTGAATGTCCAGAGGCATTAATGAAAATTTGTTGAATGACACTGTTTCCTCATGTATCCATTCGAACAAATAATCCTCAAGCAACTGTTGTATTTGATGATCCTTCAAAGTGTCAGTACCAAGTAGTTTGTAGTCGAGTTCTTGTTAATGCATGCATGGGTAAGTAGTTTATATTTAAGTAGATTTGCTGTATGCACTTAAATACTTTAGTGTAAACCTATTGGTAATGGTGAGTAATAAAACTAACACTTTTTGAGTACTTGATATAGGTGAGAGCCATTCCTAAACTCATTACAGGCATTATGTCAATTAGTCCTTATAACAATACTATTATATAGCTAGTCCCTCTCCCTGTTGCCCTCTCCCAGATAACAAAACTGAAGGCCAGAGAAGTTAAGTGATTTTTTCAAAGACCACACAGCTGATTATTGACAAAGCTGGGATTGAGCCACAATCCATCTGTCTCTAGAGCCATGTCTTAGCCATCAAATATCAATGTAGTTAAAACCTCATTTATCTAGAGAAGAGTTTTATAATAATCTCAAGCTTCCAAAATTCAGTTTGAAACCAAAGCAAGCAAACAAAGCAAAACAAAATAGTTAAATAAAAGATTTGGGGGTAACCATAACAGTAATTTTTCACGAACTATGTGCTCTGTTTTCCCAGGTCACAGCAAATTAGAAGGAGCAAACTAGAGGCAGGCTTGCGTGGAGGCAGGTTGTTAGAAACATACTCTGTGACAGCAGAAGTGACAGCAGCAGTCTCATGCCAAGGGCAAAAATGGGGAAACACAAAAGCAGGCACAGAGCTGTATTACTTTGCAGTACTTCAGTGCCTCTTCATAATGACGCTGGCCTTGAGTCATCATGAAAAAGTTGGAAATTTTATTCAATCTACTCTGTTTAAACCAGTGAGATGAGTGTTATGCCCTCAAAAGACCTTCAGCAAAAGCAGTTGTGATCCTACTTTATTAAAAGGGGCTTGGCTTCAATTTTCTGTAGAACCTACTTATGTAGCATCCCTTACTTCCTGAAGGAGCATGTTAAATGAGGAATTTCTGAATGTAAAGTGCAAGAGGTAATGTATGCAGTATGCAGATGTAAACTATACTACAAAAATGCCATCATATCTAGTATCTTATAACTTTGATTCCCTTTTCTTTAAGAGCTTTAAAAGACTCAAAAATTATTTTGGTGAAAGATTAATTCATTCCCTGCCTACCCCCCATCAGTCTTTTGGTGTTTA
This sequence comes from Tamandua tetradactyla, assembly GCF_023851605.1. Classification (NCBI taxonomy): domain Eukaryota; kingdom Metazoa; phylum Chordata; class Mammalia; order Pilosa; family Myrmecophagidae; genus Tamandua; species Tamandua tetradactyla. The sequence goes on along the minus strand of NC_135346.1, from coordinate 40,005,989 downwards.
TGTTTTTCTTTTCTAATTCCATAGTCAAAGATTCTGATCAAGTACTATCCCTTTTTGTTAATAAGAAGCAAACGGTTATGTACCTGTAAACTGCCAACTTTGATAGCAAGCACTGAGCCCCTCTCATAAATGTATCTAGTTTCCCTTTTCTTTCTTATTTTAACTTTTCAGTGAACTAGCAGCAGCACGAGACCCTAAGCCAGACACAGAGTAGGGGGTGATGTTCCTTCTTGACTGAATTCAGAAAAACAAGCCTTGAGAAAGAGCTCATTGTGCAGTTTCAAACCACAGGGGCTGGCAGTGCGGAGGTCTGACCCTCTCCTCCTGGAATTCCCTGGACCTCGGGAATTCAGTGCTTCTCCAGCAACCAGGTCATCTGGATGGGGCCTGGGCTCTAATGGGGCCCATTCAGCACAGCTGGGAAGAGCGTTCAAGGAAGTTTGTTTAAAATATAAATTACAGGGTGGGCCACAGTGGCTCAGCAAGCAAGAATGCTTGCCCACCATGCCAGAGGACCCGGGTTCGTTTCCCAGTGCCTGCCCATGTTAAAAAAAAAAAAAATATATATATATATATATATATAAATTACAAAACAAAATACAAAACCAAAGGTAGTTGAAGTAGACTACATTTATTTAGACTCTTTCTCCCTGAATCTGTTATTTTGAAAGATGATCTTGTTGCAGTTTTGTTTTATACAATTCACTGCATTGATTTAGGGACCTGTTTAATTTCCTGGTTGATTTGGGCAGTCTATTTTTGTGAATGCTTAATGAGGACATGAGGAATTTTGTGGGGACAAAGTTGAAATATTTGGAATTGATTATTTCTTTTGAAGGATTCGTAAGGAACCTTATTGAATCTTGATCTTAATTATTAGTGGTGGTTAATGGCTTCGTGATGCTTGACCACTTTTTACTGTTCCACAAGCCTTTATGGGGTGCCTGCTAGTTCAAAGTACTGAGAAATACTTGAAATGTAGTAGTGAAAACAAGAAAGGTGAAGTTCATATCCTCATGGAGCTTCTATTCTATTTGGGGTTAGAGACAAAAAATGCTAAAATGTATCTTCATCTATCTACTACCAATCTGCTAGGTCTTTATCTATAATAAAGGACATTTTAGATGGTGTTAAGTAATGCCACTGACTATTCACAGGCCAGGTTTTAAATTCCCTCCTTACTCCATTCCTGGGACTTTTCGTTTCAAATGTCTTTTCTAACATTCCTTCATAAAGCTTATCTTTGGGAATTCACGTGACCCAACATATTTTGCTAAACATTGGTTTAAAGTTGTTTTCTTGCAAGGACAAAAGGAAACCAGAATGTTTGTGAAACAGTAAATGTCTTCACTGGTTTTGTATCACGTTCCTTGAGAAATCATATACTTACTTTGAGACAGGCAATTCTTGGGAATGAAAGAATCTGTATTAGGAAACCCAGAGAACTCTGATTAGGGAACAAACCAAAAATACCCAGAGGAAATCTGGAGAAGAGCCAGCATTCTCCAATTTATGTTGTGTCCATTTCAAGGGAATTGAAACATAGTAAGGTAGTTTAAACAGGACAACCACCAAGAACACACACTTTCCATATTTCAATGTCCTTTAAGAACTCTTGAAAATATATTTTTTTAGTATCATGTCTAACTACAAAAAAGTGAACGTTACAGATTAAAGGAAAACAAGTTTGCTGTTTTGGTCACTACCAACTGTGGTATCTCTTTAAAAATTCTTAGACAATTTGGTTTCAAAGCTTTAATTATGCTTTTATGTTACTGTTTCCTTATTTAAGTGTCTGCTTTATGTCCATCACTCAGCACCCCCTGCCTATCTCAAAAGAGATGGATATTATTACCCTAATTGAGGAAAGAGGGAGAATGCTGTGAGAATTATTAATATATAAATTAAAAAATTAATCTGCGAAGTGCTTTAGATTCTCCAGAGAGAACCTCTACCCAAATGCAAAGCATATTTAATGTTATTCTAAGTACCTCTACATAGCAGATAGGAGCTAGTGCCCTGGGAGATAAGGAAACTGAGGCACAGAAGGTGACAGTGGGTGAATGGCCCATGTGCCTCAGAATCAAATCCTTAGACAGGTGATATCTAAAAGCCACTGTACCGGTGCCCACTTGAGACTTTTTCTCGTCCTAGCTGTTAACTCTCTTTCCAGGGAAGAAAAGTTTTTTTGTTTTACCTCTTCTCTTTGGGTTTTTCCTTGTTTTGTGCTTTCCCCCCGCCCCGTTCTCTTTCTCTTTTATTTATTTTTTTTACTTTTTTAGTGTTGAAAGTGATTAAGGTTAAAATATTAAATCCCTAAGGCTAGTAATGAAAAATCACTGGTGTGTTTTCCAGTAATACCAGTTATTTTTTGGCTGTGTGGCCTGGAACTTCAAATTACATTTATTTCATATAGTTCCATTTGTTGGAAAATATGCATAAAGGTTTACTTTGGAATTACTTTTCTGTTTTGCTGGGAAATCATTCTCAGCTTGCCTTTCATTAATGAGAAAGATTTTTTTTGAGTACCTACTATGTTCCCAGAACCTGTGAGAGTGTAGGAGAAGCATGGGACACAGTGCATGCTCTGGAGGGTGGAGGTAGCGTGAAAAGTAAATGTACTGGGGATTATGGAAGAACAATCTATGAGAGTAGGGAGGGACAGTTGTGGTTGTATAAAGGTGGTTGTGAGTCAGGCAGACCTGTGCTTCTGATTGGTTCCTAGATCACATTGCTTGACTTTCTTGAGACTCTTTTTCCTCACCTATGAAACAGCTCATAACCAGCCCTACCAATTAATCCTACAGGGTAAGAATCATTGGCTGCACCAGGGTAGGAATCACTGGCCGCACTTAACACCATGTTTGGCACTGAGGAACAAGACAATGAAAAGTCTTTGCTCCTGAAGTCATCATCTAGGGCTAGAGGGATGCAGATAGTAAGTGCTTTGGCTATCAGAGAGAAAGGGAATTGGTAAGGCTTGTCTTTTTCCCCCAGAATTCTATGTTTCCATTAATATTTTTAAATACTAGGTTGATACCCTCATTTATCTCCCACATGAACCATACTCTTTTTTTATTTCTTTTTTTACATGGGTAGGCACTGGGAATCGAACCCGAGTCTCCGGCATGGCAGACAAGAACTCTGCCTGCTGAGCCACCATGGCCCACCCCAAGCCATGCTTTTGATACTATAATAGGCTATTGTAAAAACCATTTGGAATATTGTCCTCTTTCATGTCCCTCTTCTGTGTTTGTAGACCTTTGCAGGCTGCCTCTTTGGAGTTCTGCTTTCCATGAGCAGTTGCACAATCAGCCCTGCGTCCATGGAGACCTTCCTCTCTCTTCTTTCCCAGTCTTCTGTCCAGGAGGAGGTCCATTTTACCACCTCCATGGCTGTCCTCCATTTCTCTCACTTCCTCGGCAGCTTCACTTTGCACCCAGAGGATCTTACAAATCCTACCCTAAGCCTAACTCTGGACAGCAGGCACCTGTGCGAGGGGACAGACCACCATGGAATTCCTGGTCTGGAGAATACAAAATGCTCATGTGTACAGCTCAGGGACAGCATGACTGCTGGTACCTGCTGTCCTTGGCAAGCTAGCTGTCTCTCTTCGGGACCCAGTGGAGACCATATGTGCTTCTTTCATCTTAATGCCATATTGAAAATTTATTTTTCTGATTATAAAATTAATGCATTTTTATGCTTGATAAGTTGGAGAATTCAGAAGAAAACAAAAATTACCTTTAACTTCATCTTCTGGAGATAGCTTCAATTAACAGTTTGATACTCTTCCAATTAGTCTTTCTTCTATGCAAGTACAGATCTGATTCTTATATACACACAAGTAATACAGAGCAGAGACTATTGTACCTTTTTTTTTTAAAAAATTATTTTTTTAAACATAACAACATACAAAAATGAACATTCTTACCTCATATATAATCAATAACTCACAATACCATTGCATAATTGCATATCATCACCATGATCATTTCTTAGAACATTTGCATCAATTCAGAAAAAGAAATAAAAAAATGGTATGTGTGAGTTTTCTTCTTTTTTCTACTATCGGACTTTTGAGTTTTAGTAATATTTTTCTCATAATAAAAGTAATACCAGCCAATATGCAAATTTATTTATTCAGAATTATAACTTACATGATTATTTCCTGTGAAGCCTGTATATTTGTGTGTGTGTGTGTGTGTGTCTATGTATATACACACAATATCATCAGTCCATAAATAGTCAACATTTACCGTAGATACTTCATAGGCTACTTTTTTACTATTACTTTCTTAATTTTTTTAATTCCTTATTTCATCTTGGACTCACAGCCCTTTAGACTTCCTCTTCCTTTTTACCGTTTAGATGGAATTTGCGCAGTGGCCCCATGCCGAAGTGCTGAGACAGTTGTATAATTAATTTTAAGAGCAACCTGGTTAGGAGAAGAACAGTTAAATATTATCGAGTTAAAAACAGTGCACTCTTATGAATGGATCCCTATGTCTAGTGAAGTCAAACATTCTAGTAGAATTCTGGCCTAGCATATGTATTTATTCCAGAAATATTTTGAAAGTATCCTGTATGCAAGGCATTGAGTTAAATAGTTTTGAGGATACAAATATGAATTAGGAGAAAGATATGTAGGAAAATCTTTACAGCAAAAGGAAAGTAGGATCTAAGTGCCATATAATAAATGTCATAATTGTATGAATCCCTAGAAAAGTTCAGGGAACTCTCTTAGAATCAAGTGAAACTTCCTGGAAGAGAGAGCACATGGTCAGGGTCTTTTAGCACAGATAGGATGTCAGCAAGGGAATACTTAGGCAAAGGAATGGCATACACAAGCCACAGAGTTAGATGAGAGTGAATATTATGCCAAGGAATTTGGACTATATTTTGTAGGCAAGGGGGCAGTTTAGAGATGGAGTCAGACTCTGACATGATAAGACCTGCACTTAAGGAAGATAATTCTGATGCAGAGAGTATAAGTAGAGAGAGAGAGAGAGAGAGAGAGAGAATTTGGAACACAATTGTTCTGCTTGACAACTTGGTTGGCATAAAGTAGAAAAGCCACTTGGTATCCACTGGGGGCAAAATCAACATGACTTAAAGAAAATTTGGTGAGTAGAAAGAGTAAATGTGACCAAAATCTTCTATTTTTGGGTAATTCAGAGGATGGCATTCCTTTTACTGTGAGTAGGAACACAGAAGTAAGGAATAGGTTTGCAAATAATAAGGTGATGAATTTAATTCAGCTGCACTGACATTGTGGTGACCATGAGCCATGTTTAGGGAGGTTTTATACCTCTGTTCATAATAAAGCTTGGTACTTGGCCAAAGAGATCAAGGCTACAGGTGTAGAGTTGTAAATTAGGTTAGCCAAAGTGGTTGAGTCAATAAGCGAACTCAAGAAGTGTTAGACAAGTAAAAAGAGAAGGACATCTAAGACAGATCTGTGAAATATCTGCAAATTAATTGACAGAGGAGAGAAACAAAGGAAGACGAACAAAATAACCAGGAAAACATTTATTTTCTGTGGTCATGAGAGATTAGTTTTCTTCCTAGTGTTTCATATAATATCAGCTAACTTGCCTGACTTATCCCTCAAGGATAGATTTTAAAAGTTGTATGTGAAAGTGCTAGGGAAACCAACAGATGTTTTGCAACTCTTGAGTCTTTTAATTAGTGTCACATATGTGAAGGCAAGCGGAGATGTGCAAGGGAGAAAGCGGTGTCAGTGATACAGAGTTTCAGAAGAATAGGTGTTTCTAGCCCATACTGTATATAATTTAATTTAAGGAAATGAAGCCAAAGCAGGGAGTTTGTCCTCTAATCACCTAGAGCAGTGTTTCCCAAAGTTTTGAACATATGCCCCTGGTGGTATGGAAGGGAGTTTGTATTTGACACAAGCAAGACATTAAATAGAAGTGAACCATGTAGTAAGAATGTTATTCTCTTTTCATTTCTTTTTAATCCTTCTGATTTGTGTGAAGGGAAAAAGTCTCAGTTGGGGCAAGTAAGTCTTTAACATCTAACACTAGCTAATCCCCCTTTTCAATAAAGAGAGGTCAGAAGCCTTTAGGTTGTCCACAATATCTATCTACAACTTAACACCATACTAATTGAAATATTGACATTATAATATTTTCTTATTTTGGCAGGTGATACCAGCTTTCCAGTTATGACAGTGATATAAAGTTTCCTTTAAAGATATCTTTTTTTTTTTTTAACAAATAGGTAATCAGTGTTTTAAAGATATAAAGTAAATAATTGTACAGATAATATACAGATAAGGAAGAATTGAGGAAGTGTTATTCCAGTGATTAAAGTTTGGGAAATTTAGACCGATCAGAGCCCTTCCATCCTCTGTTGTTTAGAGTGGCTGCCCTCAGTTCAGCCAGACTGGAATTAATGTGTGAAATTTATCCTGGCATGGGGAGGGGCAGGGCTCCTGGGCTCTAGACCTGGACTTTTTTTTCTCCATAAGCCATCAATGTCATGTGTAGCGCTAGTGACTGTGTCAAGGCTAACACACAGCAAGGAAAACATCCACGAATTTATTCTCTCGTGATGATTCAAATTCTGCCTCATTTGTGAAGGATGGTTGCTCTCAGAAGGAATGTCTGCTTCAATCAGAGCCATTTATTAATATTGAAAATGAAATTGAAAGTGAAAATCTGTTTGAATTTCCCTGAACCTATGCCTTATGCCACAACCCCACTCAGTCAGTAGTTTCTTTGCAGTCATACCTAATCGCTTTGCAAGCCCATGTATTTTGTTCCTCACTGTAGCAACACATAGGCAATAAGTCTTTATACTTAGAAAAAAAGTCTCCAGCCATCTATTTAGTAATATCTTTCCCTGTCTTTTACAATTTACTTCCCCTGAGAAAAGGGAGGGTAGCTAAAGTGTTTGCTAACTGGTTAAGGCTTTCCTAAGTTTTATTGTGAATTAATGTTACTCTATATTCCAAGCAACTCTTAAAAATAAAAGCATGCCACCCATCTGGAATATAACAACATGGTGATTTCCACCATCAAAAAGCAGGGCCAAGTACCAGGCAATAAATAAAAGGTGAGAAAACTGGGGATAGAAAAATACACATGCAGTCTTTGGGTCTGAATCATTTGAGTTTGTTAACTGCCTTTAAAAAGTTTCCATATGGACAGCTTCTTCTCTGTAATCAGAAAGGAAGTACCTGTCCCTGTCATTTAAAAAAAAAACATTTTTATTGACAAATCTTTAAGCACATACATTCCATACATGGTATTTTTATCAGTGGCTCACAATATCATCACCTAGTTGTGTATTCATCACCATGACCATTTTTCAAACATTTGCCTCACTGCAGAAAAATGAATTAAAAGAAAAAAGAAAAAACTCATACATGCCATACTCCTTACGCCCCCCTCATTGACCACTAGCATTTCCATCTACCCAATTCACTTTACCCCTTATTCTCCATTTAATTTAATTTTTATCCATTTTTTTTTTTACTCATCTGTCCATACCCTGGACAAAAGGAGCATCAGACACAAGGTTTTCACAGTCACACAATCACATTGTCAAAGTTATATCTTTATACAATTGTCTTTATCCCTATTGTTTTTGAACCACCTTGGTGTCACCATTTGCTCTACCCCTTGTGCAAGGGACTTAGCCAGGTTAATCACACCTGAAAAAAAGGAATAAATAATAATACAGCTATTGTTCTGCCCAAATGAAGGTTTGTATGTAAAATCCCCAGCAATATGATAAACACTTCAGAGAAATTCAGCAAGTGTGAGTTCTCAACTTCTCAATAAAGCTATTTGAACAGCTGAGACTAAACTTGCACTTGATTTTGGAAGGTCAATGCCTCTTTTCTTCTCTTATTCTTTGTACAGTATTAAACTTCGTCCTATGCTTGCAGATTAAGGGAACAGATTAGAAGGTATAAAGAATGCCAGGGGAAAAAATACTGAGAAATTGGAAAAAATAGAAATAATTCAAACATCCATAGCCATCTGAGGCTATTTATTATAGAGGAAAACAGCCCTTCATTTCCTACCCGTTACTTAGAACTTTTTTGCCTGTATTAAAGCAAGATATAATAAGGATATTCCAAGTAATGCTCTTGATCTATCAAGGCTAAGTTAAATTATATACAGTTTGCATACTTGAGAAAATACATAATGTGCTTGGATAGAATTTCAATTTGAAAAGGATCAATTTTTAAGAAAAGATAATTTTGCGTGTGCTTTTTCAGGCAAACCCTTACTCAATCCTGGAGGTCAATTCAGTCTCCAAGGGTCCCACATGACCATGGTCTCATGGAAGTATCTTTTATGCATCTTCAGAAAATGAGCTTTAAAAGGATCCCTATATTCTGTGGAATAGGATATGGCATTTCTAATTGCTATGTTAAAATGATTTATATGCAGATGTCATTTTGTTTGTTTCAAGAAGGAGAATGTGTCAGAAATTACTTGTGAACTTTAGTGGTTGCAACTTTCTCACATTCTTTTCCTTGGGTCTTGTTAGTGCTATTTTACCCAGGGGCCGGTGTTCTCGTCTGTGATTCTCTGGGCAAAACACTTGAACTGGGCTTGGTTAGCAGGTTAGCATCAAAGTCCCTTCTAGGTTGTCCCCATATGAACAACACAAACCTAAGTTAGTGCAAATACATGTGTTGATCCCACCGGGTGTTGATGCAGTGCCACAAATACTGGGTTAACTAAATCCAAGAGGAGTCAAGAAGTGGGCAATTGCAGACGCTATAGAGAGACAGAGATAAAATGCAGAATCCAGTACCATCAGAAGTCAGCCAGTCAAATACCAAGGCTGGATTTTTCAAAGAACCAGATAATGGCAGTTTTATGGCCATTAATAACATCTTAGTTATATAAACAAAGATAAGAGTAATAAAAAATAAATTCTGTTTCACAGCGCAATGTGATTGCCAACAGGGTTCAGAATTCAACTTTCTCAGCGTGCACGTGGCATTGCATAATGGCCCAGGGATCCTTCTGCAGCCCCCTGCCCAACCTTCTCGTTCCCTTTTATGGACAGTGCTTAGGACTGCCAGACCCATGGGTTATTCCAGGAAGGCAGATTCTTTGGTTTCCCTTTAAAGCTCTTTGATTGTGCCTCTGGTAGTTAATGTGCCAAACGGTCTTCCGGGATATTTCATACGTGTGTTCTGTAGCTAATCAGAGCACCTTGACCCACTGTTTTCCTACCTCTGTGTTTTCCATATGTGTAAGGGCTCAGTTCAAACACCAGGCCCAGCAACTTCTGGAGAGGCATGGCAGAGCCCAGCTCTGCTTTGGGTGTCTGCTTCAGAGGCTTTCCGAAGGATATCCTGTGTGAGATAAACCATTTCATTAGACCAGCTTCAATTTTCAAACCAGGAAGCAGAATGCTTGCGTTACAGGAAAAGCCAGATAGTGTTGTTATGGTTGTACGCGGAGCACTTGTAAATATTGTTGTCAGTGTCTTTTATACGGGTTTCGTCAAGAGCGTATTTAAACATTGACAGGTTAATTATGTGTTTTAAAGCTTTGTTTATTGAGAGCTGATAGGAAAGCTTCAAAATGAGTCCTTGTACATATTGCAATGACAGTTTTTCCCCAAATGTCTCCCCCAGTTGATCACGCCCCACGCCATCCGGGTGCAGACCCCTCCTCGGCATATCCCAGGCGTGGTAGAAGTCACATTGTCCTACAAGTCCAAACAGTTCTGCAAAGGGACACCGGGAAGATTCATCTACACAGGTAAGGGACACCGAGCACAGAATGGCCTTGGCCTGGGATGCTTTATTTTTTCTTGTGTGTGTGGGTATGTATTTTGTTTTTAAATCTAGTTTCTGGAAAAGAAGACAGTCTTTCTCTATGTCAGGGCCAGTTGAAATAATTGGTTGGGTACCTAAAGAAGCACATGAAACAGGAAGGAAGGGGAAAGGAATGCCAGGCAACCCCAAATCTCTCTGGATGTCAAGCCAGTTGTATTGGGGTTTGTTTGCTTAATGGAGGAGAGGTGTGCTTTAGTCAGCAGAACATCTTTCTTCCAGCCTGATCATAGCATTTGTATTAAGGACGCTTGGTGGTTTCGATATTTAATTTTTGGTTGGTTCTTTCTCCCCCGGTAAGCTGCATTTTGTCCTCAGATGTTCTCCTCAAATAGCCTTGGCACATGGACCCACTAAGGTTACAGGGTGAATATGAATTTCCTGCCCTCAGATGGGGAGACCCAGGCAGGTTGAGTAGCCAATGTGTGTTGGTGTGCTTGGTCTGAGTAGCCGATGTGTGTTCCAGGACAGTGACCCAAAACTGTAATGTGCAAACCAAACACCTGGGGATCTTGTTAAAACTCAGATTCTGACTCAGTAGGTTTGAGTAGAGCCTGAAATCTCCATTTCTAGTAAGATCCCAGGCAATGCCGATGCTGCCGGTCCAAGGACCATACTTAGAGAGGTGAAGTCAAACTCAGCTTAGTAGTGGTCATTCCTGGATAGTGGTTTCCAGGAAGTGGTTTCATTCCTCATTTGATAAAGGACCACGGGGCCAGATTAAGTACAGAGTGGAAATTACTTTTATACAAAGAGACTCCAAAGCAGTGAAGGGATGACTCTATTAGCACATCCTAATTATAACCATACAATTAAACGGATAAATTTTATTTTGTTGGGACGTTTTCCCTCAAAGCATCTTTCCATTTTTATTTTGATAATGTGGAGCAAAACCAACCTTGCTTCTTCTTCTTTTTTTTTTTTTTCATCTCTCTCCCTCCTCTCTCTCTCAAAATTATAAAAACAATTAATGCATTCTGACCCTTGGAAATGCCTCCCAGCCCTTTAAACAAAATACAGGTTTGGTGCCTGCCTGACGATTAGTTTTAGTTAATTGAAAATTATAGGATTGACCCAAGAGGAAAATTTTGTTTGCACTCCAATCACTTTTACAAATTAAGGAAAATTACCACAATTTTGTTTAGCTAAGGTTTCACACTGAGTTCAAGAAATTAGCTCAGCCATCCCAACAAAGTCAGCACTTTGTTAGCGAGTGCTTGAAAAAAATAATAGTCTATCTGGCGTTTTGTGGTGTATACAAACGAAGCATAGAGAAAGCTATGATGCTTTATAGAAGTAGGCCAAGTGTTTTTAATTAGGCTCATTGGTTCAGCATAAGTTTTGAAGAACAATCAAACTAGCAGATTAGCTGTTTCTTTTAAAGCTAGGATTTCTTGCCATTCATTTTTCCCATGAGAACTTCCACATAGCACTCTTTTTTTTTTTTTTTTTTTTTTTTTTACAAGCCTCATTACGGGCCTGCAAGAAAAGGACCAATTGAAACTTCTGATACTGTAACATTCCCCAGCATCATTCCAATGGATGGGAGTTTTTCACAATGTTCCCCCCTGAACTCAGTGTTCTGGAACATATTACAAAACCACAGAGGCCAAATGTTTTCTCTGAGGAGTTTGGACTCTGTTTTTGGCCGAAAACATTTAGGCCTCACTGGCTGCTTATTTACTTTGCTATTAAGATCAAGAAAAGGAGAAGAAAAAGAAAAAGAAGAAGAAGAAGAAAATGCTTTTGTGTGGTGGGAGGTGCAAGAGGCAATCAGGCATGGTTTCCGCTTTAGTGACAACGTCCCTGCCCATTAATGGTTCCATTTTGTGGTTAGGTCTCATTTAGAAGAAATTATTTTTAATCAGTGTTCAGCAAAATATCCCCTTGAGCCACCTGGCCATAAAAATAAAATTAAAAAAAAAATCATCCCCATTAAATTACTTAAGTTCTCAAAAGAAAATAGCTAGGGACCCATCATCATTTTGAAATTTTTTTAACCATTAAGAAAAAGTTGCCATCAGTTTAAGAAATCACATCTCAGAAGACCTGTATCATGCAGGAATTCAGATCAGAGATAAAAGCAGCAGATTTGCAAGTCTCAAAGACTAGTCAAGTAAAAGAGGGGTACGTTGGTGTGTCTGCACATGTATACATGTGTGGGAAATTTAAGGAATAAAAAAATGCTTCTGCTAATCTTCTCTCCAACTGTGAGCAAAAGACAGGAAAAGTTGGAATTTTGAATATTTTGAGAGAGAGTCTAACTTCTCATCCCATTGGAAAAATAAAATGTTAAAGAATTTGGCACAACATCTTCCCTGCTGATAGAGCTGGCTGTTTCTGTCGCTGGGACATGACATAATTCCCAACAGAAGGGAATCTCTGCTAAGTGGTGAGCTACACTTGAGTCTTTTGGCCAGTAGCATTAAATGCCTCTATCAAGAGTCACTCGTTTATGGCTGTTGCTTCCCACACCTGTGAATGACTCAGTTTACCTCTCTACCTGTCACCACTTACTAGCAAAGGAATAGAGATGGGTCATAAGACTTCATGGTTCTTTCTTTCCAAACATCTTCGTAAATGAGCAGTATTCTTCTCTCTGCCAGCAGCTCACACTTCATTCTCTTTAACATCCACAGCATTGCAAGATGTGAGTCTTGGTTTTCTGGATTGTGTGAGCTATCCCTCTTATTTCTTAGTGGAATGTTGGTTGAAATTTTTTCCTTTCTTTGAAAAAAGAAAGAAAAATAGAATCAAGCTGAAAAATAACAACCCAAAATAAGGCACAGTTGCTGTTTTCAGAGTGTGTGAGAGAGTTTGGGTGTGTATGTGTGGAAGCCTCTAGAAATCCACAATCATCTTTAAAAGCTCTGAGACAGGAACAGCATGGCCTAATCTATGCAAATAAAGCCACCCTTTTTGCGGGGGGAAGAGAGAATTTGACTGAACACAGATTGCTTTTAAGCTAGCTCTGCTTTTAAGTACATCACCATCCACTGACGTGTGTGTGCAGCACCAGTGATTCTTCAGGCCAGGGATACACAAGGAATTCTCAGCTGCCAGATGTTTGATGCTCTTGTGTTTCTCCCCAATCAGAGAGGAACGTGAATTGAATAACATGTCCCAGGATATTACCTTGCTATGTCCAGTTGGTCTTATGTAAATGCAGGGCAAGGCTGACTTTGAATTTTAGATGTTTTCTAAAGGAAGAAGGAAAAAAAAAACTTCCTAATCTCAATATTGTTTTCCAAGTCTCTGATCTTGTGCCTAGTCAGTTCAATGGGATGTAAATCCACCTAAAGTCCCCCATTGCTCTGCAAGGGGTTCCCCCCAATACCTTCCTTATTAATCACACAGCTTGTTTTCCTACAGTCATTACAACTTTAAGTGACCTGATTTGTTAGAATTGTGATCTCTCTGCTGAGCCTTAACTAATCTTAGGCGCTGATAAAAGACTCTTAGGAGCTTTTAGCTGCTTCTTCAAAGTTCTTAGAATTGGTTTTCCTGATTAGGAATGGTCAAATCCAAATGCAGATTTTGCCTTCATCCCAATCATTTCTCTATAACAGAGGCTGCTATCTCTGGAGAAAATACGACTAGAAGAATTGGTATCAGGAGAGTGTTTGACCAGCTTAGATAGGTGCTGAGAGCCAGACACTGTCTGCTCCCCCCAAAAGTCAGCAAGAGCCCCCACTGAATGCCCCCTGACAACTCCTAGGTTTGTCTCCTCAGTTCCTTGCTAATGCCAGGCTCTCTCATTTTACCATTCTTCACCCACACTCGTGCCCCAGTGGAAGGATAAATCCAAATCTCTCTATATTAGCCTCAGAATAAACTTCAAAATAAAAAGTGTTCCTGGAAATACTTCCTGTTTATACCTCATACCCAAAATAACTTTGCATACCTCATGTCAAAAGGTCTAGTTTGAACTGAACATGGTCTGTGGAATTTAATGGCTCTTACCATCAAGTGCTTATTTACTTTCTAATTTTCCTTCTTTCTCCCTCATCCCTCTTGTTTTCTGCCCCCTCCCTTCTCTTTTCCCTCCCTTCCCTCTCGTTTTATTTTTTCCCCTTTTCTCCCTGGCAAAGAGACAATGCAGCATAGTGATTGAGTTCTTGAGTTCAAGAGATGATGGATGTAGCATCAACTCAACTGTAGTACTTACTAGAGAAGTTATTTTAGGGACATCACATGATAACTCATTTTGCCAAGAGGATAATAACCTTGCTGAGGTTGTTTTCAGGATCTGGGAAAATATGCGTAAAACATCTAGCACTAAGCCAGATATTAGTAGATTTCACTAATAAATGATGGCCATTATAATTACCATTCATTCATTCATTTGCTGCTGAGTCCCTATTATGGAGTAAACATTTTACATGTGTTATTTATCGTCATCATCTTTCTAGAAGTCTAAGAAATGTCATTTAGGATGTTTACTGAGAAAACTATAGGCACCAATAAATTAAAGAAACAAGTAACACCAGTTAACCATAAATAAAAATTACAAAGTATGAAAAAGAGAGTAAGAAAAAGCAATTTATAATTGTGAATAAACAATGTTGATATAATGAATATTTTCTCAAAAAATGGTCTGAAACAATAAAAATTTTATTCAGGTATGCCTAATTCGTAAAAGTTCTCTGGTGTTGATTTTTTGGGAACAACACATGCTTGTTCTCTTATTTATATCCCAAACTTCAACAACTCCTCTAGAGACCATAGCAGTTGGGTACCATTCTGCGTTAAAGGTGTTGAGGTTATAATTGGCTTCAACTCCTGGTTCAAGAGATTTTAGGCTATCAAGCTCTGTTTCTAGTTCTTGGAGCCCTCCTCCACAAAGTAAAATCTGCCACCCTGGCTATAAATGATGTCATCAGTTATAGGGGAGACATGCAGAGTTAATGTTTAATGAGTCTTCTGTTTAACTTCTTCTTACGCTAATTCATTGCCAGATTAAGGTTCATGAAAAGCCACTTTCATATCATGGGCCTGCAGAGAGGCCTTCCCTATTTGCTTACTATATGTGAGACACGTAACCCAAACCCTTTTGCTTAGTATTCACACTTCATTGTGATCTGGGTCCTATGCTTTTGCTACTCCCATGACTAACACCTTAAGCTCACTTCCTGTTTGGCTACCCTTATCATGGTAATTACCCTGCAAGAGCCAGTTCCCGTGTTATTCCCTCTCTGAACTCACCCATGGCCACTGTGGTAGGGTAGACAGAGCAATGGGCTGAGAGCAAGTCTCTGGGGCTACTACCAGCTGGCTATGAGATGGAGGGCAAATTGGTTATGTGGTCTGGATTCCAGTGCCTTCATTGTAAAAATGAACCAACTGGTCTAGGTGGCTTTGATGTAGCTCATCTTGATTGACTGGAAATGTCTCTGTCCTTGGATCACTTTGATGCATGTGCTTAGACCTCTTGTTCGTCTTTCACTTCTGTATGCCTTTAGCTCTCCTGTTCTGTCTCCAAGTAGACAACTCAAGACCACAAGCTCTGTGAAGAAAGAGATACCCCTTATTGATCTTTTTTTATTTTGTTTTGTACATTTTGGTGAAGCAGCTTGACTCAGTATCTTCCTTGCAATAGATGTTCTGCAGTAACTGACTGACATATTACCCAGGGTCAATAGCTCCTCATTAATTTTTGTGCTCTGGATGACAAGTAATATAAATATTAACTGTTAATTAAGAATCTTTCCTTTTTCACTTGAGGTTTTAAATGCATAGACTATAGTGGTTAGGGTTTATGTTAAAGGGAAAATAAGAATGGATTGATATTATAAATACTCTTCATTTCCTCATCTGTGAAATGGTGGTATTTTAATAATACCTGAATATGAGTAAGTAAATGGGTCAATGTATAGTTCTTACAGTGTCAGGTACATTGTGAGTGCTTCCTAAAAGTAAATTAAAGAAAAGAAAGAAGCAGACAGTGAATGCAGTCTCTCTTGAAAATCCAAAAAAGAATGAGTCATTCTAATTCTGTATGATAAATGTCAGCTTTCATCATGATTAAAGAAGTGATGTCTTTCTAGGCATTAGGGATCAAAAGACTTGGGTTCTCTTTCTCATTTTACCACTGTCTTTCCTTAACTTGTTTATTCATCTCCCAAGTGTTTTGGATAGCCTGTTCTGTTCCAGCCACTGTTCTAAACTGATACAGCATCGAACAAAACTAGGCATTGTCCCTGTTCTTGTCGACCGTAGAGTCTAAGAGAGTTCGTGGACATGAATAAATTTACTCGTTCCAGCCTGAGAAGAGACTGAAAAGATAGGGGCAGACTTTCAGACAAGCTTACAACAAGGAAACTTGATTTTGACCATTCAGAGATGTTTTTCCCCCAGGAAAACATGAAGGATGAGTAAGACGTAACCTGGCAATCAGTGAGACTAGGGATAGGGTCGGGTTGTGGAAAAAGAACAGTGTTTTCACCAAGGGAAGCATGTAACAAGGCACTGGGGTGGGGAGAAATGGAACATCTTGGAAGGAAGGCTGTAAAACATCCAGTGAGGCTGAAAAACCAAGAGGGAGGAGAAAAGGGGGAGAGAGAAGGCTGGTGAGGTGGGAAGGGACAAACCCAGGCAGCACTGCAAGCCATGGGAGGATATTATTTTAAGGACAATGGGCATCCCTTTAAATGTGCATTCTGTGAAAAAAAGTTACTCTGGCTGGCTGGAGTTCAGATGACCAGAATGGATATTGGAAGACCTGTTAGGGGGTCATTGAGTAGTCCGGGAAAGAGTTTTGATGACTTTAATTCTTGTGGTAGTGGTGGAGATAGAATGAAATGAGAGGATTTAAGATGTATTTAAGAGGAAAACTTGCCAGGACTGGAGATGGAGTGGATTTGGGGATGAGGGAGTCAGAGGAATTAAGACTACCAGGTTTTTGTCTTTCTCAGTTTAACAGGATGGGGTGGGGCTATCACTCCGCTGTGCTTAAAAAAGGACATAAAAATGCTCTGCAAAGGGTAGGGTTCAACACATATATTAATTGTTATAAAAACAAGACCCAAGCAAACACAGAGAAAATTGAGGAAAGGAAAGCAAGAATGTGTTTTCTGTTATATCGGATTGTTTTCACATCTGATAACAGGATTCAGCCCAAAGAGGGCCATGTAATGAGCACTTGACTAGCAGTTCTGCCTTAGCGGTGTCCTAATTGGGAAAGGCCCAACAAGTAAGACAAATTTAACAGGTTGCTCCTGTCCACATGTCTTGAATGTTACTCTGAGTGAGTCATTTACGCACAAAGCAAAGGACTCAAGGCAGAGGGAAATGTTTATTCTTTTTGCTTTTATGATACAAAGAGTAGGTCCCCGGCATCTCCATGGAAGGGAGCTTTTTTTATCACAAACAGCGATCCCTCCTGACCTGATGTGCGTTGATGTGTTCCGTGGTCCTGAATCCGTGGGTGTTTGTGTAGTCAAACCCTGTTGGTGCCTAATGGGGGCAACGACAGCCACCACAAAAATCACTAAAAGTACCCATTGTACTTCTGTGGCATCTATAAAATGAAAGCTGTTTCTGCAAAGAATAAAGCTGGCCTGAAGGAAGCATATTATTTTGCATATTTTATGTACATACTTTCCAAGAAATATGACCTTTATTTCCTATTTAGAGTGGAGTGCAATCACGACTTGAGTAGCTAGTGTAACAGGATCATTAAAAGGGATATTTTCACTGACATTAGAGGTCTAAATGGCCACTAGGCCTTATTCACAACCCTGCCTTTTTCCTGTCTGCCCAGAGTTAATAAGTGATAAGGTTGGGAGAGAGATAAATCACAGAAATCCCTGTCCAAAGAAAACATATTGACTACAGCCAAGCAAATAACAGACCATAACCAATGGTCCCATTCATCATTCATGTAATAGGGATATAAAGTATTTCCTACCAATGAAGCCGTATAGAAGGAAAAGGCAGATAAGCTCCCCAATCTAAGGCATGTGATTTGGTTATTAAGGGACATGAACTATTTGTCACATGGCTTTAATCTTTAAGATGTGTTGCTATTTCTAAACTATAAATTTCTGGTGAGGGATTAGAAAGCTATTAACAATAAAGGTAGGAGCTGAGCTTTATGTGTATTCTTGCCAGTGCAGTGCAGTACTATGAAGTCTTGAACCTCTAATCTATTTAGTGTGATATAACGGGATTTGGTTTTCAAAGCCAATAAACTATTGGGAGGTTTTCAAAGTTGTTTGTTTTTTTCTTTTTTACCCAGCATCAGGATAAATTAACCCTTAATGTTTTTTTTTTTTTTAACTATATGTCTTAAAATCTTCTCTAATATCTTAGGGTGGGGGAGGGACCAAACTCGATTGTGTTCTTATTCTCCTTTCCTAAGATTTATTCCAAATGTGTGATGCAGAATTATCTTCTGTTTTAATTCGTCCAGGTTTGCAGAGGGATGGATGCCAGTCCTTTTGTTCATTGTAAAATTTAAATAAGCGTTGTGGCACCCACTCAAGCATTAAAACTGGTCTTTATTTCTTTATTCAAAGTAATTCTCCTTGGTTTCAGATAACTTAGGAAGCACCGACAGAAAATAATTAAACTAGTATTAAAATCATCTACCATTTCTACCTGCATTTTAAAAACATAAGTACTAAAGAATTGTTAGTTGTTATATTATTTTAATGGTACATGCATACCTTGGAGATATTGTGGGTTCAGTTCCAGACCACCACAATAAAGCAAATCTCACAATAAAGGAGTCACATAAAATTTCTGGTTTCTCAGTGCAAATAAAGTTATGTTGACACTATGCTGTAGTCCCATTGTGTGTGACAACATTATGTCTAAGAAAACAATTTGCATTCCTTAATTAAAATGTGACAGAGAGACATGAAGTGAGCTTATGTTGTTGGAAAAATGGTGCCAATAGTCTTGCTCAATAATGGGTTGCCACTAATCTTCCATTTGTATAAAAAAATGCTGTATGTGCAGCACGCAATAATATGAAGTGTAATAAAACAAGGTATGCCTGTATATATTTTGTAGTCTTTTACTATGCTTATATATATGTCACATTAAAAAAATAGGGTGATACCTTACTTAACATTATATAATTGTTATTTTACATTTAACAATGTGTTGCAAACATCAGGGGATTGCAAATTGAAAAGTTTTGGTGCTAGCCATTTCGTGCCTCATCAGAGTCTGACAATGAGATATATCCTCTTCTTGTTAAAGCATTGACACTCTGAATTTAGGTTCTCATCCCTTTTTGTTCTGGAAAACCTATAGCACGGTGTCAGTAGCCCTATACCTGCATTCTTTGGGGTCAGAGTCTGAGATACCCATGCTGATTGGTATTCATTGGCAATCCCCAGCTGTGAGGGCGTGTATTTTGGAGGATGAGACCAGCCCCCAGTGTACTTCAGCTGCAGTGTGGGCTGGTTCTATTTTTGGCTCAAGCCACTTCTGAGGCCAATGAACTCCATAAATTTCCCCAGTGCTATCTGAAGCAGTACCATACTTTCCATAAGTAAAAATGGGAGCTCATCGAAAACCTTTACCGTAATGGAAACGTAATCAAATCCAAATTTAATAATGGTCAGGAGGCAAACTCAGATCCCTCCCACCTCAGCAACATCTCCTGTGATAGTTTGGAGCCCCTTTTTTCTCTCCCCTCTTGACTGGTGGCCAGGTTTCTGCTTTAGTGGGCCTCCAGCAGCCTTTGTTGATTTTCATGTTTTTTCCCTCCTGTACCACACTTTCCCTCACTATACGATTCACTTTTCCCTCACTATCAGATTCTTCTCTCTCAATCTTCTTCTTCTTTGCATTACTGAGATGTATAAAGCAGTTTTTCTCCTCAGAATTTGTGTGAGACTGATTTTATTATTAGCCTATTTTAAAGATCAAAAAAATTTAGTTTAGACAAATGCAGAGACATACTCAGGGCGGTCTCATCATAGAGTAGAGGGGACAGGAATGGAGTAGCTGAGCATTTCCAGAGCCTCCTCGAGTGTCAGCTTCCTGGGGGCTACTTTACCTTGTACACTTGGGAATAATTTACGGTTCTCCAAAATTAAGTTGTTGGTGATGGGAGGTCTGATGGGAACTAACACCCTAATATTTTATTTTTGTTTTTAAAACTGGTTAGCATTGTGAATATAACACATGCTCATGTAGAAAGTTTTTTAAAGACACAGAAAAATATGAAGAGAGAAAGACCCTCCATTATCCCTCCACTCAAAAATAGTCACTGTTAACATTTTGAGTATTTTCTCCTAACCTTTTTCTTTGTGTATTCTTATGTGTTTTATCAGAGTGAATCACACTATGTTTATATAATTTTGTATCCTGCTTTGTAATTTAATTGTAAGACAAACATTTCCGTTGTTAGTTCAAATTCTTCCTAAATACATTTTAATGGGTATATAATAGCCCATTTTATGGCTGCACTATAATTTACTTCATCATTCCCCATGCCATTGGACAACCAGGTCTTTTGTTTCATACGGCTTTTAACATCATCTATGCCAGAATATAGCATAATCTCAAATACGTTTCCCCATTTTCCTGATGAAAAGCTTTTTTAAAGGTTTTAGGACTAAATTAACTATAAAATAACCAATATAGATACCAATGAAGTATCAAATGTCTATTCATAGTATTGCACATTTTGAGTTACATGCATATTTAAAATCACATATATAATGATGTGTTCATTTATAAATATAACTTTCCGCTTTTAGATTTGTAGAACACCTTAATTCAAACTCTTTACAGCCATCTTTGAATCATTGTTTTTTTAGTACTAAAAAAGATATTTTTACTCCCATTATATTCTCTCCTTTTTAAGTTGTAGATACAGCTCTTCTTAAATCTGTGCATAAAGCTTTCACAGGAAATTTTATCCTAAGCTATAAGTATCCATTTGCTATTTAAAAATCTCCAAACATAACCATTTTCAGCAGTGTTTTAAAAACTGATCTCTAAAAGTTTGTTTTAAGAAACATTTATAATGGTGAGAGGCCAGTCTCCCAGGAAAAATTAATTTCTGTTAATTTTCTATTCCTCCTTTTTGTTTTAACTGACTCTACTAGGTGATCCCTGTATGCGTTGGTTGTTTTGTGCCCCAGGCAGTACTTAGCTTGCAATAATGTAAATGAGAAAACATCCTACATATAGGAGAGAATTTCAAATGATTCAAATATGTAGTGAGGGAACTTCCTCGGCTGGAAAATTCTCTCCATATATTTCAGCATATGGATATTTCTTTCCTGTTGGTGGATCCCATGTCCATTTATAATCCTTGGTACAAATTGAACTGTCTGCACCACATAGTATTTTCAACTTGAATAAAGTATATTCATTCTCTTAAGTTGTCCTCAATTTATTCAGGGAATTGAAAGTACAGGTGGAAACCATCCCTTTAAAATGAGATTTGAAAATTTCTGGAAAACATCTGAAGGGTGAGGAGGTAGGCAGAAGCCAGGTCTTCCCAAGCCCGGTGCAAAGGAGTAGAAAAGCCGCCTTCCCCACATGCCCTCTGCTCCTTGACCTTGCAAACGTAATTGTTCATCTTTTTCCTGTTAACACCAACTGTGGTTGACTTCTTGACATCATGGGGGGAAAGCTTGACTTGCAGGGCAGAGCCACCTGGGATCGGCCTATGTGGTTCAAGTCAGGAAGCACCAACTCCCGGGTCAATATGGAGTTAATTTAAGTTCTGTTTAATGCCAAAAATAAACTCACGTAAATATCTGCACAGAGTAAGGCCTTCACAGTCAAGCTACACATGTGCATCCTTTCTTTTCAGTTTTAACTGATTTTTAACATGTTCACTGAGCTAAGCTGCCAACTTGAGGTTACCAGGAGGTTTGGGTGGAGGAGAATGTCTCTGGAGAATCTGTTCCAAGTAAGCTTGTAGGTCTTTTACTTCCTCAATTTCTTCAAGGGTACAAAAATGTAACATCTGAACAGTTAATTCAGAAGATGTGAGAGGATCATCTAATGGCTTGCCAATTTCACTTAATGAAATTGCTAGCATCAATGCAAAAAAAAAAATGAGTGTGACTTGTCAGGAAGTTTTATGTCAGGGGCCAAAGTAGAGACCAAGCTGTTGAGTCTCTGTTTGCCTCCTCTTTCTCTTATGTCTGTGCAAATAAGTACATTACTTAGGTGCAATAGTACAGTTGACCAAGCCTTTCCCATTCATCGATTCTGTTTAGTTCTCTGAGAAATAGATAGGACAAGTATTTTCAGCCTCAGATTCAGAGAGGTAAAGTGGTTCACCCAAGGTCATTTAGGGCACCCAGTGATTGGCCTGATACCAGATCTATATTACACCAAGTAATTGATAATACCTTTTGGTATCTCAGAATAGACTTATACAACTTTTGCTCCATTTTTTATTTGTCTATGGACAGAATTCAGCAATGTAATTGGGACTTAGGCTGCCTCCTCAGCATTGGCACTTTGTTTACTTGTAGCGCTTTTATTTTATTACTAGCCTTTATCACCAGCTGATATGATCTGGATTATTTATTTGTTTACTTGTATACACAGCTTGCATTTACGTCTGTATCTCTCATTAGAATATAAACTCCATGGAGGCAGAGTCCTTGATTGTCTTGCTCGCCACTGCATTCCCATTTCTTAGTTCAGGCCTAGCACAGAGTGGGAACTCAATAAACATTAGTCAAATCGATGTGTGGAAGGATGTGTGAAGGAATGACTGAAATATTGGGTCATAAATACATACAATATGAGCCTTAAAGATAGCCTCATTACCCAAGTTGCTGACTTTATAGGTGATGAAAACTAGGCTTACAAAGTTCAAAAATCATAGCCGAAGTCACACAGCTAGTAGTAGAGCTTTACATCAGATTTCTTTTCTTCTGCCTGACAGCCAAGGGCTGGCTCCACACCATGTTTATTATAGACTTCCCTTAGTCTCATTTATTTATGATGATAATTCTCTGCAGTCAAGACAGACCTCAGTTTGAATTTTAGTTTGATCAATCTCTAGCTAGGGGGCCCTGGACAAAAAGATTATTTTTTAATTGATCCTGTGACTCAGTTTCTTTATTTGTAAAATGGGTAAAGATAATACCTTATAGAGTTGCTATGAGGATTTGACTAGAAAATGTATTAAAAGACTTAGCCGATTGCCTGGCTTATAGTATGTGTTCAATTAATGGTAGATCTTATAAAACAAAGATGAAAAAGAACAGACTCCTGCAAATTTGAAATTTAGAAATGGAAGGGCTCTAGGAGATGGCCTAGACCAATCTTCCCGTTTTGTGGAGAAAGCATCTGAGGCTCAGAAAAGGGAGGAGGCGTTCCCAAACCAACACACGATTGGTTTGCATACAGAACTAGTACACACCATATACAAATGGATGTACTAATTATTTCGTGAATGGCTCTTCCAATACACAGCTGCATAAAGTGCTCACATTTCTAAATGTATATGAAAGTCATTCTACAAACATCACTGAGGTCATTTGGCAGGCTCTGCTCGAATTCTTTAAGGTTTTTTCCGGTTAGTGGAAATGTTCATTGATCTTTGAGTAGACTCTCTGGAGATACGTGATTCCTTGAGCCTTCCAATGTATAATCTGTTTATAGAGTGTCATGGACATCATTGTTCTGATCTGTTTGCTTTCTGGTCTTTCTGTTGACAAAAGGAAAAGAACTTTTCTTCACCTCTGATAAAGTCCCATAGAAAGGCCAAGTGCCACTTCACCACTGATGGAATCATGCACTTTAAGGATATTTCCTTCATCCTCTCTTTGTGTGAAAGAGCAAGACATCTGTGGGGCACCAGCAAGTTGTTGGGAGACCTCATCAGAACTGGAGCATCATTTTCCCAAGGACATTAGCAGGGAGCACCTTGGCAGGTCTACCTGACAATACTGTCCCCTGCCTTACTTGTGTCTTAGGCCCATGGCAAACATATGGTGACTCTCAAGTACAAGGCATCTGTGGACCCTCCATTCTGCCTTCAAATCCCAGTTTTCTAGGGGTCCTTGAGGAGGTAAGATGTGTTAGCCTTTGTTGCATTGAGTGATCTTCCTTCCACTTAGAGGGTTTGGAGGCAAGATGATCAGGGTCAATGAGAGAGAAGTATTTGCATGATGACGGCAAGTCATGCCTGGCATGATGAGGTTTTACAGTTATGTTTGATGCCAGACTGATAGGCTGACTATGAATTGTTAGGCTTGGACCATGATTAGACATGGGACGGTGTCTCTATATCAGTGGCATATCCCAGTTCATATAAAAATCAATGTCTTATCACAGGATTCTACTCAAAACCTAATTTGGAGTTTATATTAGAATTTAAATAAAATAAATTTTTTTCAGGGCTTCTTAAAAAGTTGCTCAATTATTGGGAAAAGTTAAAAAAAAAAAAAGGCAAGATGTCCATTGATGCTAAATGTAATGAGTGGAATAAAAAGTAAAATATATTAATTCTATTTCCCAACTACAGCTACTTAAGGGTGGCTCATTTAAAAACAGACCTTCTTTATTCTGTTAATATAATTATTTAAAGTTGTTCCCACTGCTTTCTTTTCCTCTGAATAGTTCTTCGTTTATTTATATGTGATACATTCATGGTGGGAATCCTTCTAAAGGTCCAGGTTGTAAAGGAAAAGTGATTTCAGTATGTCATAATTGCCCAAATTAAATAATATGTATGTAAATGGAGATTTGAGTGTAAATTGAGCACTGCAATGCTGTAAGGAATTGAATCCCTATATTCCTATATCTTTCAGCCAATCAGAATAAAGTGCTTCCCTTTTTATTCTATACTACTTAGAATAGTTTATTGCATTATTAAGTGCATGTTACAAGAAGCACATTGTTGTTTAAGACTCATTGATTTAAGTAGAACTATTCTTATAAAGTTTCGTAGGCTTTTACATAAAAAGAGAAGAGCCCATATAAAATTATAAAACCTTAATGTAGTATAACAGCCTATAATATAATATAATATTCTCCCATTTTCTAAAGAAACCACCAAAATTTTTAATGAGTTTATTAAAAGTATGGTTTGTAATTCTAGAATGTCATGTCTAATTAGACTTAATGGATTTGAGGATTTCTTTAATGAAATCTGTAGCTTAACTCACCAGGATTATATTCCTTGTCCTCCTGCCCTTAAAATGATTTTCCTTTATTTTTATTTTGGGTAGCATTAAAAAGAAATGAAAGGCTATGATTCTGCCTCATTCTCAGATGGATATAGTGAAAAATACAGTGCTTATTACAAAGTTAATGTGAATTACCATGTAATTACCACTAGCTGCACTATAATGATTATTTAGTTACCAGGGAGCATTCTCTGCCAAATAACACACATTATTTCATAGGAAGCATAGAATTAACTCAAGTCATCCCAGAATTCACTGAGGGAGTATATTCCCAGTCTCTTTCGTTGAGCGTAGGCACTGCTAACATTAACATCTAAATAATCGAACTTGGAGCAAACCGACGGCCGAACAGGATATGAGCTTCATGATTTGATTTGGTGATGTTTTAAACGCTTAGCAGGAGACAGCTATAGAAGCCAATTAAATCTCTCCAAGGTGCATAGAGTTATCTCAATTGCGAGAAACAATTGAAGGGAATTGCATTGGCTCTTTAACTGGAGGGAAGAAAAAGCATTAGGAATGAAATTTCAGATGCAAAGTGCTGATCAATTGCACCTCCTTTTGTGTTTTGCGGTTTTTAATTTTAATTTTTTTTTTGGCTTTGTGCTGTTTTGGCTGCTACTATTTTAAAGGATTTGTACTTTTATTTTGCAAGCACAGGGTTATCTTAAACTTTTCGCCGTGATAATGTTTCTTTGGCCATTGATTATGATGTGCCTTTAAACGAGGTATTGTGTCTAAAGGAAGAAAACAAAAACAAAAACACAAACAAAACATGTCAGTACATCCCGTCCCTTTCAAACATGGCATCTTATTTAGTGTACCGGAATTCCCAGTTTAAAGTAATCACAAAATTTATGGAGAAACGGATAAAAAAGGTTGTAAAATATCGATTTGGGGAAAATAATAACACAACTCATCTATAATAAGAAGAAAAATGAAGCAATAATTCAGGGGGTATCGAGCGGCTTGCTGCTGGGAGTATTGATCCGCTCCTTTTCTGTATAAGATCGCACCTGAGATTGCTCTGAAAGAAAGAACAGCATTGCTCGCTCATTATTTCTCAGATACCATCGCCTTGTTACATGGGCCCTGCAGAGTAGGGATTGTTGCGGCTGGGAGAGTGGGGCCCGCAATAATAATAATAAATAAATAAATAGCTCAGAAATCTATATTGCCTTAAAGCCACAGTGCCCAGTCTTAATAACACATTGGCTCTGGTTTTGTAAGTTCTCCCTTGCTGTATAGTAACTAATGATATTTCTTATGTTTCTTGGTTCATGTGGGGACCAAACAGATCTTCATCTTATATAATGGGTTCTTATGTTTGGGTGAACGCCCATTTTGGCTGAAAAAGCATGGATCTCTGGTATTTCTTTTGAAGTCACTAACTTGAAAACAGTACACTTATGCCAGTCTGAACCAAGGAGCATGTTGGCTTTTGCTTCAGTGATGCGTTGTTGTATATTTTAAGACCATAGAAGTTTTGTAAGAGGCAGGAGTAGTTACAGTTCCTGAACAAAATCTTTAAATAGGGCCTGAAATTTTGAAATTCACGTTTACAAATCATAAATTTGTAATTCAACGGTAAGTCATGAATTTATAAACGCATCTGTAATTTCTAAGGTGTGACATGACATATCAACTCAGCAATGTGTTGGCCTCACAGTAGCTCCTTTCACATGGCAGATTGTGTTGCATTACCAGAGAATTCTAGGTTCTTTTCAGACTTTAAGATTATCCTATAGGTAGTGTTGAGGAAACATGGATGTGTTGTTCTCATATTCTTTTTTTCGGAAGAAGAGCTGGTGCAATAACATTCAAATACCAATTTAATAACAATTTTTTTGATTAGCTCTTATGTTCCAGGTATCCTCTAGGCTCTGAGACCTAGAAAGTAAGGTTCTTGTCCTCAAGACACTTATATTCTAGTGAGGGAAGGAAGGCAAGAGACAAATTAGGATTTAAACAAATAAGATAATTGTCAGACTGGAAAAAGTATTGGAAAAGAACTAGGAGGAGTGATCTAGTAAGAACATAATGGGGCAGGAAGGTTTCTTTAAATGAGAATCGATATGGTAGGATCAGCACAGTATACCAATGGATAGCACTTTGGGCCTGCACAACATCAGCAAGGCCAGCATGGTTTTGTTCTGTGCACTCTCCCCAGGGCTAAAGGCATGCTGTCATTTGCCCAGAAGCTTTGCTGTCCCTCCCCCTCTCCCAGCCACTCTGGAATCATTATCTAGAAATATGAGTCATACCAGCTGACTATGTTCTCAGCAGATCAAGCTTCCTGAAATTCCAATAAGCATTGATCCATGTCATCGCACCAGATCCTTGAAACTGTTGTTTCTGTAATATTTATCTCTCCATTTCTGACTCTAAAAGGAAAAAAAAAATTCGTGGAACAAGAGCCTGATACCTGGTGTCAATAAAGGCGGCTAGAGAGGGAGGGATGGAGAAACAGAATGAATAAAGCAACTAACCATCATGACTAACTCTGGAAATAGCTTTCAATAAACTGCAAAGCACAGCCTCCTTCCTTATTCACATAGTAAGATTGAAAGTCATCACTGAGTCTTAAACCGTGAATATTGAAATTGTGAGATGTATGGTACATTTAGTGGCGACGTTGCTGAAGTGCAGAAGTCATTTTAACTTTGTCTTTTAATTTTAAAGATTTATTGGCCTCAAGAAGAGAGAATATTTATAAGCATTCTTAGGTATTCACAAAACATGTAGTTGCCAAACAGTGCAAAGAATGGAAAGAAATCATCATTACGAAGCTGGATGATTCAGGAAATGTGGTGATAAATATGGAAGTGACAACATATTATCCCAGCCCCTTCCAGCTCCGCATTTTTGAGTCATGATTTTCAAGTGTATCACTGCAGGGAGTGTGCTAAGTCAGTCTGGAGCTAGAGGAATTTTAGTTTTAAAAGAATAACCAGGCAATGTTTGGGAAGTACACATACAATAAATGGTATCAAGACATCTCGGCTTGAATAAACATATATTATATAATTTACTTCTACTCTTTAATTCCTTGAAATGGAAGGAAAGTGGCAAGCAACAAGAAAGCAATTAATTGCAACAATGATTATTTAGCTTCTGAAGTGCCTGAATTAAAAAGAATATTAAGATTACTTTCCTACTAGCCCATATGCTTTTTTTAAAAAATCATTGATGCTTTATAAATGTTAGATGCATTTGGATTGTTTATTTAAAAAATGCTAATTTGTTCCTTGTTGGCAAACAGTTTGTCAAAATGAACTCTTGGCCATTCTGTTAGTTGCTTCGTGTTGTCCCAAATTCATAAAGATAAATGGCATATCATAGCTAATCTATGATAATCCTTCTCTGTCATGTGCTTCTTTTAATTTGAGACAGGCTGATAGTTGAAAAACCAACTTGTGGCTGTCACTTTGATTTTCTGGTGTGCATTAGATCTCTCTCATAACAGGCAAGTACCCAGTAAATGTTGAATGAATAAGACCTTGCTCTCTGGACTTGGGCAAGTTACTTAGTCAACTAAACCTTACTTTTCTTAACTGAGTAATGGGAGAAATAAGCATGTCTTCATCACTAGTTTGCTGCATTCAATAAAATATGTGATATGAGTAAAGCACTTAGAGTATCATAAATGGTGCACAATAAGGAGTTAAGAAACAATAGTTTTTACTATTACTGACCTTAAGCAGTTCTTAATCTATGAAATGATTATGTGACAGTCTATTTTTATTTTGTCTCCAATGCCAAGTACTGGCTGGCCCAGGGTAGATGCTCAAAATATGTTTGTTGAATGAGTAAATCCTCTGTCTCATTAATAAATGACTATAGCTATTATTGCTAGTACTTATAAGGCTCTTACTATGTGTCACACATTTTACTAAACATTTGACACATTTTTAGATATCTAATTTTTAAAAAACAATACTATGAGATAAAGACTATTGTTATCCCCACTTTAAAAATGAAGAGGCTGAATAAAAGAGAAATTGAGTAATACGTTCAAGACCATGCAACTAGAAAGTGGCAGAGCTGGGATTTGAACCCAGGCATAGAGTTCCATACAGTATTATTTAGGTACAAGATTAATGTGAACTGCTATTCAGTGCTCTGATCATTCATCCATTTAACAGATATTTATTAATCATCTGCCATATGTGAGATACGGAGGATACCGCGTACAAAATGGGAACATTCCCTGCCCTCACGGGAATAGAGCCTAACAGGGCGTCTGATTTTCTCCAATCCCATTTAATCCCATAGTTAACTCAGTGACTGTGATAATGAGAGACAGTAAAGGTCTTACTTGATGAAGTGGAAGGGAGGCTGTAAACATTTGCAGAAAGGAGAGTGCACGGGGAAGGCTGCAAGGGTGACATTGTAATGACTACAATGGGTTACCCAGCATGCACTCCACCTTCCCTTTAGAGGATATGGGATGCGGGTGTACACCACATGCCTTGTGAAGCCCTGGATGCTACTGAGGCTCCTTCTTACCCTCATATTCTGGAACAGATGTGTGACCTCTCCATGTGAACCAGCACTACAGTCTCCGGGCCGGGGCTGAGGAAACCAGATTCCCAGTCCAGCCAGGAGGAGACAAGCTGCCACAGGCAGTGGGGTGGTGGGGACCCTGAGAATCTGGATCAGAAGTCATTTTTTTTTACAGAAATGTTTCACCAACTTTTTCTTTTGTGCCTGGGACCTGAAGGGAAAATTTAAAATGCCCGCAATTTAAATCTGTAGCAGAATTTTGTGACAATTGGTATAAGTGTACAAACCATGGTAAAAGTTTTGCTTCTGTTTGCTTGTTTGTCCTGTTTGGACTTGCTTCATTCATTTTTTAGGTCATTCATTTGTTCATTCGTTCATTGACTTCTTTAGTTATCAAATAGTTATTGAGAAATGAAAAACCAGACAGCTGAAAGGATGAATTGTGCTTTGAGCACTTAAAGCATACTAGCTGATAGAGAGTAAAAAGTCCAGAAATGGTTGCAGAATGGACGAATAAATAGATGGATGGGTGAACAAAAAAGAATTTGATAACCATTGTGTTTATATTTCAAGAAATTATTTTCAATTAGAAATGGATTCAAGTAAAATATTCCAAATAATTCTTGAAGAAGGAGTAAGTCATTTCATAAGAAGGGCAAAAAAGAAAAAAAAATGGTAAAACCAAATCGAACTTGTCCCAACAGGGTTCAGTGATCTTACAAAACAAATCCATTGACCTGGACTCTCCCAGTTTTGTCTGCCTCTGCCTGGGGCCACCAGTCAAAATGGCTGATTATCCTGGGAAAGGCTCTATGGTCTAGCTCATAAACAAAAAATATATATATCTCACACTTGGTCAGAAGGCAGCTCAAACACTTGTCTCTGGAGTCTGGGAAGGTTTAGCCATGTTTGAGATACTGCTGTAGGGAGAGAAACTGTCAGGCAGGGGGCCTGGATCTGGGGCATTCACCCTGAAAGGATGGTGTGAGTCCACCCCAAGACCAAGTACATACTCTAAGTCTCAACTCTGGGCCAACTGCAAAACTTACTCAGGTTTGCTACTAAGTTTTTAAGCTGCAAAAGTACCCCAGACATTTTGGCCAGGTTGCACATTTCCAGAAGAATCCTTTTGAAAAAACTTTTTGACTTCACAGTCTACTTTTCTCAGTAGGAAAGCCACCAACTGTCTTGACCTCAGTGCTTTCATTGGGAGACTATTAGGTGATTCTCAGGTTATAATAATCCCTGCCCTAACCCCCTTATAATCCCCGCCCTAACCCCCACCTTTTTTTAAGAACCCCAGCTGACTAATCACAAGAAAGATTTAGTGATTTGAAAACCCTCCTAGAGCAGAAGCAAAGCTTTTTTTTTTTTGGAGTCTCATTCTCTGTCTTTTATGGAATGATAACTATGTGTAAAGTATGATGCAAAATTTTAGGGACATGGATTTGACTCAAGTGCCCAGAAAATACAAATAGAGGACAGCCTGGGCACTCAGGGCACTTACAGACAATGGAGGCAACTGAGAGGTACCTCGTGGTGATAAAGTGATCAACCCTCTGGTGGAAATCTGGGGAAAAGGCAGCTAGCCTGGGAATCCAGAGAGCTGGGAAGTGGGGCAGGGATATGCCTATGGGGCTGAGGATTGCAAGAATTCCTTTGCATTCCAGTCTCCTGCTATCTCTGCTTGCTGTTGAGCTCCATCCTCTTCAAAATGGGCAATCTTCATATGTAAATACACCAATGAAACATTAGTTTAAAAGAAAATTGTATATTACTCCATATTAGTTTCCTAGCTTCTAAAGCAAATATCATGGAATGGGTTGTCTTAACAACAGAAATTTATTGGCTCACAGTTTCAAAGGCTGTGAGCCTTGCTTTCTTCCCAGGGTCAGTAACTTCTGGCTGCCCAGCAATCATTGGGGCTCCTTGACTTTTCCGTCAATGACAGTGCAGATGGGGGCATTTTTTCCTTTCTGTGTTCCATTGATCTCCAGCTTCCAGCTATTCCCAGTGGATTTTTCCTCCTGTGTCCTATATCCTTTGCTTATAAGAACTTCGACCATATTGGATAAAGACCCACCTCATTCAGTTTGGACACACTTTAACTAATAACATCTTCAAAGGTCCTACTCGCAAATGGTTCACACCCATAGGACCCGGGTTGGGAAATGAAGATACCTTTTGTAGGGGACAGGAGTCAATCCTTAACATGTAAGAAATTATAAGAAAATTTCTATCCTCCCCATGTACCTCTCTTTAGTTTTACCTCTCAGTTAGGATATGTCCTATAACATTCTAGAATTCATATACAAGTGATTTTCTAACCTCACCTTTTTGCATTGTTCCTCTCTAACCTCCCCCAAAAGATATTTGCTGATATTTAGGGTATTTGTATTTTATTCATTTTGCCATGGAAAACCCTGGACGTTTCTGTGAATTCAATTTTGAATAAGATACATTTCTTGCCAAGCATCGGAGTGAGCAGAGTTTCCTATTTTTTTCCAATGTTGCTGAGACACTGTTTCTCAAAGAAAAATAAGATGCTTATTTTTGGTGGGTCCCTTTCAGGTAAGAGCGATGTTTTTGATCTGATGTCATAGATTTGGAAACAAGGGTGGCAGCGGGGGGAGGAATAGATGAAGGGGCTTTTTCTTTGCATAAGTTATTGAAAGAATAAATGAATGAGGGACATTCCAGCCAAGATTTATGAGTAAGTCTTTTCATCCACTTCTTCCTCCTCAAGATCTCCATCTATGTATCCCCCTCTAATCATATTATTGCAGTTTTTGAGAATTTTGCTATGAAATCTTCCCATTCTACTGTGCCATCACTTCGACCAAACTACATTGTCAGGTGAGCAGTTGGGACTGAGGTTCAGGTATTCTGTGGTCAGCCAGGACTGCACTCAAATGAGGGGTCACTGCTTGGAGGGTGTATAACTTAAGTGTTGTAGGGAAATGGCCTTTCACCAAGACTAAAGATGTGTTGACTTTTGGGCAGGGAAATGTCAGCTCATGTATCTCAAGAGAGTAAATCACCTCTTATTAATGGTGATCCCTACAAAGGACATGTTGGATGGTGAACTTCTGATAGAGCTTTATGCAGTAATATGTAAAATATGCAGTTGACCAGAAGTTTGCAGTTTTGACTAATAGGATTATTCGTCAATGAGTAATATGTCAAGTTTGCCAAGTCCCAGTTTATAGCTGGGCCTTCGTAAACCAGAACTTAGTGTTCTAACAGTCAAATGCACTCCATTCTTGAAACTTTAACTCCAGATAGAAAAAATATATATTAGCAAATAAACATTTTCACCAACAAACAAATTCTGAGGTTACGCCCTCACATTAACGTTAGGTCTGCAACAGCTTTGGTCACAGGGGGTACTCAGAACAGGTGCTCTTGGCAACTACATATTATGCCTGAAAGTAAGAATTTGGGCAAGTAGAAATTTGAAGTAACTGTGGTAGTGCTATTAAGTAACATGAACCCTGGGGAATTTGATCAGTGGAGATTGACAATTTGGATGAAATGGGCCATTACCTGAATAATTAGTTTGCGTAACATATAGGCAATAGTCTACATAGCTAGTAAGGTGAAAACAATGGTCAGCTAAACGAAGAAGAAAATGCATTCACCCCAAAGTCTGGGAAGGAATACCAGCTGGTTGACTGATTTCAGTGTTTGTTTTTCAGCTGGTGGTTTTGGTGTGGTGGAGACTCATCAGGGGTTTCCTGTCTTTAACATGCTAGTTCTCACAGACTGTCACCTTGAATAGAAAAAGTATGCTGGTCTAACTCTAAGATTATAGACAGAACCCAGCAGATGGCTATCCTTTCTTTCCACTAAAGATTGCTTTCTTCTCTTGTTCTGCCTTCAAGGTGTGTGTTTAAATGATTTTGGTATTAATTATTTTAGTAGTTCTTTTGTAGTCGGTGGCAATTTGGGACAGAGTGCAATGGTTGTGCACAGACTTTAGTTATTAAGAGATTTCCTGTATTACATGCATTAATGTTGTTGGTTTCTACTCCTGTTTCCTTCCTTTCTCTCTCTCTCTCTCTTTCTCTCTCTTCCTCTCTTTCTCTCCTCCCTCCTTTTCTTTTCCCTCCCTCCCATTCTTTCTTTCTCTCTCTCTCTCTTTCTCTCCCTCTCTCCTCTCTCTTTCTTTCACTTTAACTTGCTTCACCAGAGAAAGGAAGACTAATTAAATTGTATTATCCTGTTAGATTACTAAAACCATGTTTAGATAAAAAGTAACTTTTTGCTTTTCTTACTACAGTTCACAATTTTCATTTTGTAAGGCATCTTTTCTAAATTTTGTGCTTTATTATTCTTGCAGTGTTGAGCGAGTGAAAACAAACTCTAGTTCATAATTCACTTTAAAGAACATTCCCTTTCTTTCTATTCTCTTGTTAAAACCAAATTGTGTGCAATTTGTAGGAAATTGAAACCACATTTTTCACTTAACTTTCCAAAATTAAAATTTATGGGGAAAAAGAAGTAATAAAACAGTTACAATCTGGTCATCTATAATTATCTGTGTGGTTTGAGCAGTTCCACATTTGAAAAAAGTGACACTAACAACTTATCAAGATTTTATAACTGTGGGACATTTCACTTCTCTTTTGCTACTTTGCAGCCAAGACCATCACAAAATACTAAAAGTTACAGTATTAATTTAAAAAACCAGATGCATAAAGAATAACTTCAAAATGCAAGTAAAACAATGGGCAGCCTCTAAGAACAGTGTCTTCTTCCTTTAATCAATACTGTAATTTATTACAATAGAATTTACCATTATATACTATTCTTATTTCAATTATTGTCCCAGATTTTAGTTGGTTTGACATTTTCTCATCAAACTACCCTGAAAGAGAAAACCGCAAAACCACCAAGACATAGTATGCTATTTACTGGTGCTGCCGTTCCTGCCTTGGAATCTCCTCTTTCAGTGCCCCTCGATCCTTACAGAGTCCCTGCGGAAGCTATGAAGGCATTTGAGTGCTAAGCTGCGGCATTTTTCTTGGAATAGTTTCTTCAGTCACCCATCTTTTGAGATTGCTGTCTGTCTTAGTTTTCCATGGCTGCAGGCTAGTTGGCTTAACCAACAGGCATTTATTGTCTCACAATTTTGGACACTGGAAGTCCAAGATCAAGATGTCAGCAGGGTCTTGCTTGCTCTGAAATCTGAAGCATTCTGGTGGTAGCTTGGTAGCAATCCATAAATCAGTCTCTGCCATCATTGCTGACCAACTGTCTCCTCCCTCCTCTGTCCAAATTTCCCCTGCTTATAAGGAATCCCTTCATATGGTATTAAGGCCTGCCTTGATTCAGGTTAGCCTCACCTTACTTAATAACATCTTTAAAGAGCCTATTTACAAATGGTTTCACATCCACGGGATCAGGGGTTAAGACTTGAATATGTCCATAATACTATTTTACTGTCCCCCAT
This sequence comes from Tamandua tetradactyla, assembly GCF_023851605.1. Taxonomy (NCBI): domain Eukaryota; kingdom Metazoa; phylum Chordata; class Mammalia; order Pilosa; family Myrmecophagidae; genus Tamandua; species Tamandua tetradactyla. Next base: position 39,971,062 of record NC_135346.1, on the reverse strand, counting down.
AAAAACAAGTTTTAGATCCTAAGACATTTGATTCTTCAATCCTAGTTCTTAGTAAGAAGGGAAGTTCATTTATCATGAGCTCTTTGTGGAAATATGCCCAATTTTCGAGCTCCTGATGTGGCTGTGGTGAACTCATTCATTCATTTGTTTATTCAGGCAGTAGATATTTATTAAGCATCTACTTAGTGTTGAATGTTCTGTTTCAGTATGAGCATATAATGAACAAAACACTGCAAAGAGTGCTGACACATAGCAAATACTCCACTGAACCTTAGCTTCTTCCTTATCATTTTATTTATTTGTTCGTTTTTTATTTTTTATTTTTGCAGGGACAGGCACCGGGAATCAAACCCGGGTCTCTGGCGTGGCAGGTGGGAACTCTGCCTGCTGAGCCACTGCTGTATGCCCCCTATTTGTCATTTTAAATAGAAATGTATAGATGGGAAAGCACAGAAAATCCATTGAAAACTGCTACAATATTGAATAATGACTTAAGTTTAACAGAAAATTATACCCCTTGCCCAGATGAGCTTATCAAAAACACTTACTAAAGCTCAAAAGTTTTTCAAGTATTTTATTAGATCCTTTTTTTTTTACATTTGTATCGTATTTCTGGTTAATACAAGTCAGAATATGTGTACCAGGCCTTGTTCTAAGTGTTTTATAAACAATGCCTCATTTAATTTGCTGCTATCTCTATAACATAGGTACTATAATTGACCTTCTTTTGCAGATAAGGAAACTGAGTTAAGAGATTAAGTCATTTGCCAAAGTTGGACAGCTAGTAAGTGGAGGGGCCAGACTAAAACCCAGGCACTGTGGCTACAGAATCCATCCTTGTAACACACTTCAATTTGGGGCTTCCAGAAGTACTTCAACATTTATGTAACTATACGCTGTCTTTAAAAGTGGGTTGATATCTGAGTGCCTAATACTTGGGCACATCTGATCAAACTGTCTGTAGAAAATTTGCCCTGCCTGTATACGGCAGGTTTCCAAAGATGAGCCAGCTTCAAAGCCCCTGACATGTGACAGCTTTCAGATCATTACAAGCCAAGAGCAAACCAGAACATGGAGTCAGACCTTCCATCTATCCAAATCCCATCCATCCATCTCTTTATTACTTGTTTAGATATGAAATACTGTATGCTGATTATAGAAACTCTGAAGAAAACAGCATAGATGTTTATTAAAGCATTAAAACCATCCAGTAACCATCACTCAGAGATGATTGCTGATATTTTGGTATATGTCCTTCATTTTTTTTCTATGCACAATAAATATCTATGAGTGCTTGTTCATATCTGTGGTTATATTTTTTCATATTGTGTATATGCACAGTTTTATATCCTGTTTTATTCATATAGCTTAATAAGCATTTTTCCATACATTGAAACTACTTCATAAACATAATATTAAGAAGCTGACTAATTTTCCATATGGATTTACTAAATTTATTTATCCATTTCTCTACTGCTAGATATTTAAGTTGTTTTATATACTTTAAAATGATACACTCCATGTTCTCCTTTCTAATTTTGATGCCTTAAAAACCATTGTCATTTCTGGCAATAAAATGTTCTAACCCTTTTTGAAGATTTAAAAAAAATGTCCTTCCATGGCTCCTTTATTAGAAGACTTTTTAAAGTAATTTGAAATGATTTTGTTTTTATTATTTTATTATTTGCAATATAAAATAATGCTGTAAAATATGGAATAGTGGAAATAAAATATATTCAAGTATACCCATGAACTCACCATTAGCCTAGGAAATTATGCTAGCCATAAAGTGAGCATATTAAAGATTTGTATATATTAATACAATCAACCATACTTTTTAATGTATAAGTGTCTAATCTATCAGTGTCCTTTCTCTTTTTTATCACCCAACTGCAAACTGGATTCATTTTGGATAATTACCTTTGGTACTAAATGTATATTATCTGCCCAGTTAGGAAAGAGATTGCAGGGAATTCAGAAATCAATAGTAATAAAGTAAACAGAGAGAATGGAATCTATTTCCTCTCTTACCATTTATTTGAATTCACTCATCTAAAGGCAGGGACCCTGTCTAATGGATGTTGGATGGAGGACCACAAATAAACCCCAGTGGGGATAGCTCTCCTTTTATAATTGATCTGATATTTCAGTAAAATTTCCTATCGTTTGAATATTAAAGTGATGGGTCCTCAATGACTCCAACAAAAATGTTGTTTACAAAATGATTTAGTATTTCTCTATATTTATGTCACAACTCAGTAGGCCTTCTTTCTGTATAACCTCTCTCTTGCCTTCATAAAACTATTTTTGACAGGGGATTAATATGAGATGTGCTGGAGTTATGCTAGCCACAAGCTCATTGTCCAAAGGGAAATAAAATCCAGGTCCCCATCTTGCTGACTCTAATAGAGGCTCTCTGTGAAGTCTCAGTGCTGGTGTCACCATGAGGAAAGATAATCAAATACTCAGAGTTGGGTAAGTCAATGGCACCTCTACTTCAGCACAATTGTCAGAGTACTAGTTTTACCTTGCCCAGATCTCTAAATATCTTGGCAGGCTAGTGAAACTCAGGGAATTGGCATGCTCAGCCTTCCTTGTTGATATTCTAATTCCCACTGCCAAGAAAATATTCCTGCCACATAAAGGAAACTCATAACTGCCGTTATTCAGTATATGTTTATCTCTTTCTTTTGTTTTTTTTAAAAATCCTTAACTCTGTGGGAACTTACTGGTTTATATCATAAGCCTATGGAACTACTAGCAGGTACATTGGAACCCCACTTCCCAACTGTCTCCTACCAAGTGTAGGATTTTACTGCCCTCTCAGAGTGATCTCTCTGGGAGTGAAATGACCTGCTACGGTGCCTTCAACACCGATGTCGCAAGGTCAGGTCTACAGTAAGTCAGGGATCTCACTTGGTGTTTATGGTTTTAGACTCTTGGCCAAGAACAATATCAGATTCCGAGTTTATTTCAAAAGCAAAGGCAGGATGTCTAAAGAGATGTTATTGCGTATTTTGAGAAATAGATCTTCCATTTCAGTCCATGGTTTCCAATATTTACCTGACAATTATTTTTATTTTAATGGGAACCGAATCATTCTACATGCAATAACAGTGTAAATGTGCTTATAACTTTTACAAACTCTAATGATAAATGATGTCTTCATCATCAAAAATCCATACTCACACAACCTTCTGACTTCGAGAGACTTCATGTTCAGGAAGAGTTAGAGCTGGCATGATTTCGCTCCAAGAAGCTTGCTTCCCCCAGCATGGAGTGTCAGTTGATCTTGGGTCTCCTCCACAGGGATGTGCCATGCTAAAAAGGAGCAACCTGACAAGTCTTTGGGGGACATAGCACATCTCAACCCCCTGCTTAGACCTTCCTGCTCTGGAGAGAGGAATAAAGTGGGACTTCCAAACAAGCCAAATATTCCAAGAGAGAAATATGCAGTTATTCCCCGCCCCCTGCCTTTTATCATCATGCCAGCTTTTTACATCCACAAGCCTCTATTTGCAACTTCATCTTCCCTCAGTAGGCACATTGGAAGCCTGCTTAACTGGTGTTCAGAGGGTAGAACAGCATTATTTGTGATTCCTTTGCAATTGGCTCAGAGCAGTGATGAGAGGATGCCAGTTTTGCAAGGGCAGCATTATTTGCTGTGTTCACCACCCAGCCCCAGAACACTTGTCTGGTTTTAAAGACGAGGGCTTAATATGCTCCTTTCTCCATCCCCTCCAAATTCCTGCTGAATCTCACATTCCTTTAAGCACAGCTCTGAGAGTGCCAGCCTTTGGACAAGCCAGAAAGAAGACACTCTGTGAAAATGGAGCATTAATGGTTTGTGAATGCACAGATAGTTAACTGATGTGTGCATTCAATTAAGATTCTTTTTTCAGTTAAAAGACTCCCCAGGAAGAGAGGCTTTATTCTCATTTCTGGGGTATGAGCAGTTAATGAAGAAAGTATATCAGAATTCCACTCATGTTATCTGGAACTAGATTCCATACGATTTTCAAGTTTCTTGATTAAGCAAAACTTGCCAGGTGAGATTAAACAAGCTCCAAAGTGATAATGGAGAAGTGTGTGTCATTTCTCACCTCTTTCATAGGTGATATCGCCACCATATATACCCTACAGAAAATGATTTTATGCTTAAATATAATCCGTTTTGGAAAGTTTCCCTTTTTAATTTATATCTTACTTGATTCAAGTTTTTATATAGCCTCTGTGTGTGTATATGCATATTTCTTTTTTTTCTTCAAGTTGAGGCCAGATATTTTTCTTGAGGCGTCTTTTTTTCTTTGTGGGCAGGCACCGGGAATCGAACCCGGGTCTCCAGCATGGCAGGCGAGAACTCTGCCTGCTGAGCCACCGTGGCCACCTGAGGCATCTTTTATTACTTTGTTTTCTTTGATGTTGCCCTGAAGGGAAAGATAACTTCATCCCTTCCATTGAATAAAGCATAATTTAAATGCTTCCACTGGAGCGGTCTAACTGAAGGTAGGAGGTGGGTGGGTGCTGTAGATAGACTGACTAAGTTTGAATCCTGTTTCTGCTTTTACTAGTTTAAAACTTGGGTAAGATCTGTCAGCTCATTTTCATCCTCAGAGTCTTTCCATATCTGTAAAAATCATAATGCTAATAGTACAGTCTTCATAGGACTATCTAAGAATCCTTAGATAATATAGTGCTTAGCAGGGTCTCTGGCACATAGTAACTGCTCTGCTACTTTGATCTCATTTCCATTATAAGAATTCAAAATAAAGTCAGACCATGTTTTTTACTCCAGGATTTTTGTTTTGTTTTTGCAAAACAGACTAAAGGAGGGTTTTGCAACAGGTCAAAAGGTGTACATGTGCACACATACTGCACGATGCTTTCAGAGTCCTGGCTGAAAGGTCTTGCTGGTCTACCTTGCAGTTAGTGTTCATTTGACAAAATGAGAGGGCCGTTTGGCTTTGAAATGTCTATTAGTTACACTGGATTTTGTATTTGAAGACATTGTCAAAAGGCCAAGTTTGATGTTGTTTTTTCCCATTAAATGTGATTCAATCACTGTTCTTTTCGTTGCCTACTTATCTCTTATCCCAGACTCATGCCTCAGTTTTCTCATCTGTGAAATGGGAATATCTACCTCCTGGGGTATTGAAGGAAAAAGAAAAATATCACAAGTTATCAAAAATTAGATGATAGTACTATTTCTCAATAAGTGATCCTTTTTGTTTTAAATTAGGCTCACATGGAAAAATGACCTTGGTGATCCACAGTAGAGTGTGTTCCAACATTTGAGCATTAGTTCAGATTTCACTGTCAGCTAACTGCTTGATCTTGCAATGATTGCTTAGGATCCCCAGCTCGATTGTGTTTTCTGTAAAAGGGAGGCTCTTTGCAGCAATGAAGTTCTGAAGTTGATTGAAGGTCAAGGATTCTTTTGACCTTCTACCTGCCTGCATCAATGTCATGTTGTTAATTCAAGAGTTAGACAGGAGACTTAGAAGAATGTATTCTTATTTAAAAGTTGTCTCAAAAGTAGCTTTTGAGAAATGCAACCCAGTATTTTGATTTTGTTCTTAAAGGGTCATAGTACCTATTGTCCTAATATAAGCATAAAATTTTTCCGTCTGAGACTAGGTCAGCAGTTTATCAAGCCTGATCTCTGCCCCTGCAGATATGTTCCAACCCTCTGAAAAACCCAGCGACAATATCTGACACACTGGCCTCAGGCAAAGTGAATTTCACCAATGAAGTTAAATATGTATTTTCATTTCCTCTGAATTCAACAGCCTTCAATAGGGCCAGATTGAGTGTGGAGAGGGAGTATGGAAGAAAGGTCACTTCTTTTTGCTTGTTCCCTCTTATTCATTTTAAAGCCATTCCATCACATCAATTTAGAGAGAAAGGGAAAGTTCAACGTGGGGAATTTCAGTCTCTATTTCTTTAGAAGGAAGAAGAGGTCCAGAGAAGCAAGATCAGGAACAATGCTGTCTTGTAACACAAGGTGACATTTCTGAAAGCAGACAAGACTGGTGTGGATGATGTGGGCTTGGGTCCACTTTGAAAAATAGGGATCTTAGATGTCCTTGTGTCAGAGCAGGGCTGCTTTTGGAGATGCCCCCGAGGTTAATGAAGATTTCATCTTTGACCTTAGTCTTTTGTCCTCTCCACCCATAGAAAGCCAATTTGCCCTCCTGACAACTTGTCCACATTTCTAACCCTCTATCAGTATGTGAAGGTACTTGTATCTCCATGCAAGTTGCTGTCATTGAGAATTTAACCTACAGAAGTCACTTTCAGTGTAAGAAGTAGTTCCTGGTTGTGCTATCAGTAGACTGTGATGAATGCTATTCTCCGAAAGGATCCTGTCTCAAAATCTGTTCACTGTGTACACGCCTTAGGAGAGCCATCTACAACATTTCAAAAGGCTAAACAGATACTAAATGTCTTCTTAAAGTCTGGAAGCAACCAAAAGCAGCACTAATGAAGCTCTTAACCATGATATCCATGAACGTGGTCTATGCCGTGCTACCCTTAAAAGCCTTGGCATAGCTTTGGCTAAGCTTCTTTCCGCCTGCTATACCTACCCACCCACAGTTTTGTGTGTGAATCGAGGAAGTTTCTCTAGCCCTCATGATAAGAAGTGGGATAATTGCAAACTGAAAGCGGGCTTGTTCCTCCTGTTTGCATTCGTGGGTTCCCAGCATTTTGCTGACCCCCCTGGTCCGTGTGGTCCATGTCCCAATTAGATTCCAACATCCTTCTTTTTCTTCCAGATTTGGAGAACAACTGCACTAGCATGGTGGTTACTCTCAGATGCAATTTCCAGCCCCTTTTCTTTGAGCCCTAAATTCAAATAAGAATTTGAAAGCCTCTGGGTCGGTAGTTTAGTGACTGGCCCATTCTCTCCAGCTCTTGAGAGCTGACTTAGGCATTAATGGGATAAATTCATTAATGTGCTTTTAAACAGTGACTGTGTAAAGGTATAAGGTACAAATAGTCTTCTGTGTACCTGGCTTAGGTGGGTGGGTTCAAACCTTTTCCTTGCTGAAGGTCAACACCAGTGTCAAATTTACAGCAAACCCACTTATGATGCTTGGTGTTCCCTTTGGTTTTTATTGTCACGGTAGGTTTAACCTGACCAAGAAGTAATTACACCATTATTTTTTATGTGGTGCTTTATTACTTTCTTTTCAAAATTGCTTTCCAGCATCTCATGAGCTAATAGCAACAAATGTGTGATTGTAATGTTCATTCCATCAGGAGACATGGGGTTATTGCGGAAGTGGCCACATACCCATTGCCCGCACAATAACTGTTAGTCCAAAACAAGCGAATTGCCTAACTAAACCCCTATTGATTGTAAGACATCAGAGACCAATATTAATACAACCGACCTCCAAAGAGGAAGCTTAAATTCTGGTTACATGTACACTGTATCTTGTCAATATTTTTATGGAGGCTCGTTCCTCCGTGGGTCACAGGGCCAAATCTGGGGTGGGTTAGAAGCAGGAGAACCTTATTGTGGTACCCGAGAGGGTCAGCTTGGTTCCATCCACTTCTTAAAATATAGGCATCAAAATTGGGAGTAGGAAAAAATACAGATCCGTGGGAAAATCCCTCTTTCTCACCCCTCTCACTTTACTAATAGGAATTGACCAAATCTAAAGGTGGCTTGGCATTTTAATTTTTGTCTCAGGGTACCTGAACTTCACATTTTATTAGGACTGAGGGTACTGTGATCTGGGACTGAGTGCCCTCTATTCTTTCTTATGTTCCTTGTGATAAACAAACCCACTTATGATGCTTGGTGTTCCTTTTGGTTTTTATTGTCACAGTAGGTTTGACCTGATTTTCCTATCAGAATTTTTGGTGTGTTCAGATCTTTTTTTTGTATGCAGCACCATATGTTGAATGTGTTTGTTTACTTGTTTCTTTCTTTGTTTATTAGCTTGTGTATTTTGGGGACATTCATGGGCCAGGAATCAAACCTGGGTCCCCCACATGGCTGATAAGAATTCTACCACTGGACTACCTTTGTCCCCCTTGGGTTCAGAGCTCTGAATTGGGGATTATGGGGAATGAAAGAAAACTTGAACCTTTGGATAAAGGCATTCTCAAGTCCTCTAGAATTGTGCTTGCCACATATGCAAGTTATCTTAGATAGTCTACTTTGACAGTTTCTTTTCAAACCTCTCCTGGTTGATTACTCACTAAATGATGTTGACTAACCCTTACACTTTAAGCTTCTCATTTGATTTCAGTAACCTTATCTCTTGGTATTCTTGCTCCCTTTTTGACCAGTCTTTGTCCGTTCTGTCTCTGACTCTTTCTCCAACTTTTCCTTAACTGCTTGTGCTCTCATACTGCTGTCTGTCCTTGGTTGTGTGGTTTCTACTATTCCACTAGGGGTATATCTTGATGGTATCAATTGTATTAAGCCCATTCTTGAGCTTTTTCCAAAGCTTCAGTCCTTTATTTCCACCTCTCTACTAATTTTTTTTTTAATCTGGATGTCCTATTGGCACCTACAATATCCTAAATTGAACTCGTGAATTTTTTCCTTCCTTCTTCCTGCATTCTTTATCTTCTTAAATAGCCACTCTTTCCACTGGTCAGATAAATTAAAAATGTCAGCATCCTCCTCCTTTCTTCTGACTCCTCACGTACGTTACCAAAGTCATGTAAATTCTATTCTAAAATATCTACGAAATCTACCTTTTTCTATATGGCCATTCTAACATTAGTTGGTCTTTCATTTTCCATTTGGATTATTGCAGGGGTGCTGACTTTAAAATCCATCCTTTGACTCCTATGGTTATCTGATTGTATCACTCCCACAATTTGGGAAACCTTACATAGCTCCTTGTTCCCTACAAGATAAAGTTATTTGCAAGGAACTCAACACAAATACTGTTTTTCATGTATTCTTCAATACCTCAATCCCAATATATAGGTTATGTTCTCTCTAAACTGAAATATCCAACCTTATTTGCGATGCCCTTTTATATCTCTCTGCCTTTGCTCAAACTGCTTCTTTCGCCTAGAATGCTTTTCCCGTATGTTTCAGTGGAAGAGACTATTTATCCTTCTAGGTTCAGCTCAAATATGATCTCTTTGGTAAATGTTTCCCTGACTCCACTACACAGAACTATGTGTTTCACTGTGCAGTGCACTGTTAGTACATGGGTAAAGCTACTGGCTTTGTATCTTTTGGGGTAGCTGATAACAGGCCTGTTTCCCCACTGAGAGCTCCTCGATCATATATAGCATAGTGCCTAGAAGTTCTTCAAATTGAATAACTTCCAGTTGGGGATATAAGACCAAAACACAGAAAACTGGGCCTGTGTTGTATGTCTTTATTTTCATCTTCTTTTATGCACAGAGCCTTCTATATTGCAAGTGGCCAATTTTATTTACTTAACTAAGCAATGGAAAAACACCCAATGTCTGGGAAGGAATCCATATTAATTAGGTGTTTCCTCCCAATTCTGTTCTCTTTTGGTTACAGAAATTGTTTTAAAGCAGTCATGTTCTTCTCTAGTTGGAGGTATATTTCAGGGTAATATTTGGGAGTCAGAGGTGTTAGAATTCTTTGAACTGTAATTTCAAATTAATGTAGATAAGAGAGAAAAGGGTGAGCACAGTGTGCCTAATATTCTCATAGGATACTGTTTCCTCATATTGTTTTAGAATTCTATTTATGCTTTTCTTCCCCTCTAGACTCTGCAGTGCCATAAGAGTGCGGGAATATGTGACTACGTCTAATTAATTCTGTATTTCCTCTATTTCTAGCACATAACAGGTAGTCTATTAATAGCAATAAAAGCTACTCATTGAGTATTTATTATGTGGTAAGCACTTTACAAATAGTTTCACATCAAACCTTCACTTTACAGATAAGGACAGTTTAACCAATGTAAATCACTCTTCCAAAAGGCACATAGCTGCTCAGTGATGTAGCTCGAATGCAATTCAAAACCCAAAAGAGTTGGAACAAAGAGAAGAAGAGTGGTGGAGAAATGCAGTCACATGAGGACTACAGTAGGTGCCAAAAGTTTCTGTGACATACATTGAGACAGAGAAAAAGACTAGAACAAATAGAGGCATATATGGGGAACAAAAAGTATTAGAAAATTCCTGAGGGCCAAAAGTATAAAAGACCTGTTCTGGGGGCACCTTGGTTGTCCTGTCTTGGCTGTTCTAGCAAAGTGGGAAGTGCAGAGCTCTGGAAGTAGATTGACGGAGTTGGAATATCAGCTCTAGCACTCATCAGGTCTGTGGATTTAGATAAGTTGCGTCACCCCTCTGAGATTCAGAAAGCTTCTCTGTAGAATGGGGGAAACAGTAGTATTTATTTCCTAGGGTTGTTGTGGAGGTTAGGTAGGATAATCCCTGCAAAGTCCTGAGAATACTGGTTGGCACATCGTTAAGTCCTTAGGAAGCGTTAGCTTCTGCTGCCATTTTGATTATTCTTATTCTTATTGGAAGAAAAGACACACACAAATGAATGCAGCAGATCCATGCCGGCATCTCAGCATTTAACTAATTCCATTGCTCCTGAGTAGATCCATGTTTCCCAAATTTCTATACCCAGATGCCACCACAAACTCACAGGGGTGCTGTGGGGTTACTTAAATTTGAGAGAAATGGTGATATTTTAAGTTTGTTTTGACACGAGCTACTCACTCGAGTAGTTTTGATCATGCTGCATTCCTTCTGATGATGTCACGTCTCTGCAAAGATCGGTTTTTGGCAGTTACTGTGGTTAAAAGAAGGTACCACGTGAAAATCAACGTGGAACAGAAATGAGGGTGGCAATGTCCAATCTGATCCCAAGATTTGAGAAGTGGCGTGATACCCAACAGAAACTAATAGGAGCACATATTCCATTAGTAAGTAATTGTGATTATTTTAAAATAAAACAAAAATATTAATTTTCTTTCAATTTATTTGTACTGTTAGTTCAAATGGTTACTAAATTGTTAAGATAGAAATATTAAGATGTTTGTATCTAAGTGGTTAATAAATGGAAGTGGGCCTTTCTTTTGAGCTAGGAGTGCTGTGAAAAAATTGTTGCCACACCTCAGCTACTGTGAACCCAGAAATTTTGAGGAGCTCTGGAGCAGAAATGAATAAAGGTGTAATCAGAGTGCATGTTAAGGCTAAAAGGAAAGAGTTCTGCACCATAATGTTTTGAAAAAGGAGATTTTCTGGTTGAGTTTCAGAGCTATCTAGACTAATGATGCTCAGCAATAATAATTATTTCAGTTGGGTTAATACTGTAGAAGGCTGGCTTTATTTTATATCAAGATGCTGTTTAAGTTAGAGTTTAGGCTGATAAAACTCTGGGCTTATCTGCAAGACCATTGTAGTACTATACAGCATGCTTGCTATAAATACACGTTCTCTTTGATTCCATTAAAATGCTACCAAATACTCACTTTATCCCTCCGTATCTCCCAATTACAAGTACTCTCGTGGCTTATAAGTAGAATTAATGAATTTTTGAGTCTCCATTGTTTTGCTTTTCTTGGGATATCTCTTTCCTCGTTGACTGACTCTGTAGTGAGCTGCTGTGTCTTCATTATTCAGCTCTCCTGAAACCTGTCCACTGGCTTAGAGGAAACGATTCTGTGAACAGTGGGAGTAGTTCTTTGAGTTGTCTCATAAAACTGTGATATTAGCAATCACAAGGAGGACCCTGGTGCAGAACTCTGTGCCTGGTTAGCACGAGGCTCAGAAAACACTTTCTCGGCTTTGGAGCCTTGCCTTGGTGCCGTCTCCTGCTGAGCACCCTAAGTTGCAGATAGGCTTGTTCTAGCAGAGTAATAAGTATTGCTGTTTAGCAATTGTGTTGTTGAAATTCAGCTCCACTATGTCTGACAGTATTTATCTAAAATACTTTCCCTGGTACGTGTTCAAGTTCCAGTAAACCGTGTCTTATTGTGCGACCTTTTCATTTTCCAGTGAAAAGGGATCAGCTCGTCAGATAAAAGCTACAAGCTGGAGTACAGGAAAAATGCGTGCTCAGAAAATCCAAGCATGATTGAAAACAAGATGTGTTAAATCAATGCGGTTTATCGCCTGCCTATTCCCAGCAATTGCTGTTCTAAGCTCATTCTGAACACACACTGGATGATAAAAGTACAGTGTCACAGCTCTCACTGGGGTGGGAACACAAGAAAACATGTTTATCAGACAGGCTAGGTGATTTCCCCCCCTTGATAACGGTTATTGTCAAAACTCTGGGAAGAAATCTGGGGAACAATTATAGAAGTAATATTACTCTTGTTATATCAGAAGATACGCCAGTAGGGAAGAGAATTATGGATTTTTCCTTAAACGTTAGGAAAGAAAGACAGAGTGTGCTGGCCTTTGATACTTAAACACTATCATCCATTACACAGCAAAAGTCATCCTTCTCTTCTGGTTCATAGAAGTAAATCTGGCATTGAAACTTAATCAGAAATGATCCAAATAAGAAAAATCCAAACTGGAAAAAGACTGAAAGGCAGAAAAAAAATTGTGACAATCTTCAAGCTTCGCTTTGCCAGAGGGATTTAAACTTGGGTCAAGATTGAAATCTAAATTAAGGCTCCTGGAAGGTCAAGCTGTTCAGAGAACATTATACACAATCACAGGAGCAACTTTTCTCATCAACTTTGTTACAATTAGAGAGCAGTCCTTTTCTTCCCTAATTATTGTAAGTTCACCTATTTCTCATTTTAGCTAGAGTGTAACCCTCCAGGGCCACAGAAGGGTCTGTTCATGAAGAGATGTTCCACTTCCGCCAGTAACTTCTCACCAGGGGTCTTCCAGAATATACCACATGATTGTGGCATGAAATAAGTTGGTTATTTGTTGTGGTATAAAATTAACGTGTGTGTCCCTTTTTCCCAAAAGACAAATCAAACTTTGAGAGCCCAACTCGGTCCTATAAGGACAATTTGATGGGACAGAAAGCACTTTTCCTCATCAGTTTGTGGGAAAACTAACAAAACCAAAAGGTTTATGTTGGTGAACAGGGGTAGCTTTCTGTAAAGATATGAGGCCAGGAAGCAGTCTAGATGGCTCATTTCCTTGTGTGCAGTGAGGGGTCTGGACACAGAGATTCCAGCGAGTGCTGCATTTGTTTCATAGATAATTAGGGTTTTTTTTTTTTTTTTTTAAGAAAAGAAGCGGTTGATCTGATTTGGTAGCAGGGCTTGTCAACGTGCTGCGACTCGAGATTCATCAATGTTCAAGTAAAATCATCATCTTGTAATACTAAGCAAAGTACTGCATCAAAAAAAGAAAAAAGACACCTCTGTGGTTCTAATTGCGATTCTGGGGTGTAGTCTCAGATGTGCTGCCACCTGTTTTGGTGCCTCAGTTTCCTCCCTCTGAGCTGAGTAATCATCTTTGAGGTTTATGTCAATGGCATAGTTTAGGAATCAATGAGATAATGTCTACAAAGCATTTTGATATTACTGGGAAAAAGGTCTCATATAACCTCAAAGTGTATTTAAAATGACACCTCTAAAAGTAATCATTGTGATCATTAACATCTTTTCAAAATATTTCTGAGTCCCTATAAGCTACAGAATGCTTGAGTTCAAGTTGCAAAATATTAAAAATGTTTTCTCTTGCAATTGTCTTTAAAAGTAACCTGTCAAAAAATAAAAATTTGTGTAAACTTTATGAAGGAGAGTTTAAGAAATATGCTTTATCAAAGGACTTGAGATGTGCATATTATTTTATCCAGGAATTAACCCTGAGTGTTGCTCCTTATAGCACTTCTTAAATGAGTGAAAATTTGGGGGGAAAAATCTACATCCCGTTAAAAGGGGATTTGTTGCCTAAATCATGGCCCATCCAAAAATACGATGTTACAACCATTAAAAAGAATGAGGTGGATATAATAACGTATATAATGCATATTATATAAAATGGTATTATAAAAATGTCTGAAAGCATTCATATTAAAAGATAAAAAGTACTTATATATGAGTGGTGATATTATGGGGTATCCATTTTTCCTTTTATGTGTTTCTCTTGAATTTTTTATACAATAAGAATGGATCATCTTTAGATTGGGAAAAACAGTAAACCTATTACCATTCTGAAAAACCAGAGCAATTTACTCTTAATTCTTTTTTCTTCTTCTTGATTGCTTTTGCTTCTTAAAGCAAAAATGAACTTCCAAGCACAGTTAAGTTCTTTGCCTCCCTCAGGGTCTTCCATCTCAGCCTCTTTCTCTGAGCTCCCCCCCATATTTCAGCATCTTGGGTTCTTTTTCTCTTTTGTGCTCATTTTCTCTCTTCAGGCTATGCCTTGAATACTCTCCTGCATTCCTGGCTCCACTCTCTGCAAAGGCAACTTAGTTAACCATACCATGCATTCGCTGGAGGGAGGTAATACCTCCTTTGCTTGATTTTTGCATCTTGAAGTTGTTGCCACATCTTAAGAGGTTTGAAGACTACAACTAAGAAGTTGGGGCATGTTTAAAGGAAGCTTGGAAATTTTCCTTTGGCTCCTTTATTGGTATATTCTGCCATTGCTGGCTTCATCCAGACGCCCTTCTGGTTTGGTTGCAGCTTGCTGCCGGTCAGTGAGTTTTCCTCCAGAGCCTTGCTGAGTCTCCCTGGCAACTGAGGCAGGGGTCCGAAGCTGTAAAAGCATTTCACACTAAAAGCAGGAGCTCCCCTTGCAAGGGGTTTGGTTTTAGGTTTCTTACTGAGTATATCCCTTCCACCAAAGAGACAACCTGGAATGGTGTTTGCGCACTAAACACCTAGGCCGGTAATGAAATATCCAAATGGCTGGAAGTGCGACAGATTTCTTTATTAACTATATTTCTGGCTGTTGTTTAGGTTTCGGGTTGATATTTTGGTTTATATATTTTAAAGTCAGTCTTAAAGATAGGTTCGTGAAGATAACGTGCTGTTTTATTGTTTACCTCTGGTTGTTAATTTAGTGACTGAGGGAAAAATGGGGCTATTATGGAACAAAAAGGCTCTGCCTAGCACATATGTAATAACTCTCATGCCCAGAATGGATCTGCCTTGAAGGGAAATGCTCTGCAGTTACTCGTTTCGTTCAAATATAGAGTAGTCACCAGGGAAGCTTGGAGGCCCAGGTGCTAGTTTTATCATTGCCTCTGCTAAGAGGTTTTATTTATTACTTGGCATAGAGTCTAGATATTTGTTTGGACATTAAATGGCAATAGAATATAAATATTACCTTCCTAATATCTGCATTTCTTTTTATTTCAAGTCAAAATGACATCATGTCACACAACCATTAAAAAAAGGAAATTAAAATCCCAGAAATATGTTAAAGTGCTGCAGTGAGTCCCTGAGCTATAAAAGCGGGGGAGCTCTGTGTGTGAATGCTGGAATGGCACCCAAAGCGCTTTTCCCCTGATGTTTGGGAACACAGTTCTCTAGCTTCTCATTTCCATTGTTTCTAGGACTAAGTATTCGAGAAGTTAAAGAGGGCAGTGGAGTGATTTCTCTAAAAGGAAACTCTGAAAAGAGAAACACCAATTTTCATAACTAAACAAGAATGCATTCTTGACTACATGAATTTTAATTTGCAAATAAATCCCCTTTAAAGAGAATTTTCTTCATTTGATGTGTTTATAAGGTGGATTTCTTAAAAAAAAAAAAAAAAAGGAAAAAGGAAAGACTGAGGACACACAAAAACCACAGTCCATATTTGATTTGAAGGTACTCATTGCTAGATGTTTTGAATTGGATTTTGTAATCTTGTGATTAGTATTAGTGCATAAAATCTAGTTCTGTTTTTCTCAATTTTCTTTGCACACGGCATTTCATGCAGCACGAACATTTGAACATTGTAGACAGTGCTTTGTGTGACCAGGCCTGTTCTGTCTTGATTAGGTTCTTGGGTGAAACCCAGGAGGAGAAAGACTTAATAGAGAATCATTCTGCATAGAACTCACCAGTTTCCTTTAGGGGAGTCTGAGACTGGGAAGGAATGCAAAGCCATTTATAAGCAGTCCTAACACATGGCCAGATGCAGTGGCCTGATTTTTCTTTTAACTGCTTATTTAACTTTTACTTTTGGAGACGACCTAACTTGGATGCCACTGTAACACCAACCCCATGCCCTTATCACATTCTGCCTATCAAAAGTCTGCTCTCTTGTATGTATCAGAGCTTCGGATGAGAGGTGCCTTCTGAAATCTCAGCTGATACATCTACACTTGCTACCTGTTTAGGAACCCTTGCTCTTGCTTTTCATGCATTTACAGGAATGTTTCTGACTTCTAGTAAATGGTATACAGCTCCATAAGCTCCAGCTGAGCTTATTCAATAAATCTGCGTCTGCCTCTAAGTTTGAAGGGGTCAGTGAAAGACAGTTTGAATTCAAATGTTTGTGGCTCCCCCAAAGCCTGATCACTCCTTACTTCCATGTGTCCAGTTGAAGGTAGTGTGACGCTAATGAAAGCTCTGTAGAAACAGGAGCAGAGGTGGTAACCCACAGTCTGATTGTCAGCGAGGCAAGAGTATGGGTTCCTGAGCAGGAAGGGAAGCCTTACCATGAGGTTCTGAGCTGCCTTCCAACTCTGCCATCAAAGCACTTCATCTGTCCTTTGGAATTGGCTCATGCATACATTTCAAGGTTTATTTTTAAGGGCCTGTGGTGTGACGACACAATACGACTGATTCCTACAGATGCCACTGAGCAAAAGGCACTGAACATGATTAATGAATAAAAGGATGATTCATATCTTATGGAATTTTAAAATGCACACCTTGGTCCCATTTCAGTCTGATGATTTAAAAACCGAGGCTTTTCTTATTTGGGATTGTGGGTTTTTCTAAATCTACGAGGCTTCCTTATTCTGTTACCATCTCTACCTGGTGTGGGAGGACACCCTCTGAAACCCTTTTCAGGGAGTGCAAACTTGGTGTTGGGAAGCAGGGCACCTACCGTCCTCACTGTCTTCCTTTTGTGGTTTACGTCTTGGACTGTTTCTCTTTGTCAACCTAAGATGCTCATACGTCTCCGTCTGTGGTTAATTATAACCAATTAAGTTATATTTTTCTTCCTCTGTCAGATTCTCAGGAACTATCCTAAGATTTAGGGGGAAAAGTCTCAGTCCCTTTTCTATTGGTGCCCCCACACCCTACGCTTGAGTACAATGAGGTCCCTTTGTTGCAAGGATTAATTTTATATGACATTCTTGCAGAGTTGATGTATGTCCCTAAGGTACTACTACAACCACTGATGAAATAAATATACCATTCTTTATGATTCCTCCCCATTACCTTCTCTGTTGATTTTCAGAGCGTTTATGAATAGTCACATATTTATACAACTGGCCAAAAGTATACTACTTATTTTTCTTATGGTCTGTAATAACCTATGCAAGGTTATTAAAGGGTATACAGACCCCTTTTAAGGCAGAGTTTCTTATGTCATTACTTTATACAAGCAGGTCAAATTCCATCTCGGCAACAATCTCTTGCTCTTAACCCTTTTCTCTGATTATAAAAGCCATATATGTTCATTGTGGAAAGTTTGGAGAATGCACAGCATGAAGAGGAGGTAGAAAGCATTTTAAGACCCAGTACATAGAAATAACTACTGTTAGACAGCTTATATATAGACACATTTTCTTTATTCTATATATATTTATTAAAAATAAAATATGACCATATTGTACAATGCTCCAGTCATTTGATTTTTCCACCCAGTAATATATGTCAGTAAAAAATATTTCTTTTCCTATGGTATTGCTTTTGAGGACGGCATCATATCCCACTCTATGGGTGCATCATAATTTAACCGCTCCTTCACTGGACTTTTAAGCTGTTTCCAGGTTATAGTTGTTGTTTTCTTTAAGTAACCATCTGTATGAGATGGCCCTTCCCACTCAGTAGTTGGGTTCTTTCCTCTAGTCACTGTAATCAGAGAAATCACCAGGCTTTTTCAAAGTTTGGACAATAGGCTTAGCTTTGTATACCTTTGTCTTCATCACTGGACAATCCCACTATAACTTGCAGTAACTAAATTGAAGGCGGGTTAACATATTTACAAACATAAGCACAGAACAAATCATGAAGGCATGGGATATACATTTAAAACCTTTGCCTTGCTATCTGAAATATTTCCTCTCCCACACAGTTTACTTCCACAGAGTAGATGCTTATTTTTCCTTGAATAATGAGTTTAATATGTCTAATTCAATTACTCTTTGTGGCAGTGAAATGACTTCTACCCCATGAAGACTCTTTAGACTTCTTCCCACTATGAGTTCCATATGATATTTCAATAGGTTATTTTAATTGCTGATATTTAAGTGCCTGCCATTTTACTGTAAGTTGGAGAAACACATCCTCCCCCAATGCATCAAAAAATCATTCAATTAACAATCATAGGTTTCTCAACACAGTAGGAATTCGTTACACAATCAAAGAGGAGGGTCAACAATTCAAAAGTCCTATTGGTAGCTTAGATTGAAAAATAAAACCAAGAATTAGAATTTTCAGGACACTGAATTATGTCTTCAGATATTAAAGTGATACATTTAATTGTCGAAGGCTATTATTTATGGTTAAACACTTTTGCTGGCAATTAACATTATGGGTTGGGGGCGGATATGATAAATAACTTAAGCCTGGGTGCTCATTCCCCTTACTCTCATGCATTTCTTGATTAAATGCTGTGGATTTTACGAGTAACAGCTTCCCCGCATAAAGAGTTCTATGGCTTTTTCTCTACAAGTCTAATTTGAAAAAAGAATTCTTCTCAAGGGTTTTAGAAAGTAATTCATAAAATGGGAAGAATAATAAATATTGTGCCTTAACTCATATATTGGTATAGATAGAGAGATTCGGTACACCTGGGGGTAATTTTATTTAATTTCCACAAGAGACAGGTTGAAAGTTTATTGTTTGGAAGGCGGGTTAGGGAGGGGGAGATAGCTAAATCTCATATTTGCAAAAATGATTACATTATCTTAAATGAAAATGCTGTTCTATTAACAACTTCAATAAGCACTGCATTTGGGGAAAAATCTTTTTAATAAAAAGTTACCTAAAGTTCGCCCCAACTTAAAATATACAAGTGAGGAAAAAGTACTTACTCTGATTTATGTGTCTTTTGGAGGTGTAATTATTGGCTTTTTACTCACCTGTGTAAAACAATGTACTTTTGTAAATGGATTTCTGGCCACTTTATGCAGCCTTCCCCCCCCCACCCTTTTTTTTTTTCTTACATAAAAAGTAAGCACTGTCAATCAAGGAATTTTAAGGTTTATTTCCTCTTTAGAAATGATTGATAGCCTTTTAGATTTACAAGTTGACAAGTTAAAGGGTTCTATTGGTATAATTATGTACTAAATTCACAGTCTTTCAATTTAAATGTCCTTTTAAAACCACAAGATTATCATACCTGTATTTTGAAAAGTGGGCCAGTCAGTTTGGGTTGGTATACAAATTGCTTCCATTAGCCTTGGGACCTATTTGAATTTAATACAGTTTTTTAAAGTTAGTAGTTCTATGAATCTTACTTTTAAAATTTAGGTTAATGGAAATGCATTTTAAGTAAAGCATGTGGCACCTTGTTTTTTAATGTATAGCTAATGTCAGAACTACAATGGCTGTCTTTTTATTCAGTGCAGGAGAAAATATGTAGTTGATTACTTTGGTTATACTGAAAAAGAAAAGAAAGGAAAAAAGGAAGCCCACCCACTACTTAGGGGATGTAGGGGATATAAGCAGTGGATGGGGCTTCCATCTCTTCCAAGTTACATGAGTTAGGCTGACAAATTTTGAAAATAATAGACCAGAGTCTAGTTTACATTGTGTTTAATTTTAGGATGCTTTATGGAGGGTGAGGTTAATATGGGCAGAACAAAGCCCTTTGTTTCCAAACATTATTATAAGTTAGTCTTGCAGAGAATCATTCTTGAATACCCTGCTGCTGTAAGCTAGTGCTATGCCAAAGTTGGTTGTTTCCTTGGCATGTTGATGTTGGCAAATCAGAGTGTCCTTTCTGTGTGAGGGTTTTGTAGCAAGGGCATTTTCAATGCCTAACTCTTTGCGGACCCTATCAAGAGTGGAATAGGATTTCCATGCATGGAAGGCCCACTCCTACCACTGTCCTCTGCCCCTGACTGCACTCTCTCTGGCACTGGGATCCTGCACCAGCTGAGTTCCTCTAGAGCCTTTACAATGAAACAAATACGTGCTTCCAATTCTCTTGCTGTTTACAATGTGCAGCTTTCCTTGGACAAGCCCCTTGAGCATACTGACTTGAACTTCTGATTAAAGTGAGTCCTCAAATCTCACATCAAATGCCATTTTACTTTATCTTGATGATACTGTTAGAGATAGGGGTCTGACCAGAAGCGTGGCATTCAAGACCTGCTTTTGGATGAGTCACTCTCCACCTTGACAACCAGCAGCAGTAGATGGTGGAAATGTTCAGTAAAGGGATCATTCCTGAGATCATTTTATGATCTAATTAAAAAAAATAACTTCCCCAGTTATTTCCATATCATCAGTGTTGAGATTCATGTTCTGCATTATTTCCTGAAAATGGTCTAATTATGTGCCTTCTTCATTGCAGCACTCAATGAACCCACCATCGATTATGGTTTCCAGAGGTTGCAAAAGGTCATTCCCCGGCATCCTGGTGACCCTGAGCGTTTGCCAAAGGTCAGATACCTCTTCTTTTTTGGGGTTATGTTCTCTAGAAGCTTAGGCTTGGGCGATTGGCTGAAGACTCTGCTGAGGACCAAAATTAGTTCATAGATAAGCCACTCATGCTTTTGTGCTATGTTCAGTTCTGTAAGGTAAGCAATAATAAAAGTAGCATACACTTATATGACAGGCCATGTTGTATTTATGGTCATCCTCTCAGCAGCCCTCTCAGGTTGGTGCTATTGCCATCACTATTTTAGAAAATAAAATAATGAAGCAAAGAGAGGTTGAATAATTTGCGTCAGGTCATGCAGCATGGAAATTATTTAAACTGGGATTCAGACATAAACAGTCTGGTTCCAGAGTCTAGGTTATTCATCCCTACATCAGACCAATTCTCAAGAGATAAAGAATACCATATTTCTACCTACATGAAGTTCCATATTGATTCTTGGTGATGGGGGAAGAGTCAGCGCTGAAAAGGAAGTGCAGAGGTAGAACTCACAACTACGAAAATAAGATAGTGTATCTTTGCTCCAGAGACCTCCCACCTGGGTGGTCAGTAGGACACAGATATGTGAAAAATTGAACAAAAACTCAAGAAAGAATAATATATATTGAACAGCATTATGTCATTAATTGCCAGTGCAGAAAGAAAGAAATGAATGTTTACTGTCTATTCTGTACCTGTTGCTCAAGGGATAGTCCCATCTCTGTACCCAGGGAGCGTGGGACATGCGTGGGAGAGATTGCTATATACAACTCATCATAATTGAAAATAATAAGCACATTTAAGAAAAGTGCAACTTCAAAAACTCAGAGGAGAGAGCAGTTAAATGCTAAAGTTAAAAATACAGAGTTAGTTGAGGACACAGAGAAAACTACCGTTCATCAACAGCAAAATAAAAATCTCATTTACTACACAAGTGCAAACTATTATAAATTAAATGGATAGTTAAGAGGTCTTTTTTCTGCCACAGTAAGTCTAGAGATATGTCATTTCTAGGTCTGATTATCTTCCCACAACACTCGTAAAAATGAAGTTGGCCTCCTTCCCTAGCTCAATGAACCTCCTCGGGGGTCAGTTCGAATCCTGTCTTTGTGCCTGCTGCTTTTGGAGACACAGCCACCCATCAGGGTGGACCCTGACCAGGAGAAGGCGTCCCCTCAGACAGACAACTTACAGATGTGAGTCATAGGGGTGGGGCGCTACCTGCCCACAGAGGGGAAAGCTGGAGGAAAGAAAGCATCTGTCCTTTCCCTTAATCTCAGGAAAGAACCATCCCATCTGTCAGCTTCTCCCAACACCTCACTTAAACAGAGTGTTGTCCACCTTAGTAAAACATCTTGGAAGCCTTTCAACTCAAGGAAGAAATCAGGCAATGTGTCAATCTGTTCACATGCTTGTCTTTGAAAGGGGCCTCCACCTTACAGGCCCTTCCCCATCTCATCCACTCTGACTTATTCTTGGAGAGCAATTCAATACACTAGTCATAACGAATGGCAGCCTCCTTCCAGAGTATAGACGTGCTGTGGAGGCACTTACCTTTATCTCTGTCTAGAAAGGACCTTGCTCCAATGAATTTCCTATGGGACAAATTGAAATAATTTATTTTACAGCACAATGACAGAAATGATTTTTTACATATCCAATGCTGGACATCTTAGGTGTCTTAGTGGCAGAAAGAAGATGTGGGTGCAATACTAGTTTGCTCCCATTGTTTCCATTCTGCCGCTTTTTCACTTTACATTTAGCATTTGATGTCTCAAGATCAAGGAATTGAGGCCACAGACTAAAAAGTCGGATTGGGTGGAATGGAATTCAGAGCTCTGGCACTTACTAGCTATGCCAGAAACCTCTCCGCTTTAATTTCCTTCTCTGTCAAATGGGAATGGTGACTGCTATTTTAATCACTCACTTAACACTCAATAAGAAGAAGCTACAATGACTTACCCATTGAGTGAGAGTGAGGCTGATTGCTTCTGACAATCCCTGCAGAGTAGGAAATCCTAATGCTGGGGTGCAATTGAGTATATGATCTATATTCTGTGCCTCAGTTTCTTCATCTAGAAAATAGGTATAATAATAGCACCTACCTCAATGGGAGCATGTAAGGATGGATGAATCAGGGCAATCCCCTGTATGCCCTTAGGACAATCTCTGGCCCATGGTTGCCACCCTAAACATTTTTATTAAAACATACAGGACAAATCTGGTTTAGTGGTTGAAGTTGAAAGAAGCCAGGCAGCATTTTTCCTATTTTCTTATTTTTAAAGGAAGGAGAGAAATAAGAATATGGGGTTGAGTTTTGTGTACATCTCTGGTCGCCTGATGGTGAAATTCCCAGCCCCTTTTCCTGGGTTTGGCAAGCGTAATCAAGGACACAATGGATTTGTGTGTTACGGAAATACTCCACAGTGTGCATCCAGCCACTTGCCCATGCAAGGACTCTGGCAGGAGCCCACCTCAGGAAGCTCACTGTGAGTCAGATCAGAGTGGCTGTCTTCTTGGTTCCAAATGTTAAGGTGGAGCAAGAGTTCAAGGGCAGGGTCAGGAAGTAGCGGATGGAGCCAGCACAGGGTATTCCTGTGGACTTGAGATTTATACTCCTGCTGTCCATTGTTAGGGGGATAAAAATGGGCTCCGCCTTCCTTAGAATCATGGTCAGTGTTTGCCAAAGAGGAGTGTTTCAGTGAGCCATGGACCACACACCTTAAAAAACAAACTCCACTTTATTAAACCCATGTGTTTGTGAATAGACAAAGCTAGATTCATACAACCACCCACATATTCTGTCAAATGAAACTGCTCCAAAGACCAAGCCGACAGCTTTCCATAATAATATGCCTTTGTATACTGGCTTGTGCTTTTTCAAAGAACTTGTACATGCTTTGTTTTATTGGATTCCCCGCTTGTGAGGTAAGTAAAGAAAGCAGACATCATTCCCATTTACCAAATGAGTGAACGGGAGCAAGCAGAATCCTCTGTAAATTATTTTTCCCTGAAAGTCACCATCAGTGATAGTTGCTATACACACAAATTTAAAATACACCAATTATACTAATGCCAGATGTCCTTTTTTTTTTTGTTTCCTTTTTTCATATGCACATGGAAAAGGGTAGGCTAAGGCTTTAAAATCATAGCATTCTGTTCTGTTTGATGCACATTTGGCATCTTCTTTGGATCTTGGCAGGAGAGAGAGAACATGTTACTAACTTTAGGGTGATGGTTGACTTTTCCTAAAATGTACAGGTAGGGGGAAGAGGGATCCCTGGTCAGCCAGAAACTCTGAGATGCTGAGGGCTGAAATGCATGATGCAATCCAGACACATTTGTCCAGGTGCTCTCTCTGTTTTGAAGGCCAGACGAATCTCCATCCCTTTTCAACGTCTGGTCAATGAGTCACCAGTGGACCTTAGCCCAAGATGCAGTGAAAGCAGGTCCTAGGTTTGGCCACCCCTCCATGGGTTAGTTCTAAAACCAGGGAAGCAAGAGAACATTCACTCAATGCCTAGTAATGCTCCTGGCACAGCTTTATACAGGTATGGAATGCATCGAGGCCCAGAGAGCAGACTCTCTACTCAGACAGATGTGGATTTTGAAAGCCACCTCCACCACGTGGGGCATGTGACAACCTCGTGAGCATCAGTTTTAACTTTTGTAAAGCAAAACAAAACAAAGCAAAACAAAAACAACAAAACACAACGGCTTCCTGACAGCCTTGTTGTCAGGCATTCATGAGATACTTTATGCAAAGACACATGCCTGGCATATAGTAAGACTTTGCAAATGGTGGCTGATAATCCTCACTCCACAGAGGATTCCACCCAGGACTTCACAGCTAGTGAATGGGAAAATCAAGATTCGAACTGAGATCCTCTGGCTCAGAAGCCACCGATTCTATTACACTGAATTCCTACTTTTGGCATCTGAAAACCCAAATGATTCTGCCTTGAGGGGGACGAGCTTCTCTCTTCCCCATCCACACCTAACCCCCATCTTACTTAATTTCTCACCTGCTTTTTCTCATTTCCCTACTGAAAGGGTTTGGCATGGGGACCTTAATGGGGCAAACATGTTTTCTCCAAGAGCTGGTCCTTGTTTTAGAGAAAATGAAGCAGTTTGAGAAAAGTAACAAAGGCTGCATTTGTTTATTTTGCTTTATGGAGCTGAAAATATCTAGTAAATTGATCCAGTGGGAGTAATAAATACACATTACTTTGTCTTGTTCTTCATGTCCTATACCCCTGAGCCTTGAGAGAACAACACCACTTAATAGACTTAAAAAAGAGTAATTACCCTCATTGGTTGTGTGATTTTTCAGCCCTCCCAGCCCTGCCTGACCTTCTAATTTAGCTCACCGTGTCTAACCAATGCATTTATATTCATCTTTTATGAAGCATGTACAGTACGGAATTTGCTTTAGAGCCTCTCCCCAGCTGTCCTCGCAGGGTCCCAATCTGGTTAGTATGTAGGAAAATGGAGCTGCTCATCTCCATACATTCCCATGTATAGATAGCGCGTGTACATGACTCAAAGCATTCTTGTCCTTTAGGAAACATAATAAAAAAGTATTTATTACATTTTCACTTTAAAGCTTTTATACATTCTCGCATTATTTACAGCTAAACATGCAGGCAAAAGATGCGAGCGTTTTAAAAATGATTACTGTTAATGTTTCAGCTTGTCAGAAGTGCTTAAATTTTCCTGCACTTTGTCTAAAAACTTAGTACTGTTGCCTTTTAAGAACAACACATTTAAAAGATCTTACAAGTCAGATTTGCAAACACTGCTGACAGTTTGTGATGAATGATATTGCAAAATTCGCAAGATGTTTGTCGTTTCGCACAGTTGACATATTACGGAACGGATTAAGAAACGCAAAACCCCGGTGGAAAACAACCATCCCAAACAAACCTCAACCAAACCTTGAGCCCAGTGAGTGCACCAGAATCTCTCACCCGGGTTTTCTTTCCCAACTTCTCACTCAGCCAGTGGAACCCAATTGTTCTCAGTGCATTTTCTCTCACCATATGGTCTCCTCATTACCATACACTAAGAGTCCATATGGGAAACTTGTGAAATGAACTGTATTCATTTTAACTGCCAGATGAGCAGCCTTTTGCTTTGCAAGCTTAGCTTAAGTCATCTGCTGTCTTCATGTTGTTATGGCAACACGGCACCAATAAAAAATTCTAATCTACTGTAAGTGATCACAGTATTTTAAGTGCTTGCCTATAACTGCCCTCAAAGGGGGAGAGGGAGGAGGAGTTCTGTGTGTCCAAGGAGCAAAGGGTCGTTGTCATTCCAGCAGGTGTCAGTAAAGATGCTGGGGAGGTGAGGGGTGAGGCTCCGGTGGCCATGCCATAGGTATGGATTGAAGAGCGGCTGGTTTGTAGGGGGAGAGACTATATCAGGGATGGACTGTAGTGGAGAAAGAGAATGGGGGTGGTGGTGGATGGGCTGTAGGGGGGAGAAAGTATGAGGGGGTATGGATTGTAGGGGGGCTGAGTTGTAGGAGGAGAGACCAGAGCAGGGATGGATTGCACGGCAGAGAGAAAATAGTGGGACGGATTATAGGGAGGACGGATCGTTGTTCCTTTGGGTGAGTTTAAAAAAATCACCGAATGTCAAAAGCCACAGTTGGTTAGGCAGACATCCTACCCTGAAGGTGCTGTGCAGCCCCCGTGAGTAAAACTCAAGGCTCTGAAAGACCCAAGCAGCAACCTCTGGGGGTAGCTTCTCCTCTGCTGGCATGAGGAAATCTCAGTCTCCAGAAGCTGCTCTTCCTGTACATGGGAATTAGTCATTTCAAACCCCATGCTAATTAAGAGTACCTTAAAGTAATGGAAGTAGGCAGCAGCATCCTTAAATATAAATCATTTTCACCTCCGCAGGCCACATGATATGTTGCATCGCTGTCGCTCTATCTGTATTGAAAGTGAATGTTTATAGTCTCAGTTCATCAGTTCACATTAGCCTCATGCTGAATATTTAAACACAGAACAATTTGAACACACCATGAAGGAAGACAGTGACTGCACTTTCATTTGAAACAGCAAGGGCTCATCTAATAATAATTTAGTAAATCAGCCATTTAGTGGCTCTGTTGTGCACTGCATTGTGCCAAAGATTATTCAGTTCAACTGTACACTTGCAAAATTGAAATTCAGACTCTAGTCACAGCACTGTTTTTGCTCAATGGAGAGACGAGACCCAGAATCACCCTCCCTAAAGAGCCTTGTGTTTAGTGATTTATCATAAATACAGAGCTGGGGCAAAATAAAACAGGAGTTGGCTGTATACAATGTATTCTAATTATGCTTTTATTGTTTTAGTCTTTATGCAAAGACTATCAGTAATTCAAAACCTGCAGTTGCATCAGTGAAAATACAAATAAGAGGTCTTTGCATAACCACATTGCCTGTTAGCAGAAAAGGACATGACTAAGGGTTTCAGAACAGGATAAAGAAAAACCCAACATCTTTATCTTCCACACTGTGACACCAGTCACTCTCTCTCCTCTTGTTTGTTGTTTGTTTTTATTTGAGGAAATTCTATTAATTTTGTATTCAAAACCAGAAATGACCCTACTTAAGCACAGGCACGGAAACAAAAGCCAGTCTTAGCATATATTCACCTCAGAGAAAATATGCTTGAGACTGATTCCAGGAAACATTTTGTCTCTGACGTTTGTCAAAAATGCAAACTCTGGAAGGCAATGCATTTCTCTCCTTTCCTACCTATAGCTGCCAGAAAACTTAGAGACAAATGCTACTCCTCCATTTTGATATCGGCTGCTTTTAGAGGCTTGGTATCCCATACCACTTAGGCGTCTTTTATCAGGGGAGTTTAATCTCAAATCTTTGCACCCCCTGAAATTGGATACAGACTCGTGTGTGTGTATTTAGTGAGTATGCACACATACACACATGCATACAATTTTTCTGAGTGGGGGAGAGCTTTATTAAAAGGACCAAAGAAATTATAACTCCACTCCTTTAGAATATTTTAACTTTAAGCAACTTATTTTGTGGTCAGTGACTTGTCTTGTCATTGTATCACACCCATTTTACAGATGCAGAGATGGGGGCTCAGAGAACTCAAGTCACCTCCTCAAATTTATCTAGTAAATGGAGGTTTTCCATTCATATTTCCTCATGATTAGGCCCTGCAGCATCTTTTACAGTTTTGCAACTGGAATAGCACCTCAAACATAGCATGCTGGACATGCAATGCACCTTGGCTGTAAGAATGCTTATAATCTGCCAGAGTCCTCTGGACAGTAAGTAGAGATCATTGGAATTATAGGTGGTTATATCTTGATAAACACTAACTAAGTGTGAGGCACTGTACTAAACACTATATATGCATTATCTCATTTAAACCACTGAAGCAGGAACTGGTATTAACCTTGTTTAATAATGAGGAAACAGAGGCATGCATTTACATTGCTGAAAGTCACAAAGCATGGATTTGAGCCAAATCTGTCTCCAGAGCCAGTATCCCTAGGTACTGCATCCCAGAATTAAGAAAAAGGAATTTTAAGAAAACAGGCAGTTTTGAAACCCAATCTTTAAATCCTTCAAGCTTGGCAGGGGAGAAGGGAAGCAGTGGTATAGACTGAGGTTAGCTCACAAATGGCTGATCTAGGCGAAATCGGCAGAAAGAATGAAGAACATGCATGCATGCCCTCACACACACACACGCAAGCCTCAGATATCATTTCTTTTCTCTTTAGCAGCCGAGTCATTGTGGTTGGGACTGTAATAACAGTTATTCCAATAGCTGAGTTGTGGAACTCTTTAAGTTCTTTTTTTAGTACTGAGCCCTTGATGAAGGGGAATTAAGTTTAACCTATTTCATATTATGCCCCATGTACAAGGGCATTGAATATAATTACTTATGAGTTCAAGAAGTAGCAGGAGGTACAAGGGGGAAACTCATTTCTACCTTCCCAACCATCCAACCATCCTCTTCTTATGGACGGGAAACCCCTGGGAGCAGAGATGCCAGGAGGTCTTCAGCCTGGTTCATTATTTTCAGCCCTGAGTAACACTTCAATTAAGCATTGGAGCGATAAGTACCAAGCCCTAGAAGTCTTGAGGCGGTGGATTTTAATTGTAGTTTTACTCAGGACCAGCTGTAAAACCTTGGGAACCATCATTACAGGTATGTTCGTCTGGAGGTCCATAAAATAACCGATGATGTTCAACAATTTTTAAGAAGCAAAAGCAAACTATATTTTGCCTCACTTAGATATCCTTAAAGTACAGCTAGTTTCTGCCTGCATACATGCCAGTTACTCAATTGGACTATATGGACTTGTTGAAAAACCTACACACCAAACACCCCTACACACACACACACACACACACCCATGCTTATCTATGACGAATCTCTTTGTTTACTCAGTGGTCCATTTCTTTCATTCTAGGTATTTAGGTATTTATTCTGCCTTGCACCTAGGGAAAAGGAAGCCACAACCAAAAGGCATAGGGACCACAGAGGTAGTTAATTTCTGTCTTTTGTGTTTCTAAGAGCTCAGGCCTTGGTGACTTAGAGGCCATTAAAAAAAACTTTCAAGGGTAATTTTGACTGTAGGCAGTTTTTGTTTCATGTGCTGCCTTTACAACCTATCTCTGAAAAAGACACCTCTATCCACAGCCTTCTTTTTAAGCAGAGACTTTTATCCTGATCAGAAAGTCGATTTCCAAGGCCACTCAGCAGGCCTGAACCCAGGACCTCGGTCTTAAACCAGTACAATGAATTGGAATAAGAAGAGGCAACCCGAGGTTCCCGGGTTCAACCGTGTACCTCCAAGCGGGTCACATCCACAAGGGGGCAGGCACCATTTCCTACTGCATTTGTGTCGGGAAACACCCCAGGCTCCCATTCACCAATTTCCATGACACCATTTAGAAGAGAATGCCACGAGACCAGCAAGAGGGAGGGACAGCCATTGTTATAACTCTTCTCAGGAATACCTGGTTTCACAATTTATACTCAACTGCTGTCACTTGAAAAAGCGAACATTTTGGTAAAATGAATCAAGCTGTAATGTTTCTTTTATGAGATCCCTTTGCAGGAAGGGAAGGCTCAGCACCTCGTGGAGACCAAGCTTAGTTATCCATCATGATAAAGTCAGTTGTCCTGGCCTCCTCAGAGGTCACCCAATCGAACCAACAGGCTCTTACAACTACATCATTGCTCACGGAACAGTAATTGAGGCACCAGATAAAAATTACCTGGTCTAGTAGGCAACGGACAATTTTCACTCAATAAAATTATAAGCCAAATCATTCATTTCATAACACTCTGGCTAATTTATTTGTTGACCTTTTAATATCCATAGCTCTTCAGTGGTATTAACTGCAACTCAGACAAAATCTCTTGTTCATTTCACTTTCATTGATTTTTTTTTTCCATTGAGGCAATAACTGCTGCTTGAAAACAGCCTTTTTCTTTCCACTGTAAAAGTCAATCATGTAAGTTAGTACATCTTACGATGCGATGGCTGTGTTATCTTACAACCTACTTTAATTTCATATCATTCAGAAGACTCCTACATCATGTTTGTAACAAAACCAATGCTTTCTGGTGTGACCCCAGCCAGGGCCGGATGATGATACATTAGTAATATGTTTGAGAAGTAAGAGGGCTGTTATCTAATCTGAACAGAAAATTAACCTTAAAATTAGAGGAGTTTCAGAAAAGCCCCCCTGCATTTTCTATTGGGTAGTTTGCTATCAGTTCCCCACTTCTTGTATTAGCAGCACAATAGGGCCTTTCAAAATATCTCATTCCTTTGTTTCTTGAAATTTCTTCAGATTTTGATTGTGTTTTGAATTTTATTCTCTTTAAAAAATATGAGCAATGAGGTGCACTAAATTCTGTAGGGTAGCCACAGCTTCAGGTGATGCTCCTTATATAATAAAATTCTATGAAGTCTTTAGATTGCAGGGTAGTAAAACCTAATTGTTATACATTTGGGGTTTTATGTCTCCTTAGAAATAACCGCTTGCCACCTATACCTTCTCTACACTCCTCCTTTCCATTTCAAATTAGTCTAAAGTGGTCCTTAGCCATAATGAGAATGCCCCTTTCAACAGAAACATGTTTAATTATATCCATGCTAGAGTATAAGTGACTCTTCTCAGTCATAGGGCTCATGAGTGAAGAGTGTTTAAAGTGTGACACTAAAGGCTACTAATGATCTGCAGTAAGCTCTATTTCAAGAAGTTCATATTACCAGAAAAATGAAAAATTTGAGGAATGTCTCAGAGGATTGGAAACTAAACAGTGCTCAAGTGTTATTTTGGTTTGTTTTATTCCTTCCCTCACTGCCCTCATTATACTGATTTTTTAGAATGCAGAGTCTCCCATTGTGGAATTTTCCATTTGGCTAAATAAACATGAAGAAAGTGGAGCTATAACCACCCTCCACAGGAATACATCTCAGTACCACTAGTATTTATTGCATTGTACATCCAGCTCCGTGGGAAATGGGCTGCAAGAAACTTCCAATCAGTTTTTCAGGCTTTCTCATCAGTAGTGACACCTCGAATTTCAGAAGCAAGGGGGGAAAGAGCCTGGACTTAAAGGCTAGAGGGATGAGAAGTGCTGTTGAAAGTCTGAATTTAAGGTGAACCACCTGGGCCCTTTGGTAAACTCCTGAGTGAGGAGGCAGATTAAATCAATGCTGATTTCATTGATAGCTAGCTAGCATCTCTAAATCAGGAGTTATTTTACCACTCCACTTCATTTTACATTGTTGTTGTTTGGCCCACTGCATCTTCAATCCCCAGATAAAGCAAAGTAGATTGGTGATAAATGGGTGTCAGGGAAATTTGCAATGAGAGGATAGTATTGTACTTCTTTCTCAGGCATCTCTCAAGCCAACTGACCTTGATAATTGCTGCTCACAGTCTAACTTCTGCTTTCTTCTACACGCCTCAATATGTTATTTCTCACTGGAAGCGCATAAAGACAAGCACAGAGTATTCTCCCAAATTACTGAAGTACCCTTGGGTCCGAAATCTATGAAGGAGTTCCAAGAGTCTTGAAATCTGACTGACCTCTAATATTAAACGGGTATTCATCCAGCTTCATGACAGGGTCTACATGTGACATGAAGGAAATAACACTCCTGCTGTCTCCCTTCCTCATCTAGATTTGAGTTATCCAAAACACTGCATTGGATTCACGAATGAGTCCATAACTGGACAGTTAGACAACCTTCCCCTCACCTGAGAAGACTAGAGGTTGCCAGTGAATATCAGCTTATTTGCTCTAAGTTTGAGGTCAGATGGTGGAAAAAAGACTCCCATGGAAGGTGAACACTCTGCAGAAATTTTATTGTCATGAAACAGAAGGAAAAATGAATTAGCCATGTTGGCATTAGCATCTTTCCCGAGGTGGCTTTAGTGTATGTGCAAATACCCAAGTGCTTCTAAGCATCTAAGCATCCAGTTAATAAAAAGCTGATGCACATCGAGACCAACCTCATGTTGCTAGCAGCCTATAACTTGAGATAATGTCTGAACCAGACATGATTCATTATATTAATCACAAAATTAAAATGTAAGCACAGCCAGCAGGAGTGAAAGAGCAAATTCATTTTTAAAAAAAGAGCGGCATTAAAAAAAAAAAACACCGCAGTGAACAAAACTTGACCTTTGAGGATTTATATATTGAATTAAAAAGTCTGGAGCCAAATGGAACACCAAATTTAAGTCTGTTGCTTTTATAAACCATGCGGAATATATGAGTTTGTCAATTTGTACATATAAATTAAGCATGTACTTAAAAAAATAGTAACTGTATCTCAGAATAAACTCCTCAATAGGCATTTCTCAAGGTCTCTGGTGTACCGAACACCGTGCTTGGGGCTTTGAGAGGGAAATTAAGACCTAGTCGTAGCCTCAAAGAGACTACAGTCTAGTTGTGGAGTGTTAAGACTAACACACTTCAGCTTAGAGCAAAATGACCCGACAGTATAATTCTCTGGTATGCTGGGTGATACAGATCACCAACACTGGTTTTTTTTTCAGTAAAGGTGGAATTATTTCTGATAGAATAGTGTGATACTCAAAAGTTGAGGGTCTGATGTCTAACAGACCTGGATTTGAATCTCTGCTCAGTCACTTGTCAGTTATGTGGACTTGGGGAAAGTTAGCTAGTTTCTCTGAGTCTCAGTTCCCTCATTCTACCAAATGGTGATATGAACAGTACCTTAAGAGGCTCTCCAGGAAGAATGGATGAGTTCATGGTCTACAGTGTCAGGTATGTGGGAAGTTTTCTATAAGTAGTGGTTCCCCCATCCCCCTTTTTTTTTTTTTTTTTTTACCTTTTTCATTATTATATTACTATCACACCACTGCTTTCATGACTTCATGGGGGGCTTTGTAAATGGACACAGATTAAAGCCAACATTCTAATCAAAGGAAAGATGAAAGGCGTAAAGCTATGACATTAGGAAGGAGCCAGAAGTTTTACTTCTAGGGTAGGGAGGTCTGGCTCTGCCAAAATAGAGAGCAGTTTTTCAGATGTGAAGAGAGGAAATGGTTGGATAAAGAGGGTGGGAACAGATGTTGGGGAAAGTCTTTTGCAACGTCCATAGAACCCTGGAGCTTATTGTCAGGAAGATATGTATTTTGAAAGGTCTTGGAGTAAAATAGATCCATATTTGATTACTGGGGCTAGAAGCAGCTCAAAAATATTTGCTAATTGAATGAGTTGCAGCATAGAAAGAAAAACTGACTCTTCTCCCTGTATTTGTAGGCCATTCAGCATTTTTATTATACTTTCCAAAATGGAAGTGAATCTGCAACAATTAATACTTGAATGGTTTCTAGGAACCCTTTTCCTCCTTGAGTACCCCCAGTGTTTCTGTAAAATCTTAATAGATTTAAGTATAGTATACTTAAATAGTATAGCGTAACTACTTTTTATTTTCTTTTCAGAACCCACCCACATAATCATCAACTGATGGTCATAGCAAGACAGTTAAAGCCAGGCTTTGAGTGCGAGAGGAAATCGATTAGTGAAAAATCATTGTTGTTGTTACAGAACAAACATTTTCTGTTTCTTTAAGAGAGAAGAAATCCAAGGCTATGAAAAGAAACAGTCTGACTCAGGATATAGCTTGAAGAATAAGCATTAGCTCTGTAAGGAGACTCTAGGGCTTTCTGATATTTAGGATACCAGTATTTGTCTTTTCAAATCCCAAATGGGATATATATTTTTAAATCCAAGGATAGCATTAATTATCTCAAAATAGTCTAATCTCTACCCTCATGTTTTGAACTGCAAGCAGGGAGACGTTTTAAACATTACGAAAGGAAGAGAAAATCTCTCTTGACAAATAAATGCCTTGAAAAATTAGATATTAGTACTAGTCAAGTGCTCTTTCTTTTCAGAAATATTAAAATTGCATATTGGAATGGAAGTATCCTTATGCGATGATCCTTTGTATTGCCACAAAAAATAAGACTTTAGGAACAATCTCAGAGACAAAAGATTATATGAAACGTCTAACTGGTCTCCTTATGGGAAATTTCTTTTTTTTTAACATCCTAGGCTCAATCATTTCCTAATGTAAAATTACGGATTTTTCAAATTACCATATAAAACTGCAAAAAAATTAC
The DNA here is from genome assembly GCF_023851605.1 of Tamandua tetradactyla. NCBI lineage: Eukaryota > Metazoa > Chordata > Mammalia > Pilosa > Myrmecophagidae > Tamandua > Tamandua tetradactyla. The sequence continues at coordinate 39,936,749 of NC_135346.1, read as the reverse complement.
ACTTGTGACCACAGAAGAGATAGTATAGACTATCAATTTGATTTTAAAAGACATACATCTTTTATATTGCCTGTCATTTTTATAATGCCTTTTACAAATTTAATCAATACATTTTAACATTCTATATACTTTAAGTGCAATATACAATAAATATTCAACTTTCATCTTAAACATGCTTTAGCCTTTAAATTGTTAAAACTGCAGTGCCCTTTCAATCTACTTACATAATGTCATAAAATATACATTTCAAGGTAAATGAAGTCAGCTACTTCAATTTAGTCTCTCAAACTGGTAGTAAATGAGAGGTTAACACTATGGTGCCAAACCCATTATTGAGTAAATTTAGCACCTTGGACAGCTCTGTAAAATCTTTATTGCTTTCCTGACCTGCTCGTCATGTTCTGTCTGTGTGTTCAGTGGTTCTCAGCTCTGATTGAAAGGCAATATATTAGATCCCCAACACAAACACGCTTGGGGGCTAGTTCACTGGGAGCATAATGACATGGAGGTGAGAGCAATTTTCTGGTCACTGAAATCCAAGCACCTTGCAGGTCTGTTGCACTAACTCATAGAGAACCCAGAAATTTCCTTTTGCTTTCCCATTTACAGAAATAACTAATAGAAGCTGAATCACATTGGAAAAGTTGGACAAAAGAAGGGCTCTCCCTTAATCCCCAAAGTTGACACTATAATGAAGGACATTTTAAAATGAGTTGGATATCTCTTAAGGACAGAGCTTCCAGAACAAGAAATCCAGGTTCACCCTTCTCAAGCTGCTGGCCTGAATGGATGCTGTGTTGATGACACACCTATAGAAATATTCCAAATGGAAAATGTGCCCCAGCCTCATCAGTCAAAGAAAGTAGTATCATGGCTTAAAGGAGGATGCAGTTTTAGGAAGCAAGGTTCATGTTTCGTGTTCAAAGATTAAATGGTGACAGGATCTTTGGGTTTTGAAATAAGGAGGAAAAGAACACACAGATTATGTCATTGAAAAAAAAGGAAACTGTATGGCGTTAAAATGTATAACATACCCTGATAGTTTGAAATTTTTCAGACTTACAAAAACTTGAAAAAAAACTTGGAGTTTATTTCAAACTTCACTTCCCCCTGGTTCTGTGACATTAATTAAAATAAAAAGCATGGCTCTAAGTCCCAGTTATTCTGCCACAGGAGTGAAGTTCACAGTGTGGTTTCTAACTGTCCCTCATTGTTTTTTTTTAAAAATGGGAGGTTGTTTTCTTTTTTCCCTAAAATAAAAAGAAGAAAAAATCTCAGTGCCAAGCCCAAACACTAGCATAAATATTTACTTGGAGAACTAAATGAACATAGACCAAGAGAAGTCAAATCTTAGTAAATAAACTAACTTGATCCTGTTTTGTTTTAATCTTTCCTAAAAGCCAGATAAGGCCATGAGGTTTTACGGAAAGCAGCACAAACTGAATTTGATCTGGGCATAGGGTTTAGTGTGCCCAAACCATACTGAATTATTCACTGCTGTGGTCAGACAATACTGTGAACCCAAAGTGGTAAATTATCTTGTAGCATGCATTAAAAAAATAAAGAAATAATTTCAGATGTATGGATGGTGATGATGGTAGCATAACCTTGTGAACGTAATTAACAGCACTGAATTGTGTATTTGAATGTGGTTAAAAGGGGAAATTTTAGATTGTGTACATGTTTCTAGAATACAGTTTTTAAAAGAAATCATGGAACTGTGCAACACAAACAGTGGACTACAGTTAGTAATACAACTATGAAAATGTGCTTATCAGTTGTAACAAATATACCACACCAATAAAAGGGAATAGTTATAGGGTAGTCTCTAAGAATCCTGTATTCCGTGCATTACTTTTCTGTAAACCCACGACTTCTCTAATAACAAAATAAATAAATAAATAAATAAATAAATCTTGAAATGGAAAACCCAGAAATAAAGAAATGATTTCAGATGTATTAATTCCAATCCTATTGATTATACAATGCTTTTTTCACTTCCTGTATGAAAAATTCCTGAACTGCATTATAAAAGGGGTCTAGCAGCTTAAGGAAACATAAACGTTCATTGAGAACTCAAAACCCCTCTATCTCATTTTTGAATTTGGGACATTATATATGTCATAAGTAGTTACCGCAGTATGAAAACTATTTTATCTTATATTACAGAGAATTTAAAATTGAAAAAATGCTAATAATGTATCTAAAAGCTTGTCATTTCAAGAGTTGTTCAAGGATTTTTGAAGAGGCTATGGTGACAGCAAAATGAATGCAATTATATCCCTATTTTCTGATCAGCGTCTACAGTATATGAAAATTGAACAGCACTGCTTTTTTTAATGCAGAAATCTATTGTGTAAAGTATTTAAAGTTAAAATTCCTTCTGAAACTTTACCCACAGCAAAAAATGTAAACATATCTTCTTGTAAATCACCTCTGATAATTACATGGTGCCTTTGCAGTTGTTTCTCTGATAAGCCCCATTTTATGTGGATCCAGCTGAACTTTGCTTTCCTTTTTACACTCCACTATAAATGCATATGCAGAAAATTAGGGCAGAACGAAGAGAGAATGATTTCTTTTAGTTAGGATGAAAAAAAAAAATTACCACCAGCACACTTTTTTAGATCATCCTATATTTTTAGGAGCAAGCATGCAAGTTAAATATGGAATCCTGCCTAAATGAAAAATGGGGATTTTTTTCCTCAATTGAAGTGAGCCACAGAGCATAGATCTAGGATGAGGATGAATGAGCAAATGGGGAAAATGACAAACAATTCTGAAGTAGCAAAGGAGTCCTATAAAAGCAACAGTCTCTGCCAGTTGTGGGACTTGGTAAGGACTGGGCCTGTGGGGGCAGGAGACTCCTTTTGTTGGAGCCTCTGATGAGCATTTCCTCCAGATGTGGGTTGATACAACCCGCCCCCACATTGCGGCTCTGCCTCAGGAGGGAGATAAACAAAAGAAGTTTAATGCTGCATCCTTCTAGTAGCTGAAGATTGATTGGAACTCCCTCGAAAATGACCTGTCTGCTAAGGTCACGGTTCCTGGAATGAGCAATTAAGTGCAAAATAAACACATCTTAGGATTCAAAACATGTACCGAATGACATCGATTTTAGTAATCTGGTAAATGATCTTGGGATTGTATTCAGCAGTAAACATATGAGTGCTTTATCGTGCCTATGGCAGACTATCGAGTGATATATTTTATCTTGCTGTACCAAGGATGCTCACCTTTTGACTCGATTAAGTGTGTGTGGGAGCAGGGATAAAGTGGTGATTTAACGCCATTCTGGGGTTCCCCGAGCCACCACCTTTCCAGCAGAGCCTTGGCCAGAAGATGGTCAGAGGGCACTGACTGTGACCACGTGGAAAGAGAAAGACAGCCTGCCTGCGCTCATGAGGCTTGTATCTGCTTTTCTCTTGGCAGGAAGTCATACTCAAAAGGGCAGCCGACCTGGTGGAGGCGCTGTACGGGATGCCGCACAACAACCAGGTGAGCGGGCTTGCCTGGGCATCTGCATTCATCGGAAGAGCTCAGCGTCCTTACCGGAACCAGCAGAGAGGGAAAATATAAAAACCACGGGCATGCGCTAACAGTATAAGTGATTCAGATATAGCATGTTGCAAGTCTATTCAATTATTCTCTCTTAAAAAGATAAATCTTTTCGTGCCTTCCCCACCGAATCATCTTCCTTGCGAGGAGAGGTACTTGCTCCGTTTACAATTTGTCTTTTGTGGAAATGTTCTCCGTGCACGGGGAAGGAAAGAGAGTTACTGGTGCTTTATTTTACAACTCTCAGGTTTTTAAGAAACTTTAGGAGGAGAAAGAGGGTTTAATTTTTCTCCTAAAAAATATAACGAGGACTGAATAGGATTCTCTGCTTCCATTTCACGGAGTCCACATATATGATTCAGATTGCTCAGGGAACTGTGAGCCTGACAGATCATCCGCTCCTTTTTCACACCACTTGAGTCAATAGCCAGAGGACACAGTCCTACAAACCCTTAGCAACACATGTCGTCATCCTCAACCTGCCCTCCATCTCAATGGGGAGATGAATTGCAGTGCTTCCTATTTCTGTATTTATATCTCTCCCTGTCTCTCGGTCCCCTTTTCTCTTCTTCCCTCTCTTAGTCTCTTTCTTTGTCTCTCTGGCCTTCTTTCTCCCTCCCCCCGCCTCTCTCCCTCCCTATCTCTCTCTCTCTCTGTGAGACCCCAGAGTTCCTGTGTTGGTGCAGGGAGGTCTGCCCCAGGGTGCAGACAGGTGCTGTGATGAGCTGCGGCAGAATGGGCTTCCAGACATGCAGACTAGTGCAGCCCAGCTCTGTCCTCAGGTGACATCTTTGCCGTGCTGGGCCTCAGTTCTCTCATCTGTAACACGGGGCTGAGGATGGCCGGACTGACTTTGCTGGTTTGCTGGGAGGGTTATAGAAGTCGACGCAGTTAACCACGGAAAGCCCTGGGTACCGCGCCCGGCCTGCGATGTTAGGGGGCACGTGGTTGGAGCTGGCTAAAGGGGGTGTGCCTTTTACTTTGCAGGAAATCATCCTGAAGAGAGCAGCAGACATCGCGGAAGCCCTGTACAGTGTTCCCCGCAACCACAACCAGCTCCCGGCCCTGGCCAACACCTCGGTCCACGCGGGAATGATGGGCGTGAACTCCTTTAGTGGACAGCTGGCCGTGAACGTCTCTGAGGCATCACAAGCCACCAATCAGGGTCAGCAGCCTGCTCTTCCCTCCTTCTATTCCCCTGTGCCCCTCAAACCTCAAGCTCTCTCCCTCCGTTTATTTGGCATAAAATGATTTTCTTTCTAAATATTTTTTCTTTTCCAAAGAGAGAGCTTCCTAGCTGGTATTTTAGTATTTTGCTCCCAACAATCATGTTTGATAATCTGGCCAGACAGCATGCATGCATTTGGCCATCACTGCATTTGACTTTTCACTATAAACCTTGAATGACAGTCACAAAGATGGTTGGAATTAAAAGTCCTGACGGCCAGAGCACGTCACTCTCACCCAGAGAATAGGAACCTGTTAACTCCAGGTTACATCTCTTTGATTGGGGTTTATTTCTGCTCCAAAATGATAATTTATAGGCCCAGCATCGCCACTTCTCACAGCTCTGCTAAGTATTTATGATCTCCCAAGAAATGCATCTTTTGCTCACTTCCCATTTTAATCACAGAGCTAGGGTCACCAATCTATGCATATGCATCACCCGCCCCTGCCCTCCGAGTTGCAGCAAGGGGACAACAAACAGAGACCTTCCGTTCCGGAGAGTCTTCAAGCCTTGCTTCCCATCTGAACTGCACCCTCACCCCCGGTTTTGCTCCCACCCCTCAGGTTTCACCCGCAATTCAAGCAGCGTCTCACCACACGGGTATGTGCCGAGCTCTACTCCCCAGCAGACCAACTATAACTCTGTCACCACAAGCATGAATGGATACGGCACTGCCGCCATGTCCAACTTGGGCGGCTCCCCAACTTTCCTCAACGGCTCAGCTGCCAACTCACCCTATGCCAGTAAGTAAAGATGTATGTCCTGTCTTTCTGCACATTTTCACTAGAAGAACTCAACCTCCTACTGTGTGGCCCAGTGAGTGGCTCTCCCCAGCCTAAGGGCCCCATCCTGCAAGACCCAGGCCATGCAGTTTTGGCAACACTGCTTCCATCAGAAATCTCTGCTCTCCCTTGGTCACCTTCCTCTCCCACCCTAGAGTCTCCCTAACAGTCAGAACTTTGCTGCAGCCAACCCCCAGCAATAGGGTGTAATTTCAAGACCGTGAGCTTGGAGTCAGCTGGAAATGGATTTGGCTCCTGCTGTATCTAATTGTGACTAACTGGTGGCCCTGAGCTAGTTCCTCTCCTCTCCCAGCCTCAGTTTTCTCATCTGTAGAATGGAGAAGGAGCCTCCCCCAACCCGCTAGAGTTGTCGTGGGTCTGAGGTAATCCATGATGACCTCATCCTGACACCTGGCACATTCATAAGCATGATGATGATAATGATACTAATAAGAGGAGGGGGTTGATATATTAGAAAAGCAAAAGTCTGAAACTGAGAACCTCTCCCTTCAGAAATATGACTCCTTTTTTTTATGCTTCAAATTTTTATCCCTTTGTTTGTATTTGATGTGTACATTAAAAAACCAACAAATCAACATAATCCAACAAATCAACAAACATTATTTTTTTCCCCAAAACTTTGATAAGATTATAAAAAAAAAATAAAAAACAAGCAAGAAATGTATTTGGTTCCTTGTCCCTTTCATAAAAAAGTTTACAGGATTTTTTTGGGCACAATATTTAAATTGCATCTGAAAAACCTCAAGGAATTGGTGTCTTAATGCACAGGTCAGGGACCTGTGTCTCCATGACCTCTTGATCTGACCTCTGGGGATTTCTACCCAGATAAACAGGCTAAGTGGTATGGATGACTATTCTGATGTATAACATGTGGCCAAAACTCTCCGCATTTGATGAAGGATGGAAGATGTGTTGTTAAATGGAAGAATATTCATGATTTAAAATAAAAAGCCTTAACTAAATATGCTAAAAATTAGGCTGTATCTCTTAGTGGAACTGTATAATATGCTAATTCTTTGAAAGAGGAAAGATCACTCTTACCCTTTAGGAGAAGTTATTTCTAAAGTACACTCAGGATCTTTTACTCTGGGTGAATTTTGTATGCTTCAGTATGTGCTTAACCTTATATTTATACTTCATTGGTTTGGAATCAGAAGCTTGCTGAGCATTTACAGTTCCCCCAAATCCTCTGCCTGAGTTATGTCTGTTTGCTCAAGGATCAACGTTTGGGATCAATTTCACATGAGATTTTGAGTCATGGAAAGATTGTTTCTCAGAGAGCTATCATTTTGGGGGTCTCCAATCCACTCAATCAGAAAATGTTTCAATCATGACCTGAAAATTAAAAGGTGGCACTCTTAATTAAATCAATAAACTAATTGCTATATGGTGGCAATTCAATTTAGGGGCTTGGATTGCTCAACCTTCCCAGGCACATGCAGACACCCAGTGACTGCAGCCTGAGATTGCATCCGTCAGACTGTGAAACTTTGAACATTTAATTTCCATTAATTGATTTCCTCACTGTTCACAAATACGGTATTAAATTCTCAAATAGGCTCTCAGATGGGACGGTTTTATCCGCATAAATGCAAATAAAACAATAAACACAAAGCCCAGCCGATTTGAATTTTTGCCTCCATTATATTTAATTATTCATAAACCACTCATGTTGAAAAATTCTGAGCAGAATAAAAAAATAAAATAAGACATTCCACTGGTGAACACACTTTCTGGTGTGGTGGCTGATAACTAATAATGTTATAACAAATGGAACTGCTTGACTATATTTTACCCCTTCCTCTGTTAACCAACCCCCCAAACCCCCCACCTCTAAGTACACATAATGATCGCATTTGCCAACGAGATTAATTGCCTTCCTAAGTGAGCCAGCAGGATTTCAAGTCTACGAATATTTAAAAATCAAACCTCCAGTGCAGGAATTTTGCAATTTAAATGGGTGTTATTATTGAGCGTATTTTCACATTTACAAATCCTAAGAGATGTATAAAAATGTTGGCCTCATTAAAAGAAAAAAAGTACAGTTTAGAAAATGTCTGCGAAAACTCTGAGGATGGCGGCTCTGTGTTCTGGTCCCTAAAACACTTGGTGCCTTCGGATTGTGCAGAGTTGAGGTACAATGGCAAGGGGCTGTTTCCCCCTAATGGCACTCGCTGCACCTATGACCAATCTGTTTCCCACTTCCACAAACCTCCAGGCCAATAGGCTAAGGGGGAAGCCACCCAAGCAGCAAGATGGACCCTGCTGGGCTCATGGGAGGCAGGCCTTTTCCCCTGGAGATGCATTTCCTGCGCAGGCTGGCAACGTGGAAAGAGTGCTGAATTTGGGTTGGAGTCTTGCTTTCAGCACATTCTAGCTCTGGGTCTTGGGCAAGTCACTAAACCGCTTTCTGAGCCTCTGCTTGCTCAGCTCATTCAGGTGGAAAAAGGATATAATAAGCTCCAAGTCAAGGTTGTTGAGCCAATGACATCAAATGAGAAAAAAGAGAAGATGCTTCTGAATGACAAGCAGTGTGTGATGTTTATCAAATCATACAAAAAATAAGAAGTGCCTAGAATTTGAATGAAGTGCCAGAAAGTCACTGGGCAGTATTCATACTTTGCACCAGGAGATGGAGGAAATAGCAGGGGAGTGAATGAAAGCACTAGTCTTGAGTGTGACAGGCTTAGGGTGTGTAAAAGCTCTGCCTGCTGGAATAACCATGAGGTTGCTAGATCAGCCATGGCCAAAAGACGAAGTCCAGCCTGTGGGGCGATGGTCAGTGGATCACACCCACCTACCAAACTCTTTCATGTCCCTGAAAAGCCAGGTTTTCTCTCTCTCAGAATTGCTAAACTTCCCCCACAATTGATCATGCTCACTCCCGCTACTCCTAGACTGTGAGTGTGTACATGAGGCTCCAGTCCTAAGCTTATTAATTCCCAAACATTTGTTTAAGCCTCCATGGGGGCAATGAAAGTATTTGGAGCTTTGACTTGCAGCTCTGTGTTTTCCGCAAATGCTTCCCATGGTACCACAAAGCTTCCCAGCTAGCTGTGTCCATACTGTGGAGCAGTAAAGGATAGGCAAACACTTAAGGAACTCCCAACCTAATGGATAAGAATGGTTTACACATACCCCACCCTCTACCAGTGCCTTAAGTTGGAATCCTGGAGCTACCTGCAGCTCATCCTTCTTGCTCTCATCTCTCATTCAATCAGTAACTCTCAATCTGGCTTCCTTCCTGGCACTCCTCTCCTCTCTGTTAGGTGCCTTAGTTTAGACCCAACCTGGCATGCTCCCCTGACTCCTCTGTGAAGCTTTCTCTGGCCACTGGCGCCCCTTTTCTTTACTACCTCCTCCGAGTTGGCCTCACTCGTCTTTGTCCTGCGTTGTGCTACTTCATCCCTTACAAGTGCGTGTTGTGCTTTTGTTGGGATGTCCCAGTGCCTGAGACTCTGCCTGGCACATAATTCACCCACAGTAAATGTGCAAAAGACCATCAACAATAAGAAGTAATGTGTTAAGTACCAAATAATGAAAGTAGACCGTGCATGAGAGTCGAGGGAAGGCTCATGCTGGAAGGGTGGCCTGGGCAAGGTGGCTCGGTGAGAGTCAGATCTACACTGCCTTGCTCAGAAAGCCACAAGAGGCGCTAATTTCTTTTTTCCTGTCGCCCCACAGTTGTGCCATCCAGCCCCACCATGGCCTCCTCCACAAGCCTCCCCTCCAACTGCAGCAGCTCCTCGGGCATCTTTTCCTTCTCACCAGCCAACATGGTCTCAGCCGTGAAACAGAAGAGTGCTTTCGCACCTGTCGTCAGACCCCAGACTTCCCCGCCTCCCACCTGCACCAGCACCAATGGGAACAGCCTGCAAGGTAAGCCCCAGTCCCTGCCCCGCTGACCTGATCCGATGCCCTGACCTCACCTGCCCAGGGCTGGACGTGTGAGCATCCCTGTCGCCAGGGGGAATCAGCCTGGACCTGCCTGCTTCTCTCTGCCCTCCTCGCTTCTGCTTCTTTGTGCCCACTGTCCTTGTGCCCTGGCCACAGCACTGCTGGAGTTGCCTGGGCATTCTTCTTTCCACTTCCAGCAATTTCGCTCAGGCCCAGGTATGCTTGAGAACACTGGTGCCGCTTACTAATGCCATCCTTTCTCTTTTCTCCTCTCTCAACCCCTGTTGTCGCCATTATCAGAACAGTCTTTTGTGGATTCTAGCAAGTTCTCCACTGCAGGGTCTCTCCCGGGACTGGCCTTCTCCTGAAGTAGGTCACTCAACTTCCCTTCCTGTTGCCTGTGTCAGCGTGAGCGTGTGCGGGGCTGATGAAGGGAGGGTGAGCAGCCCATGGGCCCGTGAGAGCCCTGAGGTTAGAGTGTCATGTGCCAAAAGCCGGACCTTGCTGCTGGAAACCCGAAACCCCCAAATGCCCCTAGAGGTTTTTGGTTCATATTAAAATGCTCACTCTCTTTCCTACCATGGAAAATTGAAAGTAACGTAGTCACCAGGACTTTGAGGTGGCCTCTTTATTCACTGAGAAAACAAAAACACCTTTTAAAATGGATCTCCCATTTCTTACATTTTTCTCATGTGCTCGGTGCTGTTCTGTGGCGTTGTCCTCCCGACCTCATTCATTCCTCGCAGCGGGATGGTGTGATGGAGACTTATAGGCCCTGTGTACAGGTGAGAAAACTAAAGGTTAGGGAGGTTGCAAAATTGCTAGCCTCCTTCAGTTGGTATGCAGCAGAAACTGGCTTCAAGCTCAGGCTCCAAAATCCGTCTCCTCTTTCTATCTCCTAAGCACTTTATTCCTCAGAGGAGGTATAAAGAACATATTTGGGGTTCCTAAAACCACAGGCAGGGGAATAAGACCAATGAAATAATCACATCCCATTTATTGAGTCTCTAGCCACGTGTCAGACACTGAGCTAAGCACTGAACACGATTTATCTTGTTTAATCCTCACAACTTCCCCATGAAGTGTAAGGGCTGTGGTGATCTGTACTATTCAGGTGAGGAAACAGGAGCTTAGGGAGAGTAAAAGACCTGCCCGCAGATCGAGCTCTCCGTGGGCCTTCCTTCACAGACAGGCACCTCTGTTTTCACTGATGAGCAGCCCTGAAGGTCAGGGAGGGGCCAGGATGATAGGACAGCTCTGGGATTTCTCAGCCCTGGTTTTGTGTTTTCACCTATGTGTATTTATATGTGCACGCACATGCACTCTGTGCTGGGTGATTTACACTGAGACTTTCACTTGATTCTCCCGAAGATTTCATTTGAGTCTCCCAAGGTCAGTACTAGTCCCATTCTATAGATGGAGAAATCAAGGCTCAGTCCCCAGGGTCAAAGAGCTAGTAAGTGGTGGAGGCAGAATTGCACCCAAACAGTCTGACTCCAGAGCCTGAGCTCCTAATCACTCTGCCCTCCTGCTTCTGGAGAGGCTTTTCAAAGCATTCCTTAGGGACCTGCCAGTCAAGCTGCCCGGCCCAGACAAAAGCCAGATCAGCACAGCCTGCCCGGCACCCCCACCAACTTACCTCCGCTAATCCATTTTCTTAGCGGAAGGAGGAAAGTTATCTGACTGCGGACCTACATTTCAGGCAATGTTATTCACAATAGGAAATGCTCACCTGCCCAAAAGGGGAGCCACCTGTTTGTGCAAGACTGAATCGTTTTTAGCTAAAAATAATGCTTCATCACCCTCGGTATACCTCCAGCTGGCAAGCTGGGGATATAATGCTTAAGTGTACATAACATAATAATGATAAAACATAAGGAAAGCAGAAATCTACCATTCTTGAGCTGCCAATCATAATCCTTGTTAAACGTAGATTTGACATCAGAAGCAAAATAGAATGGGGTTTATAATCTGCAGCTGAGAAGAAAGGCTCACAGCTATTTAGAGGGCAAACAGCGGTGTTCCAGCCAGCAGCAACTTAAGCAGACAGTCCCCTCTGGCAAAGCCTGCTTGTCTTTTCATGCCTTGCGGATGTAGGTGGGGGCAGGAAGAGACTGAAAATAGGGGCTGGGCCCAGATTTGAGAACCTCCCTAATTTCTGAAGCCTCTGGTGGAATAGAGGTGTTTTTGTGTGTTTAAGCAAAGATGAAATGGCTCTAAGGAAGGGACATGTTCAAAATGTGTGCATTTGTCACCTACAGGGATTCTCTCAGTCAACTCTAAAAAAAAAAAAACAGACTCTCTCCTATTCTGATTAGTAGCTCTGTCTCCACCTGCCTGTCAGCTGCCTAAGATGCTCAGGTTACTAACAGGTAGCTACACAGCATGGGGGAGTGGGGGTGGGTGAGTGAGATCTAACTTAGGAACACACTTTGCACTGGATTTGCCAGTTGTGGATGTCGCTGCTCTTACCTTCTGACTGCACATGTGCCAAGGACATTCTCTCTGGACTCTTCTCTGCCCCATTCCCTGACTTAGGGACTCTGGAAGGAAGAAAAAAAAGAGTGGTGTTTGTTTTTCTAACATGGTCATATTCCAAACACCCTTACTTTTGGGTGGTGGCCATGATGGAGTCATGAACACAGAAATTAAAGTCACATTTAGATTACACCATCTTATTTTCAGCACTGTTGTTTGTGCTGCATGCTCCAAGCTCAGTCACCACTCTTGTGGGGCAGGTGTGCACGCTCAAAATTGCACCTTCACCCTGTGCCTGCAATCCTCAGCAGGGTGGGGAGGACACAGCCTCAGGTGGGTGACACCATTTTTCTCAGGGGGCTTCTGCTTGCAACGTTAGAAAAGTGACATTTTGACTGGGGGACCCATAGCCCTTTATTAAAGCATTGCTCTTTCTTAACTATGCTTATAAGTAAAGAATACAAGTGAGTTATAGACTTAGGGGCAAAGACTTCTAAAGTATTTCCTTCCCTCTCTTTTTCAGCATTATAGTCACATCTACTTCACTAATTCACAAATGTGATTGTTAAGACAGGGCAAGGGATGAAGAAAGAGTTTGTTAAACAAATTGACCATGTAAACCAGATTGTAGGTGACACATTTAGGCTGTTTAAGTGCTTTAAAGGCCTATTTACTTCAAACTACTTCTCTACTAATTGTACAACATTCTGATTTTTTAAAGCCAACCTCTTAAAGAGCTTTCCCCAGCTATCTCTTCTTAGTCTTGTCAAGTCACTGCATGCACCCTACCAACAAATAAGTATCCCACATGATGATGTTGATGACAATGGCCATTAACACACGGAGCATCTTCTTACCAGCCTGGCTCCCGCACGATCTCTTTATTCCTCCCAGTCACTCTTTGACGTTGACCATTTAATGTCTCCACTTCACAGATGTGGAAACTGAGACTTAGAAAGAGCTAAGGTGGCTTGTCCAGACTGACAGCTCACAAATAGGACATGCCAGCTCCACGCTGTCAAAGCCACCATGCTAATACATTGCTGTTCTGTATTCAAGCTGCTGGGTCAGGTCCGTGCGGGGTATAAAATCCTGACCTTAAACAGCGTCGCGGGTCGGGGAGACGCGGTACCTTGTGTGTAAGAGGTTGGACACCCAGGTGCGGAAGTTCCAGGGAGGGAAAGAAGAGGGGGAATGCGGGACAGCCCCACGGAGAAGGCAGCCTTTGGCCTGGACCTTGAATGAAGGAGGAATGGAATCTGAGCACAGGGCATGGGGGAGAGGGACATTTTAAGTAGAAGCTTTAAAAACGGCCTGAGTCTAGACTCAGAGGCTTGAAATGTGCAGTGACTGGTAAGCGGCTCAGCTTTCCGGCGCACAGGGGCCATAATGACATTGAAAATGAGGTCTGGGAAGTCATAAACCCTGTATCTTTATATATATTTGATGATTCACAGTTTCTACAGATTCCAACTAGTTTTCTCTCCCAGGTAGATGAAGCCTTTGACTATATGCCATATATCTGAGAAAATTTTTAGGACAAAGCAACCCTTATCTCAGCACTTCTGAAGTGCCACAAGATGTTCTATTAAAAAAAAAAAAACAAATTTAGAAAATGCCGCTTGCTGAATCGCTGTCCCAGAGATGCACAGCACACCTACATTTATTAAAGGCTGTGAGACATCCTGGAGTTAAACAGAAAAGAGGATGCCTTTTAGTTTCCTAAAATTATTTGGCCACCGAACTCTTTTCCTCATGTTCAGACCAATTGACATGCCATGAAAAAAACTTTGGAAAAGCAGCTAGTATTTTGTATTTAGAGAGAAAAATGCAGAGAGCACTTCTCATACTTTGACCTAGATGAAGTCATTGACCGATTCTGCTCCCAGTGTGCTCAGGTATGTCTGTTTTCCCAGGCCAAAGACTTGAGTCAGCACTAAGGCACAGCCCTTTCTCCTGGAGACACTCTCTCCCTTCTTCTAGAGCTGATGCCCCACCTTGAGCATGGATTCTCTGTGATTTCAGGCATCAGAGGACTTCTCTAATCCAAAGAGAGGCAGCCCCCAAAAGACTATTATCATGTCATCAGCACCCCTCCCTCCTCTAAGTCTCAACCGTCTCGGGACAGTCTAGTTGGTAAATAAAGTTAAAAACAGAAAGGCCAGAGTCATTTCCCAAAAAGTGTACTAACCTCTGTATTCCATAGTAAGACTTGCTGTTAGTTGTGGACAAGCTTTGTTTTATAACTCTTAATGCAGATCTCAGTGAAGACTTAATGAGGATCCATTTGCCATCACACATTATCCAGGTGCCAAGACACTGATTAGGTATTTTTTTATTCTGGTCAGGTTTTTTTCTTTCCTCACCTTGATGAAACCCAGGCTGACTGGCCCCAACCAACTCTAGGTGTCCTGCAGTCAGGTAGCAAATCTCGTGGAATTGTCTTTTCCCTCCTGTCCCTGATGAGCTCATAATTCTTCCATATACGGAGAGGTGGGTGAAGTTCACCCCCTGCCCTCTCAGTCTTACTTCTCCCAGCTCTGCAAAATTTTCTGTTTTGTCTTTGTTCTTAACAAAATGTTGAAACTGTAATTAAAAAAAATGCATTGCCTTTTAAACCAATAGTTTTCTGAGCTTCTGTCAGAGACTGGTGATCACCCAGGCGGCCGGGGAACATGGCAGAGCTGCCGTGGTCTTGTGATGTCTTGTCACACGGCACTGTCTGCGAGGGTGCTGTCCTCATGGGAATTTTCATGGGCCCGACTTGGGCAAGTTGGCACGCCAGCAGCATTTCTGGAACATTCAAAACCCATCCCTCTCACCCACATAATTAATCTTCAGGATTGCTGCACGGATACAAGGAAAACAGCATCTAAACTCCAGGCACTGAGATTCCTTCATAAAGGGCCTCTTTTGAGATACCTAAGTTCAGAAGCCACAGACAGCGACCTTTCCCCAGAATTTGCTCATCAGTAAGGGCATCTGGAGGTTAGCAAATGATGGGTGAGCTCTATAGAGCTGTGAGACTCTGATATGAGGTGCAAAATTGTGAGTGTGGAGAAATGTTCTAACTCTCAGAGAAGTCCATGGACTCATGAAGGAGTGAGTACAGTCCTGATCCACTGCTAGATTCCCTCAAAATTTTTTTTTTAAGATCATTTAGTTGCTAACATGTATAATTTGGGCTAGTTCATCTTTTTTTAAAAAAACCCACATCTCCAGCTTCACCTGGAAGCCGTGGGCCGGTGTCCTACAAGGCAGCATTTGAGGGGAGCTGGAGATCCCCCTTCTCAAGAATCTCACCCTTAGCCAGGCTCTCCACCCCCCTGCCCCCAGTGCCCCCTGCCTAGGCTCACAGGTGCTGGAGTTTGTGACCTCTGTAGCTCACAGCAAGACCTGCTGTTGGTTGTGGACAAGCTTTGTTTTATAACTTTTACTGCAACTCTCAATGGAGGCTTAATGGGTATCCATTTAACATCACACGATTATCCAGGTGCCAAAACACTGTTTAGATATATTTTTTTATTCTGGTCATCCAAATGGGATGTTTTCAGGGCCTAATTGATATATTTTGGCTAGGCCCATGGACCAAGTTAGCAGTTTGGCAGATGAGCACGTTAAAAGTTTGTCGGCTCTCTACTTTGTGTCCTGCTGACACTGCCTGGGTTATCTGATTGCTCTAGGGACCTGCCCTTTATCGCTGGGCATCACAGAGTAGATATTGGTATAAGGCAAATGTAAGCCTGTTGCCTTTGCCACAGCCATAGAACCCTTACAGAAAAGCCTGTCTTTAATGAGGGTGCCTGACCCTCCTCCAGCCTGGATGAAACATCCATAGGGTGACATCACCATACAGAGCGATCACGCTGCAAAGACCCATCCTTGACTTGCCTTTGGAACTAATCCTCTTGAATTCTCAGGTTAAGGCTTTGGATGGAAATGTCCAGCTCCCAGTTTCAGTCAAAGCTAGGGCTCCCTTGAATCGTAGGGGGACTGCATTTCCAACTGATCCCAAATCTTTGGGGCTTTCAGTTGGTCTGCATTTGGCAAGAGACAACTTCCTGTTTCTAAGAAAAAAGGCTTACGAGGGCTTACAAAAAAGACTCCAGGAGCTTTTGGACTGCAAAACGGCTCTTGCAAAACACTTTTGGATGATTTACGTGTAAATGAATCAGAAACATGTGGATTGAATTTCCTTGTGAATATAGATGGGTTTAAAAATTAACGGAAAAAGTGTTTGGCAAAATACATTTCGGATTTGTTAATTGAATCTAAAATGTCAGGAGTGGAGGAGGGGAAGTAGGAGGGGTGCGGGGGCCACCCGACTCAGAGCTGCATCTGACCTCACTGTGTCTCCTGCAGGCTTTGTGGTAGTTGGGACTTGTTTGAAAAGAAAAAAAGAGTACGTTCTTCCAGACATGATAGAAAATGAAGAGGCCCACTTCCTCAACCCAATCATCACTGACAAGAACATTAATTTAAATTTAGAATTGCCAATAAAAAGAAAGTGATGACTCTCTTTCTCTCTCTCTGCCTGACTGGATGCTATGCTGTCCCTGGGAACCAAAGATGGCTGACTGCTGCTTTTCGTGGCAGCACATCTCTTTGAAATGTATTTCAAAGTTGCCACACTGTTTTCATGTTCTCATAGACATCCCTCTATTCCTCCACCTATCATGTGAAGTAGGCCGTATGGGATGGAGCCTATTTGATTAAGAGGAACTGCAGCCCAGAGAAGTTAAACAATTAGCACAATGTCACACAGCTTGTAGAGCAGCAGAAGTAAAGGGCTAAAAATAATAGCAGCGGGCCTCTTTTGGGTGCTTGCTGAGAGCTGAACCTGGGCTGAGCATTTTGCATTTATCATTTCATTCAAATTTCTAACAACCTTAAGTGCTGTAATTAATTCCATTTTCTAGCTGAGGGGTCTAAGGCTCAGGGAGACTCGAGTAACTACCTCAGGGGGTCATACTCAGGAAGCAGAGACGCCTAAGGCAGAAAGCTGGCCTGCCTGATTCCACTGGTCTCTGGATACCACTCCATAGCTTCCTAACTCCAAGCACTGCAAAGGACTTTTGTTACCTCTAACTGCTTTCTCTTTCCCCAGGCTCTCACCCCAAGCTTTCCTAGGCTACGGTTTGCTAGGAACATGGTCAGATCATTCTAGAAAGCTTGGGAAACAATAGAATGGAAGACATTGCGCAGTTCTGTGCAAGCTTGACTTCTCCTCCCCCCCATGCTTTCTCCTAACTTTGTATTCCCTGTGTACATTGCATGCTGCAGCTGGCATTTCCTTCTTCCAGCCTTGAGACTGACGTGGAGGCTGTAAAATTGCTGCTGTCAGTTAGTCTACGGACTAATACAGCACACAGAGAGAGCAATGGTTTTTCTGTGTAAGAGGGACGGTTTGAAATTTTATATTTTTAGAAGTGAGGGAGAGGGAAAAGAGTGACAAATTGAACATTTTCACTATTTTTTTCCCAAAGTTCTGGGCTGCAACTTTCCCAGAGATATTTGAATGATGCGACTTTCCAGTTATGTTTTAAAATTGAAATCAGATTTGGAGGGATGTTTTGGATATTCTGTTCTGTTAAAGACACATATGCATGTTTATATATTATAATTCTTAATAAAGTGCATATATATTTTGTAACAACAGTTCATTCCAGAGAAAATAAGAGTACATTTGTGGTCAGGATTCAGACACTATAGTAGTGTGTGGGTGTTTTGTGTTGTTTTTTCTCCCCCCAATCTTTTTTTTTTTCCCCCAGTGAGAAGTTTGTATACAGAACCATTGACTTTGGACTTTTCTTTCAACAGCGATATCTGGCATGATTGTTCCTCCTATGTGAAAGAATTGCCTTGAAGAATTTTATTAATGAAGAAGTTGGATTCTGCTACAGAGAGTAATCTGATACAAGTCCCAGAGTGGAACTTTTAACTCAGGCCTTTTTAAGAGGAATCACAATAACTGCAGATTTTTAAATAAACAAAATCACCGACCTTGCAAATACTGAAATTGGAAGGGATCTGCAAGTGCAGAGCGTTGGTTAAAGTTGTATCTCCCATCTCTTTGGGAGATATATTTATTCTGTGTTGATAAAAGCAAACCCACTTTTTTTTCTTTTTCTTGCTTTCTTTTGTTTGTTTGTTTGTTTTTAGCCTAACTCTGCTATCATTTGTCTTTTAGAAGCCGTAAAGCTATATACAAGGGACACTATAAATAAGACTCATCGTTTTAATTTATGATGTTTTTAAAGCTGTGTAAAGGGAGAATGAAGTGGTGATATTTACAAAAAAGTTTAAAAAGAAAAAAAAAAGCTTGTATGGGACAGAATAGGAATGCCAGTTAGATTTTTTAGAAAACTAAGGGTCGGCTTTTGCGCCTTAAAGCATATCAAATGGTAGTTAGCTCAGACAGTGCATTTTCAATATCTAACTTAACATGCCACCCCTTAGCAGTGCAAGCTTATTTATCTCTTTTGTATTGTTGTCTTAAGTAACTGTAAATAAATGCAGCCTGGAAAGTTAAAAAGCAACGCAAGTGATCACATTTTCCCCTTCAGCTCAAAATTCAGTGCCTCTAGACAGATTGTTAAAACTGCATACTTAAACCTGGTATCGTTCTCTTTTACTTATGTCAACTTCTCCTGAAGCCGAAAGCCTCTCAATAGCTTGGTGGCACACATAACTGTGTGACTTTCCTTTGAGACTTCATGGAACGGGGTCCAGGCACAGAATTCCACATTATGCCCTCCAGTTCTCAAGCCAAAATCTCACTTTACACCTGCCAATTCCATGTTTAAAGTTTACTCCTCCCAAATGCTGGCTTCCTATTAATACTCTGAAAGCTGACGAAAGCAACATGGCAGGAATTTCAGATTCCGCATTCAGATAGCACCTATATCAGTCGACCCTTACCATTTGTAACATGACAGATTAAGAAACAGGCTAAGTGCTTTGAAATTCATCGTAGAAGGAAGCTGGGGGAAAGGAAAAGAAGATGGAGATCTCTGAAACTTAGTTTTCTGTTCTACGGGAACTTTTGCTCTCATCATCTGGGAAGTGTTCTTAAAAATGAAAATTAATAGCAAAGATACAGTAAAGCTCTGAGGATGCATTTGCCTGATATTTTTCCTTTGCTGTTGTGTTTTGTATGTAGTTATAAATACTGTAGATTTTTTTGTGATTTTTTTTTTGCCAAAGTTGTTTTTCTATTTATACATTTCAATGTCTTAAGACAGGTTTTCAATATCACAGAAAAGATTTTACTGCATATTTTGCAAAAAAAAAATAATAAAGCTCACTACCTTTAGCTTGCACATACTCGCAAAGTTAATTAAAAGGCTTTTTGTTTTAAAGGGGATTTTGTAAAATATCCATATAAATAATGTATTTATCTTCGGAATTTGTACATTGCTTTTACCCTTTATCCCAGTTTTCCCCTCCCACCCCCCGTTTATTTTATTGTGTATGTTTGCTATGTGAAAAGTGCGTATTTTGTTTGGTCACTTACAATTGTATTAGCTGTTTCAATGTGATTTTTAAACATTTCATTTATAGTTATTTTTAGTATTATTTTAAACCATGCTTCAATTTTTTTAAATTTCCACCCAAAGCCATTGTCTATTTTTGTATTATTTGTAAGTTAAGAAGTTTTTTTTCCAATATATGGCAAAAAAAAAGTAGCATATTATTCTTGTAGCATTTAGTTCTATAGATTGAAAAAAATGTATCCTTTGCTTTGGAAGCTTACAAAAAAACTAATGCTGTTTTACTCTATTAATATGCATGGGATCTCTCCCTTTGGAGTGACGCATTTTGTGCATTAAATTCGGGGGAGAAGCTTCATAGAAATCAATGAACATACTTTCTTTCTTAAGTCTGCTTGTATATTTCCTCTGTCTTTCACATAAATATAAACCAGCAGATTGGATGCCTTAACAATGCAAATCATATTCATTTCACTTGTACATTGTAACTGTGCACCAGAATTGTCAGTCTTCACTAACATTCTAAGAAGAAAGAAAAAGAAAAAAGAAAAAAAAAAAGAAGTCGAAAAGCACAAAAGAACTGTTTTGTTACCTTAAGACAATGTAACTTTTTCTAGTAGAGCAAGAAATCATTTACAACAATGCTGCAACTGTGCATGCCCCCATATGGATTTTGCAATGGTTTTCACTAGACTGTCAGATTGCGATTTTTATGGGTTGGGCCGGGTGGGGGAGGGGTGTTGCGGGAGGGAAGGGTGGGGAGGAAAGCTGATTTTTCATGGTGAGAAATAATAATAATGATGATTAATAATAATAATAATAAAAAACTGGAAAAATGTAAGCTACGTGGACGCTTTGCTTCTCGGTACTCGGAAAGGTTGTCTGAATTCATATGCTAAGTGCTGGCCTGAGGATGTGTACAATTTAAAGCCATATTTTGTCTAGTGAGCCCCTTAACCATTTGTGAAGGAACTGCCAGCCGGTGGGGTGTCCAGCTCAGACCCTGACAACAGACGTCACCCATCTGTCAGCCATGTGCAGTGGTTAGAACTTTTCTTGAAAGTCCAAAGAGCCTTTAAAATGTGTATAATTTGTGTTTTGTTGCTTCTATTTATATTGATTAGATGAAAAGAAATTCTGGCCCTCTGACCCTCTTGTCTTCTACACAAAGCTTCTTTTACAAGGTAAAAGATGTTCCCCTAAATACAGAATATGGCTTTAAGAAGAAGATGAAAGAGAGAATTACATTAAGATTTCAGTTTTGGGGGAAGAAACAAAAGCTTCTGGATGACTGGCTTGCATACCATGCCCTGGTCTCACATTGTATTAGGATGCAGCTTAACAAAATCATCTCTAAATCTACTAACCTTTCACCTTCTTATCAAAAACTTTTGGAATAGACACACACTGTACAGTTCAATTGTTAGAGAACCTAACTACTGTAGAGATTGTTATAATTTTTTTTTTTTTGCAAAAATTCAAGCTGTAAAAACTTTTCAACTTTCACAATATTTAATTAAAGTTACTTCCTGTCTGTGATGGCAGCTCCTGGTCGTGTATTTATTTCTTCATTTCAGATAAGTCAATGTCTTTAAAAGGTCTGTGTATACAATTACTCAGACCTGTGTTGACACCCAGAAAAAAAGAATTAGGGTTGTCCTGGGACACCCACTTTCTTTGTAGGTCCCCGGGGATTTGCTAATCTGGGATGCAAATTGAATACACACAGCGTACTGCTGCCCTCTGCCGGCAGCAGCTGGGCATGCGTGTGCCTGCGCTGGCCCACAGAGGAGCCTAGAGCCCCAACAACTGCACCAGCTAAGCAGTGAGATTCCCCCGCAGTGATCAAATGGGGGGGGTCCAGGAACCAGCCATTCTGGAAATCCATCCTCTGTGGTCTGAACTGAGCTCTTGACATATTGCTGCTAATTAATCCCAGGGAGCCTTCTGGTCAATTAATTATGTTCTCTGGCTCATTGATGAGGAGGCTTGTTTGAACCCAGAACCTAGTTCCATGATCTATATTTTTAATCCCGTGTGCATAAGACACGTCCTCTGTTGGGCAAAACCAAATTTATCTGGAGTCAAACAATCCACTAACATCCAAAGGGTACATTCTCACATAAAATTGTTTCATTTTACATTCCATCATAGTCGTAAGTTTTTTTAATTGCACATTCTATGTTTTTGGTACTTTTTCTATTATTGGACATGATAAGGTTATTGTCGCTCATGAAATGCTTCAAAAACTCAGGAAATAGGCCGTAGACAAATGGACCTTGATGGCCAGCTCTAAAAGACTGTCACACAACCACCAACACAATTGTTTGTGGTGGACATTGCTGATACACCTTTGCTGTGGGCCAAAGCCCCGCAGAAGTCATGAAAATGTGCAATGCAGAAATTAGTTAATCCAAAGTTGCCATTTTTTCTTAAAAATTGGAACCCAAGTTCATTAGTTTTGTCATTCAATATACATTGGGGGGGTTCTGGTCCCTGTATTAATTGCAAAAGATAAAAAATAAGATGCCCAGCCCTCAGGAGGCACCCCGTCTCATACAAGAGAATCCTATATACAAGTCACAGTTCAGAATGGTTAGACAAGAGTGGGACAGGTATGCCACAATGCTCTACTGAATAAAGCTGACAACCACACCACAGACATAACTGGCTTTCATTCTCCAAAATGCCTACTTCCTGGAAGCATTTATTTTTCCATTTGTTCACATAAACTTTCGGGGTTTCCTATGTATATGCCACCAGGGGAGGCCCCATGGATTCAACGGCACAGCAAAAGTCACCACCCTCAGGGAACTTACAGTTGAATGGGGTCAACAGACACCAAACAGCAGCACAAGTATATCACGACAGATCAACATGGCAGTGAAGAAAAGTCTGGGCTGCTCAGAGTGGAAAGATGTCATAGTTGGGCTCGAGTGAACCTGAATATGTGAAGGAGCAGGAGATTGCAGCTGGGGCTGGTGCCTTAGGCAGAGACAATAAGGGCAGGTGCCAGGGCTCTGAGCTTGGACGTGGATAAGGCACATTGAAAGAACAGAAAGACTGAATGGGTGGAGGATGCAGATGTGTAAGAGGAAACTGGGGAAGTTGGGAAATTCAATTCAGCACATTTACTGAGCTCCTAGTATGTGCTTAACACTATGCTAGGTGCTCAATATAGTAAATCAATTGTCGTTCCTGACTGTGAGACTCATTCAAAGCTTACAAACGCACATGTCGGTAAGGGCTATGGAGGGAAAAAATGAGCGAAGTGAACTGGGGGTAAAAACAGGCAAACAGAATATGGTGTGGCTGGGGCCACTGGGAGTGTATGCCTTGTCTAAAGAGACCATTCCTCTTGCTCCAGGCAATTGCTCCCATGCGATTATATGGGCTCAGTGATGCCCATTTTTTCAGGAATGCTGGAATATTACTAGAGTCTTTTGGGAGTGAAGAATGTAAAATTCTCACTTTTTAATTATTGGCACCTAATTAAAAAACAGTATTTTAAAAACAACTGTATTGGGCAAAGTCCATGAGCCTTTCAATGGAAGACTTTCAATTTGGGACTTCTGGCTAGAAGACAAGTTATTAAGGAGACATGTACACAGCCTGATTTGAGAGTCATGGTTACATGTTCTGTCTATGGAGGACAAGGAATTCAGCAAAGGAGGGGATGCTTGAGCAGTGTTCTGCAGGATGAATAGGAGTTTTCCAAGTAGATAAGGGAAAGTAGGGCATGGAAGGTCATGGTCAATGCCCCGGGAGCTGGCTATGTAAGAAAAAATTTATGCAAATTAGTAGGCATGAATAGGAATATGGAAAGGTTGAGTCATAAAAGTGAGAAAATTCCCCCAATGGCAATAACCACACTTAAGTACAGAACTTCAATTGATCAGTTGTTTTTTTTTAAATTATCTCCTTTGCCTTACAGAAAGACCCATGGAGCAACTCATTTCTTTGGTTTTGTTTTTGTTTTTTGGGGGGGTATATGGTCTCAGAATCAAACCTGGGTTTCTGCATGAAAAGTGAGCATTCTACCACTGAATGGATCAACTCACTTTTAGGTGGACTGAAGAGAAGTAAACTCTTTAATGTGCCTTGCTCAGGGACGCTCATGCCCTAACATTGACAATTGTCATTCACTCAACAAACATCTATTGAGGGCCCATTGCGCTGATACTGGGCTTGGCACCAGGAACAATAAGAAACTGACCTACACAGCCTTGCCCTTGTGAATCCTACTTGGCCAAGGAAGAGGGGCTGGGCATTTAAGAATTGTCACTACACAAATCATGAAGCCCCATCTGTGTTCAATGCTATGATGGAAGAGTAGTCGGGGCTTCGAGTATCTATAACAAGACTTAACCAAGTGTGGAGGGAAGTCAAAAAAGGCTACTCCGAGGAGCTGACCCTTAATCTGAAATGTGAAGGAAAGGAGGAATTACCCAAGTACAAGGTTTGGGGAGATGAGCATTCAGGGAAGGGGAGGATGTGTGGAGGCTCTGAACTAGAAGGAACAGGATATGCATTACAGGAATGTAAAGCTGAGAACATGGCTGAGAGGAGGAGGGGAGCAGAGCAGGGGGGGCAACGCGTCTAGACAAGCAAGGGAAGCGAGTGTAGGGGTTAAAGCAGGAGGGAGGGTGCTGGGCACTGTGTCAGGCACTAGCAATATAGTTGTAGCTGACCATGCAATCTTGGGACAAGCACCCTAATTTGGGAGATGGTTGGGAAAGCAGACAATTAAAATAAAACATACCCAGTGGAATGGGATGCTGGGGGGAGCCATCAAAATGGCATCTCATGCAGGTCAGGAGAAGAAGGGGTCTGAGGAAGGGATGGCTAGATTGAGAGCTCAAGGGTGAGTAGTTAGTGGGTGAAGAGGATGCAGAGTGGTTTGACAGAAGGAGGAGAAGGTGAGAGAACACAGCCAGTGCAAGCAAACACGGGACATTTAGTAGAGCTGGAAAGCAGAATGCAAGAGGGAAGAGAAGAACAGAATTCAAACTATGAAGCACTAATAATCAATAGTGGGGAGGCTTACATGTTGTAAAGCAGGAATCATATTTATACCTGAGAAGTATTAACCTGGTAGTTACATGGAGAATAGATTTAAAAGGGGCCAGAGGGAAAACAGAACAATTGGGAGGCTGCTGAAGTGGACCAGGCAAGAAATGAATGTCTTGGACTAGGAAAATAGAAAAGAGGGGAGTGGAAAGGATCAAGAAATATTCAGGAGATAGAATTATCAAGATTCGGTAACCAAGGTGATGTTGGAATTAAGAGAGAGGGAAAATTAAGATAAAGCTCAGTTATTTACTGGAACAACTACTGTTAAAGAAATAGTTGATTCTCCTGTTTGTGTGATTTCCTCACTATTGAGCTATGGGGTCCAATGGTGAAATCCTTTCCTGCTGTACCCTTTGGTTTCCTTCCCTCTCCCAAATATGATCCTCCTCTCCAGAGGTTTCTATATTTATATGAGGAATGAAATTCAGTTTCCGGAACTAGATATATTTTGTTTCTTTTTCTTTCTTTTTTTTTTTTTTTTTTAACTTAACCATCAAGCAGTTTTATCTTTTCTCTCTGGAGAGTTATGCTACAGTGGGACTGATTTTTATCTACTTAACATACTTTTTCCCACTGATTGTAGAATTTCCACATTCTATATTAAGAATGAACCTTCTGAACCCTGGAATTAACCCACAGGCTTGATAACAGGCCTTCTGCAGGAAATATTTTGCACAGAGAATTATCCTATAAGGAGAATTTAGTACTCCACGAAGGAGTTGACAAAACACCAACGAAAAGGAAGGAGTCCCAGGGAAGATGAATCACTCTAGGTGATTCATTCAATAATACAGAGGTGGGTGAGGTGCTGCCAGGAAAGTAGGAGAGCAGGGAGAAATGATTTAGAGCCAAGTGAGAACCATCACTTTCTCTAAAACATTTCTTCATTCAACATGCTTTTACTGAGGACCTTCTTTGTGTCAGGCACTGCGCTGAGACCTGGGGATTTGACCATTGTTAAATAGACCCATTTCCTCCTGTCATTACTGCCTAAGGAGGATGCAGACATAAATCCAACAATCACACACACTCATGATTACTCACTGTGATACATGCTTCTGCAACCCTAATATATCTGCATGAGCACATGGCTCTCTTTGCACAGTCACGCCTGGTTCCACAGCCGAAATTAACTAAAAAGAAATTGCATCTATTAAAAAAAAAAGCCTTCAATGGTCATCAAAAAGAATTTAAAGCCCACAGCAATACCTGTTAAAATTCTCTTACCTCTACTAATGTTTTCCTCAGACATACTTTCTTCAATCTAACCGTCAAAAGCCCCTCTATTCTGAGTTTGCATGAGTCTTTTCTACCTTATCCCTCTTGCAATTCTTTCACCACTTTAGTTTCAACTGAGTCTCTTGTTCAGTAAATAAAAATAATTCTTCCTCTTTAGATGAAGGAAAAGGAGAAATATTGGGCTGGCCAAATATGATTCCCTTTGATGGTCTGGGAGAATCCACAAATACTTGTTTATTAATTATGATTGACCTGTTATATTTTGAGGGACAAGCATAGGGATCCGTAAGCTCATGCAACAGGATGAATTGATCTGGTGGTATTTGAGAGAACTGAAGAAGGAGCAGAGCAGGAGTCAGCAAAGCAAACTCATGGTATATATTCATAGTATATAGAGGGGAGAGGGGTGACGAGAAAGCCCAGGGACATGGGAGAACAATAGAAAAACAAGGGGAAACCTAGAGGAATGGCACCATTCTAGTTCTTTCTG
Source organism: Tamandua tetradactyla (assembly GCF_023851605.1). NCBI lineage: Eukaryota > Metazoa > Chordata > Mammalia > Pilosa > Myrmecophagidae > Tamandua > Tamandua tetradactyla. The sequence continues at coordinate 39,910,490 of NC_135346.1, read as the reverse complement.
CAGAATGCTCCTCTTTCTCAGTTCATCTCCTTCCTCCTCTCATTTCCTTATTTTCTGCTTTCTATCATGGTTCCCTCCTCCTCTGCCTGTGCCTCAGTCCTGATCAGCATCAGGCTCATTGATAGCCCTTAAAGAAGAGGCATGTCCTATTTATTCTAGTACCTCCTCTGGGAAGGTCCTCTCCTTCCATCCACCCTCAATACTTCCTGCCCTACGAATTTAGTGCATGGAATTCTAGGGAAATGGCCAACTTCTTTTCAATCCCATAGGATGCTATAAGCAGATGAAAGATTGGGGTCCCCAATTTGGCTCTCTACAATCCAAAAGTAAACATTTCTAACACATACTGCATGCTCTAGAAACCACTACAGCTCAAAGCATTCAATCGCAAAGGGTGGCACTTTTGAGTCAGAATTTTTTATCTTCACAAGTACCGAATATTATGGCATGTTCAGGTCAGGGAAAATGTCAATCTGTTTATTGAACTTACAGTGAGTCCAGAGGGAGACAGTTAAAATGAGCAAGGAGATGGTATTAATGGTGGTTATCGCTCCCTTGCCGAGGATCTACTTTTACAGGAGGTGAAACACTATAAACTCTATAAGTACAATAAGTATAAGTTTGCTAAATTGTCGTGATGACCATGTATTAGTTTGCTAAGTTGCTGTGATGACCATATGATATGTATACAATTATCTCCAAATGAAAAGAAATTGCTCACCAACCCTGAAATAAGGACAAAGGGTCTCTACTGGGACATGAAATCCACTCACTTAAGACACATGAATGCAATAGTTAGGGAATCTATGGAATACGTTAACCCAAGAATCAGTATATACTGAAATGACTTCATAAAAGAAATCACTCAAATGCTGTAGTCCTCAGTTCCTAATATACAAAGAAGTAACAAAAGGAGTACTTATTTTTAAAAGGTGACTAAGAAGATGATGTACATAGGCTACATAATGAGTTATAATTCAGTGCCCTGCACATATCAGCCACTATTAATATAAGAAATTGTTATTTTATAGTGAATATATCATAACCCATTAAACTAATCTCAAACTAATAGAACATTAGGTTGTTTCTAATTTCTTGCTATATTCACCATTATGATGGGCATTCTCAATTAAAAAAATACAATTCTTGCAAGTCCTTCTGCTTCTTAAGAATTAATTGTATAGTATTTCTGGCTAAGCAAAGCAGTAGGTCTTCCCTAAATCATTTTTCCCTAATTATACTTTAGTATCAGAGAACTTACCAGGGACCTCCAGAAAGGAAAGAGGGAGAAGCATTCTAAATATGGTCACATTCAAAGGAAGCACACTATATTTCAAAGGAAATAAACCCGCAGGGCAAAAGCTTAGTGCTGCTGCTAAAGATGGGAAGAAGATAAAGATGAGAGGTGGGTACATCGAGGGCCAAGAAAGATTAAAAAAGTATTTGAATCTATCAATCATTTCTTGCCCTGCGATCTTGTTAAGACCCATCATAACTACAAAAGCATGAATGTAACAGGTTTAGGTGAAATGAGTTTAGGTGAAATTTAAATATGACTAATGAACTTATGGCCTGGACTTTAAGGAGGCTATTTGTATACAGAATGAGAAATCCCTTAAAATGATGCATCACTTATTGACTTATTCACTCACATATTTAAGCCATCTGTGCCAGTCACTGTTCTAGAAACTGGATGTAAGAGGCGCTAAACATGGACAATAATATGGTACAAAAAAGGAAAACACATTAATAAACAAATATTTAATTACATGTTGGGAAGAGCCTAGGAGGGATATTGGCAGGATTTTGTATATCTTCTAATCATACTAATATTGGATTTGGACATACAACATGCTTTGACCAATGGAACATTGGCAGACAGGAAACAGGCAGAGGCCTGAGTTGTGAATGTGAAGGTAAACTTGATTCTTAGACTCCAGAGATCCACCATGAGAAGAGATTACCCCAGAAGCTGATGACCCCTTAACTTGGATCTTGAAATGTTTACTTACGGAGTAGACGTGAATCTGCCAATGTCCTGGAGCCATGCTTCACTGACCCTCAGCCCGAAGCAAAGTCACCTAGACAAGCCTACCAATATCAGCTGCACCTCAGATCAGCTGCCCTGCAGATCTGTGAACATTAAAATAAATATTTGCTGTGGTTTTTGTATGCCACTGAAGTTTAGAGTGATTTGTTAGATGACATTTTTATGGCTATAGCTGACTGACATTGAAATAGAAACCTAAAGGTGGGCAAATTGTAAGGAAAATGTGAAAAAAAATGGTTTTCAAACTCAGCACTAAGTGGTAAGGAAATAACAATGGGAGGTTAGGAAAATGGGGATCTGTGTTATCCAGTAGTGAAATAATTAGTAAAAGAAGTACTTGTGATAATCTGGAAAGGTTGATATGTACCTATAGAATTTGTGAGAAGGGAGTGAGGAGATATGGATGTGGAATATCAAAAGCATGAACTGGCTGTAGGTTGCCACATTTGATAAAGGATTACATGGAAAAGATTAACTAAAAAAGTATTACATGTTTAACAAACACAACTGAGAGAGAATATAGAGAACTGAGAATATCTGGGGCACTTTACATTGGAAAATGACCCTGTTTCTCATCTCTAGTCTCTCCATAAAGTAAAATATTCTCAAAGTTAAATGCATCAAGTGGACAAAAGACCAAAGCAAAGGTATGGCTATTAAGATACAGCTCAAGAGCATGCTACAAATCAAGGGTATGCCATCACATGCTTTGTTAAAACCTCTGAAAATATTGAAGTGGGCACTGAGGAGATCCTTTCAGCAGACCAAGGGGTTCCTAGCAAGATCACACAGAGGTCTAAAGAGTCCAAATTAAGGTCCATATTTAAGTCTAGAAAGAAAGCTTTTTTTTTCCTAAAGAATTGTGGATGTGGCCTTACAGGAATCCAATACATAAAAAGCCCACACAGTTTTTTAAGGGAATTTTATTGGCAAACACAACAGGACTAGAAAAGACCATGGCTGTTTGGTAAAAAGATGCTTAAATCACCTAAATTTCTATTGAAAGGAAGCAATATGAGAAAACTGTTTCATTGCCAAGAAAGAAAAACTCTTTCCTTGACCTTTTCAAATGTGACTAAGGAATAAAACAAAAAAGAAAGTGTCCCCAGATGGTAGAGCCAAGTGTTGTGGAAAATAATGGAATAAAGATGTATTTGGAGGGACTAGAATGTAGGTGAAATATAGGTCCTCACCACATTTATGTTGGATTAGCCATTTTCTCTGCTTAGATCAACTGAATCTCAGTGGATGTGATGTGAATGAAGGTCCTAAAAATACTTGTTCAGTGTGCCTTTTGTCTGGCAGCATTACTATGGCAATAGCTGACACACAAATTCCTGCTACTGGACGGGATTCAGATCATACAAACCTAGCTGATCCTGAACAACTCATACAAGCAGCACTTTTCAGTAACTTTTTCTGGCATCACCATGTTATATTTTCTTCATAGCCCTTATACCTTTCTGCAATTCACTCATTCATGTATTTTCTGACTTGTTATTTCACAATGCCTCAAATTGCCTCTGGTACATAGTAATGCTGAAGAGTTGCCTTTTGATTTAAAGTTCCCTTGCTTCTCAAAGAGTTTGTGATTCTCACATATCCAGATTGCATTGGTGATATTAGTTTATATCTTCACTAATGCTTCAATACACTGATAAAATTAGCATGAGGGGTATCTTTGACCTGGGATAGTTACAACTCATTGGAAATACTAACATTGGCCAAAATTTAGCAATTTCTGGACAAAGGCAGCAAGCAGACTTATTTCTGAGTAATAATTCAGGAAAGCAAGTGAGTAGGAGGTAAAACATCTTACCTGTGTTTTGATGAAAAAAGGGATTAGAGTGTTAATTCAGTATTTTAAATGTTTCATTGTTGATAAGACTGTGTGTATACTAAAAATGATAATTATTGGAGATATTGATGGAAATTGATGGAGTCAAAACTAGGCACCACACAATAAACCTCAACTACAATGAATAAAACTCAACCAATGCCAAGTTTCATTTCCCAACAGCCCACAAAAACTTCTACATTTTTTTCTCCCTAGAGATCTCGCAAGGTTAAATAGATTTTTTAACCTTTTTTTTTGGTATGGGCAGGCTCTAGAATTGAACCCCACTCACCATCATGGCAAGTAAGAATTCTGCCACTGGGCCACTGTTGTACTGCTGTAAGTTGATTTTAATTAATTCAAAAGGAACTGTGCTGGGAATATATACTATAGTGAGCAAAGCCAGAAGTGGTTTTTGGCTTCAATGATATTTCCCATCTTGGAGAGCAGCAGACACTAATCAGATATTTATATGACTAAACACAGTATGTTAAACTGTTCTGAGGGCTATGTAGGAGCCTAGGAAACAAAGAGAGCATCTAGTTTGCGACTTGATTTTGTTTGGGCAATCAATGAAGCCTTCCCCTGAGGAAATGGTGTCCAAGTTGAGATCTAAAGGATGAATAAGGCAAGGAAGAGCATTAAATAGAAAGTGAACATATGTATAAGAGAACTGAGAAAAGATTTGTGTGGTTGGAGCAAGGGACAGAGAGGTGAAAGATGGGACTAGATAGATGGACAGCCCCACACCATGTGGGGTCTTATGTAGGCAGTAAGGAATTCAATTTTTATCTAAACCATAAAAGAAGCCATTGAGAGACTCAGGTAGATGTTACTTACTTTCAAGATACTCAAGTAGAGGTTGGTGACAAACACTGGAGGTTCTGGGAAAGCATATTTCAAATAATTCTCCTTCCACTATGTGGCATCTCAGGGCTGGGTTACAACAAAAGCATTCTGTTTACCTCATTGTGTGAAGAATATCATGTGTCAACTTCTAACAGTTGGTTCACCTTTACCTTTCAATGAAGCAGGTTATGTTGTTTTTTTAAATTAAATCAGTCATAGGTTTACAGAAAAATCATGTAGAACTCCAACATACCCCCCCATACGCAGTTTTCCCTATTAACATTTTGCATTAATGTGAAAATTTTGTTATGATTGTTGACATAGTTTTATTATAATTGTTCTATTAATTTTAGCCCACTGTTTACCTTAGAGTTCATTCTTTGTCTTGTATAGGTCAATGTTCTGTGTGTGTGTGTGTGTGTGTGTGTGTGTGTGTGTTAATATATATATAAAATCTAATATTGCCCATTCTATCCCTTTTCAAATGTACAGTTCAGTGGTGTTACTTACACAATGGTGCTTCCATCACTGTTATCCATTGCCAAAACAGCACCCCAAACAGAAAACCCATACCAATTAAACTCTCCATTCCCCTCCCCCATCTGGCCCCTGGTAACCTGTTTTCTCGTTTCAGACATAACGAATTTGCATATTCTGCTTATTTCATAGAAGTGGGAGGATGGAGTATTTGTACTTTGGTGTTTCACTTATTTCATTCAACTTGATGTCTTCAAGGTTCATCCATATAGCATGTGTCAGAATTCATTCCTTTCATGGCTGAATAATATTTCATTGTATGTATATTCCACATTTTGTTAATCTATTCATCTATTGATGGACACTTGGGTTGCTTTCGCCTTTAGGCAATTGGGAAAAATGCCGCTGTCAACACTGGGATGCAAATATCTGTTTGAGTCTCTGCTTTCAATTCTTTGGGGAATCAGGATTGCTAGGTCATAATGTAATTCCAAACTTAACTTTTTGAGGAATTGTCAAACTGTTTTCCCCAGTGGCTACCCATTTTACATTTCCTTTAGTAGTGTATGAGTGTTCCTATTTCTCCACATCTTCTACAACACTTGCTATTTTCCTTTTTGTTTTTAATGGTAGCTATTCTAGTAGGTGTAAGAGATATTGTATGGTTTGATTTGCATTTCTCTGATGGCTAATGATTTGAGAATCTTTTCATGTGCTTATTGGCCATTTGCAAATTTGGAGAAATTTCTATTCAAGTCTTTTGTCCATTTTAAAACCACGTTCTTTGTCTTTTTGTTATTGAGATGTAGGAATTCTTTATATACTCTAGATATTAAACCTTATCAGAGACATGTTTTCCAAATATCTTCCCCCATTCCGTGGGATGTCTTTTTACTTTCCTGATAAATTCCTTTGATGTACAAAAGCTTTAAATTTTGATGAAGTCATGGCCTACACAAGGTCCTAAAGATGCTTCCCTATGTTTTTTTTCCAGGAGCTTTACCATTTTAGTTCTTATATTTAGATTTTTGGTACATTTCAAGATCACTTTTGTATTTGGCATGAAGTAGGGGTTTGCCTTCATTTTTTTGCAAATGTATATCCAGTTTTCCCAGCACCATTTCAATATTTTTTATTGTGAACTATAACATATATGCAGGAAAGTGATAAATTTCAAAGTATAGTTTAATAAGTAGTTATAGAGCAAATTTCAAAGTATGATATTGGCAACAGTTCCATAATTTCAGGTATTCCCTTCTAGATGGTCTAATACACTAGTAGTAGAAATATTGATATATTGATATAATGATTCAGTAATCACAATCATTTGTTAAATCTTGTCTTCTCTGTTACAACTCCTTCCTCTGATTTGATTCTACTCCCAATATTCAGGGATATTTGGGCAATGACCATTCTAATTTATTTTTGTTGAATAGGGGTGTCAGCATTATGGGGTAGGGGGATGCAAGTAGTGGATGTTCTCGGAGAGACTGGAGCCTCTGGGTTTCAGTGCTTATCTGCCAGCACCGTTTTTTGAAAAGATTGTTTTTTCCCCACTGAGTAGACTTGGTGCCTTCATCAAGGATCAATTTGCTAAAGGTGTGAGGGTTTATTTCTGAACTCTCAATTCAATTCCAATGTCCCTATGTCTGTCCTTGAGCTAATACCACAATGTATTGATTACTTTAGCCTTCTAATAAATGTTAAAATCAGGAAATGTGAGCACTCCAATTTTGTTCTTATATTTCAAGATGGTTTCAGCTATTCAGGGATGCTTGTCATTCCACGAGAATTTGATGATTGGCTTTTCCATTTTTGCAAAGTCAGTTGGAATTTTCATTGGAATTGCATTGAATCTATATCTTGCTTTGGGTTGAATTGACATGTTAAAATTTAGTCCTCCAATCTATAATGAAATGTCCTTCTATTAACGTATATGTTCTTTAATTTCTTTCAGCAATGTTTTGTGGTTTTCCATGTACCAAACCTTTATATCCTTGGCTAAGTTATTCCTATATACTTGTTTTTTAAGTTATTACTGTAAATAGAATTTTTTCTTGACTTCCTCGTCGTACTGTTCACTATTAGTGTATAGAAGCACTATTGATTTTTGCATATTGATCTTATATCCTACCATGTTGCTGAATTTATTAACTTCAGTAGCATTGATGTGGACTTTTTGAGGATTCTTCATGTATAGGATCATGTCATCTGAAAATAGGGAGAATTTTATCCCTTTTTTATCTCTATGCCTTTTATTTCTTTTTCTTGCTGAATTGCTCTGGCTAGAATTACCAGTACCATGTATTTACATTTACGATGACTGCTAAGGCCCCAACTTGGGTCAAGGTGGTCTTGGGTCCCCATGCCTGAATATGAACAGGGCTCTTAAGTTGCTGCCATGGTGTCTCTGTGGTCAATGCCTATGGCAGGTGCCTGGGCTGAAGTGATGCTGCTGTGTGACTTTCAGACTTCTGCTGGGGAGACATCCGGACTGACAGGTTTGCTGCTCTCCTACCTCTCTCACTCTCTCTTTTAAAAGTGTTTATCTTTTCCTTTATTCAGCATCTATGGAATCTTTTCCAGTGACTATTGTCCTTCAAAGTTCCAAGTGAGTTGAATCTTCCCTGTTATTCAGCTGTCTCTAAGGGGAAATGTTCTCACAATGTCTTATGCCGCCATCTTGATCAAGTCTGTTATGTTTTAAACAATACAGATCAGATCTTGTAAGGCTTGATATTTATTTTATTTCAACTATCACTCTTTTTTGTCAAGTGGAGTCTCACACACAGCAGGTGAACTTTAATGGTTTAAGGAATAAATAGAAAACTGACGGGCTCACACCCATTAGCTAATGGATTACTAAGCAAAAGGGACTACATTCCACCCCAGGGCACTCAGCCCAAGGTTGAGAGGAATTTTAAAGATTGCAGGCTAATGCTCCATCTTCACTTTGTGGGCCCAGGGGATAGGAGCTCAAACTCAAATATGGTGTCTTTGATAGACAGGTGAATGAATAGGGTTATCATTATATAATCACACATCTTAGAGTTTATTTATCATTGACAACACAACACATTCTAGAAACATATTGGAGGTACTTGACCTGCCAGGTTGGTGAGTTTGTTGGCTATAACCTGGCAGGCAGAAGGATCCTAATGGGAGAATCCCTCAACCGTCTTTTAGTTTTTTTAATTCACCCATTGGTGTCTCAATAATTCATGGGAAAACGTGTAAGGAAAAGCTGGCTATTTTAAATACATCTCCTTGAAGTAAAGGTGCCTGACATTCTGCTATCTGGAATGCTCCACACCTTTGTAAATTAGCTACCCTGCATGCTGTGCCGAGACCTTCTTTCCCCAGTATTTAATCAGTTGTTACAGATATATGTGTCTCATTAGCATCTGAGCAAAGCAATCACTTTTTTTATCCTGAATCTCATGATTTTATTGGGCTATTAAGGGCTTGATTTGTGGGCAGTGGGAACACCAAGAGAACTCAGGCCATTGATCACATTATCAGGGAGGTGTCCAGCAGAATGAAGAACCAGCAAGCGCGGCCCCAGAAGCACACACGGAGAGGGTGCTGGAGGATGCTGGCTGCAGTCACAAGCTGTCCTTCACCAACACACTGCCCAGAACCGAAGCCTTACACAGTCACCCTCTAACACCTTAACTTGGAAAGTTAGGGGACAAGGCGTGGGGAAGAGATTGAAAATGACCTACTTTCAAAGAGTAATTTCAATATGCTAAAACAACGACCCCCCATGTAATGGAGTTTTAGGGAAAAAGACAAAAGAAAACAAAAACCAGCAAGCTTTTTTCCTTCCAGGCTCACATACAGGAAAATCAGTAGCTAATGCTCAACCTCTTTGCCTTGGCATCGATCCAAGTCAAAGAATCATAGACTTTTATGAGTAAAATAAGTATAACCTTAGAGATTATTTTTCTAATGCCCTCACTGACAAGAGAAGAGAAACACAGGGAGGTAAATATCTTTCTTATCATTAAACAGCAAGAGCAAACTGACTCAGGCTCTCCATTCTGGGTTCAAGAGGAGCTCACTTCCCACTCTTTTGGGCCTCCCTTTAAAAAAGGTGATTTTAAAGTTGAAGAGTTGACTGAAAGGGCAAATGTTCTCATCTTATAAGCAGTTCACATACAACAATATCCATGAAATATAGAAATAGGTCATTTTTTAGAAAATAATTCCTCATCTTTGAAGTCAATTTAATGATCCATGCAGTAATATATGTACAGAATTCTCTGGAGGGATCAGGAGAAATTAATTAGAAAACTGGCAAATTCAGGACTCCTCCTTCTCAGTAGTTGAACACTGATGAGATAAGATGTCTTGGAGGAGCTTAGAAGTTAAGAAATGCCTGTAGCTAACCGGGCAAGATAGGATGATGCTTATTAACTGCCTCTCTACATCTTTTCTTGTTCTGTTCTCCATTACCAGCAAGTGAGATTTTCTTAAATCACAATCATATCATGTAATATTCCATCTTAAAACCCTTTAATGACTTCCCATCTCATGGCCACAGGCCTTCCATGGTAAAAGCCCAGCTTAGCTCTCCCACAGTATCTTGTTCTGCTTTCCTATTTGCTCATTATGTTTCTTCTACATGCCATGCTTTTTTCCACCTCAGGACCTTTATACACGCTGTCCCCTCTGTCTCTAAAGACCTGTTCTTTCTCTTTTTTTTTTTTGGCTGGTGTCTTCTTGTCTTCTTATCCTTCTGGTCTTGACTTACATGTCACTTTCACAGATGGAATATCCCTGAAGCTCTCAAACTCCAACCCTCCTCCCACCCAGTAATTTCCTAGCCCATGCTCTTGTGTTTTGTTTTTCTAGCACTTCCCCTACAATTCTGATAATTTTGTCTGTTTATTTGTCTCTCGCTAGAATTTAGGTATTACAAGAAGCCCTCAGTGAATACGACAGCCTTTGATACAACATAGATGTTTAGGAAATATTTTATGGGGGATAAAAAAGGACCTACCCTGGGAGTAGAGAAGAACAGGGGTCATGAGTACTATTTTGTGTGGGGGAATTGAGGTCCAGCACGTGCACAAGTGGATCAAGTGCTCTACTTAATTTCTCAAGACTGGCTGGTACTGCACAGTTGTTGGCAGGGGTTTCTCAAAAGCTTCTCTGGAGATTGCACAGTGAAGCAGGGCCCTCCAAATCTTTTTGGAAACTTCCTGAGACTCTGTCAATGGGTGGCATCTTCCTTCCGCTCCTCCTCCTTTGCTTTTCCTTTTAAATACCTAGCCCTAAATCTAGGGACAATTTTTCTGAGCCAGGTTCTGCTTGTTTTAGAGAGAGAAACTTAATCCTGGAGTCTATTTTCTATGCCTCTTCTGTCCAACTTCCTTTAGTCTCTCCAGCTCACAGGCTGAAAGCCTAAATGTAAGGTCAAGATGAAGAGGGAGTTCTAATTTCCCTGATATCATTCATGACTTTCTTTGATATGTCTCTCCCTTCCTAATAATGTGAACTATATGTAGCATTTCCCTTTTTCCCTTTGGTTTCTAGGAAGCTCAGGAGTAAATTTGAAGTTCAACCACAAAATTTTATCTGTGTCTCCTGCTCCAAGTAGATTGTCATTATTCTCAACATTATTTTTAACTATACCGTATGTATGTTAAAATGTTTACTGTGAGCAAAGTTTAAAAATACATATTGGATATGTTATAAAAAATTAACTTAAAATGTTATTTATGGTTTCTCTTTTCAGTTACTTTTCCCATCTAACGAGAAGACCAGATGAATTTTTCTATCTGTCACCCTTGACTTTTGGAATATAATTAATTACTACCATTCCACTTCATTTTCCAGTTATGCTGCAAATATTCCTTAATAAGAAGAAAGCTATTCCTTGTGATAATGCGTGGAAATATAAGATTAATAATAAAATAAGTAAGCATTAAAATTTACTGTGTGCCAGGTGTTCCTCACACATCAGTACATCTACATCTCCCGGCAACATTAATGTAGTTCACACATGAGGACTCAGAAGCTCAGGGAAATTCTTTAATTTGCATGAGGTCACAGAGCAGTTAGGTAGCTAACTGCTACTGATGTCAGCATCCATGTTTTAAATCACAGGTCTGATCTGCAGACTTCTAACTGGATTGTCCAATTTGCAGATCTGAGAGACCGGAAGTGCTTCGTAAGAAGACCCTGCCCACCAACCTCAAGTGTGTGCATTCTGTTCTCGTCGCTCCTGATAGAAACGTTACTCAGGCATTCTCCAAGCAAAGGGCAGGATTCTAGCTGGGTATTTTTTTATAGCCAATAGTGAAAAAGGTAGGATAGTTGGTACAAGAGTAGCCATACATCCTTCTTTTAAATGATTTGATTTTCTGCGAATCATTCTCCACGAAAGTCCAACTCACATCTTAAAACACATGCAACGGGATGCAAAGCAAAGACGAAAAGGGGTGTCTTTCAGGCTTCTTGTGCTCCAAATGCACTTTGGGAAACAAAGAGGATTCTAGGCTTTGGCAAGTCATTTGGGAAAGATTTCACGAGTGAGGCAAGAAGGGCTGGGAAGAACTGGGTTTCCCTTGGAGACCAGAAATATCCTGTGGACTGGAGGAAGGCAGAGACAGAGGGGGCACGATGAGGCAGAAATGTGGTGAGTTCTAGAGAGGGTCTCTGGCTGTGGTTTCCTGGGAAGGCCCCCCAGACTCTGGGAAAAGATTAGCCAGTGGGGACCGAGGGCAGATCATGAGCCTTCCCAGGGATTGTCATACCCTAGCAAGAAACCAGGTGACAGAACAGGGCTCCTGCATCAGAGGTGGCAGAGAAGCAGAGGAGGAGAATACCAGGGCCCAAGGGCAGGGACGGAAACAAGGGAACGCTCGGTAGAAACCAGTGAGGATGGTCCTTGAGGAACACGCAGGCCATATCCTGCTTGGAAAAGACACCTGAAGGATCAGAGAGCTGCCCTCCCTACTGCAAGGCCAGGGAACCATGTTGATCCTCCAGAACTCAAGCTTGTCCTTGGGGGAAAGAGTCTAGAAAAACCCCAATTTGACAGAGGGTAGTCTTCTGCGACACCAGTGGAATGGGTTTTGAAACCAAAATAGCATAGAAAAAGAGAAAGTTCGGTTTCTTGCACATCTGAATGCAGGGACTTAAAGGGGCAGGTGCCATGCTCATTTTCGTAGGGCCCTTTGCTTGCTCAGTGGACCTCTGATAATCTTCCCGATGGAAGCTCAGCTTCCAAATGCAGATCCTGTGGGCTGCAGCTTCCACCGCGTGGGGAATGAGAAATGAAGCGTCACCCCACATTCTCACAGTTTTGTGGGGGAGCAGCCTTCATACAAATATATACAAGAAGCTCGTCTTCAGACATCAGCACTGGCACCCCCACATAAACAGCCTACCGCTCCGATAGCACCACGGCTCCCTCCAAAATGAGGGTGTCTGCAGCTGCTGCTTCCATAAGCGGATCCTCTCCAGCCAATTTAAACTGAGTTTCAAGTTGAGTTTGGAGAAAATTTATACAGTTTACAGGTTTAAAGCTTCTTCTTCATCCCAGAGGACAAGCCAGCAAGGGGAAGGGAGTGGGGAGCTGCTAACATTATTGAGAGGAAAGGAAAGTAAGCCGTTCCCAGGAGACAAGGGAAGAATGAGCAGGAGATGCAAAGAGGGCAGCTGACAATTGTCAGATGAGTTTCATTGCTTCGCTTTGCCTCTCCTGGCTTCTAACTTCTCTGAAAAATTGTCCTTTGGGGCCCAAACTTTCCCTGTTTAGTCTCAGCCCAAAGGTGAGTTGGTAGGAAGTTTGAGCAAAATTGTTTCAGGCATCTTGGAATTATGCATGCAGGCAATGAAATGACATTGTTTCTGCTTTCAAAATAAATAGAAGAGTTTTGGTCACGGAGAACTCAGGGATGATAACTAAGAAACGGCCGTACCTTCAAACTCCAGGAGTCCCACATCCCTGATAAGCAAACAAATCTCAGCAACTTGGGAGAAATATTTTGAATAAAGAAGATGCCGAAGTTTATGGGCAGCGGGGAAGCAAAGCAGATTCTGTTAAAAAGGAAAAAATCTTTTACTTTAGATAGCATAATTACCTGGAGGTGGAAACCACAGGCCATTTCTTATACTTTTATTCTGCTATTCAACCACTGAGGAGAACAAAATTCCCTTTGCTAAGCTTCTGGTCCTCCATAATTTTCCAGATTATCCCGTAGAATTATTGTATGATTCCAAATAGACGGAGCTTTGTCTACTTCCCTTTTCCTTCATTTGGGGGATGACTTGGCCATTTTAAACACAACACCTTTAAACCCAAACAAATGAATTAATAGAAATCTCTGAATCCAGGCAAATAGCGATTGAAAAAGAAAATGCACAAAACAAATTGTCCACACTCTACAAAGGTTGAGGAGTTAGGCTCAAGACACATTTTCTGGGCAAACTTCTATGCCTAATATTTCTTAAATAGAATGCACATCAAAGGTCCTGGGTGGCAACACTTGGTGCAAGTTATATAGCTGCAGCGATGCCTTTTCTAGAGTCAGCATTCCTAATGGATTTAGCAAATATGCAATCTGGAAAATGGGCTATCTAATACCTATTTCCCATCCTGTGCCCATGTGACAACATCACTGACTTTAAAACGTACCTCATTTTTTTGCATGCCGTGCTGCAGACAAACTATAAAATGGCAGAGAGACAGGGACATGCTCAAACAAGAGAAGTGTTCTTTAAACATCTCAATACACCACCTGACTGGCCCTGGCATGTGGGAACTTCCTCACTGCTCTGAGGAACCTCCTGCCCTCCCATCCTTTGATATGCAATGAGCAAGGTCCAAATCAACCACTATACAGTTTCAATTGTAGGTGTCTTTGGGGATGAGTGCTTTGGCATCCAGGTGCCAGGGCCCAAAATTGCACTCCATAATGAAGCCCACAAAGCTGAGCAATTTTGCAGAATTTAATGGGCTTTGGGGGACAATTTTACAGACTGTTTTCTGGGAGCACACATATGCAAATTGCTCAGCCCCTATTTGAAGACACATCTGAAGATGCACCCTACAACCTATCTGTAGCAGACTCTTTTGAATCTTGTCCTTGAAACAAAAAAAGAAGGAAGAAAAGAAAGAAAGAAACGCAGTGCCCCTTGGGACTTTACCAGCAGAGACTCTGGGTAAGTGCAGAGCTACTGAAAAGCCCTGCCAGGAGTCCTTGGGGCTGGAGGGAGGAAGTGGATGAGAGAGACCGGAGATGAGAAGGGCCTACAGCAGTCATTGGGGAGGCAGTGTCGGGGTGGGGGGTGGGGGAGAAGAAAGGGAGACATGCACTAAAAACAACAGAAACACAGGTGGAAATGGCCCTGTGGGAAATCAGCCTGTCAACAAACAAAGCTGGAGGCTAGAAACCGCTGCCTCACCAGCCTGGCTCCTGGGCAAGGAGACTGTTCTGTAAATAAATTAGCGGTGGCTTTGACTGCTCGGAAATTAATACTGACACCATGTAAGCAGCAAATGACTCCCTTTTATCAGGACCAGGAGTGCCGCACTTCGCTAAGAGATCTTTTCGCCATTCCCCGTTTTATTTTGCTTTGTTTTCTCGGGGAAAGTAAATTAGAGCCACTTACATCAGCAGCTCAGGTTAAAAGAAGGGGAAGGAAAAAGAGAGGGAGGAAAAATAGTTTCATTTCATGTACCAGTGGTTTAGAACTTCATTTAGAGCTAATCACACCCCCATTTTCCTCCGAGCCATTTCTGACAGACGCTGCAGCCGAGATGGCAGCTTGGAAGGCTCAGAGGCTGGGAGTCTCGCTGGAAACGGACCTCAAAGGTTGAGGAGAGGGTCTTGAGGCTTCTGACAGTCATGAGGGAAGCTCAGCATCTAGAAAGGGAAATTCACTCTTGGTCAAGTGAGCCAAGAACTAATTTGTAAGAACGGGTCCCGTGTGAACTTCTTCCTGCGGATCTCAGATATTTTCTCAACTTGGGTTCTTCTCCAGAAATATATGGCTGCACACTTCCCCTTCCGAAGAGAGAGGCAGCTCCCAGGGCTGGTGAAATAACAGCTTTCATGAGGGTGACCCCCGGGAGGCAAAGCGAAGGCCCTGGAATGATAATCATGTTTATACCCTGGTGAGAAATCAGACTTTTCTTCCTTTCTACCGCAGTTTTTCCCTACTAACTGCCCTTTGCCCCCAGATGAAATAGACTGGAGAGCTTGAGAAATCAGATATCTGTAGGGAAATTAGCATTTTTCAGCAATTACTGCACATCTATGGTTAACTCCAAATTGACACACGTGAAAAAGATTTTGAAGTCCCACAAATTCTTATAGTCATTTCTGGACTGTCAAAGTTGTGACTGTTTGATGCACTTTTACAGGAAATTACGTGTTGTCTCTAATATTGTGGACAAGTCATGGCCCATATAAAATGGTTATGGTGACTCTGTAATAGTCCGAATTTTACTCTAGTGAGCATGAGCCCAATGTCACCAGAAATCAGAAGTTTTATTGCACATTAATTCTTTAGTTGCTATAAAGACAAGCTCTTCTTGGCTACTTTGCTACAGCTGCAAACTCCCAAGTAAATAAGAAACAAAAGTCAAAGACAAATGCAGCCTGTGGATACCCAGCAATGAAGGATTTTAATATCCTGAGTAGAGACCTCGCCTGAAGCACCATAAGAAGTTGGCTTATTGAAAGAAAATAAAGGTGCTCTGTCTAGGTGCAGAGTTCTATCAGACTTTGAGAACTGAGAAGCATGTGAACAGCGGCCAACACTTAGAAAGAGAAACCAGGACAGCAAAGGACAGATGTCCCAGGTCAGGGATGTTAGCTGCTTTAGTAGGAGCTGCAAACTGTGTTGCAGTGACAGAAAATGGTATAGTAGGACCCTTCAGTCTCCCCCAACCCCACAATGTAGTACATTGCCCAGGAAACTCATTGCCATGTTGAGATAGAAGGACTTGGAAAGGTCTCTGGAAAATTCCTTCATGAGAAATAGACAAATTTGCCAAATAAGCAGCTTTGAAAATTAAGAATGACCAATTTGTCAAATTATAAAGTTTACAGAAGTATCCATGAGATGGTGTCTACAGCCTTTGAGGATTTGCTTTTCCAGAGTTCTAGTTTCAGCAATTAGGAAAGTTCTCATAGATTTGTGAAAATTAGCATGCATATAAAGCCACCATATGGAAAACAAATTGTGCCCACAAAAGTAAAAAAATGGATGTGAATTAGCATATGTGCTGGTTTGAAATGATGTATGTGCCCTAGAAAAGCCATGTTTTAATCCTAATCCCATTTTGTAAAGGCAGCTGTTTCTTCTAATTCCTATTCAGCATTTTATGTTTGAAACTGTAATTAGATCATCTCCCAGGAGGTGTGATGTAATCAAGAGTGGTAAGCTGGATTGGGTGACGACATGTCTCCACCCATTTGACATGTTTCCACCCATTCGGGTGAGTCTTCATTAGTTTCTGAAGTCCTATAAAAGAAGAAACATTTTGGAGAATGAGAGATTCAGAAAGAGCAGAGCAGAATGACATAGCCATGAGAAGCAGAGTCCACCAGCCAGCAACCTTTGGAGATGAAGGAGGAAAATGCCTCCTGGGGAGATTCATGAAACAAGAAGCCAGGAGAAGAAGCTAACAGATGACACTGTGTTCACCATGTGCCCTTCCACTTGAGAGAGAAACCCTGAACTTCATCAGCCTTCTTGAACCTTCAGGAAAGGTATCTTTCCCTGGATGCATTAAATTGGACATTTCTATAGACTTGTTTTAATCGGGACATTTTCTTGGCCTTAGAACTGTAAACTAGCAACTTATTAAATTCTCCTTTTTAAAAGTCATTCCATTTCTGGTATATTGCATTCCTGCTGCTAGCAAACTAGAACAGATTTTGGTATCAGAAGTGGGGTGCTGCTGCAGCCTGCAAACACCAAATATGTTGGATAAGGGGAAGATTCTGGAGGAGTTGTGAGGAGTTTGATAGAGAAGGCCTGGAATGCTTTGAAGAGGCTGTTGTAGGAACATGGACTCTAAAGATACCTCTGACCAGGCTCTAGATAGAAATGAGGCATGTGCTATTGCAGACTGGAAGGAAGGCGATCCTTGTTTTAAAATAGCAGATAATCTGGCAAAATTGACTAGTGGCTTCGGCTGGAAGGCAGATTTTAAAAGCCATGAACTTGGATATTTAGCAGAAGAGATCTCCAAATTAAATTTAGAAACTGCAGCCTGGTTTCTCCTTGCACCTTATAGTGAAATGTGACAGGAAAGAGATAAGCTGAGAACTGAACTCTTGGGTACAAAGAAACCAGAAGTTGATGTTCTGGAGAATTCTGGGCTTCCTGGAAGGGAGAACCCAGAGAACAGTGCCCCACATGAGAACTTGACCAAATGTGGAACCAGTCAACCATTTCAGAAAAAGCCAGGATTGTACATGGAGTCATCCAGGAAGGTTCTGTGGAAACTCCTTATGTCTGATGGGCACGATCCAAGGCTACAGCATAGAAAGCCAAAGATAGTGCTGTGGGACCTGTATAAATAGAGCCGCTGCCAGTCTGGACTAGGGGGTTCAGAGAAGGGACACACTGTAGGAAAAATAACTTCAGAGGCAAAACCATTGAGGCTGAGGTCTGAAGTCAAGAAGCCTCGGGTCAGGAGAGCAGACCCACCCAAGCCCATGGAGAGGGTGCATTTGCCCCCAAAGGCAGAGAATGGGCCTTCCACCTCGTTGCAGTGGAAGAGTCATGCTGCTTCAGGCTTTGGAGAGAGTGAAGCATATTCTTTGGGGTTTGGGGAGAACCTGGCTGCCACCACATAGAGGGATTGAGCGTGTGCCCTGGAGATGGCAGAGAGCCCGGGTATGGCCCCAATGCTTGGAGAGGGTGGAGCCGACAGAAAGGTGGTCTCCCCAGTGTCCCCCAAGGTTGCATTCAGAGAGAGGCAGGCCTCTGTGTAGGCCCTTGGAAAGAGTGGGACTGCGCTTTCAGAAGCCCCAAAGATAAATGATTCTCAGACTTTGAAATCCAATGGAGTTTGCCTTGCAGGTTTTCAGAACTGTTTGGGTCTTGAGACTCGTGTTCTTTCCAATTTCTTCCTATGGAAATGAAAAGCTGTATCTTGTGAATGTCGTCTTTTGCATATTGGCACCAGATAACTTGTTTTGAGACTCATAGTTCCACAGCCAGAAGAGAAATTTTTGCACCTTAATATTGTTTAAGGAGATGCATGTAGTTGCCAAGTTGACAAGGGGTGGACATGTGGTAGTTAGAGTCAGGTGTCAACTTGGCTAGGTGAAGGTGCCTAGTTCTCTTGGTGTGGACATGAGCCAATGGCATGTGAACCTCATCTGTTGTTTATTACATCTGCAGTCAGCTAGGAGGCATGCCTGCTGCAATGGATGATGTTTGATTTAACTGGCTGGTGCTTAAATGAGAGACTCAACATAGCACAGCCCAAGCAGCTCAGCATACCTTATCTCAGCACTCGCGGTTCAGCTCAGGCCTTTGGAGATGTCTAAAGGAATCACCCTGGGGAAAGTTGTTGGAACTCAGAGGCCTGGATAGAAGGCCAGCAGAGATTGCCCTGTGCCTTCCCATGTAAGAAAAAATCTGGGTTGAAAGTTAGCTGCCTTTCCTCTGAAGAACTATACATCAACTAAATAAATCTCCTTTTATTGAAAGCCTATCCATCTCTGGTGTGCTGCATTCCAGCAGCTAGCAAACTAGAACAGCATAAAGCAGCATTTAAAAGGTATATATATTCTTTTTTAAAAGCAGTTTTACTGAGATATATTCACATACCATATAATCCATCCAAGGTGTACAATCAATAGCTTGTAGTATAATCAGAGTTGGGCATTCTTCACCACAATCAATTTTAGAACATTTTCATTAATCCAAAAAGAAACCCCATACCATTTAGCAGTTACCTCTCAATCCTACTATCCTTTCCAGCCCTACATAACCACTAATCTAATTGTCTTATAGATTTATTTATATTTAAAGAATACTAAAATATTACTGTTAACTATAGTCCATAGTTTGCATTAAGTGCATTAATTCCCATGTACCACCCTATTATGAACACCTTGTACCAGTGTCATATAATTGTTATTGTTCATGAAAGAATGTTTTTGTGTTTGTACTATTCACCATCCACCCACATTGCCCACTGCGGGTTTTGCTATGTTACACAGTCCCATGTTTTAGCCTCTAACTTTCCTTCTAGTAACATACACAATCTAAAACTACTCCTTTAGTCCACATTCACACACATAATTCAGCCAGTATTGCTAGTTACACTCATAATAATGTGCTACCACCACCTTCATCCATTCCCAAACATTAGCAATCAACCGAAGTAGAAATTTTGCACAAATTAATCATAAGCTCCTCATTCTGTACTCCCATTCTATTTCCTGGTAATCTACATTTTAGATTCTAACTTTATGGGCTTACTTATTATACTTAGTTCATATTAGCGAGATCGTACAACATTTGTTCTTTCTTATCTGGCTTATATCACTCAACATAATGTTCTACATGTTCATCCATGTGGTCACATGCATCAGGACTTCATTCCTTCTTAGTGCTAAATAATATACCATCGTATGTGTACCTCATATTTTGTTTATCCATCATTCGTTGATGGTCACTTAGGTGGCTTTCATCTTTTGGCAATTGTGAATAATGCCACTATGAACATCAGTGTGCTGGTTTGAGACTGTTGTGTACCCCAGAAAAGCCATGTTCTTCCAATCCTAATCCACACTTGTGTGGGGAAGCCTATTGTTTGGGTAGGATCTTTTGGTTACATGGTTTCCATAGAGATGTACCTCTTCCTATTCAAGGTGGATCTTACTCTTCTTAATGGAGTCCTTTAAGAGAGAATCATTTTGGAAAAACTCAGAGCCAACACAGATAGAGATGTTTAGATACATAGAAAGAAAATGCTCCAGGGAGAGCTGTTTGAAACCAGAAGCCAAGGAACCAGTAGATGCCATCCATGTGCCTTCCCAGTTGACAGAGGTGTTCTTTTCAGATCCATTGGCTTTTCTTGAGTCAAGGTAACTTTCTCTGGATGCCTTTGTTTGGACATCGTTATGGTCTTAGAACTGTAAACTTGCAACTTAATAGATTCCCTTTATAAAAGGAAACCCAATTCTGGTATATTGCATTCTGGAAGTATTAACAAACTAAAACACCTGCTTTCAATTCTTCTGGGTATATACCTAGTAGTGGGATGGCTGTGCCATATGTAATCCTATACTTAGCTCCCTGAAGAACTGCCAAACTGTCTTCCACATATTTTACATTCCCATTAACAGTGAATGAGTGTTCTTGGGTATATATCAGATATGTGGTTTCCAAATATTTTCTCCCATTGTATAGGCTGCCTTTTCATTTTCTTGACAAAGTCCTTTGAAGCACAAAACTTTTTAATTTTGAAGAGGTCCTACTTTGTTGTTTGTGCTTCAGGTGTAAAGTATAAGAAGCCACTGTAAAAGATGTGTATATTCTTTTGTATTTGAATGGTTGAGACTTTTGAAGTTTGAACTCCACACAAAATATACATTTAATCAAGTTAAACAAATCAGTGAATTAAGAGATGATGGAAAAGCAGTAGACTGGGTTCAAAAAGGTTTCGGAAGAAGACACTACCCTTTCATTTCTAAAAACCTGGACTCACGACATGCATAATGCCTTAATTTAGAGTATAAAAAGAAGCTTTATTTTCTGAAAATCCAGAGACCACGCCTCCTCCCAAAGAACAGGACAGCACAGACCATACTAAACTTTGGGTCAAGGCCAAATAGCTGTGGCAAAACCACCTGGCTGGACCTGCCAACACCTGGTTTGAAGTTTTTGTGTGACAGCTTTTGTGATTTCATAACTTGTAAAATTGGTCAATTTGTGAATATTCTTTTAGAAAATTGATCTAGCTTACTCAGTGGTCCTCAGATGGCCTTAGGACAGCAGGTTGAGCATAGCTGAGCAGCGGAATGTTCGGGTAACGATCAGTAGATCATTTGCAGGTGTATAAGCAATGAAATGCAGTTAATCTTTAGAAGTCACTCTCGCCATGAGGTGTCAACTCGTCTAAGCAAAGTATAGAAGACTTTCATAGTGGTGATGAACTTAAAAAAAAAAAAAGGAATGCACATTTGAGTATAACATAAGGATGAAAATGTTAATGGATCAGATAAAAATATTTGTTCACCTGAGATAGAAAAAGAACAGCAGTATAGGAAATAGGATGCTTGAACTTTTGAGCTCTTTTTGGGAATAGCAAAAAAGTTGGAAAATATTCTTAACCTACCCATAAAAGTCTCCTTTCCCTTTTCTTGACAAGCCTGGAGACTCTAGGCTACTGACCCCTCTCTAATGTGTCCATGATTTTGACCATTCAGTTAAAAGACATAATCAAGGCTGTCAATTGCCCATATGGTGGCTTTGTACAAATTAGAAAAAGATGTCTTTTCTTTCAAGACACTTTATTTCCAACAGTCAGAAAATCTATATACTGATTTTGGTAGGGGGGATACTTCCCTGTCATCTGCAGAAAACCTGTCATTATAAAAGTTACCAATCTGTGATCTCCATTATGTGAATTGTGCACCTTTAGATGTAACATCTTTGTGCATTGTACAATCTGCATGACCTTGGGTGATCCTGCACTAAGGGATAGAATAAGGATGTGAAGATGAGACACAGACATTGGAAGAGTAGCTGTGATGAGGAGAAGATGATATACTATTGGAGCTCAGGTCAGAAGAAAGAGGCGCTCCAGTTTTAGGGGATATGGATTAGCCTGTAATACCACAAATGTTTTCCTAATGAAAGCAGTAGCCTAAGAGAGCTCATTCCTCCTTATTTACTTTCAGTCCTGTCCTGAAATGTCCTTCTCCTGCTGTTCTAAATCTGCTAATATTTCGGGGTCTCTTTTGTTTTCTATGTTTCATGATTTAAACCTGGATACTTCTACCCCCAAAACACTATCCCCCCTTCTAAGTGATTCATAATATTTATTTTGCATAATGGATGTATTGACATGATTGCAGCAGACCGCTGGCATTCACAGATTTAACATTCTGTATCAACCATTTGCTAGTTTTCCAAAATGTCCCATTCAGAGTTCTTGGTCGTTTGACCAACGTAGAGATTTTGAGCTGGAGCTCAGCAGGGTTCCTAGGAGAGAGCCGCTCTATTACCTGGTGAGTGAACCCAACCTTCTAATCAATATTTGCAACTCAACTAAGAGTTAATTTCTCAACCCATGCATTTTATGATAGACTTGTACATATTGAGAGACTCAAATAGGTCTCTAGACTAATCCCTTTTGAATATTAAGGGTCTACTCTTCATGTAATTTGGTTCTTAATAAAATACCATGTTATATTTTACATCAAGCATCCATTTGTGTTGGTTGTACTTTCCTCTTGAGGACAGGAGTCATGCCACATATAGTTCTGTCTCTTTTCCAATACCCTTCTCAATTCTGAGCAGATAAGAAGTTATTCTCAATAAGAACGAACTGGTTGAGTCTCCATTGCATGACAATATTCTACGCTCTAGACCCTTCCTCATCCCAGTATGAGAAAGACTAGTACTAAAATCTTTGCGACAGACCCCATAACTGATGTTGTTACTCCAGTAGGCCAGGACGCATAGGTGAGATGAAGAAGAACTGGTTTCTCCAGAATGCTAATTTAGATCTAATTGCATAGGCAGTGAAGTTTAAAGAGTCCATATATATTCTTACCTACCAGAATACGATCTTATCATCTCTTACTTTTTGGATGAAGTCCAGAAGCATTTAGTAGGATCCAAATATAGGCAAGTTCCTGGGGTGGGAGGCAGGAAATGTTAGATTATAAATCAGGGGACCTGAATTTTGCTCAATTTATGTATGTCCTTCCTGCATTATATCACTTGTGGGATCCTGGTAGGGAAGCTCATAATTCCTGTAGAAGGGGGAAAGAACAGAATGTAAGAAAGAACATAAGGAAATGTTGAGATTGGGTATGTAGGTCCAAAAAGGTACATCTCAAATTATATTCTGTAGAAATTATATTCTGTCTCAGATGAACAGACCTGCCTCACTTTCCCTTACATGTGGGAAATATGTGGAATCAGCTGTTTGGAGAATAAAATGAACATGACATGATAAAGGCTTAATTTGGTTTCATCCCATCTTTATCAAATGCATTTGAACAATGAACCCTAGACTTTTTTTTTTGTAACACTCATTAGCATCATCCAGAAGAAGCATTTCTTGGAATATGCATTGGGGAATGATGTTTCAAGAGTCAAGAAAAAGGAGAAAACATCCAGATAATTTGAAGTTAGCTAGTGAAGACTTTAATGCATTTAATGATTAGTAACAAGAAATTTATGTGCTGAGCATTATATA
Organism: Tamandua tetradactyla; assembly: GCF_023851605.1. NCBI lineage: Eukaryota > Metazoa > Chordata > Mammalia > Pilosa > Myrmecophagidae > Tamandua > Tamandua tetradactyla. Next base: position 39,886,853 of record NC_135346.1, on the reverse strand, counting down.
GTTATATATCATGTTTATATGCAGTTGGTGGAGAGAAATTTCTAATATATAGGGCAAAACCCACAAATAAATAATGAGGAGACTCAAAGAATCAACAAGCTTTGCAGGCAAAATATGATTGGAAGATCAAAAGGTCGAAAACTACAAGGTCATGGCTCCTTAGTAGTTATTAAGTAATTGAATCAATAGAGCAATCTCCAAGAAATATTTGGAGCAAGAGGGAAAATTTCAAGAACTTCCTTCTACATTGGGAAGTTCTCAACGTAATGCACTTAGAAATTTGTATTTCCAACCTTCAACATGATATGATTAGAAATTTGTATGTCCCAGAAGCTGGAACATATTTACCTGCTCACCAAGTGAAAAAAAAAAAAAGAAAACCTTTGACTATGAGAGACAGGAATTAGGTAAGTCTAGAGACAAAAAGACAAACAGATTAAATCTATTCCACTGAAACACAGATACATAATTTCTCTCTAGAGAATACCAAAGACTGACAAAAATAAACAAAGAAATAACATGTTTCTTAACTTGTGAAATGTGACAGTCAATGGCATATGGTAAAACAAAATGCAGGGAAACAATGTCACACGTTTTCCAATGTTAGTAGCTAAGAAGGCATACTTCTTCTGTTTAAAAGAAAAATAAGAAGCGCTCTCTTAGGAGGCGACTCTTGTACTCCAAAGAGAGCGCCTCTTATTTTTACCATAGGCAACACTCAACAGTTTGAGGACATTAAAGCAAGATTGTCCAAGTTATCCTTATAAAATTAGATAAGGTATACGTTTTTGCCTACATATACCTTCTAGTAACTGAACTGCCAACAGAAAAAATATCACTTCCATTTTCAGGTCCAGTCATGGGCACATGACATAGACCTGGCCCCTGGGATCATTCTTTCTTTCTTTAGCCACAGTGATTGAAGCAGTAGGCATGGAACCACTGTTGGGTCCATGAGGATCATTTGTGGGTCATTTTCTGGAGCGAGTAGGAGAAACATGCTCTTATTTCCTGAGGAGATTGCTAGGCTGCAAGGATGGAAGCTTGGAGGAACTGATAGCCATCTTTGCAACCATTTGGTGAGGTCTTGTCTGGTAGAAAAAAACAGTGGTGAAGAAAATAGAACTAAAGTTTACAAAGAAACAGATCCATCATAATGTCATCATGGCCTGAGCATGATGAGCTTTTCAGCTACATGAGTTAATAAACCTTTTTCTCTTATCCATTTTGAGTTTGTTTTCCATTTACAAACTAATGAATCCTAATAAAGAAGCTTAACCTAGATCAGTGGTATTCCTGATTGTTTTGGATTAAAAACTGGTGGCTTTGTTTCAATGAACAATAATAAGAAGGCTGTGCATATAGTAATCACTTTTACCGCCTTTTTCAAACACGCATAAATCTAATGATTACATGTGATGGTCAACATATTTATTGTGATACAAGATAATTACTTGTAAATTTTAATTAGAATACATATTTTATTCTAAGTAGACATAGATATATATATATACATATACATTCATGCACACATATAAGCACTTCATAGACCTTATCTCTTATAATAATAGCAAAAAAATAGAGAGCACTCAATCATTTTCCACTCAAGGAGTGCATGATCAAATATGCTTTCTTTACCATTGTATTTTCCTTCTCCATGGCTGGCATCCCACTGTTGAGGAAATGAATGAATATATGGTTAGAGACTTCCAAATTTATTTATATTCACATCCAAGGAATGTTGCCAACATTTCGGTATTCTTCAAGCAGGAGCACAGATTAGTTGAAACATTGTTTGATGTGTATATCAAACAGTATTGGAAGACAAAGGGTTAATACATTGTACAGAATTTCTATTTTGGGTTATGCCAAGTTTTGGTAATATGCTGATGGGAGCACACTGTGAACATAATTAACAGCACTGAATTATATATTTGAATGTGGTTAGCAGAGAAATTTTAGATTGCATATATGTTACTAGAATAAATTTTAAAAATGTTTAACAAAGTGAACACTAACGTAAACCGTAGACTAGAGTTAATAGTGCAATTATAACGATATTCTTTCATCAGTTGTAACAAATGTACCGCACAACCCACAAGGTATTAATAATAGGGTGGGTATGGGGAACTATGTGTTTTCTGCATGATTCTTTCTGTAAACCTACAATTTCTCTAATAAAAAATAATAATAAAATAAAATTTCCAAAAGGGAAAGAAATCCTAAATAGCTAAAAGCTCAAGGAACTGACAAATTTGTATGCAACTTAGAATGCTGATAAGTGAAATCTGATTTCAAGTATGCTGAATAAAGTATTGTCTTCAGAGACAACTGTTTTTCGAATTGTAGGTTTTACTAAGAACTTATCTTAAAACCTGATTTCCTCAGTCCTTGCAAAAAGCAAATGCTATCTACAGTGTACCAGTTCTAGAAAGGATTTTTCAATCAATGAAGAGAAATGATTATTTATTAGAAAGCAAAAAGTTAAATTCTTATCTGATATACCAAAGTAGAGTCTAGATAGATTAAGAATTTGAATGTTAAAAATGAAATCATTAAGAAAATACAGTTAAATAAATCAATTATTTACAGGAAAATTGTGATAGATTTGGCTGTATCCCAAAATGGGATAAAGATGTGAACAAGCAAACAACAAATGGGGAAACAATATTTGAAATATAAAGTAGACAATGGATTGATATTCTAAACAAGTAAAAAAATCACTTGAACATACAATTCACAAAAGAAGAAATATAAACGGCTGATGTGTATAAAAACTATGTTCAACTATTCCAGTAATAAAAATACAAAATAAATCAAGATATAATTTATTTGGACCAACCAAATGGAAAATATGATCAAGAATCATAATCCCCAATCTTGGCAAGGGAATTGAGCCCTTCCATAAAATTTTGATGGGAGTTCAGTTTCAGTACAACTTTTTTTTGGAAGAGGATTTTAAAACATGTACCAAGGGCCTTAAATATGTTCACACTTGCATTCCTCATGGACCAGCAATTTTACTTCTAGATTGAAAAAATAAAAATAAGAGATGAGCGCAATGACTCATATTATAGCAATTCATATAAAACATCAAGCTAGAAACAACCCTCATACCCAGCAATAAAGAGCTGTTTAAGTAAATTATATTCACAATATTGAATATGATCCAACAATAATAAGTGATAGAATATTATATATAAACTTTGTCAGATGGTTGTAGCATATTGCTAAGCCAAAAGGCATGTTATAGAACAGAAAATATATTTATTATCCAATCCAATTATTGTAAGAAAGAAATACATGTATTCAAGTATACATAACTATGATAATCTAAAATATTACCAATAATCATTTTGGGTTAATTAGTTAAAGGCACTATAGATATCCTTTCCTTTGTTCCTTTCTCTGTAATCCAAGATTTTTGAATGATGTACGTAATCCATCTGTAGAGGAACATAAAACATCAGATGTGTACAACTTGATGCAGTTTCAGAAATTAAGCAAAACTACACAACTAGCATCCATACCAACACAAGGAATATCATCAGCACACCAGAATTTCACTTTTTCCCTCTTCAATTTGCTAATCCCTTTCCAAAGAGCGACCGCTATTATGACTTCTGGAAGCATAGAATAGTTTTGCTTGTTTTGATATTTTTTGTAAATGAAATTATATAGTATATACCCTTTTGTATTTAGTTTCTTTCACTCAACATTATGTTTTTAATAACAGATTTCCAATATATTGTTTTTAGCTATAAAGTTTGTTCATTCTCATTGCCATAGAGTATTCCACTGTGTGCACATATCACTATTTATATATTGTGTGTGGACATTTATATACTTTTCCATGAGGGGCTATTATAAAAAATGCTGCTATGAATATTCTAATAGATGTCTTTTGTGAACATATGTGCATATTTTTTGTTAGATATATATTTAGAAATGGCATTGCTGTGTCATATGATATGTATATATTCAGCTATATCATATAGTGATTAATGATTTTCTAAAATGATTGTACCAATTTGTTTTATCACTGTCAGCATAAAGGAGTTACGGTTTCTCCACATCCTTACCAACACTTTATATTTTCCATAGTTTTCATTTTAGCCATTCTAGTTAATGAATAGTACCGCAATGTGATTTAAATAACTTGTACTTGCCCAGGGAATATGAATTTCTCTTCTAATGAAATGACAAAACCTTTTTTTTTCTCTTTAAAGATCACTCTGTATAACCCTTTCCCAAGCCCAATTTACAATACTATATTAAAAAAAACTTTGAAGGGCAACATGGCTTGGTAAAATGAGCATTAACGTCAGAGTCTGACAGACTTTGCTTGGTATCTTCACTCTGAAATTGACCAAAGTAAGGACCCCAAGCAAATTGCACAACTTCTCTGAGACTCTAGTTCTCATTTTCAAACTTCTTTGGGTGGAACTATTATGAGAATAATTTATATAAAGCACATAGTGGGCCCTCAATATATGTTAGATTCCTCCTTTCCTACTATGTGGTAAATATAATTGAGACTGAGGAACTCTTAAAGCCTGGGTCACGGAGAGAAAGACCTCAGAAGCATTTCTCTCAGCTGCTGCAGCCCTTTTTTCACACATTTCTCCTTCAGCTTCTCTTTCTCTATCCTCCCCTAGCTTTTTTCTAAATTCACTGGCTTCTTGACCTCCTCAACATGATACCCTAATTGCTGATGTCCCTTGGCACTTGGTCCAGAGTTTTCTTTTCTCCTCTATTGACCCTCTCTCTAATGACCTGCTGGTTTGAAGTGGTATGTACCTCAAAAAAACATGTTCTTGAATCTAATCTTTTCCTGTAAGTAGGTCATTTTGATGCGGGTAATTCAGTTAAGGCATAGCACACCTCATTCAGGATGGGTCTTAATTCTATTACTCGAGTCCTTTATAAGAGAATGAATTTCAGAGAGAGAGAGAGAGAAAGTCACAGAAGCAAGAAGCTGAAAGCAGTGTAAGTTGGAAGAGGATGGAGAGACCAGCAGATGCTGCCATGTGCCTTACCATTTTGGCAGAGGAGCCAAGGATTGCTGGCAGCCAGTCTTTGGGAAGAAAGCCTCACCTTGATGGTACCTTGATTTGAACTTTTGTCTGGCCTCAAATTGTAAGCTAATAAATTTCCATTGTTTAAGCCAACCCATTTTATGGCATCTGCTTTAAGCAGCATAGGAAACACTAAGCATGACATTATCCATTTTAAAGGCTTTAAATGTATCTATGCTATGGTGATTCCCAAGTTGATACTTCTGAACTTAGACGCTAATGAGAACTGCCTACTTAACACATCCACTGGATATCTGAGACTTCTTGAAAATGACGTGTGTTAAAATGTGAACATGCTTTTCCTCCTCACCCTGTTAAACTGGTTTCTTCAGACAACTCCATCAGAGCAAATGATATAGTATGACTCTCTCTAATACTCCTAAAATCTTTGATTTCCCCATTTCCCTCCCAACCCTCTCCAATCCATCAGCAGTATCTACTATTTCTACCTAGAAATTAAGTCTTGAATGAATGCACTCTTTTCCATCTGCATGGCCATCACCCTAATTCAATTCACTGTCATCTCTTGCTTGGACCACTGAGAAAGCCTCCTAACTAGTCTTTCTGCTGCTGCTTTTGCTCCCCACACTTCAATCCATTCTCTACCAGTGGCTGAAGTAAACTTTTAAAGTTACAAATCAGGTCCTATCTCTCCCCATATTAAACTCTTCAGTGGATTCCTATGTTCTCAGAATAGTACCTTCTCCCATTATTCACTTCTTTCATCACATTGCTTAATTTCTTCATAGGATTTAGCATAACATGTATTTGTTGACTGACAGAGCATAAGAAGCTAAAAATAACGGGCCTATTTTGGAGGAAGTAGATCTGAAATCATGCAGGACACGTTACTGATTGTGAGAAAGTCAATAAGTGGTAACACAATTCCTTATTGCAAAACAATCTGCAAGTGAATGAGGACTGAAGAATCTCTGGGATAATATAAATTTAGGTGGAAAATCTTTGGCTAAATCATTAAATTCAAGTCAAAGCTATCTTCTGCATTTATTGATATGATTGTATGTTTTCTCATTTTTTCTATTGTAGTTTACTTGTGGTTTAATGTGACTGATTGATTTTCAAATGTTAAATTAACCTTCCATTTATGTATAAACTCCATCTTATCATGAAATATTGTCTTTTTCCTAAATTGCTGGATTCTATTTACTAATATGTGTTAATTATTTTTACGACTGTATTCATGAGGGGTAGTAATATTTAATTTTCTTTCTCTGTAATACTCTTGTCAGGTTTTGATATAAGGGTTATGCTGAACTCCAAAAACAAGATAGGAAGAAGCCTTTCAATTTCTATTTTCTCAAAAAGTTTTTATAAGATTGATATTATGGTTTTTACTTAAATGCCTGCTAGAACACACCAGGGGACATTTCTGGACCAGGAGTTTTGGGGGAGAGAAATGAGGAGATGATTAATTATGAATTCAATTTATTTTGCAGATAAAGGGCTATTCAGATTTCCTGTTTTTATGAGTCAATTTTGATTGTATGTGCCTTACTAAGAATTTATCCACTTACATTTTCAAATTTATTGTCATACAGATGTTTATAATTTTATAAGTTATGATTTCAATGTCTATAGGTTCTGTAGTGGTGTATCCTCATTCATTCCTGATATTAGTAATTTATGTTTTCTTCCTACTTTGTAATTGGTCTTTCTAGGGTTTTATAACTTTAAATAATTTTTTCAAACAACCAATTTTTACCTTGTAAAAAACTTTTTCTCTAGTTTTTTTTTCTATTTCCTTCATTTCTGCCCATATCTTTAATATTTATTTCCTTCTATATACATTTAGCTAAGTTCTTCCTCTAGATTTTTAAGGTAAAAGTTTAGAATATTGATTTCAAATCCTTTTTTTCTTTTTTAATATTCAAGTTTAAGCTATAGTTTTCTACAAGCATGACTTTAGTTGCATCCTACACATTTTGAAATGCCGGATTTTGATCAACAATCAGTTTGAAGTATTTTCAAATTTTCTTTGTGGTTTTCTTTGATTAACAAATTATTTATAACTGTGTGGTTTAATTTCCAAATATTTGAGGATTTTATAAAAAATGTTGGCTTTTAATGCAATTCTTTTGTGGTCAGAGAATATACTCTGTGTGTGATTTCAATTTTCTCAAATTTTTTCAGATTTATTTCATGGCCAGTGTATGGTCTATCATAGTGAACATTTAATTTGCATTTGAAAAGAATGAAAATTCTGAAGTTGATAGATACAGTATTCTATAAATGCTAATTACATCAACTTGGTTAGTAGTATTGTTTAAATATCCTATACCCCTACCAATTTTTTGATATGCTGTTTGCCATAGAGTATCAGTAAGTGAGAAAACAGTTCCAAAAGCATATCCATAATGAAGTGTGGGAAATCTTTAAAAGTGAAAAATATTAGGAGACATGGAGGATGGATGCAATGAGAAGGAGGGATACTGAACAGTAGAAGAATGAAACAATTTGTCTGAAGCAAAACTTGAAAAGATAATAGCTGAAAAGATCTCAGTGAATTTCATGTAGGATAAAGAAAAAAATCCATTACTAGGGACAATCAGTGAAACTACAAAAAAAGAACAGAGGAAAAAAGAAAAAAAGAAAGGAGGGAGGGTGGGAGGAAGGAAGAAAGGAAAGAAAGAAGGAAAGAAGGAAAAGAAGAAAAATAAAGCATACAAACAGAATTCTTGAAAACAATGAGGAAAAAAACACAAGGTTGAACTTGTTTAATAGTTCTAATAAGGTTTTTTTTTCTTTGCATGGCTTCCAAGGAACTTTCCATATACAAGTTCATGTTATCAACGAAAAGAGAGTTTTATCTCTTCCTTTCTATTTGATTTGGATTTTAATAATTTTTCTTGCCTAATTGCCCTGTCTAGAATCTTCAGTTTAATACTGAATAGAAGTGGTGGGAGTTGACATCTTGTCTTTTTCCTAATCTTAGGGGCAAAGCTTTCAGTCTTTCACTGGTAAGTGTGGTATTTGCTGTGGGTTTTTGTAGATGAATTTTATCAAATTGAAGAGGTTGTCTTCTCTTCCTAGTTTTTTTGAGTGTTTTATTTTTAAACTTTGAAATGGTGTTATAACTTGTCACGTGATTTTTCTATATTTATTGAGAGGACATTGTGGATTTTGTCTTTTATTGTTTTAATACAGCACAGTACAATGATTGATTTTTAGATTTAGTACTAACCTCGCATTCCTGGGATAAATCCCACTTGGTCATAGTGCTGCATGATATATTGTTAGGTTCAGTTCACCAGTATTTTGTTGAGGAGTTTTACATCTATGATTATAAAATATGGTGATCTGTTGTTTTCTATATTTGTGATATGTTTGTGTGGGTTCCACATCAGGAAGATATTGGACTCGGAATGAGTTGGGAAATGTTCCCTTCTCTTCTAGTTTTTGAAAGAGTTTCTGAAGGATTTATGTTAATTCTTCAAAATTTTGTTAGAATTCACCAATGAAGCCATATAGTCCTGAGCTTTACTTAGTGGGAAGTTTTTTTAATGCAATTTTATTGAGATATTTTCACAACCATATAATCCATCCAATCAATGATTTGATGGATTGATAGACAGACAATCAATGACTCACAATAATATCATATAGTTGTGCATTCATCACCACAATCAATTTTAGGACATTTTCATTACTACACAGAAAAGAAATGAAAATTAAAAAGAAAAAACCAAAACATACCATACTGCTTATCTCTTCTATTTTTTTAACAGTTTTATCTACACACTATACAATTAATCCTAGGCATACAATAAATGGCTCTTGACATAATCACATAGTTATGCATTCACCACTACAGGTAATATGAGAACATTCTCATTTCTTCCAAAGAAAAAAATCCCATATCTTTTTATCTTTCTCCATCTTTCTTTTTTGTATGCTGTATGGCAGGGTCACATTTCATTTTTTTTCCATGTGATAATCTTGTTATTGCAGCACCATTTGTTGAATTTTTGTTTGGTTTATGCTTGTTTGTTTGTTTTGGGGGAAGTGCATGGACTGGGAATTGAACCGAGGTCTCCTGCATGGCAGGTGAGAATTCTACCACTGAACTACCCTTGAACCCCCACCTCTCTTATATTCCCCTATTATTGACATTTAGCTTTGGTATTGTGCCTTTTTTGTACTTAATGGAAAAATATTATAATGTTACTGTAATATTATAGACCTTAGTTTGCATTAATTGTATTTTTCATATACCACCCTGTATCTTTGTTCTAGTTCATGTAAGAACTGTCTTATATTTATACAATTAATCACCATCCATCATTCTTATATTTATACAATTAATCACCATCCATTCACTCTAGAACAAGTTATACAGCTCCAGTTTTAATCCTGTAGCTTTCTTTTTGGTGACATACATGACTCTAGCCTTCCCCTTTCAACCATACTCATACTCAGTTTTGTTAATTACATTTACAGTATGGTGCTACCGATATACATCATTGTGCTATCCATTTACAAATTTTTATATCAACTTTATTGAACATTCGTACTCCCTAAGCATCGGTTGCCCAGTCTCTGTCCTCTTTCTATCTTCTGATAACCTGTGTTTTTTTTTTCTTTTGCATGGGCAGGCACCAGGAATTGAACCTGGATCTCCAGCATGGCAGGCAAGAACTCTGCCACTGAACCACCCTGGCCCTCCCTAACCTGTGCTTTTGACTGTAAATCTAAGCATTTGCTCATATAGCTAATTCATATTAGTGATACCATAAAGTATTTGTACTTTTATTTCTGGCTTATTTCACTCAGCATAATGTCCTGAAGTTTCATTCAGATCATTGCATGTCTCACAACTTCATTCCTTTCTGCAGCCACTCAGTATTCCATCATATGTATACACCACAGCTCAACCTTTTATTCATCAGATGCTAAACATTTGTGCCACCTCCATCCATTGCAATCATGGATAATGCCACCATATACATCCATGAGCAAATGTCTATTTGTGTTCCTGTTTTCATTTCTTCCAAGTATATACCTGGTAATGGGATTGCTAGATAATATAACAATCCTATACTTAGCTTGTGGGACGTTTTTTGATTATTAATTCAGTATATTTAATTGTTATAAGTCAATTAAAGTTTTCTACTGCTTCTTTACTATTTTTGGTAGTGAGTATCTTTCAAGGAATTTGTCCATTTCACCTGGGCTAGATAATTTATTGGCATACCTTTAAAGTATGCCCTTAAAATCATTTTTTCCTGTAAGCTCAGGGAAGTTTTCTCTTTTGGTCCAGGTTTTACTAATTTGAGTCTTCTCTCTTTTTTTCTTTTCTTTTCTTTTTTTGGCATGGGTAGGCTCCAGCATGGCAGGCGAGAATTCTGCCACTGAGCCACTGTTGTAGCACCCAAATATCCTTATTTCTCGTTTCTAGTTTCATTTCATTGTGTTTGGAGAACATATTTTTATAATTTCAATCATTTAAAATTTTTGATACTTTTTATGATTTAACATATTATCTATCCTGGAAAATGTCCATGTGTGCTTGATAAGAATGTGTGTGTTCTGCTGTTGGCAGGTGGAGTGTTCTATACGTATCTATTAGGCCTAATTGGTTTTATAGTGTTGTTTAAGTAATATGTTTCTTTATTGATCTTCTATCTAGTTTTTTAAAATTAATTACTGAACATGAGATATTGAAGTTTCCAACTGTTATTGTCAAATTATCTATTACTTCATTTCTGTCAATTTTTGCTACATTACTTTGGGGCTTTGTTGTTATCTGCATATATGTTTTTTGTTGTTGTTGCTGTTTTTTGCATGGGCAGACACCAGGAATTGAATTCAGGGTTCCAACATGGCAGAGGAGACCTCTGCCTGCTGAGCCACTGTGGTCTGTCCTGCATATATGTTTATAATTGCTGTATCTTCTAGATGAATTGACTCTTTTAAAACAATAAAAGGTCATTCTTTGTCTCTAGTAACACTATTTGTCCTAAAATCTATTTTGTCTGGTGTTAATATAGCCTCTCCTACACTTTCTGGTTACTAGTTGAATGGTATATTTTCTTATATCCTTTTATTTTCAACCTAATTGTGTCTTTGGATCTCAAGTGTGACTCTTGTAGACAGTCTATAGTTTTGGATCATATTTTTTATTTATTCTGCCAAATTTTGAGTTTAATGGAGTTCATAATGCATTTATATTTAATGTATTTATTGATTAGGTGGATTCGTATGACATTTACTATTTGCTGTCTTTATGTCATGTCTTTTTTGTTCCTCTAGTCCTCCATTTCTACGCTCTTTTGTGTTAAAAAGATATTTTCTCATGTACCATTTAAATTCCTATGTCATTTCTTTTACTACATTTTTGAGTTATTTTTAGAGGTTTCCCTGGGGATTATAATTAATATCATAACTTCTAAAGTCTATTTTGATTTAATACCAATTTCATTTCAATAGTGTGCAAAAATATTTTTCCTATATGGCTCTGTGCCCCCTCACCTTTTAAGATGTTATTATAATATAAACTATATTTTAGTACATTATGTGCCCATAAGCACAGACTTTATAATTATTACTTTATACAGTTGTCCTTTAACTCAGATATAAAAAATAAATATAAACAAAAATATCTTTATTACATCTTATTTTTATTATTGTAATTTTTTTTTACAAAAAATCAGGAAATTACATTTGCTAATGCTCTTTATTTCTTTCTGTGGGTTTGAGTTGCTCTGTAGCTTCTTTTCTTTTCAGTCTGAAGGACTCTTTTTAGTATATCCTGTAGAGCATGTCTGCTAGTGAAAAATTCTTTTTTAAAAAAAAATTCTAGAAATACCTTAATTTCTCCTTCTATTTTGAATCATAGTTTTGCTGTAAATAGATTTCTTAGTGGACAGTCTTTCTTTCAGTATTTTTGACATAACTTTGAATATATCACCCGACTGCTTTTGACCTCCATGGTTTCCGATAAGAAATATGCTGTTAGTTTTGTTCAGATCCCTTCTACGCGGTGAGTTCCTTCTCTCTTGATATTTTTAAGATTCTCTCTTTATGTTTTCCTTTCAGTAGTTTGCTTGTAGTGTGCCTCCGTGTGAATCTCTTTTGAGTTTATCCTACTGATAAAATTTTCATTTCAATTATTGTAGTTTTCAATTCTAGAATTTATATTTTGTTCTTTTTAAATATATACAATCTCTAATTTTTTACTGATGCTATTTGGTGAGGGTGTTTTTTTTTTTTTTTTTTTTTTTTTTTTTTTAACATGGGCAGGCACCAGGAATCGAACCTGGGTCCTCTGGCATTGCAGGCAAGCATTCCTGCCTGCTGAGCCACCGTGGCCCACCCTATTTGGTGAGTTCTTGTTCTCATATTTTCCTTTAGTTTCTCATTTTCAGTTTTCTTTACTTCGAACATTTTTAAAATACCAATTAAAGCTTTTATCTAAGGCCAACATTTAGGGTTCTTCAGGGACAGTTTCTATAGATTTATTTTGTTCCTGAAATGTCTTATACATTTTTATGTTGAAAGCTAGAAATGTTAAATAATAGGATGTAGCAATTCTGGAAATCATATTATTCCCCCCTCTCCAGGGTTTTTTGTTGCTACTACTTGTTGTCATTTGTTTGCTTGCTTGTTCAATAACTTTGATGAAAAAAATTAATTAAAGTTTGCATGCTTTGTTATGTATGACAACAAAGATCTCTGCTCAACCAATTTAGTGGTCAGCTAATAACTAGACAGAAATTTCCTTAAATGCCTGGAACCAATAAGTCCCCTAGTCACAGCCATGGGGCTCATGCATGTGTATTGAGCCATGCCTTTAGAACTGACCCAGATGGAGGTGGTTGTCAACACTGCATTAGTCTTAACTTCCAGCTTGCATAGAGTCTCAAGATCAGCCCCATGTGGGGGCTTCACAGGACTTTCTTGACCATATACATAGTCTTATGCATGCATGTGATCTTTCTGGTTGCCAGGAATATGTCAGTTTTTCAAAGCTTTTATAGACATTTCATTTCCCAGCTTGTCTTTTTAAGCTTTTTGGTTAGCCTATTGCTTTCCCCAACTGTTATCTACTGCCTCAGGCAGCTGCAACATTTATCAATTTCTTCTATTTGTTTTCAACAAACACCACGGGGGGGGGGGGGGTGTTTTGTATGGCAAACTCTAAGTCAGGCTAAATAAAGACTATCTTCCAAGTGGGGTGTCCCAGGGAACCACCAGACTTGTCAAATAATGATAAGTTTTTGGAAATGAAGCTTTGAAGGAACTCCAATCCCATTCTGTCTCCTCTGGTTGTTGCCAGCGTGCTGGTTTTCATGATGACTTCAGGCTATGTGTTTTTAAAGCTATCACAGAGCAGGAATGTGTATGTGTGTGTTTGTGTGTTTGTGTGTGTGTGTGTGTGTGTGTGTGTGTGTGGTGGAAATAGGGCAAGTTAAAATGTTACAAAGCTTGCTGTTCTTACTGAGATTCTGTTGCTTTTCTTGAATAAATGTTCCTTGGATTGCTATAAGCTTTTGGTTAATTTCTAGAGTTCTCAAAATTTGACTCTGACAATTTGTGCCAGTTTTCTCATTGCTTTGATGGAGGAGATAATTTCTGGAGGGCTTTACTCCACCATTTTCACTGACATTGCTCAATATTTTCTAAATTTAATCCTGTGAGGCAGACATTATGATTGGCCCAATTTACAGATTATAAAAAAAGACTTAAGGTGATTAAATACTATTTAGGGTTATAGTTAGTAAGTGGAAGTGCTGGGGTTTAAACTAAGATTTATTAGACTTCCCAGACTGAACTCTTACCACTAGACTTACCAGCAAAAGGAAATGGCAGTGAACAAGTGCCTCAAGTCTTGGCCCTCTTGTCCTTGGGTCTATCACTTAGGGCAGTATGGTGGGATTTGAAGAACCACTGGCCTTATTTTCTTTAAATATTAGGATGAGATTATATTGCCTCTTCCTTTAGGCCCAGGCATCAAATATTCTGCTTATAGAAATAACATTCTTTGAGGTTCTGAAAAGCTGGTATTGTATAAAAGGCAATGTACTAAAAAGCAATATTTTATGGTGTTCTCAGAATAATGCCAAACAGGCATAAATATAATGTCCTTCCTGGGGGAGCTTCCTTCACACAAAAAAGGGCCCCTCACTGTGTGGGCTGAGTTCCATGAGCAAAGCCCTTCAGCTTACATGACCGTCAAATCAGCATTTGTGCCACTTTCTCTCTCCTCATTCCATGATTAAATGAAAACAATACCAGGACTATACCAACTTCAGGAATGATGCCCTTCCCAAAGTGTTCAACCCCCAGAAGGATTATTTTGTTCTTTTTGTCACCAGAGTCTGTGGAAACATGGAACTTCATTTTTTCAAGTGAGCAATGGAAATCAGATTAACTAGCGGTCCCAGATTCACTCATATGAAAACAATAACACATTCTGTGACTTGGAGGTCTGGAGGTTTATGTTGGCACCAATTGGAATGCTAATGTGCAAAGAATCTGGTCTCTCTTCTCAAACACTAACAAACACCAGTCATTTCCTACTGATTGGTTCCAACCTACCAAGCATTTTGTTGAGCCCAAAAGAATATTTCATTTTGAGTATTTAGATTATGCTGATTACTCTCTTATGAGCCACAAGTTGGTCAATGAAGAACAGATTGCTTCAAGTTGCTATCTGAGAAACCTCCTCCTCCTCCACTCACCACCATCACCATCCCTCTGGATTAATACTCATAAACAACAAGATACTGTATAAAAATGGAATACCACTTTCTTAAGTGCCTCATGAACTTTGGGATATCAGACACCCCTTTGAGAATGTAATGAAAGAAATGGACATTCACTCACATAAAATTCTTCCTCATTGGTAGATTGTATGCTCATTATCTTAACGAATTCTCCAAAAGACCATTGTTGTATATTCTCTCTCTATAGTGAATACTTATACAGTGCCACTAACTCCTTAGATATAGGTTTCAGAGTATATCTCTCAGAGCATTCTGGACTCCGTCTCTAAAAATTTAGAGTTCTGCTTTGACTTCATAAATTGGCATATACATATGAACATGAACCATCATTCCTAGAAGACTGAGAAGTATCTTAGAGAGGAAATAAAGCAACAAGGACAGAACTGTGTCACCAGCAATGCCATAGAAGCATGAAAATGATTACCTAGAGATTTGATTCACATTTCCAAAAGAATTTTTGAAAATACCTCTCTTCATTTCATATTAGCATGTATAGAAGATATTAATACAATCATTAAGAGATTGGAAAATAGAAAATAAGCAACAGGCAGTTTATTTCAGTGAGTGAAATATGATTAAAATTGGTCCACTATTTTAGTTTTAATTTTCATGCACTGACAAATATGTCCACTTGAGAATGGGAAATATAATTACTTACAAGTAAAGCTACCTTCTTTGTATTTAACTGTCCACGTGCTAGGCACTGGGCTATAGGTGGATTAGGTCCTTCAGGAGTTTATAGTCTCATGGGGAGCACAAACAAACAACATATAACTTCATATAATAGGGCTGGTCTCCTCATCTCACAGATTACATGTTGTACTCCAGTGAAACTGCACAATAGCATTGAATTGTAGCAACTCAAAACAAAGATGCACAAGCTATCTGGTCAAGGGAGAGTAGGGAAAATGGTGGGGAGGAGTCAGGGAAAGCCTCTGGGAGGAAATGAAGGAAATGATTCTTAAAGGAAAAGCAGAGGGCAGGGCACTGTAAAGAAAAAGTGGCATTCTCACAGGCGTGAAGCAGCAAGGAGTGTAGCTGTGAGTTGTGCAGTTTGACTGGAGTATAACGTGATCTGTGAGATGAGAGGAATGGGACTTAAGACGTAAGCAAGGTAGGCCTTGGAGGGTCTTGTTTTTCTTTTCTAAGAAACTGGACTTTGTTCAAAAAGCTGGGGAAAGTTTGCAACCCAAGGTTGTGACATGGTCAGGCCGTATTTTAGATGGTAGACTCTGGCTGAAGTAGGAAAGACAAATTTAGGATAGAAGTAGGAAGGTCAGAAGGGAGTCTGTTGTAGTTGTCTGGGTGAGTTCATGCACTGGGGAAATGGTATTTAAGACTGAGAAAAAGGGATTAGCTCAAGGAAATTTTAAGAAATAATTGCTAGGACTTCATAATTGACCAGATTTTGGAGTGAAGGAAGTGGCAGAGAAAGGATGGATAGATGTGGAACAGTGAACCAAGAGAGATTATATGGGGTAAGCAACATTTGCAGTAGTAAGGAGAAGATGCTGCATTGAGGTGCAGATAGAGAAGCTATGGAAGTATCTGAGAATGGCACTGAGAATGGTGGTTTAAACCATGGGAGCAAGCAAGATCACCAGTGGAAATAGGTAACAAAATAGAGTACATGACCTTCAGGAGCCACAAACTCCCACAAGGATATAAAGAAAAAGATTTACTTGTTTTTGGGAAAGTGGTCATGATTACGCACATACACATGATTTCACTTATCACTTCAGGGAGTCATGGAGCTCAAATTCAAATCTTCTATAAAGAGTGGGAAGAGCATTCTATACAAGAGGTGCGCAATGTGAAGATTCGAGGTTCTGTCTTCATGTATCAAAACAACATCATCTCTTGTATATGGCCATGGCAAGGACACTTTAATTTGGAATAGGGGAAAAGAAAATGAGGCTGGCTTAGTGATGCCTGGTACACCCTCAGTTATGGGGTCTACAGAAGCTCTGGAGAGCCTATTGCCACTGGCCTGGAAAAATCTCCCAGCCTTTTCTCTTCTCCATCAGTTTACTTTTCTGCCTCTTTCCTCACAGCCTCCACTATCATCTAAGTTCCCAGTTGCAAAATGAAAAGCTCATTATCCAAAACAAGGGACAGTGATCAGAGGCTGTCTGAGTCCTTATCCAATATATGATTGAGTAGAATAATTTTTCTAGGGAGTTTTCATACCCAATATTTCTACCACTTTTGTCAAATGCTCATGGATTTCAGGTCTTATCATTTATGGGGGTGGGGGGAAGGACAGAGCTGAGGCAAGGAAGGGGTAATGGATGTGTCTAAGATCATAAAGTAATTCAAGGACAGAACTCTTGTCACTATCAGGCCCATCTTCCAGTTATAACATGATGTTACTTTAATCCAAAGATCCATAGAAACATGCCAAAAAAGGACAAAAAGTGAATAATAAATTTCTTATTCTTAAAAATGATAATTTTCTTAATTTAATTGAAATTTTCTTTCAATAACAAACAGCCACATCATTAGCAGAACAGCCAGTGGTTTCAAGATGAAAAGGGAAGAGAGGGATCAAGAAATAATCATTCCTTGAAGTTTATTGTTATTTGAACTTGATGCTCATTTATTTTGCTATTTTTATTGATTTCTCTACAGGTGCTTTAAAAGTATATTGATTTCCCTAAAAGAGCCATGGGGATAAGAGAGAGACTATTCACCTGACATACATTAAGAATAGACCTATATGAACGTTGTTCTAGTTTGCTAGCTGTCAGAATGTGATAAACCAGAAATGGAACAAATTTTAAAAAGGGAAATTTATTTTAAGTTGCTAGTTTACCATTCTAAGGCCTTGAAAATGTTCTAATTAAAGCAAGTCTGTAAAAATGTCCAAATTAAGGCACCACCAAGAGGTTACCTTCACTCAGAAAGGCCAATGAAGTTCAGGGTTTCTCTCTCCACTGGAAAGGCACGTGGTGAACATGATGACATCTGCTAACTTTCTCTCCAGGCTTCTTGTTTCATGAAGCTCTCTCAGGGATATATTCCTTCTTCCTCTCCAAAGGCTCTGGCTGCGTGGGCTGTTGTGGTTCTTGTGGCTCTCTAGAGACTCTCAAGCTTTTTCCAAAGTGTTTCCTCTTTTAAAGGAATCCAGTAAACTAATCAAGACCCATCTGGAATGCACAGAGTCACATCTCCATCTAATCAAAAGTTAATGCCCACAATGGGTGTGTCACATCTCCATGGAGATAATCTAATGAAAAGATTCCAACCTACATTATTGAATAGGGATGAAAAGAAACAGGTTGCTCCCACAAGATTTGATCAGGATTAAAATATAGCTTTTCTAGGGTACATAATCCTTCCACTCTCTGGACCCTAAAAAAGACATGTTTTTCCTAAATACAAAATACATTCATTCCATCACAATATCAGAAATCCTTAAAACCATTTCAGTAACAATACAAATACAACATAAGGTTAAAACCAGGACAAAGTCTCATGGTCAACTACAGGCATGGTTTGGCCTAAGGCAAAATTCTCCTTTGACTCTGAACCTGTAAAGTTATTTGCTGCTGGCATACAAATGAGGGACAGTCATAGAATAAATATCCACATTCCCATAGAAGAAATTGGAAGGAACACAGGGGTCACCAGATTTGCAGGGCAAATCCATTTGATTTCAAAGTCTGAGAGACATTTATCT
This sequence comes from Tamandua tetradactyla, assembly GCF_023851605.1. Lineage (NCBI taxonomy): Eukaryota > Metazoa > Chordata > Mammalia > Pilosa > Myrmecophagidae > Tamandua > Tamandua tetradactyla. The sequence goes on along the minus strand of NC_135346.1, from coordinate 39,868,347 downwards.
TTGGGGCTTTAGAAAGTGGCAGTCCCACCCTTTCCATGGAGCAGGCCCATCTCTCTCTAAATGCAACCTTTGGGAACATTGGGGAGATCACTTTTTTCTCAGCCCCACCTTCTCTAAGCATTAGGGCCTTACCTGGGCTCTCTGCCATCTCTGGGGTACATGCTCAACCCCTCCATATGGTAGCCAGGCTCTTCCCAATTTCCAAAGAATGTGCTCCACCCACTCCAAGGTCTGAGGGGGCACATCTCTTCCATTGCAATGAGGTGGAAGGTTCATCTTCTGACTTTGGGGCAAACTTACCTGCTCCAAGTACTTTGGTGGGTCTGCTCTCCTGACCTGAGGTTTCTTGACTTCAGACCTAAGCCTCCATGGTTCTGCCTCTGAAGTTATTTTACCTTCACATTGTCCCTTTTCTGAGACCCCCCAGTCCAGACTGGCAGCAGCTCTGTTTATACAGGTCCCACAGCACTCTTATTGGCATTCTACATAGCAAAGAATGATTGGGCCCATCAGACAGCAGGAGTTTCCACAAATCCTTCCTGAATAACTCCATCTCCAAAATAGAGAAAACTCCATTTCTGAAATGGCTGACTGGTTTCACATTTGGTTAAATCCTCATATGGGGCACCATTCTCTGGGGTCTCCCTTCTTGGAAGCCCTAAATAATCCAGAACATCAATTTCTGGTTTCTTTGTACCCAAGAGTTCAGTTCTCGGCTTATCTCTTTCCCGTTGCATTTCGCTTTAAGCTGCGAGGAGAAATCAGGCTGCACTTTCCACATTTAATTTTGAAATCTCTTATACTAAATATCCAAGTTCACGGCTTTTAAAATCTGCCTTCCAGCCAAAGACACTAGTCAGTTTTGCCAGATTATCTGCCATTTTAAAACAGGGAAAGCAGAAACAAAGAAAAAGGATTTAAAGCATTACAATGACCAAGTCCCTGTTTTCTTCTTGCTGAGAAGTATCTTCTGCAGTGTTCTCTAGAAGTCTGGCAGGAATGTGGGCATCACTTAATCAGAGGCAATTTTTAGTTCTCCCTGCTGGGGCAGTCACATCAGGTCTCTCATTACATTTCTGGTGTCTGAGGCTCATCTCTGCCAAGAGCTGCTTTGTAACACTGGAGCCATCAGCCACATGAGGCCACTGAGCGCTTGAATTGTGGCTAGTACCACATGTTGAAATAATAATATTTTGGATAAGGATTAAATATACTATATTATTAAGTTTAATTTCATCTATTTATTTTTTATTTATTTTAATGTGTTGCATTAGCTTTGTAGGGATGCTGTAATAAAGTTCCACACAGGAGGTGAGCTAAAACAACAGAATTTTATTCTCTCACACTTCTGGAGGATAGAAATCCAAAATAAAAGTGTTTGCAGGGAGGCCCTGGAGAAGTAACAGTCCCATGAGGGAGCAACAGTTCCATGCCAGTCTCCTAACTTCTGGAGGTCGCTGGAAATTCTTGGTGTTCCTTGGCTTGTAGACATACCACTCCAATATCTGCCTCTGTCCTTACCTGCCCTTCTTCCTTCTCTTTGTCTGTTTTTCTCTATGGAAATCTCCCTTTCCTTTCTCTTATGAGGACACCTGTGACTGTGTGAAGGGCCCACTGTGACCCTGTATAACCTCACGTTAACTTGATAATGTCTGCAAAGACCCTATTTCCAAATAAGGTCATAATCACAGGAACCAGGCATAAGGGCTTGAAGATATCTTTCTGAGGGACACAATTCAAATCACATGTGCCTACTAGAAAATTTAAACATTCCTCTGTGATTTGCATTTTACTTGTATTTGACAGTGCTGGTCAAGGAGTATAAAAATTCCTCGAGGGCACAGGGCCTCATTACTGATTATGCTGTTGCCTTAAGCCCACAATAAAGAGGGGCCAAATTAATGCATGTGGATATATTTGGGGGAGGTGGAAGTGTCTGCCAAAGAGGCTCACTCTATGATTGGTTTAATCCTCACCTTGCCTCAGCTCTGCTTTGGGACCCAGGAAAACTACTTACCTAAAAAAAGGGATGTCAAGTAGAGAAGAGAGATGCAGAAATGCAGAGCCAGGGTAAGATGTTGTCTGTTATATATTGTTATATTTTCACTAGGATATGGTGATGGTAGCTCATGTCTACAATAGAGGTTAATTTGACATCAAATCACAATTTGAATTTCGTATACTCTCCACTTTCAGGTCAGTTATTTTTTTATCTGATATTTTGAAGGAAAAAGAAAGAGAAAGAAATGTTTTCACTGTCACTAAAATGATCACGAGTAACACAACAAGAGCCAGTCATTTATGGCCCATTCACCTTCCACAGGCTGTGTTAAGTGCTCTTCCAAACTTTGGCACATTTAATACTCACAACTTCATTTTACCATGCAGACATTTTACCTGACTCCCATTGTAGAGATGAAGAAACTGAGTTTCAGAGAACTTGCCCATAGTCGCTTGGCTTTCAATTGGTAGAACTGGGATTCAAAGAGAGACTAAACAAACCCCGTGCATTTGTGTGTGGTAGCCAGGAAGTCCTTTGTGTTCCATCAGGCACACTTCTGAACCTAAAGATGAAGAATATCATAAGTCACAAAAACCATTCAGGACATCGCTTCTTCTAACTATAGCTGTTCGTCCTTTCAGCACAGATCTTTACTTTATCACCCATCATAGCCTCAGTAGCACACATGAATGTTTGCTATCATTGCTGTTCTCTTCCAGCAGTGGGAACCGTTTGGGTGAAGCCATCCACACTCACTTGTATCAAAGGCCCAGAGAGTAACAGCCACCATGTGGGAGATGGACTTCCAGAGATGGCAGGTATGTGAGAATTTGGATAGAAACCTTAGAATCAGGAGCACTGTTGTATTCACAACATGAGCAGTGAAAAACACAGACTTGGCCCTAGTTCTCATGTGGCTTGTGTTCTGGTTGGAGAAAAAGACAGAGTAATTAATCAACAAGATACTCTCAGATCACATCCATTTCCTACTCCCAAACCTTTAATGACTCCCTATGGTCCAAGGGAATAAAGTTTGGGATCCTTAACACAACACAGCACAGTCTTCAATATCTGACCCACTGCTACTTTCAAGCCTCACCTCTTCTTTTCCTCCTTTCCCTCCTCCCACACACAGGTCACCTTGTCACACCTGTGGCTGGCCACCCCTTGAACATGACATATTCTTTACAGACTTTTGTTTATGCCATTCCCTCTTCCTGGAATGCAAACTCCTTGAGAAGGAGTAACATTTCTCAAATGTTACCTCCTATGCTCAGGTTAGGGTAACTCACCTGGAGAGAGCTGGTTGTTTTCTCCTTTGTGCTATAATTAGCATTTTATCATGCCATTTCTAGGGCAAGATAGCCCTGCCTGAGAGTTTTTTGTATGCCTGTCTTTCTTGTATTCTTATCTGAACCTAGAGAGTCTGGCACATTGCCCAGCACATAGTAGGATCTTAATAGATGTTGAGTGAAGGAATGTATGAATAAATGCTCTTAAGTTAACAGGCACTTGTGACAGGCTGTAGAGAAAATGCAGTCCAAAATAGGGCAATAATTCAGATATCAGCTTCTATAATCTCCAATCAGTTACATGATAGGGGCTGAAGATGACATGCATGAATTCTTCCTATACATTTAAAAATTGCCTTCTCTTTGTAAGTTTTAACTAGAGAATCTCGGAGCAGTGAACAATACAGACTTGGTCCTTGCTCTGCTGTAGCTTATGTTCTGATTGGAGAAAAAGACACAAATTAACAAAATACTTTCAGATTAGATTGAATGCTATGAAGATACTGCAGTAGTGTAGCATAATGGAACATGATTGAGTGGCTGCCATTTTAGACTAGGTGGTCTGGAAAGGTTTCTCTGAGGGGCTGATATTTGAGCCTGGATTGAAGGCTGAGAAAGATAGATTCAAGTGAAGATCTGGGATATAGGCAGTAAAATCTGCGGGGTGTATAAGGAAGGCAGGCCACTTGTAAAATAAAGGCACAGACAAAACTGGACATCGATTCTCTCTCCCCTGTTCTCTTCCCACCAATGTCTTTAGCGATGCTTTATGTCTAGCAGCCCAGTGCCCTTACACCATTAGCTTTGGTCCCCATGAAACCATCCACGTGGTCTCACTGTTTTCAGGGAGCCATCTGGTCTTGTGATTTTTCCTGATTTCTTTTCTTCATCAAAACTTGCTTTTCCTGTGTCCCATTTCCTCAGTAACTAATATCTGCTAACATACCTGGGAGACATAAGTTACTTCCCACAGATAATATCTGCATTTCCCAGGATCCTACTAGAAGCAACTTGATTCAGAGGAGTGGCAGAGATGATGGGAATTCAGGCATCGTGGACGTCATGGGGGGGTGTTATTTAGAGAAGGTGGGTCTTGTGGTACTCCACCTACCCACTCTAGGGAGTTATAGATTCCTTTTCAGAGTGATCTTTTCCTGTATGCACATATTACTGACTGCCTGAAATACACTAAAAAATGACACATTTAAGAATAAAGATTTCTATTTAATTCCAAACACCACTGAAAAAGGAGCTGGGCAAATATTGGCAGTATTTCCAATAGATTTCATCCCAGTACATTTATATAAGTTCCAGGTTGAGTAATTACTATTAAAGGATTTTAGATTAGCATCTGTGTTTTAAATGATGAACCACAAAAGAGATGCCGAAAGCTTCTTAAGCAGCTAAACCTAGTTCCAAATCACAAGAAATTTGGCCAAGGAAGATATTAAATAAAGTGGTGTCACTAGTCAGAGTTGATGAAATGCATGCATGGAGATGGTACCTATCAAAAGGGAAATTAGAATAAATGAATATTAAAATATTTAAATCTATAATAATGTGTTCAAAACACAGTTCTGAAGAACATTACAATTGGAAGTGAGAAACCAGTGCTAAGTCACTTACACTCTTTCCTAAACAACCTTCTTCTCCCCATTTCAACTCATTAGGATAATATTAGCTTCAAATGTAATGGTGTAATTTTAACTACACAACAATTACCTTGGTTCTCACTCTGACAAGGTTTAGTGATAATCCCTCTTGGCAGACCTTCGGCAATTGCTGCAATGCTGGAAAAACAAAAAGAATGAAGTATTTAGAAATAAAAAAAATATGTAGTTAGCACAGCCAGTGGATTATGTTTGCTTAGAGGGCAGAGAAGATCACTCTTTTTCTAATCTGGCTGAGTTTAGTGATTTTGCCACTATTTTTAACGTTCTGGACACACAATACTTTATCCATTAGAATGCCATTACATTTTTTATTTTTACTGAGTTATCATATGAAGGATAGACTTTCAAGACCACTTCAAATATACACACACATGCACACAAAAAACACATGTTTTTTTGAAGTCCTAAGGTCCAAATTCACTTCTGTCAAATACTATAGTGAAAATAAATCTTTTTGGTGCTATATAAGGACCACCTTCCCGAGTTCCTGGTTAAAAAGTGGAGAAGATTGTTACTATCTCAAAGGTTTCTATGAGGAATAAATGAAAAAGTGAATATAAAGCCTTAATATAGCGCCTGCCACACAGGTAGGACTTAGTAGACGGCAGGCCTCATTGCTATTATTATTATCAGCCAGAGGGTAAATGAAATGACTGGTATTTGAATGAGAAGGCATGATCACAGAGCACTTCCATATACATTATTACATTTGAACTTCAAACCACCTAGTAAGATAGGCAGACAAGAACTTCCATTTTACAAGGGAGGAAGGTGAGATGCAGTAAGAATAAGATCATATGGTGTTCTAGTTTGCTAGCTACCAGAATGCAATACACCAGAAACAGAATGGCTTTTAATAAGGGGAATTTAATAAGTTGCTAATTTACAGTTCTAAGGCCGAGAAAATGTCCCAATTAAAACAAGTCTATAGAAATGTCCAGTCAAAGGCATCCAGGGAAAGATACCTTGGTTCAAGAAGGCCGATGAAGTTCAGGGTTTCTCTCTCAGGTGAGAAGGCACATGGTGAACACAGTCAGGGCTTCTCTCTCAGCTGGAAGGGCACATGGTGAACATGGCATCACCTGCTAGCCTTCTCTCCTGGCTTCTGGTTTCATGAAGCTCCCAGGGAGGCATTTTCCTTCTTCATTTCCAAAGGTCACCGACTGGTGGACTCTCTGCTTCGTGGTGCTGCAGCATTCTCTGTTCTTTCTGAGTCTCTTTCTCCAAAATGTTTCCTCTTTTATAGGACTCCAGTAAACCAATCAAGACCCACCCAAATGGGTGGAGACATGTCATCACCTAATCTAGTTTAACAACCACTCTTGACTAAATCACATCATCCAGGGAGACGATCCAATCACAGTTTCAAACATACAGTATTGAACAGGGATTATTCTACCTTTATGAAATGGGATTTTGGTTAAAACATGAATTTTCTAGGGGGCATACTTCCTTTCAAACCAGCACACATGGCTAGAAAGACAACCTATATCTTTTCAATCCTAGTGACCCACAAAGCCTCTTTTTATTTCTGTTACCTCTTAATACCCTGGACTCAAATCTCTCTGTTTATTCAGTCAACACATATTTATCAAAAGCCTATTTTTGTATCAGGTACTGTTCCTGATGAAGAGACCACAGTGGCGAATAAGATGACAAGGTCCTTGTCATCGTAAGCTTACTTTTCCATTGGAGTTTGGGAGTGAGATATTGAGACAGAGAATAGTCAATTAATATAGTAAGTTGCCTAGAATATTAGATTCCTAGTGCTGCCATAATAAATTATATATACTTGGTGGCTTAAAGCAACAGAAATTCATCTGTCAATATCTGGAGGCTACCATCTGAGATTAAGGTATGGGCAGAGCCACACTCCCTCTAAATTTCCTTGGGGTCACTCCTTCTTTGCCTCTTTCAGCCTCTGGTGGCTTTAGGCATTCTTGGCTTTTAACTCATCACTCCTATCTCTGTCTCCAGCTTCACATGACTTCTCCATGTCATCTCCCCTCCTTTTCTCACGTAAGAACACTTGTCATTTGGATTTGGGGCTGCCCTAATCCAGAATGATCTCACCACAAGATCTTAAACATAATTACATTGGCTAAGACCCTTTTCTAATTAAGGTCTCATTCCCAGATCCTGGGTGGATATATCTTTTGGGGCCACCATTCAGCGGACTATACCTGGTGAGAGAAGTCAGTAAGTGCTGTGGAAAAATAGTACAAGAAGAGAATGTGAAGAGTGATCAGGAGAGTTGGGGGAACATGCTGCAATAGTAAATAGGGTAGTTGGTGTGGGTCCCACTGAGAAGAGAAGATTGCACAAAGACTTGAAGAAAGTAAGGGAATTATCTATGAAGACGTTTGTGGAGGGCCTTTCCAGTTAGAAGGCACAATTAGTACAAAGGCTCTCAGTTGTTTGCCTGCCAGGAGTGTTGGAGAATAACTCCTGAGAAGACTGAGCCTGGAAAAGAACAGAGCAAGGGGAAGACGCAGTAGTTGAAGTTAGAGAGGCTAGGGGAGGACCCACTCGGGTAAGGTCTTTTTATAGGTCATGTAATAATTTTGGTTTCTTCTCTGCCTGAAGTGGAGAACTGTTGCTGGGCTCTGAACAGAGGAGTGAAATGACCTGGCACATTTTAAAAGAATCACTTTGGTTTCTGTTTTAAGAATAGACAGGCTATTGCTGTAATTCAGGCAATAGATGATGGTGAATTTCAACTAGGGTGGTAGTCATGGAAGGGACAATAAATGGCCAGATTTTAGATCTCTTGTGAAGTGAAGTCAACAGATTTTCCTGATGGATTAGAAATGGGGCATGAGATAAAAAATGGAGTGAAAACAAATGAAAGGACCTGGTTGTTATCATTGGAGATACGGAAGTTGTAGACAGATGTGATTTGAAGTGGAAGGTCAAGAATTTAATTTGTAGTGCATTGAGTTAGCGATATCAGACATCCAAATGGAGATTTTAGCTAAGTAGCTTGATGCAGGGGTATGAAGTTTGGGAGAGGGCACTGTGCTGCGGACCTAAGAGAGTGAATGTAGTTAGAGACAAAATAAGAAGCATTAATAAGCATGAAGAAGTTAGGAGAGGAAGATTCAGCAAAAGAGACTGAGAGTGAGCAATCACACTGCCCTAGAAGCTAAGTAAAGAGTTCACTTTTAGGAGGAAAGATTGATCAATTATGTCAACTGCTGATGGTAAGTCATGGAAAATGAGTTTCTAGAAGTGACCTTTGCATTTGGCATTGAAGTCATTGGTGACCCCAACAAAGGCAATTTCTGGGGGATGGAGTGGTTTCTGAGAGTGTGAGGGGAAGAATTAAAGGATAATGACTATACACAACTGTGTCAAAGACCTTGCTGAAAAAGGAGCAGCAAAATGAGGCACCCTTGGTATGGGAGAGGGAGAGTCAAGAAAAGATTCAGAAATTTTTGGAGGAATTAATTTCTTTAAAAAAACATGGGAAAACATCTTCAAGACCTAGTGGTAGGAGAAGCTTCTCGAACTTTACACCCAAAGCACAAGCTATGAAAGAAAAAAAATAGATAAATGGGGACTTCTCAAAAGCTTCTGTGTCTCAAAGGATTTTGTCAAATGGTGAAGAGGCAGCCAACTCAATGGGAGAAAATATTTGATAACCATACATTGGATAAAAGTGTGAAATCTTGTGAATACAAAGAAATTATACAACTTAACAACAAAAAATAAGCAACCCAATTATAAAATAGGCAAGAGATATTGAACATTTTTTCTGAAGAGCAAATATAAATGGCTAAAAAGCACATGAAAAGATGCTCATCTTTGTTAGCTAAAAGGGAAATGCAAATCAAAACTACAACGAGTTTTCACCTCACACCTATAAGAATGGCTCTATTAAACAAACAGGAAACTACAAATGTTGGAAATGAATTGGAGAAATTGGAACACTTATTCACTGTGTGAGAATGTATAATAGTACAACCGCTGTGGAAGACAGTTTGGCAGTTCCTTAGGAAACTAAATATCGAGTTGCCCTATGACCCAGCAATACCAGTATTAGGTATATACCCAGAAGAGCTGAAGGCAGTGACATAGACATTTGTACACTAGAAGCACTATTCCTAATTGCCAAAGATGGAAACAATCCAAATGCCCATCAGCTGATGAGTGAATAATCAAAATGTGGTGAATACACACACCATGGAATATTATGCAGCAGTAAGACAAAATGAGGTCCTGAAGCATACAACAGCACAGATAAACCTAGAGGGTACAATGCTGAGTGAAATAAGCCAGAAACAAAAGAATATATATTTATATATATACAAATCATATATGATTTCACTATTATGGCTCTAGTAAAGAGCCATAAACTCCAAATCATATGGTCCAGGAAGAAAATCTGTACTCATATATAGCTATGAATTAGATACTGCATCTCTGCAGCTAGAGTATGCAAATGACTTCACAAACAATGGCTTCCATATGTTTCACAATTTTAACATTGACTATTCATAATAAAGGCAAAAAAAATAAAAAAGAAAATGGGAGTCACATTTGCATTCTTAGAATAATCCAGTAGAGATAGGGGAAAATTGAGAAAAAAGAGGAAGAGTAGAGGTCTGGGGTAAAATCCTTGAGCATATAATAGGGGATGACATCAACTGCACCAGACTGGCTTTCAGCAGAAGGGAGAATAGATGGTTTAAGTTTCTAGGTAGATGAGTACGTATGGTAGAGGAGATACTGATTGCTTCTATTTTTCTCAGTGAACAATGAAGCAAGGTCATCAGCTGAGAGTAAGGATACAAAAAAGATGGGGAGGTTTGAGGTTAGAGAAGGTGTGAAAGAGTGATTAAGGAGAGTGTGAGTACATTTGGCTAGAAGTAGTGTGTGCTTGTCCCGCAGCAAAAGAAGCCACCTAACATCTGCACTCATAATTTTAAAGTGAGTCCATTCAGCTTGGGCAGACTATTCTCTCCACCAACATTCAACTATTTGGGTGCAAGCATGCAGTAGACAGAGAGTTAGATTGAAATGAGGCTGTGGTTTTACCAGACAAGTTCTACAAGGGATTCAAGGATGTATGCCAATCAGTGATTACTGTGGTTAGCCATGGAATTGAAGTTAGGTAGGGAGGGGAGAGAGGACACAGAGGTGGCAAGGGATAGAGAAAAAAATGCTAGGATCAGTGGATCCAGGGCTCTGGTAGGGTGGAAAGATAGTTGAAGTTGGGGCACTTGAGGAAGTATGCTGTCCAGCAGGAGTTAGAAACAGGGTAAGATAATGGGTAATTGGAGCTGAAGGGATACAGACTGTGCAACAGGACTAGATACTAAAACTCAAAAATGGACAGCATAATAATACCTAATTGTAAAGTAATCATGTTAAAACACTGAATGAAGCTGCATCTGAGCTATAGGTTTTTTTTTTTTTGTCTGTTTGTTTTTTTTTTCTTTTTCCTTTTCTTTTTTTTACTATTATTATTATTTTTATTTTTTTTCTCTATATTAACATTCTATATCTTTTTCTGTTGTTTTGCTAGTTCTTTTCCTAAATCGATGCAAATGTACTAAGAAATGATGATCATGCATCTATGTGATGATGTTAAGAATTACTGATTGCATATGTAGAATGGAATGATTTCTAAATGTTGTGTTAATTTCTTTTTTTTCTTTAAGTAATAAAAAAAAAAGAGGGAGGTGCATGAAATTGAATAAGGCAGTGTTCAGATATTGCTAAGTCTAAAGTCTAAGGTATGACAAGGAAACAAGTGGTTGAGTTAAAGGAGTGGACAAGATAATTGAGGCCAGGAGGAAGGATCATCTATGTAGATGTTGAAATGATAAAGTTTTAATTCATTCATTCAAATATTTATGTGCTGGCTTAAAGAGGGAATGGAGTTCTGTTGAGAGAAAGACTCAGGAAATGCAAAATGAGAGCCACGGCGGAGCCCAGCTGTCCCTGTCTGAGCTTGGAAGATATGATTAGAACAGCTTCTGTCAAGTGATTATAGGGGCAGAAAAAGAAAGAGAAAAAGAAAAAAGTTACGTAAAGTTAACTTCGAAACCCCTTCAATAAACAAATAAACAATTAGCCTAGAGGAGAATAAAAACCTCATACTCTAAACATCCGTCACTGCTTGTTTTAAAAATTACTATTATTATTGGGTTTCCTCAGTCACTTACATTCATTGTGTTGATATGTGTGTTTCTCGGGGATTCTACACACTCCAAATTCTGAAGAGTAAGCAAAAATGGTGCTTCTGCCTAAACCCTTCACAGTTTATAGCCACATTTACATAACATTAAATAAGTCAACAAAGGCATCATTAGCTCCCATTAAAATATGAGCAAAGAAATTTAAACGAACAAGACAGGCTAATTGGTAAGTAATGTTGTGTATCAAAAATTATGACTGTAAGATACCCCAGTTAATGAGAAGCCCTACAAACATGTTTACTACATATTTAAAAATTAAATGAAGGTGAATAAAAGTAACAGAAAAGAATATTTTCCCCTTCATGGGTGCTTTTATGTCTGTTTTTCAAAGTTAAACATTCTTAAGCTTAGTTTTGTAATCCACCTCCACCAAAAGATCTTGTAGTTTATACGTTTTCCCTTTTTTTATTCTTCTTGGGTTGTATACAGTGAAGCCACAGCCAGACAGGGTACTGCAGAACCCTTGAGTTATACCAGTGAGCAGTCTTGGTTTTATCTCAGGCCTTGATTGGTAGAAGAAATCACACTATTTATTTTTCTAAAAGCTCTTGGATCAGCCTAGCAAAGTGTGTCCTTCGAGGCAGCTGTAGGAGCAAAACAACATGGCAAGCCACTTCATCCAGTTGGTCAGGTTCCCAATGCTGTTTGCATAGAAGGATTACCTGAGAAACTCTTTCAAAAGGCTGATACAGGAAAATGTCAAAACTGATGGATTTGGGTGTCTGATGTAGGGAGGGGAATGAAGGGTATGTTGGCGTTCTCTGTGTGGGATTTATGTTATTTGTGTAACTGTCCTGTAAGTTTGACAGTATTTCAAAATAAAAAGTTTTGAAAAGTTGCTGATGCCTGGACTCCACTCCATGCTGATTAGATCAGAATCTCTGCGGTGGGACCCAGGTATCTCTATTTCAAAAAAGCTTCCTTGTTGATCCTAAAGTACAGACAAGGTAGAAAACTGCTGAATTGGCCCTCTTATTAATGAAAGAACGACTCTGAGGTAGAAACTGTCTCAGCTTCCTAGCAGCACAGTGTTCTAGGAACTCTGTGTGTACATGTGCCTGGGCATGTGTGTAAATATGTGTGCATGTGCGCTAAGAGAATGTAGGGTGTTGGCACTTTGTTCAGCACAAGATGCTGATATTTCTTCAAAAATAGATAACTTTTCACGTACATTTCTCCTGACTGGCTTAAGTCTACAATAATAGATAAGATAGCTGGCTTCTCTGAAGGAAACATTGAGAAAGGCCTGAGAGAAGCCACTTCAAAGGCGGATTAATTGCTCCCTCTCTCATCCTAAATCTAGAGCTACACCAGTCCCTGGAGCCTCCATACTTGGGATTAATCCATGGAGAGAGAGTTTTCTAGAAGGCGCAGTATAATGGAAGTCAAGGACTTGAGATGCTGATGGCAGGAGGAAATGCTCTTGCTTCTAAACTCTGAAAACAGCATAATTTAATAAACCACCAAGAGTCTTCAACAACATATCCAACTTTAAGTAAAAAGAAACATCCTGCATTACAGTGCTTCTTTCCATTTAGAAAGCTACACTACAATCTGTAACTTCAAGAGAGCCCCACATATGGCTATCTCAAACAATGAATTTTCTTTCTGTAGACCCTGAGATGCAATTCCTCTGCCTGAAAACCTGTCTAATTTTGACTTTTTCCAAAGTGGTTTCCTATACTTGGAATGGCCTTCCACCCCACGTCCAACACGTCATCCTCCTTTCATTTACATTGCTCCAGGAATGTCAAATCCCTACAAAGACTAGGTTCCTTCATTGGGTCACTTGATGGGCTTTGATTGGCATCCTGCTCTATGCTACTCACTGGGCCAGGCACTGAGAATCCAGTAGTGAACAGTCTTTGTTCTTGCTCTTATGGAGCATACAGCCCACGAGGAAAGAAGATATTATACAGTCATGTAGAAATCACTTACTTGCAATTTTGACAATGGTTATGTGAAAGTTATCCAAGGGGCCCTGAGAGTGTACAACAGAAGGGCCGGACTCAGTGTGTAGTTGTGGTGGGAGTGAGAGAAGGTGTTCCCTGAAGGATTGTTAGCTCAGATAAGACCTGAAGGAGGAACTGGGCTTAGCTGGGGGGAGAGAGGTTTCGCAGAAGAAGCCACATCCAGTACAAAGGTCCTGAGGCAGACAGGAACAAGGCAATTGCCATCAACTGAAAAGTAGGAAGCATTGTGGCTGGAGTGGAATGAGGCACTGTGAGAGAGGCAGAAAATGAGAAGTGGGTCAGCTCACCTACAAGTTCATGATAAAGGAATGTGTGCATTATTCTAATTACACTGGGAAGTTTTTCAAGATATTTTTGTAAACAAGCAGTTGACGCAATCAGATATGCATTTTTAAAATTCACTTGGGTGAGGTATGGAGGTCAGACTGGAGAGAACTTAATGGGAATGCTTAGGGGAAGCAATTTGGAGGCTATTATGATTGTCTTTTGGTGCAGATGATAGGCTGGGCTGGGTTGGAGGCCATGGAGATGAGGGGAAGTGTCTGAGATAAATACCAGCTTCTTCACCGTGCAGGTTATTGCACGATGCCTACTCAACAGCGGGACTTCCAATACTCTGCCTTGCAGAGCAGATCCAGGCCTTACCAATAAATAATGACAAATCAGTATACCTGGGAATTACATATGGCCTAAAAGACCAAGAGAAAAGATTCTATTATATTAGCTAGAGGCACTTGGGAATAATACACAGACCTTCGTGAATCGTTTCATGGCTTATTAAACAAAATTCTGTTTGCAACTGGCAATTTAGGAAAATAAATGTCCATGTTTGTTTTCACTTTCTATTTCCTTGGTTTGTCCAGAGACTTACATACAGCCCCAAACTTAGGGCTGTCCTTGGGGAACTCTTAAGCAGACCCAGATACCCCCTTTGACTGTCCCCGGGAAATGAGCCACAGATTTCCATTAATCTCATGGGAATGAGAGGGAATTCTTGATGCTGTTCCCATCATCAGGGTGGGACTACTGGCTGCCTGTCAAGGCCAGCAGGTTACAGACTCTTAATGTGCATTACTGCTCTGGAGGTTGACCCTTTGGAGGCATCTGCCCTTCCAAAGCTGGGAGAAAGCTGGGGTGGATCCACGGACAGAGGAGCTTGGCCTTTTCTGAGAAATGGTCACTGTTTATCTACAATCTCTTTTGAGGGGTGCATGTGTGTGTGTATGTATGTGCATATGAGTGTGTTTGGGGAAATTTTATTTTTTATTTGGTTTTATCTGTTGGGTGCATGATTTCCAGAGAAGACAAAAACAGAGGTGAGGAAACTAGTGGAGCTAAAGCTGGTGATTTTCATATTGGTTCTCAAACTTACATACGCATCAGAATCCTTTGGGGGGCTTGTTAAAACCCAGCCTGCTGGGCCCACTCCCGGAGTTTGGAGTCAAGTGTGGGGCTGACCTGAGAATCTGCACATCTGTCACATGATACTGAAGCTGCTAATCAGGGGCTCCACTTTGAGAACCACTGATCTATGTGAGATAGCCACATAGCTCAGCTGTGTTCAGTGAATACCCTTTCCGGAGGGCCTCTTGTGTGCCTGGCCCCATATTGCGCCCAGGATTTTAAACCTCTGTTTCTTGGACTAGCAACTTTCCTTGCTCCCAAGACTAAGTTCATCTGGAATTTCATTCCACACTTTCTCCATTATGGGTTTATCTATCACTGTGTAGGGCAAATGTACTCCCTGAAGACCAAAGTCATTCTCATCCTCCTTTGTGCAGGATTCGGCACAAGTAATAGTAAATGAATGAATGAATGGTGCAGGATGGATCTCTGACTGAGGATATTTGGCAGCATGTAGAGAGTTCACTTGAAATGGAAACATGTTTCTATTGATATCATAATTTAATGCTATATTTAGGGCTTTTATTATAGGTAAGTTATCATCTCTGTGGGCAAAGATTTAAAATCCAATTATAGAAAACAGTCAACTATAAAACTACAACATGAGAATGACCTTTATTGTTGATTGACAATCTAAAGTCACTAAGTATTGTAGGTATCTAGGAAAAAATGTCATGTAAATCTCTGATCTGATATCTTTATGGACGTGTTGAATTCATTCAGCTATTCAGTTTACTCAGATTCTTATTAAATAGCTACAATGCATTTAGGCCAAGCACAGGAGAATGCTGTGTAAGAGGACCTATAGTTTATTTCATGTAACCCTTTCTCAGATACTAGAATCCTCTCAAACAAGTCCCACCCCAGATTGCTGTCCAACAACTACTTGAGTATCTCTAGGAACAGGATGCTTACTGCCTCAGGAGGCAGCCAGTCTTTGAACCCCTGCTGATAGTTTTCCTCGTAATGAGATGAAATCTCTCTCCCTGAAGTTTCTGCCTCTGGCCCTGTTTTGTCCTACTGCAGCAAGAGAGGATGTTTAATTTCTTTTCCCTCTGATAACCACATCAAATAACGAGTGTGGCTAGGACACAGAGGGGCATAGCATGGATGCTGGAACTGGGTTTGAATCCCAGTTCTTAAATCTCCTGCTGTATGATTCTGAAACTCTGACTTTGAACCTATGTTTCTTAGACTTGGAGCTTTCCTTGGTCCCAAGGCTAAGTTCATCTGGAAGTTTGTTCCATGTTTTCTCTGTTATGGGTTTATCTATCACTGTGTAGGGCAAATGTAACCTCCTTGTGACCCAGTTTCCTTCTCTGTAAAATGGGAATAATATTATGTCTCAAATGATTGCTGGGAGGGTTACAGAAAAATTGCCACATGTAATTAATTTAGAATTGGGTCTGGCATATAATTAGTGCTGAATAAATATTGTTGTTACTCTTAATACTGTTCTTTGTAAAGAGATCTTTTGTCCTCTCAATTTCAGACTAGACATCCTTCTAGCATAAAATTGCATGATCCAGCATTGGCCACTGCCTTCTTCTTGGTCTTTTCCAGAACACACCTCCGGGGTGTTAGGTCCCACTTAGCAAGGTGCTCAGAAGACAGTCTAATGCCAGGGCTGTTTGTCCGGCACAAGATAGAAAAAGACTATCATCCCTCTAGATCTAGAATTTTTGATCCAGTGTAATGGCAGTGCATTAATAATAGAAAAGTAATCCTATTAAGAAACCACTATTTGTAGGTATTATGCTGGACCCCTTAACTACACAATTTCTCATTCTTATAAAAGCCTAGTGGAACAGGTAAGGCTCTTGCTCAGGGATACACTCCTAAGAGGTGGAGGAGCCAGGACTCAGCAGGGCTTTAGAGGGGGCTTATTGTCCTCTCTGTGCTGCCTTCCCACACCCAGGGGACTTGAAAAGGATGCCGGGACCCACTGAAGTGGGGAGTCAGGGCAAAGCTGTGAGATGAGTTCAAGCCCTGAGCGCTGGGTGGGGAGGGTGTGCAGATGACAGTCTTACTAATTCATTGCTGCAATAGGCACACTCTCTCTGATCTTTCCCTGAAGTCTCTGAGGATGGGCAAAGAAAGTACTCTCGGGCAACGTGAAAGCCCAGAAACCACTTAAAGGACAAAGCCTGCTGCATTTCAAACAACAAGAAAGCTTGCATCAAAAGGATGCACCTATTGGGTGTTACCTACTCAAACCAACCAGGCATCACTGGGTCCACATTATAACTATTCTTAGTATGGCTGAATATTTATTTAATGACAGTAACCCCACATCAGCACTGAATGTTAGGGGCTGTTTGGTGGCAGGGGCTGTTTGGTGGACTAACTTCAGCAGCTGCCCCACTTCATGCTAGACTGTTGACTACATAATGCATATTTGTTCTCTCATTATGCCTCCTGATAACCCCATGTGGGGACAACTGAGAGTATTCCCATTTCCCTGGTGAGGAAGCTGAGATTCAGCCTAGTTATGCAGTTTGTCTCACAGAGAATACACGGGGGGTTGGGATTTAATTCACTGTTCTGTCTTGGAGATGTTTCTACTCTTTCCTTCTACTTCTGACTTGCTGTCCAGAAGTAACCCCCACCCAGACCCTCCATGATGGCAAAAGTGCTAGATGGAAGCCAAAGGGCTCTGGAGGGGCGATGGAGCAGGGTGGACCTTCCTGTTGGGGATTTCACACCCGTCACCACTTGGCCCCAGGTGAGGTTCTCAGAGAATTTCTTATGGACGTAGCAGTCCCAGAACCAAAGGAAGCCAAATATTAGTAAATGTATCTCCATAGTCATTGAAGATATTTATTTTTACAAAGCGTTATCAGACATAGTAACTTATTTAATGTTCACAACCACGCTCTTAGGCATGTACTATTATCATCCCTGCTTTACAAATGGGGACTGGGAGAGGCAGTGCTTGAGTGTTTTGTCCAACATTTCTCAGCCAGGATTCGGCATTGGGCAGACTTGTGCCAGATCTCTCAGATTTTGGAACCCCTGCTTCTTTTGTTCCCCCTTTGGTATCTTATCTTATAAAATTTAATTCAAAATGGAAATATATGTAAGTAAAGCTTAAACAGTCTAGAAAATAAGGAGGAGATATAGATAAGCAGAGAAAAAATGTAAACCTTCCAAACCCTATCATTCCAAGATAACCTCTATCAATGTTTTGGTCCATTTCCTTCCAGATATTTTTTCAAAATACTTACATTTTTAAAAGGAGATATCATACACATTAGTCTATGCCCCTTTTCTGTCCCCCCCACAATATGTCATGCATGTGTTTCCATGGTGGTATATCGATAACCACTTTTAATGGTCCATTTGATTCCATTGTTCTAATCTCTTAAAGTTAAACAAGCTGGCCTTGTTCTCCTCCCACCTTCCACTCTATTTTAAGGCCATTTAGGGAGAGATGGGCAAAATAAAATCCAAACAAAATTAATAAAAAATATTTTCCTTCCTAGAAGGAAAATCAGTTGAAACTTTAAATCCCTCCCAGCTTCCCCCACCAAAAGAAACATCAAAGTTCCACCCGAACATAAGATATCTAGAGTATAAGGTAGCGCTGAGCTGAAATGTACTATGAATTCAGAGAAGCATCTAAAAACTCAGTCCAAGTCTGGAAATCACAAAGAGTTTCTTATTGCCTTCTTTGGAGCAGGGTTTTATGTTTGGTGAGACAAAGAAAGGTCTAGCATTACAGGTATCCTGACTACTTTGATAATGGCGAGTCCTGCAATCTCAGAACCCTCCAAACCTATGCAGTGTGCAATGGCAGAATCCTCCTGCAGCCTTAGACTCATTACAAGAGAAAATGTACCCAGCCATTGATGGAAGACCTTTCCCAAGCTCTCTCCTTACACGGCATTGTCCCAGTTATAACCAGATAACTCTGTGTGTGTGCACACCCGAGCCTCCTCTGCTGCCCTATGATCACATTCGTCATTAAAATACAAAATACCTGCTTTGGAGGTTTGTTAGTCTCTGCCAGATCAGATGACGTTTTTCTCTTTAAAAAAGAAGAAGAAAAAAAAAAGAGGCGGGGAGAAAAATAAATGGGGTTAAGGATGGATGAGGAATGTTATAAATGAATTAGCCATGGATACTTGCTTTAGTGGTGTATTCTGACTTCTAGGCATTATATCCTTTTACCCCCATCCTTTTTTGCATGTGTAAGAGAGAATTTCCAAGCAAAGCCCCCTTCCATGCTTTGAATCCATGCCAACAATCAAAGGTATATAACAGGACTGCTGAAAGCTAGAGGAGGGCTGGTAGGATCTTAATAGCTCTGGGAACTTACTCCTTCCTTTCCTTGGAGCCCCAATTGTAGTGACAATTTTACTAACAGTAAAAATTGTTAGTTATATTGAATGATTTGATTTCCTTTGCCACAACTGCTATTTGGCCCCTTTGTCATCTCCAAACTGTATTTCCCATGATAATTATTACATTTCCTTTATTTTCAACGCCAGCATATTTTCAAAGGAAAAACAAATCATACAACACAGTTAAGGAGCCAAAATAGAACAATCTGTTTTATTAAGCAAATATTTATTTGCATAATTTTAACTTTTTATTTGCATAAAATATTTCATTTGCATAATCGTAACTCCCATTTCTATATTAGCACAGCAGCAAAACCAACATTTGATTCAGAAGGGCAGAACCTGGTATACAAGTCCTAATGTCTCACTGGGGCACGGCCAGGGTAGTAAACAGCGGCTGACTTCCCCTTGAACTCTAAGGCCAGTGTTCAATTGCCAGTTAGGAATTTTCCCTACCATACCATCACCCCTTACCTTATTATTTTAGGAGAATTTTTTAACATGTTCCATGGATTAAATTTTAGCTTGACATTATGTTCTAGTTTTCAAGATGCCAGAATGTAATCTACCAGAAACAGAACAGCTTTTAAAAAGTTGCAAGTTAATAAGTTGCAAGTCTACAGTTCCAAGGTCATGAAGATGTCCTAATTAAAGCAAGTCTATAAAAATGTCCAAATTGAGGCATCAACAAGAGGTTACCTTCAATCAAGAAAGGCTGATGAAGTTCAGGGTTTCTCTCTCAACTGGAAGGGCACATGGTGAACATGGCGATGTCTGCTAGCTTTGGTCTCCAGGCTTCTTCTTTCATGAAGCTCCCCAGGGGCATTTTCCTTCTTCATCTCCAAAAGTTTCTAGCTGCGTGAGCTCTCTTAGTTCTCCTGGCTCTCACGCGGCTCTGCTGTTATTCTCAAGATTTTTCCAAAAGGCTTCCTCTTTTAAAGGATTCCAGTAAATTAATTAAGACCGAACTGGAATGGGTGGAATCACATCTCCCTCTAATCCAAGGTTAAGACTCACAAGTGGGTGAATCACATCTTAATCTAATCAAGCTTTAACCTACAGTGGTGAATAGGGATTAAAAGAAAGAGTTGCTTCCACAAGATGGAATCAGGATTGGAACACAGCTTTTCTAGGGTACATAATCCTTTCAAAGTGGCACATACTACATTTAAAATAAAGACATGGCAGGCACAAATCTGTAAATGTTTAGGGGAAATTGCATTATGCTATCAGTTGAGCCTTGCTATCACACAGACTTAGGCAAAAAGTAGGCTAGGTCCCAGGTACCTTGAAATGGGAGTTTATGGCAAGATGGTGCGAGAGCATCAGATCTCAAGATCCGTACAGATGTATTTATATGAAACTGAATAAACTTTGCAGTTAAAACTTATAAAACATTTGTTACCTGATAATTCAATGTGCTGCCATTGATAGCACCACCCAAGAGTGATAGCTTACTATATGAAAGAATTTCCAAGATCATGTCATGCTCTTGGACATGTGAAAAAGCATACTACTTAAACTGAGAAAATGTGCTAATTAGAGAGTCTATAGCTGTCATATCTAGGTTCTGATCACTTATGGGATGATATCTAGGTCTAAGTTGGCCCTAAGATTGGTCTCCAGCACACAACTATGGAATGTGAAGTTCTTAGTTGTTTACAATGTGGGCTCCAGAGTCAGCCCTGGGTAAAATCCGAGCTCTGCCACGGACAGCTGTGTGGCCTTGGACATGTAACCTGACCTCTCTGAGCCTCTCTTTCCTCACTTGTACTAGAGAGATCGGGAAGAATGTCCAATCACCCAGGCTTGCTATGACTTTTAGAGAGACAAGATGTGTGATATGCCTTGCATGGTACTCTGCACACAGTAAGTAGCAACCAGCGGTATCCACCATTCATGTGCTGCTAATTAGAAAGAAGAACTTGCTTCTCAAGTTAGTGTTTGGGAAGCCCACATCAAAAATGAGAAATCCAGGGACTGGGTTGGGGAAAGGAGGGGCTGGGTAGGGGGCAGGAGGGGTTGATATTGCAGAAATCCATTTTAATTGCAATTTGAAACTAGATTCTTGACCTCCCAAAGTGGTAGCATGGCCCTCTGTCACCAGAGTCTCCATTAGTCAAAAGCGAGGTTTGGAAGTAAGGTAGTTTCTTTCAAATTATCTGCTAGCACACCATGGGGATCTTTCGCTTCTCCTCCAGAATCTTCTGCTAAGATTATGGAGTTTATGGTTCCCATAATGCACATGTATAGCATCTATTTCATTTAATTTGCTTTTAACACTTACAGTTTCACTTACTTCACCACAGCTGGATAAAAAGAATTGAAATCAACCATGTAGAGTAGAATTGGAATGTAGTTATTAGCAGTTCTATTTGCCAACCCATCTACTCTCACCGATCTTGTGTCATGCCACAAATGCCATTCAATACACAATTATTAAACACTCTCTATGCCATGCATAGCAACTATGCTTTCTCCAGTAAACCATTTCAAAATTCAGTTTTGCTGTACCCCAGTGCCAACCAAGTGTGTAAGAGATTTTTGTAAAAATGAGCCAAATAATCAAATTAAAAAAAAAATCCCTATATTTGTGTAAAAATTTAAACTTTAAATTTTGTTAACTTGAATCAGTGAAATGGTTGGCAAGTTTTCTAACATTGAGTTTGATGGTGCTGGAACTTCCCACTACAATTGAAGTGTTTATGGAGACTGGTATATTAAAAAAAGGACCCATATGAGTTTTAGTTTCAGGAAGTCACCCACCAACGGTAGCTCAAACAAACACTAGTGACATATCTCTGGACCTCTGAGAGACCGGAAATGGGAAACTATCCATCCACAAGGCACCTACATTAGCACGCTCTTTTTCCTGGGGACATGGCATTCCATATCCCTTTTTCTCTGCAACTGATCAAACTTCCCAGTTCTCTGGGCACACTGGCTTTCCGTGTTGATCCCTTGGCTTGCCAAAGGCTGAAAAAGGCCCCTCCCCTTATTCCCATCTCAATGTGACTTTTCAGTTTAGGAACATTAGACTACTGTCTAATCCCAGACACTGGGCCTTTAGCTCAGGTTTTCAAGAGAAAGATAAGATTGGATTCGTCATCCCCTAATCCATGGATTGCCTCCCCAGGGTCTGCCCTTTCTCTAACCAGCCTGGGGCAAGAGTAACACCATACAAGCATGGTGTTGTGAACCTACCCCTTTCCAGCAGGGACAGGCCAGGGATCACAATGTGTCTGTCCCAACGAAGCCATTGAATCAAATTTCCTCGCTTCCTCCCTCAACAGAAAAAATACCCATTAGTGGCGAGAATTTGTGATGTAAATTCAAACTAAGGGCCTATGCTACCATTTCAAAATGCAAACCAAAGTGACCTGATATTTCTTCAGAAAGCTTACATTTCAAATGCATTTAAAATATACCTATCTCTTTCCCCCTCTGTTTCATTCTAAATTAAAATCCTTTAAAAAGGTATTTTCTACTGTTCTCTTCAGGGTGTTGATTTGTGCCAGAGTACATATGTAGTGAAATTACACCAATAGTCATATGGAGCAAAAATATTTTCATCCATATGACTGGAAATTCTTGTGTGAATCTAGTTTTGTTTTATACATGCTGAGCTAATGAACATACAGCTTATAGAACTGTTTAACCAATCATGCAGAATAAAAATTGCCAATGCATACAATATCCTATTGTTTAGCACTAATCCTGAAGAGTTGTTCCTGAAATAGTATTTTCGGGTCTGGTCCTCGGCAGTGGGGCCAACGATGTCTTGTGCATCTTTCAACGTATAACTGACTGCCTGGGGCTACATCCAGCTCATTGCTTATTCGGACAAAGCATTTCACTCCCACAACTTTCTCCTTCCCCGTGCAGGAGGGGAGAACTAGGGGTTGGACGGGGTGGGAGGCAAGGCCCATTTTGAAATGCATGAGAGTTGGATACTCCCAAAATTCCAATAAGATTACACACCCACAAATCTCATCTGGTAAATATTACATTCTGTTTTTGTCTGTGCTTTAGTTTTTACACAAGTTGACAGTTTGTGGTGTTGTGCCACATTTCAGAGCTTAGGTTTACAAACATCTGGCTCGTGGGCAATCTTCCATCCCCCATGGCCCTCAAGGTCTCTGGGATAAAGTGTTTGCAACATACCAACCGAGGTGGAAAACAAGAGTTTTCCTAGAGAACAATGGGAGTAAGTGAGGCATTCCGTTTCACAGGATTCCTCTGAAGGAGGCTGGGCTTAGAAAGGGAGCCCACTCGCTGCCGTCCAGAGAAAATTTTGCAGAGCTAGCTAGGAATCCTTCCACCCTCTGCTGTGAAGGCAGCTGGGCACGTTCCCGTAAGGCCCCAAAGATCGGAAAAACATAGCTAATAGAACATCGTAGCGATGGAGTGAAACAAACGCTTCAGTCATTTTCATGGATTATATAAATTCCCCATCCCACCCTGGGTTCTGCTCATCTCGCAGTAAGTTGATCCTTTCCCTTTCTAGTAGGGTTTGCATGAAGGAAGGGGTAATAGGATCACCATATGAGTTAATAAACGGAAAGTACTTGGAATAATGCCTAGCACTTAGTGAGAGCTATTTAAGTTTTTGCTATTGTCATCATTGTTATTATCCTATGTTGCTCATCAATGCATTCAGAGGATAGTTATTTTTAAATTGCCTTTTATGGTCAGATATTGATGTTTAATTACAATAATCAATATGCCCTCTCTCTGCAACTCTCTTTTTGTTGTCTTTTATTTCCTTCTTGTTGAAATGCTTTAATAAGATATTAGTATATTGTCCAAGGCAAGAAATTCTCTAATATTTTTTTTCTGGAAACATCAGCACTTAACACTGCTGATTTGGAGTGCCTCCTAACAGCTCTAGCTCCTGAGGAACAAACACTAAGCTTTTCTACATCACATAAAACATCACAAAAGGACTGTCACCTTTCCCTTGGGGGCTACCTCCCCAAGCCACCAAAGCATGTGGATTTATTAACCTGCAAAATCCATACATTCTCAGGGGGGCCCATTCAGTTTCTACAACTATATGCAAACTCATGTCTGTGGGTGTGGACATGCATTTTTTCTAGGGAAAGGGCCACTATTTTATGTCAAATCTTCTAAGCTATTCACAGAACATAAAAGCTAATAATTAGTTATGTTAGTGGAATGAAGAGGACCAGAAAAGGGAAGAATCCTAGCTGGAATTGTGAAAGAAGCAAGCTCTATCTCCTCCAAGTACACTTTTCCTTCACCTCACTATTGGCCTTTCTCCTTCCCCAAAAGCCAAGTATCCAAATGCAATCTTCCTCCATTCCCCAAGAAAACTTGATCTCCAATTCCTAATTCACTCTGAAAGTGAACATCTATACAAGTTTTCTTTTTGGAGGTAAAATCTCCATTCTGCTAATGGGAAAACTTGGAAAATAGCTTCCTAAACCCCACCAGCTAGTGAATGCTTCAGCCTTGGGTGACCTCTGTGTACAAGCAGCCTTTTCATTAGAGGAAAGTAAAAAATTAGTCTCCCTCAAAGCAAATGTGGGAGCTGACTCAGTTGGGGTCAGAGAGTCTTCAGTTAGGTCCATCCACAGATAGCTCTTGAGCACCAACCTTGTATAACATGCTACTGGTGGCCAAGGGCAGAGAAGCATAAGGCAGCTCTGGTCAGCAAGAACCTAGCACCTTTGATGGATATGAGAAAACAACATGCTTTTGTTCTCTAATTTGAAGAGGCAGATAAGGAGGGAGGTTCTAATAGGAAAGCCCAGGTAAACCAAAAAGTTTGAGCAAATCATGTGATAAACATAAAGGCCTCATGTAACAGAAACAGAATGGGTTTTGGGAACAGATAGCGGTAGGCTCAAATCTTATTTCTGTGCTGCTAAGCAAATACCTTCATTAAATTTTCCTGAACTTAAGGTTCTTCACTTAAAAAAAAAATAGGTACAACCAAATACCTCAACATTGTTATGAAGATTAAATAAGGACCACATAGGTAAAGAGCCTAGTATATAACAGTGTTCAACAAGATTTAGGCTATTGATCTTTTCTCCCTTTTGTCATTCCAGTTGTGTGCCATAGGAGTTGTCCTGTCCCGTATTCTGGTAGTGAACAGTGGAGAACCTAATCTAATTCCAATTGTTTTCTTTCTTTCAGACACTCCAGTTATAACCCATTTTCCAAGTTTTTCTCCTTAAACTTTTTTTTTTTTACCTGAAAACTGTTGTACAGGCCTATCTATAGCCTTAGGGCCTTGTTCAGGGTCTGAGACATAGAAATGATATGAATGCACAGCAGCCATTATAAATCAGTTCAAGCACTTTAGATGTTAAGTCAATTTCCACAGCAACCCTAGAAAGAAAGGATAATTGCCTCCTTTTACTAAGGAGAAGAAAAGGTACAGAGAGGTTAAGAAAGCTGCCCAAAAAGGGTTATAGCTAATAAGTGGAGATCTAGGTCTTGAACCAGGTAGCTGGTTTCAGAGTCTGCTCTCTTAACCATTATACCAATCTACTTCACAAGAAGTAGCAAGTGTTCAAGTCATAGTAAGTGACTAATAAATATTTATTAATTTAATCATGAATAATGAAGAGGCTTCCAGTCAACCAAGATGGCAGAGTAAGATGCTCCAGAGTGCTGTTTCCCCCAGAATCTCTGAACAAGTAACAAAGCCTGGCAAAGCCATCTTCCTCAAAACTTCAGAAAAGAGCTAAAGGATTGCAGAGACTGGGTGAGGGCCAAATCAAGAAAATGCAGCTGTAAAAGTGGTTGAAGAGGCTGGTGGCACCCTTATTAGTATTCTACAACCCCCTCCCTGGTTCAATGTGGAGTCAGCCTGTGCTTTCCATTGTGGTTCCCTGGCCTCATTCCAGAGGGAGCAGAGTAACCACCATACACATTCTGGGATGCCCGAATGTCAGTGCCACTCTATCAGGTGGCAGTCTGAAAGACTGAACCAGGAAAAGCATCTCTGGTGCTGCCTCCCAGAACTTGTCCTGGAGGCAAAAACAGCATGCAAACAGCTCAAGCAATCCAAGAAACACTTAAGTCACAGTGACCTGGGACAAAAGATTACCAGCTTTAAGTCATACCACAGAGTGACCCAAGAGAAGGACAAAGTTTACTTCATAGACAGAAGGAGGCATTTAAAGTCATGTTAGTGGGGAATATGTAAGGCTGCAAGAAAGCACAAGCCCAGGATAAGACACAGGCTCAGAAAAACATGGAGAGGACACTGTACTTCGCATGCCCCTCAGGGTGATCTTCTTAACTGGAGGGCTAAATGCTGAAGGAGAGCACAAGCCATTTCAGAGCCAATTTGTGAAGACTGTGAATGGTAATTTTTACATTTCTGCATTTGTTTTCTTTTGTTAGCTCCTGGCACTCACGGACATCCCTGTATACCACTAGTTGAACACAAATTAAAGGAAGAGTAAGTCTCAGGATGAAAATGTACAATGTGCAACAAAGATTACAAGACAAACAGAGACAAGACATGGTCGTTCATCCAAGGGAAGAAGATACAAACCTAGAAACTATCAACAAAGAATATCAGACTGGTGACACTGGCCAAGGACTTTTAAAAAATGTTCCTTACTATGCTCAAGGAGGTAAAGGAAAACATGGAGAAAGAACTAAAGGATAGAAGTAAAACTATGAATGAACAATGCAAAAGTCTCAATAAAGAGACAGAAACTTTAGAAAGGCACCAAATAGAAATACTGTAGCTGAAGACCACAATAATTGAAATGAAAAATTCCCTAGAGGGGTTCAAGAGCAGCGTGGAGGTGACAGAAGAAACAATCAATGAACTTGAAGACAAGATCATTGAAATGATTCAAATTGAGGAGCAGAAAGAAAAATTAATTTTGAAAGTGGAACAGAGCCTAAGATACCTATGGGACACCATCAGGTGTACCAATATAACACCATGGGTGTCCTAGGAGTAGAAGAAATAGAGAAAGAGACAGAAAACTTTCTAAATTTAACAAAAGACACACTATGCACATTCAATAAGCCCAGTCAACCCCAAACAGGATAAACATGAAAGGAAAAGTGTCCAGATGTGTAAATGTCAAATGGTTGACTACTAAGAACAAGCAGAAAGTTTTCAAAGCTGCAAAAGAAAGGCAGAGTGCTTTGTACAGGGAGTCCCAAGAAGGCAATGAGATGAAATAATTAAAGTGCTGGAAAAAAATAACTGCGAACCAAGAATTTTGTATCTGGTGAGAATATCTTTCAAAAATGAGTGAGGGCAGGCAACCATGGCTCAATGGCAGAGCTCTCGCCTGCCATGCTGGAGACCCAGGGTCATTTCCTGGTGCCTGTCCATGTAAAAAATAAATAAATCAATAAAAAAATAAGGGAGAAATTAAGACATTCTCAGGTCAAGAAAAGTTGAGCATGCTTGTAACCACTAGACCTGCTCATTGTCTTTAACAGACAATGCTAAAGGGAATTCCTCAGACAGAAAAGAAAGGGCATTAGCCAGTGGATTGCAGTGGCATAAAAAAATAAAGAACTTCAGTAAATAAATGTCAATAACATTTTATTGTATTTTTGGTACATAAAACCACATTTTACTTCTTCAAGTTTCTATAATGCAAATGAATGAAAACTAATAATAAATCTGTGGCTTTGGAATACAATGTATAAACATAATAGTTTGCAAAAATGCAGCAAAAATGTGAGGGTATAGAGGAGTATAGTAACAATGTGTGTGCATGCTATCAACATAGATATCAAATCAAATGTGATTAGATTTGGATGTTTGATTTTAGTCCTATGTCAACAACAAAGAAAATACATGAAAAATTTGACAGAAAGAAGTGAGAAGGGTCTCAATATGGTACAATATCAAAATCCAATTATATATGAAAGTAGGTATTAATGGAAGAATTGAGGGACAAAAAAGGCATAATACTTAAAAAGCCAAATATGAAAATGGCATAAGAAAGCCCTGTATCATCTGTAGTTACTTTACAGGTAAGTAGATAAAACATTCCAGGCAAATTCAAAGATTGGCACAATGGATTAAAAAGCCATGTCCTTGGGCGGGCCGTGGTGGCTCAGCAGGCAAAGTTCTCACCTGCCAGGCCAGAGGCCCGGATTCGATTCCTGATGCCTGCTCAAGCAAAAAAAAAAAAAAAAAAAAAAAAGCCATGTCTTTGTATATGCCATTTATAATAGAGTGACTTTAAAATCAAATCAAAGGCATAGGTAGTTTGGAAGGGAAAAGGTGGACAAAATATACCAAGCAAATAGTAACCAAAAGAGAGCTGGGGTAGCTATACTAACACCAGATAAAATAGATTGTGAATCTAAAACTGTTAAGGAACAAAGGTCACTATATGCTGATAAAGTAGTCAATTCAACAATTATAACAATTATAATTATATATTCACTTGAGAACAGAGACCCAAAATATATGAAGCAAATATTGACAAATTTGAAGGGAAACAAAGACAGTACACCTTGAGTGGCAGAAAACTTCAAGACACAGCTTTCAATGGTGGCTAGAACATCTAGACAGAAGATCAGTAAGGAAATGGGAGACTTGAATGATAGTATAAACCAATTAGTCCTAATAGTCATACATAGAACACTTCATGCAACAACAGCAGAATGCATATTTTTCACAAGTGCACATGGATTAGACTCTAGAATGGGCCCTATGTTAGGTCACAAAAAGTGCTATTAAATTTAAAAATACTGAGGTCATAAAATATACCTCTCCAACCACAGTTGACTAAAGCTAGAAATTGACAGAAGAGGGAGAACTGAAAATGTTAAAAATATGTGGAAATCAAACAAAGCACTCTTAGCCAACAAATTAGTCAATTAAGGGAAATTAGGAAATATTTTGATATGAATGGAAGTGAAAATACAATATACTAAAACTATGGGATGTAGCAAAGGCAATGTGAGAGGGAATTTGATAGCTCAAAATGCTTACATTCAAAAAGAAGAGAGGGCAGTGCAATGGTGACTGAGTGGCAGAATTCTCACCTGCTATGTCCATGCCAAAAAAAAAGAAGGGAGATCTCAAATCAGAGACCTCACAATTGGAGGATTTAGACAAAAAATAGAAAACTCAATCCAAAGCAGGCAGAAGGGAGGAAATAATAAAAAGTATAGCAGATATAAGTGACATAGAGAATATAAAACAATAGAGAGACTGAATAAAACAAAAAATTAGTTCTACGAAAAGATTAATAAAATCAATAAAACTTTAGCTAGACTGACAAAGGAAAAAGAAAGAGAGATGAAGCAAATAGTTAAAATCAAAAGTGAAAGGGAGAACATTACTATTGACCCAAAAGTAATAAAAATAATTGTATGAGAATGCTATGAACAACTATATACTAACAAATTAGATAGCATATTTAAAATGAGAAAATTCCTAGAAATATACAACCTATCTACAATGCCTAAAGAAGAAATAGATTTCAACAAAACAATTATAAGTGAAGAGATTGAATCAATCTTCAAAACCCCCCAATAAAGAAAAGCTTAGGATCAGATGGCTTCACAAGAGAATTTTACCAACATTTCAAGAAAAATTGACACCAATTCTGCTTAAACTCTCCCAAAAAATTGAAGAGGAGGAAACAATTTTGTACTCAATCTATGAGGCTGACATCACCCTAATACAAAATCCAGTTAAAGACAGCACAAGAAAACAAAATTACAGACCAATATCCCTTATTAATATGGATAAAAATATCCTCAACAAAATACTAGCAGAGTCCAACAGCATATTAACAGAATTATGCACTATGATCAAGTATATGCAAGGGTGATTCAACATAATCACAACTGATGCAATTACATCAGTTACAATTGATGTAACATACCACATCAATAGAGTGAAGGAAGAAAAAAAAAACACATGATCATCTCAACTGATGCAGAAAAGTCATTTGATAAACACTTAGAAAATTAAGTGTTTCTGGATAAAAATACTTAGAAAATTAAGAATAGAAGGATATTTCTCAATATGATAAAGGCATATATGAAAATCCCCAACAGCTAACATTTCTTCTGAATAATGAAATTCTGAAAGCTTTGGATCTAAGGCCAGGAAGAAGACAAGGATGCCCACTGTCAGCATTGTTATCTTCAATATTGTACTAGAAGTTCTTGCCAGAGCAATACAGCAAGAAAAAGAAATAACTCACCCAAATCAGAAATAAAAAAGCATTTTTTTTTCTGTCTGGAGATAACATGATACTATATATAGAATACCCCCCAAAAAACACAACAACGCTACTAGACGTAATAACAAATTCAGCAAAGTAGTAGAGTGCAAGATCAACATGCAAAACCTAGTAGTTTCTGTCGACTATAATGAACACTTTGAAGAAAAAATCAAGAAAGGAATTCCATTTATAATAGCAATTAAAATAATAAAATGTCTAGGAATAAATTTAACTAAGGAAGTAAAAGACTTGTACATATCAAACTACAAAATATTGCTGAAAGAAATGAAAGAAAACTTTAAAAAACTGGAAAGGTATTCCATGTTCATGGATGGGAAGACTGAATATTGTTAAGGTGGTTAAGATGTCAACTCTACCCAAAGCAATCATGGATTCAATGCAATCCAATAAAATTTCCAAGAGCCTTCTTTGCAGAGAGAGAAAAGGTAATCATTAACTTATATGCAAGGGTACGGGTCCAGAAATAGCCAAAACCGTTTTGGAAAGGAAAAATGAAGTGGGAAAGCTCACATTTCCCAATTTTTCAACTTATTACAAAGCTACTGGTGTCAAAACAGTTTGATACTGAAACAAGAATAGACATATAGACTAAAGGACTGGATTTGAGAGTGTAGAAATAAATCTGCAAATCTATGGCCAATTAATTTTTGACCAAGGTGCCAAATCAACTCAATGGAGAAAGAAAAATCTCTTCAACAAATGGTGCTGGAAAACTGGCTATCCATATGTAAAGAATGAAAGTAGACTCTTACCTCCCACAATATACAAAAAACAACTCAATATGCATCAAAGATATAAGTATAGGAACTAAAACTATAAAGCTCCTATAAGAAAACATGGGGACGCATGTTCAAGACCTTGTTTTAAGCAGCAGTATCTTCGATTTTACATCAAAAGCACAAGGAATGAAATAAAATAGATAAAATAAACTTCTTCAAAATTAAAACCTTTTGTGCATAAAAGGATTGCATTCTGAAAGTAAAAAGATAATCTAGGAAGAGAGGAAAATACTTGTAATCCATGTATCTCAAGGGTTTATTATCCATCATTTATAAAGAAATCCTATAACTCAACAACAAAAAGACAAACAGCCCAATTACAAAATGGAAAAAAGATTTGAATAGACATTTTCCAAAGAAGTTATACAGATGGCCAAAAACACATGGACAGATGCTGAACATCATTAGCAATTAGGGAAATCAAAACCACAATGAGATACCACTTCACACCCACTAAAACGGCTACTATGTTTAAAACAGAAAATAACAAGTGTTGGAGAGTGTGTGGAGAGACAGGAACACTCCTTCATTGTTGGTGGGAATGTAAAATGGTGTAGCCACTGTGGAAAACAGTTTGGCTATTCCTCAAAAAGTTAAGCACAGAATTATCTACACATGACTCAGCAATCCCACTTTTTGACATATGCTCAAAAGAAAAAAGCAAGGCATAAACAGATATTTGCACACCAATGTTTATAGAGGCATTATTCACAATTGCTAAAAGATGGAAGCAACCCAACTGTCCATCAATTAATGAATGGATAAAATGTGGTGTATGCATACATACAGTGTAATATTATTCAGTTTCAAAAAGGAATGAAGTTCTGATACTTGCAACAACATAGTTGAGCCTTGAAGTGAAATAAGCCAGTTAAAAGGACAAATCACTGAAACAAATTAATTAGAATAAGTCAATACATACAGTCAGAAATCAGATTACAGGGTCCCAGGGGCAGGGTAGGGGTAGAGAATGGTGAGTAAATACTTAATTAGTACAAAATTTCTGCTTGAATTGATTGAAAAGTTTTGGTAATGGATTGTTATGATGGTATTCACAGTATTATGAATTATATAGTTGAACGTTGTTAAAAGGGGAAATTTTAGCTTATATGTATGTTACTAGAATAAAAATGTTTAAGAAAAATAGGACTGTACAAGACAAGCAGTGAATCCCAATATAAAAATGGATCATAGTTAATAGTATAATTATAATAATATTCTTTAATTATTAGCACATTAATGCAAAATGTTAATAATGAGTGGCACCTGTGAACTCTGAGTTTTCTGTATAATTTTTCTGTGCATGTACAACTCTAATGCAGCATTATACAATACAAAAATGAATAATGTGTGGGCTATTATGTAAATGACCCACTGAGGGGCGAAAGGCCTTTGAGTTTGTGGAGGATTGGACAAGCCTGGTGGTGCATAAGAGCTTCAGCATCTGGCAAAACTATGTGATCTTAAATTCAAAAGAAGTAACCCCCATCAGCTGTGCTTGTTATAATGGAAGTTGCTGTGCCTTTCTTGCTGTTTGGAAATGCTGGCAGGCAACATCCCTGTTCCTGACTGAGCAAGTGCAAGTTTAAATATAGATGAGAGCTCTAAAAATGCTGCTGTTGAGACTGCAACAGGTGACGGTATATATATATTTTTGCAGGTAAGCGCATTACAAAGCCTTTGAAAGTTGAGCTTGAACCATGACTACCCGTGGGTGTTTATCCCCAAGAGCTTTTAATGTGATGCTGGGACCATTGTCATTTACTGAAGGATTTGTCTATTTGCTTTGAATGTCAAGAGACTGAGAACTTGTCTATTTACCATGAATGTCAAGAGACTGACATTCATAAAGATGAACAAATACCTTTTACCTACAGAGGCTGTGCCTTCGAGGCGGTCATTTGAGGCTGATGGCAAGTGAACAGCATGGAAGAAATTCTAGGGGGATTATTTTGTCCCGAAAGAACAAGGAAAATGGCAAAATAGGGATTTCACTGACCTCCTCAGAGGATTTAACATTTGGAGAGTTACTTGCTCAACACTTAGTCAACAACATGGCAGGGAACATTTACACAGAACAGAGCAGAGCACAGCTCAGTGGGACAGTGAAACAAGGAAGGGGAGACATGGGTCCTGTCCTTGGAGACATGATACCTTCACTAGGAAGGTCGAATATAAATTAATGCCTCAGCCATGCTTCCAAAACAACTAACGCACCAAGGCAAATGGAGAACGTGGAAACTGGAAAACTGGAAGGGACCGTATAAAAGGACAATGACAAAATTTAGTTCAGATCAATTTAGGCACTCACTGGCCACAGTGTGTGCTGTGTTTTAGACTGGAGATGCAAAAAAACGTGTTTTTTCTTTTTCTATGCCATAGGGAGTTTAAAGATTGGGTGTAGATAGATACATAATTCCAGATGTGATAAGTGCTAACACTGAAGTAACCCCAGGGTATTAGAGGAAGTCCAGAGGCATGAGGCTAACTTGGAGTGAGAAGCATCAAGGAAGTATTCCCAGAGCTGGACATTGGAGGACAAGAAAGGTGTCACTGGTAATGGTGATGGTGGTAGGAAGGAGGTTAAGCAGAGAAAATATATTTCGGCTCACATAGGTAATGGGTGGTAATGTTAGGGTTTGAATCCTGGTCTTTCCTTCTCCAAATCCCGCATACTTGTCACTCCTCGAGGAAGTCTTCCAAATCATTAAATAAGTATATTTTGCTATTTGTAGACACTATGTCATTAGCCTCAACTTCTATTCCTTAAATGTATTAATCCAGATCCTTATTTACATGAAAGCACAAACAATTGACCCAATATAGAAATTTTAAATGATTTGTTATGACATTATATGACATAAAGTAAGCACTCAATAAATATTTGATTAGTACATTGAATGAATGAAGGAGTGCATGCCTCCCTGGCTAGGTAGAGCGTGGTGAGAGGGAGCTAGGTATGAATATATTTGGGGGAGTGGTGTTCCAGTAGATAAGAACAGATATAAAGACCTTGAGATGGGAAGAAGCATAAGTTTAAGGAACAGAAAGAGTCCAGTTTTGACTGGATCCTAGCAAGTGAGAAGAATAGAGGAGATGTGGTGAGAGCTATCAGCAGGTAGCCAGGGGACAAATCAAATATCCTCTCCTAATCCATGAAAAGAATTTTGAGTTTTATTTTGATTGAAATTGGAATCCACTAGAGATATTTAGGCAATGAAGACAAACTTCTGAGTTCTTTATGGAATATTGATTGTAGAGGGCAAGACAGAAATGAGGAGACTGGTGAAGGCTTCACCAGCTGCCTTCTTCCAGGTGCGAGGGGTGGTGGCATGGACTAAAATGGGGAAAGTGCAAATGGAGAGATGTGGTAAAATTTTGCAAAACATATATATATATATATATATATTAGAATATATCTTTTGGGATAGATATAGAGTTAATGACACTTGCTGATGAAGTGAGTATGGAGTCAGGAAAAGAGAGGAATCAAAGATGTCTCCCTGGGTTTTGACCAAGGCACCTCCATGAGTTGTAAGCCATTTCCTGAAATGGAGGAGAAGACTAAGATGCAGGTCGGGTTCAGGAGTAAATGAAGAATTCTGTCTAATTCATGCTCTGTATGAAGTGATGTGTATTAGATATGGAAACAGAGATGTCAAACGAGCAGGAGGATCCAAGAACCTCGGCTTCAGAGGGGAAGTCAGGGCTGGAGATGATAAGGAGGACATCATTGCCATTAGTGAGATGTAAAGTCTTGGGTCTGGAAAAGATCACCAAGGGAGTGTGAATAAAAAGGAAAAGATTGAAGACTGGACCTTGGGACACATGAACATGTTGAGGCTTGGCTGAGGAAGAAGAACTAGATCAGGTACAAGGGAGACAGGGCTGTGTAGGATCATGGAAACCTGAGAAAGAAAGCGTACAGGAGGATGGCAGTGGTAAATTGGCATCAAATATGGCTGAGAGACCAAATAAAATGAAAAAAGAGAATTTACCTTTATCGACAGTATCTGGTCATCATGTACATGTATAGACTGTGCCTGAGCAAGGATTTCTGGCTTGGGAAGTTTGTGGGGACTGATATACAGCCCCTGCATTTACTCACCAACATCCTGCTCACTTCTCTGACTCATACACCTTATATCTGCTGTTTCCTTTACCTGGAATACCCTTCCTTTATTTCCCCTTCCCTTCCAGCCTTCTCCCCTAAACCTAATTAATTTCTTCTCTTTCTTATAAGCCTCAGCGTGATCAGTTTTGCTTCCTTTCAGAAACTTTTTTTGACTGACAAACATTTATTTCTTATTAATAATGGAATAATTTACCATCACCTTTTGTAAACTAGAAGCAACTCCATCTTTTCTCTCCTACTCAAGAAAATTTTGGATTGTACTTAATGGACAGCGATAGAATCCTCATGATAGACTTGAATCGGTTGTAATTGATGTGGAAATGTCTGCAACAAACATAAAAAATCTTGGTTTCATCATGCTAGTAACAATTAGGACTTTTCCCCCCTCAATATGTAGATTCCAGTTCTAACAACTATCTTGTTATATTTTTCAGGAATTTTAAATTTTAAGGATGTGAAATGATGCAGAAGGGAGTACTGTTGGGAATGAATCATGTAATTCTGATTTTAATATCCAAATAAATGAAAACAGTGGCTCCTTATATCCTTGAGTTTCATCTTGGTTCTTTCAAAGACTTGCTATAAAATTTCACCAAGAGGGCTTTTATGATTCTAGTTTAGTGGTTGAGGTAGACGAAAGCATGGTGAGTTGAGTAACACATGGGGAAGCTAAGACCTATTTTTCCTTTCATGATCTAAACTGGTTCTAAACAGAAAGTTCAGTCTCTTGACTAGCAAGCAAGAGAAAAAGAACACAAATTTTCAGACTCACCCCAAATGAGAAACTCTGTGGTGGGACCCAGCAATTGGTACTTTAGTAAGGCCTCAGGTGATTTTGATGCACATTGAAGTTTGAGAACCACTAATCTAGAATCCCAATAAGTTTTGCCCATGAAGGAGATAAAGAATAGCATTTAAATGTAGAAGTGAGTTAAGAAAATAAGGGACCCATGATTCCCAGTCATCAGGACATTGAAGGAAATGTGGGCATGACAGTGAAAATTGCAGTCAAAGGGTAGGGGTGGGGTGGGGTGGGGTGGTGATCAGGGTTAAGTCAGTTGGGGGAGGACGTGAGACTTTTCTTCTGGGGCTAAGGGTGCAATTTAACTTACAAATGCCAAGACTGAAGCAAATTAAAAGCCAAACTATAAAATTTAAAGTAAAATAAAGGAAACTTGGCTTCTACACATTGTGTAACTAAATCTATTCAAAACAAAGCTTTGTTAATTGGCAGAGAGCACTGAAGTTATCCGAGATGTCTGCCAAGAGATTCCCACCAAGGTCTTAGCTAAAAAATTATATATAATAAGCTCATATATAAATTTGTTACTGAGAAGCGTGAGAATACAAGTAGAGATCGGTCCTTGGATCCTCTTCCAAGAAAGCTGAGTGGCTCTAAGGAACTGAGATGGTCTCCTGAAAGAGCAGAATGTAGGGGGAAATATACACACACACACACACACAGTGGCAGCTGGCAGCACACACTGAAAATAGATCCCTGAACCAGGTTAGGAACATACAGAAGGAGCAAAAAGCTCGAGTCCCTGTCCAGCAGAGCATCAGCTCCAATGGAAGAGACCAGGTCAGTATTTTCAAATCATCCCAAAGGCAAGCCACCTGAAGTCATTAAGACACCATGGTAGCAGCATGTAACAAAAACTAACTCTTGAATAGTTTAAGACAAAAAGAGAATGTGTTGTGAGACCATAGAAGTGTCTCATAGAAATCAAGGACAGTAACTCGTGGTCTTGGGGTTCAGTCAGAACTAGGAATTTGAAAGGAAGTCTCTCTAGCCCTCTCTTTCCCTCAACCCTGTCCTTTTCTCTGTGCCTGTTTTTTCTTCTCTTTCTCTGTCTCTGGAACAATGGCAGAATCTGGCCACCCTTAGTTTGAGTTTACATGTTGACTTCCAACCACATATTCGTCCTAGTTACAGATTTCTAAGAAAGAGGATCTGCTTGACCCTGCTTTGTCATTTCCATCCTTGTATCAATCTGCTATGACCAGTGAGGGTACAATCACTTATTACAGAAAGGCTGCTCGGGCATATGCCTATGGAGGGGTAAGAAAGAGGCAGTTCCCAGAGTCACGTGGGAGTCAATGACTCTGTAGTTGGAAAGGTACCTCAAAATGATTGCTGCCCCAGCAGAGAAATGTATCACCAAAGATAAACTGGTTAGTTCCCTCTAGCTGAATACTTATCTGGGAAGGAGTGGTTAATGGGGCCTATCTGGAGAGGCTACATGGGTGAGATGTTAGTACCATCTCTTAGAGCAATGGTTCTCAATATAATGGTATATTGGGATGAATTGAGAACAATTAAATGACCAGCCGCCCAAAGTCTGCAGCCTTTGATCTATCTGGTATCATTATACAAAGCCCATCTAGTGAAATTTTATAGAAAATCCTTGGAAACGCCATTGTGCAATTCAAAGATATAAGGAACCATTATTTTCATTTATTTGGCTATTAAAGCCAGAACTACATGATTCATTCCTAACAGTAATTCCTACTATAGCATTTGATACCCTTAAAGACTAAAGTTCATGAAAAATATAAGATGGCTATCAAAATAGAGATTTTCTTATTGAGAGAAAAAAGACCTACTTGTTTCTGTCACAATGAAAGCAAATTTTTTGACCGATTGATGGCAACCAACATATGCAAGACTGAGAGCCACCAATAAGATGCATAACTAAGATTCACTTGAATTTTTCCACAAGTACTAGAAAGAGGAAAAACTGTAAATGCGCTTTTTTTGGGTATTTATATAAATCTATATTTATATAAAGTATTTTATATAATGTATATTTTATATTTCCTTGGGTATTTGTATAAATTTATATTTATATAAAGTATTTTATATAAAGCATGTATATAAATTTTAAGACTCCATATCTTGTTAAGTAATGAGTCATGTATATTATCTTCTGTTGAAGAAAGCATTTCCAAGTATATATGCAGAATTTACTTTCCTTTAAAATATCCTAAAGATCTTCTGAATAAGTCCTTTTCATAACATATTTTTCCTATTATGCATATGACTTTAGTAATTCTAGCCTTTTCTCTCTTATTATGCTCTTATTTTTTGTTCTATGACTTTGTGAATATGTCTGTATGAAAGGATTTTAAATTTCTTCACTTCCCATCATAACCAATCACATTCACAAAGGATCTTTTATAATGGAATCTTAATATCAAACTGGAAACAAATCCCCCTTCCAAGGTACAAATACAAAGAAAGCAATCAGGATGCCGGCAGACACATAAAAGTACCTGATTAGCCCCCTTTGATTCTATAACAGGGCCTGGGACTTCTGACTTCTAATCTGCTGTATGAAGGTAGGTAAAAAGAAAATGATCTGGGGCTGGCCAAGGTGGCTCAGTGGCAGAGTTCTTGCCTCCCATGCCAGAGACCCGGGTTCCATTTCTGGTGCTTGTTCATGCAAGAAAAAAAAGAAAGAAAATGATCTGGTATATCCCAGAGTAATTTGGGCAGTGAATAAAGAAGAAGTTGCAAAGTCCCCTTGAGGGACTGGGGAGAAGGGAGGAAATATTAAACGTCCCCATTTGGAGAATTTCTGATATTCTTGCAAGTGGTGGAGACAGCAAAATTAATAGACTGAGTACTGGATCTTGGGGTTTGCCCCTATGAAATGTATTCCTGCAAAGGAAAGGCTAAGCCTACTTATAATTAGGCCTAAGAGTCACCCCCAGAGAATCTCTTTTCTTGCTCAGATGGGGCCTCTCTCTAAGCTGACGCAGCAAGTGAACTCACTGCCCTCCCCCTGTATGTTAGACATGGCTCCCAGGGGTGTAAATCTCCCTGGCAACATGGGACAGAAATCCTGGGATGAGCCGGGACCAGGCATCAAGGGATTGAGAAAACCTTCTTGACCAAAAGAGGGAAGACAGAAATGAGAAAAAATAAAGTGTCAGTGGCTGAGAGATTTCAAACAGAGTTGAGAGGTTACCCTGGAGGTTATTCTTATGCATTATATAGATATCCCTTTTTGGCTTATGGTGTATTGGAGTAGCTAGAAAGAAATACCTGAAAGTGTTGAGCTGTATTCCAGTATCCCTGTTTCTTGAAGATGATTGTATAATGGTATAGCTTTTACAATGTGACTGTGTGATTGTGAAAACCTTGTATCTGATGTTCCTTTTATCTAGGGTATGAACAGATGAGTAAAAATTTGGATGAAGATAAACAAATAAAAGGGGGGACAAAAGTTAAAATAAATTGGGTAGATGGAAATATAGTGGTCAGTGAGAGGGAGGTATAAGGGATAAGGCATGTATAAGTTTTTTCTTTTATCTTTTTTATTTCTTTTTCTGGAGTGATAAAAATGTTCTAAAAAATGATCATGATGATGAATACACAACTATGTGATGATACTGTGAGCAACTGATTGTACACCATGTATGGACTGTTTGTATGTTAAGATTTATCAATAAGAATGTTTAAAAAAAAAGAAATAAAACGATCTGGGTTGGATGGCAAATCAAATGATTCTAGGTTAATAGAATCTTAGCTTCAATTCTTTTGTTAGATTTTAACATAGCCTAAACCAGAGATTTAAGGGAATGGGTACAGATCCGGTAAGTTTTAGTGAATGGAAAGAAAAGGGAAAAGTTTTGGGGTACGGGGCAGAGTGAAGGTCCTAATTGGAGAGACACTCCAACTGATGAAATCCACGAACAAGTCACGTTGTGGTGATTTTCAGAAGACTTGAAAAGAACACAGAGAAGAGAATTGAGGAGCTTCTCTTCTCACCAACTTTTAAAAATTCTAGGGCTCTTTCTACTGTGTACTTGTTTATCAAACAAATTTATTCTGCAAATACAACCGTGCATTTACTATAGCTGTAATCTTATTCCAGGCAGTGGAACAAAGGAAACAAACTCAGCTTGGAGGGTGAGAGTAACACATATTTCCTAACTTAAAACCCAGAATAACCCCTAACTAGACTAAGTTACCTCTTAGTCCGGGTAGGTTATGTCACAAACCCAAATAAAGGCATTCCTTTAGGAAAACTTCATTGCCATCCAGGATACTCTGAACTTGTAGAGACTCTTAGTGAAATGTTTAGTGCTCACGGGGTGGTTTATTTTGGATCATGAACTTTACGTAATGGTTTTTTTTGAGGAAACTTACCTTGGATCCCGAGTGTTGAGATCAAATCCATGGGGATGAGGGGGAGTCCACTGCCTTCTTTTTTCTCTCCCTCTGTCTGATGGAAGGAGGCTATGTGACTATACTGGATAGGATCATGGAGGCTGAGAGAACTCAGCAGCGACATCCAATGCTTTTCCTGTTTGTTGGTCAGACACTGTGGCTCACATTACCTTCGTTTGGGAATTGAAATCCTGACATGAACAATTAAATTCTGTATTTATATTCCTAGCAATTTCATCTTGTCATTTGTGGTTTTCTTCAAATTACGAAACAATTAAATGAAGAGTTTGGCAAAGAAATTGAACCAGATGCAAGTTTCTTGTTGCCCCTCCCCCACCCCCTTTTAAGGGCAGGAAAAAGAATGTAATTTAAGTCTTCCCAGCTCTTCAGCTGTGGAACAGCTGAACAGGCAGCTTGAAGGAGAAAGTGTCTCTTTCGCTAAAGAGTGTGATGTAGTGTTTTATCTGCAATTTTGAAGAGGAAAGCCCTTGAAGTACAGAATTCCCTAAGAGGAAAGAAACATACACATACTCCAACCCCAGCGTTTATTGTCCTGACATTGCAATTTAGTAAACAGACACAGAAAATGTTATTCTGGTCTACCTTTTGGTAGACACATTTAACGAAGGGCTCCTCAAAAATGCAACAAAGCTGAAAGCTTATTCTTAAACACAAATGACGCTTAATATCTGAACTGGTTTTAATATATGGCAAATGATATCGTCATGTCCATTTAGCTGAAACTGAGAATTTGAATTATTTTCATCAGCTGGGTGTGGATAAAAGTGAATGCATTTTGCATATGTCTCACCCTCTCTATATCCTTTTCTTCAGAGAAGTATGAACTTATTTTTGATGGGTTTAGATTTACCATCGACATAAACTTATTAAGTCTTTTAAAAAATCTTTCTGTTTGTGTCACCAGCAAGACACCTGATAAGCAGGTCCACAAGGCTCTTATGGAGACTTGAAGGATGAACGTCATGCCATTTGGGAGCAGAGCTTCTCCAATCAGGTATTCAAGGGCAGGCAATTCGAGAGACAGTATATATACATATATACATACATACATACACACACACACACACACACACACATATATATTTGCAACCAGAGAAATAAGGCAGAAAGTTTGGCTGTACACTGCTACAAGTTAAACCCCAAGTGTCACATTACATTTTATTCTGAGAGAGGCAATGGCGACTCTGCATAATGATTTCCTATGCTGAATTACACAGAGAAAGAACGTTTCCACATTTCCTGACCCATAACCTAATATCAGGTAAAAGGGCTATTAGGTGGAGGAAATGCTATTTGCTTGAGTGGTTCCATTTTTGTCACCACCACCTCCCCCATTCCCAAACACGCACACTGGGTTAGAACAAAGAAGAGTACCCTTTCCAAATCTTGCCTCTCCTTCTAGGGAAGAAGGTTCTACTTATTCTACGAATACTGTTGGTGAAACTTACTAGAGATCACTATCAAAAATTCCTATCCAAAAAAATAAGGAGAAATACTATCACTTTCATCACAGATTGTTCTAAGATAATTCATGGAAAGTTCTAACGGAGTAAAGGGCAAACAGTGACTGAATGTCATCAATCATTGCTGGTATTACAGTTAGCACTAAGCTCAAGTCCCACCACCTCTGAGGATTCTTTCGTATTTGTTTCTCTCTCCATGCCCACAAGATTTAATGACAATACTTTTGCTTAGTGCTTATCTAACCCCCGGAATTTGAGTCACTCCTTTTTTATTTATATTTATATTTTGTTTCTCCTTCCTGGATCAAATGATTCTTATCTTTAAAAAACAATTTTTCCCTTTATGACAAAAACAATACCTGTTCCAGCTAGAAAAATTAGCAAATGAGATAAGAAAAAAGTAAATAAAGATTACGCATGGTCTCCTAACTAAATGATAACAATATTTTGGTGCATGTCATTACAGGTTTTTTTTTTTTCCTCTATGTAAACATATCTGATTCTCAAATATATTCTCACCTGTTTTCTCCCCACCTATTGCACTGGGAATATTTTACAGGTTATTCAAAGTTTCTCGTGAAACGTTGTTCCTAATCACTGCTACTATATATCTATATGGATTTAAGATCACTTAATTGTATTATCCTACGTTGCTGCACATTTAGCTTGTTTCATGTTGTTGATGTAATAAAATCTTTTACTGCAAGATTTTTAAGAGGAATTGTGGCTTTTTTCTACCTCGTGCCCTATTTGTTTATCATAGATCAACACATTGGCTGGGTATCCTCTTTGGAGCTTAGAACAGGTGTATTTGGGGTTTAAATATAATGATGAGAATGGTCCTCAGAGATTGGATGTGTCATATGTTCCCTGTGAAGGGCAGACACGGTAGCTCCTCCATACCTATTCTAGAAGCCTACATATTTGATTTACAGACCACCCAGAAGCCATATTTCTCTTTTCACCTTCCTCTTCTCAGTAGACCTTCACAACATATGATTATCTTACCTTAGTAGCCAACCTTTGGTTGTGTATGTGTATGTTGCTTTTTTATTGAAGTAAAACACACAGGTGGAAAAGATACAAAAATTGTACAGCTCAATGAGTTTTTGTGAACTGAACACACCCTTGTAACCAACATCCAGATCAAGAAACAGAAAATTTCCAGTACCCCAGAAGTACCCCATCATGCTCCCGTCTAATCATTACCCTCAAGGGTAAATAATCACTACCCCAGCTGCATAGTTTTGCTTGTTTTTGTACTTGTTGTAAGAAGAATCATACAGTGCATACTCTATTTTGCCTGAAATCTTCACTCAAGGCTACTATGTTTGCGGAATCTATCCATTTGCTGTGTGTAATCGTAGATTATCTATCCTCAGAGTTGGCACACTGTTTCATCACATGAGATGGCAGGGGTTTTTCACCTTAGTATTTTACAATAATAGAAACTTTCTTTGGCATGAAATCTCATATGGGGCTCCATCATATAAGAGAGGAACTGTGCTGATGGAAACAGGGGACCTACGTCATCACTGATTCCCTCCCTCTAATCCACTGCCAACTCTTTCCACTGCATGTTATGATTGATTTTGTTACTGCTTTATAATTTTCTATATTTGCTAGTAAAGTAATAAATATTTGTGTGTGCATGTGTATATCTCTGTTAGCTTTAACCCATGAAGATACCATCTATTCAAATGCCACAATGGACAATTTCTCCTATAAGTATATATTTCTCACTTAAGCCAGTACCATGAGGGTTATGAGAAAAATACATCTGGGTATGGAACTGGGAGAAAGTCTAGGGCGAAATGTTTAGGGGGGTGACGCATCAGCCAAGGTGTTCACATGGTGGTCTTGACCATCTATGGGCCAGTGTAAGATGCTTCCTATAAAGGGACAAAGTGTATCAAAAGAACCATAATCAACAGCACTGTTACACCCGGTGTCTGCCATTATTGAACTCACAGACAAAGATTTGCCCTGGTGGAAGGAGAGCTCTCACCCTGGCTTGTAAGAAAAACAACCAAAGTGAAGTGACCGTCATCCTTTAAAACCAACCCAGCACTCACAATGGTCAGGTTGATGTGCTTTTCTTGGCATGGACAAGTTAAACGTTTGTCATTCACTAAGCAGACGTCCACCAAATTAGAAACATTGGGACAGGCAATTCTCTGATGTTTTGATTTCAACAGTACTGATCTGCAATTATTCCTCCAAACAAAAAGAAAGTGTTTGACAGAGACATTTAAAGACCTAAAACAACTTTCTTATAGGAAACACATGCTTCTTTTCCAAATTAAAACACACCATTATGCTAATAAGACACGCAGCAAGTGGAATTTGCTAGT
This sequence comes from Tamandua tetradactyla, assembly GCF_023851605.1. NCBI lineage: Eukaryota > Metazoa > Chordata > Mammalia > Pilosa > Myrmecophagidae > Tamandua > Tamandua tetradactyla. Next base: position 39,824,289 of record NC_135346.1, on the reverse strand, counting down.
GATTTGTTGGGAGGGAGAGACAGATCAGAAGGTAAGAGACAACTGACTTTTGTTAGCTGTCCTGAACGGATGCCAAGATTGTGACGTCCGGCAAATGTGTCCTTAAAATGACCCTATTATATACACTGGGGAGTATCCTTGTGCTTTTCATGGGACTGTACAAAATTGAGCTTCAGAAAACATACTGAGAACAAATTGCTGGTTCGTATTAAGGCCTTCTCACCTACTCTTTATATTGAATTATACAATTCTTTAGATTCAAAGGCAAATAAATTTGCGTTCAGGTCTGATGGATCTTTTGCAGCTTCAGTGGTACAATTTGATGTAAGGACATCAGTGCCAGCCCTTTCTTAAAAAAGCAAAGTCTGTTTTTGCTCTCATTTTCCCTCCATTTTCAAAACCTAGCATTTCAGGACTAAAAAGAAAGAATTGATACTTTCACACCAAGAGGCATTGCAGGTGGAGATACTTGTATTTGGAAGTGGGGCATTTTTAAAGCACTGTAGAGTCAAGAGAAAGTGTCTGCAATAAAACACTTTTTGCAGTCAGTAGCACCAAGCTTGCCTCCTCTAAATTACTCAACACTTACGGGGAGGTTTTGTATGTGTGTAGATGAATAAGAAGGAATACAAAGAGGAAAGTGCAGGGAGAAAAGTTTCATGAAGATCATGCTTTCTTGATTTGTTTCTAGAGCGTTGAGTAAATGGATTAGGTAGGAGGGGTGGAGTTGGAGCTCAAACAAGAAAATAATAGGTAAGATGTAATGTGCATCCTCAGCTCTGAGCTAGGTGTTTTGCTTAGGTCCTTATTAATGGTTAATATTTCCTTTAACCAATAGTGATTCCTTTAATCTTGGCAATAAATCCTTGAGGTAGATATCATTATTACCCCATTTATGGATGACAAAACCGAGGTGAAGTTTTCCAAGTTCACACATCTAGTAAAAATTAGATCTGAAAAAAATAAAAATAAATAGATCTGGCATTTGAACCCACGGTGTCTTAATTTCTTAACTTCCCCTCCCAACTTTACCTTTATTAGATATATTTATCAGACACTTATTCTCAATTAATAAAATTAAAGGCAGCATATAAAGGCATGTCATAGTACAATAAGAGTAAAACAAAAAAGTTTCATAATGAGAAAGAATTTTAAGATGATTCCAGAGATTTAAAAAAAAATGCACAGAGGTATACAATGCTTAAAGTTGGCCTTCAAAATCAGCTTTGATTTTTTAAGTGGACAGAGTGAAAAGAGAATTACAATCACTTACACAATGCACATCATCCATAAGGTTAAAAAGCCCACCAGTTGCTCAGAAGCAGCCGATATTTTTCAGTCCGAGAGAACGAAGAGAAATTTCTTGCAGAATCTTCTCCCAGAAGCCACATTTGTATCCTTAAGAAAGTCTCTATGATAAATAAAATAGTGTGTTGTCTCGTAATTTGTGTAGTTATTTGTCTCGGCATTCCCCAATGCAAGAATCCAAAGCAATTTATTAAAAGTGATTGATTGTACGTGGACTAATAAAAAGTGGTCCAAAGGGGCAATCCTCTCTTGGCCTGACCCAGCACAGGTGCCAACCAGGCTAAGTGGGCAGCAATATCTTGCATCAGTCTCCTGGGGTTATGGCTCCTCAAGCTGCCTCTTCAGAACACAGTTTCCACATATGTGAGATGGAGATGTTAACAGCATGTATCGTGTAGGGCTCTGGTTTGCAGTTCTTAAAATTCACTCAGTAAATATTAATTGGGCATTTGCTCAACATTAGCCTCTGGGCAGGGCCTGCACCTAGTATACAGAGGTGAACATCACAGACGAGATCTCTGCCACAGAAAATTACACCCGAGTGGAGGAGAAAGAGATTCACCCAGATTTAAAACATGAGGTCATACGTTCAACAAATATTTTTAGGGCACCTACATTGGGTTGGACACTGTTGTGAAACAGATATAACCATCATTTTTCTTTGTCATGGTGGTTAAAATCAACCACTTTGAACAATTATTATTATTTTTTATTTTACTGAGGGATGCTGAGGGAAATGAGCAAGTGGCTATAACATTAGTTTCTCCTGTGGCATATTTGAATGAAAAAACCTGCCAGGCCTGCCAGCTACACTTCTATAGGTCTTGTACTTTTTCTCAAGGGGCAGCATTCATATTATCATCTAAGTGAGTGATATTGTCCTGAAGGTGTGAACAGAGCCTGCCCTGCACTGCCCTGCACCTGGCACTTATGTCCATCTATCCATCCATTTAACTCCTGGCTACAGAAATCATTCAGGATAATCCCAAGAAAACCAATGCCAAGCTGCTACAACAAAGGATCAGCCAAACAAGGACATTACCAAGTCATGTCATACCTTTGAATATTCAACGTTGAATCTATCAGTCCCACGAATCCAATTTGCTCAGTTAATGTTGCTAAACCCTCAGCTCTAGCAGATGGTTGTCTTTCCTGCCTGATCACTAGGACATAATAGAGATTTATTTCCCTTCTAAAAGGAAGCTCTACCAAGAGAAAAGGGAAAGCCAATAGGTGTTGTCACCACTGAGCTAATACCATTGTGTTTCTCTCAAAGCAATCATTCTTAGGTTTCACGGAGGCATGTGCAGGGTCCTACACAGAGTTTGGTTCAATCTGCATGCCTTGTCAATTCCATCACAGATTGAACTCAGTCTTTTCCAGAAACCTCACCAAATAGAGTTCGATTTTTCCTATGAAATGACATTTGGCTGCACAAATATGCTCAGCCGTACGGAAGGACAGACTCGAGAACACCAGCATTTCAGGGATACAAACCCAGCCCAGATGAGACATGTCAGAAGCCTGCAAACTCCATTTGCTCACCGGCCTCTGATTCCCCCTGAGTTCAAAAGGCCTAATTCTTTCCCGCATAGGTACTGTCCATTCCCAGGTCTGAGCTGGGAAAGGAGAACACAAGAGTTTATTTTAAATAATATTTGGCCTTAAAAAACCACTGTTTATTCAACTCTGAACAAAAAGGAAATATGGCCATCTGAAAAGAGAGAGAAAAGGCTGCGCTCCCTAATCAGGCCATGTTCTGTTGCTGTTTTGTTATTATTACTACTAACACCATCTAGTGTACTGCTAGATAAGGTGTATTATCCAGATAGCCTCCTTGACCCTGAAGGAATTTCTATTCTAAAACAAGCAAAATTGATGTGAATCTCATTGATGTCCAAATGGAATTCCAAGAATTTCAAGGATAAGATGTCTAATAATATGAAACTATCCTGTTAAGTATAGATATAGTTGATAATACGCTAGAAGATTAATGAACTTTTAAAATTATGTTTATTTTCAAAACCAAATACACAGTTAGACCTTCCTTCAATCAATGCCTAATACATACAAATGTACCTCTACTTTTTAGAATAAGTTTGAACTTGAGATCTTTATATTCTTCACCCAAAAAACAAGTTCTGTAACACTTTCAAGAAACAATATTTCTGATAAAGAGAGGCAAGACTTTGATTACAAAGCTTTAAGAATGGAAAGGTCAATAGTTATGCAATTAATTAAACTGATTATCCTTGCATCATTATGAATAAATGCTAGTTATAACATTGGTTAAGACAAGGACATGACTGTTGCTGCATAAAATCTGAGATCACTTAGGTAGTATTTCATGTTTTTTGTTAAAGAGGCACAAAATGAATAGGAGAGTAGCTATTATTAATTAGCTTTCACTTAATCAAGGAAAGATACTTGAAGAAGGATCATAGGCTTTTAGACTGTGTCTATTGATATTTAGCCACCTTAAAAACTAGCATGAAAGGAATTAAACTTAGTATGTTGTCTGGACTGCATAGAGTCAATTGTACTATCACACCGTCTAATGGACACTAAGAGCTTTCTCCTGGGCAATGTCTTCCAGAACAAGATTGGCAAAGAAGAATTGGTCTTTCAGGAAGAGATCCGATGCTTCACCTTTCTACATTGTTTTTCTTTCAACATTGATGTTAAAATAATATGTAGGGATATTTCTCCCCATATTTTAAGAAGGGCACATTTTAATTGCATAAGAAGATCAGAGTAGTTCCTGAAAATAGAAAATTCCTAAGATGCTTGGGTTCATTTTATGTCAAATGACAGTTGTTTATTTATGACATCAATTTATTCTTCACTTTGCAATTACGTAAAAATAGCAATAACATGGCAAGTGAGATGATGCGATTGATCCGCATGCTGAATTATTCATTCCATTTCAGATGTTGACTTCACATCAGACATCTCCCAATGTAGTGCATAAATCATGATGCATCTTTTTGCCACAGCCACTCAAAGACACTATATGATGCTTTTTGTATCCATTTATGCACATAATCTGGAATTCCTGGCATCCCCTTAACTAGGTCCAAAGTGAAACCATACATCAAATGCTGAGGAGTAGGGCTCCAGCAAATGGTCTACAGGAAGTGACAATCTCTTCTGAGGAAGGTCAGTTAGAAATCTGATTGGCCACAGAAGGACGTGCTTTTCCAGATCTGCTATGTAATCATACAGCACTAAAATCTCAGCAAGGTACAAAATGACCTGGATGTAGGTCATTGGAATACAAGTCCAAACCAGATTGTGGTGGTTGGAGTGGTCTCCAACATGGACCAGATTGAACTCTTTGCCTTCTTCAAATGCATTGCATTAGTTCATAGAGCCCTTGATTACAGAAGGCTTCTCTCCTTCTCCAGAATAAGTTAGGTCTCCTGATATGTGATCACAAAGTTTCTGCATTACTCTTCATAGCACATACAACCATGACACATAATCGAGTTGAATATTATTACTGGTTTAAGGTTGTTTGCCTCAGGACTAATCACTACTCACTCCTTTACTTCCTGGTTTCCTGGCCTAAATATTGGCACTTCTGAGACATGATATGAAAGTGTTGACTAAATGAGTAAAAAACATTCTCACTACTCATCTACAGCCCACCCTGATATTAGACTTCACCTTATGGATGAAAAGATGTTAACCTTTAAACAAATACATTTGTAAAATATCACAGAAAATAGCACCATCTTATTCTCTATCTTTTCCCATTCTTCTCAAACCTCACTGGCTTGGCCAAAATACTAAATTAATTTAGGAGATTTCACCTAGGTAAGAACCCACCATTTTCTAATCACTCCTTCCCATTAGAACCCTAGGCCTCTGTCTTTGTTTTAAGCAACTCATTTTGCAATATACTAAGCAAAGTTACCAACTTAAGATAAAAAAGACATTTTCTTGGTCTTAAAACCCTTAACACTAAGTGTGCTTGTTTGGGAGTGATAAAAATGATGGGTTATTTTTTCCTCCATATTTTTTCAAATGAACTTAAGAATAGGGATTTCTTACTTTTGGAAATGGAAAAAAATTAACTACTAAAAAACATATTTCCAGACAAAGGAATTACAATATTAACAAAGCCGGTGATGATTAGGCTATAGCCTTGGTTAAAAAAAAAAATATGTATGGTAAACCTTAGCCTGTGAGTTTCTCTCAAATGCACATGGCAACCAAGTGTCTGTCAGTTATGAAGTCACTGATGAGACAGATGTCCAGTAATTTCCATCATTAGTTTGAATGGTGACTTTTAACATTCTTGGGCATCCGCTGCTTTCCTTTTAACCTTGGCACCTGGCACATAGTAGGCACTCAAAAGATATTTTTTAACACTACATAAGTGAATAAATTTCATATCAGAAACTCTAAGAAGCATAGTAACCCAAAGCATACTGTCAGATATTACTTAGGCCCCTTAAGTGTGTCCATGTCCTTACCGACTGAAGCCCTTGATTTTCTATGGGGCATACGACATCAGAGGATCACTGTTAGTTGTGGCAGGATCTAATTCCCTTAGCCTGTCCTACCTTTCCTCTTAGCCAAGAAGTGGGCTCCAGACCCAGGGCAAAGCAAAGGGGGCTCTTGCCAAGAGCTGAGAGACGCCTGCTCTGCCTGGCTGCCAAAGCCCACAATTTGGCATGCTAAAGCATCTGTTCTGGTAGTGGATTTGGATCCAGTGATTCCTGCTAAAAACACTGGGAATAATTCTAACAATGTTAGTGCATGCTGTTGCCCTGCTCTTTCTTCTCCCCGAGTCATGTTTCTAGCCACAGGTGAGTTGTAATGAACACCAATCAGTAAACCGGTCAGAAAACAATGCCAAACCCAAGGTCTGCCAAAAGTGCACTAATAGGATACTGAGTTCTGATTTTAATTAGGTCTGGACTTTGGTTTTTTAAGTTGGTAGGAGGGGAGGGAAGGGGAGCTAAAAGAGAAAAGTAACAGCAGGGGGCTGATCCTCTGGTAGATTAAGCACGATCAATTTTTCTCATTTGCTTTAGTTATAAAATCCCATCTTAGAAAGTTTGGGCCCCATTATTTTTTCCACATGCAGATTTGTGACAGAGGTTGGCTCTCTCAAAAGGACCAAATTACGGCTTTGCTTCTTCATGCTTGGTGGCTGTGAAGATTGATTTGTTGGTTAGATATATATTTTAAATTGCCAGTCTAAAAATATAACTGTGCCTCGCAGAGAATTAGCTTAGATATATTCCCAACCTTCTCCAGTCATCAGGAAGAAAAACTGTCTTTTGGGATTAATACAGTCAGTGGGAAGGACTCCACTATTAATCCTTGGCCCCCATCTATGTGTCATTTTGTAAGTGGATCATTAAAATGAGAAGTTTTAAATTTTTTAAAAATTTTAATCCTGTAGAATTTGAGTAAGAATATGTCTTACTTCCACTGAACCTCTTAGCCTATGATCTTAGCCCACAGAATTGGCTATATATGCACTTGGCCTATATTTTGGCCATATTTATCATAAGAGACACTCAGCCCCAAAACATCCAAATCCATATTTATCCTTGCAGGAGAATTATCATCAATCATTGTCATTATTATCATCATCTTCACCACCATCATCATCATCATCTTTAATATTCAGTTCTTACTGTATGCCGACTACTGGGCTTAATAACTTACACACATAATTTAATCTGCACAAAAGCTCTATGAGGTAGGTGCTATCATTACTTTCATTTAGCAGATGAGGAAATCAAGGCTCAGAGAGGTTAAATAACTTGTTCAATGTCACACAACTTATGAAAAGCAGAGCTAAATGGCAATGCGGGTATGATCCTTAGCCCGTGCTCTTAAATGCTGAGATGAGATAGAATTAGAATCTTGAGAAGTCATAGCACCTCCAAGGAAGATGAGACCTTAAAGTTCATCTGTTCCTGAAATCCTTAACTCCAACTTCATGTTAAATTCATGTGGGGAGCTTTTTAAAATATTGGCTCTCTGGTCCCAGTTGAATAAGAATCTTTGACGGTTGAGTATGGTCATTAGTATCTTACAAAAGATCCTTAGATGATTTCAGTGAAGATCGGGTTGAGATTTGGTTCCTAAATCTCAGCAATGACAGTATCACCTGTATCTTTTTTAAAAACAATAACATCTTTATTGAGATATAAATCAGATACTACGTAGGTCATCTACTTAAAGTGTGCATTTTGATGGCTTCTAATATCTTCACAGGGCTGTGCAACCATCACCACAATCAATTTTAGGACATATCATCACCCCCAAAAGAAATTCCATATCAACTCCCATTCCCCCCTCAAATCCCCCAACCCTAGGCAAACCTAAGCAATAATTGGTCTAGGTACCTAATCTCTACATCTCTCTGTGTATCTTTCTATCTAATCTCTTCTGTCTCTATGGATTATTTGCCTATTCTAGATATTTCTTATACATGGAATCATACAATATGTGGCCTTTTGCATCTGCCTTCTTTTATTTAGCATAATGTTTCCAAGGCTCACCCATGTTATAGCATGTGACAGAACTTCATTCCTTTGTATGGCTGAATACTATTCCCTTGTAAGGACATTTGATTTATTCTGCATTGCTTTTTTTAGGGGGTGAGGCTGAGATGGGGAATTAAACTGCATTTATTTTTTAAACCAAACCACTAGGAAAATATATCACAGTCTTGAAACAGCAAACAGCCTGTCCTATCACTTTGAGTAAAAAGTTGGTAGAAAGACAGAGTCCTTATCAAAACTGGTAAGGTTCCAGCGCTGGGGCAGGAACTTGGCATGCTGCAGAGGCCCTAGGTTGGATGTGGTATTTGGTAATAGGGCTGTTCCTCCTTTGCTCTAAGGGAGTCACAGCTCACCTAAGCCCCTGAGTTGCTTACTTTTTCTCCATTAGCTTTACTGTTGCCAGGGGATTGCCTCAAGAAGGCGCTATTATTTTAGGGGATTAAGCAGGCACTGGGTTTAGGCTTTCACTCTGTTCTGTTCTATGAAAAACAGGTCTTTCTAAAGCCAGTCATTTATAGCTCTCTTAAGCAGCCAACAGTTCCCCCTTCACTGTTCATTCCCAGATATCAGTATGTATCACTGTCAAAATTCCCCTACCCTGCAAGATTGTCTTTTTGCTTTTTGTACACAGCTTTGAGAGCCATCATGACAATCAGAGAGAGAGAAGCTCTGTGTCCCACACATGCATTACATCACTTCCCCTGTTTTTGCATGGGCTCCAGGCTCAAAAATACAATGTGTGAGAATTTAGAGAAAAACATAACTATATCTTGATGGACAGGTAAGAAGATCTACAAGAAGACTTTCAATGTTCTCTTTCAAAATACCTTTCCTCGCAACTCTATATCTTAAACAATTTCAGGTCCTTGTCTATAAAACAAAACCGGGTATATCAAAGACCCAGAAACCTTTTTTCCCCTTCTAAATTGTTGACCTCATGGATTTTGTTTTACAACTTATGGAAAATGGTGTGATGATAATTCTGGTATACAGGAGGTTGGCAGCAAACAGAAATATGCCTCCTCAAACAGGCAAGTTGGAAGAAACTTTCAGCTGTTAGCACCCACGTACCAGGAAGATGGGCATGTTGGAGGGCTCTGGCTTGGTACAGCAAGGGAGCATCCTACTGCCAGGACAAGCTTCTTGCCACATGAAATTTAGGCTTAAAAAACACTCCTGTGCTATCTGTGATCCAAATTTTAACACCAGTTTTTTTCCATTTCACTTTTTATTAACTGAAGTATATAAAGGAGCCGATGTCCAGAGACAGGCAACATAGTCTTTTACCTTGCTGCTACTGCATTGCTTTCTGAAAGTACATATTCCTTAGTGCAACTTAATTAGACTCTTTGAGGTGGGACCAGGTATTCCATTGATCATACAAATTTAGGGATGGCTGAATTCACACTCATCTACTTATCACGTTTTTGCATGCCTCCAAATACTTTGCTTCAATGTCTCCTCTGAAGGAACTTAATCCTGGTTGTTGACTATTCCATCTATTGCTGGTATTGTCAGAAAGTTCTTCCTTAGTTTAGGTTTAAATCTTTTTTCCCTAAGGGATGAAGTCTTCCTCCTACTGATCCTGGGACCCATATGGAACTACACGAATTATATGTTATTGTTTTATAAAATACTTAAGACAGCTTTGAAGAGGATCTCAAGTTTTCTTTTCCCCAAGGTAAGCATCTCTGATTTTCTGAATGATCCTGTGTTGAAATGGTTTTGAGCTCTTTCATCCTCCTAGTTGCATTCAAGTTGATCTTGAACTATTTGCAACGTTCTGAATGTAACCCAAGCTCGCATGTAGGCTGAGGGAAATGAAGCATATATGACTCCCAAAAAACAAGCTTAAAAGTGGCCAAAAACTTGTGCAGCATCACATGCAAAGAAACATAGAATAGTAACAAAGTCAATTGCAATTCAAATCTGAAATCACTCTCAAAGGACATCACGAAAGAGAAAAATGCATTTATTTCTGTGCACTAACCCTGCTCATCCCAAAACTCTCTCCCACTCCCAACACCCAACCAAGAACTTTTGTGACACTGAGCTTAAGTGAATCGTCATTCCTTTCCCTCCCCTATCCTCCTATTCACTTTTCTCCATTCTTCATTAATTGATTCTTATTCCTTTCCAAACTAGACTTCCATTCCCAGTTTTTCCATTTTACTTCTCTTTATCCACTGCACCACTTACGCATCATACAGTCTCACTAATAAACTTAGAATTCCCCTTAGAGAGCAGATGAGAGAGACCTTTAAAGGATAAAGACAGAATTCTCTTTAGTGAAGGAAAGGGAGGTCTTTAAACAATCACTGCTTTGCTCCTGTCATGCCAAAGTGGAAAGTAGGCTGACGCAAGTCCAAATACACTAGGTCAAGTGTAACTTCTCAGCATCTCCTGAGGTCCAGGTTCCCCAAAGTCTCCAGAATGAATCCATGTCCAGTGTCCCCAGAGCAACACCTGATGTTCCAAGGAGTTTTCTCCTTCCATGCTCATTACTCTCATTAATATTGTTCCATTCCCATCTGAAGTGGTTCCATTACAAACTCATTTGAAAATTCTTTTCCTTTGGGGTAAAGGAAGTACCATGCAAGGCCCATACCCATTAAAAAATCTCCTAATGGGAGAGTTGTATACCTTGGAGACAAATATCAGAAGCGCCCCTGAACATATATTAAAATAAAACTAACCAAAGAAGAATAGCAGATGGAAAATAAGTACATGAAAAGATGTTCAATATCATATGTCATAGGAAATTGCAAATAAAAAAATGAGAATTAGATACCGCTGCACACTTATTAGAATGGCTAAAATCCCAAACTCTGACAGCACCCGATGCTGACAAGAATGGGGAACAAAAGGAACTCTCATTCATTGCTGGTGAGAATGCAAAATGGGATGGCCATTTGGAAGACAGTTTGACAGTGTTTTTTAAAGTTAAACACAGTCTTACTAATGATCTAGCACTCCATTCCTATGTATTTATCCAAATGAACTGAAAATATATGTCCACACAGAGGCCTGCACACAAATGTTTATAGCAGCTTTATTCATAATTGCTCCAAATTGGAAGCAACCATGATGTCCTTCAATAGATGCATGGATAAACAAACTGGCATATCCTACAGTGGAATATTATGCAACTCCTGTAAGGAGTGAGCTATCACACCACAAAAACATATGGAGGAAACTTAAATGCATAAAACTAGATTGAGAAGGCTACATAACATATGATTCCAACTATTTGACATTCTGGAAAAGGCAAAACTCTAGGGACAGTTAAAAGTCACTGGTTGCCACAGGTTCAGGGGGAAGAGAGTAGGATAAATAGGCAAAACAGTGATATTTCAATATGTGAAATTATTCTGTAGGATATTGCAATACTGGATTCAGTACATTATGCATTTGTCCAAATGCATAGACCTGTACAACACAGAGAGTGAGGCCTAATGTAAACTGTGGACTTTGGTTAAGAATAATATATCAATATTGTAGTATCAATCAATTGTAACAAATGTAATACACTAGTACAGGAGAGTTCCTAATCTAAGTACAGGAGAAACCATGTTGGGGTAGGAGGGGGTATATGGGGGCCCTCTGTACTTTCTGTCCAATTTTTCTGTAAACTGCTCTAAAAACAGTCTATTGGAAAAAAAAATTTTTAGAGTCTCTACCAAATGTGCAGTGTAGAAACATTTAAATAATGTCTGATGCGCTAAAGAGAAAGGGAGGTGATCTGCATATTTTAGACTAATCCTGAACCTACCAGAGGGTTCCAAGAATCATTTATTTTTAACTAGGTGATCAGTTAATCTGGCAAGGAATTGCTATCTGAAAATTTAGAGGACTTCTGAAAGTGGGTGTTTGTAGTATTTCATAAAGCTTTGGGCATCCTGAGTAACCTTTATGTGTGAGGTGACTTTTAATTCAATTTTAATAGTTGAGCATTAGCATTTGGGTCTATGCATCTTTAATAAAACATGCTGGATTGGTAGCAATCCCTATGATTGTTTTTGATCAATAAACAGGTAACTAACGTAACTTTTCTTAATGGGAAGGCAGAGATGACTCTGACAAGCTCTAAATGGTTACTCACAATGGGGGCGAACAAAACTCCATGAATAACATAACAATATTTACTCCTGTTGTGGAATAATAACATAGCAATATTTACTTCTGTTGTGGGGAGAACCACAAAAGAGAGATTTGCAGCAGCAAAATGTGGATTCTAAAGCAGGTTAAGATTAGGAACTCTTTTGGGAAGTGCATGGTGTTAAATACTTTACCTGCATAATCTAAATTAATCAATATAATAGCCTTTCTAGGATGGTGAATATGTATATCTCTTACTACTGGCTCTGCCACTTACTAACTGTGGATTTGAGCCTATTATTTCCTATGCCTCTATTTTCTCAGCTGAAGAAAAGGGCATAATAATGGCACCGACCTCAAAGTTTGTGACTCAGACATAATTAACTGATTCGTGGACATCTCTGGAAACAGCATCTAGCATATAATAAGGACTCAATTATTCTTATTTCAGGCTGGATGAGGGTAGGAAATAGCCATGGAAGAGAGAATAGAAATTACATGTCCAAAAGCAAGGAAAAAAGCATTCTGAATGAGAAAGAGACATATCTAGGGGGTCATACATGGGAATGATGAGAACAGGGGTTTAATAGGTAAAATAAGGAAGACTGAAAAGAGCCTAGAAGATTTGGCAGAACAATGCGAAGATGATTTAATAATCTTCGGGTTCTTCAGTCAGAGAGTGGGATTGCAGGGTTTAGAATAAGGGAGTGGTACTGATGTCTTACCCTGAAAGACCTTCGGGAAGAAGTTGAACGAGTTGAGTTTATTGCTCCAGAAGGGGTTGCGACAAAGGCAACTGTGCACCATGGGAAAAGATGGGACATCTCGGTACGAAGGTGTGGGAGTAGGTTCAGGTGTCAACTTGGCCAGGAGATGGTGCCTAGTTTTGTTACTGTAGACATGAGCCAATGGCATGAGAAGCTCATCTGTCGCTGATTACATCTGCAGTCAGCTCAGAGGCATGCCTGCTTCAATGAATCATGTTTAATTTAATTGACTGGAAGCTTAAATGAGAGGGCTCAGCATAGCTTGCCCAAGCAGCTCAGCATACTTCATCTTAGCACTCGCAGCTGAGCCCAGGCTTTTGGAGATGCAGAAAGGAATCACCCCGGAGAAAGTTGTTGGAACCCAGAGGCCTGGAGTGAAGGCCAGCAGAGATCACCCTGTGCCTTCCCGTGTAAGAAAGAACCTCAGTTGAAAGTTAGCTGCCTTTCCTCTGAAGAACAATATGTTTTTTAACTAAATAAATCCCCTTTTATTAAAAACCAACCCATCTCTGGTGTGTTGCATTCTGTCAGCTTTGGCAGACTAAAACAGATTGTGATATAAAGGACTTACTATAGGATTTGGGCTTTAATTAGTTGATTTTGGAGGTGGGTGGGTATGGTTTACTCTGAAATGAATTAGAAAGCAGGGATAAGTCTATAATTGCCTATCTTAATAAACCCTAGGAGAAGAAGCCAAGATTAGGGTGAGGCTAAAGTGGTAATTGGTAAAGAAGCAGTAGCCACTTGCATTAGCTGAGAAGGAATAGATTTGTATTTTGGTAGTTTGCACAGTGACCTTGCTTTTGTGCTTAGACTAAGTTATGAGATGGTACTGTTTTTTTATTTAGCTGTGCTGCAATTATACTCCGAGAGTGGGAGTTTGTCTGGTGCTGATATTCTGTAAGATTGTTTTGTCCATGAGAAGATAGTATGGCCTGGCTTTGAGTTTCAGGCCAGCTCCCAACAACAACGAGGGCTATAATGAAAGGCCAGTTCCCAGATATTGGCAACTGCATTTCTCTTTCTTAGTGGGCATGGGAGCTTTAGGAAGATTTAGGAAGACTCATCAGTATATAATATGAACTAGCTAGCTAGTCATTGCAGTAGAAGCAGGTTGTACTTTCCACGCATCATCTCCTCTGAATCTCAAAACAACCCATAACCTAGGAGCCAACATCATCCCTATATTATAGATGGGTCCCTAAGGCTTAGAAAGGCTAAACACAGTCCTAGGTTACAGCTAGTAAGTGTTGGAACAGGTCTGCCTGGCTACAGTTAACCACCACACTGCAGTGCCTGCTGAAGCCATGGGCCCAGGGACGGGTGGTCCTCACCCCGTGAGCACATTAGAGTCACCTGATGTACTGTAAGAATTATACCCGGGTTCTGTTCTTGGAGATTCTGGTCTGTGCAGGGGCCTGAGCATCCATGTAGGCAAAGCATCATTCAGGTGATTCCAATGTGCAGCCACATTTGAGAAACAGTGCAGTAAAAGGAAGGATTGAAACTTTGCCTGGAATTAACAATGGTACTCAACAGCCTGGCGAACTCCCTAATGTGGAGTTGGGGAGAAGTTGAGGTGCTATTTTGCAATCTGATGGGCTCTCTCATGAGAAACAATAAAATCCAAAAGTACACAACCTGAATCCTCTTTCCCTCCAGAAAGCATGCTGGCATTCAATATGCCCAATCTCCCTGAGCGGATGGCAGCCGAGAATAACTATGAGGACAAACACAAACTTCCTTAATTTTGTCGTTAAATGGCAAAACAAATGAGCCGCCTCCAAGAGCTTGAATTTTTGTGAAGGAATATGTTCAAACACAACAGGGCTTTTCTCTTCCTCCTGTTTTCTGTGTCAGACAGAGAGGTATTAGGTAGTTTACCTAATGCTAACTTTCAGGTAACCAGGGATAAAAGCACACGGCGGGAACTGCCCATCATTCTTAAGTTTGTTTATGCAGGTAGCAGAACTTCAACCATCAGTGAAAAAACTTAAGGGAAACCAAGCATAATTATAACAAGAATAAACTAATGGTGGGGAGAGCTTTGTTGAAGTCATTCTCCAAAATAGGTATTTCTCAATTTGAAAAATAATGCAATTTACAACCACTAAAGAGACATACCGCCAAAACTCATAAGCAGCAAAACAATAAAAGCCCTCAGCGATTAGTAGGCCTTGAAAGGTTGAGCTAGTGTTTAAATAGCATGTGTGACTCACCCACAAGCAAAGGCAGGAAGTGTGCAGAGTATGGTGTATGACTGGAGAGGCCAGTACTACATAGTAAGGAACTGAAAATTATCACATCCCCCTTCAGCTGATAAATCTGTACCTCTTTTCCCTGGAAAAAAAGAAAAAAAATTCCATGGAAATTGTCTGTCTGCAAGCTCATGCCTTGGTCTTTGAACTGCTCCAATCAGCTTGTGAGGCAATTCCATAGCATGGTACATGTTTCTCACCACGTCAGATGCCACTGTTGATGATATGTGAGATATTTTTAGGGGATTCCTGGGTAGATTTTTAAAATGTGAAGAGTTTTATGTTGATTTAGATGTATTTCAAAAAATATATACTCACCGACACCAAATTGACAAATATTGTTGTGTAGAATGAAACTGAAGTAGTTATTTATATGAAGGTGGTAATTGATAGGTGTATAACAAAAATATCATGAAAGTGATAGTAGGGTAACAGCAGCTTGGGAAATACTAGTGTAGGAGTTAAAAGCATAGATGATTTAAATTCCTGCTTCATCCTTTACTGGCTGAGTGACCTTGGGCAAGTCATTTAACCTCTCTGAGCTTCGTTTTCCTCATGTGTAGAATAGGGTGGGCCTGAGGATTGAATAAGATTGTAAAGACTCAATAAATGGTAATGCAACTCTGGTCCTCAGTTTTCTTGCCTTGGAAAGATGACTAATATTTTCCAAGTAAGTGTATTTTAATGAATAAAATTGCATATGAAATCTTTTTTAGAAGTTTAAAATGCCACACAATATCATTAAATGCCATTCTTCCAGCCATAATAACAGATGTCAAAATATCTGCCTTCCGTTACTTCAAATTTCAATTCCACTTTCTCTCATCAGACGAGACTGGTTATATCAAGGCACCATTTTAGTAATTTTTTTTCCCACATCGTTCTATGAAGATGATTGAAAGAGACATAATCCATGGATTTGAAACATTTTTGCAGCTTTCTCCTGGTATGGCATCAATGGTTTCGGCATCATCCCTCTGAATTGGATTAGCTGACCGAATCACTGAAACACATTTTCTTTAAATGTTCTCCTTACAAGTAGCTCTCTATGGGTAGATGTTCTCACCAATGACCCATCCATTGCTTAGGAATGGTCCAGGTAGGAAGGGTGGCTCTGAATGCCCTGGAACTTTATACCCAAGTTTGTGCATAATGTTGATGGGTGGCCTGCACACTTTTCTGAGAAAAGAATCAAGACTAAGATTCTCAGGGAGGATTCTGGCATCTCCACTAAAAACAAAAGCAACACAAAAGTCAAGAATTGCTGCTACAAAAGAAATTGAAAAAAAAAGCAGGGCTGGGTTTCCATGGAACAGCATAGGCAGAACTTCAAGATAACTCCACATCTGGGAAGAAATTGATTTTCATTATCATGCTCTCGCAAGTTTTGGGTCACTTGTTGAACTCCTGGAAGCCAGAGTGGGTCGACAGCGCTGCTTATCCTGGAGGAGCTGCAAGGTTACTCTCACCCAATTAGACGTGTGAGACCAAACTTGTTATCATTTAAAAAGAATTGAGGAGAAATAATATTGAGGAAAATCACATTCACAACAGTTAGTTGGTCAGTTTGTGGTCACTTATCACTTAGAATCCAGAATTTAGTATTGACTCATCAAGTATGGGCGTGGGGGTAGGAGGATACATGTTCCTTGAACTTTTAACATTCTGTCTCTTTCTTCTTTATCATGAGAGAATCCTCATGTTGTGAGCCCAAGGTCACCGGGAACATATGTTAGTCTGGGGGCACTTTAGAATAGTAGAGTGGCTAAGGACATGGGATCTGGGAAATGAGATTTGGGTTTGGATCCCTGCTTCTCTCATAGGAATTGCAATACTATAGGCAGCTTAAATAACTTTAGTAAGTTTCAGTTTTGCCATCTGTAAAATGTAGATGGTATTACCTACCTCATAACACTTGTCCTTTCTGAACTGTGCTTGGAAAATTGCTTATTTTGCTTACTATGTTAGTTTTCTGTGTCTATTGTAACAAATTGCAGACTTGGTGGCTTAAAACAACTGAAATTTATTGTCTCACAGATCTGGAGGCCAGAAGTTTAAAATCGGTGTTCCTGGGCTGAAATCATGGTTTCTCCAAGGCCATGTCTCTTTCGGAATCTCTAGGAGAGAATCAGTATCTGCTCCTCCAGCTTCTGGTGGTTGTGGCATTCCTTGGCTTGTGGTTGCATAATTTCAGTGTCTGCCATGGTGACCACATTGCCTCCTCCTCTTCTGTCTCTCCCTTGTAAGGACACTTGGAATGGCATTTAGGACTCATCTGCATAATCCAGGATAATCTTGTCTCTAGATCCTTAATTTAACCAAATCTGCAAAGACACATTTGCGAAATAAAGCAACACTCAGAGGTTCCAGAGATTAGAATGTGGATACCTTTTTCAGCCTACTGTACTCACCATGGTAGGACCTCAGTAAATGTTTTCTGAATGAATGAATGAGAGACAGTGAGGATGATATTAGGTAATGTTTGAAAGATAACTCTTGATACTGGGCAATAATGGTATTTATGGTAGATATCTGTATTGACAACTCCTAACCCCTGGGCTTCAGATGAGACTCCTCCATGTGTCTCTGTGGTGGAGCATATATGCAGGGTTTATAAGGTATAAGTCAATATGATTCATACTTCTACCCCCAACTACAGCTACCAGTGACCTATTCAGAGCAGTGAGATTTTGGCTAGGAGTCCATCATTTTTTCCTTCTGGGAAGTCATCGAGAAAGAATGTAGGATCTAGGACTGCTGCAGCTATTCTGTGAGCACATGAAGCCTGACAATGGAGCCACATTTTTTCCCAGTTCTACTTTCTTTTTATTTAAATAACCAAAGCAACTGGTGAGGCAAAATAAGCCCGAAACAAAAGAACAACAATGGTATGGTCTCCTTTAGAAAATGCTTATAAGAAAACAGGAGCCTAGATTGTAAACTTTTATAGCAGACACATTAAGTCCAGAGTAGTGATTATTATTTCTGGATTTTGAGAGGCTATTATATATATATATATTTAGAGATAAGAACAAAGATGATCACGTTGGGGTTAAAACAATTCAGAACACAACGGTAAGGAAGACAGTGTCTATATTTCAGAACCACACATACTCTTTGAGACCAAAGGAAGAAAAGTTTATTTAGTCTGGAAATGAAATTTTCTGTAGCGCATAATCTAACTCAACCTACCTGTATAGCTCATTTGAACAACTGAAACACAGGGAGCCCAGATTAAGAAAGAGGTCCTTTAATCCTGTATAGATTAATGTAATGCCTGGATACATCCTAGAGTATATTAAGCAGATAATAAAAAAGTATTGGCAAAGTCCCTTGAGGAATAGGAGAAAGAATATGGAACTATTAAACCTTAACATCAGGGAATCCCCTGATACTGTGTCAAACTTTAGGGACACCCAAATCAATAGGCTGTGCCCTTGATCCTTAAGCTTACTCTTGTGAAGCTCATGTAGGTAATGGAGAAGTTGAGACTACCTATAGGTATGCCTAAGAGTTATTTCTGGAGGACATCTTTTGTTGCTCAGATGTGGTCTCACTCTGCAAGTGAAAGCATTGCCCTCCCCCCTACATAGGACATGATATCCAGGGGTAAAAGTCTCCCTGGCGACATGGGAGCTGACTCCCAGGGATGAATTTGACCCTGGCACCACAGGATCAACATATGATCTCCCTGACCATAAGGGAGAAAAGAAGTATAATTAACAAAGTATCAGTGGCAGAGAGAGTTCAAATAGAGTAGAGAAGCTACCCTGGAGGTTGCTCGTGTGCAAGCTTCAGGTAGACCTTGCTGCTTATCATAACTTGCCAAACCCCATCCAGGACCATTCCAGCCAATCCTAAAGAACATCTAGGGCAATATATAAGATTCCACAAAGGTTCCATGCACTAGAGTAATTTTCCTGAAATCTAAAACCTCCAGAAAGGTCCCTGGACCAGAGAAGTCCTGAAACCTAAAGGGCTCAGCCTCTCCAGAACATCAGATAGTTCCATCTCCCTACCCCAGATTAGTGACAGACCTTCCAACATGAAAAAGTTAGAATGGCCATAGACCAAACACCCCTAAAGAGAGGGATGGAAAGATCAAATATGATGGTGGAGTTATACAGAAAAGATAGAATTTAACAAATGAATAGGAATGTTGATTAAACTGATATATCTTTTAGTCTCCACTATCTCAGAGCAGCTAGAAGTAAAAACCTAAAATTGTGGAATTGTAACCCATGTCAAACTCTGAAATATGTTCCACAACTAATTGTGGTGTCGTGCTTTGAAATTTATTGCTTTTGTGTATATATGTTATTCTTCACAAAAAAAAAGAAGGAAAAAAGTCAATTGTGATGATAAAAAATTATTTAAGCCTTCTAGCCTCCTACATATTGGAGCAACTAGAAGGAAAAACCTGAGAGAACTGTATGGTAGCCCATGACAGACTCTGGGATCTGTCCTGTAACTACTTGTTGAAGAGTGCTTTGCAAACTGTTGTTTTTTTATTTCTTTGCTTTGTACATATATTATACTATACAATTAAAATGTTTTTAAAACATAACCAAAGCAACAGCCTTGACACAGCAAAAAGATGCTGGGTTGGGGTGGAGTGTGAGAGGTGGCAGCAGTGTGGCCTGATTGGGTGAGGGTGTGTAAAATGACTGCGTCACAGTGGGCTCTCCCTACTCCTGAGTCAGGTTCAGAAGTTATGGCCATGGATTTGGGGACACTGGAGAGAAAACATCAAGTAATGATGCCTCTCCAATCCCCAGGGACCCCAGGAAAGGTGACTAAGTTGGCTCCCTCAAGAGGCTGGGCCAGGGCATCCCAGTCAGGATCCACGGGGTGTTGGAAGATACTTTTGGCAACCCCAGCAGCTGCACTGGTAACTGCAGTTTGTGGTACAGGGTTGAAGAAGATGCTAACAGCAAATTCTTGTTGGCCTTTCTGAAAGCTGGCATCTGTGTAGCAGCAGAGTGAGTGGATCTGCCTTAATCAGGATTCCCAGCATACCGATACCAGGGAAGAACAGGCAACTAGCTGCCTGAGCTTAGCTATAGCTGTGTTGGCTGTTAGCACCACCAGAGATCCATTCACTGAAGCCCCAACCTGGGAAGCCGGTGGTTTGGAGCTCAAAAAGCACATCCTGAGCAAAGAAAATGAAGAAGAAAATGACATTAGACATCATCTGTTCCCTGTATCAAGTAATCTGTAAAGTGTTCTTTACCCTGTTTATTTGGTTGCATGAGCTTTATTGAAAGCTTCTTGTTTGTTTTATTGCTTACAGCAATTTGAGTTATGTCAGTTGCAACAAAAAGACTCCTGATATAAAAAAATTATTATCCTCATCATAAATAAAATAACAGGAAACCAGGACCAAATGCTTGTAGTTCAACGACTTAATGTTTTTAGTTATAGCTTGAACAAAATTTGAGGGAAACCTTAAGACCAAGGCTCTTCCATTTAAAATAAAGCACAACTACTTCCTTCTTGTATGGCTCATGTCATTTCTTTCCTGACATCCTGAAGATGAGGTTCTCGCTAACACAGATGTTTTTAAAAGGAAGTACACACTGTATGCTTTTCTTTTAAATCCCATACAACATTCTGCCTCCTTGGCAAAATAGTTCAGCAACTTTTTACCCTGGCAGTGATTGCTTTCAGCACATCATTATAATTTTCCTCTTCCAATTGATCTGTGTGGGACCACCTCCTCAAATTTCAGACAAATTGCTTCTGAAAGTAACATCTGGGCCCACAATTAAATTCTTTCACACACCAGATATTGCCCATTACTGGATACTGGGCACATGGTATGATTTGAGAGTTAATCAGCCGCTACCTTGGAAATGAATTTTGAGGTATCAAGAGGACAGGAAACTCCAAATTTATCATTCTAACCATGTGAGGAGTTTGGAAACAGATATGCTCCATGATATGGGAACTTGTGAACTATTTTCATGGTCTCCATTTGCCTTCCCAAAAGAAATGGTAGAAACGTGCTTTAAAATTCATTTGTGGCATCTGGTTAACCAACAGGGTGGCAGAAGATGCGGCAGGGTGCCATTTCTTGGATCAGGAAGAAACTTCTGCCTCGAAACTCTAGAAAACAGTTAAAGGGTTGCAGTAACTGGGCTGGGGCTGAATCAAGATAACAGAGCTTTAAAAACAGTAGGAGAAGCTCTATGTGTACTTGCTGACCCCTCTCCAATCTTGTCCTGGGCACAGTGCGGAGCTAGCCCACATCCCATTTTGTGTCCCTGATTTTGTTCCAGAGAGAGCAGGGTAACACCTATATGCATACTTGGGTGCCCGTATGTCAGTATCAGTCTATCAGGTCATAGCCTGAAAGATTCAAACAAAAAGATTCTCTGGATAGGCCTCCCAGAACCTGCCCTGAAGGTAAAAGCTGCCTGCAGACAGCTAATGTTGTGTAAGAAACAATGAAATGAAAGAAGCTTAGGCAAAGGGTTAAAAGCTTTGAGAAATATAATCGAGAACCCAGGAGGGAGGTAATCTATTTCTTTGGGAGTAGAGTGACCATTTGGATTCCTGTAAATGGGAAAATATTCATAAGGTCTTGAGTGAGCATAAGCCCACAGCAAGATGGACAGTCAGAAAAGATAGGTGAGGACCCTGCACTTCACTTCTGCCTTGGGCTAATCTTGACAGAAGGACTAAATTTGGAAGGAGAGCACCAGCCAATGCAGAGTGAAGTTGCAAATACTGTGAAAGATGTTTTTTGCAAAGGTTTGTTTGTTTTTGTTTGCTCCTGGCACTCAAGGAAATTTATCTTATTATAAACTGGATACAAACTTACAGAGTATATATTTTAAGCATTAAATCCAAGTGTTGATAGACTAATATATTAAAATGTACAGTGAACAAGAAAAGATTACAAGACAAACAAAGAAACAGGAAACAATAGCCCATCAAAAAAAACACAAGATAAAAATTCAGAGACTATCAAGGAAGAAGACCAGACTATAGACATACAAGGCAAAGACTTAAAAAAAAAAAAGCAAAAGATCTTCAATATGCTCAAGGAGATAAAGGAAAACATGGAGGAAGAACTAAGTGATATCAGGAAAAGAGTGAATGAGCAGAATTTCATAGAAAGATAAAGATTTTAAATAAGAGTCAAACAGAAATACTGGAGTAGAAGACCATGATAACTGAAATAAAAATTCCCTGGAGGGTTTCAATAACGGATCAGAGTTGGTAGAAGAAAGAATCTGTCAGCTCAAAGGCAAGACAATTTAAAGGATTCAAGCTGAGGGTCAGAAAGGAAAAAGAATGGGGAAAAAGTGAAAAGAGCCTAAGAGAACTGTAAGTCACAATCATCATGTAGCACTATATGTATTATGAGAGTCCCAGAAGAAGAGAGAGAGAAAGGGGCATAAAAGAATATTTCAAGAAATTATGGCAGAAAGCTTCCCAAATTTAATGAGACAATAATATGCACTTTCAAGAATACTAACAACCCCCCCAAAAGGATAAACTCAACAAGGACCGCTCCTAGACACATAGTAGTGAAACTGTTGAATACCAAGGGCAAGGAGAGAGTTCTAAAATCTGCTTGTGAAAGCGATGTATTATTTACAAGGGAGTCCCAATAATATAAAGTTCTGAGTTCTCATGAGAAACCAGGGAGGTAAGAAGGCAGTGGGATGACTGTTTAAAGTGCTGAAATAAAACAATTCCTCACCAAGGATTTCATACGCAGTGAGACTGTCTTTCAAAAATGAGGAGGAGATGAAGACATTCCCAGATAAACAAAAGCTGAGGAAACCCATGGCCACCAGAACTATCCTACAGGCAATGCTAAATGGAGTTGTTTTTCAAACTGAAAGCAAAGGACACTAGACACTGGTTCAAAGTGGCATAAAAAAATAAAGAACTTAAGTAACAGTAACCATATGGGTAAATATAAATGCCAGTGCTTTTGTGTTTTATTTTCTGGTATGTATTTTACTTTTTATTTCTTACAGGTTCTAAATTGCAAACTAATAAAAAGTAATGATAAATCTAAGGTTTTGGGTGCACAATATATAAATACATATTTAGAGGCAAGTATAACAAAAAGGAGCATAGATGGTGTGGCACAGAAACAATGTTTGCATATGCTATTGAAGTTAAGTTGGTTTCAAATCAATCATAATTGTTATAAATTGAGGATGTTACACTTAAGCCCCATGGCAACCATAAGGAAAATATATGAAAATATATCAAGACAGAAATGAGAAGGGAGTCAATATGGTACAATACAAAAAATTCAAATAAATGTAAAATTAAGCATTAATGGAAAAATTGAGTGACAAAAAAGTATAAAACTTACAAATTATAGTCGCTACTTCAAATGTAAAGGGATTAAACTCTCTAGTTAACAGGCAGAGATTGGCAGAATGGATTAAAAAACATGAACCAACTATATGTTGTATACAAGACACTCACCTTAAATTCAAAAGCACAAGTTGGTTGAAAGTGAAAGGATGAAAAAATATGTACCATGTAAACACTAGCCAAAAATTGCTGTGGTAGCTGTAATGATATCAGATGAAATAGACTTTATGCAGATACTGTTATGAAGGACAAAAAAAGTCACTATATAATGATAAAGGGCTAAATTCAACAAGAAGACATAACAATTATAAATACATATGCATCTGACAACAGAACACCAAAATACGTAAAGAAAATATTCAAAGATTTGAAGAGAGACACAAATAGTTCTAACTTAATAGCAGGAGACTCTAATACACCACTTTAAATAATGGATAAGACATCTAGATAGAAGAACAAAAAGGAAATAAAAGACTTCAACAATCTACAAACCAACTAGACCTAACAGATGTACGCCTGAGAGACAAAGTAACTAGTCAAGTGGAAGGGGTTAATTGCCTAAAGTATCTTCTCCAAGAAAAGGGGGGTAAGGTTCAGTTCAAGTGAAATCTTTTTCAAGGAATTAAGTCCCCAGGGACTGGAAAACAGAATCTATCAAAGCCCACCTACTACTTCAGTCACACTCCTGGCAGGGAGAGTCTGGTGATATTCAAGGCACCACATCACTTTAAGCTGATGGGAAGTCACAGGCAGATAAGCACCATAACCTGGGCATGAAAGGAAAAGGAGAGTCTTAAGGCTTCATAAGAAAGTCTGACAACCTACAGGTTCTCACCCTCATGGAAAACTGATGTTGGTTACTCTTTTTTCCTGGGACCTGGACCTGTCTGGTCTGGGAAAATTTGACTAGGGTATATAACAGCTGAGGAGACCTTCCTCAAAAAAGAAAGAAAGAAAGAAAGAAAGAAAGAAAAAAAAAAAGACTCCCTATAGGCAGGGCAAGAAACAGAAGAACAAGAACTGAAAAATTCTTATCAGTTAAGCAGAACCTATATTAGAGGTCTAGAATAAGTTGAACTGAATGTCAGCATTTCAAATGAGATACAGGAGTTGAAACAACTAATTAAGGATGTTTACAAAGACATGTAATATCATATTTAAAATAAAATTAGGGGTCCAAGGGTAGTTCAGTGGTAAAATTCTCATCTGCCATGTGGAAGACCTGGGTTTGATTCCCAGCCATGCAGTTTCCAGACAAACAAAGAAACCAACAAAAACAAACGATTTCAACAAATGGTGCTACAATAATGAGATACTCACATGGAAAGAGAATGAAATGTGACCCTGCCATACAACATATAAAAATCTAATCAATGAGTTGAGGGGAGGATATAAAGAAGACAAAACAAAACAAAGAATGAAGAAATTTGAAAAAAAAATGCAGAAATTATGGGAATGAAAGGCACAATAGAAGAGATGAAAAACCAATAGAAATCTACAACAATAGATTTAAAGAGGCAGAAGAAAGGATTAATGAACTAGAGGACTAAACATCTGAAATCCAACACACAAAATAAAATATAGGGAAAAGATTGGAAAAATATGAGCAGGGTCTCAGGGAACTGAATGACAACATGAAGTGCATGAATATACATGTTGTCCAAAAAGGAGAAGAGAAGGGAAAAGGAGGAGAAGGACTAATGGGGGAAATAATCACTGAAAATTTCCCATCTCTTATCAAAGACATAAAATTACAGACCCAACAAGTGCAGCATACCCCAAAAAGAATAGCTCTATATAAACATACTCCAAGACAGCTTACTAATCAGATTGTCAACTGTCAAAGACAAACAGAGAATATTAAAATCAGCAAGAGAAAAGCAATTCATCATATACAAGGGATGCTTGATAAGACTATGTGTGGATTTCTCAGCAGAAACCATGGAGGCAAGAAGGCAGTGATATGACATATTTAAGATTTCAAAAGAGAAAAACTGCCAACCTATACCCAGCAAAACTGTCAATCAAAAATGAGGGAAGAGTGCGTGGATGGTTCAATGGTAGAATGCTCACCTGCCATGCAGGAGACTTGGTTTCATTTCTCAGACCATGCACCATCACCACGACCACCACTCCACACACAAAAAACAAGCAAACATAAAAAATGGGGGGGGGGGGGGTCAAAAAATTAGGGGGAGATTAAAATATTTTTAGATAAAAAATCTTTGAGAGTATTTATGACAGAGAGACTAGTTCAACAAGAAATACTAAAGGGAGCACTATAGGCAAATGGAAAAAGTCAGGAGAGAGACGTCTGGAGAAGAGTATAGAAATGAAGACTATCAGTAAAGGTAAAGAGAGGAAAAAAAATATTAGATATGACATAAAATCCAAAAGACAAAATGGTAGAAGAAACTACTGTGTTTCTAGTAATAACATTAAATGTTAATAGATTAAACAAAATGGTAGAAGAAATTACTGCCTTTATAGTAATAACATTAATGTTAATGGATAGACTGGCAAAATGGATTAAAAAACAGGACCCATTTCTATGCTATCTACAGGAGACTCACTTTAGACCTGAGGACAAAAATAGGTTGAAAATGAAAGGTTGGAAAAAGTTATATCATACAAACGACAACCAGAAAAGAGCAGGGGTAGCTATTCTAATATCAGACAAATTAGTCTTCAAGTTAAAAGAGACAAAGAAGGACTCTATGCATTAATAAAAGAAACAACTCAACAAGAAGACATAACAATTGTATATATTTATGCACTCAATCATAGTGCTCCAAAGTACACAAGGCAAACACTGACAACACTAAAGGGAGAAGTAGATGCCTCTACCATAGTAGTTGGAGATTTCAATTCCGTGCTTTCATCAATGGATAGAACATTTAGACAGAGGATCAGTTAGGAAAGAGACATTTTGAATAATACAATAAATGAAGTAGACTTAACA
The DNA here is from genome assembly GCF_023851605.1 of Tamandua tetradactyla. NCBI lineage: Eukaryota > Metazoa > Chordata > Mammalia > Pilosa > Myrmecophagidae > Tamandua > Tamandua tetradactyla. Next base: position 39,798,014 of record NC_135346.1, on the reverse strand, counting down.
GAATTTTACAGAACATTACACCCCACAACAGCAGGATTCACATTTTTTTCAAGTGCTCATGGATCATTCTCAAGGATAGACCATATGTTTGTCACAAAGCAAGTCTCAATAAAGTTAAAAAGATTGAAATTATACAAAACACTTCCTCATATCATAGAGGACTAAAGCTGGAAATCAGTAACAGGCAAAGGGCCAGAAAATTCACTAATATATGGCAGCTAAACAACAACACTCAACCAACCAGTGGGTCAAGGAAGAAATTACAAGGGAAACCAGTAAATATCTTGAGGCAAATGAAAATGAAACCACGACATAAGATTTATGGGATGCAGCAAAGGCATTGCTGAGAGGGAAATTTATTGCCTTAAATGCCTATATTTAAAAAGAAAAAGAGAACAAATTGAGGAACTAACTGTATACTTGGAAGAACTAGAGAAAGAATAGCAAAATAACCTCAAAGAAAACAAAAGGAAAGAAATTATGAAGATCAGAACAGAAATATGAAATTGAGAATATGAAAATAGTAGAAAAAAATCAATAAAACCAGAAGTTGGTTCTTTGAGAAAATCAATGAAATGTGGACTCTTAGCTAGGTTGACAAAAAAAAAAAAAAAAAACAAGAGAGACAATGCAAATAAATAAAATCAGATATGGAAGAGGGGACATAACCACTGACTTTACAGAAATAAAGGAGGTAGCAAGAGAATACTATGAGAAACTATATACTAATAAACAAGACAACATAGATGAAATGAACAACTTCCTAGAAAATCATGAACAGCCAATATTGATTCAAGAAGAAATAGATATGGCTCAGCAGGTAAGAGTGCTTGCCTGCCATGCCTGAGGACCCAGGTTCGATTCCCAGTGCCTACCCATGTTAAAAAAAAAAAGAAGAAGAAATAGATAACCTCTACAAACCAATCAAAAGAGATTGAATCAGTCATCAAGAAGCTCCCACAAAAGAAAAGTCCATGACCAAGTGACTTCACATGTGAATTCTACCAAGTATTCAAGAAAGAATTAGCACAATCCTGTTTAAACTCTTCAAAAAATTGAAGAGAGGGAAAGCTATCTGTTCTAGTTTGCTAGCTGCTGGAATGCAACACACCAGAGACAGATTGGGTTTTAATAAAAGGGGATTTATTTTGTTAGTTCTTCAGAGGAAAGGCAGCTAACTTTCTACTGAGGTTCTTTGTTATGTGGAAAGCACAGGATGGTCTCTGCTGGTCTTCTCTCCAGGCCCCTGGGTTCCAACAACTTTCCCGGGGGTGATTTCTTTCTGCATCTCCAAAGGCCTAGGCTGAGCTGCTAGTGCTGAGATGAGGAATGCTGAGCTGCTTAGCTGTGCTATTTGGATCTCTCATTTAAGCACAAGCCAATTAAGTCAAATGTCACTCATTGCAGCAGACACGCCTCCTAGCCGACTGCAGATGCAATTAGCAACAGATGAGGTTCACATACCATTGGCTTATGTCTGCAGCAACAAAACTAGGTATGCTCACCTGGCCAACCAAGTTGACAACTGAATCTAACTAACACACTATCTAATTCACTCTACGAAGTCAATATCACCCTAATACCAAAGCCAGACAAAGATACTACAAGAAAAGAAAATTGCAGACAAATTTCTTTAATGAACGTTGATGTAAAAATCCTCAACAAAATACTTGCCCATCGAATCCAGCAGCACATTAAAAGAATTATACACCATGACCAGTTGGGATTTATTCCAGGTATGTGAGGCTGGTTCAGCACAAGAAAATCAATTAATGTAATACACCATATCGGTAAGTCACAGTGGAAAAACCTCATGATCATCTAGGTTGATACAGAAAAGGCATTTGGCAAAATTCAACATCTTTTCTTGATGAAAATATTTCAAAGGGTAGAAATAGAAGGGAACTCCCTCAACATATAAAGGGCATAAGAAAAACCCACAGCTAATGCCATCCTGACCGGGCAAAGACTGAAAGCTTTCCCTCTAAGATCAGGAACAAGACAAGGATGCCCACTGTCACTATTGATGTTCAACATTGTGCTGCAAGTTCTAGCCAGAGCAATTAGAAAAGAAAAAGAAATAAAAGGCATCTAAATCAAAAAGGAAGAAGTAAAACTCTCACTGTTTGCAGATGACGTGATACTATGTGTCGAAAATCACAAAAAATCTACAGCAAAACTACTAGAGCTAATAAATGAGTACAGCAAAGTGGCAGGGTACAAGACCAACACCCCCAAATCAGTACTGTTTCTATATACTGTGATACGCAATCTGAAGAGGAAATCAAGAAAATATTCTATTTACAGTAGCAACCAAAAGAATAAAATATTTAGGAATAAATTAAATGAAGGATACAAAAGTCTTACATGCTGGGTGCATGGGTAGTTCAGTGGTAGAATGTTCGCCTTTCATGCAGGAGACTTAGGTTCAATTCCTGGATCATGCATCACCCACCCCCCCAAAAGAAAGGTCCTATACACTGAAAACTATAAGAAATTGCTAAAAGAAATCATGGAAGGCCTAAATAAATGGAAGGTCATATCCTGCTCATGGATTGGAAAACTAAATATAGTTAAGATGTCAATTCCACCCAAATTGATTTATAGATTCAATGTAATACCAATTAAAATTCTAACAATTTACTTTGCAGCAATAGAAAAACCAATAACCAAATTTATTTGAAAGGGCAGTGTTCTTGTTTGCTAGCTGCCAAAATGCAACACACCAGAGATGGATTGGCTTTTAATAAAAGGAGATTTATTTCATTAGTTCTTCAGAGGAAAGGCAGCTAACTTTCAACTGAGGTTCTTTCTTAGACAGGAAGGCACAGGGTGATCTCTGCTGGCCTTCTCTCCAGGCCTCTGGGTTCCAACAACTTTCCCCGGGGTGATTCCTTTCTGACCTCCAAAGGCCTGGGCTGAGCTGAGAGTGCCAAGATGAGGTATGCCAAGCTGCTTGGGCTGTGCTACATTGAGCTCTCTCATTTAAGCACCAGCCAATTAAGTCAAATGTCATTCATTGCAGCAGGCATGTCTCCTAGCTGACTGCAGATGTAAATCAGCAACAGATGAGGTTCACATACCATTGGCTCATGTTCACAGCAACAGAATTAGGTGCCTTCACCTGGCCAAGTTGACAACGGAATCTAACTACTACAAGCAGGATGCCCCAAATAGCTAAAAATATCTTAACGAAGAGGAACAAAGTGGGAGGCATCACATTACCTGACTTTAAAGCATGTAACAAAGCTACAGTGGTCAACATAGCATTGTACCAGCAAAAAAAAGACAGATTTGGCCAATGGAATCAAATTGAGGGCTCATAAATGGACCCTCTCACCTATGGACAATTGATCTTTGATAAGGTGGTAAAACCAACCCACCTAGGGCAGAGCAATCTTTTCTATAAATGGTGTTTGAAGAACAGGATATCCATATGCAAAAGGATGAAAGAGGATCCATATCTCACCCCTATACAAAAATTAACTCAAATTGGGTCAAAGAGCTAAACATTAGACCATAAAATTGTTGGAAGAAAATGTAGTAGGGAAATATCTTATAAATCTTGTAATAGGAGATAGTTTCCTAGACCTTACACCCAAAAGCACAAGCATTGAAAAAAGAAAGAGATAAATGATACATCTCCTAAAAATTAAACACTTCAGTGCATCAATGGACTTTGTCAGGAAAGTAAAAAGGCAGTCTACGCAATGAAAGACAATATTTGGAAACCACATATCAGCTAAGGGCTTAGTATCCAGAGTATATAAAGAGATTCTTCAATTCAACAACAAAATTTTTTTCTCAATTAAAAATGGCTGAAAGGCATGAACAGACACTTTTCAGAAGAGGAAACACAAATGGCTAAAAGACACATTAAAAAGTGCTCAACTTCACTAGCTATTAGGGAAGTGCAAATCAAAACCACCATGAGCTATCATCTCACACCCACTAGAATGGTCATTATATTAAAAAAAAAAAAAACGGGGGGGCCACGGTGGCCAGCAGGTAAGAGTGCTTGCCTGCCATGCCCGAGGACCCAGGTTCGATTCCCGGTGCCTGCCCATGTAAAAAAATAAATAAATAAAAAATAAAAATAAAAATAAAAAAAAAAAACAGAAAGCTACAAGTGCTGGAGAGGATGTAGAGAAAGAAGTACACTTATCCACTGTTGGTAGGAACGTAAAATGGTACAACCACTCTGGAAGGCAGTTTGGTGGTTTCCCAGGAAGCTAAGTATAGAATTGCCATATGATCCAGCAATCCCATTATTAGATATATATTCAGCGGAACTGAAGGCAAGGCTAAAAAATTGACATTTGCACACTGATATTTATAACAGCATTAGTTATGATTGCCAAGAGATGGAAACAGCCCAAATGCCCATCAGCAGATGAGTGGCTAAACAAACTGTGGTATGTACATGCGATGGAATACTATACAGCTGTAAGAGAGAATAAAGTCATTGTTCTAGTTTGCTAGCTGTGGGAATGCAACACACCAGAGATGGATTGGCCAAATAAAAGGGGATTTATTTTGTTAGTTCTTCAAAGGAAAGGCAACTAACTTTCATCTGAGCTTCTTTCTTATGTGGGAAGGCTCAGGGTAATCTCTGCTGGACTTCTCTCCAGGCCTCTGGGTTCCAACAACTTTCCCCGGGGTGATACCTTTCTGCATCCCCAAAGGCCTGGGCTGAGCTGAGAGTGCCGAGATGAGGTATGCTGAGCTGCTTGGGCTGTGCTACATTGAGCGCTCTCATTTAAGCACCAGCCAATTAAGTCAAACGTCATTCATTGCAGCAGGCACGCCTCCTAGCCGATTGCAGATGTAAATCAGCAACAGATGAGGTTCACATACCACTGGCTCATGTTCACAGCAACAGAATTAGGTGCCTTTACCTGGCTAAGTTGACAACTGACTCTAACTACCACAGTCATGAAGCATTAACAATGTGGATGAAACTTGAGGACATTATGCTGAATGATATTAGCCAGAAACAAAAGGACAAATACTGTGTGGTCTCACTAATATGAACTAATATTAATGAGTGAACTTTGAGAGTTTAATACACAGGTATCAGGAGATAGAAAGAGGGTCGTGATTGGGCATTTGGTGCTGAAGGAATATAGATTGTGCAACAAGACTGATCGTAAAAATTCAGAAATGGATAGCACAGTACTACCTGATGGTAGCAAAATAATATAAATGCACTGAATGAAGATGAATGTGAGTATGATTGAGGGAGAAGGGCTTGGGGCATGTATGAAACCAGAAGGAAAGATAGAGGATAAAGACTGAGATGGTATAACGTAGGAATGCCTAGAGTGGACAAGAATGGTGATTAAATGTACAAATATAAAAACATTTTTGCATGAGGGAGAACAAATGAATGTCAACATTGTAAGGGGTTGAAAATGGATGATATACAGGAAAAGGCACAACCAATACAAGCTAGGGTCTATACTTAACAGTTTAACATTGTAATATGCTTCCCCTGAATGTAACTAAGGCGTTATGCCAAAACTAAATATCAACAAGTGGGGAACATGGAGGACGGGTATGGATTCTATGAGGAAGAAAAGGAAATGTCTTCATATAGATAATGGTGGTGAAGGCATGTCTATTTACTTAATTTGGATTGTATGATGTGCAAATAAAATTGTTTAAAATGAACAGAAAGAAACAAGTTCTAGAGAAAATGTGGAGAAAGAGATGTACCTATTCATTGTTGGTAGGGAAGCTAAGAGGTACAACCCCTCCAGAGGGCAGTGTGGTGGTTCCACAGGGGGCTAAGGGTCAGGTTGCTGTATGATCTTTCAAACCTGCTACTAGGTATATACTTGGAGGAAGTGAGAGTGGGGACACAAATGGACATTTGCACACTGGTGTTTATGGTGGCAGAGTTCATGGTTCCCAATGTATGGAAGTGGCCTAAGGTTAAAATGAGGAATGGAAGCGGGAACTGTGGTGTTTACATAGAATGAACAACTGAGTGGCTGCAAGAAGGATGAAGTTGTGAGACATGCAACTAGGTGACTGAACCTTAAGGACTGTAGTTTGAATAAAATGTCAGAAACAAAAAGACAAATATTATCATGCCTCACTCATATGAATTAACTATAATATACAAACTCAGAAAGTTGAAGTTGAGAGCATGGGTTATCAGGTTGGGGCCTATTGTAAAGGTTCCTAGATTGTAAGCTCTTACAACAGTTTAGGAGTTGTAATGGAAATTTCTAAATTCTGAGATATTGAGCTTTGTATATAACCTGGTTGTTCTTAGAAACTTTAGGTGTTTATGTAACACCTGAGACTCAGAGTTAGAGCATTGAAGCTATGAAAGTCAGCACTACATCATTCAGCAGCTATTTAAAAAGATGAAAATGTGATCAGACTTCATCTAGAGATATGAATGGATCTGATCTGGATAGGACTAAGGTAAATCAGAGTACTTGGTAAAGGATGGCATGGCCCATATTTTCAAACTTCAACCTCTGTGCAAGATCAAAGGGAGATATGTTTATTTGGTGTAAAATTTATTTTTTGAGTAGCACATTACTTAATTTAACTTAGATGGTCAGTTTACTTGTATGCCCTAATTATATGGAATCTTGAATAAAACATGAGATCTTGTCAATTTTTACAGGTTAGCATGACGTCCCAGTATATCCTAGAGTAATTTGGGCAGAGATAAAAAGTATTTACAAAGTCCCTTTGGAAGACTGGGGAGAAAGGAGGAAACATTCAACTTCGCCACCTGAGGAATTCCTGATAGTCTTGCAAGCAGTAGGGATGACCAATTCAGTAGGCTGAGCCCTCAATCTTGGGCCTTGCTCCTATGAAGTTTATTCCTGTGAAGAAGAGGCTAAGCCTATCAATAATTATGACTAAGACTCAGCTCCCAAGAGCCTCTTTTGTTGCTTAGATGTGACCTCTCTCTCTAAGCCAATTTGGAAGGTGAACTCAATGCCCTCCCCCCCAGTTAGGACATGACTTACAGGGGTATAAATCTCCCTGGCAACATAGGATCTGACTCTCGGAGATAAGCTGGGACCTGGCATCATCAGAATGAGAAAGCCTTCTTGACCAAAAGGGGGAAGAGGGAAATGAGGTAGGATAAAATTTCAGTGGCTGAGAGATTTCAAACATACTTGGGACGTTATCTTACGCATTATATAGATATCCCTTTTTAGTTTAGGGTGCATTGGAATGGCTAGAGGGAAGTACCTGAAACTGTTGAGCCATGTTCCAGTAGCCTTGTTCTTGAAGAAGACTGTATAATTATATAGCTTTCACAATGTGATTGTGTGATTGTGAAAACCTTATGTCCGATGATCCTCTTATCCAGGATATGGATTGATGAATAAAAAACAAAATAAGCCTAATAAATAAATAAAAATAGGGGGAGATAAAGGGTAAAAATTGGGAGATTGAAGTGCTATGAGTCAATGAGAAGGAGGGATAAGGAGTATGGGATGTATGAGTTCTTTTTCTTATTTTTGTTTCTTTTTCTGGAGTGATGCAAATGTAAAAATGATCACGGTGGAGAATACACTACTATGTAAGGATATTTTGAGCCATTGATTATATATGTTTTGACTATACTTGTGTGGATATCTCTCAATAAAAATATTTACAAAAATCATACCATAGGGAGAAATGGAAAGTTAGAAAGTGTGTGGAAATTTATCACTCTCTTAAACAATCAATCGATAAATGAAGAAATCACAAGGGAAATTATGAATTTGTTTTAATTTCAAACAAATTCCATGCAACTGCTTGGCTTAAACAATGAAAATTTATTGGTTCATGGTTTTGAGGTGAGGGTAAGTCCAGATCAGGTCATCATCAAGGTGATGTTTTCTCACCAAAGACTGGCATGCTAGGACCGGCTGCTAGCACTCCTTGGTCCTGGGCTCCACTGTTATATTGCAATGCACATGACAGCCACTCCTGGTCCCTTCCTTACCTTCCAGGTTTGGTTGATTTGGGTTTCTGGCTGCTTCCTCTCTCTGCCTGAATTTCATTGTCCTTTTAAAGGACTCCAGTAATTGAATGAAATCCATCTTGATTGAGTGGGACCACAATTCAACTGAAGTAAACACATAAAAAAATCTTATCTAAATTGGGTTCATACTCATAGTAATGGATTAAGTTAAGAACATGATTTTCTGGGGTACATAGCTCCCAGGCTCCACAGGATAAAAACAAAAACACATATCGGAAAAACTTGTAGAATGCAGCAAAGGCAGTGCTGAGAGTGAAATTTACAGCTCTAAATGCATGCATTGAATAAGAAGAAAGGTCTCAAAACAGAAGCCTAATCTCACCACTAGGGATCTAAAATGAGAAGAGCAAATGGAAGGAAGAAATAAAATAAAAAATTAGAGTAGAGATAAAGGAAATAGAGAATTAAAAAAAATGGAGTCAAGAAAACCAAAAGTTGTTCTTTGAAAAGATCAATAAAATCAAAACACCTTTAGCTAGCCTGACAAAGCCAAAAAGAGAGAAGATGCAAACTAAAATCAGAAATGAATGAGGAGATATTACTACTGATTCCAACGAAAAAAAAGGATTAGAAGAAGATACTATGAACAACTGTACACCAAAAAAATTAATATTGCAAATGAAATGGACGAATTCCTAGAAACAATCTATACTGACTCAAAAAATAAAAGATCTTTTTTTTGAGCAATAACAGATAATGAGATTGAACCACTCATGAGAAACCTCCCAACAAAGAAAATCCCAGGACCAGAGATGCCTTCTTTGGTGAATTTTACCAATATTCCTACATTCTGAAAAATTGGGGAGGAAGGAATACTCTCTAACTCATTCTATAAAGCTGATGTCACCCTCACACCACAGCCATATGAAGATGCCACAAGAAGAGAAAATTACAGACCAATATCCCTTATGAATATGGGCGCAAAAATCCTCAACAAAAATCTAGCAAACTCAATTCAACAGCACCTTAAAAGAGTTCTACATCAAGACCAAGCAGAATTTACCGCAGGTATGCAAAAGTGGTTCAATATAAGAAGATCAATTAATGTAATATACCATGTCAGTAGAACAATGAGAAAAAACACATGATCATCTCAATTGATGCAGAAAGATACTTAACAAAATTAGCATCCTTTCTTGATAAAAACACTTAGAAAATTAGAGTGTAAAGAAACTTCCTAACTGTGATGAAGGGCACAACTGAAAAAGCCACAGCTAACATCATACTCAGTGGTGAAAGACTGAAAGCTTTTCCCCTAAAATCAGTAACAAGATGCAGATGCTCACTAGCATCAGTGTTATTCAACTTTGTACTGGAAAATTCTAGTCAGAGCAGCTAGGCAAGTAAAAGAAATAAAAGGCATCCAAACTGGAAAGGAAGTAGTAAAACTTTCCCTATTAGCAGATGACATGATCCTATATGTAGAAAATCCTGAAAATACTAAACATAGCTACTACAGCTAATAAACAAATTTAGCAAAGTGGCAGGGTAGAATAGCCAATCATCTAATTTATGTGGAAAGGTAAAAAGCCCTCAATAATCAAAGCATCTTGAAAAGGAAGAATGAAGTAGAAGGATTCGCACATTCCAATTTTAAAACTTAGTCCAAAGCTACAGAAGTCAAGACTGCATGGTACTGCAATAACAGACATATGGACCATGGAATCTATTTAAGAATTCATAAATAAACTCTCATACCTATGGCCAAATGATTTTTGACAAGGGTTCCAAGTCCACTTAATGGGGAATGAATAATTTCTTCAAACAATGGTTCAGGGAAAATTGGATATCCACATGCAAAAGAACAAATGCTGAACCTTACCTTATGCTATATACAAACTTAACTCAAAATGGATCAAAGATGTAAATATATGAATCAAAACTATAAAATTCCTAGAAGAAATAAAGGGAAGCATCTTAAGGTCTTTGTGTTAGGTAATGGTTTCCTAGATTCTACATCCAAAGGATGAGCAACAAAAGAAAAAATTCATCAAAATTAAAATCTCTGTGTATCAAAGGACTAGGTTGAATATACAACCATAAAAATACAGCCTACAGAATGAGAGAAAATATTTGTAAACAATATACCCTATAAAGGTTAATATCCAGAATATATAAAGAAATCCTACAGTTCCACTACAAGACAAATAAAAATGATTAAACCCTGGCAAAAGACTTGAATAGACATTTACCCATGGAAGATATAAAAATAGCCAATAGCACATGAAAAGATGCTCAACCTCATCAGGGAAATGCAAATCAAAACCACAATTAGATACCATTTCATACCCACTAAAATGGCTATTAGTAAAAAACAGACATTGACAGATGTTGGAGAGGCTATAGAGAACTAAGCTTACTCATTCATTGTTGGTGTGAATGTAAAATAGTGAAGCTGCTATGGAGAACAGTTTGGCTGTTCTTCAGAAAGTTAAGCATAAAATTAATATATAAGCCAGCAATTCCACTTCTCAACATTCACAAAAGAATTGAAAGCAGGAATTCGAACAGATATTTTCACATGGATTTTCATAGCAGCATTATTAACAGTTGCCAAAAGATGGGAGCAGCCCTAGTTTCCATCAAGAGATGAATGGATAAACAAAATGTGGCATATAGATAAACAATGGAATTTTACCCTGCAATAGAAAAGAATGAAATTCTGATAAATGTGACTACATTGCCGAACTTTGAAGACAGCATGCTGAGTGAAGTAAACCAGACACAAAGGACACACATTTCTATGGTCTGAAATAGAAATAGAATAGAATAGAAGAAGTAAATTCATACTGTCAGAAACTAGAATACAGTTTACTGGGGGCCAGGGGGGAGGTAAGGAATGGACAATTAATATGGCATTGGTTGACATTTCTCTTTACCTACTTTCTGTTTGAGGTGATGGAAGAGTTTTGGTAACAGATGGTGGTAATGGTAGCACAGCATCGTGAGTGTAATTAATACCCCTGAATTATATATTTGAATGTGGTTTAAAGGGTAAATTTTAGGCTGAACATATATAACTAGAACAAAGAAAAAAATATATATATATAAAACATAGGACTGTAAAATAGAAAACAGTAAACCCTGATGTAAACTATGTACTATAGCTAATAGTAGAATTATAATATTGTTTCATCCTTTGTAACAAAGGCAATGCACTATTGCAAAGAGTTAATAATAAGGAAAACTGCGTGTTTTCTGCATGATTTTCTGTGCACTTACAACTTCTCCAAATAATTAAATAATAAGTAAATAAATAAATGTTGGAGGAGGAAGGTAGAAGAGGTGATCAGAGTGCTGTGATATGAGAAGGATTCAATGAGCCCTTGTTGGCCTTGAGGATGGTGGAAGTGGGTACATGAGCCTAGGAATGAGGAGACTCTGGAAACTCTGGTGGTGTGAAAAGGTTAGGAAGCAAATTCTCCCCTAGAAGGAACGCAGTTCTGCTGACACTTTGATTTTAGTCCTGCGTCAGACTTCTGACCTATAGAACTATAAATTAATAAACTGATGTTTAAAAAATATTCATTTGCAGTCATTGAATCACACTACCAACAGTGACAAGAGCTGTGAAATCATTCAGCAAGTACTTAATGAGCTTTTTTTGCAGAAGAACTCACCATGTCCTAAGCACATCAGAAAGGAGAAGGAAGATGCAAAGATGAACGAGTTGTGGTTCATGCCTTCAAGGAACTGAATGGTCTAGGAGAGTAAAACTCAGTGTTGCAAAGCCCAGTTGAACCACAGGGTGGGCACAAAACTAACTATTCCTAACAAGATTTCAAAGCATGATTCTGCAACAGTTCATTTCATGGACTGTGGAATCCAATAGGTGTGACTTTGAGATCAAGTGCTGCCACTTGCAATATGCTAATAGGTCCCTCAACCTTAGTTTTCCATATGTAAAATGGGTTAGCAGTAATTACTCAATGTATGAAGTTGCTCTCTGAGGATTACAGAAGCTCACACCTGGAAAGAACTTATTACCTTCCTTGATACATAGAAAACATTTCATCTTTTATGATTTTTGTTAGTTTTCCCTGATTTTATTTATAGAATGAAGGAAAAGGTATTGGAGATATGCAAAAGTTATGCAGTATTATTAAATCCTCTATATTTAACATTTTCATTTTCACCAACATTTTTTTTTGTAACTTTTATGATTTATAGAACATTCACCATTACGAAAATTCTTGAGCCCTGGAAGGTAGAATAAAAACGGGTAAAATATATGTCCTTTGTTCTAAGTAAGCATATTGTACTGAATTCAGGATGCACCGAAATGACAAATTCCAGCAATGATATGACAAATATGAAGTGGTATCTATTGGAAAAGCAGTGCAGTGCTCTACTCAAGTTCTATTAGATGTATGGTCTCTGGATGAAGAAGCAATAAGGGAAATTCAAATGAGAAATTTCTTTACCCATGAAAGGAATGCTTCTAGCAACTTGATGCTCCAGGTCCTGCCCACAGAGCAGGCAAGAAATAAACCCGTCAACATAAAGTTTGAGGTTGTCAGAATAATGCTCTATTCAATAGCTTTTTTTTAAAGATAATAAAATAATAACAACAACTAAGAATGATCAGTCATGTACTATATGCTAAACCCATTGGTAAGCATTTTGTATATATTAATGAGTAATAATAATATTGATAGCTGCTAACATTTGATTACTTAGTATATGTCCCAGGCACATGCTTTATTCCATTTACTCCTCACAACAACTCTCTGAGCTAGACCTTATTAACTTCCTAATTTCCAGTAGAAGAACCCAAGGTTACCCAAAGTTAAATAGCTTTGACTGAGTCCATATAACTGATAAGGGCAGAGCAGTAATTCCAGGGACTTGTATTCACTGTATTCGCTGCACTATACACACTGGGACGTCAGGGGTGGGACACAAATGCCTAATACAATGCTCCTTAGTCTTCTAGAGTAGCTGCAACATGGGACATGCAACTTTCATTCTCTTAGGCACATGGGGGAACTGTGGTTGAACTCCACCCTGGAAAGCACATTAGAATACAAGTTGGTATATCTAGTCTGGGGACAACCTTAATACCACTTTGATTTATAAATCACTCACCAGTATTGTACCTTTTGAGTAGTAAACACTGTACTTGTGGAACTTTACAAAAGTGTGTGTCCAATTGAAAGCTTCTGGTTCAAACTGAAGACTGAGGGACATCACAGAAAAATAAAGCTGCCCCTTGAAAACCCAACATCCCATCACCTCCACCCCAGCTGCCTCTTTAGGGAACACACACCTTGCTGGGAAGAGTCATACTTGATGATTAATAGCGGAGTGGGATTGGTATACCACGTCCTCTTTGAGGAGTGTGGTCTTAGAGAGTGTGAAGGGAGTACAGTTCAAAGAGGTGGAATGGTTCTCCAGAAGTGACACATCTCAGCTGAAAAAAATACAACAAAGAATTCCATCCAAAATTCTGCAAGATTTTAGGCTCATGGATACCACATGGACCTCTGTGGCCATGACTCTCTCCCTAACGTCTCCTCAGGGAAATCTATCTTTGTTAGAATCACTGTTTAATCACAATAAGAGATGTTAGGAAGGGCGAGGGAATGTGTGTCAAACCACATGAATCCGAGTGGCCCATCATTTATTTTATGGTGATACTTTAGTGGGACACAAATGAGCATCCCAGGACTAGAAGGCCTCCCCTCGTTTTTCTACTCTTTCCTTTCCACTCTGCTCCCCATTACTCTCAAGGTTTTACTATTTTAAGAATTTAATGTTTATCTATTTACACTGAGAAGGCTGGGTAACTCACTCAACATAATGCTTTTATAATTTCAGTCACAAAGTGACATGACAATTGAAAGCCAGACATGTTTCAGTTTCCTAAGATTACAATCTTTCCCCCAAAATAGTTTTATTAATGTAACACCACAGGAAGTTGTAGTATACAGATTCATGCTAGGCCATGTTCCCTCTGCAGAAACTTACCTTGAGCGCTGACGAGTTTAGCAGTATCCAATCCCTCCATGCACAGGACCAAGAACTTAGAAGACGAAGAAAGGGATATTTTATGTAAAAAAGGCAGAAGAAATTGTTTTCCCATGTCCTTGTTATAGCTTTGATACTAATTCTATGCAAACACTATGATGTACATTCAACCAGCATCTGTCTATCACTCACACACTCAGGGGGAATTCAAAAGAAGTGGGAAACAAGGTTCATTTTACTCAGAGCACTTACTCTAATTGGAGGGAAGAGACAGCAGTCAACAGGCAGGTTAGTTTCAAAGTAAGCTGCATAGCTAAGTGGCAATTAGCTGAGGCAAATCAGAAAAGGAGACACGTCTGTGGGCAAGGAGGAAGTACCCGTTTATAAGATAAAATGCGGAGGATTGGAAAGAAACAGAGGCCAGAGGAGGGTTTGTCTTCCTGAGAAAGACCATCCTCAAAAGAGACTTCAAGTCAGGAATAAACTTTAGTGAACAGTAATCTCATGATCCAGCTATACTTTTTAAAGTACTTGGTGCTGTCCTCCATTCATCCAACAGGCCTGGGGAGGGGCAGGCAGGGTTGGGGGCAGGGAGTAGAGAAAGGCCATTAGGCCTATTTTATAGAAATGGCTAAGAAATCAAGTGATTCCTGCTCTGTCTCATACCAAACTGAACGCATCCCCTGACTCTGAATTCCCTGCTATTCTTCTCTTAAGCCACCATCTTTAAAAATGGAAGGAAATTAGCTGCTTTTTTACTTCTCCGAACCAGGGCATATACTGAAAGCTGGTAAATGCCAGAAATTGAAGACATTATATGCAATAAAAAAATAGTACTTCATTTTTATGAATACTTCTAGTTATTAGACCCTGATTTTGCAAATGTGGAACCTGAGGCTCGAAGATGTTGAGTTATATGTCCAAGGTGGTAAAGCCAAGATTGTTTGGTCCTAAAGTCCTAGGCCCTTAACCACTCTCTGCCTCGGTGGCTCTTCCAGTACTGGCAACATCAGCATTACCTAGGAATGCATATTCCCGGGCCAAGTCCATACTTAAAGAATTGGGAACTCCAGGGTTGGTCCAGCTCTGTGTTTGAAAAAGCCCTCCCAGTGATTCTGGTGCACGTAAGTTTGGAGAACTGCAGCTTACACCATCTCTCTGACTGCTGAACTTAAACAAGCATTCAGTGCAAGCAGGAGGAGCAAGAAAAAGCTATCTCTAACTTCAGCTTAGCATCCCTGGGAGGAACAGAAGCCTTTAGATACTTGTGAACAGCTGATGAGCCTCTACCTGCCAGGAAGTCTAAAAATGGAGCTGCTATTCATGAATGAAGGCACAGGAGTCAGAGGCTGGCCTGTGGGAACCAACTCCTGAGGATCCCATTCAGGGGAATGACACCTTGCAGGGGTTTTAATCCCAGCTTTGCTAGCAACCAGCCCTGTGACCTTGGACAAGTCGTTTGAACTCACCTCTCCGGGACTCAATTTCCTCCTCTACTCTAGGAGGCCACTGGTTATGTGATTTACTTTGTCCCTTTCTGCTTTAAAGCCCCTTGTCTCTAAAGCAATCACTGCAGCAGTCAGGACAGAATTAGGTACCATATTGAGTGGCAGACTAAGATGCGGGGAAGAGAAGATGACTCAGAAACTTAAAGGACTCAGGAAGGTTTATTGAAGCTCGGGAGGATCCAGACAGGAGGTAGGAGGCAGGGAGGGAAGGGAGTGCATTCCAGCTGTGCGGGACCCCGAGGGATGGGGCAGGTGAGCCAGGTGTGCCTGTGAGATCAGCCTGAGCAGATAAAGACAGGATTTGAGGACAACAGAGATAAATAACCAAAGCTCTCAAAAAGGTTGTTTTCGCCTTGAAGGTGAATTGCTTTTCCTTTAACTTAATGCTTCCCGACTAGGAGAAATCTGTGCCCCAAGGGGACATGCAGCGATATCTGGAGACATTGGTGTGTCATAACTGCGGGGGAGACAACCCTGTGCACTGGTTCTCAACTAGGGGCAATTTTGCCCCCCAGGAGACACTGGACAGTGTCTGGAGTTGTTTTCGGTTGTGACATTGGTGAGGGAAGTATGGGGCAGGGATAGGATGCTATGGAGTCTGTTGCTAAACATCCTACAATGCATATGACAAAGGATCAAATGGCCCAAAGTGTCACTAATGCCAAGGTTATAAAGCTCTGGCCTGGCAGAGGACTCCCCACACCTACATCTAGTCACAAGTCTAAATTCAGCCCTTGATGGTTACTAATCCAAGTAGGGTACTAAGCACTTTCTAGACCTGTTCGCACAGCAACCCTCTGTGTTCATGTTTAGCCCCTTCATTGCCCCTGTAAGAAAGTAGGACTTACAGAGGCTCAGATGCTTGGCTAGCAAGGTGCAGCATGCGAATTTGAATTCAGATCTGCAGCATCTGGAAGCCAATGCCCATGTACATTACCTCATGCTTTCCACAGCCCTTCTGCCTTCCCTGTTGGATTCGCATGACAGCTCTATTGTAAGCCAGGAGACAGAAAAGACCTGACCACTCCTGCTTCTGTGGATCTAGAGCCCTTGAATTCAGAAATCTTCGCCCACTTCCGTCTCTCACTATTATATATTTTATAGGATGGATTGAGAAAAAGCTACGGCACTGGAAACAGACAGACCTCAAAAAGACAACTGGGTGATAACAGTCTACATGAAATCAATGTTCTCTAGGCATTAAAATGCCCTCGTGGCCTTTCCTCATTCCTGCCAGAGGAGTCCTGGATATCAGCTGAGAGGAGAGGTGAACCATGAAAAATGCTGGGTTCCAGTCAAAGTAATTCCATTAGGGGCAGAAATGATTTGGTGAAACATGAGGAAGGGAAATCATTTGCCGCATACCAACAGCTGGGACCAAATGACATCACTCCCCAAATCAAAGGAAATGAGCTAATCAGATATGCATAAAAGCCCTTTTGTTTGCTTGCTTTTTGCTTTTAAGCTAGAGGTGAAAAAAAAAATCTCTTTGAAAAATTTTGACCCTGATATTTTGCTTCTTTAAATTGCTTTCAGTTATTGGAGTAGACAAGAAATTAAAAATGCTTAACATTTTCTTAGTTTGCTGCATGTAAGAAGGAATTACCACAGAAATGTTGTTTGCACAGGTCCCTGCTAAACATTTGATGGGGCCCAGCAAGCCTCAGGTTTTGGGACATGTGTACCAGCAGCAATAGCATGTAAGGAACTGAAGACTTTCTGAATTCTAGTAAAATTCGTCTTCTGCTTCTCCTGGTCTCTATCAGAATTGAGTTGGGTAAACACAACAGGATTTTAGTGTCCCATTCAGGGATCCAGCTTAGTCTTCACTTAGGAGCTATCTGAGGACTCTCAAAGAGGAGGGGTGACAAGGCCCACCCCTGTAAGGTGACAAGGAGGTACATGAGGTGAGTTAGTATGTCAAGTTACAGCATGGATGAGCCTGGTAAGGAAGACTCAGGAAGTGGTGTCCAGTTCATTGTTAGGCATGCTCTTTCATTAAAGTCATCGAGGCATCCAGAAACAACCTGGGCTAACCAGGCTCAGAGAGAGTCCAGCTGCCAGGCCAGGTGCCAGCACCACCAGTAACACCCATTTTTAATGGAGCCTGAATAGAGACCCTAAAGTGTCAGGACCAAGGGTCAGTTGCTGCCCTGGTGGCCTCAGGGACAGATGTCCTTCCTCACCCAAGGCCTCTATTTAAGGACATTCCTAGGAATGGGGAAATTTCGTGTCAAACATTATAGTATAATCTTATCTCTATCAAGAATATTTCCTTGATTTTTCTGAGAAAAAAAAAGAAAACAAAAGTTTCTCCATAAAATGAAACTTTGGAAGTATCTTTAAAACATCTTTCTTATAAATTGCAGTTTTAGAGGTAGCAGATGCCTATGTAGTTTAAAAAAGACCAATAATGACAGCATTCTTACCTTTATTGAGTGTTGATGATATGTCAGGACCTGCTTACCTATATCATTTAACCAGCGGTACATACGATAGTCTCACGACCCATGACATGAGCTCCATGTTCCTCTGTTTCAGATGAGGAAACTGAGGTTTACCGAGGGAGACTGTATTTGCCATCATCAGATAGGTATTAAGTGACAGAGGGTTTGAATCCAGAGCTGCAAGTTCATGAAGGTCCCACACGGGACCATCACGCTGCCTCACGCAGGTGCCATTTAACACGTTCCCTAAAGTAGACATTATCATCCTCCTGTTTTTGCAAATGAGGAAACTGAGGCTCAGAATAGTTACATGAAGGACAAGGCTAGACAAGGACAAAGTCAGGATCCAAACTCAGGTTTATCTGACCCTAAAACTCTGTGCTGGGTCCACTACATAAAATCCCATTGGCTTTATTCATTCTGAAACCAAATCTATATTTTGCTCAATGATCCCTGTTGTCATTGAGGCATTTGTCCACTTGATGCACAGAAGTTGTCTCAGTTTGCCATACTGCTGTGACAGATATGACGCCATAGGTTGGCTTAAGCAATGGGGATTTGTTGTCTCATAGTTTCAGGACTAACATGCTTGTTTCTTCCTGGGGTCAGTAGCATTCTGGCTGGGCAGCAATCTTTGGGGTTCCTTGGCTTAAATTCTCTCTTTCTAATACATGGCAATGTCCTCTTCTTTCTGTCTTCTATAACTCCTGGGTCCTCTTTATAAGGTCTCCAGTAATCTGGATTATGACTCATCCTCATTCAGCTGGGCCACACCTACCTAACTAAAATAATGTCTTTAGCAGGTCCTATTTACAATAGGTTCACTTTGATGGGAATGACAATTCAGAACATTCCTTTTCCCCTGGGGTGCATAACTCAATCTACCATGGGAGTTAACATTCATTACACCATCAAAATATACCAGGTACTGTTCTAAGTACTTTACATGGATTAATGAATTCAGTCCTCACAACAACCTCAGGAGGTAGTTTCTGTTGTTCTCCCAATTTTAGAGATGGGGGACCTTATGCATGGAGAAATTAAGTAACCTTGTCCTAGACCACAAAGCTAGTGGTTAGTGGGCTGTAGATTCAAGTCAAGCAGTTAATCTCCAGAGGCTATGACACTCCATAACCACCTGGCTACACTGCCCACGTTCTAGTGGAAAGTCTTCACTGAAAGACTTTTTGATTAAATAAAATATTTTAATGATGGAATGGGGTGATATTCAAGAAGCCATCATCTTTTAGAAACAGGAAAGCATATCTGTTATTGATTTAGTTGGAATTGCTAGTGAATATTTCAACCAAAGTTATTTTATTTGCATTTCTTTTAAAAAGCTGTTACATGTTTACTCAGACTTCTGAGTTCAATGGCTCTAAAGCCATCCTTGTACTTCACAGTAAAGTCTGAATGATAATAACAGATGCTACACTACGTGGCTCAGCAACCTGTATTTTGGGGTAGTTTTGATGTTCTCTTTAAAGTCCATTACATTCTGACTTATGATAAGACTTTTCCCTGAGTTGCAGTTTTTCATTGATGAAAGGGAGATGCAAATACGATGCCTTATGGAGCCAGCTGTGGACTGGCCATTTCCCAGAGCTGGTGTGAGGGACATAGGAGAAGGAGATGCTGGGCACTGGAAAGCCTCAAAGTGTTGTGCTGCTGATGCTGCTGAACTGGCTCTCAGGTATAACCTGTGCTCTAAAGTTTGAAGGGGAGGAGACACTGATTTGGTACATTCAATTATCTACAGTAATTCTTACTGTATGTATGCTTGAGTAGGGAACAATTGCTCTAGATTAAAAGAAGGAACAACAACAAAAAAGTCTATTTTCAGATATTTGTGTGTTCAGACATTCCATCTTTAGGGTAACCATCTATTCCCTGCCTTGGATGGAGGATGAAAGGAGATGTTTGGTGTTCTTGACTGCCTGAAGGGTTTTGTTCTACTTGGTTTTAGGGTTAAGCACATATAACCTCAATATATGTTAATGAATTTGTTTCAGGCTGTTGAGTTGTGTTGCATGTGAGTGTGGTGGGGTTTAAGTTGTTAGATCAACTCAGAGTTAGGGGTGTCACTCCCACTCTGCAAGCTTTGGGTAAGGAGTCTAATGAAAGTCTATTGAATAGAGTTCATGAAACAAAAATGAACAGGAAAGTGACATAAATTCTTCACTTGCATTTCTCCCAGGCAGGGGCTACTTGAGACACAATACCATTGTGCACTGGGGGAGGGGTGGGCACTGGACCCAAAATATCTGGGTGCATATGCCAGTTGTGCCACTTAATAGTTGGGTAATTTGAATAAGTTACTAATGAGGGTACAATAAGGATTATACTCAGGTTATCTCACTGTGTTTTTGGTAGAATTAAAATGCAGACAAATTAAAACCCTTATACATTGTTGTCAGGAGTGTAAAATGGGTGCAGCAGCTGTGGAAATTGGTTTGGCGGTTCCTCATAAAGTTAAACATAGAATTACTGTAGGGCCCAGCAATCCCACTTCTATGTATATTCCCAAAGAATTGAAACCAGGGACTAGAACAGATATGTGCGCATCAGTGTTCACAGCCACATCATTCATGCTAGCCAAAAGATGGAATCAACCCCATGTCCATCAACAGCTGAAAGGATAAACAAAACGTGCTGCATATGCACAATGGAATATTATTCAGCCATAAAAAAGAATGAAACTCTGATACATGCTAAAACATGGATGAACCTTGAAGATATCATGTTGAGTGAAATAAGCCAGACACAAAAAGACAGATATTGTATGAGCTCACTTTTATATGAAATATCTAGATTAAGGAAATGCACAGATACAGAAAGTAGATTTCATGTTATCAGGGGCAGGGGATGGGGTTGGTGGTTAGGGGAGTTATTACTAAAGTTATAGAGTTTCTCTGAGAGAACTAAAACATTCGTATAATGGATGTTGGTGATGATAGCACAATATTGTGAATGCAATGAATACCACTGAATTGTACTCTAGAAAATAGTTAAAATGGGAAATTTCAATCTGTACATTCATTATTACAATATTTTTTTAAATGAAGAGGAATACAAGTAGCTCGCTCAGAATGGTGCCTAACAT
The DNA here is from genome assembly GCF_023851605.1 of Tamandua tetradactyla. Lineage (NCBI taxonomy): Eukaryota > Metazoa > Chordata > Mammalia > Pilosa > Myrmecophagidae > Tamandua > Tamandua tetradactyla. Next base: position 39,776,978 of record NC_135346.1, on the reverse strand, counting down.
ATGGTAAGGGGTGGATAAATCTTAACTCAGGAACTTTAAAATCTCAATTCCTCTCATTCATTGTAAGCTTCCCAATATTCCTCCAAAACTTGACCCCCAATTCTTCACCTTGCCTTTTGACACTACCTACTTCTGCATCTTCAAAAGCCCAAAGGACCGTCTTAAAGGGAAAAGGCCAGGAAGTAACTGAGGGAATAAAAACAGAACTCGGATTGAGTTGGGGAGGTCTAGGAAAGCCTACCTCTTCTTTGTATATCAGGCATTTGTTACCATCTCATTGTACACAAGGCATTTGCTACCATCTCATTATCTTTTATATTGTTGGGAGTGGCAAACTCCCACTTATAAGTGGTTAAGAATAGGAGCTTTGGAATCAAAGCTTGGGTTGGAATCCTTGCTTTGCTGAGCCGGGAGCAAGGTTCTGAATTTGACAGAATCAGTTTTCTCTTCTACAAAGTGCGGTTGGTGATACAGGTCATATGGGGTTATTGTGAGAATTAAAGCCACCATACTATAATATGCTGCCGTATAGTATGTGCTCCATAATTCAGGAGTCACTGTTATTTTTCTTTTTTTAGTTCTACCAAAATAGGAGGCAGGATGCAAGGGGAGCACAGAGGAGAGACCATCAAGCCTTACCCCAGGCTAATAGGAAATCTGCTTTCAGCTTTGTCCCTAATATTACACCCCTTAGAACTTTAATCTTTAGCACAGGACTGTGTTGCTTTACTCAGGATCAAGAAATCCCACTTCCTTACAGTCAATCCATTCCAAAAGCTACTTAAGAAAGACAGACACAAAGACTAGTTTATCAGGTTGCCATTCTCCTAGCACAAGAAAAGCTACTTGGAGGGTGCCCTGAGCGGAGGACAAGGAGTGGGGTGGGGGCTCAATATTTAGTGGCAGGAGGTGCGGTCCCCAGCCTCCAGCACCAGGCTGCCGTCCAGGTCTAATTGCAGCGCATTCCTGAGACCTGTCGTCACCAAGTCATGATGTGAACTCCTCAGAATTGTGGGTGGAGAAGAGTTAGAGTATCTATGAAAGACACACAAAAACATATGCTGACCCCTTCAAACCTATGAGCATATTCTAAGTGGAGCCAAACTAAATGAAATCAAGGTCTCTGTCCAGCATTTGAGAGCCAGTGAAAATAGGAACTCGGTGTTTCTCTAAATATACAGAGTATATTACCTTAGTCATAAAATTGGGGACTTTCAAATCTAATTTGTTCAGCACTAGTGCTGTTGAAGGCTGGGCAGGGTTCCAAAGGAAATCACCTCCACGCAAACAGAGATTAGCAGCTCTCCACTGGAGACATATGGGAATGATTCCCTATAATCTCCGGTAATTGTGGCTGCATTACATTCAAATTCTGTTTTCAATTTTCTTAAACTTCTAGACTGATTGTGTTATTAAATCATGCTGGCTGATGTGTTTAATAAGGACCTATTAAATGTTTATAAAATTAGGGAAATAAATATGGGCTTTTAGTCAGATTGCCCGATGGATCTGGTCACCTATTGTTAAAGTAACAGCCCTGCTGTGAAAACTGCATCTCCTGACTGCCTATGCCGGTTCTCAGTTTAAAATACCACCTCAACATTCAAGCAGGGATGTTTATTCTAACACTCCATTCGCTCAAGAACTTGGCTCCCCTTACCCCAAACACGTTCAAAGAAATACATAAGAAGACCAACTAACTTTAAAACGGAGTGTCTTGGCTGACAAGAAATGCCACCTCTGCTTCCAGTGAAGTAGTGATAACACCGATTTGAAGAGAAGCCCCATAGAGACCGTTTTTGTGGTTGTTGTTATTGTTAAAGTCTTCACCTGGCTTCATTTCAAACTGGAAATTGCTCTCTTGTTCTCCAAGGCCTTCAGTGGGAAGGTATGATCAGCTTGCGGGGATGGGGGGGCAGGAAAACTTGGCTAGGACTTAGTCAGAGGGGACAGCAGGAGAAGGGAGAGATGGAATCAAGTCCAGGCGACCAACAGAGAGTCATTGATTTATTGAATCTTGGGGATGGAAGGCTCATGGATGCTTTGGGAAGCACGAAAGTTCTCCATGACACAGCTCACTCTACTGCAGTATCCTTTGACTCATTAGCTTTTGGGAAGCAAAGACTAGGAATGCCTGCACAAGGGATCCAGGTGTGGGTGGCTCCCAGTGTCTCAAAACAGAAAACTTGCCCTGCTCAGGAGTCTGGAAGTCCAGGTCATGGGGGTTAGGGTTTGCATGCAGTTTCATATTCAGTAGCATCATCAACTGGGAAAGTTATTTCCTCTTCAGAGGAGGCTCTTTTCCTTGTCTCCGAAATGGAGATGTTAATTGTGCCCACCTCAAGGGGCTGCTGGGAGGTCAAACAGGACTCCAACGGTGTGAACCATGGAGTTTAACACATGGTCAAGGCTCCAGAATGATTGCTAAAAAATAATGAAGAAGTAAGAGAAATGAGGCAGTAAAAGGCAGCAGTCCAAACCAGTTGATCTCTTTTGAAGCTAGTAATTGTGATGATACTATACAAATAATAACTATTAATACAATGTTAACTGAGCGTGCTCGTAAGTGTGGTACTGAGCATAGTACTTAGTGATTGTTGTCCGATGTGATTCCTTAACACAGACACAAAACCTTAACTTCAATCCTCTCTGCCAAAAACTCTCGGCCACCTGGTCTCAACCAGTTTCCTACACCCTCGTCCACAGCTCAGGTTAATTCTGTTATCTTCAGGGCAAATTCAAACCCCACTCTCTTGGACAAATTAACCTCTGAGTTTCCCCTGAGGAAAGGGAGAGCAATTAAACAATCTTTCTGGCACTGAAAAAAAAAAAAAAAGAAAGAAAGAAAAACATCAACAAACCACATCATTATCTTGGTATATTCACACCCCCTTAAAATATTTCTAACAAGCGTGTAACAGCTCCCCCCACTCCCCCACTCCCCCCACGGTGGCAGAATATTGTAAAGTGATGGGGAAGCTGGCCTGGTTCACGTTAGGGGCTCTGAAAGGTTGGCAGAGAATTGGATATAAGGTTAATATTTGGCAGAACCTTGTAAATGCCCTGATTGTTATTTTATACTGGCCACGATCTCCAAATCACTGCTGCTGCCAGAAAGAACCGAGTGTGGCCAGGTCGTAACACACAGCAGGGCCAGTAGTTTGTTTCATGCGGGAACACACTGACTCTGTGTGTGTGTGTGTGTATGTGTGTGTGTGTGTGTGTGCATAGGCGCCTGCTGCCTTTGCTTAGCGCCCAGCAGAAATACAGCAGAAACCCAGTGTAGCAATTATTTTTACGGATTTTTTTTGGTTGGGGAGGGGGTCTGCCCTCAGGGGACCTTCCCCTAGTTTAATTGTCTGAGGGGATTGTTTCCTTGTGGGATTTTATTTCAAAACGTTCCTGTTAAAATTTCTTTCTTAGGGGAAAGGAAAGCGAGGATAGACTTTTTTTTTTTTTTAAATCTCTTTAAACATACAAACTCACAATCACATAAAAATGCAACAAACTGTGTGTCCTGAAATTAATAGAGGTGTTTCGTGACGCATAGATTTTTAAATGATTCGTCTAAAGATATGTTTAGAATTGATTATATTGAAGGTGTATAAATCTTGGCTTCCCTTCCCCCACTCCCATGCCCTGGAAATGAATTCAAGCAAACCAACTGAATTTTAAGTTAAGACAAACAGGGGGAGAGATCATTTGTCTCCAGTTATACATGAAATAGCTTATAATAGCGGAGGCTGAGTTCATGAAGTATATGTTCGACCCCTTTGATATAAATTCCATCATCAGCTCACAAAGAAATTGTATTTATGCATAAGACAGCGCTCTCTAACATGAACTCCTATAAATTACGGGAACAGAAAATCCGAATTTATAAGATGCCATTTCTGGATTTATTTTTAATGCTTTCTCCCGCGTATTACCAAACAAATGCCACATTAGCAGAGCATGAAAGGATTTTTAGTGGCGTAAGCTTCGCCAGGAAATTCACAGCACAGGTTGGGTTGGGGTTTAGGCGCAAATGAAGTAATACAGATGAAGTGTGGGGAGGACCCAGTGCTGTGTTTGGGAGGTCCAAAGAGCCTCTTGTTTCCTTTAGTGTAGACTAGCTGGTCATTTTCCTTGGAGGAGAGGTGCATTTCTGGATCACTCATGATATTAAATGCAGGTGGTTTTTTACTTCCTAAGAACTGCAAGTTTGAGTTTTCCTTTCCAAACTCCACAGCATAGCATCCCGGCCACTTTTCCTCTTCGTCTTTCACTAATCCACCCCGTCATTTATTTATTTATTTGTTTGTTTATTCATCACCTATTTGTTGATTGCTTAACATGTGCCAACCCTCTGCTAAGGGACTGAGAATATACTCTACTAGAAGGACAATGCAGAGTAGTAGTCAGAGCACACGTTCAGATCAGTCTGCCTGGGCTATGAACAAAGAAATTATACTAATATTGATAATATTGATAAAATTTATTGAAAGCTTACTCTGCACCCAGAGTTTTCTCTAAGTTTTTAATGTGCATTAATTCACTGACTCTTCATACATCTCTGTGAGGGTAGGTACTATTACTCACTTATTTTACAAATGAGGAAAATGAAGTTAAAAGCAAGTTCTCATAGCTAGTGAGAGGTGAAGCTAGAATTTGAACCATGACTTCAGGGCTGGGAGATTTAATCACTGCGTTGTGACAGGCGCTGCTAAAATCAATCAATCATCACTTGATACATCTTCAGTGTCCTAGTTCAGCCCCCTAATGACTGTGTAACCTTCAGCAAGTTAACCGCCCAGTGCCTCAGTTTCCTCATCTGTAAAATTAGGATAATAATTGTACTACTTCATATTGAAGAAATGAAGAGTAAAGGAAAAGTTGTACATATGCAGCACTTCCAGATACGGTTAGTGCTTATCGTTTATTTATTATCATTAGTTACTGTCTCCTTTTATTCTCTCTTGTATTCACTCTCTCTTTTCGGTAATGGCCATTGTGTAATTCATTGTTGTGATTATTTGAAAATGCAACTGTGATCATGTTATTTCCCTGCTGAAAACCCTTCAGGTTTCCCATTGCTATTCAGGAACATTCAAAATCCTAAGCACAGTTTTATCTAAATCCTCACTCCCTGGCCCTCTGTGCCCCAGCTATATAGATCTTCCTCTAACCCTTTATCCTCACCCTGCCATCTCCTGCCAATGGGACTGTGATGATTAAGTTCATGTATCAACTTGGCTAGGTTTTGGTGCCTACTTGTTTGGTCAAGCTAACTGTGGTCTGATTGTTATTGATTGTGAGCGTATTTCATGGATTTAAATTATTAGTCAGTTGATTGCATCTGAGGTTGATGACATCTACAATAAACAAAGGATGAGAGGAGTCTCATTCAATCAAATAAAGGCCTTAAAGGGAGAACTGATGCTTCCAGTCAGATTGAAGAATTTCCATCTCTACTTTAACCAGCCAACTTCTCCTGGGAAATATATCGAAACCTTCATCAGAGTTCTCCACTTGCAGGCTGCCCTACAGAATTTGGACTTGCTCATCCCCAAAGTTGCATAAGCCAATTCCTAAAATCTCTCTCTCTATTATATATATATCCTGTCAGTTCTGTTTCCTGTACCTCGACTAATGCAGGACCTTTGCACATTCTCTTCCCTCTAAATGTTCTTCCTTTAGTCCTCTTTCTTCCATACCCTTCAGCTCTCAGCTCAAGTGTCCTGAAAATTGTCCTTGACCATCCTGATTGTATCATGTCCCCCAGAGTCTCTCACACCACTTGGCATTATGCTTGGCATCTTTATTCTTATTTGTGTAAATACAAAGCAGCTCCAAAATTGCAGAGACCAAGCCTGGATCAAGCATGGATCCCCACCCAGTACCCACCTGTGTTGTAAGCTGTTTTCAGTAAATATTTGATGAATGATTGAAATGACAAAGAAGACATGAACAGTGCCACTTGTACAGAGGGGATAGGGAGTGGAATTCAAGAAAGGCTTTACCTGATTTGGGTTTTAAAGGATCTGTAGGAATTTTCCAGGAAGATTGAGGGAGGAGATAAAAAAAATCATAGCTATATATTTGCTTGAAATTTTTCTAGAAGTTATCAAGCTCCTGGAAGGAAAAGCACATGATTTTCATTTACTTCACTCTTCTCTTGTTCTGTAGTATCCCATGCTAGGCACAAAAATATAGCTGTTGAATGACAAATCAGTGCAACATCTATGATCCCAGCATGACCAGAAATAATTGATTGAGGGTCTTTCTTATGCACAGTAAGTGGTCAAAGTTAAGCTTGTGCTTAAAAGTGGACTGAAGAGCTGAGGTTTAAAGTATGTCCCATACTCCTTATTCTCCTTTGTTACAGAAACCGGATATTCCTGGCCAAAGCCCTTCTTAGCTGGGTTTCTTCATTTGAACCACAAAATACAGAAAATGGTTTGAGTAACTATTTTCTCAGTTCACTCCAGGGTGGTAAATAACTAGCACCATTCCATGGGCATAGGAGATAAGTTAATTCATTTCAAAGAATCAATGTCTTAAGACATCAGGGCTTCCTCTTCTCAAAGAACTTGGTTTAGGAAGAACTAGATTAGACAAGCACAGTTATCAACTAGGCAAAGTATCAAGAAGGTTGTAAAGGTCATGCAACTGTGTTGGCCGAACCACCAGAAGCGTCTAGTAAAAGCCTCTTCTACCACTTGGCAGTTCAACGTAAGTTAGGGGTAAGGGACAGGGTTCAGTGGAGGTTTCTGCCACAGCAGTCCACAATCCAAGTCTTCACGAGTAGCACAACAGAACCCCTTGCCCTCCAGTAATTGTCTCTCTTTAGGAAAGGCTTAAGGCTGATGGAGCCTGGGCATCAGGGCAATCTGGGTAGACTAGAGATCACTGAGAAGAGAGAGGGAGAGGAGAAGAGCATGTGAGTGGAAGGGAAAGGCAGGCCGAGGATATATGTGGTTCTCACTTTAGGGAAATTACAGGCAGAAGACAACTGTCTTCCTTTCCATTCCGTTGCCTCTGAGCACTGAGTATTTCCTCACCAAAAAAAAAAAAAAAGAGAGATCATGAGGACAGTATGTCAAAATATCAAAACACAATAACAAAACAAACAAAAACTCAAATGAATGTCAGCTCCTCAGTAATAGCTCATTCTGCCCAATGCATGGCACCCACCCCACTTCAATCTCTGTCTTCAGAAATCAGCCATTGCTTATCCGGTGTCTTATCTTCTATATCATGCAAATTTCTTGGTGGCAAGCAACAGAAACTGAATTGGATTGACTTATGAATAAAAAGAATTAGCAAAATAATTTAAAATGTTTCTGGTTAACAAGCCCAGAAACTACTAACCTGCAGGAAAATTCCAACTTGCTACAGAATTGCTACAAAGCAGTTTGGGCAGGAGAGCTGCTGCCTCTGGCCCTGAGCACTTGCTGCTTGCTGCAGCTGGGATCTCTGGACAAGGCTGTCTTGGGAGCATCCTTCTTCTACTCTCTGAAAAATCCACCTTGCTCTTCAACCATCCCTGCCAAAGAACTTTCCCCAAGCCTGCTTCTCTTCACTTTTCTATCTTTGGATGCCAGACCAGGAGTGGATACACATGATTGCCTGTATCTAGGCTCTGTGTGCTGGTACCCTCACTGCCAGGGAAATCTCAAAAGCAAGCTTCTGGTATTTTCTGATTCTGTAGTAGAAGGTGGCCCCTTCCTTCAAGTTCCATAAGTGAGGAATTCTAAAAGTACAGCAAAAGGCTTCATCAAAAATGATAATGAAAGTTTACTACCTCTTTCCAGTTAGACCAGTGGTTCTCAACCAGGAATGATTTTGCCTGCTTTCTTCCCCAGGACATTTTTGGTTGTCACAAATTGAGAGAGGCCAGGGATGCTGCTAAACATCCTATAATGCACCGAAAAATCCACCACCAGCCCCAGCACACACAGCACAAATAATTACCTGGTCTAAAATGCCAATAGTGCCAAAGCTGAGGAACTCTGAGTTAGACCGAAAGCTCCATGCTCCTAGGACCCTCTCTGGAGCTGTCACCATTCTGTCTGGACAACCTGTCAAAGCGGGGGCTGGAAGGGCAGTGCTGTATGTGTTGGACAGACAAACAAGGAAAGGGTACATGAAGAGATGCCCTTGATTTTCTACTGTTTTAACAGGAAAGGTATAAATAAATTATTATTCTTATTGCTTCTGACTTCATTCCCTCCCACTATGGCTTCTGACTCACAGCTATCCATGAAGCCTAACAAATACTTGCCAGATGAGTAAATTCAGGGTAAAAATCAAAGTCTGAAAAATACCACCGAAGTCCTAAATGATCTGTCCTTCTGTTAGCTCTCCAACCTCCTCTCTTGCTCCTCTTCTCCTTGCTCACTGAGTGCCCGCCACATTGACTGCCTTGCTTTGTTTCCAATGTGTCAGCCATGCTTCTGTTTGTGCCCTCCGCTTGGCCCAGAGGGCCACACGATTCACTCCTTCTCCACCTGTAAGTCTTTGCTGAAATGACCTCTTTCCAATTATGCTTACCCTCACCACCTTAGGTAAAAAGGTATATCAACCCCTTCCCCTGGCATTCCTGGTATCTTAAATTGCCCTTTGTCCCCCATAGCACTTACCACTTCTAACATACTACAGGAGTGCTGCTACTCCTGTACAGGAGCTGCTACTATATTATGTTTACTATTTATTCGATATCTGCCCCTCTAGGGTGGTGATTTTTATTGTCTTGTTTATGATATATGCCAAGTGCTTGGAATGGTATCTGACTCATAGTGGATGCTCAATAACTGTTTGTTGAATGAATAAACAAATGAGTCAGCCCCAACAGATGGGACAGACCAAAAATGCAAATAATCTCCCCAAAAGACTTTTTAAAGTTCACAGAATGACAGATACATCATGGTGTAACAGATTGTGCTGGTTTGAAGATGTTATGTACCCAAGAAAAGCCATGCTCTTCTGGTGCAATCTGGTGGTGTCAAGCCTATTGTTGGGTGGGACCTCTTAATTAGATTGTTTCCATGGAGATGTGACCCACCCTTTCAAGGTGGGTTTTGATTAGCTTACTGCAGTTCCCTTAAAGAATAACATTTTTGGGAAAGCTTAGACACAGATGTTTGGAGATGCTGAGAGAGCTGTTTAAAGCCAAAAGCCTGGAGAGAAGGAAAATGGTGGGAAATGTCCTGCACAGAGTATGGGTTGGAACATCTGGTCTTTAGACTTGACCTTTCTACTTTTCTCCCTACCAAAGAGGAGTTTGGTCAAGTGACCCCCAAGTGAGAATGATTCTGTGATTCTAACATGAGTTTCTGGGCTTCTATATATGCGGCTCTCTCCCCACACCCTTTGATCAGTTAATTCCTATTCACCCTTCATGTTTTGGCTTGCATCTTACTTCCTCAGTATGGTTACATTCTCTCATAGAGACTTGTGCATTCCTTTTATGGTATTTAGTACATCTGAAACCATTCTTTATCTGTGTGCTGTTTGATTAAAGTCTGTCTCTTCTCCAGGCTGTAATCTTCACAAAAAAACAGTAGTCTTGTGTCTTTTCCTTGCTGCTGTGTTCCCAGGACCTCACCCTGAAATATAGCAGGTGCATATCATTCTTTGTTGAATGAATGAATGAATAAAGGAAGGAAGGACAGAACCTTGGCTAGGAGCTCAAATGCCATTAATGTAAATTTGTTTCCCCTTCTCCCCTCACCTCACCTGGGCTATAGAAGACTTGGCCAAAAGCTTTTGGGGATGGTTTTAAAAATCAGATGAATTTAAAATTCTAATTCTAAAACTCTAAGACTTCTTAAGAGTTTCTATTTGCAAAGCCACTTTAGGTAACCATGCAGGAAACTTCATCTCCTGATGTTATTATGATTTCAAACTCTTATACCAAAGTGTTCTACACAACTCTGTCACTTTCTTCATCACACTTAATGCCATATACCTTTGGCCCATTTCAACAGTTTAGTCCACATAGAGATTCAAGGATGAAGGCTGGCTATGATCAAAGCAATTCAAAATCAGATTCTTGGGATGGGAAGGCAATTTCCCATAAAGAATATTCTAGTAATAGTAGTCTTATTGGGATAAATATTCAACCTCTCATGGTGACCACTTTTTTTTTCCATGGGTAGGCATCAGGAATCGAACCCGGGTCTCCAGCATGGCAGGCAGGCACTTTTAGTGTGGTAGGGTTGATGAGACTTGTTTTTTAAAACAATCAAATTACTTTATAGAGTCACAACTCAAAATTAGGTGATTGAGATAAAACCAGTTTTCATTTATCTGTTCTTAAAGCATTTGATTTGAATTTTTTGAAGTATTAATGGGATATTAAGCAGTAAATAATGCTACTTATTGATAAGTTCTTTTAGCCCACTAGGATGTAATTCAGAAGGATGGGGATTATGTTTCTTAGAATAATGACTGCTGGATTCCCAACCACAAGCACAGGGCCTAGAAGTCATGGATATAATAGCAAAACATTCTCATTTGCTCAAGCCAGTTCCATTTATTCAGATTGTCTTAGTGTGATTTTTAATAGCATCTCCTTTTACTCTGAAATGTCTTAATTTGAGGTATAAATTACATTGTCACCCAAGCAATACATATTTTTGTTACTATATCATGGATGAAAAAAAATGGGTGAATATATAAACAAATGAATCACGATGTGAGACATGGTGAGCTAATAAATTGGCTCTCTGGGAAAACAAAAACTAAAACAAAAACCTTGATTTGTAGTGTTAGCTGATTTCTGTGATGTAAATACTCCCACCGTGGCTAATTCAAAGCTACCAAAGTTACATCACTGAATGTGGAGTTGGAAAGAATTGCATGAGGTGGTACAACCCAACTCTACCACATCCCTACCCCAACAATCCTCAGTTACACATTTGTGAGACACCACATTGAACATGGAAATGTGGTTTGTCCCAGAAATGATAGTAAGCAAAATTTAATGACTGATGCTCTGGGATCACCAGTCTATCAGGATGGATGCTGGGCTAATCATTGTGGGTATGGATAATAAGTGACTGGGACAGTCAACTAGTGCGTCCAAATGTGATGCTGGCCTGGCCTTTTGGGAATTGAAGCCAGCACCTCGATCTCACCTACCCTGTGCACTCACTTACCAAGCTTACCTGACCTAGTTTGTCAAAGGTAGCACAAGGACAATAGCAATATGACTTTCTGTTCCTCATCACAGTCTTTTGGTGTTTCCTGGAATTTTGAATGGGAGTAGACCAGCTGTCTCCTATGTGTGGTGCACTTTCTGACAGAGGCTCCAAGGGGGTCACAGAACATTGCAGAGCCAAGCTAGGAACTGCTGGCTTGCCTACTAGATAACATTCCACAGTTTCTCTGTTACCTTGATGTGGAATTGAACTGTAGAGGAGTAAGACAATGTAAGCTAAAGGTATTCTCAATCTCTCTTTGATTTAGGTAGGAAGAAAAATGTTTTTTAAAATAAAATTAAACTTACTTTCAGAACCTCAAGTCTGCTGTTCTTAGAAGATGGGGTGCAAACTTTCACTTGCATCAAGAAATAGGTAAATGTTCAAGTAGATGAACACATTAGGTAAGGGAAGATAAGAACAAATCAGAATTATTCTTTGGCATCTTGAAGGGTGGCTGGATGAAAGTAAGTGAAGCTTTGATGCTGGAGTGCATACAATTTTCTCTGCAGGAAAAAAAGACTCAGTAAGCAGCATTTCTAAAGGTTTCCAAACTGCTTCAACAGCTGATTTCTCAAAGTCAAGGTCTTCATACAAGGGTCAAACTAGTCGATGGGAAAAGGTAGATGGAGGTGTTGCCAGTTCGGAGAGGATCTAATACGCAACTGGAATGGGCCATCACTTGTACTGCGGGAGTTGAGGGCATTAAGAGCTTTCACATCCCACACAAGCTGACTTCATGGGTGTGTAATATGTGTAGGTTTAATGTCCGCCCTTACTTTACTGCTTTGCTGTTGTTATCTTTAGATTTTTAATGACTTTTGAACAAGGGCTCTGCACTTTCTTTTTGCACTAGGCCCCCAAAATTGGTTTGTGTCTTCTCCTAAGTTCCTTTAAAGGAGTTGAGGTTATTCTTTTCAAATTGTACATCCTGAAGATCTAGAATTTACAATTATGTGTATCACAAGCCATCAAGTGATGAAGGAAAGGGCAATGGGAGAAGTATGCATTACATTAATCAGGAAGGACCATAGATTCCTTTATCTGTTAGCGAGGGTACATTTATCTGAGCAATTAACCCATGATTCATCAGTAGGCACAGCTGGGAAGAGCTTAGGGGCATTAGACAAGTTCATCAGAGAAACTAAGATAAGGAGTAGTTGGTGAAGGAAAGTCTAAAATATGAAATAGAGGAGAGACAAAGACCAATTTCCCAATGCTGTAAATGTTGTTGCATATTACTGCCCACGATTCCTTGAATTTACGTCCTTCTCTCTTTTCCTCCTTCACTCCATTTTTTTCATATTCTTAATCAACAAACTTTCATGCTAGAAAGTTAAAAGTGTAATGAGAGGACTAATGATAAATTACTTTGAAAGTTCAGAAGAGAGGAAGACATCACTTCTGGCTGGTGAGAAGGTACATTTGGAGGAATCAGCATTGTAGCTGGTTCTTGGGAGATGGGTGTGAATGGATTACAAGGTGATATATAGGAAGATTTCTAAGGAGAGAGGAAAATGGTAAGAAAGGCATGAAATAAAAAGTCTGGGAGTAACTAAAAAGAACTGTGCATAGTTTTGCTCTGTTAGAGCACAGGTTCCCACTGACAAGGAGCAGTGGGAGGTAGAACTTTCATTTCTCCCTCTATTGATTCTTTTCCTAAATATTTCAGGTGAATAGAAGCTGTGTTAGTGAGATTCAATTGTCAACTTGGCCAGGTGAGCATACCTAGTCTTGTTGCTGCGGACATAAGCCAGCAGTACGCGAACCTCATCTGTTGCCAATTACATCTGCAGTCAGCTAGGAGGCGTGTCTGCTGCAGTGAGTGATGTTTGACTTAATTGGCTGGTGCTTAAATGAGAGATTGCAATGTAGCACTGCTAAGCAGCTCGGCATTCCTCATCTCAGCACTTGCAGCTCAGCCCAGGCCTTTGGAGATACAGAAAAAGTCACCCTGGGGAAAGTTGTTGGAACCCAGGGGCCTGGAGAGAAGACCAGCAGAGACCATCCTGTGCCTTCCACGTAAGAAAGAACCTCAGTGGAAAGTTAGCTGCCTTTCCTCTGAAGAACCAACAAAATAAATCCCCTTTTATTAAAAGCCAATCCGTCTCTGGTGTGTTGCATTCCGGCAGCTAGCAAACTAGAACAGAAGCCATGGAATATAATGAATGAGGTGCTTAACCAAGCAACTGGTCCTAATCCACTAGTTTCATCTTGACCTTGTGCTGTAACATATCATAATTAGGACACAGTTACATTGTAGTAATGAACAACTTCCAAATCTCAGAAGCTTAAAAATATTGAGGTTTATTTGTCATTCATACTATATGTTTTCAGCAGATCAGCCAGAGGCTTTACTCCATGCTGTCCTCACTCAGAAATTGAGGCTGAAAAAGTGCTCTACTATCCAAAGCTTTGTTGGTTTCTGTGGCAGGGGAAAAGAAGAGCAAATCATATTCTGGTTCTTAAAGTCTTTTACCCAAAGGGGACACATGTCCCCTCCATTCACATTTCATTGGCAAGTACAAACCACCTGACCACACCTAACTTCAGGGAGCCAGAAAGATGAAATTCTACCATGGACCTAGCAGAAAAATGCTGCAAAAATGTGATGAATGACACTCACATATCACAGAGCATCTCCAGGTGATTTGTTCTAAGGTCCCCAAATAACTTCAGCCTATATATAATATGATTGGGATGAGTTGGGGTATTTTTTTTTACAGTTTATATTTTGATGATTTTATTATTTAAATTGATAATCAGATCTACTTAGATATTTTATGCAAACTTGAAAACCAATTTATTTTTAAAACTTTTCACCAATCAAAAAAATTAAAATTACCTGGAAACTGTTTGCATTCTCTCCCTCCCATCCTTCCTTTATTTCTCACCACTTTGCTCTGATGTTTACATCCTGAACCACATGATCAAGCATTGCTTATGTATTGCAATGGAATATTTTCTAGTTCAGGGATGACAGATGCACCATTACTTTGTCTCCTTTGCCCATGACAGACATCACTAATCCATCATTTTTTATTTTTATTTTTTTCCCTCTGAGATAGATTTGGCTTCAGAATCCTTCTCAATAGAGTGGTTCAGCTAGCTGCTGACAGTTGATAAGAATTTGTACATGGGATAAACCAATTACCCATCCTCTTATAACAGGAAAACTTGCTAACTAACACCCAGACCAGTTTCTAAGAAGCTGGTAGTATATTGGTGGGAAAGCACGTTATTCTTTCACATATTTATTGATTTGTCCATTCATTCAACAAGTATTTGTTCACCCTCTATTATGTACCAAACACTGTTCTAAGTACTGGGTGTGCTGATGACACGACAAACATGGTGCCTGCTCTATTGGAAGAAAACATTCTACTACTGTTAAGCATGATGATGAGTTTGTTATTCAAGTTGGGTAGCAAGAAATAGAAGTAAACTGTATGCAAGGTAGAAGAAGGGAAATTCAAAGCTGGAGAAAATGGATTTTGAAGAGTCAGTGGAGGAGCTGAGAGCCTGAGCGCTCCATGGGGATAAGCCAGAGAGAAAAAAGAAATTTCTGCAGCAGGAGTAACCAAAACTGTCCTATTTATCCTAAAGCTAAAATCAGTTGATCAACACTTATTTATATATTTACTAAGGCTTGATTTGGTTATCTTTTCGGGAGGGAACTACTTTTAGAGATTTAGTCATTCATTTATTTGCTTATTTGTTTATGTAGTCAATTATTTACTGAGAACTTACCATGTGTTAGACAATAGATGATTCTATAGGAGTTTAAATACAAGTAAGATGCAAATCCTACCTTCACGGAGTGCCCAGGCTGGGGCTTGGGGGGCTAAGCAGGGACAAGGATGATGACTGGGAAATAAATTAATTAAAGACAGTATATTAAGAATAAAAATAGTGGCAATAGTGCCACAGAAGAAGGGGTGATTGTCTCTGGTTGGCCACACAAGGAAGGCTTCGCAGAGGGCTGGAGGAATGAAAGAATTTTCCATAAGGAGGAAGAGGCCAAGGACATTTCAGGCAAGGGGAGGAGGACCTCAGGACAGAGGATGACAGCGAGGAGTGAGTCTGGGGAATTTCACAGAAATCATCAGCTTTGGCGTACTGGGCCCAAGGAGAGGAGATTGGGAAGATAAGTAAAAAGCCATGAGAATGAATGAATGAAGCTCTTAGGATGGGATGGGTTTCAGGGATAAGCAATAGGAGTGGGAGAACATTGGGAAGCCTGCGCAGTTCTCCTCTCAGCACTGAAATCACAGCACCCAGGATGCCACCCACTTCTGTTCAAAGAACCACTCTGATCCTAATTGTGCACTTGTCTCTCTTTCTCTTCTCCTGGACTCAGGCTTTCTGATTTCCTCTTCCCCGGCACTACAGCCTTTTGTCTTAAATGTATGAGACCATGACCGTTGCTAGAGGAAAGGATGTTCTTTCAAAAATCATCATAACTGCATTGAGATACTTTCTCAGTTGATAATATAAAAAGTTTCATCTTCATACCAGAGCCAACAGACTTCCACAGTGCCGGAACACTTGTGTCCTCAAGCCATTTATGGTTAAATTGTTAAGCCTATAGAATTTTACCTTTTTATCACTGTGAGGAGTTGGGCTTGACCTCCAGCAGTATTATCTTCAAGTCCCTTCCAGAGTACTTGGGCAGTGATGCTGAAGGCTGTATGTGTAGTTACTCTTTGTTTGCCAGTACAAAGATCCCTTGAGCTAATGCAATTCCTACGGGAATTTGTTGAAGGGACACTGTTTGTAGCATGTGCCTACTTCATTTTCCTCTCTCTTTGGGGAATGACTTTTTTTATTTTCTGGATCACGCATGTGGCAAAGCAATACTACATGCTCACTACACCATTTCCTCTTTCTTGGCATGCAGTAAAACTCCATTTCCCTGACTCTGTCTTTCTTGTAGCTAAGTTTGAACCCTCTACCTTAATTCTGACCAATGGAGTGCAAATGGCAGTGATGTAAGGAAGGCTTGGCTCTTAAAAACCTCCCTGATGACTTCCCAGCTCTCTCGCTCGGTGCTACAGCAACCTGGAAACCATGTGTTCTATGTGATATTTCTACAAGCATGAATGAGAAATAAAATTTTATGGTGTTAAGTTACAAAAATTGTGGGCTTGTCTATTGTGGAAGGCAGCATTAATTTCCCTAACATTACCTGGGGGAAAACAGGGTTTTTCCCAGCAAGTAGGAGTTTATTTCCTTTGTTCAAGAGACCTGCCCCACTGAGACCTTAATCTCAGCTCCACTTTCTTAGGGGAGGGAGTCTGATTGGCCTTCCATCAGCTGAAGCCGGGGAAGAGGTCACAGTGCAGAAATACGGCTTCTCCCACAGGAAATCTGTGGGCTGAAGGGGTGGAGAATCAACTCTTAGAAAACAGAAGAAACATTCTACATAGGGTGGGCCTGACAAACAGCCCACTAATATCTCTTTCTAGAATCTTTCTAATATACTTCCAAGGAGATTTAGGAGAGAGAGACCAACACTGAGCATCTCTGGAAGGTCCCAAGCTCCATTCTGCCAAGATTGACCTTTGCAGATTTTCTGTTAGCACAGAAATATAAGCAGAGTTCAAAAGGATCACTCCTTTCAAAAAGTCCTTCACCCCATCCCAGGCCTGAGGCTTTCTGGCTCTCTATGTAGTTGCCAAGGCGTTCTCTAGTTGTAAAGGGCTAAACAGAATCACACCATGAGGCTGTAATTCATTTTCAATAAGCCACTGAACAGCTGTCAGATGTTAATGAATTTGACTCAGCACCACCCAGGAGGTGGATTTTGTGGACAAGAATTGAAAAGCTTCCAAACCTATGACACAGATGGTCACACCCTCTGTTCCACACAGAAGAGGTTCATCCTTTGACAAAGGAGACTCCTAGACCACTGGGGCAGATACAAACCCTGGCTGTCCCCAACTGGTGCTGTTTTGAAAAGGCCTCTTGCCCATGGGGGCTCTGATGCTTTCTAAAGGCAAGTGAGTGTTTTCTGGTGTCACCCTCTACTGACAGGTATCTACAGAGGCAAACAGGTCAGTTTCACATGTGGCTCTGTAGAAAAACACTCCAAACCTTTTCAAAAACACCCCAAAACTTTTCAAACATTAAGTCCATGGCTGGACTTGATGCCAACCATGGGGAGAGCCAAGGGAGGGGGTGGCAGCTTAAAACATTTTTTTGCAAGAAAGAGGAGGAGATGACTGGCAAGACTAGCAAAGATCTTAATAAACATATAGATATTCCAGGAAGGGAGAGGCAGAACAGTTTGGAACACAGAGCCCTGCAAAAGGGGGCACATGGAATCTTCTCTGGGAGGACAAGGACCAGATAATAGTAAAACACAGAATATCTGGTGGGAACCCATGGGAGATGATGTTTGCGACTAATCCTATTTCTACTGCCAAAGTATTCATGAATATTTTCATTTCTCCATCTCCATTGCCACAACAACGTTAGCCTTCCTAGGCCACTGCAAGAACCTCCTGATTTGTCTCCGCTTTCTATCTCACCAACTTTCAGTCCACCCCCACTAGCAAGTCATGTAATCTACTTGAAATTAGATCATGAGTCTCCCTTGCCTAAAACTCTCCTAAGGTTTAGAACATGGTGGGCTCCTTATTGTGGTCATGAATGGCTGACCTTTGTTGGCTCACCATCCTCATTGTGCTTCATTCTCTCTTTACTCTCCACTTCCAACCTCACTGCCTCCTTTCCTGGAAGTCACCAAAGGTCTTCCCTCCACAGGGCTAAGGATCGTGGTGGGTTTCATTTTGTGTTGAGTCCTCTTTGCCTGCTCCTCTCTTTTGGCTTCAATATCACCTTCCCTGCTTCCCCATTTAAGCAGAACCCCCTTCCCTCCTTATTCTATATGGCTGCACTTTTTTTTTTGCTTCCTTTGCAATAATGACCATTCATGCAATTGATTATAATAAATTATAATTCATCATAAATGCTCTAGGGGCAAAGACCATGGTTGTTTCCTTCACAGGTGGACTCCCTAGCACCTAGCATAGTTCTAGGGGCTTGCCTTAATTTGCCAGCTGCTATGACAAATACCACACAGTGGGTTGCTTAACAACAGGGATTTATTGGCTCATGGTTTCAGAAGTTAGAAGTCCAAACTCAAGGTGATGGCAAGGTGAAGCTTTCTCTGAAGGGCTGCTTGCTGCCGTTCTTGGGGGCCTTTGTCTTGTATCTCTGCCTCCTGTCATATGGCCACTTCTCTCTTCTTGTGCTCCTCTGGTTTCTGCTGACTTCGAGCTTCCTGTATTTTTCTCTGGCCTCCTCTTCTGTGGATTACTGAGTCAATCGACCCAAATCTGTTGGCCACACCTAAATAGGACCTTCGAAGGTCCTATTCACAAACGAGTCCACACCCTGACTCACCTTAACATGTTTGGAAATGTTCTTTACAGATGATTCACACACAAAGGGTCACAGATTAAGATTAAGCACATATCTTTCCTTAGAGCATATAATTCAATCCATCACAGGACCCAAACATATTTGCTGATGAAGACAATAGTTTGACATTGGAGCAGAGTGGCTACAACCACAGGGCCTGGAGTCAGAAGGACCTGAATTGAACTCCTAACTCGGCCCCTTCCTAGCACTGGGACCCGGGGCAAGGGGCCTGTTCTCTAAGCCTCCACTTCCTTCTTTATAAAGGGGATAAAATTGGCACCTCCCTCTTAGACTTGGAACAGGGGGAGGTGACAGTACATAGGAAGTTCTCAGCTGGTGCATGGCATATAGTAAGTGCCCCAAAAATGTTGATAAGAGCACTGTGATTATTATTAATATTATTACTATTATTGTTATTTAGCTCCATTTAAGCACTAACCCAGACCCTCGTTGGAGAACAGTGAGCGGGCCCTGCTCCTGGTGTGTGTGTGTGTGTTGTTTTAGATCATGGTAGTGCAGAACCCTGGCCTTCTGTTCTACTCGTTTTACACCAGACAGCATTTTACCACAAAGAGCGGCTGCTGTTTCTCTAACGGCAGTCAAACGCTTAATGCTTCAATTTCCACATTTTATTTTATATGTAATTTAAAGCCCATGGTGCCTTAATTGTAAAATAGGCCTTATTAAAATAATAGCTTGAAAAGCAGTGGGGCTCCCTGTGCCGAGCAATGAGGGTTTTTAGCTTAATGGCTGTTTACTAGGATTTTAAAAAGAGACACAACCCAAACAAAGCTGTAAAGACATTTCCAGTGTGAGTGATGGGCCGAAGACCAGCTGATAATTAAGCTCCCCCTACCCCCGCACGATGTTTTTTTTTCTTCTGGTGCTGTCTGGAGCTTTTCTTAGAAATCCGAAGCACACCCTTTGCTGCTTTTATGATTGATGAGGCGGCGAGGATGCTTCAGTACGAGTAAGCAACACGGTGCTTTGATTAATGATGCTGGTGGGACTCCCAGAAGACCAGAGAGAATCACAGTGTTATCAGGAAAGCAGCTGAAGCTGCTGAGAGGGACAGCAGCTCTGGGAGCATGGAGACCGTGGAGCCGTCCATGGGTAGGGTTTTTAATCCAGCCCTACCCCAACCTCTCCTTCAGAAAGGCCAGAAGCTAACAGGGAGAGGACTGAGTGGCACCACTTTCCTTCAATTCACAAAACCAGCACTGGGCACAGTCAGGTTCCCTGGGAATCTCAGAGAATGAAAGACAAACCAGCTAGTGGGAGTTTCAGGCTCCATCACAAGTCATGATACATATGTTTTTAAAGGTGACCTTTCATAGTCAGGAACAGTCAAATAAAAGGATTTTAAGATGTGAGGAAAATAATAGCTCTTATCCATTGAATACCAACATTATAGGGAGTTACATCAAATCTTTATAATAACCATGAAGTGAGTGTTACTGTTATTATTCTGACTTTGTGGCTGAGGAAACCAAGACTCAAAAGAACGATGCAAATTAGAGGTCACATAGCCCATGAGCTGTGGAGTCAGGATTCAAAGCCATGGTCTTGTGCCTAAAGCCAGGCTCTTGACCACTTGGCAATCCTGAGCTTTCGAAGAGAGAGCCTCAGAGTTAAGGGAATGACATCCAACCATATTTGAGAACACCTGCGTCTGATAGGGACTTTGGGTGAGATGCTTACCTCTGCATCTCAGGCCCTTGAATATGAAATCAGTTATGCCCTGCCTACCTCACAAAGCTTTTGTGAGTCTCAAATAAACTAACACGTACAAATCCTCTTTGCAAGGTAAGGACCCCGATTCACGGCTGCAAAATTGTCAAGCGAACCGACGTAGAAAGGCATTCATAAAGCTAATCAACATTCAAAGCGCCACATAAATTGAGATTCCTGGCTCCAAAGGAACCTTATGAATGTCTAACTCCCAGATGTGTGACTTTGGGTGAGTCACATAATCTCCCTGAATCTCAATTTTTTGCCCAGTAAAATTAGATAATACCCATCTCTCAGCATTGCTGTCAGAATTCAGAGATATTACGTCAATGTCATAATGGTTCGTGAATGTTAGCTACCATTGATCTTATTTCTTTCATTTCTTTCCCTTCATGCTAGAGCCCACTCCTAATTACCCAGGCTGGCAAGACTGGGCTTGACGATCCTGTTTCTCTGGACCTTTGCTGCACTATAGAAGGAAAAAGGAAATAGGAGTCAAAGAGCGTCCCGAGGCTCGAACAGTGGGGTTTGAAAGTCAATACTCCTGTCATAGCCAGGCTCTCGGCTTCTCCAGGGAACGCCCATGGCGGTGTTGCTGAGTTTTGCAAGCTCTGCACAGATGAGTTTCGCGTTGGTGGGCAGTGCTGCCAAGAGGAAGGAGAGGAAGGGCTGTTTCCTTTTCAGGCCAGAGCGTCTGCAGCCCCCACTGTGAACATGGATTCAAGACTACGGCACTCAGATGGCCCCTGCCTGCTCTCCCCACTTCTGGTGGCCCCTTCCCATCAGTACAGCTCTTCACCCTTTCCAAAGTTTTTTCACATCCCTTATCCGGAGAGTTCACGGAAAAGCAAGGAAAGAAACATGACAGTTACCCTGGATCAGGCTGTGCCATTACTGCAATGGAGAATGGAAAAAGACAGTGGCAGCTCTCACAGAGTGGGGAACCTAACAGACTAGGGTTTGAATCATAGCTCCGCCAGTTCTTAGCAACATGATTGTGGGCAGGTTCCTTCACATCTCAGCTCTCTTTTCCTTCTAATAGGAAGCAGTTCAGCGAAGTGGTGCAGGGGCGGCTCTGGGGTCAGCTTTAAGGCTCTGCTACAGCCTAAACTGTGTATTCTTACATAATTCACTCATGTCTTTATTGGTGAAATGAGAGCAAGAGGTCTTCTGTGAGGACGGAAAGCATTAAAAATCCCTGTAAAGTACTCAAAGAAGCAACAAGCACTAAATAAATATTAGCTCTTATGTTGGTCAGAATGGGCAAGCTATGCTCTGGTGAAAGATAAACCTTGAAACCTCAGTGGATCAGCACAATAGCAGTTTTATTTCTTACTCAGGCAGTTTGAGCAGTTTCTCCTCTCTCAGGCCACTTGGGGATCTGGGATCTATTTCTTTTTTGGTCTTGCCACGTCCACCCAGGGCTTTCGAGTTCCCCATGGCAGAGAAGGTGGCACTGTGGCTCTTAACTCGCTCGGCCCCAAAGTGGCTTACAGCACTCTCACTCAACAGGGCTTCCCCAGTGCTGGCTAATCATCCCCATCTCATGGTGAGGGAAGCTAGGATAAGAAGAAAAGGACAGGGAGCACTTATGAAGTTGCATTGTCTCTGCAGCAGCAGTTATTTCTGTAAAGTAAGCTAACTTCCCAAATCGCACTGCTGTAAAAATATGGAATGACACAATGCATGTGGAGTGCCCACACCATACCTGGCACGTGGCTGCATCTGATACACCCTATGGCAATAGCTGTTGACCTGGGACTCAGTGCTGTCTGACTTATTTAGTGCAGTTCTGACTCAGATCAACCACTAGTTGTTCCAAATCATGGGTCTAGATGGGTCCCACATTCTCTCTGCAGCTCTGTCTCTCACTTTTATCAATGGGATCCCATGTTTTGGCACCCCATTGTCCTCTTCCAGTGCCTCCAGGGCACGCGGGACTCTCAGTTAGGACCGCAGCCTAACCATGCTCCTTACTGCGGCATTCTACCAAATAACGGTTTCCATCTTTGCTTGGTAGTGTTTTATATCCCCTCAGACCTAATAGAAACTCTGATCAATTTAAGCATTAACACCCCATTCTCTGTCTGCGCACTGTCCCCTGGTAACCTATATTCTAGTTTTCCACTCTCTGAGTTTGCTTATTCTAATTATTTCATATCAGTGAGATTATAAATACTTTTGCTCTTATGTCTGGCTTAATTCACTCAACATGCTGTCTTCCAGGTTCATCCGTGTTGTCACATGCATCAGAACTTCATTTCTTTTGTCTGC
The DNA here is from genome assembly GCF_023851605.1 of Tamandua tetradactyla. Classification (NCBI taxonomy): domain Eukaryota; kingdom Metazoa; phylum Chordata; class Mammalia; order Pilosa; family Myrmecophagidae; genus Tamandua; species Tamandua tetradactyla. The sequence goes on along the minus strand of NC_135346.1, from coordinate 39,754,359 downwards.
TCTCTGTTAGTTGTTACACACATTGTGGGGCTTTTCTAAACCTTATTTATGCCCTTTTCTTTCAAGGAATTGAATCTAATAAATTGATTAACTCAACCTAAATCTTCAGAGGATAATGGCATAACGTGCTATTTCTGTCTAGAAAGTTGTGTGGCTGAAGATGTTCCATCTTAACCCAGAGTCTTCTAATTCCTGAAGGTGGGGCATCAAGCATTCATCCTCCTCTGTAGATGCCATTTTGAGGCAGGCATAGGTATTGGACAGTGCCTCCAAATCATAGCTCATAGGTAATAGATTTCCATCCAAATAAAAAGGCTGATCTTTCCAGCCTCATTGGTAATATACAAAATGTGAATCACATGGATTCCCTCAAATGAATTTTATTTCTATGCATTGTAGCTTTGCAGCTCCCATTCATAAACTACAGATTCCCATGCGTGTGTGTGTGTGTGTGTGTGTGTGTGTGTATATATATATATATATATATATATATATATATATCTTTAATCCTCAAAACCAGCATTGTGATATCACGATGATTTATCTCCATTTTCCCAGGCAGATGAGGATACTAAGGTTCCGAGAGATTACTATGACTTCTCCAAGCCACACAGCAAATACCAGAGAAGGCATTTGAATGACTTTAAAAATTCATGCTATCATACTATAAGAGGATGTCACAGAAGAGAGTTACCTTATAAAGTATGTAAGAAGCAGGTTGCTTTTCTCAAAGAATTCCAGTAGTATCTTGTGCTGGTTTGAAAGGAAGCATGCCCCCTAAGAAAAGCCATGTTTTAATATAAATCCCATTTCTTAAAGGTAGAATAATCCCTATTCAATACTGTATATTTGAAACTGTAATGAGATCATCTCCCTGGTTGATGTGATTTAGTTAAGAATGGTTGTTAAACTGGATTAGGGGATGCAATGTCTCCACCCATTTGAGTGGGCCTTGATTAGTTTCTGAAGTCCTATAAAAGAGGAAACATTTTGGAGAATGAGAGATTCAGAGAGATTCAGAGAGAGCAGAACGATGTAGCCATGAGATGCAGAGAGTCCACGAGCCAGCAACCTTTGGAGATGAAGAAGGAAAATGCCTCCTGGGGAGCTTCATGAAACAGGAAGCCAGGAGAAGATGCTAGCAGATGATGTCATGTTTGCCATCTGCCCTTCCAGCTGAGAGAGAAACCCTGACTGTGTTCGCCATGTGCCTTCTCACTTGAGAGAGAAACCCTGAACTTCATTGGCCTTCTTGAACCAAGGTATCTTTCCCTAGATGCCTTTGATTGGACATTTCTTTAGACTTGTTTTAATTGGGACATTTTCTCGGCCTTAGAACTGTAAACTAGCAACTCATTAAATCCCCCTTTTTAAAAGCCATTCTGTTTCTGGTATATTGCATTCCAGCAGCTAGCAAACTAGAACATATCTCAAAGTGGAACTTGAGCAGCTGATGGAGGGGATAGGTGAGGGTGAGGCCAGGCTGCCAAGATTCTGGGCCCTTGTCTTGCTTCTGCCAGAGAAACTTCACTTTTGTATTGGGTTTTCTCATAAACAGTTTGTTTGAAATGTGCTTTACTGCTTAAGTTAGAAAGAAATAAATTAAAAACAAAAGGAAAAGAAAAGAGAAACGAAAATTACAGTTGTAGAGCTGTGGCCTCAATTTTAGGAACTGGACATTAAGGCCAAGAGGTGTCTCCTATAACTTTTAGTGTGAACATGATCATACTAAGTTATAGGAGACAGATTATGTTTTAGAGCAAGCATCTGCAACCTTTCTCTTTAAAAGGTCAGATAGTAAGCATTTTAGTCTTTGCAGGTCAAATAGTCTCTGAGGCAACTATTCAACTCTACCATTGTAGTGAAAAAGCATCCTTAGACAATTCCTAAACAAATGGGCATGCTTGGCTTCCAATAAACTCTATTTACAAATCAGGCAGTCATGGGAGGGCCAGATTTGGCCCTCAGGCCATAGTGTATGGATATCTGATTTAGAACAAAGGATTCTTGACTATTTGTTTAGCACTTACTTTTTCTGCAGAAGGCAGCTGTCTCCTTAAGGACAGATGAACTGTATATGCCTGTTGTTTTTTTAATAGATGAAAAACAGAAGATCAAAGTTGGAAGGGGCATGAGTGCTTTATAAAACAAAGCACGGATAAATAAGGGGAAAGGCATTAGGTATATTAGTGGTTGGGGGATGCGGGGGCCATTGGAGGATGAAAGGGAAAATATATATAAGTGATTTAAAGAAAGGGTCTTTCCCTAAGGATGATGATAATGTACCAAGAATTGAGGTTTGGGGCCAAAATGACTTTCTGCACCTAAGATCTAAAAGTAAATAGCATGTTTCAGAAGCAGATAGAGGCGATGACTGCTCAACATTGTGAAAAATAAATTAATGATTAAATTAAATAACAAAAACATGAAAAAGGAATGGTGTGGCCCATAAAGGACCTGTGTCTTCCTCTAGCTCATGGACTGCTAAAGATTTCCCTTGGATAAGTCAGGAAACTGACCGTGATGCCAGGCAGCAGTGTGGTGTGATTCTCCTGCTTTGGTGTCACACCTTTTCTTGATTCTCAGATTCTTCAGGCCTCTGTTTCCTCACCAGTAAAATGTGGATCATCATATGTAACATTTAGGATGGATGTCACCATTAAATGAGATTCTGACATGAAAGCTAAGAATCTAGGAAGTGTTTACAAACAGTAGCTTTAAACATCATTATTTCTTAGAAGCCTAAAATTTTTATTCCTTTACTCATCTGTCCATCCATCCATGCATTCATTCATTTATTCAACATATACTGAAGTCCTGGTATATTTCAAGCAGTAGAAATGTATCTGTTTTCCATTGCTGTGTAGCAAACTACACTCAATATTTCGTAGCTTAAAACAAAAAGCATTTATTATCTCACAGATTCCGTGGGACAGAAGTGTAAGGGCAGCTTAGCTGGATGTTTTGGTTCAGGGTTCCTAATGAGGTTGCAGTCAAGACATGGACCGAGTCTGCCGTCATCTGAAAGCTTGACCATAGCTGGTGAGATGGCTTAGTCACATGGCTACTGACAAGTGGCCTCATCTCCTTCCCACGTGAATGTCTTTATGAGGTGGCCACTGTCTCTCCCTCCCTCTCAGGTCACCCAGAGCAAGTGATTTGAGAGGGAGGGAGAGACAGTGTATACCTAATCCCCAAGTCACATATTGTCACTTCATCTTATTCTATTAATTAGAATAAAGTAACTGAGTCAAGTCCATGCTCAAGGAGAGAGTATTACATAAGAGCATGAGTAGCAGGAGGTGGGATCATTGAGGGCGATCTTGAAGGCTGGCTGCCATAGTGCCTTAGCATGAGCTCTGAGGATACAGTGATGAATTGAAGGGCCATTAAATTAGTCTAGTAAGAGAGAAAGACATATGAAATTATGCAAATAATAACCAACTAGGATAAGATAATGAAGGAAAAGACACAGGAAGTTATGAGAGGCATTTAACTGGAGCACTTGACTCAGATGGGAGTGGAGAGGTCAGGAATGCATTTATGAGAAGTTCTCTTCAGTTGAGACTTGAAGAATGAGTTGTAGTGAGTGTTAGGTCAAAAGACAATGGCTGCCTTAAAATGTGAAACATAAAGTTACCATATAACCCAACAAGAGAAATGAAAACATACATCCAGGCAAAAACGTGTTCGTGAATGTTCATAGCATTATTCATATTAGCCAAAGAGTGGAAACAATCAAATATCCATCAACAGTTGAATGAATAAACAAAATGTTGCATACATACACAATGGAATATTATACAGCAATAAAAAGGAAAGGAATATTGATGCATGCTACAGCATGGATGAACCTGGAAAACATTATGCTAAATGAAAGAACCCAGTCACAAAAGTTTACATATTGTTCAGCTCCATTTATATGAAATGGCCAGACTAGGAGATAGATTAGAGACAAGAAGTAGATTAGTGAAGGCGTGAGGCTCAGTGGGAGTGGTATGGTGTGGGGGGTGAGGGAGTCTATTAGATGAAAGTAGGAAGTGATTGCTAATGGGTAGGGGATTTCTTTTGAGGGTGATGAAAATGTTCTAAAATTGATTGCGGTGGTGATAGCACAATGCTGTGAATATATTAACATTGTGGTTTGAAACTATATATACCCCAGGAAAGTATGTTCTTAAAGGTAATCCATTATGTGGGTGTGGACCTATTCATTACAAGTAGGATCTTTTGGTGAAGCTGCTTAAATTAAGTTGTGACCCACCTACTTCAGGTTCTTAATCCTCATACTGGCATCCTTTACAAGAGAATGAAATTCAGATAAAGAGAGAAACATACCTGGAAGCAAGAGACTGAAAATCATGAAATCCAGAAGATAAAGGAGAGACCAGCAGACGCTGCCATGTGCCTTGCCAATTGACAGAAGAACCAAGGATCACCAGCAGCCCACCTTCAGAAGAAAGCATCACCTTGATGAATCCTTGATTTGGACATTTTCACAACCTCAAACTATAGGCTTGTAACTAATAAATTCTTGTTGTTAAAAGCCAGCCCATTTTATCGTATCTACTTTCAATAGCCTAGCCAATTAAACAACTAGTAACTACTGAATCATACACTTTACATGAGTGAATTGTATGGTCTGTGAATTATATTTCAATAAACCTGTTTTTAAAAACATGGTTGGAAAAGCATCGCATCAGAGGAAATAACTCCAATGTAAGAGAACATGGTGTATAGAATACACAAAAAGCAGGTCAACATGGTGGGAGCACACAGCTGGGAGGAGAAGGTAGAGGACGAGGCAGGGAGCAGACGCTGCAGGCCTTGGCAACCCCTTAAAGGAAGCTGGTCCTGCTCATGAAGGCAACAGGAAGCCACTGAAGTATTTTAAGTGGGGAGTCACCTGAACATATTTGAGTTTTTCAAATTTGATATAACATGTGCTTAATAAATTAAAGCTAATCTTAATATTGAGTAGGATTAAGAGGGCAGGAAGAGCCACAAGAACCTTATTTTTCATCATTTCCTCCTAAGAGTCCAGGCCCCAAGGCTTTAAGATGGTGCTTGGGCCAAGTCACTAGGATGACATGCTTTGTTTCATGTGCTTTTCATCCACCCTCTTGAGTCCTAAATGAGGGACAAGTCGGACATGGCCACCTTCAGGTGTTGACCTCATGATGCAGGGTCTTTGGGATTCTGGGCTTCACTGTGCTCTTTATTCTACTTCAGATGGCAAAGTAAAGGAAATAGCTGGTAAAATGTTAATTCCACCTCATTTAAGACAGCTTACATAGGTGTGGTGCGCTCGTGGCCTCTACAGGAAAAGTTGATTTCAAGTCCTGGCACAACGGTTAGCTGATTCACAAAAGATGTGAGTCTCCATTTCTTCCTTGCACATCTGTCCTGTCTGCTTTTAATTTGGGAGCACCAGTTTTAATTTAGCTGTAGGAGTGTAAACTCCATTTCTATGGCTACAGCATGATATACTTTGTGGAATAGAAGCCAAATCCAACTCTTAAGTGATCGATGGCCGGTGACTAGCTGAGAAGTGCTCCATTGTGAACACTTTCTATGGCAATGACATTGTCATATCAGCTGGATCCCAAGCGAGCCTGCTGGGCTGCTGCCCATTCAGATCCAGGCCTCATCCTTATCCCCCAGATTCATTTTAAACATGGAAAGTCTTTCCAATCCAGACCTTGCCTTGTCCCCCACACTTCCCCTGGAGATTGTGGCCCAATCCACAGATTTCCTCATCTTTGGAAGTCAACCATATCAGGAAGGAGGCTTCAGTGTTAGGGGTTGTTTTGTTCTGGTGAAAAGGACACTCTTGTCATCACATTTAAAAACCAATTTTTAAAAATCTCACTCAAATCCAATAATTTTTTTATATGTGTGAGAAAAAAAGCAGGCCTAGAGTTGCATAACCCCTGTGGCTTAAGAAATCTTTTTCACCATGTGTAGACTTTGTGGGGTTGGATTTTTGGAGAGAGGAAAAGGGAGACGAGGGAAAAGAGGGAAAGTGACAGAAAAATCATTCCTCCTCCCAGCTAAAAGGTAATAAAATAAATAAAGCTTCCATGAGTTTGGAGTTTTCTGGGTACAGAGGTGCCTGGTATAAAATCCTGTGATAACTTGATTTTTTTTAAAGAAATAAAATTAATTTTATTTAAATCCATCTGTCTCAGATCACCATTGTTTCCTTATCACCCATCATGGAGCCTGACATAAAGTCAGTTTTAACTCCTTTTTTTTTTGGTTGGTCCAAAAGCATTTATTAGAACTTACAATTAGAAAGCTGCAGCTACCTTGCATGGACAGTGAGACTGCAAGTTCCCTCGAGTATTTCTGCACCTATGGCTACCACTTTATAGATTATATATGGTTGGGGGACAAAAGTAGCTAAATACAGAGGCTTGTTTGCAAGTTTTGGGAAAGTATCTGGGTATGTGCTGTTTTTTTCAAAACAAGATGCACTTGGGGTGGGCAGCGTTCAAGGTTACAGTAGCCAAAGTTGAGCGCGCTGCTTACAGGGAGTTACCCCAGAAGGGATGCCTGGGGACCAGGGCAGGGGTGAGGTCAATCCTCAGTCGATATCACATCCCCCTAAGCAGCCCTTATAATATCACAGGCCCCTGTTCCACAAGAGGCCCCGCAGAGCCACAGACACTGTGAAAGAACAGCTTATAAGACTGGTTTCTATCAATTCTTAAGAAGCATTGGAAGCAGAATGTGCACCAACAATATAACAAGTGCATAGACTAAGTCTAATTTAATGCCTATCTTGTAATATCTAAATCATAGATTACTGAATGCTTACCATGTGCCCAGCAGTGCTACAGGCCACAGGGCATGGGAGACAGAACAAATGGAATTTATGGGCAGTCTAGAAGGGAATAATCATAAGTCTAGAAGGGAATAACCTTGGGGCTAGCTAGTCCTAAATCCTGGCTCCACCACATACTTACCATGTGGCCATGAAAAAATTATTTAAGCATCCTAATTCTCAGTTTCCTCAAATTTAAACATGGACAATAATTGGACCCACCTCATATAGTTGTTATGAGGGTTACTTAAGGTAAAGAGTATGTGATGCTTAGAAAAGTGCCTAGAATATAGAAAATGCCCAGTAATGGTAGCTATTTTTATATAGTTTGCAAATGGTACATGTCGGCCTTATGCAACAGCTCTTGCCCTGGTTGTCCCCAAAAGTTCCCTGAACTGCCACCTTTATTGCACACACATTTGGTTGCCAATTCCTTTCTCAACTTCTAATGAGGCCAACATCGCACATTCCTGTTGGATTTACTTCAGTGTGAAGACTCTTATTGAGTACTGAAACTAAGGAGGGTTTTGTGGAAGTCATTTATCCATGGAGGAAGGTGGCACTCAGCTGCAGTACAAACAAGAGAACATCCCAGATGGTGTGCAAAGTATTTTGGATTTTGCCAAACATGTTTTCCCCTAATTTAAAATTCCCTGTTTATTTTAAGTGCAATGTAATCCACATGTCCCTGGTCAAATAACTGTTGGAAAAGGAAATGGGAAAAAAAAGGGGAAATTCCCACCTATCAGCTCTGAGAGAGATGGCATGCGTTACGTGTGTGCTAACAAAGCAGACTCTGGATTAAGAGGAGGACGAGTCATGAGTCCTTGTCCTGTGACTTTCCTCTCCCACTCATCAATCACTCAATCATGTTTATTGGACCCTCACTAACTTCACACTCAACAAGGCACTGTGGCGAGTATTGAAGGATCAAATGTGGTCCCTGTCCTGAATTAGATTAGAGGTTGACGGATGTTTTCTATAAAGGCCCAGATAGTAGATATTTTCAGTGTTGTGGGCCAGGTGGTCTCTGCTGCAATTAGTCATCTCTGCTGTCATAGCATGAAAGCAGACATAATCAAGACATAAACAAAAGGCATGGTCGTGTTCCAATCAAACTTTATTTACCCACCCCCCAAAAGGAAGTCTTGCTGACCCCTAGATTAGATTATACCCGGGCAGACTGCACGATCTCAGATGACCATCTGGGGAGTGGATAACTCACTGCTAATAGATGAAGAGGCTGGCCTCCACTACCCATTTGGTAGGAGTTCAGTGATAGGAGACATCAGGGGCCTACTACTGTATCTTCCATATTGGATACAAATGCCAGTTTCATTATTTGTTAGCTCTGTGATTTAAGACAAGTTACTAAAGCTCTCAAAGCCTCAGCTTGTTCATCTTTTAATGGGGATAATAACATATCAGAATTGAATGAGTCACTATGTGTAAACTCTCCATGTAGTGACTGGCACCCAGTACAAAGCTTCTGTTCAAAGTGGTTAAAAGCAGACTTTGGGGCCAGGGGTCCATGGTTTTGCTGCTCTGCCACTTAATCCTTTAGACCCAGGTCAACAAACTTTTTCTGTAAAGGGCCAGATAGCAAATATTGTAGGTTTTGCAGGCCAAATACAGTCTCTGTCATAAATTGATTTTTTCTTTCTTTTTTTTTAACAACCCTTCAAAAATGTATAAACCATTCTTAGCTGGAAGCCATAAAAAACAGGCTGTGGGCTGCATTTGGCCCACGGGCTGCAGTTAGCTGATCCCCTGTCTAGACCAGGGGCTACCAAAAGGAATAGTGTGTGCCACATATGTGGAGTATGAACGTAAAATATTAACTTTTCTGATAGCCATATAATTAGACACAATAAAAAGAAGCAGGTGAAGTTAATTTTAATAATAAATTTTGTTTCACCTGTTACATTCAAAATATCATCTCAAAAAGTAATCAATTTTAAACATTAATGAGATATTTTGCATTCTTTTTTTTTCTATACCATCATCCATTACCAAAACATTTCCATTGTCCCATATGAAAACACTGTATATTTTAAGCCTTAATTCCGTATTTCCTATTCCTGCCCTACCTTGGTAAGCCATATTCTAGATTCTGAATCTAAGAGTTTGTTTATTTGACTTATTTCACATCAGTCAGGTCATACATTATTTGTCCCTTTGTGTCTTGCTTATTTTACTCAACATGATCTCATCCGGGTTCATCCATTTGTTGCATATATCAGAATGTCATCCCTTTTTAGGGTAGAATAATATTCCATTGCATGCATGTACTACATTTTGTTTAGATAAACATCAGTCATTGGTTGATGGACACTTAGGTTGCTTCCATCTTGGAATTGTGAATAATGCTGCTATTGGTGTCCAAATGTCTGTTTATGTCCCTGTTTTCAGTTCTTTTGGGTATATTCCTAGAAGTGCGATTGCTGGGTAATATGGATATTCTGTATTTAACTTTGTGAGGAACAGCCAAACTGTCTTCCATAGTGGCTGCCAGCATTTTATATTTTCACCAGCAATGAATGAGTGTTTCTATGTCTCCACATCCTCTCCAACGCTTGTAATTTTCTACTTTTCAAAACAGTAGTCATTCTAGTGGGTGTGAAATGGTATCTCACTGTGGTTTTGATTTCTATTTCCCTGAGGGCTAATGAGGTTGAGCATTTTTTCATGTGCTTTTTGGCCATTTGTATATCTTTAAAGAAATATCGATGCAAGTCTTTTGTCCATATTTGAATTTGGTTGTTTGTCTTTTGGTGGTTGAATTGAAGAATTTCTTTGTGTATTCTAGATATTAAACCCTTATCAGATATGCGACTTCCAAATATTTCCCCCCATTATATAGGTTGTTGTTTACTTTCATGATAAAGTCCTTCGATATTCAAAAGTTTTAAATTTTGATGAGGTCCCACTTATCTATTTTTTTTTTATTTCTCATGCTTTTGATATAAAATCTAAGAAATCATTACCTAACAGAAGGTCATGAAGATGCTTCCCCATGTTCTCTTCTAGGTGTTTTCTAGTTCTGGTTCTTATATTTATATTTAGAATTTTGGTCCATTTTTATTTGATTTTCGTATGTGATGTGAAATAGGGATCTACCTTCATTCTTTTGCAAGTAAAGATCCAATTTTCCCAGCACCATTTGTTGAAGAGATTGTTCTTTCCCAATTGAGTGGTTTTTGTTCTCTGGTCAAAAATCAGTTGACCAGAGAACCATAAATGTGAGAGTTGAGCACTGAGCTCTCAATTTGATTCCATTGGTCTGAATGTCTGCCCTTGTGCCAGTACTATGCTGTTTGGATTGCTGTGGCTTTGTAATAAGTTTTAAGATTGGGAAGTGTGAGTCCTCCAACTTCATTCTTCTTTTTCAAGAAGGTTTTGACTGTTTGGGGTTCCTTACCCTTCCATATAAATTAGATGATTAGCTTTTCCATTTCTGCAACAAAGGTTGCTGGAATTTTGATTTGGATTGCATTGAATCTGTAAATTGCTTTGGGTTGAACTGACATCTTAACAATAATCTGCCAATCCATGAGCATGGAATGTCCTTCCATTTATTATGTCTTCTTTAATGTTGTTCAGCAATGTTTTGTAGTTTTCTGTTGTACAAGCCCTTTACATCCTTGGTTAGATTTATCCTAGATACTTGTTTCTTTTGGTTGCTACTACGAGCAATTTTTTTTCTTGATATCTTCTGATTTTTCACTACTAGGATATAGAAAAATTGTTGATTTTGGGGTGTTGATCTTGCAACTTGCTATTTTGCTGAATTCATTAATTAGCTCTATGAGCTTTGTTGTCATTTTTTTTCCTTTTTTAGTATAGTCTTTGAACTCTTTGTGTGTAATTTATATTTATGGCACATCTCAAGTGCTCAAAAGCCATACATGACTAATGGCTACTGTATTGGACAGTACAGTTCTAGACCTTAATTATTCTTTCTAAAATGAGTATAATGTTAGCACTTACTTTTTAGGGTCATTGGAAAGACTGAATGAGATAATGCACGTCATGCACTGAGCCCTCTGCCTGGCACAGAGTGCTCTTTGAATGCGTGCTACAATCTTACTAATAGGAATCATGTGAGTTGTAATAATGATAATGTTGATTTTGGGGGAAGAGTCTGTATTTCTTTCTTCCTTCTGGGAAAAAATATCTCAATTTGTGATTAGAGTTCCTTTTATCATTCCTGGTTGTTCCTCTGAAATCTCAGCCTTTTAAGACACTGAAAACACATAAGGGGCATGACAACTAACAAGGAAAGAGTCACAGCACACACCCCTCTGGGACACTATGGGTGTCAGCATCACCCATTCTTTTCCAAACACTTTGCATCTAGCCCAGTGCTCCAGGAGAGGCCCTTTGCTTCTCTGCCATGTGTATATATGTATGTGTGTACATGTTTTCCCTTAGGCCGGCACCATTTTGAATTCTGTTTTCTCTATTTGGGTATCCTTTTCAGCATTCCATGCAATTTTCCAGGAGAAGAAGGACCTAGGTTTTTGGGGAGAGGCATTCTGAATATCTTGGGAAGTCCCACAATTGAGCAAAGGACTCTAGGGTCATCTCCCTGCCCCTGAAAAACTGTGCTTTACTGAATAATCTTCTCTGATTTGATCTCTTGTATAGTCAAATGCAAGGCGATCCAATTTCTGCTTCTTGAAGTTGAATGAAGTGGGAATGGATCATTTCCTTAGTGGGGAAGGATCGCCACATGCCAAAGAGCTGCTCAGGTTCACAGAGAAAGCCAAATTAGAGGATAGAGAGAATATTTCTAGACTGAATATACAAAAAATTCTTTCTACTTGAGGTCGTCTGGTACAACAAATTGCCTTGATGATTTGGCCTGTATATTGAACAGCTCCAGGTCAGGGGTTGAATGACATCATCCACTTATGAAACCTAGTCCTCCATAAGGTCCCTCATTTAGCATTTTAAAGAAGTAAGTCTTTGGAGCCAAATACTTGCTCTGCCACTTACCAGCTGTGTAACATTGGGCTAACTACTCAACTTCTCTGAGCCTCATCTTTAAAGACGAATTTCCTCATCCTTAAACAGGATGACCATATGCTTTCAGATTGTAGGAAGGACTCAATTAGCTATCATTAGTTATTGGGCAGATTCAGTGATCTCAGACCTTGTGGTTAGCAGACACACACAAGTGCTAATTAATTATTATTCTCTTTTTTTTGAGTAAGATGGCTTCCTACTTTGGCCAATCTCCTTTCCTTCCTTCCCAATGCGGTGTCTTGGACTCACTCTTGCCCTCAGCATGCTTAGGGTCATGATTGGTTCCAAGATTCAAGATACTGCCAATGGCGATACTGGTTCACTGGTCCTAGGTGCTTAACCAAGATGAGTGGAGATGCAGAACTGGGGCCTGGTCTGGGAAGTACTACATACACACAAATACATTCTCTTTGCCATATAACTTATTCTCCAGACAAAGGAGCCCCCTAAATGAGCCAGAACATGTCTGATAGCAGAATTTACATGTTCAGATATGGCATTTCCCTGCTACTGCTGGAAATACAATAGTGCCCAAACAGGCGTACAGGGACTGATCCCCAGAACACATGATTTCCAAATCTTTCTGAGACCCTTCACTACTATTTGAAATTGAACCACTTGGGGAAGAGGAAATTGACTCACTTTGTAACATTCATAACTTTGGACCAATCTTGCTGCAAAGGATTGCATCTGGTCTGCATGGATGTAAAGTTAACCTTACTGATCCGGGGAAAGATTTTTTTCTCTATCAAAAAGGGCAGTATACTGTTACACTTACTAATATTTGCATTATTATTAAACAATGAGAATAAAAATTAATCAATAATGATGAATTTATACAATATCTTCCATGTTATATTAAGACTAAAAGGCAAGTTCATATAACTTTGGGTCAACAAAAAGCCAAACTTTGAATTAGCCAACCCTTTAACTAGAAGTTGAGGAATGTATCACTCCTCTAACTTCATCTACCCCTAAAATTCTCTTTATGCAAGTACAAAGAAAGATATTGCCTTTTTTTTTTCTCTAAAAGGCTAGCTAGTAATTATTTTAGGCTTTGTAGGCCATATGGTCTGTCTGGACTGAGTACTCAACTTTGTCATTGTAGTACAAAAACAGTCACAGATAATATGTAAATGAATGGGCATGGCTGTATGCCAATAAAACATTGTTTACAAAAACATGCAGCAGGCTGGATTTGGTCTCTGTAACTATAGTTTGCTGACCCCTGCTTTATTCCAAGAAATAAAAAAAAAAAGTGAATAAAAAATCACACAATTCCCAACAAATGGATTTCCATTATCTCTATATAGGGTAAACTAGTGAGAGTCCTAATGGGGAAAGAAACTAGGATTTAAAAGATTGGACAGCTCACTTATGAGAATGACACAATTTCATTTTTTCACTGGTACCATAAACATGAATGGTTCCAACCTCTAAGAAGGGGACAATTAGGGAAGGCATATTACTAACTTGAATAAAAGGTAGGAAATGTTCATTCATTCAACATGCATTTTTTGGAGACCTTTGTACATCATGTATAAAATATAGCACGTCAGCCTTCAGTGCTCAGACTAAGGAAGAGGTGCGTTGCTTTAATTTTCTTTGTGTGTTTGTTTTAAGGTATTCCTGGTTCTTCTAAAATCAGACCATGAAAAAAAAAAAAGGCAAAAAACTTAATACCAATTCTAATCTCAACTTTCCATAATGAGAGCCCAGAAGTATACATGGGAATAATTAAAACCAAAAAAATTAAAAATAATTTAAAAAGTTGGTTCTACTAGTGTTGTAACTGGGCACCGAGACCATATGACATAATTGGCACTCTTCTCCAAATGTCATCTGAATCCAGCATTCTGAAGCCCTTTCGTAACAACAACGAACATCTGCTCTAAAAAGAAGCCTTACACCCAGGCAAGAAGACTAGCCCAGAAGGGTGTTTGCTTAAAATGCAATAATGTGTTATTAATGGGTCAGATACCTACATTTGTGGCAATCATTACATAAACACAGGGTAGAGGACCGTAGGAAAAAGTTCATACCAATTAAAAAAAAATTCACAGAAAAGGCAGCCTTTAGATATTGGGAATAAGAGTTTCACTTAAGTTTTCCAGGGTTGGAGTTGAACATACATGAAAGGAATGATGATCCTGCTAGTGTTTTAGTATTATTATTTCTTCTTCTTCTTCAAGACTGCCTTACTTCAAGCAAGAGGTATTTATCAGCAAGTGGAAATCATTACTTTGGATTTTTATTCAGCACAACATTATACGGAAAAAAAAAAAGACTTCCAAGCTGACTGAATGCCATCATGTACTTTCCCCACGTTTTCTAAATTGAGCTCATCTATAAATTTACAGAAGCAGGATTCTAAGAACCCACCAACAAATTTTCCATGCCAGAGGATGCCCTTATTTTTCCAACACAAGCGTTTGAAAAGAGTTGCTTTATTTCCTCCTCAATTAAAAGAGAGAGGGACGGAAAGAGGGAGGAATGGAGGGAGGAAGAGAGGAAAGAAGAAAGAAAGAGAAAAGGAAAATTGTGAGTAAACTCTATATTCACAGGGATTAGCTTTTTTTTTAATGTTTCAAAAGTGGGATTCCAGTGTCTATATTCTCTCATTGGATGGAGAAGTTTAAATGGCAGTTGCCAAGTTCCGCTTTCCTTCCTTTATTTTCTGTGCTTTTTTGTAAGGAATGTTCGAAGATGGAGAGGGATAAATCACAGCAATGTAAAAAGTGTTACTTATCTCTAAGACAAACACCTTAGGGCTTAACTTATGTGCTGGTATGTTGATTCCCAAACTTTGACATTTTCATAACACTTTCACAGTATTTGTTAAATTCACATATCATTTGACTATTATTTACTTAATATTTTCCTTTAAAATATTTCTTCTTTTTAACTTAGATATGCATAGAAATGAGACTTTATATTATTGCTATTAATAGAAAATCATTATCACTTGCCATTAATGAGCTTACCACAAAAACACTTGAACAAAAAAATCTAAACCATGCTATTTGAATCTAGCTAAATGCATTTGCCTGTTGAAGGCTTTGTGTCAAAGCCTGCATTCTCTTTGAGGAAAAGGAGATGAGCAAGTTACAGAGATGCTGAAGACATTCCAGCACCAAACTAAGACATGCTCCCTGTCAGAACCAGAAAGGGTGACTGAGAGTTGAAAAAGGAATCTTTCTTTCAATGTGGTTTAACGTCAGTGTCGTAAAGCAAAGCTTTAAATACTGAAGAGGATTCGCCAGTGAAATGTGTCCCAAGACTTGTATACCATTAACAAGCTCATGCTCTTTAATACGTTTTAGACTTCAAAAAGTGCTTCCACATACGATATTCGATTTGGTCCTCATGATAAACCGATGATATGGATAGGACCATAATTATTAATTTCGTTCTACCGGAAATGAAGTTGCAAGACAAAAAATTTTCAGCTACATAGCAAGTCAGTGGCAAAGTTTAACCTAGAACTTGGGATTTTTTCTCCTTAAAAAAAATATATTGTGAAACATTTATTGATAGTACATCTATTATGTCTTGCATAATGAAAAGTTAGTTTTTCTTTAAAAAAAAAACACAAGGTCGCTTATTTCTGATTCAAAACTCGACTTGCTGTGTTCATCAATGCAGAGATTATTTGACCCTCCCAATTCTTTCCATTTCAGTAATTTACACTGATATGGAAATTGAAAGATGAGCAGCTGTGAAAAGGCTTGGAGCAGCAGCATTTAGGCTTTGGGCTCCTCCTCAAGTCCAGTGGTCTACAGAGGCAACTTTTACAAATGATGCTCTTTCTAATCTATGCATCACAACAAACCAGCTATTGCCAGTGAAAAAAGCTGAAACGTGTGGGTCTTTCGTGTCTAGTGCATCTTTCAGGACAATGATCTGGTGGCAGAGTAGGATTTTACGAAATTCCCTGAGGTCTCTAAGCTTTGATTCACATTGTGTCTCTACTGCAATAGCAATTCAGCCATTTAGAGTCTGGTAGGTTGCATTTACTAGAATGAGTACCGAACAAACTGATCACCAATCCAATTTGATTATCTTGTATTACTGAAATACCTCTGCCAAGTAAAATAGCCAATCTTAGTTATGATGATGGTAGAACTGGAGTGCCTACAGAGCAGAGGAGATGAACCATTAACTTGATCAGCTGTATAAACAAAGTTTCTGACCAGTGGAAAATGTTAGCCAATATCCAAGGCAACGGAAGGGCTTTAGATGAAAAATCAGAGAGGCTGCTAATGGAATATAACATGTCCCCAGACCCAGAGGGCAAAATAGGCAGAAGGCTCTTTCCCATATTTGGTTTAAGCATCAGTGAAAGAGTTTGCATTTAATCTGGTATCTGGCTGAAACCCAGTGGAGGGCACGCTATCAGAGGGAGGTGTTTTCTCATCTGCAGGCCTGCTCCTGAAATTACGTGGGTTCTAAATCTGAGCCACTATGTTAAAAGGCTCTGTTGTTCATGGTTGGAACCATATCAGATTTAGCAAGGAAAGCACAAAGTGGAATAAACATGTCTTGATCTTTCTGAATCTTGTTAATTTAGAGAGAGATCCAAAAATTGTGAGAACTGAAGTCATAGAGTTATTTACAATACATATGCCAATCTAGTTCGTCTGCAAAATACTGCAACTGTTAAGGGTTCTATGAAGGCTTATGTACAATTTGTAAGTTCTATTATTATGTAAACACTGGGTTCATTTGACTATATACAATTAGCGTACCTGTGGGCTACCATATGTATTTATTATCAAGTTGTTTACAGACAAGACTGTAAACCCTTTGAAGGCAGGGGTTCTCAGTCTGTCTCTTTTATGCCTCCGTTGCCAGAATCTCACACAGTACTTCATGTGATAGTCATTTAATACATTTGTATTTAATGAAATATGGTAGATTGCATACTGACTAACAAATCTTTCCATAACCCTTTGGTCTAAAGCATCAAATTAGGAGAAGGAGTAGATGTAAAATACCAGCTTGACACTAGCTGTGAAGATTAACTTGACTGGGAAGTTAATAAAGTAAGTCGCATATATTAGCACTAGTGCCACATAGCTCAGTCTTAGCGTTGTATTGTTTAAATTTTAAAAACTCAGTTAGTAGCTAAACTGCAGGATTAAGTATTTCTGTTGTTTACCTAGAGTATCTTAATGTATGGTAAATCATGTTGAAAATATTTTTGACCGACAGTCCTTCCCCAAACCTCTCTCCCCCCTTTTCTTCTTGCAAGAAATGACAAGACGCACAGTCTGTGTAGGGCTTCAATTCCTTCTCACCCTGACTCTATACTGGAGTTTAACTCAGCTCCTTCTTTAGTTTTACTTACTGGATTCGGCCCAACCAAAAAGATTCTGGAAACTAACTTAACAAGAATTAATCCTTTCTGGCTCAGAAAAAATAGGAAAGAAGCAAAATTGTATGCTCTCATACATAAATAATTTTTGTTCTTCTTACACAGGTAAATATGTCTAACTGCATCCTGGAGATTTCTTGGCCCTAAGACAGCATGTAAAGCCACACATGCTGGAATTTTTGAAGTCCTAGATCCAGCAAGTTATAACAGGCACACGTGCATATCACTAAGTTACATCTTTCTGTTTTAATATAGGAAGTAGCAGTGTAGGAAGAAAGAACAGTAAAATGCCACCATGGAAGTGGGGGAGCTGCCTCTATCTAGATCACACAATCTTTTCCTGAACATCCCCAAACGACTTACCTCATGGAGTGTGGAAGCTAGAGTGAAGATGTTTTTGGCAGATGCTTTCTTGTTCTATGTTTATCTCGTTTGGTGTTTGAACTTGAGCACATTCATTCTGGCTCATTCCCTAGCACTGAAAAAAAAAACATAACAAAACAGAAATTAGTGCAGTTGTTTAGTACTATAGAAGATTTAAACATTATTCCTCATTTTAATTTTTTATCTTAAAATAGCCATTTGCTCTACTATCTTAGAGACTAACGGAAAAAAATAAAATACTGCATTTGTTTGGCTTCCTCCGATTCTCATTTTCCTTCGACAATAAATCTGGTTAGAACCACAGACTGCTGTTATTCCTATTTGGTATTAGCTCTGGTTGGGTACAGATGATACCAAGAGATCTAGAGTCAGTTCCTTTAAGAACAGTAGTTCTCTACTAGGAGCAATTTTATCCAAGGGAGGTTTGGTTGTCAAGCTGGGGGGCAGCTGCTGGCATCCACAAGGTAGAGGCCTGGGATCCTACTGGGTGTCCTGCATTGCACAGGACAACCACACCCCACCCCTGACACAGAATTACCCAGCCCAAAATGTTAGTAATTAGAATAGTTTGAGAAATCCTGTTTTAAAAATATTTGATTCAGGAATATCAACTATATATCCCCTGGTTATCATCCATATATCCCCAGCCCTGGGATCTGGGGTGCAGCCATGATTGCTTTACAGGTAGAAATAGCTTCTATTTCCCACTAATATAGAGAGCTCACCTCGAATAAGCAAATTGTTCTAAAAGTTAATAAATTGATCAAAATTTCTTTCCTCTATTAATTGTGCCTGAAATTTACATAAATGGCCATGCCTTCATGTAAGAAATTTTTATAAAATTCAAGGAAGCCGTTCATTATTTACTTATCATGCATGTATTAAGTATATACTAGGCATTGATCAGTGTTTTCTGGCAGGAGTCACCTAACATATCATTTACGTATTAATTGTGAACTCATTTGCATTTTTCCCTTTGCCCAGAATACTCATTAACTATTGTTAAGGCAATATGTCTCTGCAGCTGAACAACTTAGGGCATCCTCCATAGCGCTGCCCATATGAGAAGCAGCTCAATTGCAAATACATGCAGTAATGTGTAGTCTTCGTCCTTAATTTAGTACCATCATTAGACTGGGTAAGAAAAATCCCTGTCCTGGGGGCCCTGTACTTTAGAGGATGGGGCCCTTTCCTCAGATCCATGGGCTCTTTTTCTAGATCACTCTTTGGATATCAGGCATCCTGGAGTTTTCTACCCAGCTGACTCTGAGCCCACCACCAGAGCCTGAAGAGGTGTGCTCCCCTGTCTGTTCTCCTGTGCAGAACTGTGCACAGATGTGCATCACAAGACCTTAGCAGGGGCAGCTCTTTTTAGTAGGATAGAGGATTGAACCCAGTCCTCTTGTCTAGAAACTTGTACACAAGGCCCCTTGCGATAGGGGACAGAACTGGGCACGTACAGATGATGGAGGATGACTGAGGACCAACACCATGCATCAATTCTCTTTATTTTTGTACATTCTGATGCAAATTCCAACGTGTCCAAGAATTCTAAATTAGGATGTAGCCTCCTAGGGTATGAAGATCTATTTGTCAAATTAGGGGGATAAAGTATTTTATTTAACAGTTAGTTGGTGTCATCAATTAAATCTCTGGACATATGGTACAGGGTATCTGTTTGTATTCTTGCCTCAAGTTAGGAGTAGACTTGATTGGGAGAGCAAACCACTGCTTATTTTCTCTGTGCAGAGCCCCTTGGGATTCAGGTCATGCATTTCCCAATTGGAATCACACAGACTGCACAGGAAATCTGTTTCAGCTGCTCTCCATGAAGACTGGCAATCTGCTAGGGACCATATTTTATGTAGCTTCAACTATAAGTCAGCTCATCTTAAACTTATCAGCATTTTTGTGGGATGGGGCAACAGATGAATAAATAGAAGATTATTTTTCCATAATTAGTTTGTTGAGGAGCTAACAGCAGGAGAGAACCATAGGATTGGTAGAAAGTTTGGGTCTGACAGAAGGACAGGGAGAGGTCTAGAGAAACGATGCTACTTTGGGAAGGGGGTGCCCTCAATAGCCAGTGAGACTGTACTGGACACATGGTGAGTAGAGAGGGCAAATATGGGAAAGGGGCTGGAAGGAGGGTAGTCACCAATATAGATGAATGAATGCATGCATGAATGAATGAGAAAGAAGAAAAGAAAATCAAGCCATCTTTTTTCCCTCCCATTCTCATTATTTCAGAGGTCTGCACAAGAATTAGATTCCTTCACTTCTTGTTCCACTTTGTAGCAGTTTTGACCTTGAGCAAGTTCCTTAACAATGCATCTGAGAAGTGGGGACCTCCTCCTTGCCCTGATTCTATCCTGAGGTCCGGGAAAAATGGAAGTACTTGCGAAGGGCTAAACTTGCATCCTAGATAGTGAAAATCCTCAAGATAGCTTCAGATTTTCCTTCTCAGGAGGAGGCACAGACAGTTCAAGGGAGACGGTTCCCAACTGTGGCTCACGTGGACTCCTCTTTCTCATTCAGATGGAAGTTTTGGACCAGACGGTCAAAGGTGAGAGGAGAGAGTGGAGGGAGGGCATCATAGGCAGCGGACGGGCTTCTGTTTCAAAACACTCAGGGACATCTGTAGAAACAAGCCTGCACCCAGAGACTGGTGGCCCTTGGCCATTACCCTACTAGTCTCCAAATCAGAGACATTCATTGACACATAGGCTTCCCAGCTCCCACTGAGGTCTGTGGGAGCCAACTGGCAGCCAGGCCAAGGCAAAACTTGGCCAGCCCTGTGACTAATTGCCTTTGTTTCCTCACAGTGGAGGTGGACCACAGACTATCAGAGCAGTAGGGGGGAGAGGAGCGGCTTCAACAGAGAGGGCAAAATTCCCTCTCCTTTGATCCCATCTCTTCCTTCCCCAGTGTCCAGGGTGTGCCTGGGAAAGGGTTTCTGTGTGTGAGCTGAAAAAAAAAAAGATATCTTTCCAAGAGAAAATTATACTGCTCAGAAAGTTAGTCATTAATGTAATGGTCTGAATCTACAATGAGAAAAAGATTGAAGCTGACATGATTTTTATCTTTGATATTATAGCTTCTGAAGTTGAGAAGTAATTACGTATGTTAATATTACATCCATTCGAGATTCAGTGAAGTTTTTTTTTTTATGACTCTTTCTTAATTAATCTTCCCTCTTCCCTCTCTCCATTCACAATGCAGGCAACAGTGGTGCAATTGATTGAAGGCGATTTGGAAGGAACAGGAGAGTCAGAAAGACTTCGTTTGAATGAGCAGAGTGACACTTGACTTGGGCATTTAGTAAACAAAGTAACCATTAACTGTTGAAAAAGATATGGTAGCAGGCAGTGTGTGAATGTTTTCACACACTTTTTCTCATTTGAGTGCTCATGGCAGCTCTGCCAGATATGAACTATTCTCATCTCTATTTTAGAGATGAGGAAACTGAGGCTGTCAATCTCCACAGCTAGGGCTGGTTGCACACAGCAGAGTGTCTCCTGAGGACACCGCTGCGTTTAGCCTCTGTAATATGGGAGCTGGTGGTGAAGATGGAGGTGGGGGCACTTGAGTGGGGTGGGGAGTGACCATTTTTACTGGGCTATAAATTATTCCACTTTCTCCATCACCCACCTTTCTTCTCACAGTCTAGGGCTACTGTATATCCCTGACTTTCTCTTTCCTACCTATAACCCCCCAAGAACCAAGTAACTTGAAAGCATTGGAAAAACAATATGTCACTCTGCTCTTCCTTCCTCAGCAGAATTCAGCAGTTCCAGAGCGATGGGGAGAATTTAAAAAGCAAGGAATCACGCCAGTGCCCTTCAACTTCAAATACAGGCACACAAGAGAATTGCCAAGGGTAAATCACAAAAAGCTGGGCAACTGTCCGTACGGTTTTAACTTCCCAGCAAACCAGGGACTCCACGGTGTAGACTGTTGACATTCCTGGAGGATTTTTTGAGCACCTGTTCTTTGATATTTGATAATAACAACAGAGTTATAAAGCTGGAATAAGATTACTTAGAGATGTAATTCCCAGTACAGGATCCAAAGCGTGTTTAACATCATAACCATTCTTGTTATTGAGCTTTGAGGGTGAGCAGGATTTGGATGAAGGGAGAAGAGGAAAAGGCATTTTCAAGGAAATGAACAGAGTAAATGAAGACTTATAAAGAGGATACCTACAAAATTGATCAATTCATTCATTTATTAATTCATCCTTTCATTCAACAAATATTTATTGAGCATCTATTATGCTCCAGACACTGTGCTAAACAGTGAATGGATGAGCAAGATAAAGCAATTAAGCATCCTACATTCCAGGAACTTAAAAATTAGTGGAAGAGACTCATTAAATAAATTAAACAAGCATATTAATATGTATAATTACAAATTGTGATTGATAAGTGTTATGAAAAGAAATAGCTTGATTTTATAAGAAAAAAATTGTATAAGGGAGCAATTTTTAATCAGTAGATGTTAAGGTCAATCAGGGAAGGTATCCCTGACTGGAGACTGAAACCTGAAGGGTGAGCAGGAGACACTGACCCAAAAGATGTGGGGAGGGAGCAGGCTGTGCAAAGCTGCTGCCTCAAGAAGGGCAGTGGGGGTGGGAAGGGGTCACACCGTGGAGGAAGGGAGAGGCAGGTGTCCCTTTTTCTCTCTGATGACCCACACACAGCCACGCATTGGTGGGCCTGGCATCTTATTCTTACGTCCTTTCTGAGTCCTACTTCTCACCTATGTCAGGCGCCATCAGTCTGTGGATTTGGTCATCTCTCGTCTCATGCAATAAGCA